>NC_138981.1:113515738-116066874 GCF_964341445.2 Mesoplodon mirus
AATCTCTGCCATGCAAAGTTCTCACCTTCTCTTACCACCAAGAAAGGCCCTGTTGAGAGTTTCTGTGACTGTCTCAGTTACTTTTGTTGTCCCTCTTTTCACTCTTCTTCCACAGGTAGTTTTGTTTTCCATGGAAAGAAGTTGAGAGTCACACATTCTTATTCCACAGGGGGAGCTTCCACTGAAGTTGAAGGAACCCAACCTCAATCTAATATACAGACTACCATTATCTATGGCAAAAGTAGAAAAATAGTGATTTGAAGGGGAAGATAATGTCTGTAGAAATATTTTGTGTTGGCCTGCCCAGTGTTTTAAGGCATTTGAATCCATTGCCAAGAATTACAAGTCAGAATATTTTTCATAATTTCTGTATTTCCAGCATCTCATGAAAAATCCAAAGAACTGACAACAGTGGGCCCTCATGGCAACAACTGACTAAAGTAGCACCTTATCCATTGAGAAGGGAGTATGCACTTTCCAGATTACCAGAGTGCCCAGCTCTCCTCCCATGGCCCGCTGTCTACTGACTGTGCTCCCTACAGCCAGTGGCAGGGGGTGGGGTGGCGGATGTGCTGCATGGCTGCATCTCCAAAAATGTGTGTACATATTTGTCAAAACTCATTGAACTACATACTGAAGTGTGTGCATGTTATTGTATTTAAGTTGTTTCTGTAAAAGGAAGGAATGTTGAACAGATTAGATAGTAAGCATGTATGTCAATATAAGTAAACATTTTATGTATAAAATATTAATCATGCCTAATTTATTGGTCTAAAAAAAAGGACAAAACAAAATATTGGACCAAATGGCATGTTGTTGGCAGGGATGGGAGGAGCATTGTTTGCAGTTAAAATGTACTAACATCCATGTTTTTTGTGGGAGAGGGAGATTAAGGTATTATTTTCAACTTTAGGCTGTGTTATGAAAGAAAACCGTACTGATAACCACTTAAAGATTATTACTTGAGGGACTTTCCTGGCAGTCCAGTGGTTAAGACTCCACACTTCCACTGCAGGAGGAACGGGTTTGATCCCTGGCCAGGGAGCTAAGATCCCACATGCCATGCAGCACGGCCAAAAAGAAAAAAAAAAAAAGAAAAAAAGAATAGTACTTGATAATAAATTCAAACTGTTACAGGAAAAGGGAGTGGAATGTGAAAAAGAATAAAATACAATTTTACCATAACAATCATAAGAGAGAAAGAGAGAGAGAGAAAGAATTAGAAGAATAGGAAAAGAAGTTTGAATAGAAATGAAACAGTAAGATGGTAGAGACAAATGCAAATATATATAATCTCAATAAATAAACATTTCTAAGAAGGGTTGAAATAATAAATTATCAAAAGATATACCACAGGGGGAAAAAGATGTACCAGGCAAAACAGTAGAATAAAGAAAGCTAGGATAGGGGCTTCCCTGGTGGTGCAGTGGTTAAGAATCTGCCTGCCAATGCAGGGGACACGGCTTTGAGCCCTGGTCCGGGAAGATCCCACATGCCGCAGAGCAACTAAGCCCGTGCACCACAACTATTGAGCCTGTGCTCTAGAGCCCGTGAGCCACGACTACTGAGTCTGAGCACCACAACTACTGAAGCCTACAGGCCTAGAGCCCGTGCTCCGCAACAAGAGAAGCCACCACAGTGAGAAGCCTGCGCACCGCAACAAAGAGTAGCCCCTGCTCGCCACAACTAGAGAAAGCCCGTGCACAGCAATGAAGACTGAAAGCAGCCTAAATAAATAAATAAATAAATATATTTATTTAAAAGAAAAAGAAAGCTAGGATAGCAATATTACTGAAAGATAAAAAAGACTAAGACAAAAAGCATTATTAAGGCTAGAGATGGTCACCACAGAATAAAGGCTAAATTCTCCAGAAATATATAGTAATTCTAAACTTGTTTGCATATATATATAGCCTTGAAAATTCAGCAGTGGAGGAAGAGAGAAACAAACAAACAAAATATAAAAAAACAATAGCAAAATGGCAGACACACAGTCCCACCTTATCAGTAATTATATTAAATGTAAATAGATTAAGCACTCCAAAGAAAAGGTAGAAATTAGCAGAATGGATTTTTAGAAAATGATCCACTATATGCTCTCTGAAAAACACACACATTAAATTCAAAGGCACAAAGAGTAAAAGGAAAGATCAATGACCTAAATATATGAGCTAAAATTATAAAACTCTTCAATGAAAACATAGGGATAAATCTTTGTGACCATGGGTTAGGCAATAGATTCTTAGAGATAACACCAAAAGTACAATGTCAACAGAAAGAAATAGTGAAACTGGAATTCATCAAATTAAAACCATTTCGGGGCTTCCCTGGTGGCGCAGTGGTTGAGAGTCCGCCTGCCGATGCAGGGGACACGGGTTCGTGCCCCGGTCTGGGAGGATCCCACATGCCGTGGAGCGGCTGGGCCCGTGAGCCATGGCCGCTGAGCCTACGCGTCCGGAGCCTGTGCTCCGCAACGGGAGAGGCCACAATAGTGAGAGGCCCTAGTACCGCGAAAAAAAAAAAAATTAAAACCATTTCTCCTTCAAATGATACTATCAATGAAGTAAAAGTTAACCCACACAATGGGAGAAAATATTTGCAAATTATATGTCTGATAAGACTTGTATCTAGAATATATAAAAAAATTCTTACAACTCAACATTAAAAGCAAATAAATCAGTGTTAAACTTTTGGTTTCCAGTTTCCCAAGTAAGGAACTTGAAAGTCACCACTACATCCTAACAACAGGTAAAAAGCTGAACAGACTGAAAAATCAACAACTTTTCTTGGATATGTAATAGAGAGGCGAGGACACAGGACAAACCGCTGCCCCCATGATTGGAGAGGCGGACAGGCAAATACAGGGAGTCATGGCTCACTAGAGCCGACTCACAAGTGAAAACTGCCACGGCAATCGGTGCCAAGGTAGGAAAACCCAAACTGTAATTGACAAATTGCTCGAGGTTCAGTGTAGACAAGACCGAAAATTAAAAACTCCAAGGGGGCCCAGTCATAGAGAGGACCCCATGCTTTTGTGAGTTTTACATCCAGAAACTCAACCAGGTTCTCACAGTAAATGTTGGAGAAAAATTCTATAAAAAATTAATAAACAAAAACCTCAATTAAATAGAGTTAGGAGACCAGAAGGGGGAGCTCCTGTGCCCTGTGAAGATAGCAGAGCCCAACAGGAAGAAGAAAGACTCCTATTCTTTGCTGGCAGAGACTCAGCCAATGAAAACCCATGGACTCTGTTTATTATAACCCTCCCAACTTCCTTTTCCTCTCTGTAAAAGAGTTCTCCTTCCCTTGCCATGCAGGACTTAGCTTGCTATGGTTGCAGACTTCTGAATTGCAATTCTCTGCTGATCCCAAATAAAACTATCTTCCCTGGACAAATATCTGGCAGTCTGTTTGTGTCAGGTCAGCAATTCCCTTGTTCTTCTGGCAAGGAGAGAGGAAAAAGAAACCATTTAGAAATACGCCAGACATTCTGTTTTTCTTTCTTCTTTTTTTTTTCTTTTATTGACTATTATATGTAGGTATAGTTTATTTTTCTTTTAACATCTTTATTGGAGTATAATTGCTTTACAGTGGTGTGTTAGTTTCTGCTGTACAACAAAGCGAATCAGCTGTATGTATACATATATCCCCAAATCTCCTCCCTCTTGCGTCTCCCTCCCACCCGCCCTATCCCACCCCGCTAGGTGGTCACAAAGCACGAGGCTGATCTCCCTGTGCTATGCGGCTGCTTCCCACTAGCTATCTGTTTTACATTTGGTAGTATATATAAGTCCATGCCACTCTCTCACTTTGTCACAGCTTACCCTTCCCCCTCCCCATATGCTCAAGTCCATTCTCTAGTAGGTCTGTGTCTTTATTCCCGTCTTGCCCCTAGGTTCTTCATGACCTTTTTTTTTTTAGATTCCATATATATGTGTTAGCATATGGTATTTGTTTTTCTCTTTCTGACTTACTTCACTCTGTCTGACAGACTCTAGGTCCATCCACCTCACTACAAATAACTCAGTTCCATCCACCTCACTACAAATAACTCAGTTTTCTTCCTTTTAATATTCCTTTTAATATTCCATTGTATATATGTGCCACATCTTCTTTATCCATTCATCTGTCGATGGACACTTAGGTTGCTTCCATGTCCTGGCTATTGTAAATAGAGCTGCAGTGAACATTGTGGTACATGACTGGTTTTGAATTATGGTTTTCTCAGGGTATATGATATAATCTCAGCTTATATTTCTTGCTTAATTACTCAAGTCCTGCACCTAACAGCTCTGAGGAGCCCATTTGGGTACATCACACTCATGCACCAGAAAAGCTATGAATGTGTTGATCATGTCTCATCATGTCTTCATATCTTCAGGCAAAAGTTCTGCCTTCCTAACCTAGAATCCTTCTGGCTGGTACCAGGGTATATTCAGAGACATCTTTTATATTCATCTTTAGTATTTTTTATTATTGATTTATTGGTTATAAGAACTCTTACTTGAGGCCATAGTCATCATTTGAAGGAGAAATAGTGGCAAGGAGGCATTTGTTCACCAACAGAACATATTATTAAGTTGGGAGTTCTTTCTGAAAAAGACAGCATCTTACCACTGTAAGATGTGTGGAAAGGAGGTCCTGACCCGCTATGTAGCCTGACCTGATACTAGAACATTTCCTAAGCTCCAGCCAAAGCTATTTTTAAAAAACTTTTATTTGAGTATAGTTGATTCAAAATGTTGTGTTAGTTTCAGGTGTACAACAAAGTGAATCAGTTATACATATACATATATCCACTCTTTTTTAGATTCTTTTCCCATATAGGTCATTACAGAGTATTGAGAAGAGGTCCCTGTGCTATACAGTAAGTCCCTATTAGTTACCTATTTTATATATAGTAGTGTACATATGTCAGTCCCAGTCTCCCAATATATCCCTCCCTGCCCCATCCCCAGGTAACCATAAGTTTGTTTTCTACATCCATGACTCTATTTCTGTTTTGTAAATAGGTTCATTTGTATCATTTTTTTTAGATTCCACATATAAGTGATATCATATGATATTTATCTTTCTCTGTCTGACTTACTTCACTCAGTATGACAATCTCTAGGTCCACATTGCTGAAAATGGCATTATTTCATTCTTTTTTTATGGCTGAGTAATAGTCCATTGTATATATGTACCACATCTTCTTTATCCATTCCTCTGTCAATGGACATTTAGACTGCATGTCCTAAATGTCCATGCAATCATGTCCTCCCAGCCAAAACTATTAAGTGTTAATTATTTAGCATGATCCTGGGCTGTAGTCTTTGACAGTCCTAGTGACTAGCACTCCCCCAGCCACTTTCTGAAAGAAATCAGCCCCAGGATTCTTTCTGCATAAAGTTGCAAGAGCCTATGCCATATACATTGAGAGCAGCTAACCCTAGGAATAGAGTTAGCTCCAGCCATAATATGTTGAACAAGAGATTTGCACATAATTAAGGATAACTTTATCTAAGACTGTTTGGCTTGAAACACTGCCTTATAATAGTGTCCTATATTAAAATGTACTGGTGACAAGGGCTAACATCTATAGAATAGATGTGAAGACTATCGGTCCTTTTGTGGCTTATTGAGAAACCTGGTCTTACAGGTCCTATAGATGTAGAGGAGGTAGAGAAGAAGAAGGAGTGTCTAAGGTTCTGAATGAAAGCTGATAATCATCCAAGTCTAGGGATTACTGGGATCTAAAATACCTTTGTGGATAAGATGATAAGTTCCATTGAGAAGCAGTAGAGCATAAAGGTGGGGTGCAGACTCAGGAGCCAAACTGCCTGTGTTTGAAGACTAGTCTGCCAGTTAGTAGCTATGTGATCTTATGTAAGTGCCATCAATTCTCTGTACCTTAGTTTCTCCATCTGGAAAACTGGTATAATAACGATATCTGCGAGACTGAATTGTGAGGCTGCAACAACTTTATACATGTTAACACTTAGAACAATGGCTGGCACATAGTAAATGCTCAAAAAGACAAAAGCTCTTAGTATTATTTTATCCTGTTTCTTAAGTGAGGCAAAATAACTTGTTGAGGTGCTGTGTTTCTTTTCTCCCTATTTTCCCTTTCCTGTATTCTAAAGAGGACTCCAGGTCCTTTGTTCTCTCTTTCCTGGGGAGAGAGTGGGTTGGGGTTCAGGGCCTAAAGTCTGTCTTCCTAGCTTTTGTTTACCTGGAATCCTGAGCCTATCGTAAGGATTGTGCTCAAAGGAGAGGAAGGAAGTAGTTGACTTTAGAGTAGGCAGAAGGACTGTGATTTCTCCAAGCCTTGGGAAGAACTGACGGCTGCTAGTTTGGAAGTAGTAAGGATCTGGGGCCCCTTCCTGGCAGAACTCCTGGGGGTGATGTATCTGTGGTCAACCTTAGGAGGCTAACTAGACTCTAGGTACTGTGGCTTTCACCTAGGCATGGGAGAAGTGTGACTGCTTGCTTTTCCAGTACCATGCAGACTTGGACTAAAAAACATGATGGCCTGAGGATTAGAGATACTCTTCCTGTTTGACACTTGCCACACAAATCTCCTGAGTGTTTCTGTGATCCTCAAGAGGGAAGAGAGCTCCAGGAAGTGACTGGAATTTAATTTTTTGCAATTCTGGAAGTGCAGAGATGTGGAGTTGAAATAAATTTGATTTAAAGAAAATAAAGAAATATAATAGTTCTTGTATACTCAAGTCTGAGGAGTACATCGAAACCAATTACACAATAAACCATTATTACTAAAAGTAATTTAGTTTTTTATAGGGTCTTTTTGTCATATTAGAAAGACGAAATGATATATAATTTTGTGCTAAGAAATAAGTTACAAAGAAAAGATCCTTAAAGGGAATGAGAGACTGGAGGGGTGGAGTGGGTAGCATCAAGGATCTTCCCACTTGAAGTCATTGTTTGTAATGGTGGAGTCATTGATGAAGGTTTCCTTCAGAGTTAAGGTCAGGCTTTGGGGCACATGGCATCTGTCACTTTAGAGTATATATTAGTTTCCTAGGGCTGCTGTAACAAGGTACCACAAACTGGGTAGCTTAACACAACAGAAATTTATTCTCTCACAGTTCTGGAAGCTGGAAGTCTAAAATCAAGGTATCGTCAGGGCCATGCTTTCTCCAAAACCTCTAGGGGATAATTCTTCTTTGTCCCCTCTAGCTTCTGCTCTTTGCTGGTAATCCTTGGCCTATCTTGGCTTATAGATGAATCATTCCAATCGGCCTGCATCATCACTTCCATGAAGCTTCTTCACTGTAAGAAATGTCTTCTTCCTTTACACTGCTACGATATCTAATTCTTATCTTTCTTGTGGTGTATATGTTATAGCACCGTTATTTATGATTATTTCTGTAGTAGGCACCCTTTCAGTTGTCTGCTCAGACAACCAAATCTCTACCTTGGAAATAACAGTACAAAACAGCAAGGGAGAGTTCTGTCTGCCATATTCATAGTACATGATCCTTGGCCCCTGATCGTAGCTCATTTGATGAGGGGTGGACAACTGACCAAACTGAATCAGTAAAATTCTCTCCCTAGGGAATTTGAATTTGAGACTCAGGGATTCTGGTGAGTCTTAGTGCTTTTGATTAAACTGAGGATATGTTAACCCAAGCATTGCTAGGACCAGCAGAAAGCTCAGAGAAACAAAGAAAGTTTTTCTGAACAAACAAGAATGAAGTGGATGTGCAAAGAGGACTGGCTGTAGTGCTAGGAGAAATTAGAGGGAAAAAAATCAAGATATTGGCATTTACTACTTACTTCCTGTTGCTTTCACCAAAGTTCTACAGGAGAGGAATTAACTCAAACTAGACCTGAGGAGGTCTACAAGTAGATATAAAAAGAGATACAGTATTTCTAAGATAAGTACTTTCTGCCTATAGACTGTAGTTTAAACTGACTGATTGTCCCATAATTTGGAGCCTTACAGGATTGAGAAAACCACAGGCTCCTGTATCTCAGAACTGAAGCAGGCACAATCAGTGGCTAAGAATGGCAGGCACAGCAGAAGATACAATTAGTGGTCTAGGCCTTTCTCAAGCAGGTTCTGTTAAAAAATCCTCTGCCAGACCAAAGGGAAAACCCTGTTGACAATGACCTAAATATGAATGATGTCTCATCAACCAAGGTTATTTTAGGGCTAGGGAAATCCGAGTGCAGAGATGAGTAGATAAAAAAGAGATACTTTATAAAAAAAAAAAAAGAAAACACAGTGGAGCATAAGAATAGGGCCTGGAAAAATTCAGATCCCCCAGGTATCCCCCAAGCACCTACTTTTATCAAAAGGGGAGCCAATACCTCAGATGCCTCTTAAAAGAAAGGGGAAGATTAGCTGTGCCTCCGCTACCCTAAGGTAATTGAGGGACTAGGGGACCTCGGCAGAGTCCTAGGGCCTGTTGCTAAACTTAAGACAGAAATTTCTAGGCTAGTGTGAAGATTCAAGGACGTGAGTTGACGACAACTCTTCCTTTGACTACCACCCCATGGAAGAGAATTTAAATCAAATCTATTGTGGTAGAAGGTAGAATTTTAATTGCCTACCCCAACATCTATTTTCTCCTTCTTTAGTAACAGATTCCCAGTTCTTATCTGGGCATATTGCCATTTGGAATGAAAAACTAGACAACATTTCCCTACCTCTCTTACTTAGGCAAGGCCATGCATTTAAGTTCTCGTTAATAAGACATAGGCAATAGTGTTTTGTGGGCCTTCTGAGAAATTTACGTAGAAGGGAGGAGGCTTTCCCTTCTTCACATTTCCTCATCCTACGGCCTGGAATGTGGATATGATAGCTGGAGTTCTCTCAGCCATCTTGGGCCATGAGGATGACAGCCGTACCCTAGGGATAGTGGAACAGAGAGCCAAAAGGAAGTTGTGTACTTCATACCAGCTCTGGATGATTTACGTCCAGACTTATGAAGGAAAGAAAGAAACTTTAATCTTGAGTAGGACACTATTCTTTGGATTTTTATCTTATAGGAAACTAAATTTAATACTAAGTGATATATCTACTAATTTTAAGGAAGTACATTGTCAGACAAAAGCAAAGCCTGGCCAAAACAAATAAACAAAAACCAAAAACCAAACAAACAAAAAACCCAAAGGCCTATGATTTTTCAACCCCTAAGGCAATCCCCAAGTCACTGAACTCACATGTACAGGAAGTGAGTTGCTGAAATGGTACAGTCCCCAGAAGGGTTAACCTTCCCAATGCCCCTTTCAGGAGTAGCCAAGTAGGAGAATGGACAAGGGAGATACTCTCAGAGAACAGAATCTGAGATATCCAGCTGGTTTGAACAAGAACTCACTCTATTGCCAAGTCAAGGAGCTCTTACTATTCATGTATATGGTACATAAATGGATATGATATTAAGTAATCTTTGTATATTGTATCAATTTTTTTTCTATTTCCAAATGGGTGGTTTTATTTAGTTCATCCTGTTTTCCCTCTAAGAAACCAGCTCTCTCTCTTTCAATGCACAGGTTTGAGCAGAGATGTCCCATTCCCTGTCCCATTCCCTGGTTCAAAGAGTAGGTGCATAAACTCTAACCTGGCTTCAAGAAAGGGCATGTGATCTAAGCTGGTATGATCATGTGCCCAAAACTAGGCCAGTGAACCAGCCTTGGAATTACAGTGGAACTATTGGGAACAATGCACTCTCTTCTTCTGGATTGCTAATCTAGTGAGATCTAAGTGTGGACCTTCCAGTGATAAACACAGAGCTTGAGCACCAGCATACAGCTGTGCCTGAAACTAAACCATCCATGGACCGACCTTTCAACTATATGACCTAAAACATGCCCTCCTTTTTTAAACCAGTTTATTTTGAATTCAATCATTTATAATCAGAAGAACTCTGACAAATAGACACGCATATCCTCATAAAGCACCCCTGCCCCCATTATACTTATGTTAAGAATCATTTACTGATAGTAGCTTGTGGTTTTTTCTCAGGGCTATTGGTATTTTTCCCTTCCATATTTATTCTTCCTTGTCTGATCTGCTTTTTTTTTTAAACATCTTTATTGGAGTATAATTGCTTTACAATGGTGTGTTAGTTTCTGCTGTATAACAAAGTGAATCAGCTATACATATACATACATATATCCCCATATCTCTTCCCTCTTACATCTCCCTCCCTCCAACCCTCCCTATCCCACCCCTCTAGGTGGTCACAAAGCACGGAGATGATCTCCCTGTGCTATGCGGCTGCTTCCCACTACCTGTCTATTTTACATTTGGTAGTGTATATATGTCCATGCCACTCTCTCACTTTGTCCCAGCTTACCCTTCCCCCTCCCCGTATTCTCAAGTCCATTCTCTAGTAGGTCTGTGTCTTTATTCCCGTCTTGCCCCTAGGTTCTTCATGACCTTTTTTTTTTTTTTAGATTCCATATATATGTGTTAGCATATGGTATTTGTTTTTCTCTTTCTGACTTACTTCACTCTGTGTGACAGTCCCTAGGTCCATCCACCTCAGTACAAATAACTCAGTTTCATTCCTTTTTATGGCTGAGTAATATTCCATTGTGTATATGTGCCACATCTTCTTTATCCATTCATCTGTCGACAGAAATTTAGGCTGCTTCCATGTCCTGGCTATTGTAAATAGAGCTACAATGAACATTGTGATACATGACTCTTTTTTTTATTAGTTTCTGCTTTATAACAAAGTGAATCAGTCATACATATACATCTGTTCCCACATCCCTTCCCTCTTGCATCTCCCTCCTTCCCACCCTCCTTATCCCACCCCTCCAGGCGGTCACAGAGCACCGAGCTGGTCTCCCTGTGCTGTGCGACTGCTTCCCACTATCTATCTACCTTACGTTTGGTACTGTATATATGTCGATGCCTCTCTTTCGCTTTGTCACAGCTTACCCTTCCCCCTCCCCATATCCTCAAGTCCATTCTCAAGTAGGTCTGTGTCTTTTTTTTTTTAGTTTCTGCTTTATAACAAAGTGAATCAGTCATACATATACATCTGTTCCCACATCCCTTCCCTCATGCATCTCCCTCCCTCCCACCCTCCCCATCCCACCCCTCCAGGCGGTCACAAAGCACCGAGCTGATCTCCCTGTGCTCTGCGGCTGCTTCCCACTATCTATCTGCCTTACGTTTGGTACTGTATATATGTCCATGCCTCTCTTTCGCTTTGTCACAGCTTACCCTTCCCCCTCCCCATATCCTCAAGTCCATTCTCAAGAAGGTCTGCGTCTTTATTCCTGTTTTACCCCTAGGTTCTTCATGACATTTTTTTTTCTTAAATTCCATACATATGTGTTAGCATACGGTATTTGTCTTTCTCTTTCTGAGTTACTTCACGCTGTATGACAGACACTAGGTCTATCCACCTCATTACAAATAGCTCAGTTTCGTATCTTTTTATGGCTGAGTAATATTCCATTGTATATATGTGCCACATCTTCTTTATCCATTCATCCGATGATGGACACTTAGGTTGTTTCCATCTCCGGGCTATTGTGAATAGAGCTGCAATGAACATTTTGGTACATGTCTCTTTGAATTACGGTTTTCTCAGGGTATATGATGCCTAGTAGTGGGATTGCTGGGTCATATGGTAGTTCTATTTTTAGTGTTTTAAGGAACCTCCATACCGTTCTCCATAGTGGCTGTACCAATTCACATTCCCACCAGCAGTGCAAGAGTGTTCCCTTTTCTCCACACCCTCTCCAGCATTTATTGTTTCTAGATTTCTTGATGATGGCCATTCTGACTGGTGTGAGATGATATCTCATTGTAGTTTTGATTTGCATTTCTCTAATGATTAATGATGTTGAGCATTCTTTCATGTGTTTGTTGGCAATCTGTATATCTTCTTTGGAGAAATGCCTATTTAAGTCTTCTGCCCATTTTTGGATTGGGTTGTTTGTTTTTTTGCTATTGAGCTGCATGAGCTGCTTATACATTTTGGAGATTAATCCTTTGTCAGTTGCTTCATTTGCAAATATTTTCTCCCATTCTGAGGGTTGTCTTTTGGTCTTGATTATGGTTTCCTTTGCTGTGCAAAAGCTTTGAAGTTTCATTAGGTCCCATTTGTTTATCTTTGTTTTTATTTCCATTTCTCTAGGAGGTGTGTCCAAAAGGATCTTGCTGTGATTTATGTCATAGAGTGTTCTGCCTATGTTTTCCTCTAAGAGTTTGATAGTGTCTGGCCTTACATTTAGGTCTTTAATCCATTTTGAGCTTATTTTTGTGTATGGTGTTAGGGAATGATCTAATCTCATACTTTTACATGTCCCTGTCCAGTTTTCCCAGCACTACTTATTGAAGAGGCTGTCCTTTCTCCACTGTACATTCCTGCCTCCTTTATCAAAGATAAGTTGACCATATGTGCGTGGGTTTATCTCTGGGCTTTCTATCCTGTTCCATTGATCTATCTTTCTGTTTTTGTGCCAGTACCACACTGTCTTGATTACTGTAGCTTTGTAGTATAGTCTGAAGTCAGGGAGCCTGATTCCTCCAGCTCCGTGTTTCGTTCTCAAGATTGCTTTGGCTATTCAGGGTCTTTTGTGTTTCCAAACAAATTTTTCACCAGTTTCTCTCTTTGCACTCGGACATGCATGCTGTGCACTGAATCACTTATGGGGTGAAACCTCCCTCTCTCTCATCAGGAAAATCTCTGATTTTTCTTGCATCTATCTGTTTTGCCCCGCGTGTCCTGCCTGCCTTTGCACTGCACTCTGTTTACGTGCAAAACACGAAAATGCTGGGCTGACCAGAACTTCCTTCTCATACCAATTGCTACATCCACTTTGGAATGGGGCATCTATTTGAAAGGACAGGAATCAAATCTCTGTTCCTCTCAAAAACCTCACCCTTCTGTCTGCGTGGCTGCCCTTCCTATCAGTGGAGCCCTTGGCTTTTGTTCCCCAGACTCCCACTGTCCTCCTGCTGAAGGGAGAAGTGTAAGTCCAGGCACTGAAAGGAAAAGCTGGGAGGGCTCAGTTAAATGGGCACTTCTAGTACAGGGAAGAGTCAAGTAAAAAGTCAGAGTATGTTGGATATTAGCAAGCACAGGCATGAGGCTACTCCAGAAATGTGACCATTTGTCAGGCCCATCACACTGTTATGCTCTTTACTACAGAGGTGGACCATGGCGTGGATTCAGGTCTGTGGAATTCGGGGATGCTCAGTATCAAGTCAGTATTTTAGGTTCATTATGGTATCAGAACTTTCCTGACAGTAACAAAATGACAGGAGTCTTCCTTTTTCGGCCTTCTTGATGTGGTGAATCACGGTACCACCCCTCCATGGGAATTTGGTTGCTGGTTAAATGCTGTGATTCAAGTGCCCAGATTTTTGCTTCAGTAAAGCATTTCTCCGTCATCTACGCATGTGGCCATCTGATATTTGACCACTGGAGAGTCATGCCTTTTTAAATACAAACACTCCCAGGAGGGGCCGTGGATTAAGCACTTCTGGTCTATAACACCTTAGTGTGATTTGTCTCTTAGCAGCTATGAGCTGCTCTCCATAGCCTGAGATGCCCACCAGGAAAGTTCTGAAGGAAAAAAATCCATTATGTATCTGGGGAAGCAGGCCTGATAAGCTGCTACCATGGGGCTTCTAGAAGGCCAGAGGCCACCATGGGGGATGAGAAAAGGAGGGGCTTAAAAGGATGTTGGGAAAAGGCTGAAAAGTGTCAAGGTAAACTTGGTTGACATCTGGTTTTGCCCCGAGTCAACTTTCTTCTGACCAATAGAAACTCCATTTTGATGACCAGTGCCTGCCCTGAATTCTTCCTTCTATCATTCAGCAGCTTCAAAGAGAGGGATATTAGCTGAATTCTTTAGAGGCCAAAGACCTCTTGTAAATGTCTATATACTGAACTGGTTTTAGTGCTGGAATTATGAGAGTCACAGAAACATATCAAACACATCAAAGGGCTCAAAGTTGGCCAATCAGGAGATGCCACAGTGGGAACCACACTTAGAAATATTTCTGTCAAGCAGGGCACAAGGGACAAGGGAGCTAGTAGCTCTGTATGATTCAGCTGATACTGGACAAGGACCCAACCTCCTCCCTGGCCCTTTATACTGTTCTAGACACGTGAATAATACTTTACTCTGTTACAACCTCTCATCCAAAGTCTCTTCACATCACTTTTCTATCAGCCTGACTACTGAACAGCAGCGATATGGAGAAGTTCCTGATTAGTGTTTTTAAATATTTACAAATCTGACCGAATAAAGAATTACCAAGTTACATTTTGCTTTCTTTAAAGAACAAACCCGATTATCCGTTCCTTCCTGTGCCATTTGTTGGAGAAAACCAATTTTAAGTGAGAGAAAACATTTTAATGCAAAAAGTCATGCATCCCATTGTTATGAGACCATTGATGCCCATCTTGAAAAGAATAAAATGAATGACACTGGTTTCATATATTACACTCAACATGCAGGAAAGAAATGAATAATAGGAAAATACAAACTAATAATAATAATGTATCTTAGAATATGCCTCAGAATTTCTGAAGCACAATAGAAACCAGTAAGCGTTATCACAAAATTTTTAGTGTTCTTTTGCTAAAATATAAGTGTCTTTCTTGCGTTAATGACTTCAATATTATAGGAATAATACATCTAATACAATGGATGTATTAGCTATATAATTCAAAATACTGAAGGTATATATTTAGTAATAAATTTATTCTATGTATGAAATATAGCACTGAGCCAAATCAAATCTTATATTAGAATTACTAAATATTAGGATTAATATACTAGAAGACAAATAGCTTTTAGGTGAACTCGTAATGTGTGAATATGGATTCATAAAAAAAGACAAAACCAAGAAATTTACACATTTTATTGAAAGAACAAAAAATAAACAACATAGAAATAGCATACTAAAATTAACTGCCTAATGCACACTTCTAAACACAAACAAGCAGTACACACTATAACTTGGAACCCCCCCCCCCAAAATCAAACCATTTGCCCACTGATAGCAGTTGAGGGAATGAGCTATTGCATTTTGGAGGCAAGTATTATGGGAACAGCTTACATTTATTAAATACAGTGATTATTTAAATCTGTAAGTGTTGCACAGGGCTAATAATTTTCTTATTGATAAGTATTTTTAAATTGGCATTTTTCTGCCCAAAATATGTGCTTCCATTTTCTACATTATACTGGATTATTGTTATACAAAGGCATAAAATTAGCCCTTTAAAAGAGTATATTTTGGAGCATCTTTTTAAGAAAACTTATTTAAATTATTGTAATTTGGGGGCATGTCACAAATGGTTCATTTTCTAATAATTAAAGCAACAACAATAATAAAAGGAAATGTATTTTGAAAAGGGCAATCCCAGAGTCCAATGATATAATGGTCATGTAATTCTCTCAACTGCTAGACACAAAAGACACAGCAAGAAAATAATTTGGTTTCCATCATTAACAAACAGCATCTGTACACCGGAATAAAGCTATGGAATCATGCAGTTCTGTGACAGATAAATGTTTTAGGTTGTGTGTTTGTTTGGGGAGAAAAGAGCACTGCTTAAAGTTGGGTTACTTTTAGGTCTTGTTACAGAGTTTGTTTTTTTTTAATTAAAGTAATAATGATATACCTGTGACGTATTTCACAGTGATACGCTATAATTGAGGATGGGTTCTATTTAAAGATAAAATTCCTCTGGAATAACCCTGCTTTGGAGTATTGATGGGTGGTTCTCTTTCAGGGAAGAACAAGTGGAGGGGCTGGAAACTGTATCAGTCAAACTAAATCCTTTCCTGGGCTTCATAATAGAGGTCCTTTCATTCTCTAATTTTACTTACTTAAAAGACAGCACTGTGTTTAAGCTCCAAAGAGTGTGACATAGTGGCTGTCAGTACGCACCACATGCCATCAATTAACTGGTTATCTTTTGTGATGCTTCTAGGTTCATTCTTACTATTTTATAGGTGATTCTGCCTGACTTAAAATCTTACTATATTTCTATTGACCTTATGAAAATATATTCGTGTGGCTTATAGTTTCACAAGGAAATGTCAACACAAGGACATGGGTTAAGTTGGGGAAATATGTTGGTGATAAGGTTAAAGTTGGAGTTCCTAACTACAGAAGGAGTGAATGCTTACATTTTCTATCAATGGAAATGCTGGTCAGATGGTCAGGCTGTTAGCTGTATGGCTGACTCTTAAGTGGTTACGGGCTCAAGGGGGAAAAAAAAGGACATTTCTAACCAACTGGCCCTGAGCTATTGGACAACTGTAAGGCTTGGATTGCTTTCTGGCTTTGGCTTATTTTCCTGTCTCTGTAAGTGAGAACTATCAAAATGGGTAGCAATACTAATAACAACTCCCTCAATCCCAAGATGGGCTCCTTCTCCAGGGTAAGGACAACAGGCCTCAAGATGGGAAGGACTCAAAGCCCTCATGGTGATCTATCCTTAAACCTTTCTAACCTCGACCTTTTCTAGGCCTCATCACTGGAGGCAACAAAAAGATAAATGGTGATCTGTAGGTGATGTGGGAGCTGAAATTGGCAGAGATGATCTGATTGAAACATTCTTTTACAGCTCTGATGTACACAAGCTTTCGGCTAGTTCTCTTGTTTCGTTAAAAGAGTAGGAGGCTGAAGTGGCACGGTGAAGTGCCGTCTCACCTGGTAAAGGTAAGTCAGAAAACAGCCATTTCTAAAATTGTGCCAGGAGCATTTTTTCCTTTGCTGAAGGGAATGAAATGCTCTGTGCTGGCCATACTTAACTGTTAAATTACATCTTTCAGTAGTTGCCAATTTGGTTTTGGCTTCTGGATCTTGAAGGGGAAGTAGTGGCAAATGTTAGCAATTTGTCACTTAAATACATATTAATTGATGTAACCGATGTAGCTCAATTGACCATTTTCTGTGAAGGATGAAATCTAACTAGATCAGAATGGGAATATACATCTTGAAATTTACAACTCCTTGCAACCATTGAAAAAAGAAGACCTCAGCCAGAAACCTGCTGCCGTGTGTGTGTGTGTGTGTGTGTGTGTGTGTGTGTGTGTGTGTGTGTTTACAGTGAGGATTAATTTAAAAACAAACGATCTCTGCTAGCAATCTTGCTAAAAGCTGAAGTACCTTAACTTTTGTTTAGTGCCGTTAGCTGAAGTTGACCTGTTAACCTGTAACCAGTCTTGTCTTATGACGAGCCCTAGCAAACTAGAAAGCCTCCACAACAGCAAAGCAATATCACGTTTTAGTTAAGTCTTGTAGCAAAAAAAAAAAAAACCTTCTCAAAGCCTTAGAAATAACTCTCTCTTACTAACTTTTCCACTATTATCACAGACTTTTATATTAAAAAAAAAAAGCTCCAAGGATCGCTTTCACGGACTATGTACATCAGTGCAAAAAAGGTGTCTCTCACACGTTCGCACCCTAACTGAGACCATCAGTTAACTGCAGCATATGTCTCTTCAACACTGTTATGGGGTCATTCCACAGTATCTGTATGGATGGTTTCACAAAGATGAATTAACTTAATCTGTGCTTTTGTCATTCTTTAACCCTCATTTGGATAGATTTGTAAAAGAGAATTTTTGTAGCTACAGCTATGCCACTTGAATAGAATGATTCTGAATAAGTAAGGTTATGCAAAGAGATCGGGGCATATTATAAATACGATTGTGTTTTGGAGTCTAAATACTGTGGAATAACCCTATCCACACAACAAATTCTATCAGCTCTAAAGCCTGATTCTAGAATCCAGATGTTGTAAACTTTTTGCTCAAAAAAGTCACACAAGGACACAAATTCAATTTTCACATGGGAATTTGGATTAAAAAGAAAAATCAACCATATCTATTTTTGAGCTTTGAGCTGTATCTGCTACATGCTCACACTGTCAAAAACCACACAGAGTTTACAAGTAAAATTTTCACGCACAAAAAAAGTCTAAAGGTAGCCATGTTGTAGGTTTGTTGCTAAAGTAACAACTAAATACAATTAGTTAAACATTATTATTTGTATATAAAGTTAAGTTTGTTCTTAAACAGTGAACTGTAAGGAATAGTTATGAACTATACTCTATACCTTGCTGTTTTTCAGTGTCAGTTGAGGACCTATCTAGGCGGGTTGAATACCTGTAGTAAAATCTTAAAGCTTCTCTAACTCTCCTTCAAAATTAAATTCACTAGTTACTTAAAGATATGAAAAGGGAATAAAATAAAAACTTTAGAAAGTAATAAGAAAAATGAAAACGTGGCACCAATTAGTGAGTTGGTGCCCAGAACCTCTATTTGTAATTATATTTACAGTTTGATTAGGCTGTCAACTAAACTTGCAAAAAAAAGTTGTCATACTCTTTTACATAGTGTTTATTCTACTGCCTTTGACAGGCACTGGTAAAATTAAAGATGAGGCCACTATCTTCCTAAATCTATTCAACAGAATTGGGAAATCATGTTTTCCTCAATCATATTTCCCTATTTCTATTTCAACGTGTGTGAAATGTAGAAGAGGTCAAAGAAAGAATATTCCAGTTTCAGTTGATTCTGTGCATCACAGCCTACCCTACAGACTGAAATAACTTGAAAACGTGTGGCTGCATTTTACCTAAGAGCATCCTCATGTACTCTCCAAAGGAGTGGAGGAAGGACCAAATAATATTCCAAGTAGCACACAGGCCTTCCCTACATACTATTTAATAAAATTTGATGTCAATGTTGTCCTTAATCAGACATCACTGTGCTTACTGGTCATGCCATGAAAAAGAGATTCATGTTGTAAAGATTAATTTTATTTGGTTCCTGCTGACGGTAAGGAGGAGGTACTTGCTTTGCCCCCATTGGAGAGCTGGTGAGCTTAGGCTGCCCATTAGTGAACACAGCCTACATAAGTAGGACAACACTTATGGCAAGATCAAAGTGCTTCAGCGTGTTCAGAAATGGATGGCAAAGATCGGTGGAGTAGGGAGAGGATGGCTTTTCATATCACGATTAACTACAAATTAAAGACTCTAATTTAGACAAATGCAATGAAATGCAACAGCTAGTTGAGGAATCATGCTCCAACTGCAAAAGCAAATACTGCATGGATTTTATGAATCCATTTAATTTAAATGTAATCTGAATCCTCTTTAAAATATACTTATGTTGTGGTCACATAGTGCTTTAAAAACTATGACACTACTAAAACCCTCTTAACAGAAAACCTTTAGATTATTTTCTCTGTATATATGACCTGTTTTATCCAAGTTTCAGCACGCTTGCATATTTTTGCAAAAGGCTGAGAGGAATGGGCAGAAACAAAAATTTTGGATAAATAAAAACAAGCCCTTGTAAATTACAAAGCTTATAAAATGTTAACTAAGCATCACAAGTGATTAGAATTTTATATATACAGATAATCCAGTAAATTGTTGTTTAGAGTCACTGATTAGTTTTGTGACTTGTCTTTTTCACCAGAAATTTATAGTCTAATGACTTCTTTCCTTTTCTTGAATAAAGATCACTTGAATAAGCCATTGCACTAGTTCAAGAGTGCTATCTTAAAATTGCATTTTTGTCAAAATTCTTTCACCTCTGATCAAAACCTTAGTGCTTTGAGTTTTCTTTCTTTAAATTCACTCACAAAGCAACTTTCAGAATGCCAACAATATCAAAAATTGTTGCACCAAAAATACCACTACTCTGAATCTCTCACTGAACCTCTTACTAAAAAATATGTCATTATTCATGTCTTCCAGTGCTTAAGGCAACATGCAAACAGCTGTACTCTAGGTTCATTGTCCATGTACATCTTTGTCAGAAGTTTAAAAAGTTAAATGAGACAGTATGCTGTATCAAAATGTCAAATGACAAAAATGTTCATTTCACACTGAAAATGTCTCTGTCTCTTTTAAAGAATACATCTAGAGTAGCTCAGGTGCATCCCTCCTGGATTCATGTGATCAAATCTGCCCTTCCTGAGAGGCACCAGCACAGGTTTTACAAAACTCAGTTCCAAACACAAGTAATTTCACAAAGGCATATTCTACCTTCTTCTCTAGCAATGTTAAGATTTTGGGCAACAGAAATCAAGTGGTTCAAAGGACCAAAAGGTAAAACTCAAGACACTTCTTGCTCTCTAACTCCAGACAATACTGTTAGCAGATGACAATGGCTCAGTACAAGCAAGACCATTTAGAAATCCCTGATGATCATGATTTGGATTGATAATTAAGATCAACAGGATATCAGCTACTGAGGAGTTAATTTTGCTCCTCTGTATTCTGAGCCAAAATGATCTGCTTTGGGATGGAGTCTCAAATGTTCTGAAGCACAAACAGTGTGAAAAAGGCGAACAACCAGGAGTCAGGAGATGTTTCTGGGTCCAGCTGCTACCAAGTAGTTAGGCAGCCCTGGGCGAATCACATGCCCTGGCTGTGAAAAGGTTTTGCCAGTTCCACTGTTCTGTGATTCAAACACTACTAGCCGGCTTAAGGTATCCTAAATCAGATTTTCCCTTTGCTTGTCATTTTCATGAAGGAGAAAAATAAACTTGGTATACATCAAATCTGATGATTTTATACTTTCCAGTGAGATAACACATATTTAGTAGAAAATATTAAATCTGTCTAAATCAATGCAAACTATCATGTGGTTCTACCACTGATTAATAATAGTAACTTGAATTACTGTGTAGGGTGGAAGAAGTATGTGACATACCATAGGAATTAGTTACTATTTTACTTGGTGTTACAATTATTTCAAAAGTATTAGTAATGTGAATTCAGGTCAGCTCTGTGGAGTGTAGCCACTCTGTCTCATCCAAAGGGTGTTACAAACCTCTCTATTCGTCTCTATTATAATTTTCAAAACATATACAAACAAAGAAATCCAAACAAACCAAAAAAGAGGCTTGGTTATGATATGACAGATTCTGCTGTTAATAAAGTTTGGGAAGGGCAACACTTAACATATCACAGGCACTTGCTCCTTCACTGAAATGTTTAACAAAACTGAACTGAGCTGAACTTAACTCAGCTGAGCTTAACTCAGCTGAACTGAGGCTAAAGACAACTGTGGACATCCTTCTTAGAACTTTTAAATAATTGAAGAGTAATTTCAAATGGCTCCCTACCTCCCTCCCCAGTCCCGCCATTTCTCCAAATCTAAACTCAGACTCCAGCTGTGATGAACAGAAGAGACTGTCCATTTGGGGAAGAAAGGCCTTACTTGGAACCAATTCTCCTTCACCCTGACTGACTTTTCCAGACTGCATCTTACTTATTATTCAAAGAGTAGTCGAAAGAGCATGAGCCATTTGCATTCAGAAAGTGGCACTTGTATCAAAGGTTACATTGCAATGGTTTTTACACACTTTCCTCCAATATGTAAAAACTAGCTCCAAGCCCCCCTCTCTCTGCTTAATTTATAACCTGTCATTAGAATACCTTTAAGCTTCCAAGAACCAATTTTTCAGCTGAAAATGACAAATGGCTCAGTTTTAGACACTCAACCTAGAAGACAGGATCCTTGAGCCACAAAAAAATGTAATGGGCACTTTAAATTCTAGTTTTTCAATCTACTTAAGGAGTGAAATTCGGGTTAATGTTTTAAGAAGTTCCCTGTTATTTTCAGGTAATTATATATTTCTCTCTCACAAAAAAATCCAGTAATGTGATTGTACTATGCAAGGTCAGATCTACAGGTACAAACTATATACATCCATGTTTATGAACAGGTTTTGGACACACTCAAAAGTGAGGCCTTTTAAATGTCTGCCTCAAGAAACCTACAGAAATATTCTAAAGAGAGAGAGAGAGCATATCAACATTAACCTGTCATGTTTTTCAAGCACATGTGTTTCTGTTTCCCATTAAAAGCATTTTAGTTAAAATCAAACACCACACATTACAGCAAAACACTATAGTATGTAAAAACCTAACACAACACACCACAATACAATACAATACAGTAATGGGGAAAATGGTATTGGATATATTTGTTACTTTCTGAATCAAACCAACAGACTATTGTGTAAACAAAACGGTAAGGTAACACTTCAAAACAGACCGAACATTTATCCACCAAGAATGCACAATAAGCCAGCAGTCCACTGTAGAGATTCACTCAGCATAATGGTTATCGGAAAATCACAAAGAATAGTGTGATAAATTACAAAATGTTATGGTGTTCTACCTAATAATTCAAATAAGATAGATAGATGGTAGTTGTTAGTTTTCTGTTGGTGTTTTAACATCTCCATTGGTTGTTTGATGCTTTGGTTTTTATTCGAATTTGTTGGTTGGTATGTTTGTTTCGTTTAATATATTGACTGCACCATGCTTATTGTTGTGTTGGTAGAAGAGGACATACGTGAATATATACAGAAAGGCCATATGGAGGTTCTCACGGAGAGGTTCTGATACTCCGTAACTCTGTTGTTCAGAATTTCAACTGAAATGGAAGAAAAAAAAGAGTGAGAAATCTTGGAGGGTTATTGAAGTAGGGGTCAGGATACTTGCTTCTTGTTCCAGTTCTGTGTGTGAACCATATGCCAAGATATTCCCCACTCTGAATCTACGAAAATCGAGCTGTTGGAAATGCTCACTAAGGAGTCACATAGCGTGACAGTCTGATAGTCTATGGCTCTCACTGAGTGACAGTGTGGACAGTTGCCCTAAGTTAACAGAGATGCACTCTGTTGTTTAAGGCACTGTCTACACCATGAACATCCACCCATCCATCCACTTCCTCCAACAAGCATATATTGACAAAACATACTGGATTCCATTTTGAAATATGCAAATATTAAGCAAACTTTAAACTTTTTTTAATTTTTTTTTTTGCAATACATGGGCCTCTCACTGTTGTGGCCTCTCCCGTTGCGGGGCACAGGCTCCGGACGCGCAGGCTCAGCGGCCATGGCTCACGGGCCCAGCCACTCTGAGGCATGTGGGATCCTCCTGGACCGGGGCACGAACCCATGTCCCCTGCATCGGCAGGCGGACTCTCAACCACCGTGCCACCAGGGAAGCCCCAAACTTTAAACTTTTTATCTGTATGTTTTGGAGCCATGCAGGAATAGCCTAAGTGTGAATTCTGGGTATACAGTATTTTACAAAATTACATTTTTGCACTCTGGAGAAATTTTCAACATCTGTTACATATTGCAATGATTATGACGTGCCAAATACCTCTAAATTTTCTAATGGAATCAAGTAAAAAAGAATCACTATTCCCAAACATGTTCTGTTGGAAAGTTAACTATATTTGAGGCCTCCCTGGTGGTGCAGTGGTTGAGAGTCCGCCTGCCGATGCAGGGGACCCGGGTTCGTGCCCCGGTCCGGGAGGATCCCATATGCTGCGGAGCGGCTGGGCCCGTGAGCCATGGCCGCTGAGCCTGCGCATCCGGAGCCTGTGCTCCGCAACGGGAGAGGCCACAACAGTGAGAGGCCCGTGTACCACAAAAAAAAAAAAAAAAAAAAAGAAAGTTAACTATATTTGACCACTTTTGTTTACCTTGATGTGAAGCAGCCCATGAGAATCAGGCAGGTGTTTACAAAGCCTATTATTCTCATGTTCGGTGCTATTCCCAAGTTACCACTATCCCAAATGATATCCCTGAAATCTACTACAATATACAGCTGCTTCAGTTATTCCGTGTACTCAAAGAAGTCTTTTTTAAAACACTCCTTATGATTGAAGGGACCTGTTATCTAATGTACAGTTATCTATATGCTCTGTCCAGAACAGTTAGTCTTCTGGGCCTGTGTGTCCTCAGCAGGAAAGAAATGCTAGCCAGGTTCTGGGGAACTAGTCCATCAAGAGAACAGAACTGTTGCCTTCTTCAACCAAGTGAAACACTCCAGGTGTGAGAACTTCAAGCTTTCAATGACTAATGGATGCAACTCAGAATCAGTGTATTTGTTTAATAACTCCCTATAATTATTAATTAAGATGCCTCAGAGTCTTGAGTGACTTTAAAAGTCACACGTTCCAAGTGAACAACTGCTCAAATTAAATTTGTTGCCATTACAGGATCTGGACCAGGCAAAGGAAATCAAAGGTGAAGGGGGAAAAATCCGAAAACAACAACAAAAATTACCAAAAAAAAGGTGCCATGATGTGAATGAAAATAATGATTAAATTACTAAATTATGTCACTCAAAGTTGAAAACAGCTGGAGCAATTCTGCTAGACTTACATGGGAAGCAACACAGTGGCAGAATGTGAAAGCGCTATTTTCCATAATGTCTTTAGAAAAAGCATACCACCTACTGTCTTTAAGATAACCATCTTAATCAAATTGTGACAAAATTACTTTGCTTTATTTCAATTAAAATAAAACAAAGTTAGAAAAATGTTAAAAGATTAAAATTCAAAATCGATCTGTGCCTTTGGCTAACCAATCATACCCCTTTAATAATGGGAAAACATTTGGGAATTTGTAAGCTCATTGGGAAAATACAATACCAGCTGTCATTTTCATATTAAAAAATTGCATATTTGCTGTCCATATTTCATTGTGGAAAATTTAGAATGCTTAAATCAAGCTCTAAGTTATAAGCAATGCCTATTAATGAAAATATTTACCAAAGTCTTTAGCAAATGCAACTGTGTAGATAAAAGATATAACCTACAAATATTATATTAATACTTAAAGAGACTTACTGTTCTACTGGTAACTTCTACATCTGTGAAACAAACATGCTGCTATTCAGTTCATCTATTGATAATGGGGGCATCTATAGTAGTAAAAAAGATTTTAGATTAAAATAGTTTCTTGAGAGAATTCCATTTATTTTGTTCACTGCTTGGACATGGTAATCAATAACTGTAACCAATTTCACAGAAAAATTTAGACACACTAACCATATCCAATAATAGTTAATTTTGCAAAAAACACAGGTTAGAATATGGTTTGTTTTCCCAGTGGATTAATGCTCTGTGTCCTAAATGTTTATCACACTTGTAATTGAAACAGCAGTGGAACTTGCAGTCTTTAAGCGTGGTTACCACTTTAACAAGGCAAAATGGCCATAATATTGCACAATAATTATTGTTAAGTATCTCCTTATAATTTCGAGACTCACCCCAAATTCATAATTTGCCTTGTGACTCTGCCTGTAAAAACTTCAAGCAAATGAAAATTAAAACAACACAAGCACATCCAATGTTGGTATGAGAAGGAATTTTGGATGTAATCACTGGGTAATGATAAGCATATCTGTGCCTTGGAAAGAAATGTGTTATCTTTCTTTCCAGTAGATCTAAAGGTAAAGGTGATGATAGTACTAAGTGAAAGTTCAAACGCAATAACCAAAAATGGTAGTAAACTAAAATAAATTCTCCTCTCAACCAATGAAGAAACATTTAAAAAATATTTAGTATATACCTTTGAGGATTGGTGTGGTAGCAACAACTATATATACAAGATGTCAAGAGTGACATCTGTAACCAATTAAAAAAAGAGAACACTCTGCTGACTCATCTCAGGATGAGCAGCAAAGCAGGAACATTCCTCTAGAATATACACAAAAAGAAAAATTCTAAATGTAACAACGGCTAAAGAAACACATAAGGATAGGGACTAATGTCTCTCACCAATCCCAAAAGCATATACTGTGCCTCACCAACACACCGTAGTTAGCTAGGTCTGAACAGGTGAAATAAATGGCCAAACCTGATTGATTGTAGCTGTTGCAGCGAAGGAAACGTTGGTGGCAGGTGGTGTTGCTGCAGACACAGTGGCAGGTGTAGCACCGTGCATCATGGGCACTTTCAGTAGGAAATCATGGAAGCAACACACGAGGGGGTGGAGCATTTACGTAACCGTGACATACACGATGAATGGGGCGTGGCAGGTATCACAGCAACAAGCCATGTAACATCATCATGATGGATACACCAGGGTGCAACATGCAATCACAGTCAGTGCAAAGCAACACAGCATGGAAGGGGGAAATATTTAAAAAGAGAAAAGGGGAAAGCCAATTATAGTTACCATTAAGGAAAATGGAATCATTCTCAACATTTAGTTAGTTTTTGAGCAGAATCACACTGTAGTTGACTTCAAGGGCCAAATTTTCAGAAGGGGTTACAATGGGTACCTATGACAAATCTGAGTTTACCAAGGCTATCTCTGTGGACAGCTAGTCAAGCAGAAATCGCTATGAACAGCTAGTCAAGCAGAAAAGTAACTGGGCTGCACATTCAAAATGGGAGTAGGGAACTGTGAATTGGTGTTTGGTTTCGCTAACTCATGAGAGACATGAGTGCTGTCACTGGATTTGCAGGTGCAAAGGAACGGTTATCTATATATATATTTACCTGATCTGTATACAAAAAGATCGTAGTTTGCTTGGTGGGTATGTGGTATGGGAGCAGATAAAGAATACAGTGGACTATGCACGCAGGTTTTTCAGCACACCTCTGGCAACCCCCCTGGAAACTTAGGCTACTTATGAAACAACGTATTGTTGTTTCATAAATAGCCGAAATTTCCAAGGGGTACTTCATAGTAAATATCCGACAAAATCTTGTCTTCACTGCAATATTACAGCGACAATGACTAGCAGCTGCAACATCTCTTTCAGGCTGATTTCTCTTTGCCTTTTCTAGTTTCTATGTCATTTTGAAAGCTTCTGGGATGCTTTTCTTATTTCTAGCTCATTTTGGATAGCAAGCCAAGGAATTAATGTGTGAATGGCACGTGTGCATATGTGATAATTTGCATCTATAATATATCGATTGAATTCAGATTTTCTGAAAGTCTACAGAGAAAGTGAATGGCCTGGAGAGAGGAAAATCAACACATGCAATGTCATAGAAACCACAGATGTACCCCAAATGGTGATTAACAGAAACTCTGTAGTTATCTCTCATGCTCATCTCTAGTTATCCATTACCTATCAACATCCCTTATTGTAGCACATGCCAATTCTAAAAACACTCTTGTTTTCCCTTTGGGAGCACAACAACTGTGCAGGAAGCAGCACCACTGAAGCATGCAGTTTGCATTCCTACACTGAGCTCTTAGGTGAAAGGACAAGGGAGCAGAGTCACAAAATGGGAAGATGGAGACACATTTCACGAACTTGCAGAAGTTATGTTCTTCTAATCATATGCATATGATGCTTCTGTTAGTACCAGTGGAAATGTTTTTAATTCTGACAGAGCACAGCTAATAACAGAGGCCTCACCTGTTAGTGAGTGCTACTACTATGTAGTTGTCATTTTGACTTTTTTGTTTTATCTTGATAAACCTGTTAGTCCCTTTTGGGCTCTGCATCAACTTTGGTTGACCAATGGGATGGAGGTCAAGCTGTTGCGAACTCTCAAAAAGGATAAAAGGAACTGGATTGATATGAGATGGTGGGGTGAGGTGGGATAATTCCTCCCTGTGTGGAACAGAGCTATTTTCTCCTGGTCTGTTCCTGGTGCCCATGGAAACTATAGGAGCTGTGAACTCCCTAGTTCTAAGAGGGAAACAAGTCCCTTTCCTTGTCTTCTTCAGTGTTAGTGATGTACAAAATGGTTTCGAGATGGCTACCATATTGGATAGGTGGCTAATTAAAGGATCTGTGTGCAACTGGTTATTAAAAATCACATACCCCCAAAGAGTCATTTCGAAATGATTCTGTGGTGCCTGGTTTCCGTGCAGATGGCACTTCATCCTAGAACACTATAGAAATCATCACAAAACACTACAGAATACTCTAGCTTTGCTTTTTTGCAACATCTCAGTATTGAATGATTTTGATCTTATGGATAACTTTTTTTTGGAGGAATTGTAACATTTAAAATATTTTAAATATTTTACAATTTCTTAGTAACAGATGTAAAGCTAAGAATAAAACTGCCCATTCTGGCTAGATAAGGAAATGTTTCAAAATATTTCAGCTACTATTTTTAGGGTGAAAATACAGAAATGGCAGGGTCGGTATTTGACCACAGTGGCAACCAACTGTGAGAGTGTAGGACTGTTGTGATTCCACAAAGATATGTAACAGACAGCACCATATTAAACCTTAAAATGTCCAGCCACATCATCCAGTTGCTTGTCTCTTTCATAGTCACAACAGAAAAACACTTTTTTTCAGACTGTAAAAAGTTGAAAATTTTTGTACAAAACCTACCAATACTTGAAGCGGGTATCATGCACGGTATTGGCCCTGTACACCATGCAGAAAAGCGTGAAAAGTAAAGAAAAGAGATATTTCATTATTAAAGTTTTACTGATAGAAATAATTTCTAACTAGAAAGATATTCCTAGCAATATTAATCAATCAGCACATGCATATCCAGTAATCTCCTATGCTCACAATTACAGCTTAAGATCCCAAACCCAGGTAAAGTAATTCTTGGATTCTTAGGTATAAAAATGAACATTAATTTTTCTTTAAAGGTATTAGCTCACTTAAATTACATATTTATTCTGGATGAATACACCCTAAGTGATTTTTATTATGAAAGGAAGAATTTTAATTTATTATACATACAATTTTCAAAATATGCACCAGGATCTGGCAGCTGGTGCCAGTAAGTTCTACTTAGGGCACTAATCTATTATCATTGCTTTCTCCACCTCGCAACCAAGGACTTGACTGTGAACATATGGCAAATAGGCTTTTCATCAAGAGGGGGCTCTCAGCCTGACAAGTTTTTCTTTCGCTGTTAATTAAGGAGAAAGGGATTCTTCTGATGTTTTTGCTCGTAAATCTAGATTTTAAATTAGCCAAATCCAGCCCAACAAGTCTAAAAATTGTGTTTTTAAATGATATCATGAAGAACTATTGTGGTTAGTTAACTAGACAAAAGACTGAATTTTTATGGCTTCTTTCAAAATTAATTAACTGATTAATGTATCAGTTAACCAATGGGTTTCTTCAAGTCCAGGCATACAATACCATGTGCTTAGTATGTTTATAATTAACAAGGTTTCTAAATTAATTTTTAAAGCATGTAACTTTCATTTAACCGTTTCCAAACTGGGGCATTTATGATTCTGACAAAAAAGAAAATCATCTACCGTATTCCCAGGGGTTAGTATTTTCAACTTATTCCTAAGAGACTATATGCTTATTCTTAAAGTACTGAACCACTGGAAGAAAAGTAATTCCCCTCATATATGATATTTGTTTGACCTCAGCTCTTCTGCTTCTCGGCCTGCATGAATGCTGGTTTGAGCCCATATCTGGTCATGGAAATAATTTCATTTTGCCAGCTACAAATCAACCAGCAGCATGTGGGATCTTCCCAGACCAGGGCTCGAACCCATGTCCCCTGCACTGGCAGGTGGATTCTTAACCACTGCGCCACCAGGGAAGCCCCCTATGATATTTATTTGAAAAAATTATGGCTTAAATTTTTCTTTTCAATTTAGTGCAAAACTGTTATGCTATTAAATATAGTTGAATGTAGGAGGTAATAAATATGCCACAAAGTATCAGGAAAATGTGATAAATTGCTATATATTTTATATTAACTGGTTTAAGAGTTAGAGGCTAAAACTACCTGTTTTATATATATACTATACTGTATTATATTGTAAATGTAAGGGTAGTTTTATTATAACTATCTTTGGCATATCAAAGATATATGGACTACCTATTTTTGCAATGCTGAAGCTTGGAAACTTTCTCTTTTTTGAGGGCAGACCATTGTCTTTGAAAGTGATACCTAAGAATCAAGGAATTAGTTTGAGACTGAAACAAGTGAATCAAACATGAGAAGCAAAAATTAGGAAATGCTCAGAAGAAAAATGTTGACAGTGTTTCCTAGTATGATTTCAAAACCATTCATTTTCAGGAATCATAGGAAAACAGTTTGTTCCGTATACAAACAGATTGAGCGTAACTGCCTTGTTTTATTTCTAACCACAATACCTGTTGACCGTTCTCACATAAATGCTCTTTGGAAGCTGATGGGCACTGTATTCATTCGCAACATCAAGCAACTCATGGTGCCCAGAGCCCCATCCTCACCTGCAGGGATAAATGCCGGCTGCGGGAGCTGCAGGTTAGCCAAAGCCTGCTGGCAGTGGAAAACACCGGGGTTAAAGACTGGGGTGGCACCATTGGTCTTTTCAAGTGCCAATCTCTTTGGTATCAGTTGAACTGCACCAGGCTGCAGGGCCTGTGAGGGAAGGATGGATTAATAAATAGTATTAAGGAAAGTAAAATATGTACTCAAGCCAAGCAAGCAGCAGTTAGATGAGGTCTGGCTTGGGAACCCTTTGCAAGGGTCGCCATTGAGCAAGGTAACCAACTTCAGAGATGAAGCCGTTGACTATATGAGTACATACTCAGTCCAAAACAGAAAATAAACATACAGGGGGGAAAAGAAGCTTTTCTATATGAGTACATACTCAGTCCAAAACAGAAAATAAACATACGGGGGGAAAAGAAGCTTTTCAACTTCACTAATTTAGACAAATTAATGAAGCTGAAAAGGACCTCATCATGTGGGCTGGATGTGACAGGATGCTGTTGACAGCAAATAATCATTTAAAATTAACATCTAAAGGATGCTTATCTACTAACCTATTAAAATGAGATTAGCAGAAGCAACAGATATAGCAGGAAAGAAATTTTTGCCAGTTACAATTCCAAGATAAATGGTATGTAGGTGAAAAAACAGATGTCAGTGGATCAGAGTCTAAAGCTCCAAAATACAAAATTCAATTTATACAAAGATTTCAGGTCCAAACCCTATAACTGTATAGTTCCCAACTAACATGTAAGGAACAAGCAAATGAATGAATCTGCCCCCGCCACCTCACCCAGATACCATAGATAGTTAGCAAAATGTATGCAATTCTCACTTAGAGACTTGCTGTGCATTTCGATATGTATTGTTTGCTTTGTTGTAAGGTTTAATTCTGAAACCTCTTAGCATTTTAAAATCCTTCTTTCATGTCTACAATTCTTTCAAAATCCCACTGTGCTTAAAATATTCAGTCAAAGCTCCCCCTGGATCAGATTCATTGGAGAAATTTGACATTACTGTACATTTTTTCCTCAGCAAATTGCACAGTACTTTAAAAACTTGTCCCGGCAACAATGATTGGGTATGCTGCAAATTCTTAAGGAGACGGGCACACTTATGCTGAGTATCTAGCCTTCCACAAGCCGAAAAGGGGCATGCCATGACCTCCTTATTCCTATGGATAAGAAGGCCTAATGGTACCTCTATTTTCATTTGGGAAACAAATATCACCCCTTCAAGTCTTTCCTTTTAAATGCATACAAGCTGCTTTCAGTAAAGTCAGCCCGAGCTGTGCCCATGAACACGAACACGAAAAATCTCTGCTTCACAAAGCATTTCAACTCTGAATCCTTAAATATATCCTCTGAATCCTTAAAATATAGAAAGCTTAAATTTCTTCATGCAGCCACCTTTGTTTAATCTCACCTCAAACCAATTCCTATGGGCCAGTGTTACTTTACCTTTAAGACGCTGCTCTGATCAGTCACTCAGAAAGGAATTCTATATTGATGTTCAAAAGTACCAGTTGAAGACCTTACTATATATAGTATGTTTAACTCTCTACATGGAAATTTGGGGCTGACTTATATCCATTCTACCAAACACACCAAAATCATCAGAAATAGGCACATACATATGAAGGTCCCATGACTGAGCATTGGACAGGTAGGTACACCATGGCACAGGCATGGCATTCCTTGTACATCCCATGCATATGAGAACCTTTATTTTTAGGGGGCCAACTGCATTCCTCTCCTTTACAATAGGGTACGTTGTTTCTGAACATTATGCCGCCAACAGAAATAATCTAACAATTGGAGGCTTAAATTCTGCATTGAATATTCTGGATACCTTCCTATTTTCATAGCTTAAAATTCCCTCATTCAAAAGAATTTAAGACAAAAAATATTTGGTGAAGTCTTTTTTAACATTCATTAACAAATTCTGCTGTCCAGATCAAGGCAGAAAATAAGTTTGTTCTATTTTGGTACTCAGCTCTTTCACAAGGTATTGGGTTCAGTTTTGAGAGACCAGGGGTACTGAGAAACAGAACAAGTCCAAATTTGGGGTATTTGGCTTAGGGAAAAGACATGAGAATCAGGCTCCTATGAAATAGGGATTGACATGTTTTGCAATAAACTAAGTGTAAGTTCCAGTTACAACAAGGTAGATTTTAACTTAGTATGAGGAAAACCTTCTCAACAAATAGGGATGTCTGAAAATAAATGCATCTCTCTTATGAAAAGGAAAGGTCTCTGTCATGGGCTTCAGGGTCATGGAGGTGATTTTTTTTCCACAGCCGGGAAAAATGAGGTTTCCTCAGGGTTTTGTTCCCTATTGGGGTTATACCCTATTATATGAGGAAAGGCCCAGACTATAAAAGAAATGAATAGCCCACAGCCTATCAAAATAATTGACAGCTGTGACAAGCATAAGTAATCATAATTCCTATTTTTTAACCTATCACCCTGTAGTGTTATGCAAATGTTTTCCTACCTCCTACCTTTTCGTGGTTCAGTAGGACTAACTTTCCCCCCAGATTTACTTACTAGGGCAACTCAATAGCCAGGCCTCTTCTCCAACCATGTAGAAATTTCCCCCCAGCCTTGGCTGGCTGCTGACTTGAAATCGTTAACCTTTGGGAAATCAGAACCTATTTCCACCCAAGTCCTCTGTTTGTGAAAGGCATTAAGGATGTTACCAGCAAAGTGACCATCTAGGCGGCTCACGGGGCAGAAAGGCAACTTTCTGCCTTTTTACGATATTAAGGTTAGTTAGGCTATAAAAACCACTCCAAAATAATTTACTGTTTAAGTTGTGTAATTTACTCTTTCTTAAAAAATGGGAGAAAAAGCACAGTAAGTTAAAGTCATTAGGAAAGATTTTAAATAGTTATCTTTAGAAAGTTTTAGTGAACTAGAATAAATAGGTTCTCTCTTTTCCAGCTTATAACCTGGGCAATTCATTTTAAGGTCCCCTCATGACTATCCAAGATCATGGTTCCAGGATATTAGACAAATTGAGGGACATAAGAACCCTTTATCCCCAAACAGTCGACGAGCCCTGGCCTGTTCTTACCATCGCAGTGGCACCTGAATGGTTCATCTGGTGATGAGCTGCCTTGAGTTTGGCTTGCAAGTGCGCAGGAGGATGAAAGTACTTGCATTTCTCCCGGGAGCATCGACCTTTGATATAATCCATGCAGATGGTCACGGTATTATCACTTGCCTCAATCATGGAAAAATCTGTAGGGTGAGCATAGCGGCAATCGTTCTCGCCACGGGTACAATTTCCGCGCTGAAATTCACGGCAAACCTTAAAGAAAAAAAAAATCACATTGATGCTTGGAAGGTGATTAGCTTTTATTTATTTTGCCAGTGAATGTATAAGAGCAACAGTATACATTCTTTTGTCATCTATTTAGGAAAAATTCTAAAAGCTGAAGGATAATGTCGAGCCATATTCACTATGAGATGTAAACCTAAACAAAATTTCTATTCCGAGGAAGAAAAAAATCCAATCTTCCCAAAGGAAAAGTTTGTCTGCTTTCCTTACATTGAAATGCAAGTATTGTTGAAAACCAGTTTTTAATCCTCCACTTGAGACACAGCCTAAAGTGTAATTAGCTAAGTTTGCAAGAGGGGGTTATTTTGTTAGGGTCCAAGATGTGTCTTTATCACACAGCAATGTGCTTTCTTTTTTTTTTAATTAAGTTATTTATTTTTGGCTGCGTTGGGTCTTCGTTGCTGCGTGGAGGCTTTCTCTAGTTGCAGCAAGTGGGGACTACTCTTCATTGCGGTGTGCAGGCTTCTCATTGCGGTGGCTTCTCTTGTTGTGGAGCACGGGCTCTAGGTGCGTGGGCTTCAGTAGTAGTGGCACACAGGCTCAGTAGTTGTGGCTCGCGGGCTCTAGAGTGCAGGCTTAGTAGTTGTGGTGCACAGGCTTAGTTGTTCCGCAGCACGTGGGATCTTCCTGGACCAGGGCTCGAACCGTGTCCCCTGCACTGGCAGGCAGATTCTTAACCACTGCGCCACCAGGGAAGTCGTGCAATGTGCTTTTTACAAGCAGACTTGTGGACCATGACTAAAGGACATGCACAGATTCCAGTTCAATACATGGCAAGGCATTTAAGGAGCTGCCAATGGAGCTGACTTTTTGATTATTCTAGCAAGTAGAGACTCATCAACGAATACAGTAATCCCACTCTGCAAAGCTGGAGCCTGGCTAAAAGGAGCATTCCCATCAGACTTTCTGTGCCATAGCAAAGGAGATGCACAATCTGCAGCTGGGTACACTAAGACATTGTTTGACCTACTATACAACCGTGCACTTCATAACAGGGTAAAATTGCAGTAATAAAATGTCTAACATTTCTCTGAGGTTATATTCCATAAGCTTAAAATTCAGATGTACTTATTTAAAGCATTCAAAACATTGGGCTCTAAGAATGTCTATGCATAAGGTTAATATCTACCCTATAGGGATTTATATATTTCTACACAAATACCTCCAGTTTATCTGAACGTATTGGTCTTGGACCAGGAGCTCCTGGCAGTGGAAGAGGCGGGCTTCCAGAAATCAGCACAGGTGCATTTGGTAAAAGTTCGGCAGGGACCAGGCCCATCCCAGGATGAGGTAAGTAGGGATTGAAAGCCATGGCAGGATTAGGTACCAGGGCTGGAGTCACAGGAAAAGAAGTCTGTATGTTTAAAAGAGAAAAAAAAGGTGTTAGAGGTCAATAGATTATTCCTATTATTACACAAGGAAGCATTCTTTCTAAAAGCTCAAGTCATATCAAAAGTTACCATTGTATTTTCTGCTTTATTTTTAGTCTCATACTAATTCCCATATAGGAGGAGTTCCTTTTAAAACCACAAATCTCTTTGAGTAACAAATTTATTGGTAAGCTGATAAGCCAAGCCACATAATTTTAACAGTCATGAGTTAAGTAAATTAAATCCCACTGATAGAGTCTGTTCCAAATGTGTTTTCTCTAGCACTTCCATTTTTACCTAAAAACCATGTCACCAACGATATCATATACGTGGGCAATCTGCCTTATCTCCTCACACAAGCATGGCCTTTGCACACAGACTTCAGGTTCTCCCCCTTCATCCCACCCTCTTCCTTCCCTTCCCCTTCCTCACAGTACTGCTTGGCTCCAAAGCTGCTGGTCCTACCATGGTTCCCAACTGCCCTACCGAACACTTGCTTCTTGGCCCACTATCAATTAAGGAAGAAAGCAAGAAGGGAGGAAGAAAGGGGTAGATTCTGAAAAGTGAGAGCTGTAAGAACTTCTTGCTGTCTACCTAAAATGAAATTAGTACGGTCATTTTTTTTAGAGGTCTTATTTTACAAATGAATCTGACTTGCCTAGCCTTGTCTTTATCTAAGGGATCAGATGATGGGCACAGTTTAAAAGGGGGCCCTAAACATGCTACGAGAATCCCTATTAGGCAGGAAGAGATAACAGGATTATAAGGTACATACACCAGAGTATAACTTGTAAAGAAAAGTCTTGGAAATGCAAAGGAATCTTACTGGCTTTTCTATTTTTTTTTTATTAACAGGTTATTTTATTTGACTCAAATCTTATTGTAAACATCACAAAAAATGTTAATCTCCATAAATACTCAACCTTTATGGAGACAACAAAAAACTAATTTAGGCTAATTGAAAATAAATTCTGAACTGACAAATACGTATAATGTATGGTAACACGGCGTAGTTATAAACACTTCACTCTAGATGATACACAGTTTTGTTATTAATTCCCATTTAATCTAAATTGAAATTATTGAAAACTTTTAGTCAAATGTTTGGTTTTTCTTTTTTTTGACATCTTTATTGGAGTATAATTGCATTACATTGTTGTGTTAGTTTCTGCTGTATAACAAAGTGAATCAGTTATACATATACATATGTCCCCATATCTCCACCCTCTTGCATCTCCCTTCCACCCTCCCTATCCCACCCCTCTAGGTGGTCCTGATCTCAAAGAGTTTCACGTATGTACTGCCTTTATTATCTGTAACCACATAATTTATCACTTTACTGTGCTGTTTTCCAGTTTGATCCCTATTTGGGTGTATTTTCTTCTCAATGTGGTCATAATTTCTTTGATAGTTCTCTTGTCTCCCCTATAGCACCCAATATATAGTGAATGACTGATTGATATAATCAATGACATAATTTAAAAATAAATGTAAGCATTTTAATGAATGAATAACACATCATGGTTAAATATAGTACATTTCTAATAGTGACTTTATAAGGTAGGTAGCGCATTGTCACGCAAATGGTGATGTCTCTTGTATTACTAATAGCAGCATTGTTCTTTCTTGCTTTCTTTTTATTTTTCACTAAAAAAATAATCTGTTGCACTGCCACGCTATGCCCACAACTTCTGCTAAATCACATTAATAGGAACAGCTCTAAATGCAGGTAGAATAGAAGTCTATGGAGTATGAAGTGAAGGGCGATCTATATTCATGGCGCCACTCCCTAGTCAGACTTGAAACTTTCAATAGCACAGCCTTCTCCATGAAACCCCTGTTATAAACCACATTCAGCTTGGAAGGAAGGACTTCCCCATTAGCACTCTACCTTAGATGAGCTTATCATTAGCTAACTAGCAAATTAGGAAGGGCAGAAAGAGCATGCCCCCTCCTCCCCAAACTGGCAAGACTCACCAGGGTTAAGTAGAGAAGGCATGGTGGCCAAGAGCTTTAAGAGGAAAGGGGTGACACCAGGTGGCAGCAAAGATGACGGGGCAGTCAGGGAGGTGCTTTAAGCTTTGAGGACAAAAGCCAAGGGCTGACCCAGCCTAACTAGCGCTGTGATGTAACAGGGTATAGGGACATGTCATACTTCTTATGGAATGAAAACTATTGAATTAAAAGGAAAACTTGCAGGTGAGTGAATTTTCCAGATTAAAAAATCATTAATCACTAATAAATAACCGATCAATTAATAATATTTAAGAATAGGGCTTCCCTGGTGGCGCAGTGGTTGAGAGTCCGCCTGCGGATGCAGGGGACACGGGTTCGTGCCCCGGTCTGGGAAGATCCCACATGCCGCGGAGCGGCTGGGCCCGTGAGCCATGGCCGCTGAGCCTGCGCGTCCGGAGCCTGTGCCCCGCAACGGGAGAGGCCACAACAGCGAGAGGCCCGCATACCGCAAAAAAAAAAAAAAAAAAAAAAAAAAAAAAAAATAATAATAATATTTAAGAATAATGTACATGTAAGCAATGCTTCCTATTTATAATAGCTCTGAACTTCTGTATTTTTTCCTTCATTTTGGGGGGGAAATTTCCTGGTTAACTTCTGCTTTCTTTAGAATATGTTTTAACCCTCTCACGTTTGTTACATGTTCCAATTGTATGAAAACAAGCTGAAAATTAAAAGTCTATATAAATAGTGCAAGGGACTTGCTGAAAAAGTTTAGGGTTTGTAAGGTTATACTGTGCCATGTTTAGGTTTTAAAGTTAGTATTGTAGATTTTATAACCATTTTCCTCCTTGGTATAAACTTCATTCTATTACTGTTTATTGAGAAGAAGCAGGTTTTTTAATTCCCAACCCTCGGGCACAGGGAGGAACTCCTGAGTTTCTTATTTATTTTCAAATGGACATTTCTGTTTCTCACCACCACCTCTGCCCCAGGGTAACTACTCCATTTTCATGAATTTGAACATTCAAGGGCTTAGCTTTAGTTAACAGCCACCTGTTATGTCAGGCAGCCTGCAAGTTCACACATTCAATTTTAATAAGCAACTTTAATCCTTCCTATACCTATACTGCAGGCTTTGATGTCAGTTGAGCTAACATGAACCAATTAGTGGGGTAATCTTAATTTTAAAGAAAAAGGTACCTAACAGGTTGAATCTGATTTCTATTTACAGCCTGAATGGTCTGGGCACTTAAATATGTTTCAGATATTCACTCAAACCTAAATTATTTCCTAAATATTTGAAAATATGAGAAAACTTTTCCTCCTAGAACAGGGGGTATGGATTTTCATCTTTCTCTGAGACTTATGAAACCAACAAGAATGATGGCGACAACTGACTATATGAATAAAACGATCACCTAGACAATCATTTACCCTCAATGTCTCTTGCAGTATTAGCTGCTAGGGTAATTCCCGCGAGCTACCAGTTACTTGCACAGTACCTAGGAACTATCAGGGCCTTAGGAAATGCTTTCTAAAATTTGGTGAGTTGCCTCTAGAACAGGGGCACCTAATCTTTTTCGAGTCCTGAACTTCTCTGAGAGTCTGATGAGAGCTGTAGACCCTGTCCACGGAAAAATTCATATGTGCATAAACTGCATCTGATCTCAAGAAGTTCAAGGACCTCATGAAACTCACCCCTGGTGTGGGGTTATGGACGACTTACTGTTTAAGAGCTTGTGTTCTAGGGTAACGGTTGGCAAACCACAGCTCCTGAACCAAATCCAGCCTGCCCTGTTTTTGTATGGCCAGAATGGTAAGAGTGGTTTCTACATTTTTATTTTATTTTTTAAAATTTTATCTGAAGTATAGTTGATATACAATGTTGTGTTAGTTTCTGGTGTACAGCCAAGTGATTCAGTATATATATATATATATATATACACACTACTTTTTCATATTCTTTTCCATTATGGTTTATTATAGGATATTAAATACAGTTCCCTGTGCTATACAGTAGGACCTTGTTGTTTATACATTCTATACATATTAGTTTGCATCTGCTAATCCCAAACTCCCAATTCAACCCCCCACCCCTCCCCATGGCAACCACAAGTCTGTTCTCTATGTCTGTGAGTCTGTCTCTGTTTTGTAGATAAGTTCATTTGTGTCACATTTTAGATTCCACATATAAGTGATATCATATGGTATTTGTCTTTCTCTTTCTGACTTACTTTACTTAGTATGATAATCTCTAGGTCCATCCATGTTGCTGCAAATGGCATTAATTCATTCTCTTTTTATGGCTGAGTAATATTCCATTGTATACATATACCACATCTTTTTTATCCATTCATCCATTGATGGACATTTAGGTTGTTTCCATGTCTTGGCTATGGTAAATAATGCTGCTATGAACATAGGGGTGCATGTATCTTTCCAAATTATAGTTTTGTCTGGATATATGCCCAGGAGTGGGATTGATGGATCATATAGCAACTCTATTTTGTAGTTTTTTAAGGAACCTCCATACTGTTCTCCATAGCGGTTGTACCAATTTACATTCCCACCAACAGTGTAGGAGGGTTCCCTTTTTTACCACACCCTCTCCAGCATTTGTTATTCTCTACCTTTTTAAATGGTTGAAAAAAAGTACAAGATGAGTAATATTTCATAACACATGAAAATTATATGCAATTCGTGTTTCAGTGTCCATAAATAAATTCCACTGCACTCACATGTAGACCTATATAACAAAAAGTGTGGCTATCTGTTTTCTCTCTTGTTACAAAAGTACCTACACAATATCCTCAACTTTGTTTCTTGTCCCACAAAGCCTCAAATATTTATTAGTCATTAAGAGAAAATTTTGCTGACCCTCATTCTACAAGATTCCAAAAAATAAAGCACTCCATCAATTTCTGAAGTAAAGCACTAATTATATAAAAATCTATTGGTGTGCATTTAATACTTGTAGCAAGATTCCATAAGTCGAAGAAGTTAGACTTTAGAAACAGATACTAAAGTATTCCCCAAAATGTTCTTTTACATAGTTAGTAAAATTCATGTTCTTAACTATTTGTTTATAAAACAATAACTACTCAGTGACTAAGAATGGGGAGATAGATGGACTCCTGTAAAGGTAAAATTTTAGGAGCCACCACATTTTGGCCTTAAGGGATTCTGAAGCACCTTTGAATAATAATACAACTCAGTGAAAAATGATGCCTCAAATAAATATGTCTAGTTTACATATACATCTTAGTAACACTGATTTATTACTTAAAATGAGTTAATCCTCAGGCTAGTATAAAGAAATAAAAATTAAATGTTATGCTAAATCCATCTCTGCATCTCCCCACAGCCTAGATCTATTTGTAGTTACTTGAATAATATACAAGGTCAGTTACAAGTATTGTTGGATGAATGCAAGACACTTAAGTCACTTAGGCTAATCCTGGCCTGAAGGCAACATCGTAATTGAGGTCTCCTCTCTCTAAACTCCTGTCTAAAGGTGGATGACTAAGCATTTTCTTTTATAGGATGGTAAACATTTGGTAACAATTTGTTGACTTGATTTTAATACCAGAAAAATAGCACTCTTAACTTTAGCACTCCTAAGACCTTAATTTTATTACTCATTTACAAGCATTTATATAGTACAAAAGGAAGCCCCTTTCACCAGCCACCATGCGTATTTCTATCCTTAGATAATCCCAAAGCACAATGAAATGTATCATTTTTGTTTCCATCAGACTTTACTAGATGTTCACGAGGAGCAAAACTGAATCGTTTTTGTTCCACAGTTTTTGCTTGGTCATGTCCACATTCTCTGAGCGTTGTTCTAGGGGGACGGAAGTGGCGAAAAGGCACACTGCAGGAGGCCCACATAACCTCCAGACTAGTTAATTGGTCCCTCAATAATTGAGAGTGAACTTTATAAACAGATGCAAGCCGATAGTGGTGTTTATGTACTAATCACACTTGTTAATGAATAAGTCAGTGTGGCCCAAGAGAGAGCGAAGAAAAACAAATACATTCAAGGGTCAAAGTGAATAGTTATCCTCACCTAGACCTGGCTTTTCTGACCTTATTAATCATGGAAGTCTCCAAATAAGGGGAAGCATTGAAGGAAGACACGTAGGGGAAGGGTCGATAGATTATTGTGCGTATAAAAGGTGTAAAGTATCGCAAGAAAGAGGGAACAAGTCATGGTTTGGATCTGCCTGTAGGTGGTGGGAGAAGCTGCAGAACAGGTCAGGAATTATAATCCACAGCTGATTCCTAGAGGTAAGGATCTGGCAGAAGGGTAAATGACTTCTTCCTCAGATGGGTGAGGGGATTTTAACTTTGCTCCTGCGACGTGAACAAGAACTGCCCTAAAAATTATTTGTTGGTGAATCACTATGTAATAACAGTGACAATTCAATTAACTTTAGTATACCACTAGGAAAGAAAAAGTATTTAAAAAATCAAGTGGTTACCCAGTTTTAACAACGGGTATGAAAAAAGGAAGGGTTTGGGGGGAGGGGGAAATGGCAAGAGCTGAGAAAAGCAAAGAACCCACAGGAAGCCTGGAGACTAGAGACATCTCAGTGCAAATCCAGGATAAATGGATGCAAAGGGTTATAATTATCAGAGGTTCAACAAAACACCACCACCACCGCCACCAAAACAACAACACAAACTAAAACAAAACCTTGCATGGCTAAAATAAAAATACTCTACGGAGGAAAAAAGAAAGCCCAAAGCTGTAAAAATACGGAGGATCAGGTACAAAGCAGAAACGAAGGGTATCACGAAAACATTAATCCACCATTTCACTACTGTTAGATCATATACTCCTAGAGGGTAGAGACTGTTTCTAATTCACCTTTTAATCCATCTCTTACCCTTATAAATGCCTGACACAGAGTAGATGCTCAAGAAATATTTAGTGAATTGAGTCAAAAGGGATTCCTAAGCCATTGATTACTTTTAGGTTTACCAGTTAGAAAAATCCAAATCAAAAATCACAAAACAAAAGAAACACTCAGGGGTCGAAAGTAGTGGCAGAGAGATTGAAAAATCCATCAGTTTTGGTCTCTGCTGGGGAAAACTTTAAGCAGAAGGCCACTCCCAAACGGTCTTTTGAAATGCTAAACAGTATGAGAGGCACAGAGTACTGTATAACACATACACATGCATGTGCATATGCACGTACACACCCCCACACATATGTATGTGTGGCAGTGTTTAATTGGAGTGGCTAAATCATCAGTATCAAAAGGTATCCGATGAAGAGTTCCGGGAAAAAAAAAATGGTTTAGTGATACTACAGACTGAAATATGCAACTTCTTATTACAAAATGTGTGGTCCCAGGGGACAATTGAATTGCTAATGTTTCTGATATCCACAGAATGGTTTAAGAGGGGAGACTAGGTGAAGAAGGTTTTCAAATAATATTTAGTACATCTATAAAGATTATTATGGCAGATTAGGATTATTTGGGGGAAAGATTATTATCAGGTGGGGAGGGCAACCACATTTTTTCACACTAGGTCTCCTGATGGCCCTCTCAGTGACAAACCACTGAACTCTACTGATCTGAGCAAGAGGATGGTGATAAAAAAAATATCAGCCTCTCTAGGTGAGATTGCCAAGCACTGACTTTGTTTCTCGTTGCTGTTGTGATTTTTTATCCTCCGTCAGGGAAAACGATTTTCACAGATCCTCCCAACTTCCTGCCTTCACCTCACTGGTGATGAACGGCAAGCCACGCTGAGGTAGCTGCTGGAGCTTAGACTGTGACCACGAGCAGGAAAGCTAATGGGCCCACATGGTCTCATTAGCACCAGCCTCTCACCAACTGAGCTAACCAGATCCAGAGGAGGACACAAAATGGGCTGAGAGGAGATTACATTTTAATTTATCTCCTGGGAATATATGAGGGAGGACAAAGGGAGAGTGTTGAGATTCGTCACTATCAAAGAAACTGCGCACTGTAAAGGTATCATGAACAAATGCCCTCTGTTTGACAGCAAAAGTGTAGGACTTTCATTTCACTTTAAAAAAAAACAGATTTCACATTGTATATTAAGCCGAGTTGGGGCAAGGCAGCAAACCTCCAGCTGGTGTGATTTACTTTGCTTTACTCTAAAAGGAGCTTTAAGCTGTGTGACATGCACAGCCTCGGGAAAGGACCTGAATAACTACTCTACTTTGGACAAGTAATTGCAATCAGGAGTGAATCCAGGATCTGTGGGGCCCCAAGTTTAGGCCTTCAGAACAAAGGATACACAAATATCTTTGGCAAATTTTACAAACACGTTGTAAACACATTGCTACGCCTCCTCCCAAGGCCCTGGCACGACACCACGCAAATGAGGGGCCCTGAGCCTTCACTAACCTCAAGGTAAGCCTACACCTGGGAACAATTTGTGGAACAAATGCATAATATTAGGTCTCAGTTGCTATATCTAAAAGTAAAATCTTTTGTAATTTTTTAGAAAACTTAGTAAAATCTTGATAAAATTTTGCGCTTTTAGCATGGTATCACTCCAAATACTCCTGTGATATGATCTGCTCAACCTCAGTCAATGTGGAATTTCACATGATAATGACAGTCATAATTATATTAAGAGCATATTAACCTTATAATTACATAATGCCTGTCGTCCACTGACTTGAACATTTTGCAAAACTCACTTTACAAAACACCGAATGTCACCACATCGAGATGAAAGACGTAAAGGTCGTCATTCATCGTTTCATGAGTAGGTAAACTGAGAAACTCACTGAAGAATCTTCATTAAAATTCACTAATTTCCGTACTGACCATGAGACTGGTAATCTGGAAAATGGACAGAATTTCCTTTTCCATTAAATCTACAAAATGTCTTGCTCACCTTTTTAATGATAATTTTTTAATAGAAGAGCCCTGACAACAGGGAGATAGCATATATACTTCAGTCAATCAAACTAGTTTATGTGAGCTAGAAAAACTATAACTCTGGATGAATATGCAAAATGTAGAATGTATCTTGGTGAGGGAAGGATATTATCCTTTCATCTTTAACTACAAAATCATTTAACATTTTCAAAAATTAAAAAGTAAATACAGGCTTCCCTGGTGGTGCAGTGGTTGGGAGTCCGCCTGCCGGTGCAGGGGGCACGGGTTCGAGCCCTGGTCCGGGAGGGTCCCACATGCCGCGGAGCACCTGGGCCCGTGTGCCACAGCTGCTGAGCCTGCGCTCTGGAGCCCACGGTGCCTAGAGCCCGTGCTCTGCAACAAGAGAGGCCGCCACGGTGAGAGGCCCGCACACCGCAACGAGGAGTGGCCCCCACTCGCCGCAACTAGAGAAAGCCCGTGCGCAGCAACGGGGACCCAATGCAGCCAAAAATAAATAAATTAACTAATTAAAAAGATTTTTTAAAAAGTAAATAAATATTTTGCAATTTTACTTCTATTCACTTAAATCTGTCCCGGTCCAAAGTTGCATAGAGTAATATAATATCTTAGAGGTCCTATTTAAAGAAGAAAAACATTCAAAACACGGGAGCCTAAAAATACTGAAATTATTCACTAATTAGTATATCTCCCTTCCTCTTATCTACTGCAACTTCCTATTTTTCCCCATTTGGTCCTGAAGTGTTACATCACCTTCATTCCTTACTATATTAATGTCAGACAGACATATAAGCTTGTTTCTGAGGAATATATTTGGTAAATAGAATTGTAAAAATGAAGCAAAAAGGTGAGGAGGGTCCAGACAGACATCAGATGATTCTATCTGTGATAAAGAAAAAGACTGAAGTCCTGTGTTTATAGCCTCTGTGGTTTGGAACACCATGACTTGGCCACAGGAATGCAAGTCATGAAAAGCATACAGCAGACCAGAGGACTTGGCACACCGTGATGGCTGATCCAGTAATCTCTGCATGAATCATCAGGTGAATACACCCAACTGGGTCAAGTTTACCTGCGTGTAAAGAACTGCTTCCATGTGAATAACCACATTCAAACAGAGAAGCAAAAGGAATTTACTAGATATAGACAGGTCTAGATTATACAAAATGTCTGAGCCAAAAATATTTTTAATAGCCTTATAACATCATATCCACCTTTTACATGCATATATTACATCCAGCAGTGAGAATCCTTCCTTGGAAACTTCTTTCTGTAATGAAGATTCCAAGTCGTGAAAAGACCTGAAATTTTGAAACATTAGCTTTGCTTGAGAGTTGGAATCCAATGTGTCTGCTTGCCCTAAAATTCTTCTCCAGTGTTCGTGTTTGCCTCTTAATTATGCCAAGGGGAGTTCTTAATTGTACAATTTTTTGCTGTGAACATCAGCAACTATCTCTCTTAAACTGCACTGAAAAATACTAGGGAGTCACACCCTTTGCCTCACTTGCTAAACTTCCTCAATAAAGCTAACAAGAGCTTTCTGAGGTGGAATTTTATACGTGCAAATGTCAATTCAGACCTGTTAGATACAGTGAACAAACTTGCCTGCTACAGTAAGCATTCCACCCAAATTGACTAGGTGTGGCTTTTATTCATAGTTCAGTCACACTGAACAGTTCTGTTCTCTAGCTACATTTAGGTTGACATTCCCTTTATCTGGGGGCTTATAATAAGCAAAACATACTCAATTTTCCAAAAGCAGATGTGCTCTTCTGTTATCCTAGAAACAGATCAAAGTGTGCTTTGTGGGAAGACCTGAGGTTCAAGGCAGTGATACCAAATGGGTCTTAATATGCAGCCAGACAGACAGCAGGACTGGAAATTTAAACAGAAGCTTGAATATTTTAGAGAAAAGAATCAGATGATCAGGGCGGGAGGGGGGGTGTGGTTAGAAGGGATAGAGAGTTGTTTGGGGAGAGTAGGTACCAAGGAAATGAAGTAAAATTATATGTTACTTCCATAGTAAAATCAAGATCCATAATAAAGAACAGTTCTTTGAAGTCAGACTGGTAAATGTCACTTAAAATTGCTCACACTAGCTCAATTACAACACGCCCACAAGGCAGCTTTCTAGACCACAAAAGAAGAGCATATCAAACATCTCGAGGTTAGCTTTTTGTACACATAGTAAGGACAGAAACCAATCTTTTATCAGTTTATCACATCACAACAGCTACTGTTAAATAATCTACAAGGTAGAAAAGCAATTTCCAATTGTTCCCTGGGGTCTTCTAAGCAATGTCTTGTGATATGCTATAAAATAAATTGTATTGCTGTGAGTCATATCAGTCATATTCTGCAGCCTGAAATTACCCTCATTGAAGAAAAAAGGGAAATGTATTCTATTATAGAAAGCATGGAGGATCAAAGCACAAGAGGCTGAAAAACTCAATGGATCTCTTATTGGACTCTAAAAAGCCACTCCCTAATCAATAATGCATGAAGGGTTGAGACTTGGCATGGAGATACTTGACTGGAGGCTGAAGGGAAGATGAATGAATAGTCTGCCTTCTGTCTTTACCCCTGTTTTACCCCAGGCCCTTGTTCTCTGATTCCCTGAAATAGGGTAGTTGACTGATGTCCCTTGACCTATGAAAAAATATATGCTCCAGCTGTATAGGAAATGCTGGGCTCAGGTGTGTGATAAAATCTGGCTCCTATTCTTTGCTCAGTCTGAAATTGGGACATCCCACAAGAGGCCAAGAGTAGTAATGGTGGGTAGAAGTCTCCCTTGCTTTATTCCCCATCTACTCACATTTTCTGGACTCACCAAGCATATTCATTTCTCTGTGGCTTTGTTCATACTATTCTCAGTATCTAGAACACTTTCTCTTCCTTATCCCTTCAGGAGTAAGGACAAACTGAAATACTTCAGTGTTTGAAAGCTAAGGACAGAGTTTGAAGGAGTTCAACCATGTAAAATATTACTAAAGATCAAAGAGGAACTCCAGGGTGACCTTCTGGGAACAAATTTATCAATGTAATTAATCAGCACTGAATTCCAAGGCAAATGTTTTTGGCAAATGAATAGTATAAAACATGAAATCTATTTATTCTACTTAAAATTTTCTAGACATTCTGGAAAGAGTATCATGGTACAAAATTTTAGTGACTTGTCAATGCCTCAAGCACCTGTTTTTTGTATTATCTATAAAGAGGTACCAATTAAGGGGTGCCCTATCTATACAGACATCCTTGAATTCTGAGAAACAACTTTCTAATGAGATACACTTTGCTGAGAGCAGATTGACCTATTCCCACATTTTTGTTGCATCTAAATACTATAAACATCTTTCAGTTTTCAGTGTGTTCATTATATAGTCACCAATGAAGTGGGTTACAAAAAAGAAAACATAAGCCTTTCAAATTAGTATCCGGATAATGATTAAAAGGAAGTAGGCCAGCTGGAATTAGAATGAGACACCATGGAACTAAATTTGAGACCTGGAAGAACTCAGTAGACAGGGACAGTTTTCAATTCCCCCTTAAAACTCTAAGACCAACCTACAACTTTATATTTTAAGGTATCAGGACAAGATGAATTCTCCGTAGGACAAAATTACTTTTTAGGTGATCCATTTAAACTCACTGATCCACACAAATACTAGACATTGGTCTAGAATGACGCCAAAATATTATTAATTTCAGCAAAGGGAAACTGTGGCTAGATTAAGTTAAAACCCCCATCAACTACCTGGCCAGTATTCCTCAAGACTGTCAAGGTCATGGGAAACAGGGAAAGACTGAGAAATGGTCGCAGACCAGAGGAGAGAGGGGAGACAGGATTCAAATAAATGCACTGTGGTATCCTGGATTGGACACTGGAACAGAAAGGGTACACTAATGGAAAATCTGGTGAAGTCTGAATAAAGTCTGGAGTTTAGTTAATAGTAATGTGTAAATGTCAGTTCCTTAGTTTTGACAAATATACCATGGAAATATAAGATATTAACAGTGGGAGAAACCAGGTGAGGGGTAATATGGGAACTCTCTGTACTATCTTTGCAACTTTTCTTTAAATCTAAAATTATTTTAAAATAAAAAGTCTATTAAAAAGTAACAACAAAACTACCATCAAAGAGCAAGGAAATTTGTTTGAATTAATATCCTAAAATTAAAAGGGTTATATGTAATAATAATCAAACTTCTTCCTCCTCTTAAAATGTCCCTGCTCCTTTATTAATGTTCTTCTATAAACTACATTCATGGTTCCTGCAACCCAGGTTTTAAATCCAACGCACCTGATTGCTCCCTTCACATGCACAGCAGCTTTGTAGTGTCAATTACCTATCAGCCTGCATCCTCAATCCTTTGATGACTAACTTCCCTGTCAATTACCTATCAGCCTGCATCCTCAATCCTTTGATGACTAACTTCCCTGTCAATTACCTATCAGCTTGCATCCTCAATCCTTTGGTGACTTACTTCCCAAAGACCCTGCAAGGTTATTCCAATGTAGATATATATCCTTAAAAAATAAAAGACATACATATGCAATTTTGAAAAAAGCAGCACTGTGACTTACAAGTGATGGCATTTGACCATTTTGGAACATAAACTGCATCTGCTGGGCGAACATGGCTGCGGCAGTCTTTTGTTGAATCAGATTGTTCCGTCCATTAATTTCCAGCTGCGTCTTTAAATGCGGAGGAGGGTGAAGGTACTTGCAGTTCTCTCTAGCACACCGACCCTGAAAATGAAGGATTAGATGAATTTACATGAATATTTCTAAAAATCTGGTGTGGCTAAGAAAATAAGAAAAGTTTATTAATCTCTTAGCATATGTGATGTACTTATGTATATGTCATAAGTACTTTACTTGAATGAATGCATTCAGTCTTCATACAAGGCCCCTAAGACTGATACTCTCATAATCTTCATCTTCCAGGTGAGGAAACTGAGACTGAGAGAAGCTTGCACAGCTAACGTGACAAAACCAGAACTAAAACCCAGTTAGTCTGATTCCAGAACTTATTCTCTTAGCCACTTTGCTCTGCTCTACTTTGATACGCATCAACTTATGTTTAAAATATAAAACATTAGGAATAGTGTATCATCATAACATTACAGATTTATATAAAATTTTCCCAACATGATACATCATGCATGATAAATATGATTTAAGGTGTGGATCTACATATACAATCAGGAAAACTGAGGGAAAATGTTACATATATACACATAAATGTATCTTAAAACTTTTAGACCATTATTCTGGATAATTTTGGCTCTAAAGTTTTTTCCTGAATCCATACAATGTGAGAAACATCCTGAAATCCACTGATATTTTGTTAATCAAAGAATAAATCTCTACCTTCGGGCTATGCTGTTCTGTAGATTCCAGGGGCACTGGCCCTGGATCACTTGGATAATTGAGACCAAAGTGTACTTGGGAGTGTCCGGTATTCGAATGTTTTATGGATGGTTTAAGCACTTCCAGACAGGATCATATGTCAGTCCTGTGGAACCAAACATGCGTTTGGTATTACCTAAATGCTGATATGGCTGATAATTATGATGTTTACTATGCGGTAGCAAAGGATGTCACTGAACAGGTATTTATCACATTCTCAAATGTGACCTGTTGTGTTTGTTTAACTCTTGAGCACTGGGCAAAGCAGCTAATGATTCTCTCATTTGGATTACTAAGTCCGCCATAATCCTTTTAAGATAAGCACAACTGCAAGCCATTCTTTTTCCCACAGTTGCTAAGATCCTTCATAGCGCGTGAGCTTACTGGAGGGAGGGGTGGGAAAAAAAGGCAACTTTTTTTTGAACCCAAGAGCACAAGTTGCTAGGCCACCCGAATTCCCAGGAGAAAGTCAGTTAGTTCATCAAGTGTTTTCAACACATGCTACGAATTTTCCCTATGATGCCTTAACGGATTATGCAATCACTTCTCCATATTTAGTTATCTTGTTATCCAAGCATTCCTATAATTTCACTGAGAATCAAGGTGTGTCCTTCAAAATTTTAGAGAGTTACCTATAAAGCAAAACCAGATGCACTGCAACTGATCTTTTAAATATCAGATCAGTGGGATGAGGTATCTCTTTTATTTTACCTCCCCTGGCAGGAAGCTGAGCATAACTTAAGCTTGAGAAGTCAAGGAAGCCACTATTGTTTTCCGTCAGGCTTGTCCTGTTGTTTCTCCAATTTGATCAAATTTTTAATCAAATTATTTATAAAATCAAATAATACTTTAGTTTCAATGTGCCTTTATATTTCTCTGGAAATCCTGGAAAAGGAAGAATTTATTGGTAGTAAGAGTTGAGGGTGGTATGAACCCAGTCTTCCTGAACTCATTAAGTAGCCTAGGAAACAGCTACATAATTTTAGCACATATAAGGACTATAAGGAAATCCTTATATGCGCTAAAAATTGCGGTAATGGAGGGTTGCCCCCAGTAATGTCCCCCCTAAGAGAAAACATAAGCTTCTCTTTACACCTACTACAACCTGCATCAAAGCAAAGATAGTCACAAGGATTTTAGTTCCCAGATTCTCCACCCTCCACCCAGTATAACTTGGATTATCTGGCTCAGAATTAACAGCTCAGGGGAAGTAGTGACACTTGGTGGCTTCCAGAGCCAAGCATGGTAGTTTATACTTCTGGGGTTTCTCTTTTCCTCCCACACCCTAACGTTAAAGGTACAGTCTTAAATCCTCTGCTCTCCTCCTTAATCTCTTTCCCCTGGAGAAATGAAATGCTGGTAAAATTTCATCTCTCACTGCAGTTGCTCAGATCTTAAATCTCTCTCTCTACCTCCAACCCCTCTTCTGAATTTCAGGTCTTTTTATCACTAACTGCAGCTGCATTTGGAAATCCTGCCCCCTAACCAGGTCTGAACAACTTAGTCCTGACCTTCCTTCTCCTTAGACTATCTCTCCTCTTGCTGCCTACTAGCATTTAGGACCATTGCTCCAATTCCCAGGCTTTGGGACAGTTGCATAGCAGCCCTGAAAAAAGAAACCAGGCACCTGCTGAGCAGGATTGCCTTAGGATCGCAAACCCACCTTGATAGCTTTCCCAGACAAGTGGCAAACACAACCATAAACATTTAAACAGAACACAATTTGTAACCCACTCCTTGCGCCCCCAAAATTAGATGAGGACTCTCTCTTACATTCAGTAATTCCAAACAATAGATCAGTTTAAAAAAAAAAAGGAAAAGGAATACCTTAGGATTTTTGCCATTTGTTACAGTTTAGTTTTAACGTCATTTACACCGAATGTAATCAGAGAGGAGAGGAGAATGGAAGGGAGTGAGAGAACATGGTGTATGTGGCACATTTCCTGCCAATCTACAGGTAAAGAATTACTACCCGCCTTTGTGCTGTTACGTTACTGTCCTTTATATATAATAACTTTTCTTAAGCTTTTTCTTGGGAAACTAATGACATTTTTACAAATCAAAAATGGTACACAGAAATAGAAAAAAAAATTACACTTTAAAAATTACATCAAGTTAGGCTATAAAACTAAAGTATGGAATATGAGGCAGCATAAGATTTTTTAAAACTTATTCATCTTAGTTATGAGATTTTACTTGATTTATAAAGCATTCTCTTTTGAAGGACAGGATCCATAATTTAATTCTATAACAGTGCAAATGCACAGCAACACTACCTTACCAGAGACTGCTTCTTATGGTAAAGAAAGCTTATAAAGAAAAAAAAAAACCCTGCATTTTCTATCCAAACAATAGATGAGAACAAATAATTTAACATCCATGTTATCTGTGGAACACAATATTTCAAAAGAAAGCCAAGCCCCTCAAGTTTTTTCAAAACGACTTTAGGATTCAGGATAATATATTTATATGCACAACACTTGGTGACAACAAATCTCCCCTGTATTCATTCTTCAAGAGGCCCAAACTTAATTATAGGCCAAAAATACTTTAATTGGAGTTGGGGAAATGGTGGCAAACTTTGCTCTTGACCTTTGCTAACGTTTGCTTTTAGTCCTTGGAGGGGATTAAGGCTTTGGTAAGCATGTATGAATGGGACGGGGTGGAGGCTGAGGAGGGATCTGCCCAGCACAGTATGTAATCACTTATTGTTTTTGTCCTTTGGAAAACCAGCGACTATGGAGTAGAAAGGTTCCAATGTTTTCCTGAGGCCTGCTAAGCACTCTTGAATGGGCCACAAGACTCCCTATCACATCAGGTCTATAACAGCCCAGAAACTATCTTGGGCTGAAAAAAATCACCCATTGTGTTTCCCAAGCCAAGTCAATGTTGTCCAAGCCCTCCTTCTAGACCCACAGGTTCAGAGTTGCCATGTGCTCAGTGCAAAGTAGGAGACCATGTCATAAACGCCTCTAAATGTCGTACCCATGAAAATTGCCATCCACTGGTAGAGCTGGCTCTATCCTAAAAACAGCAGCTAAGGCTGGTCAAGACATGTAAACCTCTCTCCCTCCCCTCCACAGACACACAAAATTAAAGCATTGAAGAGATTAGAGTGCAAGCTCATTTAGGCTCGCCTCAATTCCACTCCTTTTCCATTTCCTTTGGCCTTAAAAAAACACATCATTCTCATTGGGTTTTTCACGGTGATACGGAGTCAAGAAAATAGCAAGGCGATTCAATGGGAAAGTGATTCTCTGCTGAAATAAGCACTACTATATCTATGAAGCTTCCCGCTCCCCTTTCCCATCTACTCTCTTTGAAAAAGCACCCAAAAAGCAGCAGGGGAATAAATGACCAATGAAACTTCTGAAATACATTGGCATCAAAAAGTTGATGACAGACAAAGGAAAAAGTTGCAGAGCATTCATAAAACCTCTAAACTTCAATCTATTTCCTTTTTCCTACCTTCAGGCTTTTCACAGATGAGCACAAAGAGTACTTGACTGAAAGAGAAAAGTAGCATTGTAGAGATTCAAATCCCACCTAAGTCTTGGGAGGTATGAGAGTGAGAGTCTGTCAGAGACAAGACTTCCCAGGCACTTGGTGGTAGAAAACCCCTGTGAAGTGTACTTTTTTATGTTCATGAGAGAAAGCTCTACCAATTATCAGAATAAGAAAAGGACCCCAGGAAGCTGAAAATTACCCTTTGTCAGTCACCAGTATATTAACAGGAACAGCTGTGTGCAGAATGACTTGCTTCTTCAAATACATTAGGAATTATGGGGGGAAAAAAGCTCTCAAATACAGTGGTAACTGGATTACCTTTTCAAAGACACCTCACTGCTCTGCTAGGCTATCAAGAGTTAAAAGTTAAATGTTAAATAAAGGCAATGAAGAGATGATTTGATTTCTATGAAAAAATTATTTCATTTTAATGATCATGTGTTAAATGAAAAATCCTCTTGATTATACTGCCCCACTGAAACATACTTACATATGCGTACACATGGCTTCTCAGAGGAAGTAACAGTAATTTTAGAATTACAAATGATATGTAGTAGGTTGCCTGGTTCCTACAACCATCACGGACCTATTAAGGGCTAGGAACAATCTGAAATGGCTAAAAGTGAGGCAACATGAACATAAACTGAGTATTAGCCAGATATCAGTATACTAACGGCAAATTTCCCACTTTCTTCCTCTTAGAGTTCTGTCTTTATAAAAATGGATATCCTCCAGTATTGTACCATATATGAATACTGATATATATGCACAAAAAGCATCCTTAAAATCTTGCATACAACTTTTAAGTTAAATTTGGGATGCAGACAAAAAATCTTTTTAAAAATGTCTTTATTAAACCATTTCCTGAGTTTATTGAAGGCAAAATTAATGAGCCAGCCAAGCACTCCCCCAATTGCAGTCAGCACTGCATCTCTGCTGAACTCTGCTTTCCTTTTTTAAAATTTATTTTATTGAAGTATAGTTGATTTACACTGTCGTGTTAATTTCTGCTGTACAGCAAAGTGACTCAGTTATACATATGTATACATTCTTTTTCATACTCTTTTCCATTATGGTTTACCACAGGATATTGAATATATAGTGCCCTGTGCTGTACAGCAGGACCTCGTTGTTTATCCATCCTACATATAGTTTGCATCTGCTAATCCCAAACTCATGAACTCTGCTTTCTTGACATGCCATATACACATATACAGGGCAATGACTTCGGTGCAAACCAGACACCAAGTCTAAATAGGTAAGAAGCTGGAAGGAGGGCAGAAGAATGTTCTCGCCTATCTGCCTCAAGAAATGTTTCAGATGGCGACCTCCAAAAGACGAAGGGAGGAGTAGGCTCAGCAATCACACCATTGTTCTCTGCAGCAGCCCGCTAAGATAACCTGATTACCAGAATCGGAACATTTAGGGCTGAACCGGATTTTAAGGAACATCTGTGCACTTTTATCTTACAGAGAAAGTGAAGGCCAAATTGATGAGATGGCTTGTCCTAAATAACAAGCAGCTCAGTAAGGACAGAAGCCAAGTTTGCAGACTCTCACTACCCAATATGGATTTTCAGTTCAAATGACTCTCTGTAAAGATCTTCCTGAACCCCTCTCCCCACCCCACCCCCACTTCCCTCTCCCTCTTTTGTGTCTCCAGGCGCATCCTGTACTCCCTTTTATCATAGCACTTATCACTGTGTACATTGATACATTGTTTGCATGCCTATCTCCCCATTCCACTTTGAGTTTGTCTAAAGGCAGGACTATATCTTCCTCATCTTTGAACCTCCAGGGCTGTTTCTGTGCCTGGTGAATAGTGACCACTCCATAAAAGTTTGCTGAATGAATGAATAAACTTTGTGAGAATAATTTTATAGGGCATCACACTAAGTCGGCCTTAGAGGCCTAATTGCTTCTCTTGCCATTTCCTTTCCTAAGTTCTTTCTTCTTCCTCCAAGAAGAGAACAAGAGGCAACATATGACTGAGGCTGTTCCTGGTTTTCTGTTGCAAATGAACCGTTATTCTATTCAGGTCCAGAAAATAGCTAATTCGTAACAATTTTTTTTCTATGAATATATACGCTGGGGTGTGTGTGATCATCATGGCTGAAAAATCCTGGTAATTCAGTATAACTGAATCAGAAATGTTAGGAACCCATGAGGCACAGACACAAACCCTGGTCTAATTCCCAGGGGTATGTGGTCACAAGAACCCCCAGGATATAGGGGCCCACAGAGCAGAATAAAGGAACCTGCAGCAGATTCATATTTAATCAGCACCTGGGCCTGCCCAAGGGGAGCACTGCATTTCTAGGGTCAGCTTAGAATAAACTGCCTTCTCCAACTGCTCCATCCCCACCCTGCATTTCTCTAACCAGCTGCAAGTCAAATTCGCTGAAGCTACTGAGACAAAGGTGGAATACAAGGCTTCAGGATAATCACATTGAGTGGAGCCTTCTTGTGCATCTCTATTGCATATGCTGACTTCTTAGAAGAAAAATGTCCCCGCTGTGCTTTAAGACCCATGTTCAGCTGCATTCACATTAAACATTTTCAAATAATCATTAGCTTGAAATTTTTTTGAAGAACAAATAACACCAAAAATCATAGTTGCTGGTCATAGTGAAACCAAGCCTGCCTCCCCAATACCCCGGATCTGCTTCCTGTCTACCCCCCAATTTTTCCCCTCTAGTCAAATCAAATACCTTCAACTGCTTGAGAAAAATATTAACTGGATATCTGTTCAGTAATATGCTCCTCAGGAATGTATGATCTCTGTTTACAAAACAGCCAACCAGAGTCAAATTAAAACCCAAAGACAACTGAAGCACACTGGTGCCGAGTTACCAAAAGTCAGAAGGCATTTCCGATGCTAAGTATTCACGGACGCTGTCTTTAAAGTAGCTGAGGGCTGCCAACGTAAAATGTCATAAAATACAGAAAAAAAGGAAAAAAATGACATTGAATTTGTTACTCCAAGAAATCAAATACACAAAATCATGCAACTTCAAGAAGCTACTTACTACATAGGCTTTGTTACAAAACAACATAAAGGGGTCTCTCCCTTGGCCCTTAGGCAGTCAAATCTCTGGCTCTCAGGGTTCCCGCGGCTTCCTTCTCCGGACACCCCGTCCAGTCACTAACCACAGCGATTTGGAACCAGGACAAAAAGGATGCCGGCTGCTTGCACCCTTTCTTCCCAGCTAGGGTTTCTGCCTGGGCTCCTATCTAGGGTTGCCAGATTTATCGAATGAAAACGCAGGACTCCCAATCAAATTTGAATTTCAAATGAACAAGGACTAATTTTTTAGGAAAAGTATGCCCCATACAAAATATTATCCGGCAACCCTCTCCCTATCTATTCTCCACCCTTGTGAGTTGAGCTAAATAAAGTCAAATCCTCAAAAACCCATTTTCTTCCCGTTACCTTAAGGTCATAAGCAGCCCCCTCTATGGAATCAGCCCAGGCTCTACTAGGCCTTCAGTTGCCCGGAGCAAAGCAGAAGGCACAGCCCCAGCTTACCTGACCAGCTGCAAGGAATTTAAGGAAGTTGACTGTTGGAGAAAGCAATTTTTTATTCCCTGGCTCCTCCCACCAAAAGCTCCGCACGGCTCCCTACGCAGTCAGCCAGTCCACTTTCCCAATCACCGTGGCGCAACTGTATATTCAAATGACTTTGATGCCTGCCTGCCGGAGCTCCTCCTTTAAACTGAGATGGGGGAGGGCGTGGTGAGTGACCACCATTGCCGGAACTCCTGACTCTAAATTCGTATACATTATTTGAACATAAGAATTATTACAGGAAGATGAGGCTTTTATGTTTTTAAGGTTTTTGTTAGTGGGGGGAGGGAGAGGAGGGCAGGTTAACCTTAATTTCTTCAGTCCTGTCGGTGGTATACTTAAATTCAAGCAAAAGTCATCCATTAAAGCCCAGGAAAACATCTGCTTAAGTATTGTTTCTACATGCACACATAAGATCGATGCAGATACATATTCAAAACCTGCAAAAAAATGGCATGAATAGCCATTATTTGCATAGATGTCTTTTTCAGTCAACCCTTGATTACTCATATTAAAAGAGAGGGAGATGTAGAGGGGCATGGTTAATTCTAATGAACAAAATAATATATTCAGCAAAAATGGCAATCCATGACAGCCCCACATGACAGAACAGGTATATCACAAAAGTGGCAATGGTGAACATTTAGGAATCAGTTACTAGACACAATCCTGAATTAATTTTTTTATTAAGGTTGCAGTCTCCTTTGTTGGAATTATCAAAGAGTCAGAATTAGTAAGGTCAGAGAGAATGAAATTGTACTTCACTGGGGAAGCTTATATGTTATAGACAACGTGTCATAGAAACATTAAATACTAAGGCTGGAAAGGCTCTTAGAGATCCTTCACTCTGTGTACCACAGACCACTATTCCCAAGAGAGGAGCCTCAGAAACTGAGCTTCCTGGTGAAATACTTGTAAGGAATGGTACCCTCTATTCCCCTCTTGGAGATTAACAGTCCACCGGAGCATAGTAAAGGTTCCCTCTCACATGTCCTAGAGTAAAGAAACCTGCTGACTTTTGTTAACTGAAACACAGTTCAATCGCAGAAACCATGCCTCTTTTTTTTCCATAAAAATACCTTTTAACATATCTCGTTAGAGAATCGTTATGAAAATACTGATTAATTCAACTCCCTCCTACTAAAGCTCAAAGCAAGCCCCACGGCATACAGTGAACTCCAAGGAACCGGATCGTCCGTTGAAATGACACTGAACATTCCTGCCCATGCTCAATCTCCGCACAGCTAACAAGATGTAGATTTTTCCTATGATGGCTACAAAGAAAGATCCCACAGTCAGCTTCCCAGCACTCCTTGCCAAAGTTGTAAGTTCTGCCAGAGCTTTCCAAATGGCTGCTGGGGCTTTCTTTTGTTTGAATGCTTCAGTCAGGTAACTTCTGAAATCACAACTTCAAGCCTTCTCTGTCTAACTGGCTTTCCTACACTGTGACTTCTATCCCTTGAAACCATGCCAGTTACCTTAGGTTTTCCATGACTTAAGGGTCTCAAGTGAGTTTTAACAGCACTAAAACTTGGGAAGTAGGAATGTATTTGGCAATCCCTCCAATTCCTAAAGGTCTTAGCTGCGCACTAAACTTAAATTAAACCTTGCAGGTTTCCACCTGGAATGCAAACTAAATTAATTTCCTGTCTCCAAGTAAAAAAAATTTCAAAGAAGAATTAAATGTAGACAAATATCTTGCAAACTTAAGGGGAGTAAAAGGTGAGAAAGGCACTGATTATTGTTCAGATGTAACAATTTATCTTTGCAACGCTCAGTATGCTGCTAAAATAAATTAAATAATTACGTCTCTAGAACCAGCCATGAACCCCTCCACCCAGAGGTTATATAAAGGGCAGATACAGTTATTGATTTACCTCTGCATTTTTGAAATTAGAGGCACAGAGATAAAAATCAGTCCTTTTCTTTTTTTTTTTTTTGCTAGACATAAGTTTTCTTTCAGATAAAGAAATTTAAAAGCATGATACCAAATGGTTGTTTACAGGGTCTTGCTACATTCATAAGTAGAAATCGTGTTTCAAATGCCAGAGCCAAATGTATCCACTTTAAAATAAGCATTTTTCTCACAACCCTACCCAACTAGCAAACTAATACCAAATATGCAATTTCCAAGCAGAAAGGTTTACTTGGTGACATGGACTGCATTAAAATGCTTTGAGGCATGGACTAGCTCTACATTTTGTTAATGATAAATATATTTTTTATCACCAAAAGCCTTACTGAAACCTTTATGCTAACTTGTTATTAAAACTGTAGGCATTTTAGAGTATCAGACAAATCTCCAAAGAAAACTCCAAACTCCAAATGCACTGTGTATTTAAATAAAGTGGGTTTTTTTTTAGCCAAGTTGCTGTTTGTTTTTGTTCTGACATAAAAGCAAGCAATTTATTGATATAAATTCTTTCTCTTTTAAAAATAAAGATCTATTCTGCCTGGCCTGATTATTTACCAAATATATTAAGTTTCATCCAAAATGTATTTCAGAGATGTGAACAAAACTGACAATGTTCTAGATGAAACTACCCAGACTACTTTTTAAAAAATATGTTTAAAAATGATCCTCTCTCAGTCTTACTAAGTAAATATAGCAACCTTGTTAAACTCACCTTCTGCTTTCAGTGAGCAGTTAATATTTGATGATGATGAAACTGTTCCTGGTATTTAAAGAACTAAACAAGGCCATCCACAAACAATGTAACTAGAAATGGGGTTGTTTAAAGAAGATAAAATGATAAATGGAAGTTTTACGTTTTAAAATAAATCAATCCCTCAACCATAAATGTCTCATATCTTTACAGAGAAGAAGTTGAAATATGACCCCTGCCAAAGAATGCCTATCTCCATATCTAAAACAAAGTAAAGCAAAGGACAGCGAAAGTTAATTAGTTTTAAAAATCTATTAATTGTTCTCCGCAAGTCAGTTTAAGCAGCTAGAAGAGTTAGTGGGCGAACAGTGCACTTGTAAGGATTCAGTGTTTCTTTTAAACCCTCTATATTAAGCACAACAAGGTTTCTAAGGTCTAGTCACTGCCTTTTAATTAGTGGAATCCTTATTCTGGTGAGGGGAAAAATAGGAAAAATAAAACAAATCCCTAGCTTCATTGTGCCTTCCCTGAATATCAGAATAAAATTAGAAAACTTCAGAAAACATGTCTTTCTGAAAAAAAAAAGAGCCTAGTTTATGTGTCTCTTATACAAGGTAAATCAAGTTCCATTCTGGAAAAATATTTGATCAAGTGATACAGCGAAATAAACTAGGCCATGTAAAACATCAGTGTGCCAATATTTCACAGTTATTTTTCTACTAAAGATAACTGGAGCATTTAACTGTTTTTGTTTTGTTTCATGTTTTACAGACTCTAGTGTATAAGGTCAAATGACCCTTCAGATGTGAACTAATTCTGACCATTTATGAGCGGGCTACAGAATAATTGTATCTACAGGTTTATCAGCTCATGTAACTTGGCATGTGATGATTGTTGACACACATTTAGAGACCACGTTGAGGCCCTTGTAAAATTATATTTTCCATTAATATCATGAAAGTAGTCATAATGACACAACTCATTTGAGGGATTTATTGAACGCTGTGGTCAGGTTTGCATTTATTTTTCACATCATGACCACCTGGATAATAATAACAACTGACTTTATAGTAAGTATATTTACCATGTGCCAGACACTGTTCAAAGTGCTTTACGTGCATTACCTCATACAGTCTTCACAATATAACCCTAGGAAGTCAGTGTTTTACTGAAGAACTGAGGCACAGAGAGGTGAAGAGACACGCTCAAGGTAACAGAACAAATGTCGCAGAGCTGTGATTTGAACCCAGGTGGTCTGAGTCTGCAGCTCACATTCCTAACCAGTACACTAATGCCTCACAACACCATGGTGTGCTAAACTGAGGAATGAGCTCGTTCAAATATTTCTAATGGTTGGGTCACTATTTTCCTTCTAAGATTATAATAAAGATTGCATACCAACTGGCCGTTAGGTATGTCCAGAAACTATTTAATAGATAAATGTGTGCCAAGTGGGCTGTTTTGTTAAGTACCTGGGGATCTTAGGTGACTTGAAAACGAATAAGACAAGATAACTGAGTGTCCAATGTTTTTTACACCACATCCACCTGAATAACTTTACTGTGTATTTACTATGTGCTGGGCACTGTTCAAAGTGCTTTAAACGGATTATGAAGTCTTTCATCCTAACCAAAGCAGAACAATTAGTACATATATCTCATCTCTTAGCACAGCTTTTTATCAAATGTCTGCATGATAGAATTTTGCCAGTTGGTCTGGGGGAAGCAGTGTCCTGGAATTGGGAGTCGGGTTATGAGAGCTTAAGCACAAATGACCATGGCCTGACAAAAGTAACAGTCCTGCAAGACCCCATGGACATAGAGAACAGATGGAAGTGGGGCCCAATGAAAGGGTCGGTTGTGTGCCTTTTGTGACTATTATTATTACCACTCTAAACGAAGAATCTTAAAAAAAAAAAAAAAAAACCACCACGGCAGTGCCATTTAGAAGCAGGTTTACTCAGACCATAAATGTCTAGGTGCTGTAGGTTCAACACTATGACAAAGCAGAGAAAATCCCAAACAATGACAAAAGGTCAACCTTATCACAAAGAAGTACAAAGTGTTCTTCTGAAGCATTTCATTCCACAAAGAACACAGACAAATAAGGATTCACACACACCACACATACCACCTCTCAAAAGACTATGCCACCAAAAGCTCAGTTTTAGTGGGGATTTGACTTAAATGACCAGAGAATGTATAAACTTTGAGATGGTGCAACATGGGGTGATGATTTGTGGGCCTGGGAACTAGGATTTGACTTTTTCAATGCTTCAACTCTGCCTGTGAGCAAGTTATGTTTACTTATTTTCTTTTCTATACTGTCAATTTATTTTTGGTTAAGTAAACATTATTCACAAAATAAGACTAAAGACTTCAAATGCAAATCAACATGTAAATGCATCAGGTAAACATATAAACATGATGTAAACATATCAATTCTATTCACTGTAACTTAGCATTTAGGTTTTTCCACAGCCTTTAAAAGACAAAATATTCTAGGTATTTGCTGATGATGTAGTAGGGAACCTAAATCTTATATAAGTGACTGGACAATTGAACGTGTAGAATCCAAAAGGTACTTATACTTCTGAAGACAATTTGATGGGGAAAATAATAATGATAAATAAATCCAATGTTGAAATGAATCAGCTGTTTGGAATCAGGTTGCAGGCAGTTCATACTCTGACTTCTAACACATTTATTCCAAGACAAAGCAGGAATAAATCTAAATTTTTAATATGAATGCAGTATTTTACTAAATATGAATGCAGTGTTTTATTAGGAAGAGGGCTAAACTGGGATTTAAGTGTCCTGGATTCTAATTACCTTTAGATCATGGCTAAATTATTTTCCAATTCTGTTAATCAGTTTTTCTAGGAATAATTCCTGCCCCTAGATACTTCATAAGTACTTTGAAAGAATAAAGGGAAAAAGTGAAATTTAGTATGCTTTGGAAGTAAAATCAGTAAAAAAAAAAAACATTTATTTTCCTTATTAGTTAGTTAGAACTAAAATTGTTGCTGTGAATTAAGTATAAAAAATTCAATAGATTACAAACTATGTTTTACCATTTTACCTCCCCACAGAAGATAATGCATTATTATATGAGGAATCCTTGATTTTGTGAGTAATATAAATTATCATGTGCCTAGAGAGGGAATTTATATACAATGTTAGAAAACCAAGGCCACTGCTCCCAGAGCTCAGTGGGAATGGTAGGTGAAAGAGCAGAGGATAAAGAAGCAGATCCAAGCTTTAATCTTATCCTTGCAAATAACTGAAAAGAGAAAGGAATTATTGCTCCCTTTACAACTGGCAATAAGCCAGTGCCCAGTTTACCTAGTCAAGAGGCACTTCTCTGCCATCACAAGCTTCTTTAAGATCTCACATAATGAAAATTCACTTTAGAGTCATAATGAATAAAACATTCAAAGTAATCTCTATCATATGAAAAAGTTGGGAGTGTCACATTTTTTGGTTGGTACTTTTTATATTTTAACTTTGCCAAAACTGCTGTTATATTTTATTTACAACACATATTAAAAGGATATAAAGAAATCAAGCAAGTCATTTTTTTCCTGGTAAGTTAGGAGGATAAATCAAAACAAGCTTTAGGCTATAAGAGAAGATGTTAATGGTGCTTAAAATACTAACAAGTAATTAATTATAGCAAAGGGATTTTGAATATTATTTATATAAGTTGGTAAAATAATAATGAATCTCATTATAAAACTTTTTCTAACTATTTGAACAGTTTTTCATTTTTCTTATTTTTCATCTCAACAGGCCCAACTGCTTAGAAGCCAAGATTGACTCATATAAATGTGAAACACGTTGGAACATATATACTTATATATTGAATATTCTTATTGTACTGAATATTATATTGAATATATTTCTATTGTAAAGAATAATAAATATATATTATATACAAATATATATTATATATGTTATATACATATATAAGCCCTTTCTGTCCCCACACTTGCTGCATATAAAACTTTGAAAGTCCACTTGTGGCAGCTAGTAACACCTACAATAGACCTTTTGGGGTATAAAAAAGTCACTAATCCTTCCAAAGGGTTACAAGAGACAAATGATTAAAATAATCTTTTTCTTCTTGGTTCCACACATTTACACACCAATGTTATTATTGTCCAGCTACCTGTGATGAGATGTTCCATGGGAAGTTTCTATGTGCTCCACAAAAATAGGGCTCTGTGGTAAAAGAATTTTGAGAAATGTTGAGTGTAACAGAACTGTAAGTGTAACGTACTGCTCTTTTGTGCAGTACGTCTCAGAGCCTTAGCTAATAAGCACTGTGGTGCTCCCTAGGGAGAGAAATAAAATAAGTTTCCCAAAGATATATAAGTCTTCCTGAACAGATGTCATTTTCTTTCCACCAGGTCTGAGTATAAACAATAAGCCAAGAATGACACCATTTGAACAAAAGTGGAAAAAAAGGAAAAAGCATTGAGGGAGTAATACAGAGTGCTGAGAGTTCTGAAACTGAGAAACATTATCTTTAGTTGATACTCTCTTCGACTGTTAGGGATTTCTCTAAACCAGTGGTCCTCAAACTTGAGTGTTCATCAGAATCACCAGGAGGGCTTTTTAACACACAGACTGTCAGATCCACCTTCAAAGTTTCTGATTCAGCAGTTCTGGGTAGGGCCCAAGAATTTACATTTCTAACAAGTTCCCAGGTGAAGCTGGTGCTGCTAGTTAGCCAACAACACTTTCCCAACACTGTGGGAATGGCTGTCTTATCAAACAATAGATTTAGCTATTTACTAAGCATTTTCTTATGTCGCTGATAATCAGTTTCTAAAAGGTCATATACACGGGGTTTTGATATCTTAATTCCACATCTCTGACCTCAGTAATGATGTTAGCAGTCGTATAAAAGAAGGCCAGTCCAGGTCACACACAAAAAAAGGATTGGACCTCTCAAGATTCTATTCTACTACTCCTAGAAAACACATTCATTTTCTGTTTACAAAGTAGTGCTATTAGTTATAAAGGTAAGTATATAAGAGCTCTGTATTACATGTTGCCTACATTTGCTCTACAAATCTCCCCAGAGTGTTTTTCAAAATGTTTGCTACATACCCAAATTTAAGCAGATAAAGGATTTTCTAGTAAACTCTCCTCGGCTCTCTAATAAATTAATACCTTTACTCACTGCAGAAACCACACTCATTTGAAAGTACTACCTCTTCTCCTCACCCCCAAAAAAGATGTCTGGAAAAAAAACAAGCTCAAAGGAGGGAAATACTTTTCACATCAAATAAGCAAACAACCCAATGTTGACCACAGCATTTCAACATGGATAACTAAAAGGTGAAGTATTGATAGACTCCCAAACCTCAAAGCAAGAACCAAATACAAAGTTCATCCGTTGTACCCTGCAGTGATGCAGTAAGGAAACAGGACATCCCATACAACACTTTGTCCTTTTCATTGTGAAGAAAATAAATACCTGGCTAAGGAGTTCCAAGTATTTGTCATCATTTCCTTTCTGATTAAGAATAGTCTCAGCAGTACTCGGTTTACTTCTGAGTATCACTGGCAGCCTATTTAAATCTGAAGCCCCCAGTTTGCAATACCATAATGCTTGCAATACATTGACACATCTAAATGAAAAACACTCAAATAGCTTAATAAGCTGTAAATAAGAAATTCAGAAATAGAATTAGCCCCTTCCCTTGCCCTCTCACTAGGTATACAACTACATTCTTCCACAAGGGCTTGGAAACAACTTACAAGAAAGACACACTTCCAAAAACACCATTATCATGGGCCTAAAGAGTAAGAGTGATATAATGGGGAAGGTGGTGATAATTACATCAAAAACTTCAAAAATCTAGATAAGGTTAATCACTTCAGCTGGGCCCTAAATGTAGCTCTGAGCTTTCTGGCAACCACTGTAAAGAGGAAAATGCATTGAACTACACTGTTCTTATTACTTGATAAAAGAAAGTACACTGGTTAATAAGCACCTCTCTGTAAAAAAGACTGCTGGATACTAATGGAAGACAATGAATAGGGCAGGGAACCTGCCCACAAGGAGTTTGCCTATCTTATCTCTTCTGCAACTGCAGAGGCCTGAGGACTGTTGCTGAGAGGGGCTCTAGCACTTGACATTATGGGATAGAAATCAAAGGAAAACAGTGGGGTAGAAATCAAAGGTGACTAAACTAGGGGTCTAGAGGTGCTACTGAGGAGGAGGAGAAATTTGATGGGGAGAATGAGACGTCTCTGAGCCATAATTAGTCACAGCTCTTCATTTTTGCTTCAAGGAAAGCCAAGGAGTTTATAATGTGTGATAAAAATGGCACAAATAATTCTCTCTCTGGCAGTCTCACTTTCTCTATCACCACCCCCCCTTCATTAGTATGTTATTCTATTCATTACACTTTCATTCTGGTTTTGCTTCAAATACATTATTATTGGAGATGAAGTATTTCAGAATGAAAAGCTTTTCTCAAATAGGTGTCTCCGAATTTCTTATTTTTTCTCTACAATCTCCGGCATGGAAGTAATGTCATTTTTTTCCTTAAGTGTTTCTCTAGTGGGAGAATAGGAGATTTGGGGGAGGAATAGTGAAATATGATTAAATACATTTTATCAGTAATATTTCGTAGATGGAATAAATGTCATGTGCCACCGGAGTGAGGCCTTGAGAATTTGGGAAGAGTGAAAGAGGGTCTTGGTTTTGGTCTTAGCTGTCAGTTGCCTATTAAAATATGCAAGTCACAATTATGGATATTATTGTAAACTATTAATGACATCAGCTGAATGCTGCTAAATACTTAAAACCATTTTAAGTTTCCTTCTCTGTTGAAACATTTTTCTAAAATGGTCCAGGTACTTTTCTTATTTTTGAAGTACAGTCAGTTGCCCAAACCTGAATCACATCTCGATTACTAAGGATTGCACCCAAGGCCTCAGGATGTCTGTCCTGAAAAACAGAAATCACTATGCCAAATGCAGATGAAGATGGAGAAGGTATAAGAGATTGAGCTGACTGCACAAATACCAAGGTACAGCTCATAAGCCTAGAAATCCTTTTTTAAAATTCCATCTTGAAATTAGTTTCCCATTTCTTATCACTTTCCCATTTCTTTTAAAAAGCAGATTGCTAGGTAAGTTTATTTTAAAAGGTCAATGCACAGGCTCTCTCTCTAAGAATTTTTCTTTGCCTTTCTATGCTCAAACTCTTCAGACTTTTTAAATATCACTGTACATTCGAAGCAATCGTTATTGATTAAACTTTAAATATATTTTTTTATTGAATTAGGCAGTCACCTTTTACACAAAACCCTTTTCTGCAGATTATGACCTGGTACTTGACTCAGGATGACCTTATTAGTGCTAATCATGCTTCCAAGAATACCTTTATTTGCAAGCTAGCCACTTGCTGTAAAATTCAATTTCAAACATTTTAAGGCAGAAAATGATGCTTGAATATTACTAGATTATCACACTAATTACTTTAAAATAATATGTAACAGTGGCCATTCAGTAAATTTTTAAAAAATCCACAGAGGGTAAAAACACTCAAATGCTAAATTTGGAGAGTATCCAACGCGTTTGGCCAATGAACATTTCTATAATGCTAAGGGACAGAATTAAATTCACAAAAATCAGCAATCTGTAGGCCATGAAATCTAGGTTAAAATGTGGTTGAGTGAGGAAAGTTGGCACATGGGTGTATACAATTTTCATTCATATTTAGGTAAAAACTGAACTGGGAGTAGAAGTACAGATGCAGGTGGAGAGATGACTAGGCACCTTGCAGGGGAGCCCATATTGGTTCTCCCTCTGTCAAAGCGATTCAACAAGCTCATGTTTCATTCAGTGAACACTTTTCAAGCTCCCAATATGTACTATGTGTGCTAGGCACAGAAGCTGTGGTGGTGAACAAGACACCATCTAATGTGAAACCAAAAAAAAGTATGACAAATCTTCATTTCAAATTCAATGAAATTGGGTATTAAGGTGAACACAATAGCAGTAGGTGGAAGTAGTATTTCAACCAACCCCCTCTTACTTAACCATGTTGACTTGAGCAGCATCTCAACTCCATCACTGGCTTCTCCTTCCCACTGCCACCCCTAATTCAAATTCTTATCATTTCATACCTTCAATATGAAGCTTTCTAAGCTTCAACAGCAGCTTTCTAAGAGGTCCCCCTGTGGCCAGTCTCTTTTGCTCTATCCATTCATCTTGCATAGGCTGATGATGCCATTTCTCTACTCAAAATTGTCAGATTCCTCAGAGCTACAAAATCAAGTTCAAGCTCCTCACTTCCTTTTAAGGCTACTCCTCTACCAACACAAGCTCTATGCTTCAGCCAGGCTGACTTAACACTCAACTCCCCAAATCCACACTACAGTTTTTTCCCCTCTGTCTTTGCTTAGGTTATCCTTTCTGCCTGGAATGTCTTCCTGTCTCTCCTTCCAAGAATATCTCACACGGTACTTCTCCCATGACTACTTCTTTAACCACCACAGCTGGATGTAATCCCAGCCCTCCCTCCCCCCTTGGACTCTTTTAGTGGTTCGTTTGTACCTGGCTTATGGCACATAACACAAGCAGCTTCATAGTAAAAGGTCAGGCAGGGACCCTATCTTCCATAACTTTGTATTCTGTGCAGTACTCAGCCCTGTGCCTAACGAGTAATAGTTTTCAATAAATGTTTGTTGAATGAATCATTTCTTTGGGGAATTGAATGTATATAGACAGAACTCTTAATGGATTTAACAGGACTTTCAGCATTAAATGACCCCTGACATTTATAAAGTCCTTGTAGTAAACCACAAGCAATAGTCCTGCAAATTGAGTACTGCTGCTTGCTCTTGTATGAAGAGAAACAGAGGTAGGTAGGATTCTCATGACTTCCTCAAGGCCACACAAGGAGCCTTGGTTAGAGCTGTTATTACAAGTCAGCATTTTCTACGTTTATGCCACTTGCTGATACCATGCTTCACATCAAGCATTTCCATGGTTCCATCTGTTGTTCACCCAAGAAAGAGGCATTTATCAAGACTACCTCTAAGGCCTCTATGAAAAATAAGACAATATTCCAAAATATATACAATGGAATATTATTCAGCCATGAGAAAGAAGGAAATCCTGCCTTTTCTGGCAATATGCATGTACCCTGAAGGCCAGACACAGAAAGACAAATACTGTACAATTTCACTGATATGAGGAATCTAAAAAAGCTAAACTCATAGAAACACAGTAGAATGGAGGTTACCAGGGACTGGGGGTGGGGAAAATGGGGAGATGTGGTCAAAGGGTACAAACTTCCAGTTATAAGGTGAATATGTTATGGTAATCTAAGATACAGCATCGTGACTATAGTGAACAAAACTGTATTATATACTTGACAGTTGCTTAAGACAGTAAGTCTTAAATTGTTCTTACCACAAAAAGAGTAATTATGTGAGGTGATAGAGGTGTTAACTAACCTTACTGTGGTCATCATTTCCCAATATATACTTGTATCAAATCATCACGTTGTACACCTTAAACGTACACAATGTTATATGTCAATTAAATCTCACTAAAGCTGGAAAAAATCCTTCCTCTAGTGGGGTACTAGCAGAATAAAAATGGACAATTAAAATTTTTTTTTCAGTTACTTGGAAGTAAGTTAAGATTGAATTTGTTTCTATATAGAATGCTTTCCCAGCTAATAGAAAAAGCAAAATAACCAGGAAATGGCAAAAAAAAAAACACCTCTAGAGATTATGTTTTATAAAAGTTGGAAAAGATTTAAGTTCATTGAATAAAGTGTGTGATAAATATAAACATTAACAACAGAAAAACAACTTCTGGGATAGGTATTTAGCAAATGTTTTAAAACCACACAGAGTTCTTAAACATATTCAACGTTCTCAAACGGATACTTCAGGGTTACTATTTTTTCATAAATAGGATGAACAATTTTTTTAGGCAATATGACAAGGTGATCTTAAAACAATGTCATCTTAAAAATATAGTCTCCAAAATTTATTTGGAATGGAATAAGAGACGACTGATACTATCATGCTGCCTACTCAATGTACCTAGACACATATAAAAGATGGGTTAAGAGTTTAAAGTCACAGAGAAAAAGGTTTTCTGTTTGCATTTCTGCATCCTAGAGACAGAAATTAGAACCTTAGTACTACCTAGTTAGCTGGCAAATCATGGCTGACACATAGGACATCTCTTACTTAGTTCAGGAAATTTGCCATATTTAACACAGTTATATCACTGTGACTATGTTTTCAAGCTGTTGGATGGTTTTCAGTGTGGAAACTGCCTTCACTGTCTACCCACAAGAACATGTGTAGGAACAAAAGGCTAATCTCTTTTCTACAAATTCCCAGTGGGTAAATAAAAATCTGAGTTTCAAAAGCAACAAAAAATATGTCCATTTACAATAGAAAAAAAAGTCCAATTGAAAGCATACATTGACATGCCTATGACCAAGCAACAGCCGCAAAAACCGATGGATCGTATTGTCACATCTACTTCAGTAAGTAACAGAGTTTGACATGACACTAAGCCATATTATACAAGCTCATCAGGAATAATACTGGAAAAATAATTTACTCCAACTCTAGACAACATGGTTAAGTCCAAATAGTGGAGATGATTTACAAAACAAAAGGTCGTAGACCAAATGGAATCGTTTACTGACTTTTAAGAAAACAGTATCAAGAAAGACAGGAAAAAGCATGAGTTAAACTTCTCATTACGTCTAGCAGTAAAACTTGACCCTGTGGTGAGAACTGAAGGCACAGAAAAAAAAAAAACACTGAAAACCTAAGCAGGGTTGCAAATCTGGATTAGACAGCAACAGCAACAAAACCCATAAATTTGGGACTTCCCTGGTGGCGCAGTGGTTCAGAGTCCGCCTGCCAATGCAGGGGACACGGGTTCGTGCCCCAGTCCGGGAAGATCCCACATGCCACGGAGCGGCTGGGCCCGTGAGCCATGGCCGCTGAGCCTGCGCGTCCGGAGCCTGTGCTCCACAATGGGAGAGGCCACAACAGTGAGAGGCCCACGTACCACAAAAAAAAACAAAACAAAACAAAAAAAAACCATGAATTTAAGAAACCAAAGACTGATTACACAGTGGAGGAAATACAGAAAAAAAAAGAAGATTGTTTAGAGATAATGAGGAAACAACAGATGGCTAAAATTCCTCTGGAATATATACCCCTGTAGGTCAACAATCAAGTGGCTGGCTGAGATAGAGGAAAACAAGGCAAACTTGGGGACTTTACAATCAGAAACCTAATCTGTAAGGGCAAAAACAGCAGTGAGTAAATGATGTTCTATGAATAAAGTCATGTTCCTAGAAGAACTAATTGCTATTTCCAGATGCACAGAAGTATCTTGTATCCACATTTCACAAAAACGTGAAGAAAAAAACAATATTTATAATGACTTCATACAGCTATGTGACATGAGAGAATTATTATATGATCAAGTAAGATCAGACATCTATTTCCCTAACATGTAAAGAGCTTCTTCCACACAAAAGAGTTGACATATAGTAGACAGTTCTCAAACTTCAGATATTTAGACCTCTCGTACTAAATGGGGTTCCTGTGACAAAGGGTCCATCTTAATGGTACCAAACTGTGGTTGAAGAATACATCCCTGGCCACATCACAAGTCCTTTCTTACCAGGTAGTCAATTGCAGCCTTGGCTGCAAGGAGGAGAGAGAAATGATCTTGAGCTATGCTTCCATAAAACAACATTTTAAATTCATTGGATTAGATTCCAAATTCTTTTACAAAACTGTATTTGACCCATAACAAGGCTGAGCTGCTACTGCAATATTTTCAGTTAATCTGTGACAGGTACCTCCCTAGCTGGCCAGGACTTTGTACTAATGAGTATACCTATATCAGCATCAGACATCAAAGAGTTTCATGCAGTGAAGATATACATGATCCACAGCCCGTTACAATCCCCGACTCTGGCTAGCTAACTCAGCAATGCAGGGTTTGGAGAAAAGGATGGATGAGGGAGTAGAGACAGCTCAGTGTTCTGACTCTTGGTGATTAAACAAAGCTTAGTATCATTAAGTTAGATAATGTGGTCTAAAAATAAAAACACCCTGCCTCTCTTCCTCCTTTTCAAAATTAATAGCCCAAATGACTATCAGAGAACTAAATATGAAACCTTAATTAAAGTCTTCATCTAAACACAATGTCATGAAACAATAAATGAGGGAGAGATTAGGAAAGGGAAAGTTGACTTTTCCCCCCTTTTGAAGTAACAGAAAGTGAAGGAGAAACACAAAAGGTTGAAAACAGGGCATCCCAATGTCACGTGGGATGGGACAGTCTGACGTGATAAGCACTGGATGCTTTTGGTTTAGTAAAACAATAGCCCAGTGCTTGCTTCGACAGCACATATTCTAAAATTGGAAAGATACAGAGAAGACTAGCATGGCTCCCGCACACGGATGACACGAAAATTCATGACGCATTCCATATTTTTGAGCAGTATGTTTCTTCTCTTAGAATTAAACGAATCCTGCAAAGATCAAAAACAAAACACAATAAGCCGAAATGATGTTTTCTCCATCTCCTTCTTCACCACAGGAAAAAAGACTGAAATGATTGGAAGAACACTGGAGTTCTCAGGATCTTTTCATAACTGCTTATGTGACGTTGGACAAGGGACTCTCCCTCACTGGATCTCCAGTTTCCTATCTGTAAATGGTGACAATCTGAAATGAATGTTCTACATTCAAAATTTTTTATTTGCTAGGTTTGTGAAGCGCTGTTATGGGTATGAGTGCTTTCTTAACTATTTAAATCAACCAACCCATCTAGTTAGTTGAGGTTAGTCCCAAGACCAGCCACTCCATGGATTTCAGAGTTTTCCCATTACCACACCCAAAGTTTAAAAGAGAGAAGAAAGAAAAATTAAAAGAAACATTAGGACTTCCCTGGTGGCACAGTGGTTAAGAATCCGCCTACCAATGCAGGGGACACAGGTTCAAGCCCTGGTCTGGGAAGATCCCATATGCTGTGAAGCAAATAAGCCCATGCGCCACAACTACTTAGCTTGCGCTCTAGAGCCTGCGAGCCACAACTACTGAAGCCCATGCTCCGCAACAAGAGAAGCCACGGCAATGAGAAGCCCGTGCACCGCAACCAAGAGTAGCCCCCGCTCGCCGCAACTAGGGAAAGTCCGCACACAGCAACAAAGACCCAATGCAGCCAAAAATTAAATAAATTAATTAATTAATTAATAAATTTAAAAGATTTTTTAAAAAAAACAATACTACTCCACTGTATTTCTGAGCATCAAAAGACAGAAGATGCATGTGCAAGACTAAGAAAGTTCTTTTTAAAGCATTTAACATTGAAATAATTTTAGACTTACAGAGAAATTACAAAAATAGTACAGAACGCCCCTGGAGACCCTTAACTCAGATTCCTGTAATGTCAATAACTTACATACCATACATAGCACAGTTATCAAAACCAGGAAATTATCTTTACTACAATACCATTAAATAAACTAGATACCTTATTTGAGTTTCACCAGTTTTTCCCCTAATGTCCTCTCTCTGCTCCAGTATCCAATCCAGGATCCCATATTGCATTTACTTGTCATGTTTATTTAGTCTCCTCCAATCTGTGACAGTTTCTCAGTCTTTCCTCATCTCTAGGTCCATTTTCTCCTCCCTTCCTTTCTTGATTGACAGTTAGTAGAGAAGTGTGTTACTCATCACTTCTAAGATGGACACTTCCACATTTTGACAGCTTGGATATTGGGATGACCCTTACCATCAATGGTATGTTGAGGAGATGTTGAATAAATGAAGAAGATATTTATCGATTTTCACAAGAGGAAAACTGATCACTTTACAGCAGAGAAACCCAGCAGACACCATCTTTATCAGGTGATTAAGGTTAACATGAGAGAGGAGATACATCAACATCAAGTACCCTCGAATATGACGCACATCATTTCTATGGTTTTCTTGCCAAAAATGCATGACCTCAGTCAAATCATGAGAATGCATTTGACAAACCCGAATTGAGAGGCATTCTACAAGATAACTGACCAGTACTCATCCAAAGTGTCAGGGTCATGAAAGACAAGGAAAGGCTGAGGAACTGTCACAGATTGGAGGAGACTAAATAAACATGACAAGTAAATGCAATGTGGGGTCCTGGAGCAGAGAAAGGACATTAGAGGGAAAATTGGTGAAATTCAAATAAGGTCTCTAGTTTACTTAATAGTATTGAACTAGAGTTATTTCCTGGTTTTGATAACTGTGCTATGTATGGTATGTAAGTTGTTGACATTACAGGAAGCTGGGTGAAGGGTATGCAGGAACTCCTTGTACTATATTTGCAACTTTTCTGTAAGCCTAAAATTATTTCAAAATAAAAAGTTTAACAAGTGAGGCTAAGCTATCAATATGTATTTCATTGGGTACTGACTGTAATTCAATTTTTCCTTCAAAAGAGATTTTTGAAATGTCCAAAATAGCATTGACTTTTACCGGTCAAAGATACATCCTTTTTAAGGTCAATAATAGAAGATAGAGATCCTTAAGTAAAATGTTATTTTCCTTGAGTCTCAGGATGACAGGTGCTGTCTATGTATCTTTACAATACAGGCAGACCCCTCTGATCAAGCTCATAAATGATTCTAAATCTTGCATAATTCAGCAACCCTTGGGATTATGTTGCTAGGAGTCTTCTGCTCCCAGTAAGTTTTCCCTTAGCAAACAGGGTTGAGGTAAATATTCACTCAGAAATAATCAAATTTTAAACTGGTGAAAACTGCTGTGACTAGTGGTACTAGTACAGAATATACTGGTAACTCAGCACAAATTGACCTACAAGGATAGATTCACATCCATATGTCTATAAAACCAGTTTCACTTGCCAAAGTATTATTATGCTTGCAATCATATGTGATGTTTGAAGACATAGTATGGGGCTGTTTTGTGTGTTTTCCTCACCCAGTTCTCATCTTTTAGGAATGTATATGGGTTGACATGGCTGTCCTCTGACTATGCCTGCTGCTAAGGCCCTTGCCAGGAGATTTTTGTTACAAAACTACCCAAGGTGGTGAGTGCAGTGGGCAGATGTGATGGGTGTTGATCTTTCATAATTAAATAATGACAGCATTTATATCCTTCCTAGATAACAAGTGGCAGATATCACAGTGCTTCAAGTATGGAGGAGAAGGTTTAAGACACATGAAATTGCTGAAGCAGAATACATGAAGATAATATTGGCTATAAAAACAATCACAGATTCTAGGTTGGTATTTTCAGTAATGATCTTTTGTTAAAGTCAAGGGACAGTCGCTAAAAATACCAACCTAGATCAACTGCAAACTGTAATATCAAGAAAGTGGCACAAAATGGGTTAAGCAATACTTTGGAGAGAAATTCTGAAATAAATTGTGCCAAGCCGACTAGGCAATTGAGTCAAAAAACAGCTGCATATCAACATGATGAGAGACTCTTTTACATAGCTGGAAATTAATCTATGGGCTGTGCTATCTAGATCTCTATCTGAAGATGGTGCAAACTTCATCACTGAACACTCAACATTCATGGAGTGATGGGCACAGCACTTCAGCACAATGCAAAATTAGCCATCAAGCTTGCCCTCCTTATTTTCATAACATTCCCTCATTATGAGGTGAGTATAGGATATCGTTAAGTATTGTGACTATTATGAAGGCAAAGAACCATCACCATCTGAACTGGAATGGTCTGCAACAAAAACTAGCAACCACGAAATAAGCAAAAGTAACTACTTAAGTAGGATATCATGATAAAATGTTTTCTGAATAAATGATCACATGAAGGACTACATCTCTGTTAGCCAATGCAGCCATAAATAAAAATGTTAATGAGGTAAAATTGGTCATGATGAGGATAAAACAATATCAAGAAATTGAAACAGTTATTAAGCTTAATTCATTTTAACATATTTTGAAAAAAAATCTAAAATGAATCATAGGAAATCTTACTAATTAAACCAGGAATCTATTACCATTTTTTACTCCTATGCTTTAACTTGTACGTTTACGCTTAATTTAAGGATAACCATGGATAAAACATGAAAATCAGTGCATTTTTCGTTCTGCAATCATATATGTTCTATTCTACATAATATCTCACCTGTCCTCATATTTTATTTATACTCATGTACATGATATTCAGGTTTGATGACCTTGGCAATAGAACTTTCCTTATAAAATGTGCTCACAAATATGAAATGGTCAATCAGTTGCTCAGGAAGAAAATTACGTGAACCTAGTTTTGTAGCAATATGTTTAAGTTAAAGGTTCAAAATATACTTTAACTGAGAAAATTCAAAATGCCATCATTTTCCTCCTGGATGGTGAGATTTTCACCTTATACTTTCTCTGTCTGACTTTATTTATCCTCTGATTGGTCCCTGCCGAGTGTATTTTGATAACATAGATAATAAGCTATATTTCAGTAAAGGACTCCTCTAAGTTGAGGACTATGACCACTGTATTAAAATCTAAATAATATACACAGATGTAAAGTACAGCAAGGCAACAATTTCTCACTCCTACAAAAATTCTTGAATTCTTTTTTCTTTCAGTCTATCTATCTCGGTCAGTGAGCTCTGATTGGTGAGCTTCAGTCTGGCTTAGTTCTACAAAGTCTACATTCTGTCTTAAAAAACAAACAAACTGATATTGTAGGGGAAGGCAGGAAGATGGCGGAAGAGTAAGACGCGGAGATCACCTTCCTCCCCACAGATACATCAGAAATTCATCTACACGTGGAACAACTCCTACAGAACACCTACTGAACGCTGACATAAGACCTTAGACCCCCCAAAAGGCAAGAAACTCCCCACATACCTGGGTAGGGCAAAAGAAAAAAGAATAAAGAGACAAAAGGATAGGGACGGGACCTGCACCAGAGGGAGGGAGCCGTGAAGGAGCAAAGGTTTCCACACACTAGAAGCCCCTTCGCGGGCGGAGACTGCGGGTGGCGGAGGCGGAAAGCCTCGGAGTAGCGGAGGAGAGCACAGCAACAGGGGTGTGGAGGGCAAAGCGGAGAGATTCCCGCACAGAGGATCGGTGCCCTCAGGCACACACCAGCCCGAGAGGCTTGTCTGCTCTGCTCGGCCGCCAGGGCGGGCGGGGCTGGGAGCTAAGGCTCGGGCTTCGGTCGGAGCGCAGGGAGAGGACTGGGGTTGGCAGCGTGAACACAGCCTGAAGGGTCTAGTGCGCCACGGCTTGCCCAGAGGGAGTCCGGGGAAAAAGTGTGGAGCTGCCGAAGAGGCAAGAGACTTTTTCTTCCCTTTTGTTTCCTGGTGCGCGAAGAGAGGGCATTAAGAGCGCTGCTTAAAGAAGCTACAGAGACAGGCGCGAGCCACGGCTAAAGGCGTGGACCCCGGAGACGGGCGTGGGACGCTGGGGCTGCTGCTGCCGCCGCCACAAGGCCTGTGTGCGAGTGCAGGTCACTGTCCACACACCCCCCTTCCGGGGAGCCTGTGCAGCCTGCCACTGCCGGGGTCCCGGGACCCAGGGACTGCTTACCTGGGAAAGCACACGGAGCACCTCGGGCTGGTGCAACGTCACGCCGGCCTCTGCCGCCGCAGGCCCGCCCCGCACTGCGTGCCCCTCCCTCCCCTCGGCCTGAGTGAGCCAGAGCCCCCGAATCAGCGGCTCCTTTAAACCAGTCCTGTCTGAGCAAAGAACGGACGCCCTCCGGCGACCTACGCGCAGAGGCGGGGCCCGGTCCAAGGCTGAGACCCGGGAGCTGTGAGAGCAGAGAAGAGACAGGGAAATCTCTCTGTGTAGCCTCGGAGTCAGCGGATTAAAGCTCCACGGTCCGCTTGATGTGCCCTGCATCTGTGCAGTGCATGAATGGACAGCGAATCATCCCAAATTGAGGAGGTGGACTTTGAGAGCAAGATTTTCGATTTTTCCCCCTTTTCTCTTTTTGTGAATGTGTATGTGTATGCTTCTGTGTGAGATTTTCACTGTATAGCTTTGCTTCCATCATAGGTCCCAGGGTTCTATCGGTCCGTTGTTTTTTTTTCAAAAATTACTGTTTTATTTTTAATAACGCTACTATATTTTATACTTTATTCTATTTTACTTTATCTTCTATTTTTTCTACCTTCCCTTCCTCCCTCCCTCCGCCCCTTTCTTTCTTTCTTTCCTTCCTCCCTCCCTTCTTCCTTTCACTTTTTTTTTCTTTCCTTCCTCCCTCCCTCCCTTTCTTTCTTTCCTCCCTCCCTCTCTCCCTTCTTTCTTCCTTTCACTTTCTTTTTCTTTCCTCCTTTCACTTTCTTTTTCTTTCCTTCCTCTCTCCCTCCCTCCTTTCTTTCTTTCTTTCTTCTGTCCTTCCTCCCTCCCTCCCTCCTGTCTGTCTTTCCTTCCTCCCTGCCTCCCTCCCTTCCTTTCACTCTTTCTTTTTCTTTCCTTCCTCGCTCCCTCCCTCCTTTCTTTCTTTCCGTCCCTCCTCCCTCCCTCCCTCCTGTCTTTCTTTCTTTCCTTCCTCCCTCCCTCCTTCCTTCCTTTCACTCTTTCTTTTTCGTTCCTTCCTCCCTCCCTCCCTCCTGCCTCTTTCTTTCTTTCCTTCCTCCCTCCCTTCTTCCATTCACTCTTTTTCTTTCATTCCTCCCTCCCTCCCTCCTTTCTTTCTTCCTTTCCATCCTTCCTCCCTCCCTCCCTCCTTTCTTCCTTCCTTCCTTCCTTTCTTTCCTTCTTCCTTTCTTTCTCTCTCTCTTTCTTCTACTAATTCTTTCTTTCAACTTTTTCTCCCTTTTATTCTGAGCTGGGTAGATGAAAGGCTCTTGGTGCGGCAGCCAGGAGTCAGTACTGTGCCTCTGAAGTGGGAGAGCCAACTTCAGGACACGGATCCACAAGAGACCTCACAGCTCCACATAATATCAAGCGGCGAAAATCTCCTAGAGATCTCCATCTCAACACCAGCACCCAGCTTCAGTCAATGACCAGCAAGCTACAGTGCGGGTCACCCTATGCCAAGCAACTAGCAAGACAGGAACACAACCCCACCCATTAGCAGAGAGGCTGCCTAAAAACATAATAAGGCCACAGGCACCCCAAAACACACCACCAGGCGTGGACCTGTCCACCAGAAAGACAAGATCGAGCCTCAACCACCAGAACACAGGCACTAGTCCCCCCCACCAGGAAGCCTGCACAAACTACTGAAACAACCTTAGCCACTGGGGACAAACACCAAAAACAAAGGGAACTACGAATCTGCAGCCTGCAAAAGGGAGACCCCAAACACAGTAAGATAAGCAAAATGAGAAGACAGAAAAACACACAGCAGGTGAATGAGCAAGATAAAAACCTACCAGACCTAACAAATGAAGAGGTAATATAGGCAGTCTACCTGAAAAAGGATTCAGAATAATGATTGTAAAGATGATCCAAGATTCTATTTCCAAGATCCAAAATCTTGGAAATAGAATAGACAAAATGCAAGAAACAGTTAACAAGGATCTAGAAGAACTAAAGATGAATCAAGCATCGATTAAAAACACAATAAATGAAATGAAAAATACTCTAGATGGGATCAATAGAGAATAACTGAGGCAGAAGAACGGATAAGTGAGGTGGAAGATAAAATAGTGGAAATAACTGATGCAGAGCAAAATAAAGAAAAAAGAATGAAAAGAACAGAGGACAGTCTCAGAGACCTCTGGGACAACATTAAACGCACCAACATTCGAATTATAGGGGTTCCAGAAGAAGAAGAGAAAAAGAAAGGGACTGAGAAAATATTTGAAGAGATTATAGTTGAAAACTTCCCTAATATAGGAAAGGAAATAGTTAATCAAGTCCAGGAGGCACATAGAGTCCCATACAGAATAAATCCAAGGAGAAATACGCCAAGACACATATTAATCAAACTGTCAAAAATTAAACACAAAGAAATCATATTAAAAGCAGCAAAGGAAAAACAACAAATAACACACAAGGGAATCCCCATCAGGTTAACAGCTGATCTCTCAGCAGAAACTCTACAAGCCAGAAGGGAGTGGCAGGACATAATTAAAGTGATGAAGGAGAAAAACCTGCAACCAAGATTACTCTACCCAGCAAGGATCTCATTCAGATTTGATGGAGAAATTACAACCTTTACAGACAAGCAAAAGCTGAGAGTTCAGCAACACCAAACCGGCTTTACAACAAATGCTAAAGGAACTACTCTAGGCAAGAAACACAACAGAAGGAAAATACCTACAATAACAAACCCAAAACAATTAAGGAAATGGGAATAAGAACATACATATCAATAATTACCTTAAATGTAAATGGACTAAATGCTCCCACCAAAAGACACAGATTGGCTGAATGGATACAAAAACAAGACCCATATATATGCTGTCTACAAGAGACCCACTTCAGACCTAGGGACACATACAGATTGAAAGTAAGGGGATGGAAAAAGATATTCCATGCAAATGGAAATCAAAAGAAAGCTGGAGTAGCAATTCTTATATCAGACAAAATAGACTTTAAAATAAAGACTATTAGAAGAGACAAAGAAGGACACTACATAATGATAAAGGGGTCGATCCAAGAAGAAGATTTAACAATTGTAAATATTTATGCACCCAACATAGGAGCACCTCAATACATAAGGCAAATACTAACAGCCATAAAAGGGGAAATCGACAGTAACACACTCATAGTAGGGGACTTTAACACCCCACTTTCACCAATGGACAGATCATCCAAAATGAAAATAAATAAGGAAACACAAGCTTTAAATGATACATTAAACAAGATGGACTTAATTGATATTTATAGGACATTCCATCCAAAAACAACAGAATGCACATTTTTCTCAAGTGCTCATGGAACATTCTCCAGGATAGATCATATCTTGGGTCACAAAACAAGCCTCGGTAAATTTAAGCAAATTGAAATGGTATCAAGAACCTTTTTCGACCACAATGCTATAAGACTAGACATCAATTACAGGAAAAAATCTGTAAAAACTACAAACACATGGAGGCTAAACAATACACTACTCAATAACGAAGTGATCACTGAAGAAATCAAAGAGGAAATAAAAAAATACCTAGAAACAAATGACAATGGAGACACGACGACCCAAAACCTATGGAACGCAGCAAAAGCAGTTCTAAGGGGGAAGTTTACAGCAATACAATCCCACCTTAAGAAACAGGAAACATCTCGAGTAAACAACCTGACCCTGCACCTAAAGCAATTAGAGAAAGAAGAACAAAAAACCCCCAAAGTTAGCAGAAGGAAAGAAATCATAAAGATCAGATCAGAAATAAATGAAAAAGAAGTGAAGGAAACGATAGCAAAGATCAATAAAACTAAAAGCTGGTTCTTTGAGAAGATAAACAAAATTGATAAACCTTTAGCCAGACTCATCAAGAAAAAAAGGGAGAAGACTCAAATCAATAGAATTAGAAATGAAAAAGGAGAAGTAACAACTGACACTGCAGAAATACAAAAGATCATGAGAGATTACTACAAGAAACTCTACGCCAATAAAATGGACAACCTGGAAGAAATGGACAAATTCTTAGAAAATCACAACCTTCCCAGACCGAATCAGGAAGAAATAGAAAATATGAATAGACCAATCACAAGTACTGAAATTGAAACTGTGATTAAAAATCTTCCAACAAACAAAATCCCAGGACCAGATGGCTTCACAGGCGAATTCTATCAAACATTTAGAGAAGAGCTAACACCTATCCTTCTCAAACTCTTCCAAAGTATAGCAGAGGGAGGAACACTCCCAAACTCATTCTACGAGGCCACCATCACCTTGATACCAAAACCAGACAAGAATGTCACAAAGAAAGAAAACTACAGGCCAATATCACTGATGAACATAGATGCAAAAATCCTCAACAAAATACTAGCAAACAGAATCCAACAGCACATTAAAAGGATCATACACCATGATCAAGTGGGGTTTATTCCAGGAATGCAAGGATTCTTCAATATACGCAAATCAATCAATGTGATACACCATATTAACAAATTGAAGGAGAAAACCCAAACCCATATGAGCATCTCAATAGATGCAGAGAAAGCTTTCAACAAAATTCAACACCCATTTATGATAAAAACCCTGCAGAAAGTAGGCATACAGGGAACTTTCCTCAACATAATAAAGGCCATATATGACAAACCCACAGCCTCAATGGTGAAAAACTGAAACCATTTCCGCTAAGATCAGGAACAAGACAAGGCTGCCCACTCTCACCACTCTTATTCAACTTAGTTTTGGAAGTTTTAGCCACAGCAATCAGAGAAGAAAAGGAAATAAAAGGAATCCAAATTGGAAAAGAAGAAGTAAAGCTGTCACTGTTTGCAGATGACATGATACTACACATAGAGAATCCTAAAGATGCTACCAGAAAACTACTAGACCTAATCAATGAATTTGGTAAAGTAGCAGGATACAAAATTAATGCACAGAAATCTCTTGCATTCTTGTACACTAATGATGAAAAATCTGAAAGTGAAATCAAGAAAACACTCCCATTTACCATTGCAACAAAAAGAATAAAATATCTAGGAATAAACCTACCTAAGGAGACAAAAGACCTGTATGCAGAAAATTATAAGACACTGATGAAAGAAATTAAAGATGATACAAATAGATGGAGAGATATACCATGCTCCTGGATTGGAAGAATCAATATTGTGAAAATGACTCTACTACCCAAAGCAATCTACAGATTCAATGCAATCCCTATCAAACTACCACTGGCATTCTTCACAGAACTAGAACAAAAAATTTCAAAATTTGTTTTGAAAAACAAAAGACCCCGAATAGCCAAAGCAATCTTGAGAACGAAACACGGAGCTGGAGGAATCAGGCTCCCTGACTTCAGACTATACTACAAAGCTACAGTAATCAAGACAGTGTGGTACTGGCACAAAAACAGAAAGATAGATCAATGGAACAGGACAGAAAGCCCAGAGATAAACCCACGCACATATGGTCAACTTATCTTTGATAAAGGAGGCAGGAATGTACAGTGGAGAAAGGACAGCCTCTTCAATAAGTGGTGCTGGGAAAACTGGACAGGAACATGTAAAAGTATGAGATTAGATCATTCCCTGACACCATACACAAAAATAAGCTCAAAATGGATTAAAGACCTAAATGTAAGCCCAGAAACTCTCAAACTCTTAGAGGAAAACATATGCAGAACACTCTATGACATAAATCACAGCAAGATCCTTTTGGACCCACCTCCTAGAGAAATGGAAATAAAAACAAAGATAAACAAATGGGACCTAATGAAACTTCAAAGCTTTTGCACAGCAAAGGAAACCATAAACAAGACCAAAAGACAACCCTCAGAATGGAAGAAAATATTTGCAAATGAAGCAACTGACAAAGGATTAATCTCCAAAATTTATAAGCAGCTCATGCAGCTCAACAACAAAAAAGCAAACAACCCAATCCAAAAATGGGCAGAAGACTTAAATAGGCATTTCTCCAAAGAAGATATACAGACTGCCAACAAACTCATGAAAGAATGCTCAACATCATTAATCATTAGAGGAATGCAAATCAAAACTACAATGAGATATCATCTCACACCAGTCAGAATGGCCATCATCAAGAAATCTAGAAACAATAAATGCTGGAGAGGGTGTAGAGCAAAGGGAACACTCTTGCACTGCTGGTGGGAATGTGAATTGGCACAGCCACTATGGAGAACAGTATGGAGGTTCCTTAAAAAATTAAAAATAGAACTACCATATGACCCAGCAATCCCACTACTAGGCATATACCCTGAGAAAACCATAATTCAAAAAGAGACATGTACCAAAATGTTCATAGCAGCTCTATTCACAATAGCCCGGAGATGGAAACAACCTAAGTGTCCATCATCGGATGAATGGATAAAGAAGATGTGGCACATATATACAATGGAATATTACTCAGCCATTAAAGGAAACAAAATTGAGTTATTTGTAGTGAAGTGGATGGACCTAGAGTCTTTCATACAGAGTGAAGTAAGTCAGAAAGAGAAAGACAAATACTGTATGCTAACACATATATATGGAATTTAAGAAAAAAAAATGTCATGAAGAACCTAGGGGTAAAACAGGAATAAAGACACAGAACTACTTGAGAATGGATTTGAGGATATGGGGAGGGGGAAGGGTAAGCTGTGTCAAAGCAAAAGAGAGGCATGGACATATATACACTATCAAGCGTAAGGTAGATAGATAGTGGGAAGCAGCCGCATAGCACAGGGAGATCAGCTCGGTGCTTTGTGATCGCCTGGAGGGGTGGGATAGGGAGGGTGGGAGGGAGGGAGATGCAGGAGGGAAGGGATGTGGGAACAGATGTATATGTATGACTGATTCACTTTGTTATAAAGCAGAAACTAATAAAAATAAAAAAATTTAAAAAACCCCAAACTTACTGCTTTCATGCTATTATTAACTTGATTAATTTCAAGGCACAACATATTTCAAAAAAAACCCAGAAATCAACAAGTTTCAATTAAAAATGATGTGCATTTAGATGAGACTCACCTTTAAAGAATCAAAACAAGCCATCACACGACCATTTTCCACATGGCAAACTCTTGGTGGATGGGCAAACTTGCAATCTGCATCAGCTCGAGAGCAGGTTCCTCTCTGAAATTCTCTACAGACTTCCAAAGTCAGCCACTTGGTATCACGAACCAGGGCAATAGTGACAGTCGTCATATTGAAAGCAAAGTTGAAATCAAGTGCACCCTCTCTAGAACACTATTACTGCTGTTGTTGAAAGGTTAAAAATAAATTCAAGCTAAATGTGAAGAGATAACTGGTTGCTTTGGTGAAATGTTTCTTTGTTAGCACTTAAGTTTTCATTTAAGTCAAATTTGGTCTAGTCAAACAAAAAGCCCACTATAAAATAAAAATCGTATCAGAGTAACTAAAAGTCAAACCAGAGACCAACTCCTAAGAGGGCAGCAGTCAAGGTTAAGATATTGTGTGCTTTATTTTTTTCCTCTGCTGAAGTTACTTCAAACAACTGGCAGAGTTTCAAAAGGATTCTGTGCTCTCCAGTTGATATTTTCAATTATTATTGCAAAAAGCATATGCTGCTGGCTGCCTGTCAATGTGTGGAATGGTCTCAGGTCAAGGGGAGAAAAGTTTTTTTACCTATCTCTTGGCTTTAAAGATTAAGATTGGTAGGATGATACAACTGCAATTTTTTTTGCTGCAGTATCGGGAGAAGGAAAAATGACTATGAAAATTGAGAATCAAAGAAAAAAAGAATGAACGAGTTGCTGAGAATGAACTACAAGCACACCAGGGTTTTTTTGCGGGGGCGGGGCGGGGAGAGGTGGCAGTGATGGTGGTAGGGAGAGGGGTTTATAAAGAGGCAGCTCCAAAGTGGAATCCAATCAGCAGAGTTTTCAGAAAAGGCACTTTCCAGAAACCTGCAAAAAATAAAATAAAATAAAATTAGCTAATATAACACATTGCTTCCGTTTTAAACTCTAGATTTGGAAAAGCAGTAACATATCCTCTTTAAAACAGGAAGCATCTAGATACTGACAGTGCAACATAGGAGACAGTCAGCCATTGTCAATAAAAAGGGCATTTCCCAGTGTAGAACTGTACGTAGTAAAAGGAAGCAACCACTTCGATTTACTGTTGAAATACAAGACTGAACAACAACCCAATTAAAAAGAAAAAAGAGATTATTTCATTTTGTTCTGTTTGGGGGCAGAAATTCATTCAGGGGTCCACTGCACAGAAAAAGGCAGAGCCTGACATGTCAGCCCTTTATGTAGTCATGATCCACCTGTGTGTCTTCAGGTTTTAGAGGCTACCAAAGACCTGCCATTAAACTGGCTTTACTATGATCTGATCGAAGGCTTGATGATCTGCTCTCAAAATCCAGAAAACAGAAATCGCTAGGAAGTTTTAAGATGCTCCAAGAGGTAACTGTGTATTTGAAATGTAATTGTTGATGATCACATAAAACATTCATGACATAACTAGCTGGAGACCCATTGCAAATGAGGGAGGGGAGAGACTGTGAAATGTAAAATGTGCTTCAGATCAAGAAAGAAATCCTTTGAGGAGAGGGGGAAGATGGCGGAAGAGTAAGACGCGGAGATCACCTTCCTCCCCACAGATACACCAGAAATACATCTACACGTGGAACAGCTCCTACAGAACACCTACTGAACGCTGGCAGAAGACCTCAGACCACCCAAAAAGCAAGAAACTCCCCACGCACCTGGGTAGGGCAAAAGAAAAAACAGAGACAACAGAATAGGGACGGGACCTGCACCAGCGGGAGGGAGCTGTGAAGGAGGAAAGGTTTCCACACACTAGGAAGCCCCTTCACTGGAGGAGACTGCAGGTGGCGGAGGGGGGCAGCTTCGGAGCCACGGAGGAGAGCTCAGCAACAGGGGTGTGGAGGGCAAAGCAGAGAGATTCCCGCACAGAGGATCGGTGCCGACCGGCACTCATCAGCCCGAGAGGCTTGTCTGCTCACCCACCGGGGCGGGCGGGGGCTGAGAGCTGAGGCTCCAGCTTCGGTCAGATCCCAGGTAGAGGGCTGGGGTTGGTGGCGTGGACACAGCCTGAAGGGGCTAGTGCACCACGGCTAGCTGGGAGGGAGTCCGGGGAAAAGTCTGGACCTGCCGAAGAGGCAAGAGACTTTTTCTTCCCTCTTTGTTTCCTGGTGCGCGAGGAGAGAGGATTCAGAGCACTGCTTAAAGGAGCTCCAGAGATGGCCGCGAGCGGCGGCTAAGAGCGCGGACCCCAGAGACAGGCATATAAGATGCTAAGGCCGCTGCGGCCGCCACCAAGAAGCCTGTGTGTGAGCACAGGTCACTATCCACACCTCCCTTCCGGGGAGCCTGTGCAGCCTGCCACTGCCAGGGTCCCGGGATCCAGGGACAACTTCCCCAGGAGAATGCACGACGCACCTCAGCCTGGTGCAACATCATGCTGCCCTCTGCCGCCGCAGTCTCGCTCCGCATCGTGCCCCTCCCTCCCCCGGGCCTGAGTGAGCCAGAGTCCCCGAATCAGTGGCTCCTTTAACCCCATCCTGTCTGAGCGAAGAACAGACGCCCTCCGGAGACCTACACGCAGAGGCAGGGCCAAATCCAAAGCTGAGCCCCGGGAGCTGTGCGAACAAATAAGAGAAAGTGAAATCTCTACCAGTAGCCTCAGGAGCAGTGGATTAAAGCTCCACAATCAACTTGATGTACCTAGCATCTGTGGAATACATGAATAGACAAAGAATCATCCAAAATTGAGGAGGTGGACTTTGAGAACAAGATTTATTATTTTTTCCCCTTTTCCTCTTTTTCTAAGTGTGTATGTATATGCTTATGTGTGAGATTTTGTCTGTATAGCTTTGCTTGCATAATTAGTCCTAGGGTTCTATCTGTCCGTTTTTATATTTTTTTCTTAATAATTATTTTTTATTTTAATAACTTTATTTTATCTTACTTTATTTTATTTTTTATTTTTTGTGCATCATTGTTCATAGCAGCTTTATTTATATATTTATTTATTAGTTTCTGCTTTATAACAAAGTGAATCAGTCATACATATACATCTGTTCCCCCATCCCTTCCCTCTTGCGTCTCCCTCCCTCCCACCCTCCCTATCCCACCCCTCCAGGTGGTCACAAAGCACCGAGCTAATCTCCCTGTGCTATGCGGCTGCTTCCCACTATCTATCGACCTTACGTTTGGTACTGTGTATGTCCATGCCTCTCTTTCGCTTTGTCACAGCTTACCCTTCCCCCTCCCCATATGGTCAAGTCCATTCTCAAGTAGGTCTGTGTCTTTATTCCTGTTTTACCCCTAGGTTCTTCATGACATTTTTTTTTCTTAAATTCCATACATATGTGTTAGCATACGGTATTTGTCTTTCTCTTTCTGACTTACTTCACTCTGTATGAAAGACTCTAGGTCCATCCACTTCACTACAAATAACTCAATTTTGTTTCTTTTAATGGCTGAGTAATATTCCATTGTATATATGTGCCACATCTTCTTTATCCATTCATCCGATGATGGACACTTAGGCTGTTTCCATCTCCGGGCTATTGTGAATAGAGCTACTATGAACATTTTGGTGCATGTTTCTTTTTGAATTATGGTTTTCTCAGGGTATATGCCTAGTAGTGGGATTGCTGGGTCATATGGTAGTTCTATTTTTAGTGTTTTAAGGAACCTCCATACTGTTCTCCATAGTGGCTGTGCCAATTCACATTCCCACCAGCAGTGCAAGAGTGTTCCCTTTTCTCCACACCCTCTCCAGCATTTATTGTTTCTAGATTTCTTGATGATGGCCATTCTGACTGGTGTGAGATGATACCTCATTGTAGTTTTGATTTGCATTTATCTAATGATTAATGATGTTGAGCATTCTTTCATGAGTTTGTTGGCAGTCTGTGTATCTTCTTTGGAGAAATGCCTATTTAAGTCTTCCGCCCATTTTTGGATTGGGTTGTTTGCTTTTTTGCTATTGAGCTGCATGAGCTGCTTATACATTTTGGAGATTAATCCTTTGTCAGTTGCTTCATTTGCAAATATTTTCTCCCATTCTGAGGGTTCTCTTTTGGTCTTGTTTATGGATTCCTTTGCTGTGCAAAAGCTTTTAAGTTTCATTAGGTCCCATTTGTTTATCTTTGTTTTTATTTCCGTTTCTCTAGGAGGTGTGTCCAAAAGGATCTTGCTGTGATTTATGTCATAGAGTGTTCTGCATATGTTTTCCTCTAAGAGTTTGAGAGTTTCTGGGCTTACATTTAGGTCTTTAATCCATTTTGAGCTTATTTTTGTGTATGGTGTCAGGGAATGATCTAATCTCATACTTTTACATGTTCCTGTCCAGTTTTCCCAGCACCACTTATTGAAGAGGCTGTCCTTTCTCCACTGTACATTCCTGCCTCCTTTATCAAAGGTAAGTTGACCATATGTGCGTGGGTTTATCTCTGAGCTTTCTATCCTGTTCCATTGATCTATCTTTCTGTTTTTGTGCCAGTACCACACTGTCTTGATTACTGTAGCTTTGTAGTATAGTCTGAAGTCAGGGAGCCTGATTCCTCCAGCTCCGTGTTTCGTTCTCAAGATTGCTTTGGCTATTCGGGGTCTTTTGTTTTTCAAAACAAATTTTGAAATTTTTTGTTCTAGTTCTGTGAAGAATGCCAGTGGTAGTTTGATAGGGATTGCATTGAATCTGTAGATTGCTTTGGGTAGTAGAGTCATTTTCACAATATTGATTCTTCCAATCCAGGAGCATGGTATATCTCTCCATCTATTTGTATCATCTTTAATTTCTTTCATCAGTGTCTTATAATTTTCTGCATACAGGTCTTTTGTCTCCTTAGGTAGGTTTATTCCTAGATATTTTATTCTTTTTGTTGCAATGGTAAATGGGAGTGTTTTCTTGATTTCACTTTCAGATTTTTCATCATTAGTGTACAGGAATGCCAGAGATTTCTCTGCATTTATTTTGTATCCTGCTACTTTACTAAATTCATTGATTAGGTCTAGTAGTTTTCTGGTAGCATCTTTAGGATTCTCTATGTGTAGTATCATGTCATCTGCAAACAGTGACAGCTTTACTTCTTCTTTTCCAATTTGGATTCCTTTTATTTCCTTTTCTTCTCTGATTGCTGCAGCTAAAACTTCCAAAACTAAGTTGAATAAGAGTGGTGAGAGTGGGCAGCCTTGTCTTGTTCCTGATCTTAGTGGAAATGGTTTCAGTTTTTCACCATTGAGGATGATGTTGGCTGTGGGTTTGTCATATATGGCCTTTATTATGTTGAGGAAAGTTCCCTCTATGCCTACTTCCTGCAGGGTTTTTATCATAAATGGGTGTTGAATTTTGTCGAAAGCTTTCTCTGCATCTATTGAGATGATCATATGGGTTTGGGTTTTCTCCTTCAATTTGTTAATATGGTGTATCACATTGATTAATTTGCATATATTGAAGAAACCTTGCATTCCTGGAATAAACCCCAGTTGATCATGGTGTATGATCCTTTTAATGTGCTGTTGGATTCTGTTTGCTAGTATTTTGTTGAGGATTTTTGCATCTATGTTCATCAGTGATATTCGCCTGTAGTTTTCTTTCCATGTGACATCCTTGCCTGGTTTTGGTATCAAGGTGATGTTGGCCTCGTAGAATGAGTTTGGGAGTGCTCCTCCCTCTGCTATATTTTGGAAGAGTTTGAGAAGGATAGGTGTTAGCTCTTCTCTAAATGTTTGATAGAATTCGCCTGTGAACTTTATTTTATTTTATCCCCTTTCTTTCTTCCTTCCTACCTTCCTCTCTTCCTTCTTTCCTCTCTTTTTTCTTTCTTCCTTCCTTTCTACTTTTTCTCCCTTTTATTCTGAGCTGTGTGGATGAAAGGGTCTTGGTGCTGCAGCCAGGAGTCAGTGCTGTGCCTCTGAGGTGGGAGAGGCAACTTCACGACACGGGTCCACAAGAGACCTGCCATCTCCACGTAATATCAAATGGCGAAAACCTCCGAGAGATCTCCATCTGAACGCCAACACCCAGCTTCACTCAACGACCAGCAAGCTCCAGTGCTGGACACCCTATGCCAAACAACTAGTAAGACAGGAACACAACCCCACCCATTAGCAGAGAGGCTGCCTAAATTCATAGTAAGTCTACAGACACCCCAAAACACACCACCAGACGTGGACCTGCCCACCAGAAAGATAAAATCCAGCCTCATACACCAGAACACAGGCACTAGTCCCCTCCACCAGGAAGACTACACAACCCACTGAACCAACTTTAGCCAGTGGAGACAGACACCAAAAACAATGGGAACTACGAACCTGCAGCCCACAAAAAGGAGACCCCAAACACAGTAAGATAAGCAAAATGAGAAGACAGAAAAACACAGCAGATGAGGGATCAAGATAAAAACCCACCAGACCTAACAAATGAAGAGGAAATAGGCAGTCTACCTGAAAAAGAATTCACAATAATGACAGTAAAGATATCCAAAATCTTGGAAATAGAATGGAGAAGATACAAGAAACGTTTAACAAGGTCCTAGAAGAACTAAAGATGAAACAAGCAATGATGAACAACACAATAAATGAAATTTAAATTACTCTAGATGTGATCAATAGCAGAATAACTGAGGCAGAAGAACGGATAAGTGACCTGGAAGATAAAATAGTGGAAATAACTACTGCAGAGCAGAATAAAGAATGAAAAGAACTGAGGACAGTCTCAGAGACCTCTGGGACAACATTAAACGCACCAACATTTGAATTATAGGGGTCCCAGAAGAAGAAGTGAAAAAGAAAGGGATTGAGAAGATATTTGAAGAGATTACAGTTGAAAACTTCCCTAATATGGGAAAGGAAACAGTTAATCAAGTCCAGGAAGCACAGAGAGTCCTGTACAGGATAAATCCAAGGAGAAACATGCCAAGACACATATTAATTAAACTGTCAAAAATTAAATACAAAGAAAACATATTAAAAGCAGCAACAGAAAAACAACAAATAACACAAAAGGGAATCCCCATAAGGTTAACAGCTGATCTTTCAGCAGAAACTCTGCAAGCCAGAAAGGACTGGCAGGACATATTTCAAGCGATGAAGGAAAGAAACCTAGGGCCTCCCTGGTGGCGCAGTGGTTGAGAGTCCGCCTGCCGATGCAGGGGATACGGGTTCGTGCCCCGGTCCGGGAGGATCCCATATGCCGCGGAGCGGCTGGGCCCGTGAGCCATGGCCGCTGAGCCTGCGCATCCGGAGCCTGTGCTCCGCAACGGGAGAGGCCACAACAGTGAGAGGCCCGCGTACCGCAAAAAAAAAAAAAAAAAAAAAAAAAAAAAAAAAAAAGAAAGAAACCTACAACCAAGATTACTCTACCCAGCAAGGATCTCATTCGGATTTGATGGAGAAATTAAAACCTTTACAGACATGCAAAACCTGAGAGAGTTCAGCACCAACAAACCAGCTTTACAACAAATACTAAAGGAACTTCTCTAGGCAAGAAACAAAACAGAAGGAAAATACCTATAATAACAAACCCAAAACAACTAAGAAAAGGGGAATAGGAACATACATATCGATAATTAACTCAAATGTAAATGGATTAAATGCTCCCACCAAAAGACACAGACTGGCTGAATGGATACAAAAACAAGACCCATATATATGCTGTCTACAAGAGACCCACTTCAGACCTAGAGACACATACAGACTGAAAGTAAGGGGATGGAAAAAGATATTCCATGCAAATGGAATCCAAAAGAAAGCTGGAGTAGCAATTCTTATATCAGACAAAATATACTTTAAAATAAAGACTATTACAAGAGACTAAGAAGTACACTACATAATGATAAAGGGGTCGATCCAAGAGGAAGACATAACAATTGTAAATATTTATGCACCCAACATAGGAGCACCTCAATACATAAGGCGAATACTAACAGCCATAAAAAGGGAAATCAACAGTAACACACTCATACTAGGAGACATTAACACCCCACTTTCACCAATGGACAGATCATCCAAAATGAAAATAAATAAGGAAACACAAGCTTTAAAGGATACAGTAAACAAGATAGACTTAACTGATATTTATAGGACATTCCATCCAAATACAACAGAATACACATTTTTCTCAAGTGCTCATGGAACATTCTCCAGGATAGATCATATCTTGGGTCACAAATCAAGCCTTGGGAAATTTAAGAAAATTAAAATTGTATCAAGTGTCTTTTCTGACCACAATGCTATGAGACTAGATATCAATTACAGGAAAAGATCTGTAAAAAATACAAGCACATGGAGGCTAAACAATTCACTACTTAATAACAAAGTGACCACTGAGGAAATCAAAAAATACCTAGAAACAAATGAAAATGGAGACACGACGACCCCAACACCTATGGGATGTAGCAAAAGCAGTTCTAAGAGGGAAGTTTATAGCAATGCAATCCTACATTAAGAAACAGGAAACATCTCGAATAAACAACCTAACCTTGCATTTAAAGCAATTAGAGAAAGAAGGAGAAAAAAAACCCCAAAGTTAGCAGAAGGAAAGAAATCATAAAGAACAGATCAGAAATAAAAGAAAAAGAAATGAAGGAAACGATAGCAAAGATCAATAAAACTAAAAGCTGCTTCTTTGAGAAGATAAACAAAATTGATAAACCATTAGCTAGTCTCATCAAGGAAAAAAGGGAGAAGACTCAAATCAATAGAATTAGAAATGAAAAAGGAGAAGTAACAACTGACACTGCAGAAATACAAAACATCATGAGAGATTACTACAAGCAACTCTATGCCAATAAAATGGACAACCTGGAAGAAATGGACAAATTCTTAGAAATGCACATTGTGCCAAGACTGAATCAGGAAGAAACAGAAAGTATGAACAGACCAATCACAAGCACTGAAATCGAAACTGTGATTAAAAATCTTCCAACAAACAAAATCCCAGGACCAGATGGCTTCACAGGCGAATTCTATCAAACATTCAGAGAGGAGCTAACACCTATCCTTCTCAAACTCTTCCAAAGTATAGCAGAGGGAGGAACACTCCCAAACTCATCCTACGAGGCCACCATCACCCTAATAGCAAAACCAGACAAGAATGTCACAAAGAAAGAAAACTACAGGCCAATATCACTGATGAACACAGATGCAAAAGTTCTCAACAAAATACTAGCAAACAGAATCCAACAGCACACTAAAAGGATCATACACCATGATCAAGTGGGGTTTGTTCCAGGAATGCAAGGATTCTTCAATATATGCAAATCAATCAATGTGATACACCATATTAACAAATTGAAGGAGAAAAACCATATGGTCATCTCAAAAGATGCAGAGAAAGCTTTCGACAAAATTCAACACCCATTTATGATAAAAACCCTGCAGAAAGTAGGCATAGAGGGAACTTTCCTCAACATAATAAAGGCCATATATGACAAACCCACAGCCAACTTCGTCCTCAATGGTGAAAAACTGAAAGCATTTCCACTAAGATCAGGAACAAGACAAGGCTGCCCACTCTCACCACTCTTATTCAACATAGTTTTGGAAGTTTTAGCCACAGCAATCAGAGAAGAAAGGGAAATAAAAGGAATCCAAATCGGAAACGAAGTAAAGCTGTCACTGTTTGCAGATGACATGATACTACACATAGAGAATCCTAAAGATGCTACCAGAAAACTACTAGAGCTAATCAATGAATTTGGTAAAGTAGCAGGATACAAAATAAATGCAGAGAAATCTCTTGCATTCCTATACAGTAATGATGAAAAATCTGAAAGTGAAATCAGGAAAACACTCCCATTTACCATTGCAACAAAAAGAATAAAATATCTAGGAATAAACCTACCTAAGGAGACAAAAGACCTGTATGCAGAAAATTATAAGACACTGATGAAAGAAATTAAAGATGATACAAATAGATGGAGAGATGTACCATGTTCTTGGATTGGAAAAATCAACATTGTGAAAATGACTCTACTACCCAAAGCAATCTACAGATTCAGTGCAATCCCTGTCAAACTACCACTGGCATTTTTCACAGAACAAGAACAAAAAATTTCACAATTTGTATGGAAACACAAAAGACCCCGAATAGCCAAAGCAATCTTGAGAACGAGCAATGGAGCTGGAGGAATCAGGCTCCCTGACTTCAGACTATACTACAAAGCTACAATAATCAAAACTGTTTGGTACTGGCACAAAAACAGAAAGATAGATCAATGGAACAGGATAGAAAGCCCAGAGATAAACCCACGCACATATGGTCACCTTATCTGTGATAAAGGAGGCAGGAATGTACAGTGGAGAAAGGACAGCCTCTTCAATAAGTGGTGCTGGGAAAACTGGACAGGTACATGTAAATGTATCAGATTAGAACACTCCTTAACACCATACACAAAAATAAGCTCAAAATGGATTAAAGACCTAAATGTAAGCCCAGAAACTCTCAAACTCTTAGAGGAAAACATAGGCAGAACACTCTATGACATAAATCACAGCAAGATCCTTTTGGACCCACCTTCCAGAGAAATGGAAATAAAAACAAAAATACAACAAATGGGACCTAATGAAACTTCAAAGCTTTTGCACAGCAAAGGAAACCATAAACAAGACCAAAAGACAACCCTCAGAATGGGTGAAAATATTTGCAAATGAAGCAACTGACAAAGGATTAATCTCCAAAATTTACAAGCAGCTCATGCAGCTCAATAATAAAAAAAACAAACAACCCAATCCAAAAATGGGCAGAAGCCGTAAACAGACATTGCTCCAGAGAAGATATACAGTTTGCCAACAAACACATGAAAGAATGCTCAACATCATTAATCATTAGAGAAATGCAAATCAAAACTACAATGAGATATCATCTCACACCAGTCAGAATGGCCATGATTCAAAAAATCTACAAACCATAAATCCTGGAGAGGGTGTGAAGAAAAGGGAACACTCTTGCACTGTTGGTGGGAATGTGAATTGGTACAGCCACTATGGAGAACAGTATGGAGGTTCCTTAAAAAACTACAAATAGAACTACCATATGACCCAGCAATCCCACTACTGGGCATATACCCTGAGAAAACCATAATTCAAAAAGAGTCATGTACCAAAATGTTCATTGCAGCTCTATTTACAATAGCCTGGAGATGGAAGCAACCTAAGTGTCCATCATTGGATGAATGGATAAAGAAGATGTGGCACATATATACAATGGAATATTACTCAGCCATAGAAAGAAACGAAATTGAGTTATCTGCAGTGAGGTGGATGGACCTAGAGTTTGTGATACAGAGTGAAGGAAGTCAGAAAGAGAAAGAGAAATACCATATGCTAACACATATATATGGAATATAAGAGAAAACAATGTCATGAAGTACCTAGGGGTAAGAGGGGAATAAAGACACAAACCTACTAGAGAATGGACTTGAGGATATGGGGAGGGGGAAGGGTAAGCTGTGACAAAGTGAGAGAGTGGCATGGACATATATACACCACCAAATGTAAAATAGAGAGCTAGTGGGAAGCAGCCGCATAGCACAGGGAGATCAGCTCGGTGCTTTTTGACCACCTGGATGGGTGGGATAGGGAGGGTGGGAGGGAGGGAGACGCAAAAGGGAGGAGATATGGGAACATATGTATATGTATAACTGATTCACTTTGTTATAAAGCAGAAACTAACACACCATTGTAAAACAATTATACTCCAATAAAGATTTTTAAAAATCCTTTGAAAAGATGCTGGATTTTTTTTTTCTGTGTATGCTCTATTAGTTCTTAGTCTTTATGAAGGGATATTGGAACAACTCAGTAGGAGGTTTCAGCATGGACAAATAAGTGAGACCGAAAGCACTGTTCATACATCGGTCATACATTAAACACTGTGCAGCTTTAGGGTTTCTACTTTAAACCAGTGTCGACCAGCAATAATTTCTAGGAACTCAGCTGAGAAGATCGATTAAATGTTAATTTACTGGCATTATGCCATGAACACATAGCAAAATAAGAGGGATTTTCTAAAGCAAAAGTAAGCTCTGAGTATCAGACAAATCAACTAATTGTAAACTTCATCAAAAAAGTAGAATTAAAGTTCTTGAAAACATTTCATTTACTTTTTTGAACAGTTTCTTCAATAATTTTACAGAATCTGAATTTTTGCTTTATTCTTTCCACATTCAAGATGAAACTCAATATCACCTAATTTTTTCAGATACCATTAGGAAATTAAGTATATAGAAAATTCATGCAGGCTTATCCATTTAAGAGCAAAACGTGTTTCTCTAAGTCACTCTTCATGGAAATATTTCTAAAATGTTTTATATGTAGCTTTGCTTTCTTAAAAAATACTGAACATAATTTGGGCTCTGGTTGAAGACTTGGGGTCATAAAATACCCTGGAAAGTATTATAGTTCTCTTTCTGTGGCAGATTGTTAATTGTCACTTCTACTGTCACTTCCCTTCCTGCCACAATATCTGCCACCGTGGATTGTCCAGCTCCTTTCTGGAATACATAATAGCCAATCATGAGCATTGAATAAGAGTTAGTTACTCACTGTATGAGGGGCCTGCGGGCAAAGTGCAGGGCTTTCATGCAGAAGGTCTGTGACTACTCTTACTGGTTTGGAAACCCTTTTGCAATATGTTCATTCAGGACCACGTTCTAGAGGATTAAGTTTGTCAGGTGAATGACCTCTAAAAATATTTAAAATATATATCTATTTTAAACAGCCAGATGGGGGAAATGCAAATGAAAATCACAATGTGATACCACTTCACACCCATTAGGATGGCTACAATAAAAAAGAAAATTTGGAGGGGCTTCCCTCGTGGTGCAGTGGTTGAGAGTCCGCCTGCCGATGCAGGGGACACGGGTTTGTGCCCCGGCCGGGGAGGATCCCACATGCCGCGGAGCGGCTGGGCCCGTGAGCCATGGCCGCTGAGCCTGCACGTCCGGAGCCTGTGCTCCGCAACGGGAGAGGCCACAACTGTGAGAGGCCCGCATACCGCAAAAAAAAAAAAAAAAGAAAAATTGGAGAAATTGAAACTATCGTACATTGCTGGTGGGAATGTAAAATAGTGCAGTTGCTGCGGCAGTGTAACAGTTCCTCATAATGTTAAGCAGTTATCATATAACCTAGCAGTTCCATGCCTAGGAATATACCCCCAAAAATTGAAAGCAGGATCTCAAAGACATATGTGTACGCTCATGTTCATAGCAGCACTATTCACAATCGCCAAGAGGTAGTAACAATCCAAGTGTCCATCAGCGGATGAGTGGATACACAAAATGTGATACGTCAATGCAATGAAATCTTATTCTACCATAAAAAGGAATAAAGTACTGACACATGCCACAACACAAATGAACCCCCCAAAAATGATGCTAAGTGGGAGAAGCCAGTCACAGCGGCCACATATTGTATGCTTCCACTTATATTAAATATCCAGAATAGGTAAATCCATAGAGTCAGAAAGCAAATTAGTGGTTGTGAGGGCTTGGGGAAGGGGAGAGAGTGGAGCAACTGCTGAATGTGTATGGGGTCTCCTTGGGGGTAATGAAAATATTCTGGAATTAGACAGTGGTGATGGTTGCACAATTTTTTGAATATACCAAAGCCCATTCACTAAACTGTATACTTTAAATGAGTGAATTGGATAATATGTGAATTATATATCAATAAAGCTATTTTTTTAAGTCTAAAGAGACATGACATCCAAAAAAAAAAAAAGCTTCGTAACGTGATGGAATTGGCTACCCCCAATCTTTTCTTTCTTAGATTCTTCTTAGACACACACTCTTCTAAGTAGTGTTCCGAAGTTGAATTTCAAGAGTAAATTCATTTCCACACTTGTATTATAGAAAGTACTCTAAAAGAGTATGTTCTGTGAGTTTGTAAGTTTATATTTAAAGATATATTCAAATTTAGTCCTATAACTAAATTACATGGGCTGCCTGAACACATTTGAAAGAAAAATAACGGAAAAAAATATATATATATATAATGGGTTTTTTCCTCAGAACATAAACAGTGAATGAGGGTCTGGAGAAAGATTTTTCTACAGAGGTCTATCAAGTATAGAAACAAATAATAAATAATAAATTTGAATTTTAAACTTTTACAAACGAAAAAATACAAACAGGAATTGAACTCTGGCCATGCATTTTATGTAAGACAGGGGGAATGGGAGAAGGAATGTTCTTCATTTTTAAAATTGACCGGTAAACTCTGATGGGACCCTGGCCAGTTCCTCAAAACAGTTCTAGCCAGTGCATATCTGCATGTCTTCCTTCAAACTGGAACTATTTTTGGAGCTGGCACAGAAGAAGCTAGGTGCAACAACTAAAAAGAGCTGGTGTGACAGTGGAGAGGTTCCATCCTGCCGCACTGCTTGGCTCTGTATTAAAGACAGGGAGGGGTCCATTTTAAAGATCAACTTTGTTTGGGGGACAATACAACTTTATCTTCACTACTTTAGACTTGAGTAATAGGAATACGAGTTTGCTTTTCATGATTTATAGTCCTCTAATGTAGAACATGAAAGGTTACTGTTTCTTAGTACATTTGTACTTGTATGGTACTTGCAGCTTGCAAGTGTTTTTATTTCATTGATCTTTGGAGCTCTAAAAGATACTCTAAAGCATGGGTGATAACCCAAAAAGTCCAATGAAGGAAATGAAGCTCAAGGAAGCTAAATTACTTATCTGAAGTTATAAAGCCTTAAGTGGTAGAGCCATGGCTCCAGGCAAGATCCTCTGACTCTAAATCTCGTGCTTAGATCCTGGCAGAGAAATGTAGCAGTGATCATTTCTTATCTCTTATCTCTATTGGGAATCTTAAACAATTTTGCATAGTACTTATGATTCCTTCTCAAAATTACGTTCATGCCTGTTGCGGTGCCATCTTCATAATATTCCTGAGTTGTGCTGCACCAACATTTATCCACATCCACTATGTGCCAAGCACTGTTCTAGATGTGGAACAAGACTGATAAGGTCCCTGCTGTCGTAGAACTTCCTATGCTCATTTAAATAGAGAAGAAACCAAAGGCACAGCAAAGAGAAATGATTATGAGAGTTTATGAAGGGGTGGAAGCAGACTGTAGGTATTCTGATTCCAACACAGGTCTCTCATTCTCCCATGAATGGTACACCAAGCACTCTAACTTAACAATACTGTTAAACACACACTCAAACACTATTGCATAGAAACGAGTCACTAAAAGAAACACCCCAGAAATTACTCACACCAAGTCTTACTACTCTCCGGATTCCTCTTGAAGAGAGTACTACTGTTCCCATTTTACAGATGGGGAAACAGAGATGGAGATAGGTTAAGTCTTGCACAACTTCATGTAGCTACCCTCAAGCCATGGTTCAAACCCAGGCAGTCTGCAACCAGAGCCCACCTTCTTAGTCATGTCATGATACTGTGTCTCCCTTATGGCACGGATCACATTCTTATTATAGGCCCTTAAGTTTTCTCCCTTATCAGACTGTAAATTCCATAAAAGTAGAGATCATGTTTTACTTAGTTTTGCTGACTCTATCTTCTCATTGGAAGTTAGAGCATGACAGCATTTCTCAGGATTCTTACTTCGAAAGGTCAAAGATTAAATGGTAACTTAACCCTTCCAAGCAAGGATTTTTGTCAGTTGAGCATCCTCTAGGCTGGCTGAGCTTTGGCCACCTCTGTCAGATTCATATCTATCAGATCTGTAAAGTTGAGTATTTTCTTATAATTCTAGCTTTCAAATTGAAATGTTAGTACCTGCGATTCTTGATATATAGAGCACTCAGTTTCGATAAAGAATGGTTTAATTCCTGCTCTTTTGGTAACAGCAAGATCTTATCTTGGATTTAGAGTAAAAATATGAGATAACCAAATGACTTCTCTCTATACCTTTGGATAGTAGGCTAATTTTTGGAATGTTTTTGCCCAAGAATCAGTGTGATGAAACTGAACTGGGAGTGGGGTGAAGGAGATTTCAATTTGAGCCACAGGAAGAAACAAGAAACATCCCCAAAGTACATATTTTTCCTTGAAAGTAAAAGAGTTATTTTTGAATTTTAATTAATGCTCCTTTATAAAAATTCTATATTAGATATAACATAAGGAAAATAAAAAACATTTTTACTTCAAAAAAACAATCCCTTTTAAAAATCACATTTAAAAATACTTAGGAATAAACCTGACCAAGGAAGTTAAAAGACTTATATGCTGGTCTTCCCTGGTGGCACAGTGGTTGAGAGTCCGCCTGCTGATGCAGGGGACATGGGTTCATGCCCCAGTCCAGGAAGATTCCACATGCCGCAGAGTGGCTGGGCCTGTGAGCCATGGCCACTGAGTCTGCGCATCTGGAGCCTGTGCTCTGCAACGGGAGAGGCCACAGCAGTGAGAGGCCCACGTACAGCAAAAAAAAAAAAAAAGACTTATATGCTGAGAACTATAAAACATTGATAAAGGGAATTGAAGATGATTTAAAGAAACAGAAAGATATCCCATGCTCTTGGACTGGAAGAATTAATCTTGTTAGAATGACCATACTACCCAAAGAAATCTACAGATTTAATGTGATCCCTATCAAAATATCCATGACATTTTTCACAGAACTGGAACAAATAGTCCTAAAATTCATATGGAACCATAAAAGACCCTAAATTGCCAAAGCAATCCTGAGGAAAAAGAACAAAGCAGGAGGCATCATTTTCCCTGACTTTAGGCTATACTATAAAGCTACAGTAATCAAAAAGCAAGATACTGACACAAAAAACAGACATATGGATCAATGGAACAGAATAGAGCCCAGAAATAAACCGACACACCTACAGTCAATTAATTTTTGACAAAGGAGGCAAGAATATACAATGGCGAGAAGACAGTCTCATTGCAGCACCATTTGCAATAGCCAAGACATGGAAACAATCCAAGTGCCCATCAACTGATGACTGGACAAAGAAAATGTGGTGTGTGTGTGTGTGTGTGTATATATATATATATATATATATATATATAATGGAATACTACTGAGCCATAAAAAAGAATGAAATATGCCCATTTGCAGCAACATGGATGGACACAGGGAATAGCATATTAAGTGAAATGTCAGACAGAGAAAGACAAATATCATATGATATCACTTATATGTGGAATCTAAAATATGATACAAATGAACTTCTTATTTACAAAACAGAACCAGACTCACAGACACAGAAAACAAACTTATGGTTACCAAAGGGGAAAGGGAGGGGGAGAGAGAAATTAGGAGTTTGGGGTTAGCAGATACAAACTACTATATATAAAACAGATAAACACAAGGTCCTACTGTATAGCATAGGGAACTATATCTAATATCTTATAGTAAGCTATAGTGGAAAAGAATATATATATACACACACCTGAATCACCTTGCTGTACACAAGAAACAAACACAACATTGTAAATCAGCTATACTTCAATTTAAAAAAAGTTTTTACTTTAAAATTACATACACACTAGATTTATTATTAAGTAGATTATCTATATTTTTAAGGATTCACACATTTTCTCATGGAATTGTTCTTGATGGTAAAACAAAATAAATAAATATTTTCTACTGATATAATGGAAATAGTACCTTGTTCCAGAGTGGCTTGCAAGGCCACTGCCAGCAGTTACTTTTGTCCCACTTTTTCTTACACTTTCCTCGTCTCCTCCTTTCTTTTGCCTTCCCTTCACAAGCCAGCACATAACAGAAACATTGCCAATGCCTGGTCCAGAAGATCACAAAGATGCTCTTTGGCACCTAAAGCAATATCTGAAGAGGCATTTCTTTAAATGTATTTATCGACCTCTGGAATAAACAATGAAAACAACGTTTTCTTTCTTTCCATTTTAAGCTTTCCTTACATCTGTATTACCACAAGGAATTCCTTGTGGTCATTTATTTTGGCTCTATGAATATATGACACGCCTGCTACATGCTGCTTGAATTGGCAGGCTGACAAGGCTTAAAAGCTTTCAAGTTTTCTAATTTGCTTCAAGTTCTATTTCCCTCACATGTTTAGCTTAGTGGTCCATCAATCCAGTTCTTTAAGGCATATGAGAGGTCCTCAGCACTGCAGATGGAAGCCATAATTTCACAAGCATCCTATAGAAAACTGAGTTTTATGTCTGAAAAAAATAAGTGTGAAAATAAGGACATTTCACCTATGTGCAGAACTTTTTCATTAAGCTTTTCTTTTAAGTTTCATTGATTTTTTTTCACAATATTCCCAGGGTAACAAATTTATCTTTTACAAAAAGCACGTAAATCAAGTTATTCTGTTTCATAAAGCAATTAAAAGACCCACCTCAGTGCATATATATGGTCAGAAAAAGAAAAAAAAACAGGTGCTACACTGTCTCTTTCAAACATAGCTCTAGCAACAAATGTGATTGGTTTTGTTAGTCAGAGGAGTTCATCTTTTTTTTTTAAAAAAAAGATATATCCTTTTAAAATAATATATGAAACTATGAGAACTTGCTAATAAATGCCATTTAAATATTTTAAACTAATCCAATTTAATATAAAAACAACCTAAAGCCTGGATTCTGCACACAGTTGTTATCAAACAACACTGGTTAATTGCTTGCTTATGTCCATGGGACAGAAATCCCAGAGCCATTAAAAGATCACCAGAAAACTGGATTTAAAATTGAAGACAGTAGGAACTTAACATATTTGGCCATTTAAGTCCTATAATGCTCAAGCATTTGAGATGAGAGAAATACAAAATGTCACAAGACATTGCATTTAATATATGCAGGGTGATTTTGCTGAAGATTCATTCAACAAATATTTATTCGGCATCTAATATGACCTAGGCACTGATCTAGGTGCTGGGGATGCAAAGTTGAACAAGATTAAATCCCTGTCCTGAGAATCATACATTCAATTGGTTGGCCACAAATGGGGATGGGGGGATGGTGAAAATAAATAAAAAATCATATCCATCATTCATTTTATCCGTTTAACAAATACCTATTATGATTCCCTAAAATTCAAGCCAATGAGGTCTTTAAAAATGTTCATGTGGAATAACAAATATTGGTGAGGATGTGGAGAAAAGGGAATGCTTGTACACTGTTAATGGGAATATAAATTGGTACAGCCACTATGGAGAACAGTACAAAGGTTCCTCAAAAAACTAAAAATAGAACTACCATATGATTCAGCAATCCCACTCCTGGGCATATATCCCAAGAAATGAAAACAATAATTTGAAAAGATACATGCACCCCAATGTTCAGATGAGCATTATTTATTTATAATAGCCAAGATATGGAAGCAACCTAAGTGTCCATCAACAGATGAATGGATAAAGAAGATATAGTATACAATATACAATGGAATACTACTCAGCCATAAAAAAGAATGAAATGTTGCCATTTGCAACAACATGGAGGGACTGAAAGGGTACTATGCTTGCTGAATTAAGTCAGAGAAAGATAAATACTGTATGTTATCACTTATATGTGGAATTTAAAAAATAAAACACACTAGTGAATGTATCAAAAAAGAAATAGACTCACAGATACATAGAACAAACAAGTGGTTGCCAGTGGGGAGAGGAAAGGGGGGAGGGGCAAGATAAGGGTAGGGGATTAAGAAGTACAAACTTTTATGTATAAAATAAGCTACAAGGATATATTGTACAGAACAGGGAATATAGCCAATATTTTATAATACCTATAAATGGAGTATAATCTTTTAAAAATTGTGAATCACTTGTATATCTGAAACTTTTATAATATCGTAAATCAACTATATCTCAATAAATTAATAAGAAAATGTTCATGTGGGAAAGTGTCAGTTAATCAACAAACATTTATTGTGTCCACCAACAATATGCACAGACTTGTGTCACATGTTTCTGGGGAACCAGATGAGCTTTAAAACACTGCCTGTGTACTCAAGAAACCTCTTTTGAGTTGGGGAGACAAGAACAACGTAATATGAAATAAAAGCAAATGATGTAGACAATTAAGAGCAAAATTCAGTAACATTAACAACAAATGTGATGAGAGTTCTGAGAAGAGGATGTCACTCAGGCCTGAAGTTGTCAAGGGAGTTTTCCAAGAGAAGAAAGTGGAGCTGGGCCTTAAAGAATGAGAAGGACCTAGGTGAGGGTGGAGGGGCAGAGAGACTTCCTGGAAAGAGGAACAGCACGAATGAGGATGAGATGAGAAGATTAGATATCAGGTATTTGTAGGATGGTGAGCAGACATGGGCGGGCTAGAATGGCAGGTTCATACTGTGGAAGAGAAATCATGTGTGGGTTGTTTCTGAAGATCCTTGAAAATGGCTCAAGGACTGTAATGTTTATTATAGAAATAGGAGCCGCTCTCAAAGATTTTAAGCAGAGTAGAAACTTAGTGGCCATAAATGTAGTATGGTAACAATGATCTGCCCTTGCAAAATTGTTTTATTTAAGGAGCCCACAATACACAATCAGAGCAAAGTTTACACATCTGACATACTCTGGAAGAACAAAAGATGAGAGAGAAGTGGGTGGACGTCAGAGTGTTGCTCTAGTTCACAGGCTCTGTGAGGACAGGACAGGCAGTGATTCAAGTCAGGCTGCCATGAAAAGTGGGTAAAAAAACAAACTGAAAAGTGCAGCTTCTTGCTTTCATTTTGCTAATTACACATTTATCAATGACCCCCATCATTAAGAACACATAACTGTATTCCTATTTTACAAAGTGACTCAAATGTTTTTCAGTCTTACTCTCTGCAAGGTAAATTCCTCTTAAAAATGTAGTTGAAACTTCAGCAAGAATTTCTTTTTTTCAGTTAGATTTTGCTACAGAACAAGCTCATGCCAGGAGTTAAATTTAGATAGCAACTTTTGGCTGTAATGGCATCCTGTAACTTCCTGCTACAGGACTTTAACCAGCACCCCAGTGGCTGGAAAGTATTCACGCTCCTCCCAAAGTACATACTGAATTGAACTCAATTCAATTTTCAGGGCCAATTTACTCACTGATAAGATTTCGTTGAACATTCACTATTTACCAACACACACACACACACACACACACACACACACACACACACACTGGAAAACAATCATCAGAAACTATCACAAAATGTTTATTTATCCTTTAAATACTTATGAACAGCTCGAGTAACTCTCTAGTCAAATTTGTGAGTCACATAAGTATGACTATTTGTCAGAGAGGTAAACCAAAATAGCGTCTAAGTGATTTGATCATGTAAGGGGATTCATCACTGTATCTACTAAGCATCCAGTGAGGGCTTCCTTACCTGACTTCATCACTGGTATTATGCCCAATACATTCAGATTCTCAATCTCAGTACAAAGCCTCCAATCCTTATTAGGAGCACTTATAAGACTAGTAAAAGGATAGAGGAAAAAAGCTTTATGGCTAAAAAAGTTGGAAGAGGACCAAAGGTAACCTGATTTCAAGGACCAAGTAATTTAATACATCAATGCCAAAAGTTCTAGTAAGACTTGAAGGGAGTTTTCTGGGAAAGTTAATTTCTTAAGCAAGTATACACAAGAGTTCTATCCTCTATGTCTGAAGTTACTGTTGCTAGAGGCATTATTTCACATTCATATTATACACGACTGTGACTTATATCTGTAAGCTAATTGCCTAGAGTTAATTGGAAAGCTGGGTACTTTAGTAAAGAATTATTCACCAAGAAAAAAAAGGAAGAGGACTCAAAATCAGAAATAAAAGAGTAGATATTACAACTGATGTCACAGAAATACAAAGGATTATGAGACTACTATGAGGAATTATATGCTAACAAATTGGACAATCTAGAAATACTGGATAAATTCCTAGAAATATACTACCTACTAAGTCCAAATCATGGTGAAATAGAAAACCAGAACAGACCAATAACAAATAAGGTGATCAAATCAGTAATCAAAAGCCTCCCAACAGGGCTTCCCTGGTGGCGCAGTGGTTGAGAGTCCGCCTGCCGATGCAGGGGAAACGGGTTCGTGCCCTGGTCTGGGAAGATCCCACATACCGCAGAGCGGCTGGGCCCGTGAGCCATGGATGCTGAGCCTGTGCGTCCGGAGCCTGTGCTCCACAACGAGAGAGGCCACAACAGTGAGAGGCCCGTGTCCCGCAAAAAAACAAAACAACAACAAAAAAGCCTCCCAACAAACAAAAGACCAGGACCAGATGGCTTCACTGGTGAATTCTACCAAACTTTCAAAGAATTAATATCATTCCTTCTCAAACTCTTCCAAAAAACTAGAAGAGACTGGAACTCTTCCAAACTCATTTTACAAGGCCTGCATTACCCTGATATCAAAACCAGTCAGAAATGCCACAACAAGACTTCCCTGGTGGAGCAGTGGTTAAGAATCCGCCTGCCAATGCAGGGGACATGGGTTTGAGCCCTGGTCCAGGAAGATCCCACATATCGTGGAGCAACTAAGCCCGTGCACCACAACTACTGCAGACCTGTGCTCTAGAGCCCACGTGCCACAACTACTGAAGCCTGTGCGCCTAGAGCCCATGCTCCACAACAAGAGAAGCCACCGCAATGAGAAGCCCGCACACCGCAACAAAGAGTAGCCCCCGCTTGCCGCAACTAGAGAAAGCCCACGCACAGCAACACAGACCCCACGCAACCATAAATAAATAAATAAATAAATAAATAAATAAATAAATAAATAAATAAATAAATAAAATTTAGAATGCCACAAGGAAAGAAAATTACAGGCCAATTTCCCTGATGAACACAGATACAAAAATTCTCAACAAAATATTAGAAAACTGGGGCTTCCCTGGTGGCGCAGTGGTTGAGAGTCCGCCTGCCGATGCAGGGGACACGGGTTCATGCCCCGGACTGGGAAGGTCCCACATGCCGCAGAGTGTCTAGGCCCGTGAGCCGTGGCCGCTGAGCCTGCGCGTTCGGAGCCTGTGCTCCGCAATGGGAGAGGCCACAACAGTGAGAGGCCGTGTACCACAAAAAAAAAAAAAAAAAAAATTAGGTAACTGAATTCAACAATATATTAAAGGTTCATACTCCAAGATCAAATGGGATTTATTCCAGGGATGAAAAGATGGTTCAGCATCTGCAAATCAGTCAATGTGGTACACAGCATTAACAAAATGAAGGATAAAAATCATATGATCATCTTAACAAATGCAGAAAAAGCATTTGACAAAATTAAACACCCAATTATGATAAAAACTCTCAACAAAGTGGGTAGAGAGGAACACAGTAAAGGCCATATATAACAAGCCCACAGCTAACATCATACTCAATGGCTGAAAGCTTAAAGCTTTTCTGCTAGTATCAGGACCCAGACAAGGATGCCCATTTTCAGAAACTTTTATTCAACATAGTATTGGGAATCCTACCCAGAGCAATTATGCAAGAAAAAGAAATAAAAGAAATCCAAATTGGATGGGAAGAAGTAAAACTGTCACTATTTGCAGATGACATGTTATTACATATAGAAAACTCTAAAGATTCCATCAGAAAACTCCTAAAACAAATAAGTGAATTCAGCAAAGTTGCAGGATACAGAATCAATACACAAAAGTCTGCTGTGTTTCTATACACTAATAATGAAGTATCAGAAAGAGTAATTAAGAAAACAATCCTAAAGTAGCAGGACACAAAATTAATGCAGAGAAATCTCTTGCATTCCTATACACTAATGATGAAAAATCTGAAAGTGAAATTAAGAAAGCACTCCCATTTACCACTGCAACAAAAATAATAAAATATCTAGGAATAAACCTACCTAAGGAGACAAAAGACCTGTATGCAGAAAATTATAAGACACTGATGAAAGAAATTAAAGATGATACAAATAGATGGAGAGATATACCATGTTCTTGGATTGGAAGAATTGTGAAAATGATTCTACTACCCAAAGCAATCTACAGATTCAATGCAATCCTTATCAAACTACCACTGGCATTTTTCACAAAACAAGAACAAAAAATTTCACAATTTGTATGGAAACACAAAAGACCCCGAAGAGCCAAAGCAATCTTGAGAAAGAAAAATGGAGCTGGAGGAATCAGGCTCCCTGACTTCAGACTATACTACAAAGCTTCAGTAATCAAGACAGTATGGTACTGGCACAAAAACAGAAATACAGATCAGTGGAGCAGGATAGAAAGCCCAGAGATAAACCCACGCACATATGGTCACCTTATCTTTGATAAAGGAGGCAAGAATATACAGTGGAGAAAAGACAGCCTCTTCAATAAGTGGTGCTGGGAAAACTGGACAGCTACATGTAAAAGAATGAAATTAGAGCATTCCCTAACGCCATACACAAAAATAAACTCAAAATGGATTAAAGGCCTAAATGTAAGGCCAGACACCATCAAGCTCTTAGAGGAAAACATAGGCAGAACATTCTATGACATAAATCACAGCAAGATCCTTTTGGACCCACCTTCTAGAGAAATGGAAATAAAAACAAAAATAAACAAATGGGGCCTAATGAAACTTCAAAGCTTTTGCACAGCAAAGGAAACCATAAACAAGACCAAAAGACAACCCTCAGAATGGGAGAAAATATTTGCAAATGAAGCAACTGACAAAGGATTAATCTCCAAAACACACAAGCAACTCATGCAGCTCAATATCAAAAAAACAAACAACCCAATCCAAAACTGGGCAGAAGACCTAAATAGGCATTTCTCCAAAGAAGATATACAGATTTCCAACAAACACATGAAAGAATGCTCAACATCATTAATCATTAGAGAAATGCAAATCAAAACTACAATGAGATATTATCTCACACCAGCCAGAATGGCCATCATCAAAAAATCTACAAGCAATAAATGCTGGAGAGGGTGTGGAGAAAAGGGAACTCTCTTGCACTGCTGGTGGGAATGTAAATTGATACAGCCACTATGGACAACAGTATGGAGGCTCCTTAAAGAACTAAAAATAGAACTACCATACGACCCAGCAATCCCACTGCTGGGCATATACCCTGAGAAAACCATAATTCAAACAGTCATGTACCACAATGTTCATTGCAGCTCTATTTACAATAGCCAGGACACAGACGCAACCTAAGTGTCCATCAACAGATCAATGGATAAAGAAGATGTGACACATATATACAATGGATTATTACTCAGCCATAAAAAGGAAAGAAACTGAGTTATTTGTAGTGAGGTGGATGGACCTAGAGACTGACACACAGAGCGAAGTAAATCAGAAAGAGAAAAACAAATACCATGTGCTAACACCTATATATGGAATCTAAAAAAAAAAAAAGAAAAAAACTGGTCAGAAGAACCTAGGGGCAAGACGGGAATAAAGATGCAGACCTACTAGAGAATGGACTTGAGGATACGAGGAGGAGGAAGGGTAAGCTGGGACAAAGTGAGGGAGTGGCATGGACATATATACACTTCCAAACGTAAGACAAATAGCTAGTGGGAAGCAGCCACATAGCACATGGAGATCAGCTCAGTGCTCTGTGACCACCTAGAGGGGTGGGCTAGGTAAGGTGGGAGGGAGGGAGATGCAAGAGGGAAGAGATATGGGGACATATGTATATGTATAACTGATTCACTGTTATAAAGCAGAAACTAACACACCATGGCAAAGCAATTATACTCCAATAAAGATGTTAAAAAAAAGAAAACAATCCTATTTACCACTGCATCAAAAAGAATAAAATACCTAGGAATAAATTTAACCAAGGAGGTAAAAGACCTATATATTGAAAACTATAAGACATTAATGAAAGAAATTGAAGAAGACAGAAATAAATGAAAAGATATGCTGTGCACATGGATTGAAAGAATTAATATTGTTAAAACGTCCATACTAGCCAAAGCAATATACAGGTTCAATACAATCCCTACCAAAATTCCAATGAGATTTTTTACAAAAATAGAAAAACAGTCCTAAAATTTATATGGAACCATAAAAGACCCCAAATAGCCAAAGCAATCTTGAGAAAGAACAAAGCTGGAGGCACCACACCATGGTCCTTGATTTCAAACTATATTACAAAGCTATAGTAATTAATGGTATTGGCATAAAAACAGATACGTAGATCAATGGAACAGAATAGACAGCCCATCAATAAACCCACTCATATATGGTCAGTTAATTTATGACTAAAGAAGCCAAGAATGTACAGTGAGGAAAGGATAGTGTCTTCAATAAACCGTGTTGGGAACATTGGACAGCCACATGCAAAATAACGAAACTAAACCACTATCTTACACCACACACAAAAATTAACTCAAAATGGATTAAAGATTTGAGTATAAGACCTGAAACCATAAAACTCCTAGAAGAAAACATAGGTGGTAATAAGCCCCTTGACATAGGTCCTGGCAATGATTTTTTTGAATCTGACACCAAAAATGAATGCAACAAAAGCAAAAATAAACAAGTAGGACTACATCGAAATAAAAAGCTTCTGCACAGCAATACATCGAAATAAAAAGCTTCTGCACAGCAATACATCGAAATAAAAAGCTTCTGCACAGCAAAGGAAACCACCAATGGAATAAAAAGGCAACCTACTGAATAGGAGGAAATATTTGCAATGCATATACCTGATAAAGGGCTAAAATCCAAAATATATAAAGAACTCATACAATTCAATAGCAAAAAATCCCCAAATAATCTGATTTTAAAATGTGCAGAAGATCTGAATAGACATTTTTCCAAAGAGGATATACAGATGGCCAACAGATACATAAAAAGATGCTCTACAACATTAACCATCAGAGAAACCACAATGAGATACCACCTCACACCAGTCAGAATGGCTCTTATCAAAAAGACTAGAAATAACAAACGTTGGTGAGGATGTGGAGAAAAGGGAATCCTAGCGCACTGTTGGTGGGAATGTAAATTGGTACAGACACCATGAAGACCAGTATGGGGCTTCCCTGGTGGTGCAGTGGTTGAGAGTCCGCCTGCCGATGCAGGGGACACGGGTTCGTGCCCCAGTCCGGGAAGATCCCACATGCTGCAGAGCGGCTGGGCCCATGAGCCATGGCCGCTGAGCCTGCGCATGCGGAGCCTGTGCTCCACACGGGAGAAGCCACAACACTGAGAGGCCCGCGTACCGCCAAAAAAAAAAAAAAACAGTATGGAGGTTCTTTAAAAAATTAAAAATAGAACTACCATATGATACAGCAATCCCACTTCTGGGTATTTATTCAAAGAAAACGAAAACACTAATTTGAAAAGATATATGCACCTCCGTGTTCACTGCAGCATTATTTACAGTAGCCAAGGTATGGAAACAACCCAAGTGTCCATGGATGGATGAATGCATAAAGAAATTGTGATATATATGTATATATAATGGAATATTATCAGCCATAAAAATGAATGAAATCTTCCCGTTTGTGACAACATGGATGGACCTTGAGGGCTTTATGGTAAGTGAAATAAGTCAGACAGAGAAAGACAAATACCATATGGTTTCTCTTACATGTGGGAAAAAAATACACACACACACACACACACACACACACATAAAATCCAAGTGTTCATACATATAGAGAACAGATTGGTGGCTGCCAGAGGTGGGGGATGGGAGTGAGAGAAATGGGTGAATATTTTTGTTTGTTTAAATAAATTGAATTTTAAAAAAAGAATTAGGAGTGAAGAGTTCAGAGCACAGACAGGTCAGAATCTTAAGTTCTACATTTCCCAAACTTCACACTGGCCTGAGAGTATCCTTAACAGCCTCTAAAATAAGAATTCAATTTTTCTCTTGATATTTCAGAGTGATTTATACTGGATTGGAAATTATAGGTGTTTCTTTATAGAAAAATTTAGAGAAAATGTAAAATAGGCTGTCTTTTTAACAGCTTTTAACTGAATTTTGGACAAGTAGTCAATGCCCTCGCTAACACTAAAGAAAGGTGTGTAACTATAATACTGTCATTATAAAGTTGTCTTCCTGGCCCAGATAGAATAGTTCTCTTCTATCATTCAGTCAATCTCAACAAGTCTCAAAGGAAAGATTACAAAACCCCCAAAGCAGAGGGGGGCCAGGAAGAAGATTGCTTAAATTGTACCATGAAAATGGAAAGCAACACCTAAACCCTGAAATGTAATACTCATCTTCTATAAGAACAATTCTGTGAAATCTATCAATTTCAACTCTGGTTTGCCTCAATAAATGGGGTAATAACTTATGTTCCTACTTCTGTAAGGTGTATAATTTAAATCCAGATTTCAGATTTTAAAAAGGAAGGTATAGAAAAATCAAGCCCACATCAAATATGAAAATACCCCAAATAACTGTAAATGTGGTCACAGCAGAATTATCAAAGCCAGGGCTTCCCTGGTGGTGCAGTGGTTAAGAATCCGCCTGCCAATGCAGGGGACAAGGGTTCGATCCCTGGTCTGGGAAGATCCCGCATGGTGCGGAGCAACTAAGCCTGTGTGCCACAACTACTGAGCCTGCGCTCTAGAGCCCGCGAGCCACAACTCCTGAAGCCAGTGCTCCTAAAGCCCGTGCTCCACAACAAGAGAAGCCACTGCAATGAGAAGCCTGTGCACCGCAACGAAGAGTAGCCCCCGCTCGCCACAACTAGAGAAAGCCCGCGTGCAGCAACAAAGACCCAACACAGCCAAAAATAAATACATAAAATAAATTCATAAAATAAAATAAAAAGAATTATCAAAGCCAGTGAGGAGCAAAGTAACCTATTGATTACTTCAACCTTGAACAGTGGCCCAGAAAGGTTCATCTACTTGGCTAAAATGCCTGAAACTGTAAGTGTACACATGAAGGGCACATGGTCCGATTTCATCATATCTGATATCTTGTCCATCTGCGGGAAGAATGGGTGGGCAGATTCCCAAAGTTTAACTCAATTGTCCTGATTCATTTAGTTTCTTTCACTGACAACACATATCCATGTTTGAGCTTAATTCCTGGCTATGGATGAATTTCACATTGCTGAAAACCAGAAGGGCACTCTCTGAAGCTTTGAATGCCTGGGGAAAAGCAGTTCCTTGCCACTGCTATTATAAGGATTTATTGACCCCTGTGAGTCTGTGTCTTCCATTAATTTCAGTGCAACTGCCTTGACACCCTCTTTCAGTTTCAGAGAACACCAGCTTTACACACATGATTTTGTCCCAACTGCCTCTCTACTGTAGACAAACTTTAGACTCTACTTTTCTATGATGGTCTACCTGGTCTTCTTTAATTTTTTTTATTATTATTTTCTTCTTTATAACAAAGTGAATCAGTCATACATATACATCTGTTCCCACATCCCTTCCCTCCTGCGTCTCCCTCCCTCCCACCCTCCCTATCCCACCCCTCCAGGCGGTCACAAAGCACCGAGCTGATCTCCCTGTGCTATGCGGCTGCTTCCCACTATCTACCTTAGGTTTCGTAGTGTATATATGTCCATGCCTCTCTTTCACTTTGTCACAGCTTACCCTTCCCCCTCCCCATATCCTCAAGTCCATTCTCAGTAGGTCTGTGTCTTTATTCCTGTTTTACCCCTAGGTTCTTCATGACATTTTTTTCTTAAATTCCATATATATGTGTTAGCATACGGTATTTGTCTTTCTCTTTCTGATTTACTTCACTCTGTATGACAGGCTCTAGGTCTATCCACCTCATTACAAATAGCTCAGTTTCGTTTCTTTTTATGGCTGAGTAATATTCCATTGTATATATGTCCCACATCTTCTTTATCCATTCATCCAATGATGGACACTTAGGTTGTTTCCATCTCCGGGCTATTGTGAATAGAGCTGCAATGAACATTTTGGTACATGTCTCTTTTTGAATTATGGTTTTCTCAGGGCAGACAAGCCTCTTGGGCTGGTGAGTGCCGGTCGGCCCGGTCCTCTGTGCGGGAATCTCTCTGCTTTGCCCTCCACACCCCTGTTGCTGTGCTCTCCTCCGCTACTCCGAGGCTTTCCGCCTCCGTCACCCGCAGTCTCTGCCCGCGAAGGGGCTTCTAGTGTGTGGAAACCTTTCCTCCTTCACGGTTCCCTCCCACTTGTGCAGGTCCCGTCCCTATCCTATTGTCTCTGTTTATTCTTTTTTTCTTTTGCCCTACCCAGGTATGTGGGGAGTTTCTTGCCTTTTGGGGGGTCTGAGGTCTTCTGTCAGCGTTCAGTAGGTGTTCTGTAGGAGTTGTTCCACGTGTAGATGAATTTCTGATGTATCTGTGGGGAGGAAGGTGACCTCCGCGTCTTACTCTTCCGCCATCTTCCTCCGGACCCCTCTATACTGGATTTTTTTTCTTGGGTCAGACCTTCATACTTCTACCAGAAATCGTTCCTTTGGGGAAACCAGGCCTTCCCAGAAACTCAGGAAACTGAAATTCCCAGCTGGGGAGTAAGCAGGGAGCCTGCTATCCGGCGCTTTGAAGTTTTCCCCGGAGCAGAGTCAAGGCGGCAAGGAGGAGCGACGGGAGGTGGGGTGGGTGGGGAGAGGTGTGCGGGGTTGGAGGAAAGTGGGGTGGCGACGTTGGCGATGGGAGAAGGGGCCGGGCCGGGGAAGCACGGCGAACAGCAAAGTTTGCCGTCCCCCGCTGCCCGCAACCCGCTCGCGGCACCGTGCTCGCTCGCCTCCTTCACCGTCTTCTTTAATTTCTAAGACCTTTTAGAATCAGACTCAGTTTACCTGCTTATAACCAGCTGACTGACCCTCCCGGCCACAGTCTGTTGCTAGCCAAAACATATGATCTGGCATATTTCTCCTGCTAACCAAATGTTTGGTTTTGGCTTCTCTTTTCCTATATCTACCTATGAGAGTCCATTTCTCCTGCTATCCTCTGTGGTCAGGATAAACATACATACCAACTATTCCATTAAGAATATTCTCTATATCAATTTCGAATCAATTGAGACACTGCAGATTTTACTGAGTAAACATTCCAAAAGTGAGTTTAGGGTTCAGAAAATAACCACTAAAACACAATAAGAAGGATAAATTTGCTTTGCTGAGCAGATTTAATGATGTATTCTAAAGTGGTATCTTAGTTATTAAACAACTGGTATTTCTAGAGGTTAATAATACTTAACATTTATGGAGCTCGTATTCTGTACCAGACACTGTGTTAAGAGTTTTATATTCATTATCTCATTCAATCATCCCAATACTCTATGAAGTAGATAATATTAAGGAGCAATGTTAAAGTCTAATTTCAAAACAAAATCTGTCACAAATCTCAGTTCCAGACTTGTCATCAAATAGTGGTATTGAGTTTTCCAATATTTAAAGTTCTCAGATGTCATAATAATAGAGCTATGGGCACTAATTTAAAAATCTCCAGTTTCTCAATTTTCTTCCCAGCTTCCTGTAATTACAATATGAAAGCTCATTACTTCCTATCCATGGAAGCCAGAGGATCCTGAATTGCTTATAATTTTTTGAATATATCTTTTCATGCATGTCTGGCAAATAAGTTAGAAAATGCTTGACACATTGGGTTTAAAATCACCCATTCAAAAGAACATGTGGTCCAGAAATCTGGCATCCAGCTGGCAGAAGGGAAGCATAAAAGCCTTTGGGCATACTAAATCCCTCCCCCAATAATAAAACTCTCTACAAAAAAAATGGTTATCCAAATCAAAGTGAAAACTTTGAACCAAGATTGAGAAATTATGAAAAAACTGTGAAGCTATAATACTACAGCAAAGTAGCCAGCACCTATTAAAACTCTCTCTGTTGCTAATTTGTAAGCTTGTTATATCAAAACCTGGAGTATGCAAATCAAAAGGAGAAGACAAAATAAAAATGATTTCTCCACATGAGGATTTCACGACATGATCTGAGTAAGAGCCTGAAAAGAAAGCAGGATTTGAAAATAAAACTCAAGGAAAATGCTGAAGTCAAACCAGCAAGGAAGTCTGTACACTAAGGTAAGCACCAACATACATGGAAAATAAGAAAATACCTATAGATAAGAATCATTCAAAAAATCGACTCATTTTTAAATGGCCAAGCAAAAACAGAGGAGGAGGAGGAGGACAAGGAGTAATGGCTTAAATATTGGGTTAAAGAGAGCATTTACATTTATACTCAGGTGAACGGAATCCCATTAAAACTGATAAAATTCTATTCTGTAGTTACCATGTTGTGTTCATCTATTTAAAATCATGTGAGTATACCTTATAGGAATGATGAGGAAATTAGTTTAACATAATATCATCTATATCACCAAGTACTGAGTGACTAAAATGATTAAATTGGACTGCCATATAATTCAATATATCAGTGAAGGAAACCAAAATGCCTTGATTCTACCTTAAACAACAGTACATCTCACAAAAGATCGTAAAGTTCTCAGCATAATAGAAACTTCTTCAACTCACACTGACATAAAACTGAACTTAAATTCCCAGGGTCCAAATATGGATGATATCATCAATCACATGCACTTGTTCCACTAAAACCATTCAAGCCTCAAGGAACAAAACAACTTTCACATTAGTAATCACTGAAACAATACAGCTTGGGTTATTAGGTTTGTCAAAAGTCAAACAAGACTCGTTCATCAAAGGATAAAGACTTCAAGAATGCTAGAGTTGCAAGTAATCCTGAAAGATCAAATCTAGCTCATTACCTTCAGGCAAGTAAATGAAGGACTCTAAACCATTCAGATAGATGGCTCATATCCAGTTATTGAATACATATTGATAGTAGTTCTCCATAATTTCTTTCATAAATATATTCTTCAAACAAACATTTATTAAGGACTAACTTCAGGGACACATAACTAGATGTCAAGGGTATAAACACAGATAAGCCACAGCTCCTCGTGTTTGCATTTTATTTTCAAAATTTCAAACAAATTTAGAAAAGATAATCTTAGTGGATAGGTGACATGATTTCAGGAATCCAGATGTTATATAACTTGCATTTTAAAAAATCTTATGTTTAGGCCCACAAGGTTACTGATGAATAGGCCAAACCATAATATCCTCAGGAACTCATTCACTCCATGTGTGACCATGTTTCTCAGGAATCTTCCCATTATCTCTTTTTTAAAAAATAAATTTATTTATTTTTGGCTGTGTTGGGTCTTCGTTGCCGCACACGGGCTTTCTCTAGTTGCAGCGAGTGGGGGCTATTCTTTGTTGTGATGCGCGGGCTTCTCATTGTGGTGCTTCTCTTGCTGTGGAGCACGGGCTCTAGGGGCGCAGGCTTCAGTAGTTGTGGCATGTGGGCTCAGTAGTTGTGGCTCGCAGGCTCTAGAGTGCAGTCTCAGTAGTTGTGGCACACGGGATTAGTTGCTCCACAGCATGTGGGATCTTTCCGGACCAGGGCTCGAACCAGGCAGATTTTTAACCACTGTGTCACCATGGAAGCCCTTCCCATTATCTCTTGAGCTGCAATTCTGTCTCTCCCACAAACATCCATGCAACTTTCTATAGTTCAGCGCTGCCTCTCTCTCAAGGAAGGCTTCCTAAGCCTTCATTGCTGGAATATCTTCCAACTGATTCCTCCTCTTCCTCACTCTCAATCACTCCTGCACTCACTACAAGATGGCTTCCATCTCCACCATTCTATTAAAACTGTTCTACATTCTACAACTGCATTCAAGAACAATGCTAATTTGAATTAAACATTGCTAGAACTGTAGGTACGTTCATTGTTACCTTCCCTAGCACAGTACCTAGCACAACTAGGTTCTCAATAAGTGTTAGCTGAGTTGAAAATTATATAAATAATAGAGGTGGCAGTAGGCATAAGATAGTAGTTACTCATTAACAAATCTTTGAATTGTCAGTCATGTGTAGGTAAGAGTCCATATATTTACAAAAATGTCTTTTTTCCTTCATTCATCCTCCAAATATGTAGTAAGTACTATATACAAGGCACTGGACATGGTTCTTCTTCTCATGGACTTTAGTAGTCTAGCAAACTATAATTGTGATGCCACACACTTAAGAAACCTGTTTATAGAAAGAAGAGTACAACATGATTTTTTTCAATGTATCTATTTTATGGTAGAATAGAATTATAGAATGTGCTTCTTTAGAAAGGGAGAAATCTCACTTTTTCCTCTAGGGGCAGCTTCTCACCTCTACCAAGAAGAAGGCATCACCGTGTGCTCAAACAGAACTCGCCGCCACGAGCCTATTATGTCATAGTTGTGTAGCTATTTCTGTGAACCACTTTTGCGCAGGACCTAGCCTGGTACGTGACGCTTAATAGCCTCTCAATCCATTTGTTTTCATTGCACAGATGAGAAAACTAAGGCCCAGGAAAGTGAAGAAAGGCTAGTTGTTCTGTACTGTATAGAATGAGCTTTAGAATCACAAAGACCTGGATTTGACCCTTGGTCAAGATATTTAACCTCAGCATCTCAGTTTCCTTGCAGGATTAAATCATATGACAGATGTGAAAATCCCTGGTGTGAGGTAGGCACTCCATAGATCCAAGATCCAGGTTAATTACATAGAACTGGTTTTAGACATGGTAGGCCAGTTGCTAGGAATTTAAAGAAAGTGAAAAATATATAAATGAGCAAATTATGGTATTTATTTGATGTTTTAGGCTTGAGCCAAAGCAAACAGTTCAATAAATTCAGTGTAGGAGAGTGCAAAGGACCTAGATGGAAAAAAGTAGAGCTTCCCTAGGGACAGAAAACAGAGCTGATGTAACAGCATCCTTAGAGACTGGAGTAGAACTTTCCCAGATATTAGCAACATCAGTTAACTAAATTGGAAAAAGTTTTATATAATCAAAATAAAGGTATAGTGCTTCAAGGTGGCAAAAACAAACAATAAGTGAAAGATCTTTAAGCAGTACCTTTTCCAGACCTTTAAAAAGGAAACAATTTTAAATAAGTCTCATGAAAAATTGGAAACTTTAAACAGCTAAGTACTAATTTATGAGAATGAAAAAGAGAAAAAAATTAAATGACCCAACTTAAAAAATAAATTTAAAAAAACCCTAAAAGATATCCCATCATTGCCTAGTGGTTGAGAATAGGATTTTGGAACAAGAAGCCCTTGTTCATAATCTTACCTCTTACCAGCTGAAAGACCTTGGGCAAGTTATCTAAATCATCTGTACTTCAGTTTTCTCATCCATAAAATGGTGTCAATGACAGTATCAATCTCACAGGGTTGGACTGTAGATTAAAGTGTGTTAATATTTATAAAGCACTCTGAAGAGTGCTTGGCACTAAAAAGTGCTTCTGAAATAAATCATCAGAATTCATTTTGTTCAATATTGAAATAGGAATCTCACAAACCTCATCCCATGACTACAATGACTAAAAAAAATTTTTTAACGTTTTGCTATGTATTTACTCTGAAGCCATCAAGTTCCTTATATAAATACTTAGGAAATGAAGAACTCTGGAGATGAACAATATAAAGGCAAGCAGTTGACTTGTTTTCTGTTTCTCCAGAAGGATCTAGGGGTGAAAATATAGAGTACAGAGAGAGACACATGTTAGCTCAACACAGTGAAGGACCAGCTCAGAGCTTGAGCTGTCCAACAGTGCACTGATCTGCTTCGCTAGGTCGTGCGCTCCTCTGCATTGGGTTTCTATCACACTGCATGGGAAGTTGGACTAGAAACATCAAAATCACCATATGAGGCTAAGATGCCATGAGTCAGTAACGTTTTATCAGAGAGAGGAAGTGCACTGCTAACTTGTAGGCTATGTGCATAGCACTGCATTTGGTCTTTGAGCGACAAAAAAAATGCATATAAGATAGATTCTCTTCCCTCAAGGAGTTTATAATCTATTTGAGGAGACAACCTCACCTCTCCAAATTATTAGAGGTAGCATACGACTAAGTTCTGAATGTCCCTTGCTTTATAACCACAAACTCCTAGAAATACAGAGACAAGCTGTGCCCTCTTAAAATACTCTCTCTTATCCAAAGGTAATATTTATTGTAAATCAGAATGACTGTGTCTATGTGAATGAAAGAAATAAGCACCCCAGGGTTCCTGTTTTCCTTTAGTGTGAATATGAAAGTGTTATATCTACCAATGTCTCCCAAATGTGAAGCATTGCCTTGATAGCAGCAGGTCCAGGAAATGCAGGAAAGGAGAGGAGAAAGAATGAACCTATACATTTTTATTATGCATAAAAATCTGTGCTTTTTATTGGTAGTTGAGTTGTTTAGTCATGAACTCAAGCAGACCTGAAGCTAAGATACATTCCCCACATTTTTGCTTTAATACGAGCCTGAGTCACAGACTCACAATGTGGGCAATGATGATCTACAGGCCAATTCCTTCATTTTCCAGACAAGATAACAGGACTATAAATGAGAAATCACTTGGTCACAGTTACAAGAATGTTAGTGACACAGCCAGCACAGGAGCTCAGTTCTAACAACCAAAATTGAGTATTTTGTTCTACATCTTGGAGAAGTTTTAATACCTTTCTTTCTTTCTTTCTTTCTTTCTTTCTCTCTGTCTGTCTCTCTCTGTGTGTCTCTCTCTCCTCCCTTCTTCCCTTCCTCCATCAGTATCATTCTCTCTCTCTCGTTCTCTTCATATTTAAACTCTTAATTTTCACAGCATGAGAACACATGTGATCATAAGAACTGAAGCCACTGTCTCTACTTAAAACCATTCTATTTATTGAAAGGGAAGTTGAAATAAATGCTTTCAAAGGTTCAGAAGAAATAGAGTAATGGCATCTTTTTACAAAGCAGACTATAAAACTGCCAGGAACTTGCTAGGGAAGTTAATAGATGATCTTTACTATTTGATGCAAATTAGCTTTTAAAACAATCCAAGCATCAAAGTCCAAATGAAAGCAGGAGTTAGAATTAGTGACAGTGGCTGGCAGCTAGCTGGTGGAAGAGAGACCACCACGGGATTTTTCAGAGACTAAAAGAAGTTACAGCCACTTATCTACATGTGTATATTATACTGCTAGAAGCCAATGCATGAAGGGAGGGAAGGGTGCACGCACTCGGGCTGTGTGTGTGTGTGTGTGTGTGTGTGTGTGTGTGTGTGTGTGTGTGTGTGTGTGTGTGTGTGTTGTTGGGGTAAGGGATAGAATCTTATGACTGCTGTGTACTGAATACATGACATGGTTCTTTCCTATATAAAAAGTGCCAAGAAATAATACTTCACCTGAGACCTAAAGAAATCAGACCTTCGTCATTTAGGCCAACTAGAAGTAGCAGCAAAACAATTAACTAGGGCAGTAGAAGAGAAAGCTATAAGCAGAAAGCCTACAGGAAGCTGTATAAAGGCATATAGCCTAAAGCTTCTTAATACACAAAGTTAAAAGGAAGAGAAAAATTCTTCCTAAAGAAAAAAATCAAAGAAAGCATATGAGGTTATTAATAACAAAGTTTGATGGGAGAAAGGTACTTAGTCATGCACTTTCATTTCCTTAAATATTACTAAAAATGGTGTATCAACCTGTCTATAATAGGTAACTGATGGAATATTTATATTGACCATTTTTAATAATTAATTTTCATTGAAAAAAATCTGATTCACTTGTGTACTATAAACCTATTCTCGCTGTTATTCACACGTGGGAAGCCCAGATGGTTACAATTTACAAACAGGCATGACCTAGTGGCAGCTAACAGAATTGCAAGCATAGTGGCTTGCCTGCATAAGGCTAGCTGTACAAGCATAATTTAGGAAGAAATATGTAATATCTCAAAAATGTCACCAAATAACTAAGGCCATGCCTTTACAATAACTGCTTTTCTCACTTTGGTAGAATTTAAAATACATTCATATTATTACAGCTGAATCAATTGCACAGCAGTTTCTATCAATGGATAAGATTTAGAAAATGAGTGGATTTCTCATTCATAATCAATCAAACAAACATGATCTGTACAGATGGTAAATTAAACAAAGGTCCAGCCATCACTGTACCTAAAAAGAGGTTGGTTCAAACTTTTTTAAGGGATAAGAGGAGAATAATCTGGCATTAAATTGTGAACATAAAAAAATGACTGCATGAGAAGAAATAGCTTTTCATCATCAGTTTTATGAAAAGATAAAGCACGCCACTGTCCAAAATCTACAGCTCATATAAAATAGATTCAATTAATAAAAACACTGGGTGATCCTTTTTGTTTTTTGTTTTGTTTTGTTTTTTGCGGTACGCGGGCCTCTCACTGCTGTGGCCTCTCCCGCTGCGGAGCACAGGCTCCAGACGTGCAGGCCCAGCGGCCATGGCTCACGGGCCCAGCCGCTCCAAGGCATGTGGGATCCTCCTGGACCAGGGCACGAACCCGCGTCCCCTGCATCGGCAGGCAGACTCTCAACCACTGCGCCACCAGGGAAGCCCCCTTTTTGTTTTTTTTTATATTTATTTGTTTGTTTATTTATTTACTTACTTATTTTTGGCTGCATTGGGTCTTTGTTGCTGTGCACGGGCTTTCTCTAGTTGTGGCGAGCGGGGGCTACTCTTTGTTGTGGTACACGAGCTTCTCACCGTGGTGGTTTGTCTTGTTGCAGAGCGTGGGCTCTAGGCGTGCGGGCTTCAGTAGTTGCGGCACGCAGGCTCAGCAGTCATGGCTCGCGGGCTCTAGAGCACAGGCTCAGTAGTTGTGGCGCACGGGCTTAGTTGCTCCATGGCATGTGGGATCTTCCCGGACCAGGGCTCAAACTGGTGTCCCCTGCATTGGCAGGCGGATTCTTAACCACTGCGCCACTAGGGAAGTCCTGGGTGATCCTTTTTAAAAGTCATGGTTACTAGAAACCACTTTGGTAGAAATCTTTTCAATACATGTCCCCCTTTTTTGTTTTTGTTTTTTTTTTTTTTGCTTTTCGTCTTAATAAACAACATACGGTAAACCTATCTAAATCTTTCTTTCATTACTAGAGATATTATAATGGCTAAAGGCCAGCATTCCTGGACGTCAATTCTTCTCAAGGTTAATAGAAGCTGTTGGAGTTTGGCTTGAATATGAATTGACCTTAGACTACAACACAGGTAGTTTTTTTTCTTATCATCTCTGGTAAATTCATATTTTATTTCTCCTAATGACCAAATGCAGATAAAATTCTTATTGATTGTGGGTTTCAGACAGTTGAGTTCCATTTAACAATTCACTGTATTTCACAAAATGTATCAACAATACTCAGTAAAAGGAAAATGATGATCTTACTATGTAAATTCAAAATTAAATATATCTTATAAAGCTAGCTAAAAATTCTTATTGATTGTAGGTTTCAGACAGTTGAGTTCCATTTAACAATTCACTGTATTTCACAAAATGTATCAACAATACTCAGTAAAAGGAAAATGATGATCTTACTATGTAAATTCAAAATTAAATATATCTTATAATGCTAGCTAAAATCAAGAAAATCTGCTCATTACAATTGCAAAGGTTGATAACATAAAGAATGGAAGCACATTCAATTTTCACATCTAATAGGAACTAGAAATGAGACTTAAAACCTGAGAAAACAACTCATTCCATATTCCATTTCTTTACCAGGTTATTCATACCGATAGATAAATCAGGAAAACGATTAGTAATAAGTGGAATAGTGCTGTACCTGCTAAAGATGGTGTACTGTGTTTGCTATCCAAATACACCAGTTATGCTAAGCAGAGGTAAGAAGAGCATGCTTTAAAAACTATCTGATGCAACAGAAATGCCGTTTCCTAAAAGCAGCTGTAAGCTGAAATGATAAAACAGGATCAGAAAAGGGAAGGGAGTAATGCAGAAAAAAGGGAGCTAAAACAGACTTTTTAGTGCCAAGTGCATAGTAGGTTTTCACAAATACATGTCAGCGTAAATATCGAATTCTAACATAGAGCCGATCAAAAAGCCTCCCTTGAGTAAATTACTTTGAGTATATATATTCGCACCTAGAAAACTCTATTTAGGGCACATCTTGTAAACTACTATGTATTTATTTTGTTATGATAGCAGTAACTCTTTTAAATAAATTAGAATATTTGTTGTTCATTATACTGTGAATGATACAAAGCTGAACTTAACTTTGAAAGCTCTGCTTCTGAAGAAAATGCATGCAGTTTTCCACTAAGCACACACAAGCGACATTTCCATCTGTATGGTATTCTTTTCAGGAGATTACTCCCTCTAACAGGGTAGCACGAGCATTCCATCCACACAGAACTTGAAAATCCTTGCATAAGCAAAGTGTTACTGTTATTTGGAAAAACTTCCGCTGGCAAACTGAAACTCAAAAAACCTTGTAAAGTGTTCATCTTTATTCTACTTTTAGCCCACATTTCTATTTCTAAACAATGAACAAATATTTTGGAGTGTGTATGATACTGATGAAAGAAAATAATTTTCCCTCCAGATACAAATGCATATTAAAAAAAAAAGTTGCACATGCAAAAATTCAGTGGTGATACCTGTTTTAGACTCTTTTTCACCAGGCTGCCTTATACTACTGAAAATAATTCTTCAATTATATTTCATTGAAAAAGAGGACACAGAAGATTAATATTCTGTATTCTTTCCCCCCAACAAACAAACTCTATGAAGTTGGAAGTGCTTAAACTGAAAGCAACTACCTCTTTATGATAATGATTCTGGTCCCAAAGTAATTTTCTCAATGCTATAATTTCTATGACAAATGATTTTTATTAATATTGCTGGCCCATCAGATACTACAAAAGTCCATAAGTTCACATTAGGGTCTTGTTACAATAACACCTCATTTACTAGAACACTATCGGGCAAGGAGGTATTCAATAAAATTGAGATTTCAAGAAACAAAACTCTTAAACATGAATATTTGTCTCATCATCGATCTGGAGACAAATCTTTCTGAAATGTTTTTAAAATTTTGTTGCTTCCTTAGACATAAGATAGTTTAAAAAAAGAAAAGTTATACTTTTTCTGATAATTCTAGGTCATCATTACAAAGAAACATTAGTCACGCCTTGAAGGAAATGTTGAGCACTTTTTAAATGTCCCAAATGCCTGTGTGCTTGGAATCCTCATGCCTACTTTTATAGTCTGTCTGTCTTCCTCCTCATTGGCAAGTATTTATTAGCTGTGACTTCAAGAGTACAACTGCCTCTGTTACCTGCCCTACAAACACTGATTAAATTTTCTGTTTTACAAAACCAGATTCAATCAAAGAAAACATAGCAGACAACTGCTCTGTGTAAGGTGTTAACTCAAACATGCTAGATTTGTGTCTTGAAATACAAATGACATGGGCTCTGGAATGCTCTTAGGGAGCGCTTGGGGGCTTCTCTACGAGGACAGTTCAAAAGCTTTCGGATCTGGCTTTCATGAGATCTCAAGTGTCTGTTTAGAAGCTGAGGTCTGGAAGTAGTGCCCCATCTCTTTATGGGACATGACTCTTCTCTCAGAATGCTAGTTAGCATTTAAGATGCAACCAGGAGGAAACAGTCCATGAAAAGACCGTGAAGGTCTTAGAGCTCCAATGGCATGGGTGGTGGGAAAGGGATAGATCTCACAATTGGCTACGAGCCAGGAATGATATCCAAAATATTAAACAACACTTCTAGCATGGGCACAAGCCAAGCAGGACTGATGCTACTCTGCTAGGAATTGCCTTTTCCCCCCACCCTGAATCATGGGGGTGACCAGGAAGTGAGCAGTGGAAAGCGTGCTCTGGTCAGTGCCTATTTACCAACTAATAAGGAATTATTCCAATAAATATTTCAGTAAGATATGCCCATACGGATGTATACTGCTGGACTATCACACTGATACTTTCTGCTAGGTGCTTGCTAACGCATGCCACATGCTCAGATCCCTTGACATTACATGCACATTGTAAAGGGGTGTACAAAAGCTTGTTTAAACTTAAGTTGTTGAGCGAGAGGGAGGCTTAGATTTTCCAGGAAGCCAACTAAGAAAAAGCATAGTTTGGATTCCTAGGGAGAGACAGTGCCCTCCTTAAATCTAAAATATGACTAAAAGGCATGCCAATGATTAGGAAATACAAGGGAACTGGTTATTGCTGCTTCTGTTTATCTTAGTACAAGCTTTGGAGAGTTAGTCACTTGAACACATGATGATTTCTAGAGATAATTACAGCAGGTTATAAAGACTATTTGTTGGTAAATTTCTAAGCCCAACTTAACTGCTTACATATTTTATTTAAGGGAACTTCAGATTAAAAATTGATAATGACCATACATGTGAAAGCTGTAATTAACCCATTTACTTATTGCTACTGAGGAAGCTTTCTTGGTGGGCACAATATTAATATGTTTCCATTTAATGACAAAGATAAAATTGTAATCTAAGTATAATGATGAGGACATTGCAACAACTTGGTCCATAAAGGCTGGAAGAACAAAGTGGATTTCCCCTGGACCCTGGATGAGCTGCACTTAGTATAGCATCTAGTCCCACCAGTCTTCTGTTTTCTGTGCCAAACTGGCTCCCTCACTCCTTCCTGTCATTTTTGGCATTTTTCCATGTGCTTAATTCTGAAAATGACTATATCATCATTGTACTAGAAATAATAAATGTGACATAATGTAGAAAGATGAAAGGCTAACAGTAATGTGAACTAAGGCAAAAACAGTAATCTCAGTTAGTTTATTATTATTCTAAATGACTTTGTATTTGTCAACTGTTTTGGCCAAGCAGAATTCCAAAACACTGCCAAAAACCTTTATCAGCAGTAGGAGACTGAAACTCACCACTAAATTCTGGCCCCTAGACAGCATATTGGCCAATGATGCTAGTGGCTGACTAAAAAAATGCCCACGTAAATCACAAGACTGGCAAACAGAATGGCATCAATGCAGTCAAGAAATGTAAATCCAACTCTGTTGTATGCTTTATTTCTTGGGGATTTTAAACTACACATCAAACATTCTAACAGCATTGATCCCTTAGCAACGAGATGGTGCGTGAGCTATGGAAATTTTATCAAGATAACTGATAGGAAATAGTAACGTAACTTATTGTAAAACGCTGTGGCCTTGTAAAAGGAGCAAAAAGGAATGTCAAAGTTGACCTCTCATTTCCAAGCAGAGATAATAGAGAACCTACTCGGCTTTTGGTGTGAAAAGACTCAAAGGACTATAGACTCTGTGTAAGAGAAAAGTTCACATCAATTTCCAATGATCTGAATTTCATTTAAAGGTGTGTATGATTTATGAAAAACAGAGTAATAAAGCATGAAATTTCAGATGAATTGAAAATATAATAACAGGAAATATGCACACTGTGTTTACTACATGCCTGGCACTAACCTTAGCATTTTCATGTACATTACTTTATTTACTGCTCATAACAATCCTATGAAGTAGATACCAGCATTTTCCCCATTTTATAGATGAGGAAACTGAGATACTAAAAGACAAGTAATTTGGTCCAAGGTCATACAGTGGATGAGTGGAAGAGCCGAGTCAAATTCAGGCATGCTCTAGAATGCTTGCTGTCAATCACTACTCTGTACTGCCTCCCATGGGTACAAAAGTGAACAAACATAACCTATGTTTAAAATTTAAAGGATTATTCCTAGGTATATATTTTGGCACAGAATGAATCCCAGTACTTTTAAGTTCTATTAAGATATAATATGATTTCTGGAGGTGCCAAGCAATACTAACAACAGCTCTACTTAAGTTTTATTTACAAATGAAATATGTAATTGCATTGCATTCATAGATTTAATGTCAAAATACATGGCATTTGGTAGATTAGAAAAATGCAGTTTAACTTCTTCTTGGTAAAAAGTGAGTGCCTTCTTATTGGATGTGCTCCAATGTAGGGGAGAATGCCTCAGATGGGATATGGAAATCAGATGAGTGGATGAATGAGATCCAGACACAGAACCATACTCAGGGTTTCAGCATCCCCATCAAACACGTCTGGCCATCTCCATCTCAACACTTGTCACACTATAGTGTAACCCTTGCTTATCTGTTTGCTCGACTGTCAGCTCCTCAAGGGCATGTGTTATTCAGCTTCAGTGTCTGCTCAATACCTCATATATACTAAGTTCCTAACAAGTACTTGCTAAACCAATGTAAGTAGTGAACATCTGCTATATGGAAGACATTGTGCTGGTGGGAAAACAAAGATTTGGTCCACATGCAGGGTAGCAAGGCAAAGTGCCCAGTATATTGTGGGACCAATAAAGGAGGCACCCCAAAGAACATAAATTGTCAGCGTGAGTCTTTATGTAAGAAATCAACTTTCCCCATAAATGTTACAGAATAAGTGGGAATCCCAACATGTCCCAATCCATTGCTTCTCTTTAAAAGTAGATCAACAACCCCCTTCCACTTCTAACAATTCATAGTTCTATAACTTAGAAGTGTATTGCAAAGTCTACAGCATCTGGTCATTCCAGATGTTTACTTCCTTCGAGCAGCACTGTCTTTATCCAGTGCTCAGTCCTAGATCACTAATACATAATGAAAGGGACAAGCAGCAAACTCAGGTTCCCAATGAAGCCTTTTTATGTTTCCATAATATAGCCACAGGGGTTATAAACATAGACTATGGAGTTAGAAAGTTAAGTTCAAGTTTGGACGCTGCTGTTTACTAGAAGAATGTCTTTGGGCACGCTACCTAATCTCTCTGAGCCTGAGGTACCCCATCTGTAAAAGGAGATAAATAACAACACCAACCTCACGGGGTTGCAATGAGGATGAGATGAGATAATATGTGTAAAGTGCTTATCACAGTGCCTGGCACAAAGTCAGTAGCTGTTTCCATTAGAAAAGAGTACAAAATTACATCCCCTCTTCCTATCACTTCTTAATATGGTCTTAATATTCGTTTTTTTTTCTCCCTAGTAAATTGTTCTAGAGTTAGGCCTTCTCTGCAACTAAAAACTGGTTGTCAATTAATGTTATATTTAAAGAAAAAGGTATGATTGTTTTATTTTAGGTCAGATATTACATGGGAAGATATACTTGAAAAAGATCCAAAGATACTACATATCTATAATACAACCGCAATCTACTACACAACTCAGGTTTAAATAGAAGTTAAAACTGTTCCTGTGTGTGTTTGTGTGAATGTGTTGGGGGGGGGGCATTTAGTACGTAGGATACCCTATTATAAACTCCTAATAAACACGTAATCGTAAATATGCTTTTCAAACAAAAAGAAGATACACTAAGATATTTTATTGTTGAGGCAATTTTCCAAGGTTGTACATATAGTGATTTCCTGGTCAAAGGCTGCTTTGGAGGGGTGCCAGGGTTGATATGCTGTAGAAAATCAACTGCAAAAATCACACATAGCCGGTGTACCTAATTTTTCTCCATGCATTTTTTGCAGATTCGCTTTTTTCATATGAATTTGTGTAGCTTCTTGACTGGAGTCAAGATAAATTGCCCCCTTTCCCCTTTTTCTATCTACTGCTCTGCACATATAAGACTACAGTTTTCAATTTGAATATTGGAAGAATCAAATTCCTTCCAAGAAAAGAGGCTACAGACCTTTGGATGTCAACACGGATATTTAGGAACATTAATGTTGTTCCAGGAACTGAGGCTAAAGGGCCAAACTTAAGCTAACCTTTTGACATAAGAGGGAGCTCAGATGATGAACAGACACAAGAGAAATCGAATAGAACTGGAATCTGAAGAAATGAGTAACTACCTCTCAAGGTCGGCAAGTCCTTTCTATTAAAAAAAAAAAAAGACAGCAAGTCCGACAAAACCAGACTTCCTTAGCTTTGAAAAAGACAACGTACTTTGCATCCTAAAGTAAATTAAATGTTTCTCGCAACTTAATGCAGCTGGGCAGAAGTGGAGGCAAAGGCTTTTACTGAAAAGCCATGTTAAGAGAGGTCTGTTTGGAAATACCTCTGATCACTCACTCACTTTTGTCTTCGTTGCTGGAATTTTTCCACTTGAAGCTCGACAAACAAGTCGTTAATCATACATGCAAACACACAGACACGCACAAAGATAATGCAGTAAAGACTTTGGGAAAAAATACATTCTCTATATGTATTTTAATTTTAATTATTTAAATCATTAATTATTAAACATTCAAATGAGTGTTAATAATTTTAATTAGTTAATTTTAATGTGTAAAGTTTGTTGTTAAAAAACATAATTTCACTGAGCAAAAGGACTCTGGGGTTGTTATTATTGATACTATACAAATCCCAAAAGAATCCATTTGCAAATTCAATGGCTTTACTGAATCCAATAAATAATTGTAATAATTATCAACCAGAGAGCAGACCCCGGCAGAGGAGCTGAGATGCCTGAGAGGTATAGTTAATTGGTAACACGGAACACAGCCTTTGAAGAGATATCAGATTAAATTAGCTCGTTAAGAGATGCATAGAGTTCACAACTTGATTACCAAGCTGTCTGATTCTCTCAAAACAATAGCCTTAATTGAAACCAACCATATAAACTTGCCTTCGTTTGCAATTCTTCCAATTATCAAGCAAAGCGCTGAAAATTGTTGATCACAGATTTAATCAGCCCATTCAGGCTATTATTTCAAGTTTGGATCTGCTGCCTATTTTTACCTGAACAAAGTAAAATATACTCTCAGTAACTTAAATGTGAAACCATTTGGTGTGCTTCTCTATTTAGGATAGTACAGAAATCTATTTTCTCCAGTACAAAATGGTAAGGAAGAAGTTGAAACTACAAATCATAAACAAGAAATTAAAGGCAAATTCTTCATAGTCATTTTAGAATTACACTTAACATTTTCCCTGCAGTAAGGGGAATCTTTTAATCTAAGTTACTGCTGACTTTGTGCAGTGTGTTCTCTTGGCAGGAAAATGTTATTAAACCATTTTGATTCCTGTTGATGGAGTAGTCTTAAATTCTTATCAACAAGTCATGTTTGCACAGTAATTTGAAATGCAGCACAAAAAACCAAAAGCTGAAAAAAATTATATACATATACACACCCACTCATATATGTATGTTTATATGTATACATATATGTGTGTGTGTATATATGTATGTGTGCGTGTGTGTGTATACATATATAGTTTGGGGGGGAAGAGGGAACGTAGCTTTAGTACAATTTAATCCTCAGAATATGGTATTCATTTTAACCATCAATTCCCAGGCATTCCACCTAAGAAGCCCTTTTTTTCTTCCTGGAATATATGGCAAAATAAACACAGTTTAGGAAATCCTGATTTAGATAATTAGTACCTTTACAATAACTTCAAAGATTTAAATTTTTCAACATGTCACAAAATTTGCATCATCTTCTCTATAGAGTAAAAAGCATTTTCAGAACCTCAAAGCAGCAACCATTTCTTTTTGACTAGAATCAAACATCACCCTAGACATTATATACAAGGCTTACATTAGAAATATTTGTACCAATAATCATCAGCTTCTAATAAAGGAAGAACAAAGTATGTTCAAGAAGAAAGAACTGGGATAGTGATTAAAATGAGGGGAATTGAATCTGGACCCAAGGTTTACTTTTTAAATTACATGTTAAAATATAAAATCCACAAAAAACTGAAGTTGCCAGATGTGACCCAGGGAAGCTGCTGCACATGTTAAAATTTCTAACTTGATGAAGGACTGACACTGAATCTTAGTCTAAAGGGAAATCGTAGAGTAAAAGTCCATCCTTGGCAGTTATATTGGAATCCTTATTATTTTTTATAGCTTTTCCCACCTTCTCTTTTTTTTTCATTGAGCCTGACCTATAGAAAGATGCCAGTCACATTTTCACTAATTCAGTAGCACTGACTTGTCTCTAAAGCCATTTAAAAACAACCCTATCTATTATTTTGGGCGAATTCCACTGTCTTTTTTTTTTTTTTTTTTTTGTCCAAACCTATCCCAGTTCTTTAATGACAAGCTTAATCCTTTACCTTAAGGGCAAAATGAATAAACACCAGAGCTCTTCACAGATTACTTAATCAGACTGCACAAATAATACTACTGTGCATATTAACCGAGACGCTGGGCAAGTAATATAGGCACTCGATGCATATTTGGTGATTTACAGACATTTCTACACTTGATGAGTAAAGATAGGATGAAAGCTCTGCTTCACCTCTGCGTCCCTGTCAGCACATCTAAGTCACTCCTACCCTAAAAACAGCAACAAAACTCTTCCTTCCCTTGATCCTACTTCCTTGTTAAGTTCCAACATTTCTCATCCTTAATCATCAACTATCTCAAAAAAGCAATCACCACGACTTTCATTTCCCAACTTTTCATTTACTCCTCAGCCCTCCGTAAACTGGTTTCTGGTCTCTAAAATGTCACCAACAACCTTTTAAATACCAAAACTAGTGGCCTCAACTTACATAATTCCTTTGATATTTGTTGATTTCCCGCCCCCCACCCCACCCCTAGAAACTTTCTTTCTCCTTTGCTTCTGTGGCACAGAGAGATTCCTCCCCTGATGCTCTCCTTGGGGTGCCCTGACCACTCCTAGGGGTAAGAGACTGACTCGCAAGGTTTTGCTCTGTTATTTTCTCTGCATTTTAGACAAGTTTAATCCAACTTTGTTCTAGGTTTTGCTACATAGCTGTTTCAGCAGCACTTCCACTCAACATCATTTCACACTCCTGACGCCTTACTCTTCATCCTGTTATTTCCCACCTGACTGCAGCACCATCCACCAGACAGCTAAACCAGTCATTTGTTCTATCAAGATGATTAAGAGATTAATGTTGGTTTGACTGAAAAGGAAATAAACGTCTTCACTGATAGAAGAGGCAGGCCATGGGTCATGAGATGGTCCCCAAATAATGAAGAGAATATAACTAGACAAAGAAGAAATGATTTTGTGTTTGTGGGGTTGTATTAAAAAGTGAGCAAAGGGCTGAAGGTGCAATTTTTAGCCTGATATCTACTGATGCCAAAGAGAGTATTTGCCTGGCTAGAACCAATTGCACTTCATAGCTAGAGAAAATGTTGTCATAACAATAATGAAAGCACCCAGCAGAGCATCTGGCTACAGTAACTATTCGATAAATGTCAGTTGACTCTAAACGTCTATTATAGGACATTTTTATTGGGCGTTCAAATTTTATTCCTATATATAAACTCCTGCCTACAGATATTAAGATTGGAGGCGAAGGTGGTAGTAAGGTAAGCACTGCCATCCAAGAACTCCAAGAGCCAATGTCACCCTTTCTGGGCCTGCCCAGCATAAGAAGGTGTCAAGGGAAGTCGCAGGCCTCTGACATCTCACGTGGTTAAGTTCTATACCACTATTCACACCCAGCAAATCAGAAACAGACCCTTAACGACACAAAAGCAATGGTTGTTGATTCTACTTTCTGACTTCTTATTACCTAAGTTCTGTCCTGCTCTAGGAAGCTAAAAATTTGAAGACTCCGAAGTCTGCATGTGTGCTTCACAACACTCCCTCTACAGGGATTCAAGGAAACCCAGCTTATTTTCACTTAAGAACCAACCAACCAACCAACCTCTCATTTCAAGAGGGGTTTGTTTTGTCTTGTTTGAATTATTACCCAACATGAGGAACAACAGGAACCAGAGCTCCTGTCCTGGAGCTGAGATGACCAGGCTTTTGTTTTTCTTATGTGCAATCATTGCAGGCTTCCTGAAAGCATGAATGGTGGTGATTCTTGGAAGCAAGAGGTTTCCCTCACTTATCAGTTAGGAAAACCTCTGCCAACAGCAATACCAACATCTTAATTTTCTTTTCGCCAATAGGGTCCCACGAAAATGAGGAATATGATAAAAGGAATTATCCAAGCAAAAGACTAACAAATCTAGCATCTCCTTCTTTCTCTCCATCTTCCTTCTTCATTCTAGAAGACAGTTTGCCCTCACAGTCTCATTGCCTTCGGAGGGAAATTTTCATTCACGATAAACAAAATAAACTCACCTGCCGAAGGTCTTGTGTTCCATGTATACCTTGAAGTTTTAAATGAAATTTGACAGATGTGTTACACAAGGGATCATAATGTTTCACAGACTGAGAAAAGCTAGGATGATGTGTGAAATGAATGACAGCTTGGGGTTTAGTTGGATTTAGCACACTTTCTTCCATAGCTTTTTCTTATCACTATTAATTTGCCAAGTATTCACAAAAAAGACCCACAGGGCTAAAGTGAAAAAAGTAGCTAAGTGTTCATCAACAGATGAAAGGATAAAGAGGATGTGGTATGTACACACACACACACACACACACACACATACACACACACACAAAATGGAATACTACTTAGCCACAAAAAAATGACACAATGCCATCTGCAGCAACATGGACAGACCTAGAGATTATCATACTGAGGTAAGTCAGACAGATAAACACAAATATCATATGATATCATTAAATGTGAAATCTATAAAAATGATACAAGTGAACTTATTTACAAAACAGAAACAGACTCACAGACTTCAAAAACAAACTTATGGTTACCAAAGGGGAAAGATCAGGGAAGGGATAAATTACAAGTTTCGGATTAACACAAACACACTACTATATATAAAATAGATAATCAACAAGGACCTACTGTATAGCATAGGAACTGTATTCAATAGATTGTAATAACCTACATATATATATATATCACTTTGCTGTACACCCGAAACTAATACAACATTGTAAATCAACTATACTTCAATAAAATTTAGAAATAAAAATAAATACATATATTGCAATACGACTCAGCCATATGAAAGAATGATATTTTGCCATCTGCAACAACATGAATGGACTTGGAGGGCATTATGCTAAGTGAAATAAGTCAGACAGAGAAAGACAAATACTGTATAATATCACTTACGTGTGGAATCTAAAAAGTACAACAAACTAGTGAATATAACAAAAAAGAGGCAGATTCACAGATACAGAGAACAAACTAGTGGCTACCAGTGGGGAGGTGAGGGGCAATATAAGGGTGAAGGAGTGGGAGGTATCGGGTATAAGAAAGGCTCAAGGAATATAGCCAATATTTTGTAATAACTGTAAATGGAATGTAACCTTTAAAATTGTATAAAAAATTTAAAAATTTTAAAAAGTAGCTGACACCCCAAACCAATGACTAATTTTGTTTGCCCAAAACATACAAACAACCATATGCTTGTTACAACTGAAAATCCTGAATAACTCACACTTAAACTGCCCACATCTTATTCTACCTACTCTACGCTACTAAAATGTTGTTTATGGTGAAACAGATGCTATAGGCAGAGTTATCCTGTGGCCTAAAAACATACATATTAGTGCTCTCTAAACAGCTTTAACAAACAGAATAAGATAGCTAGTGGGAAGCAGCCGCATAGCACAGGGAGATCAGCTCGGTGCTTTGTGACCAACTGGAGGGGTGGGATAGGGAGGGTGGGAGGGAGGGAGACACAAGAAGGAAGGGATATGGGAACAGATGTATATATATAACTGATTCGCTTTGTTATAAAGCAGAAACTAATACACCATTGTGAAGCAATTATACTCCAATAAAGTTGTAAAAAATTAAAAAAAAAGAAATAGTTAAAACCTGTCGCTCCAAAGATCGGGAAATGTATGCAGATTAATCCATCATTTTTTAGTTTTTATCATCATGAATACAGTAATGCATGGAACGTTTTTGTCGGTGATGGTATAACACTTTATTATGGTGTTTAATTTGTTTTACATCCCATTTAATAAATTGATTGCTAATTACACAACCATTAGATGTGTAAGCCTTTCTCTATTCTTAACAAGTTTTAAATATGGTATATCTGAAGACGGAGATAAGAACTCATTTACAATTGACAGAATTTAGTTACCAACTGATTACAGCTGAGATTGTATTTTATTTCCAGAGCAGTAACTTAAGTTTAACATTTAAATGTCTGTGATGAAAAGCCTAATTTCATTTCAAATTCTCCATGTGGAGAAAGCAGCAGTGCATTAAGGCTCTGAAAGATGTCCACAGTAAAAGACCTTTGGGAATGAAGTCAGCATGTTCAGCCATAAAAGAGATTTCATGGCACTGGCAGAAAACTGGGGATGGGAGTGGGGGGGTAAGGACAAGATCCATATGATCATATGTACTGGAGAGATGCAACAGTACCCCAGAAGGCAAAATTTTCCTCCCCCTCACAATGATCTAATTCAAAGCAATATGCACAAATTGTCCAGATTTCTAAGGTGGTTTCCAGTCTCTTAATGGATTATACTCAGTACCTCATATGAGTAAATCTTTTTTTTCCTACTGCTGGGCCTAATTCTCATCAGTACAAAAAAGTAATTAGAAACGCTATGTGACTACCATTGTCTTTATTTGTGTAATCATTCCCATCAATATCCTAGGTATATTTAACAGACTCTCGGCTTATGCCTCCCATCCACAGTTTTAAAATTCATTTTAATGTGTGCCTTTGTTCATTGAAGAAGAAAATAGCCACCCACAGGTTTTCTTCCAAACATGGTAAATGTGTACATTTATATTTATTTAAAAATCAGCTTTCTTCTCTCTTGATATGACCATTTTAGATTTGTAAAAACCAAAACCAATTTTTGAACTCATCAAACTCATCTTATATTAATGTGGGCTTTTTTCTACATTTAAACTTTTTAACCATTCTTTTGCTGCTACAAGCACCTCACATCCAGCCATCCCAAGATTTTTAGTTATTGTTGTTGTTTGTCTAAGATGTCTTTTTTTGTCTTCTGTTCCTAGCTAGCATTATTTTCTGTGTCTCATGGTCTATCAATATCACTTGGTAAATACATAATACTTACATAAAGTGTATACCCTCAGGACTACAACGTATCATAGACGTTAAATCTTACAGCATTCCTACAGCAATATGTCTCACTTCTCAGTTTGAAAAAAAGACACACAACTGTGAAGGTACTTAACCAACATCATTCAGTATGTCAGCACCCAAGACCCCAGTATCCCTTGACCACTTCCCCTTCAAAAAAAGAGAAAAAAACATTTCTGACCTGGTTTGAAATAACATCTACTAAAACACTGACTTTTAAACCGTTTCAACAGCAACAAATAGTGAGAAATACATTTTACATCCTAACTAAGTACATATGTGCATAGATCTGAAATAAGTCTCACAAAAAATATCTAAGCTTACTACACGATATATTCCGATGTTTTCTTGCTGTATATTTTATTCAATTTTGTTTAAAAGTAATGTTAGTCATAACCTACTAAACAGACTTCATTATGCACTAATGACTTATTGCCCACCACTTGAAGACTACACTGATAGAACAAATAGACTTTTCACATGCCACAAGGTAATGGTATTGGCTTCACTTATAGTAGGGTAAATCTTCATTAATTTTGAGGCCACTAGTACAGACTGTGGTAACTGAATCCGAACCAGCTTGAAATATATTTTGGGATAACCTACAAAGAAAGGGTTTGCTAAACAAAACACGATGTCAAGAAGATGGAAGGGGTACTTAAACTCCTAGAACAAGATACTTCTAAGGTTTCTGGATCATTATTTAAATGCAGCTGTGTTGCTAATTACAAATGTGTGTTAATTCAGGTAATAGGACATCTACTCAGAAGAACCTTATTTGTTCTTAATCCAAAACATTTTGTAAATCAGAATATTGTCTTTAATCTGAGCTCGCAGAATTTTAGTGTATCTTAACTTTCAAATGCAAGAATGCTCAAAATAATAAAATCATGTTTTCAAATTTTTTTTTAGTTCATCCAAGTCATTTCTTTGTTTATAAATGTGCTCGAGGCCTCATCTAATAATAACAACAGTAATTGGTATACAGTTCATTTGTAGTGTTTTAAACTTTGGAAAACTTTTATTTTTTGAACTGGTTATAACCAGCAATCTTTGGATTACTGAATATTTTTAAAGCATGTAATGACATTTTCCAGACCCAAAAATGAAACGTAATATTTGGTTTGTGCCGCCTGTGACAGATTTCTCAATCCCATGAAGAAACCCAGGTGTCTGGCCTATTATGATGGCCTGTATTTTAGAGGTTCAGTCCACCCCTGCCATTCCCCCACCAAATTTGGTAGATATGAAAGAAAATTTCAAGGTAAAGGACCAAGCCAAGTTCTGAAGTCGGGGTGTCCCACAACCTCCCTTATGTGGAGGTATCTGTTAAAGAACTTAGAACAGATGTTTAGCCTTTATAAACATTTAACATTTTAGCAAATTGAAGGCTTAGGAAGCTAAGGGAGCAAAGGACAGGCCAGGAAGTCAGTAATTCCTGGATGTGAACCTAATCTCGGTCCTATTCTGTTTTTGCTCTAAATCAATGCCAAATTCTTCACACCTCAGCTGCTTTATAGCAGGCAAGAATTATACTGCGGACAAAACTGTTTCCTGGGAATGTCTTAGGTTAAATGGTTAATGTTACAGCCCTCAAAGGTGCTTCCACAAGAGGCAAAGCATTCTTCATACATATTATTTACCTTTTCTTTATATTAGGGAATTGAAACGGAATATCGGTGTCCTGCTAAACTGACCTTGAAAAGAGATCATTCTTTCCATCCCTAAATTCTTGTCCACTTTGGCAATGATCAGTTATTCAACCAATTAGGAAATTCAACCATGTGATCTTAAAGGTTTTTAAGGTAGCTGTAATACCTGTGAGTTGACCATTTTCAGGCAGCTAATACTTGGCGAGTTCAGGGCCCTTATCTTTATTTGTCCCCTCTCCACTGGGTCATCAACCTCACCCACGTCTTGATTTGGCACCCTGTGGGAAAGTCAGTTGGTCCCTGTCATGAAAAGAAGCTCCGCTCTTCATACCACAAGGCAGCACATCCATATCTAGCTCTGCCGGCGCTGCTTGGGCTCTTCAAAAGGCAGACTGCGTTTTCACTTTCTCCTCACCACTTCGTGATAAAAGCGCCCTGGTCCCTTAGTGGCATTTAATGAATGGTCGTCTCTCCCTGGATTTGGACTGTTGGCCTTTCCGACCAGTCATTAACTGGCAGGAAATGCCCTTCTCAGCAATCACTATTGTGTAAATAGAGCTATAAACTTTCAAAGGCCCATGCAACCCCAGACCCTAAAGCTGCACGTGTGTGTGGTGGGAGGGGGGAATCTTGATTGTAAAAGCACTGCCTTCCAAATTAAACTCAAACCACATGATAGTCCATAAAATATATAAAACATGCAGTCCAGTGACAGATTTATTGTGGCCCTACAGAAAAAAGCCAAAAAAAATCTCTATACAGAAAACACTGCTACTTTTGACCCAAGTAGCCCCCAAACAGGAAGTTAAAATCAAATCAGCCAGCTGTGGTCTCACTAAGTTATGAAGGAGACCAGCGCAAACGGCATTTCCTGTCATTGCTTGTCACCATTTCTCAGTGCCTCCGTCTGAACTGTTTTCATAGGTGGCTAAAAATATTATGGAAATTTATTTGGGGATAGATGGAAGGGCAATGAGGAGGGCTATTAGATGATTTAAGCTTGCAAGTGAAAAATGCAACTTTTCCAAAAAATTTTCCTTAGCACAGGTCATACATACAACCAGTCACTTGAACTTCTGCACTTTTAATGAATACAGGAATAACAGACCACATTAGGAAAAGTAAAAGTGCTCAGAATCAGACATTAGATAGCCTAGATGTTTCCTGTTAATTTTGGGTTTATTTTCAGAACCACAATTTGCATGCATCTGATTAGTAAGAGAAAACTGCAGACTACAATATCCCAGAGAAGAGGAACTACCTTCGTAAATTTGGTTTCTCTCTCCCTCTGACTCTCTGTCTCTTTCTCTCTCTCACCAGCCCACAACATCGTGTGCAACTTCAAAGTATGTGCATGTAATGAGAGCTCTCTAAGGGAATCACATTTTAGATCCTTTATTATTATCACCACACTCTTCACAACATATGGAGGTATTCTCTTCTTTTTCTAGCACTGTGAAACGCCAAGCCCTGTGTCACATTTCTCCAGCCTGTCAACTTCTCAGTCACAAAAGAGCTTTGGAGGGGAAGTTTCAGTCGGAAAGTACAAGCATTTTGCCCTCGTATTATTGCTACAGTATGTCCGAATGAGTCCCCCAGCAAAACCAGGTTTATCTCTCTGAGAAAGAGGATTAATAAATGGTAGCAGGGCAGCTAGTTGGCCAAAGTTCCGCCAAACTCTAATGTCTTTCTCAAAAAATGCCTTCTCTTGGGGAGCCTGTCAATCTGGTTCCAGCCCAGACCCTGGCTTCAGAAAGCCGCAGAGCGCTTATTGACACAGCCCGTGTCTGTGGCTGGGGCCACTGCTATAGGCATTCATGAAACAGATCAGATTACATGGCACCTCCTCGACCACGCCCCCCCATGTTTTTCTGCATTTGAAGACCTTAGGCAGAAATGTGACCCTATAATCTGTACTGTTTTTCACTTCATACTTCTGGGTGAGCTAATAAAGTTTTTCTTCGTGCTATCCAATTACTTAGGAAAAATGCTGACATCAACGACTTGGGAGTTTAAATTTTTCTCAAAATCACTTCTGAAAAGAATCCACTCCTTTTCTTTGGAATCCTCATCTATCACAGATAGCAAGAATTTGGGGAAACACCAACGTGTTCTTTAACAAAATAGCACCCACAATTGGGCCATTTATTGAATGCCTGCTTTTCAGAGGACAAACGCAAACTCCAGTTGGGTGCTGAGGTGAAATGTGATCTCCGCCACTGTGCCATGCCTCTGGTTGAGCGCGTTTCTCTATACGTTTTAAATAGAACTCAGAAAAACCACTATATAGTACATGAATCCAATCATAATAAAGCAGCCACCTTAACATTAGGTGACAATCTCATTTTCTAAGTTTATAAAGCAAAAAACTGAGGAATTATACTATGGGATATATGCCCAAGCTAATATTGTACACGGTGCTTTTGTTCTGCTTTGTTTTGTTTTCCTGCATGAAGGTTGAAGACTAAAAACAAAAGGTGAAATGCAAGCTCTCTGGTTCTTTCACTCTCATTTTTTGCTAACAGGCCACCCCCCCAAAAAAAAACACCCCCTTGTTTGGTTTCTTCATGTTGCTATATAAGGAGAGACTACAAAAGCTGTACCTAAAGACTGATGGTCCTCCGGGCACAAAAGATGATTGTGGTGGATCTGAAATGGCAGCTCTTGTCTCTCCCACTGTGTGGACTTTGCTTTCTGGACACAGTAAAAAGAGGCGCTATTCATACCTGTATCTTGGTAAATAAAAACCTATGCAAATTCACCCTCTAAATGGGCAATCAGTGTTTGACTGAAAATGAGACAGCTCTCAGTGTCCTTTTTGGGTTTTGTCTGACTTCATCACTTTCTAAACTATACATGACACAAGGCATCTGAGTCACGGTATTTCTGATTTTGCTCCTTTTTTTATCTGGTGAAATGATTTGAAGGACTGTTTCTACATAACTTCTTGTTGCAGACTGATTTCTCTGGGATGTGCTGGAGATATACTAAATGCAACTACAGGTGACAGAAAAAGAGCAACTGGTTTTCAGGCTACTCCTCGAGGTCTCAGCCCAAAGGTTGCCATTTCTTGCTTTTCCCTGGACTTGTGAGAGAGCTGTTATCAACGCCTCCAGCAGGATATTCTGTTTGTTGTTGTGTTAATTTTTTTGTCAATAATAAATAGATAATGCTACCTGAAATCACAGGAAGGCTGTTCATAAAATAAAAGAACAAGTTAGAAAGACTATTCTCCCATTTACTTAACCAAGTTTTACTGAGAGCCTAGTATGTGCCAGGCACTGGTGATGTGAGGTAAGGAGACCCAGGAACTTGCCTAATAAGGAGTTACTCATACATTCAAGGAAGCCTGAATAAGCCTTAGAAACCATTTTCAGATTTCCACACCAGTTGCGGGCAATGCCAAGAAGCTCGAGATTCAAAGAATAACTGTTGGGGACAATTTTAAGCTAATTTGAGTGATCCACACTGGAAAACAAGATCCGGCAAACTGTCAGTCTCTAGGATGCCCCTATGGCCTAAGGAGATCACAGAGCCTGCCCGAAGTCTAATACCAACCTCCTGCAATTCTGCCCAGACTGCCTTTCTCAATTGGAGGCCCTTCACTTCTGGGCCCCTCAAGTTCACCCACTGTGTGGGCATAAAACGAACTCCTGCCTAACGTCAGAAACAAAGCACTCCTTCTACTCATGAGCCAACTTAATGCTGATGGAGGAAGGACTTGAGAGTGGACATAATATTTTAACAAGCGTGCCTAATTGATTCCTAAATCTCTCATCAGTCTCCTTTTTACCCCTTAACACTTTGTTCTCATGGCTATTATAAAGAGTTCTGGGGTTACTATGCTTGAGTTTCTTGAAAAGGATCATATACATATAGAGGGAGAAAAAAATATATATATATACGTGTGTGACATACGTATGTGAATATACACAGCGTACATGTTATATACATTCATATGTATATTCACTTACATACACACACACACACACACGTGCTTAAATCAAGCTTCCTTTCATTTCTGTTTCCTCTTGAGTTGTGATCAATGTATCCTTTCTCTGAAAGTTAACTGACTGGAGTTGAACATACAGAGCCTCAGAGAGCAATCATGTAATACAAGCATTTATTATGAATGTTTTTAAAAAAAGAAACTTTTTTTCTTTCATTGAGTTGGAGGATTGCTGTAAAAATAGGTGTTTTTCCCATAACCTTCCAGGAATAAATCAATGCACGGCTGTATAAATTGTCGTAAAATGAAGACTAATTTGCACACGTGTGTGCTTTCATGTGCCCAGACAACTTGGGAGTACCTTTATTTCTCAAATAAAAATAAGGTCCCTCTTCCAGATTGCATTATTTCTCCATCCCTCTTTTAAAAACACTGTCACTCTATTTAAAACCAAGTAGAAGTAAATGATGGTTTTATATTGTCTTTACTAGAATGATCTGGAAAAAAAACTTTTCTGACCCGTTTTAGGTCATATGGATGTCATTAACATCTGATAATGTAACTGATAACTTATTTATTCTAATTCTCGAAGTTGCCTTTCCAACATTGTCATTTGGCTGTCCTGAGGCAATATATAACCATTCAGGAAGAGCAGAATGCCACAGACCATCTGGATTCCTTAACATCTAAAAGCCTTTCTTTTGGATAATTTGCATTTGTTTGTTTTGGGTTGGTTGGTAATTAAACTACTTGCTCCCAAACAGTTTTATTCTCTTAGAGGAAAAAGGCCCACTTCATTTTATCTGAGGCACGGGTTTCTTTCTATTTTTTGGATCGAGAACTGCGTCACACGTAGGGAGAGGCAGAAAAATCCCCCAAAGAAACAAAACTGATTTCTACTTTCTTGACATCACATACATTTATAATGGGGAAAAAATCCATCTGTTCACCCTACTGAGACATTGTTATAAGAAAACTCAACTGTATGGAAGCACCTTAACGAAGTCAAGGTGAGTGTAGCCTGACTGCTCTTTCAGACACTTGATAGTTTTAACATGGCAGTGACCATTATCTAACTTTAATTACAGGATCAAATTACTTGTCAAACATGGACTGTAACTTATTCTTGTCTGCTAGGCCCCAATCCCTGTTTGTAATCCTATCAGACAACGTGATTTATTTCGAAACAGAACAATTCTGCCACCTTCCTGAATTGACTGTGCTGTTAAGCAGGATAAGTGTACATTTTTCGGAAGGAAAATCTTCATCACGTTAGGGCTTCTCACTCTCTTCTTTCCTTCCCTTCCGTCTCGCATATAAAGACAGTTGGGTGGAGAACAAAATTGTACTTCCAACTACACTGTCAGCATCTGAACAGCAGCCCACATATGGCCACTGTTCCAGCACGTGCAGTACTGTACAGCCTCCAAAGACAAAACCTTTCTTCCCCAGGCTGCTGTGATTACTTTTTCATACGGTAGAGCTGGGCAGATAATAATACACCTACTGGTCAGAAGGATGAAATACACAGGTGCCTAGCATTGCGGTGAGAAGCAAGAGAACCCATTTGAGGCAAATAAAATACAAGCAATTAGGGGAATGCTGTTCTAAATTACTTCAAATTTTGAGGTTCTTGCCAGCTCACAAAAAAACAGAAAATCTTCTGTTTAAATTAAAAGCTGCGCACGAAATCTGCTCCTCTGTGAGTTTACCGACTACTCATTTTTCTTTTTAACTCGACATTTATTAAGCACCTAATTTGTGCAAAGCATTGCTTAGGTAAAAGGTAGGTTCAGGAGATTACCAAAGAGAATTCGGATACCAGCTCAGAATCATAGGTTTTATCCCCCTTAAAAAGCAGCTGTTGTGACATGCTTTGAGTGGACAGTTGAGGGAAAAAAGGGACTTTATAATAGTCCTGGGAATCATTATGAGGGCTTAAAGCAGAGAAGGAAATTAGAGAAATGAAGTAGCTCTTAGAAATAGAGCGAAACATTCAGTCACCACTCCTAGCCCAGCACTATATCAATTCTCTCTCAAAATATGTTTCTTTTTCTGACAAACTCCTTCACCTGTTTTCACACAAGGTCTCCAATCTCATCACTATATGAAGCCGCAGCATGTTTAACTGGCAAAATGTCTTCCTAATGTATCTGACACTAGTTCAGCTTGTCTGTTCTGGCCCCAAGGTTTAGCACCCACCCCATCACCCCCTTTTTAAGGATGCATTTGGTCCAAAGTCATTCAGCAACAAGGCAGCACATGAGGAAGCAAAGCTTCATGAGCTGGAATCTAAGGATGTAATCACTAAAAATGGGGGAAGTTGCTTTTGGTCACCCCTGCTCTCTTGCAAAAATGCAACTATCTATTTCTCTACCTGCAGGAGGAACTCTCCTTTCAGATGTGAAGCAATGAACTGCCCCAAACACTTCTCCCAACCATAATCTGGAAAACAGATTACATAGTAACTCCACTGCAAACAGTTCAGTTCTTTTTAGGCACACTACAGCACCTGGGCAGGAAAACTGCACCATTTCTAATAAGTGCAAAACAATCTCTTTTCCCCCGCCACTCCCCAGAAGCTTGCTTAATTTAATAACAGGAGAATCTGCCAGCCAAGTAGCTTCTACTGCTTTGGGAGAAGTCGAAGGTGGACAGAGGTAGAATAGTATCAGCTGGGCTATGGGCAGAAGCCCTTTTAGGCTATGTTTAGGGAAGTTTCAATAAATATGAAAGCATCCCCCCAAAGTATTACATATTGAGAAACATTTTCAAAACAACTTTTAAAAGTATTTAAACATTAAGGGGCTTCTCTGGTGGTGCAGTCGTTAAGAATCCGCCTGCCAATGCAGGGGACACAGGTTCGAGCCCTGGTGCGGGAAGATCCCACGTGCCACGGAGCAACTAATAAGCCCGTTCGCCACAACTACTGAAGCCCGCACGTCTAGAGCCCGAGCTCCTCAACCAGAGAAGCCACTGCAATGAGAAGCCCACGCACCGCAACGAAGAGTAGCCCCCGCTCGCTGCAACTAGAGAAAGCCCGTGCCCAGCAACAAAGACTCAACTCAGCCAAAAATAAATAAATTTATTTAAAAAACCATTAAGGACTAGATTTTCATAGGCAAAATGGAAAATGTGAATGTAACTAGAAAAATCTGAGGTCTCTGTTAAGCTTCACTGACAATATGCCTTTCATCAAAGGGAAAAAAACCTCAGGTCAAATGTATTAAACACCGATGTCTAGTCTTTTGTACAGCTATTTCAAGTCTACTTTCCAACCATTATATCAGTAACCACCCAAAGACATTAAACCAGGGAGTCAACAGAGCGAAAAATTATCAACCATTTCAAAATTAAATCTTGCAATAGTTTTAATTGATGGTTTCCCATGAACTCAGTACATGTGTAGCGTTAGGCTGTGGGGATCCATGCCCAATTCATAAACACTAGCATTTAAGGAACATCTAAGAAAAAAGAACTTTTAGAAAACACACTACCTTAATTACAGCAACAATAAATTCACCCTCACTGTTGTATCAATCTCTACCAATCAATAGTCAGTAGACAGAAAAACACACAGTAGGTCTACTAATGATAAAACTACACAATTGAATCACCTGAATGTTAACTTGGGTTGCTCGTCTTGATTTAATTTCATTTTCTGACCATAAGAGCTATTTGTATGAACGCTAAAAATTAAAGTTACCGTTTCAATAGTCTCCTAAAATCTACCTTCAGGCCCTTCAGATGCCGGTAGTAAAAGCAAGCTGCCCAAATGTGATGACCCAGAGCGGGAAGAGACACAGCTCAGCATGAAAGCTGGGGCACTGCCCACGATATCGCATGGCCACGGGGAAATGAGTGGCTAGAAGCATTTGCTGATAATATGCCATGCAAGTTCCTTTAAGTTACAAAATATATATTATGTATGTTATATATGCAATATATATAAAGAAGAAGAAGTAAAAAGAAAGGAAAAAAAGAAAGAAGGAAGCAGAACAATAAGAAGACAGACCAAAGCCTTAAAATTGCAAAAAGTTGCAGGATTACTTTTCCTTCTCTTTGCCATTTTGAAAAAATAAAGTTTAAAAGGCATTCGATTTCGTCGGCGTCCTAGGAAGGCAGCCACGCTCACCAACCCCAACTCCTCGCCATCCTTACCTTCGGCTGCTACTGCGAACCCAGAGCCTAAGGGGTCCCGCTCTCAGCGGCAGCGGCGGGGGCAGCGGCAGCGACAGCGGCACATGCCATCTGTTAGCGGCAGAAGCAAAAGCAGCGCTGCGCGAGGTGGCCCCGGTGCCGGGAGAGCCTCTAGCAGGGGTGAATACTCAATGCCGCCATTTTAAAGCGAGGCTCCCGAAATCATTAGATATAAGCAAATTAAAGCCCGCCCCACCTACAGAACTTCAGGGCTGGGACGGGCAACCCGGCTCCGAGTCGGCCGCGGTGGGGTATAAATTGTCAAGCGAGAGACACGCACACGGGGACTCCAGGACGGAGGCGACAATCCCTCCGATCCCCTCTTCTCCCCACCCCCTGTGCTTTGGCGAGCCTCCTTTCAGGCCCAGAGGCCAGAAGATTTTCTTTTACTCGACTACTTCGGGGCCCTTCCCCGGGGCCGGCCGGCGGGCCGGGGAACAGCGGAGAACCCGGGCCGGCCCTCCCCGCGCCTCCCTAGCGCTTGGTTTAGTCCACTTGGAGCACACCTAGAGCTCCCCGGCTCCCCAGCTGCAGGCGGGCGTTGGGCTCCGGGCCGGGCGAGCGGCTGCCATGGCAACCCCGGTCCAAACCCCGCCCGGCCGCAGCCAAAGGCGTGCCCTCCGCCCGCCGGCCCCCGGCAGTGCCCAGGCCCCTGCGGCGGGCAGGCCCTCGCCGCGCCCCGCGCCCGGCACACGCGCGGCGCGCCGAGGGCATGGCGCCGGCGAGGGGGCTTCGGGCGCCCGAACGGCAACTCCCGCCAAACTCCGCCGGGCAATGGAGTGGTGCGCGGGCGCTCCCGGGCTGGGAGGCGGCACGCTGCCGCCCTCGGCCGCCCGGCCCCGCCCGGCCAGGTAGCGTTGCACACCCCGCACCGGCCCCGCCGCCGCCGCCGACCTCACCTGTCCCGGCGCGCACCGCTCCCAGCCCCGGACGCGTGGGAATGGGGCTGCGTGCTGCGTGCTACCCACGCTCCCGCGCCCGGGACTCTCTGTCTTCCGCCTCCGTCTCGCTGCTCCCGGAGAGCGCCAAAAAGTCGCGCGCCGGATCCCGCTCTGAGTGCGGGCACTTTCTTCCTGTAGGGCGCTGTTTCGTCGCCAAATATATTCTTTGTGTGGTTCGCTCTTTCGTGCTCACTTCTCCCGGAGCGAAGCGCGGGCTTTATTCGCAGGGGGTGTGGCGCCTTTTCCCCCCAACCCACAGGCCCAGCCCCCGCTGCAAAGGCTTTTTGTTATTTCATTAAGGGAAGGGGAGGGGGGACAAATCATAAGGCTCAGGTTTTACAAAAGCGAGAACAAACAGAGCTTGCACACAGCCCCGGAGGGGGCGGAGGAGGGAGGCAGCAAAGTTTCTAGAGCTGCAGGGTCAGAAGTGCCAATGAGAAATGCAGTGTGGTTCAAAGCTGTACTTTTATAGTCACTTCGGATACAGGTAAGGTGAAATAGGTAATTCCAAAAATGACCTTAGTCAATAAATATGTCGGCCCACTGAAGGCAAAATATATATATATATATATATACATATATATATATATATATATATATATATATATATATATATATATACTCACCAGTACTCACCAGCTGCCTTCCTGGGTCCTGTCCCTTCTATAAATCTTTTATTTCCCTTTGAGACGCTAACCTCAGAAAGGGAATCATTGATCTGTGCGAATAGTTCCCCCTCTTTAACGGAGTTTGAAGGGTAGGAGGAGCCCTTAGGTAGGGTACCAGATACTTTTGAATGACAAATGGACAAAGCAAATGCAATTATATATTTTGACTTAAAATAATGTATATCTGGATAGCTAAATTACAAGTTTCGATTTAATGCAAGTGTAATAGGAACACCAGCTGTCCCTTAATTGGAGCCCCACAATAATAAACGCATACTTTTATTTAATCTTAGGAGGACAGTTGTAGCTGAAAACACACACATATGCAGGATCCTCAGTGACAAGCTCATAGCAATTCATGGGCTGCTTTCCTGCAATGAACTGCTTCACCCCAGTACAGAGTTCTACATGCTCTGCAGAAAGTGCAAAAACATTACAGGAGATATTTAAGCAGCAGTGAGAAGAGTGGAGTGAATTCTCAGGCTCATTACGTTTTAAACGATTCTGCCCGACTGATCCAAATAGAATTCTCCAGCTGATATTAGGCAAGAAATCAATCACTGTTAAATGTGGGATAATAGGAGCAGTTTGTGCTCTTTAAATAATTGAGAAAAACCCTCTGTGGTATCTGACAAACACTGTGAAAGTTATCAGGACAACGTGCAGGGGCGGTGTCTGATAGGTTTGTAATAGTGGGTAGAATCCTAGCATAAGTCAAACAGAAGGCAGGAGTTTCTAGTTATTTGAAAAAATGGAAAAAAGACACTTTCATTCCTAACCACCTTTCCCCACCTCCCTTCCAACTTGCCAAATGACCTGCCCTACTCTAAAAGTCAAAGTTGGCTGACATAGGAAATGGCTTTTGCAGTCCAGGAACTGCCATAGCTAAAAGTAGGAGGTGTTGGCTACCACAGTAGGCTGGAGAGAAGGGCAAGGCTGAATTATATAACTTTATACCCAATGATCTAACAAATGAGGAACTGTTATCACAGCGAGTCAACAAAGGAGTCTTTATGCTAAACATAACTTGGGTCAACACCGGTTCCCTTACCTCTGCCCACCGTGGCAAACCACATCTCCTGTGGGACACCCTGGCTTTCCCTAATCCTACACAAGCTGGCTTGATTTTATTGTTATTGCATGGCTGAAATAATTGTTTTATCATAAATTTCAAGTCACAAGTAGGTCAGTTTGCTGGTTCTCAATGTAGCACAGCTTCAACACTGTCTCTTGCTGGAAATTTCTGACCAGTGAAAGTTGCAAATGAGACTTTATTATTCTCTTTTTCACACTGAAGGGGAGAACAACCTTATTAACAAATTTGAGCCTGGTAAACTGTCCTCCTTGTATCCAGGGTGGTGTGACAAATGAAGCTAGGCAAATTTCCATGCATCCAGGTCATTAGGGAGTGTTTTCAAAGGCAGTAGGAAATTGCTGTCTCCTCCCCTCAGCATTTTAAAAGAGCCCATTTGCTCTCTGAGGTAGACTCACCTTGGAATTACTTTCCACTTTAGTGGAGTGGGTAGAGCTAGACAACGTTTTCTTTTCTTCTCTTTTCCTTCGGCGTGACTGGGGGCACAACCCAGGAAAAATCAAGTTGTGTAATCACTGACCCACTAGATGAGTTCTTAAAACGATGTATGTACATTATAGTCTCTGAATAACTTACACTTCTCTCGTTGTGTTTTGGGATAGCCTCAGAACCACTGCTCCTAATGGATCTTCAAAGGTCAGTGCTTCACATTACTTGGATTTAAATTTTCACTCCTGTCCCTCCCCCTGCAGCCAGTCAAATACAACAGGTAAGCAAACATTTAAATATGCTTAGGGAATGTACTCTCCGTTATGTCTTAACACACATACAGATGTAAAGCTAAGACTGTAGGTAAGGACGTAGCAGCCTCTCAAGTGGCCTGTTCTTACAATAAATCTAATTAACTTGGATGGATACAGGAAAGAATTCTAAAAGTTATGTAATGGTTTAGTAACAAAAGGATTATTGTAATCCACCACCAAACAAATGTTGTGTTTTTAAAGATGATGAAAAGTAAAACACTCTCAGATATCAGTGCCCCATGGTTTTGAGGGATTTTTGAACTCTCAACTTATTCTACCAGAATTATGTTTTTACTCCTCTGTGAAGGCACATAACTCATTTATTATTCTTTTTCAAAGATGGTCAACTGATGCTACAGTATTGGACATGCGGGCAGGGTCGTGCTATACACAAAAATGTGAAGCACCTCCTTTCTCTTTTGAACCTGTGGAATTATTGTCACCACCTAATGTCATTAGCAGATAGTCCTGTTTGCTGCTGCTGTTCTAGCAATGGCTCCACAGCCTGCAGCCGCAGGACATCATTTGTGGCCACTCCATACAGAAGCCTCTGGCTATTTAAGGGTGGTTGAAGGGCTATAGACACTGATTATTCATCCATTTCTGACAAGCCTTTTCCATTTTCCATTCAGAGCTGGGAATTGGGGGGCTGGGGTTCACACAAAGGTTCTGATTAGATACACAGGAAAAGAAGACAGCAGACTCTCGTTGTTAAAAAGGTTTAGACAGTCAAATAAATGTCAGCTTCCATGGTAACCCCTTTGTAAAATGATGCAGACTGTATTTCTTACAGAAGGAGTGATGAGGCCATACAATAACTAGTTGCATCCTGAAATCATTGCAAACATAGATAATAACTAGATCAACATTCTCAGGTTGCAGAGAAAATTTCTGAAATTCATATTTTTCTTTCACTTGGACAAAACTGTCAGAATTATCTGAATACGTTCTAATAAACGCGGAAGAAAACAGGAGAAATATTAAAGAATCACACGCTCCAAAAGGTGATTTTCTTCCCCAAGCCTTTGAAGGATATGTTATACAAATTATCCTTGAGTACTGAAACATATGGTATATTTCTTAAAATTCTCTTCAGAGGGAGATGTGGTAAGAATGATACAGATAAAAATGATACAAAAACGTAAGAATAGATTCAAAAGATAAGAATGATATAAAAAAGAAAAACATGGTTTATTATCACTTAAGTATATGATCTTTATAATAGCAGCCATTTACTATGGAACTACTCCATGCCAGCCACTGTACTAAGCATTTTTCACAAGTTAGCTCATCTGATCCTCACAATAATCTCTATAAGGTAAATATCATTATGTCCCCATGTTAAGAACAGGAAAGTGAGGCTCATCCAAAGTAATGAATTAGCAAAGCTCTTAAGTGGCAGAACCAGGATTCAAAGTTAGTTGTCTCTGATGACAGGGCCCATGGTTTTAATTACTAGCCAGTACTGAATTAAGTGATTATGGGGGCCAGTTGGATTTGAACTCAGACACTTGCTATGCCATACTGCCTCTCACTGATATGGGCATTTTAATCAAAATGATGCCAATAAAATATAGAAACTTACTAAAATAATTTTAAGCCTTGATCAAATATTGTTTATCCCAGATATGTAAAGATGATTTAGTCAAAAATATCAATATTATGGAAAAATGTATGGTCATCTCAGTAAATGCCAAAAAGGCATTTGAACCGTATGCTAACACATATATATGGAATCAAAAAAAAAATGGTCCTGACCAACCTAGGGGCAGGACAGGAATAAAGACGAAGATGTAGAGAATGGACTTGAATACACAGGGAGGCAGAAGGGTAAGCTGGGACGAAGTGAAAGAGTGGCATGGACATATATACACTACCAAATGTCAAATAGCTAGCTAGTGGGAAGCAGCTGCATAGCACAGGGAGATCAGCTCGGTGCTTTGTGACCACCTAGAGGGGTGGGATAGGGAGGGTGGGAGGGAGGGAGATGCAAGAGGGAAGAGATATGGGGTTATATGTATATGTATAACTGATTCACTTTGTTATAAAGCAGAAACTAACACACCATTGTAAAGCAATTATACTCCAATAAAGATGTGAAAAAAAAAGGCGTTTGATAAAATCCAATTCCTTATTATGGTTGATATCTTTTAAATATAGGAATAGTGAACTACCTCTTTAACATGATAAAGGATGATAAAGAATTAATCTGCCTATTGGAAAAACAAAGTCATTTCCTATAAACTGGACCTAAATAAGGGAGCTTTTATTCATGTATAAGCTTAGTGTTTCTGGAAATTCTTGTTTTGGTAATAAGGTATGAAAATAAATTAGAAGTAAATATTGGAAAGGAAGAGATTAAAGATAGAGAATTTTTAGATAACATTAGTATATACCTAGAAAAGCCACAGAATTAACTTCAAGTGATTAGACAAAACTACAGAGTTCAGCACATCGGAATATTTATCAGTAAGGCAAAAAGGAGAAAAGGTAACACATTTCAATAAAGAAAAACACTAAAGTATTTGGAAATAAGTGTGAGAAAAATAAATAATATGAAAACTTAATAGCAGAAATAAAAATATGGATAAATGTAAAGTCATGCTACATTTCTGAATGGGAAGACTGATAGCATGAAGCTAATACTTCTTCACAGATTGATTTATAGATGTAGACAATTCAAATGAAACTATCTCTTATTTCAAAAAAGATACCACATTCATTTGTAGTAACAATCGTGCATGACTATCCTAGAGAAACAAAAGTCTAAAAGAATTATCAAATATTAGAATGTGCTATAAATTAACACTAGTTGAAATGGCAGAATTCAGATGCAAATCAGAAATATTGATTAGTAAACACAAAAGTGAGACCACGAAAAGGCTCTAATAAATGTAAGAATTGAATGTGTGATGAACAAAGCATAACAAAACAATGGGAAAGTACCCATTATGAAGTAAATTCACCTGGGGTATCTGGTCATGGATATGGAGAGGAATTAACATAAGGTTTTATCTCTTACCATATATAATGATTCTTTCTACATGAAATAAAAAATTAACTAGTTAAGGAAAATTTTAAAAATTAGGAATTGACTAGAGTATTTAACTTAACTATAGGAATTTTTAAAGTTTTGAAGTAATAGAAAATACTGCAAAGAAAAGACTGGTCAGAGAGTACAACATAATACAAAAATGTAAAACCATTATCGAAACTAAGATTAAATGGTGGAAATGCTAGGAAGATCATAGATATATGACTAGCATCTGAACTGTAGACAGAGGTGCTATACAGGTACAAGACAATTATCAGATCCCCAAGGGACAAATGTTCAAGGAACATCATCACCCTAGAAGAAATCCATATTGTTCTAACTAGGAGACACCATTTGATACTTAACTTAATTGCCCCAAATAACAATTTATAAAACCCAATACTCTACAGGCTTTGGAAGAATAGGCTCATTCAAGTTGCTGATGGCATTGCAAATTGGGTCAACAGTCATAGAAATGCCCATAGTCCTGGAACTAGGAATCCCAATCCTGGGAAATTACTCTAAGGTAATAATTCAACAGAAGAAGAAAAAAGCAGCCTTAGTTTGAATATCAAAAGCCTTGAAGCAACCTAAATATCCAACAATAGGGGAATGATTGAGCTATTTATTCTATATTAATACAACGAAATTGTTTAAGCACTGTAGAAAAACAAAAAATTGTACAGGAAATAACATTAATAAAAGGTTACACTGCAAGATGAGATTTTCACTTTAATTGTATCCATGAGTATTCATAAGGATAATGATCAGGAAAGCCCAAAGATTTATATCTAGGTTTTTAGAAATCTAATAAAACTGGGGAAATTTTTAAATTTTTATTATTTTGGCAAGCTAATAAAAACATTATTAAATTGGAGAAATATTTGACTTCTATTTTAAATAAACTGCTTCTATTTTTCTCACCTGCCATTTCTTTCGGTCTTTCCCTGCATTTCTCAATGTCTGTTCTTTTACCTTCTATGAATATTTCTCTGGCCCTCTGTCTCTTTCTTCATTTCTCTCTATTTCAACTCTCTCTCTTTTTCTCTTCTATCACCCCCTTTACTCCACCTTTTTTCTTTTTATTCTCCTTAGCTTTTTTTGTGCCTCTGCTCTTCGAATGGTTAAAATAAGAGACAGCAATGTATTCTATTTGTTTTACCTGTTGAAGTAAACATTGCTTTTGTTCATTTTAAAAGTGAATGAGACAAATTCATTAGGTTTGAATTCCCTTTTAAAAAGGCATCCAAATTGAATTGTCTTTTAATGATGTATGCATGACCAAGGCCAAATCAAATGCTTCTACAAGGCCTTAAATGATGTCAAGTGGAAAACACTCCATATCATAATTTCATTAGATTTATCACCACAGAAAGAACAATAAACATAAATATGAAAGATTTACATTCACATGTATAGGAAACCCTTGCTATTCCAATTTTCAAGGTTTCAAATATCTAACTTTTAGTCATGCTAAAATATGCTCTAACCTCCATGCAACATGTTGATATAATCATTACAGTCTCATTGCATTTTGCATTCATGATATTATTAATAAAATATGGTTATGAACCAGTACTCTTAACCATGGAACCTGAGATGATACTGAATGGTAATGAACAAATGCAGAAAATGGGCAAGAAGCTAAAAAATATCTATTGGTAATATAGTAACCTTAGACAAGTTCTTTAATCTCTCTCAATTTCCTCATAAATAAAATCCAGATAATTCTAGAACCTTCCCTGTAGCATATATTGTAGTATTAAATATGACAAAGGGGGACTTCCCTGGTGGTGCAGTGGTTAAGAATCCGCCTGCCAATGCAGGGGACACGGGTTCAAGCCCTGGTCCGAGAAGATCCCACATGCTGCGGAGCAACTAAGCCCATGCGCCACAACTACTGAAGCCCATGCGCCTAGAGCCTGTGCTCTGCAACAAGAGAAGCCACCGCAATGAGAAGCCCGCACACTGCAACGAAGAGTAGCCCCCGCTTGCCACAACTAGAGAAAGCCCATGGGCAGCAACGAAGACCCAACACAGCCATAAATAAATAAATAAATAAATTTATAAAAAATATGACAAAGGTTTGAAAGCCCTTACAGTGCCTGGAACATAGTAAGTGCTCCATCAGTGAAAGAAGGTGGAGGCCATTGCAGGTTTGGGGGCATAGTGTGCACATTGGCTTAGAGGCAGGAATGCAGAGGGCTTGTCAGGGACAGTGAAGAGACTGGCTTGGCTATAGTCATACTGGAGGCTTAATTTGGCACATCTTCCTTTTACTTTTAGAAAATAGGATTAGTCACACTTCAACGGATCCTTATCAAACCTTCAGAGCAGCCGCCAGGTTTAAACATTCCTTCCCTTTTTGGAGTGGAGTGGGGAAGGGAGGGCTTGAGAGGCAGTTCCTTGTCAGTCTTGTGCAACACCGAAAGGAAGAAAGTGATATCAGCCCCAGAGTAACTCGGGCTCCTACTAGCAACGTCAGAGTGCCAGATACGTGACCTGTCTCTGCCCTGCCAAAGGGGGGGCATGGCATGAGAATGTGTGCCTCAATGGTGAGTCTCTGTGAGCCAGTGACTATGTCTGGTCCATCTACTGATGCTATTCAGAAAGGGGGAACTTGAATTTGGGATGCTGATGGGTATAATATGATGATTAAAGGCATGGATCCTACAGCCCCACTGCCTGTGTTCACTTACTAGGAGTGTGACCTTGAGCAAGTTACTTCCGCTCTCTGTGCCTCAATTCTTTTTTAAAAACTGGAGACAATGATAGTACCTACTTCATGGGGTTTGTGGTAAGAATTAAATAAGACAACATATGTAAAGCACTTAGAATGCTGCCTACCAGATCATGAGTGCTGACTATTTTTATCCATGGACAAATAGCTCATTTCTCAGCTTCTCTTGCAATCAGGAGCATTTTCTTCCTGGGTCCAGAGAGGACACATCCCAAATACAAAAGAAGAGGATCATGGGTTTTTCCCTTTAAATCACACTTGGGTGGGGCCTATTAAAAGCCATAAGACAGTGGCATTGGCACCAGGGAGATTTTGTAAATGGCCATAGAAATCAGACGAAGGCTAATCCTGAGAGCCTGGGTTGGAGGGGGGCATTCTCTCCCTCCCCAGTCTGCAGTGAGACCTGAAATTTCCTGCCATCATGCCATAATGTCTTCAAAACCCCCTCTGGAAATGAACAATTACCCAGGAAGAATAACACATTAACTTGTTAGCTTGATGAACACTTTAGCACAGGTTACTCTTATCAGATTATTTAGCTCCTGGAAGCTGGCCCCTGAAGGCAAAAGATGAACAATGGCTAAATGGTGCTGGGAGGGAAGAAAGAGGGAAAAGGAATCTGGAAGCAGCCTGAGGGCTGCTGAGGACTAAAGCTGGACAAATCCAATGTCTGCATGGGCCCCTGGATGGAGCATAGAACTCCCTGACCCCTACGGTCTTCCCTACTTCATTTATCCTTTTATTTTCCTCTTCTCTCTTTTTTTTTTTTTGTGTGTGTGTGTACCATACATCACATAGCACAGGGCCAGGCACACAATCAACAGATATTTATAAAGTACCTGCTGAGTAAATAATTGCCTATAGTGGACAGAAGTCTCCAATTGCTGCAGGGATGTGCTATCTTGAACACAATTAGCTATGGTTCTATAACTGCTGACTAGGAGGGCTTATATTCTGGAGGTTTACCTGCTCCATACGGTGAGGCAGGCACTTGAGGCTGGGAACTAACATGTACTTACTAAGAGAGTACTCAAAAAACAAGTGGGATATAGTGATGGGCTCGAGAATCAAGCAGGGGTAGAAGATCCGAGAAGAAAGGCAGTACACATTCAAGAAAATACCAAGTCAGGATTCCTTCCAAGAACCAGGAAAAGGCTGAGTTTCCAAGAGAGAGGAAATTAAGAAAAGCAGCAGCTTTTTATTGAGTGCCTTCTTTGTGCCAGTCACTTTTACTGACCTTGCCTAATTTATTCCTCACAATCGGACCCAAAGGAATTATTGTCTCTATTTTTTAAATGGGAAAACTGATCATCAGAAAAGCTGGGCAAATTGTAGCATACTGTAGTGGCTAAGTGCGTTGACTTGGATCTGAACTACCTGAATTTGAATCCTGGCTCTGCCACTCATTAGCTGGGTGGTCTTGGGCAAGATTGTTAATCTCTCTGTTCCTCAGTTTCCTCTTCAGTAAAAATGAGAATAATAACAGTGCCTACTTCCTCGAATTATTATAAGGCTTAACTGAGTTACAAAGCACTTACAGCTGTGCCTGCCACATATGGGATGTTACATGAGTATATGTGAAATAAATAAAATAAACTTGCCCATGTTTATGTGACTAGTATGAGAAAGAGGCAGGACTTGAGCCCAGGTCCAAAACCTTCAGTCCTAGCACAATTCTTAACTCCTCCATGGAACGCAAATCTTACTTTTCTTCAAGGACTCCTTGAAGTCCTCAATCCCCCAGAAAACTTTCCCTGACCACTCCCTACTTTGATTTACAGCTTAATACTCAGTGACAGACTGCTTGCCTAATGATTTGGGGTTTTTTCCTGCACGTATCTTGTTTTCCAAACTAGCTTATACAGCTCTTCTTAAGGATTTGACTTACCTCTTTTTATGCCGCAAAGTGCCTAGCATTTCTCTGTGTTTTGAATTGAAATCTTGCCCACAGCTCTTGAGACGAGTGGTGGTCTTACAAAGTTTTGAGTGGGACAAGTGTATTGCAGGTCATAATCGTTCAGGATCCTTTGGTGTATGAAGCACACATTTTCCACATCTGCCCATTTGTTTTCACAGTTTTGGTTTCACTCTAACCAATGGATGTAGAAATGATACTATGGTTTCTAACCTATTCAATATAAAGTTTTAGCATGTCTTTTCTGTGGGATTTTTATTTTTTATTATTATTATTTTTTTACCGGTACGTGGGCCTCTCACTGTTGTGGCCTCTCCCGTTGCGGAGCACAGGCTCCAGACGCCCAGGCTCAGCGGCCATGGCTCACGGGCCCAGCTGCTCCGCGGCATGTGGGATCCTCCCGGACCGGGGCACGAACCCGTGTCCCCTGCATCGGCAGGCGGACTGTCGACCACTGCGCCACCAGGGAAGCCCTCTGTGGGATTTTTAAAAAGATTTTCTCAGTTGTTATCATTTTAAAGCATTTGCTGAAGTGTAGTTAATAAGAGATAGAGACAGAGAAACAGAGAAGCAATATGGTACCGCCAAAGTTCCAGTAAAAACATAATTTTCTGTGTTATCCCTTTCCAGGCATATGGCACGGAGTCATAAGAAATAATAGCAGTGGAAAATGGCCAAATGCACACTGGTGTACTTGAGCTAAGTACAAAAGGAGATATAGAGTTATTTTTAAGATACAATCTATTTCTAAAGTGCTTTCTGAGCCTTAAAGGTACTGTACAGTCATTATCTCTGAAAGAAAAGAGAAATGTACCTAAGTTCTAAAAACACTTGCTGAGACAATAAATGAATGTGCTGAATTTCCCTGATCAGAAGCCTTCATTCCAGTTTGATGCAAGCCATAAATGAAATGACTTGGTTGATTATAAGTCAGTCCCCCATGAACATTTGTTTACATCTGAAAACCACTACACATAATTGCTGTCTCTGCTCAGGGGAGGCCCAGCTGGGATTACAAGAAGTGTTGCAAGGTTCAACTGAGGTGTTATCACCAGTTATGGCATGAATCTGGCACCACATGTCCACGCTGTCTCTCTTGGCAGCTAGATCCATCAGTCTCTCTCCTTCACACAAGTAAACTTAGCCAAAAAGACAGCAGAAGTCTTGGGAAAGAGAACATAGAGCAGTAAGTAACATTCAGATCAGGCATATCCTCTTTGCTCCTGAGACATAGTCTGAGACACAGTCTGTAACACAGTAGTTACCATGTTCTTTCAAAAAGCCAGTGATAGTACGTTTTCATTGTCAAAGAGAAGGGCTTGGAGAAAAGTCAAGATCAAGGATATACCATAAATATTGATTTCCCAGAAAAATTACAATTGGCAATTTTTCTTAATCATCTTTTTTACCTTTTATTATTGTGAAAGCAGTACAGGTTTGTTTTTTTAAAAGAAAAACAATTTATTGAGTTATGTTTGACATGATAAGCTGGATGTACTTAATGTATACAAATTGACGAGTTTGGGGATAATTATATATCCATGAGACCAACACCACCATCAAGGCCATAAACATATGCATCACTTCCTTAAGTTTCCTCTTTATTTTTTATTGTTGTTGTTGTTGTTTGGTGGTAAGAACACTTACTATAAGATCTACCTTCTTAGCAAATATTAAGTATATAGTACTGTTAGCTACAGGCACTATGCTGCTCAGAAGATGTCCAGAACTTATTTTTCTCACAAGCTCTGTACCCTTTAACTATCACCTCCCCATTTCCCTCTCCCCACAGGCCCTGGAAACCACCATTCTACTCTCTGCTTCAATGAGATTCAATATTTTACATTCCACACATAAGTGAGATCATACAGTATTTGTCTTTCTCTGTCTGACTTATTTCACTTAGCATAGTTCCCTCAAGGTTCATCCATGTTGTAGCAAATGGCAGGATTTCCTTCTTTCTCCTGGTTCAATAATATTCCCTCAAATATGTATGCCACCTCTTCTTTATTCATTCATTCACTGATGGACATTTAGGTTGTTTCCATATCTTGACTATTGTGGATAATGCTACAATGAACATGGGGATGCATATATCTCTTCAAGATGCTAATTTCATTTCCTTTGGAAGTTTACCTTTACCCAGAAATTGGATTGCTGGATCATGGTAGTTCTTTTTTAAATTTTTTGAGAAACCTTCATACTGCTTGCCATAGTGACGGTACCAACTTATGTTCCCACTGACAGTGTACAAAGGTTGCCTTTGTTCCACATCCTCATCAATACTTGTTATCTTTTGTTGTTGTTTTTATTGTTGCTTTAATAATAGAGCATCCTAAGAGGTGAAGGTTTTGATTTTCATTACCTTGATGATTAGTGATGTTGAGCACCTTTTTGTATATCGTTGGTCATTTGTATGTCTTTTTGGAGAAATGTCTACTCAGGTCTTTTGAGCATTTTTAAATCAGGTTATTTGTATGTTTTTGCTATTGAGTTGTATGAATTCCTTGTATATTTTGGATATTACCCTATCATCAGATGTATTGTTGGAAAATATTTTCTCCCATTGCATAAATTTTCATTCACTTTATTGATTGTTTCGTTTGCTTTGCAGAAGCTTTTTGTTTGAGGCAATCTAACTTGTTTATTTTTGCTTTTTTGCTTTTGGTTTCATACCTAAAAATCATTGCCAAGACCACGTGAAGGAGCTTTCTTCCTATGTTTTCTTCTAGGAGTTTTACAGTTTGTGGTCTTAAGCCTTTCATTCATTTTGAGTTGATTTTAGTGTATTGTATAAGATAAGGGTCCAATTTCATTCTTTTGCATGTGGGTATCTAGTTTTCAAAACAACATTTATTGGAGAGACTATCCTTTCCACATTGTGCATTGTTGGTACCCTTATTGAAAATTCATTGATCATGTATGTGGGTATTTATTTCTGGGCTCTCTATTCTGTTTCATTGGTCTATGTGTCTGTTTTGAATGCCAGTGCCATATTGTTTTGATTACTATAGCTTTGTAATGTAATTTAAAATCAGTATGTGTGATGCCTCCAGCATTGTTCTTCCTGCTTAAGATTGCTTTGGGTACTCAAGAAATTTTGTGGTTTCATACTAATTTTAAGATTGTTTTTCCTATTTCTGTTAAAAATGCAATTGGAATTTTGATACAGATTGTGTTGAATCTATAGAACACTTTGGGTAGTATGGACATTTTAATAATATTAATTCTTCTGTTCCATGAGCATGAGATATCCTTCCATTTATTCATGTCTATTTTAATTTCTTTCATCGACGTTTTATAATTTTCAGTGCACAGATCTTTTACCTCCTTGGTTAAACTTATTCCTAAATATTTTATTGTTTTGGTGCTATTGCAAATGGGATTGTTTTCTTAATTTATTTTTCAGATAGTTTATTGTTAGTGTATAGAAATGCAACTGATTGTTGTATGTTGACTTTGTATCCTGCAATTTTACTGAATTAATTTATTAGTTCTAATAGTTCTTTGGTGGAGTCTTTAGGGTTTTCTAATATAAGATCGTCACATGCAAACAGAGATAATTTTAATTCTTCTTTTCCAATTTGGATGCCTTTTATTTTTTTTCTTGCCTAATTGTTTGGCTAGGACTTCCAATATTATGTTGCATAGAGGTATTGAGAGTAGGCATCTTCATGTTGTTCCTGATCTTAGAGGAAAAGTGCTTTTAGCTTTTTGCTGTTGAGTATGATTTGGCTGTGGGCTTGCCACATATGGCCTTTATGTTCAGGTATATTCCTTTTGTATCTAAATTGTTGAGCGTTTTGTTTTTCTTTAATCATGAAAGGGTGTTGCATTTCTCAAATGCTTTTTCTGCATTTATTGAGATGTTCATATGATTTTTATTCTTCATTTTTTTAATGTGGTGTATCACCTTAATTGATTTGTGGATGTTGGACCATCCTTGCATCCCAGGAATAAATCCAACTTGTTCATGATATATGATTCTTTTAATGGGCTGTTGAATTTGACTTGCTTATATTCTGTAGAGGATTCTTTGCATCTTTGTTCATTAAGGATATTGATCTGAAATTATGTATTCTTGTAGTGTCCTTGTCTAGCTTTGGTGTCAGGGTAATGATGGTCTTGTAAAATGAGTTTGGAAGTGTTCCCCCCTCTTCAATTTTTGGAAAAGTTTGAGAAGGATTGGATTAATTCTTCTTTAAATGTTTGATAGAATTCATTGGTGAAGCCACCTGGCCCTGGGTTTTCTCTGTTGGAAGGTTTTTGATTACTGATTCAATCTTTGTACTTTTTATGCTATTGGTCTGTTCAGAGTTTCTATTTCTTCATGATTCAGTCTTGGCAAGTTGTATGTTTCTAGGAATGTATCCATTTCTTCTAGGTTGTTCAACTTGGCATACAATTGTTCATAGTAGTCTCTTATGATCCTTTGTACTTCTGTTTTACAAGTTGTAGTGTGTCTTCTTTCATTTATAATTTCATTTATTTGAGTCCTCTTTTTTTTTCTTAGTTTAGCTGAAAGTTTGACAATTTTGCTTATCTTTCTGAAAAAAACCAACCCTTTCATTTCATTGATGTTTTCTAATATTTTTTTAATCTCTACTTCATTTATTTTTGCTCTGTAATTGTTATCGCCTCTCTTCTGCTCACTTTGGGATTAGTTTGTTCATCTTTTTCTAGTTCCTGGAGGTGTAAAGTTAGGTTGTAAATTTAGATCTTTCTTTTTTCTTCATATAGGCATTTTTCACTATAAACTTCCCTCTTAGAACTGCTTTTGCTGCATCCCATAAGTTTCGTTATGCTGCGTTTCCATTTTCATTTGTGTCATGGTATTTTTTTAATCTTCTTTTTGATTTCTTCTTTGACCGTTTGGATGTTCAGGAGCATGTTGCTAAATTTCTACATATTTATGAATCTAATCATTTTTATTGGAAAAAAATTAGTCTATTCCATTTGAATGTGGAATGATTATGGGAGAGTAACATGTAACTGCTTCTTTATTAACAAATTTGAATTTAAAATAAACTTCTTTAATGTCTGTAAATTAGGGATATAATATTATATACCTCAAGGGTAGTTGTGAGGATCAAATGAGTTTACAACTGTTAGAAGTTGTAGAACACTATAAGCACGTAGAAAGCCCTATGTAAGTGTTTGCCATATAAATAGAAAAATAAAATCTGGGAAGAAAAAACTAATAAACATCGTAATCTTTCACTTTTTACAGCTGGCATTCACATGTAAATGACAGTATGTAAAAAAGGATTTTTGTGGTACAGAATTCCTCTCATCGCCTAGCTATACAATATAGATGCATGACATATTCAATTCCATATTTTACACATATGCTTTTATTTTCTATTTGTAATGTGACCTAAAAGACGTTAAATCTTGCCTTGAGAGTCTGTATCATTGCCTCCAGCACTACCGATTTATTATATATTCCATATTCTTAGAAAAATCATCAACCATCTTATTCCCTCTGATATATACATCTTATCTCTAAAAGGGATATGGGCCTATTTCACAAATATGCTTCGGAAAGAATTGAGCTAATTATTCCTTACCCTTGTCTTTTTATTAACAAGTAATGATAAAAACAGGTTACCAGATTGGTTCTGCTGTTACTGTTATTTTTCTTAATGTTCAAACCTTGTGAAACAAAACCCGCTGATGAAGCCTTAATAAAAAGAGTCCCTTGAACTTGGTCATGTAAGTAACTTGAGTAACATTTCCAAAAGGTGGCACAGTTGGGGAATGAGGTGTTTAGATTAAAGTAGGAGAAAGGAAGACTCTTCTCGCTTTATGGAGTAAAGCTGCTTCCTACTGATCCTAGCCCAGCAGAGTGGACTCCTCTTCACTTCCAGACGAGGGTGGCATGTGCACTAATTGGCCTAAGCTCTCAGCTATGGATGTTTAGAAATACAACTCTTTACCAACCCTAAGGCTTTGCTCTTATAGCTATGCCATCACCCCTGGTGACAGCTCACTTAGAAAGAGATTTATGAAGATCCAAAATCTAGGCTGTCTTGGGTAGATCTGGCTGAGCAGAATAAGCCCGTGGAGAGGTAAAAGGAAGAAGAGGTTAAAAGGAGAGGAAGTACTGAATCTTTCCTCTAATCATTCTCTCTAGCATCCTATGTTCCACAGGAGACTATAATTTTGTTTCTGTGTAGTTCTTTCAGTGAGTAGTTCAGGTATCCCCAAGTATGTATAGGAAGAAGGTCAAAACTTGCTATTACTGTGCCGATGTGTGACACCAACAAGGCTTTAGGCAGCTCATCTCCCTTCTCCAGGCTTTGTTTTCTTCATCAGTAATGGTGTCACCTGCTCTTTGGATTATTATTATGGTTTAAACTTAGTTTGGCAAAAGTGATCATTCTCCCTAGGCTACGAACTCTTTCTGAGCAGGGACAATGTCTTACTTATATTTGGATCACTGTCACCTTGAATGTAGTGAGCGTTTTAAAATGTTTGGTGAATAAATGAATGAAAGAAGGAACAAATTAAAGAACAAAAGAATAGTGAAAAGGGTTGGACTAGGTATCTTCTGAGAGCTCCCCATGGCAGGCTGAATCAATACCTCCCCACACCAATGAAAACCAAATTTTGTATGGGTCCAAGAATAGATAACAGAATGATTCAGAAGAACATAGGAAAATATAGGTGAGTTCATTAAATCTCTCATATTCCTTTTGCTGTCTTCCCCAATTCCCACCCCCACTCTTTGTCCCCTTCATCCTAAAGGCTAAGATTTGCTTTCCTATTTTCTAAGGCAAACAGAGAAAAAAAATTGACATTTGCACTTCTCCACTGACCTGTGTCACTGTTTACTCAAAAAAAACCCCCACTTTCTAGTGCCTTAAAGACAGTCCATGTATGATGCAATATGTCTTTGGTAAATGCAGCCCTTTTTACACTAATCTGAGCACTTTCCCCCAGGTGCACAAAAACCCATAATGTGCCACAACCAGCAGAAGTAAGTCACAGAATCCCTTCAGTTCCAAAACCCTTGATGGCTGCCATTAGCATATGTGAACTATTTCTAAGCAGCTTCAACCTTTCCCCCCTGTGTGGGAAGACTTAGGCAGCCAGCTTGGGAACGCAGGCATCCTGGGCAGTGCTTCCCCAGATTTCACCAGCAATGGAAACTTCTGCCAGTTGCTTAAAGGTTCTAGTTGCCTCGGTGACTATTAAGTGGGAGTGTGACTATAATACTGTTTAGACCTTTACGTTTTACACTAAGGTCAGGGGAAAAGGCAACTTTTAAAATGGCATATACTTAAGTTGTACATTTATCAAAGTTTTTTTTCTTATATACTTCTGGTATTATGTGAAATTGAAAAGCTCCACACACTCAGGTAAAATAGAAGACCTCATAATGCAGGTGATTTTGAGAGAGAAAGAGAAGGGAAATGTGTAGATATCAAAGGACTGTTGGTTTCCCTTAATGCTGTTTCCAAGAAACAATTCCTTTAATGGACCTAGAAAGGAAGACCAAGGAGGACAGTATGAGGAAACGCAGTGGAATTTAAATCGATGGTTCATAATAATGTGTAATGAATGACTAAGGCTTAGATCAAAGCCCAGAAGGAAAAGAGCAGTCCATCCTTGGCTGTAAAAGTCACAAGTCAAAATGTAAATTAGCGGTGGCCCTCTCTGGACAGTACCATCCCTCTATATGGCTCTTTCTCTTTTAAGGAAACATATGCCACAGAGCAAACTCGAATCACTAGTGGACATTCTTAAAGTAATAGCTGTGTGCTCCTTTGCTGCATAATGGTTCAGGAACTGAGCCTCCTGACTGTGTCATTGCATAATATAATAGAAAAACCCAAAGCTGGCAACCCAGGGTTTGTTGCTTCTAAGAACCCTAACCAAGTCTAATTTCTATATGCTTGCACTTTCCAGACAAAGCATTAGAAGAAGAGGGATCAGGGCTTCTTCACAGGAGTATGAAAATCTGGTGACCCTCAGGAAAGGCACTGAAAGTTTCTCTTCTTCTCTTCATCCCACTCCTGCTGTGCCATGTGCTGTGTGCAAGTGGGCTGCATGCCCTGCCACCAAGAGTTGGCTGCATTTCAGTGGCAAAGAAGAAAGACGCCACAGAGCTGTGACTACTCCTTACTGCTTCTGAATATGATTTCTCCCGAATCCCATTACGTATTTTTTAGCGTGTTTCAGTCACTGGATCCTTAAAGTCCTTTTTCACACAGTGGCCACCCAGCATTAAAAGGATGTTGAATATTGCCAATTACATTTGTTGCTCAGTCCTGAACTGCGTTCACTGTTCCTACTAGTGCGGTATAATCTGCATGCAAGCAGATTTTTTATATTTGGAAGATTTGGAGTAAGTTACCTAAATTTTGAGATTCCTCAATCCAATCAGCAGAGATGCTTCATTAAGATGTTTCCTACATCAGCAGGACATTCAGTTCATTCCTCATTTTGATCCAATGCCTACTAAGGGGACTGAAGAGGCTATGTGTTATTTAAGTAGGCAAGGCCTAGGGTTTTCAAAATAAGTGACTCCTACTGAGTAGTTGAAACCTTTGTTCTACAGAAGGGGTGGTCAGTGAAAGTAAAATTATACTTAAATCATCAGCGAACAGGCTTGTCCCCTACCCTGTAATGATCACTGCCTGCCTAAAAAGCAATGAGACTACTGTGTTTCAGTAAAACTCTCAGTATTTAAAACATCCAAGTGACTTTTGTCTTTCAAAAGTAGCCTGTTCGATGCCAGTATTTCATATTTTGGACACTTCTTGGGGGAAATGCCTTTGGAGCCAGTATCTGAGTCATACAAGAAAAGCACACTTATTCCTTCAGATCCACACCTAATCATTAAACAAAAACAGCATTACCCAGTTTGATCCACCCCCCAGTTGCTCATAAGACTTGGCTTTCAAAGACTGTATGCCCTTTCCAAATATTAAATCCATTCTCAAAAGACCAAATTTTTATACCACTGAGAGTCATAAGAATAGGCTCTGAAGGCAGTTCCCAAAATAGTGGGTCAAAATAGGGGGAACCCCAGAATCCTACTGGAATAAATGCGTGGTCCCCAAAGGGACAACCCTTATTTCTATGTTTAAAATATAAAATGTTATTTAAACAGTGAGGAAGGGGTAAGAAACCTCAATTTAAAGTAGATTAAAAAAATCTAGGCTCCCTCATTTCTAAAGACAAAACTTGGGGTTAAAAACATTGATTTCAAAGGGCTACTGTGATAAATAAATGAGATAGATGGATCCATTTTATAGATCCCAAAGTAGACATTCAGGAATAAGATGGATGTGTATGTAGACAAGTAAGCATAAGTATTTATACATAAAATCAAATCTATTATATTCCTGTCTTATATCCATAAGGGAAACATGAGGAAGAGTTGAAGAGGATAGAAATGAAAGGAATGAGCATTTGAGTTTAGACAGATTAAAAGAGTAGAAAGGTGAATGTAGTTTAAAAGTAGAATAGGGAGGCTTGAAATTTACTAATGATTCACTTTTCCTATCTTAATGCCAAATGGCTCTATTAAAAAAAAAAAGGTTAAACCCTTGAAGAAGAGAGGACTACATTTAAATATAATGAAAAAGGAATTCTCAGTAACTGCTAATGGTGCCTAATTACTCCCAAACTGACTTAGGATTTCTTATTCTTCTTATACTGGTATTTCAATACAAAACACATTTAACTAAAGGAAGCTAAATGAATGGAGTAGCTTAATTTTAGTTCATTTGAACAAAACTTTACTGGATGAATTTTCTTTTCAGAAATATAACACTTGAAAAAAAAAAGAAATATAACACTTGATGCCACTCAAGACCCTTAAAATAAAGAGTAGAATACAGAATTTATCACAGATCTTTGAGTGAATGATTTGTTTTTAATACTTTTCTTTTCCTTTCCAAATTATACACTCAAAGAATCACGAGGATATTTCTCAAGTTAAACTCAACTCTAAGTATATTGGTGGTAGGTAAAAACTCAATTAATTGGAACTCAACCAATTAGAGCTCTCAAGTTACTGGAATGTTACTGTTATTAACTTGTACTCAGAAGCAAGTAACAAAAAACAAATGAAAATCTGCCAATTTAGTTAACAAATACTCCCAAATCTTCTGGAACGGAGGGTCTCTTAGTTTTACACTGAGCCCCAGTTTTCTACAATTTTCCTATGATAGCTATATAAGAAAATAAAGAAAGCAATAAAGGTTTCTGAAACAGTTTCTGTGTGCCCATCTGTGTGGTCTGGCCCTGGCTAACATTTTGTACTTATTCCTTCACATATCCTCTCTTCCAGTCATCCTGAACATCTGCCATTTTGTTTAATCTTGACAATAACTCTGTTTTTAAAAGTCACATATTTTAATTTTACAGATGAGGAAACTAAGGCTTAGCGATGTTAAGTAACTTGTCCAAGGCCATGAAGTTAAGTCACTTGTCCAAGTTCACATAGTTAGTAGTAATAGGCCTGGCATTTGAATCCAGGTTAGTTACACACCATAGCACATATTTGAATGATGACCCTTGAATATTTTAAAATCCTCAACCAGTATAAAAATTTTATATTGGCATTCATTAGTATCTCTGTCCTGAGTGGCCTATGAAAGTAAATTTATACACATAAGAAATATTTTCAGCAAAAAATGAAATTAAAACAGCCTTCCATTTAAATTTAGTTAACTATGGTTCCTTTTAATTCTAAAATTCCAAGTTAAAAGAAAAAGTCCATCAATTAACAAAATAAAGTTATTCATATGGAGTAAGTGCCCATATGATCACAATGCAATATATTAGACATTAATAACAAAATGCTCTCAAAACTTGATACTTGGGAAAATATTTAAATGTCCTTACAGAATGAGTCAAGAAGTAACATCAACAGAAATGACAGAGTGGGGGCCTCTGAAATTTCTTTCCTAAAAACAATGAAAAAACTGGCAAAAACTTTCAGAAACAACTTTTTCAGAACTCTGGATAGCTGAAAGCCTTTGTAAATTTCCAGAGTTCTGTAAAAAGATATACCATACAAATGATAACAAACAGAGAGCTAGAATGGCTATGCTAATAGCAGACAAAATGGACTTTAAGACAAAAATTGTTAATGGAAAAAGGGGGACATTTGACTCATAATGATATATGAGTTGATCCTTCAAGAATATATAACAATTATATATATAGGCACCTAACAACAGAAGACACCTAACAGTCCTAAGATACATAAAGCAAACTGACAGAACTGAAGGGAGAAATTGGTCAATAATAACAGTTGGAGACTTCAGTGCCCCACTTGAAATCATGGATAGATAGATCAATAGAACAATAATGGATAGATCAACAAGGAAATAGAAGAACTGAACAACACTAAGCCAACTACACCTAACAGACATCTATAGAACATGTCACCCAACTACAGCAGAACAAACATTCTTCTCAAGAATTCATGGAATATTCTCCAGTATAGACCATGTGGCAAACCATAAAACAAATCTCAATAAATTCAAAAGGATTGAAATCATACAAAATACATCCTTCAACAACAATGGAGTGAAAGTAGAAATCAATAACAGGAGAGAATTTGGGAAAGCCACATATATGTAAACATTTAACAACACACACTGCATAAACAATGGGTCAGAGAAGAAAACAAAAGAGAAAGTATGTTGCTATGAATGTAAATGAAAACACTACAAACAAAAACTTATAGAATGCAGCAAAAGCTAAGCTTAAAGGGTAATTTGTAACTATAAACACCTTATTAAAAAAACAAGAAAGACCTAAAATAAATAACCCAGACTTCGAAACTAGAAGACGAGCAAACTAAACCTAAAGTATGCAAAATGAATGAAATACTAAAAATTAGAGCAGAAATTAATGAAGTGGAGAATAGAAAAATAATAGAGAAAATCAACAAAACCAAAAGTTGGTTTTTGCAGTGACAGAGAAAACTGGCAAAAGTTTAGCTAGATTGACCAAGAAAAAAAGAGAGAAGACTAAAGTTACTAAACTCAGGGTTAAAAGAGAGATATTACTACCAATCTTACAGAAATAAAATGGATTATTATACAAGGATACTATGAACAATTGCAGGACAATAAATTAAATAACATGGAAAAGGACACCAACTACAGAAAGTGACTTAAAAAGAAGTAGAGAATCTGAGTAGACCTATATCAAATAAGTAGATTGAATTAGTAATTTTAAAAATACTACAAAGAAAAGCATAGTCCCAAATAGCTTCACTGGTGAAATATCCCAAATGTTTAAATCAGAATCACCAATACTTCACAGAGTTTTCCAAAATATCATAGAAGACAGTACACTTCTCAGCTCATTCTATGAAGCCAGTTATTACCCTGCTAACAAAGCCAGGCAAAGACGTTGTAAGAAAAGAAAACTATAAAGCAGTATCTCAAAAGTTTTGTTTCCATATGAGAAAGGAAGAGAGGAAGAAAAGTGAGAAAACAGGACTCCTTCATACAAAGGACAAGTACCATACTGGACAACTCACCCATCTACTCCATTCTCAGGTGACTTCTATGATTTAAAATTACAGTGTTATTCAGGTTAACTTCTGTGTATTGAACATGCAATATGAGCCAGGCCTAGAGCTACAAGGATGAATACAGCAGTTCCTGGCCTCTAGGAACTCATAGTTCGGTGAGGGTGACAGGCACATTAATGAGTAATTACCCAACAATGGAATTAGGGCTTTAATAGATGTGTGAACAAAGTGCTGTAGGTTGGGGCCAGAAAATGGAGGGATTTAACTGCATCACAAAGAGTTTGTACTTTGTCCAGCAGAGTGTCCTTGCTTTGTGAGCAGGGAAGTGACAAGGTCAAATAAATGTTCTTAAAAATCTGGTGGCTTCATAGTTGGAGCAATCCATGCCCAGGATGATTTGTGCTGTATTTGTCAGGTACATTAAAAAAAATTCACATATTAAAAATCTTTGAATTCCCCAATAAGTTCATATCAACTCTGTGTATGAGTAAGATCAATATCTCGACTTGACTAAGGAAACTGACTCACAAGTTCAAACCCTGAATCTAAGATTACAAAGAGAAGAGGCTAAATACGCAGGTTAACTTCAGCTCTGAACATCGGGATGTGCGCCGGAGGCCTTTTGTACTCTTTGGGCCACCGTAGCCGGATCCTCTCTCCGTTCCCTCTATTTATGTGCCTGCGGACTGCTGGAACGCTGTCCATTTCTCCAAGGTCGTCGTTGTTGAGTTGTCAAGGAGAAAAACTACCATGGCTTCCAGTTCTTTGACAAAACCTCAGATGCGTGGCCTTCTGGCCAAGCGTCTGCGATTTCATATTGTTGGAGCATTCATTGTCTCCTTGGGAGTTGCAGCTTTCTATAAGTTTGCTGAGGCTGAACCAAGGAAGAAGGCATACGCAGATTTCTACAGAAATTATTCCATAAAAGATTTTGAGGAGATGAGGAAGGCTGGTATCTTTCAGAGTGCAAAGTGATTTTGGAATATAAAGAATTTCTTTGGGTTGAGTTCCATGGAAGTTTGTCACTTACCTGTGTTCCTGAACTATGAACTACTAATATCTGGGCTAAGGAATAGTTTCTCATGATAAATAAACGATTAACAACAACAAAAAAACTCTGGTGGCTTTGTGTGGTAGGGACAAGGATATGGGAGAAATTATAAGAAAGAAAATAGGAGACTTTAATTAATTCTGACATATGACAAAAAAGGTTTGAAATAAAATAGTGATGGTAGTAAGTGAAATAAAAGAACATATATAGCATTGTCTGTTATTTCAATGGAAAAATTGGAATCAACAGGGCTTAGTGGTTGAGGGGTTGGGAAGGACAAGGCAAGAATGGTTTTGTGTCTATGTAACTGACAGTGTGTTGGTGCCATTGATAGAAATGGAAAGTTTATGAGAGGAGAATATTTTTATTGGTGTATAGTTGTTTTACAATGTTGTGTTTGTTTCTACTGTACAGCAAAGTGGAGTTCCCTGTGCTGTACAGCAGGCTGTTATTACTTATCTATTTTATACATATTAGTGTATATATGTCAATCCCAATCTCCCAATTCATCCCACCACCACCACCACCCCATTTCCCCCCCTTGGTGTCCATACATTTGTTCTTTACATCTGTGTCTCTATTTCTGCCTAGCAAACTGGTTCATCTGTATCATTTTTCTAGATTCTACATATATATGCGTTAATATACGGTATTTGTTTATCTCTTTCTCACTTACTTCACTCTGCATGACAGTCTCTAGGTCCACCCACATCTCTACAAATAACCCAGTTTCGTTCCTTTTTATGGCTGAGTAATATTCCATTGTATATATGTACCACATCTTCTTTATCTGTTAGTCTGTCATACCATTCTACTTTCTCTTTCTGCGAGTATGACTTTTGGAGATTCCACATATAAGTGATATCATATAGTATTGAATATTTGTCTTGCTCTGTTTTTTGTATTTCATTTGGCACAATGCCCTCAAGTTGCATCCATATTGCCACAAATGTCAGGACTTCCTTCTTAAGGCTGAATAATATTCCTGTGTGTGTGTGTGCACGTGTGTGTGTATGTGTGTAACGTTTTCTGTATTCATTCATCCATTAATGGGCACTTAGGTTGTTTCCACATCTTGGCTATTGTAAATAATGCAATAAATATGGGAGTGTGGATATCTCTTCGATATCCTGTTTTCATTTCCTTTGGATATATAACTAGAAGTGAGATTGCTAGATCATATGATAGTGCTACTTTTAATTTTTTGAGGAGCCTCCATACTGTTTTCCATAGTGGCTGCACCAATTTACATTCCCACCAATGATGCACAAGGGTTCCCTTTTCTCCACATCCTTTTTAACACTTGTTATCTCTTGTCTTTTTGATGATAACCATTCTAACAGGTGTGAGGTTATATATCATTATGGTTTAGATTTGCATTATCCTAATGATTAGTGATGTTGAGCAACTTTTCATGCATCTGTTGGTCATTTGCACATCTTCTTTGGAAAAAATGTATATTCAGGCCCTATGCTTATTTTTAATTGGGTTACTTGTTTTTTTTGTTATTGAATTGTATGAGTTGTTTATATGTTTTGAATATTAACCCCTTATAAGATATATCATTTGCAGATATTTTCTCCCATTCCAGAGATTATCTTTCATTTTATTGTTTCCTTTGCTGTTCAGAAGATTTTTAGTTCAATGTAATCCCACTTGTTTATTTTTCCTTTTTTTTTTTTTTTTTTTTTTTTGCTTTTGGTGTCATATTAAAAAATTACTGCCAAGACCAATGTCAAGGAGCTTTTCCCCTATGTTTTCTTCTAGAAGTTTTATGGTTTCAGGTCTTACAGATAAGTCTTTAATCCATTTCAAGTTAATTTTTGTGAATGTGTAAGATAGGGGTCCAATTTCACTTTTTGCATGTGGTTATCTAGTTTTCCCAACACCACTTATTGAAGAGACTGTCTTTTCCCCATTGAGTATTCTTAGTTCTCATGTTAAATGTTAGTTGACTGTAAAAGTTGGGGCTCATTTCTGGACTCTTGATTCTGCCTCACTGGTCTTTGTGTCTATTTTTATGCCAGTCCCATACTGTTTTGATTAGTTAGCTTTGTAGAACAGTTTGAATCAGGAAGTGTGATGCCTCCAGCTTTATCCTTCTTTCTCAAGATTGCTGTGACTATTCAGGAACTTTTGTGGTTCCACACAAATTTTAAGATTGTTTCTGCTATTTCTGTGAAAAATACCATTGGAATTTTGATAGGAATTGCATTGAATCAATAAATAGCTTTGGGTAATATGGACATTTTAACAGTATTCATTCTTCTGATCCATGAACACAGGATATTTTCCATTTGTTTGTGCCTTCTTCAATTTCTTTCATCAGAGACTTGTAGTTTTCAGTGTAGAGATATCTCACCTCCTTAGTTAAGTTTATTCCAAAGTATCTTATTATTTTTGATGTTATTGTGAATGGGATTGTTCTCTTGTTTTCTTTTTCAGATAGTTCATTGATAGTGTATAGAAATGCAACTGATTTCTGTATGTTGATTTTATATCCTATAATTTTATTGAATCATTGATTGGTTCTAACAGTTTTTTGGTTGAGTTCTTAGGATTTTCTATGTAGAAGATCATATAATCTGCAAATGAAAATAATTTTACTTCTTCCTTTCTGATTTGGATTCCTTTTATTTCATTATCTTGCCTGATTATCCAGTACTATGTGGAATAAAGATGATGTAAGTAGGCCCCTAGTCCTGTTCCTGAACTTAGAGCAAAAGCTTTCAACCTTTCACCAATGAGTATGATGTTAGCTGTGGGCTTGTCATATGGGGCTTTATTGTGTTGAGGTTATGTTCCACCTATACCCAATTTGTTGAGAGTTTTTATCATGAAACAATATATTTTGTCAAGTGTTTTTTCTGCATCTATTGAGACGATCACGTGATTTTATCTTTCATTCTATTAATGTTGTGTATCACATTTATTGATTTGCAAAAGTTGAACCATCCCTGCATCCCAGGGATAAATCCTACTTGATCATGGTGTGTGATCCTTTTAATGTGCTGTTGAATTAGGTTATTTAATATTTTGTTGAGAATTTTTGCATCTATATTCTTCAGGGATATTGGTCTGTAGTTTTATTTTTCTGTAGTCACCTTATCTGGCTTTGGTAGTAGGGTAATGCTGGTCTTGTAAAATGAGTTTGGGAGTATTCCTTAACAGGAAATTATTTCAGCATTTCCTAATTATTGCCCTCTGTTCTTCCAATTATGGTGCTGAAGAAAAAAGAACAGATGGATAGGCATTGAGAGGAAACATTAAGTACCAGGAGAAATCAGATCTAAGAAATTAACTTCTCAACCAATCAAGGACAATGCTGAATTGACTGATTATTATTATTTTGTTCCCAGCAGTGAAATATTCAAATTACTCCTTAAAGGTAAAAAAAAATCAAATCAGAAAATAGAACAATCTATTCATGTATTTTAAAGGGAAAAGAGCAGCTCCTCTTGGGTCAAAGGAGAAATAATTACTTGGAAAGCTATAGCTGTGTTGCTACCTATAGTCATGTTCTCTTGGTGCAAATATAATGATAGTGATTGGTAATAATAATGATAGTAATGATCATTATCTGAGTTATTATTATGTGCTAGGAATGCTGCTGAAAAGATTTTCATTTACTCTTCACAATAACCCAATGAAGTAATTATTAAGACTCCCCTTCCCTTTTACAGAGGAGGAAAGTAAACCTTAAATAATCAAATGACATATCCAAAGTCACATAGCTTCTAAGTAGCAGAGCTGGGTCAGGAACCCAAGCGGTCCACTTGCAACAACATGGATGGACCTTGGGGGCATTATGCTAAGTGAAATAAGTCAGACAAGACAAATACTATATGATCTCACTTATATATGAAATCTTAAAAAAGTAAACAAAGAAACAAACTCATAGAAAAAGATTTGTGGTTACTAGAGGCAGGGGCTGGGTATAGGCAGAATTGGATGAAGGTGGTCAAAAGGCATAAACTTCCAGTTATGAGATAAGTAAGTACTAGGAGGGAGGTAGTGTACAACATTATGACTATAGCTAACACTGCTATATGATAAATAGGATTGCTAAGAGAGTAAATCCTAAGAGTTATCATCACTCATTACAATATGTATTTTTTCTTTTTCTTTCTTTTTTTTGGTATTTATATGAGATGACGGATGTTAACTAAATTTATTGTGGTAAACATTTCACTATATATGTAAGTCAAATCATTATGCTATATACCCTAATCTTATACAGTGCTGCATGTCAATAATATCTCAAAAAAACTAGGGGGAAAAAACCCAGGCAGTCAGTCCTAGAGTTTGCACTGGGGACACAATTGTAAGCCAGCACTGACATGGCCCCTGCCCTCATGTGATGCAAACTGAGAAAAGTTCTGAGAAGGAAGTGTGCCAGTGACCTGAGATTGTACATACGAGGAACTTGACTGGTCTAGGGAATCAAGACTTCACTGCATTAAAATCAGAAGTGTGAGCAAATGCTAAATAAGCAAACGTGGTGCAAGTCAGGGACATGTTTGGGGAGAACATTCCAGAAAGAAGGATTAGCCCAGGCAGAGGAAAAGCCCTGTGGCTACAGTACATCCCAGTAACAACAATGATGACATCGACGATGCCAAAAATGGTTGTTGTAGCTGGAATATAGTGAGCATAAGAAAGTATGATCAAACCAAAATCAGAGAGGTGAGCAGAGTTCAGCTCGTGTAAGGTCTTACAGATAAAGAATTGGGATTTACTTTAAGGTGGTGATTATGAACTGCGATTTTGCACACTCCTCTGCCCCAAAGGATATTTGGCAATGTCTGGAATCATTTTTGGTCATCACAGCTGGGGGTGGGCTGCTACTGACATCTAGTGATTAGAAGTCAGGGATGCTGCTAAACATCTTACCATGCACAAGACAACCCCCTACAACAAAGAATTTTTGGCCTGAAATAGAAATAGTGCTGAGATGAGAAACCCTTTTCTAAGGGTAATGGGAAACTATCAAAGAGTTTTAAGTAGGCAACTGGTCAAATCTTATCTGTATTTTAAGACTGATGTCTTATATCTGATGTCAGTGTGGAAAAATGATGGTGGAGAGATACGACTGGATATAGGTAAACTAATTAAGAGGCTTTTGTAGAATTCCAGGTAAAAGGTGACTAAGGAATTGCCTATGTTTAGAAGTGGTAGCAGAGAAAAGTGAAAAGATTCAACTTCTACTTTAAAAGTAGGTACTAGAGGACTTGCTGAAGGATAAAATGGAGGTGGGTGCAGAAGGAAAATGAGGAATCAAAGATGGTACCCACATTTCTGGCTTTGACTGATGGGTGGATGGATGGAGTTATGATTAAGGGAGAAAAAGAAGATTGAGGGAAGCAAAATGTGGAGGGAGAGATGACTTCAATTTTGATAATGGTAGTTTTAAAGTTCCTGTTTAATATATAAGCAACGACATCAAGAAAACAGATACATGAATTTGGAGCTCAGAAAATCTATGCTGGAGAGATATATTCATGGAAAAGTCTGGAATGTCTGGTGGCAAGTCTTTACCTTCTGAAAAGAGTATCATGAAAAGATATTGTTGCTCTCTCCTCAAAACTGTCTCTTGGTATCACAACTGGGTCAGAGGGCTTACAGAGCATCACTTTTCTTATATTCTGTAAACCAATATTCATGTTACTTAAATGAAAACCAAGCAGTTATCATTTCCATAAATCATGAAGTGTCAAAGATGAACACGATTGTATGGGTATACCATTTCACACTTGAAGCTAATAAAGTTCTTGTAGATTGGGCATCTTAGGTTTAATTGTCTGCCTATCACTCTAGAGTTCAATTCAAATCACTGTATCTAGAATGGTAGGGTATGAGGCACAATTTGCCAAAGCAAAGTCCTATGTTGCTCCGGATTTCACTACATTAATTGATCAGTGAATCTGTCTACCTCTATCCACATCTACTGCCATTATGCTGGGGCAAACTACCAGCAACTCTCTCCTGGACTTCTGCAACAGGCTCATATTTGGTCTCCTTATACTCAATCCATTCTTCAGATAGCTGCCAACATTGATTATTCAAAAACATAAATTAGAGCTCATTACTTAAGTCCTTAAATTTTTTCCAGAAATTTCCCATGGCACTTGTAGTAAAATCAAAATCATCACCAAGGCTTTGTATGATGTATAAGTTGCCTACCTCTCCATCATCTCGTACACTCTCCCCATGTTCACCATGTTCCAGACACACTATTCTTGTATAGGCCAATTTTGCTCTTGCCTCAGGATCTTAGCACTTGCTGTTACCCCTATTTGGGCTGTTCTTTCCCCAAATATTCACATAGCAGGTCTTAGTCATCTCCTCAGAGAGGGCTGTCTCTGACTACATTTACTTAGCTGTGTAGCATTGGGTAAATTGTTCACTTTTCTAAGCCTCAGTATCCTCATCAAGGAAATGAAGGTAAAGAGAGTTCTTAACAAGAAAGATGGAAATTTTAACAAATGGTTCTGAGAAAACTGGTTAGCCATTTGGAAAAAGAATAAAACTAGATCCATATTTTAAACTAAGTGCAAAGATAAATTCTACATGGATGAGAGATCTAAATGTAAAAAAATGAAAGCAAACAAATCCTAGAAAAAAACATGGGTGAATTCCTCTTTAACCTGGGTGTGGGGAAAGGCTTTTTAATTATGGCTTAAAATGAAGAGGCAATAAAAGAAAAGATTGATAAGTTGGATTACATTAAAAAACTTATGCATGTAAACGACAACCCCCCATCACAATCAAGATCAAAAGGCAACTGAGAAAAACTGGGAAAAAATATTTGCTACACATATCATAAACAAAGGGCTGATATCCCTAACATATTAAAAAATTCTTAAAAATTGAAAGAAAAGGCTGAAAACCTGTTAGAAAAATGGGCAAATGCCATGAACAGAAAATTACCCCCAAAATTTTAAAATGGCCCTTAAACGTATGAAGAGATATTCAATTTCCATCATGACAGAGTAATGGAAAGTAAAATTACACTTGAATACCATTTCTCATGTATGAGATTGGCAAAAACTAAAAAGTATAAAAAATGAAGCCCTGAGTAAGCTGGCATTCTGATGCATTGCTGGTTGGAATGTAAATTGGTACAGCTCTGCTGGAGGGGAATTTGGCAATAGTTAAGAAAGCTGCATGTGCATTTGATTTTTGACCTAGCAAGCCCAATTTACCTTGAAGATTCACTTCCACCAACAGAAAAAATAGATATTCACAAGGTTATTCATTGAAGCATTGTTTATAATTGCAAAATATTGTAGCAGTTGAATAAACTATGGTGCCTCCATACAGTGGAGTACTATGCAGTTTTGTAAAATAAAAATTTTTGGAAGAGAATGAAGACGATGGTGAAAAGAGCAAAGTGTAAAACAGCATTGCAGTATGCTACATTTTGTTTAAGGAAGAAGGGGAAATAAGAAAATGTACAGGAAACTGGTCATTTATGCAAAAGACACAGGAAAAACAGGCTTTCCAGGCAGGGTGGGCTGGGAACTACCCTCAGCCTCGGCTCTGAATTAATTCCCGCCATTTGGGTGGTAGCACGGGAACCCTCCACACAGTTCTGGCTTTTTTCGGGAGGCTGTCAGCCCCACCCACCCACCTCTCAGCTCCCGCACTGTTGGCCGTGCAGCTTCCAGGGGTCTGCTCCTCTGGTGAGACGGGGCTGGCAGATGCTCTCCTCATCTCCTTGCCTGAGTGGGCAAGTCAGGCACTAGGGCCGACAGAAATCCTCGTTTCAGCGTCCCCCTGAGTTTCCTGGTCAGAGTGCTGAAGCTGAGCGGAGCAGCTGCTTGGGACTACTGCTCAGGCGCTACAGAAAGCCTTCGTGGAATCTAACGTGTTATCACTTTGGGACCGTTGGCCAGCTGCTCCTGACTTGGCCACATGAAGGCTCAGACTGTCCCAGTATATGAACTGAAGATAACCAGCACTATTAGCATATCTCTCACAACCATGAATGCAAGGTATTTCAATGAAGAGTATCAGGAGGACATCTACAAATCCCAGACTGGCATGTGCAAGTTCTGAGGAATGATGGAATAACCCAATGGATCTGGGTGACCTTTGGGACAGCTGAGACAGAGCTAAAACAGGACAGTGGCTGACACCCAACTCATAACCCATCTTCTCCAGCTATGGGCCGGACAGGGTCTCGGTGATCCAATCGGCTGTCAGGCCTGAGTCTCTGAGGTGGGAAAGCCAAATTCAGAACATTGGTCCATCAGAGACCTCCTGGCCCCACGTAATATCAATCAGCAAGAGCTCTCCCAGAGATCTCCATCTCAAAGCTAAGACCCAGCCTCACTCAACGACCAACAAGCTCCAGTGCTGGACACCCCATGACAAAGAACTAGCAAGACAGCAACACAACTCCACTCATTAGCAGACAGGCTGCCTAAAATCATAATAAGTTCACAGACACCCCAAAACACACCACCGGACGTGGTCCTGCCCACCAGAAAGACAAGATTCAGCCTCATCAACCAGAACACAGGCACCAGTCCCCTCCACCAAGAAGCCTAAACAACCCACTGAACTAACATTACTCACTGGGGGAAGACACCAGAAACAACGGGAACTATGAACTTGCAGCCTGGGAAAAGGAGACCTCAAACACAGGAAGTTCAGCAAAATGAGAAGATAGAGAAATACACAGCAGATGAAGGAGCAAGGTAAAAAGCCACCAGACCTAACAAATGAAGAGGAAAGAAGTAGTCTCCCTGAAGAAGAATTCACAGTAATGATAGTAAAGATGATCCAAAATCTTGGAAACAGAATGGAGAAAATATAAGAAACGTTTAACAAGGACCTAGAAGAAATAAAGAGCAAACAAACAATCATGAACAACACAATAAATGAAATGAAAAATTCTCTACAAGGAATCAATAGCAGAATAACTGAGTCAGAAGAACGAATAAGTGACCTGGAAGATAAAATACTGGAAATAACTACCACAGAGCAGAATAAAGAAAAAAGAATGAAAAGAATTGAGGACAGTCTCAGAGACCTCTGGGACAACATTAAATGCACCAACATTCGAATTATAGGGGTCCCAGAAGAAGAAGAGAAAAATAAAGGGACTGAGAAAATATTTGAAGAGATTACAGTTGAAAACTTCCCTAATATGGAAAAGGAAATAGTCAAGCAAGTCCAGGAAGCACAGAGAGTCTGATACAGAATAAATCCAGGGAGAAACACACCAAGACACATATTAATCAAACTATCAAAAATTAAATACAAACAAAAAACTATTAAAAGCAGCAAGGGGGGCTTCCCTGGTGGCGCACTGGTTGAGAGTCCGCCTGCTGATGCAGGGGACACGGGTTCGTGCCCCAGCCCAGGAAGATCCCACATGCCGTGGAGCGGCTAGGCCCATGAGCCATGACACCTGAGCCTGCACGTCCAGAGGCTGTGCTCCACAACGGGAGAGGCCACAACAGTGAGAGGCATGCGTACCGCAAAAAAAAAAAAAAAAAAAAAAGCAGCAAGGGAAAAGCAACAAATAATATACAAGGGAATCCTTATAAGGTTAACAGCTAATCTTTCAGCAGAAACTCTGCAAGCCACAAGGGTGTGGCAGGACATATTTAAAGTGATGAAAGGGAAAAACCTACAACCAAGATTACTCTACCCAACCAGGATCTCATTCAGATTTGATGGAGAAATTAAAACCTTTACAGACAAACAAAAGCTAAGAGAATTCAGTGCCACCAAACCACCTTTACAACAAATGCTAAAGGAGCTTCTCTAGGCAGGAAACACAAGAGAAGGGAAAGACCTAGAATAACAAACCCAAAACAATTAATGAAATGGTAATAGGAACATAGATATCAATAATTACTGTAAATGTAAATTAAATGCTCCAACCAAAAGACATAGACTGGCTGAATGGATACATAAACAAGACCCATATGTATGCTGTCTACAAGAGACCCACTTCAGACCTAGGGACACATACAGACTGAAAGTAAGGGGATAGAAAAAGATATTCCAGACAAATGGAAATCAACAGAAAGCTGGAGTAGCAATTCTCATAGCAGACAAAATAGACTTTAAAATAAAGAATATTACAAGAGACAAAGAAGGACACTACATAATAACCAAGGGGTCAATCCAAGAAGATATAACAATTGTAAATATTTATGCACCCAATATAGGAGCACCTCAATACATAAGGCAAATGCTAACAGCCATGAAAGGGGAAATCGATAGTAACACAATCATAGTAGGGGACTTTAACACCCCACTTTCACCAATGGACAGATCATCCATAATGAAAATAAATAAGGAAACACAAGCTTCAAATGTTACATTAAACAAGATGGACTTAATTGATATTTATAGGACATTCCATCCAAAAACAACAGAATACACTTTCTTCTCAAGTGCTCATGGAGCATTCTACAGGATAGATCATATCTTGGGTCACTCGTCAAGCCTTGGTAAATTTAAGAAAATTGAAATCATATCAAGTATCTTTTCCGACCACAACACTGTAAGACTAGATATCAATTCAGGAAAAAAACTATAAAAAGTACAAACACATGGAGGCTAAACAATACACTGCTAAATCACCAAGAAATCACTGAAGAAATCAAAGAGGAAATAAAAAGATACCTAGAAGCAAATGACAATGAAAATATGACGACCCAAAGCCTGTGGGATGCAGCAAAAGGAGTTCTAAGAGGGAAGTTTATAGCAATACATCCTACCACAAGAAACAAGAAAAATCTCAAATAAACAACCTAACCTTACACCTAAAGCAAATAGAGAAAGATGAACAAAAAAACCCCCAAAGTTAGCAGAAGGAAAGAAATCATAAAGATCAGATCAGGGCTTCCCTGGTGGCGCAGTGGTTGACAGTCTGCCTGCCCATGCAGGGGACATGGGGTTCGTGCCCCGGTCCGGGAGGATCCCACGTGCCATGGAGTGGCTGGGCCCATGAGCCATGGCCGCTGAGCCTGCGTGTCCGGAGCCTGTGCTCCACAACGGGAGAGGCCAAAACAGTGAGAGGCCCGCGTACAGCAGAAAAAAAAAAAAAAAAAAAAGATCAGATCAGAAATAAATGAAAAAGAAATGAAAGAAATGATAGCAAAGATCAATAAAACTAAAAGCTGGTTCTTTGAGAAGATAAACAAAATTGATAAACCATTAGCCAGACTCATCAGGAAAAAAAGAGAGAAGACTCAAATCAATAGAATTAGAAATGAAAAAGGAGAAGAAAGAAATGACATTGCAGAAATACAAAGGATCATGAGAGATTACTACAAGCAACTCTATGCCAATAAAATGGACAACCTGGAAGAAATAGACAAATTCTTAGAAAAGCACAACCTTCCGAAACTGAACCAGGAAGAAATAGTAAATATAAACAGACCAATCACAATCACTGAAATTGAGACTGTGATTAAAAATCTTCCAACAAGCAACAGCCCAGGACCAGATGGCTTCCCAGGCGAATTCTATCAAACATTTAGAGAAGACCTAACACCTATCCTTCTGAAACTCTTCCACAATATAGCAGAGGGAGGAACACTCCTAAACTCATTCTACGAGGCCACCATCACCCTGATACCAAAACCAGACAAAGATGTCATAAAAAAAGAAAACTACAGGCCAATATCACTGATCAATATAGATGCAAAAATCCTAAACAGAATACTAGCAAACAGAATCCACCAGCACATTTAAAGGATACTACACGCTGATCAAGTGGGGTTTATCTGAGGAATGCAAGGATTCTTCAGTATACACAAATCAATCAATGTGATAAACCGTATTAACAAACTGAGGGAGAAAAACCATAGGATCATCACAATAGATGCAGAAAAAGCTTTCAACAAAATTCTACACCCATTTATGATAAAAAACCTTCCAGAAAGTAGTCATAGAGGGAGTTTACCTCAGCATAATAAAGGCCATATATGACAAACCCGCAGCCAACATTGTTCTCAATGGGGAAAAACTGAAACCATTGCCTCTAAGATCAGGAACAAGACAAGGTTGCCTACTCTCACCACTATTATTCAACATAGTTCTGGAAGTGTTAGCCATAGCAATCAGAGATGAAAAAGAAAAAAAAGGAATCCAAATCAGAAAAGAAGAACTAAAACTGTCATTGTTTGCAGATGACCTGATACTATACATAGAGAATCCTAAAGATGCTACCAGAAAACTACTAGAGCTAATCAATGAATTTGGTAAAGTAGCAGGATACAAAATTAATACACAGAAATCTCTTGCACTCTTGTACATTAATGATGAAAAATCTGAAAGAGAAATTAAGGAAACATTTCCGTTTACCATTGCAACAAATAGAATAAAATACCTAGGAATAAATCTACCTAAGGAGACAAAACACCTATATGCAGAAAACTATAAGACACTGATGAAAGAAATTAAAGATGATACAAACAGATGGAGAGATATACCATGTTCATGGATTGGAAGAATCAACATTTTGAAAATGACTCTACTACCCAAAGCAATCTACAGATTCAGTGCAGTCCCTATTAAACTACCAAGGGCATTTTTCACAAAACTAGAACAAAAATTTCACAATTTGTATGGAAACACAAAAGACCCCAAATAGCCAAAGCAATCTTGAGAAAGAAAATCAGGGCTGGAGGAATCATGCACTCTGACTTCAGATTATGCAACATGGCTGCAGTAATCAAGACAGTATGTTACTGGCACAAAAACAGAACTATATGTCAATGGAACAGGATAGAAAGCCCAGAGATAAACCCACACACATATGGTCACCTTATCTTTGATAAAGAAGGCAAGAATATACAATGGAGAAAAGGCAGCCTCTTCAATAAGTGGTGCTGGGAAAACGGGACAGCTACATGTAAAAGAATGCAATTAGAACACTCCCTAATGCCATACACAAAAATAAACTCAAAATGGATTAAAGACCTAAATGTAAGGCCAGACAGCATCAAACTCTTAGAGGAAAACATAGGCAGAACACTCTATGACATAAATCACAGCAAGATCCTTTTTGACCCACCTCCTAGAGATATGGAAATAAAGACAAAAATAAACACATGGGACCTAATGAAACTTAAAACCTTTTGCACAGCAAAGGAAACCATAAACAAGACCAAAAGACAACCCTCAGAATGGGAGAAAATATTTGCAAATGAAGCAACTGACAAAGGATTAATCTCCAAAATATACAAGCAGCTCATGCAGCTCAATATCAAAAAAACAAACAACCCAATCTAAAAATGGGCAGAAGGGGCTTCCCTGGTGGCGCATTGGTTGAGAGTCCACCTGCCGATGCAGGGGACACGGGTTCGTGCCCCGGTCTGGGAAGATCCCACATGCCACGGAGCGGCTGGGCCCGTGAGCCATGGCTGCTGAGCCTGTGCGTCCGGAGCCTGTGCTTCGCAACGGGAGAGGCCACAACAATGAGAGGCCCACATACCGCAAAAAAAAAAAAAAAAAAAAAAAATGGGCAGAAGATCTAAATAGTCATTTCTCCAAAGAGGATATACAGATTGCCAACAAACAGATGAAAAAAATGCTCAACATCACTAATCATTAGAGAAATGCAAATCAAAACTACAATGAGGTATCACCTCACCCCATTCAGAATGGCCATCATCAAAAAAATCTACGCATAATAAATGCTGGAGAGGGTGTGGAGAAAAGGCAACCCTCTTGCACTGTTGCTGGGAATGTAAATTGATATAGCCCCTATGGAGAACAGTAGGGAGGTTCCTTAAAAAACTAAAAATAGAACTACCATACGACCCAGCAATCCCACTACTGGGTATATACCCTGAGAAAACCATAATTCAAAAAGAGTCATGTACCACAATTTTCACTGCAGCTCTATTTACCATAGCCAGGACATGAAAGTAACCTGAATGTCCATCGATAGATGAATGGATAAAGAAGATGTGGCACATATATACAATGGAATATTACTCAGCCATAAAAAGAAACAAAATTGAGTTATTTGTAGTGAGGTGGATGGACCTAGAGTCTGTCATACAGAGTGAAGTAAGTCAGAAAGAGAAAAACTAATACCGTATGCTAACACATATATATGGAATCTAAAAAACAAACAAAAAAAAGTTTCTGAGGAACCTAGGGTACGGGCAGGAATAAAGATGCAGATGTGGAGAGTGGACTTGAGGGCCCGGGGAAGGGGAGGGGTGGGCTGGGATGAGGTGAGAGAGTGGCGTGGATATATATACACTACCTAATGTAGAATGGATGGCTGGTGGGAAGCAGCTGCAGCACACAGGGAGATCAGCTTGGGGCTTTGTGACCACCGAGAGTGGTGGGGAGGGAGACTTAAGAGGGAGGGGATATGCGGATCTCTGTGTATGTATGGCTGATTCAGTTTTTTATACAGCAGAAACTAACGCACCATTGTAGAGCAATTATACTCCAATAAAGATGTTGGAAAAAAAAAAAGACACAGGAAGAATAAACTAGAGACTAACAAGATCCGTTCCCTACAGGTTGTGGGTGGGAACATGGTTGAAAAGTAGATAGGAATGGAATAGGTGTGACACTTCTCTGAGGATTCCTTTTTGAACATTTCTAACTCTTGGAACCATGCTAATGTTGCACATACTCATAAAAAGAAAATCAATAAAATCAACAAGGATTGGGAAAACCCTACAAGTGGAACACAAATAGTAACAAATGTACTAAACTTTATATTTTTAAATAAATAACATAACTACACTAATTCAAATAACTTTTTTCTTTCACACATGAAGTTTTATTGGTTGTTTTGAAGATCAGCACACAGATATTATAAACAATTTGTTCAAATTTTAATGAACACACCAAAAATATACAAAGCCACGTAGTTGTAAATCTTTTGTAAGTAGTTATTTAAATGACTTTCAGTTTAAAATTTAGAGGCAAATTTTCCTTAAGAGGATCTCAAGTACCAATGCCTTCAAATGTTTGGTAAGCTGCTACACTGTAAGTCTCAGTAATTCACAATTTAATATCATACATGCTACATACATGAATTTTCAACCTTTCACAGTATATAACACAGTTATCAGGAAAACTGGACTACCATAAGCAAAAATACATTACAAAGTGCAAACAATTCTGACAGGGAAAGCCAAGGTAAGGGAGTGCTTTTCTTTAAGAAACAATTTTATTAAAAAATGGCATGGAATAGAAATAATTTAAAATGTTGAAGACATTAAATGCATGACTGTGGCTCCAAATTGCCATTTCATATGCTCTGTATTATAGGATATATTTAAATCTGCCTCTTCTCAATCTACAGAATGTTAGGTTTACACACAGCATAGTCAAACCTGCCCAGAATTGAATATTGCACCATTTTCTGTTTGCACCCAAACAAAAAACAAAGCAAATCGAAACCAAAAAACCCACCCAGCAAATGATTTCACTTCTTGAATAAAAGCATGTACACTTAACAAATGAGATGAAGCAGCGTTCCCTTCTTAAGAAGTTTTCTAGAGCTACAAAAAAAAGCTTGCATTTACAAAATAGTTGAGAAAGATATTCCTATGATAGTACAGAGATACAGGGCCCACTCATACAACTTATAAACAGACTTGGCTTCTTTCTCTCCTGCTTCATTAGAGGCTGGATTCTGCTTGGTTTCAGTTCTTTTTCAGCAGGTCAATCTTTAGTTGCTCCGTTAGTCACTTAGGCCTGTTTGCCATTTGTTTCCCTATTCCCTATTGTTTGCGCTTTCTTGCCTGAGGATTTATTCTTTCCTGCTGCCTTCTGGGGATTCATTTTCACATTTGCAGGAGGAGGTTTAGCTGACAACCTCGCACATCTCTTGGGCTCTCTCTTCACTGCCCTTTGGACCGAACTGACCTTCCTCTGGGGCATCTTGGCAGCGGAGGGGTGTGTGCCTGGTGCCTACAGGCCTCTTAGTGCAGAGACCCTTTTTGAAGCTGGGCTGCCAGTCTGCTGTCCCTCCTTCCGCCCTCCAATAACTTTTGAACACAGTATTTGGACAATGACCTCAGAGTAAAGATAAAAAAAACTCTAAAAAAATATTAAACTCTAGTTTGTAGGCTTCTTTTTCTCAGAGGCATGGGTTAGCCATACTGAATTACTTTCTGTGTATTCTAGGATTGACCAAACACATAGATATATTGTGGATAAAGCCAGCCAGGTTTCTCCTTGTCACTGAAGGGAGTCACAAATACAAAAAACTGGAAAAAAATATAATGAACCCTGTTTTGTTGGATTGGATTTGGAGGTATCAGTGTGACCTAATGGATGTTAATATATAGATATGTAAATAGATACAGATGTATATGGGTGAATATATGTGTCTACTTTCTAGCTTTGCTCTCAGAGGGGGCCTAGAAGGAATGACACCCAAGAAACACTGGGCACATCTAATGCCCAGATCTTGGTTTCTCAATACTCAAAGGAACCTGAACTCATTGAATAAATGGCTGATTTCAAGGCTGGGGCAGGAAAAGAACAAGATGAGTCTGTAATATCTTGGTGTGCCAGAAACTGTTCAAAGCATGAAGGGAATATGTCAAAAGGAAATAGGAACCATTTGTTAGGGGCTTCCACTGACCAAATGAAGGATAATTTGAGTTTCTAAATAAATGATAGTAAGAGATTTTATTTCATTAAATAAAATAAGAATCCATGAGTCGATATTAATATACTAAATAAATAAATAAGAAATAAAAGGAGAAGGGGAAGATCCTTCTTAGAGTAGAAAGCCAACTAACAAATGTAGAAGTAAGCCAGACAGAGAAAGACAAATATCATATGATATCACTTATATGTAGAATCTAAAATATGACACAAATGAACTTATCTACGAAACAGAAACAGACTCACAGACATAGAGAACAGACTTGTGGTTGCCAAGGGGGAGGAGGGATGGGGGAAGGATGGATTGGGAGTTTGGGATTAGCAGATGCAAACTATTATATATAAAGAATGGATAAACAACAAGGTCTACTGTATAGCACAGGGAACTATATTCAGTATCCTGTGATAAACCATAATGGAGAATAATATAAAAAAAGAATTATATATATGCACAACTGAGTCACTTTGCTGTACAGAAGAAATTAACACAACATTGTAAATCAACTACACTTCAATAAAAAATAAAAAATAAATTTAAAAAAATTAACATTACCAGTAATGGGACTGATCAACATCATGTGTCCCCTGATATGATGCACAAAGACCCCAAGTTCACTTCAGAGTTATTCCTGCCCAAATTGCATAACCTGAATATAATTAGGAGTAAACATCAGACAAACCCAAACTGAGGGGTATTCTATCTAGTCAGTGCTGTTAAAAATGTCTTAAAACATAAAGAAAGGTTGTGTTTCAGGTTAAAGGAGATTGAATAGGCATGACAACTGAATGCACCACGTGTTTCTGAATTTTGTTTCTAAAAAGAGCATTATTGGGACAATTGGCAAAATCTGAATGAGGTCTGTAGATGAATAAATAATATTGTGTCAATGTTAATTTTCTGATTTTGATCATAGTACTGTTGTTATGTCAGATTTTGTCTTTGCTTTTAGGAAATATACACTGAAGTATTTAGGGATAAAGAGCCATTATGTCTACAACTTATTCTCAAATGGTCTGGAAAAATAGACATAATAATATGTATATAAAATAATAAGTGTGTATGCATATATTATATGTATATATGTAATATGATGTGTATACAGTATACATATATGTTACATGTACATGTGTAGAAAAGTCCTTACTTTGTAGAGATATTTTAAGGATTAAAAAGAAAGTTGTATAAAGGGATTAGTACTCTGCTTGGTACACTACAGATGCTGTATACATGTTAGTGATTGTTGTCATTATTGGCACTTAGAATTTAGTTTCTTCACCTCTAAAATGGGATCATTTATGTATACCCCAGAGGATATTAACCAAGATAATATTTGTAAAAGTTATATGTTAACCCTAATGTTCTCTGAAAAAGTAGTCATCGTTATTAAAATTATTTTTAAATTTTTTGAGTACTTCCATAGCACTTATTGTGTAGCAATCTTGACTCATTTAATCTTCACAGCAACATATTTGAGGTAGATACTATTGTCAACCCATTTCACAGAGGGGTTAAGTAACTTGCCCAAGGTAATATAGCCTGTAAATTGTAGATACAAGCTTTGAGACCAGGCAAAATGACTCATTTGTATTCTTAACCACTAGTCTATGCTGATTGTCATTTCTTTTACTACTTCATTTTAATTTCATGTATCCTAACACCTTCTTCTCCAGGTTTTAAGATGAGGTATTAGACTGTTAATATTCCAGGATTTGGTGACAACCCCGTGGTGGCCTTCTCTATACAACTTAACACAGTGCCATTTTGAGTTTCATATATTTTTTATACACTCCTTTTCTTTTCATACTGAAAGCACATTTTCTCTTTTGTATGTCATTCTGTTACTCTCCTTTATATAAAATTATGAGCAAACTTTCTCATTTCACTTTCTTTTTCTGAATCTTCCCCAGACCAGCACATAGTGGTCCATGTATGACAGAATTATGATTTTATAGAAGAAATGAAGCATAATGTTTTCCATTTTGTTTCCAGTCCCATTTCTGAAAATGACCAACCTTTGGTCAGCAATTTGGGAGGATGAGCTGTTAGGTAACCTGCCTTCAACAAAACTGGTGCTCTTAATCCTGTCTCTGGGAAAACTATTAAAATAGGACTCTGAAAGTGACTTAGGGGAGGAGTCTAGAAATAACTTGCTTCTCTCATGCTTTACCTTTTGCTTTCTTGGTTAGAGTTAATTATTCTAATTATTCAGTTTTATATGTTTAAACATGATAACTAATTTCTAGAAAGGTGACAATAGATACATAACAGCTATTGAAGTTTGTAAGAGATACTGCAACAGTTAAATTGCTGTTTACCTAAAATTCTGAAATATGAATTAAATTTTGGCAAATTTGCTCCTAAATGCTAGCTTTAGAAATCTACAACTTAGCTCTTCTCCCAAGGGACTGCTCCTTCAGTTCACGAATTGGCAAATATATGAGGCAATCATGGCTACAAGTAACAAAAAAATCAACTCTTGTTCTTTTAAGCCTGTCATAAAACAGTTGTGTTTTAACTATTTCTCTTTTAGGAAATTAGGAAGTGTGACTGTTTGGGTGTTTTCATCCTCGCTCTTAAAGAAATAACCAGCATAAAGTGAAAGCAGTAGGGAAATGATTAAAACAACAACAGTAGTTTGGTGTACTAAATGATGCTCCACACTTCCCTGAAGATCTGTTCAATTTTCTTCATTTAAAAATTCTCTGTTCTTCAGATTGCATGTTGTGGTCTGAATGTTTGTGTCCCCACAAAATTCACATGTTGAAATCGTAATACCCAATGTGATAGTATTAGGGAGTACGGACTTTGGGGGTGATTATATCATGAGGATGGAACCCTCATGAGTGGGGTTAGTGCCCTTATAAAAGACACCCCAGAGAGCTCCCTCCCATCTCCCACCTTGTGAAGCAGAGCTGTGGAGCTCTTCACACTCATGGCTTGCCTTTCCCTCTGGACAGAATCCCTATGCCACTGCATTGGAGCTGGGGCCAGTCAAATTCACCTGGAGTGACAGCCTCACCCTATGAGATTGGTACTGAGCAGTGGTGGCAACCTCTGACCTTCTTCATTTCCCTCTCCAGGCTTAAAATCTTCCCCCTGTGAGCAAGCTGGGTTGATTCAGGCCAGTATCCTTGGCTTGCTGCATGTAGCATAGAGCTTCCACCCTACAAGTGGGGCCTTGGTGGGGGAAGAAGACCCAGTTCTTTTGGCCACATCTGCCTGGAATAGAGTTTGTACAACATGATCCAGGGAGATTAGAAACACCAGTATCTCGACCCTCCCAGGTCAAGTCCCAGACTGGAAACTGTGGGGAGAGGGAGTTCCTGTATTCCTGGTTGCATGTCCCCAAGTCAGAACTTCCATAATACAGAGCTGCGAGGGGTGAGCAAGGCTTCTGCTATTCTCGCAGACATTTAGTAAATTTGCTTGAATGAATGTTTCTCAACTTGTTGTATACCCTTAAGACACTATCCAGAGATTTTAACTGATTGCTTTATATAAATTTCAACAGTTTGTTTTTTGCTGGAGAGGGTTCACTGAGTTCTTTGTTCCATCATTCCAGAAGTCCTATTCCTCACACCCCTTTTTTTAACAGGGTGAAACAGAAGTCCAGAGACATTGTAAATTGCCTACACAGTGATGGGGCAGGAACCAGAACCCAAATCCAATATTTCAGTATTCCAGGTGCTTCAGATGGGTAAAATGGCCATTTCTGTTTGAGTCATAGTTGAGAAGATGTGATCCAAGTTAAGGGTCAAAATCATAGATAGATCCAGTAATCCAAGTTCAAATCTGGTTCACTGAAGTAATGTGTTGTCAAGTGACCCTACTGTTTCCTTGATGCTTTTCTTTTGATTCTTTTGTGCTTCACTGATCCTCCCTCTCTCTACTTTATCTCCCACCTCACCCTTTTCATAAACTACACAGGGTCCTTGGGCAGTGGTGAAATTTCCAGGGCAGTTATTCTACTGAGAAGGCACAGGTAGCTTTGAGTCTTTCTGGTGAGTATTGGTTTATCAAACATAAATTTCGAACTGGTGGGTTGATGTAGTAAATAGAATATAGGTTTTGACATCAAACTCAGTTTTATTTCAGATGGGAATGGAAAGTTTATTAAATTGTTAAATGGTATATATCAAAAACTTACAGCGTACCTCATAATTTATGAAGAAACTTTAAGAGGCATTCCCTTCAGAAACAAAATCAGGGACAAAATTACTGTTAGTATTTAACAAAGTATGAGGTATCCTGCCCAATGCTATGAAGAAAGAAAAAGAAAGAAGTGTATTGATTGGGGGAAAAAGAGAAAAAGACATCATTATTTGCAGATAATATAATCCTCTAGCTAGAAAAAAACACAATCAGAAAATTATTATAATTAGTAAGATAATTCACAAGTTTGTCAGTAAGGTCAACTTACAAAAAATAAAAGCATTTTTTTCTCACCAACAGTAACCAATTATAAAGTGTATTAAAAAAACAAGATATCATTCAGATTACAAGCTGTTTTAGAGCACAGCTTGCCCACTTTCTGGTTGGGTGTTCTCTGGCATGTTGGACAACCTTTCAGAAGCTCAATTTCCTGCATCTGAAAAATGGGAATAATAATACCCTACAGAATGTTGTGAGGAATCAGTGTAGTCAGGTGTGTATAGAATTTAGTCCGGAACAGAGACTCAGTCTGTGGCAGCTCCTGTCCATTCTCAACGTCTTTGCTGTTAAAGAAATGTTGGTTATCAGGGTTTCACTCACTCCTTTTCTGCCGATTGTTGCTTAGTTTCTTGTTCCTGATGGTATCTCTTTTGGACATTATGTTGTTCAATTGACGCACGTCCTTAGTACTTTACATAATATTGTGCTTTACCTCATATTAAATTCAGTACATTACATAATATTAAAAGGGCAGAACTACCTTGGAGATAGATAGAGTCTGAATGTCTGGTCATTTTGTCCTAGACTGTGAATTTGGTGTTCCTACTTCCATCCAGCCTCTTGTCTGTTTGTGTGGCTGTCCCATTAACCTCAGTTATCAGAGCATCTAGAAATAGTGAAGTAATTCACTAAATTAGTAGTCTGTAGTTCAAAGGGCAATTGTTTTATGTAAGTGTTTTAAAAGATTCATATCCTCCCAAACGTAAGCAATTCAGTAAATCTGTCCAGTCTAAGTGTGTTATGATTAGGCTGGATTAACCTCCTTCCATTAAAAGAAAAATGCAGAACTTTGTCCTGCAGCCAAAGGGAACTGGTTAATGTCCATCAGGGATCGACAAAGTAGTTGTTTGGTCCTAGGCTGACATTTCATTTCCCAACTTCAGAGTTTGTTCATGAAATTGGTATGAGCCTTAGAGTCTGCTGAGAGTGCACAAAGGATGTGTGTGTTTTTGTGTGTGTGTGTGTACTTCAGTAGGAGGGGTCTACCTCTGACCTTGAAGGTTCAAAGAGAGGTCATGACAGGTCACCAAGGATCATAAAAATAATTAAGAATTACAATGTGTTTATAATGCTGAGGCCCATTCTAATTGCTTCCTAAGTCTTCATTCATTTAATGCTCACAACAATCCCATCAGGTAGTTATGATTATTATTCCCATTTTATTTTTTTTAAGTTTTTATTTTATATTGTGGTATAGTGGATTAACAGTGTTGTGTTAGTTTCAGGTGTACAGCAAAGTGATTCATTTATACATATATATGTATCTATTCTTTTTCAATATTCCTATTTTATAGATGGGGATCCTGAGGCACAGAAAAGTGACTTGCGCATGGTCAAACAGAGTTGGTGTAGAAACTAAGATGGCCAGCTTCGAAATTGATACTGTTAATTACTATGCTGCCTCTTGCATAATGATGTGGGCTATGAAGCATTCAAATGGCTTTTCATTATCCCTAAAGCTGAATTCTTACATTTTTTTCAAATTTTTTTGTGGTAAAATACATATACTATAAAATTTACCATCTTAACATTTTAAGTGTACAGTTCAGTGGTATAAAGTACAGCTTTTCTTTTTTTCCCTCAGCTTTATTGAGGTATGACTGACAAATAAAAATGGAATATATGTATTTAGGGTGTACATTCTTCACCCAAGTAGCCTAGGTAAAGGCTGCCCAGTGAGCAGACAGCAAGATATACTCCTTCCGAACCTTGCCACTGACAGTGGCAGTCTGGCTCAACAAGGGTGTCTCTCAGTCAATCTGGGTTTGAAAGTTCTGCTTTTCTCTCTTATGGGAAACTGAGAAGATGTTACAGTGAAAGCAGCCACTTTGAGAGCAGCCTACTGACAAGGAGCTCAGCTGGGAAGCAAGGGCAGTGTTCCTGGGCACCTAAGATGCTGGAGCAACACTTCCATCTAAAGTCAACCTTAGGGAGGACCCACATGCCAAAAGCTATCCCAACTCTGAGCCTTCTATTGGACAGGTCCACATGTCTTCCAACACACAAGATATGGCTGCTGACATCATTAGCTGCTGTTTGTCAATTTAAATGGCGTCGGTATGCATAGGATGCATTCTATTTGTGTTAAATCTTTTATTCCTGAGACTAGTTGCTTGTTTCTTACTTTAAAAAGTATTTCTTTGATGTGATGTAGGCCCCTAAAGAAAGTAGCTAAATAAACCATTGACCACAGAACTCAGATTCAACACAAGCATATTGTGATAATTTGCTGACTGTCAATGACAGATTTTTGTCTGCCATTTGCTCTGTTGAGAGAGAGATGGAAAGGGAAAAAAACCTCTGAAAATCCATCCTAAATTCAACAATCAGTAATTGTACCAAAGCAAATGCAGGAGGGGTATTTTCTACCCTGATCTTCAGCTTCATGAGAGACCTTTGCTTTCTTATCTCCACATTAGAAAGTGTCTTTCCTGATAGGATATTGTATCTTATGCCTTGAAGAGGGTAGGAGAAAAAAATGTATAATAAACTAGAATTACACACATCTAAGATGTCATTCTCAACTGTTAATTCAAGCAGGGGGCTTATCTAGCTTTTTGTCTAATGGAATGAAGCATTTGATACATTGTCTATATTCAAATTGATTTCCTCTTACAAAACAGCAAGCACAAATGACTGCTCAACATGGATTGATTGATACCATACCTCAGGAGCCACTGACTGAAAATCCCACCTGTTGAGAATCTCAAAAAAGATTTTGTCCCATTAGCCCACCTTGGAATCCCAGTGGGGAGATGGGGAGCAAAGGAGCTTGTTCAACTCCCACCCCATAGAAGGGAGATAGGAGAAAGGAGATAGACCCCCTTTGTGCTCTGATAGGTGTTGCCAGGACCCTAATGGACCCTGTGCTGATAGGGGTTTCTGTTCTCTCCTTTCCTCTGCCAACATCCTCTCCTCTTAAGCCCTCCACATCCTTCTCCTTTTCTCTTACTCTCTCTTGTCTTTACCTTTCCTCCACTGGCCCCTTTTCTCAATTTCTTCTTTTCCCTTGTCTTTTCATTTTGAGTTTTCCCTATTGTCATGGCAGAGTTTAATTTGCATTTACTTAATGGATAGCCATGTTGAACATATTTGCATGGTTTATTCGCCATCCTTATATTTTCTTTGCCCATCTTTTACAGTTAGGTTGTTTGCTTTCTATTGGTGGAGTTTGAGAATTCTCTGTCTCTCTGTGTCTCTTTCTGTCTCTCTGTCTCTGTCTCTATAGATAGATACACAGATACTTAAATGGATAGATATACACACATAAAATCTATATCTATGCACTGGATCCAAGTCCTTTGGCAAATATTTGATTACAATTATTTTTTCTCATTCTGTGCTTTGTATTTTCATTTTCTTAACATTTATTTTTGAAGAACAGAAGTTGTAAATTTCGATGAAATCAGATTTATCTATTTGTTATTTCATGGTTTGTGTTTTTTGGTGTCATATCTGAAACTCTTTGACTAATCACGGTCCCAAGGATTTTTCTCCTATTATTTCCTGACAGAAGGTTTTATAGTTTTAGGATTTACATTCATGACAATGATCTATTTTGAGTTAATTTTTGTGTATGGTGCAAGGGATGGATAAAAGTTTTTTTTTCACATATGGATATCCAGTTTTTCCAGCACCACTTGTTAAAAAGTCTATCATTTCTTCACTGAATCACCTTTGTGCCTCTATCAAAATTCAGTGCAGCATATATGTGTAGGTCTGGATTCTCTATTCTGTTTAATTGTTCTATTTGTCTATCTTTATGCCAATACTACAGTGTTTTGATCACTGTAGTTTTATATTGAGACTTTAAAACAGGTAGTGTTAGTCCTCCAACTTTGCTCTTCTTTTTGAAAGTTACTTTGTCTATTCTAGGTCCTGTGCATTGTCTTGTGAATTGTAAAGCAGCTCATCAAACTCTGCAAAAGTTTGAGTGGGATCACATTAAATCCATAGATCAATTCTGAGAAATTTGACATCTTAACAAAATTGAATCTTCTAACTCATGAACATGACATACCTCCCCATGTATCAATAATAAAGCATAATATGCTGAAAATGTTGTTTTTTCTTCCATCTTCAATATTAAAATGGCTACACAAAAATTCACCAATTTTGATAAGTTTTTTTTAAATGCACACTGATATGACAGCTGTCACAATATAATCTAACAAAATTGTTTCAAATGAAGTTTAAGACAACTAAGTGCTACTAGAGCCATCTTACAGAAAAAAATGAACAAAACTTTTAGCCAACCCAATACTTTGCAACCTTACTAACCTCACTGATCAGTTTCAGGGGCTTTTGTAGATTCTATCATGATTTCTACGTAAATGATTATGCCATCTGCAAATAAGGACAGTTTTGCTTTTTCCTTTCTGATCTGTATTCACTTTATGACTTTTTCTTGTTTATTGCACGGAATAGAACTTCTAGTACAACGATGAATGGAAATGATGGTCTTTTACTGGCCTTAGAAGGAAATCGTTCAGTTTCTTACTATCAATTATTATGTCAACTGTAGATTTTTGGCATATGCCCTTATCAAGTTGAGGAAGTTCCCTTCTATTCCTAGTTTGCTCAATATTTCTATCAAGAATGGTTGTTGGGTTTTGGCAAATGCTTTTACTGCATATATTGAGATGATCATATGGTACACATTTTTTGTTTAATAGAGTGAATGAATTACAGTGATTGACTTTCAAATATAAAACTAAGCTTGCATTTCTGAGAAAATCTCATTTGGTCATGATATATTATTTTTTTATATATCAGTGGATTCAAGTTGCAGAACTTTCGGAAATAATGTTTGTGTTTATGCTCATGAGAGATATTGGTCTGTACTTTTCTTCTCTTATAATACCTTTGTCTAGTTTTAATATCAGGGTAATGCTAGTCTTATAGAATTAGTTGAGAAGTATTCTCTCGCTTCCATTTTCTGGAGGAGTTTCTGTATAATTAGCATTATTTCCTCCTTAAATGTTTGGTAAAATGTACCAGTGAAGTCATCTGGGCCTGAAGTTTTCTTTGTGGGAAGGTTTTTAACTACAAGTTCAATTTCTTTTATAAATATGGGGCTATTAATGTTATCTATTTATCCTTGAATGAGCTTTAGTAGTTTGTGTCCTTCAATGGATTTGTTTATTTCATCTCACCTGTCAAACTTACTGACAGATAGTTCTTCATGATATTTCCTTATTACCCTTTTCAGATCTGTAGTATCTGTAGTGATGACATCTCTCTCATTCCTGATATTAATAATTTGTGTCTTCTCTTTTTTTTCTTGATCAATTTGGCTAGACATTTATCAATTTTATTTCTCCTCCAAAAGAATCAGCTTTTGGTTGCATTCATTATTTTATCTATTGTTTTTATGATGTCTATCAATATTTCATCGATTGATACTCTGATCTTTATTACTTCCTTTGTACCGGTAACTTTGTTTTAATTTGCTCTTTTATTTTACTTTCTTATGGTAGAACCTGAGGTCATTGATTTGAAGCCTTCATTCTTTATAATGTGAGCATTTAGTGCAATAAATTTCCCCCTAAATACTTCTTTAGTGACATTCAACAAATTTTGATATGGAGCATTTTTACTTTCATTAATTAGACTTAATGTGTAGATTGCTTTAGGCAGTGTAGACATCTTAACAATATTAAGTTTTTTAATCTACAGATAAGAGATGTCTTTCCGTTATTGATTTACATTTTCTAAGAGATTTAACATTTCCAAAGAGTATTTCATGCAGGGAAATGCTTTTAAATTTTAACTTTTTATATACAATGCATTGTGCAAATGTAAGGAAATGTAGATAAATGAATGCAAAAATAAAATATCCTGCGGTTCCACAACTTATAGAAAATCAGTGTTAATCTTTTGGGGTATGTACATATCCAAAATATTTTCTATGCAGTCACACTTCTAGACCTCCATTTTAAGAACTGGAGTCAATTTTAAATGCTATTTTTATAACCTGAATTGTTACTTAACAAAGATCATAAACATCTCCTTGTAACAGCAAATAGAGATTTATGCCATCACTGCCAATAGCTGCAGAGTATTCCATGTTACAGTCCCACCGTACTTCTTTTAATCACACTTTATTTTAAAAGTATTTCAACTGTTCATTTTCAAACAAAGCTGTAATGAAAACATTTTTAAAAATAGGCTGGATTTTACCTATAATAACAGATAATAGTACCTCAAATTCATTTGCATCTGGAAACCACAAATACACACACACACACACACACACACAGATATACAATGCACCACTTAACTGTGTACCCCTTTCTGGCATATGGCTCGACTGTGCACAAGTTCAGAGAATCTTCCCAATTTGTATGATCTGAGCACACACAAGTTCTATGAAAAAAAGGGATTTGAATGCCCTCAACCACAGAGGAAAATAAGTAAGTACAAAGCATAAATAACCCCAATATCATTCACGCAATCTTGATAAAATTAGTAGAGAGCACTAATGTATAAGAATAAAAACACAAGTGGCTTTTACTGTTTTATTTTTTTAAAACCCTCTTTTAACATGATGATCAAGTGGGCTTTCTCCCAGAAATGCAAGGATTCTTCAGTATATGCAAATCAATCAATGTGATACACCATATCAACAAATTGAAGGAGAAAAACCATATGATCGTCTCAATAAATGCAGAAGCAACCTTTGACAAAATTCAACACCCATTTATGATAAAAACCCTCCAGAAAGTAGGCATAGAGGGAACTTACCTCAGTATAATAAAGGCCATATATGACAAACCCACAGCCAACATTGTTCTCAATGGTGAAAATCTGAAACCATTGCCTCTAAGAACAGGAACAAAACACGGTTGTCCACTCTCACCACTATTATTCAATATAGTTTTGGAAGTTTTAGCCACAGCAATCAGAGAAGAAAAAGAGAAATAAAAGGAATCCAAATCAGAAAAGAAGAAGTAAAGCTGACATTGTTTGCAGATGACATGATACTATACATAGAGAACCCTAAAGATGCCACCAGAAAACTTCTAAAGCTAATCAATGAATTTGGTAAAGTAGCAGGATACAAAATTAATGCACAGAAATCTCTTGCATTCTTATACACTAATGATGAAAAATCTGAAACAGAAATTAAGGAAACACTCCCATTTACCACTGCAACAAAAACAATAAAATACCTAGGAATAAACCTACCTAAGGAGACAAAACACCTGTGCGCAGAAAACTATAAGACACTGATGAAAGAAATTAAAGATGATACAAACAGATGGAGAGATACACCATGTTCTTGGATTGGAAGAATCAACATTGTGAAAATATCTATCCTACCTAAAACAATCTACAGATTCAGTGCAATCCCTATTAAACTATCAATGGCATTTTTCACAGAACTAGAACAAAAAAATTCACAATTTGTATGGAAACACAAAAGACCCCAAATAGCCAGAGCAATCTTGAGAAAGAAAAATGGAGCTGGAGGAATCAGGCTCCCAGACTTCAGACTATACCACAAAGCTACAGTAATCAAGACAGCATGGCCCTGGCACCAAAACAGAAATATAGATCAATGGAACAGGATAGAAAGCCCAGAGATAAACCCACACACATATGGTCACCTTATTTTTGATAAAGGAGGCAAGAATATACAATGGAGAAAAGACAGCCTCTTCAATAAGTGGTGCTGGGAAAACTGGACAGCTACATGTAAAAGAATGAAATTAGAACACTCCTTAACACCATACACAAAAATAAACTCAAAATGGATTAAAGACCTAAATGTAAGGCCAGACACTACCAAACTCTTGGAGGAAAACTTAGGCAGAATACTTTATGACATAAATCACAGCAAGATCCTTTTTGACCCACCACCTAGAGAAATGGAAATAAAAACAAAAATAAACAAATGGAACCTAATGAAACTTCAAAGCTTTTGCACGGCAAAGGAAACCATAAACAAGATGAAAAGACAACCCTCAGACTGGGAGAAAATATTTGCAAATGAAGCAACTGACAAAGGATTAATTTCCAAAATTTACAAGCAGCTCATGCAGCTCAATATCAAAAACACAAACAACCCAATCCAAAACTGGGCAGAAGACCTAAATAGACATTTCTCCAAAGAGATATACAGATTGCCAACAAACACATGAAAGAATGCTCAACATCATTAATCATTAGAGAAATGCAAATCAAAACTACAATGAGATATCACCTCACACCAGTCAGAATGGCTATCATCAAAAAAGCTACAAACAATAAACGCTGGAGAGGGTGTGGAGAAAAGGCAACCCTCTTGCACTGTTGGTGGGAATGTAAATTGATACAGCCACTATGAAGAACAGTACGGAGGTTCCTTAAAAAACTAAAAATAGAACTACCATACGACCCAGGAATCCCACTACTGGGCATATACCCTGAGAAAACCATAATTCAAAAAGAATCATGTACCACTATGTTCTTTGCAGCTCTATTTACAATAGCCAGGACATGGAAGCCACCTAAGTGTCCATCAACAGATGAATGGATAAAGAAGATGTGGCACATATACACAATGGAATACTACTCAGCCAATAAAAGAAACGAAATTGAGCTATTTGCAGTGAGGTGGATAGACATAGAGTCTGTCATACAGAGTGAAGTAAGTCAGAAAGAGAAAAATGAATACTGTATGCTAACATGTATATATGGAATCTAAAAAAAAAAGAAAAAAAGAAAAAATAATGGTTAGGATAACCTAGGGGCAAGACGGGAATAAAGATGCAGTCCTACTAGAGAATGGACTTGAGCATATGGGAGGGGGAAGGGTAAGCTGAGAGAAAGTGAGAGAGTGGCATGGACATATATACACTACCAAGTGTAAAATAGATACCTAGTGGGAAGCAGCCGCATAGCACAGGGATTTCAGCACGGGGTTTTGTGACCACCTAGAGGGGTGGGATAGGGAGGGTGGGAGGGAGGGAGGGAGATGTAAGAGGGAAGAGATATGGGAACATATGTATATGTATAACTGATTCACTTTGTTATAAAGCAGAAACTAACACACCATTGTAAAGCAATTATACTCCAATAAAGATGTTTAAAAAAAAAATAAAGAAAGGGATTAACCATAGAAGATTGGGAGAAAACATTTGCAAAACATATATGATAAAGGATTTGTATCCAGAACACATATAAAACTCCAGCTTTTACATATACATTATTATTTTCTATAGGCACTATGTTGCAATTAGATCTCTAGGACTTATGTTGCATAACTGAAACTTGTACACTTTGATTAATAGCTCCCCATTTCTTCCTCCCAGAGCCCCTGGCAACCACCGTTTTACTTTCAGTTTCTATAAGTTTGACTGTTTTAGATAGTTAATAGTATTATATACTTTTTATTTATTTATTTATTTAATATTTGGCTGTGTTGGGTCTTTGTTGCTGCATGCGGGCTTTCTCTAGTTGCAATGAGCAGGGGCTACTGTTCGTTGCAGAGCACGGGCTCTAGGCGCGTGTGCTTCAGTAGTTGTGACACGTGGGCTCAGTATTTGTGGCTCACGGGCTCTACAGTGCAGGCTCAGTAGTTGTGGCACATGGGCTTAGTTGCTCCACGGCATGTGGGATCTTCCCAAACCAGGGCTCGAACCCGTGTCCCCTGCATTGGCAGGTGGATTCTTAACCACTGCACCCACCAGGGAAGTCCTGTATACTTTAAAATTGCCAAAAGTGTAAACTTTATGTTAGGTGTCCTTATCATATAAACAAACAAATAAATAAATAAATAAATAAGGTAGGAGGGAACTTTTAGAGATGATGAATATGTTTAAGGCATTGATTGTGGTGATGGGTTCAATGGATATATACTTATCTCCAAACTCATCAAGTTGTATACATTATATATGTACAGCTTTTTATATGTCAATCATATCTCAATAAAGTGGTTTTTAAATAAAAAGCTGCGGTTTATAGCTTACTAATTCCAAGCAACAGTTGACAATAACAGGACTAGACCCTCTGATTTCATTATTATTGAATTTGACCTGTGTGTTTTCAGGACTGCTCTGAGAGAAAGGAGAGTATTCCTGAATAGATTACTGGATTTCTCTAGAATTAAAGGAAAAATCTTAAAGGAGAATATACCTATTTTCTCTCACAAATTTAGATTTCCAATGAGTAATTTCATGCTAAAAATAACAAAGAATGTTATTTTCAGTTAAAAAATATGTATATATGCCATTTAAAAGTATGTACAGGGCTTTCCTGGTGGCGCAGTTGTTGAGAGTCCACCTGCCGATGCAGGGGACACGGGTTCGTGCCCCGGTCCGGGAAGATCCCACATGCCGCGGAGCAGCTGGGCCCATGAGCCATGGCTGCTGAGCCTGTGCATCCGGAGCCTGTGCTCCGCAACGGGAGAGGCCACAACAGTGAGAGGCCCAAGTACCGCAAAAAAAAAAAAGTATGTACACATATATATACAGTCTAAATAATCTTATATCTATATATCTATGTACCATCTATAGATATAGATATTAGATTAACATTAAGTTACTAAAAATAGAAACATAAAATCCATGCTGCAGCATTAGGCACCATGATGTGCAATGAACATAATACAGAGGATCTTTATGTCGCATTTTATTTTATGTCATCTCATCCTGTTTACATTATTGTTTGATGTGTTCATAGACTATAGATTACCTTCAAACATTTTTGTCAATGACATTTTCTAAAGAGACCCCAACATTATAGGAAATCACTGTTGTACTTGGAGTTGCAAGGATATTTTGATCTGTTATGACAGTTCACCTCTTATCAAAAACTCCTAGATCGTATTGAACCAGACTGTGAAGATTCTTCTTCTGCCAATGTTTAGTTTGCAGATTTTTCCAGCCATAAAAAGTAAATTACTTCTTTAATGTGAATGAATAAACATGTATCTTTGCTTAACTTACTTAGCAGTTCTGCAATTAGTCCAGACATATTCCAGTTGTAATTTTACAACCTTATCAATATTCAACAAATATTTGAATATTTGTCAGTTATTTACTATGTGAAAAGCACTGTATTAGGTGCTAAAATGGGTGTTACAAAGGTGCAAATGACATCATCCCTGGAATCAAAGACACTAGTAAGGGAGAAAACATGTATGCAAATAACTTTAGTAAAAGCACTAAATTGTAGGTGTGGCTCCAGTAAAGTACTACTGAAGTTTAGAGCAGGGATCAGGAAATGCATAATGCATGATATGGCTTTTGTTCATGGAATGGCAATAGCCACTGAGGCTGAAACGAAGGTTGTGTGAAGATGAATACATTATCATCAGGCTAGAAATTCAGATTGCTATCGACTATGAAAAATCTTGGATATCACAGTAGAAAATCTGACACAAAGAAATTCGATGTTTTTCAGTACACAAGATGCTCAGTCCCTTCTGCTGCCATTGACCACTTTCCCTCATTCACCAAAGACTTTGACTCACAGCCTTCTTCTCCATTCCAAACCTTGCCACCTTCATCATTGGTTACATCAATGTCCACAATGGACAACCCTTCTAATACACTGGCCTCTCTATTCCTTAATCTTTGTTAACTCCCCACTTTAACTCCCCACTTCCATGGCAACATTCTGGACTTTTTCATTACCAAAAACTGCTTAATCTTTGAAATCTTAAATTCATATTTCCTACTCTATCAATAGACACTCATGTTTCCAGTTCTTTCATTCTGTTGCTCTTATTACACCTGTGCTTTGATGACACCAAGAGCTCTATCAGGTCCCTCCCATTACTCCCTTTTCTATGTAGCCTGGATCCTATGGTTCATAACCTCCATATTCTTATTAGTAACTTCACTTACTTGAAACATAATTTTGTATTCACACCTCCTGTCAAAAATTGAACTTCTGGATCAATCAATTTGCTTTCTCTACACCGATACCAATGTTGCTGAAAAAGAATTCTCCAATATACAGAACAATTTCATGATACTTTCCTAATTTTCTATCCCAACTGGCGCTTCCACATTACTCGGCAAACCTTCTGTATTTCCCTGGTCTGCTGCTTTTCTCTTTTCCACTTCCAACCTATGCTCTCTTTTTCAGAATATAATCTCAACTCCTGCTTCACAGAGAAACTAGAAGCCATCGCAAGGGAATTTTCTCGATTTCCTTGTATGCCAGCTATGAACTTAATCCTCCTCCACATCTAGTATATAGTTGGTAACTGAAGCCATGAGAATGACTAACATTGTCTAGGAGACAGTGTGTAAATAGAACATTGATTTTCAGTATTTAAGATGTATCTTGATCACCTAGGATGCTGAATTAAAATGCAGATGCTAGGATGCTGTGAGATTCTGAAATGGTAAGGGGCAATTAAATTTGCATTTTCACTGAGCACCTTAGGTCATGATGACAAAAGTGATCCCAGAATCACACTTTGAAAAATAACAGTGTGGAGTGAGTATAGAACGGATCTAAGAGCAGAACCTTGAGGCATACCAGCATTTAAGAGGAACCCGTATGAGTGATCCAGTAGGGAAGGGTGGAGAGGAAAACCAGGAGAGCATTATACCATAAAAAGGGGGAAAGAGGGAATTTCAAGTAGGCAGATGAGGTCAATAATGCCAAACATTCCAGAGATGTCAAAAAATATGACTAAATAGGTCTGTATGATTTATATTAAAAAGGTGGGGGAGATAAGTTGATGGTTTGGTAAGAAGGATTTCACTATGAGGAAAATGGTAGATTGCAGTGGTTTATGGAGAGAACTGGAGATAAGGCAGCGTATGCAATGAATATAGACTTTTCAAGAAATGTAAGTACAAAGTTGAAAATATTAGGGCAGCATTTGGAAAAGATCATGAGATTCTAGACGGAAGACTGTTGGAAGGCAGGGGCTGTGTTTGCTTTGGCCCCTAGGATCCAGTCCAGTCCCACTTCATGTTTGCTGAATAAAATAAAATAATTCCTTCAATTGTATGTAATTATGTGTTTCTCTCTGTGATACCAGTTTGATTGGAATAGTCCTCAAAGATCCTTAGTGGCAAAGTCTGAGGAGGTAAACAGTTGATGACCCCAAACCGCTTAAACTCACTAGTGACTGAGGAAGGAGGAAGGTGGGTATTTCATTTACAACAACTGAGGGTCTAGCTCATGGGGCCCCTACCGCTTTTTGTTGTTGTTGTTCAATTAATGACTGAGTCAGAAAATACTCAAAGAGAGAGTAGGAAGAAATAAGTGTTGAAATGTGGGTGGGGCCAGATCGCAGAGAGCTTTGAATTCCAGGTAAGAAATTTGTTATGCCAGACAATTAAAGGTTTTTGAGCAGAGAAGTGACAAAATCCATAGGTAGTTAAGTGGATGTTTCAAACTTAATTATCTTAGCTCCTACCTGCCTCATGTGAAATATACCTCTTTCTTTCTGCTCACGGCATCTCTAGCCATTTGCTGAGAGCCAGTGGAATGGACTGGTCAAAAGAAGGGGCTCTAGGGCTTCCCTGGTGGCGCAGTGGTTGAGAGTCTGCCTGCCGATGCAGGGGACACGGGTTCGTGCCCCGGTCCGGGAAGATCCCACCTGCCGCGGAGCGGCTGGGCCCGTGAGCCATGGCCACTGAGCCTGCGCGTCCGGAGCCCATGCTCCATAACGGGAGAGGCCACAGCAGTGAGAGGCCCGCGTACCGCAGGAAAAAAAAAAAGAAAAAAAAAGGGGGCTCTAGAGACAGACAGACGTGCTTTCATATCTGGCTCTACCATTTACTCATGGGGTGTTTTAATGAGTCTTCGTTTCCTCATCTTCAAAGTCAGGTTTTGAAGATTCAGGGAGATAATGTGTGCAACGTATTTGACATAGGTTAAACATGAAATACAGGTTGGCCACTATTACTGTTATTATGGAGAATTATAAGTAAGTCCTGCTGGTGTGCTCTCTCTCCAGAGAGCGCCTACTTCTGAGCCAGAAACAACAATTTTCTTTTCTCAGGGCTTTACACCTTTCGAGATGGCAAGTGCGCAGATCCTTTTAACCGTTTCATTAAATGCATCTTAAACATATCACATGATACCCCACATGAATAATTAAGGTGAAGATAAAAAGCAATTGTTGCTGAAAGCTTGATTACCACTTTATCACTTCACAAAACGGAGTTGTGATGCTTCCATTCTAAGCCCTTTTTTAACGTTTCTATTTCCAGAAAGCTTGTAAGAGACTCAGGCAATGTTGGCCAACGTTATTTTTCCTATCTCAGCTGACACAGACATGCTCAAATTGAGAAAGTTAAAATAAAATCCAATATGGAGTAATTTTTTGATGGTTGAATTTTTAAAAATATTCTCCTGTAGATGGCCTGTGTGCTGGACAGCTGAGATGGCTATGTAAGAATCCCCAGTGCCTTGCTTCCATATTTGTGTCAGGAAAAGAGGATGGATCTATCTTTACATTTAGTAGGGCATTAGAGTGTCTGCTAGTTATACGTTGCCCATCACCAAATTTTATGTATTTTTTTCAAAGGATTGAGCTATAAAATGCGTTTTGTGGGCACATAACACTTAAAGTGAGCATCTTGTTAATGATTTGTTTAGCTGATTGCCTTTAGCTAAGATACAATTACCCATCAGGCTCTGTTTCAAGCCCTTGGACATCAAATGGGGATTTTTAAGCAATTAGAAGCCAGCACCTCTTGCTTTTGGGATCCCTGAAGCAATAAGCTGATGCTTAAACTATTTCTTATTCAGTAGTGACTGAGAGGACAATTTGCTGTGCATTTCTTGTAACACAACCACACCAGGTTTTTTTCTTTAGAAATTCTTTAATTGTGCTGGGATGGCTTCAACAATTTCCACTTCTGGTATGGGTTCTAAATCCTCAAAATTACTTAACAAAAGAATTGATAGGTCTTAGGTTAAAAACCCATTTTCAGTACCAAAAATATTAGAAACTGGATTTTGTGATGTGAATCATAAATATAAAGCAGGCTCATCTTAAAAAAAAAAAAAACTAACAGTGAGGGAATGGCAAAATCTCAGAATAAGGTCTTTAATCTGGGATGACTTTTCTAATAGATGGACCAGTAGTTTCAAGAACTGTTACAGAAACTACTGTAGAACATAAAAATAATGTCAACTTTCTAATAGTTTTGTTTTAATCAGGCCATGTTTTCCTCTTTTGAGCCTTTTTCCCATCCTTAAAAACTCCCTGATTATGAGCTTCTTGCTATATAAATTGTGACATCGAGTACAAAATGAGCATGTGAGATCCCTTGCTCAAATATTATTGAGTTCCAAGACGGCAACAGATGAGCATTAAACCAAGTGCAGGGCCCTTCTAAGTGTGAAACCATGTGTGACTGGATAAGTCACATACTCATAAAGCTAGCCCTGCTCCTAGCTTTATAGAATCCCAATGTGGGAAACTTTGCAGATAAATGTCACCTTTTCGTGGAGTCAACAGTCCAATGATCTTCAACATTTTGCAATGACTAGGACTTCTATTACCTCTTTCATCTCCTCTCCTTTTCTTTTTTTTTTTTTTTTTCCGGTACGCGGGCCTCTCACTGCGGTGGCCCCTCCCCATAAAATTGTATTGGTACCCTCGTTGAAAGTCTATTGGCTATATATATATGGGTATATTTCTGGACTCTCAATTTTAATCTATTGGTATATATGTCTGTCCTTATGCCATTACCACACTGTCTTGATTACTGCAGCTTTGTAGTAAGTCTTGAAATTGGGAAGTCCGAGTCCTCCAACTTTGTTCTTTTTCAAGATTCTTCTGGCTATCCTGGGTCCCTTGAATTTCCATATGAAATTCAGGATCACCTCATCAATTTCTACAAAGGAGCCAGCTGGGATTCTGATAGGGATTTCATAGAATGTATAGATCAATTTCAGGAGTATTGCCATCTTAACAATCTTTTCTGCCTACCCATGACCATGGCATGTCTTTCCATTTCTTTCGGTACTTAAGGTCTTTCAGTAATGTTTTGTAGTTCTCCCCATATACATTTTACACTTATTTTGTTCAGTTTCTTACTAAGTTTTATTTTTCTTAACCATTGTGCCACCAGGGAAGTCCTGATTGTGGTATATAATTCTTTCAGTGTATTTTTGCATGTACTGTTACATTAGTTTGCTTTCTTTTTGTGTGTGTGTGGTACACGGGCCTCTCACCGTTGCGGCCCCTCCCATTGCGGAGCACAGGCTCTGGACACGCAGGCCCAGCGGCCATGGCTCACGGGCCCAGTCACCCCGTGGCATGGGGGATCTTCCGGGACCGGGGCACGAACCCGCGTCCCATGCATCGGCAGGCAGACTCTCAACCACTGCGCCACCAGGAAAGCCCCTAGAACTTTATTTTATTTATTACTTTTCTGTACTTTCACTATCTCCACACACACTGCCCTCTCATGTATCTCAATATCCATGAAGCTTTTTTTTTAAAAAAGTAAGTCTCATTTTGCCTAGTACAAAACTACACATGTAGAGAGTTATCTGGGAAGAGTTCTTTTATGTTAAATGCAGTGATGCTCTCAGGAAAAACCTTCCATGGGGACACTACTTATGAGAAAATTGATTTTTCTTGTCCTTCTTTAACTTCATAGCAAAGAACCCAGGCTCCACCTTTGCTTCAAGTCTGAGACCAGACTTTGTAGGTAGTTAAGAGTTAATCATTACTCCTAAGTGGAATCTTACTCATCAGTATTTCTGAGATGAACTCCATCACTTTCACTTCCCAGTACCACTTTTCCCCTTACCAACAAAAGAAACTCACTTGTAGTAGAGCTCAGGCTGCTGGTCACAAGTGTGGAATACAAAGCACAGTAGAAGTGGTGAGGTCCACAAATAAATCAGCCTGGGTTTGGGGCTCCCTGTGAATGTTACGTAGCCATATTAATTGCTTACCATACCATCACAGGACACTCAAGGTCTTTTGCTTTTTTTCTGGCTGTCAATTCAGCTCAGATTCTCCAAGGTTCACCATATTTTCAAAAAGCAAGTGGATCATGACACATTGTAGTACAAGTCTGACACTCTTATAAGGCTCAGTGCATATTTGGTAGAAGCCATATATTTGTGTCATAAGTATCAAAAAAGCAAGGACTCTAAGCTGCTCTCTGAAGGTGGTTCCCCCCCACACCTTCTTGCTTTCCCCCACTTGCTAAGCTCAGGGCTTGGGGTGAAATTTTGGGTGGAGATCGATTACGGAGGAATTCCATTCATCTCATTGGATAGCAAGGGCAGTCACTGAAGGTCAGGGAATTTCAAATAGGTTTGGGAAATTCTGGGAACTGTTGACTACTGTGCTTTCAGGCGAAGCTACTGTTAAGATGTCTAATTCCTATGACACTAAGTGAGTTGTGGCATTTATGGTTTTACCTAATGCAATTTGCGTGATAAAAAGTCTGAGGGGGCTCCCAAGCTTGGCTCAACAGCTGTCGCTGATCCTCCAGTGGAGCAGAGGTGTATCCATGGTGATCTTCTTGTTTCAGTAAGAATAGGGATTCCCATAGGGCTTAATGGCCTGACATATTTCTAACATCCTTAGCAAATAAAATACTGCATCACACGGGGGAAAATCTGAAACAACCTTTCAGAGAGAGGGTGAAGGTAGTGATATTTGCTATATTATGTCAGTCGGGGGTAATAGTAAGAAGAGATTCAAATTAGAGGTTATTAAAACACTTCTATTCTTTGAAGGGTCTCATTTTCTCCATTCTTTAATCATGTAAATGACCAATGATCAACGTTCCCAGGGGTATGCGGTTGATTGCACATTACAAATGATGAGAAGGATGCCATGTTGAGGGAGACAAATAGTAAAAGAAGCAAATTTGATGGAGAGGCATTTCTCATTTAATATCCTGTTAGTTTGGGAACATTTAGGAGAGGGGGGAAATGACAAATGTGTGACAATTTGGAGAACATCTGTAGCTGGGTATGGGTGAGCATAAGCCAGGGATTTGATTATTTAAAGCATAATGGGAAAGATATTAAATCTTTCTCTCCCTCCCTTTCTCATCTATTCTAGGATATATTTCCCAGATGAGGCAACAAAAATGGTACTGGTGTTGAGAGAGAGAGGGGGAAAGAGAGAGAGAGAGAGAGACTGTAAAGTAAAAGGCATGGTCGTTGGAAGGCTCTGCCAAAGGAACATGTCACTTGGGAGCAGAGGGGCAACTTACTGGCACATCTCAATGAATAATTTAACAGTTTGACTAATTGCTGCTTTGAAAATCACAGTTCTGATCCAGAGATGGGAACAGAGGACATTGTATTGGGGGTAGTAACATGACAAATCAATGATGGTGTGTTAATAACCCATTTAGGTTATTACAGATATTGAGCAGAGCTCCATGTGAAGCCAGAGGCTTCTTGGAAGGGCCTCAGATTCCGTGATAACAAAGGAGGATGACTTGGTGACTTACACGATCCATTCTAGTCAGAGCCTGTGCATCAAACTGAAGCATTGGCTCCCAACCCCGGAGTCTTTTATTTAGTAGCTATGAATGGAAAATCAAGAACAGATTTTTAAGGTCTTTAGGAGATTCTGATACATGACCAGGCTTGGCAACCACTGTTGTAGAAGGAAGTGATTGCAAAAACGACCTGAATTCTGTCTAGGCTATATTATCCCACAGTTTTGAAAAAAAGAGTTATATAATAGATAAACAATTTACAGATAATTTCAATTTTTAAATCTGTGATATTTAAGCATAAAATTCCCTTCTCTTTTCAAGACAAAGCGAACCTTTAAGAATGTGTAGTTGAATAAGCACCCAGTGGATCTATTGCTGTTTGGTGATAGAACACTCAAATATTCAGTGTTTTTATTTCCTTATTTTTTTGCTTGTTTGTTTCTTTTGGCTGTTGGTGGTAAGATTTTTTTTTTTAATTTTTGGCTTGTTTGCTTAAGAGGGGAAAAGACCAGTTTTGAAAAGTTAATCCTCTATCCCTTGAGTTAGAGAGAATAGCAAACATTACATGTGTTCGTATAAATGGATTAAGCCTCAGATGAAAAATACAAGTAAAAAATATTGGCAGGCTCTATTCACAATAGCCAAGAGGTGGAAGCAGCCCACGTGTTCATCTATGGATGAATGGACAAGCAAAACATCGTATATGTACACAATGGAACAGTATGCAGCCTTAAAAAAGAAGGAGATCCTGACCCATGCTACAACATGGGTAAAGCTTGAGGACATCATACTAAGTGAAATAAGCCAGTCACAAAAAGACAAATGCTGAATGATTCCACTTATATGAACTATCTAAAAGTAGTCAAATTAATAGAAACAGAAAGTATAATGGTGGCTGCCAGGTGTTAGGGGGAGGGGGGAAAGGGGAGTTAGTTTTTAACAAGTAGAGTCTCAGATTTGCAAGACGAAAAAGTTCTGGAGATCTGTTTCACAACCACATGATTATACTTAACACTAGGGAACTGTACACTTAAAAATGGTTAAGTTGGTAAATGTTACGTTATGTGTTTTGTTTTGTTTTTTACCACAGTTTAAAAAATAACATTAGCAGTCTCTCACAACCCATCAAGTCATACAGGACTTTCTTTTCCAAGCATGTGAGAATTTTGAACTCTGGCATACATTTGTTCTGAGCTTCCAATAAGTTGTTTTAAAATTGTCTTCAGACATCCTGTAAGTTATTAAGCTTATAAATTCTTCAGTTTTTTCCTTGACGTCCACAGCTTTTCCATGGTTCCCCTTTCCAAATATTGAATGCACAATGGATTTATTTCTTTACTTTTCTATTCTGAATTTCATTGTGTCATGATCACTGTGAAATAGGAAGTACCTGTGGGAAATGCAAACTTCCTGCTTTTCCTTACTTTAATCCCATATAGCCTACTTCTAGCTCCTATGCAGCAAAATAACACTTCTGTATTCTTGGCACTTACATCTCCCAGGTAATCATGATGCTATCACCCTGCCCCTGTTTATCCCCCTGCTGGTGCTTATTCAAACTCATGTCCACTTCAATTATCTTTATAAGAAGGCTCTGAAATCCATCTCTTATTTAATCATGGCATTGCACTTTTCAGAACTCTCTCCAATTTGTTCTGCCTATTTGGACCTGAAGATCCCTGAGCAATTTATTTGCTCTTTCAGGGGTGGAAGTGGGTTCTTTAAAAGTATCCAGAAATTCATTTCTGAGTGAGAAAATTTTCTTTCGTCTAAGGAAACTTTGATGGTTGTATAGTCCAAAGGTTGCTCATCTTTTGGAATATGAGCATAAGAAAAGTTGTGGACCCTCCATAATAGCATTTTGGACTTTTGCTGTCTGTTAAAAATGAGAAAATGCACAGTAACCAAAAAACCTCCTCTGAATTCAGTAACAATTGTCTTATCAATAACAACATCTAGACACATTTGAAGAATAAGAGTATACATATGGGAGAGGTGTATCATTTATTCAGTCTCCACACAACATTTATTGGGCATATAACTCTAGACAACTTCTCCAACACCATCCCACCCACCACCCTCCAAGAGCTCTACGATCCAAAGTCTAGGAGAACCATTGTATAGACCAGTCTCTGTTTCCAGGTAAATTTCACGGAAGTTACTCCAGAGACAGAGTTATATGATCTATCCTAAACACCTCCAGCAAAGGGGATTCCACAGGCTTGCACTTCCCATTCCAGAAGCTAATGTGGCAGCACTTAATAATTCCTTTGTTTTAGGCTCCCTACTAGCCTCAGGCATCAGTATCAGCGAAAGGCAGTAACTCGGGGCAGTTTTTCATTTCTCCAAGGCTCTGCTTCTCCCTAAGTTGACATATGCAGTCTTTTCAGGGGATGGCCTATATGCCTCACCTTCATGTTGCAGAGGTGAACAACAGGAAGCCAGTTACAGGGATAAAGATCTAGAGACCCCAGGTCTCACATCAGATACATCAAATGCATCCAATGCTATATCTGGAAAAGATGAAAGCTCCGTTTCAAAAGGATACATGCATCCCAATGTTCATAGCAACACTATTGACAATAGCCAAGAAGTGGAAGCAACCTAAATGTCCATCAACAGATGAATGGATAAAGAAGATGTGCTATATATATATATATATATATATATATATATATATATATATATACATACAATGGACTACTATTCAGCCATTAAAATGAATGAAATGATGCCATTTGCAGCAACACGGATGGACCTAGAGATTATCATACTAAGTGAAGTAAGTCAGGCAGAGAAAGACAAATATTATATGATAACACTTCTATGTGGAATCTAAAAACTATTACAAATGAATTTCTTATTTCAAAACAGAAACAGACTCAGAGACATAGAAAACAAACTTATGGTTACAAAAGGGGAAGGAGGGAGAGATAAATTGGGAGTATGGGATTAACAGATACACACCACTATATATAAAATAGATAAACAACAAGGATTTACTGTATAGCACAGGGAACTATATTCAATATCTTGTAATAAACTATAAAGGAAAAAGAATCAAAAAGAATATAGATACATATATATATATTTGTATGTATAACTGAAACACTTTGCTGTACACCTGAAACTAGCACAATATTGTAAATCAACTATACTTTGATTAAAAAAAAACAGTGCATCAAATGCTGTTTATTGTCATTTCATGTGTTGATCTTGGACAAGTTGCTTAAGCTCCCTGAGTTTCTATAGCTTTGTTTGGTAAATGGAGGCAAAAGCAGTGGACAGGCCACTGTGGGGCTTAGCTAATTAAGATTCTGGCTCTGGGGAATTTTCCGGCAATCCAGTGGTTAGGACTACTCGCTTTCACTGCTTCAGGCCCGGGTTCGATCTTTGGTCAGGGAACTAAGATCCCACAAGCTGCGCAGTGTGGCAAAAAAAAAAAAAAAAAAAAAAAAAAGGATTCTGGCTCTGGACTTGTGTTTTCTAAAGGCTGCAAAGCTGATGAATACCTGCCCTCCTCTTTGAAATCATTCATAAAGTTGTTAAAGAAAGTGTGCTTAATGGTGACCCCTTGGTGGAGAGCTACACCCAGACTAGAACCAAAGTGTATAGCTATTAACTATGCTTAGAGTCTTTGTAGAATCTTGGAATTCACAGGGATCTCCTTTATTTAAGTATTTTGGTTTAAAAAATATTGTATTATTAATATTTTTTTTACTTTTTGGTGAAAGAAAATGTAGCCAGTAATGTAGTATCCAGAAAATAGCACTGGACAAAAATCAGATGATAGCTGGCACTGGTTGATTTTATGACCTTAGATAACACTCTTACATTGTCTGTGCCTCCGTTTCTTCACCTTTAAAATGAGGTGTTGGAGTAGCTGATCAACAAGGGCTCTTGCAGCTCTGCTTTCTCAAATTCTGTGCTCAGGTCACATTGCAGTCAACTGAGACTAATGGCATTATTTTAGAAAACATGTATTTAAGATATAATTTGTGGTAAAAATGATACAATCATATTAGGCTAGTAATTCTCCAAACAGCTATTTAGCACTTATTTCACTATGTAGACTTACCATCTATAAACTAATGATTTGCAAGGTAATAAATACTGGAAATCTGAGTCAAGACCTTGGTCTCTAACATCACTCTGCACCTAAGGGAACTAGGACAACAGAGAGAAATGACTGATTCCAGGTTGAGGACAGGGAAGGTACAGATAAACCTCGGACATCTTGTCATATCAGAAAGCAATGAAGTGCTCAAAAAATAATGGGGACCTGTCACAAGGACACAGGAGCTGGCTTGGAGGAGCTCCCATTGGCCAAATCTGGGACAATTTGAGCATGATGATAATTAAGTAATAATTATAAATCATTGTGGAAAAAGTAGGAAATCATAAAGTCCTATCAATAATAAATAACCAGGGAGAAGGGATAGCTCTTGCCTACACTTGAATGCTGAATGCTAACTGGAATATGTGAATGAGGTGCTGGATTTGAAAAATCAGTATTTTGTAAGTATCATAATGAAGACTGGATAAAATGAAAATCAATGGATGTTAAACCTAGGTGGAGATTTTGGTGAGGAGCAGGATATTTGCATGGAATTAAAGTGTCTTCCTGGGCTTCCCTGGTGGCTCAGTGGTTGGTAGTCTGCCTGCCAGTGCAGGGAACATGGGTTCGGGCCCTGGTCCAGGAGGATCCCACATGCCATGGAGCGACTGGCCCATGTGCCACAACTACTGAGCCTGCGCTCTAGAGCCCGCGAGCCACAACTACTGAAGCCCATGCGCCTAGAGCCCGAGCTCCACAACAAGAGAAGCCACCGCAATGAGAAACCCGTGCACTGCAACGAAGAGTAGCCCCCGCTCACCGCAACTAGAGAAAAGCCCATGCACAGCAACGGAGACCCAATGCAGCCAAAAATAAAATAAATAAATAAATATTTTTAAAAAATGTGTCTTCCTACAGAGTGCTTATTAGTTGCAAGGGGAAAAGTAGTAATTATACAGTGAAGAAACTGGACAACAATTAGGCCTGGTGATCAACATTAACATCACTATTGATGGACGGGTGAACATTGTGTGCCTTCAATGCAATGGCCTGAGATCACAACACCGATGTAGTGTTCAAGCCTAGAAAGCACAGCCAGAATCTAATCATGGATCAGACAAACCCCTCCCCACAAGAAAGGAATGTTGAAAATGTCAATGTCATAAAGAATCAAGAAAGCTTGTGGAATGTTCCAGATTAAAGGAGGCTAAAAATCATGACAACTATATGTAATACCTGATCCTAGACTAAATTCTGCACTGGAGGGAGAGAAACGCTATAAAGGATGTTATTAGGTAAGCCAAAGTAAAGTGCCAAATGGATATATAGATGGTAGATTAGATAAAAGTAGTATATCAATGTAAATTTATGAAGTTGGTGACTCCCCTATAGAAGCATACACTGAAGTATTTAGGGGTGAAGGGACGTGATGTATGTAAGACACTTTCAAAGGGTTCAGGAAAAGAATGCATAGGAAGAGAGAGACAGAGAGAGGATGGAGTGAGGGAGGGAGGGAGGGAGAGGGAGGGGGCAAGTAAATGATAAAGCAAATGAAGTAAAATGTTAACAAGAGGTGAAGCTAGATAAAGATTATACAGGTATACTCTATGCTATCTGACTTTTGCAACATTTCTGTATGTTTGAAATTATTTCTAAATAAAAAAGTTTTTAAAAACTTTAAGCAGTAAGAGTTTTCTTAGATACAATCCCCAAAATACAATCTATAAAAATATTGGTAAATTGAATTTCATCAAACTTAAAAACTTCTGCTTTTGAAAGACACTGTGAAGAAAGTGAAAAGGCAATCCATGTACTAGGAGAAAATAGTTGTAAATCATATGAAAGACTTGTATCCAAATAAAAGACTTGGATCCAGAATGATCTGCAAGATGATAAACACTAGAAATTTTTTTCAAAGCTGAGCCTGGACCTTGGTCTCTAACACCATCCTCCACCTAAAGGAACTAGGGCAATGCAGAGAATGGCAGAAAATACAGCATGTTAGAAGTACAGAAAAGAACTCTCAACACCAAATAATAAAACAAACAAGCACCAAAGAAAATATAGAGATTGCCAACAAACACATGAAAGAATGCTCAACATCATTAATCATTAGAGAAATGCAAATCAAAACTACAATGAGATATCATCTCACACTGGTCAGAATGGCCAACATCAAAAAATCTACAAACAATAAATGCTGGAGAGGGTGTGGAGAAAAGGCAACCCTCTTGCACTGTTGGTGGGAATGTAAATTGATACAGCCACTATGGAGAACAGTATGCAGGTTCCTTAAAAAACTACAAATAGAACTACCATATGACCCAGCAATCCCACCACTGGGCATATACCCTGAGAAAACCATAATTCAAAAAGAGTCATGTACCACAATGTTCATTGCAGCTCTACTTACAATACCCAGGACATGGAAGCAACCTAAGTGTCCATCATCGGATGAATGGATAAAGAAGATGTGGCACATATATACAATGGAATATGACTCAGCCATAAAAAGAAACGAAATTGAGATATTTGTAGTGAGGTGGGTGGACCTAGAGTCTGTCATACAGAGTGAAGTAAGTTAGAAAGAGAAAAACAAATACCGTATGCTAACACATATATATGGAATATAAGAAAAAAAAAAGGTCATTAAAGAACCTAGGGGTAAGGAATAAAGACACAGACCTACTAGAGAATGGAGTTGAAGATATGGGGAGGGGGAAGGGTAAGCTGTGACAAAGTGAGAGAGTGGCATGGACATATATACACTACTAAATGTAAAATAGATAGCTAGTGGGAAGCAGCCGCATAGCATAGGGAGATCAGCTGGGTGCTTTGTGACCACCTAGAGGGGTGGGATAGGGAGGGTGGGAGGGAGGGAGACGCAAGGGGGAAGAGATATGGGGACATATGTATATGTATAACTGATTCACTTTGTTATAAAGCAGAAACTAACACATCATTGTAAAGCAATTATACTCCAATAAAGATGTTTAAAAAACAAACAAACAAGCAAACAAAACTAATGAAAATGATAAAAATATTTGAATAGACACATCACCAAAGAAGATACACCCACAGCAAATAAGCACATGAAAAGGTGACGAATCTCAATGGTCATTAGGGAAAGGCAAATTAAAACTACAAAATACCTCTTCACAATCACTAAATTAAAAAAGCTGATCATACCAAGTGCTGCTGAGGATGCAGAGCTGGAATCTTACATACTGGTGGTGGGAACTGAAAATGGTACAACCAATTTGGGAAATATTTTGACATTTATTTAAAAAATCAAACTGGAACTTATCATATGATCTAGCCACTCTACTCTGGTATATACCCAAGAGAAGTTAAAGCATATTTCCACACAAAGACTTGTATAAGAATGTTCATAGCAGCTTTATTTGTATAGCCAAAACTTGGAAACTGCTCAAATACCCATCACCAGGTGAATGGGTAAACAAATTGTGATGGGAAACTACTTAGCAACAAAAAGGAATTAAGTATTGATACATGCAACAACTTACATAATCTCAAAATATTTATACCTAGTGAAAGAAACCAGGCAAATGAAAGCACATACTGCATGATTCCATTTACAGAAAATTCTAGAAAATGGAAACTAATCGGTAGTGACAGAAAGCAGAAGAATGATTGCCCGGAGCAGGAGAAGAATAGGGGAGGGAGGAAGGGGAGAGATTCAAATGTTCATGAAGAAACTTTGGGGAGCGAACAGTAATGAATATTATCTTGACTGTGGTGATGGTTTCATGGGTGTGTACAGATGCCAAAACTTATCAAAATTTACACTTTAATTATGACCAGTTTATTGTGTGTCAATTATGTTTCAATAAAGTTGTTTTAAAAAGTGGCTAGCAGAGTAGCTGGCATGGCTGGCATTCACTACATATAATCTCTCATCTATTTCCTCTAGTAACCGCTACTCCCCATTCTTTACTATCTACTTAGGAGGGGCAAATAACACTAATATTTGTTACAGTAGTTTTTTCCAGAAATTTAAAGACAAAAATAAAAACAAAAAAACATATACACGAAAGCTGAGCATTAATTGTGTTCACAAAAAAGGGATGGCAATTATCTGTTCTCCTAGATTTTCAGATAGATAAATGAAAAAAAGAAGGATAGGCAAATGGACAGATGATAGATTCCCTCTCCTGCTCCAACTCTCCATCCCTCCTCTTCCTCCTTCTCCTCATTCTTCTTCTGGCATCTAGATTTTGCAAAGATTTAATGTAAACAAGAGCCACCACCTTGGGATAGAACTTTCCAGGTTAATTTACGAGCAAAAAAAAAATTCAGATTTCATCTCAGAGCACCAGCAAAGCAAAAATTCATGGGAATGTAGGCAGCTACATGTGCACGAACAACAACAACAACAAATTGAAAAGGGCTAATTGTTCCTAGTTCTTCTTCACAAAGATGGAGATTCAGGGAGGTAGAAAATTATTCTATCCTTCTTGAGGGATATACTCTTACTTGAAGAGTGGGGTGGGGTTGGGTAGCATGGGTTTGAGGTAGGCAATCAGAAAGAGGTTCCTCCTATAATGGAAGAGAATGTAAAAACAAAAAAAGAATACATATATAACTGAATCACTTTGTTGTACACCTGAAACTAACACAACATTGTAAATCAACTGTATTTCAATAAATTTTTTTTAAAAAAGAAAGGGGTTCCTCTTCATGCTTTGATTTAAAATGAAAATAATGTCCTTTCTCCCAGACTTGGAAATTATCTTTAAGGCAAAGGTATTTATGATGCTCACATTAGGTTTTAGGCTAAATAAAATATTTATTCTCTGCAAATGTTGACTCTCTTCTGAGTAGAAACTGGCATTAGTACTGAGGAAGAGCTCTCTGCACAGGTTCATCAGACACCATTGAGAGGATCCAAAGATAGATTATTGTCAACATTTAGTCTAACCCATTAGATGGGTCACTGCAGTTGTCCTAGAAATGTATATTAATGAGCAGCAGAATAAAGGTAAAGGATTGAGAGACAAATGAATGAGCAAAAAATTGCAAGAGAAACGTTTAATCCAAGTTTTAACTTAATACCATCCAACCAGTGGGGCAAGTACCAATAGGCAGAATGATATATGCCCATTGTGAAGATATTAACTAGAAACTATGGTTTAAAATATTTTGGTGTGTTCAAATAATTTAAAGGTTTTGAAAAATAAAATAAAAAGGATAAGCTTTTATGGCTTATATGCTTTCTGGTAAAAGAGATAACTTTAAAATTTTTGCAGAGAGTGCAGATCAGTAAACCAAGCCTTTCTCTAAAAATTCCTGTAACTCTTTGGATACTGAATGGAGTTAAGAGGGAATACTATGGCAGCTTAAAATCAGAGGGCCCTGGGGCTTCCCTGGTGGTGCAGTGGTTGAGAGTCCGCCTGCCGATGCAGGGGACACGGGTTCGTGCCCCGGTCCGGGAAGATCCCACATGCCATGGAGCGGCTGGGCCCGTGAGCCATGGCCGCTGAGCCTGCATGTCCGGAGCCTGTGCTCCGCAACGGGAGAGGCCACAGCAGTGAGAGGCCCACGTACCGCAAAAAATAAAAAATAAAAACCAAAAAAAAATCAGAGGGCCCTAAATGGGTCTACAGTAGACTCACAGAAGGAATAGAGTAAGCAAGCTGGCAATTTAGGACATGATACCCTAAAAGAAAAATTAGGCCTTTACAAGGTTTTGATGCTCCACAAGCAGACAAGATTGTTTCTCTGTGTAAACAGCAACGCTAGATTTTGGATAAACAGTGGCAGGACTAAGAGACTATACTGAGTTTAAGACCAAGGTGAGTTTAAGGAGGCTGTAGCTTAGCCACGGAAGGGAAACCAGTGTAGAATTAGTTCAATATTTGAGACTGAAGAAAAGGTATCAATTTTTACCTACATATTTTGAATCTTAAAATTTGTGTTTACATTTTTATATTTATTCATCTCCTAAAGATAACAGCCATATTGTTATTTTTTGTAGATGGCTTTAAAAAAAAAACAAAAGAAAAGGAAAAGAAAGGAGCAACATTTGACTGCATTGCATCTTTTAAAATTTGCTTCTCAATTATGTAACCCTGGGGAAAGCTGAACTACAGAGACCTATGCTACACAGACAAGTGCCATTAATAGGGCAGTGACCTAAATGACAGATGTGATACCAAGGAAACTCTAACCCATCTCTTGATCGTTGAGTGTTTCATAAATGTCACCTGATCTAGTAAGGCCTTATCAGAATGAAGACTTTTAATTCATGAAATCCAGTTATGAAGAATGCCTACTTGATCTTAAATGTAATTACACTGGCTTTTAGTTCAGCTTTGTGTCATGCTGTTTCTCCACGAGTGTCAACTAGAAAGAAAACAAAACAAGCAAATAAAGAAATGAAAATAGAAAAAAGGGAGCTAATAAGGTAACCAGGTAATTAATTTTCCTTATATCAAGACTTTGGAGGTCTAGGTAGTAAATTTAAAACACCTCCAGGATTCCAAAAGAAATAGCCAACACATTCTTTTTCACACATGCAAAGCCTTTCAGATCCTGTGAGAAAATAAAGGCTCCTTTTAAAAATCAATTTTGAAATTTGACAATAAAGGCAGATATATGACCTTATAATGCAGAAAAGAGGGTTTAAATTTGCTAGATTTTTTTAAACTGCTAAAATGCTTGTCAACTTTTCAAAGGCCAGTGTCCACACCAAGACCCTTGGGGAGTTCCACCACCACCTGCCCCAGGAGATTCCATCCCTATCTTTTCCCCTCACGCCTTTGTCACTACATGAATATCCATTTTTTCTTTCTCACCCAATCCTTGTTCTGGTATCATCTTCCCTGTTCCTTCCATCCTCCTTTGCCCACCCTCCATTAATTGGCTATAACATAGAACAAGGTTTAAAAAAAGATAATATGCGAGCGTAATGTAACCTTTTAATTAAAAAACCAGATGAACAGAAAATTCTATATATTTTCCTCTTGGGGGGGAGAAAATGATTACTTTTTACTTATATGACCTTGGATTTTTTTCCCCCTGTGGATCAATGGTCAGAAGGAAAAGTTCCCCACCCTTGATTTATGTAGCCAGCGCTGGGCACCGCAACAAGGATAGAGGAGTAAGGAACCAGCAGGAGTCCAGGAAAACTTCTGCTCCATTCCCTGTTGTGAAGGTTGTTTCATTATTAAGCTCTTGCTTTCAACACGCTTCCTGAGCAATGGAAGAAAAATGCCCTTGCAATGGTTCTGCCGCCCTTGCCATGGAACATGGTTCCTGCTTCTCTTCGTGGGAGGGAGTTGGCCCCTCCGGACTATGTAATGCTTTGGAGATATAGGAAGACGGAGCTTTTACTTGTCAAAAAAAAAAAAAAAAAAAAAAAGCTTGTGAGACTGGCTGTGGAATTTCCTATCCAACAACTCTTGCTACCCCTCCTGTTGTTTTCCTGCTCTCCCATCCACCTAATCCTCTGGCTCCCCTACATCCTGTTGCTGTGCTGCCAACAATTCCACAGGCCCTGGGACACTAACATTTACTGAAACATGTGCTTGTCCTCCATGTCCTTGTTTAGGCTTTGAAGGAAGTGTCGCACAGGGCTTTGTAATCAGGAGATGCACAGTTGAAACTGAACATGTTCACAAACAGCATTCTATATTCAATGTATTTCTTTCTTTCTACAGATGCCTGGCCTCACACTCCCCTTGCACCACAGCTTCCTTTCTCTCATAAGATCTTATCCTAGAGGCTGACTCAGTACTTTGATGTGAGTGTTCTTAGAATTATCTTATACTTCCTAGGCACAGTCTCTGGAGCTGAACTGATGGGGTCTAAATCCTGGCTGTACCACTTACTAATTATGCTATCTCAGGCAATTCCTTGGCCTCCCTGTGCCTCAGTTTCCTCATCTGTAAAATGGGAACAATAGTACCTTCCTCAGAGGATTGCTGTGATGAAGAAATTAGTTAACACATGTGCAGTGCTTAGAATGCTTCCTGGAATCTTGTAAGGACTTAACAAACATTAACTGTGACGATCTGTACAGCAAGAATCGAGCACCAACAGGGAGATCAGCTCAGTGCTTTGTGACCACCTAGAGGGGTGGGATAGGGAGGGTGGGAGGGAGACACAAGAGGGAGGAGATATGGGGATATATGTATACATATAGCTGATTCACTTTGTTATGAATCAGAAACTAACACACCATTGTAAAGCAATTATACTCCAATAAAGACGTTAAAAAAAAAGAATTATCTTATACTTTCTAAACTTAGAACATAACCAGTGCACCGTCCCCCCCCATGCTGCTATTTAACACTTTCAGTGCTCATCAGATGCTGTGAACACAATAAAAAAGCAATATTATCAACGGAAATCTAAGGGTTCAGTCCTCAGATAATCTTGAGGTTACGGGAGACCTTATTTTGGCTGTTGGGCAAAGTTTTTAAGAGGTCTCAGAGGAACAACCATAGGGCAGCCAATGGCCTGTTTAAAATGGCCACTGGCTGAAAGATGCCTCTGCTGTTTCTCTTAGTTTCCAATCCTCAGCTACGATTTTTTTTGGGGGGGGCAATCTCCTCATTTTGTATCTTGGCCTCTCCTAGTGACCACTGGATACGGACCCTTTCCAACTTGTCATCTTAGACCATGGACCGTACCTACAACCCGCTTACTCCTGTCCTGTATAGACCCTGCTGCTCCTGGTTTTGAGGCTGCCTGAGGTGTCAAGGCCAGTGGCTCTTGAAGGGAATCAGCATTTAAAATACATGTTTCCTAGACCCCACCTCCAGAGACTGTGATTTGGTAGGTTCGAGGCGGAGCTCAGGAATCTGTATTTTAACTCATCCTTCAGGTGATCCTGAGAAAGTTAGCCCACACTTTGACAAACAGCTGTCTCTTGACACTGCACTCCTATTTCTCTTCGCCTACTCCTCTTCCTCAGTCTTTATAAATTTTTTTCATACACTCTCTGAAAAATAAGGGTTCCTCAAGAATATAATTCACAACCTGTATAGGACAGACCTGAAAATCTGCCTTTTTAAACAACACCCCAGGTAATTTGATGCATGTTCTCTATAGACCACATCTTCACAGAGATTGCATAACATATTTTAAGCAGGGCAATGGTCTGATTATATTTGTATTTTGGGAAAACCACTCTGGCAGCTGTGTGGAGAGTACAACACAAAACCAAAGTCTGGGCTTTGTCGCTTGTGGCCATGTGCCCCCATTTCTCTTTTCCTCCCTCCCCTTCCTAGATGAATGGATTCTCAGAGTCTCTGCCTGCAGCTTTTCTCTTCTCTGTGGATGAGCTAGCCAGACGTATGCCTTCAAATATTATTTGCCTAAGGATGGTTCCAAAATCTCTATGCTGTCCTTTTTGCCATAGTCTAGCCCCTCATTTCTAGATGCCTCTGCAGTATGCCAAATGCAAAATATCCCCAAATTCATTCCACATCTTCTCCCTAGAAAGTGTTCATCCTCCTGTGTTTGCTCTTTGAGTGGCACCGCCCTTCCAGTTACCCAAAATCATCTCTCATTCCTCCATCTCCCTTGGCTTTCACATTCAAGTCTTCTCAATGCCTTTAAGGGGTGTTTAGCCTGACATTTAGTAATAAGGTGTTTTGACTGGGACAGCATTGGTTGCTTGAATGCTTCTGGTGGGTGGAAGTAGGAGAATACCTTTCTGCCCCATATTTACTTACATTAGCTATTTTACATTCAGACTCTATTGGTTAGGGTTCCTTGGCTGCAAGCAACAGAAACCAATTCTTGCTAATTTAAGTAGAAAATGGATTTATAGGAGTGATATAAAGTAGCTCATAGTATCAATAGGGAACCATGTTTTTTAAAAAAAGAACAAATAAGCAGCTTCAGGGATAAGAGTCAGGAACTACTCACTAGTCTTGTTAGGGTGAGCACACTAAAATAACCAAGTTTCAGCCATTTTCCTACCCTTAGGTATTTCTTCTCAAGATTAATATTCTTGGGAGAGTCCAATGGCTTATCTTGGGTTATGTGCTCACCCCTTGGGCAAAGGTACACCAGGACAGCATATCATGGGAAAGAAATCATTCTTCATGAGAAAATCAAGATGCTAGGTAGCCAAAACCCAACATTATATTTTTCATTATAGGGACTGAAGAACCTACTGAAGGAAAGGAATTTAACTTGGGTCCAACTTCTGGGTCTCATGGACTACAGCGACACTAACTGAGGCCGTATTGCACAGAGGAACAAAACAGATTTCCAGAGAGATTTTAAAATGAAAGAATAAGGACTGTATAATGATGAGTAGATCTTCCCAAAAGCCTGCCTTTAAGAAGAGGGATGATTCAGGATACCACCCTGACAGAATATGTGTGCCGCAGGGGACCATAACTTTGCTGTGGGCAGCTTATCTAGCTGCAATTAATAATGGAGAAAAGAGAGTGTTCTCATTTTGCAATATCTAAGGGGAGGTAGTGATCGTGGTGATTTAAAACACAGTTCTAGTCTCAGAGGAGACTGTGGTGGACCTATCTGGAGCCTGCATCTGTGGATTCTAAACTCTGCTAACTGATGTGGTAAGTGACAACCAGGACTAATTTGTCATCAACTGACAACACTTATGGAAATTCTCAGAAAATTTTGGGGTATCTGTCAAAGACTATATTGGTTATATAGTCAAATAAGTGGGATCTGCAGAGTTGGCAAGATTTTGACACTAGTGATACAATCTCAGTACAATCTGGTTGGTGGAATTGGGAAAATAGACAAATTTCAATGAATTTTTGAAGCTATGAAAGCATCCCTCAAACAGGGGGGTTGGATATTGCAGATAGAGTCTGTTAACAGTAAAAATGTAGAGCAAAGTGAGCAAAAGGAAACCACTGTTAGCTCCATTTGTGATGGGACAAAAAATAGCTAATATGTGAGAAGGAACATGCCAATTTTTCTTATAACTGCATGTCACATCCCTACCTGAGATTTTCCTTGTTCATTTATCTATTTGACTAATTGTTTATCTCCCCCTACTACAAGGTAAGCTCCAGAAGAACCTGAATTTTTGTCACTTTTGTTCCCTGCTGCAGATAGTAACACTCAATAAAAATTTGTTCAATGAAAGAATAAGTAACATAGTACATCCTTTGAAAGTTTAAGCAACATTCAACAAAAATAATTTAAATATTTGATGGGTGGCCAAAGTATGTCCTTCAAATTCAAAGTGGTGAGTTTGGGGGGGCAGGGATACAGTGAATTCTACAAGTACCATTTTGCATTCATCTGACATTTGTGTAGTTTTGTTTGTTTGTTTGTTTGTTTGGTATCTCAGCAACTAATGCTTCATGCAAGTACCACATAACCTGGACTTCAGAGAACTAGGTCCTCTGAAGCATGAATCACGCTAAGCCTGATAAACTTTAATTAAATTTGTGTGTCTCTTGTTTCCACAACAGCATTTAATGTTTTTTTAGAACATTAATAGGAATTAGCTTTGCAGTAAATTTCCTTGTACCTTACATAGCGTTTTGCATAGTGTTATACACAGAGAAATCAACAGTAAGTAGTTGTATAATAAATGAAGGAAAGGATGAAGGAAAGAATCGAACATACTCTAGCACCAGGTGAACTTAGATTATTGTCCCAAGGTAACTGAAATAAGTAAATAACCATGAATCTGATCTAACAGTAGCTCCCATTTTGCTCTGGTAACTGAAGTAGAAGATATTGGGGTTTTTGGAAATATGAGTTATGTGCTCCTCAAGTTTTCTTTCTGTCCTTCCTTCCATCTTCCCTCCCTCTCTCTTCCCTCTCTCCTTTCTCTTTCTCTCCCTTCTCTCTCTTTCTTTTTATTTTTCTTTTAACCGAACAGATGTTCCAGGACTTTGTGAAGGCTGTGCTGGTTTCAGGGTGTTGTGCTGAGGGAAATAGTTTGTGAGCATTATTGAATGTTATTCCTTTTAGAATTAAAAATGACAACAATTATCTTGGAACACTTAATTATTCCATTAAATCATTGGACCAGTTACCTTAAGGGGGAAAAAAGTCAAGATCATGACTGTGACTAATAACATCAGAATTCTTTACATCAAGAAGAGTATCTGGTACAGATAAAGAGGAGGATGAATCCAATAGGAAAATATTTGAATTATACATTGGCATTCTTATTTTTAGAAAAGAGAAAAACAAATAATTCAATTGGAATGTAAAATCAAGCACCTGTTGTCTTAATGTTTTTTATGAAAAAAAAGAGTGATAGAGAATAAGAGCAAAGGTTGGTAAGGCATATCATAGGAACAAAGAAAGTGATAAAAATAATATTTTTCAAAATTAGTGTTAATGAAGAAACTACCACATAGCTATGTTGTTAAATTGATCTTAGACTGGTTTTGTACCAGGAGTGGTTCTAGAGAAAGAGAATATAAGGATGAGTTTTCTGAATTGGTTCTAGGGTTCCTGGGATTGATTCTCTAATCTGATTAGATTTAAAGACATTAATGACTATTTCCAGTAGTAGCAAGAACACTGATTGTCCATAGTGTGATCTGGCAATAGAGATATGCAAAACATCATCATTGGGTACTCCTAATCAACTACTTAAAAGAAGCAAGGAGCTAGGTGACTTTCTGTATAATGCTTTTGAACATTTTTGGAAAACTAACAAGTATAATGATGCTGGTTGGTTGCTCCTAATGTCCCTGGACAAAGTGGTGAAAGTAAGGGATGAGCTCAAGGATTCAAATTCTCAGCTCAAATGCTGCATAAATGACCTAAAAGCTTCTATATGTTCCCTGAAGGAGACCCTTGTCTCCCATAGCTGCAGGGCTGAAATTGCTGAAAATCAGAACTTGATCTTACAACTGGCTGAATTAGAGCATAAGTTGAACTCCCAGCCTCCCAGGGTAATTACTGTTAAAGTGAGAGCATTGGTTAGGAAAGAATGAGTTGGGATGAGAACAAGTGGAATGATCTTGATGAAGCTGGGTATGTTGAGCCCCTACATTCTACTGAGTATCTTTTTGATCAGTGGAAGAAGTCTATCCACCCCCAACAGAAGTATCCTCCTCCACCCCAGAAAAGCTGCCTCCCCATTCCGAGTGGCAGGGGCATCCCTACCCACAGTGGTTTGGGCCTTTCCACCTCCACCTGCATCACCTGAGGAAATCTTCATGGCCTCCCCTTGAGGCATTTGTCATGCAAGGCAATGCTGATTCTCCTCAGGACCCACCCCACCACCCGTCCTTCTTCTAGACGTATAGCTAGACTCAAATCCCAGCAGGCCCCTAAAGGAGAGGTACAATGTGTGACAATGAGGAAATATCTTATACCTGAAAAGGACTACTTGAGTTTTCTAATTTACACAAACAAAAATCCAGGGAGCACTTGTGGGAATGGATACTAAGAATATGGTATAATGATTGAACATAAAGTGGGATCAAGCTGAATTTACTGACATATACTTACTAAAAAGAGATTCTGCATTTAACATTGCAGCTTGAGGAGTTAGAATGGTCTCAAACCGTTTGGCTGGTAGACTCAATCATGGACTAAAAAATGGCCCATTTTGGGGTGAATTGGAAATGCCCAACATCCCTTGGTTTATTGTAGAGGAAAGGACTCAAAGGTTTAGGAAGATTGGAATGTTACAGTGGAATTTTCATTTAAGACTTTCTCACACGTGCTGGAAGACATACTTTTCATCAGTACTGTGAGGAATTAATTTGTGAAGGGAACTCAGGCATCCTTGAAGAGCTCTGTGATCACTCTTCTCAGTCACTGAATTGAGAAACCAAATGCAATGGGAATACTTGGATCCCAGAGTGTCAGGCAGGGTTTGGAGGCAACATATTCTTTATTTGGGTGTGTTACTCCAGCCATTTACCAAATAACTAAAAAAGTTTTGAATGGGGCTTATAACCAAACAAGGCTCAGCACCAGGTCCAGGCTGCTGTGCAAGTTGCTCCTCCACGTGGGCCACATGATCCAGAAGATCCAAAGGTGCTTGAAGTGTCAGTGCAGATAGGGATGCTGTCTGGAGCCTTTGGCGGCTACCACAGGTGAATTGCCTTGCAGGCCTTTAGGATTTTGAAGCAAGGACCTGCCATTATCCACAGATAATTACTCTCCTTTTCAAAAATAGCTCTCCGCATGTTACTGGGCCTTGGTAGAGACTGAACGCTTAACTATGGGCCACCAAGTTACCAGGTGACCTGAGCTGCCCCTCATGAACTGGGTGTGACCTGACCCACCAAGCCATAAAGTTAGGCATGCACAGCAGCACCCATCATCAAATGGAAGTGGTATATCCATGATCAGACAGGAGCAGGCCCTGAAGGCACAAGTGAGTTACATGAAAAAGTGGCCCAAATGCTCATGGTCCCTACTCCTGCTACACGGCCTTCTCTCTCTCAGCTGCACCTATGGCCTCATGGGGAGTCCCCTACAATCAGTTGACAGAGAAAGAGAAGACTTGGACCTGGTTTAGAGATGATGCTGATAAGCAGGCACTACCCCAAAGTGGACAGCTGTAGCACTACAACCTCTTTCTAGGACGTTTCTGAAGGACAGCGGTGGAAAAAAAAATCCTCCTAGTGGGCAGAACTCCAAGAGGTGTACCTGTGTGTTCACTTTGCTTAGAAGGAGAAATGGCCAGATGTGCAACTAGATACCTAATCATGGGCCGTATCCAATGGTTTGGCTGGTAGTTCAGAGACTTGGAAGGGTCATGGTAGGAAAATTGGTAACAAAGACATTTTGGGAAAAGGTATGTAGATAGACCTCTCTGAATGGGCAAAACACTTGAAGATACTTTGTGTCCTGTGTGAATGCCCACCAAAGTGTGACTTCAGGGGAGGAGGATGTTAATAATCAATTGGACATCAGTTAGCCTCTTTCCCAGCCATCCCCATCACCGCCCACTGGACTCATGAACAAATTTGCCATGGTGGCAGGGATAGAGGTTATGCATGGGCTCAGCTGGCTTAAAGATGGAGGGCAAGAAACATGGGTGGCCTCTGGAAGCTGAGAATGACTCCTGGCCAGTAGCCAACAAGGAAACAGAGACCTGACTCCTATGACCACTTGGAAATGAATTCTGCTAGCAACCTGAATGAGCCTGGAAATGAATTCTCCTCACAACCTCCAGAAAGAAGCACAGCTCTGCTGACACTTGTCAAACCTGGAGCAGAGAAATGTTAAGCCCGTCTGTATTTCTGACTTACATAAGCATGAGATAATAAATACATGTTGCTTTCAACTACTACATGTGTGGCAATTTGTTACACAGCAGTAGAAAACTAGCTGTAGATTTGAAATTTGAAGACTGACTAGGGTTTAGTTGGGTGAACGGTAGAGGGGTGGAGAAGACAGACTTGTTATAGGTAGATAGGGTAACATGCATGGTCCTGAGCAGGAGGAAGGATGGAAGGGTGAGGACTGAACGAAAACCAGAGTGACTGGCTCATAGAGAGAGACAGCAGCACAACAGGAGGTTGGATAGAGATGCAGGAGCCAGGTCATGAGGAGCTTTGTGGGTCAAGGTAAGAAGTTTGGTCTTTCTTCTAAAGCAGTGGTCTTTCCCAAAATTTTGTCCTCAAAACCCCTTTATGATCTTAAAAATTAATGAGAACCCACACCAACTACCACCAAAGCTTTTGTTTTTATGAGCTATAACTTTAGATAGTTACTCTATTAGAATTGAAAGCAGGGAAGTGTTTAAAAATATTTACTTACTGGGCTTCCCTGGTGGCGCAGTGGTTGAGAGCCCACCTGCCGATGCAGGGGACACGGGTTCATGCCCCGGTCCAGGAAGATCCCACATGCCGCACAGCGGCTAGGCCCGTGAGCCATGGCCGCTGAGCCTGCGTGTCCAGAGCCTGTGCTCCGCAACGGGAGAGGCCACAACACTGAGAGGCCCGTGTAACGCAAAAAAAAAAAAAATTACTTACTAATTGATTTTCAGACAATAAACCCATTAACATTTTTAAATGAAAACTAGCTATATTTTCTAAAACAAAGCAAAAATAGTGAGAAGAGTGGCATTGCTTTACATTTTTGCACATGTCTTTAATTCTGGATAAATAAAAGAAAGCTGGGTTCTCATCTCTTTTTCTGCATTCATTGTGTTGTGCTATGTTGTTTTGGTTGAATTATTTGAAGAAAATTCAGCTTCACCAAGATATATAGTTGGAAAAGGGAGAGGTATTTAAATAGTCATCTCAGATGACTGTGGATATTCTTTTTTGATACTAGACCAAAACTCAATGTGTCTCAAAAGTTAGCTGTAATGTGAAATTTGAAGCCATATCAACAAAATTTGTAAACTCATTTTGAAAAACATATATTGGTATATCTTGCACTTTGAATGAGTCTTTTACCCACTCATAATTTTACAACACACTTCCTTGGTCGTTTGAATGATATTGGTTCAGTGATTTATGCAGAACTTCAAGTGTTGACATATATTATGCAATATCAAAAAATTGCATTCATTGATTTCACTACCAATCTCATCAGAAAAGTCTTATATATTGGGAATCTTTCCTATTCACAGCTGCAGATGTAGGTTTTCCAAAATTCTAATTTTCACTTGAAAGAGGGAATTTCATCATGGCCAAAAAATACTGTCTTTTCCTTGAAGTGACAGGCTCACTTATTTCATTTTTGAGAAAATGTCTGCAAAATACCTGAGCCTGAATAACCATAGTTTTTTTTGCCCGTAGTTCTGTCATGTAAAAATAGCGTTCCATGGGGAAAAGCGGCTAGTTCAGCTCACGATTCAAACAATTATACAGGTGCTTTTCCTCAAGTCTACAACAGAAATGCATTATGCACAGTTTTCATTTTATAACACTGAACATACTAAAAAGACATATACTCAAGGGTCAGTACTTAATAAAAAGTAATAATATTTACTGACTTATCAAGGACACTATTACATGAAAATGGCTTTGTTCTTTTAAACTGTGAGTGTGTAGTGGTAAAGAATATAATTACTAACTAGTACAGTTTGGTGCCAGTGCCTTGATTTACAGCAAGGCACCAGCAGTTTTACTGTCTGCTGCTTTTGCACCATCTGTGAAAATGTCAACAAGTGAAAAAGGCAAATCATCTTTTAGTATTACTATGAATATAGATTTGACCTTGTCAATCCTTGAAAGGGTCCTAGGGATGCCCAGGGGTCCACAAACAACTCTTTGAAAACTGTCGTTCACAAAAAAGAACATTGTCTGTGATGGATTTTAAGCCAGGCAGAGACACACGATCAGAATTAATTATAGTAGAAAGTCTCAGTTGCCACATCTGTGAAATGAGTATAATAATAGTACTGACTAGCCATGGTGATTGTGAAAATTAAATTAAATAATGCAGGAAAATATGCTGAAAATAGTGCCTGGCACATAACAAGTACTCAATAAATGTCAGTCATTATTATCATCCCTGGTTGAAAGTTCTAAGTCTTATAAGACAGAGAAAGCCTTTTGAAGTAAGTGCATTTTATTCATTGGTGAAATATTAAGTGTGCACTTATTATGTGAAGAATCATGTGCAGATGGTTAAATCAAAGTGATAAAGTGTTGTTGTTTCATAGAACTTTGTTTAAGATGATACATGTATCTTATCTGCCTGTTAGGAATACTAACACATACCTAGTAGAATTGTCGTGAAGACTAAATAGGATAAACCTGATCCTAGCTCTAGATATGGCAGAGAAAACTGCTAAATGTACCAACTGCCTTAGTGAATACTAAGAAATTAAGAAGCAAGGCAGTTTCCTGAGGTTCATGGAATATCTAATTCAAATCCATTTTGCTTTCCATTTCTGCATAGTTAAGGATGGGTACATTTTGGCCTGATGTAGCTGGCAAATGGTTATAGTTCTCTCTTTCTCCTCTGCAGATACAGTGACACCCAGGCTTTGCTAGAAACATCTGCATTGCTCTGTGTTTGACCTCAGAAAAAAAGACAATGTTCTCAATGTACTGGATAGGAGCAGATGTGAAAATAACATCTGACTCAAATTCTGTAGCCCAGAGTTCTTTTAGCGGAATTCTTTTGTTGAAGGTCACATACTCTGGAGTCACAAAACTGCTACTTTGATTTATAAACAAATATCTAATTAGAGCTTAATATGTAATTCTTCAACTTTATAAAGCCAATGATCTAATAGTATTTGTAATATCCTAGAATTGCTCTTTGCTTCGTAAATTAATTATGGACATCTCATCTTTGGGTATTGTGCAAAGCCGGAAGAACAATACGGAGAAATTGTGAAAGTAACAGAGATAAAGACATGCAATTTCACTTTTGTACCCATGTTTTGTCCCCAGTCATTCTTCAAGCCTACCACCCACATTCTTTTCCATATGAAGTAAATAATCAAGTGAGTCAATCTTCTACTTTTGTTCATTTTCATAGAAACCGTAGATTCCCAGACTCTTATACTAATGCATAGCTCTTCATCTGTGAAAAAAATGTTTCAATATCTTGAAATTAAGTATGAAAAAAATGTAAGGATTTTTGGGAAGTGTTGGTTTTGTCTGATCTAATACTTCTGTTTAGATTCTCTCTAAAAATCACATTCTGGCTTTTTATAAGTCAGTTGGACATATGCCCGGTGGCATAGGGTGCAGCCTGTACTTTGTGCACTTTTAAAGCAAAAGGAGAGGGAAGCCTTTGGGAATTTCCTTGGCTTGTTCTGTGTGGGGCTGTCAAACTCTGTAACAATCAATCAATCATTCTTTAATTGACAAGGAACATTGTGTACCACCCATAAAGTCACGTTAGGGAATGATAGTACATAATCCGTATCTGTATGTGCTTGTTCCACTTAACAGGCCAGGCAAAAACTGCCAGATTCTACCCGTAGGCAGTTTCTGCAAAGAAGTAAACGTTTGCAACTCTGTCAGTGAACTTAAGATGTGGGCTTTTAAAGCAGAGAGATCTTCAGTTCATCTAAGCAAACTCTTCATTTTGCAGATGAAAAAATATATGAGGCCCAAAGATGGGGCTGACTTGCCCAAGGATACAGAACAAGCTACAAAGTAGAGCCAAGACTAGAAGTCCATTGTTCTCCCAGCTCAGTGCTCATTCTTGTATGTAGGCTCCAAGAATGGAGGTCATGACACAATGTGAAAAGTTAAAAAAAGGCAAAAGAGTTTTATATCCAGTAACATTCCACAGAAATATTATTATTCCACAGAAATAAAAGTATTAGAATTGTTATGGCATATTTGCCAAAAAATAGCCTCAAAAGTGTCAATAAGGAACTTAAGGATAGAGGGAAAATGTCTCTGATAGTTTTCTCTATTTTTTGGCCATGCCACGCTGCTTGTGGGACCTCAGTTCCCCGACCAGGGATCGAACCCAGGTCCCTGGCAGTGGAAGCATGGATTCCTAACCACTGGACCACCATGGAATTTCTTCTGATAGTTTTCTTATAAGGGCTGACTAGTTTGGTTATTACTCTTAGGTTCAGGTGAATTTTCTGAATCATATAACATGCTAGACTACATTTTTCTAATCTGTCATTGGCACCGAGTTCTTAGTCTCATTTTCTTGATTGCTAGGTAAAGAAAAAAATAAACCTTGAAAAATAATAAAAATTACCTGGCCAAATGATTTGCAGTTTGCTGGTGACTATATTGCTGTTGAGAAATATGATAAAGCCACACTGCTGGGTATTTTCCCAGAATGAGGTTTCATGGAGTTTGGGCACATCAAAAATTGTACATTGATTTATATATTGTCAGTTTAATTAAATGTCATATTCTGTAGCTGATGATATGGTAGCCTGTGGGTTGTTGAAAAATCTTGAAGTATAATAACATGAAAAATCTTTGCACACAGATTCTGAGTGTGCTATAATGTGCCTGCCTGCAAACAGAATTTTCAATAACATTGAAGTGACTTGCCAAAAACAATTTTAATATGAGTGTGATCTAATCTAAACCTGAACTTCTGCACAAAAGGTTAGATTTCCATTTGTATGTATATGAATGTTAGAAGAGGAACAAAATATTACATGTAAATTACAAAGTTTGTTTTTATTTGGGAGGGAAATTACCATTGGACTTATATATAAGAGCTGAGTTATAGTCCAAACACATCAGAATGCTGGTATCCTTTTTTTAAAAAAGTAATCCTTTCCTTTTGATCAGCATACAGAGAAAGTATAAGATGAAGGTGGAAGAAAAGGAAGAATTTTTCAATAAATGATACTAGAGCAAATGGCTAGTCATCGGGGGGGGAATTAAATCATATCTGATGCCTTAAATCAAAATAAATTCCACATAATTTAAAGATTTAAATGTAAAAGAAAAATGAAATACTAAAGTAAAAGTAATACTAAAAGTGCTTGAAGAACCTATAGATGAATATTTTTATAACTTTGTAGTGGAGAATGCTTTTCCAAAGATGACATAAAAGGCAGAGGCCATAAAAGATTGATAGATGTGAATACATGAATGAAAAACATTTATATATAGTAAGAACAGCATAGTCAAGGTAAATATCAAACTGGGGGAAAATAATTGTTACATATAACAAAGGGTTATTAGATATAATATACAAAAAGCTCTAACAAATAATTGATAAATGCATATCCCAATAGAAGGTAGGAAAACAATGTAAATAGCAATTCAGAAAAGAAGATATATAAATGTCCATGTCATACATGAAAAAACAATCTCACTAGTAATTATGGACTTGGAAAAAAAAATGAGACTTTTTTTGGCCTATCACATAGCAACTTTAGTTTGTTTTTTATTTGAAACAATTGTGTTGGGGAAAAGAGTATATTATATGGGTTCCATTGTCATAGATGTGATCATTGTCATTTTCTTTTCCATAAACAGCAAGTTACCAGATTCACTGAAGCCCATTGTTGGGTGTTTGGCAAATTAAAAGCTATGATCATTTGGCCAGGCAACTCTGCCATCTTCTCTGAATCCGTAATATCGTTTAGTGCTCAGTAGGAGATGTTTTCAGTCTGGATCTTCAGGTGGCATGAGCTCTGCATGCCCATGGAGTGATACACTCTTTGGGGAATGGAGATCAGGCAAGGAATGGTGAAATTACTCCCACTAGCTTTTGGACAGACTGACGTTAATGGTTCTACAATTAACACTTGATACTTAAACACAGTTGGAATGTAATCAGTCTCCTCATAAATCAGCAAACCCTGTGATATGACACATAGCCCAGGCTAAATCCTAGTGATCTTTTTTCTTTCAAATTTTATTGTTTGATATTTTTCAGACATACAAAAAGGTTGAAAGAATAGCACCATGAACAGTCAAATAGCTACCACATCGACTGAACAATGAAACCACCATATTTTAAACACATTTTGGAGACCTGTTTCTAAACATCTTTCTAGATCTAAAGGCATACAAATATGCATTTACAAGAATGAGGTCATACTTTACATGTTATTCTGCAGTGCTTTTTGAATTTTTTACTTAAAAATATATTACAAATATCTTTTCAAATTTCACTAAATGTTCTTCCACAACATCATGTTTAATGGTCCCTTAGTATCTGTTGTATGGATCAGTTATAATTTTCATAACCAATTCCCTATGGTTGTACATTGGTGTGGTTTCTAATTCTTCATTATAATGAAAAAAGAGATCAATGAAATTCATGTGTCTTTTTGTCTTTGGGTGAAAATTTCCTGGGGTAAATTCCTAAACTGAGGATTGAGAGTCAAAGGACATTTGCATTTTATATTTTGCTTAGTCTACTTTTGAGGCAAGGTTAGTGACAAACAGCTTTAAAAGTCTACTTTAGAGATTTGATGACATCATTTACATGCTACCACTGAGGAATTCATAGTTCCTTGGAAATAAAATATACCAATACCTGAAGCATACCTATTTTGATACCAAATAATTTTTAGCTACTTGAGCTAAAACATATCCTTAAAATGTACCACATAGCCTCCTGATTTCTTAAAAAGACTATGCTCAACATAGTTTAATCAATATTACTCTTTTAAACGAAGATTCAAGTCATGGTGTTTTTCTGGACTATTTGCTCCCACACTAAATGGCCCCGGATTCTCCTATCTTCCTTACATTATCAGATCCTAGTGTGTGGGATACAACACCCCTCTCTTTCCTGCCTCCTTCTGCTCCTCTTCCCACGTCAATAATCTAATAAGAACTGAGGAACAAAAACAATAATTAAACCTATTAAGCCACAATTTATACCCAATTCTAAGTCAATAGACTGACCTGAAGCTACTTTCACTCCAGTGTTGCACATCGCTTCTCAGAATCCTTTGACATTGACTTCCCAATTGACATCTTTGTACAGTTGTTGAGATTGGTAAGAATTGACTTGAAGATAATCAAAGTGTTTCCATCACAATGCAGTAAGTTCTTTTTTTAAAATTTTTTATTGGAGTATAGTTGCTTTACAATGTTGTGTTCATTTCTGCTGTACACCAAAGTGAATCAGCTATACGTATGCATATATCCCCTCTTTCTTGGATTTCCTTCCCATTTAGGTCACCACAGAACACTGAGCAGAGTTCCCTGTGCTATACAGTAGGTTCTCATAGTTATCTATTTTATACATAGTATCAATAGTGTATATACGTCAATCTCCACAATGCAGTAAGTTCTTATCAACGTAAAATACTTTCAGTTAAGGCCAAGTCTACATAAGTTTATATTATTTGTCTTGACTCAACTTTGTCCCCCAGCCTAGCCTCTCCAACAAAAGGAAGAAAATATTAGAGGCAGAAATGTCCACTCCTGACCAGGTTTCATTAAACATTTTCTTCCCAGTAATTGTTTCCAATTATGCATTAAACAGGAAGTCCTATACTTTTATTCTGTAAAGTGATGGTTTTGTCACTAAAATTCACCTATAAACATAGTGTGCCAGGCACACTTTATGGGAGAAAAAAATGATGCCCATATAGCAAGAAATTATCTGCTAAATTCACTCACACTCAAGCATGAGCTGGGTCTACATAATCAAAGTGAAGTGGAGAATTTAAGTAATTTGAGATAATTCAGACCAGAAAAATCTACCCCAAAACCTTTCACCTAATTGCATCAATTATCTAATTGAAGCAGACCTTGGAGAATTGGGGCTTGAATTATTCTGATAATGGATTTAATTTTCATTTAGTTGTGTGTATGAAAATACACCCACATACACTCTACCTTGAAGCTTTCTATTTAGTGACAAGCTAATGCAGCCTTCATTACTGCAACTGACACAATATTTCACTTGTCATTTCCTCACACTGGCATATCCTGACCATAAGATCTCATTGGCATGGTTATAATACAGCTCTAGGGGGAAAGTTTCAATTTTCTACAACTTGAATTATGTAACTGGATATTGTTTTAGGAGGTGAGGAATGGAGAATTCGTACACTTCTGATATAGACTCAAATTTTTTCTACTTTCCTATTTTTGTTTTTTTACAAAATGATTTCTTACTTTTTTGTATATCTGACATTTTGCTGGAGAAGCTGGAAAACCTTCGTTGGAGAGAAGAGGGCCAGGGGAGAGTTTCACTGCTCAGTTCTGCTAATTCAATAAGAAAGTATTGATATACTGTGCTCATACAGAGCTCAAGATTCCACACATTATCAAATATACAGCTCCTCACATTAATTAAACCCTCTGAACTGGCAGTAGGGGCCCACTAGTTAGTCCCTCTGCTCTTGAAAGCAAAACATCCTCTTTCTGCTTCCCTGCTCAATCATTACTAACTTTGAGTAGTTCAGAAGCATCAAGTATTTGCCTATTCAGACTTTGCCACTAATGGATACCTAAAGACTATTCAATCCAAGCCAGTATCACAAACAGAAACTTATAAGTACAGACTATTGTAGGAGTTATTTCACTCAACATTTAGTGGCACTGCGATGGGCCCCGGAGATACAAGATAAGTACAGTCCCCACCCTCCAAAAGTCTTCAGCTAGTCAAGGAGGAGACAAATAAACTGACAAATTTCAATCTAAACTGAGGGTAACTGATCACAGTGTACTGGGGGAACACACAGAGGGGCCTCTGACCAAGGCTTGCCCTGCAGGTCAGAGAAAGCATTCCAGGCCATAGTCAAGCTTCAGTTTTAGTGTGATAGGACACTATTCAAGAGTTATAAGGTAGGAAATGAAGTTATGAGATCACTCTGGCTGTGTGCCAAAGAAACTGGTGGGGAGTGGGAAGGATGGCAAGAGGAAATGCAGGAGGACCAACTATCAGGGTGTTACAGTGGTTCAGGTAAGAAAGGATGCAGTGAAAGATGGAGATTAAGTGAAGAGATGAAAAAGATATTAGGAGAAAGAATCAAAAGGATTTGGTGATTAACTGGATATGGGGGGTGTGAAGGAGGAGAGGGAGAGATGTTCAATAAGACTCCTTCATTTCTGGCTGGGGCAGCTGGGCGAGTGATGACACCATTCATTGAGCCAGGAAATGCAGACAGGAAGAGGAGCAGGTTTGGTGTAGGGGAAAGATGATGAGGTCAGTTTTGAACCTGTACAGTTTGAGGTGAGGTGTCAGTAGGATTTTCAGGTGGAGATCCAGTAGGCAGTGGGCAGTCAGCAATATGGGTTTAGACTCAGGTAGGAGCTCTGAGCTGGAGGCATTGAGGTGGGATTCCTCAGTATATAGCTGGTAACTGAAGCTATGGGAAAAATTAACATGTCCTAGAAGAGAGTGTATAGAGTTCAAAGAGACAAGAGCCCAGGATAGAAACAGTAAGAATACCATTACATAAAGAATAGGTAGAGGAAGAGGGGCCACCATAAGACAAGAGTAGCCAGGGGAGTAGGAGAAAAAACTGGATATTAGAGTCAGATAGACCTGGGTTTGTTCCCCTGCTCTAGTTACTTGTGTCCTTATGCAAATTACTTAACTTTTCCAGCTTCATTTTCTTAATCTTTATTGAATTAAAATTAGTAACATCTACTTCCATGTTGTTAGGACTAAAGAAATAAACACAAGCAAAAAGAAAGCTCATGACATAATAAATCACAGTCAATCATAAAGGAAAGAATCATTTTACCTATAGGTTTATTCTGGGAATGATGGAAGCAAATGCAGATTTCTGTTTGTTTTTTAAGATTATTCAATGACATACTACCTATTAATAGCAAAATCTTTCGTATGATCTTGAACTATTACAAAGTGTTAGATGTCAATTAAGACACACAAGAATAAGAGATTTTATCCCGTATCAGACTTAACTAATATTTTGAAAGATACAGGCTATTTAAACAATAGAGGTAAATGTACTGGCAAAACCTAGAGAGACATGGGATCAGCAACCCTTTGGTGTAAGTGAAGAATCTTTCTTTAGTATAAATAATTGCCTATTCTGATTTATCAATTTCATAAATTCGAATCTTATTACAACAGATTTTCTTAAATCAGGGCCCACATCTGGTTATATTTATAGCCATTGTTAAAGTACATGAGCAAGAGTATTATTGACGCCATCTTTTTATTATCACTCTTAGATGGATTTGTGGTAAAATGGATGTTTAAATTAATTACTATAAATACAGATGTAAAGTTATTGAATATTCCCAATTCTTAATTTTTTTCACAGAACCTTCTCTCTTTCACTTTGCTAACAGCATTTACAAATTTAGCTCATCATGATTGAATCCTTAAAAGTTAGCTACAACTCTCAACATCTATAGCAACATCCAGGCTGCAATGTCATTAGTATTTTCAGACTTGCAGATGGTCACATTGGCTAATGTTTGACAAAAGGCAGAACATGAATGCACCTGGCTTCCTGGGAGCCGTTCATGGATGTGGCCAATCAGAGTGTACCTGCAGGCCTCTGGTCAGGATTCACTGACCACTCTTTGGCAGTCTCGTGCAGTGAAAGAACATTTATGGTGTCAAGTGAGGAGCAATTGGATGTGCATGTGACAGAACAAACAGGGTAATAAAATCTACAGAAACCAACTGCAGTCCTGAAATCTGAAGGGTTGTTTTCCATTTGAGAAAGTAGAAGAGGAAGAACTGTGAGAAAAAAGGCCTCCTTCATGTAAAGGACAAGGACAATACTGGACCACCCACTTATCCACTCCACTCTCAGGTGATATCTATGATCTAAAATTACAACAATGTTATTCTCGTTAACTTCTGTGTATTGAACATGCAATATGAGCCAGGCCTAGAGCTATAAGTATGAATACAGCAGTTCCTGGCCTCTAGGAACTCATAGTTCGGTGAGGGTGACAGGCACATTAATGAGTAATTACCCAACAATGGAATTAGGGCTTTAATAGATGTGTGAACAAAATGCTGTGTTGGAGCCAGAAAGTACAGGGACTTAACTTCATCACAAAGGCTTTTTACTTTGTCCAGTAGAGAGTCCTTGATGCTTTGTGAGCAGGGAAGTGACATGGACAAATAAATGTTTAATTTAAAAAATCTGGTGGCTTAGTGTAGTAAGAACAGGGATATGGGAGAAATTATAGGAAAGAAAATACTTAGGAGACTATTTAATTAATTCTGACATATTACAAGAAGGATTTGAATTAAAAGAGTAATGGTAGTAACTGAAATAAAAGAGCATATAGAGGTGTCATTTCAATGGAAGAATTGGAATCAACAGGGCTTGGTGGTTGAGGGGTTGGGAAGGACAAAGCAAGAATGGTTTCATGTCTATGTAACTGACAGTGTAGTGGTGCCATTGATAGAAATGGAAAGTTTATGACAGGAGAATACTGTGAAGGAAAGAGGCTATGGTGTTTTTGTGTTTGTTTGTTTGTTTTGCGGTACGTGGGCCTCTCACTGCTGAGGCCTCTCCCGTTGTGGAGCACAGGCTCCAGATGCGCAGGCTCAGCGGCCATGGCTCACGGGCCCAGCCGCTCCGCGGCATGTGGGATCCTCCCGGACCGGGGCATGAACCCGTGTCCCCTGTATCGGCAGGCGGACTCTCAACCACTGCGCCACCAGGGAAGCCCCAGAATAAGCTTTTTTATTTTCGTTTTTACTTACAAAAATTAGTAAAACCAGTTTATTAAATATAAAAAGACTTTGAGAACCTACAAAACTACGCTTCCTATTTCATATCACTTAAGATAGATTTTTAAAGAAACTATTATTATTATTATTACTACTACTACTATTTTTTTACATCTTTATTGGAGTATAATTGCTTTTGGTTTCATGTACTTTTGACAGTTTTGTGATGCTTACAAACATCACATCATTTCCCCTTCATTTGGGAGATCAAAATGTTGAAATTCCACCTCCCTTTTCTTTGACAACCACCTCCAGTCTACACCTGTAATTTCAAGCTCTTTATTTGCAAACAGACATATCTGATTCTAGGTAGTGTGTCGAGGATCACATACAGTTTAAAAATCAAAGAAATTGAACTCTTTGTTTCAGTTTGGGAAAATACAGCCAAAGCTGGATAAGACCAGAGGATGAGAAATGATAGCACAGTCACAGATGTTTGAAGAAGGGAATAAGGTGTTAGCATTCTCATCTTTGGATAGAGATACTTTGACAGTTGGGCTGGAAGGCTTCTACGTAATTAAGAACAAGCTAGATGAAGTATCCTATGCAATACTCCTAGAAGGGTCCTCAAGAAAACTGATTCCTGTAAAACTCTTATTGCTATGTTTAGCAGAATAAACCTTTTTCTGAATGACATAAAATCTTCCTGTTAAAGAAAAGCATGGAGGATATTTTCTGCTGCTTCTTGGAATGAAAGGGCCACAAGGAAGAGGTGGTTTGGACACTGAAATGTTTGAATTTGGGGAACATTTCCATTGACTTGGGAGAACAACAACGGATTTGAACTTGGGAGGCAACGTAATGTAGTGGGAAGGACATGGGCCTTGGGGTCAGATGAGGCATTGAATTCTGGCTCTGCCACTTATATTTCTACCTTGAACACAGTCTGAGGAGGAAAAAGGAAGAGTGCCTCTTAGTAACTTAGAAGAACACAGTTTCATGACCTATAACAATGGAGGTGGCCTGAGATCTTGTTTAGATAGAAAAAGAATGAGGTCTGTGCTAGGTGAGTGAAATGACCTCTGTCAAAGCATACTATTTATAACAAATCTGGTGGTTCCAGCAATGCTTCTGAGATCATAAACCAGCTCCATTACTGCTTGATAGAATCAGGCAAATATGTTCACTGGTATCAGAAAGGAGATGTAAGAGATCTCATATCTAAGTATTAACAAAGACTTCCAAAATCCTCTGAGCCTTTCCAGGAGCCCTTGCTCACCATCTGGATGATGCAATTAGATTCTGTGTGAATTTTAAAATATTAAATTCTTTAACCAAAACTAATCTTATAAAAGTGTTGACAGTAAATGGTATATCACCCTTGAATTTCTATTGCTATCTTTTGTTAAAGTCCTTTGACCTTATTTTCCATGCTTATAAGTAGGAGAAAGTCACCTCTGCTTGCCTTTGACATACACAGTGAGGTGATCAATCGTGGTCTAAAACACTCAATGATAGAGCTTCATGAAGAATCAGGTATTGAATTCCAGCCAAACTTCTATGACTATATTCACAAAAATGTCAAATAAAAATCAGGGTATACTGTATGACAGAGGCTTTGTGAGTTGCTTTTTAAGTGTGAGAGAACATCTGAGAGACATAATTTGTACATGGAAATGTTTGAACTTGGGGACCATTTCCATGGTATATGGCCACAGAGAACAGGTATTTTAAATCCAGAGTCAATTTCTATGGTAAAAGACAGTAAGGGTACACGGACAGAGCCAAACTTTGGAGTCATTGAGGCCTGGGTTTGAATCCCAGCACCATCACTTAATTAATTAATTTATTTTTTTATTTTTGGCTCTGTTGGGTCTTCATTTCTGTGCGAGGGCTTTCCCTAGTTGCGGCGAGCGGGGGGCCACCCTTCATCGTGGTGCACGGGCCTCTCACTGTCGCGGCCTCTCTCGTTACAGAGCACAGGCTCCAGACGCGCAGGCTCAGTAGTTGTGGCTCATGGGCCCAGTTGCTCCGCAGCATGTGGGATCTGCCCAGACCAGGGCTCGAACCCGTGTCCCCTGCATTGGCAGGCGGTTTCTCAACCACTGAGCCACCAGGGAAGCGCACCATCACTTAATAACTGAGTAAACCTGTAATTTAATTCCTTCACCTATCAACATGGGCATATTTCTATATTCCTTACAGGTTTATTTGAGGACTCAATGAATTGATATTTTTAAAAGGCCTGGCCTATAATAGGTGCTCCACAAATATTAGTTCATTTATTCATTCAACAAACATTTATTGAACACTTTCTGTGTGTGGCAATCATTGTACTAGGTATTGGGACTACAAAGAGAGATGAAATAGACTGTTCATTTTTTTAACAACTTTATTGGAGTATAATTGCTTTACAATGGTGTGTTAGTTTCTGCTTTATAAAAAAGTGAATCAGCTATACATATACGTATATCCCCGTATCTCCTCCCTCTTGCGTCTCCCTCCCGCCCTCCCTATCCCACCCCTCTAGGTGGTCACAAAGCACCGAGCTGATCTCCCTGTGCTATGCGGCTGCTTTCCACTAGCTATCTATTTTACATTTGGTAGTGTAGATATGTCAGTGCCACTCTCTCACTTTGTCCCAGCTTACCCTTCCCCCTCCCCATGTCCCCAAGTCCATTCTCTACATCTTTGTCTCTATTCCTGTCCTGTCCCTAGGTTCTTCATAACCCTTTTTTTAATAGATTCCATATATATGTGTTAGCATACGGTATTTGTTTTTCTCTTTCTGTCTTACTTCATTCTGTATGACAGACTCTAGGTCCATCCACCTCACTACAAATAACTCAATTTCATTTCTTTTTATGGCTGAGCAATATTCCATTGTATATATGTGCCACATCTTCTTTATCCATTCATCTGTCGATGCACACTAAGTGTGCATTCTCAAGTACATGAACGAGCGGACCTAAGGCAGCCACAATTCAATTAAAATCTAAGGTGTTGAAACTTGATTTTCCTTGAGTTTTCAACAAGTATTTTAAATGCTTGATTTTTTTCATAGCTGACTGAGATAAAACAATAAAGGTAACCTAAAAAAGAAAAGGGGCCAGATGGGCAGAGCTGGATGGAGATGATTGTCGACGGGGAGGAGGGAGTGGACAGTGTCTATGGCTTCTCTCTTGACTCAGTTTCTGTAGCTCTTTATCGAGCTCATGTCAGAGCAGGCAAAATTGCTGAATGTGGCAAAATGCAAAATGTTAACACCTTAAAAGACTAGAAACGATTCAAGAAACAGCTGATAGATTCTTTGCTGTGAGGCATGGTTTTGGCTGAAATACAAGCAAGGCGAAAGGACACTAAGAAAGTGACTGAAGGCAGAGGGTTCTGGGCATCAGAGCAAAACAGCACTAGTGCTAAAAGGCTCATGGGAAGGTAATGTCGTGACAAGAGAGGGCTTCTGTTTGCACTCCCTCAGGAGGGCTGGGAGAATCTCAGCATCGGTGTCTGGCCATTTGCCCCCAGTAGGAAAGTTCCTGAATCCTCTTATGCGATTGCACTTGAGGATCCCCAGCCTACAAGACACTTCAAGCTTGGCTGGTTTGGTGCATTCACTTGCATTCCAGAAGTGTCCTCACAGCCCTCCCCCACCTGTCTGCAAATCTTACCCTGTGGAGCTGCTGAGAAAATGGCTTTCCCTAAATCTGTGCCCCAGAAGATCAGAAGGGTGCATTAAAATTATCATCTGAATAAGACACGGGATGAACAACAAAAAAATGAGACACAAAAACGGAGCTTTTCCACTCAAACCCCCAACGACTTCTCAAAAACCTCTCTTCACATTTCCAAATGTAATGCTCCACCCTTAAATTAACATACCTTTCTTCCACACAGGGGGAAAAAAGTACCCCATTTGTTTTGCAATTTAAAACTGTGCTTTGTGACCACCTAGAGGGGTGGGATGGGGGGCGGTGGGAGCGAGGGAGATGCAAGAGGGAAGATATATGGGAACTTATGTATACGTATAACTGATTCACTTTGTTATAAAGCAGAAACTAACACACCACTGTAAAGCAACTGTACTCCAATAAAGATGTTTTAAAAAAAAATAAAACTGTGCCTGTGATGTAAGTGTTTCCTGTAACTGGAGGCTATGGGGCAAATGAGATTTTATCTTGAAACTCTGCATTTCCTCACCCTACAGGCCCAGGTAATGCCTGGGAGGGCACCACCCAGTCAGTTTACTCCCCAGAGCTCACTGCTTGACTTCCTTCCAAATCCCAGCTCTTGGAAAGTTGACATTGTCGAAGACAATGGGGAAAGAAAGCCTTTTGGAAGAAACTGATACTTCACAGCTCAGACCTCCAGGACTCTAGGATTGCTTTGGGAGTTGGGAGCCACCTCCTAGGCCCTAGAATAAAGAAGATGATAATATGGTGTGAATTTAAAGTCTGGCTCCCCAGGGGAAGAGTCCAAAAAATGGCAAACACAAGGAAGTTGAAGCTAAATGGCTAAGAGATGCTAAATGAGCACCCTCAGTTCCATGTGAGGAGAGCTGGTGGGTGGTGGTTGCCTGATCAGCACTGGACCACCGCCTTCCCTCTAGTGGTCTCTCAGCAGGGGCCAGGGTAGCCAATGAGACGCATGCCACTACCACCGGACGAGACTGCATGAGTGGCAGTGACATCGATTCATGGATTTCAAATGTGTAAAGGAGGGTTTCTCATGCACCAAACTCAGCAAGTGGAAGGTGGGACCCAGGCAACAGATTTTAAACAAACTCTATAAGTAGGTGACGCTGATTCACATATGGCTTCGGGACTACACTGCAAGGAACACTCTTTATCCTACTCCATCAAAATCTCTGAGAGTGGACACTTAGGTTGCTTCCATCTCCTGGTTATTGTAAATAGAGCTGCAATGAACATTGTGGTACATGACTCTTTTTGAATTATGGTTTTCTCAGGGTATATGCCCAGTAGTGGGATTGCTGGGTTGTATGGTAGTTCTATTTGTAGTTTTTTAAGAAACCTCCATACTGTTCTCCATTAGACTGTTCATTCTTAAGGAGGTCAAAATTAAGGCCCGAAGACCCGGAAACAGACAATTAAGATACAGTATGGAAAATCTGACACTATGAAGCTATGCATAGGCCATTATGAAGGAACCGAAGGAGAGTTAAGGAAGGCTTCCTGAAGTAGGTGATGAAACTTAATGGTTAATTGGGAGATTTTCCAGGTTAAGGAGAGTAGAAGGGCATTCCACACAATAGAAGCAATCTGAGCAAAGGCCAGATGTGAGAAAGGTAAGAAACATCATATGTGCAAGATACTATGACCATTTGGGTGTTGAGTATGAGGGAAGCATAGTGTATGAGAGCAGGAGTTGATGGAGGTGAGAATGGAGATGTGGGCAGGGAAAGGATGGCAAGGCCCTCTTTTCCTCTTCCTATCCTTTCCTTCTTGGGAAATCCAGAACATGTAGTTACTGTAGTTAGAGCCAGAGGAACAGATTCCTTTTCCTTTCTAGGCTATTTGTATGGTACATCTGGAAATAGGAGGGCCATTCTGAGACCACCTACTTCCATTGCCACTTGGCAACCAGAATGTATGGAAGAAAAAACAATTCTCTAAAGCTCTTGGGTGGGGCAAGGAGACTTAGTAGTTGTGAAGTTAGGCTCTCCTTGCAGTAGAGCTTAGGTAATTAAGAGTGTGGGCTCTACATAGAAAAGAATGAAATAATGCCATTTGCAGCAACATGGATGGACCTAGGGTTTTTTTTTTTCTTTTTTTTGGCTGCATTGGGTCTTCGTTGCTGCGTGCGGGCTTTCTCTGGTTGCGGCGAGCGGGGGCTACTCTGCGGTGCACGGGCTTCTCATTGCGGTGGCTTCTCTTGTTGTGGATCATGGGCTTTAGGCGCACGGGCTTCAGTAGTTGTGGCTCGCGGGCTCTAGATCGCAAGCTAAGTAGTTGTGGCACACGGGCTTCGCTGCTCCACAGCATGTGGGATCTACCCAGACCAAGGCTCAAACCTGTGTTCCCTGCATTGGCAGGCAGATTCATTTTTCTTTTTTCTTTTTTTAAACATCTTTATTGGAGTATAATTGCTTTACAATGGTGTGTTAGTTTCTGCTTTATAACAAAGTGAGTCAGCTATATGTATACGTATATCCCCATATCCCCTCCCTCTTGCGTCTCCCTCCCGCCCTCCCTATCCCACCCCTCTAGGTGGTCACAAAGCACCGAGCTGATCTCCCTGTGCTATGCAGCTGCTTTCCACTAGCTATCTATTTTACATTTGGTAGTGTAGATATGTCAGTGCCACTCTCTCACTTTGTCCCAGCTTACCCTTCCCCCTCCCCATGTCCCCAAGTCCATTCTCTACATCTTTGTCTCTATTCCTGTCCTGTCCCTAGGTTCTTCATAACCTTTTTTTAATAGATTCCATATATATGTGTTAGCATACGGTATTTGTTTTTCTCTTTCTGTCTTACTTCATTCTGTATGACAGACTCTAGGTCCATCCACCTCACTACAAATAACTCAATTTCATTTCTTTTTATGGCTGAGCAATATTCCATTGTATATATGTGCCACATCTTCTTTATCCATTCATCTGTCGATGCACACTAAGTGTGCATTCTCAAGTACATGAACGAGCGGACCTAAGGCAGCCACAATTCAATTAAAATCTAAGGTGTTGAAACTTGATTTTCCTTGAGTTTTCAACAAGTATTTTAAATGCTTGATTTTTTTCATAGCTGACTGAGATAAAACAATAAAGGTAACCTAAAAAAGAAAAGGGGCCAGATGGGCAGAGCTGGATGGAGATGATTGTCGACGGGGAGGAGGGAGTGGACAGTGTCTATGGCTTCTCTCTTGACTCAGTTTCTGTAGCTCTTTATCGAGCTCATGTCAGAGCAGGCAAAATTGCTGAATGTGGCAAAATGCAAAATGTTAACACCTTAAAAGACTAGAAACGATTCAAGAAACAGCTGATAGATTCTTTGCTGTGAGGCATGGTTTTGGCTGAAATACAAGCAAGGCGAAAGGACACTAAGAAAGTGACTGAAGGCAGAGGGTTCTGGGCATCAGAGCAAAACAGCACTAGTGCTAAAAGGCTCATGGGAAGGTAATGTCGTGACAAGAGAGGGCTTCTGTTTGCACTCCCTCAGGAGGGCTGGGAGAATCTCAGCATCGGTGTCTGGCCATTTGCCCCCAGTAGGAAAGTTCCTGAATCCTCTTATGCGATTGCACTTGAGGATCCCCAGCCTACAAGACACTTCAAGCTTGGCTGGTTTGGTGCATTCACTTGCATTCCAGAAGTGTCCTCACAGCCCTCCCCCACCTGTCTGCAAATCTTACCCTGTGGAGCTGCTGAGAAAATGGCTTTCCCTAAATCTGTGCCCCAGAAGATCAGAAGGGTGCATTAAAATTATCATCTGAATAAGACACGGGATGAACAACAAAAAAATGAGACACAAAAACGGAGCTTTTCCACTCAAACCCCCAACGACTTCTCAAAAACCTCTCTTCACATTTCCAAATGTAATGCTCCACCCTTAAATTAACATACCTTTCTTCCACACAGGGGGAAAAAAGTACCCCATTTGTTTTGCAATTTAAAACTGTGCTTTGTGACCACCTAGAGGGGTGGGATGGGGGGCGGTGGGAGCGAGGGAGATGCAAGAGGGAAGATATATGGGAACTTATGTATACGTATAACTGATTCACTTTGTTATAAAGCAGAAACTAACACACCACTGTAAAGCAACTGTACTCCAATAAAGATGTTTTAAAAAAAAATAAAACTGTGCCTGTGATGTAAGTGTTTCCTGTAACTGGAGGCTATGGGGCAAATGAGATTTTATCTTGAAACTCTGCATTTCCTCACCCTACAGGCCCAGGTAATGCCTGGGAGGGCACCACCCAGTCAGTTTACTCCCCAGAGCTCACTGCTTGACTTCCTTCCAAATCCCAGCTCTTGGAAAGTTGACATTGTCGAAGACAATGGGGAAAGAAAGCCTTTTGGAAGAAACTGATACTTCACAGCTCAGACCTCCAGGACTCTAGGATTGCTTTGGGAGTTGGGAGCCACCTCCTAGGCCCTAGAATAAAGAAGATGATAATATGGTGTGAATTTAAAGTCTGGCTCCCCAGGGGAAGAGTCCAAAAAATGGCAAACACAAGGAAGTTGAAGCTAAATGGCTAAGAGATGCTAAATGAGCACCCTCAGTTCCATGTGAGGAGAGCTGGTGGGTGGTGGTTGCCTGATCAGCACTGGACCACCGCCTTCCCTCTAGTGGTCTCTCAGCAGGGGCCAGGGTAGCCAATGAGACGCATGCCACTACCACCGGACGAGACTGCATGAGTGGCAGTGACATCGATTCATGGATTTCAAATGTGTAAAGGAGGGTTTCTCATGCACCAAACTCAGCAAGTGGAAGGTGGGACCCAGGCAACAGATTTTAAACAAACTCTATAAGTAGGTGACGCTGATTCACATATGGCTTCGGGACTACACTGCAAGGAACACTCTTTATCCTACTCCATCAAAATCTCTGAGAGTGGACACTTAGGTTGCTTCCATCTCCTGGTTATTGTAAATAGAGCTGCAATGAACATTGTGGTACATGACTCTTTTTGAATTATGGTTTTCTCAGGGTATATGCCCAGTAGTGGGATTGCTGGGTTGTATGGTAGTTCTATTTGTAGTTTTTTAAGAAACCTCCATACTGTTCTCCATTAGACTGTTCATTCTTAAGGAGGTCAAAATTAAGGCCCGAAGACCCGGAAACAGACAATTAAGATACAGTATGGAAAATCTGACACTATGAAGCTATGCATAGGCCATTATGAAGGAACCGAAGGAGAGTTAAGGAAGGCTTCCTGAAGTAGGTGATGAAACTTAATGGTTAATTGGGAGATTTTCCAGGTTAAGGAGAGTAGAAGGGCATTCCACACAATAGAAGCAATCTGAGCAAAGGCCAGATGTGAGAAAGGTAAGAAACATCATATGTGCAAGATACTATGACCATTTGGGTGTTGAGTATGAGGGAAGCATAGTGTATGAGAGCAGGAGTTGATGGAGGTGAGAATGGAGATGTGGGCAGGGAAAGGATGGCAAGGCCCTCTTTTCCTCTTCCTATCCTTTCCTTCTTGGGAAATCCAGAACATGTAGTTACTGTAGTTAGAGCCAGAGGAACAGATTCCTTTTCCTTTCTAGGCTATTTGTATGGTACATCTGGAAATAGGAGGGCCATTCTGAGACCACCTACTTCCATTGCCACTTGGCAACCAGAATGTATGGAAGAAAAAACAATTCTCTAAAGCTCTTGGGTGGGGCAAGGAGACTTAGTAGTTGTGAAGTTAGGCTCTCCTTGCAGTAGAGCTTAGGTAATTAAGAGTGTGGGCTCTACATAGAAAAGAATGAAATAATGCCATTTGCAGCAACATGGATGGACCTAGGGTTTTTTTTTTTCTTTTTTTTGGCTGCATTGGGTCTTCGTTGCTGCGTGCGGGCTTTCTCTGGTTGCGGCGAGCGGGGGCTACTCTGCGGTGCACGGGCTTCTCATTGCGGTGGCTTCTCTTGTTGTGGATCATGGGCTTTAGGCGCACGGGCTTCAGTAGTTGTGGCTCGCGGGCTCTAGATCGCAAGCTAAGTAGTTGTGGCACACGGGCTTCGCTGCTCCACAGCATGTGGGATCTACCCAGACCAAGGCTCAAACCTGTGTTCCCTGCATTGGCAGGCAGATTCATTTTTCTTTTTTCTTTTTTTAAACATCTTTATTGGAGTATAATTGCTTTACAATGGTGTGTTAGTTTCTGCTTTATAACAAAGTGAGTCAGCTATATGTATACGTATATCCCCATATCCCCTCCCTCTTGCGTCTCCCTCCCGCCCTCCCTATCCCACCCCTCTAGGTGGTCACAAAGCACCGAGCTGATCTCCCTGTGCTATGCAGCTGCTTTCCACTAGCTATCTATTTTACATTTGGTAGTGTAGATATGTCAGTGCCACTCTCTCACTTTGTCCCAGCTTACCCTTCCCCCTCCCCATGTCCCCAAGTCCATTCTCTACATCTTTGTCTCTATTCCTGTCCTGTCCCTAGGTTCTTCATAACCTTTTTTTAATAGATTCCATATATATGTGTTAGCATACGGTATTTGTTTTTCTCTTTCTGTCTTACTTCATTCTGTATGACAGACTCTAGGTCCATCCACCTCACTACAAATAACTCAATTTCATTTCTTTTTATGGCTGAGCAATATTCCATTGTATATATGTGCCACATCTTCTTTATCCATTCATCTGTCGATGCACACTAAGTGTGCATTCTCAAGTACATGAACGAGCGGACCTAAGGCAGCCACAATTCAATTAAAATCTAAGGTGTTGAAACTTGATTTTCCTTGAGTTTTCAACAAGTATTTTAAATGCTTGATTTTTTTCATAGCTGACTGAGATAAAACAATAAAGGTAACCTAAAAAAGAAAAGGGGCCAGATGGGCAGAGCTGGATGGAGATGATTGTCGACGGGGAGGAGGGAGTGGACAGTGTCTATGGCTTCTCTCTTGACTCAGTTTCTGTAGCTCTTTATCGAGCTCATGTCAGAGCAGGCAAAATTGCTGAATGTGGCAAAATGCAAAATGTTAACACCTTAAAAGACTAGAAACGATTCAAGAAACAGCTGATAGATTCTTTGCTGTGAGGCATGGTTTTGGCTGAAATACAAGCAAGGCGAAAGGACACTAAGAAAGTGACTGAAGGCAGAGGGTTCTGGGCATCAGAGCAAAACAGCACTAGTGCTAAAAGGCTCATGGGAAGGTAATGTCGTGACAAGAGAGGGCTTCTGTTTGCACTCCCTCAGGAGGGCTGGGAGAATCTCAGCATCGGTGTCTGGCCATTTGCCCCCAGTAGGAAAGTTCCTGAATCCTCTTATGCGATTGCACTTGAGGATCCCCAGCCTACAAGACACTTCAAGCTTGGCTGGTTTGGTGCATTCACTTGCATTCCAGAAGTGTCCTCACAGCCCTCCCCCACCTGTCTGCAAATCTTACCCTGTGGAGCTGCTGAGAAAATGGCTTTCCCTAAATCTGTGCCCCAGAAGATCAGAAGGGTGCATTAAAATTATCATCTGAATAAGACACGGGATGAACAACAAAAAAATGAGACACAAAAACGGAGCTTTTCCACTCAAACCCCCAACGACTTCTCAAAAACCTCTCTTCACATTTCCAAATGTAATGCTCCACCCTTAAATTAACATACCTTTCTTCCACACAGGGGGAAAAAAGTACCCCATTTGTTTTGCAATTTAAAACTGTGCTTTGTGACCATCTAGAGGGGTGGGATGGGGGGCGGTGGGAGCGAGGGAGATGCAAGAGGGAAGATATATGGGAACTTATGTATACGTATAACTGATTCACTTTGTTATAAAGCAGAAACTAACACACCACTGTAAAGCAACTGTACTCCAATAAAGATGTTTTAAAAAAAAATAAAACTGTGCCTGTGATGTAAGTGTTTCCTGTAACTGGAGGCTATGGGGCAAATGAGATTTTATCTTGAAACTCTGCATTTCCTCACCCTACAGGCCCAGGTAATGCCTGGGAGGGCACCACCCAGTCAGTTTACTCCCCAGAGCTCACTGCTTGACTTCCTTCCAAATCCCAGCTCTTGGAAAGTTGACATTGTCGAAGACAATGGGGAAAGAAAGCCTTTTGGAAGAAACTGATACTTCACAGCTCAGACCTCCAGGACTCTAGGATTGCTTTGGGAGTTGGGAGCCACCTCCTAGGCCCTAGAATAAAGAAGATGATAATATGGTGTGAATTTAAAGTCTGGCTCCCCAGGGGAAGAGTCCAAAAAATGGCAAACACAAGGAAATTGAAGCTAAATGGCTAAGAGATGCTAAATGAGCACCCTCAGTTCCATGTGAGGAGAGCTGGTGGGTGGTGGTTGCCTGATCAGCACTGGACCACCGCCTTCCCTCTAGTGGTCTCTCAGCAGGGGCCAGGGTAGCCAATGAGACGCATGCCACTACCACCGGACGAGACTGCATGAGTGGCAGTGACATCGATTCATGGATTTCAAATGTGTAAAGGAGGGTTTCTCATGCACCAAACTCAGCAAGTGGAAGGTGGGACCCAGGCAACAGATTTTAAACAAACTCTATAAGTAGGTGACGCTGATTCACATATGGCTTCGGGACTACACTGCAAGGAACACTCTTTATCCTACTCCATCAAAATCTCTGAGAGTGGACACTTAGGTTGCTTCCATCTCCTGGTTATTGTAAATAGAGCTGCAATGAACATTGTGGTACATGACTCTTTTTGAATTATGGTTTTCTCAGGGTATATGCCCAGTAGTGGGATTGCTGGGTTGTATGGTAGTTCTATTTGTAGTTTTTTAAGAAACCTCCATACTGTTCTCCATTAGACTGTTCATTCTTAAGGAGGTCAAAATTAAGGCCCGAAGACCCGGAAACAGACAATTAAGATACAGTATGGAAAATCTGACACTATGAAGCTATGCATAGGCCATTATGAAGGAACCGAAGGAGAGTTAAGGAAGGCTTCCTGAAGTAGGTGATGAAACTTAATGGTTAATTGGGAGATTTTCCAGGTTAAGGAGAGTAGAAGGGCATTCCACACAATAGAAGCAATCTGAGCAAAGGCCAGATGTGAGAAAGGTAAGAAACATCATATGTGCAAGATACTATGACCATTTGGGTGTTGAGTATGAGGGAAGCATAGTGTATGAGAGCAGGAGTTGATGGAGGTGAGAATGGAGATGTGGGCAGGGAAAGGATGGCAAGGCCCTCTTTTCCTCTTCCTATCCTTTCCTTCTTGGGAAATCCAGAACATGTAGTTACTGTAGTTAGAGCCAGAGGAACAGATTCCTTTTCCTTTCTAGGCTATTTGTATGGTACATCTGGAAATAGGAGGGCCATTCTGAGACCACCTACTTCCATTGCCACTTGGCAACCAGAATGTATGGAAGAAAAAACAATTCTCTAAAGCTCTTGGGTGGGGCAAGGAGACTTAGTAGTTGTGAAGTTAGGCTCTCCTTGCAGTAGAGCTTAGGTAATTAAGAGTGTGGGCTCTACATAGAAAAGAATGAAATAATGCCATTTGCAGCAACATGGATGGACCTAGGGTTTTTTTTTTCTTTTTTTTGGCTGCATTGGGTCTTCGTTGCTGCGTGCGGGCTTTCTCTGGTTGCGGCGAGCGGGGGCTACTCTGCGGTGCACGGGCTTCTCATTGCGGTGGCTTCTCTTGTTGTGGATCATGGGCTTTAGGCGCACGGGCTTCAGTAGTTGTGGCTCGCGGGCTCTAGATCGCAAGCTAAGTAGTTGTGGCACACGGGCTTCGCTGCTCCACAGCATGTGGGATCTACCCAGACCAAGGCTCAAACCTGTGTTCCCTGCATTGGCAGGCAGATTCATTTTTCTTTTTTCTTTTTTTAAACATCTTTATTGGAGTATAATTGCTTTACAATGGTGTGTTAGTTTCTGCTTTATAACAAAGTGAGTCAGCTATATGTATACGTATATCCCCATATCCCCTCCCTCTTGCGTCTCCCTCCCGCCCTCCCTATCCCACCCCTCTAGGTGGTCACAAAGCACCGAGCTGATCTCCCTGTGCTATGCAGCTGCTTTCCACTAGCTATCTATTTTACATTTGGTAGTGTAGATATGTCAGTGCCACTCTCTCACTTTGTCCCAGCTTACCCTTCCCCCTCCCCATGTCCCCAAGTCCATTCTCTACATCTTTGTCTCTATTCCTGTCCTGTCCCTAGGTTCTTCATAACCTTTTTTTAATAGATTCCATATATATGTGTTAGCATACGGTATTTGTTTTTCTCTTTCTGTCTTACTTCATTCTGTATGACAGACTCTAGGTCCATCCACCTCACTACAAATAACTCAATTTCATTTCTTTTTATGGCTGAGCAATATTCCATTGTATATATGTGCCACATCTTCTTTATCCATTCATCTGTCGATGCACACTAAGTGTGCATTCTCAAGTACATGAACGAGCGGACCTAAGGCAGCCACAATTCAATTAAAATCTAAGGTGTTGAAACTTGATTTTCCTTGAGTTTTCAACAAGTATTTTAAATGCTTGATTTTTTTCATAGCTGACTGAGATAAAACAATAAAGGTAACCTAAAAAAGAAAAGGGGCCAGATGGGCAGAGCTGGATGGAGATGATTGTCGACGGGGAGGAGGGAGTGGACAGTGTCTATGGCTTCTCTCTTGACTCAGTTTCTGTAGCTCTTTATCGAGCTCATGTCAGAGCAGGCAAAATTGCTGAATGTGGCAAAATGCAAAATGTTAACACCTTAAAAGACTAGAAACGATTCAAGAAACAGCTGATAGATTCTTTGCTGTGAGGCATGGTTTTGGCTGAAATACAAGCAAGGCGAAAGGACACTAAGAAAGTGACTGAAGGCAGAGGGTTCTGGGCATCAGAGCAAAACAGCACTAGTGCTAAAAGGCTCATGGGAAGGTAATGTCATGACAAGAGAGGGCTTCTGTTTGCACTCCCTCAGGAGGGCTGGGAGAATCTCAGCATCGGTGTCTGGCCATTTGCCCCCAGTAGGAAAGTTCCTGAATCCTCTTATGCGATTGCACTTGAGGATCCCCAGCCTACAAGACACTTCAAGCTTGGCTGGTTTGGTGCATTCACTTGCATTCCAGAAGTGTCCTCACAGCCCTCCCCCACCTGTCTGCAAATCTTACCCTGTGGAGCTGCTGAGAAAATGGCTTTCCCTAAATCTGTGCCCCAGAAGATCAGAAGGGTGCATTAAAATTATCATCTGAATAAGACACGGGATGAACAACAAAAAAATGAGACACAAAAACGGAGCTTTTCCACTCAAACCCCCAACGACTTCTCAAAAACCTCCCTTCACATTTCCAAATGTAATGCTCCACCCTTAAATTAACATACCTTTCTTCCACACAGGGGGAAAAATGTACCCCATTTGTTTTGCAATTTAAAACTGTGCTTTGTGACCACCTAGAGGGGTGGGATGGGGGGCGGTGGGAGCGAGGGAGATGCAAGAGGGAAGATATATGGGAACTTATGTATACGTATAACTGATTCACTTTGTTATAAAGCAGAAACTAACACACCACTGTAAAGCAACTGTACTCCAATAAAGATGTTTTAAAAAAAATAAAACTGTGCCTGTGATGTAAGTGTTTCCTGTAACTGGAGGCTATGGGGCAAATGAGATTTTATCTTGAAACTCTGCATTTCCTCACCCTACAGGCCCAGGTAATGCCTGGGAGGGCACCACCCAGTCAGTTTACTCCCCAGAGCTCACTGCTTGACTTCCTTCCAAATCCCAGCTCTTGGAAAGTTGACATTGTCGAAGACAATGGGGAAAGAAAGCCTTTTGGAAGAAACTGATACTTCACAGCTCAGACCTCCAGGACTCTAGGATTGCTTTGGGAGTTGGGAGCCACCTCCTAGGCCCTAGAATAAAGAAGATGATAATATGGTGTGAATTTAAAGTCTGGCTCCCCAGGGGAAGAGTCCAAAAAATGGCAAACACAAGGAAGTTGAAGCTAAATGGCTAAGAGATGCTAAATGAGCACCCTCAGTTCCATGTGAGGAGAGCTGGTGGGTGGTGGTTGCCTGATCAGCACTGGACCACCGCCTTCCCTCTAGTGGTCTCTCAGCAGGGGCCAGGGTAGCCAATGAGACGCATGCCACTACCACCGGACGAGACTGCATGAGTGGCAGTGACATCGATTCATGGATTTCAAATGTGTAAAGGAGGGTTTCTCATGCACCAAACTCAGCAAGTGGAAGGTGGGACCCAGGCAACAGATTTTAAACAAACTCTATAAGTAGGTGACGCTGATTCACATATGGCTTCGGGACTACACTGCAAGGAACACTCTTTATCCTACTCCATCAAAATCTCTGAGAGTGGACACTTAGGTTGCTTCCATCTCCTGGTTATTGTAAATAGAGCTGCAATGAACATTGTGGTACATGACTCTTTTTGAATTATGGTTTTCTCAGGGTATATGCCCAGTAGTGGGATTGCTGGGTTGTATGGTAGTTCTATTTGTAGTTTTTTAAGAAACCTCCATACTGTTCTCCATTAGACTGTTCATTCTTAAGGAGGTCAAAATTAAGGCCCGAAGACCCGGAAACAGACAATTAAGATACAGTATGGAAAATCTGACACTATGAAGCTATGCATAGGCCATTATGAAGGAACCGAAGGAGAGTTAAGGAAGGCTTCCTGAAGTAGGTGATGAAACTTAATGGTTAATTGGGAGATTTTCCAGGTTAAGGAGAGTAGAAGGGCATTCCACACAATAGAAGCAATCTGAGCAAAGGCCAGATGTGAGAAAGGTAAGAAACATCATATGTGCAAGATACTATGACCATTTGGGTGTTGAGTATGAGGGAAGCATAGTGTATGAGAGCAGGAGTTGATGGAGGTGAGAATGGAGATGTGGGCAGGGAAAGGATGGCAAGGCCCTCTTTTCCTCTTCCTATCCTTTCCTTCTTGGGAAATCCAGAACATGTAGTTACTGTAGTTAGAGCCAGAGGAACAGATTCCTTTTCCTTTCTAGGCTATTTGTATGGTACATCTGGAAATAGGAGGGCCATTCTGAGACCACCTACTTCCATTGCCACTTGGCAACCAGAATGTATGGAAGAAAAAACAATTCTCTAAAGCTCTTGGGTGGGGCAAGGAGACTTAGTAGTTGTGAAGTTAGGCTCTCCTTGCAGTAGAGCTTAGGTAATTAAGAGTGTGGGCTCTACATAGAAAAGAATGAAATAATGCCATTTGCAGCAACATGGATGGACCTAGGGTTTTTTTTTTTCTTTTTTTTGGCTGCATTGGGTCTTCGTTGCTGCGTGCGGGCTTTCTCTGGTTGCGGCGAGCGGGGGCTACTCTGCGGTGCACGGGCTTCTCATTGCGGTGGCTTCTCTTGTTGTGGATCATGGGCTTTAGGCGCACGGGCTTCAGTAGTTGTGGCTCGCGGGCTCTAGATCGCAAGCTAAGTAGTTGTGGCGCACGGGCTTCGCTGCTCCACAGCATGTGGGATCTACCCAGACCAAGGCTCAAACCTGTGTTCCCTGCATTGGCAGGCAGATTCATTTTTCTTTTTTCTTTTTTTAAACATCTTTATTGGAGTATAATTGCTTTACAATGGTGTGTTAGTTTCTGCTTTATAACAAAGTGAGTCAGCTATACATATACGTATATCCCCATATCCCCTCCCTCTTGCATCTCCCTCCCGCCCTCCCTATCCCACCCCTCTAGGTGGTCACAAAGCACCGAGCTGATCTCCCTGTGCTATGCGGCTGCTTTCCACTAGCTATCTATTTTACATTTGGTAGTGTAGATATGTCAGTGCCACTCTCTCACTTTGTCCCAGCTTACCCTTCCCCCTCCCCATGTCCTCAAGTCCATTCTCTATATCTTTGTCTCTATTCCTGTCCTGTCCCTAGGTTCTTCATAACCCTTTTTTTAATAGATTCCATATATATGTGTTAGCATACGGTATTTGTTTTTCTCTTTCTGTCTTACTTCATTCTGTATGACAGACTCTAGGTCCATCCACCTCACTACAAATAACTCAATTTCATTTCTTTTTATGGCTGAGCAATATTCCATTGTATATATGTGCCACATCTTCTTTATCCATTCATCTGTCGATGCACACTAAGTGTGCATTCTCAAGTACATGAACGAGCGGACCTAAGGCAGCCACAATTCAATTAAAATCTAAGGTGTTGAAACTTGATTTTCCTTGAGTTTTCAACAAGTATTTTAAATGCTTGATTTTTTTCATAGCTGACTGAGATAAAACAATAAAGGTAACCTAAAAAAGAAAAGGGGCCAGATGGGCAGAGCTGGATGGAGATGATTGTCGACGGGGAGGAGGGAGTGGACAGTGTCTATGGCTTCTCTCTTGACTCAGTTTCTATAGCTCTTTATCGAGCTCATGTCAGAGCAGGCAAAATTGCTGAATGTGGCAAAATGCAAAATGTTAACACCTTAAAAGACTAGAAACGATTCAAGAAACAGCTGATAGATTCTTTGCTGTGAGGCATGGTTTTGGCTGAAATACAAGCAAGGCGAAAGGACACTAAGAAAGTGACTGAAGGCAGAGGGTTCTGGGCATCAGAGCAAAACAGCACTAGTGCTAAAAGGCTCATGGGAAGGTAATGTCGTGACAAGAGAGGGCTTCTGTTTGCACTCCCTCAGGAGGGCTGGGAGAATCTCAGCATCGGTGTCTGGCCATTTGCCCCCAGTAGGAAAGTTCCTGAATCCTCTTATGCGATTGCACTTGAGGATCCCCAGCCTACAAGACACTTCAAGCTTGGCTGGTTTGGTGCATTCACTTGCATTCCAGAAGTGTCCTCACAGCCCTCCCCCACCTGTCTGCAAATCTTACCCTGTGGAGCTGCTGAGAAAATGGCTTTCCCTAAATCTGTGCCCCAGAAGATCAGAAGGGTGCATTAAAATTATCATCTGAATAAGACACGGGATGAACAACAAAAAAATGAGACACAAAAACGGAGCTTTTCCACTCAAACCCCCAACGACTTCTCAAAAACCTCTCTTCACATTTCCAAATGTAATGCTCCACCCTTAAATTAACATACCTTTCTTCCACACAGGGGGAAAAAAGTACCCCATTTGTTTTGCAATTTAAAACTGTGCTTTGTGACCACCTAGAGGGGTGGGATGGGGGGCGGTGGGAGCGAGGGAGATGCAAGAGGGAAGATATATGGGAACTTATGTATACGTATAACTGATTCACTTTGTTATAAAGCAGAAACTAACACACCACTGTAAAGCAACTGTACTCCAATAAAGATGTTTTAAAAAAAAATAAAACTGTGCCTGTGATGTAAGTGTTTCCTGTAACTGGAGGCTATGGGGCAAATGAGATTTTATCTTGAAACTCTGCATTTCCTCACCCTACAGGCCCAGGTAATGCCTGGGAGGGCACCACCCAGTCAGTTTACTCCCCCGAGCTCACTGCTTGACTTCCTTCCAAATCCCAGCTCTTGGAAAGTTGACATTGTCGAAGACAATGGGGAAAGAAAGCCTTTTGGAAGAAACTGATACTTCACAGCTCAGACCTCCAGGACTCTAGGATTGCTTTGGGAGTTGGGAGCCACCTCCTAGGCCCTAGAATAAAGAAGATGATAATATGGTGTGAATTTAAAGTCTGGCTCCCCAGGGGAAGAGTCCAAAAAATGGCAAACACAAGGAAGTTGAAGCTAAATGGCTAAGAGATGCTAAATGAGCACCCTCAGTTCCATGTGAGGAGAGCTGGTGGGTGGTGGTTGCCTGATCAGCACTGGACCACCGCCTTCCCTCTAGTGGTCTCTCAGCAGGGGCCAGGGTAGCCAATGAGACGCATGCCACTACCACCGGACGAGACTGCATGAGTGGCAGTGACATCGATTCATGGATTTCAAATGTGTAAAGGAGGGTTTCTCATGCACCAAACTCAGCAAGTGGAAGGTGGGACCCAGGCAACAGATTTTAAACAAACTCTATAAGTAGGTGACGCTGATTCACATATGGCTTCGGGACTACACTGCAAGGAACACTCTTTATCCTACTCCATCAAAATCTCTGAGAGTGGACACTTAGGTTGCTTCCATCTCCTGGTTATTGTAAATAGAGCTGCAATGAACATTGTGGTACATGACTCTTTTTGAATTATGGTTTTCTCAGGGTATATGCCCAGTAGTGGGATTGCTGGGTTGTATGGTAGTTCTATTTGTAGTTTTTTAAGAAACCTCCATACTGTTCTCCATTAGACTGTTCATTCTTAAGGAGGTCAAAATTAAGGCCCGAAGACCCGGAAACAGACAATTAAGATACAGTATGGAAAATCTGACACTATGAAGCTATGCATAGGCCATTATGAAGGAACCGAAGGAGAGTTAAGGAAGGCTTCCTGAAGTAGGTGATGAAACTTAATGGTTAATTGGGAGATTTTCCAGGTTAAGGAGAGTAGAAGGGCATTCCACACAATAGAAGCAATCTGAGCAAAGGCCAGATGTGAGAAAGGTAAGAAACATCATATGTGCAAGATACTATGACCATTTGGGTGTTGAGTATGAGGGAAGCATAGTGTATGAGAGCAGGAGTTGATGGAGGTGAGAATGGAGATGTGGGCAGGGAAAGGATGGCAAGGCCCTCTTTTCCTCTTCCTATCCTTTCCTTCTTGGGAAATCCAGAACATGTAGTTACTGTAGTTAGAGCCAGAGGAACAGATTCCTTTTCCTTTCTAGGCTATTTGTATGGTACATCTGGAAATAGGAGGGCCATTCTGAGACCACCTACTTCCATTGCCACTTGGCAACCAGAATGTATGGAAGAAAAAACAATTCTCTAAAGCTCTTGGGTGGGGCAAGGAGACTTAGTAGTTGTGAAGTTAGGCTCTCCTTGCAGTAGAGCTTAGGTAATTAAGAGTGTGGGCTCTACATAGAAAAGAATGAAATAATGCCATTTGCAGCAACATGGATGGACCTAGGGTTTTTTTTTTTCTTTTTTTTGGCTGCATTGGGTCTTCGTTGCTGCGTGCGGGCTTTCTCTGGTTGCGGCGAGCGGGGGCTACTCTGCGGTGCACGGGCTTCTCATTGCGGTGGCTTCTCTTGTTGTGGATCATGGGCTTTAGGCGCACGGGCTTCAGTAGTTGTGGCTCGCGGGCTCTAGATCGCAAGCTAAGTAGTTGTGGCGCACGGGCTTCGCTGCTCCACAGCATGTGGGATCTACCCAGACCAAGGCTGAAACCTGTGTTCCCTGCATTGGCAGGCAGATTCATTTTTCTTTTTTCTTTTTTTAAACATCTTTATTGGAGTATAATTGCTTTACAATGGTGTGTTAGTTTCTGCTTTATAACAAAGTGAGTCAGCTATACATATACGTATATCCCCATATCCCCTCCCTCTTGCATCTCCCTCCCGCCCTCCCTATCCCACCCCTCTAGGTGGTCACAAATCACCGAGCTGATCTCCCTGTGCTATGCGGCTGCTTCCCACTAGCTATCTATTTTATGTTTGGTAGTGTATATATGTCCTTGCCACTCTCTCCCTTTGTGGCAGATTCTTAACCACTGTGCCACCAGGGAAGCCTGGATGGACCTAGAGATTATCATACTAAGTGAAGTAAGTCAGAAAGAGAAAGACAAATACCATATGCTATCATTTATATGTGGAATCTATAATATGACACAAATGAACTTATCTACAAAAGAGAAACAGACTCACAAACATAGAAAACAGAGTTGTGGTTGCCAAGAGGGAGGGGAGGTTCGGGAGGGATGGATTGGGAATTGGCATTAATGGATACAAACTACTATATACAAAATAGATAAACAACAAGGCCCTACTGTATAGCATAGGGAACTACATTCAGTATCCTATAATAAACCATAATGGAAAAGAATATGAAAAAGAATATATATATAAACTATATATATATGTGTGTATATATAATATATAAAACTGAATCACTTTTCTGTACACCAGAAACTAACACAACATTTTAAACCAACTATACTTCAATTAAAAAATTTTTTTAAAAGAGTGTGAGCTGTACATTCAGACAGACCTGGCTTGTGAATTTTACTTATTATAAGCGTTACCTTGAACTAGTTACTTAACTTCTGGGCCTTAGTTTCCCCAGCTGTAAGATGGGTTTAATGAAATGATGCATGTAAAGCACTTAGCACAGTGCCAGGCTATACAAAGGCACTACGTAAATATGATATTGCTATTGTCTGAGTACCGTCCACCAAAATTGTCATAGAAGAGCAATGAGTCTCAAAGTTGGCCCTATTTTTCCCAATGATTATTTCCAAACCCTCCTTACCACTATCACTTTGACTTCATTCCATTTGAATATGACTTGACTACACTTTAGTAGGGCCCCCCAAAGCTCTGATATTGTCACACCTGTGGTCATAACAACTAAGAACATAGCAGACTACTTACGTGTCAAATTGGAAAAGCTATTTTTTTCCTTCTTCTCCAGGCAAATTCATCTTAAGGGAGGAACATCCAGGGAACCGTCAAAATTAGTTCATGCATTATCACTCATATAATCATCTCCTTTTCTAGACATTGTATGTGCATAAGATATTAAAATGTACAGATGTGATTAATCATCTAATTAGGAGGCAAATTGAAGGATTCATGTTTTTTTATGAACTTACTTTGAGTTTTAAATACAACTTCACCAGGCTTCCCTGGTGGCGCAGTGGTTGAGAGTCCACCTGCCGATGCAGGGGACACGGGTTCGTGCCCCAGTCCGGGACGATCCCAAGTGCCGCGGAGTGGCTGGGCCCGTGAGCCATGGCCACTGAGCCTGCGCGTCCGGAGCCTGTGCTCTGCAACCGGAGAGGCCACAACAGTGAGAAGCCCGCATACCACAAAAAGAAAAAAAAAGGGAAAGACATTGTTACATATGGTAACAAGAAAAAAATTAGACTCAAACCTATGCAGCGTGTTCATTTACAATCTTTTTAAATTCAATTAAACTTAGAAAAGCAAGTTAAAAACCATGGCTAAAGAACTCATTGGCCACACTGCTAAACATAGAGTTACCATATGAGCCAGCAATTCCAATTTTAGGTATTTACCCAAGATAAATGAAGACACATGTCCACACAAAACTTGTACACAAATGTTCAAAGCAGCATTATTCACAATAGCCCCCAATTGGTAACAACCCAAATGTCCATCCACTAATAAATGGATAAACAAAATGTGGTATAGCCATGCAATGGAGTATTATTCATCTATAAAAATGAATGAAGTGCTGATACAACATGGATGAACCTTGAAGATATTATGTTAAGTGAAAGAAGCCAGAGGTAAGAGGTCACATATCATATGATTCCATTTATCTGAAATATTCACAATAGGTAAATCTACAGGAACAGGAAGTAGATTAATGCTTGTCAGGGGCTGAGGGGAGAGAAGACAGGGAAGTCACTGTTTAGTGGGTGTGGGGTTTCTTTTTGGAGTGATAAAAGTGTTCTAAAGTTAGATAGTGGTGATGACTATACCAAGAACGACTGAATTGTACACTTTCAATGGGTGAATTGTATTCTATGTACATAGAATGAACTATATTATATCTCAATACAGCTGTTAAAAATATCCCACTGCCACATCCCATGTTTATAATTGACCATCCTGGGATTCAGAATGTTTATTTTGCTCCTGAACAACTCCCTTCTCTACTGCTGCTGTTTACCGTGTATGGTAAGAGAATTAATCAGGTCAATGGAAGCAGAAAGGTTAATCTTTGTTATTAAACAACATATTTGTAAACAATAAAAATAATCCCTTTGCCTGATGTTCAAGACAAGTTCCTGACTGTTGGCCCTTAGCAAGGTTAATTAATTTCCTACATATTCCTGAGTGCTAGTTCACCCCATGTGCCCTTCTGCCCTTGATAATTATGCCTCCCGTTACTCTGCAATTGAGCATTAATGTCACTTTTCCTCTGTTGAGTAGTTGAGAAATTTCAAATTGCTGCTAATTAAAGCTGTAACCATTCCCTGAATGGGTATAAATAAAAGGGATGTGCTTTAACATTAAATGAGAAGCTAGGAGCTAAATTATCTGTTTCAGGCAAGCACTCATCATTTCCAAGTTGGGGTTAAAAAAATAAACAGATTTTTTCTCACAAAGCTAGATTCAGAAAGGTATACCAGATCAGAGTAGGAGTGAGTGCATATGAATTCCATAAATAAAATGGGAAAGGTTCATTTGTAGCTCTTTTAAAAGTCAAATTAAACAAGGTCATGGTCGCCGAAAACTTTCTTCTCCCTTCTTTTGAAAAGAATATATTTTGGTGTTAGGTAGGAGATGACTTAACAGTGCCCAAATAATTTCTTAGCTGGTAAGTTATAAAAAGTAAATTATTACAGGAAGAGAAAGAAGCAAAAGCTAACATTTTAAAAACCAGGCAGCCAGTTTAAAGATGACCCATTTTGACACTTGGAGCTGTCTAATGGCCGTGCCCTGTGTTCTGCCTTAGATGATTAAAGAGCAAGATCCTAACTTTAATTAAGCCCTTTTATAGGAGGGGGAGTAGATTATACATTATTCCATACATTAGCCTGAATGGAATAGCTGCCTGAAAGCTCTGCTATCTCCAGATAGAATCCAATAAAGTGAGTTTAAGAAAGTTTTCCACAGGCACTGAATTCGAAGATAAAGGCATGTTTTTTGGCAGAGGAAAGAGGAGCTCCTTCTTGTACCTGGTGAGTCAGGACTTATCAGCTTACCTCCCCTCTGCTACATTCATGGCTAACCCAGGCCAGAGCCTCAGGGCTGAGACCAAACAGTTTGTAACTCATACCTGAGGGAATCGTCAGGATCTGGGTAGAAACTCACATAGGGCCAAATAGTTTAAGAACGCCAATGCCTTCTAGGGACTTTCAAAATCAGGTCTTTTAAAAGATGTTTTGAACAAGGAGATAGGGGAAGGGTAAAGCAAGGGATCTTTGTAAGCAAGTAATTCTCTGGTGGGTGGGAGACCAAGGTCCTTATTTCAAGAACCCAGGGGGTCAACAGGAGACACCTAGAGAGATGACTTTGACTCGCCTTTTGTGATTGGGACTGTCTCTACTACTGACCTGGGCTCCTTGAGAACAGAATCTATTCCTCTTTGGTTGATCACTGAGTTCTTCAGTATGCAGCACATAGTAGGTGCTCTTCGGAGTCTTCTGACCCCTGAACGCGTCAGCAGAAAAGAAGCTTGAGATGGGCTAGGTGGCGGAGTACCTGTGCTGAGAGCACCCCTGAGTAGTTCTTTTGCAAGTCTAGGGGGAGTGGGGGGAGAATGCTAACGATGGTGCTAACACCAGTGGTTCCCAGCCCTGACTGCACGTGTAAAATCACCAGAAGAGCTTTAAAAATGCAGATGCCCTCAGCCCCAGAAAATCTCATTTAATCGGTCTGGGGTAGAGTAGGTCATGGGTGTTTTTTTACTGGTCCTCCAGGTGATTCTAGTGCACGGCCAGGGTGAAGAACCACTGCCCTACAGCAATATTTGAGGAATTCAATCCACCGGTAATTGTGGGTCACATATGTTAGTCTGTCAGAGAGTCATCTTTTTGTTTATTATATAGCGTTCTTGGTCCCACCCCAAGAGATCCTGAATCAGTGGGTTTTGGAAGATGCTTGGGCCAAGAATCTGCATTTGTAGCAAGTATGCAATTCTTACTCAGCGGGTTCGAAGACCATGCCTTCAGAAACCAGTACCACGGAGACACTCCCTTTGTCCCTGCAAGGCATCTGGTTTAGCTTCAAGAGAAAAAAACAAGTAAATGGCACGGGATCTGTGCTTAAAATGAAGCGGAACTGTTTCTGTCCTCCAGCCATTAAACACAGTAGGAGTGTTCATTTCTCTCGTGTGGGGCTCCAAGGTGCCAAATTCTCACCTGCCTGAGCATTGCTTAGTTCCAGATCAATTTGAAATGCAGGCTGGAAACAACCACTTTTCTTCTGCGATGCCATTGGTGCAGTTAGGACAATCGTCTCACACATTTTTGATCCAATGGGCATTGCAATCAACACAATCGTTTCCTTTTCACCCAGCAGCCTTGCAAAGAAATGCAAGAGTACAGTATTCTCATTTTGAAAGATGGAGAGATTGAGATAGAAACTGACCCTAAGGCAGGGAGATATTTGGGAAAAATCAAAGCCCTGATTTGATTTGTGTCAAAAGCACTTTCACATCTCTGACCTAATTTTTCCTTACTAATCCCCTTAAGAAGCCAGGCAGGGGCAGGAGTCATTCTCAGATCTGACCTTATCTATGGGAGAAGCAGACAAGCAGCTATGGATGGGATCTGAAGGCCCCACTGCGATAGACCTTCCTCCACATTGACGGCTCGAGTTCCAGCTTGAGCAATCATTCTTTTCGGCTAAGTTTTGTTCTATCCATGTTTTGTTTTGTTTTGTTTTGTTTTGCTTTGTTTCCATGTACAGATACTCTAGTAATGGGTTACGTGGCTTTGGATATTTTCAGCAGGTGGCCTCTTCTTCACTAGGGGAGAGAACAGGCAGAGAGAGAGCACTGGGAACCAAATAAAAGGGGAGCATTACCTACAGGGACAAGAGCCCCAGAAGAAATGACCATAGCAGGATGTTCTAGATCAGCTTCACTTATTTCCCATGCCACTTGGAGCAAGCCCTGGTACCCAAGTACAGATGAGATGGTTCAGGGACTTTGCCATGCCTCTTAGAGCTGTGTTCAGGGACACATTCCTCATTAACAGCAAAGATATCAAAACTTAAGAGGTGATAAGTTGCCTTATAATTAAGGTACTGTCTACCTACCATCTTCCCCTTTTAAAATGTTGACCTCTGGGGAATCGAAAGTCTTTCAATACTAAATCTGTCTGGGTGATATTGAATTATACCCTTAATATAGAGAAGAGGCCCTCTTATTTTCTTCTTTGGAAAAGGAAAGCTATTCTTTTTAACTTCTCCCCACACTTTGTTAATTTCAAGATTCATCTTTGCTTTCTAGACTCTCTTCCCTTATCACTGTGGTTTGCACATCCTTTAAAAAAAGAGAGAGAGAGGATGGTCAGAGTCTGAACTTAGTAACGTCAGATGGAAGTTGGATAGGACCCAAAAGAAAAATCTGGACTCAGAGTACAGAGCTCAAGTAGGCTCTAGAGTCTGGAAAAGTCTAAATATGTGTGCCTTGCTGTGGAATGTGCTTCATGGGGGAGGTTCACATGAAGCTGTGAGTTCACATGGCTAAGTCAAAGCAAACTAGTGGGCACTCTGTGCGCTCCACAGAGGTCAAGGTAAAACCCATGGGTCAAGAGTTCCATGTAAGGGAACTAGGAGGTCAAGCTTAGAAAAGAATCATCCTTAAATAGGAAGAGAATTTAAAAAAGAATAGGTACATGTATATGTATAACTGAATCAGTTTGCTATACACCTGAAACTAACACAACGTTATTAATCAACTATACTCCAATATAAAATAAAAATTATAAGTAGATAAATAAATAAGAAGAGAATGGTCTTTATAGATGAAAGAGTATCCCAGGCAGGCAAATGCCTTACTGTGACCAACAGAGATAAGATTACCAAGCTGTTGAAAGATAGGTGGACAGCAGTCACATTAGCTGCTGGCAGATATCAGCAGCTGGCACCTTAAACCTGAGACACAAATGACAGAAACACAGCCGGTAAGGAGTTGGGTCATAAGGTAAGAACAGGAAACCCCTGACTCAAGACTGATCCAAAGGACAGCTGAGGACCTGGGTTCTTGGTCCCACCTTTGGAGTGAGCTTACAGTATAGGATAGGGACAATTCACTCATTTAGAGAATGAAGGGGTTAAGATAGACCAGTTGTTCTCAACCATGATAGGGCACTGGCGTATTGCAGTGCTTTCTTAGCATTTGACACTCATAGTATGGAAGTGTTCATGACCTTGGCCACACTTAGGTAAACGTGTCCTGCACAGAATTGTCATCTAATATGTGGGTGTCAGGGAAAAGAAATGAAGATGGCGGGGCTTCCCTGGTGGCGCAGTGGTTGAGAGTCCGCCTGCCGATGCAGGGGACGTGCGTCCGTGCCCCGGTCTGGGAAGATCCCACGTGCCACAGAGTGGCTAGGCCCGTGAGCCATGGCCACTGAGCCTGCGTATCTGGAGCCTGTGCTCCACAACGGGAGAGGCCACAACAGTGAGAGGCCCGTGTACCGCAAAAAAAAAAAAAAAAGAAATGAAGATGGCGGAGTAGAAGGATGTGCGCTCACTCCCTCTTGCAAGAGCACCAGAATCACAGCTAACTGCTGAACAATCATCGACAGGAAGACATCGGAACTCACCAAAAAAGATACCCCACATCCAAAGACAAAGGACAAGCTGCAATGAGATGGTAGGAGGGGCGCAATCAAAATAAAATCAAATCGCATAACTACTGGGTGGATGACTCACAAACTGGAGAACACTTATAACACAGAAGCCCACCAAATAGAGTGAAGGTGCTGAGCCCCACGCCAGGCTTCCCAACCTGGGGGTCCAGCAATGGGAGGAGGAATTTCTAGAGAATCAAATTTGCAGGCTAGCGGGATTTGATTGCAGGACTTCAACAGGACTGGGGGAAACAGAGATTCCACTCTTGGAGGGCACACACAGAGTAGTGTGTGCATCGGGACCCAGGGGAAGGAGCAGTGACCTCACAGGAGGCTGAACTAGACCTACCCGCTACTGTTGGAGGGTCTCCTGCAGGGGTGGGGGGTGGCTGTGGCTCACCATGGGGACAAGGACACTGGCAGCAGAAGTTCTGGGAAGTACGCCTTAGTGTGAGCTCTCCCAGAGTCCGCCATTAGCCCCACCAAAGAGCCAGGTAGGCTCCAGTACTGGGTCGCCTCAGACCAAACAACCCACAGGGAGGGAACCCAGTCCCACCCATCAGCAAACAAGCAGATTAAAGTTTTACTGAGCTCTGCCCATCAGAGCAACATTCAGCTCTACACACCACCAGTGCCTCCCATCAGGAAGCTTGCACAAGCCTCTTAGATAGCCTCATCCACCAGAAGGCAGACAGCAGAAGCAAGAAGAACTACAATTCTGCAGCCTGTGGAAGGAAAACCGCATTCAAAGAAAGACTGACAAAATGAAAAGGCAGAGAACTTTGTACCAGATGAAGGAATAAGATAAAACCCCAGAAAAACAACTAAATGAAGGGGAGATAGGCAACCTTCCAGAAAAAGAATTCAGAATAATGATAGTGAAGATGATCCAGGACCTTGGAAAAAGAATGGAGGCAAAGATCGAGAATATGCAATAAATGTTTAACAAACACCTAGAAGAACTGAAGAACAAACAGAGATGAATAATACAATAACTGAGATGAAAAACACACTAGAAGGAATCAATAGCAGAATAACTGAGGCAGAAGAATGGATAAGTGACCTGGAAGACAAAATAGTGGAATTCACTGATGCAGAACAGAATAAGAAAAAAGAATGAAAAGAAATGAAGACAGCCTAAGAGACCTCTGTGACAACATTAAACACAACAACATTGGCATTATAGGGGTCCCAGAAGGAGAAGAGAGAAAGGACCCAAGAAAATATTTGAAGAGATTATAGTTGAAAACTTCCCTAATATGGGAAAGGAAATAGCCACCCAAGTCCAGGAAGCGCAGAGAGTCCCAGGCAGGATAAACTCAAGGAGAAACATGCCGAGACACATAGTAATCAAACTGGCAAAAAATTAAAGACAAAGAAAAATTATTGAAAGCAACAAGGGAAAAACAACAAATAACATACAAGGGAACTCTCATAAGGTTAACAGCTGATTTCTCAGCAGAAACTCTACAAGCCAGAAGGGAGTGGCACAATATATTTAAAGTGATGAAAGTGGAGAACCTACAATCAAGATTACTCTACCCAGCGAGGATCTCATTCAGATTTGACAGAGAAATCAAAAGGTTTACAGACAAGCAAAAGCTAAGAGAATTCAGCATCACCAAACCAGCTCTACAACAAATGCTAAAGGAACTTCTCTAAGTGGGAAACACAAGAGAAGGAAAGGACCTACAAAAACAAAGCCAAAAAATTAAGAAAATGATCATAGAAACATACATATCAATAATTACTTTAAACATGAATGGATTAAATGCTCCAACCAAAAGACACAGGCTCACTGAATGGATACAAAAACAAGACCCATATATATGCTGTCTACAGGAGACCCACTTCAGACCTAGGGACACATACAGACTGAAAGTGAGGGGATGGAAAAAGATATTCCATGCAAATGGAAATCAAAAGAAAGCTGGAGTAGCAATTCTCATATCAGATAAAATAGACTTTAAAATAAAGAATGTTACAAGAGACAAGGAAGAACACTACATAATGATCAAGGGATCAATCCAAGAAGAAGATATAACAATTATAAATATCTATGCACCCAACATAGGAGCGCCTCAATACATAAGGCAAATGCTAACAGCTATAAAAGAGGAAATCTACAGTAACACAATAATGGGGGACTTTAACACCCCACTTACACCAACGGACAGATCATCCAAACAGAAAATTAATAAGGAAATATAAGCTTTAAGTGAAAGAATAGACGAGATAGATTTAATTGATATTTATAGGACATTCCATCCAAAAACAGCAGATTACACGTTCTTCTCAAGTGCACACGGAACATTCTCCAGGATAGATCACACCTTGGGTCAAAAATCAAGCCTCAGTAAATTTAAGAAAATTGAAATCATATCAAGCATCTTTTGTGACCACAATGCTATGAGATTAGAAATCAATTACGGGGAAAAAAACGTAAAAAACACAAACACATGGAGGCCAAACAATACGTTACTAAATAACCAAGAGATCACTGAAGAAATCAAAGAGGGAATCAAAAAATACCTAGAGACAAATAACAATGAAAACACGATGATCCAAAACCTATGGGATGCAGCAAAAGCAGTTCTAAGAGGGAAGTTTTTAGCAATAGAAGCCTACCTCAAGAAACAAGAAAAATCTCAGATAAACAATCTAACCTTACACCTAAAGGAACAAGAGAAAGAAGAACAAACAAAACCCAAAGGTAGTAGAAGGAAAGAAATCATAAAGATCAGAGCAGAAATAAATGAAATAGAAACAAAGAAAACAATAGCAAAGATCAATAAAACTAAAAGCTGATTCTTTGAGAAGATAAACCAGATTGATATACCATTAGCCAGACTCATCAAGAAAAAGAGAGAGGACTCAAATCAATAAAATTAGAAATGAAAAAGGAGAAGTTACAACAGACACCACAGAAACACAAAGCATTATAAGAGAGTACTACAAGCATCTCTATGCTAATAAAATGGATAACCTGGAAGAAATGGACAAATTCTTAGAAAGGTATAAGCTTCCAAGACTGAACCAGGAAGAAATAGAAAATATGAACAGACCAAGCACAAGCAATAAAATTGAAACTGTGATTAAAAATCTTCCAACAAACAAAAGTACAGAACCAGATGGCTTCACAGGTGAATTCTATCAAACATTTAGAGAAGAGCTAACCCCCATCCTTTTTAAACTCTTTCAAACAATTGCAGAGGAAGAAACACTCCCAAAACCATTCTATAAGGCCACCATCACCCTGATACCAAAACCAGACAATGATACTACAAAAAAAGAAAATTACACACCAATATCACTGATGAATATAGATGCAAAAATCCTCAACAAAATACTAACAAACAGAATCCAACAACACATTAAAAGGATCATACACCATGATCAAGTGGGATTTATCCCAGGGATGCAAGGATTCTTCAATATACGCAAATCAATCAATGTGATACACCATATTAAGAAATTAAAGAATAAAAACCACATGATTCTCAATAGATGCAGAAAAAGCTTTTGACAAAATTCAACCCATTTATGATAAAAAACTCTCCAGAAAGTGGGCATAGAAGGAAACTACCTCAACATAATAAAGGCCATATACGACAAACCCACAACAAACATCATTCTCAATGGTGAAAAACTGAAAGCATTTCCTCTAAGATCAGAAACAAGACAAAGATGTCCACCCTCACCACTATTATTCAACATAGTTTTGGAAGTCCTAGCCACGGCAATCAGAGAAGAGAAAGAAATAAAAGGAATACAATTTGGAAAAGAAGAAGTAAAAGTGTCACTGTTTGCAGATGAAATGATACTATACATAAAGAATCCTAAGGTTGCCACCAGAAAGCTACTAGAACTAATCAATGAATTTGGTAAAGTTGCAGGATACAAAATTAATGCACAGAAATCTCTTGCATTCCTATACACTAACAACGAAAGATCAGAAAGAGAAATTAAGGAAACAATCCCATGCACCATTGCAACAAAAAGAATAAAATACCTAGGAATAAACCTACCTAAGGAGGTAAAAGACCTGTACTCAGAAAATTATAAGACACTGATGAAAGAAATCAAAGATGACACAAACAGATGGAGAGATATACCATGTTCTTGGATTAGAAGAATCAATATTATGAAAATGACTCTACTACCCAAAGCAATCTGTAGATTCAATGTAATTCCTATCAAATTACCAGTGGCATTTTTTACAGAACTAGAAGAAAAAATCTTAAAATTTGTATGGAAACACAAAAACCCCAAATGGTCAAAACAGTCTTGAGGGAAAAAAATGCAGCTGGAGGAATCAGACTCTCTGACTTCAGACTACATACAAAGCTACAGTAAGCAAGACAATATAGTACTGGCACAAAAACAGAAACATAGGTCAATGGAACAGGATAGAAAGCCCAGAGGTAAACCCACACACTTATGGTCAACTAATCTCTGACAAAGGAGGCAAGGATATACAATGGAGAAAAGACAGTCTCTTCAATAAGTGGTGCTGGGAAAACTGGGCAGCTACATGTAACAGAATGAAACCAGAACACTCCCTAACAGCATACACAGAAATAAACTCAAAATGGATTAGAGACCTAAATGTAAGACCGGACACTATAAAACTCCTAGAGGAAAACAGGAAGAACACTCTTTGACATAAATCACAGCAAGATCTTTGACCCTAGATATCAGGTTTCAATGAGTCTGCTGGTTTGGCCAAGTGATAAAATGGGGAACTAGGAAGACCATTGCCCCCATCTGGCCCCATATGCCAAATCCAGTTGCTTGTGTGCTGTATATAACATGTGTGTCAATAGTCCTGACTCTGGGTTCTATGATCCTACTAGCTCTTGGCTATGGGAGCACTCTTTGCCACATCAAATTGCTGGGTAGTGTGGGCACTGACATCTTCCTTAGGGTTCCCTGGCATTGTAGAGTGGGGTAGTCCATTTTCATCAGAGAGGCAGGCTTTTAAAGGCAGAAAAAGAAACACTATGGGGGAAAAGGGTGATCAATCCATGTGGGAAATTTTTCCAAGACTTCTGGCACTAAAGTATCGATCTCACTTTACCTTTATGGTTTCATGAATAAGTGCCTTCAGTCTTAGATAGTGAGCCGTCCTTGTTCAGCACTATATGCCCAGGGCCTACCCGAGCACATAGCACAGAGCAGGTGTTCAGTAAATATTTTTGAATGTATGAATGAATGAATGAATGAATGAAGCAACCAGAGCCATAGTTTGCTTAAAGAAAACTTCTTTGGGGAATTCAGCAGGAGAAACAACAGAATTAGCTGGAAGCAGAGGGCAGGGAAGCAGGTACTCGTTGGGTCATAATTGTCTGAAGTGTCCCTGCCCTTGTACTCCTCTTTGTTGTTCTGTAATACACAACAGGATGCACCTGCCCAGGCATGGGAACTCTAGCTGGGTAGATAGGAAAGCTGATACAAAGCCCCTGTTAATTAAAAAGCATTTGCAACTGGAATGGTCTTCTGGCAAACACAAAGTACCCTGCCTCCTGATGGGTTTAATGTCTAGTTGTGTTGAGAATATACAATGAACAGTCTCAGGATTATCTCCTAATCCTGAACCCAGCAAAGGAAACAAGATATCCAGTCACTCTCTGGTCTGTTATTTATTATGTAAAAGCCAAAAATTAAATTCATGAACGACCAGATGGCCAAGGAAATCAGGTTTCACTTTTTTATGGGTTATTCATGAAAATAACATTTAAGCATCTCTGCCCTAATTTTCTCTGGCTTCTTACTCCTTGGTCCTACTTATCTCTGAATATCTAGCCAAGAAATAGCACCAATGCCTGTGCTAGAACTTCCAGAATGATCTACTCAAACAATTTACACCAAGTTTTCCAAAATCTAGGGGAATTTTCATTTGGACAGTAATGAATTTTCAAGAGGACACTAATGAAACCAATGGGATGGATCAAAGATAAGATGAGTGAGAACAAAGTGGAGGTGGGGAGGGGATTCTCCCAGATCTTACCTGAGGCCATGTAGGTAGGCCACCTTTCTCTGCCACACCTGTTAATTAAGACCCTTCTGTCCCACAAAGCAGATTTGCCACCAGGAAATAAAAACAACTTGTTGTCAGGCCAACCCTAATCCATTCATTCTACTGTTGCATTTTCAAATTAGCCTAGGCAAAGATCTCCTACTGAACTACTGGGACAGGGAAGAGTTGGTGTCTGCATAAAAGAGGACTCTTTTGTGGCCTGCTGGTGGCACTAAATGACCTGGCCTTCAAACTGGACAGACTGAGGTCCAAAAAGACCAGAGAAGCAGGCAAGTGTTCTGTGAGCTTTCAGCTGAGAGATCAGTGTGCTCCCCTGTGACCAAAGCCTGAACTGCAGCCACTGGGGAGGGGTTCTTCCTGCTGGAGGCTTACCATAAGTAGTGTCAGGTTACTTTGTTTTTCGAGGGCAGAGGGGAAAGGGGAGGATATTTAGAAGAGCTTTAGAGGTAAATCTAAATTCTGCTTCCAGCATTACTAATTTTCTCTTTGAAAATTAGCAACTCTTTAGTAAAACTCTTGATAGAGCTCCATTAGGGTTTGTGTGTGACAAAGAGTAGCTACTAATGGCCTTTAATGATGAGTAAGTGGATTGCCCAGAATATTACTTATTTAATGAAAAGTAATGGCTGTCTCACTGCAGCGAGGAGAGTGATGCTAAGTGGCCTCTTCACATGTATGTTCCTTTTAGTGCTGGCCTTTGGCAGAGCATACATACTTGAGAGACTCTAAACAAAAAGGGCTCAGGCCCACCTGGTAGCAACCACTACAAAACACACCCAGAAATTGCTTTCAGTTCATTTCCACATGCTCCACGGTGCTTCTAACTAATTCTCAACGTCTTTGTGGTTCTAAAGGTTGGAGACTATTGATCTAATGGAAATGGACCAGAAAGTAAGGAAATCTAATTTTTTTTCCCTCTGAATCAAATCTCCACTAAGTAGCCCATGATGACATCTGTATCCTCATCTAGAAAATAGGGCTTGGGCTCAAGGGCCTTAAAGGACAGTGTTTCAGAATCAGGTTTTCAATGTTCCTGAGCTTCTGTTCTGATTGTAAATGGAAAAGTGATATTACTGAAACACACACTTGAAACATGAAATTTATTGGTTGATTGAAAGCAAAAAACTCTTTGCAGCCTTGCTGACTTCTGCATTTATTTGGCCTGCCAGAGCATAGCACCCTAGCCCACTTCCTGCCTCAAAAGTATTGATATTTGAGAGCTGCTACCTCTCTGTTGTCTTATCAGATTATTTATGTATTCATAACATGACTTTCCCCACCTTAGGGTGTGGGGAGTCTCCTTGCCAGGATTTTTTAGTTAATCAACAAGGTGGAATAGAGTTAGTCCTTCCTAGAAGTGTGTCTTATCTTCCCAACCCAGTGACAACAAACAAGACTAGGGTTTATTGAATGTCTACTATGTGTCATGTGCTTTGCTAACTACTTTATACCTATTACCTAATTGAACACTAATATCATCATTAGGGAGTAGGTATGATTAACCCCCAACTTAACAGATGAGAAAATAGATTATGAGAAGGTAAAAACAGGAGAAAAGCAATACAGCTTGTGTGTGGTCAACCCGGGACTTATACCCAGGTTGTCTCACTCCAAAGTCCATGCTCTTTCTATGACATTCTACTGCTTATCATTAATCCATGATGAGCCGGCTCACAAGCCTGGCCCAGAACTTGGGAACTATTCTGCCATGATTCAAGGATAAATGAATTATAAAATGATTTCTAAAATGAAGTACTATATCTAAACTGAATATGGGCTCCTGAAGAAAGTAGACATGTCTTTTTTTGAAAGTCGTTATCAAAATTACTCTTCTAGTCCTGAGAGTGAACTTGGGAGTACCAACTTTCTTTCAGAGGTAGGCAATCATGCTCTCCTACATCTCAACTCAACATTATGACCCTTTCTCTTTTTCTTCCAGCAGATGGTTATTGTGACATTATTATCTTTGTTAGATTTGCTTTGTTATGATACTAAGTACCTACAAATATTACTATTAATGCAATTGAACAACACAATAAAATAAACAGGTAATCCATGCAAGAGAAACTACAGAAAACAAACACATGAAAACAAAAACCAAAATGAGGTGTCCCTTGTCAGTTTGGGAAACTCCAACACATTCTACCAACTTCCATGGTAAGTCTGCCTATGTTCCAGAAAAACAGAGGTAAATGCATATATTTAATCTACCCCTCATTTGCATTCCTATGGAAATGTATACAGGCCTCTGTTATACCATACTCTCTTCTCCTTATCTATCCCACTAGATTGTGAATTCCTCCTAGGCAGTGCCCACATTTTATTCATCTGAATGTCTGTAGTACCTGGCACAATGTCTAACTCAGTATGAGTTCAACAAACATGTTGAACACACGCACCACTTATACACATTATTCAACTAGCAAAAAAACAAAGAAAAATAATTTTTAGATTGCTGTCAAGGGAAACGAGCATACCCATCACCTCTTGGTGTCAGGACACACTGGTACAATATTTTTAGGGCCCAATCTGTATCAAAGGCCATAAAATGTTATCAGCCTCAAACCCAATAAGTTCAATTCTGGAAACTTCTCCTAAGCAACAAGTCGAAAGAAGCAAATGGATACATGCACAAACCTGTTTACAAAAGTATAATGAGAAGAACGTGGAAATGGCTTAAAAGCTCAACAGTAGGAAAACTATTAAGCAAATTTACAGCTTGATGGAATATACTAGGCAGCCATTGAAAATGATGGACAAGAAATTGTGTAATGAGAGGAAGGAGTATTTATGAAATACTAAAATGTTTCAAAAGGAAAATGCAGCATTGTATATTTACCATGATCACACCTAAGTAAGTTATGTAAGCCCATAAATAAATTTTGGAAGGGAATGCAGGGAAATGAAAATAGTTATATTTAGTTGGTAGAGATTGAAAACGTTTTCTTTTAAATGCCCTTTAATGTGGTTGTAACATTATTTTAACAAATTTCTTAAAAACCGAGTTATAAGTGGACCCTATCTTAAAAACAGGTTATGGTCCTGAGATTGATTTGTAACTCAGATGTTTGGTACACCAAGATATTATACATGGTGGTTGTGGGGAGTCTCAAATGTTTTAAAAATATCCTCCTGAAGATAACCAAAATACAACTCAAACGTTGAGTTTTTGATTTAAAACTAGTTTAAAACTACTTTGTTGCAATAAAACAGAAAAAATAGATTTTTTTAACTTCTCTTGAATGATGGTGGTAATTAAGGAACAGCAGTTTTAATAAGAGGAAGGTGAGAAAAGTAGGCAGGTACTTCTGTTGACATTCTGAAGGGGTCCTTGACAGTTTCAAGGACTTTAGCAGTTCACGGCACTGGTTCTGAGTATACTTTCATGTCATAATTTATGAATTTCTCCTTGATTCAAGTGCATCACTATCATTACTCTTAGGCATTTTAGACCTGATTGATTTAGGGTTATTATTTTTTTGACACTCCAATGAAATGAGTATAGAAGGAGACAAAAAAAAGAAACTTTCCTGAGGTAAAGTCAGAGCTGAGAAAGAAAGAAACAACTAAAAGTTGGTTAAAGCAGACATACCACAAAATTTAAGAAAGAGACTGAAATGAAATTGCATAAAAAGAGACAACGCCAAGTTTATTTCTGGTGTTCTAACAGAATAAGTATCTTGCCTGATGCTCCTGCCTTAAAAAAAACAAACAAGCACACACACACACTAAACTAAAAATGTTGAATGAAATATTCCAAACATCTTTAAAGCATCGAGGAGCTGGAAAAAGAGTTAGTAGTTACCAGGCCAAAATGTAAGTGAAGGCTGGAACTTGGATACGTAGATGGGCATTAATAGTACTTCCGAACTAAGGGCATTTACTGAACCTGGAGCATCTCAATTTAAATTGTCACAGCCTCCTGAGGTGTGGGTGACAGAAGGTTAAGCCAAGAGCCACCCAATAATATATCTAATACTGATATAAAATAGACCAGCAACACGAATGTAGCGCATAGCAAGGGAATTATACCCATTATCTTGTAATAACCTATAATGGAGTATAATCTGCAAAAACACTGAATCACTATGCTGTACACCTGAAAATAACACAATGTTGTAAGTCAACTACACTTCAATAAAAAAAATACTGATTGGGCTTCCCTGGTGGCACAGTGGTTAAGAATCTGTCTGCCAATGCAGGGGACACGGGTTCGAGCCCTGGTCCAGGAAGATCCCACATGCCACGGAGCAACTAAGCCCATGTGCCACAACTACTGAGCCTGTGCTCTAGAGCCTGAGAGCTACAACTACTGAAGCCCGTGCACGTAGAGCCCATGCTCTGCAACAAGAGAAGCCACCGAAATGAGAAGGCTGTGCACCGCAACGAAGAGTAGCCCCTGCTCACCACAACTAGAGAAAGCCTGCACGCAGCAACAAAGTCCCAACGCAGCCAAAAATAAATAATAAATAAATAAAAATTTAAAAAATATACTGATTATATAATTATAATGCCTTGTGGGGTCAAAAGAACCGAACTAAAAAATATATAGCAAATCTCTATATATATATCTCTCTATATCTATATCAGGAGAAGAATAAATGTAGGTAGTGTTATAAGGTCTAATAATTGTCCAGGAGAGTAAGAATATGAGTCAGATATTTTTGGTAAGTTAAGTATGCACTTTGCCATTTCAAAGATAACCATTAGAAGCATAAAACAGAGTCTATAACGTCCAAAGTAGTAGAGGAGAAATTTTAATGACAAAATATACTAAACCCATCTAAAATAATGGAGAAAGAAACACAGAACAAGGGTACAAAAGAAATGGAGGAGCTGAGCCAATTAGAAAGCACAAAAGTAATATGGTAGATATAAATCCAAAGACATAATTAATTAAATCAAATGTAAGTGGACTAAAAGCCCTAGGTAATAAGAAAGACGTTCAGACTAAATTAGTAAAAAGATCAACTAAATGTTGTTTACAAGAGATGCAGCAGAATACTAAAGATATAGAAAGGTTGGAAATAAAACATGGAAAGAAGATAGAGCATGACCATGCTGAAAAAAGGAAATACAGTGAGGCGAGGTTAATATCTGTTAAAATATACTTTGAGGCACAAAGTATTGCTAAAGATGAAGATCTCTTTGGGGCTTCCCTGGTGGCACAGTGGTTGAGAATACCCCTGCTAATGCAGGGGACACGGGTTCGATCCCTGGTCCAGGAAGATCCTACATGCCACGGAGCAACTAAGCCCATGTGCCACAACTACTGAGCCTATGCTCTAGAGCCCATGAGCCACAACAACTGAATTCTATCAAACATTTACAGAAGAGCTAACACCTATCCTTCTCAAACTCTTCCACAATAGAGCAGAAGGAGGAACACTCCCAAACTCATTCTACAAGGCCACCATCACCCTGATACCCAAATCAGACAAAGATGTCACAAGGAAAGAAAACTACAGGCCAATATCACTGATGAACATAGATACAAAAATCCTCAACAAAATACTAGCAAACAGAATCCAACAGCACATTAAAAGGATCATACACCATGATCAATTGGGGTTTATCCCAGGAATGCAAGGATTCTTCAATATATGCAAATCAATCAATGTGATACACCATATTAACAAACTGAAGGAGAAAAACCATATGATCATCTCAATAGATGCAGAGAAAGCTTTCAAAAAAGTTCAACACCCATTTATGATAAGAACCCTCCAGAAAGTAGGCATAGAGGGAACTGACCTCAACATAATAAAGGGCATATATGACAAACCCACAGCCAACATCGTTCTCAATGGTGAGAAACTGAAACCATTTCCACTAAGATCAGGAACAAGACAAGGTTGCCCACTCTCACCACTATTATTCAACATAGCTTTGGAAGTTTTAGCCACAGAAATCAGAGAAGAAAAAGAAATAAAAGGAATCCAAATCGGAAAACAAGAAGTAAAGCTGTCACTGTTTGCAGATGACATGATACTATACATAGAGAATCCTAAAGATGCTACCAAAAACTACTGTAGCTAATCAATGAATTTAGTAAAGTTGCAGGAGACAAAATTAATGCAGAGAAATCTCTTGCATTCCTATACACTAATGATGAAAAATCTGAAAATGTAATTAAGAAAACACTCCCATTTACCATTGCAACAAAAAGAATAAAATATCTAGGAATAAACCTACCCAAGGAGACAGAAGACCTGTATGCAGAAAATTATAAGACACTGATGAAAGAAATTAAAGATGACACAAACAGATGGAGAGATATACCATGCTCCTGGATTGGAAGAATCAACATTGTGAAAATGACTCTACTACCCAAAGCAATCTACAGATTCAATGCAATCCCTGTCAAACTACCACTGGCATTTTTCACAGAACTAGAACAAAAAATTTCACAATTTGTATGGAAACACAAAAGACCCTGACTAGCCAGAGCAATCTTGAGAAAGAAAAACGGAGCTGGAGGAATCAGGCTCCCTGACTTCAGACTATACTACAAAGCCACAGTAATCAAGACAGTATGGTACTGGCTCAAAAACAGAAATATAGATCAGTGGAACAGGATAGAAAGCCCAGAGATTAACCCACGCACATATGGTCACCTTATCTTTGATAAAGGAGGCAAAAATATACAGTGGAGAAAAGACAGCCTCATCAATAAGAGGTGCTGGGAAAACTGGACAGCTACATGTAAAAGAATGAAATTAGAACACTCCCTAACACCATACACAAAAATAAACTCAAAATGGATTAAAGACCTAAATGTAAGGCCAGACACTATCAAACTCTTAGAGGAAAACATAGGCAGAACACTCTATGACATAAATCACAGCAAGATCCTTTTTGACCCACCTCCTAGAGAAATGGAAATAAAAACAAAAATAAACAAATGGGACCCAATGAAACTTAAAAGCTTTTGCACAGCAAAGGAAACTATAAACAAGATGAAAAGACAACCCTCAGAATGGGAGAAAGTATTTGCACATGAAGCAACTGACAAAGGATTAATCACCAAATTTACAAGCAGCTCATGCAGCTCAATATCAAAACAACAAACAACCCAATCAAAAAATGGGCAGAAGACCTAAATAGACATTTCTCCAAAGAAGATATACAGATTGCCAACAAACACATGAAAGAATGCTCAACATCATGAATCATTAGAGAAATGCAAGTCAAACTACAATGAGATATCATCTCACACCAGTCAGAATGGCCATCATCAAAAAATCTACAAACAGGGCTTCCCTGGTGGCACAGTGGTTGGGAGTCCGCCTGCCGATGCAGGGGACATGGGTTTTGCCCCGGTCCAGGAAGATCCCACATGCCACGGAGTGGCTGGGCCCATGAGCCATGGCCGCTTGGCATGTGCATCCGGAGCCTGTGCTCTGCAGCGGGAGGGGCCGCAGCAGTGAGAGGCCTGCATATCACAAAAAAAAAAAAGAAAAAGAAAAAAATCTACAAACATTAAATACTGGAGAGGGTGTGGAGAAAAGGGAACCCTCTTGCACTGTTGGTGGGAATGTAAATTGATACAGCCACTATGGAGAACAGTAGGGAGGTTCCTTAAAAAACTACAAATAGAACTACCATACGACCCAGCAATCCCTCTCCTGGGCATATACGTTGAGAAAACCATAATTCAAAAAGAGTCATGTACCACAATGTTCATTGCAGCTCTATTTACAATAGCCAGGACATGGAAGCAACCTAAGTGTCCATCAACAAATGAATGGATAAAGAAGACGTGGCACATATATATAGAATGGAATATTACTCAGCTATAAAAAGAAACGAAATTGAGTTATTTGTAGTGAGGTGGATGGACCTAGAGTCTGTCATACAGAGTGAAGTAAGTCAGAAAGTGAAAAACAAATACCATATGCTAACACATATATATGGAATCTAAAAAAAAAAAAAAGAGTCTCTGACAAACCTAGGATCAGAACAGGAATAAAGTCGCAGACATAGAGAATGGACTTGAGGACATGGGGATGGGGAAGTGTAAGCTGGGACAAAGTGAGAGAGTGGCATGGACATATATACACTACCAAGTGTAAAATAGATAGCTAGTGGGAAGCAGCCGCATAGCACAGGGAGATTAGCTCGGTACTTTGTGACCCCCTAGAGGGGTGGGATAGGGAGGATGGGAGGGAGGGAGATGCAAGAGGGAAGAGATATGGGGATATATGTATATGTATAACTGATTCACTTTGTTATAAAGCAGAAAATAACGCAACATTGCAAAGCAATTATACTCCTATAAAGATGTTAAGAAAAAAAAAGAAAGAAATAGGAAAACCCACTATAATGAGAGATTTCAAACACACCTCTCTCAGTCATCCATAGAACAAGCAGGAAAAAAAAGGGAGGGGGAAATGGTCTAAATAGTACATAAAATACATAAGGGCCAAAAAGAGATCTTAATACCACCAAACTGCAAAATACACATTTTCCCCAAGCATTCATAGAACATTTTTATAAAATTAGAGCTTCAACAAATTTTCAGTCTTCAAAACCACAGAATTCACTTTAGCTTACAGCAATGCAATAAAGCTAGAAATCAATAACCAAAAAGATGACTAGAAAATACATTTGTAAATTAAGAAACATTTTAAATGGGTGAAATAATAAATTATAATGAAAATTGGAAATTAATTTGAACAGAAGGATAACAAAAACCACAAGGAGAGACCTACGAGATTGGCAAGAAGGAAGTAGTCTGACAATACCAACTGTTGATGAGTCTGTGGAGCAATGGGAACTCTCCCACACTGCTTATTAAAATGTAAATTGGTATAACAATGTAAAAAGAAAACAGTTACCTCCACAAAATATGCATGCTTTTTTAAAAATTTAATTTTATTTTTTTATACAGCAGGTTATCAGTTATCTATTTTATACATATTAGTGCATATATGTCAACCCCCATCTCCCAATTCATACCATCACCACCACCCCCCTACCCCCGCTTTCCCCGCTTGGTGTCCATACATTTGTTCTTTACCTCTGTGTCTCTATTTCTGCCTTCATATGCATACTTTTGACTCAGTGAGTCCACTCCTAGGTGTATATCTTGGGCACCTGTATTTCAGAGATGTACACAGGAATGTTCATGTTACTGTTGTTTGTAATAGCTCAAAACTGGAAGCAGCCCGAACGTTAGTAATAACAACACTGATAATAATGCTGATGATAATAATAATGTGGATGAATACATAGTGAAAAAAATTTTTAATTTTTTTTCTTTTGAAGACTAGAAGATTTTTATTAAATGGAATGTTGCACAGCAGTTAAAGTAAATGAACTACCTGTTCATGCAGCAACATGGATCAATTTCACAAAGAGTGAACTATGCCATTCATAACAGCCTACTGTATAATTCTGTAATTTACATAAAGTTTTTTAAAAGCAGGCAAACTAAACTTTAGAGATGCACTCTCAGGGGGTACTGCTGTGTATTGTAGGTAAGGGAAAGATAAGCAAGGGAATAAGTAATGCAAAGTCAGCACTGTGGTTTGCTCTGTGAGGAAGCGGGAGAAGAAAGTGAGGAAGAAGCAAAGGGAGCTTCCAAGATGCTGGCACTGTTCTAAATATTTTTTTCTATTTACAACAAGTTTTATTGGGAAGAAATTCATCCAAAAACTGCAATGCATATGCCAAGTTCTGCTATAATGTGTTAAAATTGCTTCAGTATCACGTTTGTGGTCCATCCATATCTAATCTCTCCATATGAAATGACACTGTTCTATTTTTAACTGGGGTGAAAGTTACACAGGTGTTCTCTTTAATAGTATTCTTTAAAATATGCCTGTTTGACATGCATTTCTGTATGTGTGATGCGCTTCACAGAAATGAAAACTAAACAAATATATTAATTTTGTAAAACATTGAGAAAAGAAGGGGTCACTTCCTCTTTAACCTCCTTTTTCACTCACTGAAATATTGAGTTCCTGCTACGTACCAGGTATCGTCTAGAGAAGACACTGACGATACAGCAACAGTGAAGACAAAGTCCCTGTCTCAAACCTTTTCATTCCAAATGACAGAAAATCTAACTCAAACTGCCTCACCTAACTGAAATGTCTAGAGGCAGGTTTAGACTTCGATGAGGCTTGACCTAGCAACCCAATAATGTCACCAAAGTTCTTTGTGTCCCTCTGTCTTGTCCTCTGCAGTACCAGCTTTACCCTTGGGTTTCACATGATGATCCCCAGCAGCATCAACTGTTCCCCTCCTGGCCATCAGTGGCTGTAGCCCCACATCTTCACACCCATGGAAAAGCAAATATTCTGAGGTTTACCTTAATTGGATCAGCCTAAGCCTGTGTTATATAATCCCATCTCTGACGCAATCAGTAAAACTTCAGGAGGGGGAGTAGATCATGCCACTGGGCTTGGAGTAGGTAATAGGGTCAACATACTAACTCCAAGCACATGGCTGAAAATCTTATTTGGGGCGTTTCCCAAATTGTCACGGGGTGTCGTCTGGAGAAAGGGGAATGAAAGAAAGGCAACCAGAATCATCATTTATGGTGACTGCTGTCATGGAGCATACATCCTTGGGAGGGGTTGGGAATCAGTAAACAAATAAATAACAAGCTAGTCAGAAATAGTGATGTGCTATGACAATAACAAAGTAGAATGTCACCTCCAAGAAAACAGGGATTTTTTAACATCTTTTTTTTATTGAAGTAGAGTTGATTTACAATGTTGTGTTAATTTATGCTGTACAGCAAAGTGATTCAGTTATACATATATATTTTTTCATATTCTTTTCCATTATGGTTTATCACAGAATATTGAGTATAGTTCCCTGTGCTATACAGTAGGACTTTGTTGTCTATCCATCCTATATATAACAGTTTGCATCTACTAATAGCCCAAATCCCACTCCATCCCTCCCCCACCACCCCTCCCCCTTGGCAACCACAGGTCTCAAGAAAACAGGGATTTTTTTTTTTTGACTGCATTGGGTCTTCGTTGCTGCACGCAGGCTTTCTCTAGTTGCAGCGAGCGGGGGCTACTCTTCATTGCGGTGCACGGGCTTCTCATTGCAGTGGCTTCTCTTATTGCAGAGCACGGGCTCTAGGCTCGTGGGCTCTAGAGCGCAGGCTCAGTAGTTGTGGTGCACTGGCTTACTTGCTCCGCGGCCTCTGGGATCTTCCCAGAGCAGGGTTCGAACCTGTGTCCCCTGCATTGGCAGGCAGATTTTAAACCACTGCACCACCAGGGAAGTCCTGAAAACAGGGATTTTTACGTGATTTGCTCATTACAGCATCCCATGCTTCTAGTCCAGAGCCTAGCACTGTCCTTCTTGGGTTCCTTGTCAGCCACACGCCTTTGTCTATATGATTCTTCCCACCTGGAACCTTCTCCATTTTCCCTCCATTATCCAGGTCTTATACATCTTCCCAAGTGCTGTTGAAACTCCATGTTGTTTTTTGTTTGTTTGTTTGTTTGGCCACAGTGTGTGGCTTGCAGGATCTCAGTTCCCCGACCAGGGATTGAACCTGGGCCCACAGCAGCGAAAGTGTGGAGTTCTAACCACTGGACCGCCAGGGAATTCCCTGAAACTCCATGTTCTTCAGGACATAGCTCCTGTCCTTAACTTCTCTCCTTCCTTCCCATCCCCTATCCCCACCATGACATTTATCAACAATGTGCCTTGTAGCTCTGTGTTTTATTACATTTGTTAATTTGCCATATACTAGACGTAATCAATGAATTTGGTAAAGTTGCAGGATACAAAATTAATGCACAGAAATCTCTTGCATTCCTATACACTAATGATGAAAAATCTGAAAGAGAAATTAAGGAAACACTCCCATTTACCATTGCAACAAAAGGAATAAAATACCTAGGGATAAATCTACCTAGGGAGAGAAAAGACCTGTATGCAGAAAACTATAAGACACTGATGAAACAAATTAAAGGTGATACAAACAGATGCAGAGATATACCATGTTCTTGGACTGGAAGAATCAACGTTGTGAAATGACTATACTACCCAAAGCAATCTACAGATTCAATGCAATCCTTAGGAAACTACCAATGACATTTTTCACAGAACTAGAACAAAAAAATTCACAATTTGTATGGAAACACAAAAGACCCTGAATAGCCAAAGCAATCTTTTTTTTATAACATCTTTATTGGAGTATAATTGCTTTACAATGGTGTGTTAGTTTCTGCTTTATAACAAAGTGAATTAGCTAGACATATACATATATCCCCATATCTCCTCCTTCTTGCATCTCCCTCCCACCCTCCCTATTCCACCCCTCTAGTTGGACACAAAGTACCGAGCTGATCGCCCTGCGTTATGCGGCTGCTTCTCACTAGCTATCTATTTTACATTTGGTAGTGTATATATGTCCATACCACTCTCTCACTTCGTCCCAGCTTATCCTTTCCCCTCCCTGTGTCCTCAAGTCCATTCTCTACATCTGTGTCTTTATTCCTGTCCTGCCTCTAGGTTCTTCAGAACCTTTTTTTTTTAGATTCCATATATATGTGTTAGCATACGGTATTTGTTTTTCTCTTTCTGACTTACTTCACTCTGTATGACAGACTCTAGGTCCATCCACCTCACTACAAATAACTCAATTTCGTTTCTTTTTATGGCTGAGTAATATTCCATTGTATATATGTGCCACATCTTCTTTATCCATTCATCTGTTGATGAACACTTAGGTTGCTATCAGCTCAGTGCTTTGTGAATCATATACATATGATTCACTTTGTTATACAGCAGCAACTAACACAACATTGTAAAGCAATTATACTCTAATAAAGATGTTAAAAAAAAAAAAAGGTAAGAACAGCACCGGGTGCTGAGTAACAATCAACACTACAATATGAAGGAAAAAAATTACTGCTGAACAATGTAATTTTTGTTGGTAACATATGGCAAGTCTAATGGATTTTGGATACCAAGCAACGTAACATGTATTGACCTTAGAAAGTCTTTTGATTCCACTCCTGGCAATGATCTACTCATTAACTGGCTTGAAAAATATGGTTCAGACCGTATACAATTGGCACTAGAGGATGATATTGACAAACTAGGTTTTGATAGTTCAATAAGATCCAGAGGCAGGGAAGCACACTGTGTTGTGTTTCTCAAGGAACTGACCTAATGCTGATGCTCTTTAATATTTTCATCAGTACCCAGTGGGTATAAGGCAAATATGCCTGTTCATTATAGGAAAATACAGTAATGAAAATTTTCAAACCGGAGATAAGAAATTCCATAATAGATGGTAGTTATTTTTAACTTTCTCCAGCAAAAGAAAATAGATCTAGAAGAGTATATGAAAGATGGGCAGAGGAAGACACTAGTTTTTGACACATACTATCTTCTAAGATAAGGCAAAAAGGAGGTCATAGAGAGTTATGGTGGAGAGCACATAAATGATAGGGATCTCAGAAAAGGAGTTCTGTGTAGGTATAAAGATTAAGGCAGGGGGCTTCCCTGGTGGCGCAGTGGTTGAGAGTCCGCCTGCTGATGCAGGGGACACGGGTTCGTGCCCTGGTCTGGGAAGATCCCACACGCCGTGGAGCAGCTGGGCCCATGAGCCATGGCCGCTGAGCCTGTGCGTCCGGAGCCTGTGCTCCACAACGGGAGAGGCCACAACAGTGAGAGGCCCGCGTACCGGAAAAAAAAAAAAAAAAGGAAAAAAAAAGATTAAGGCAACTAGTGGAAAAGACTGAAAAGTCATTTACAAATATAACTGCAGGTCAAAATCTGATGGTGATATGTGACCAGCAATCTAATATACCTGTTGGAAGAAAGTACAGTGAGGTGCAAATTGCAAAATATGCCTCAGGAGTGCGTTTAACACAATCACTCAGCAAAGAAGGTGAACTAATCGGCTAAAATGGATAGCATTCATCATGGCAATTTTTCCTCTGAGGGTAAATAGTTAAGGAGTTGAATGTGGATGGAGGCTTGATGGATGCTACCCTGGTGCAAAAGCATATAAGATACTCAGAAATCAAGAACATTCAACAGAATGCAGTCTAAGAAGGCAAACGTTTTGTAACAAACCAAAAACCATGATAGAGGTCCCCAGGTGATCATGAGGAAATTGTGGGGCAATTGTGGGGATCCCAGAACGGATTATGTCATTATTAGTCCCTGGGAAGAAAGAAGGGGTGGGAGAGCAAGAAATAGAGTTGGCTGAAGTGACAATTCCCCAGAACCCTGGAAAGAACATTGGAATGCTTTTACAAAAGTCCACATCTAGCCAGATCACAGAACCCTAATGACAAATACTGAAAACTGTGTGATTGTGTAGAAGTGCAATTTGGAAGGCCTTAAAATAAGAAAAGACACAAAAAAGTGAAGAGGAAAACATTCTTCAATGAGTTAAGGCAACGAAGGAGGCTGACGGAAAGAAAAACATGCTTTTCTAGCCAACCCTCTTGCTCCTCACCCCAACCCCTCCTATCATCCCTTGCAGGGCTACAGCCAGATGACAACCAGGAAAAACTTGTAATAAAATAAGTCTGTGGACCTGAAAAGAACAAAATTAAGGAGTATTAGGAGCACACGTTGTTAAACTTTATCTCATGTAGGTCTTAGCTTTTTGATTTCTTACTGAGGATTATTTGTGCACCTGTGAAGCTTTGAGAAGAGAGGCTGTAACTTTCCTAATCCTAGTAATATCTTTTAAAATAAATTTATTTTTAAATTTCATAATACGTTAACACATGCTTATTATTAAAAATATAGAGAGAAGTATATAAAGCAAAATGTGGGAGTGTTCCTTCACATTGTCAATCCAAATCCCCTCTGGAGAGCTAGAGCTAATCAGTATTATCAGTTTGCAGTGTGTCCTCCCAGATCTGTTTCTGTATATTTACACACACAAACACACACACACACATACATTTTTAAAAACTATATAGACTGTAGATTGGCTCATGTCAGTACATATAGTTCTGTCTCAATCCTTTTAACAACTGCATATCTCATAGTATTGATATGCCAGTTTATTTAGACACTGGCCTAATTGATAGAAAATGAGATTGTTTTCCATCTTTTCTAGCATAAACAATGCTGTGATGAGCATCTTCATATGCACAAATTTGGGCACATATTGAGTATTTCTATAGGAAAAGAGACATTCCTAAAAGTAGAATTTCTTGACATACACATTAGAAGTTTTGATAGAAGCTGCTAAATTGTCATCCAGAATTCCTGTTAAAATTTATTCTCAAGAGTATATGAGATTTCTTTCATCAGTGTTTTGTAGTTTTCTGAATACGAGCATTTTGCCTCCTTAGGTAGGTTTATTCCTAGGTATTTTATTCTTTTTGTTGCAATCATAAATGGGATTGTTCCTTAATTTCTCTTTCTGATTTTTCACTGTTAGTGTATAGGAATGCCAGAGATTTCTGTGCATTCATTTTGTATCCTGCAACCTTACCAAGTTCACTTATTAGTTCTAGTAGTTTTCTGGTGGCGTCTTTAAGATTTTCTATGCATAGTATCATGTTATCTGCAAACAGTGACAGTTTTACTTCTTCTTTTCCAATTTGGATTCCTTTTGTTTCTTTCTCTTCTCTGAGTGCCATGGCTAGGAATCCCTATCAAACTACCAATGGCATTCTTCACAGAATTAGAACAAAAAAATTTACAATTTGTATGGAAACACAAAAGACCCTGAAGAGCCAAAGCAATACTGAGAAAGAAAAACGAAGTTGGAGGAATCAGGCTCCCTGGCTTCAAACTATACTACAAAGCTACAGTAATCAAGACAGTATGGTACTGGCACAAAAACAGAAATATAGATCAGTGGAACAGGATAGAAAGCCCAGAGATAAACCCACACACATATGGTCACCTAATTTATGACAAAGGAGGCAGGAACATACAATGGAGAAAAGACAGCCTCTTCAATAAGTGGTGCTGGGAAAACTGGACAGCTACATGTAAAAGAATGAAATTTGAACACTTCCTAACACCATACACAAAAGTAAACTCTAAATTGATTAGAGACCTAAATATAAGACTGGACACTATAAAACTTTTAGAGGAAAACATAGGAAAAACACTCTTTGACATAAACCACAGCAAGATCTTTTTTGACCCACCTCCTAGAGTAATGAAAATAAAAACAAAAATAAACAAATGGGACCTAATGAAGCTTAAAAGCTTTTGCACAGCAAAGGAAACCATAAACCAGACGAAAAGACAACCCTCGGAATGGGAGAAAATATTTGCAAATGAAACATTGGACAAAAGATTAATCTCCAAAATATACAAACAGCTCATGGAGCTCAATATCAAAAAAACAACCTAATTAAAAAATGGGCTGGGGCTTCCCTGGTGGCGCAGTGGTTGAGAATCTGCCTGACAATGCAGGGGACACGGGTTCGAGCCCTGGTCCGGGAGGATCCCACATGCCGCGGAACGGCTGGGCCCGTGAGCCATGGCCGCTGAGCCTGCGCGTCTGGAGCCTGTGCTCTGCAATGGGAAAGGCTGCGATAGTGAGAGGCCCGTGTACCGCGATGAGGAGTGGCCCCCACTCGCCGCAACTAGAGAAAGCCCTCGCACAGAAACGAAGACCCAACAGAGCCAAAAATAAATAAATAAAATTTAAAAAAAAATGGGTTGAAGACCTAAGTAGACATTTCACCAAAGAAGACACACATATGGCCAAGAAGTACATGAAAAGATGCTCAACACCACTAATCATTAGAGAAATGCAAATCAAACTACAATGAGGTATCACCTCACACCGGTCAGAATGGCCATTATCAAAAAATCTACAAACAATAAATACTGGAGAGGGTGTGGTGAAAAGGGAACCCTCCTGCACTGTTGGTGGGAATGTAAATTGATACAGCCACTATGAAGAACAGTGTGGAGGTTCCTTAAAAATCTAAAAATAGAACTACCATATGACCCAGCAATGCCACTACTGGGCATATACCCTGAGAAAACCATAATTCAAAAAGAGTCATGTACCACAATATTCATTGCAGCACTATTTACAATAGCCAGGACATGGAAGAAACCTAAGTGTCCATCAACAGATGAATGGATGAAGAAGATGTGGCACATATATGCAGTGGAATATTACTCAGCCCTAAAAAGAAATGAAATTGAGTTATTTGTAGTGAGGTGGATGGACCTCGAGTCTGTCATACAGAGTGAAGTAAGTCAGAAAAGGAAAAACAAATACTGTATGCTAACTCATATATATGGAATCTAAAAAAAAAAGTGGTCGTGAAGAACCCAGGGGCAAGACTGGAATAAAGACACAGACCTACTAGAGAATGAACTTGAGGACACGGGGAGGGGGAAGGGTAAGCTGGGACAAAGTGAGAGGGTGGCATGGACATATATACACTACCAAATGTGAAATAGATAGCTAGTGGGAAGCAGCCACATAGTACAGGGAGATCAGCTCGGTGCTTTGTGACCACCTAGAGGGGTGGGATAGGGAGGGTGGGAGAGAGACACAAGAGGAAGGGGATATGGGGATATATGTATGCATATGGATGATTCACTTTGTTGTCCAATAGAAACTAACACAGCATTGTGAAGCAATTATACTCCAATAAAGTTGTATAAAAAATAAAATAAATGTAAAGTAAAAAAGTAAAATTAAAAAAAAGAGTATAATACGGACTGAAAGTAAGGGGATGGAAAAAGATATTCCATGCAAATGGAAATCAAAAGAAAGCTGGAGTAGCAATTCTCATATCAGACAAAATAGACTTTAAAATAAAGACTACTAGAAGAGACAAAGAAGGACACTACCTAATGATTAAGGGATCGATCCAAGAAGAAGATATAACAATTGTAAATATTTATGCACCCAACATAGGAGCACCTCAATACATAAGGCAAATACTAACAGCCATAAAAGGAGAAATCGACAGTAACACAATCATAGTAGGGGACTTTAACACCCCACTTTCACCAATGGACAGATCATCCAAAATGAAAATAAATAAGGAAACACAAGCTTTAAATGATACATTAAACAAGATGGACTTAATTGATATTTATAGGACATTCCATCCAAAAACAACAGAATACACATTTTTCTCAAGTGCTCATGGAACATTCTCCAGGATAGATCATATCTTGGGTCACAGATCGAGCCTTGGTAAATTTAAGAAAATTGAAATTGTATCAAGTATCTTTTCCGACCACAATGCTATGAGACTAGATATCAATTACAGGAAAAGAGCTGTAAAAAATACAAACACATGGAGGCTAAACAATACACTACTTAATAACGAAGTCATCACTGAAGAAATCAAAGAGGAAATTAAAAAATACCTAGAAACAAATGACAATGGAGACACGACGACCCAAAACCTATGGGATGCAGCAAAAGCAGTTCTAAGAGGGAAGTTTATAGCAATACAATCCCACCTTAAGAAACAGGAAACATCTCGAATAAACAACCTAACCTTGCACCTAAAGCAATTAGAGAAAGAAGAACAAAAACATCCCAAAGTTAGCAGAAGGAAAGAAATCATAAAAATCAGATCGGAAATAAATGAAAAAGAAATGAAGGAAACGATAGCAAAGATCAATAAAACTAAAAGCTGGTTCTTTGAGAAGATAAACAAAATTGATAAACCATTAGCCAGACTCATCAAGAAAAAAAGGGAGAAGACTCAAATCAATAGAATTAGAAATGAAAAAGGAGAAGTAACAACTGACACTGCAGAAATACAAAAGATCATGAGAGATTACTATAAGCAACTCTATGCCAATAAAATGGACAACCTGGAAGAAATGGACAAATTCTTAGAAATGCACAACCTGCCGAGACTGAACCAGGAAGAAATAGAAAATATGAACAGACCAATCACAAGCATTGAAATTGAAACTGTGATAAAAAATCTTCCAACAAACAAAAGCCCAGGACCAGATGGCTTCACAGGCGAATTCTATCAAGCATTTAGAGAAGAGCTAACACCTATCCTTCTGAAACTCTTCCAAAATATAGCAGAGGGAGGAACACTCCCAAACTCATTCTACGAGGCCACCATCACCTTGATACCAAAACCAGACAAGGATGTCACAAAGAAAGAAAACTACAGGCCAATATCACTGATGAACATAGATGCAAAAATCCTCAACAAAATACTAGCAAACAGAATCCAACAGCACATTAAAACTGTCATACACCATGATCAAGTGGGGTTTATCCCAGGAAGGCAAGGATTCTTCAATATACGCATATCAATCAATGTGATACACCATATTAACAAACTGAAGGAGAAAAACCATATGATCATCTCAATAGATGCAGAGAAAGCTTTCGACAAAATTCAACACCCATTTATGATAAAAACCCTGCAGAAAGTAGGCATAGAGGGAACTTTCCTCAACATCATAAAGGCCATATATGACAAACCCACAGCCAGCATCGTCCTCAATGGTGAAAAACTGAAACCATTTCCACTAAGATCAGGAACAAGACAAGGTTGCCCACTCTCACCACTCTTATTCAACCTAGTTTTGGAAGTTTTAGCCACAGCAATCAGAGAAGAAAAGGAAATAAAAGGAATCCAAATTGGAAAAGAAGAAGTAAAGCTGTCACTGTTTGCAGATGACATGATACTATACATAGAGAATCCTAAAGATGCTACCAGAAAACTACTAGAGCTAATCAATGAATTTGGTAAAGTTGCAGGATACAAAATTAATGCACAGAAATCTCTGGCATTCCTATATACTAATGATGAAAAATCTGAAAGTGAAATCAAGGAAACACTCCCATTTACCATTGCAACAAAAAGAATAAAATATCTAGGAATAAACCTACCTAAGGAGACAAAAGACCTGTATGCAGAAAATTATAAGACACTGATGAAAGAAATTACAGATGATACAAATAGATGGAGAGATGTACCATGTTCTTGGATTGGAAGAATCAACATTGTGAAAATGACTCTACTACCCAAAGCAATCTACAGATTCACTGCAATCCCTATCAAACTACCCCTGGCATTTTTCACAGAACTAGAACAAAAAATTTCACAATTTGTATGGAAACACAAAAGACCCCGAATAGCCAAAGCAATCTTGAGAACGAAAAATGGAGCTGGAGGAATCAGGCTCCCTGACTTCAGACTATACTACAAAGCTACAGTAATCAAGACAGTATGGTACTGGCACAAAAACAGAAAGATAGATCAATGGAACAGGATAGAAAGCCCAGAGATAAACCCACGGACATATGGTCACCTTATCTTTGATAAAGGAGGCAGGAATGTACAGTGGAGAAAGGACAGTCTCTTCAATAAGTGGTGCTGGGAAAACTGGATAGGGACATGCAAAAGTATGAGATTAGATCACTCCCTAACACCATACACAAAAATAAGCTCAAAATGGATTAAAGACCTAAATGTAAGGCCAGACACTATCAAACTCTTAGAGGAAAACATAGGCAGAACACTCTATGACATAAATCACAGCAAGATCCTTTTTGACCCACCTCCTAGAGAAATGGAAATAAAGACAAAAATAAACACATGGGACCTAATGAAACTTAAAAGCTTTTGCACAGCAAAGGAAACCATAAACAAGACCAAAAGACAACCCTCAGAATGGGAGAAAATATTTGCCAATGAAGCAACTGACAAAGGATTAATCTCCAAAATTTATAAGCAGCTCATGCAGCTCAATAGCAAAAAAACAAACAACCCAATCCAAAAATGGGCAGAAGACCTAAACAGACATTTCTCCACAGAAGATATACAGACTGCCAACAAACACATGAAAGGATGCTCAACATCTTTACTCATTAGAGAAATGCAAATCAAAACTACAATGAGGTATCATCTCACACCAGTCAGAATGGCCATCATCAAAAAATCTGGAAACAATAAATGCTGGAGAGGGTGTGGAGAAAAGGGAACACTCTTGCACTGCTGGTGGGAATGTGAATTGATACAGCCGCTATGGAGAACGGTATGGAGGTTCCTTAAAAAACTACAAATAGAACTACCATATGACCCAGCAATCCCACTACTGGGCATATACCCTGAGAAAACCATAATTCAAAAAGAGACATGTACCAAAATGTTCATAGCAGCCCTATTTACAATAGCCCGGAGATGGAAACAACCTAAGTGTCCATCATCGGATGAATGGATAAAGAAGATGTGGCACATATATACAATGGAATATTACTCAGCCATAAAAAGAAATGAAATTGAGCTATTTGTAATGAGGTGGATAGACCTAGAGTCTGTCATACAGAGTGAAGTAAGTCAGAAAGAGAAAGACAAATACTGTATGCTAACACATATATATGGAATTTAAGGAAAAAAATGTCATGAAGAACATAGGGGTAAGACAGGAATAAAGACACAGACCTACTAGAGAATGGACTTGAGGATATGGGGAGGGGGAAGGGTAAGCTGTGACAAAGTGAAAGAGCGGCATGGACATATATACACTACCAAACGTAAGGTAGATAGCTAGTGGGAAGCAGCCGCATAGCACAGGGAGATCAGCTCGGTGCTTTGTGACCGCCTGGAGATGTGGGATAGGGAGGGTGGGAGGGAGACGCAAAAGGGAGGGGATATGGAAACATATGTATATGTATAACTGATTAAATTTGTTATAAAGCAAAAAATAAAAAATAAAAATAAAAAAATAAAATAAAATAAAATAAAAAGATCTTACTGTAAAAAAAAAAAAAATGCAGCCCACAGTTCATAGCAGCACTGTTTACAATAGCCAAGACATAGTAGCAGTCCAAGTGCCCATCAACAGAGGATTGGCTTAAGAAGATGTGATATATATATGTGTGTGTGTGTGTGTGTGTGTGTGTGTGTGTACATACACGCACACACACAGTGGTATACTACTCAGTCATGACAAAGAATGAACTACTGCCATTTGCAGCAACGTGGATGGATCTAGAGAATATTATGCTTCGTGAAATGTCAAGTAGAGAAAGAAAAATACTGTATGATATCACTTATCTGTAGAATCTAAAAAATAATACAAATCAATGTATATACACAACAGAAACAGACTCACAGACATGGAAAACAAAGTTATGTTTAGCAAAGGGGAGGTCTGGGAGGGATAGTTTAAGAGTGTGGGATTGACAGATATGAACTACTATATTTAAAGTAGCTAAGCAACCAGGATTTACTCTATAGCACAGGGAATTATACCCAGTATCTTGTGATAACCTATAATGGAATAAAATCTGCAAAAAAAAAAAAAAAAAAAAAGAGTATATGAGAGTATCTCTTTCGCTATAGCATCAACAACCCTGGATGTTATCTTTTTTCCCCTTTCTGAGAAGCAAAAATAATGCTATTTTTTTCATTTGGATCTGCATTTTCCCATTACCAGTACCTAGGGGCTTTTCATATGACAATTAGCCATTTATATTTTTTCTGTAATTTTCTTGTTCAAAGACCCTTATTCGTTTGGCTGTTGGCATGTTTATCTTTTCCTTGTTGGTTTTATATTAGTTCTTTGTAATTATCTATATTAACTCTGTCATATATGGTATATTTTCTTCTAGACTTTCACTTGTCTTTTATTTTTTGTAATATCTTAAAATTATCTTTCTATAGGATTTTCTGTTTAGAAAACCAACAAATTTTCAAATTCCAGTATTAAATTGTCTTATTTTTGAAAAGAATAAAATTTATACCATTTTACATTCTCTGTTATGTACATATAGCTAATCTTTCTGACCAGTGTATTATTAAAGCTGAGCCATACTTTACCTGTTGAGCTGTGAATTCTTTTCTAAAGCACTTAAAGGTAGCTCTCACTCACTTCAGAATCCTATATTTTATGGCATTTTAGCCAAGCCCTCCAGGTCACATACCTACCTTTAAGAATCATGCTGTTAATGGGTGCTATGAACCAATCTGCCTTCGTCGAGCCCCAGACAGACGAGACAGCAACACATACTTGCATTAAGACTCTTAAGCCATCTTGAACTGCTGCTATTTCACTGTCCTGTATAGGACTTAAGTGGCATAAATTAAATGAAACTCTTCATCCAGGCCTCAAGAGAAAAGTATATGGTTAGTGGGACAAAAACTCTGTGTCCCATTCCACCCCACAACCCATCAAGCACATCCAATGGCAACAGAATCTGTTGTATAAAATGTGCCAATTTATGCCACAGTTTATTAGCTTGCCATGTAACTGACAAAAGCAAAGAATTCATAATTAGCTGACAGATTTACAGACTGCATACCCACTACCCATCACTACAATTTCAGAGCCAAGCATGGCTGTAAATAGGTTTTCTTCATTTTCAAACACTGCAGAAAATATTTGGTAAAACATTCAAATTCCCTGGCTCCCTTCCACATTTGCTATCTTCCCAATGCTTAGGCCCCATATGGAAAGACAAAAAAAGCTGAATATTTAGAGGGCCTTTATCCCCAGCCCCCTCCCCTGTGTACACAATGTGCACAGTCATTGCACCATCTTGTGGCCATGCCTATAAGCTGCACATTCCTTGCTAGTAGGCAACCTGCCAAGATCCTCTCTGCTGAAACCTTGCAAAACATCCATCACCATCTTGTCTTCTTTTTTTCTCTTTCCAGCCACCAAACTGGAAAGTAAAGTCTGTGCTAGCAAGGCTTACCCACTGTGTTTCCTAAGTCCTTCTCTCTCTCTCTCTCTGGCTTGTCAGGACGGCCTCAATGCCTCAATCAGCTCTAATAACTAAATCAGAAATCCTGAAAGTCAGAAAAGTGACTTCCAGAATAAATTCTTCACAAAGGTACTGTTTCTTTCAATCACCAATATCACCTACCCATAGACATAGCAGGTCTATGTTTGATTTTTAAACAACTCCCCTATAATCCTGCATAGCCTCTGAAGAACTATTAAGAGGCAGAAGAACCCAAGGAAGAGTCCTCATTAAAAACAACAGTGACAAATCAAAAAAATCAGCTTAAACACTGCAGAAGGAAATCACCTTATCAGCTCCATAAGATGGTGTTTCTCTGAGGGCTGTGACAATGTGACATATTTAAAGGAGTAACAATGTTTGGTTCAAAGTACACTGAGTCAAACAGGGAAGTCTGACACACTCAAGCAGAGTTGAAGGATACAGGTTATATTTTTCTACTGTGAAGGAGTAAGGAGCATTTGATTACTGGCTCTAAAACTTGGGGGTTGAGTTAAAGCCACTGTGTTGGCTTTGTAATGAACCCACTTGCCTAGGCCGAGCTACATTTCCCAGTATTCCCTTTCCTGGATGTTTCAGCTAGAGTGGTCCCCAAGACAGATTCAGAAAGGAAGCAGCAACCATGTTGCACACCTTGTCACTTATCTGCTGGCTCACCTTGTTGGTGTAAGGATGTGACTGGGCCTGCAACTGTTCCATCTTTCCCTGTATCCTCCTTCAGCTTCTCCAACTTCTGGACCAGGTGTGCATGTGTTTAGCTTTGTGACAAAGTGTCCTGGCCTCTTCAGGACAGCCATGCTATCAAGGTCAAGGCAACAAGTACTGGCATGGGTTTCAGTCCATCCTCATGAGTTCCACCACGTTCTTGCTTTCCTCCACTTTACATCCATCCTTCCTTCCCAACTGCCTGCCCTGTGGACTTTAAGCTTCAGCATCAGACATAAAGATAACTACGTTACAAAGACGGCCAAACCAGCTCCCACAACTGTGTCTTGCCAAATTCCTAAAACAAACCTCTTTATAGATAGATAGATATCCTTGTGGTTCTGCTTCTCTGATTTAACCACTGACTGATAGAGCCACATTACGGATGGACCACACACAAAGAAACCCACTACACCACGAACTGCCCTTGAACTTAAGTGAAGCTTTTCTAAGAATATAGTTCAATGAAGAAAGCCCCAATACATTTCCTCACAGGAAAAAATTTTATCCAAACACACAGGTCTTGCAATGGGCAAGTCAATAATAGCAGACAGAAGATGCCTAAAAAAACACACTTTTACCCTAAAGAATATATTTACAGTTCAGTAAGGGAGATAAGGCAGGCACACAAAAAATAAAATTCAAGGCAGTATGTGATAAGCTCTGGAAGAGAGGTTCAAAGTGTTGTCAGATTATCTTCCTGACCAAGGATCCACTATCAAACTGTATATAGAAATGACCACAAACATCCTACCGCATCACCTCTGAGGATATGCCTATGGCTCTCAAGTTTTCCAAAGTGTATATAAATCAAAGAGAACAACATCCTAACGAGTCACATAAAAGCTTATTTATCACTGGAAGAGAGCTCTTAGAGAGGAGTTCCCAGGTTGGGAGGATGCCCAAGGCCAGGGACCAGGATGGTGGGTCATGTGCCTTGGGGCCTGTTAAGAACTCAGTGAATGGCTGAGTTGGGGCAGCACCCCCTGCTATAAGCAGCTGCCATATTCTCAAGAACTAGCAGCTCAGGGACTGATGTTAGACTGCTGATGGTCCAGGTCTGCCTGGAGAGGAAAATCCAAGATAGAGATCAGGATTGTTCTTTCCATTACAAGTGACCCTTCATGATAAAAGCCTTTGCAGCAGAATTCATTTCAATATCCCTCAGTCATTAATTAATTCATCAACAAATATGTATTGAGTACCTAAAATGTGCTCCCTTTCTCCTCTGTGCAACTAGCTCCGTCTCATCCTTCATGTTGCAGTTTAAATGTCACCTCCCAAAGTAGTCTTCCTTGTTCACCCTAAATGTTTCTTCTTTGTTACCCTTTATCACTTTCCTCTATACATTTCCTTCATGGCATTTAGCATGGTCTGGCATAATAATTGACTTGTAAACTATTTTGATTAGTATCAGTCTCCAATGCTAGACTGTAAGCTCCCCAAGAGAGGGGGTCATATCTCTTCTATTTATATCTGAATATCTAGATGAGCACACACCCGGGCATATAGGAGGTTAAATATTTGTTGAGTGAATGACTGCCAGGGCACTGGAACTATGAAGATGACTGGGACAGGCCATATCCATGCTTTCCTGGGGCTCACAGTCCATCAGAGGAGGGAAATGGGCAACCAGAAGAATGAGAGGTAGAAATGGCCTCAGACAGCTTAACTCATCACCTCTTAAAGATACTCTTACCCCTATCAAGTTTGTGAAATGCATATATATCAAAGAGGACAAGGTCCTATGCATTCATGCAAAAGACTATTTGCTATTCTGGGATGAGTGCTGGGATGGGGGTTGACATGGAGGCTCGGGGGAGCACAGGAGAGAGATGACTAAATCCAGTTAGGAGGGGGTCGGGGAAGACTTGCCAGAAGTGGTGACATCGAATCAGAGTCTGAAAGAGGAGCAGGGATTACCTGTGCTAAGAGGGTGCCTTTATGTGTGTGCATTATTGGGTGGGCGAACATGCGACGGTGATAGACAAGGCAAGAGCGAGGGGGATACGGAAGAGCATTTAAGGCAGAGAGAACAGCATGTGTAAAATGCCTCTAGGTGAAATGAAAGATGATGGGAGAACTCAAATAGCTCCTCTTGGCTGGTGCCTGGAGTGTGAGGGGCAGGTGTTAAGAGATACCACAGGCAAGTGCCAGATCCTGAAAGGCCTTGAATGCCAAACTAAAGACCTTAGAACGACACTCCAAGATAGTCACTGAGTGGGCTTTATTTACAACTGTATCATTTTGTTGGTTATATGCCACCCGTGATTAAAATTAAATGCATGAAGTAATGCTAAAATTTAGTACTAATACTAAAGATAATCATAGTTTTCAGAACAAAAACTGGAACTTATGGACTGACAATGGATTAGAATAATAGAAATCATGATCATCACGGAAAATGCACAGCCCGTGGCTGATGTGTGCATTGCCTGTACTAGAGTCAACACACAGGGAATTCTGAGTACAGAGCCAAGTACACTTTGTGCATCTGCTAAATAGTGATTCCCAGGATTGTTGAGGATAGCCATTGTTCTTATCTATCCAGAAAAAGGGATCTGCCAAATTTACACAGATATTACTGTGTCCAACAAAGTACCCAGTAGGTGTAAAATACAGTACTGGACCCCATGAGGGGAGAGTAGGAGAAAAATAGAAAGAAAAAATATATAGAAATCTAGTTTCTGCAGGGATTTGGGGAAATATTTCCTTTTAGTGATAGTGAATTCAATTACTGGGTAACTTAGCAGAATTCAGTGAATGGTTGGGGTGGGGGAAGAATGTAAAACATTACCAAGAAACACAGTGTAGGTGTTCCATTAAAAGTTTCTGAATGAATAAAACATATTAGTCCAAAATAATAAATTGCTTCAGTGCTAGAAATGTTTACCCGTATTAATCCAATCAAACTGCAAAGAACCAGAACTCTGTTCTAAAATGCTTTGCATGTTTTAACTCATTTAATTATTACCACAAATCTATGGAGTAAGTACTATTATAATTTCAATTTTAGAAATGAAGAAAGTTAGGCTCGGAAAGATGAAGTCATTTACCCTAGGTCACACAGCTAATAAGCCAAAGCTTATTAGAGTTCATTAAAACTCTGTTAAGATGGCAATCAGCCAAAATAAGATTTTATATAGAGCCTGTTAGACTCTATGATATCTCAAAAGCTTCCATTCAAATTCATTTTGCAAGTCTGATGCCTGGGACAAGGAGTAAATAACTTTAGCCTGAAGCAAAGTTTCAAGTTCAAGTAAGGTGGCATTCAATGATGAGCATGGGCAGAGAGTGGGAGTCAGATTATAGAGAGCTTTGTGCGTTTAGCTGATGAGTGCGGACTTCCATCTGAGGACGGTGCAGAGCTCCCAGCACTTTCTGAGAAGGGCAGTGCGGTGATCAGACATATGATTTTGGACAGTAGCTCTCCAATGTACCTGCGCATCTTAGAATCTCCTTACGGTCATCTTAGAATCTCACCCAAAAAGGCAGGATCTCTCGCTTTGTATCAGAGATTCTGATTCAGAACCTCTGCAGTGGGGCCCAGGGAATCTGCATCTTTAAACAAACACATCAGGGAAGCTCCTGAGGCCACAGGTCCATGGATTAGGTTTTGAGATGCAGTTTTAGGAAGATGAGTGTGGTGGTCAAGAAAGAGGCTGAGGGCAGGAGAATAGTTAAGAAGGTGTTGTGACCATTCAGGTGGGTTACATAGAAACCTGACCTTGAGTGGGAATGCTGGTAAATCAAAACAATGACCGCCCTGTCAAGTTCCCTGGAGTTTGGGGAAAGCATGTTTCCAACAGCGACGGGTGCTGAAGAGCATTGGGAAACTACTGATGACTGTTTAGGTCAAACTCATTCTTGATAAATCCTGTTCATCTTAACTAGTCAGTGCTGAGGCTCCTTACTTAACCTTCCTTCCTACCTGTTCACTTTTAGAAATGAAGAAAGTTAGGCTCGGAAAGATGAAGTCATTTACCCTAGGTCACACAGCTAATAAGCCAAGGCTTATTAGAGTTCATTAAAACTCTGTTAAGATGGCCTAAAGCCTAAATCTGCCTCTTGGATCAAATTCACGAAGTCTTTGCCACGTAATCCCAAGGCCCTTGATGGTCCTGCTCTAGCTAGTTTCAGGGACAGAAGACCTTTTTCAGGCCTGAGAGAAAAAAACACTCTTGTGTTTGAATTAACCTCTCTTGTGTTTCCTTGAGAAAGCTGGTGAGGTTGGGCTCCAGTTGGCTGATTAGGGCCTGTCAAGCTATGGTAAAGCACTCTCTGCTAAGACTTGACAATTCCTTTCAGGTCCTCCTAAGTCACATGAAATCCAACAGAGCATTTTTAAGTCACAAAAACTGTTAAACTTTTCTTAGGCCCAGTTAGGCATCAGTAAATCTTACTGAGCTTTGTGAAGTCACAAGATTTAACCAGGCACAATGAGAATAGAATTTACACAATTTAGTGAGACTTGATGAGGATTATTGAACCATATCCTGCCCTTCAGGAAATAAGATCAAAAATTTAAAATTCAAATGAGAGGGAAGCAAACTATTCTATTCCTTTTCTTTCTTTTAAAGTGAAGTGAACTACCTGAATTTACAAGACTTGTGTGTCCCCTTCCCTGAGGGCCCTTCGTGACTGCTAATGTGATAAACTAGGAGGTGCTTTTAATGGATTACTCTCCTTCCTCTCTCCTAGGTGGCATAGATGCATTTTAATAGGGTCTTCTGCACAGGCTGCTTTCACCCAGAGTATAAACTTGGAGTGTGGGAATTCCAAGCACCCACCCAGACCGGTAAGGGAGGCAGCTAGACCTTTGGGGCCCTCTGGGATCTCACTGTGCAGACAGGCCCATACTCGGACAATGTTGGGTGGGGAGGTGGGTGGGAAAGGAAGGGGCCTGCTGGTGAGTCATCTTTGGTAAGTGCACAAAAGTAGGTCCCCAGGGAGCCAGGGACATCAGATAATGCATTTTCACTGTTGGAGAGGGTATGGGTGACTCACTTGGCATTTTGTGGATTAGATCTTTCAGGAGATCTGTCACTGGCTACATTCAAAACTCAGAAGTAAACCTTAGGGTAGGTCTTTTATACAGTTAATTATGTAACATTTGTTATATATATATATATTTTTTAATTTTTAGAAAAGTTTTTTTTTAATTAATCACAGTAGGACATATACTACTTTTGGCTTATTTTCTTGCCAGCACTTTCAATTCTTCATCTCAGAGTCAGTCTTTAGCTATCAAAGACACAGGCATCCATCAGACATCTAGGTTTCAAACTCGTAGCAATAATAATGATAGTGCCATCAAATACATATTAAGCTTATTTTATGTCAGGCACAGTTCTAAGTGCTTTACAAATATGAACTCATTTAATTCTCACAACAACCCTCTGAACTTGGAGCTATTATTTTCTCCACTTACAGGGAGGAAACTGGGGCATGGAAGGGTTAGTGACTTCCCCAAAGTCACAGACCTGGTAAATGGTGGGGCTGGGATTCAAACCCAGGCAGTATGGATCCACAGCCAACATTCTCAACCTGTAACATCAGCAGTAATCAGTTTGGGGGCTTAGGGGCTTAGGGTCAACCATCCACTATATTCCTATTTTGGAAGGAAAACCAGGATACATTGTTGAGCTTAAAAAAATGGAAACTGAGTAACATTGAAAACTATATGGTTTCATTTTTGTTATCAATACTATATGTGTGTGGGGAGAGAGAAGGGAGGGATTAGATTTGAATGTGAAAAGGACAAGGAGGTCTGGAAGAAATCATATAATTATACTAGTTACTTTGGGGGAGTGAGAATTGTGTAGGTAATTGGTCATTTCATTTTTTATTTACATGTTTCTATATCATTTGCAGTTTTTACAACCATATAATCAAACACACACACACACACACACACACACACTGAAGAACGAATTAAGCTTTTAACTATACTCTCTGGCACAGCATTTGGTTTAGATTTCCATAATCCTTTGAGGAAAGATCAGATTCTTCCCTGTTCTTAGGCCTAATGTGGTGCCTTTCATATAATAGTAGGTATCCCATAAATGTTGGTGTGTTGTTGGTTTATTGGAAGTGTGTCGTTTGAATCACACCCTTCTGTTCTCTCTGACTCTGGAATCATTGTAAACTCTGCCAAGATTTTACTATTTGGGAAATTTTGATTGGCTCTCTAGCTCAGAGGTTGACCAATTTTTTTCTCTCAAGGGCGAGAAAATAAATATTTTAGGTTTTTGGGACATTAGATGTATGTTGCAACTGCTCCTGCCTCTGGGGTATGAGAGCAGCCAGAGGAAATATGCAAAGAAAAGGTCATGGCCGTGTTCCAATACATTGTTATTTACAAAAGCAGGTGGAGAGCCACATTTGGCCCCAGGTCTGTCCTTTTGGGACCCCTGCTCAAACAGTGTCACTTGCGCTGACAAACAGCTGATTTGCTTTGTCCTCAAGATAGTTTTCTCCTGCAGTTCTAAAGGCTAGTTCTGAAGGTCTGATTGATGTGTTATAAATTTACTTTAGGATTTTTGAGGTCTTGATCTAATTCCTTTGATGTTTAAAACTGTCAGCTCACTTCACTCTGGCCATTTGAGAGATTAGGATTGCCTTATTCCACAATCCCATGGGGTTACATTTGGAGTCAGCATACGCTGTGTCTTGTTAGACTCTTTAGAAAACACCTGGACTTTGTTTATTTGCTTGGTTTAATCCCTAGTGAAGACAAGAGAGCAGCACTCCTCAGCACAGGGCAAGAAAGCTGGGAGTTGCATATCACCAGCCTGGACTACAATGTTGGTCTCTTCTGTGTCTCAGGCATGGGCAGAATGCAGTTGTCTAAAGCCTGTCCTGTGATGTTTTATGGCTCTTTTGGGCTATCTCAGTAGACCCTTTGCTCAGCTTCTGTGTTCAGACGCATAGGGCAGGTTTTCAACATTTTCCCCACTTCGGTAAGTACTCTCCAAGAGTAGCCTCCTGGAGGGTAAAGGGAAATAATCTTTATTTCCTAAATATTTCAAGTTCTTGATCTCTACATTCCTGTTCACAGTTCCTCCCAAGGGGAGGCCATGGGACCCTTTTGCAGTCAGGACCTTTGACCACCCAATTATTGCTCAATGAACAGTTGATGGGCAGAATTTTTAAAGTATGAATACCTTGCAGGCTGAGTATAGTTAAACCCCCCAAATTTTGTAGCTTTCTTCCCTCTAATCCTATGAACTGACATCTAAATTCTCTTTTCAAAAGGGCAAGAACAAATCATCCCCATCCATAGTCCTAACCATAAGTTTATTTGGAAAAATATGTACATTGAATACAATTAGAGCATATTGTCTTGATAACTTTAAAAGCCGATACTTTAATGCTCACCTTTAACCTCTATCCTAGACAGAGGGGATAGATTAAAAAATAAAGTGCTATTTTTCTTTTCAACATGTTCTTAGATGTGTGAGTATCTCCTTTAATAATTTTTAAATTAAAACACTCACATATTTCATTTGCATAGCATAATGGACTGAATGTTTGTCTCCACCAAATTCATATGCTGAAACTCTAATCCCAGTGTGATGGTATGTGGAGGTGTGGTCTTTGGGAGGTGATTAGGTCATGAGGGTGGAGCCCTCATGAATGGGATTAGTGCCCTTATAAGAAAAAGCCAGGGCTTCCTTGGTGGCGCAGTGATTGAGAGTCCACCTGCCGATGCAGGGGACATGGGTTCGTGCCCCGGTCCGGGAAGATCCCACATGCCGCGGAGCGGCTAGGCCTGCTCCGCAACTGGAGAGGCCACAACAGTGAGAGGCCCGCTTATCACAAAAAAAAAAAAAAGAAAAAGAAAAGAAAATACTGTGTTGCCAAGATTGTAAGCAAAGGGCCTTTAATATGGAATAGAAAATTTAAATAAACTTCTCACCTTTAAAAAAAAAAAAAAAAAGAAAGAAAAAGCCAGAGAGTTAGCTAGCTACTTTCTGTGATATGAGGACACAGCAAGAAGACAGACTTCTGCAACTGAGAAGAGGGCCCTCATCAGAACCCGACCATACTGGCCACCTGATCTCAGAATTTCAGCCTCCAGAACTGTAGGGAAGTAAGTTTCTGTTGTTGATAAGCCACCCAGTTTATGGTATTTTGTTATAGCAGCCTGAGCTGACTAAAATGCACAGTCAACTTTGTCTTTCATTGACAACTTTGTTTTATTCAAAGGAGGACACACTGTGGACTCTCAGAAGGAAGCACCCAAAGTTAAGGCCATTTGGGTGTGCTAGATTAGAATGGCTCATCTCATTTCCATACCTGGTGGACGAGAGGACAAAAAGAAACTCCTTGAGAAAAGAAAATTCTCTCTGTGATGTCATAATGTCTAGTGGCTGCAAACCTTGAAATCACGAAATTACTCAGAGCCTGTAATTTAAAGTTTATTTCATATCTATTGTTAAATTACACAAAAATCAGTGAATGGTTTGTAAAGCTACACCACTGGAAAGATGTTTACAGTCAAAATCATGGGATTTACATGATGGTGACCAAAATGTATATTTATAACATCCCCTATATACAATAAATCAGTATAGACAGAGAAAATGCACTTAATCTCTGCAAACCATGCACACCACAGCAATAACACAAAATATTTTTTCTGTAACAAGCTTTTCCACTGGCTCGGGCTTCATCCTGCTTTCCAGCAGTACCTATCAGTTTTAAGAGCAAACAATATCAATCAAAACAAAATTGAAATACCACAGTGATCTACAGAATCATTAGTTTAAAAACACAAAGTACACAAAATAGTTTCACTCTAAAACAGTTTGACTTCAAGATGTTTTGGATTTTGAAAAATTTTTTCCTTTCAGTTTTCCAGTTCTCAGATTCCCAGGACTGTGATACATTGGACAAAACAAAATTTAGATCTACTGATACAAGTGCAGAGTCAAGAACATTTATTTTTAAACCAAGAACTCAGCTTCTTGTCCAGCTTGTGGCCTTATTATTACAGATGAAACTAGATCATGCAAATGAGCAGATTGTACAAGATGTGACTTTATGGTCACACTTCTAAGCATGTCCCTCGTGAAAACATAAATGCCACTTCCAGTTGCCTTTTTGATTGACAGCCAGGGGCTTAGCATAAGTCCTTACGAAAGGATAGCAAAACCCGTAAAATGGAAACTACCCAGAATCAGGATGCCTGCTTGCACGGTGGGTTACATCCTTCTTTTTGCCCTGCGCAATTCACAGTTGATACCCTAAAAGTATTTCTGCACAGACTTCCAATACCAAATCACTTTCTTCAATCCATATGCTTCCGATGTTTAACCTCAATGCAGAACACTCCTGCCTTTTGTTTTCTCAAAACAAAACCTGGTACACGGTTCACCCAAAGTATGGAGGTAAAGCTTTTGGTGTTACTGAATAATGCTGACTATCCTAGTGCTTCTTCTACCCTTGTTTTTTCTCTTGTAATTGTCTATACTCTGTCAAAGCGAAAAAGAACTAATGGGATAGAAAATAGCCAGCCCAACTGGAAACATTACAATAAAAATGCACAAAAAGTAAATAACAATTTATTCACATTCAGGTTTAATTCTATCTGATCAAGAATAATAACTTGAGCAATATTTTAAGACACATTATCCTGTTCAAGAGTTTCTTGATAAGGACCTCACTACACAAACATTGATAAGACAATTCTACAGAAAGAAAGTCCTGACTTTAATCCAGGATTATATTATCACAATGAATTCAGCAACACACCATTTAGATGATGAAAAAAGATTCTAAAACGGGTTAGTTTGGAATGAGCACAACTCGGAGAAGCTTTAAAATGAATGAGAAGCAGTGCCAAAAAGAGTCCAGAATTGTTGAAATTACAGTGCCCAGAAATCATCTGGAAATTAGATCTTTGCATTGGTACTCCATTTGGAAAAAGTGTTTTATTTAATGAGATACACCCTGTTTAAAACCTTTAAATAGTAGAAGGCAGAAAAAGTTTAAAAATTTAAATGTCTCTGAAATAACAAGATATGAGTCTCGTTCTATTCGAAAGCCAATATTTTTACATAAAACTACCCATGTTTGGGAGAGAAGTTTTTCATTTTCTACAGTTTGGTAAACTCTACCATCAGTTCTTATTCTTTTTAAATAGATTCATTGTTAAAATCAGAAGAAAATGAACAGTTTTGTGTTTAATTTTAGTTTCTTTTGTGTTATATTCATGATTACTCCTGGAAAAAAATGTTTTTTTCCAAGACTGGGTTTCAACAGTGTATCATGAATAATGTAAAGTCCATTTCTTAGCTATAAGTTAAACGGCCACATTTTATGTTTTCATTTTGTCTCTATGACTAATTTAAGAACTTCTGAAAATATCTAAACAGCAATTTCTGATGAGTCTGGTTTGCCTTTTGGATTTTATAAATTCCCCATGACCGCCCCCCAAAAAAAGACAATTTAATTACATATTGAAATTTGTTTTACCCACGCACAGTAGAACACTGAATTGAAAGGCAACTGTAAAGGCAACATCTTAACTTTTTTAACTTCCGAACTTAAGGAAGCAGGATGTGTTTGGATACTCTCATGTTTGAAGACTTGCCCTATTTTGACTGGCGCTTTGGGAGAAGTGTGCAAAAGCCTTTGGGAGCCATTTAGCGCCATTTCTCTACACTGCCTATGTAGTCATGGGTGCCATTGCTGGTGTTGCCATCGCTCTGCTCTTGGCCAGGGTTCTGCTTCTGGCTTTCCCGGTTCTCCTTCGGGCTCGGATTCTGACCCGAGCTCTGAGTCAGATTCTGAATCAGATTCGGAATCAGATTCTGAGTCACATTCTGATTGGCATTTAGGTTTGGGGTCGGACTCGGATTCTGACTCGGATTCTGGCTCTGGCCCTGACTCTGGCTCTGGAAATGGGTCTGAAGGAACCTTCCCTTCAGAAATTTGCGTTGTTCCTGACGCTTCCGCCTAGCTTCCTGATGCTCTTTCTGCCTCATAAACTGATACCTTTGCAAAAAGAGATCTTTTGCATAGCTGTACAATTCCATATCCAGAAAATTCAGTCCCTCAATACGCTTTTGGATTTCCTCATTGATCTCTACGCTAGAGGCCCTAGTGGTGTTATATTGGGTAAACGGCGAAATAAAGTTCATGTTGAAGGTTTTCTCAAACAGATACTGGGTCTTCCGCTGAAACTCGGTGAGGCCGAAGAACGCCATGTGCTTCAGATTCGATTTGGCGCTTTCCAGGAGGACCTTGTTCCTCTGCTTTTCGGGCATGACCGACAGGTTGTAGCAGCCGACGAGGGTCAGGTCAGAAAGCATGCGCACCTGGCGGTTGTTCGCTAGGTTATAGGGACAGTCCATGAACTCTTTCAGGGGGCAGCCAGACCAGTCATCTCCAGTGTAGCAGCTGGGCAGCTCTTCGGAGGTTGGGGGCCTTCCATCGCAGACATGCAGGGACGCTTTCCATGTCGCCCCTCTCTGGACATGCCTCCACTCACTCAGGTACCGGGACACTGGGTCGCGGAGGATGGTGATGTAGTGGAAGTTCCTATGGACAAAGCACAAAGGCCAATGGTCAGGGATTCGGGTGACATAAGTGGAGTCAGGGAGGTGCATGGCATATGTGATGTTCACTGGTCAGGAAGGAAGGCAAAAGGGAAATGATGGCGATCTGGTGGCAGTTGTCCTGTGAACTGTGCTATCGTCCCCTCTCTGAGTCCCACTAGCCTGTCCAGAGAGCTCATTTTTCACCCAATTCGCTGGTACTGCAGCTAAAGCACTACATCGGCGGAAACTCCACTCCCCTCCCCTCCTTCCCCTGCTTTTCTCTCTCTCCAACCAATGACGAAGTCCTCCTAATGACCTCATTTATTTCATACTCCCCACCCCCAAACCCCCATTAACTGATCGTGAGACGGAAACTCAGTGGAAACACGTGATTTTACTGAAGTGATACGAGGTTGACAAGTGAGCTCAAGTTCTAATCTTTCTTACTAAATACACAAAAGCATTTTTCTAATATCTAGCCTAATCGGGATATCTTATTAAAGAACAAAACTTCATTGAAAGAGTGTGTGATATGATGCTTTTGATTCTGGCTGTTGTCATAACATCATGGCTCCTACGTGATGGCAGTGGAATGTGGAGATACGCAGCCAGCGCAGCCTGGGGGACTCCAGAAATGGACATTGTGGTTAGTCACTGACTGAAATAGACATGGTAGCTGCCAATGGCATATATATAAGCTACTACCTTGGTTTCAGCCTTTGCTCACATGCTAATATTCCAGCAGAGGCAAGTTAACTCTATCAGCTCCAAAATGCCCCTTTTCTTTACCCACAGAAAGGACACCCAGATGTCAGCATGTGTGGAGGCTTTGCTGTGTGGCTGTCTTCAATTTAAAGCTGCAAACTGATCAAGTTCTTTGCTCAAAGAGAAGACTAGGAAACATTTAAACCACACACCCACACACACCCATACATAGCAGGGGCACACACACACGTGCACGCACACCCCCTACACACACCCCAGAAGCATCCTGGCTTATAATGTGATCGGGGAAAAACAACTCAGCAGTTGTGCTTTCATAATAAACGAGCTTCCACTCAGGTTCAGTGGATAAAGGACGAGGTCGTGGATGAGCCGGCCTATCGTGGAAGGAAGACAACAATAAACTCTGAATATTAACATTTAGTTTCTGAAAAGAAACCTGGGGAATAGCTTGCAGCTTCTCTGAAGTTTATTCATTCCCATCCGAGGGATGGTGGTTCTCTGAGTCTGGTGGCTGATATCCTCTGAGCAGACTCTCCTCCTAAATCTTGGGCTTTGAGCAACAGGCACCCTGGGATCTATATCCCGTGTGCCTCTGTTGTGTGTGTGGTGTTTCCTCTGCCTGGCGTGACCTTCCTTCTTTAACTGAAAAATTCTAGGCATCCTTCGAGTTGCAGTCCAACTACTATCTCTCCTCTGAGAAAATGTATCCCACTCCTTGCTGCCAGCCAGCACCTCTTCCTCAGTGTCACTTCCACACTTGAACCTTCGTGAAAACACTTTTGATACTGAATTGCAATTGGTTGTTTGTATTTCTGTTTAAACTAGGTTTTCCGGGGCAGGGGCTTTAGGCATTCTTCTGCAACTCTCATCTTGTCCATTTCAGCCGTAACTCCTTTAATTACTTCTTTAATGAACAATCTCAGGAAGAGGGGGGAAAGAGTTTGGAACTGGGAAGGCCATGCCTCATTATATTAAAAACTCTGGAGAATCTAAATGTCTGGCAAAAATCATAGAAAATTTAAAAAATCACCTTCTATGATTTTCTGGAATAAACAAGCATGGGGCACAAGAGAAGCATTGGGGAGTGAGGCCGGAGAGGGGGCCAAGACGACCTTCACCTCTCTCAGTCCTTTTCCTGGGACCTGACTTTGCTGGTGCCACTCAAATTCATCTCTGTAGAGACCCACTGCTAACGAGTAGCAGCTTTTGTTCCCCAGTAGCCTCCTTGACCAACAAAGGTGACTGCTGTTCCCATGGGCTCTGCCCTTCCACTCCTAGCTTTGGTATTCATTCATTCATTCCTTCAGTACGGATTTATCAAGCCTTTATGCTAGGCCTGAGGCCATAGCTTTGTGGCAATTAGTCTGATTATTTGGAAAAAAAAAGAAATTTATGAAGTGCAGTGACACACTTGGATTAGTCTTTCAACCAGCTTTTCCAGGCATGCATTATAAATGGGTGTTTTAAACCCCCATGATGGAGTCACCTTCATGCTCAGCTGACAGGCCTCTGTTTTACTGGTTTAAGCCTACAGTGACATCTTCTGGTAAATTCTAGAGTGCACCCCTGTGCAAGCCTGCGGCTCTCCTACCTAAAATCTCTCCCTTGTCCTTCAGAGTAGACAGATCGCAACCAGCAGGGTTAGTGTCTGGACCAAAGCACCATCCCCATGTGGAGAGAGAGAGAAAGAGGCAGCACAGGAAGGCAGAGGCAGACATTCACAGACGCTCTCATGTTATGGATGCGCGACTCCTCCCAGATGAAGGGCTCCTAGTGCCGTTATGAGAGGAGAGCCGTCCAAGATGCACAGCCTCGGTCTCCACACTGTAGGGATTATCACAGCAGCAGAGAAATTAGAGGCGCCTACACGCGTGCACGCACACGTGCTAGTGACGAGAGCTGCCCTCCACTCAGATGCCAATAGCTCTGGAGAGTCAGTGATTGCCAGCAGCCCCCTTTCTTCCAGGGAAAATAGGCCCGGGGTGCCAGACTGCCTCAACTGGAAACACTTGATGCTGCTTGGAAAAAGATCCCATGGATGAAAAGGAAGATCCACTGAAGGGTGGGTCTCCAAGACCGTCCAGTGGCCTCCCAAATGGCATAGTGTGTTGGAGGCGGGAAGGCAGGTGAGAATAACCCCTGGAAGGTTTTGTTGGGCAAAGGATCGAGGATGCTCATTATTCTGAGTGAAGAGTTGTCAGGGAAACGTCAGAGAAGCCGTCTCCCCACCCAGAGCAACTGAGGATATGAAAGCCCAAGCCAATGGCACAGTGAGTGGACAGGCAGATAGGCACAGAAACATGGGTGGCACTCTTCCAGCACTCAGTTCTGTTCAAGCACCTGTGTGCCTGGCACTGAGAGAGACCCTGGGGATGCCTAGAGGGCTAAGACTCGGTGCCCCTAGCAGAGCATTCCATTCTAATGTGCTATTAATGACTGGAGCAGGGACAAGGCACAAAGAAAGCACCTTGCAGTGATTCTCAGCCTAGCCTAATGATAGAGGAAGAGTTTCTGTAGCTTTATTTTGAAAAACAAGGAAGAATCAGATGAGGCAAAAAGAGCAGAATGGAGTATGAGGCAGAAAGGTCAGCATGAGCAAAGGCACAGAGGCATAAACTAGCCTGCTGTGTGTGGAGGAAGGGCACAGGAAACATCTTACTGGGAATTACGGGCCAGTGGCCGGAATGGAGGATGGAGAGGTAGTTACGGACCGGGTCATGGAAAGCCTCAGACGCCACATGAAAGAAGTTAGATTTCTGGGAATTCCCTGGTGGTCTGGTGGTTAGGACTCCACGCTTTCACTGCTGAGGGCCTGGGTTCAATCCCTGGTCAGGGAACTAAGATCCCGCAAGCCACGTGGCATGGCCAAAAAGGAAAAAGAAAAAAATTAGACTTCTGAAGGCAACAGGGAGGCCTTTTTAAAGGGTTTTAGGCAAGGGAGTAACATGATGAGGTCTGCGTTTTAGAAAGATCACTGTATATGGTGTGTGGAATTGGGGAAATGAGTTGAGGTTACTATAGAAAACAAGACAGAAGAAGAGGGAGCAGACTAGAGAGATTTAGGAGGTCAAAGTAACAAGACTTAGTGACAAAATGAATATAGGGGAGAGAGAGGAGGAAGGGTAAGGAGGCCTCCCAGGTCTCTGTCTGAATGGACACATAGAGCCTCAGACAGTGATCTGGGCTTCAGATGTGGAGTTGTCAGCAAAACGTGGTAGTTTCAGACCCTGAGGACTTACTTAGGATAGGTTTTTAATTCCACAAGTGTGGCTTCAGGTATTTGAAGACAGCATTCCAGTACCCCGAGGTTTCTTTTCTTCATGCTAAATATGGTTTTCAACTGTTCTCTCCACTGCTTCAGGTCCCCTCACTATCCTTTTTTTGCCTCTGAACATATTCCACTTTATTGGAACATGCCCTCTAGGCACAGTCTGACAAGGAACAAGTAGGGACAGTCTATCTCCGCCCTTATTCTTGACACCATTTCTCTTCACGTGGCCTCACATCACATCAGCCTTTCTGGCAGATGCGCCACAGCACTGACACACTGTCAACGACCTTCTTGCATTCTTTTACACACAGGCCATTTGGAAACCCAATCTCCTTTGTCCAGAACCGATGCAGTTTGTTTGTGGCCCTAACTTCTTCTTGGTAGAAGAAGTCTAAGTCTGTCAAAACGCATCTGGATTCTGATCACATCCCCCAATATCTTCACCATATCTTCTTATTTTCTTCTGGCAATGCCTGGATCCAGGCATTGACTGAAACAGAACAAGATGCAGGTGAGAGCAGATCTTTGGTAGCTGCTGGAAATCTCCCTTTGAGTTGACATAAACCCGAAGGGTGCTGCTGAATGGTCTGATTTAATTTTAAATGAGTGAGCCAAGCTCAGCCACAGAAAAATCACACTCAGCCTGTTTCAGTTAGTAGTGATCGGACAGGAATATCTTGTGACCAACCATGTCATTTCATTAAGATGACCAGGTGTCACATCTTTACAGTCATGACTCTCCCTCAGTTACCCGAGTTGACCCCCTCAGTTACCCGAGTTGATATAAAGACCAATGTTTGGTGCCTTTGTATGCCCATGGTTTCTCGACAGGCAGGACACAGTGAAAGGTTTGCCACCCTCTACAAGTCTAGGCCAACTTTTACGTGTCATTGGTAAGCAATTGTGGAAAAACAGCAACCAAAGAAAGAGCTGTCCAAGCAAGAAACCTGGAGGCCGTCTTTGACTTCTCTATCTCGCTTACCTCCAACATCTGAATTTTCCCTAAGTCCTGCTGATTCTAGTTCTTAAGAGCTCACAAATCCATCCTTTTACCACTGCCTGGAGTCAGGCACTCATCACGTCTCTACTCAATTACTGCATCAGCGTCCTGGCCACCTCCTTGTCTCCAGCCTCACATCCATTCCACACCCCCATATGGCACGCATCTGACCTACCACTCCCTAGTTAAGACCTCTTAATGGCTCCCTATCAGTTATGACATGAAGTTCAAGCTCTTCCGCATGCCAGACACAGCCTTGTGGGACCTGGCAACAACCTTTCTTTCTCTCCAGCCTTATCTCTATCAAGCTCCCTCTACACAAGTCTTTCTCAACCATGAGTAACTTTGCATCCCCCACTCCACTTCCCTTCGCTGACTCTAGGACCTTTGGAAATATCTGGAGACATTTTGGTTGTCACAACTGGGGGTCAGGTGCTACTGGCATCTAGTGGGTTGAGTCTAGGGATGCTGCTAAACAGCCTACAATGCAGACTATTGACTAATTATCAGTAGTGCCAAGGTTGAGAAACCCTGCTCTATACTCTACATTCCAAGTATGCAAATGTAATCTTAATATTCCAAATTGGTCCCAGGCAAAGATCCTATGGGCCCTTTTCCTTTGTATATGGAGTGCCTACTCTTTGGAAGGGTTTCGATCTGTCCTTTGTAGGTTACCTGGAAACCTCCAAGACTCAACTCGAAGATTGCCTCTTCCACTTTCCTTGACCTTCCTGGGCAGAGTTAACTGCCCTGGTATTCCTCTGTCCCAGCTGTGCTGGTATTCTCCTATTGTAGCATTTATCACCATGGGCTGTGATAGTCTAGTGATTTGTCTGCTTCACCCATTGGACTATGAGCTCTGGAAGGGTAGGGACTGAGTAGCATTTATCAACATAAGCTCCTCTGGGCCTGGCACAATGTTTGACATAAAATAAGTGATTAATAAAAGATTGTTGAATGAATGGCTGTAGCAGAAACAGCAGAGCTTACCACGAGCTAATGGGAAATTGCCTATCATTTTCTTTGATAAGGAAAAACCACTAGATGTCAGTATTAAATAACAGATATACCATTTACACCTGTGCCGGAACATTTTAAGGAGCTTTAGCTATGAAGGAGATCTAGTTATATTTAGCAATTGTCCCTGACTTTCTGTGTAGTAGCCCAATGTTAAAGAAGGCTGGGAAGTTTAAGGATATTAAGAGTAAGTAAATGGATAAAAACAAGAACCATACAGTTTTCATTTTCATTGAAAGAGATTATTCTGAAATAAGTACCTGAGTTCTAAGTCACAGAATTCGAGACTTGGCAGAGCAAGAAGAAACCTTTGAGATGGAAAATCATCTAAATCAAGGTCTTCACTTTACAGGTGAAGAAATCAAGACCCTGAGAGGCAAAGATTTGCCCACAAGTCACAAATTACCAGTAGCTCTTGGGAATCAACCTAACTGCAAGGAATATTCCTGGGCTGAAGGCCTGTATTTTTAGTAGCTCCTGTCTTTGTGTCAGTTAATTACCTAGGATGGCACAATAAACCGTGCCTGGAAGAGCCCACTAAGCCTCAAGAAGGGGAAGCATCTGGCTGCTGAGAGCAGACATTTCCTTACACCAACTGCATAGCCAGGAGCTGGGAGCCTTCGTGCCTGGCATTTACACATTAACTCCCAACAATACTGTGAATCAGATATTATTATTCCCATTTTGAGGATGAAGAAGCTGAGACTAACAGATATGATTTGACCCAGTGTCACAAGTTAAAGTAGGGATGCTCAGACATGAACCAGTTTCTCTTTGACTCTAGAACCTGGATTCTTCCCATCCTACTGCTGGGACACAAACCCAGGACTTCTGCTCCTAAGAACAAGCTAAGGAAGTGGTTCTCAAATTGTGGCCCCAGAATCAAGCAGCATCAGTATCACTTCATAAATTGTTAGAAATGCACATTCTTGGGTCTACCCACTGAAGCAGAAACTCAGGGGCTGGAGCCTAGCAATCTGTTTTAACAAGTCCTCTGGGAAATTCTGATGGACGTGTGCTCGAGTATGAGAACCACTGTCCTAAGCATGTGGCTTCAGATATCAAAAGTCCCTCAGAGGATAGAAAGCCCAGAGTTAAACCCACGGACATATGGTCACCTTATCTTTGATAAAGGAGGCAGGAATGTACAGTGGAGAAAGGACAGTCTCTTCAATAAGTGGTGCTGGGAAAACTGGATAGGGACATGTAAAAGTATGAGATTAGATCACTCCCTAACACCATACACAAAAATAAGCTCAAAATGGATTAAAGACCTAAATGTAAGGCCAGACACTATCAAACTCTTAGAGGAAAACATAGGCAGAACACTCTATGACATAAATCACAGCAAGATCCTTTTTGACCCACCTCCTAGAGAAATGGAAATAAAGACAAAAATAAACACATGGGACCTAATGACACTTAAAAGCTTTTGCACAGCAAAGGAAACCATAAACAAGACCAAAAGACAACCCTCAGAATGGGAGAAAATATTTGCAAATGAAGCAACTGACAAAGGATTAGTCTCCAAAATTTATAAGCAGCTCATGCAGCTCAATAACAAAAAAACAAACAACCCAATCCAAAAATGGGCAGAAGACCTAAATAGACATTTCTCCACAGAAGATATATAGACTGCCAACAAACACATGAAAGGATGCTCAACATCTTTACTCATTAGAGAAATGCAAATCAAAACTACAATGAGATATCATCTCACACCAGTCAGAATGGCCATCATCAAAAAATCTAGAAACAATAAATGCTGGAGAGGGTGTGGAAAAAAGGGAACACTCTTGCACTGCTGGTGGGAATGTGAATTGATACAGCCGCTATGGAGAACGGTATGGAGGTTCCTTAAAAAACTACAAATAGATCTACCATATGACCCAGCAATCCCACTACTGGGCATAAACCCTGAGAAAACCATAATTCAAAAAGAGACATGTACCAAAATGTTCATAGCAGCCCTATTTACAATAGCCCGGAGATGGAAACAACCTAAGTGTCCATCATCGGATGAATGGATAAAGAAGATGTGGCACATATATACAATGGAATATTATTCAGCCATAAAAAGAAATGAAATTGAGCTATTTGTAATGAGGTGGATAGACCTAGAGTCTGTCATACAGAGTGAAGTAAGTCAGAAAGAGAAAGACAAATACTGTATGCTAACACATATATATGGAATTTAAGAAAAAAAATGTCATGAAGAACATAGGGGTAAGACAAGAATAAAGACACAGACCTACTAGAGAATGGACTTGAGGATATGGGGAGGGGGAAGGGTAAGCTGTGACAAAGTGAAAGAGCGGCATGGACATATATACACTACCAAACGTAAGGTAGATAGCTAGTGGGAAGCAGCCGCATAGCACAGGGAGATCAGCTCGGTGCTTTGTGACCGCCTGGAGGGGTGGGATAGGGAGGGTGGGAGGGAGACGCAAGAGGGAGGGGATATGGAAACATATGTATATGTATAACTGATTAAATTTGTTATAAGGCAAAAAATTAAAAAATAAAAATAAAAAATAAAAATAAAACCAAAAAAAAAAAAAAAAAGTCCCTCAGAGATCCCAGGGGTGCTCGGAGTGTGGACAAGTGACCCCAAGAGGAAAAAGCATGACAAAACAAGCCTAAGGATGCCCATTGCTGTCCAGGGAAAGCCCAGAGAACTTGGGCCTGAGCAAAGTTATGAGGATTATGCTGTAAACATTTACTTTCCTTTAAGGCCACTGGTTCACAAAAGGCCACAATAAGGTTTTTCCTGCACCACTCAAAGTGGAAATAAATATTAAAGCCATTTTTTTATGGAAGAAGACCAGAAAAACTGTACAAGTTAAGGTCATAGGAGTGATCAATAAAAAGTTAATTTAAGAAAGGAAACAAATTCTTAGCCCAAATCAATAGGACTGAACATTTTGGTATACCTGTAGCTTAGTTTTGTGTTTTATTTTTAAAGTTCAGCCTTTGCACATCTTATTCTTGGAGTAATGACGAGTGGTACAGAAATAAGAACTGTGGTTGGTGGTCCTAAGTAGACTTGGGAGGGGGGCTGTACATGACGTTGGGTCATTAATGCCGAAGGTCTGGTCTTCTTCCTTGGTTAATGATGTCTAAACCAACTGCACGGGTCCTCCCATTGCATGTAAACGACTCGGTCAAAGCAAGGAGGATGGCTTGCAGATCAAACAACATTAATATATGAACACAGATGAAACGAAAGTATAGTTAAATGATTCAAAGGCAAATATGCCTCTGATGGGATTGAATCCCCCAAGCCCTAGGGTTGCCATTTTAACTGCTTTTCTTGTGTGACTCATATACCAGCAGTCCCCAAAGAGGAGTCCCGTAAATGCTGTGATCAGCAGTGGCAGCAGCCTCATAAAAGAAGTGTGGAACTTGGGACTTCCCTGGTGGCGCAGTGGTTAAGAATCCACCTGCCAACGCAGGGGACACGGGTTCGAGCCCTGGTCCGAAGATCCCACATGCCGCAGAGCAACCAAGCCCGTGCGCCACAACTACTGAGCCTGTGTGCCACAACTACTAAAGCCCGTGCACCTAGAGCCCATGCTCCGCAACAAAAGAAGCCACCGCAATGAGAAGCCCGCACACCGCAATGAAGAGTAGCCCCTGCTCGCCACAGCTAGAGAAAGCCCACACGCAGCAATGAAGACCCAACGCAGCCAAAACAAACTAATTAATTTTAAAAAGAACAGTGAATTCTCATGGCCTTAAATTTTTTTTTAAAAAAAGAAGTGTGGGACTTGAAGAGGGGACAACTTTGAAGTGGGTGGATGCTCATTTAGATGTGTTTTCTTTGGTACATTTGTCAAAACAGTCTTGTGGCTTAGTAGTCATGTTCGGTCTAGTGAGAAGAGTGAGCCCTTACAGTCACGTAAAGTGGGTTACTTAACAATCACTTGATTGTCTTCACGACACTAGGAAGACCTAAATGATCTGGATGCTGAATTTCTCTCTTTTTCTCCTTCAAGCTGATGCTCACAACTAGGCCAGGCGCCCCCAGGCAACCCAGGAGAGGTGGGGAAAAGGACCAATCCTTGGGAGCCCTCTGATCTATAAGACAGCCACGACTTTCACTGACTCTTTGAATGGGTTGACTTAGAGTCCTTAGTGGGACGCAGGCATTCCAGGAAAAGCATCTACTGGACATAAAACCAACTCGGAAAAGGCTGAAGTTCTCACAGCCCTCAAATAAGCCATCCAGTTCTCCTTGCAGGGAGTTTTCTGCTATTCTTCACACCTCACCCAAGGGAGCAGTTCTGTGTATGTAAAGTAACACCTTAATCAATGCCTTAATTAATTGTTTTTCCCCCTCTGGTTAACTGAAGGTTAGCCTGTGTGTATTGTGAGGGAACATTCAACGAAGCACAAATGGGCTTTCCTTAAACAGAAGGATGTTTTTCTATGCCATTCTTCTTTTCTTTCTTTTACAAGGCAGGAAAATGATGGTTTCTTATTTGGTGAAAGGGAAGAAAAGATTTCTTATGTCTGTAAATTCAAACCCAACATGGAACTCTTCACACAATAAGTCCTGGTGATATTTACTTCTTTTGAAAGGAAATCTAGCTCTCCTCCTTCCCAAAGCCCAGTAGGCTCCAAAGTACATAAATCTAAGGACTTTTGCAAACAGTGAGAAAGCTGAGATTTTTAACAAGATGTGAAATTCCAAGCTTTATGACCCGTAAGTTACCAGACTTCACCCAGAGTCCATGAAACCGCTTGGCAGCATGAAAAGTTTTGCAGCTTACACTGCCCCCTGAAATTTTTTGCATTCTAAAATTACTCTGTGAGTCTCGGATCATTAATACTCAGTGTGGTTCTGAGGTGGAAAGAACTTTTAGAGAAAAACCCTTTCAGTGTGAAGGGGTGCGATCTATCCATGTCCCATGGAGACCAGCTCTGCCACCGATTAACAAACTCAGGCTTCCTGCTTTCTCCCTCCCCACATGGTATTTCTCAGCTTCCTGAGTGTTTCCTTGTGGCATCCCCCGGGGCAAATTGTCATCCCTTGAGGGTTGGCATCTGGGGCAGCCAGGGAGAGGGGTTGGTTTTCTTCCTGCCTCCGAAAGAGCGGGCAGAGGTGAAAAGGGGTAAACTTCACCCCCCAGGGGACAGGAGGAAGTCGGGACAAATGTCTAAATGCCTCCCCTGGGACCACCATGGCTGATGCCTTGCTCTTCAGATAAGCATCCTTGGTATATCTTGTCGTGGGTGTCAGTGAAGATAAAATGGGTGATATATATATAAAGTTCTTGGAACCGAGCTTGGAACCCAGATTAGCGTATTCAGCTAAAAGATGTTATTCAGTTCTCCTAAAATCACAAGGCTGGCTAATGACTGTCTGTCAGGTCCGTGTGACTCCTGAGCCCAGACTCCTGCCCTCTGCCCTGGCTGATGGTGCCTTATTTGGTCTTTGGCCAGGTGTATCTGAGCCTGCAGCTTGTGTGCTCTCTCTGGGTTGTACATCCCCACTTGGACCTGGGCACTGAGCACAGCCTAAGGAGCTACAGGCCAAGGGCACAACTGGCCTGGCCAGAGCAGGAAGTTTCAGGAGGAGGGGGGTGGATATGCCAGGATGTGAAAGGAGGGGCTGGGTCCATGATTTCTGCAAGCCCCTCAGAGCGATGGGACGTGAGCACAGCAGAGCTGGGGCCCTCCACTACCCATTGCACAGATGAGGAAACCAGAGAGCTGACTCGCATGCCATCTCCAGATTGTGAGAAATCTGGAGCCCCTCGGGATCCTTGCTTTAGGGACTTCCCCAAAGACAGGGACTCAAGTAACAGGCCTTTTGCAGATGGTAGGCCGTCAACAAATAGCATTTAAGGTCATTCTGAGCCAGCATCTCGGGTGTGCTTTGGAGAAATCGTTAGAGGAGAACTGGTGGAGATAAATGCCTGCTCTCAGCATCGTGCTATTTTCCAGAACAGCACAAGGGAAAAGTTTCCCCCTCGATGAAGGCTGCCCTTCTCGTGTCCTGGGTTGATGTTAATGAGCTCTAATATTGTTGTAAGGTGCTGAGAGAGACGAAGCGCAAACCCTGGCTTCTGTGGGGAAAACAGACCTCGTTTACCATTTAAACTGGGAAGACTGGGAGCCATTCAGAATTTTCAGGGCTGGCAGGGCCGTGCCTCCTTTCCCCTGGAAGTGCTTCTTTTTCTGCAGGTATTTAGGCTGCAAGAGTCACAATTACTGGATAACGCAGCTGTGCTGCATGTGTGTGGAAATGAGCATTAGATACACACCAGGCACAGCCTGGTTTCCTCACAATGATAACACTGGAAACGGAAAACGAACTCACTAATTCCCCACCCGACCTCTCTACCTCAAAAAAGAATCCCCTGGGCTTCCTTGGTGGCGCGGTGGTTGAGAGTCCGCCTGCCAATGCAGGGGACGCGGGTTCGTGCCCCGGTCCGGGAAGATCCCACATGCCGGAGCGGCTGGGCCCGTGAGACATGGCCACTGAGCCTGCGCGTCTGGAGCCTGTGCTCCGCAACGGGAGAGGCCACAACAGTGAGAGGCCCGCGTACCACAAAAAAAAAAAAAAAAAAAAAAGAATCCCATGTCTCGCTGGAGTGAGTACAGGACGGGGCACCAAAGACAGAAAGATTGTGCTGGAGCAGAAAGAATGATTTTGAAGGTTCTGTTAGTGGGAAAAGCCTACAAGAGTTCTAGATGTTCTGTGCATCAAAGGGTCATTTTTTAGGGTGTAGGTAAGAGACTGGGTAACCATGTTTCCCCTCTAAGGCAAAAGAGGACCTTCTCTGGAAGCAGTGGTGCCCTCCTCAGCCGCTGCCCAGTCACAGGCTGCTCCTCCAGTTTACAACTGAGTATCGCACTGGAATGACCCGAGTCCTGGGGAAAAGATATTTTTGTACCTGTCCAAAATGCGCCAGAGTGGGAAAACTTACAGTGTGTGAAAACAGACAATGATGGATGTTGTAAAATAGAAGTCCTGGTTCCATTTTGGTTGGTGAAAGCACAGACCTCCCACAATTTTTGACAGAGTAGAAACTCTATTTATTTAGGCCTCGCCACACGGCTTGCGGGATCTTAGTTCCCCTACCAGGGATTGAACCCGGTCCACGGCAGTGAATGCGCAGAGTCCTAACCACTGGACCGCCAAGGAATTCCCTAGAAACTCTTTTGAAATGGCACTTTCCAAGCAGCATCTTGGGCCAGATGGAGCCCTATTTTTCTGAGAAGGGGTGGGACCATCTTCTAGTCACAGTGGGGAGCTGCTCTCCAGATGGGGGAGAACCAGGTTCTGTGTGCGTAAACTGGCCCATCTGGTGAAAGCGAACCCCTCGTGACGGGTACTGATAGTGGCACCCACAGGTGAAGGCCACAGACCCATATTTCGCACAGAGTAGCGGGGCCGGCAGGCCCCTCGGAGGTCATTTGGTCCAATCACTTTACAACGAGAACAGCAGAGCCCAGAGATAAAAGATAGGGGCTTGCCTGGGGTCACATGAACCGTCTGTGGCAGAGCTGTGATCCGAAACCGAGTCACTGACTCCTTCCTCAAGTTTCAAAGATCATGCTCAAGGTGACTGACAAACAGGAACCAGCTTCAGGAAAAGGCAGGCCCTCTGTTTGGTTAGAAGCTCACTTATTCTCCACTGCAAGACTTGAAAGCCATAAAGAAGGACTAAAAGTCAATGCTCAGACTAAGAGAGATGTCTGACTCTGATTTTCTAATCGAAGGCAAATGCTTGAGGGTGCAACACCCTCGGAATCTTCCATTAATCATTGACTCTGAAGACATGTCAGTGGGGAGTCAGATTCATTTACATGCTGCAGGAACCACCGACAGAGCTTTCTCCCGGGGCTTGGCTTTTCTCCCTGGAATCAAGGTTAATTTTCAGACATAGTGACCCACAGGAAATTGGATTGAAGGCCCCAGATGATTACTCTAAATGACATCCCCCTTCCCACAATGGTTTTTCAGAAAGGTCATCTGAAAAAAAATCCACTGATATCCTGGGACAAGGAAGGAAGAAGGGGAGGAGGGAGGAGGCAAGGGAGGGAAGGAAAAAGGGAAGGCTGGTCAATAACAATCAGAAGTTTCACGAGAAATGATGGATGACTCACTGCTCTTATATCTTTCGTTCCTCACACAGGACAAAATATAGAACTACCATTTTACAGATGAAGTTTGAAATTCAAACAAAGGAAGTGACTTGCCCAAGGATACACAACTCATCAGCAGTAGGTCTAGGACCATAACCCAAGTCCCCTAACTACCAATTCTCTGTTTTCCCTACCATTCTCTGTTGCACATTAAGCCCCCAATGGATGGCTGAACAGCCTATTTCTCTTGTTTTGTCTTTCCAACCAGGCTGTACATTTCTTAAAGGTCAAGTCTACTTGGGGGAATTCCGTGGTGGTCCAGTGATTAGAACTTGGCACTTTCACTGCTGTGGCAGGGGTTCAATCCCTGGTCAGGGAACTAAGATCCCACAAGCCAAGCGGTGTGGGGAAAAAAAAAAGCTGGTAATCAAATAGTATGTACAGCATTATTTTAAAACAAAATAGACTCCTTGGCATGCCTCCCATCTCTCAGCACTGGGCCTAGCACCTTATGGGAATGCAGACTGGTGGGCCAGTTAATGGAACATTTACCATCAAGCGTTGGAATTGGCCAGGATATTCTTTTTTGTCTTCTTCCACCTCTCTGTGCATCAACTCCTCCTCTCAGATTATTCACCACTAAACAGAGCTCAAGGGCATTATTCCCCAAGCCACACAGGCCTGTTACTTCCAACATTACCCTGCCTCTGGCTTGCTGTCACTCCTCCAGCTCCAGCGTTGGCATTCCCTAGCCAGGAGAGACTGTTGCACATGCAATACCACCCGAAAGGGTGAAGAAGGCCCCTTCCCCTCAAACACTTCCTCACTGAGGCCCAAAATCCCACCCTTAGTTAGAATTTTGTTTGTCCTTCATGATGGCTAGAAGCTGTTGTCCTCCAATCTTCACCATCCCTGTCCTAGACCTAGCCTTTCCTCTTGCCTTTTCCTGCTGGACTCTCTCAGCTTAGGCTGTTCAAAACCTTAGATATGGAAAGAAAGTGCTTAGAAAAACTCCATTCATCAAAGTGTCATGTACTTGGCGCCACCAGAAGGATTTCCATTCTAGAGAGGCATCCCCTGAGGGGCAGTGCTGCACCCTCTTCACTTATGAGAGGATTTCTGGCAGCAGCAGGGCAAGCACTGAAATCACAGCCTGCAGGTGACTGGCTACTGCATGCCGGTGAAAGTCTGCTTCAATAGTCTCAATCAGGATGCCTGATCCTTTATGCTCAAAGAAAGCACGGGAATTTAAAATGAGGCCATTTGGTGATGGTTTTGATCAGACTGCTTTTCCTTTCCAGAATCATGAATCAGTCATGAACACACTAAGATTTGATTTCCCTAGGGCTATTTTTGAAGTCCTCTTGTTTCCCTGCCCCACCTCTTTCCCATTTAACACTCAGGAGTCAAGATGTTACAAGAAATGTGTGAGGGGAGAACACAGCAACCTTCACCTTCTGTGTGGTGAGAAAATGTGTTGACAGCTGAAATATGGGCAGGTACATTTTGGAGAGGCCGGTGTTGCCGCATTTCAGTGTACCAAGCATAGTTCAGGTGACAAGTGAGTCACCTTTGAGGTTCTTAAATAATTTGAAATATTTCTATTTCTCAGGTCATTTTCAAGGATTAAAGAGCTATTATTCCAAACATTTTTGAAGGCATAACACTCTCTTTGTCCTCTTCTTCTGAAAAGTTCTCTATCGCAAATATTTTTTTTTTTAACAAAGCACATTTTCTTTCTCTCTCATTAGATCTTTACAACATGCCTATGAAATAGACAGGTCCAGTCCATTTCATAGATGCAGGTATTAGTGCACAGACAGGTGAAAGGTCATACAGCTAGTAAGGGATCAAGTTACCTATGTCTGAAACCCATGTCTAGACATCCAGACTTGTCTTGCTACCTCATGCCACTGTGCTCATTTATTTGAGAATGAAAGGAATTTCGCGTGAAGCGGTGTAGAGCTTTCTGCAACACCCTAATAGGACATGCAACCAGGGCCAGCCTCGTTGGGTGGTAGAATTCTCCGGGGTGCTGGGAAGCAGGGCTCCCCCTCTCACAGTTGGCCAGGAAACCACAATGTAAGGTTTATTCCTTTCCTTTAAGGATCTGCCTCCTGTGTCGGGGGTGGGAAACAGGCGATAGGGGGTAGTGGGTCATAAGCCACTAAGACTTATCAGTCATTTAGATGTCAGAGGGTCTAAATGACCTCTAAGATATCCCTCCTGTAAGTTTAATAATCAGATCTCACGTTGGGGAGGGGAATAGGTGGTGTGCAGGGCATGTAAAGAGACGGGCATCAAGTTTTGAGGAAGAAACAGGAAACTAAGAAAGAAAACTGAGTATACCAAAGGCAAATGTGGCAGCCTTAGAATTTTTCTTGGGCTAAGGACCCGTCAAGAATTTCTGGTTTAAAAGTAAATGTAAAAGCAAAGATATAAAGGGTAAAGCACAAGGCTTTGCAGGGAAAATTAGCAGACTGATTTTTTATTGAATAATGCCCACGATTTATCACTAAGTTACTGGTCCAGACGTATCTTCCATCCTATCCCTGCTCCCCTGCACATGGACTCCTACATGCTCAGCCAACCAAACTCTCCCTCCTTGTGCCTTACAAGCCGCCTCACGCCTCTGCTTCCGCTGGTCCCCCAGGCACACTGCCTCCTCCTCTCTACCTCTCTCCAAACAGGTCTTCTCCAGCCTTCCTTCCTCCTGATGGCCGTAGTTGAAGCAGCCACACTTTCCTTGGAGTCTGTAGAAAGGGTTATCTTGACTTCTCTCCGGGAACTCTGTTCATCTGACTTTGTGATGTTGGTGTTCATGTCCAAGTCCCCTTTTCCCTCCAAGGCCATGGGCATCATGGAAAGAGGGCAGGACTGGGTCTTCTTTATATCTCTTCTCCTCTCTCTCTATGGACGTAGCTGACCCCGAGTCTTGGGAAGCAGTCAGCCACTGATAAATACTTTGTAATTAAGAGCTCTGTCTCTGGGGTTAGAAAGTTCTGGAAGCAAGCCCCAGCTATGGAACCTTGGGCAAATTACTTAACCTCTCGGTCTTGGTTTCCTCAGCTCTAGGCACCAATCTCACGGTGCTGTGATTCTTCAATGAGATAACCCATGTAAAGTGCTTAGCACGATGCAGGTCGCCTGGTACGTGTTCCACAATTATTTGCTATTAATGTTATTTTTCTCTTAGTGAAATGTGCAGTCCTCTCAGGGCCCCTTTATCAATCACCCAACAGAGACATCATCCCAGAAGCAAAGGGAATCGTGTCAGGAGGGTTTGTTTAATGCCCTGACTTACACTCTAATTACAGCAATATTTACCTCATCAAAATGCAGGGAAAGACAGGAACTGGTTTCAACCTGAATCCAATATTTCTGGGGCCCGCACGCTGAATGCTGCCGAAGTCTCCACTCCCTGAGCAGTGGTTTGTAGAGATGGAATAGCGGCAGTTTTTCATTTTCCAGAGTCCACTCACCCTTCCAAGAATCTCAATGCCTCATTGATTCATAATACAGTGCATAAAGATTTCATTTTTCCTGTCCACAGTGATACATTATGGAAGCAATCTGTTTTGCCACTGAAAAGTTTGCTTAGTAGAAAAATTTGGAGTTTTGACATTCAGGAAATTACAGTCATCTGTAAAACACGATTGATATGCCAAGGCTAACATTTTCATTGCACTCACAGAGCCAGAATAACTATGATAAAATATGTGTTACCCCACACACGTTTCAGGATCTTTTAAGGAAACATTAGTTAGCTCGGAGAGCTCCTCCCAAGGCTCCTGGACTGTAATGGCTGTGCCAGTTAGCTGTTCGCCATTCACAAGGGTACCTCCATTGACCAAACCAAAACTCGGGTCCTCAGAGAAAGCAACGGCCTAACACGTCTTCCGACTCGGCCTTGGGTTGGAGGCTGGAGCTACATATTCTCATGCCACCAGGTTAAAGACATGAAAGAAGATCAAGGAAAATAAGTTAAAAATATTCCACCCCCATCGTGGAATTGTTAGCCAGCCACAAAAGGCCCAGGTTTATATTAGTTAGAACTAGAAGTTGAAGGCTTACAAAAGAAAAATTAGACTGTTCTATATCTGCTCTCTATATTTTTACACCCAAGCATTTCTTTGTCTCTTTCTGGGTACCATTTTCAGTGTTAAATGGCATCAGAAACCCGAGTCTCTGGAGTTATCCACCTGTTCAACTTTTGATTTCGGAATGATAAATGCAATTTAGCTGAGGAGTGTGGATGATCTTTATGGCCATATTGATGCAGCTGCCCGTTCACGTTGGCCTAGGTTACAGGCAGCTTTTACTTGGTCCTTATCCATTGAGACCCGTGGGAAGTACACATGCAAATGTTCTGGTTCTGGGGGCAAAGGGACAGGTGCCACTGCCCTTGACATTGGAAACAGCTTCGCATGATTCCCTATCTAACCACAGGTCAACTTCTTTAGGTACTGAGAAAAGCCTTCTGCACAAAACATATAAGTATGCGTCATGGACCAAGCAGTCTTTAAAGACCTCAGAGAAATCCTGCATGCACTCATACTCAGTTACAGCAAGTGTTCACGGACCCTTTACTAGGCGTGAGTCTGAGTGATTAACATGGAGTAATTTATTTACTTATTCTCACCATCTATGTGGCAGGTGATAGTACTATCATCCTCTTTTTATGGATGAAGAAACTGAGGCACAGAAAGGTTGAGCAACTCCTTCAAAATCACACAGTTATAAGAGGCGGAGCTGGCATTTAAGCCTCCAACAGGGTGGCTGTAGAGCTCACGTTCTTGACCTCTATGCTGTATTGCCTTGCTTAAATGTTTTTGGGGAAAAGCCCTCTCTGGTCCTCCTGAAGCTCTTGGATACTCCCTCCCCTTTTTTTGCACTGACAAAGCATTCTCCTCCTGCCCCATGTTAGGCTTCTTGCAGCTAACAACTTAGCTTCATTCATTTCCCAACAGCGGTTGCACAGATGCTAGAGAGGCAAAGCTAAAGCCAAAGCGGGTGGGGCGGAGGAGAGATGGGTGCCAGACACACAGGTAGGCAAAGAACATGCCGACCTAGGAGCATTTGGACCCACCAGCAGGCGGATCCAGGGAAAAGTGATTTCTCAAAAGGGTATGGAGGATCCACTTGCCCCCCACTGGGCTTAAGCTTTGGGGGGTACTCATATTCGGGGTTCCTGGATCCCATTGCTCCCCTCTGGTCCTTATTTAAACTGATTTGGCAACTAAATGAAGGAGACTGAGAGAAAGGAGAACGAAAAGGACAGAAGACTAGAATGAAGTGAAGTAGAGGTTAGAGGAGTGGAGAAGATGGAGAGGAAGAAAGCAGGGTCGAGGGGTTGATAAGGAAAGGAAAGGATGAAGGGAGAACAGAGAAAAGAGCAGAGAGGGAGGAGAAAGTGGAACACAAAGGAAGTGGCATGAGGTGGGGTGTGGAGGTGTCTAAGAGACGGGGGAGACTGAAGGGAAAGGCAGGTGGAGGTGCTCTCCCTCCTGCCTTCCTGTGATCCAAAGCCTGTCCACACGGACTCTCATCTTCTTTACTAGCCTTCCTTGAGCACTTGGGTGCCAGCGCAAGGCTCCCCTTGCACCGGGCTCCATCTAGATGACCTTGCTCTTTCCCTTCTCTGAGGAACAAGAGCAGTTAGAGTCAGTACTTGACTCTTTCCCCTGAATTTTTACACATGCTATTTTTTATTTTTTATTTTTTATTTTTATTTTTTTGCGGTACGCGGGCCTCTCACTGTTGTGGCCTCTCCCGTTGCAGAGCACAGGCTCCGGATGCGCAGGCTCAGCGGCCATGGCTCACGGGCCTAGCCGCTCCACGGCATGTGGGATCTTCCCAGACCGGGGCACGAACCCGTGTCCCCTGCATCGGCAGGCGGACTCTCAACCACTGCGCCACCAGGGAAGCCCCACATGCTATTTTTAAAATTTATTTTATTCACATAGAGTTGATTTACAATGTTGTGATAATTTCTGCTGTACAGCAAAGTGATTCAGTTATACATATGTATACATTCTTTTTCATATTCTTTTCCATTATGGTTTACCACAGGATATTGAATATAGTTCCCTGTGCTGTACAGTAAGACGTTGTTGTTTACCCATCCTATATATAATTGTTTGCATCTGCTAACCCCAACTCCCAATTCACATGCTATTCATTTTTTTTTTTCAGTCTGTAACTAGGCTATATACTCTTCAGGGGTTGGGATCAACTCTTACAGCATTATCTCTGTCCCCAACTCTCTCTCCAACCATTACAGGAAATTCTTTGAGCATTAGGGTGACTGACATATTTAGTCTCTTATAATCATTAGTTCATATTTATTAGCATGTACTTTATTAGGAAGGAAATAAATATCTTTGCAGGTATGGGACACGAGACAAGAGTTTTCCTTGGGAGGAAAGGCACTGTTTGGAGATTGCAGGTGCTGGGGGAAGGGACCAAAAGCACACCCAAGGGAAGAATGGTTCTAGGTGCCCCACATAATTCACTCACGTAACAATTCTCCCAGAGTTTATCTATTGTATAAAGCGAGAGATCCCTGATATATTCATGTCCTTACATAATCCTTCTTCTCTATTTATATGATACACATGACTCAACTTTAAGAAATAGTTCTTACACCTAGGCACAAGTAAGAAAGCTAGGGCTTGGGAACTAGCAGCCTCGGGTCTCTTCAGTGAGGCAAGGGACTGTCATCCCAAGGAACTGTTTCCAGAGATGACTCTCACAACCCCTGCGGGTTGTTGAGAGTGGGAAGGGTTTGGCAGACCCACTAAAGACAGGCACCCAGAGTGCCCTGGTCCCACTCAATAATGAAGGTGGGCTTTCCTTCTCAGTCCCTCTTGCTTCAAACCTACACCGACTAGGCCCGTATCTCTTTCAGTACAGCCAGTCTTCAAGACTTCAAGAAAGCAAGGCTTTTTCAGGGCTCTGGAGGTGCAAGCCGGGGGCAATTCCAACACGGCTCTCCCTGGCTGTCCTTTCTTTCTTTTCTCTTTCCTCTCTTTCTTCCTTTCTTTCTTATTGAAGTATAGTTGATTTATAGTATTGTGTTACTTTCAAGTATGCAGCAAAGTGATTCATATATATATATATATATATATGTATATATATATATAAATTCTTTTTCAGATTCTTTTCCATTATAGGTTATTACAAAATGTTGAATCTAGTTCCCTGTGCTATACAGTAGGATCTCATTGTTTATTTTTTATATAGCAGTGTGTATCTGTTAATCCCAAACTCCTAAATTATCCCCCCCTCTTTCCCCTTTGGTAACCATAAATTTGTCCCAGCCCCTTTCACCAAGTTCTCTAGCTTCAGGGATTCAATCCCTTACCCACTTAGCAATTTTCTTCATTCCTGTCCCTAGGTGGTTTCTTTCACACCTCCCCCTATTGTTCTGTTTCCTCCAATTCCAGGGTGATCGATGACCCACTAGGCATTTACATTTACAAAGCAATTGCATTTACATAAGATAGCTCTTATCAAGAGCCCCAAAAGGCACAACTATAATACATATAAAATAGGGAGAGTGCCTATTCATCACCCACTTTTACAGTGCCTTCCAACAGGATGGACTGTTCTAGGAATTGGTATATAAGGGGAGAGCGCCCTGTAAAATTTATCGCTAAAGGTAATCAATGAGTTCCAACTAATGCGCTCCACACCTCGAGGTGAAAATATAACAAAAGTATGGGGAAAACATATTTACCCCGTAAAGTTTGCTGAATTTAATTTGTGCTTTCATTGATTTCATTTAATACAAAGATTATATAATCAGGAAGTCAGTAGCAATTGAGAATACCAAGCCTAGTCTGCGCCCATCAGGGCATTTTGATAATATCTAGCAATGGCAGGAGATTCTCATTTAATTCAATTGGAAATGCAACATATATTAGCTTACAGAAACTTAATCAGTGTGATCAAATTAAAACGGGCCACTCAGACATACCATGCTGATTAAGGCACTTGCAAACACTCCACAATTATCAGAGATTTGTGGTGTTAATGATTTAAACTCAGGTTTTTTCCTCTGGGGATTCAGCCCTGGACCTTTTTTTTTTTTTACTAGACAATTAGAAAACTCCATCCTTTATTTTGAAAAATGTTGCAATAGTATTATTGACATTAATTCTCAAAGAATGCAGAAGTAAAGAGCATGTGCTGCTGCTTAGTTTTTTCTTTTAACAGTCAATGACTTCTCTTTGGGATGAGGATCATTAATCTCAAAGCTTTAGCTCTTGGGTGTGGTAATGAAGTTTGGCAATGGTAAAGTGACCATTTTTAAATGTATCAGACGAAAACTCCACTTTTCTGCTTTCTGCAAAGCAGTTCTATGTTTTACTTAAAGGGGTTTTCTTATAGCCCTATTCCAAAACCACTTTGAGTGAACTGGTTTGTTGCCCTGGGTAGGAGACTACAGAAGTAGGCCATTTCTTTTAAATGTGTTCTTAATAGACCATTATGAACATTAGCGTGGGAGATGTCAATTACTCCTCCCCTCCTTTAAAACCCATCTTCCCAACCTACCACCCTTAAAATGCAGCACTAGTAAATTACCTGGAAAGGATCTCGTGTTCCTAGCTCCATTATTTGTGTGAAGAGTGGTGATGGGGGCTTGTCTAGCTATTTGTTTCTCCTTTAGTCAGCAAAGCTAGTCCCTACATTAACAGCAGAGAAAATGGAGATTCAGAGAGGCTAGGTGACTTTCTTAAGGTGGCAGAGTTAATAAGGATCAGGTCTGCAGCCAGAATCCCAGTTTTTCAACTTTCAGGGTTTTTTGTTTTTCTCCCATCAATGCTTGGGCCCAGCCCAGTCTCAATTAGGACAAATACCAAGTCACTGGAATCTGCCTTAAAAGGATGGTGTACTAAGGAATAAGCCAGTCAGTTAATGAAGATAAGGACTACTGTGGGGATAGAGCAGAGGAAGATGAAGAGGAGGAGGGGAATTCTGTGCTGAGATGGGGTAGGAGGTCTGACTTCCAATAGGCCTGGCAGCAGCCTGCTATGGCAAGATGGTTAGAACCAACACCCACCAAAAGCACGATCAGGCTTTATTTCCCAGACACTAGTTTGGAAAGGCAGAGACAAGTGATGGGTTAAAATAAAGAGGCCTGTGGGGTTAGAGCATCCCAGAATCGTTCCCTGCACCTGTCTGTAATCTCACAGGCTCAGGGGAAAGCCAGGAGTCCTACACTTGGTTCGATACCCAAATCCCCAACACAATTCTCTTTGTTTAAAATAATATTGAAGGGGGCTTCCTTGGTGGCACAGTGGTTGAGAATCTGCCTTCTAATGCAGGGGACACGGGTTCGAGCCCTGGTCTGGGAGGATCCCACATGCCATGGAACAACTAGGCCAGAGCCACAACTACTGAGCCTGCGCGTCTGGAGCCTGTGCTCCGCAACAAGAGAGGCCGCGATAGTGAGAGACCCGTGCACCGCGATGAAGAGTGGCCCCCGCTTGCCACAACTAGAGAAAGCCCTTGCACAGAAACGAAGACCCAACAAGCAAAAAAATTAATTAATTAATTAATAAACTCCTACCCCCAACATCTAAACAACAACAACAAAAAAAGAGTACACATACCTATTGGATTAAAATAAATAAAATAAATAAAATAAAATAAATAAAATAAAATAATCTTGAGGGTCTTTAAGATTCCAGAAGGATTCACTTATTTATTCGTCTGTTCATTGAAAACATAGGGCTAATTCATTTTAACGTTTTCACATATTGAGTTACAGTGCGTTAGTGTTCTACCCTTGCAATAAGATGAAACAAGAGAATAGGCGGTCTTTCCCAGAGTGTGTTGCAGACACTTTATTCTGTTTCCTATGGACAGTTTACAGAAGTGTCTCATATCAGTGCATACACTAAGAACATGATGATGTACTCTGGAACACCGTGGAAGAGAAAAGAATTCCACCTACTCTTCCTTAAGGAGCCATAGCCGTACATTAGCTGGAGACATCAGCAAACATGGGGAAAGTGAACAATAAGAATGAGAGCTGTTACTTTCAGAACTTTGTCTTTTATTATGCAGCATGCACACTCCTCCAGCTGCGTCTCTGGTTGCACCTTCTTTACAGAGCACACCACTCTGTTCCTTGGATTCTAGGTATCTGCATCTATCAGCATCTTCTCTACTTGAAAAATAAAACACTTGGGACTTCCCTGGAGGTCCAGTGGTTAAGACTGTGCACTTCCACTGCAGGGGGCACAGGTTCGATCCCTGATTGGGGAACTAAGATCCCATATGCCGTGTGGCGTGGCCAAGGGGAAAAAAAAAAAAAAGAAAGAAAATAAGATGCTTAAGAGCAGTGACTGAATCTGTTTCCGTTTCAGCCCTGCTTTCTCCACCTCATCCCCTCCTTCTCTCACATCTACCTCTCTACTCCCACCCACCCCCAGCATCTGGTACTGTGCCCATCACATACCAGATATACAATATTTGCTGATTGACTTAGCTAACACATGTTAGTGCCTGGTTAAATGCTAAATGGATATTGTTCAAAAGGAGGAAGGGATGCTCTCAGGCTGAATCAGGAGAGACATGAAGGAGGAAGACGCATATTAATTGTGTTTTACAGTATGAGTAGTAACAATAATTCCATTTAATGAGCACCCATGTGGACCAGAATATTTGCATAAGTTATCTCACTGACTCCTCAAAGGATCTTTAGTAGAGAGAGGTCTAATTATTACCCCCGTTTTATGGATGAGGAAACTGAGGCTCAAAGACAATAAGTAACTTGTCTAAGATGCTAGAGCTCGGATACAAACCCATCCCTAATCTAACTGAAAGAGTGAGCTCTTTCCAACAACTAGGATTTAGACAGGTGTAGACAGGTCATTCAAGATAGGTGCAATGGGGGAATCCCCTGGTTGTCCAGTGGTTAAGACTCTGTGCTTTCACTGCTGAGGGCCCAGGTTCTATCCCTGGTCGGGGAACAAAGATCCCACAAGCCACATGGTCCAGCAAAAAAAAAAAAAAAAAAAAAACCTTCTGAACTTTTAAATCAGAATATACCAAACACAAGTGTTTAATACTGTCCTGAGGGACCTCCCTGGTGGTCCAGTGGTTAAGACTCTGCACTTTCACTGCTGAGGGCCCAGGTTCAATCCCTGGTCGGGGAACTAAGACCCCACAAGCCACATGGTGCAGCAAAAAAAAAAAAACAAAAAAAAAACCTTCTGAACTTTTAAATCAGAATATACCAAACACAATTATTTAATACTGTCCTGAGGGACTTCCCTGGTGGTCCAGTGGTTAAGACTTCACCTTCCAATGCAGGGGGCACGGGTTCGATCCCTGGTTGGGGAACCAAGATCCCACATGCCGTGTGGCACGGCCAAAAACAAAAAACAAAAAAAGATAGGTGCAATGGTATGAAAAAAAAATGGTATAAAAAAAAATGGAATGTGGCAGACGAGGAGACCAGTATAACCAAGGGGAGGACTGGGCTAATGATGACACTAGATAGTTGTGATAAAGCTGAATTAGTCAGTGAACATAAAATAAAACACTAGAGAGTGAGTTTCAAAACTATAATAAAATTGTATATAGGATTATATAGAATACCTACAATGAGTAAATATTAGAAAACCTTCCAAGCCTTCTAATGGCGTTCAAAATAACAATACACACTTTAGCCTAAACACCCGCCTGAGAATGTTTTCCGGGAGAGGATGGCTTAAGCAACTAAAATAATCCTCTTCCGAAAGCTAATGGTCTTTTCCTCCCCTCCAGGTTTCATTACAGCCTAGCACAGAGGCCAGTTTAAGGAAATGGAGTGGAAACAGTGTGTGTTCATTTAGCCTTCAGAGCAGAAGCCAATTGGGGAGCATTACTCAAAATCTGTGGCATTATTTTCCCTCCAAGTATTTCAGGTTCAGCCTGGGTTTAGGGCTGTAATCTAGAGAACAATCACCTGTCAGTCTGGTTCCTTTCATCTGTTCAGAGCAATTTGGCCATAAGAAGAGAAGTATCTCTTTTTTCAATTTACTTCTTTCGTTTTTTGTTTTTGTTCTTAAGAGCTTGCAGAATTGAGAAAGGGGACTGCCAGACTGCCCAAAAGCCAGAGCTGCTTTGCCTGTCATTGGGGAGCTGGGGAACGGTGGAGAAAGGCTGGTATCCCATACTCTGCCCCCCCAGTATCCTCAGGCTGGGTTGGACCAATGGTTATCAAACTCATTCTAAGCAGCAGAGCTTTAAAAAAATGAAATCTAGTCAGACCCCGGTATATATATAACAGATTAAAATGGAGTCACTCAGGAAGAGGTGGAGTGGAGGCCTGGAGCCCCATCTATTTACCACTTTAGACTCCCCATTACCTCCACTTTCAGCAGGCTCTGAGGTCCTGCTTCTGAACCCAAGAGCTATTCAGAACATAGATTGAAAACCGCTGGACTGCACAAAGGAAGGATGCGGTTAAGTGCACCGCGATGGCTCTATGAGCCCAAGTAGCTTCTTTAGACTTCTTTTTAGCTCTTTTTCATCTGTTAGAAGACAAAATAGGAATGGAGAATGGTAACAGAATGAACAGGTAGATTCCCCACCAGGAGGCATCTGCAGATGGGGGAGTGTGGGAGGGAGAATATACCTTTGTCTTGGTACTCCTATAGCTTAGCACAGAATGCCTTGTCCATTGTAGGCATTTGGTAATGAATGGGAACAATGACTCCAACTTTACAAGAATGATGAAAAACAAGTCAACAGCCATCCACAATACCATGCATTTGTTTCTTCCTTGCCACCAAGTGGGTGACACAGACCCAGATATTCAGGTAAAGAAACCCACAGCCTCCAAAATGAATGTGTCTACAAGGACAAAGCTGGCTATGTCTAAGTAGTCCCTGAAATGTGGATACTAAAGAAGGAAAGTAGAGAAATGAATATTTGGTGTCACACCAGCCACATGGTTGTGAAAAGGCATGATGGCCTGTGGGGTAACAGGGGCAACCACTGCAGACCTGGCAGAAGGCGAGTCAACATTCTCAGGGAAAGAGTCTGAACCTGTCAACTTTGCTTACGTGGAGATACACTTCTGTCCAAAGTTCCTGAAAACACTAGAAAGAGTGTATGTGGGACTAGCTATTTTTTGAAAGGTCTTTAGAGACATGCTATTGCTTGTTTTCACACCCTCCTAGGGATGCCAGGGGGAGTGACGAGAAGGATTATCTGCATTTCACAGAAGGAGGAGCAGTCTTGGGAAAGGGATGTGGGTGGGTAGAGGCAGCAAACTATTTTCTGACAAAGATCACAACTGAAGCAGGTGCCCTGGTGGCTACTGTGAAGGCACAAAATGGCCTGATCACCCTAGAAGGTTCCATAGGCATGAATGGGAGAAACGAAGGTAAACAGGCAGAGGCTGAGTAGAGAGCATCTCATGAAAGCCAGTGGAGAACACATCTCCTCCTCAACGATGAGAAAAGAGGACACTGTTGAGGCCCTTGGAAACAAGCCCAGCACTCTTACTTCTGTCATTACGCTCTTTGATGCCAAAAAACCAAAACTCTTTAGATTCTGAGGCTTGGAGAATCACTGCCCCCAGCTCAGGTCCACAAGCCAGCCACACTCAAAGCTTGTCTCGGCTGAGGTGCCTGGACATCCACCCTGAAGGGGACCTTTGGGATTGGATACGATCCATGCCACTGAAGCAAGTGATGAGCTCTCCTAGAACCAACGTCAGGGGGCAGTTTTCAGATTAAATGAGAAAATGCATTCATTTAAAGCACTTAGAATAGGGCCTGGTGCTTCGCTGATGTTACTGAGGTTACTTGGTTATTACTCTTAGAGGTTCATCACCAGCCCATTGGTGACCATCCCAATGAACTTATAGAGCATATATCATTATTTACAATCATGATAAATATAGTCATTTTTTGCTTCACAGTCACCCTCTAAACTTCAAAATTATGTTCAGCATTTTGTAAAAGTTTCTTCAATTTTCTTATAAAAACTTTTAGCTGGTGTTAGGGTGCAAATTTGTTTTCCTTAAAATAAAATTATTTGACTAATTAAAAAAAAGAATAGCGCCTGGTGTGTAAGAAGCACTCAACAAACGTTACTGCCTATTTAAAAATTCCTGACCCTTGTTATAGTTGGCAGTCTTTTACTGCTTTTGTTGGGAATGAATTCTGTAAGTTCTCTACCTGCATGTAAAGTATGTTTTGCTTTTTTTTTTTGGTCAGGTACCTAGAATTATTTGACTCAAATTGAAGAGTAGCCTGCTCTTGGGCTCTATGGAGTAGGGAAAATAACTTAGGATTTAGAGAAAAATGGGCCCTGGTTTCATTCATGGCTCTGCCACTTACTATCTATGTGGCTTGGGGCACAATATGTCATTTCTCTCAGCCTGAGTTTTCTCGTCTGTGAGCTGCAGATATAATTCATGCCTCATACGTTTGTTGATAATGGACGAGAATGCTCTTTGCAAACTGTAAAATACTATAAAAGTAATGGGTTCTTTTTAGTATTAGGAATTTGGGGCTTAACCAGACTTGCTTCCCTCCCACCTCACATGTATCCCCCAATTCACTCTGAGATTTGCAGACAGTGATGGCCAAACATGTCTCAGGTCTGCCAAACTGCATAGAACTAGTTGACACAGAATAGTCAATTGACCATTTTGATTAAATTATCCAGCCAATTCAAGCAATCCATTTTCTCAGTTGTCCCCATCTCCATCCACAATCAACCCCATTCAAGTGACCCAAAACTGTGGCTTGTGATATCACATAAATATATCCTTCAAGCAACGTGATGTTCTTCTTGGACCACCTTCACCACCCAGGGATGCTAGGTACCTGGGAATCAATTTGTGCTTCAAATGCATGTGACATCTTAATCATCCAGTATAAATGCTACTTCAAGCAAGCAATAACAGATCGTGGCCTGAATTTTATAGCATCACCAGCATTTCCTGGGCAAAATTTATAGTTCAATCATCAGTGAGCTGAGTCCTGCCTCACTTTTCTTTTCTGTTTTATCTTTATCAAACAACCATTCTGAAAACCCAAAGCATGTGCTGTAATGAAGCAATGGCCATTGACCAGTAATGTAGTATGTATTTCTGTCCACCCCACTCCTCCATTCTCAGATTGTGTGCACCCAACACACATAGTAAAGAAAGTGTCAAAGCCAGGTGTTAGTGTGGGGTCCCAGGGAAGAGCACCTTTATCTTCAAGTTGAAATGCTAACAGGAAGATGGAATTTCACCACATTCCATGGCCCCTGAAGAACCTTCTACCTACTCAATACTCTTCCCTCCAACTAAGGCCTCCAGCAGCAGGACCAGTCTTCTGATCCTTGTGAATGTAGGTCTAATATAGTCCCTCAAGCATAAAGGGCATCTTCGGAAAGGATGGATGAACTCAGCCTCGTGGGACAAGCCCAGACACGGTTGGAGTGTTGGCCCCATCATCTACTACCTACGTGACCTGGAACAAGTCAATGTCATCTCAGATTCCTTGTCAGTAAAAAGAGTTAATAATAACCTTTACTTTATAGACCTATTGTAATGATTAAACAAGATAATATTATGTAAAGCACTTTGCACAATGCCTGACACATAAAAAGCACTCAATAAATTGTAGTTAATAAAAAGCATTATTATATATTTGCTATATGTGAGGAATGGTTCTAATTTTTAATTGTATTACCTTATTTAAATAAAATAAATCTTTCCTCAAATGTCACCTTTCAGTGAGGTCTTCTCCAACCACTTTATTTAAATTTACTAATTTCCTGTCTGCATCACTCCTTATCCCTCTGCCTTGCCTTTCCCCCCTTATAAGTTATTCCCTTTTAAAATACTATATAGTTTACTTAATTGTTTAATGACAGTATCCCTCCACGAGAATGGGCATGAGGGTAAGGAATTTTGTCTGTTTTTTTCTTTGCTGTGTCTCCAGAGCTTACAATAGTACCTGGTATCTCATAAGCAATCAATAAAAGTTTTGAATGAATGAAGAATTTAATCCTCAAGAAAATCCTATGAAGCAGACACTATTAGTATCCCCTTTTTACAAGTGAAGAAATTGATGCACAGAGAGATAAAGAAACGTACCCAGGGAAGGGTTGGGATTTGAAAGCAATGACTGGGCTCCAGAGTTTGCCATCTTAACCATTATACCACACGGTTTCTTTTAAAGAACTCATGGAGGGAGAGAGGGGGGAGAGGGGTGAGGGGAGAAGGGAGAGAAAAGAGAGGGAGAAAATACGAATGAGAATAAAGGGAAGAGTGTATATGATTCTATTTTTCATTTTGTTTTTTGCTTTTTGTTTTCCTCCTCCTCCCCAGGATAGTATCTACTTTTACTCTGATGAAATTTCTGTGCAGTACTTTGGGAATCTAGCTTTGACCTTTTGATAAAGGCAGTGGTCATTCATTTGTCCCCAAAATATCATCTTTAGAGGACACTTCCATTGCCCAACTATCACTCTGTTGTTATCATGTGTCTTTTTTACAAAGCTAAACGGGTAGGAATTATTTACACACCAAATAACTCACAGCTATTCAATACCATACTAGAGGTTCTAGCCAGTGCAATAAGGCAAGGAAAAAAGGCATCCATATTGGAAAAGAAGAATTAAACTGTCTTTACTCACAGGTGATGTAATTGTCTATGTAGAAAATCCAATGGAATCTTCAAAAAAGCTCCTGGAACTAATATGTGAGCTTAGCAAGTTTGTAAATATAAGACCGGTACACAAATATCAATTGTACTTCTATATCCTAGAAATCATACTAAGTGAAGTAAGTCAGACAGAGAAGGACAAATATCATATGATATCACTTATATGTGGAATCTAAAAAAAAACTACAAATGAACTTATTTACAAAACAGAAACAGACTTACAGACATAGAAAACAAACTTATGGTTACCAAAGGGGAAAGGTGGGGGGGATAAATTGGGAGTTTGGGATTGACATATACACACTACTATACATAAAATAGATAACCAACAAGGACTTACTGTATAGCACAGGGAGCTCTACTCAATATTCTGTAATAACCTAAATGGGAAAAGAATCTGAAAAAGAATAGATACTTATATATGTACAACTGAATCACTTTGCTGTACACCTGAAACTAATACAACATTGTAAATCAATTATAGTCCAATATAAAATAAAAATTTTATAAAAATAATGGAAATGGGGAAAAAACAATTAGAAGTTAAAATAAAAGGATCTATTTGCCATAGCATCCAAAGTATGAAATAATTAGGGATACATCTGAAAAAGTTAGGAAAAGCATGTACACCTAAAGCTACAAAACACTGCTAAGTGAAATTAAAGACCCCAATAAATTGAAAGATACACTGTCTTCATAGCTTTTAAGACTGAGTGTTGTTAAGATGTCAGTTTTTCCCAAATTTGATATATAGATTCAACACAATCCCTGCCAAAATCCCAGCAGGTTTTTTTTCTTTTTCTGGAAATTTACAGGCTGATTCTAAAATGCATATGGAAATTCAAAGGACCTAGAATATCCAAAACAACTTTGAAAAGGAAGAATGAAGTTGGGAGACTCACACCATCTGATTTCAAAACTTATTATAAAGCTAGAGTAATCAAGACAGTGCAGAACTGGCATAGGGATAAAATATTGATCAATTAAGAATCTAAAAAAATATATATATATAATTGATTTTTGATTTTCAACAAAGGTGCTAAGGTAGTTCAATGGAGAAAAGATATTTTCTTTAAGAAATGGTACTGGAACAACTAGATATCCATATGTAAAACAAAACAAAACTTTGCTCTCTACCCTGCACCATATGCAAAACTTAACTCAAATTGGAAAACTGCCCTAAATATAAAACCAAAACTACAAAACATCTAGAAGAAAACATAGGTGAAAACCTCTGCAACTTTGGGTTAGGGAAAGATTTCTTAGATATGCTACCAAAAGCGTAATCCAGAAAAGAAAAAAAAATGATAAATTGGATTTCAACAAATTAAAAATTTCTACTCTACATTTAAATGCTTCTACACTCCAGATTTTTAGTCCGTGCTGGATTCATAGTAATTATCTGGATAGCACAATAGTTTTGCCCTGTGTTTCCATACTCTTTTTGAAAAATTAATTAATTAATTAATTAATTTTTGGCTGGGTTGTGTCTTCATTGCTGTGCGTGGGCTTTCTCTAGTTGCGGTGAGCGGGGGCTACTCTTCCTTGAGGTGCGTGGGCTTCTCATTGTGGTGGCTTCTCTTGTTCCAGAGCATGGGCTCTAGGCACGCGGGCTTCAGTAGTTGTGGCATGTGGGCTCAGTAGTTGTGGCGCACGGGCTTAGTTGCTCCACGGCATGTGGGATCTTCCCGGACCAGGGATTGAACCTGTGTCCCCTACATTGGCAGGCGGATTCTTAACAACTGCATCACCAGGGAAGTCCCCCATATTCTCTTAGTATTGAAAACCATAGTGGGCCCTGTTTCACTGGTTATTTGTCTGAAAAACAACAGGCTTGGCCTGGAGGCATTAGAAGATGCCATTGATTTAGCCTCTGTAATTCCTTCAGCTCAGAAACAGCTAAGCTGAAAGCTAAAAATATTGGGGTATAAAGGCAAGATGGAGCATGGCTAGATAGTTGGATGGGGGGAGGAGGGAGGAAGGGAAGGAGGAAGGGAGAAAGAGAGTGAGTTCTAGACGGAGAGAGACACGGACTGCAATAGGGAGACAGAGACGGAGAGAGATGTGTTACTCAGAGGAAAACGGAGGAATCCTATTTAACATCCCTCTTAATTTTTTTTTTTTTTGCGGTACGCGGGCCTCTCACTGTTGTGGCCTCTCCCATTGCGGAGCACAGGCTCCGGACACGCAGGCTCAGCGGCCATGGCTCACGGGCCCAGCCGCTCCAGGGCATGTGGGATCTTCCCGGACCGGGGCATGAACCCGTGTCCCCTGAATCGGCAGGCGGACTCTCTACCACTGCGCCACCAAGGAAGCCCTAACATCCCTCTTCTTTGCATTCCTAGGCCTTCTCAAGTGAGAGAGGAGTAGAATTCCAGCCAGCACCGGGGAAGTGGACGTAACCCTGACGTCCCCCGGAGCAATGCCAATGAGAGTTCTCAACCATGTATGTCACAGAGGAGAAAGGAATTATTGAGGACCCCTGCTCTAGAGAGCAGCATGTTGAGTCTGTGATTTTGTGCAGCAGGTGAGCAGGGAGAAAAATGACAGCTGCCTTGTAAGGCTCCATTAGCACAACACCCTTCTTGACTAAGCTGGAGAACCAGGATCAGCATGGACAGTCAGATATTTAGGGGGATTTATTATGTTCGTTAGTGTACTCTACAACCTAACCATCACAGAGATGCACATGTACCCCCTAGGAAATATTTCCATAACTGGACTGTTTCTTCCTGGATCTTCCAGTAATTTCTTGTCTCACTCAATCTGTGGGCATTATTTATGTATTGCCAGTGGTGCTGGGGCCTCTGCTTCCCCATTTCTGGAGCTGGCAAAGCAGATAACCAGAGCTCTGATTTGGTCAGGATCATACTGGCAAGGTCACACTGTCCCCAGCTGCAGTATGTTGGCAGCAGAGGCAAGCATAATCACTAGTTGACATTTATTAAGCACTTGCCATGTGCCAGGCACTAGAAGAGGCTTACTTGGATTTTATTTTATCCTCACAATAGCCCAGTGAGGTAGGTACTAAGCTAATCAGTGATAGAGCCAGGATTCACATCCAGGTCTATCTGACTCCAAAGCTGATGTCCTTTCAAATACACACAAGGCTGCATGATTAATTTATTTAAAGAGATCTTTGAACAGCCCCAACTACAGTTGGTTAGCACTAGGTGAAACCTCAAAATATGCCAAGCCTATGTGTTATTTACCCCTTGTTATTAAAAGTCCTTTTCAAATGTCTTATGTTGCTTTCCTGCCTAATTAATGAGTGTACTTTCTGGGGTAGATTTGACTTTTTTGTTGTGACCAAAAGTCTCGCACTATCCTGGCTGGGGAATATTGGAGGGAAAAGGCAATTCAGCTATAAACGTACTGATTCTCGGGCACACTCCACTGCAAGTTGTTCTTAGGAATACATTCTGACATTGGCTTATGTTTTTGTCATTTGCTTTTTTCTACAAAGGAGCAACAGCAGAGAGGGAGGGGGAGGGAGGGGGTGGGGAGAGAGAGAGAGAGAGAGAGAATGTGTTTGGGGCTTTCGTTTTTCACAAGCTTTTGTGATATTAGACTTAGTCTAATAGCTAAACTAAGGCACTGTTGACATCATCATCACATCAAACTACAGCGCTTATTTGAAAAGTTCAGTACTTGACCATTTGATTGCAATGCTCATAGAGCATACCACAACTGTGAAGTGAAAATACACACACACACACACACACACACACACACACTCTTTCATACACAGAAGCAAAACTAGGGGTTTTAGTGGTAGTCACAGCCTACTGTCTTAAAAGAAATACGTGGCCCTCAATGAGAGGAAATGACATAATCATGAGATCATAGTACGCAGGACATGGACTCCAGTGATGCACATGTAAACAACTCAATCTGAACATAAAACCGCACCACGCTGAATCCACACAGAACAAGCAAGACTTCACCTCTTCTCTCTAAAGCAGGAAAGTTTTCCATTTGGATCCTGCCAACCAAAACCAAAGGACTATTGGTGTGTTTAGTTTATTTATGAAGCTCTGTGCTCCTGACTCTGCTCATCTAGAGACTGCTGAAAAGATAAACAGGCCTGTCCGTTACGAGACAATTTTGGCAAAAACAGCTTGGAGTCAGTCTTCCTGTGGCATCTGCTACCAGGGTCAGCTCTGGGTAGAAGTGTAAAGTGAGCAAGAATTGACTTGACCATCTCCTATTCCCCTTCTGTACTCCTTTTTCTCCATTTTAGCATCCCCTCCCCAGCTTAATTCATTTAAGCCAATATTTGTGGAACTGAATTCAACATTTATGGTATTGTTTACCAGGCACTGTGCTTGGCTGCTCTGCCCTGGTCCTGCAATAGTCCTGGCCTTCACCAGTATTTGAAAATTGAATTTGGTCTTTGTCTTTCCATAGCCTGAGCTTATGTGAAAAACACCTCAGGCTGAGAGGATTGATTCATTTCCAGCCTCATCTGCAACTGCCTGCAATCTAATTTTTAAATTGATGCCTCTGAATGTTATACACACACACACACACACACACACACACACACACACCTTCAGCCTTGGTTGTCTGGTTTGAAGGAGAACAGCTATAGTGATCTACGAGTTCTCTTTATTGCTTTCTTGATGAAGGGGTGTGTTAAAGGCTCGAGATAGCTCAACAGTAATATTGAGAAAGGGTAACTGTCCAAACACAACCAAAATGATGTTATTTTGGAGAAAAAGTGAAGTGTTTGAAAAGTACATGCTGTTTCCTTTCATCATCACTACCCCTACATTTTTTTTAAGTGGAATGATTCCAATTTCTCCCCAAGGGCTCCATTTTCACAGAGGCTAACAGAACCCACCCACACAGGTATGGTAACATACAAAGGGCACAGCACTCAGCTGGACATCCTGAGACCAGGCTCCAAGCCTTGTGTTGTGCAATTGGCCGAAGTGTCTTGCTATCTGGGAGCAGAACTGCAGCATACATTGCCATAGAAAGAGCACCGGACAAGTATTAGAAAACCAGGATGCTAGGCTGACCTCTGCTATGAACTAGACGCGTGACTCTGGGAAAGCGACTGACCCTTCTTAAGTCCTTATGAGGTCAGCAAATGTGTTTGTTGGTCTCATGTGATGTGTGAACATGTTCAGATACAACAAGAAAATCTGTAATGGCTCCTTGTGGCTACCATGTATGCTCAGTCTTAACAGTTTAAGTGCTTGCTGGGAATAACCCAATGGATCAGCAAAAGGATTGACTGTGGCTTGATGTGTCAGACGGAATAACAGATTCACATTATCGAAGGGAACCAAATTAAATATGGTGGCCTGGTCTGGCTGGTCTCTGATTAACCTCTGCCAAACCTATGCTTCCTGATCTCAGTGGTATGGCTCACTGTTAGCACAGAAGAAACTGCCTGAAACTACCTCCCTGAAAGTCACTGCCAGGGTAGTCTGGCTCTGCTGCTCAGACATATCCCATTCCATCTGTTCCTCCCTGAAACAGAGGGCTGGTACCCAGCTTCAGATCCAGGCAATAAAACGGAGCAAGCAGAATGACGCAACTTTCACGCTGTAGGTTTCTTAAGCTACTCGGCATGCTACGCTGCACGTCAGTTGGCCCCAAATGGATTGAAGTTGGAAAAAAAAAGACAGAATTGGCCATTCAGTTTTAGCTTTGACCTCATCCGCAACTTTAACTTGTTTTTTATCAACATTAAAGGACTCTGCCTGTCTTAGTGACTAATATGCATTTTCCTCTTCTGACCTGGCCTTGCCTCCTGAGGGGTAAGTGGAGAAAATGAATGGGTTCAAAGGTCACTTCTCAGAAGCCTTCATTGATATCCCCACATGAGGTCTTCCCCACCAACAGCCCCCCGTGACTGCCGCACTGTAAACACCATGTTGCCATCCTCTGTCCTCTACGAAGACTGTGAGTTCCTGAGGGCACCTACTGTATCTTGCATTTGTCTCTGTGGCCCAGGGTCTAGCACAAGGGCACACAGTGACAGCTCGATAGATTTTACTGATTACTATTACTATTATTGGTGCTAAAGAAGGGTTTTACCAAAATTGTTCATTGGGAGACCCCATGTAGGCACACAATATCCTCTCCAAGCCTCAATGTCCTCATGTATCAAATGGAAATAATAATAGTGCCTACTTCCTGAGCTTCTGGTGGGTGAGAATTAATGACACGAATTGTATCAAGTGCTCGGGGACAGAGATTGGCCCATAGCACTCACTCAACACATACTAGTTGTTACTATTTTTAGTCATGAGGTATATTTGAGGCAGCTTGACTTGTCTTCAAAAAAAGAGGAGGCCAGTTTCTTTCCAGAGAAGGAAAGAAGACACCTTCTGTCTCCGAGCCTGTATCTGGCCTCAAAATAACAGAGGAATTCTTAAAAACTGCTCCATATCCCCCTGTCATGAGGTCAAATAACATGAGAAAACCCAGCAGGACAGCACCCACCCTGGATGCTGTCCACTGTGAAAGGCACCACGGGGAAAACCCCGGGGAGCAGAAGCCCACCTAGCCCCCTGCCTCCCCACCACACACTCCCAAACCCAGGAAGTAACCACTGTCTCTGAACTATAACAACACACGTGCCTAAATGTTGATAGACACTGTTCTAGAGAGTGTGGGAAAATGCCCCCCAGATAGCCTCACCATATTCATGGAAGGTCAGTACTGCTGCTGTTGACAAAAATATCCTGGGGAGAAAATGTGCAGAAAAGAGTTTAAAAAAAAAACAAACCCAACAACTTCCCGTCAACTGATGGGAGATAAGAGAAAGGGAACCTGAAACATATCCTTGAAGAGAATACTGGCTATTGGAGAACTTTTTAATCCTCATTAATAATCCCTGAAAAGAAAGAAAAATTGAAAAGAACCAGCACAATCTGTGAGTCACGTACATGGCAGATAAAAGACACCTAGCTCAGAACATGCGGGAAGGGAGGCCCTCACCATGGCAGAAGTTTGGGAGGTGTCCAAATCCAGCAAGTGGGATATAAGATCATGTTTATCTACTTAAGAATGTATTTATGCAGGCCTCCTACTGTTAACAAGCCGGGTATGGTATTAGCTATGCGTTCTTTATGTCATCTGAACTCCAATTCTACCAACTGCTCCACGGGGACTCTTCACTCACAAGGTAAGAGTCTGAGTTCCCGCAAAGCCAAAAGAAACAAAACAATGCTCCTTTCAAAGTGCAACAGCAATCACAAACATCCTTAATTATACATCAGGGTCTAATAAACGGAGACTGTGCCCTGCAGTTGTCAGCAGGACAGGTGTGTACAAGATACCCAGACCAGGGCCTGCCGTTTCTGCAAGCATGGATTTCAAAGCGATTCTCCAAGGCCACGTCTGTTAACCGCGGGCGCATGCTGACGGTGAATTGGGACTAATTTGGAAACATTCAGCTGCTTGGGAATGTGTGTATCAATTCCCTTCTTTCATAATTTATTCAGCATTTTGATTGTGGTGCTCAGCAATAAATAAATGAAACGAGTTCTAACTGCTCTGAGATTTCGTCTTCTGTCTTCACCACTGCTTTTGATATTCTCCAAGATAGCCCACATTCAACTTTCTATGCAAACCTGAAATGGTATTCAGGAGGAGAAGGGAGAAAAAAAAGGGAGCCAATAGCTCTTTCACTTTGGGAGTTGAAAATAAGATCATATTCAAAGTGCAGCATTTATGGTCCAATGCTGAACACATAAAATATATGACCGTTACAAATTCACCTTTCATGGCAAAGCCATGCTCTTGTAGTGATATATCTTATTGCTAGATTAGAGCTTTTAGCATGATGAAGGCAGCTTTCATCTTCTCCTAGATGCAGGCTGGGTTCTCCTTTGGGGCTGTATTTCTGCCTGTCACAATGTCCCACAGCCCTGAGACAGAGGGCTTACAAGAGGACCCGAGTCATTCACCAAAGGGCTGCAGCCACTTCAAAGGGGGAGCGCCTAATTGGAGGTATGTCATCTGCATGGGATCACACTGTTTCAGACTGCCATTCTCTGTTGAATCCAAAGGGAGAGGTCAGCCAATGTTGCTTTCTGGAATCAGCCCAAAGAGGTAAATCTAACATCACAAATATTCAGCCAATACAAGTTTTTGGCAATAGCAAAAAGACAGTTTCGGGTAGGTCATGGTACAGGTTAGTTGCTAGGAAAAGAGTACACATATCATGTACATCAGTGACATGGTTACAATGCAAATGTAATTAAACCAGGATAGTTATGGAATGGCTTTCCAGATTCTTCTAAATCCACCCCAAATCTTAGTGTATGGATCAAAGACAGATTTTCATGTATTTTGCAAATCATAAAATGATTGATCAGTGCCGCTGCTTCTTCTTTCTTCAACTTTTGAGACTCAATAGTCCAAATCTTGCATTGCTATAAGTCCTTGCCCATCAAAATCAGCCCTAAAAGCTATCTTTCCAAAGTCATCTCTTGACTTCCGCCTCCCTCTCCTCCCCCTTTCTTATTTCTTCATGCACCCAGTATTCCTGACACATGCCTTACTCATTTAAATTCCCCAGTGACTAGCCCAAAGCGAAGCACACAGAAGGCATTCCGCAAATCTTTGAATGAATATGAATGAATGACAACATGAGGACAGTACATGGCTTTGTGATAGCTATGTTGGATGCACAGGGGCACTTTTCACTTACTTCCCATTCTTAGATGTGTTCCGGGCCTTTGTGGATGACGGAGAGTTGGCGCCTGGATTAGTGTTTGGAGAACCCCATCTATCCTTACTATACCCACAAAAAGAATAGAAAAATATATACAACAATGACCACAGAAACAAAAAGAAATTAGTTATTTCATTTAAAGACTTTCAAGGTGCCTCTCTTTCAATATCTTAATCTCCCTCTTCCCCCCCGCCCCCCCCCGGGTGTGTGTGTGTGTGTGTGTGTGTGTGCGCACGTGCGTGTGTCTCTCTGTCTCTCTCGCCTGTCAAAATAAAGCGTGATCTTATCCAGTGCTGCCCTTCAAAGGTACAGAGAGTGGGAACCATTGGTCAAGTTCAAAGAAAGCTATTTTTTGGCATTCAAAGCTTGAGCTGGTGGATGCCATTAATGACAGCGCCACAGCCCAGGCCCCAAGAGAGGCTCTGGCCAAAAAAATAATGTATAAAAATAACTAGTCTTTAACATAAAATCCTTTATTTCCTGTCTCTGGGTTCTCTGTACTTCAAGTTCAGTTCTGAAGCTGCTGACTTGTTGTGAAGTATGTGGATGCCAAATGACTTCTAAAAGTCTTTGGGAGATACTATCAGATGAATTAATAATTTTCACTCATAATGTTAACATGGGAAGACCGTGAATTCAGATATTCTTTCAGGAGAAGCACCACCTGCTTCATGAGTAATTGAATTTAAATCTCCACCTTCAATAACTCCACAGCCTATGTCAAACCTTGGAAACAATTACGAAATAAATCACTAGGAAGGTCTGCTTAATCTCTTCAGGTTAATAAACGCAGACAAATTAATCACTTGAAGGTAAACAAAAAGGAATAATTGATTGGAGGCTTCTTGATTACTTTATTCTATTTTCTTTATCAAACTATTTTTACCATTATCTTCGATTCAGCTGCTCTGCCTTGAAATTATTACTTTACTTCATCTCCAGATTTCCATGGAAACCAAATCAAAGCCCTTTTCCCCACTTGATGATGTGTGGAATTATTTATCCTGATTTCATCAGAAAGAATTTTTTTTGTTACTAAGATCTACGTCAACATAACCCTTTATAAAAAGTGAAGGTAAAAAAGAAAAATGCATATCTTGGCTTTCAATGAGTATAATAGAGCCTTCCAAAGGCACAGAATATTGTCTCAGAGAATGTCAAAGAGCTTTCCAGATATTTATGAATCTTTTAAGTACCTCAGAAATAGGTGCCTGCAAGTAGCTGTATTTAGGTGTGGGGTGAGGTAGGGTGAGAGGGTGGGTCACAAAAGATATTCTGCCTCACATCCATCAGCTTTAAGTGGCTACGTGGATGTGTCTGGAACAAGAGATAATTATGGGTTCCTGGCGATTGCCAAGGCAATACAGATGTGTGTGAGCACAGGGCTAATCAGACAGATAGCGAAAGTTCCAGCAGGTAGGATTCAGTGTCCAGGAGAGCTCCAAAGCAGTCCTTTGAAGTGGGAGTCACCAAGGTGAGCTCCAATCCTGCTGAGGTGGGTGGCTCTGGAGAGAGTAGGCGCACAGTCCGTCTCCCAGGAGGTGTCAGAAGCCCGCCGAGACAAAGTGCTGAAGAACTCATGCAGCACTGCCCCTGCCCATCCATGCTGACTTCCTGGCAAAGAACTCCTTAACCATCCCTGGGACCATAGCAGCTACCATCCACATTCAGAAACCCCCTCAGAAAGGAAGTGATAACTTGACAAAAGACTGGAACTCAGAAGAATTCAAAAGTGTCTCTTCCAGAAGGCTGCTGCAGTCTCATGCAGAGGATGAAATACGCTGTGTGTTGCAAAATTCAAGCGGGTCTCAATTCCCTCACTTCCACACTCAGCTCACTGGCCACTGAGCCTTCCTCCTCCCACCCCCTCACTCAAACTGGAGGCAGTGGGAAACTTTGCTGGAAGCCTTCTGAAACAAGGGATCTTTTGATCTTGCAGGCTGCTAGGTTCAGAGTAGTAGGTGGTCATTCAACACCCTGTCTCCCAAGTCACTAAGTTCAGGCATCCACGTTCTTTTGAATAAAAGACACCCATTCCCACTGCTGTATTCCCAAGTCTGTGCCTTTCGAGCCAAGGGTCCTTTAAAATCTGCATGACAAGTGACCCTCTTTAAGCTCAATGCAGGTCACTGCAGGACATCAGGGAAAGCTGTCAGCTGGCTGTGGCAGCCTCATTAACAGCTGCTTTGGAGGTGGGAGGAGGTGGTGGTCCTGGAGCAGTCTTCCTTTAAGTGATCGAAATAAGGACCCCCTCTGACCAAGTGCCAAATCCTTTAAGGGCAGATCTGAGTGGAATAAACACAAAACTTGCTCAGAGAAAAATCACAGACGGAAGGTACGGCACCAAGACTGGAGGTGAAAGTAATCAAATAACTCAAAATGTTTGTTCCGTGCCAATAGCAGATCCACTGACAGTGGCAACAGGTATATGAAAGTGGGGGAGTGGCCAGCAGAATGGTGGCAGGCTTGGATCCTAGGAGTTTAATTCTGTAGATGTACTAAGGAACTGTTGTATAGAAAGGCTGGCCTAACACTGAGGGAAAAGTGCTCCCCTCAAAGTTCCAGGCTGAGTACGTAAATCTGGACAAGATGCTATGATTCTGAAACTTTGAGAAAGAGAGACCCCAAGTTTTCCAGAAGTGCTCCACGAGAGAGAAAGAGAAAATCCTGCAACTGCAGACTGTGTGGGAGCCTCAGAGATCTGGAAAAACATGGGTCAATGATCCAAAGATTAAGATGCTGCCGAGGATGCTGGCCACTGAAAGAAGCATGTGGCAATCCCAGGGATTTACAGGAATAAGCCCTGACTTCTTTTAGGATACCTGGATGATAACTTGGGGGTATATGAGATTGGGGGGGCTGCCTGGAATTAGAGCTAGTTTCCAACTTACACATCTGAAACAGGCGCACCCCAGTTGTCATTATTTTGTCTGTCTCTAGACCACTTGTCAGCCCTTTTGACTTTCATCTCCTCTTTGGGTTGCGATATTAAAAGCTATGGCCTGAAATCCCAGGGGGCATGGATCCAGGCTTCTCCCACTCCTCAGGAGTAGCTATCTTATTCCTGGGGTAAGATTCTTTCCTCTCTCCCTCCCAAGCCGGCCTCATCAAAGACCTATGGATACAATTCCAGGTGGGTTCCTGATTGGAAAATTTAATGAATGCCAGCACTCGCTCTGTCTGTTTGGTCAGCTGTCCATCAACATGTATCGTAAACCATTTCCCACCGGCTCCATAAATGTCTCCAACACCAGAAAAGTGAAAAATAAAATTCTGCAGTATTATGCACATTGTATCCAGGTGGGAAAACTGTGACTAACCCAACTCTTCAGCATTTTCAAAGTGTTTCTGATTGAATAATTTGATGCTGAAATGGCATCCAGGGTACTTAACCCAAAATGGCAATCAGATCCACTCCAATCTGGATTTTTCTCTTAGGTCAGAGAGGTACTTGAGGGAGAAGAACCTAGCAGTTTCAAACACCCTCGACTCACTTTCTTGATGGGTGGCATACAGAAACTTCTGCATTTCCGGTAGTACTTCGTAAGCTCTTTTTGGAATTAATTCGTCTCAGACCCATGAGAAATAGTTGTGTTGCTCTAACTAAAACAGCACTGAATTTTTAAAAATTAATTTTCAGGGCCCTAGGAATTTGAAATTGTATTTCAGAAGAGAGAGTTGGGCTATAATACTCATTGTCTACATATCTTTTATTTGGCACTTAGCATGTGGTGCCTGTAGTGTTGTTTATATTTTACTGTTTATCCATCTCTCCAACTGGCTCTTAAGAGGGCACTCCAAAAAATATGTGTTGAACAAATAAATGAAAAAGCTGGGCTTCCCTGGTGGCGCAGTGGTTGAGAGTCCGCCTGCCGATGCAGGGGACACGGGTTCGTGCCCCGGTCCAGGAAGATCCCACATGCCATGGAGCGGCTGGGCCCGTGAGCCATGGCCGCTGTGCCTGCGCGTCTGGAGCCTGTGGTCCGCAATGGGAGAGGCCACAACAGTGAGAGGCCCACGTACCACAAAAAAAAAAAAAAAAAAAAGAAAAGCTGCATTTCAGCTCAGTGGAAAAGGAGTGCCATGACTGTATCAATGTCTGGCCCCAGTGGGAGATAAGGAAGTGGTGACACACATGTCCCATATTTTCCATGCCTAAGGAAGAACGGTCTGGGAAAACTGGATTCTAGTTACTGATGGTTGATGATCTTGTGGATCACAAAGAGGTGAGCTTAGAAAGGACTTGCTTGGATGGTTGGCTAGTGCCGCGAATAACAACAAAAAGTCTGTTGCATTTGTATGGCTTTTAGTGTTTTTCCAGTGTGTGCTCTTGTAAGTGGTAACAGAGATGAAACCCAAGCTATTGTTAAGGGTTTACTTCAAGTCTCTCTGGGGAAATGGTAGCTACTCTTTGCTCCCTAGAAATGACCCTTGGCTTCTCAGAGCTCAGAGCTCCCAGGATAAGGAAATGTACTTTACAAATATAGAGTCTAGCATGCATAGAAGCTCATCTATCTCCTTCCCAAAAGGTGCTTGAGTGCCCTCTACAACATATCAACCCACCAAGTGGTTGTCTTTTGAAGCCTTTTAAATCATGATTGCTTCCCCATGAAAGCCTGCTTTTCTATTTTCTAAGAGGCTCACGTTGCTGAAGTATTTTTGCCCTTGTCCTGTTACTGAGCAAGACAGCTCTTCAAATATTGATTTCCTTTAATTAGAGCTGATGAAGATTCTTCATTTCATTTTTCTGTCTTGCTAGGTTATGTCCTGAGTGGTTTTCTTTCTTGGTTCCAAACTTTTTCTTCTACACGAAGTGTCTATAAAGTCGAGTCCATGCCTCTTTAAGCATCCTCTTCCCATGATCTATGATTTCTATTAATCATCAAGCAAAGAAAGTTCAGTTCACTAAGCTGTGCTTTCCTTTAGCTTCCTCCCCTAGGTTCCCTTTGCTTAACTGTGGGCAATGACTGAGGGTTTTTAGACAAGAGAAGATGCTCATCTTTATTGCTGTGAAGCCCCCATTGTGGCTACAGCCTCTCAGAAACAACCTCAGGCATTCAAAGCATTTACTCAGGAATCTCGAGTTCTAATCCTGGCTCCCAGGGAGGCATGTGACTTCCTTTTGTCTTAGGATTCGCCTCTCTAAAGCAGAGGGCACTCAGCTGATCAGGTAAACCATTCACACAGAAGCGCACAATTACTTTGTAATTGCAGAGCTCTTGGAAAAGGCAGCTGGGACACTCACATTATCTTGGCCTCTCCCCTTCCATTAACTTTTCACTCTAACAACTCACCACAGGGGCACTGGGGACTAGAGCAATAAGCTTATTGATTATTGTTGCCCTTTTGCTCTCTTCACCTCTTGGCACATGCTGTTTCTGCCCAAAGAAGGCGGTCACATCCCTGAATGCCTCACTGGCATCAGGAAAGAACATGATCAGTTCCTAAATTATATTATTTTCTCATTTCGGCTGGCTATTCACTTAAGTCTTTACCAAGAGCTTGGATGTTGGCTACAGACTATCAGAGGACACTGGAACTGTGTCTCACCACTATTGCATTCACATACAGACCTGGGTTCCTCCATCAGATAGGGGATTGAGAAGCAAAAAATATATATATATCATAGTTCTGGTATTGGATGGTTTAGGGTGATTGAGACCTGAAATATGATGGGAACCTGGACCACAATAGTTGTTATGGGGGTGGAAAGAAGGAAACCACGCACGGCATAGCAAAAGGAAATGACTGAACTTGAGAACTGACTCCATCTGGAGAATGAGAATAAAGTCTACATGAGGCTGCTGAGAAGGTTTGGAAGCTGAATGACTGGGAAAACAGAGGTGCCAGTGAAAGAGACAGATTCGCTGGGAGGGGGATCTGGACTAGAGGGGAAGATGATTGACTTGGCCGGGAGCATATCGAGTTGGGGTGTTGATGGACAATGTCCAGCAGGCAATTAGAGAGATGGCACAGCAGCTCAAGAAGAAAGAGACAGGGTCAGATGTACAGTCATCGCTCCCAAGTGGGAGTCAAAGCTGTGAGATAAGCTGCAAAGCCTGATGGGACAGCAATCCATTGTGATTAACGAGCGGATGTTTGGGGCAGGGGACAGCCTGTACCAGAACCCACTTTCTTCCACCCCAGTTTGTGATGATTTACAAGTGGGTTCCAAAGTCTTATAATGCAGGGGTTCAAGGAAAAGAGCCTGAGCCAGTTCACTTACTCGTATAGGGTTCAATGCTAAAGTTAATGAGGGAAAGTACAGGCCTCAAGCCTTTTTCGGTCCATAGGCTGCTATGGGTCTGTGCCCATAGGCTGCTTCTTCCCATCCTCTTAGCCCAGCCAGATTGCTTACAGGTCACAAGGCGAGCTGGACACCAAGGGGAGAGGTGGGTGGCAATCACTGTCAACCCATTTCCCAACGACACCTCGCAGTACATCCCAGGCTGCTGTCACCTCAGTGTAAGGAGGGCAGCCTGGCAGAGAAGCAAAACTGAGCTTTAGACTTTGGCTTCACTTGCAGCTCATGTCCCTTCCTCTTTGCTCCCTTTTTCCAAGGACTAACCACATATCAGAGACTATACCTCCCATTGATCGTGCTAAAATCCACTCCCATTTTTTGGCATGATTCCCTTCCCTTTTCCTGTTCTCAGCCTTTGCACTGTGCCTCACGAACTGGCATCCTCAGTCACCCTCTCTTAGCATTCCTAATAGTACAAGGATGACACAACTAGTAATATCACAGTTGGGGGTGGGGGCAGCCTGCCTGGGAGAAAATCAAGGGCTTTGCCCTTGAAGAGCCAAAGTACCTCATGCTTCCTGAGTTGAGCTGTGTTCAGGAGGGCAATGTTTAAGGACCTGTGGCCATTACCTTTCCCAAATTGAGGCAAGCTTTGGCCTCAAGCTCTCGATCTGCAACCGACCCACTGAATCACCTAACTTCTCTGGGTCTCAGTTTCCTCTTCTGCGAGTCCTACTTCTTAAGGCCACATCAAAGTTTTGAAAATTATAAAACATTAAATAATATATTCACTCAAAAACGTTTACTGTGTGTTTTCTGTGTGCCCTTCATCCTGTTGGGCCCTGGGGATATACTGATGAGTGGGACAAGGTTCCTGCCCTCAGGCAGCCCAAAGGCTAGTGCAGGAGGCAAGCACATTGACAGATACAAAACGACACCTTGTACCAAATGGGACAAAGCAAGTGTGAAAAGATACTAGGGAAATAAACCAGACGGCAACCACCTATGCTTAGGGGAATCAGGGAAGGCAAAGGTAAAGCTGAATTACTATGATGAAATTTATGATTTTTGATTTGTTAAAAATCATAAATCAGAAAATGAAACCTGGGTTATGAGAATTTTCAGAAAATAGAACGAATTATGCCTATCCTTAGTTTGAAACACTTATCTGCCAACAGTGGTTCATAGACTTAGACATGAGAATAACCTGGAGAACTTGTAAAACCCAGATAGCTGGGTCCTACCCCCAGTCTCTGATTCAGCAGATCTAGGAAGCGGGCCTGAGAATTTACACTTCTACCAAGTTCCCAGGTGATGCTGATGTTGCTGGCCTATGGAGCACACTTTAAGAGCCACTGCCTCATCGCTTCTCCGCCTTTCTGCTAAGATCAAGTGGGGAGAACCACTGCCTCACAAGAAGCATGAGACAGCCACACTTAGTGGCCACTGAGGGATCACAACCTGCCGTATCCATTGCCCCTGCTTTCCAGGCAACACAATTAGAATCTTCTGGATGAAATATCCCCCCTGTACTGCTACTGATTCAGGAAAAGGCAGACGCCAAGGGGCTGCCAACATCCATCTCTGGAGAAGCTCCTCTTTCCTGAGGAAGTGGCAATTACTGCAAACATCACAGAGTGGAGCTCAGAGCAGGTGAGACAAAAATTGGCTCGGACAGCAGTAATTGAGCTTGAAGTTCTATTTACTGAAAATGATCTGGCATAATTAAAAATTCACAACTGGAGCCTAGTTGGTGAACATTATGCATTAAGGAGTCCCCAGAGGAGGCCAGAAAAGCCTCAGTGAACATTCTGAAAAAGCCAAAGAGGCCAATTGCTGTGGCAGGAAATAGCACACAGAGAAAAAAGAAAAGTCTGTCCATTTCCTTGGAATTGAGATTCTGACTTTATACTTCAGAATGACATGAACCAAGGGCGTTGCTGGGGGGTGGGGGCAGGAACTGATCATTTATTCATTTCCTTTTCTCTGGTGAATAGTTACTTTGTTTTTACTTTCTACTAACTATGTTCTTATGGGATTTTCAAGAATGTCCACTCTGCCTGCACATTATATATTATGTTCTTTGAGGACAAGAGTAAATTGTGTTCCTGTCTGTTCATAAAGTTTCTTATGACATCTGTCATATAGAAGGTTTTCAATATCTGTTGACTGCTAAGCATCCTGATAAATATGGCTTCTGACATATGTTTGTTGAATTGAACAGACTAACACATATTAGGTTAGAGGTCTGGTAACAGAGTCATGTGCCTTTGGGTTTTTGTTCAAATGACATATCAGACCACACTGTAGGCCTACAAATGTGATAGCCTATCACAGTGCCATGACTGAGCTCCAATGCCCACTGATATGAAACTCAAGTAGGATAAAACCAGTGGGAATCAGCAACTTTGGAGAGTGGCATTGCCCAATGAACTGAAGGCAACTCTAAAGTTGTAGAAAGCGCATGGGCGCTGGCATCAGGCAGACCTGGGGTCATACCCTGTCTTTGTAATAGCTGGATGATCTTGGACAGGTTGGGTGATGGAGGCCGGGTTGGTCCTGCCTAACCAAGGCCTCTGATCTTAACACTGGGGCTTCAGGGCACCAATTCTCTAGCTACATGTTAGTGTCCATAGCCAGGAGCATTCAAATACATTCTTGTGGCTGAACTCCACATCTTAAGTGCTTTCTAAGGGGGTGAATGTATTCAAGATTTAAAAGTGAAGCTGGGGGCTTCCCTGGTGGTGCAGTGGTTAAGAATCCTCCTGCCAATGCAGGGGACATGGGTTCGAGCCCTGGTCTGGGAAGATCTCACATGCCGTGGAGCAATGAAGCCTGTGTGCCACAACTACTGAGCCTGCGCTCTAGAGCCCGCGAGCCACAACTCCTGAGCCCACATGCCACAACTACTGAAGCCTGTGCACCTAGAGCCCATGCTCCGCAACAAGAGAAGCCACTGCAATGAGAAGCCTGCGCACCACAATGAAGAGTAGCCCCCGCTCGCTGCAACTAGAGAAATCCCGCGTGCAGCAACAAAGACCCAACACAGTCAAAAATAAAATAAAATAATCAATCAATCAATCAATCAATCAATAAAAATAAAAGTGCAGCTGGCTCCTTAGAAATAAAATGGAAGGGCCATGTCAACAAGGTGTTGAAAATGCTTTCTGGTGTATTTAGGAAAGAAAAGTTCTCTCAACTCTGCTCTAGTATGTCTCTTAACAGCACTGTGCCTCTAAACCAAAGGTTTTTACAGGTTTCTCTTCATTTATATTGAGAGGGACAGTTAAGGCTCAAAAATATTTCCATTTTCAAAGTGCTCAAGCGTCACTCATTCAGGGATCACACATTTGTTTGACTGCATGTTGTTTCTAAGTAGGGGCTCCTTTGCAAATACTATCTGTTCTATGATGTGTATAGGCAACTTCTAATTTTCTTTTCCGAGTGAAACCCAATAATCAGCTTCTTTCTGTTGTGTTCCAATTTGGAAATCTGAGCATTCTTCTACTGTGTATGTTCATGGGAGATTAAAATAGTGAAAATCCACGGAAACAAATCTTGTTCTCCATCACCCATTAATCACTGTTAAATGCATACTTCTTTCCACGAATATGAGTTTTTAATAACAGTCTAGTCTAACACAGAGCACTTCGCTAAGCCAAAGATTAAGGCTCTTTATTGAATATACCCCACCTCAGGCAATGGAAAGACTCAGAAATATGGAGCTAGAAGGCTCCTTAGAGACAAGAAAGTAGGATTCAGAGAGGAGAATGGATGGACCCAAGGGAGGTATCCAAGCATGGACATTGAGTTAATGATAGAACTTGGCTGGCACCTAGCAAAGCGGGCCAGAGCCCCTATAGAATACAGAACAAGGCAGGAAGGCTTGGGACCAAAGATGAGGTAACATGAATGGACTGTGGCTCCATTTGCCAACATAAGTAGTACAAGAAGGGGGGGAAGCCTTTGGGAGGGTGGAGAGTATGTGGAAGGAGACGAGAGGTTCAGTTTTGGGTTATGTTGAGTTTTCTGTGCCTGTGGGACACAAATTGACAATTGGATATGTGGAGGCAAAACAGCTACATATACCTCAGCTGAAGTATGGTCTCCAGAGACTTGGGAGTCTTCAGCATATTGGTGGCAGTTGAAAATCTTAGAGTAGAAGAGATTATACAGGGAGAGTGTGTAGAATGAGAAAAGAAGAGCCTGGGAGGAAGATTAAGGACAAGCTAGAATGGAGAAAGTGGGCTCATGCAAGCCAAAGGAGAAACTGGATCTGGGAGCATGAATGTTGCAATCAGAAGAGACTCATTTGCTGATTGTAAAATAGTTTTGTGTCTTGGGGTTCCAACTGCTCCATCTTGCTTTCTCCTAGCGCACTTTTCTGATTAGCTGTGGTATTTCATCAGTCATGCTATCCCTTATAATGCCAAGAGTATTTGATAGAGAATGAGCCTTCTTGATCACATGCAACCTGTTCTCATCAATTCCTGGAAAAGATGATCTGAAGTATGCTGAAGGAAGCATCTTGTGCCAAACAAATCCATAATTATAGGCTTCAGACATATTTTTTTCGGTCTGGCCTTATTTATTGAAACATAGGTCAATAAAACAAGAAACTGTTTTAGTGCCTAAACTAGATGAAGCAACTGTACAAAAGTTTATGCAAATATGACTATAATCTCCCAAAGAAAGAACTAGTCTGCTTTTCATTATTGTTCCTGTTGTTTGCTTCCTCTATTATGTACAAAATCAGAAAGGGGCCTTACTGCTACCCGCTTGGTTTTGAAACTTCAAGAAAATCTTGGCTCTGGAATAATCAGAATTCAAGTCAGCCACGTGCCAAGACCCAATTGTTTTGCACTTGGGCAGGCCTGGGCTTCCTGAGAGTCCTGATATCACCTCTGTCACTTCTTTGCAAGATAGGTTCTGTGCTTTGAAATAACGGCCCTCTAGTTCTCCCCAGCTACTAAACAATCAACTTCCTATCAACAAGTTCTTTAAACCTGTACAAACTGGGTGTCCATACATTTCTCTATAGCAAACACTGAAATCACAATGCAAGATCTCCCTGTCTAGGAGCACTTCTTGGCTTAGGGAAAATGGAGAAGTGGAGAGGTAGAAAACCACAGTGATAAAAACATGAAAGGCACAAATGAAGCTTATTACTGCAAAAGTCTAAATGAAGTAAAGAACAAAGTCCTCATGAAAAATGTCCTCCTTACTGACTGGGAGCAGACCCTACTATCAGAAGATCCTCCCCTCTTCTTTAACTCCCTCAGCCTTTGTGAGGAAATGACTGTCTTCACTGTGTTATTGACGCTGTCTATGAAGGAACGCCATGAATGTTAAACCATAGTAAGCCACTTCCAGGTACCTCTCAATGGGGGATAGATGGGTCAGAACACCCCAGCGACGGGTTGTAAAGACTGACTCCCGGGACTTCCCTGGTGGCACAGTGGTTAAGAATCCGCCTGCCAATGCAGGGGACATGGGTTCGAGTCCTGGTCTGGGAAGATCCCACATGCCACGGAGCAACAAAGCACGTGCACCACAACTACTGAGCCTGTACTCTAGAGCTCACGAGCCACAACTACTGAGCCCACGTGCCACAACTACTGAAGCCCACGCACCCTAGAGTCCGTGCTCCACAACAAGAGAAGCCACCGCAATGAGAAGCCCACCCACCGCATCGAGAAGCCCACCCACCGCATCAAAGAGTAGCCCCCGCTCGCCGCAACTAGAGAAAGACCGCTCGCAGCAACAAAGACCTAATGCAGCCAAAAAATAAATAAATAGATTTATTTTACAGAAAGAAAAAGAATGACTGCCTGTGAGATAGGCAGATAACTTAAGCTCTGAAGGGCTGGAACCTTCACTGGGGTTCAAGAATGGCAGTTAATCATCATGCCCTGGAAGGGGTGGGGGGACCCTGGAAGCAGCACAAAAGGTGCAACCAGGGAAAGCAAGAGTTGACACTTAAAGGAAAACAAGGTGGTATTTATCTCAGGGAAACCCAGAATTGGGAGGCAAGGCACCCAGATAGATGCATAAAATGGGTATAATGGCTTAGGGGCAAAAGAAATGTGCTTCCTAAAGCTGTTCAATGCTTCTCCTGGGATTCTCAGAATTATGGATTTTGTGACTCCTGTCTACTCAATGCTAATTGTGTTTTCCTTTTGTTTTCTCAGTGTGATTTATTAAGGTTACCTGTGATATTCTCAGCTTCTCTGGGGCTTATGGGAGGACTGTTCAGCATTAAAGTTCCAGAAACTCAAGAGGGAGCTGAAACCCCAGGGGGAAAGTGTGACCCTCTTACTCTCAAAAAGGTTTGCTGTTTTTTTCTTTGAATTTCCTTCAGGAGCTCTTGCTCTACTCATTTCTTGTAGGCCTGGGTAGGAGTGTTGTTTAAATTAAGGAGACATGGCCTTTACCACCTGCTTGCCAGAATGTCAAAACTCAGCCAGACCTTGTCAAGGCACATTGTCCAACTGCCCATGGTTCTAGAGAAAGGTTATCCATGGCCCATGCAAGACCATGAACTCCAGGGAGTCAACAGCTTGCAGGCCTGGGTTCCGACCCATCTAATTTTGGTTTCTGGGCACGGTACAGAATCTTTGTTTTCCTAGACAGCATCTCTTCTGGAACAGACTGTGCCCTTCAACAAACGAGCAGACGGAGCAGAGCCAATGTTTAATTCTGTCAAGTGATGGCCACGAACTGAAAGTCAAGTAGAGCGCCAACAGCAGCAATCCTAGCATCAGTAACTACCACAGGTCAGTGATCTCCGTGCTGAAAGGTTCTGGCTTAAGTGGAAATTTCCTTCTTGGCAGTTTTATACAACTGGCTCCAGAGATAAGAAAAAAACAGGGAGGTGAACACTGCTCTATGCACTCCCTTCCCACTTTTTCTGATATTTGGAGGCATCGAGAAATTACGATGAAAGATGTATCAATATATAGGGGAAAAGCATCAAATCTAGTGTGGAAATAGGGGCTGTGACTAACGGAAACACAGTTTATTCCAAGGAGCACAAGGTCAGGGATAGTAGCATGGGCCAGGGAGAATGCAGGTTGGTGTTAGACCATCACAGGCTAGGTCACAGCAATAATTTTTTGTAATTTATAACCTACCACTATCCCAAATTAAAGGTAGCTTATCCTAAGGTACACCTATAATACGACCCTGGGAAAAAACAAGATCAATAAACATATTTTTAAAAGGGAGAGAGACTCGATCTCAAAATCTTAGGCAGCAGGATTACTGAAATTGATGGCTAGAGTTAGCTCTGAGTTTCCTAGCAATGAAGGCCATAAGGGAAACAAGTTGGATAACAGTGTGTTCAACTTGCGATAAAAAGGAAGGGCATCTTTTTGTCAGGAGAGTCAAACTTATTCCTGGTGCTGAGTCTAAGAAGCACAGATTTTTCTGGAAATACAGAAGCATTCTCCATAGGACAGTATCTTATATAGACTTTTTAAAAGTCAAGTTGACCTACTATATATAAAATAGATAACTAATAGGGACCTCGTGTATAGCACAGGGAACTCTACTCAGTACTCTGTAATGACCTATGTGGGAAAAGAATATAAAAAAGAATGGATACATGATACATGTATACATATAACTGATTCACTCTGCTGTACAGCAGAAACTAACACAACATTTTATATCAACTATACTCCAAAATATATATATATATATATATATATATATATATATATATATATATATATATATAGTTTTTTTTTTTTTTTGCGCTATGCGGGCCTCTCACTGCTGTGGCCTCTCCCACTGCAGAGCACAGGCTCCGGACGTGCAGGCTCAGCGGCCATGGCCCATGGGCCTAGCCGCTCTGCGGCATGTGGGATCCTCCCAGACCGGGGCACGAACCCACATCCCCTGCATCGGCAGGCAGACTCCCAACCACTGAGCCACCTGGGAAGCCCCTAATAAAAATATTTTTAAAGAGTGAAGTTGAGTGCAGTATAATTTCCAGACTATAAAATTCATCCATGTTTAGCAGCTGAGGATATCATGTTAGAAGGTAAGTCAGTGGCCGCAACCTGCAGGCAGCTAAGCTAATGTGGTGTAGGTGCAGCCTTCCTGGTGATCTAAGCAGCTACTGGGGGAGAGGGTGGGAAACCTAGAGGCATGCATTTGGACATGGGCCCTAGACCAATGGTTCCCAAACCACACGCTCATTGGACTGCAGAAAGGATAGATCCCACTGAGTCATCTTATGTCAGTGGGCTTGGGGCTTTCCATGGCTTTCTTCTCCCAGTTTCCCTTGGACTTCTTTCTAATTCTTTGTTCGGGACCCCTGGGGCACTGCTCTCCTGTCAAACTCTTTTATGATTATCTCCTCCTTCCATTGGCAATTCTCCTTCTGTGCCTCCTATCAGTTCCTCAAGGCAGGGCACTGGCTCATCACCTGAATTGCAAATCTAGTGATCTGATGGTCTTTGCAGACTCGGAGACCAGTTTTTTCTTTCTTGCTCATAGCTTACCGAGGAAGAGAGTAAGGAAATAGATACCTTTCCCCAAGGCATACTCCCGTTTAATCAAAGAAGACACAAAAAGGCACCAGGCCAAACAAAAAGGCTCCCTCTTTCAAGACCTTAGCAAATTAAAACCCACATTAATTAATTCTCTGGCCTTTTAATTGTTCCTGGATTAAATATACTGGGGTGATTTTTCATTCCAGCCCAGGTTTTCACAAGCTCAGTAATTCACTTAGGGAATTCTGACATCACATATTTGGCCCTACTAGTCAATGAAGTCAAAAGGAGTAACTCATTAGGAAACAAGAGGTATTAATTAGACTTTTGTAAATTTACACTCATAAAAGATGCTAGCTCCATCCAGATTGCTGGAAGGAAAACCAGGCTCAGAGTTACTTGGCAAATAAGGAGTCAAGGTAGGCAGCATGACAAAGTCTTGAAACAGATCTTTAGCAAGACTACCAGGGCCTATATTATACCCAGTGAATGCCAGTCCTCTTAAAGTTGTCACCTGAAGAGACTGTATACAGATTCCAAGGAGGCTGCCAGCATTCACAACGTTTCTAGAGCTCTTCTCTGGGAACTATCTTCACAGACATTTATGAAATATATGAGAGATATCATTCATGACTATGTGGTCACACCTCACTTTTGGCCCTAACCATAGAACCCAGCTTGATCAACCAGTTAGTACCTCATAATTACCTTCTGATGACATCTGACTGATTCCAAAAACCTAATGCACGCTCAAAGGACAAAGATGTCTCCTTCAGTGGGCAGAGTCAAGAGAACATGCTACAGCTGTCGAACATAGTAACCAATGCAGCTACATGGAAAACTTGATTATATTGAAGAAATCGGCACCCTTTTCCATCTATTAATCCTGCTATGTTTGTTAAAAACAAATCTGTTCCATTCTTCTATTCATGGTTGTGCTTTGGCTTCATTCTCCTTTTGATTAGAAATAAATCCTAATATCAGTAGTGCTGGATAAGTTTTTGAGAGTTTTCTTAGTGCATAAAGATGAAAGACCCAGCTACCAAGCTGAAATGCCCCCCTTTTTTTAGCTCCTCCCAACATGTGATCTTTCACTGACTTCTCTAATGGAAATAGTTCTGCTGATGCGTAAGGAAATAGATTCATATGTCAGTGCCTTCAAAGGTCCATTAAACATAACGTTATTTAAAAGCACATTAACTATCCTAACCAGTGTCAGACAACACCAGGGAAGCGCAGGAGTTTGAAGACTAATGCAGAGTTTCAGGATGCTGAATGAGAATGTAAATCACAACTCTCACTAATTAAAATTTTGGCCCTTTGATTGCTCTTGGATTAAGTTCACTGGGGTGATTTTTCATCCCTGCCTGGGTTGACACAAGCCCAGTAATTCACTCTGGCATTCTGACGTCACTTGCATCGCTCTGGAGTCAAGAAAAGTATCTCATTAGGGAGGGAGAGGTATTAATTAGACTTTTGTGAATAGTGACCGTGAGGGATGCTAGCTCCTGATTTCACCCAGATTGTTGAGAAGAGCACCACGTGGACAGATGGAAAATTGGGGTCCTTGTTGTAAGCCATCACACGAGTCCCTCAATTGATTGGTATGCCTCGGTTCACACAGATGAAACATGGGGTAAAACAAGGCAATCTCACTACCTGACTTCACAGACTAATGATGGTGATAAACGGGAGATGTCAGATGACAACAATTTAATTATTTTATAATTAATATGTGGTGATGATTCTGATTTTATACTCGTTATAGCAGTCGAGGCCTTACTGTACAAGTTCACAGCTGTCCTCTACTATTGTTTCAACAACAACCCACTTACCACCTGCTACAGGCAAAGCTCGAGTGATACAAAAATATTATGTGCTCTTGATTCTCAAAGAAATGACTGAGTTGTAATATTAAACTCTAGGACACTCAAATGAGCCCTCTTCCTTGCCCCCTGCAGCTCGGTCATGGTACATTTAGGAGCAATAAAAGAATAATTAGTTCATAATAGTCTGGTTTTGTGCAGCCTTTATACACTAATAGAAGTCCTCTCCTGTGCCCACTATATTCAGGCTTTTCCCTTCTCTGCCAGTCTTGGACTTCTTTGCCCAGCTGCCTGGATGCCCTCTATCTATGTGTCAGCTCTCCTTGTGGGTCATCTGGAATAGAAGCTGAGGACAGGTCCCTTGGAGATCTCAGCAGTAGAGGAGGGGAGGAGGGGTTTGGATGAACCCTCCAACTTATTACTTTCTCCACGGAAGAAGCAGGATGATGAAAAGGAGAGCCAGGGAGCCAGGGCTCATTTGGATGGATAAGTTCTGCTATGTTTGTTAAAGCAAGCCTCATTACCTCATAGTGCTGCTTGGCTTAATGAAGGCCCTTGCTGAATAAACAATCGTACCTAGAGGCAATATGAGCATTCTGGGCCCATGAAGGGCACCCTTTGTTGGGGGAGGGGGAGAATCAATGGCATGTGATGGCTGAGGGATCAATACTTCTCTGAATGAATTTCATAGTAAGTGACACCCCTTTGGGATAAGGAAGGGCCCACTGGAAATCGTTCAAGGTTATCAACTAAACAACAGTATCTAGAGTATTCAGGTGAAACATTTGAAATGTAAACCGGTGATCATACAAGAAACCACAACGAAAATTGGTTGTAACCTGCCCAGACAGAGGGCACCGATAATTCGACATTTCCGAGCATCCTCATACAAATCTTCAGTCGAGTAACCAGACCCATCAGTGGATAGCTTTGTTTTGATTACAGAGAAGGCTTCTGAAATACAAATTCAAGCTACTTCTGATGACTTTAGCAGAGTATAAAAGCCAGGGGCTGGGGCTGGGGGGGAAACCTTTCTCCTAGACTTCACAAGAGCCAAAAAACAAGAGAGCTCTAGAAACCCATGAAAAATGGCAAGATCTCCAAAATAAAATGTAATTGGAAATGTAAGGTCATAACTGTATGAAACTATTGATTAGAAACATAGAAACTAATGGGAAAATTACAAAGTACAGTACTCAAAATAATCTAGTTCAAAGAGGCAGTGAAGGAAATGTGAAGCTGAAAGGCCGCTGACCCTCTCAGCTAGGAGAATAATCTCAACTAGGCACAGAATCCATCCTTTTCTCTTAGCTCTAAGCTGCAGCTAATACAGGTGCTTGGGAAAGAGGCAGAAAGCAGAAAACTGCCTTAACTGTATGGGCTTAAATGACAGCTAATCAATGCAAAATATGTCTTTAAACTGCATGAGAAATGATTCATAGGTTGAATGTCCCAAGGTGTAAAATGGGCCTTCCTGACCTTCCAGGGCCGATCCTCAGCTCCTTCATTTATCTCCTGAGCCTCTGTCCCAAGCCAGGATCAACCCTCCCTCATCCTTAGTGATGAGATCCAGGAAGAAGCTTTAGGTGAGTATTTAAATTTCTGCTTGAATCCCATTATTCAAAAGCGCCCTTGGAAAGCCCAGCTTTGTATGGCATTTTGATGGGAGATGCCACAACAAATAGACGAGTAATCAGCCAGAAATCAGTACAAACAAACAACTGCCTGTCCCAACAACCTAAAAATTGTTGCTATTAGAGGTATTAGAATCTACACCTCTTTTTTAAGTCAAAGTGCTGACTTAACCATTCAGGCTTAAGCTACAGTTAATCAATACCAAATGTGTCCTCAAATGGCCCGCAGACCCCAGATTGCTTGCTGGTGGTTATATGAAGCAGGTCATTACAAAGGGCAGATGATAAAATTTCCTCTTAATCTCATTTGGGATTATTAGGAAACTTAATATTACATTTTAGAAAATTTAAACATCTCATGTCCCTCTACAGAATATAATTTATAGTTAGACGGTCAGCACAAGATTCCATTTTTCTAATTTGATTCTAAAAGTATGGTGGTTAATAGTGTAAGTCACTGAATTAAGTTCTATTGAACCAGAGTGTCCCAGGGTCTAAACTCCCCTCTGGTTAAGAGCTGGGGCTCAGAGAAAGTTATTTAACTCTTTCAGATCAGGAAGCTACTTCTATTTAAAGCAGGAGTTGACAAACGTTTTCTGTAAAGGACCAGATAGTAAATATTTTTGGATTTGCAAACTTTGGTGCTGCAACGAAAAAGCAGACACAGGCAACACGTAAAAAAATATGTGGCGACATTCCAACAAAACTTTCTTTACAGACGTTGAAATGTGAATTTCATATCATTGTGAAGTGTCACAAAATATTTGTCTTAATTAAAAAAAACATTTGAAATAAAAACCATACTTAGCTCACAGGCCATGCAAAAACAAAACAAAACATGGGTATCCCTGGTGGCGCAGTGGTTGGGAGTCCGCCTGCCGATGCAGGGGACACAGGTTTGTGCCCCGGTTCGGGAGGATCCCGCATGCCGCGGAGCGGCTGGGCCCGTGAGCCATGGCCGCTGAGCCTGCGCGTCCGGAGCCTGTGCTCCGCAACGGGAGAGGCCACAGCAGTGAGAGGCCCGCGTACCGCAAAAAAAAAAAAAAAAACAAAACAAAACAAAACAAAAACAAAAAAACCCTGCAATGAACTGGATTGGCTTGGAGGCGGTAATTTGCCGACCTCTGATATAAAACCCACATCAGCAACTTCCCTAGGACATTAAAAGAGTCTTCAGTTTCCCAAGGTACTAACTTCTAAGTAGAAAGCTCTGAGAGATTCAGGTGCTTTATGGTCAAATAGCAGCAGTTTACCTCAGTGAATGTATGAGTTTGGAAAAAAAGAGACATAATTTTTGTAAGTTCCAATCTCATACAGAGGTTTCTCCTCACCTCCTCCCTTTCTCAGCGTCTTGCCTTCACCTTCTTTCTTTCTTCCATTTTTTTTTTTTTTTTTTAGTAACCACAGTTCCTTTTCACCGTGTTTTTAGAACTCAAGAACAGTATCTGGAAATCCATCATCAGTATTTATTCCTGACCTAGGATCTTCCACTGACGTGTCTCCCAGAACTGCCCACTGGATCTTAAGTCCATTCCAATTCTGTGGTAGTGTTATGCACACACAGAACGTTTTGATGTTTTTATTCACAAATCCTTTTAGAAATGACAGGAACAGGGACTTCCCTGGTTGCACAGTGGTTAAGAATCCGCCTGCCAATGCAGGGGACATGGGTTCGAGCCCTGGTCCGGGAAGATCCCACATGCCGTGGAGCAACTAAGCCTGTGCGCCCCAACTACTGAGCCTGCGCTCTAGAGCCCGTGAGCCACAACTACTGAAGCCTGTGCACCTAGAGCCCGTGCTCCACAACAAGAGAAGCCACTGCAATGAGAAGCCCGCGCACTGCAACAAAGAGTAGACCCTGCTCACCGAAACTAGAGAAAGCCTGCGCACAGCAACAAAGACCCAATGCAGCCAAAAATAAATAATAAATAAATAAGTAAGTAAATAAATGACAGGAACATAAAGTAAAACCTTCCTCAGTCCCTTTAAAAAAAAAAAAAGCATTCAAACTCCACTTCAGAAAAGAGATCCCATGTACAACACACTATCATTTAAAATGCCACTGGTAACGCCATCGACAATACTGGCAGTTGAAGTCAAGATGCTATGGTGAACAGCACTGTGCACACTGTAAAGTGCTACATGCAAGTGTTAGCGATAGTTGGTGGTATTATTATGTCAAGTGTCAAGGATGCAAACGTGTCAACATGAATTTTTGTGAAAGAGCCAGAGTTATTGCTGGGCTACTGGAATTGTCCCCAAGCAGCAGATGAAGGCCTGCTCTCATCTAATAAAGTGAAACACCTGGGCTATAGAGCCGATTCTAGCTCTATTTCTGCTGAGACTAGCCGAGGACAAAGGGTAAATCACCTAACTTCCATGAGCCTTCCTCCTCATTTTGTAAAATGGAAGGGCTTGGAAAGATCCTGAAAGACCCTTCCACATTACGATTTCTAAGCGTTTTAAGTCAGAAACGATGACAAAGGACGAAAGTGAAGCTTGCTACCTCAATGTCAGAAAAATGATCAAACAATAAACACTTCTAGCTGCTCCTGTCTGGCTGTCACTGGGCACGATGGGAACAGAGGAGGCGCTTTTCTTGCACAGTCAGTTGCCTCATTTGCCATGACTGTGTGGTCGCTGCCACTCTTTCCAAAACAAAATTTAGATCTGACTTATAAGTTATGACTATTTATTGCACGTCTGGAAGGTTAAGCGCAGTGAGGTCCCAGACAAGAAAAGGTCAATAAGCCCTAAGGTTGTTTTACGGGAATACATATCTCGATGGGCTGTAGTATTTGAATGCCTTTGGCCTAGAATAAAACCCTTCAGGATAAAAACTACTTCCAACAAATCACTCAAACAGCAACAGTCTCTGAGGGATTTTTCTCTTTAACTCTTCTCCATCTTGAACTCTAGGCAGTGTCTCCTCAGTTCCGTTAAAAGTAAACCTCTTCCCCTTCACCAGGCGAATTTTAATAAGTTGCATATTTTGAACAGTTCCACACTCCCTGGATGTCTTAGTCTGACAAGGCACAGCAGGAGTGCTCCACATGTGAGGGATAAAAGCATGGCTCTCTGACTTGTGCACGGCTCAAAAGCACTGACTCAAACCCATGGGGAGATAAACAACAGAAGCATCTGTTTCCAGGTTTGTCCCTTGGGCTGGGGGGGTAGTCGGTTGTTTATAGAACAATTTATGGTTACAATTTCAACGGCTGATTACCTGATTTCTTAATCCAACTCCTAATCACAGATCAAACACGGGTTCCAATAATGAAGTAATTTCAGGCATGATTACAAACAGCCTCCTACTGAAGGCTTTTGCCTTGGAACAAGGAGCTCTCACCCCATGCTCAGCATAACACAGATCAGGACAAGTGATGGGATTGCAGCATCGACCCACCCCATTCTACCCTCTGGACTCTTGAGCTATTAATATCTTTGGACAAATTGGCTATTTCGCCCCTCCCTTGCTGGACCTCCTCAGATGGCTCCCTGTTGCCTACCAATCCAGGTCTGCATCTCAGCCTGGCTTCCGAGACCCTCCATGATGCAACCCAGCCTCACGCATCTTCTAAAGGCCACACCACTGTCCTTTCCAGATCCTCTACGCTTGTGTTTGCTTCTGGGACTTTACAAAGCTGCTTCCTCTGCCTGGATGGCCCTGCTCCATCTCATCCTCCCAGCAAACTCCTGCTTCTCTTTAAAAACTTACAGTGGTTGCCTTTTCCTTAGTGTATTCTTCTCCACAGCTCTGGGCAACATCAATCTCTTCCTCCTGGCTCCATTTTGTTCAAATCTGATTATATCGCATTTAATCATAAGATTTCTCTACACTTTATCTTTATGTCCAACTTTTGTGGACTGTGGGCTTTTTTGAGGATAAGTGGACTGTGTTTCATCTTGGCATTTCCCCCACCTCCTTTACGTACAGGCCGATTGACACTCAGCAAATGTTTTCTGAATGAGTCTGGATGGCATATAAGTGTTTAGTATGCCTTTGATTTATAGCAGAGGGAGCCAGAGAAAAATCCTCTTGTGCAGGACTATGAAATGACCTCAAAGGATGGTAGAGTGCCTACCTATTCTGGGTCATACTTGTGATACTGTCTTTCTTCCCATATAGCTGAATGTCTCACGTGATAAGCATGGCAGACACCAGGGCAGCCCCTAGGAATAGGTTACAAATCACAATAACTTTCAGGAACTAGAGGGTTTGAAGTCTGTAACTTGGACATTTGCAGGCTGACCTGGCTTCAGGGCAATGATAGAAATGGGAGCAGTGTCTTGCCGAGACTTCCCAGCCATCGGCTTAGAGGTTCCTGTAAGCCCACGCTGCAGAAGTGACCTTCACATACTCCTCAGACAGCAAAGGAGGGTGGCATTCACTGTTGGTGTCAACAGGCTCTAGGAATAAAGGGTTTCAGGGAAGGCCAAGGTTCTCTAACTGGTGTTTAAGGAAGGAGCTCAGAGGGCAGAGCCTGAAAGGAGCAGCAGGGTATAAACAGAAAGACCATGCTATGCTTGTGCTTTGAACTTCAGCACCACTGTTAAATAAAGGAGGGGAGATAAAGAAAGCGAAGGCTGAACCCAATTAAAATCATTGGAGGAATCTACATTAAATGTATTTTTTTTACCACCAGCTGAGTGTAAACTACATGAACACTGCTAAAAACATTAAGATTTTGCTTAACCCCAAGGATAGCTTTTGAGTTTAAATAACTCTTCCAGTGTCTCTAAAAGAAGGATTTTTCTTTTTCTTTTATTATTATTATTATTATTTTTTTTTTTTTTTGCAGTACACGGGCCTCTCACTGTTGTGGCCCCTCCCGTTGCGGAGCACAGGCTCCGGATGTGCAGGCTCAGTGGCCATGGCTCACGGGCCCAGCCGCTCTGCGGCATGTGGGATCTTCCCGGACCAGGGCACGAACCTGTGTCCTCTGCATCGGCAGGTGGACTCTCAACCACTGCGCCACCAGGGAAGCCCAAGAGGGATTTTTAAAGGAAAGTGAGCTAGTTAGTACACTAGCAGAGATTGTCTTACCTCCTTAACAGACCTAAGATGATCTCAGCCTCTACCTGCCCATCCCCGTGTGCCCCGAAAACCTTTAAGTCACGTGTTTAACACCACATCACATGTCAATACTCAGGGAACGGGTCTGCAATGAATGCGCAGGTCTTATTTTACAATCATGTTCCCTGAAGAAAACTGACGCAGCCATCACAACACTCATTTAATGTATTTTAATGTAATCGATTGTTTAAAAATAAGACTCCTGCCTTCATTCCACAAACATTGACTGAAAACCTACTGGGTTTCAGGCACTAGGCCGGACACTGGAGACACGATGATGAATGAAACAACAGCGCTGAACTCCACAGCACACAGTCTAGTGAGGGATGCAGATGGTTAGAAAATAACCCATCTCTTCTTCCACCATTTGACTGAGCTGCTCTCTTAAGAGATGATCAGTGACGGCCTGCTGGCCAAGTCTAGTGACCTCTTTTTAAGAATTAACCTTCTTGGCAATCTTATTCCTGTGACATCTGAGGAAAGACCTGATTGAATTTAAACACCAAGCCCTGCAAATATCTAGAGGAAGAGCTCTCCAGGAAGAGACAAGAACAAGTGCAAAGGCCCTGAGGTAGCAGCAGGCCTGGTATGTTTAAGGTGAAGCAAGGCGACGGGTGTGATTAGAGAAGGATGGGCACAGGACAGAGCAATAAAATATGAAGTCAGTGAGAAAGCAGGGGCCAGGCTATTGCAGGCCTTTGCAGGCCATGGGGAGTCCTCAGTCTTGTATTTTTTGTGAGATGAAGTGTCACTACAGGATTTTGAACAAAGGAGTGACAAAACCTGAATTAACATTTTCAAAGGATCTTGATTTCAGCTTGACTGCTGCGTGGAGAACAGGCTGTAAGGAAGCAGTGGTGGAAGCAAGGGAACCAGCCTTTGACAGTGACCCATGTAAGAAATGATGGTGACTTGCTATGGAAAACAGTATGGATGTTCCTTAAAAAACTAAAAAAAGAGTTGATCTCACCATATGATCCAGCAATCCCACGCCTGGGTATATATCTGGAAAAGGCGAAAACTCTAATTTGAAAAGATACATGTACCCCAGTGTTCATAGCAGCACTATTTACAATAGCCAAGACATAGAAGCAACCTAAATGTCCATTGACAGAGGAATGTCTAAAGAAGATATGATATATATATATATGTGTGTGTGTGTGTGTATGAATATTACTCAGCGATAAAAAAGAATGAAATATTGCCATTTGCAGCAACATGGATGGACCTAGAGATTGTCATACTGAGTGAAGTAAGTCAGTCACAGAAAGACAAATATCATATGATGTCATTTGTATGTGTAATCTAAAAAAGTGATACAAATGAACTCATTTACAAAACAGAAATAGATTCACAGACACAGAAAACAAACTTATGGTTACCAAAGGGGAAAGGGGGTCAGGGAGGAATAAATTAGGGGTTTGGGATTGATAGATACACAATACTATATATAAAGTAGATAAATAGCAAGGACCTACTGTATAGCACAGGGAACTATATTCAATATCTTGTAATAACCTATAATGGAAAAGAATCTGACAAAGAACATATATATATATATGTATGTATGTATGTGTGTATAACTGAATCCCTTTGCTGTACACCTGAAACTAACACAACATTGTAAATCAATTATACTTCAGTATAAATAAATAAATAAACAAAAAGAAACGGTGTCTTGGAAGAAGATGGCAGAGGAGATGGTGGTGAGGGAGGTCAGATTCCAGATATATTCTGAAGGCAGAGCAGGCAGAATTTGCTAATGGATTAGACGTGGCCTTGGAGAGAAAAAGACACATGAAAGATACTCTGAGGCCTTGGGGGAGTAGAGGTGCCACTTACTGAGGTGGGAAAGATTGTTAGAGCAACAAGTTTTGGGGGAAAGTCAGGAGTTGGTTTTGGGGCAGGTGAAGTTTGAGATACCAATTAAGCGTCCTGTGGCAATTGGGGCTGAGAAGTTGGCTCTACGAGTCTGGAGACCAGGGGAGAGTTCAGGCCGGCGATGCACATGGAAGCCAAGCCTGTCCCCAGCCTTCCAGCGTCCTCTCCAAGCAGGCTCCACAGTGCCTCGACTGATGTCCTCAGCCAAATAGTGTAAGAACAACCTTGCCTGAAGCCAGCCTGGCGTCCTCACGCATCTTGCTCACCACCCTGGCCTTTGTTCTCAGGACTCGTTTGGCCTGATAAAGCGAGAGTTCTAGTGATGGCAAAAGCTGCTTAAGAAAGTACATATGGACGGGTGCAATGTAGATCCTGTTTCCCTGACCAGCTATCTTTCACTGAAGAAACACATTATTGATGAAGTTTCTTTTCTTCTAACACGTACAAGCAGCAGAATGTAAAGATCTGGATAACTTCAGAATGGAGTCTTAGATGCCACAGAGAGACCAACATTCAATCAAATTCATCTGGAGGGGGACCTACCATCAGGCCGTGCACCCTCAAGTTAAACTCTTGGGCTATTACTTTAGGGGGAGTTGGTAAATTGTAAGCAAAACAAGAAAATCACAGTGTTTTGTTTTTTGCAAAAAACAACGAAAGTGAAATCAACCACATACTACAACCTGTCTGGAGCCTCATTTTTTGCTGCACTCAGTTTGTCTTCTAGGTACCTGGTTAGCCCCTTACTAAAGTCACTTGCTGGCTGCTGGGAGCTTGACAAGTGCTAACTATTCTCATCAGCTCCCCAAACCCGCAAACTAGATTCACAAAATTAAAAGTGGTAAAATTGGAAAGCCTGGAGAATACAATGTGTTCCAAATTATCCACAGAGCTTTAGAAACACAGACAGGTATGCAGACAGAGTTGGGCATGAAAATGCGTGGTAGGTTATTTGAGTTTCCTCATCCTCAGGTGGTACCAGCCCCTCCCTACACGCCCTCCCCCCATAGAAGGTTCTGTTGGGGGAGCTGAAGTAATGGTCATATGTACAAAGCCTGACATCTGAGTTCTCCTTCCATTTGGGTATGAGAGGTCATTTACAGATCCTCACATAGCTACTCTTCTGAGCCTGTAGAGGAAAGAAAGACAGCCATACCAGTCAGAAAACGACTCGACAGTGGCCCTCAGAAGGCTAGGCCAGTGCCAGGCAAAGGAAAGCTGCCAATTCCTCAGATCATCATGGCAGTATCAAAAGTGAGCAGACGATTCTGTGGATCTGGCTGGTCCGCTTTGTAATTCAATGTGCATTGGCCCACCCTAATATTGGCCTTATCTTATTTTTGTGAAGCTAGCAGTCGCATGTTTGCAGTCAGTCTGTCTGTTTGCACACCTGTCTGTGTATATTTTCTACCTACCCACCTGCCTGGCCTTTTCATTTCCTTAGCACCCAAAAGTAGAACTGGAGAGTTGGTAAGTTCCATAGAGTCGCCTTCTGGCACAACCCCTCATTTTACAGATGGAGAAACCGAGGCCCAAAGAGAAGTGACTGAACCAAGGTCTCAGAGTGATTTTAACAGCAGAATTGGAATGTTAATCCTAAATTGGCTGATTTTCAGTTCTTGGTCTTTGTCCATCTCTGACTCAGCCTCTTGCTGCTTTGTTCGTCTTCCTTTCTTTAAAAAAATTTTTTTTTAATTGAAGTATAATTGATTTACAATGCTGTGTTAATCACAGCAAAGTGATTCAGATATTCACATATCCTGTGATAAACCATAATGGAAAAGAATATAAAAAAATTAAAAAAATAAATTTTACAAAACATCTTCCTTTCTTTATCTCTGCATTTCTGCTCCTCTCTCCGTCTTTGTCTCTGTCTCTTGTACACACAAGCCTTGGGAAATTAATCTTGGTTTGGCACGTGCCTTACTTTTGCAACATTTTCTCACAAATGCTCACATCCCTGTAACATAAATACTTCATCAACCCCCATTAATTTACTGCATTGTCTCAGCTTCAAGCTTTGGTCATGTCTTGGTAATATGTCCTTTTGCTAAAAAGGCCAAACTAAGCACCTTTATTATTCCACAGATGTTGCTTTCACCTGTGGGATTATTATAACTCAGAAATATCTCAAGGCTAGTTACTTGAATTAATTTTTATGATACCTCTTCTACCCCCAAGTTGACCCTGACCATAGAGTATTTAAAATACTGTGCATATTTCCCCATGGCAAATTGAGAATCCACTTTTAATTTGATCCATACTTTTCCAGTGTAACTTGTTGATAGTTAAAAAAAAAGAAAGAATATTGCTTGCTTTTTCATCCCCAATTTAAAAAATAACACTATAATCTATTGCATATTATACACAAAACAGCTTTCAACTTGAAAAGTCACAAAAACAGAGAGAATACTCTCTAGAGGTTTCACAAATCCTGGAGAATGTGACTTGCCACTTTCTGTTTTCTTTGAATTTATATGAGAAAGGAAATGAGCATATTTCTTTGTGACAGATATGGTTTCCAGTTGTTGTCTGTTTTAGATTATAAGCTCCCAGAAGACAGGGCTGTCTTAATCCTCTGCTCAGTGGCTATTTAGTGTTTGATGTAAACAGGCAATGAATCTGCTTTTGCCTCAGCTGCAGTTGATGCTAGAAATGGAGCTGGTGTTGCAAAAAGAAAAAAAAAGAAAATCAAGGCTGGCTTCTCACAACAGGTCAGCTGAGGGTTACTCTGACCCAGTCTGATTCTGCATTCAAGGACAAACTCTAGAATATTCCTTATAAACTCCACTTATTTTGAAGCTAGATTTCACAATTCTACCTGCCCTTAAAAATTGGCAAATAGACTTTGTAAAATTGAAGTATAGTTGATTTACAATGATGTGTTAGTTTCAGGTGTACAGCAAAATGATTCAGTTATACATACATATATATCTATTTTTTTCAGATTCTTTTCCCTTATAGGTTATTACAAAAGTAGAGTTCCCTGTGCTATAGAGTAGGTCCTTGTTGGTTATCTATTTTATGTATAGTAGTGTGCATATGTCAGTCCCAAACTCCAATATGTATGCAGGTGTATCATATCAAGGCTGCAAAGAGATTTATTTCAGGTAAAGAACATGAGCATACCTGCTCCATCACTTTCTCTCATAGAATAGTTCCCTCAGTCTCTTCTGACTCAATAGCCTCAACCTAGTGCAGACTCTTTAAGGTACTAACTGTGTACCTTTATATTAGCATGTGCCATATTCCGTCACACATTTATTCCTGTCTCCCCAGTTCGACTGGGCGTACCATAAAGGTAGCATCTCTCTCTGATTCACCTTTGTGCCCTCAGTGCCTGGCACAGTGTCTGGCAGAGCAGTTGCTCAAGTAGACACCCTCAGAGCAGATCAATTCTTTTCAAAGTGGGGGGGCTAAAATGACACTAAAGATGCAATTAAATGGCAATCATTGGCTTCCTCCCATTTTACAAAACCATCTTTATTAGCCCTCTTTACTGAGGACACAATCAAGATTTCTAGAACACATGGAATCACTAAAGAGAAGTGGACACCACTTACGTTAGCACAGGAAGGAGCACACAAAGGGTTTTCGGTTCTCCTATCATAGCTTCCTTCATCCGTTCATCTTAACATTGTTGCTTATAAACATTTTCTTTTTTTCTACACTCAAATTGATTACATCTCATCAAAATGGTATATTAGCATTCTACAGATTTATTTGATACAAAATAGCATAAATGAAATTTCATTTTATTGGGGCTAATAAAATGAAAGGACTAAATTATAAACTGTCATCACCAAGTTTCATGCATTACAGCTGTATTACATAGTATGAAATATCTCAATATTTATTTTATATCCCACTCCCAATCCTAGGATAATTTTTACCAACACAATAGTTAAAGTACATTTGCCAATGATGACAAGGATTAACCAGAATAAAAGAGAAGCAGGGAAATAGAGACACTGCTATTGATAGCGAAATATGCCTAAATAATCATTGAAGGACAGTACCCATTGCTTGACTCCTTTCACTGCATTTAAAAACAAAGACGTGTAGGGCTTCCCTGGTGGCGCAGTGGTTGAGAGTCCGCCTGCCAATGCAGGGTACACGGGTTCATGCCCCGGTCCGGGAAGATCCCACATGCCGTGGAGCGGCTAGGCCCGTGAGCCATGGCCGCTGCGCCTGCGCGTCCGGAGCCTGTGCTCTGCAACAGGAGAGGCCACAACAGTGAGAGGCCAGCGTACCGCAAAAAAAAAAAAAAAAGACATGTAGGGCTTCCCTGGTGGCGCAGTGGTAGAGAGTCCGCCTGCCGATGCAGGGGACACGGGTTCGTGTCCCGGTCCAGGAGGATCCCGCATGCCGCAGAGCAGCTGGGCCCCGTGAGCCATGGCCGCTGAGCCTGCATGTCCGGAGCCTGTGCTCCGCAACGGGAGAGGCCACAACAGTGAGAGGCCCGCGTACCACAAACAAAACAAAAACAAAAACAAACAAACAAACAAACAAAAAAACCCAAAGAAGTGTATAGCACTACTCAGCATATAATGTATTTTTATTGGCACTCAAAAAATATTACATTAAGTACATATAACCCTCATTTGGGACCAAAACTATTATCCATCAATTTGATCTTCCATATGAGACCGGGCTCCATGTCATTTTTGATGTTTCCAAAAATCATGTCCACCCACAAAGGATAAAATTTGTCCCCACTGAGTTTATTCCAAAGATGACCCATTCCCTATCTAGCACTCTGCTTATTTCTTTCATAACACCTATCACAATCTGGACATGCTTTATTGACTTGCTTACTTTGGATGGTCTGTATCCATCACCAGAATGTAAACTCCCTGAGAGCTTTACCTGTCTTATTCAATTGTCAAATCCCCAGCACTAAGAATAGTGTTGGCTTATGGGAGGTGCTCAATAAATATCTCTGTAATGATTGAACAAATTAATTACAAATAAATCTTCAACTACAGTACTAGACAAACACCAAGTTGGAGGTCCCCTCCTGACTCCCCCAAATCTACTCATGGCCATCACCTGTTTCCTTCAGTCTCAATATGACTGAGCGCCAACCACATCTGATTGTAGGCCATGAAAAGAAGTGAACAAGAGTGCCTATTGCCAAGAGGTGAAACACCTCTTCCATGAGAAGAGGAAATCAGAGTTCTTGTGCTTGAGATTGTTATAGGACAGAAGGTTGAGAAAGAGGACCATCCCCTAGTTATTCTGCTTTCACTCTGCACTCAGATTAGAAATGCAATGCTCTAGTACTCACGTTCATGTAGATTGAATTTAAAGTTGACCTCAAGAGTATTATTTTATTTATAAATATTTTACTAACATTGTAAAATAGACACTGAAGGTGCTCATATAGAAAGGAGTAAATGAGGCTTATGGAACTTTCCGGGTGGATGACTTAACATGAGGTTTTACGATCACCGAGTATTAAACCACATGGCTCTTCAATGATATAACATTGTATGGTTTTTCAGGGAATCTTCATTCAAAGCTCCTATCCTGTCACCTATTTCATTTTCTCAAAAAACATACCAGCATTTATAACTAATTAATTTTTTGAGGTTCTCTTAGTTTATTTCACCCTTATGAATTTCAGAAAACCCTCAGTGTTTCCCACATAACCAGAAATTGTCTCATTAATTAGTCGAGAAAGGTTATTTGAGCAAAAGAATATCCCAGAGACTATTTTCCCCTGCATAGGTTTGGAAGGTAGGCTATGGTCTAAAAGGTGTTCGTGAAAGCATCACATAAGGTTCATTTCTTCCCTGTAGCTTTTATTCCTTTTCATGCAAAAAAGCTGTAATGGGCTTAAGAAACTCTTTATTTTGCCTCACGCATCATCTGACATTGTCAAATCAATTCATATGAAAAAATCAGAGAAAGACTATGCACAGGCTCCTCATAAAGTCTTATGCACATTTACATTTTAATATAGGAACAATCAGTAAAGGCCACTAAAAGGCCCACTTATGCCCATTTAGAATGACTCTGACATTCCACAGTTGTACATGAGCAGCCTTCTTTTAGGGCTCCCAAAAAATGAACAAGAATTCCCAGAGAAGAGAAGGTAAACTGGCGAGCAGAAATAAAGTTGGAAATTGTAAAAGCCATGAGAAAAAGACCAATGTGCAACCAAATGCCGTTTACACATGGTGTCTGGCATACCCAGGGCCCAAATTATGAAAGTTGAAAAGTTTTCAAACTGCATCAGGCCTTGATGAAGCCCCCTTATAATTCCAGTGTCTGGCTGATAAGGCGATGCTGAGCTGTCCAGAAAATCAACGGAGCAAATTGGATGGGCAGCCAATGAAAGTGAAGGGACAGGAAGCCCCATGGTGCCACCGTGACAGTCATTTTTTTTCCTAGGTGCAATTTTAGAATTTCAAAGAAGGCTATTTGCCAAATAGGAAATATTTCAACTCTGGAAGGGGAACAGAAATAATCTAGTAATTTCTACCTTGTAAAATAGTGTTCTCCATTTTACGTGCTCATAAGATCTCTTATGATATATAGTTGTACTATGAATGCTCTGGACAAGACAGTGAGACCAAACTAATGGAAAATATTGCACACACACACACACAAAGAAACCATCTAGAAGAGTGAAATAGAAAGACAAGGCAGAGGCAACAAACACCTGGAAAAGGATTCAAGGTACTGAGAACCTAAAATAAAAGACATTTAAACCTTTTGATGGAGAAAGGGCTAGAGCTGTAATTAAGAATGAGCATTAAAGAAATGATGTATACACTTAACCACGGAGCCCCAGTCTATAGCCACAATTCTCCCTGTCTTCATTTATTTCAACTGAATCTTGAATTTTAGGCTCTATTTCCAATCCAGCTACTCTCTCCTCTTTGTGACCCTGGACTATCAGCTGGCCCCAAACCCTCCAAAATAAATGCACTTTACCTATTCCTAAGGGATTTTGCCCCCTTTCATTGATAAACTTCTGTGAGAATAATGAACTACCAGTGCTGTGAACAGAAGTAGCACCCAGAATTAAACAGCAAAAGCAAGCAAAGAAGCAAACAAGATTCCCAGGTAGCACAGGTAATTCCAAATCAAGGCACCGGACAGGATGCAGTTGACCTGGATTCTTGTTCTAAGTCTGCCACAAGCTAGCTGTGTGTACTTAGATAAGTCACTGTCTTGGTGGGTATCTATTTCCTCACCCGCACAACATTACAACCTTTTAATGAGAGCCATACAGTAACTCTCTGTGCTATCTCCCTCACCTCTTTCCATAAGCCCTATTCTTCTTCAGTGTCAAGATACTGTGACGGTAAATCAGAGATGCACTTCTTTGGAGTTTCCAAACCCTCTTGGATCTTCTTCTTCGGACTCCCTGACCACAAAATCAAGCCCAACTTTTCTCTGGACTTTCAAAAGACTGAATTCCTAAAATCTAGTCATGGAGCTGATTCTTGTGTTTAGAACATGGCGAGTATCGGAATAATAAGTGGAATAGTAGCAACATAGAAGGGAGTGGCCAGTGTACTTCAGATGTTGGTGACTTTCTATCTCTTCCACCTTCTCCAAACCCACGCTTCCTGCTTCCCCATCTTCTCCCACAAAGCCCAGTGCAGCAAATGTAGGGAAGGTGTGGGGAAGTTAGGGAAGGCGAGCTTTCTAACTCCTACTTTAGTTCCTAACTGGGCTTTGGCTAGGTGCTGAGGCAGACAGCACAGCCATGGCTGCAAGAATCCTGAGTGGCCCTCTAAGAGTTAAGATGCCTTTCTTGGCACCTAACGCACTAGTGGGCAACACCTATGCCATGTCATTTTGAAGCGAACTTAGAACGCCTTCCTTCGTTTCAGTGGTATTTGATTCTTTTTGAAGATTTCCTGTGGGCAAGCTGAAAAGACAGTGAATTTTCAGATATTCACATATAAGAAGTTGACAATTACGTTTGTGGTGTTGAATTGTTGCCCTCCCTGGCAGAGGTTAAAACAAGAAGCAATGTTTTAACTTCTTGTGACATTTACAAGAATTGTAGAGCTGGCTTTTGCTGGAAAACTTATGCTTAATCTACGCAGTTCTGATACACTGGAAAATGTTCCTACACATCCACTTTACAAAATTAAACAGAATGTTGGAAAGAGATCTTGGCCCACGTCTCTGAAAACAACTAATTGTACCACTTTAGAGCTAGAAAGAACCTAGGGATCATCTACTTGGAACACTGGTTTTATAGATGAAGAAACAGGCTCAGAGAAAGGAAGTGCTGTGTCTAAGGTCATATAGCAGGGAGACCCTTGTCTTCTGATCCTCAAACCGGGGCTCTTCCCACCACAGAAGTGGGCAAAACCAAATGCCACCACAATTACTAACCTTTCATGCCTGTGTTTTTCTTTCAACAGGTAGTTTGTCTTGAGTAACAAAAATGCTTTGAGTAATCAAGTAAAATATCCCTAAGGGTTAGTAGGCCTATTTACATTCTATGACAGGGAAGTGGGTTAATCTGCCGAATTCTAATGCTGACAAAGATAAGAAAAGTATGGAACAGAAGTTTAACAGGGAGCATACTTTGGGTTATACTTCAGGACTAGCTAAGGGGAGGTGGTCCTAACGACAGAGCGGCCAGGATCAGCAAAATTAGAATTGGTACTGAATCCAGGAAAGTATGAAGTAGAGGAAACCAAAGCGCCCATACAGAGTGTTGGTGAAATCTGTACAAAACCAATAAAACAAAGAGCAAAATTCACCTTGATCACACTCCACCCATCCGGTCACTCTCTGTCCACTTTTGTTTTATTTTTTTCATGACATTTATCACTCTCTGAGATTAGCTTGTATATTTGTTTATTTTCTGTCTCCCTCCAACACGTGTGCATGTGAGTGTGCGCGCTCACACACATACACCCAACATGCCCTTTAAGAAACACAAGAACAGACACCTTGCCTGTCTTATTGTCCCCAATGCCTAGAACAGTGCCTGGAACATAGTAAGTGCTCAGTGGATATGTTTTGAATGAAAAATTTGAGAAAGGTAAAAAAAGACTACAATTGAGGCAAACTGAGAATAAACACATCCAAGACTATAAATTCAAGGATGTTTTTACTATTCTTACTTCCAGTTAGAAAAAGAGAAGTAGGACTTCCCTGGTGGTGCAGTGGTTAAGAATCCACCTGCCAATACAGGGGACACAGGTTCGAGCCCTGGTCCGGGAAGATCCCACATGCCGTGGAGCAACTAAGCCTGTGTGCTACAACCACTGAGCCTGTGCTCTGGAGCCTGTGAGCCACAACTACTGAAGCCCGTGTGCCTAGAGCCCGGGCTCTGCAACAAGAGAAGCCACCGCAATGAGAAGCCGGCGCACTGCAATGAAGAGTAGCCCCTGCTCGACACAACTAGAGAAAGCTCACGCGCAGCAACGAAGACTCAACGCAGCCAAAAATAAATAAATAAAATAAATAAATTTTTAAAAAAAGAATAAGAGAAGTACATCAACGTCTCTATCTCATTTAGGGCAAGAGGTCAATATGTGCACCATTATTAGGACAGCTTTTGTGCCATGAAGGTCCTGAAGGGGGCGCTGGCACAGTAAAAGGGGAGTGGTGCCATCTACAGAGCCATAGCAGGACTTTGGGGCATCAAGTTTGGTTTTCAAGATTACAAATGCAATGAGGGATCATTGGGACCTGAGAGTAACCTTGAAGGGGACTTTGAAATTGACAGCTGTATCCGAGAACACTTGGATTTAAGACTTGCAAACAAAGGGCCATGCCAAATTTCTAAAGAGGAAGCTGGGGTGCACCCAGGAAGGCAAGGAACTCACCCAGTTTTCTAGACCATTACAATTTGGAGGGTCTGATGACCTCCACATATTCCACAGGGCAGTAATTCAGCTGGGAGGGATTGTACTTAATTTTGGGAAGGAGGGGAATAAGGTCATCCTCCTTCAAAAGGAATATTGTCCCCTGTGCTAATGCTATAAGCTAGGTCTGTAGCTTCTGTAAGAATAGCTCATTTACAAAGAATTCTCCTAACAGTACTATACACATTAACCAAGATTTGTCTATCCCTTTGCTCTAAGTTTTAGGTTAGACGTAATCATTCCTACTCTGGCCTGAAACACCGAGGGCCAACTTGAAATGTAAAATCCCAAAGTAATTCAATATTTGCTAAATTTAAAGGAAGTAATCAATTTCTAATTCGAATTTATGTGCATTCTTTTCCCACTTTAGCACTGTCTTTATCTCCCTTAAGTTCCTCTTTGGCCATTACGATTTTCAGCAAGGTTGTAGTCATTGAATAACCTGTCACACACTGCAGATATTTTGAGACCAAATTAAACTCTCAATGTACTTGCATATAACTAAAGAAAACTGTATTAGACACTTCAGGACAAAGACTCTGTATGTTCTGTATTGACAGCCCGTTGCTCCACAGAGAGCGTGGCATCTAGTAGGTGTCCAGTAAATATTCGCAGAATAAATGAAAGAAAAAATCTATCTCCTCTCTGATAGAATTATTTTCACACATTCAAAATCTCAGGTATATCTGACCAGGCATGTGTGTATGTGTCTATTCCCACATGCTCATCCTTCAGGATGAAGACATTACTCGTCCTCTGGGCATGTATGCTTGTATAACAAAACACTGAAGCAAGATTCACCATACAAACTGTCCCAAGAAAGGTCATTTTAATTAACATTTCTTCAAATATACCAACGTTCCAGCACATAAAAACTGATCTCGGTTTTCATTTAGGCGAGCTGTTCCCTCTTCCCTAGAAAACATACACCTTTGAAAGTTTCCACTGCCAATTTATATCTCCAGTTCATAACAGAAATTCACAGTTAACTTGTCATGCTTTCCCTGGAAAGCTTGGTTTGAACCACTTTCCTAACTTAGACTACTTTTACTTCTGCTCAGACGACTGCCCGCGACTCTTAATACTTCTTGAAGCTAGATTCCCCCATCTGCATTCCTGAGGCAGGATGACAAAAGCCAGACTACACTTCAGCCTCCTAGGATATCCTGCCCTGGAGATGCTCAGCAGGCAATTGGAAATTGGAGTTAGCCTGGAGCTCCGGAATAAGTTAAGAATTAGAGAGGTCAATTTGGGAATCATTAGTGTAGAGGTGAAAGGTGAAGCTATGTCAGGAGATGAAATTACCCAGAATGAGAACATAGCAAGAGAAGAGAAGCAGATCAATGACAGGACCTTGGGAATTGCTTCACTGAAAGGGGCGGGGGTGGTGGTGAGGAGGAACGCTCTGTGTGTGTGTGTGTGTGTGTGTGTGTGTGTGTGTGTGAAAAGAGATCCAACAAAGGAAACTTAAGAAGTGTTGAGAAGAAGACAGGAGGTAAACCAAGATAACTGAGGAATGCTTTCAAGCAAGAGAAGATGTGTAAAAGTTCCATAACCTCCAAAGAGTTCAAGAATATTGAAGCCAGAGAGGCCACTGGATTTTGAAACATGGTGGTCACAGATAGCCTTTGGGAAAGCAGTCTTCCGGGTGAACTCTGTGTGCCCATATGCGGATGTGAATAGGTGTATATGCACGTACACCAAACCACCATAAGATGAAATAGTAGTATTGAAGGAGGCTGGTACTGGGTGTACCAGACAATGGTGGTAATAACCACTACCATTTATTGACTGTTTACTATGTGCCGGGAACAGTGCTAAGCACTTGATATGCCCAATCTCAGTTTAATCCTTGAAACAACTCTATAAGGTGTCTACGTTTTATATGTGAAGAAACAAAGTCCACAGAGGTTAAAGAAGTGACTCAAGGTCACACTGCTAGAAAGTGGCAGCACCAGGATCAGACCCAAGGACAGTTTGACTCTAAAAGCCCATACTCTCAGTCACTGAAGTAATACTTCCATATGCTGACCTTAGCGAGGTAATCTGTGCATGAGGGGAAGAGAGCTGATACATTGGTTGAGTGTCTCCTATTGCCAAGGGCTTTGCATAGGACATCACCTTTCACCTATATACCATCAACATCATGGCTATGTTTAGGCAAACTGTATAAAGGCATATTTTTTAAAATCTGATTCATTTTTTTGGAAAAAATAGTTGAAGCTGTATGATTCCAAAACAACGAGTTATAATTCAAATGTATTTACTACAGTAGCTCCCAAGGGTTCGAAAGTTAAAAAAAAAAAGTGTGGCATCATTGATTTGGTGGTTGTTACTGATATTCAAATTACTGACAAACGCATCTGAAAAGTGAGGGAATTTGACAGGATAATCTTAAAGGCCTCCTCCAGCCTTGACTTTTTATGATTCTCATATGCAGGTCTAATGTCAATAGTTTTAAAGGTATGGAATATGAAATAGAATGTAAATGCAGCAGCAGAACTGGTTTGTATGTCAGCATCCTTTTATTCCTTAAAGTTATAGAATTTATAGGGCCTAGTGTTAAAATATTATAAAAATAGTCTTTGGTTGTTTGTGGCATTGACTGCTAACTTAAGTAGAAGCTTGGAAACTCCATCACAAAACGATACCCTGAAAATCCAGCCAAATAATTTGCTTCCAACCAACTGCAGCCCTTATAATACGGCTGGCTATAGGAAAAAGAGAGAAAGAGAGAGTGGCAAACACCCTGGCAGTTAATGTTTTTGCTGTCTATAGAAAAACAAATGAGGTTCTGGTCTGAAACAATTAGCATCGCTGTTCATTGTGCATGTGTGAAGCAATAATGCAAGGCATTTGGGATGGCTCCCACTGTTTGTTCCCTTCTTTCTCTGGATTAGAAAATCCATTCAGACAACTAAATAATAGCAAGCATTTATGCAACTTGTTAATTATGAGGCAGAGATAATCATAATCTTGTATATTTCTAAAAGTGCATGTACAATGGGGATTACCAAATGAATTGTTGCTTTATTATTTTACTAGTGGTCGAAAAACATGCTAGCCTTGCAAATAGCTTTCATACATCATTCAGTCCACCAGAATTAAAAATGGCCCCCATGGATGTTTACCAAAGCCAATTCTTTTCCATCTCACCATCTGTATTCCTCTCTTCCTTTCTCACAAACTAAGAGCAGGTATAAATTATTCTAATAATAACTTCTGGTCAAACTGATCAGCCCCATAATAAAAATAAAGAATGAATCAAGATTTGCTTTGTAACATAGCAAAACTGTTAGAGAGAGATGATTCTGCCATGGAGCAAATTTCAAAACAAAAATAAAACAAAATTCTCAATATTTTCCCTGTGAAAGCCATTATAGGAATAATAGTCTGTAGGTTAATTGTCCATTATCTTAATGGTCATTCACTCCGTTTTATTTTACAGATGAGGAAGTCAAGGTTCACAGCAGACATAGGACTTGAGCAAAGTCACCCCACTTGTTAGTAGCAATACCTAGTCCTCTTGCCACCATGACACATCCAATCTCTGATGCTTAAATGCCCTCCTATACTACTATTGTGTGATTAGCTGTCTATGTGTGTCTATACCATTTATCTCAATGAATTTTAATCTGACTATGGAATTAAACCCTGAATTTACTCTTCTTAGATGTCAAATAAATCCACTGAGGCCCTGATGGGAATATGGAAGCCCAGCTACTGAAAGCCAAATTGGGCATCTAAGATATGGTCGATCTGCTCTATTTTAATGAGAGTCTGCCCCAGTGGAGGAATCCTAAGGCTATAACCTTTGCTCTTCCTAAGCTATCTGGCTAGGGAACAAATGATGTAGGTGGGTAGGAAGAGAAAGTAGAGACACTGGTAAACCTTTATGGAGCCAATAAGCCTAGAATAGGCCAAATATGGTACTGGTGAGCAGGATGATCTTAGATGACCACGTACCAAGCAACGAGAGCCACATTTACAAAATGGCTTACAATTCTCACCGCCTCTTCAGCACTGATGGCAATATGATGTCACAGCTTGTGGCAACAGTCGTTGCCTGGAAAGACACTATTCTGTCGTATTCTCAACAGTCCCTCCCCCTGACAGGAACTTTCCTGTGTTTGATTAGATTGGCTCTGCTACAGAGTTTATGTCACAAAGGCCCCTGGCCTATGGGATTACTCTACCTTGCACGTCTACATATGTACATACTTTACAATCCCTGATATTTTCCAGTAATTGATTTCCCTTCAATAAAATGCTGACCTAGGTGTTCCCTAAACCACCATCCAGCCTAGTGACAGGCAGGTGGGCCTGAAGCACCGTGGAGAACACTTTGTTGATGGTGGGGTTTTTATAACAGAACACTCTACTGTGTCATCCAATTTCAGCAAAAACGAAAAGAAGCTAGTAACCTACTGCCCAACTGTCTGGGGTGCTGGCCCTGAACTTACATCCCACTTCTGAACTAGGTCAGCTTTATAGCTGAGACTATATGTCCCAGTAGTTTCAGCTGTTTTAAACTAAAAAAGAGCCCTGAAAAGAATCTGTCCAAGTGGAAACCAAACTATTTATTGTATGGAAATTAAACTGATAGGCAATGGCAGGGTCTATTTATTCTAGCTCACTTGGGTTCAGTTCAGCTAAAAATCCATTGTCACTTACCTTGCTGCATCTAGAATCTGAAAAATCCTCCACCTGTTAAAGGAACAGTAAAACCAGGTGCTAGCAAGAGCTTGGTAAGAGAGGAATTAAAATAATAAAAGTTTTCCAGTTTGCTTTGATAACGTATTTTTCCAGCTTTCCAAACCACAAGGAAACAGCTCATGGATGGCTCCCCAACTTTGCTCCCCACTAGCTCCTCTCATGTAGTGGGGGATTATGAATCAGAGGGCTTAAAGGGGCAGGGCAGCACTGAAAGCCAAACCTCGGAAGGGCTATGGGCTGAGAATGATAGATCCTCCACTCGGTCGTAACTAAATCCATTCCCCTTCACACATGCGATGGCAATCTAAGCAAAAAACAAAAGTCAATAAACCAAAACCCAGACCATACCAAACCAAGCACTATGGCATCACTAAAACAGAAATGCCTGACTGAAAGAAGCTAGGAGGAATTTACAGGGATTTTTCATATCATCAGGGATATGTGAAACACAAGCAACAAAAGGAAAAGAAAAGAAAGAATGATTAGACTTTGCGGATGCTTTTCAAACAGATGAAAATTCAAAGCACACAGAAAATGATACATAAATCAGCACTAGTTCCTTCCACCCAAATGTAAGACATCCATCAAAGTAAGCAATGTCTCTCCATTTAAAAAAATACTCATCTGTTTTCATAATATATGTCTTAAGAGTCACAAAATACTAATTCCACTACATGAATTTCTGATATTGGCAGGGACTGGGAAGTTGTACACGGGTCAACTGCTAATTTGAGAGTTCAAATGGGCTCAGTTAGCTTTTTGTTTTACTATATATTAAGCATGGGATATTATAATGTGGTAACACTTTTGTGTCCATAGCGAGTTATATGGCCTGGATATTTTCTTGGGAGAAGTGTTTCTTTACATCAAATATATCTGGAGGCTTTAGGAATGAGGTAAGAGAGACTTTTCATAGCACAACTAGCAGCAGAGGCCTTGCATCAGCATTTGAGAAGCAGTTCTTGGCATGGCTAAGGCCCCCTTCCCTAGTTCTACGAGTTGTTAAGACTGGTGGAGAAGCAAGTGTTATGAAAACAAAAGTGATGCAGTTAATGGCATCAGATCTGTTAGACAAAACACCTCCATTAGCTGACTTACCATCCAGGGCCCAATGTGATCCTTTTCCATTCCAGCCACAAGAAAGAAGTAATCTAGAGTATTCTGGCCTACCCCATGACTTAGTTTCCCTACACAGTGAAGAAAGGGTAGTACCCCTTCTACTGCACTCAGCTTCATGAACAAAATATAATACAACTTCGGGTGAAAAATAAAAACAACAACATGAAAACGTAAAGTTATATGTTGAATCTTAGTGCTAGAAAATTCCAAAGTCAACTACGTAGCACTTTCCAAAACTATAATTTTACTTTTGCTGCATTAATAGAAATCCTCAAATAATATAAGTATGTACATACTTTATGTATATTGATGTCTATGGGGACCAGAGCAAATTTAACTTTGCCTCTTGAGATTTTTAAAAAACTTTCTATGTAAGTTTCTCAACTGTCTATTAAAGTTTGCTCAGGGATTACACTCAGGAGACTTTTGGAAGCTCATTGCCTTACCTGGGAGTCCAGGTTGCCGGAGGTGGATTATTCAATGGTGATCCAGGAAGACGTAGAGGTGCACCAATCAAAAGGGTGGGCAGTCATCGGAAGTGAATCAAATGCCATGAGGAAAAAGATAAAAAGGAGAGGCATACTGATTAGAAAAAAATGAATTAACTTTATAAGTCCATTTTACTTACACGTACACACACACACACGCACACACCCTTTGGAAAGGTTCTTAAATGGAATCTTCTTAAAAAGATCCTTTAATAAAATGAAAGGATAATTATGTAATGTGATAGAGGTGCTAATTATCACTACAACAGCAATCATATTACAACATATAAGTGTATCAAATTAACACATTGTACACCTTAAATTTACACAATGTTATGTGTCAAATATATTCAATTAAAAAATCACCCCCCACAAAAAATATGTCATTTATTACGTGACAGGCATCATTATAGGTACTTAAGGATACGGCAGTGAGTAAAACAGACGCAAATCTCTGCCTTCACAGAGTTTACAATTTTGTGGAAGATGTTTTTATACCATCTGTTTGAATAAGAGTTCCACATAAATATACTGTATGTTATGAACTCTAGGAAAATGTTTCTCCTAGCTTTATTTATGTCTTTATGTATGGAGAACATATCCACTGGCATCAGATTCAACATCTGTATTAGAAAGGCTTCTCTTTCCGATTGGAAGGGACATTATTTCTTTTCATGATTTCTCCGTGTGGAAACTTCCCCCCGCCCCCCATCAAAGGCTGTAAGTCAGGTTTCTTTTTAGTGAGGCCATTTGCTGTTCATAGAATTCCACGTGCGTATACCTTGAAATACTGTGAAAACAAGAAGTCTCTAGATGGCAGCTTCATAATACTGTGGGGTACCACATCCCAGCAGTTTTTCTCATTGGATGCTCTAGTGTTCTGTAACACTCTGAGATTGGACTCGTCAGCCCTCAGCAAGCCACCTCTTAAGAAAGCAACAGCAGGTGGTGGACAAAAGGAGCTGTGCTTCTCATGCCCATGACCCAGACACTGGCTGGAGAAGAAGCAGTAAGAGTAACCTTCTGGACCAAGGTTCAAGATGGGGCCAAATATCTCTCAAGAGACAGCTACTACCTAAATGTTAAATTAGCAGGAAAAGGAAAAGATGAAAATGAAGGGAAAACACACACACACACACACACACACACATACATATATATATATATCAGTGGAAAAATGGGAATTGAGGGGGAGACTTGGGAGCCCCCAAAACTCCAGATGGGGATTCGTGCTAACTAGAAACCTCAAATGATGACACCTACCCCCTGGCATTTAGATTCTCAGGGTAGGTGCTTAACGCTTCAGAATTAAAAGTGAAGCTTTCTAAGCACAGGGAACTATCTCCAATATCCTGGGATAAACCATAATGGGAAAGAATATAAAAAAGAATGTATATATGTGTATAACTGAATCATTTTGCTGTACAGCAGAGATTAACACAACATTGTAAATCAACTATACTTCATTTTTTTTTAAAAAAGTGAAGTTATCTATTCACTTTGATATTAAAGATCCAAATTAAGATGTAGGAAAAACAGGATGATGTAAAAATCCGAGAGCCTCTGCCTATAAATCTGGATTCCTGGTTTCTAATCCTGTTTTGCCAATGACTCATTTGATCTTGGGCAATTTCTCTTCTCCACTCTCTCAGGGAGCCATATGAAAAGAGGGATTTTCACAAGGTGGTTTCTAAAAATCCTCCAGTTCCAATATTTTTGTAATTCTCTAATAGCTTTGCCTTTCATTTTGGTGCCAAGTTAGTTAAAAGGACAGAAATCTCTGGTCGTTTTCTCAGTACAACATGCCATTAGTAGTTCAGAGAGCCCAGAGCCCCACAGTCTGAGCTTATGAGTAGATGAAAATGTGGCCAAAACAATAACAGCCAAGTTGAAATGCAGCCGATCATCATTCTGTCCAGGGAAACAGCTTTGTTTATTTGAAATAGAGTGGCTGGTTCTCTAGGATGGAAAAGTTCTACAAGTAAACTTAACTGAGAATAACAAGGAAAATCTAACTGATAAACAACTAACACCCACCAGCCCTTCTCTTTCTGCTCGTGCAGCTGCTTCATCTGCCAGGAGCCTGGGATGTTGGTGATTGCTGTCAATCAGCAGAGACCTCCACAGCCACAGCCTCCCAGATAAAGGCTTGCATAGATGCTCATATTTTGCAAAGGGTGGTTAAAACAAACAAAAAAACTCCCCACCAACACTGTTTTGGTCTGATGGCAAATCTGTGGCAGACAATACACTCCGGGAACCAATTACCTCCCACTGTTCCAGGGCTGCCAAGCAAACGGCCCATTCAAGCTCTCTGATTTGTGATACTGGATTGGTTTGCTCCCATAACCAGAGCTGCTGTGCCCTTGATCTCCCACCTTCTTCCCATGTAGGATGCCCTCCACTCTCATCCTGGTCTGACCTAATATACTGCTGCTCAGTTACCCGCCACCTCCTTTTGTATCTTAGGGCACACCCTCATTTGGTATCTGAAGGCCAAATACAGTGTATCTTAGTGAAAAACTTATTCTGTATGTTGAATCTGGTCCCCTAAATGGGAAGGTGTCCTACACAAAGTCCCAGGTGAAGGACTCTTACTCTTTGGTTGTTTTTCCCAAGTTTTATATTTTTATTGCTAATTACCATTAAGCACTTTTAAAATTTTTAATTGAAATATAGTTGATTCACAATGTTGTGTTAGTTTCAGGTGTATAGTAACGTGATTCAGTTAAACTTTTTTTTAGATTTTTTCCATTACAGGTTATTACAAGATATTGAGTGTAGTTCCCTGTGCTATACAGCAGGTCCTTGTTGGTTATCTGTTTTATAGAAGGACTCTTATTCAATGCAGAAGCCAGATGAAAGGCCTGGATGATTTTTAAGGCCCTAGGCAAAAAAAAAAAAAAAAAAAAAGCAACCAGTCTTCTTTACTTCTTTACTTGTCTTCTTTACTTTAAAGCTACTTTAAAAATGACGCCTGGCCTCAACCTTTTGCTCATGCACAAGCCTGAGAGGCAGTGGGGGGCCATGGAATAAGCCTAGGTCTCAGACTGGGCTCTAGTTCAGGCTTTTTCACTTACTAATTGTATGATACTGCAAAGGTGCCTTAACCTCTCAAACCTTGATTTCCTCATCTGCAAAATGGGAACAAGTAGAGTACCCACACAAGTAATGATGTTCAACATATGTAACAATCAATACGGTATGGGCACTGGTCAATCAGAAAAGAAGCCAACTGTCAACACCCTGTGTAGACAGGACAATGCATGCCCCAAAAGGTGGTCATGAGGATTAGATGAGATCATGCCTGGAAAGCCCGTAGCAAAGTACCACGTCCAGGGTCAGAACTCAATAACTTTTGTGCATGATTATTTTTATCCAGGGAAGAAAACGAGTAAGAGAATTGTCCAACAGTATTTTGAATGTATGGCAGGCCAGGGTCAAGACTCCTAGCCTCATGTGGCTGAGCCCTCTTGCCACCCTGGGAACACAGGCAGCTTTTCAAAGCCAGGGTTCAAGGACATCTACATGTACAAGGCCATGTTGAACGCAACCATATTTATTGTTATGGGGGAGGAGTATCCCCCAATATGCATGTTCTACTGTTTGACAGCTCTGCTTTCTTCCTCGTTGCATGCCAAGCCTACCAGAAACTGTGCAAACTCCAAGAAAGGGAGCTCTTCAGAGTCAGCCTCAGAAGACTAGAATCCAGAATATCCTTTCCAACCTTTACTCTGTAAGTATTTGCTTTCATCCCCTTTGGCACAACTCTGAGGCCTCCTGAGTTTGTCGTGACTGCTCCTTTCATAATGGCCTCCTTCCCCCCAGATACTAAATCTGGCTTTCAGACCCATCCTCCTGGCCTACTTTCCCTGACAGCTGACAAGATTTCAATCCTATCCTTGCCTTTGAACAGGAACATTTTAAGACTACAGAGTCTTCTAGATCCACAGGAATGACCCTCTAAAAAATGGTTCAATCTCCAATCCCATGACATTTAGCGATGACATTTTTTGTTAACATGTTTATTGGAGGATAACTGCTTTACAATGGTGTGTTAGTTTCTGCTGTATAACAAAGTGAATCAGCTATAGATATACATATATCCCCATATCTCCTCCCTCTTGCGTCTCCCTCCCTCCCACCCTCCCTAACCCACCCCTCTAGGTGGTCTCAAAGCAATGAGCTGATCTCCCCATGCGATGCAGCTGCTTCCCATTAGCTATCTATTTTATATTTGGTAGTGTATATATGTCCATGCCACTCTCAACTCCTCCCAGCTTACCCTTCCCCCTCCCAGTGTCCTCAACTCCATTCTCTACGTCTGCAAGAGAGGACATATTTTTGATAGGGATTTGTCCCCATACCTCTCCATTTATACCACCTAAATACACTATATACAATACAGTGTAGAATATATAACAGAGAGCTACGCTGGCTATGTCAAAACCCTGTGGGTTCATAGCTGCTGGTTTCTTATTCCCTGGAGTCATGTGGGTGGGGAGAGACAAATGCAGCACAAGGGAACAGAAAGAGGCCTGGATGAGAAGTCAGAAGACCGAGGTCCTCATGCAAGCTCTGCTGTGTGACCCCTCACCAGCCCACTCTCCAGAGGGGAAGACGACTCTCAGTTTCCCTATCTGCACAGTGAGGGTGTTAGACTAAGTGCTTTCCCAAAGGCCCCTGTTCATTAGAATACTCTAAGACTTTATAAGGAATGTGACTCAGGAACATTCCTATGAATAGAGCCTGGGTTCTTACCAACCAAGGCTGAGAGAAACACTCTTGCATTGCTCTGAGAGACTCTAGGGCCCAAGGCTGAGTAGACAAGCTTCTTTTCACTGGCCCACTTTTTCCATTAGGTCTCCAGACCTCCCTGGCTCCTCAGGGAACTGCACTTGGGCATGCTCATGACCTTCTGGCCAGTGCCCGGTGTGTAAGTCAGGAGTTACCTAAATTCTGCGTAATAAGCCAATTTAAGGAGAGCTACTGATGGCTTAATTGTGGTCACTCTCTGAGGTTATACTTGGACTGGGTGGGAAACCTAAAGGAGTGATTAATATGAGCAGATCAGCTGCTCTGGGCTGGAATCCTTCTAGTACCATCTCTCTCAACAGCACGGAGTCATTCTTTAACCCAACATTGGATTCAGAACTCAAGTGGCCACTATAAACGAGTGGTTTGAAAGGTCTTCCTACCATCATCAATCACAGACTCCGAAGGGCTGGGAGATGGCTCTGGGTGATCTTTTGAGACCATAGTGTTGCAGAACCCTTTCCTGACCCCGAGTCTCTGCAGAGGCGGGGACTTGCTGCAGATCACAGACTGCCTCAGTGGCAGGGCCAAGACCAGGATCCAGCTCTACAGGTCCCTTTCCCTGACAGGGTACTACCCACCCCATGTCCACCAAAGCATGCCTAGGGCAGCAGGCAAGCAGACATCTGTGTCCCCACATACAACCACACAACCCTTCAGAACAACTCAAAGAGCAATGGCTGCAAAAGACTGGGAAAACAACCGAAAAAGACCCCAAGGACTTTCAATTCTTCCTTTCCAGTAGCTGTTAAATTGTAAACACATTTTCCTAAGCTGCTCTCTCAGGTTTTGTTCTCTGCCTACACGTACGTTGACTACATCATGCCGTAACCATCAGCGATTCTTCTGTTCTTTTCCTTTTGAGAAATAATGCCTAATACCTGGGCCCTGTATTGCCAAAACACCAAGCACGTTTTGGAAACAAAGTGGACCTGGTGAGGAAGATTGTTACAGTCCTTTGCTTACCTATTGGCAAGTCAGGCAATTCTCAGTTGCAGAGGTCTTCCCTAAGCTGTTTGTTATCTGCAGTCATTGCTGAAACCGCCCCATCAGCTCCCCCCCCACCCCTACCCACCAGTTTTTGGTAAAATCTTCCCATTTTGGCATCATAAGAGTGCCCTCTAGCGCTGATCTAATTAAGAACCTGGAGACTCAGGGATTCCTGTTTTCGTAGGAAATGGGTTTAGCTATAACTTGTCCTTCGCTGTGTCCAGATATATTCTTTCTGAAGCATCTCTAAAGCACCTACTTGACAATGTAGTCTTTCAGAAAGCAGTGAAAGGAATGTTTTGCCACTGAACAAACAATGCAAACCAAAAACCAAAAAAAAAAAAAAAAGGGAGGGCCTTAAAAGAAACCCTGGCTTATGCTCCCTGCTGACATGCATTCCCACTCATGATGCCGGGGCACTGTTTGAATTATAAAAGAGGGTGCACAGACACAGGACGACTCCATCAATTAAAAGTTAACAGTAATTTTTAAAAAAATTTTAAAAATTATACAATTTTTAAAGGCTACTTTCCATTTACAGTTATTACAAAATATTGGCTCTATTTCCTGTGTTGTACAATATATCCTTGAGCCTACCTTATACCCAATACTTTGTACCTCCCACCTTGCCCCTCCCCCCACTCCCCACTGGTAACCACTAGTTTGTTCTCTATATCTGTGACTCTCTTCTTTTAAAAAGTTGACAGTGATCTTTGCACAAGGAACTCTGCTCTGAAGTGCCTGGTGCCACGTTTCTACACTCAGTACCCTTGAGCAAGTGACTCTAGACTAAACACAAAGAAAAAGAAAAAGGTCTCTGCAGGTGATGAGAAAGGTGTGAGAACAGGCTGGATGGAGAATGAGGCACCAAGAGGCCCAAGCTGAAAGAAATAAAGACTTCCAGTACATCACCCTGACAGTAAAGAGCGAAGGAAAAGGGACGTCTGAGAACTGCAATGCGTTCCGCTTGAACAAAAGGAAGTTGGGTTGTGATAATACAATTCTGGATTCCATGGAATGTTGTGGCTCAGAGAGGCAAGAAATAGAAGACAGAGAAACAATATAGTGGTTCACAGCTGGAGACTCATTTTTCCCAGGATGAATCATACCTTGAGGCTCAACCATATCTGATTTAGTTGATACTTAGCCGTGTGGCTGACAGGGTCTTGGTGCTCGGCCATGTGTCAAGTCTGAGCCTCTGAGGTGGGAGAGCCAAGTTCAGGACACTGGTCCACCAGAGGCCTCCAGGCTCCACATAATATCAAACCACGAAAGCTCCCCAAGAAATCTCCATCGCGATGCTAAGACCCAGCTCCACTGAACGGCCAGCAAGCTACAGTGCTGGACACCCTATGCCAAACAACTAGCAAGACAGGAACACAACCCCACCCATTAGCAGAGAGGCTGTCTAAAATCATACTAAGTTCACAGACACCCCAAAACACACCACCAGATGCGGTCCTGCCCACCAGAAAGACAAGATTCAGCCTCATCCAGCAGAACACAGGCACCAGTCCCGTCCACCAGGAAGCTTACACAACCCACTGAACCAACCTTACCCACTGGGGGCAGACACCAAAAACAGCGGGTACTACGAACCTGCACCTGCAAAAAGGAGACCCCAAACACAATAAGTTAAGCAACATGAGAAGACAGAGAAACACACAGCAGATGAAGGAGCAAGGTAAAAACCCACCAGACCAAACAAATGAAGAGGAAATAGGCAGTCTCCCTGAAAACAAATTCACAGTAATGATAGTAAAGATGATGCAAAATCTTGGAAATAGAATGGAGAAAATACAAGAAACGTTTAACAAGGAACTAGAAGAAATAAAGAGCAAACAAACAATGATGAACAACACAATACATGAAATTAAAAATTCTCTAGAAGGGATCAATAGCAGAATAACTGAGGCAGAGGAACGGATAAGTGACCTGGAAGATAAAAGAGTGGAAATAACTACTGAAGAGAAGGATAAAGAAAAAAGAATGAAAAGAAATGAGGACAGTCTCAGAGATCTCTGGGACAACATTAAATGCCCCAACATTTGAATTATAGGGGTTCCAGAAGAAGAAGAGAAGAAGGAAGGGACTGAGAAAATATTTGAAGAGATTATACTTGAAAACTTCCCTAATATGGAAAAGGAAAGAGTTAATCAAGTCCAGGAAGTGTAGAGTCCCATACAGGATAAATCCAAGGAAAAACACACCAAGACACATATTAATCAAGCTATCAAAAATTAAATACAAAGAAAAAATATTAAAAGCAGCAAGGGGAAAACAACAAATAATATACAAGGGAATCCCCATAAGGTTAACAGCTGATCTTTCAGCAGACCCTCTGCAAGCCAGAAGGGAGTGGCAGGACAGATTTAAAGTGATGAAAGGGGAAAACCTACAACCAAGATTACTCTACCCAGAAAGGATCTCATTCAGATTTGACAGAGAAATTAAAACCTTTACAGACAAGCAAAACCTAAGAGAATTCAGCAACACCAAACCACCTTTAAAACAAATGCTAAAGGAACTTCTCTAGGCAAGAAACACAAGAGAAGGAAAAGACCTACAATAACAAACCCAAAACAATTAAGAAAATTGTAATAGGACATTACATATCGCTAACTACCTTAAATGTAAATGGATTAAATGCTCCAACCAAAACACACAGGCTCGCTGAATGGATACAAAAACAAGACCCATATATATGCTGTCTACAAGAGACCCACTTCAGACCTAGGGACACATACAGACTGAAAGTGAGGGGATGGAAAAAGATATTCCATGCAAATGGAAATCAAAAGAAAGCTGGAGTACCAATTCTCGTATCAGACAAAATAGACTTTAAAATAAAGACTATTAAAAGAGACAAAGGACACTACATAATGATCAACTGATCAATAAAAGAAGAATATATAACAACTGTAAACATTTATGCACCCAACATAGGAGCACCTCAATACAGAAGGCAAATGCTAACAGCCATAAAAGGGGAAATCAACAGTACCACAATCATAGTAGGGGACTTCAACACCCCACATTCACCAATGGACAGATAATCCAAAATGAAAATGAATAAGGAAACACAAGCTTTAAATGATACATTAAACAAGATGGACTTAATTGATATTTATAGGACATTCCATCCCAAAACAACAGAATACACTTTCTTCTCAAGTGCTCATGGAATATTCTCCAGGATAGATCATATCTTGGGTCACAAATCAAGCCTTGGTAAATTTAACAAAATTAAAGTCATATCAAGTATCTTTTCTGACAACAACATTATGACACTAGATATCAATTACAGGAAAAAACCTGTAAAAAATACAAACACATGGAGGCTAAACAATACACTACTAAATAACCAAGAGATCACTGAAGAAATCAAAGAGGGAATCAAAAAATACCTAGAAACAAATGACAATGAAAACACGATGACCCAAAACCTATGGGATGCAGCAAAAGAAGTTCTAAGAGGGAAGTTGATAGCAATACAATCCTAGCTCAAGAAAGAAGAAAAATCTCGAATAAACAACCTAACCTTACACCTAAAGCAATTAGAGAAAGAACAGAAAAACCCCAAAGTTAGTAGAAGGAAAGAAATCATAAAGATCAGATCAGAAATAAATGAAAAAGGGCTTCCCTGGTGGCGCAGTGGTTGAGAGTCCGCCTGCTGATGCAGGGGACACGGGTTCGTACCCTGGTCTGGGAAGATCCCACATGCTGCGGAGCAGCTGGGCCCGTGAGCCATGGCCACTGAGCCTGCGCGTCTGGAGCCTGTGCTCCACAACCGGAGAAGCCACAACAGTGAGAGGCCCACGTACCGGAAAAAAAAAAAAAAAAAAAAAAAAAGAAAGAAACAAATGAAAAAGAAATGAAGGAAATGATAGCAAAGATCAATAAAACTAAAAGCTGGTTCTTTGAGAAGATAAACAAAATTGATAAACCATTACCCAGACTCATCAAGAAAAAAAGGGAGAAGACTCAAATCAATAGAATTAGAAATGAAAAAGGAGAAGTAACAACTGACACTGCAGAAATACAAAGGATCATGAGAGATTACAACAAGCAACAATATGCCAATAAAATGGACAACCTGGAAGAAATGGACAAATTCTTAGAAAAGCACAACTTTCTAAGACTGAACCAGGAAGAAATAGAAAATATAAACAGACCAATCACAAGCACTGATATTGAAACTGTGATTTAAAATCTTCCAACAAACAAAAGCCCAGGACCAGATGGCTTCACAGGCAAATTCTATCAAACATTTAGAGAAGAGCTAACACCCATCCTTCTCAACTCTTCCAAAATATAGTAGAGGGAGGAACACCCCCAAACTCATTCTAAGAGGCCACCATCACCCTGATACCCAAACCAGACAAAGATGTCCACAAAGAAAGAAAATTATAGGCCAATATCACCGATGAACATAGATGCAAAAATCCTCAACAAAATACTAGCAAACAGAATCCAACAGCACATTAAAAAGATCATACACCATGATCAAGGGTGGTTTATCCCAGGAATGCAAGGATTCTTCATTATACGCAAATCAATCAATGTGATACACCATATTAACAAATTGAAGGAGAAAAACCATATGATCATCTCAATAGATGCAGAGAAAGCCTTCAACAAAATTCAACACCCATTTATGATAAAAACCCTCCAATTTCCAAGCAGCTCATGCAGCTCAATATCAAAAAAATAAACAATCCAATCCAAATTGGGCCGAAGAGCTAAATAGACATTTCTCCAAAGACATACAGATTGCCAACAAACACATGAAAGGATGCTGAACACCACTAATCATTAGAGAAATGCAAGTCAAAACTACAAGGAGGTATCACCCCACACCAGTCAGAATGGCCATCATCAAAAAATCTACAAATAAATGCTGGAGAGGGTGTTGAGAAAAGGGAACCCTCTTGCACTGTTGGTGGGAATGTAAAGTGATACAGCCACTATGGAGAACAGTATGGAGGTTCCTTAAAAAACAAAAATAGAACTACCATATGACCCAGCAATCCCACTCCTGGGCATATACCCTGAGAAAACCATAATTCAAAAAGTGTCATGGGGCTTCCCTGGTGGCGCAGTGGTTGAGAGTCCGCCTGCCGATGCAGGGGACACGGGTTCGTGTCCCGGTCCAGGAAGATCCCACATGCCGCGGAGCGGCTGGGCCCGTGAGCCATGGCCGCTGAGCCTGCACGTCCGGAGCCTGTGCTCCGCAACGGGAGAGGCCACAACAGTGAGAGGCCCGCGTACCACAAAAAAAAAAAAAAAAAAAAAAAAAAAAAAAAAAAGTGTCATGGACCACAATGTTCACTGCAGCTCTATTTACAATACAGGACACGGAAGCAACCCTAAGTGTCCATCGACAGATGAATGGATAAAGGAGATGTGGCACATATATACAGTGGAACATTACTCAGCCATAAAAAGAAACGAAATTGAGTTATTTGTAGTGAGGTGGATGGACCTAGAGTCTGTCATACAAGAGTGAAGTAAGTCAGAAACAGAAAGACAAATTCCATATGCTAACACATATATATGGAATGTAAAAAAAAATGTCATGAAGAACCTAGGGGTAAGACAGGAATAAAGACACAGACCTACAGAGAATGGACTTGAAGATATGGGGAGGGAGAAGGGTAAGCTGTGACAAACCGAGAGAGTGGCATGGACATATACACACTACCAAATGTAAAATAGATAGCTAGTGGGAAGTAGCCGCATAGCACAGGGAGATCAGTTCAGTGCTTTGTGACCACCTAGAGGGGTGGGATAGGGAGGGTGGGAGGGAGGGAGACGCAAGAGGGAAGAGATATGGGGATATATGTATATGTATAACTGATTCACTTTGTTATACAGCAGAAACTAACACACCATTGTAAAGCAATTATACTCTAATAAAGATGTTAAAAAAAAGTTGACAGTGATTTTTGAATGTGTTTTAGAGTTTCCCAGATGAAACATCTGTATTTGTATGTTAGGTTTCAGCAATGTGTTTCCTCAATTTGATCATATACATACTTTTGCTTTGAAGGGAAGGATAGACCATTAAGAATCCCTTAGAAATGTTCTGGGTATAACAGGGCTTGCTTTCTGATAACAAGAGCCTGAAAAGGTTTCACTTATAATAGAAATATAAATGTGCGTGTGTGCGTGTGTATTTCTATGGTTTATTTTATCCCATTATTTCCATATTTCGGATTTAGGGATCTGGAATATCCACAATGAATGCTATCTCAGCACTGGTTCAAATCAGCAGGGAAGATTTCCACTGTACCTTTTACATTCCACTTCACAAGAGGCTGCTCCTCTATCGAATCCCAAATAGTGTATGCTGACACAGACAAAGAATGGCCAGTGCAAGACAGAACTGCTTCATTCACATTTTAACATGTATAAAACACAGAGCATGACAAAGTCCCTAAGGAGTAATGCCTCGGCAAGCGCTAAAATAAAGATCGAGATCATTCTCAGGAAATATTCAGCCAAGTCACTAAGACGATCAGACAGTAATGACACATGGAATGGTCCATCCTGGACATATGTCACTTGCTTTCCTCAAGGAGCTTCTATCTCTGCTGATGTCGAAGTATGGCAGGAGCCGGTGGCTTGGGTCTGAAACTTCCCTCGAGCCAGCCCCAAAGAGGGAACCGGCAGGTCTGTGAAGAAAGAGGCAAGTGCTAGAAGTGGAGCCAGCACTGGCTTTGGAGCTGACAGGACTGTGTTCGAATCCCAGCTCTTCCAAATGTCTTTGATTGCTTCAAACCCGTCAGTCTCATTTTTCTCAACAAAACTGTGACCTCCTTGTGATCTCCAATATCTGACAGAAGGCACAAACCAGGTGCTCAATAAAACCTGCTGAATTTACTAAAACCAACCATTTTGATTTAAAAAAGTGAAAAATGCCCCTCATTGTCCAGATGTTTGGGAAGAAGTAAACGAAACATCTGTATAATGGACTCCATTGTTTAAAATCTGTGTTGAAGATTTTAAGCCACTGTTGTTCTTGCCCACATAGATCTTGCTAGTCTCTATCAATGTGACAAATCAAAAGGTACAGGGCTGTGCTTGAGACCCCCAGGCCAAACAGTTCTTTCAGTTTGGCAGATGTAATATTCATGATTGGATTTAACTTGGTGAAATTGATGGATGCACCGCTTTTTGAAAATTCATGACCGGTTCAACATTTTTGGACACCTTTGTGGACTTTGGACACCTTTTCACGTGAAGATGTAGCACCATTTTTAGGCAAAGCCTCGGTTTTCATGAGAAAGCAGGTTTCCTTTTATAGCGAGATTCTCAGTTTCATGTCTAACCTGAAGTTTGAAAACCAGGTACCAAAAAGACCCTGAGTGTTTCTGCCCCCCAAATCCAAAATATGGGACAAGTGTGTCAGATCATCTGGAAGAGTACACAGAATATCTTTTCTAGAATTATTGGAAATTATACCTAAATGACAAACAATAACAATCATACTATAAGCTATTAAATAATGAGTATTTCCTATATGCCAGGCACCATGCACTTTACAGGAGTTATTTCATCCCGAGCAGAAGTCTATACTCATTGTACAGATGAGAAAACTGAGGCTCAGAGGGACTCGTACAACTAATAACTCAAATCCAGAGTTGTAGGATGCCAGCGCCCAAGCTCATTACCCATTAAGCTATACTGTACCTGTGAGGCAGGCATCATTTTTATCTTTTTACAGGTAAATTAGGTGAAGCTCAGAGAATAACTTGCTCAAGGTCACATAGCTAATAAGTGAAGGCGCTGAGATGAGAATATTCAATATTCCCTGACTCCTAATATTTTTTCAAAGTATAATTGATTTACAATATTGTGTTAGTTCCAGGTGTATAGTAAAGCGATTCAGTTATATATATATTTTTCAGACTAGATTCCATTATAGGTTTTTACAAAATATTGAATATTGTCCTGTGTTATACAGTAAATCTTTGTTGCTTATCTATTTTTTTTTAATCTTTATTTATTTATTTATTTATTTATTTATTTATTTATTTATTTATTTATTTTTTTTTTTTTTTATTGCGGTACACGGGCCTCTGACTGTTGTGGCCTCTCCCGTTGCAGAGCATAGGCTCTGGACGCGCAAGCTCAGCGGCCATGGCTCACAGGCCCAGCCGCTCCGTGGCACGTGGGATCTTCCTGGACCGGGGCACGAACCCGTGTCCCCTGCATCGGCAGGCGGACTCTCAACCACTGCGCCACCAGGGAAGCCCGCTTATCTATTTTATGTATAGTAGTTTGTATCTCTTAATTCTCTTAATCTCTAATTTAACCCTCCCCCCTCCCTTTCTTCTTTGGTAACCGTAAATTTGTTTTCTATGTCTGTGGGTCTATTTCTGTTTTGTAAGTAAGTACATTTGTATTTTTTTAAGATTCCATATATAAGCGATATTACATGATATTTGTCTTTCTCTGTCTGACTTATTTCACTTAGTATGATAATCTCTAGGTCCATCCATGTTGCTGCAAATGGCAGTATTTTGTTCTTTTTTACTGCTGAGTAATATTCCATTGTGTATATACACCACATTTTCTTAAGCCATTTGTCTGCTGGTGGGCACTTGAGTTGTTCCAATGTCTTGGTTATTGTAAATAGTGCTGCAATGAACACTGGGGTGTATGTATCCTTCAAATTAGAGTTTTCATCTTTTCTGGATACATGCCTAGGAGTGGGATTGCTGAATCATATGGTAGCTCTATTTTTAGTTTTTTAAGGAACTTCCAGACTGTTTTCTATAGTGGCTGCACCAATTTACATTCCCACCAACAGTGTAGGAGGGTTCCCTTTTCTCCACACCCTCTCCAGCATTTATTATTTGTAGACTTTTTGATGATGGCCATTCTGATCAGTGTGAGGTGATAGCTCGTTGTGGTTTTGATTTGCATTTCTCTAATCATTAATGATGTGGAGCATGTTTTCACATGCCTGTTGGCCATCTGTGTCTTCTTTGGAGAAATGCCTATTTAGGTCTTCTGCCTGTTCTTTTGATGGGGCTGTTTGGGTTTTTTTTTGATATTAAGTTGTATGAGCTGTTTGTATATTTTGGAAATTAACCCCCTGCCCTGACTCCAAATCTTATGCATTCCCTACTGTGCTGTGTGCCACACCTCCACAAGGCACAAACGTAGAAAATAATCTCTCTGTGCACATCAAACCTGCACTGAGAGCAGGGGTTGCCCTCTAGTTACTGTACAAGGCCGCAGTGTGCTCGGAAGTGATGCGTTGTGTGCCTCTCTTCAAGCTTCTCGTGGGACCATTTTTCATTTTGAATTTCAGGAGAAACTTGCAGGCGGTGAGTGTCAAGCACTTGACTACGCAAGGAAGGGAGGAAGTAGCTCATTTGAAGATGAAAACCTAGTGTAAATCTTTACGCAGCTATGCTACTCCCCTAGTACGTAAATCAGGTGGCAGTGGGTGGGCTAGGGGCCTGTGGGAGAAGGAAGTTGGCAGGCAGATCAGTGCTCACACGCGCTCGCTCTCTCTCTCACTCTCTCTCCCCTCCCCCCTCCCTCCTCCCTCCCTCCCTCCACAGCAGGTGGAAGTGAGGGGTGCTTCTTGCTATTATACCTATATTTCCTTATCTATAGGAAAATTTGATTAAATCACATATATATTAAATCATATACATATATATTTCCGAATCTAGAAAATCCAAGGCAAGTTGACCAAGGCAAAAAGCAGGTAGGAACAGGAGTACATGCCTCATTCCAAGAAGTCCCATGTAATTACAGTAGTAAGAGGAGAACTGTTGCCTTGGGAAGGAGCTGTGTTTGTCTAATGATGGAGGAATTCATTCTTAAGCAGGGTGAGCCAGGCCACTCACAATTTGACCTGGATGTAGCTTTAAAACCTATCAAAGTTGGAAGGTACCTTAGAGACCATTCTAAGACCACCCACTGCTTTTTCGAAGGCCCCAAGAGAGAAGGGGACTCGTCCAAAGTCACACAGTTAGTACATAACAGGGCAATAACCAGCTCCCAGACCTCACGACTTCCAGTTTATGAGTCTTATAAGTACCAGGAAATGAATGTGGCCATCTAAGATAGAGGGATGGGAGTGAGAAGGCCACTTGGGAGTCAGCAGTAGGGATCCAGGCATGAGGGCTGAGCTTAGTTGTTTAATTGGAACGATAACCATGAAAGATGGTCTTTCCCGTCTCTTTGTACAAGTGACGAAACTGAGCCTCAGAGAGAAGGGGCTGCCAAAGGTCCGGCAGCTACTTAAAGACTGAGACTTGAAGGTTCGTCTGATTCCAAAGTCTACGTGCTTTTTGCCCTACCTATGTTTTTGCCCCCTCAATTCTCTGTGGTCATCTCCCAAATAGAAAGGAGGTCCCTCCAAGTTACAAGTGAATTGTAATGTCTTCATTTTTTTGCAGTTGTAGTGAAAACGGGGTGAGCCCTCATCTGCAAACCCACATCCAACAAAGCCTTGGTCAGTGCCTGGTTCTCGGCTTCCAAGGAGCAACTCTGTACTGTCCTTGGCCTTGGGAACCAAGAAAAAACAGGAAGCCATCAGGGTTACCTATCAAGTTCCACGAACCTTCCCCGCAACAAGAACTAGTGGTGTCACCTGAGGCTGCCGAGGCTGCCCATCTGGGAAGTAAGGGCGTCTGAGCTGTCAGCTAAATGGGATGATGCTGTGGGAGTTTCTTGGTGCCTGAAGGCAAGGGATCCAGCTGAAGTCTGCATACAGCACTAGGCAGTGCTCATCTCCACGCACAGCTCCCCTCAAGGAGTCCTGCCTCAGCCCTACGATGGTAGCCCCACGGCAGCAGATCGGTGTCTCTTCCTTCCGGAAAGTTGACAGGCACTGAAGTAGTGGGGCAGTCCCCAGGAGTTGGAGGAAGAATTTGGAACTGCTTATTTGAAGCTGGACTTGCTGAATTGCTAATTGCCCAACTGGCACATCATTAGGCTACTTGCTCATTCTTCCCGATCAAGATGGGGTGGGGAGGTGGGCAGTGGATATCCTGCAGGAAGTGAAGAAATCACCAGGCAGCTGGGTTTGTGGAAACCGAATCCTAGTTTCCCACTGACACACATTCTGATCAATCTCCAACTGCCCAACCATTGGCAGTTGCCCTTCACATTCTGGCTTTAAGCTACTCTGCCCCCAGCCCCTCATCAGATAGGTAAAGATCTGAAAGCCCACACGAGCTGCTGCTGTAAAGGAAGCCCAGTGTAAAGGAATCTTTCTCTAGTGAAACCCTTTGAATGTATCAGGGTAGTTATTTTAGATTTTGGATGGAGATCTTTCCCAAAACAAGGACACACTTGTCTTTGATTCAAATTTTATTCTTTATCCTTCTGACCTATATCTAAATTTCAACAGCTTTATTGAGATATAACTCACATAACCATATAATTCACCTTCACCTATTCAAACGGTACAAATCCGTGGTTGTTAGTATAGTCACAGATATGTGGAGTCATCACTACACTCAGTTTTCAAACATTTTCATTACCTCGAAAATGGTAGCTGTCACCACCATGTCCCCCTACCCCTCCCAGGCCCTGACCACCACTGATCTACTTTCTGTCTCTATGGATTTTCTTATTTTGGACATTACGAGTAAATAGAATCATATAATGTATTGCCTTTTGTGACTGGCTTCTTTGACTTAGCATAATGTTTTCAAGGTTCATCCATGTTATAGCATATAACAGTACTGCACTCCTTTCATGGCCAAATAATATTCCATTGTATAGCTGTCCAAAGTAGATAAATAAATAAAATGCATCTGAACAATGTCATCCCTACCCACTAGACAAGCCCACAGTCTGTCCTGAGCACCTGCCACCTGCTATGGTACATCTATGACTAGCATCATGGGGGTACACCGTGGAGATGAATAAGAAGATACAACAAAAACATCCAAGGATTCACCCAACAAACATCTATTGAGTGTCTCCTATGTGCCAGGAATGTGCTGAGACACTGGGAATACGAGGATGAGCAAGACACGGTCCCTGCCATCCATGAGCAAATCGTGAGGAAAGCAGTGGGAAAACCATGCATCATAAATATACCTCCACAGGACATAACTACTGAAAGTACCTACACGCTATGATAAGCTCATTTTCCACTGGGGAGGAGTTCATGGCCCAGGATGAGGTTCTTGTGTCCACAAACATTCATGAGAGAAACTAGCCCAAGAGAGGCTAGCAGCCAGGGTTTCAGGTGTTTTTGTTTGTTTTGCATATTTTTAGTTGAGATGAAATTCACATAACATAAAATTAACCATTTTAAAGTGTACAATTCAGTAGAATTTAGTACATTCACCTGTTGTGCAACCACCACCCGTCTCTAGGTCCAAAACATTTGTATTATCCCGAAAGGAAACCCTGTACCCATGAAGCAGTCACTCTTTCTTCCCCCTGCTCCCCTCAGCTCCTGGCAACCACCAATCTGCTTTTGGTCTCTAGGGATTTGCCTATTCTGGATAATTCATACGAGTGGAATCATATACTACTTGGCCCTTTTAGTCTGGCTTCTTTCACTTAGCATAATGTTTTTGAGGTTCATCCATGTTGTAGCATGGATCAGCACTTCATTCCTTTTTATGGCTGAACAATATTCCATTGTATAGATGCATCACATTTTGTTTACCCATTCATCCTTTGATGGGTATTTGGGGTGCCTTTACTTTTTTATTATCATGATTAATGCTGCCATGAACATTCATGTACATGTCCTTTGGTGTGTGGATCTATGTTTTCATTTCTCTTGGGTATATACCTGGCACTGGAAGTGCTGGGTCATATGGTAATTCTATGTTTACCTTTTTGAGGAACTGCCAAACCGTTTTTCCAGAGCAGCTGCACCATTTTACATTCCCACCAGCAAGTTACAAGGGTTCCAATTTCCCCCAGAGATTCAGTTTTATTTCTTACTCCCAGAGAAGAGTTCCATTAAATTGGAGACACCCAATTAACCCAAATGATTGACCCTAATGCTGGGCATTAGGCGCTGGGCCCCTTAATTAATGCTTAGGCTGGTGGGAGAAACAAAGCAAATGAGGACAAAGAGGAGAGTACTGCCACCACTCTGGGAGTGCCTCTGCGCATGCTCACAGCCTAAAGGGGAAAGTGTGCAAGCCGGCTGTGGAACCATTCGCCTGACTCACATCAGTGGGATTCACAGTATCTTGCCCAGTAGAGAAGTGGGAGGAGAGCATTCTCAGCTATAAGAACCAAGCCCCGCAAAACCCAGGAGGTAATTTTATGAAAGAAATGACATGAAATCAATAATGACTCTGGCAGTCAGGGAAAGAACAGCACAGCCTTCTCTATTAGACAAGAAATTGGAAGAAGCGTCAATGGGTTGTGAGGGCACTTAGATCCCATGATATTTGGCACTGGCTCCTGTCCCTTGGAATAAAGATCTGACAGAAACCTAGGACATAAATAATAATGAAGTATGTCGAGCTCTAAAGGTGATGGCGTATATCACTGAGATTTGCCCTCATGGCCTGTCTCTCCCCCCGCAGTGATCAGACAGCTCGACAAACATTGGATCCACACCTCCTCCAGCCTATATCAGTCCCTGGGCAGGTGAGCTCCACTCTGAAGCAGTATTAAATCTTTCAAGCCATACGATGCCATTTTCCTGAGCTGAGACTGTCACTTGCCAAGATGACATGCCACCATCCCAGAAGAGCTGAGTCATGATCCCAAATGCCCCTCCTCAAAGCCTGAGAGGCTCTCTTTGGGGAGAGGAAGCCCGGGGAAAGCATCTCAAGGATCTCCCATCACCTCCCAGATCCTGGGATCTTCAGTAACCTAAGATTTGGGTGGGTGGATTTCAAATACTTTTAGAAACACAGCCCTCTTTTCAAACAAAAATCTTCCAATAACTCCAGTATATAAAACACACAAAACCTGAGCTGCTCAATTTGAAGAGGGGGTGGGGTGAAGGGAAAGGCGATGAGAGCTGCCATTTATTGTCCCCAGGATGGGAAGAGTACAATTCCAAGGAGCATCATTCATGTAGAGCAGCAGTTCTCAAAGTGTGGCATGATGATACTAGTAGTCCCCAAGACCCTTTCAGGGGGTCCCTGAGGTCCTCCCTCTTCCAAATATATGGGTGTATGAGGCTGGATTTTCTTATCCTTCAACCGAAGTAACATATTATGAGGGATAGAATGCAGAAGCTGATATGAGATTTCATCTGTCTTCTATAAAGCCAGATATCAACGAGATTTACAAAATATAAAACATTGCCACTATTTTTTTTTTTGCTTTGGAAGTTAGTTTATTTTTCATAAAAAATGTTACGTTAATCTGTAATAGATGTATTCTTACTTTGAGTTAATACATGTTTTCGAAAATTGCTCAGTTTTAAATTCAAATACAGTCAATACCAATAGATATATCCCGTATAAATAAAAGCTCTTTTGAGCCTCAGTGATTGAGTGTACAGGAGTCCTGAAACGGAAAAGTCTGAACCGCTGACACGGACTATGCTGTGAATGGGAGTTGTGCAAAGCCCGGGGGTTCTGGGGGGTGGGCTGGAGGGTCTGAGTTCTGCCCGCTCAGCCTCCTCTCCACCTTCCATGCCCCTGAGGCAGCCCTCTGGATACCTCTTCAGAACCCTGAGGGTGCAAGTTTGAAAATAATTGATTAGTTCAGCCCTCTCATTTTAGAAACCAGGAAATGAGGAAAGGCGAGGGTTATGGATCCCTAAGGCAAGAACAGCTGGGGTTACACCCGGGTCTTCTGCCGCCTGTTCTGTTCAGGTTCTCTCCCCTGCCTGAGTTGCCATTAAAATAACAACAGCAGCTACCATCGGTTGAACTTTCTGTGCTCAGCACTGTGCTAGGCGCTCTGATATCCAGCTCGGGCCGCCCCCAGTGCCTCCTGGGTCCCACTTGGCAAGCACATTTGGCCCGGAATGCTCCATGTTTGCTAAATCCACAGAGAGAGAAAAGCAGGCAACTGGCTGCCCCGCCCCACCACCATATGCATCTGAATCAAGCCAGCCCGGGCCTTCTCAATACAAAGAATTCAAGCTGGTACTGGCTTCCTCAGCACATCTTGATAAGCAGCATGCATCCGACCAGAGAAGGGATTTTTTTTAAAAGCCAGGAATCAATTAATTTAATCTGGTTCCTGTGTGGTTCAAGAAAGGCCCACATGGGCAACAACGGGGAAGTTAAGAGCAGTGTCTTGGCGATTGGCCATGTGGCGACTCCACAGAGGATGCCTTTGTGCCTCCTGCCCTTCTGCCCAAGGAACACCTCCATTCCTTTGAAAAGACTGCTGGGAGGGGCAAGCTGGATATAGTATTGGGCTAATCCCTGTACCATCAGAGTGGCAGCTGCAGGGCACACAATGCCTGATAAGGACCCATCTAAAATTCTCACTCATCTCCCCAAATGGCAGAGCGGGCCCACAGGGACTGGGTAGCGCCAGGATGCTAAGCCAGAAGTCCACAGCAGAATCAATCACCTGGGAAGCCTTTTTTTTGGTTGCACCGAGTGGCATGCAGGATCCTAGTTCCCCGACCAGGGATTGAACCCGCGCCCTCTGCAGTGGAAGCACTGAGTCTTAACCACTGGACAGCCAGGGAAGTCCCTGGGAAGCCATTTAAAACACACAGGACTTCGGGGCCCTGCGACAGGGGAAATTCTGCGTTGGTCAGTTAGGGATGGACGGCTAATGAGCACTGCAGATGAGAAGCCAACGAGAGCCCAACTCCCTCACTTAACAGATGGGGAAACTGAAAGACGGAAAGGCAAAGAGTTACAGCTGGGGTGAGACTTCGGCTAGCCTGGTCCCCTAGTCCTCTGCTTGGTCCACAATTCCAAGCTATGCTCAATGGAGGGGGAAAACTAGCGTAGGGACACACGTGGGTGGGGATGAGGGGGCAGTAAGGGGCATTTAGAGATAACCGAGCCATTTTTACTTGATTCATGCTTTTCAGTTCACATTCTCCCCCTTTTCTTCCAACTTGATCATTGGATCCAAGTCTTTCACTTTTAGATAAGGAGCCTGGGGGCCAGAGTGAAGAAGGGTCAGATTCTGCCCTAGGTCAGATTTAGGAACCAAATCTCTGTGCCTTCTTGCCCGTGTTCCTCCCACTACATTTTGACCCTCAAGTCCCATCCTGAGACAAATACATTATTATAGATTGATTGTATTTCGTTAGTATTCCTCCCACCAAGGGGCAAAATTTGTTAGAAGCCAACACACTCCCTGGCTCTATGGCACCAGCCTGCCCTGAGAGCTGCTCTAATTGCTTATTTCCAATCTAAGCTCATATTTCAGGGCCGCCCTGGAAATACTGGTAAAGCCAGCACTCCTAATATAGCCAAATGATGGCAAAACTAAAGGGTAGTGTTGTAAGGAAATAAATTATTTGCATAGGTGGGAGTTCTTTTTTAATTTTACTATTTTAAGGTTACAAATTGTTTTCTGGCCTTTATGTATAATTAAATATAGATGTTCTTGGAGCTTAATGTCAGCTTAAATTTCAGCCCTTGGAAAGTAATGTTTGCATGTTCAATGAACAAACCATTTCTTATCGGTTTCAAAGACCCAGGCTCATGCATCATGAATCACGGTTGCCTTTATCAAAGCTAAAAAAGGTCAAGCAAAGTAGGCCTGCAACTCCACCCTTTAAAGAAGAAAAAAGTCAAGCTTTTGGTTCTCTGTCTTAAGGGCACAAATGTCTTAATTTCTTTAGGTATGTGTATGATAATATGAAAGATTCATCTGTGCCCTCTCCACACACAAAAGCCAGGTAAATCGTGCTCATTGTGCCATGATGGACTGAACCATTGGAAGGACTTCGAGCAGCTCCCTCTGCGCTCTGGGCCTCAGTTTCTTCATCTGTATACAGATATCTCTGAAGTTCTTTGGGCTCTGACTGTAGAAGGTAACTAGACATAGAAGGGCTATCTCCGGAGGTGATTTTAAATGATATTGTCTTAGAAAGCAGTTCATAAGGTTTGAAGATTTTTAGGTTAAGCAATCAGCAGGGAAATTAGACCCACGGGTTCTTAGCCATGCTTCCCCCTCTGACTTTCTTCCTTCTGTCCTCTCCACATACAGAAAGATGTCAGCTGTTCCAGCCCCTTTCTCAATGGCTCCAAGATTATTCCCACCTCTTTAGACACCCCTCTAGTTCCAGAAATCTATTCTCCCCGTGCATTCTCCAGTCTCTTAGGGTCCCTCTAGTAAATCTACACATATATTACGGTCAAAAAAGGATATTGCTCATTGACAATACATGAGAAAGGTATTTTGTTAAATGAAAATAAGAACAGGTTGTTAACTAGCGTATCTAGTATGATCCTATGGTCCCCCATCCCCACAAGTAAACCAATCAGCCCACTCTTTCTGATAGGACCTAAGTCTAGACTAGGGTCGCTCTCACTTCCCTCTCAAACTTAACAAAGGATAATTTTTAAAAGTTACCCTATAAGTACTTACTGAGTTCTCCATTTTACCTTTTTTGCTCTAATCCGAGGTATGAACATGTACAGAAACTCTCTTTTTCAAAATGTGTTGAAACTATGGTTTGATTTGAATTCCTTAAAAGGTTAGGATAATAGAATTCAGAGCAGGAAAAGACTTTTGAGTCTAAAGTTTCCATATTAGGAAGACCAGGTAAGATTAACAGAGTGTGGAAACTTCGAGAAGAGCGGCAGCAGTAGATCGGGAAGTAAGATGACACACTCAAGCCAATGATAAGTGCTTTGTGATATTTTTTTTTCATTTACTTCTAACAACAGTACCTCAAGATAATGTATTATTATTTCCATTTTACAGATGAGGCACAGAGAGATTAAGCTGTTTACCCAAGGTCAAAGTTAGCAAATGGTATAACTGGGTAGAGATTTGAACCCCGTCACTTGTTTCTGGAGCCTATGAACTTTATCTATGCTTTAGGGTAGTATGATGTTAAAAAAGCGAAAGCTTAGGGATCTTTGAATCTGGGTTCCAGTCTCAACCTTACCACTGATCCTCCAACTCTCTGAGGCAATGGAAACTCCATACTAGATAATATCTAAGGTTGCTGCTAACTCTCTATTTTTTGGATCCTCAGCAGAATCAAGAAAATTTGCCCAAGTGATTAGATATGCAGATGGCAGAGAGATGATAGTGATGGTATAGCCTGAAGTCGGAAGGTTGGCAACACATGCCTATAGGAATGTCCACGAGACCTTTGAGCTAGAACTCAGGAGGCAGGTCTGGGCTGGAGACACTGAAGCTTTCCTCACAGCAGTGATAGTCTATGAGATCTTGACATGAATGTAGAGAGAGAGAAAGGCAAAGACAGAGGACTGAGCCTCTGAAAAATCTCAGGTAAAGGTATGGAGAAGGAAGATCTGGCAACAAAGAAACAAAAACAGAGAAAATAGCACAATGTCAATCAAGCCTAGGGAATCAGGACTTTAAAATGGGAGCAGGGGCTTCCCTAGTGGTGCAGTGGTTGAGAGTCCACCTGCCAATGCAGGGGACACGGGTTCGTGCCCCGGTCCAGGAAGATCCCACATGCCGCGGAGCGGCTGGGCCCGTGAGCCATGGCTGTTGAGCCTGTGCGTCTGGAGCCTGTGCTCCGCAACGGGAGAAGCCACAACAGTGAGAGGCCCATGTACCGCAAAAAAAAAAAAAAAAAAAAAAATGGGAGCAGAAGTGAGGTGGTCAGAGGTTGTGAAAACTAAAACTAGCTGAGAGACAAGTCACTCTCACTTGTGAACCCTCATGGCCTTTCCCCCTCTCTTAAGACATGTCTTTCCTCACATGGGCCCCCAGGGTAAGGGTTGAAGCTCTACTCTTCCCTGGATGCCCTGGATGTAGTAGGCACTCAGTGTTCTTCCACTGGACTAAATCACACTGCACTGACTCGTTTGAATCACCACAGTCCTAGGGGCTGTCTCTTCACAAGCAAAGGCAACAGGATGCCTGAAAAGCATAGGGACAGGGCAAAAGCAGCTAAAACCTAAGCTCAATATTTATGAAAACAATGTGCCATGTTGGCCCTTTCAACCAAACCTGCATAGGCCTGGATATCACCATTAGCTGCGTCATCTATGAATAAGAACAGAAAGGATAGTGACAGAAAGCCCTGGAAAGACACAGCATGTGAGTGGAGATCAGCACAGCTACCATGGGGTAGAGCTTTTCCAGAGAGAAAGTTGGTAGGGAGATGGGGTGGGGAAGTGGCAGGGTGTGTGAGAACAGGTCTGAGAAAAGAATGAGAACAACAAAATAAATAAATAAAAAGGCAATTTCACTATCATTTCAATTTGGGAAACAACTGTATTCTTTTCTTGATTTTTCAAACACACTCGAAAGATGCAAACACAAGAGGAAAAAATAATGAGATCTTGTCAATGTCTGGAATCCATTGTCAACTGAGCCACTCCTCATATACATAGCTGTCATTTGGTGCTTCAGCTTCCTGGGAGTGAGGCTTGTATGTGCCCAGAATGATCTCACTGAAGAGGGATGACATCAGGGCAGCAGGAAGTAAGGCAGGTTAGGAGGTGGGCTCCATAAACAAGACAGCTATTAGGAAGCCTCTTGGGCAAGAGGTCAAGGATCTAGAAGGTCAAAGCAGGTGTCAAGAACATGTAAAGACTCCAGGATGTTCCAAAGAAAAAGGTGTGTGAGATGCCAACCACGTGGCAGAATCCAGTCTGCAACAAGGAATTCAGGCAATTAATCATGTCTTCAGGGTCAGATGAGTTGTAAAGGTCTGAGCACACAAGCAATCTGGAACAAAGGTGTGTGAGGGGAGTTGTTGGCACCAGTCATCAGGGTTTAAATAGGAAGCCTATTCCCAAGGCTTCCTCCATTTATGATTTCTCTGGAATTCCAAATGGAGTTGGAATATGGCTGGCCTTGGGCCTGAGGACACCACAGAGACAGAACAGTTGGAGCTGGAGAGTGAGGGCTCCACACGGTTTTTCAGGATTGAGCACTATTCATCTGAAAGGGGGCTTTACAGCACTTCAGCTCTGTTCTGAGCAACGAGACACCGTAGTAAAGATCACATATGGTCTCAGTTTCCCTTTCTGTAGAATTGGTAATGGGATGGGAATTCGATGAGGATATCATTGAGAGAGTCTGACTCCAAGTTTGACCTATTTAATCCAAAGACCTAAGCATAACCCTGTTAATGTTAGTTCTGATATTCCAAGTCTCCTAAGTGAGGTACATTGTATAATACTTCATCATGGGACTGAAAACACACACACAGAGCTTCTATTAGCTTATTTGCACATCTTTTTCTATTTTTTAGGTTAAACATCTTTTGAGTAATCGCTAGTCTCATTTGCTTAGCCTATAACTTAATCATCTGCAATAGTGTTAAATACAGGTAGCTGATTGTATTCCTAATGATACGCTGTTAGTTGCAGTTTCCCAACAGGGGTGGCGGTGCGGTAGTGCAGACTCCAGCAGGGTGCATGGCAAATCAACTCACATCTTACAAAACTGATTGTGTTGCATGTTCTTATGCATCCACACCACCCAGCCCAGCCTGAGCGCAAAGTAAGCACACCATTTTGATAATGCTGAGTGAGAGAATGAATTCATGAATATATAAATGAATGAAAGATCAAACCTAAGATGGAGGTGGCTTCCCTGGCGGTCTAGTGGTTAAGACTCCAAGCCTCCACTTCAAGGGGCGCAGGTTCCATCCCTGGTCAGGGAACTAAGATCCCACGTGCCACACAGTGCAGCCAAAAAAGGAAAAACAAACAAACAAACAAACCTAAGATGGAAGACTGGTATCAGGTGATGGGTCAAAGTATCTTAGATAACTACAAGAGTCCTCCTTGCTCTTCTTGAAAATAAACCTCAAAGAGGCTTGTGAAAGGAACAAAGAGGGGCTATGTCCAGATTGGTAGGGGATAAAGAAGATGGAAAAGAGTTGAGTTTACAAGAATATGAGTAGGACACGAGACTCTTGGGGGCATCCCAGGAAAGCAATTGCAGTTTGGACCAAAAGAGGACAAACTTAACCCCACAGAATGAAGACCTGAACTGGAAGGTACCACAGAGCTCAGCTGACTTAATGCTCTCATTGTGGAAACACTGATGCCCAGAATGAAGGTGTTACTTGGCCAAGGTCAAGTAGCTAGACTCTGTGGGGAGCCAAGCAAAAGAATCTTAGACTGAGACACAAATAACAAATGCTGATGAACATGTGGAGAAAAGGGAACCCTCGTACACTGTTGGTGGTAAAGTAAATTGGTGCAGCCACCATGGAAAACAATACGGAGGTTCCTTGAAAAACTAAAAATAGAGCTACCATATGATCCAGCAATTCCACTCCTGGGTATATATCCAAAAAAACAAAAACACTAATTTGAAAAGATGATACACGCACCCCCAATGTTCATAGTAGCATTATTTACAATTTCCAAGGTATGGAAGCAACCCAAGTGTCCATCAGCAGATGAATGGATAAAGAAGATGTGGTATATATACACAATGGAATACTACTCAGCCATAAAAAAGAATGAAATGTTGCCATTTGCAGCAACATAGACTTGGAGGGCATTATGTTAAGTGAAATAAGTCAGACAGAGAAAGACAAATACTGTATGATCTCACTTATATGTGAAATCTAAAAAATACAACAAACTAGTGAATATAACAAAAAAGAAGTAGACTCACAGGTACAGAGAAGAAACCAGTGGTTACCAGTGGGGCAAGGGAAGGGGGAGGGGCAGGATAGGGGTAGGGGACTAAGAGGTACAAACTATAATGTATAAAATTAAAAAGCTACAAGGGTATATTGTACAGCACAGGGAATAGAGCCAATATTCTGCAGTATAACCTTTAAAAATTGTGAATTACTATACTGTACACCTGTAACATATAATATGTACAGTAACTATACTTCAATTTTTTTTTTTTACAAAAAAGACTCTTAGACCGAAGATAACCTGGGCTCCAGGAACCTGGACAAACTGAGGAGCATAGTGAAATCCGGCTTCAGAGCTAATCTCTATATCCATGTGTGGGCCTGAGAGTTCCTTCTTTGTAAATCACATGGCCCCCTCACAGATCCTAACATCTGCTAGATAACTGTTTCTGGTGTTTTTCAGACAGGCATCGCTATTATGACAACTTATTGGGCAGGGGAGGAGACAAGAGTCAGCAGCTGGGTGGTAGCAAACACGCACATGGCTCTCTGTTTCTCCATTTATTCGACTGGGGCTCACCCTTTCACCCCCAGCTCCTGTCACCTTTAGCAACAGGGACGGTGAGATGGTCAGCAACTCTGGCCTGGGCCCGGCCCTCCAAGCCGCTCTTCCACAATAAATTCAGCCTAAACACCAGTTTGACCAACTTTCTAATTGGATCAACTCATTGTTTCCCTGAATCATTTCACTGAATCCCTCAGGTCAATTCTGGGAAAACAGTCAAAGCAGCGGAAGGGGCAAGCACAGCTGTTGGGCATTTCTCTTGCTAGAACATGTCCTGTCCCCCTAGGGGAGAGTGAAGGGCCCCCGCCCGGGGCAGGCCGGGGAAGTGGCAGCTGTGGCAGCCGGCAGATTAGGCACGGGGAGGGCTGGGCAGCCTCCCGCCGGGTGCTGAGATTGAGTTCCTGGTAATGGGTGCTTCTGCACCAGGCCAGACGCCAGCGGGGTTGGGTCAGGACCTCACCGTGTTGGCTCCCACAGCCAGTGCCTGTCCTGTTCTCCAGCCCACCAAGCTGGGTCTGTTCAACAATCCTTGGGTCGAGGCCAGAGCACTTTTCTGACCTAGTTCCGACCTGAAGCAGCAGCCCTCAGGGAGTCACCTCCCACTTGGAACTCTCATTGTACGTGGAAGAGTCAGTCTATACCATCTTTTCTGGCTATTTCTCTCCTTCTCATTTCCCTTGCCTCCCCAGCTAGAGCGATAACGCCTGTGTGTCTTGTTTACCCTTCCTGATAGCCCTGGGGATGTGATGGGGACCATCTGTGTACATGGGCTCCCCTATCATGGGCTGAATATTGGTTTGCTTTACCCAACTTACAGACACCTTCCCAAGGTCAAAGAAAGTTGTCTTTCTGCCTGTTGCTTTTTTTATGATGTTGACAAATCCCTATGGGTCTGTGGCCAGACCACACAGTAGAAGTATAGAAATGCTTTCCCAAGGAGGGATGCAGAGCTGTGGGAAAAGAATGGAACAAGATTGCTGACAGCAAGAAGGGGCCCTCTGCATTTTGATATCAACAGTTAATCTACTGTGGCACATCTCTTAGGAAACTAAATGGAATGCAGTAACTGCTATGACATTGAAGCTGTGTTGCAAAAACGATTTTATAGAGCAAATAACTATCGCATACTGGCTATTTTATGCCTTATTGAACAACCAGCAGTTTATGAAAACAATGTTTCATAAATATGGTCACAGGTTCCTGAGTGGAGACTGCCACGATTTGCAGCAAGGGAGAATCATTGGATTTCCCATTCTCCCCCTGAGCTCTTTCCATGTTTGCCCTACTCTGGGCCTTGGCTCACATGTAGCCCCACATCCAGGCACATCTTCTGGGACCCAGGAGAATATATACAAGGTACCGTGGAGGAGTTTGAGCTATAGCAAGACCAACATAAGCTCAAGCAAAGGAGATACTTATGTGAAACTGAACACTGGATACTAGGTAGGGATGGAAGGAGCCTCAGACTGGGAGTCAGGACACCTGAATTTCAGCCTTGGCTTTGCTATTAACCAGCGACACAACAAGTCACTTTACCATCGGAAGTCACTTAAACTCAGGATGCGCATCTGGAAAACGCAGATAATTGCACTTGTCCTTCCTGCCTCCCAGGGTTGTAAGACAAAATGTTACCTTTAAAAGCTTTATAGACTGTAAATCACTGATGCACGTATGGGATTATCACTATTATTATACTTTGAAGAGGCAGCTGCCAGAGGCAGTGAGTGAGTTCAACGTTTAAGGAGAGTGTGCCAGGAAATCACTGAGGGGATTGCAGTGGCACTGGTGGGGTTGACACTAGATGCATCCAAGGTCCTTTTAAGCACTAATTCTGTGAGCTGGGAGTGTACAGACTTTTCATAATTTTCTTAGTGGTGACCATGTATTTGAGTTGAACTGTCATTCTCCAAGCCTCTTATTAAAAAAAATTTCTACTAGTTTTTTTTCTGATTATAAAATCAATAATACTCTTTATAGAAAACTTGGATAATATAGAAAAATATGAAAAAGGAAAAAAAAACCACCAATAATCCTGTCTTAGAGATGATGACTATTTACATCCAGTAATTTTTCTATGCATTTTATTCTTTTTCAAAATTGGGATGTTTTAAAAAATGGGATACAATTAGTTTTGTATCTTGAGAGGATTTTCTTAAAAATATATATTTTTTATACCATAAACAATTTCCTATAACCTGAAATCCTTGAATATTCCCTAAGGACACGGTTTTTGATAAATAGCTGAGTAATAGTCTAGTCTACGATGATACCTTACATTAACTAACACTTTTTAGACATTCAGAGACCTGTAGTTTTTTTTTTTCTAAGTAATGCTTCAGTAAAGATCCTTATACATAAACATTTGTATCTGATTATTTCTTTCGGTGAAATTTCTAGTAGCAAAGCTGTAGAGTCAAAGCATATACATATCTTTCATCCTCTTGATCACACTGCCAACATGTTCTCCAGAAAGGCTGTGAGTAATTTATGACTCTTACCAGCACTGTATCAAAACATCCATTCCACTGCATCCTCTCCAACCCTGGGAATTTTGATTTTCAACATTTCTCAGCCAATTTTATACGTAAAAATAATTTCCATTCTTAGTTTTAATTTACAGTTCATTGATTAGTAGAGAAGTTGATTTTTTGCCTTTTGTTTATTAGCTATTTGTCCATAATCCGTTGTGAATTGTCTTTTGTATTAGCCCCTTTCAGAATCTACAATTCACACCGCTCTGCGGACGTAATCAGTTCTGAGTCATCAATACGAAAGGAGAACAGTGGTGTTTTGAATGAGCCCAACCCCATCAGAAACTCCTAGAGCTACTCTCCCAGCAAACCACGTACAATAGCAGGGGTGGCGGGGGACTGGGGCTGGGGTGGGGTGTGCGGGGAGGCGGTAAAACTGAAATCCGTCAGTGATTTGTGTTTCCCTGCATTTACTTCTCTTGCTCTGCCTCTTGTATAAGAGCTAATGAGCAGCGAAACTGACAAAAGACTAAGAAACAAGAGAACAAGAAAGGGTATGGTTAATCCCTTAACTAGGACTGAGGAATGGATGGAGTTTGCCTTCAGAAAGGGAAAAGAAATACAAGACTGATTTTTGTTGTTGTTGTTGTTTTTTAAGCAGTGCAGTTCCCAGTACGCCCACTTGGTGGCAATCCTCCATTGGTTAGGCAAAAAGCTAAGCGCTCCCAAGGCTAGGGAAACTGAGGAAGCAGCTGCTATGAGAATCAGGCACATCAAGTCAGCTGACAGTTAAATACAGGTAGCTTTTAAACGCCTCTGGGAACATGGATCACTGGTGTGAAAGGAGATGAAAAGCAAGGATTACGCCTTTCAGACAATGAGGCTTTGTGGACATTGGCTGGAGGGTCAGAGAAGAGGGAATGCATTTCTTCCTACTTTGTTCCTTCTTTTCCTCTGCTCTATTTGAGGTATCATTTGATTTACTTCTTTGTGTCTGAAAAGGCGAAATTACCTACTTTGTGCTTGTAGTTGTAAGGACCACGTGCTTCTCAGGTGCTGTAGTGGTGGATGCTGCTGCGCTGTAAGGACTCGGAATTGCCACAGCCTAGCCGGCTGTGCCAGTGAGGCTGCTCAGGAAAACAGGGGCAAAGTTCCTGGGCTGTTGGGGAAAGCTGGGGCAACGTTCCTGGGAGCAGAGAATGGAAAGCAAACGTACAAGGTCCTTTAAGACCTGTTCTAACCCCAGAGGCAGCATGGTATAGGAGAACCAGCATAGGTTTGGAGGCAATCATCCTTGGGATCGTGTCACCTTGGAAGCTTACAGATGTGTGACCTTGAGCAAGTGACCAAATCTCTCTGAGCCTCCGTGTTTTCCGCTATAAAATGGATGATAAAAGTACCTACCTCACAACATACAAGGCAAACTACTACTGTGATGATGATGATGATGATGATGATGATGATGATGACGACGTGGTGTTGCTGTTGCAAATAAGCTAATAGAAGCTCTGTGTGTGTGTTTTCAGTCCCATGATGAAGTATTATACAATGTATCTCACTTAGGAGACTTGGAATATCAGAACTAACATTAACAGGGTTATGCTTAGGTCTTTGGATTGAATAGGTCAAACTTGGAGTCAGACTCTCTCAATGATATTCTCATCGAGTTCCCATCCCATTGCCAATTCTACAGAAAGGGAAACTGAGACCATATGTGACCTTTACTACGGTGTCTCGTATGAACATGAACATCTGTTTTTCCGTGGCCCTAAATAATTTTTCGGACTTTATGAAGCCCAGGTCAATATTTAAAATCACACACATTTCTCATGTTCCTCACCACTTAAAAGATTTAGGGGTACAAGGTGATCCCTTAGAGGCCTGTCTAGGCACAATGGTAATATTTCAGATAGGTGCCACCAGCTATCCCACAATGCCTGTTTGAGTGTGTAGATGCAGCAGTCAGCATTCTCAGCAAGGCCAAGTACGAAGTAGGTATGTCAATTCAAGATTTACAAAAGCACAAAGAGAATAACGGGGAAGATGGTGATGTGAGTAGCACCCCAGTTGGCCTCTGCAAGACCCAAACACGCCCAAATAAATATCAAAGCACAATGCCTCCTAAAAAACCCAACCAAAATAATCAAGAACTGGTGATTGGCTGGACTCAGGGGCCAAAACCCAAGTGCTATTTGACAAGAATAAGGGTAAAGCTGCAGGCTAAGGCTTAGATAGGTAGAAGCTGGGGAGACCTGGTTTCACAGCATCCCTACAATAGGACCTCAGGGTGATCATTGACAGGAAGCTCAGCATCAGCAAACAGAGGGACGCATGAAGCAGTGTGACAAGGAGGCCAGGCTCTGCAGCAGCATAAGTCGAGGGTCTACTTTGTATCCAACACTCCCTGTGGGAGAAAATGGCAAGCTGAAGCATGACTGAATGAAAGGGAAGGGAATGGCAAGGAGTAAAGAGAAGGTGTCACATTGAGGAGTGGCTGAAGAACTAAGGCAATTCCCTAGCAACCATCAGGATGATGATGGTGACTGATAATCATAATAACCATCATTTATGGACCACTCATATACCAGGCATAGCGCTAAATGCTTACATCATCTCACTCTTCAGCTCCAACAGAGGATGAGGGAAGTGGGACCAACCAAGAGATTTTAACCTATTTGCTCAAGCCACTGAGTCAGGAAATGGAAGAGCCAGAATTCAAACCCAGATCATCTGACACCAAAGCCTGTGTCCTATCTACTCTACTTACGACACCGTTGTTTTTCATAAGAATCATCAGGGCTACCATATTCGATGTATTCTATGTATTCGCAGTAATAATTCTTCTAAGCATTTTGCATGTCTCATTTCATAGAACCCTCCCGACAACCCTATGCAGTATGTAATATGGATAGACGAGGCAACTGAGGCTCAGACAGGTCAAGTCACTTGCTCAAGTTCACACAGCTAAGAAGCTGCAGGGTCTGATTCCAGAGTTGAGCTTTCCTCTCAAATTGCTCAAGAGGAAGCTTGGGGGTCATGAGCAGCATAGCCCCAAAGATTCGAATGCCATATGATGAGGGAAAAGATCCATCCATCCTCACAGTGTCCCAGGGCACTTGATGTCTTCACTCCTCTCTGGTTTTAATAGCTTGAGCCAACCAGGCTCCAATGCGTGCTAAGCAGATGCTTTCAGCATCAGCTGGTTGTCTGGCCTCCCAGGCTACAGTGCTGTGGTTCAGCTTTCCTGAGTGACTCCACCAGCCCAGTCAATCAAATAACCTATCAGTCCAACAGTCAGTTGGCTGGATTGTTTTTTCACTCTACTGACCTGTTTGCACAGAATACACTGACAGGCTGCTTCAGGGCTATGTCAACACAGGCCTCCTCCCATCAAGAGCTCTCTCTGTAAGCCCCAAACCTCAAAGGCCCCAAAGTCAGAGATTTGCTACTACCATGTGCCCACCACACTTTCAGATCACAGACAGGAATGAATGGAAAGCAGGCAACAAATAAAAACTTACAGTTTAAAATGACTTAAAATTTGCCATAAAACTGCTTTGGCCCTACTATTCTGAGTGTACTTTGGAAGAAAATTTTTTAAGTCCATGTGAAATTCTGTCATCTGTGAGGCAGAATCAGATGCTCTGACAGACTAATGAAGTCAAAGACAAAATCATTAGTGCCTCGTGGCCTTATAAGACATGGTGGGAAGAGAACTGCATCATCCATATACTCTGTACCCTCACCCACATGTTTATATCCACTCAGACACAGCTCAGGTGAGAGCAGATTTAGTATCTCTCTTCTGTAGTGTCTCAAACCTTCACAGACTTGGAGGGGGGGGGAATCCTGAGAGTTCTGGCTTAAAGGATTCCCTCTTTTTAGAACCCCCTAGGAAGTAACCGAGAACAAGGAGTAAACACGTTATCACCTTCTACTTAGGCCAGTGATTTTCAAATCTGGTTGCACAGTAGAATACCTGGAGTTTGTCAAACACTGATGCCTGAGCCTGGCCCATGAGCTTCTGATGGAATTGGTCTGGGTAGGGCCTGAGCATCAGGTTTTTCTTCCTACTAATCTTGTATCAGTTTTTATTTTTTCTTCCCTAGAGTCTTACATTAATTTCCTTTTTTTTTTTTTTTTTTGCGGTACGCGGGCCTCTCACTGTTGTGGTCTCTCCCATTGCGGAGCACAGGCTCCGGATGTGCAGGCTCAGCAGCCATGGCTCCCGAGCCCAGCGGCTCTGCGGCATGTGGGATCTTCCCGGACCGGGGCACAAACCCGTGTCCCCTGCATCGGCAGGTGGACTCTCAACCACTGTGCCACCAGGGAAGCCCTAATTTCCAAGTTTTGATAAAAGGCTTCGAATGTACAGTAAATGTTGAGAATGATGGACACAGACCAGGAAGAATTTGAAAGCACGCTCTTTGTCTCTTGTGGCTCATCATCAGCTGCCCTTCCTGCTCCAGTGTTGGCCGCAGTGCAAAAAGAAGAGGCTTTTTCCTGGAGCAAATGCATCTAAGCTAAAAACACTGCCTCCGATGACCCAGGATTCTGCACGTATGTGGCTTTTAGGAACAGGAATACCATTAAATGCAAACTTGGAGAACTCACTAGAAGTTCAGAGAACCAACACCAAACCATTTAGTTAAGGGGCAAAAAGTATTCTGACCTGAAGCTCTGCCTTCTTCATAATCCCCCCACCTCTGCCTTGGAAGAAGCCTCTCCCCTGTGATGTTTCGTGAAGGATGATAGAATTCAGCCATGGCCTCCTAGTATAACCGTGATCTAGTCAACAACCTCCATCCTGTTTTCTGAAGTCCACAGTCACAGGCACCCAGAAAGAAACACACCGTAGGATTGTACTGATGTGTCCCTGGCAGACATATCACAGAGAAGGGCTATTCAGCACTGGGGCTTACAGAGTCCCAGGAAGTATCACTCTCAGCAAGGAACAAAGAGCTCACTTGGGTTTCCCATTTTCTCTCCCTGGAGTTGCTGGGTGTTTTTTTTTAATTTGCTGAGGAAACAAGAGTCAAGCTTTGTTACCGTGGGCATCTGAGTCCTCAGTCATTCAAGAAACATTTATTGTCCACTTTGGGCCAGACCCTGTGCTACGCACTGGGAAATGGAGAGGACGTGGTCCCTGTTCTTGAGGAGCTCAAAGCAAGGGAGACAGACGTGTAAACAGAGACATACACCTGGTGTGATAAGGGCGAAGGTGGGGAGGGTATGTGCAGCTCCATCTTGGAAACCAGGGAACGCTTCCTGGAAGAGGTGATGCCTAAACTATGCAGACCCCTTCCTCCCACTATGGCCATTGGAGGGTAAAAGCTGTGCCCAAAGGGGGCTTAGGTCAATGCTAAGACTTCCCACGCGAACCTCCTCTGAAACTGAGAAAGTTCATCGATTCTCTACTTACAAGGCATATGAAATAGGCAGCAATCTCGCTGGTAGGGAAATGTGACTAGAAAGAAACAGGACGGTTTACCTGGGGGAGGGGAGTGGCAAGTAGGCCTGTTCCTCTTTCTTCTCCATCCCTTTCCCTATGGGCAGCAATTCAAACACTCCCCGGGCCCCTTCCGGAGAGTCATCTGCTGCTCTTGCCTGCTTCTGGGAGAGGCATTGCAGCCTGTGGTCGGTGCAAAGAGGACTAGAAAACAGAAGCCTAAGTTCTACCCCGCCTCTGCCTCCGTAAGCCATATGACCACGAACAAGTCCCTTCCTCTCTCTGGGCCTCCATTTTTCCCTTGGCACAAGGAGGGGTTGGGCTCTGCGCTCTCCAAGGCCCCTTCCAATTCTGATGCTTTCCGAGTCTCTGCTTTTCCAAGGTCAAACAGACATGGGGCAAAAAGTACAACCCAGCCAGTCAGCACGGTGGCCTCTGTCCTCTCTTTGTGGATGCTGGGGCCACCAGAGGATGCTGTTCCTCGAGGCTCACACCCTTCAGATTGCAGGCTGACATTCTGCTTCCCACCAGGGTAAGGAAACAGCGGGCTTGCAAGATTTGGAAATTAAAGCCACGTGAAAGGCTCACCATTAGTAACAAAAGCCCTACGTTATTTTTCTCTGGTTGAAAAAAAATAGGAAAAAAGGTTGAGATTTTTCAAAAGAAGAAAAAATGATGAGCTATATTCTTTGGAAAATATTTTTATTAACAAACCTTTATATTAAGAAATGATGAAATTCTTTCTTAAAACCTTGTCTATGTGTTCAACAACAACAAAAAAAGGTTGACATTTTTCAAAATAAAGCTGCTGCTTCTCTGCCATAGCATATGGGCCAGTAAGCATGCCTGTGAATCAGACATCAAATATTTCCTTTCTTCCCCAACATCGCTCTCTCTGTGGGAACAGGGAGTCTCGTATCAATAATAGCATTAAAAGGGAACTACCCTGCACCACAGCTAAGCTGCAGTTCCCACCTGCCAATCAGAGAAAAGTGATTCCAAATCCTACAGCCATTACTGTCTGCTCCTTCTCTTTTGAAGGATCCTTTGATTCCTTTCTTTCTTTTCATCTTCTTCGGCTTTTCATGCCAACCCTGAACACTTTGGTGACACTCAGGAGTGCGTTAGCAGTTTGTCTCTTGTTAAGCTTCGCTCAGAAGAGAACTGCAGGTAATGGGACCAAAATAAATCTCAGATTTAACTTCTCTCTCCCACAAAGCTGCCGTCCTTGGCCGTCATCACTGTTGCCACCATTTAGGGTAAGGTGGCTACATACCAAACTTTGGCACCCCAGGAGCAGCCATCCAAACTACACACACTTGCTCATCTGCAAATGCTGACCAGGATGGGGCTGAGTTCTAAGGGCTCACAGTTGGGAAGAACCTTTCTATAGCCACGTGCTCTTTACTGAGATCTTTCCCTGCAAAACCACGGACCGTGGGAGGTCTCTCGTCTCTCAGCTAAGTTTCCCCAAATGCACCAAATGCGTGCGTGCCTTTCCTCACACACGTCTCCCTGCTTGGAATAGCTTTCCCACCTGACCCAGCTCAAATATCACCTCCTCCGAGCAGCCTTTGCTGACTCGATCCCCTCCCAGGAAGAAGTAATCCTTCCTTCCTTTGGATTCTCCTGGCACTTTTGGTTCTTGCTGCTATCATAGTACTTATTCCATGAAGCAAGAGCCAGCTGGTGACCTGCCTGTCGCCCCTGAGAGACTGTGAGCTTCTTGAGGACAAGGGCTCCAGCTGATATTGGAACACTTAACCCTGAGCTCAGCCCAGAGAAAGTTTCAGAACTTGAACCGAATGTGGGGGGTGGGGGGTTGCTAAACGCAGCCTTCAGCAGTGATGTCACAAAGTGGTCCTCTGCAGCAATAAAATTTGATGAGTCTCAAAATGAAATGTGGCACCACAGAAACACTTGATTTCAGGGCTTGGGAAGGTACATCTTCTAGCCACATGAGCCTGGTGCAGAAATAACTATTTCCTTAACTAAACTCACCAGATGTTTTGCAATCAAGCTCAAGCACTATTTAGTTCAGGTAGACCAACATGATGTATTTGTGCAAGGCAGACAGCTGCTGGACAGCACTGAACTGCGGGCTACATGCCTATGGGGAACGGCATAGCACGGGGGCACGGAAAGAGCAAGGCAGCCTGGTACATTTATTTTGAATTGGGCGATTCACTTGTATAAAAGCAAATTGGAACCCTTGGCAGAGCCATTCAGCAGTATCAAAGATCTACAGTCACTGCAGCCTAGTGGGAGGAGTGCCACTAGTTACAGTTGCTTGGCTGTAAATAAAGTATCCCCTGGAACGAAGCATTTTAATTTGAAGTGATTCTATCAGGAGCAGCTGACAAACCTTTCAAGGAAACTGGCAGTGTGAAGAGGAACCTCTATACCAATAGGAAAGGGGCTTTGAAAAGAGCTAATGAAGTTTCAACACGCAGCCCTGAACATGAGCTAGGCCCATTCGGATACCGGTCAGTGTATTTCAGAAACAGAGCCAATTAACCAGGGTGGGGGGCTTTGGAGGCCACGCTTCCCAGCTCCCTTTTTGAACTTTCCTGTGAAACACCAGGAGCCAACAGCCTCCTCCCAGCCAACCTCCCACCACAATCCGGGTGGACCAGGCTTTATCTCCAGACTGGACAAGGTCCGATCTGCGCATGTGCGCTTGTAACACCCTCCTCCGATTCCAGTGCCTGAATGGGCCCGTGAACCCGGTAGGTGCTCAATAGATGTGGACGGACTGGAATTTTTGGAGGAGGTGTTTCGTTTTGTTTTTTAGAAAAGGAAAGATACCGATCACCGAAAAGAACTAGGGAAAGCCTGCAAGCCACCTTGCCCGGTTGGTATCAAACCAACAGGAAATGGGGTAAAGAGTGAGCAAGTAAACCAAAAGCCACAACCATCTATTTTTAAAACTACAACAGTATGTGGGCTGTACAGTAGTGCTGCTAGCTTTGTTTTGATCTACAGACATCTGTTTGGGGTTTCTTTGGCTCCGGTACTTGATTTCTGCAGTGTGATGGGCCAAGGGTCTGGGAATTGGGTAGAATAACTTGGATGTATCTGTGTAGTTGCCCAAACAGACAATGCTGTGTAGCTGCATTGTCTGCAGCAGGAAAAGAAGCTCTCAAGATGCTGGGATTTAACAAGTACCCAGGAAAATTCCCCTGATCCCAAACTCCCACCCCTTACCACCCCAATCTGCAGCTGGTCCCTAAAATTACCTAAAATTACAGCAAGGTTTTGGCTTAAGTATTCACCCATGGGCTTGAACGCTTAACGCACGTCTCTTGAATTTTGATTCACTGAAAGCTGAGAGTATATAATAAGCCACAAACACCAAATCACTGGTCCATGGGTCCTTGTAGAGCAAGCCAGATGGAGATTTTACAGGCCAAGGATTTGTTTTGGAAACGTTCTACATGGTTTCTGAATCCACAGTCTAGTCACCCACAGCTCAGCCCAACCTCTGGGTACACAAAGAAAGATCTTGGGAGAGGACAGCTGTCATTCTGGGTCCAGCCCACCCCCAAAGAACCCTTAGGAGCAGTGTGCCCCACAAGGGGAGTTGTTTCCTGTGGCAACAGCTGCTTCTATCCCCCCTCCCCCATCCTCCACTTTTCAATGAGGTCATCTACTCTTCAGCTGCACAATCAAAAAAAGTAAAGAGTAGGTCTCCTGAGTTATGATTGCTATTAAAACTAAACTCCATCAGCACATTCTCAGGACTGCACCTGGGAAGCCAGATGCATGATGCTGCCCGTTCTCAGGGCTGCCCCTGGCTCCCAGGGACCTGAGTGTAAAGCCCAGACAGGGATCATCACACATTTCAAATGCAAAGAATTCAGTATGTGACCTGACCAAACAGGAGAGAAAAGGGGGACAAGACCCCCCCCCCAGCTACTCTCCTCTGGAAACCCCTTCTCACCAAGGAGCGCTCCCTCTTTCTTGTGCGCCTGGAAAAGGAAGGTCAAGAAACCTTGGTGCCATGGGATCCTAGGAATACCATTATTTTCCAGGCTGTCTCTTCCGGGATTCTCCCAAGGGCCAACTTTGGTTCCTGAGCCATTTCTCACTGATTAATCAATCAGCAAGAAGGAAACAGCCCTGCAAAACTGGCAGGCCTCCTGCAACACATCTCCAGAGTAATTCCTGGGTCTGTACTCTAGTGGAAGTATGCCCCACCCCAGTCCCAATCTCACAGCAACTCTCTGGCCCCTCTGTTTTACAAAGGAAGAAATGGAGTTTCTATGGGGCTAGGTAACTTGTCCACATCACACAGGGAAGAAATTCTCAAGCTCAGATTGATACCCAAGTCTGTTTGAAGCTGGAGCCAATGTTCTTGTACATGAAACCGGATGGAGTCTCTGGCATGCATTTTCTAGCACTTCCCTCTGCTAACCCCCAAGTGGCAGAGCTGTTAAAGAACAGACACCAGATTCAGCCACTTATTCCAATGGGAATCACACTGCCTGGCTTTGAAGGATCTTCTTACAGAGATGCCCGTCGGAGATGAGATGGTACACTCCGAGCTAGTGTCAGCACCACCTCCTCCTGGATCCCAGTCCCCCTCAAAACAAATCTTTCCACCAGAGTCAAGTCAGAAACCGGAAGAGCTCAAGTTGGTTCCACACTGTGCTTTCATTGATGTGGTCACCTGGGGGAATAAAGTGAAAGCAGTGTCTCTACCTCGGACCAGGGTAGAGACACTGAGGGGAAGCGGAGGGGTGGGGGAGAGGTCTGTGCCTATGACATTATGCCTTAAATGGATATTTGTCTTCTCTTGTCAGTACTGATGTGAAAAGAGGGAAAAGAGGCAAGAGAGTAAATAACAGGAAGGATGAAATCTACTCTGGTCTTGTCACCTTCTGGGACAAAGGGTGGGGTTTCCAGAGCTCTGGCTGAGGGGCAGACCCAGGCAGCAAAGATGGCCTCTGTATGCTCTGGGAAGACAGCTTTCCTCTGCAGGAATAAAGCAACTGCGGGGAAAGCTCTGGCTGGCTGGGCACAGAAGGGTGACCGCTCTTGGATGACACCCTGTTTCTGTGGCTTCGGCTTCTGACCACTGCCTGGCCTCTTCACAGGGCTGGAAACCTGCAACTTTCAGAAGTGCCCACTAAGCTTTCTCTAAAGAAATTCCTTGTCAGAAGCCAAGGAGTGTAATACAGCTTACTCCGAGGAGAAGCCTGTTGCGGGGAAAGAGTACTATGGTTTTATTTATACACAAATAAAGAGAATGTAGGCCAAGAGGGCAGTATGTACAGTTCTCTCCCAGGAAACTAGCGCTAGAAATTTGTTTTGTATTTAGGCAGCTGGACAGGACTAGAGTGAGGCAAGTGAGGCACTCACCTTGGGTGTAAAATTTAAGGGGGCATCAAAACACTCAGTAATCAAGATACTTTTTAGAGTAAATGTTTGTATCTTATAATAGTTTCAGATTTACAGAAAAATTGTGAAGACAGTACAGAAAGTTCCCATATACCCCATACCCAGTTTCCCCTATTATTAACATACTGGATTAGTAAAGTACCTTTGCCACAATCAATGTTATTATGAACTAAAGTCTATACTTCATTGAGATTTCCATAATTTTCACTTTTTTTCTGTTCCAGGATCCCACATTACATTTAGCTGTCCATCTTCTTAGGCTCCTCTAGGCAATGACAGTTTCTCCACCTTTCCTGGTATTTGATGACCTTGACAATTTTGAAGAGTACTGGCCAGGTATTCTATGGGATACCATTCTACTGGACTTTTCTTGATATTTTCTCATGCTTAGACCAGGGCTCTGGATTACTGACAGTAAGACCACAGAGATAAAGTGTCATTCTTATCACACCATATCAAGGGTATGTACTATCCACATGATTTATGACTATGGCTGTTGGTGTTGGCCTTGATCACCTGGCAGAGTATTTATACAAATTATTTGGAATTACCCTGCACAGGAGATTTGTTTCTTCTTACCCATTTATTTAATCATTAATTTATATCAATATGGACTCTGATATTTATATTATACTTTGTGTTCTACTCCAATACTACCTTTTTTTTTTCTCAGTTGCTTTTTTTTCGGTTGCACCATGCAGCTTGTGGGATCTTAGTTCCCCGGCCAGGGATTGAACCTGCGCCCTTGGCAGTGGAAGTATGGAGTCCTAACCACTGGACTGCCAGGGAATTCCCAGTACTACCTTATTTACTTTATTTCTCAATTTTTTCCAGCTTTGGCCATTGGTAGCTCTTTCAGCTGACTCCTGTGCCATACCCCCATCAATGTTTTGCTTTTTGGATTTTTTTGTTTATTTGTTTTTTAGCACTTCTTTACTTTCTGGCACTACAGGATACTCCAGGCTCATCTTGTATATTTCTTGCCCCATTCCTAGAATCAGTCATTTCTCCAAGGAGCCTTGGTTACTTTATTGGAGAATGCTATTAGCAACCAAGATATGAGCACTACTTGGATAAATCATGTTTTAATGCAATATCCTAAAAAATCAAATCAATAAATTCTCGCCTGCAGTCTGCCTGTTTTTGTAAATAAAGTTTAATTGGAACATGGGATGGCATTAGGGTGGGGCAAGAGAGGTAGGAGTGTGCAAGGGCACAGCTGGAGACTGTCTTCATGTACAAGTTTCACATTTGGTTCACCCTGGATTTCTCTGCATTTATTTTCAGTAAAACGTATCATCAAAATATTATTTACTCTGATTACCGAGATTTTTAGCACCCCCTTAAGTTTTGTACCCGAGGTGACTGCCTCACTCACCTCACCATAGTTTGGGCACTGCTAGGGAGCAGTCAGCAGTCGGGCTTAAGGTCAGTGACCCAGCTGAACTTGTGACTGCTTCCTAGGAAAGGGTGCTGCTTAAGGTCCACTGGGCATCAGAATCTCCAACAGAGCTGTGTATTAAAACTACAGATTGCCAGACCTCAGCCCAGCCCTCCTAAATCATACTTTCTGGGAAAAGGTTCAGGAACCTGCCACTTTATTTATTTGCAATATTTAGATAATTTTATTATTTTTAAAAAATTCTAAAATGCTTTATAATCTTCAAAAGTTTCACACACATGATTTCATATAATCTCATAATAACCCTTTTTCCCCCATTCCTCTATTGCTCCTCCCCCCTTCCCTCTCCCCACTGGTAACCACTAGTTTGTTCTCTATATCTGTGAGTCTGTTTCTTTTTTGTTATATTCACTAGTTTGTTGTATTTTTTAGAGTCCACATATAAGTAATATCATATAGTATTTGTCTTTCTCTGTCTGACTTACTTCACGTAGCATAATGCCCTCCAAGTCCATTCATGTTGCCACAAATGGCAGAATTTCATTCTTTTTTATGGCTGAGTAGTATTCCATTGTATCTATGTGCCACATCTTCTTTATCCATTCCTCTGTTGATGGACACTTAGGTTGCTTCCATGTCTTGGCTGTTATAAATAGTGCTGCAATCAACATGGAGGAACCTGCCATTTTACCACGAAGGAGTCTGTGACATCTATCCAGTGTGACCCCAGGTCTGATGTTTGGGAACCACTAAGTAAAGCCATCTAATATGAGTCTGTGGATGGGAAGGTGGCATGAAAAAAAGTATACTCTAAAGTTATCATGCTCTCCTTTGTGTTTAATGATGACAATTGTTTTATAATTTCAAATAATATTAATGGAGCAGGGGGAGTGTATGGGCAACTCCAATTGAGATCTGGGTCTTTAAAGTGGTTGCACAAGGTTGATCCTGAGCATGTGTGTCTGGAGGGCCCAGAAGTTCCACTTTGGATGTGTGCCGGTCCCCTAGCATCTTCTCTTCCACTCTCACTTACTTATCAAGTTGGGAGCAGTGGCTATTCACTTTGGACTTAATCAGCCCACAGGTATTTGCTAACCTCTCTTGCTGACTCATTTGCCCCTTGAGCGCTCACTCCCCCTTCTCCTTCTTCCCTTTGGCCCCTCTCTTGGGCTCTGCATCTGGCTTGCCCTGTGGCTTCCGGCATGTCTCATTCTCTTTGCTCTGTGGGCACTCTTTTCTCGAGGTTGCTCACACTCCTGGGTGTTCTCTGGACTGAGCTTCCTCTATCCCTCCCTTTCTGTCTCTCCCACAGCTCTCACGACCTTGTTCTCAAGCATGATTATGAACTCGCTTTCTTTCTCGCTCTCTCATGCTCTCTTTCTTCCTCCCCAGTCTCTCTCCATCTTGCTCTCCCATTCCCTTGTGTGTGTGTGTGTGTGTGTGTGTGTGTGTGTGTGTGTGTGTCTTTTGAGACCCAAAGAGTCATTTCCCTAAACAAACATAGTACCCCAGAGCAGAAGAACTAGGCCAGCTCCATGGGGAAAAAAGGAAAAAAATTTTTCACCCACAGTGAGGAAAATGCCATTGGGTCCAAGGCTCTCAAGAGTTATCTCAGGGAACTTCCCTGGTGGTGCAGTGGTTGAGAGTCCACCTGCCAATGCAGGGGACATGGGTTCGAGCCCTGGTCTGGAAAGATCCCACATGCCGTGGAGCAACTAAGCCTGTGCGCCACAACTACTGAGCCTGCACTCTACAGCCCAAGAGCCACAACTACTGAGCCCGTGAGCCACAACTACTGAGCCTGCGAGCTGCAACTACTGAGCCCGCGAGCCGCAACTACTGAAGCCTGTGTGCCTATAGCCTGGGGTCCACAACAAGAGAAGCCACCGCAATGAGAAGCCCGTGCACCACAAGGAAGAGTAGTCCCCGTTCGCCTCTACTAGAGGAAGCCCACGCAAAGCCATGAAGACCCAATGCAGCCAAAAATAAATAAATAAATTGATATATATATAAAAAAGAGTGATCTCAGAAAACTCTTCAAACTCTTGGGGCAAAAGGTACTGTTTAGCTATACATGTGCAATCTAGCATCGTCTATTAAAGATAAAGCAGGCAGCCTCATTAGAAGCAATCCACATTACCAAAGGAGAAAACCACTTCACAGGGAGGGTCCCTTGGGAAGCCCTAACAGCTGGGACTATTTGAGACTAACTGTCTAACTCACCCTTAGGAACAGGAAGCTGAAGCTGAGGGAGGAGGTTGTTGTAACTCACCTCAAATGTGCTACCAGCAAAAGAAGTTCCCGGGCTTCCCTGGTGGCGCAGTGGTTGAGAGTCCACCTGCTGATGCAGGGGACACGGCTTCGTGCCCCGGTCCAGGAGGATTCCGGATCCCACATGCCGCGGAGCGGCTGGGCCTGTGAGTCATGGCCACTGAGCCTGCACGTCCGGAGCCTGTGCTCCGCAACGGGAGAGGCCACAACAGTGAGAGGCCCGCGTACTGGAAAAAAAAAAAGAAAGAATCCACCTGCCAATGCAGAGGACACAGGTTCAAGCCCTGGTCCGGGAAGATCCCACATGCCGCGGAGCGGCTGGGCCCGTGAGCCATGGCCACTGGGCCTGCACGTCCGGAGCCTGTGCTCTGCAACGGGAGGGGCCACAACAGTGGGAGGCCCGCGTACCGCAAAAAAAAAAAAAAAAAAAAAAAAAGTTCCCACAGTCTAAAGCCAGCATCTCTGACATGCAGCCAGCAGAGAGGCGAGCCTTCTGGAGAGTTGCTGGAGGATTTCAGAAACAAGCTTCAAGGATAGGGTCACTTTGGTTTCTGGCACCAAGACAGGCTGGAAGGCTCACTGAATTGCCTCCGGAAACTCTCTGGGTCACTCTCTGCCAGGGAGCAGGGAAGCATGGTTGGTGGCACTTGGGCAGACGCTGGGTCATGTATGGGTGTGATCAGACTGCAGAATGGGGTGGAGGGAGTCCCAGGTGGAGGCTGGCCCACTGGGGACTCTGTGTGTGTGTGTGTGTGTGTATCTCTGTGTCTTTCTGTCTCTGTCTCTGTGTCTTTCTCTGTCTGCCTCTCCCTCTTCCCTCTTCCCCTCCATAAGTGAAAAGTTAGCTGAAGGCCCAGCTGAAGGAAGGGGTGATTTAGGCAATGCTCCGGTGTTTTTATGATACTTCTAAAAGTCTTTTTGAGACAAACACATGCCACAGGCCAAAATAAGACTTGGGCTGTTCAGAAACTTTCCCCTTTGTTTGAAATATCTGCCTTTTAAGAGAGATTTAACCATTTTGTTTGGGGCTCATTTATAGGAATCCATCTAACTGTAGCAACATAAAAAATCATTCAATTTCCAGAATGCAATCTTTTTTCTATTAAGCTCTTTCCTCAAGGAACAGAAAGAACTAATTCAGTGGGAGCCACTGAATCTCCTGCCTTATGAATAGGAGGCAAAATTCATTCTTCCCCAAATGAACGAACATGAGAAAACAAAATACCCTTGAGCATGAAAACTTCAAAAATTTCTATTTATTAAAATGCAGAGATGGGTCTTCAAGAACACTTTTCAAATTTCAGCTCATGGATGAGGTTAAAACTAAAACTGTTAGAAACTAGTCCTACAATTTCACTTAATGTATTTTCAATAAAAAATAACGGCCACTTACTTAAAACTCTCTTAGTAAAATAGGAACAGGAATAAACAGAAATGAATGAGAAGCTCTCCTTTGGGGTTACTCCTTTTCAATGTACCTCCTTGATATAACTTTTGTGAATAATCAGATTATTCTGACCCTCCCCTCCATATGACTCCTGAGAGCAGTGTTTCAGTAAGTTCAGTTCAAAGACCAATTACCTCAGAATCACTTGGAGTTACTTGCCCTAGAGTTGTTTCTCTGGTCTCACCATGGTTCTGATTCTACAAGAATGGGGCCCAGGAGTCTGAATTTTTTTTTTCTTTTTTTTTTTTTTGCGGTACGCGGGCCTCTCACTGTTGTGGCCTCTCCCGTTGCGGAGCACAGGCTCCGGACGCGCAGGCTCAGTGGCCATGGCTCACGGGCCCAGCCACTCCGCGGCACATGGGATCTTCCCGGACCGGGGCACGAACCCGTGTCCCCTGCATCGGCAGGCGGACTCTCAACCACTGCGCCACCAGGGAAGCCCCAGGAGTCTGAATTTTGAATGGGCACCCTGGGTGATTCCGATGCAGGCTAAAGTGTGAGGATCACTGAGTTTGAGCAAGACCCAACAGACGAAGCACATTTAAATTACAGAGCTCCCTTATGATGTGTCTAGCTACTTTTAGAATTAATATGAGAAACCCCATTCACCACCCATCAAAGCAAAGTTGCCAAAATGTGTTAGTCTTCCCTACTCCCTTTCTGGTCTTATATACTATGGCAAAGTTGCCCAAGGTAGGGAGATGGTTTCCTAGGAAGAGGCTGCTCTTATAAAAGATGCATAACTGTTCATCCACGGATGAATGGAATGGATGTATAAAGAAGATGTGGTATATATACACAAGGGAATACTCTTCTGCCATAAAAAAGAAGGAAACTGTGCCATGTGCAACAACATGGATGGACCCTAAGGGTATTATGCTAAGTGAAATAAGTCAGACAGGGAAAGACAAACACTGCATGATCTCGCTGACATGTGGAATCTTAAAAAAACAAGCTCATAGAAATAGAGATCAGAATTGTGCTTGCCAGAGGCAGCGTGTAGAGGGGAGGGGGGATTGGATAAAGGTGGTCAAAAGGTATAAACTTCCAGTTGTAAGATAAAGAAGTTCTAGGGGTGGGGGAAGGGACGAAATAGGTGAAAGGGATTAAGAGGTACAGACTACGAGTTATAAAATAAATAAGTCAGAGGGATGTCATGTATAGCAAAGGGATTACTGTCACTATTTTATAATAATTTTGTATGGTGTGTAATCTATAAAAATATCGAATCACTATGTTGTACACTTGAGACCAATATAATATTGTAAGTCAACTACACTTCAATAAATTTTTTTAAATATAAATAAGTTCTGGGATGTAATATACAGCATGATGACTATAATTAACCATACTATATTGTATGTATGTTTGAAAGCTGCTAAGAGAGTAGATCTTAGAAGTTCTCATCCCAAGGGAAAAAAATTGTAACTATGTGAGGTGATGGATGTTAACTAGACTTAATGTGGTGATCATTTTGCTATATATACATATTTCAAATCATTGTGCTGCACACCTTAAACTTATACAATTTTAGATGTCAATTATATCTCGATCAAACTTTTTTTTTTTTTTTTTGCAGTATGCGGGCCTCTCACTGTTGTGGCCTCTCCCATAGCAGAGTACAGGCTCCGGATGCGCAGGCTCAGCAGCCACGGCTCATGGGCCCGGGGCACGAACCCGTGTCCCCTGCATCAGCAGGCGGACTCTCAACAACTGTGCCACCAGGGAAGCCCTCGATCAAACTTTTTTAAAAGATTTTAAAAACTGATAGAGCAACCTAAAAGGCCTGACTAGAAGTCCTGAACCCCACACAATCTGCCTGAACATTGACTATACCAAGAAGCTTGCCAAGCTTGGCTCCAAAGGGCGAGAGAAGCCTTTTCAGGGAGGCCCACAGCCCCACCAGACAAACTGGTCACCATACCAGGCCTTCACAGACGTTTGCCAAATCAGAGAGTATTTTCACCAATGAGCCTTCTTAAGTGTTTGTCCTTTTCCCCACTTCTTACTTGAGTCCTGAGCTAACTGGAGCTTCTCTCTTTTGTCCTTTGCAGCTGACTCATCAGCCTTTTCCCTTCCTCACACAGCCTGGTGCAAGAAGCCTACGAACTGACCCGCTGCAAAGAAATAGCCAATCAGGCTGCCCCTGAGTGCTGATGACCTGGGCCCCTCCAACCTGGGCGGTGGGAAGAAATCAGCAGCTGCAGAAACAAGCCGACTTCAAAGGGTTGCATTTTCCCTGAGGGTTATCTGGAACATGCCTCCCAAGACTAAAATTCCTCTCTTGGAATGTGGCAGGATGGAAAGTCAATGCAAAGACACTGACCTGCTCACCTCCTTCCCCAGGCTTTCCCATAATTTGTGGACAGGGGTGTTAAAAATCCATCCCTCCCCTCACTCCAAGTTTCAAGCCCGTTTTCTCTTTCAGCCACAAGACAAAGAAAATAAAGTGAAGTAGGACAGACAAGCATACAAGAGACGGTATCTGTGTTGGCAGGAAGGAATGAGTGTATCTCTTCGGATTGTCCACTCTGCTCTCTGATAAGTCAGTCCTAGGCTATCAGAGTCTCTTTCTTCTATTTAGGAATGCATTTCTGCCTGAGTTTAGGAAAACTATTACTATCTATAATTCAGCTTCCTGAACTCCTCAGATTTCTGGAATGGCTTACAATCCGAAAGAAATCGATTTCAAAGAAAATAATTTGGCTGGTGGAGGGAGGGAGTGGGGAGTGATTGCTTAGTGGGTACAGGGTTTCCTTTTGGGGTGATAACAATGTTTTGAACTAGATAGTGATCATTTCACAACGTTGTGAGTGTACTAAATGCCGCTGAATAGTCCGCTTTAACATGGTGAATTTGGTTGTGTAAATTTCACCTCAATTTTAAAAAGCAAGTAATTCGGTGAGGAAGAAGCTTGTTCTGAGTCCTGAGCAGCAAAGAAACAGAATCAAGATGGATCAAAATCCTGCAAAACAGCTAAGATCACAATTCTTGGTGATAACAGCCAAGATTTATTGATTCCTCTGAGCTGAGCCGTATGCTACATTATATGCCTTATTTTTACCGAATCTTCACACAATAATCCTACGAAGTAGGTTCCATTTATGATTCACTGAGGAAACTGAGGCTCAGAGGATTCAATGTTCTGCTCAAGGTCACATAGCTAATGAGTAAAGACTTGGCTCCAACTTATGGCACACCCTTCGCAGCTGACATCTCCTGAGGGAACACGTGCCCCATCCGTTTGCGGCAGGAAGAGAGTTCTCTGCCCCAAAAGTTCAGTTTCTTTACACGAAAAGCTTGACATGGCAGAGTTAGGAAGGGAGGGGCACTGGCGACCAGAAGAGCGCCAGGGGTGGGGTGGGATAGGGTGAAGAAGGAAGGAGAATATGCACTCAGAGTGAAGACAAGTTTTAGAAAGGAAAATGCATCTGTGTGCGTGTCTGTGCGTGTGTGTGTGTGGAAAGAGACAGCAGGAGTATGAGAGACAATGAGAACTATTTGATTCAATAGAGGGGAACAGGCTTGGTAAATGCCCACCTTCCCACTCTGCTGTCAACACATATAACTCACTCACTCTTGAAACCTGGGCATCCCTCACTTGCTAAGTGTAATTTGCCTGAGGGAAAAGGGAATTTGAGGCCCAGGCCGAAGGCACTGGCTTTTTAACAAGATGTTCCATATGTAACCAATAAAAATAAAAGAATAATACTCTGATTACTAACAAGACTTGTAATGACTCCATTTGGGGTGATATGATTTGTATTCAATTCAGCTTAACTAAAAAGAGAGCACTGTTTCCTGGGATAGGGTATGAGAAAAAAAAAGATCACTTTCTATCTAAGACCCTTCCAACTTTTTCAAGGGATAAAGAAAGAAATGACTTTTGCCTCTGCTTTGGAGCCGAGAAGGCTGCAGAGTCCTGGCTAGTTGACCCTAGAAACTTTCAGAAAGATGCAGGAAAAGAAGGAAAATTACTTTTTACCTGTCTGAGCACAATTCACTAGATTAAAGCGCTCCACAGGGTAACTACATCTGTTCTCCTTGGTGCGGCCCCGTCTGCAAACGCCCAGAGTGAAAAGAACTTGTGGCTCTCAGGGGCTGAAAAGGGCCCTGGGAAATGAGTGCCCGGAAGTCAATAGGCCCGCTGCTGCTGTGGGAGGGGAGAGTCTGCCAATGGGATCCCACTGAGAGACAAACCCCAGGAGCGCCCTCCTGCAGGGGGCAAGCCAGCACCAGAGCATCCTGGGAAGCCAATCCCGGGAGTGGGCATGAAGTTCTTTGACCCTGAAAGTGTAGATCCCAAGCCCTCCCATTTCCCAGGCCAATCCTCTCACCAGCATCTCTACTTCCCCATGGACAGAGGCAGATAATGAAGTGCCTGTTCTAGCTCATGCTGCTGCTTTAAAAAGGGAGTTCTTTTGTAATTGGTCCATGTGAGGAAAGTTATTGCATCTTCTGAACCATTAGGTCCCAAATGGCAATACCAAAGCACAATGGCTACAGTCACTGCCTTTGGAGACAGTATATTCATAGCCGTTTCCTGCAGAATGACAGGGAAGACCGAAATGGCAGAGGGATGAGTGCACTGGCTTTATGAAAGGCAGGTCTGAATCCTCTGCAAAAACTCCGTTAAAGATATCACTCCTTATATGACATACGAGTCCACATGGTAATTCCACCTCGCCTTAATTTCTCCATCTGTACAATGGGGGTCATTATACATACATCATGGGGATATTGGTGAGGACTCAGTGGGATAATGAATGCAACGTGCTTAGCCCAGTGACTGGCACATGGTGAGCTCTCGAGGAGTATTAACTACTACTGATATAAAATGATCATTTATCATTACTCTTCAGTATTTTAAAGAAGCTTGTCTCTCCTGAAGAACAGACGGAACTCCATTTTTCAGATCAGTACTAAACAACCCATCACATTCCACTTACTGTCTGTCTTTGCTAGAATTCAAAGGCAAACTGAATGCTCCACGGATCCTTCTAATGCTCCTGGATTTTGAGCTCCTTGAGGACAGGGGCTATGTTTGACTCAGCTCTGCATTTTCAGTGGCAGTCCCAGGACCCAGTGCACGGGGCTTAATAAATGTTTGAAATGACTTCCATCCCAAGTTCTTGATGGAAACCACTTTTACCTCCTCTTCTCCCTTGCCTTTCTTCTACAAGGTTTCAGATCTCTTTCTAAGTTTCAATTACTTAATAGTTCTTATCGGGAGTCCCTTCGGGTCCTTTTTAGAAGTAAGTGGGGAATAAATAATACTAAATCTGAAATATTTCTCTATAATAACCCTACACATGTCATCTAAAAGGGTGTCCAAAGAGGAGTGACAATATTTCTGTGGATCCAGAGGGAAAGGACTGCGAGGTCAGGGAGAAGGGCTAGAGTGGCAGAGGCCAGAAGGAATCCAGGAATGGGCCTGTGGGCATACTGGTCTATACTGACATGATGTTAGCTCCTAGCAGCTCTTGCCAGAAGACTGACTTAAAATAGCATTTCCCCTTGGGCCTCTGTTGCTAACATAGTGCAGGAAATAAAACCCACTCGTATTCTTCCTAGTCTTAACCTTTTTGGACAAGGTAGGTGACAGGGAGTTGCCAGCAGCATAGCATCATGGTTAAGAACATAGAGTCTGAAGCCAAACGGATTGGGTTTGAGTCTTAGCTCTGTCACTTACGATCATGTAACCCTGAGCAAGTTTCTTAACCTCTCTGAGCTTCATTTTCCTCTTCTGTGAAATGAGGATTACAATAATAATATTGTCCTCATTAGGTTGCTGTGAAGATTAAATGAGAATTACATAAAGTCCCTGGGCCACTGCAAGAGCTCAATAAATGTGAGCTGCTATGGTTACTTGACCTGCAGACATTAGCTCTAGGCTTGGATAACTGAACAGCTCATATAGTAGAAAGAATCCTGGGACTAGGAGCCATGGGTTCAAGCCTTGAAGAGTGGGCTGTGGGGCTAATTCCTCATTTGTAACATGGTAAAGGCGTAAGTTCTATCCATGTCCCATGATTAAAGTTTTAAGAATCGAATGAGCTAATGAATGTGAAAGTACTTGGTGAAATGCAACCATTCTGTGCAAATGTAAGTGGTATTCACTAGGCATTCCCAGAGAGAGGGAAACATTACATTTAGCTCATAAATACTTGGGATATAACCCTTCTGGGGCGTTCCTGTTATCATGCTGGGGCGCAGAGAAGCAGCACGCGGTGCAGACCCCACATGTCCTCTCTGTAAGAGCTGTGCTCTGCTCTCAAACCTCTCCAGGTCCCCCCCTGTACAGAAGCTTCTAGATGGGCCTGCCATTGTTCAAGGTTCTTGCCACCAAGGCCTCGGTGTAGGAATCATCTTTCAGCTGTGACACATCTAATCTTGCTCACTGTGACCATGCTAGGGACATGACAGTGTGACTGAGGGTTTGAAGCTGACTGTCACAGTTAATGGCTCAGCCCACAAGACTTGGAAGCTGCCTGTGTCACCCCTTGTCCAGTTGGCAGATGGAGTGGTGTGGAGAGTTGTCATCCATCACCAAAGAGAGAGCAATCTCTCCTGATAGAGATAAAACAATCAATGTGTTTGGATTTCAATAAGAGAGTATATGTTTTCTCGGAATAGGTCTTAATCAGTTTGTGCCCTGCCAGATAGCATGTTGGCGTGCAATGTCAGCAATGCAGGAACAAATGTCACTCGGAATACCAAAATAGATCTAATGGGAGAAACATACTTCAGCATATATCCGTGCTTCCCTCCTTCTAGACTCTGTGAGACAATTCTTACAGCATGATTACCTGACTCATTAGACTGATATTATTTCAACATGAGGAAAGAATGGATTTCCCCAAAAAAGGAATAGCACAATTCTATTTCTGGGAGAATCTTTTGTATTCAAAGCTAAAAAGGACCTAAAGATCCACCAATCCAGTTTGCCTCTTTTCTAAAAGGAAATGAGGCCACAAGAGGGCAAGTGACATGCCCAAGGTCACACAGCTGGTCAATGGCAGAGTTAGACTTTGAACCCAAGAAATACTAACCATTTGGGAATGGGACGTAATACAGGAAACTAACCATGAAAGGCATTTAAACAATCACTGATATTCTTGGAGAAACAGTGAAAGAATAATGATGTGTGTTCTCTGCTTCGTAATCTAGATGATGGCTAAAATCCCTTCAGCGTTAGCACTCCGAGAGACTATGATGGGACATTTGCATTACATCTCTCAGGGACCAAATCCCTGTTCTGTGAAGTGGAGGATATGGGGGCACACACTATCTACAAACTCTCAAGCAGCCAGTTGAAAAGTAGAAAATTCAACCAGCCTCCTGTTTCATGAGTCCTGAAGGGAACCATCACTCTTGATCTGTCTGTTGGGTGCCCATGCAGAAATTCCCCCCAGGCCAAGCTAAGTCTCCCCTGCCCACCAAATTAATGGACACCCACTTACAGGGATGGGCTTTTCCTTCCTTCAAGAACCAAAGGTGACTGTATGCAGTATCTTGGGATAAACCAGAATGGAAAAGAATATTTAAAAGATTGTATATATTGTATAACTGAGTCACTTTGCTGTACAGCAGAAATTAACACAACATTGTAAATCAACTATACTTCAATTAAAAATTAAATTAATAAAAAAAAGAACCAAAAGTGAAATTCCAGTTAATGTCCTCCCTCTGACTATGATTTTTGTTTTGTTTTGTTTTTTGCGGTACGCGGGCCTCACTGTTGTGGCCTCTCCCGTTGCGGAGCACAGGCTCCGGACACGCAGGCTCAGCGGCCATGGCTCACGGGCCCAGCCGCTCCGTGGCATGTGGGATCTTCCCGGACCGGGGCACGAACCCGTGTCCCCTGCATCGGCAGGCGGACTCTCAACCACTGCGCCACCAGGGAAGTCCCTGAATGCCTAATTTCACTTACTCTTCATTGCTCTCCTTTTATTCTCACGTTTCAAATGATGAAAAAAAACCACAGAGAGGTTAAGCAACTTGCACAACATTATATAGCTATTAAGCAGGAGAACTGGGATTCAAAACTACTCCTGAGGGCTTCCCTGGTGGCGCGGTGGTTGAGAGCCGTGGAGCGGCTGGGCCCGTGAGCCATGGCCGCTGAGCCTGCGCATCCAGAGCCTGTGCTCTGCAATGGGAGAGGCCGCAACAGTGAGAGGCCCGCGTACCGCAAAAAAAAAAAAAAAAAAAAAAAAAAAACAAACACCAAACTACTCCTGAATGAAATGCAAAGCCTTTTTTTAAAAAAAAAAACATGATGTTATGGTGCTTCCACTTAGTGAGTGGAGCCAGCCAGTCTATCCTGAAGATGAAACATCGTCCTCCTTATGCAGAGCGCTTTGGTAATGACCCAAGCATCCATGTCTACAAGCGGGCTCCACGGGGTCAACCCTCAAGGTGAGTGGGACCTGCCTGGTAAAACAGATACCAAATACTTTATCAGACCCACCATACCCACAGAACTTAGATTCTAGTTTGAGGACATAAATAATTTTTCAAATATAAAGAACATGGACTGAGTTCCATAAGGAAAATAAAAACAAGTCCTTACTATCCTAATCTTCACCAAACATTTTGGGAAGTAAGTATTACTAACCCCCATTTGACAGAGGAGGCAAATGAGGATCAGAGACCTTCACTTGCCTGACAACTGAGCTGAGCTATGCACACGCAGGACTCTGCCACCAAAGCTGGCACTCTTTCCACTGGAGTACACTAGCCATCGGGAACTAGGCACAACACTTTAGCTTAATTATCACAGTCAACCTCTCATTTCTCCCCCTTTCATTAGGCTTGTCCATTGGTGACTTTGGTTTTTCGTGGATCTTCTTTCTAGACCATTCTAAGTATTCTTTCTCAGAAGAAATGTCTGCACACATAAATCCAAGCCGTGGGTTTCTCCTAAGTGCTGCTTAATATTTTATTTTTCATCAAAATTCTAGGCATAAGCAACATTCAAATGTGCTTCTTTTATGTGATGTGATTAAAAGTCCTGAATAGTGTCTGTACGAATCATCAGCCCTCGTGAAAGCTTTTCTGTAATAGCATTCCCCCTTTGAATAATGTGCTGATCCATTGATTAAATCAGTTCCAAAGGTTGAATCAGTGAGGTAAAATTGGCAGGCAGAAAGGTATTACCAGACACTAATTCTCCGTCCTCAGGGCGAGCTCTATAAATGTGTAGCAACAGAATAGCTTTGCAATCTTCAGGGAAGTCTATGGTGCTGAAATGAAACCCATCAGACAAAAGAATATCTTTTCCCAAGCACAAATTACCCTGAGCTTTATGAGCAACAGGTAAACAAGTAACTTTTGAAAGTGGGAAGACAATCATATTTTCCATTCAACAAAGGTTTTATTTCACAAAGGCCTGCAGCATTAGTACTTCAGAGCAACAGTTCATTTGTCCTCATTCTTCTTCAACCTGGGGCACTGAATACATCGGCTTCAGGAAGGGAGAAGCCAGCACACATCACTGAAACAGACCAGCTTCCAACCCATAAGAAGAAAGTGTCTCAGGGGGAAAAGTGTATGCATCAATTGCGTTTCGAAGACATCCACTGCCGCTGTTCCTGCCACTGACTTCTTTGCCAGACACTCAGAGCTCTTGAATACCCTGTCTCATTTCAAGCTACAAAAGCTATTCTTTAGTGATGGCACAAGAGAAAAATATCACCTGCTCCTCAAAAGCTTTGGCCTTGGTAGACAATTCCAGGCAAGCCACAGGCACGCCCTCACGATTCCACAGAGACAAAATGCCCTCCAGGCGCCCTGAATGAGGTGAGTGCAAAGGAGGAGAGGTGAGTGGGGCAGAACTTGCACCAAGAGCTGAGAGGAGCAGAACTTGCAATGGCTCTGAGCAGCTGATCTTCCTAAGTCTTGGTGTCATGGGACTTGGAGAGCCCACACTATCTTCACCCATATGTGCTCAGACTCACCTTGGCTGGGACAAGAGTGCCTATCCTTCTGTTGCTCTTTTATGACTGTTACAACTCACTTATGATAGATTTCCTCTTCTCCAAAAGGGTTATCAGTATCATCATCACTTCTTAACTTGATGCTGGCATAGTACTAAGTATTTTGCATTCATTATTTCATTTAATCTCCATAAAATCCTTGGAAGATAGGAGAAATCATTACTAAAGCAGTGGTAGTTCCATTTCCTGAGAGCTACTGTGTTACGTGCCTGGCACTGTGCTAAGCACTTGACACGCATGGTCTCATTTCCTTTTTACACTACCTTTATTGCTAACCACATTTTTCAGGTGAGGAAACTGAAGACCAGACACACTCTGTAACCTCCCCAAGGTCACTGCTAAGATAAGTAGCAGAATCAGAGCTAAAATCCGGGTCTTTCAGATTCCGATGCCCACACTTTTCCCTGCAACTGGATTTTGGTCTCTTTGAGGGCAAGAACGGCCTCACCCCGTATCACTCACAGCACGTAACTCAGGCTCTCACACATAACTGAGAATCAATCAATATTTGGACTGCTTTTCTGAGCTTATGTCAACACCATTTCTCCAGCTCACTCTTAGCTCTGTAAAGATAATTCATAAACTTATATAAATAAACAACCTGCACCACTGCCTCTTCTTGGCCCCAAACCACAATGGTACTAACCTGAGAGAGAAATCCCAAGTGTTCTTCAATTCTCCTAAACTAACTGCCTTTCCTCCAGGTGCAGGGTAGTCATTCTGACTCTCCCTGCAGGCAGAGGGATGGACTGTTAAGTCTTTCACTTCCTTGAGTCTGCCATTTTGATAGTCCCTTTTTAACTGCATTTGAGAAATATTCGTACACTAGGTGCTTAAATTGGTAGAGCTTTTTCTAGAGGACAGTTTGGCTAATATAACAAAAGCCACAGAAATGTGTATACCTTTTGACATAATGTTCAAACATAATTATAAAAGCAAGACATATGAAAACATCTTAAATGACCAACAATAGAGAAATAGTTAATTATGGTAGACATATTATGCAGCCATTAAAAATATTATGTTCCGGGGCTTCCCTGGTGGCACAGTGGTTGAGAGTCTGCCTGCCGATGCAGGGGACACGGGTTCGTGCCCCGGTCCGGGAAGATCCCACATGCCGCGGAGCGGCTAGGCCTGTGAGCCATGGCCGCTGAGCCTGCGCGTCCGGAGCCTGTGCTCCGCAACGGGAGAGGCCACAACAGTGAAAGGCCCGCGTACTGCAAAAAGAAAAGGGGGGGGTAGGAACCAAACGTCTTCATGTGAAGGGAAAAGACGAGTGAGAAATCTAATAACTACCTGGAGGACCTAGGGGTATTCTTCACCTCAGAAGTTTTTTCCACAGAATGATGAGAAGCAGCTGTTGAAACCCCTTCTTTGTGCCCTGCATATAACTTTAGAAAGGGAGACAACTTTTAATTCTTCAGTTAGTCCCCAAAGAAGGAAATGGGAAGCATGGGCTTCTTGTCCTTAAATGAAGGACTAGATCTCAAAGTCTAAGTTGACTGCTTGGGCTTGGGTCCCTTGGAACCCTACTCACACTGGAAGCCTTTGGCATGTAAAACTGGCAAGGCCTTGGGGAAAATACTGTCACCAAATCATCCTTGAAGTAGATTTTACAATGAGACTTCAAGATATTTTATTTGTCTAAAAGTAAAGTTTGGGGTGAGTTCACAATTTGTAATTTATGAGAGCCTTTGGCATATATTTGACATCTTCATTTTGATCTCTTCTTTGATGTGATATGTCAATTGATTTTCTTTTCCCCATCATTGTTCTTGGATTTGTACAACAGAACACTTTATTTTCAGAAAAGCAATTAGCATGGAATGTGACTTATGGTGTCCTAAACTATGTGCTCTATACATGGTAAATGGTTGTAATTACTATAAGATGAAAGTCATATAGTGGATACATTCTTGGAATTATTATAAAGAAATGGCACGGTTATGGTCTCAAATCAAATTAAAGAGGCATAAAATTCAATTTCATTTTCTCAAGATCTGTGTAAACGCTGAGCACATACAAAATGTGGTTTCAAATGTAACACACTGGCACAGAAGCAGTTTCTGCACAGACGCTGTCAAATGGCATATTTCTAGAATTTTCCATGCTATCTCAAGGCCCAGAGCGTGTTTTCTTATGATGGTCACACCCTGAACCAGAAAAGTGCTAAAATCTGGTTTAGTAGATCCCCAATCTCTCTTTCTCATTAACCCTATGAGGAACTAAAACAACACCACCTCAAACTAAAAATGCTAACACAACATTGTAAATTATACTCAAAACAAAAAACAAACAAACAAAAACCCTAAAGATGCAAGATGCAAAATATTGTACTGGCACATTTTTGTGGCCATTTCTGATGCAAAGGAACAACACTTTAAGCTTTTCACACTTGTATTCCATAAGTATATTTATACCATACATTTATAATTGCAAAAGTCAACTATAACCCACTAGGATGGCTATCCTAAAACGACAAGCAATAACAAGTATTGGCAAAAATGTAGAGAAGCAGGAACCCTTGAGCACAGTTGGTGGGAATGTAAAATGGTGCAGGCACTTTGGAAAACAGTCTGGCAGATCCTCAAAAAGTTCAGCATAAAATCACCGTATGACCCAGCAATTCCACTCCTAGGTATATACCCAGGAAAACAGAAAACAGGTATCAAACAAAAACTTGTGCATGAACGTTCACAGTAGGAGTATTCACAATAGCCAAAAAGTGGAAACAACCCAAATGTCCATCAATGGATGAATGGATAAACAGAATGTGGAATATTATTCAGCCATAAAAAGGAATGAAGGACTGATACTGCAACAACATGGATGAACCCTGATATCATTTAATTAATTGAAAAAGCCAGCCACAAAACACCACGTACGGTACCATTCTGCTTATATGAAATGTTCAATATAAGCAAATCCATGGAGACAGAAAACAGATCAGTGACTGCCAGGGGCTGGGGGAGGAGGGAATGTGGAGGGCCTGATAATGGGGACAGTGTTTCTTTTGGGGGGGTGTTAAAAATGTTTTGGAATTAGTGATTGTGGCACAACTCCGTGAATATACTAAAAAACATTCACTTGTGTGCTTTGAAAGTGTGAATTATATGCTATGTGGGTTACATCTCAATAAAGCTGTTATTTTTTAAAAAACTCAATATCAAGTGGGGAAGCTGGAAGTTAAGATAATCATTCAGATAACATGTGTGTCAAACGTTGAAAATTCATTAATTCAACAGTACATTATTCAAACGGGGAAGTGTTGGAGGCCTACCGTTGTGCCAGACATTGCTCCTGGTGCTGGGAATATGGAAATGAGCATAGCAAAGCCCCTGCCCTCAATAAGGGGACATTCTAACAACCCAGCTTTACGCATTCTGGCAGGTGGGTGTGATCTGAGATTTGGGGGAACTCCCAAAGAGAAGGTTTTGGGGGTTGGGAGAAAAGCTGCTGAACCTCCTCGTTCACTTAAAAAACAGTGCTCTTGGGCTTCCCTGGTGGCGCAGTGGTTGAGAGTCCGCCTGCCGATGCAGGGGACATGGGTTCGTGCCCCGGCTGGGAAGATCCCACATGCTGCAGAGCGGCTGGGCCCATGAGCCATGGCCGCTGAGCCTGTGCGTCCGGAGCCTGTGCTCCGCAACAGGAGAGGCCACAACAGTGAGGGGCCCGTGTACCGCAAAAAAAAAAAAAAAAAAACAACAACAACAACAAAAACCAGTGCTCTTGGCTCTTTTCCGTTCTCCACCCCATACAGTTATTTTTAATACTGACTACAAATAGTCCTGCTTCTAGAAAAATAGCTCCTACAGACAGTGGCTCAAAACTACTATGAAGCTGAATTCCAGCTCCTCGTGCAAGAACACCTTATCTGTTTGGGGAAAGCCATAGAATGAGTCATGAAAGGAGTGGACAATGGAACTTGAAGTTGGTCTAAAGCACCTTCAGTGAATTGATCAGCATGAATCATAGCTACAGAAATCACCACAGTTGGTTTTACTTAAACTTAGGTCATAGAACTCTCTAGGACTGCTCCTGTTCAAAAGGATTTTCTTCTTCAAAGTACCATTTTCTTCCTGGTCCATCTCTGCTCCATGGACTACAGTGGTTACCACTGTTGGCAACACTGAGTAGTTTTTCAAGGCCCTACCTTCAGAGCCAGGGCATCCTGTCCATCCAAACTCAGCTGCCGTTCTTCCCCTGAATATATCTCCCTTCCCTGCTCCTGCTGGGCAAGGAGTCCAGCCTCTCCCTAAACACAACATGCTAGTTCTCTTCTCATGTTACTCAATATGCCCACGTCTTTCTCTCCATGTTACTTCTCAAGGCCCAGCATAAGTTCGTCCTTCTCCAGGAAACTTTCCACAGCTTTCCAGCCCATATTGGCCTTGGTCTGTGCCACAGAGAATCAGATAATGTGTGCCGTATCTTGTTTGGTTTTGGTTTTGGTTTTGCTAATAAACCAAGTGAATTTTCCTCCCTCAGCTAGTATGTGCTTCAATGATACTAGTCATAGTTCGGAGCTCACTGTTTCGCAGCCAACTACATTTGTCTCAAGTCTTGAAATAAAAAGTCCTGGGAATATGCTGCTACCCTAACCTTTCATACATGCACATTTAGTTTCTGGTTATATATAGGTGGTCTGCTAGACTAACCCCTAAGTTACTGAAATGTAAAAAGCACACGTTATGTGCTTTATGAACACCCTACATGCCAGAAGGTTGTTAATCTCATCAATGTGTATATTATACATTTTGACCAAAATCAACCATGAAAGAATGGTTTTCTTCAGGTGTGCTTAACAATGGTATGATCACGGAGTGAGCGGTTCATCAGATAATGTGTACCATATCATTGGAGGAGAGATTGTGCAGGCAAAATTGAGAACATTTTGAAAGGTGAGGGAGATACAACATAGCTGAAAAGAGAACTGTCTGAAGAATATGGATTTTAGCCCCAGGACCTAATCTAAAAGACCTAATGAAGTATATTAATGTGATGAACACGACAATTAACTTTTGAAGACAAATCTGCGGCATCTACATCTTCTGATCGCCAAAACTCAGACAAAGAAGAGAAAGAAAAACAAATCTGCAGAGCCCACCCTATGTGAGTGATCAGCTGTCTAGTGCACACACCACTAAGAGATGTCACTGCTGCATGAGGAATCTGTGCTGTCTCTTTCAACTTGATATTACCCTCTCTCTTTGTAAAAACACGGATGAAGGGGTTATGGCCCTGGTCCTGTCCATCCTCCCTGCATCCCATCTCATAAAGTACAGTAAAGACCCTACCTATATACCCTTTGCATCCTGTTACTCTCAGACATCTAGTGGTTACCACCCATTAGCCTTCCACTATCTTCTTCCTTCTCCATTCAAGCCAGGCCATCTACTCACCAGGCCCTGCCACAAATCCACCAAATGCACTTCAGTCCGGAAGCACAGCTTGTGCCTTTTTTTCCATCTGAAATGACCTCTCTGCTTTGCAAAATCTCACCCCTAATTTTTAAGATCCAGTTTAAGACTTGACCACTCGTGCCCATTCACTCCAGTGTATCCCCTCTTCCTCTTACTTCCTCATTTGACAGTCATATGCTCATCCACATGATGAATCACATAACACCAGGGGTTTTCAAAGGGAGGAGGTTTTGCATCCCAGGGGAACCAAAAACGTGGCAACGTCTAGAGACATTTTTGCCCGGCATAACTGGAGAGGGGTGCTACTGGCATCCAGTGAGTTGAGGCCAGGGATGTTGCTAAACATCCTATAATGTGGACATCTTACGATGTCCACAGGACAACATCCCACAACAAAGAATTATACCACCCAGAAGGTCACTGGTGCTGAGGCTGTGAAACCCTGATTTACACATAGATAAGTATTATCTACTCAACTGGATTGGAAGCTCTCTGAGCAGGAGCACTGCCATTCACAGCGTCTAACCCAGTTCTGAGCATCCATGACAGCATTCCTTGATAAATGTGTGTGCTGATTGTATGTCACCATCTATCCGGTTGAGTAAAAGAGAAGAAAAGTTCATCTAAAATGATTGGGTTTGCTTTTATCCTTTTTCTATCTAATGGAGTTTAAATATCAGTTTTAAAGAATGTCACTTTAGACTTATGTTCAATGCCCTTTCTTCTTAAGCCTTTTATGAGATGGATGACTCTCAGTAAGGAAATGGGGACAGCAAGTAGCCATGGGAGTGTCTCAAATTGTTGATTGTGATGGAACTAGAGAGAATAGAAGTCTCAAGCTTTCATTTTCCACTCAGCTGTGGCTGGGCAGATGAGAAGCAATTAATTCAGCCATTCAAAAGACATCTAATGAGCTGCTACTGCGTGGTCAACTCTGGGCTAGGCTCCGTTCTCAAGTTTTGGTGTGATGCATTCATTGCTAGGAGCCAGGTCTCTGTTGTAGAATACATCTCCCCATGGAAGCAATGCTGCAATCTAGACCAGAGCACAGGCATCAAGTATATCACAGATATTACTATGCATAGAGCCTAAACCAATCATAACCACATCACAATATTGCTTCTCTAAGAAATTCACAAACAACATTGCTCTCTAAGTTCTTTAAAGAAACAGTGGTGTCTGGATACAATGATGTACGTATTCAACATGCAAAACACAAGTTCACTGAATTATAATGTCAACTCAAAACGTAATATAGTAGCTATAAAAATGGATATCAAATACTGGGATGAGTCATTAATGGATTTACCTTCTACTAATTTGGAAGGACTTGGGGAGTGGTGTGCGAAGCTGAATGGAAAGCCTTGCATCTTCTTCTTTTTTTAATTAATTAATGTATTAATTTATTTACTTTTGGCTGCGTTGGGTCTTCGTTGCTGTGTGACGGCTTTTCTCTAGATGTGGCGAGCAGGGGCTACTCTTCGTTGTGGTGTGCGGGGTTCTCATTGCAGTGGCTTCTCTTGTTGTGCACCACGGGTTCTAGAGCGCAGGCTCAGTAGTTGAGGCTCACAGGCTCTAGAGCAGAGGCTCAGTAGTTGTGGCACACGGGCTTAGCTGTTCCGCAGCATGTGGGATCTTCCTGGACCAGGGATCGAACCCATGTCCCCTGCATTGGCAGGCGGATTCTTAACCACTGTGCTACCAGGGATGTCCCAGCCCTAGATCTTTTTAAGAAGGTGTCTTAAGGAAGCTGGAGTTGGCCTTTTCTTTCTCTCCAGGGTCTTCTTGACACTTGGCAGCCATCAGAACGTTTCACACTTCCAAAAAAGCTATATCAAAACATTTAGCTGATCATCAGTGCTACTTTTTTCAAAAAGTGTTTCTAAACATTTTCCAAAAAACCCCGTAAAAACAACAAGACAGTATCCTGGAATGGAGGAACGAATGCAGAGAGAATTGCTGTGTGGGTGTTGAATTAGACAGCAGCCACCTAGTCCAGCAGTACAGGGTGAAGGAAAGGGGTACTGAAACTGCCAGCAGGAAAAGGAGGGCTGGACGAAGTCAAAAGAATAAAACCTATTGGAGCTCGGGCTGGGATAAGTGCTGTGTGTAGCTGGGCAGTGGTTGTGATTGTGCGGCGGTTCAATCCATTCTGAAAACAAGAGACTCCATCCTTTAAAACATGCTTCACACCTCATTGAAGATACTTTACGTCCTTTCCCCAAACCCACGAGGACCATCTAGTAAATGAAGCTGTTCTGAATCAGATTAAATGTGCAGGCTGCATTCTAGCCATTAAACCTCATCTAATCTAAGAATTAGTGAAAACTCATAATTTTCACCAGATAAAAATATCACGTTACAATCATATCAAGGAAAATGCCCGAAAGAGTACACTGTAACTGTCAGATGCTGATATCTTAGAGGGTAGTGTTTAATTGGATCAAAATCTCTATAGTCTTTTAAAAAGCTCATTAAAATCCCAGCCAGAAAATAAACTTGAAAGAAAAGAACACAAAGCTTCTTTTAATTAATGGGGGCAAATGCAATATTTGCAGAAGTCGACTTGGGGATGATTCATTTGGGATGATTTCAGCAAGCCCTACGAGCTTCCTCATGGTTCCCTCCCCATCTCTCCCTTGTGACATCCAGCACACACAATAAGGATGACAATAACTGGTATTTCTTGAGATTTTTACCATGTGCCTGGTCTGTGCTAAATACATGGATAAATTCCCTTATTTCTCCCAACGACCCTATGAGGTAGGTACTCTTACCATCTCTAGTTTACATATGAAGAAACTGAGGCCCAGAGAGGTAGTGGGGAACCAAAGCCACACAGCCAGCAAGGGGAGGAGTCACAATTCCAACCTATGCGGTCTGACTTCCGACTCTACTGTTCTTGCTCTACTCTCCATCAGCCACCCATTTTCACTTGCATTCCTTCCCCAGATGGTCCTCCACATCCATCAGCTGCAGTTCTTACAGGAGTGGATGCCGCTACGCCCACAGGGAAGGCATTAGAAACTGCCGTGCACGTGCAAGGTCAGCTGCATGGACTTCATGCCGAGCCCATCCCTGACTTGCACCAGAGCCAAGCTTTACTGACCTTTTTCAGCCTCCACATGGCCAGCCCTTCTCCCATCAAGAGCTCTTGCACCCCAGCTGCCATCTCCCCCACTGCCCTTAAAATGGAGCCTCCTTTGGCTCCTTGAGGAGTGTCACCATTGTCCATTTGGAGAAGGGAGTCCCCTTTGGATGTCTGAGAAGTGTGACCTTTTCATAGTCCAAAAAGTTTCTGGACCCAAACTCTCCTTTAATACAAAATTGTCCTCTTGTTTCCCCTTCATGTTGGCTGAAAACAATGTCTCTGACCTCAGCCCATAATAGCTACCATTTATAGATTACTTACCACGTGCCAGGCATTCTGCATACATCGTATCACTGAAACCTTATGATCATTCCGCAAGGTAAGCACTAGTATTATTCCTACTGTGCAAGGGAGAAAGTTGAGACTCAGCTAGATTAACTGATTTGCCCAAGCTAACACAGCAAGGAAGTGCTGCTGGCAGGGTTAGGGCCTGGAGCTGTAAGACCACCTCGAGCAGGTCATTTCACTTTCCTGAGCCTCAGTGTCCTCCCCTGTAACAGGAAGGAAACAAGAGTCCCTACCTTTGGGGTTGCCATGAGGATGAAATGAGATAATGCGTAGAAAATGTCAGCACAGTGCCTGCACAAAGGAAGCCCTCATCAATGAATATTTTCTTTCCCTTGCTGAGGGAGTAGCCTTCATGGCGTGGGCCACTACTCACAGGCCTCCAGCCCCAAGATGACTGGAGAAAGATCCAGGCGAACTCTCTGGAGCTGTGCCTTGAACTTCTCTCTTAGGAACAGGGGCTTAGGTGGCCTTGGGTTTCTCTGCATCAAGGTGTGATTATCCACCTACAATCCAGCCTATCATCATACCATGTAGGTGAGGCAGCACACAGTGGCGCATGCCATGTAGCTGAATTCACTAACAAGCACACTAATTGAGATGTGCTCTAGTCCATACCTAGCTATAAGGTTTCTCACATCCACTGCTTTACCACAAACTACAAAGGATGGGATTGTTTTCCTATTGGGTCAGTGATGAATCCAAAATGACGGTGTTAACAGACACAGAGAAGAGAATTGTGGTTCCCAAGGAGGGAGGTGGGGGAGGGATGGATTGGGAGTTTGGGATTAGCAGATGCAAACTGTTATATATAGGATGGGTAAACAACAAGGTCCTACTGTACAGCACAGGGAACTGTATTCAATATCCTGCAATAAACCAAAATGGAAAAGAGTACTAAAATGAATATATATATATATATATATATATATATATATATATGTATGTATAACTGAGTCACTTTGCTGTACAGAAGAAATTAACACAACATTGTAAATCAACTCTACTTCAATAAAATTTTTTTAAATGATGTTGTTAAAATGAAAGGATATAGAAATAATCCAATTGGTTTGAAATATTACAGGGTTACCTAGAAATGAAATCATTTCATACTTGCTAAATGTCATATTCAAGATATATACAAACATTAGAAGTAAAAAAGAGGGGTGACTAACTCTCCCTTGGAGAGAATCAGAGAATCATAGAAGACATTCAAGCTGAGTCTCCAATGACGTGCTGAAGGTAGGTAAAGGTGGTGAGGGGAGGGGAATGGCTTTTCAGGCAAAGGAAAGGCACAAAAACACAGAGGTGTGTGAGGCAGTAGGGTAGTCTTAAGAATGATGAGAGCAGGACTTCCCTGGTGGTGCAGTGGTTAAGAATCTGCCTGCCAATGCAGGGGACACGGGTTCAAGCCCTGGTCTGGGAAGATCTCACATGCCGCAGAGCAACTAAGCCCGTGCGCCACAACTACTGAGCCTGCACTCTAGAGCCCGTGAGCCACAACTACTGAAGCCCGCGTGCCTAGAGCCCAAGCTCCACAACAGGAGAAGCCACTGCAGTGAGAAGCCCACACACCACAATGAAGAGTAGCCCCCGCTCACCACAACTAGAGAAAGCCCACGCACAGCAACGAAGACCCAAAGCAGCCAAAAATAAATAAATAAATAAATAAATAAATAAACTTAAAAAAAAAAAGAATGCTGAGAGCAGCGAGGGTTTAAGGGGGAGGGTTTGCTAGACAGATGAGCAAAGGTCAGATGAAGAAGAGCGCCTTGGATGCCATGCCAAGGAGCAGAGCATTCACCCTGTGCTTTCAAAGGTGTTCTGCCAAAGGTTGTTGGCAGGCTGCACACTGAAAAATGTGAGCTTGGGGAAGAGGGGTGACTCCATGATGAAATCTACTTGAGGCGCTGAAATATTCAAAGTTAAACATGCTTGTATGACGCTAAGAATTGCCTCAGAGGACACCAGAAAATACCAGATTTGGGAGTTGCATGGGGTTCTTTAACAAATATCATATATTAGACACACGAGTGACAACAGCCCTCCCTGTTCCTCTAAGAGACTTTGGGACAACAAAACAAAGACAGCCACCTGAGGATAGGAGCAGAGAGAGGAATGGGCATGCCAACATCAAGTCCTCATGCAATTTGCCATCTCAGGGGAACTCCACAGAGGAGGACTAGGTGAAAGGACTGCTTTGTAAACTCTAAGGACCGAGTGAAAGAGCAAGGGGAGTACGTCCCAGATGGGGGCTGAGTGCATCCTTTTTGGATGTTAGAGACCTGAGGACCCCAATGATAGAATACATTTCAGAGACTTAAGAGGTGTGATTGGGAAAGTCAGCTGAGGAACCATCTGGCCGAGTCTCAATTCTAAAGTATTGCCTGAATGGGTCAAGAATGGTGTCACACAAACACCCAGGCAGTATACAGCCTCTGGAAGACAGAGGAATTTGCCTCTAGGAATTTTCCCAGAATATAAGAGGGCCCCAGTAAATGACTGTATTTTGCTCCACCTTCCGGAAATAGATACATCTCTGAGGGTAAAGATCCTTCCAAGGAACTATAAAGATTTTTCTGGGGGGAAAAATGAGTTTCAGTTCTGGCTTTGTTTCAAAGGAAAAGAAACATATTAGGGCATATCTGGCATAGCAAACAGTAGAGTACCTACCAGTGCCTCATGAAATACAAACTGACAAACTGTTTCTGAAATTAAAAAAAAACATTTTTTTTCAATAAAAAAACACACCATGCTTGTAACGGAAGGACTCTCGGGACATTTAATATAATGTGAACCTCCAAAAGGAAAGAAGTATAGTATATAGGTTTTCCTGAAGCTACCTGACCACAGTCCCATTTTTCACATCCTATAAAACTAGGGTGCGATGAATGTACTTTGGGAAATGTAGGTTCACAGAGCCACTGAACAGTTTGAATAGGGCCTTGAAAGGTCCTTCTGTCAACAGCATGGAAAACAGACTTGTGAAGTAGCATCAGAGAGATATATTACAAAGCTCTTGAACTACTCTAAGCAAGAGATGGTTAAGTAAAGAAGGAGTCATGGGCATGGAGAGAAGAGAGGTCAACTTTGAGAAATATTCATGGAGTAGAATCCATACAACTTGAAAGATTGATTTAGATGAGTGGGTGAGGGAAAAGATGCGCCTGAGTTCCTGGCTTGGTATTGAATAGATCATGTGGAGGGTGATTCCACTAATGAAGCATGATAAGGGATAAAGAGAAAAAAGCAGGACTGAGGTAGAGTGGTGGTTAGGAGAAATGCTGGATTCCTTTTTGGGGTGTGTGGAGTCTTAGGTACCTGTTGGATATCCCAAGTGAGAAAGTCCAGCAGGTAGCTGGATGGATGAGTCCGAAGCTCAGGAGGGAGGTCAAGTCTGCAGAGGTCGATTTGGGAGTTGCCAGCATAGAGATGGTACGTCCACAGGAATGCATGACATTGCCCAATTCAAGACAGTGGTCTGCATTAGCGCAAAATGCTACGAAGACAGGTTGGGTATGGGTTGATTATTAGGGTGGGGTTTGATGAGCTGGTCATCAGTGACCTGGGAGAGGATAGTTTCATTGGAAATGTTGGACAAGAAGCCAGATTTCAGGGAAGCAAGAAAGAACAGAAGGTGAGGCTCTGGAGAACTCAAATCTAGAACACATTTGGAAATATAATATGAAGGAACAGAAGTTGTTTATCCTACAAAGAAACATGGGAGAGGAGGGTCATGACAAGTGATGCCAAAGAGGCATGAGAGTTATTCTGTTTCCCCAGGGGGGACTTCCTTCAATTACATGTTAGATTGACTCAGGTTCTTGCCCAGGTTGTGTGACCTTGGGTAAATTATGTCAGTGATCTAAGCCTCAGTTTCCAAATCCACAAAACGAAGACAGTAATCATAGGTACCTCATGGGGTACTGTGAAGATTAAATTATTTACTAGGGTAACATAAGAGTGACTGTACAGATCCCACTGCTTCGCACAGAGTAGGGGCTCCATAAGGGTTCACTCTCGCTCCCTAAATCACAGAGACAATGAGATAATGCCAGTATTCCTTTGCAAACTCAAAATCTTGACATAGATGGATATGATGGGTGGGGAGGGTGTCTGTAAATCTCTGTTGAATTTTCATTTTGTCAGGAACCTGAAACCCACCCAGACACACGCTGCCTCTTCTCTCCCAAGCCCCAGACCTTGTTTTCTAAAGTCAATCGTCACAGTCTGAAGCAGCCATCATTTTAGAGACGGGGTTACGTGGGCACCAGAAAGTGCACGGTGAACTCTTGTGTCACCTTTGCACGGTTGTCTTCTGTTCTCGGGGTGCTCTGCGGAGGACCACCAGGTACCATGAGTACTGAAGCCTCCAGGTTTCTGTGAAAGGTCAGCATCCACTCTTAGCCCCATAGAGACCACAGAAATGCTAGTTTTTAAAAAATATTTTATGGAAGTATAGTTGATTTACAATGTTGTGTTTAATTTCTACTTTGCATCAAAGTGACTCAGTTATGCATATATATTCTTTCTCGTATTCTTTTCCATTATGGTTTATCACAGGATACTGAATATAGTTCCCTGTGCTGTACAGTAGGACCTTGTTGTTTATCTATCCTGTATATAATAGTTTGCATCTGCTAATCCCAAACTCCCAATCCTTCCCTCCCCCACCCCTCCCCCTTGGCAACCACAAGTCTGTTCTCTATGCAATGAGACACTCTTGAAGTCAGTGGTTCTCCACGTGTACAGTCAGTGGCTGTACATCGAATCACCTGAGGGGTTTTTAAATTTACAAATGCCCATATCGACTTCTTAAAAAACAAAGAAAATCCTAAAGTTTAACTATAAAAACACTTGTACAGAAAACTTGGTATTTCAACAGTTTCTAACACATGCACAATTTTTTTCTAAAATTTTATTTTGACAGAAAGTTTTTAAATTACAAATGCCCAGACCCCCACCCAAGAGCAAATGAATCCAAATTTTAGGAGATGGGACTTGACTGAGCCTCTGCATTTTTGAAAAGCTTCTCAGGTGATTCCGTTGTACAGCCAGAATTGAGAACACGGCTCCACTACTTGCAAAATACCCAGACCCAGTGCCTAGCACACAATGCGTCAGGGTAAATGAGAATCCCCCTCATGCTTTCTCTCATCAGACACCAACCACACCACTGAAGGAAGCCACATCTGGCTGGGCTGGCATTAAGAAAGAATTCCACAAAATCCTGCCTTTTGTGACAACACAGATGGACCTTGAGAGCATTATGTTAAGTGAGATAAGTCAGACAGAGATAGACATATACTGTTTGATCTCACTTATATGTGGAATCTAAAAAAGCTGAACTCATAGAAACAAGAGTAGAATAGTGGTTGCCAGGGGGTGGGGAAACAGGGAGATGTTGGTCAAAGGGTAGAAACTTTCAGCTATAAGATGATAGGTGACAGGTATGGAACGTACAGCAAGATGACTATAGTTAATGATACTGTCCTGTATACTTGAAAGTTGCTAAAAGAGCACATCTTAAACGTTCTCACCACACACATGCACAAACACACGCACTCACACTCACACAAACTGTAATTATGCAACGTGACAGATGTGTGAACTAGTCTGATTGTGGTAATCATGTCACAATATATGTTGATCAAATCATCACGCTGTATACCTTAAACTTACACAATATGTCAATTATATGTCAAGAAAGCTGGGAAAAAAACAACCCTACAGACCTTCAAAAAAGGTCCTCAAGGGGCTTCCCTGGTGGCGCAGTGGTTGAGAGTCTGCCTGCCGATGCAGGGGACACGGGTTCGTGCCCCGGTCCAGGAGGATCCCACATGCCACGGAGCGGCTGGGCCCGTGAGCCATGGCCACTGAGCCTGCGCGTCCGGAGCCTGTGCCCCGCAACGGGAGAGGCCACAACAGTGAGAGGCCCGCGTACCGCAAAAAAAAAAAAAAAAAGGTCCTAAAGAAGTGACCACATGGTATTTGAAATCTTGACATAATAGACTCATGCACCCACCAGACACCCCCCCTTGGGAAGGGTCTCTAGAATCTGTCCTTCCATCTCACTCCACCTCCTCCCTGGTTCATTTCAGAAAAGTGAGCGTCCTTGTCCACAGCTATGGACCCGAGTGACTCCAGATTGCAGGCCCCAGTTGTAACAGCTAAAACATCTATTAGCTCTCTCTTAACCTTTTCAATATTTGATATAAACCTTCTCATTCAGTTACACTTTTCAATTTTCAGCTGCATTTGAGTCTTTTCAACTTAATCGAGGCAAAAGAGTATGATTAAATTGTTCTATCAAAATCAAGTGTTGCCATATAGCTTTCTACATCACTCCCAGAGAGCACTCGCACGGCGACTCCATCACACAAGACTTCAAAGACTTCAGGCTGATGCCGAAGCCCAAGTGCAGCCCTCGGAAGTGTTCAGAAGACAGAGAAGTATGGAGAACTGAAGCATGAAATTGCTTTGCAACGATGAAGCATGGATGCGTTTTTCTTCCCAATCAAATCTTCTCTGCAAATCCTGACAGCAGGTTTACTCACCACCCTGGAAATCTATTCTCTAGCATTGTTTTTCATACCTGAGTCCCCTGTTCAGCACATCACCCTATAATGACGCCCATTTACCCTTAAATCACTCACAAAGAAACACATTAACATCGTTGGACACTTGGAGGCTGGCTTCTGACATGACCACTGAATTGAACTGAAGCACAAAAATACCTTCTGCCAGCTCCAAAACACTCACTGTTCAAATGGCAATGCCAAGATGGAAGGCTAAATTCTGGGTGGCCCAGTTATAGAAGTAGGCTGGGTTCACTCCCTCCCAGAGGTAGAACCATTCAAAAAAAGTAGAGACAGGGGGACTGACGGGTTTGTTTGTATACTTGCAGTTACTGGGGGATTATAAACTTATTTGATCAATTTATGCCCAATTGAGGGAGCACCAGAGTTCTGGTTAACATAGGATGCTGCACTGGGAGTCCGAAAACCTGGGCTCCATTCTTGGATCTGCCACTAAACAGCTATATGATTTTGAAAGATACAGACTAGTTGATTATGCCCAAGGTCTATGGCATGACTTATGAGCCGTGTGACCATAGGTAAGTCACTTAACCTCTCTGTGCCTCAGTCAGCCCCTCATCTGTACAATGGGAATATAACGCTTTGTACCTCATAGCATTGTTCTGAGGATTAAATGAGTTAATATAAACACTAGAATAGTGACTGGCATGTGGGCATTGCTCTGTAAGGATTAGCTATCAACACTGCTTTTAACTGTAAAATGAAAGGTGTACTAAATGACTCTTAAGTCCCCTTCCAACTCAATGACTGTGTTATTTCTCTGTCATCTTGGCACCTCTATCAGATATTGAAGTAGAAAGAGCAGAATCTGCTGAGAATGTCCAGGGCCAGTCTGCTTCCTTTTCCAGTAAAATCCTGGATTTGCGGCCTAACTGGGGAATGAGTCATTCTGGTTAACTGAGTTTTCCAGATTACAAAGGCTTAGCACTTTTTCTCAGGAATCACCAGCTGTGCCCCATCATCCTCAAAGCTGCATCTTTAATCCTTGTCATTCTCTTCACTCTCTCTGCTTCCTGTCTTTATTTCTACTACTTTCTTCTTCCCTTTGTCCTCCCTTTTTGGACTCAGGTTTGGCCCAGACCCTCTCCCCAGCTTTAGTCTCCTAGCTCCTACTTGCCTTCAAGTCTCAGCTTAAACATGACTTCCCACGCTAGGTCAGAGACCCTTCATATATACTCTCATAGCACCTGATTCTTCGCCTTTTATAGCACTTACCACTATTGAAATTACGTACTCAGAAGTATTTTTGAATGAATGCATGACGTGTATTCATCTGCGTATTCATTCCTCCATCCTTTCAATCACCCAAGCCATTCTTTTCTTTTTGGTCATGAAACTCATTACAGGGTATCTTGAATAATCCTTGAAGTCTCAGTATTTGGCTCTTTTTCATACTGTGTTCAGAATCATTCTTTGCAACCAAAAATGAATTAAGAAAAGAGATACATATCTCTAAAAACATCACTGCTCTGGGTAACAGAGGACAATGAAAGAGGGGCTGACAATAAACTTTAAGATGTATGTTGATTTTTTTTAAAATTTTGGTTAAATGATTTTTAAAAATCCTCTTCAAAGAAAATGTTGTGTTAAGATATGTTCAAGTTCAAAGACGTGGAACGGTGACTATCACTTCTCATTATAGAGGTATTTTTGGTAATATATTCAGGGAACCACCCTAGGGAAAAATGGTATAAGTAGACAGACCATGGTCTACGGTGACAAAAGCTTTAATTTTTACCGACATTTTAAACACTTAATACCACAATTAATCTTTAACAAATAAATATTTATTTATTTAATATTTATTTTTAATCAATATTTTGTAGTTGAATGAAAGGAAGGGGCCATAAGCACCCCCTTTATAATTTCAATTGCAGTGTAATCTCCCTAGAAATATGTGCTCATTGATGAGATTTTAACAGAAAATATTTATACTCATCAATGATGTTTAGAAGTCACCATCCACTTTGTTAAAAAACATTTTCTTTTTCAGGTGTCCAAATAATATTTCCTTACTTTGGACTGGTTCCCTTTAAAGTCATAAAGTGTAAGTAGCTTGGGGATTGAACAAGCAAGAAAGTTTTCCTTTTCCTTTCTCTAAATAAGCAGAAAAAAAGAGATGACGAATGAAGTGTAGAGCTCAATGCTTTAGGTCTGATATGTTAAACCAGAGTTTTAAAAATCGACTCCTTTGTTTTCTTGAAAGTTTCCACTTCCTATATGAAACATGCAAAAAAAATTGTCTTGTGGCAGCTGCTTTTCTTAATAGAATCACTGCATTCTTGTGGAAGAAAAATATCCAGGCTATTTCAGTCTCACAAGGGAGTAACCCAAGTGGGTTCTGCAAGTCCCTGGTAAAACCTAAGTGGAGAATAACAGGGTGCCAATCTTCATGGTAAAGCAGCTACCCAAGTGGGAGTGATGGCTAGCTGTAGACACAGCTTGAAACTGAAAGTTCTTGTTTCCCCTCTTCCACCAAGGCATCAACTCTCTTCCAGGGGGTTCTCTGTTCTGGGTAATAGAACCAAAGCTAGGGGGCAGCCAGGTGGGCTGGGAGGAAGCTGAAGGTCCTAAGATCCGGGAAGAGAAAAGGGTTAGGAATCAAAACTGGGATTGGGACCTGTTAGGCTAGCCCAGGCTTCTGAATTGGAAGTGCACATCAAAATCAAAAACTACAAATAGAACTACCATATGACCCAGCAATCCCACTACTGGGCATATACCCTAAGAAAACCATAATTCAAAAAGAGTCATGTACCAAAATGTTCATTGCAGCTCTATTTACAATAGCCAGGACATGGAAGCAACCTAAGTGTCCATCGACAGATGAATGGATAAAGAAGATGTGGCACATGTATACAGTGGAATATTACTCAGCCATAAAAAGAAACGAAAGTGACTTATTTGTAGTGAGGTGGATGGACCTAGAGACTGTCATACAGAGTGAAGTAAGTCAGAAGAAGAAAAACAAATACCGTATGCTAACACATATATATGGAATCTAAGAAAAAAAATGTCATGAAGAACCTAGGGGTAAGATAGGAATAAAGACACAGACCTACTAGAGAATGGACTTGAGGATATGGGGAGGGGGAAGGGTAAGCTGTGACAAAGCGAGAGAGAGGCATGGACATATATACACTACCAAACGTAAAATAGATAGCTAGTGGGAAGCAGCTGCATAGCACAGGGAGGTCAGCTCCGTGCTTTGTGACCACCTAGAGGGGTGGGATAGGGAGGGTGGGAGGGAGGGAGACGCAAGAGGGAAGAGATATGGGGACGTATGTATATGTATAGCTGATTCACTTTGTTATAAAACAGAAACTAACACACCATTGTAAAGCAATTATACTCCAATAAAGATGTAAAAAAAATCATTTGGGATAAACTTTTTAAAAATAGCAGCCTTATTGAGATATCATCCATATACCATACAACTCACCCACTTTAAGGATATAACTCAGTGTTCTTAGTGTATTCACAAAGTTGTGCAACCATTACCACAATCAATTTAAGAACATTTTCAACACCCTAAAAAGAAACTTCATATTCTTTAGCTATCATCTCCCAATCTTCCCCTTTCCTGTATCACCTGGCAACCACTGATCTGCTTTCTGTCTCTATAAGTGTGTCATTCTGGATATTTCATATAAATGAAATCATACAACATGGGATCTTGTGACTGGCTTCTTTCACTTAGCATAATGTTTTCAAGGTTCATTCATGCAGTAGCACGTATTGGCACTTCATTCTTTTTTATGGCTGAATGACATTCCACTGTGTGGATAGACCATATTTTGTTTATCTCTTCATCAGTTGATGGACATTTGAGCTATTTCCACCTTTTGGCTGATATGTGCTTTAAGGTATAGGTGCTGAATTATCAAATAGGGCTCAAAATCAGGTCCACAACAACTCCAGGGGATTCCCTGAGAGTGTTTCCTGGAAGCAGGATGCAAATCTCCAAACCAACTCCTTTTACATGCCAGGCCTTATGCTAGATGCTGGCCTTAGAGACAAGAATGGGACGTGGTCCCTTCCTTCAGGTAGAAAGAGCATTCAGAGAGAGAGAGAGATTGAGATTGAGATTGAGATCAAGATTGAGAGAGACAGAGAGAGAGAAAGAGAAGAGAGAGATTCTTTCTATAAATGGTCCCTATCTTCCTTATTAATCCTGATTGGTCTACCAGGGAGTAGATCAGAAGCTCAGATTTGGTGGGAAAGGGCATTAACCTAAATATTTCTATAAGAACATTTGTCTTGACCTCTATGGTTGGTCTTCTCATATTCTACGACATATGATACTCTAAGCATGGTATACAGATGTTAAATCAAGTACAATTAGAGTCAAGGTGAAAATGTTTGGTGTTTTCCAATTAAACATTTCTCAGAGCAAGAAATCAAAGTAGCTATGTTGCCAATAATGTGCCAATGAAGGAGCCTAAGGGGAAGCTAACAAACAGCAATCTAAATCTGACTTTGTTCGTGTTAAATTATTCCTTTTGGAATTGCCACAGCTTAATTATAATCCTGGAATTGTGTTTGATTCATTCTTGTTAAGACCATATGTGCCCGTGTTGCCAGATTCTAGTAAAATAGATATTCTGTGCCATGTTTCAACACTCTGCCATTTGTAAAATTAGCAATTTCGAGGAAGCAAAAGGCTACTTGCCATTTTGCTGGATCAGCACCTCATTTGATCTGCTTGCATATGCTATGAGTAGAATTAAAGAAAGCACAATTTTGTCTCTAGATAAATAAATTTGAATGCAGAATAGATGCAAAGCTGTGTCTTGAGAGACAGGGTTCATTTAAATCTCAAACTAGCTCTTATACAGAAATGTGGCACTTGGGCTTGGATGAACGCTTCCTTCTGCTCCAGAAATGTGCTTTAAGGACAAGGAAGCTTGTCCACCAAGGGGGGTGGATAGTACCAATTTACTCTCCTCTAACGGATGAGGTCAGTTACATGACTACCCTCTCTTAAATTTCTCATAATCACTTATATTTATGTGGAGCTTCAGGCTTCTAAAATACTTTCACATAATCTCATTTAATCTTTACAATGATTGAGTAATACACAATGGGAAATGATTACGATGTTCACTGTACAGATGCGAAAGACGCAGTTAAGTGATCTGTCCACAGTCACATGCCTCATTATTGGTAAAGCTGGCCTTAATGTCATATCTTCTGACACCTAGCCCCCTTCCACTGCCCAGGACTGAAGTCTCAGTTTGATGGTCCCTGAAAACCTGCAGGTGGTGGAATTCCTAGGCGGACAAAGGGAAAGGTAGTTCAACTGGGAGAAATATAAATCTGTTTTCAGCTTTTTCCCCTCTCCTCCCCTTTCTGGCTGGGACCACACCTTCCCTCCACTCCACTGACACTGGGAGGGAAGGAGATGGTGATGATGCCATTCGGCAGGTGTTTCAAAGCCATATCTTGCCTTCTTCCCTCTCCTTGACTACAATACTGGGGGCTAACGTAATGTGGGTTGTCTGGAAACCTCCCTGGGAGAGAGACCCACAGGCTTCCATTCCCAGGACTGCTTAGGCAGATCCGGTTGGTTTAACGTCTGAGCCTCAGTTTTCTCATCTGTAACATGGGGATAATAACCTCCACCTCACAGGATCCTTGCAAAGATGACACAAGAAAATGTGAATAAAACTTTTATCAAGGTGCCTGGCTTGTAGCACTTACTGACCACTGGCAGATATTATTTTTAATAAATTCTCAAAGCTTAATCCTATTTATTAAGCATGTTCAGGGGAAGGGGGCCAGAAGGATGGTTTGGGTCAAGGGAGAGGTACATACGTACTGAGAATCCTCTCCAAGTTTCCCCTTTATAGGCAGATATTGCCTTCCTACGGACCTGCAAATCACATCTAACTTGTTTCTGTTCTTACGAAAGCTCGTGAACAATATATATTCCACATCCCACCTACTGAATTCCTCCTGCCACCTGGATACAATTTTCCCCTTTTTAATACCTGCTCTGCTTGATGGCACCATGACTGGGTCTGGCCTAGGGTTAGCTCTAAATACCCACCATATGGTTTCAATAAAAAGGGAATGGCTGTGCCCTGATTGTGTTGAAAGTGGCAATCACACATGGATTGGTAAATTTAATGGGAGCAGTTTCTGAAGAACTTTCTTTGTCCTTTCAGTGCCCATCCCATAAAATGCAATGCTCAAGTTTGAACAGCAGTGTGGCTTTGAAATAAATCTACACATACAGCCGAACCCATGGAACACGGGCAACAGAGCTGTCCAGTTCCCTGAAAGGGACAAGAGAGGCAAGGATGCTTTGGAGTCAGTTACCTCCTACATTTTCAGTGAGGGGGGGTGAATCTCTGCCACACTTTCTTTTTTTTTTAACATCTTTATTGGAGTATAATTGCTTTACACTGGTGTGTTAGTTTCTGCTGAATAACAAAGTGAATCAGTTATACATATACATATGTCCCTATATCTCCTCCCTCTTGCGTCTCCCTCCCTCCCACCCTACATATCCCACCCCTCTAGGTGGTCACAAAGCACCAAACTGATCTCCCTGTGCTATGCGGCTGCTTCCCACTAGCGATCTATTTTACGTTTCATAGTGTATATATGTCCATGTCACTGTCTCACTTTGTCTCAGCTTACCGTTTCCCCTCCCCATATCCTCAAGTCCATTCTCTAGTAGGTCTGTGTCTTTATTCCTGTCTTACCCCTAGGTTCTTCATGACCTTTTTTTTTTTTTTTTAGATTCCATATACATGTGTTAGCATATGGTATTTGTTTTTCTCTTTCTGACTTACTTCACTCTGTATGACAGATTCTAGGTCCATCCACCTCACTACAAATAACGCAATTTCGTTTCTTTTTATGGCTGAGTAATATTCCACTGTATCTATGTGCCACATCTTCTTTATCCATTCATCTGTCAATGGACACTTAGGTTGCATGTCCTGGCTATTGTAAATAGAGCTGCAACGAACATTTTGGTACATGACTCTTTTTGAATTATGGTTTTCTCAGGGTATATGCCCAGTAGTGGGATTGCTGGGTCATATGGTAGTTCTATTTGTAGTTTTTTAAGGAACCTCCATACTGTTCTCCATAGTGGCTGTATCAATTTACATTCCCACCAACAGTGCAAGAGGGTTCCCTTTTCTCCACACCCTCTCCAGCATTTATTGTTTCTAGATGTTCTGATAATGGCCATTCTGACCTGTGTGAGATGATACCTCATTGTAGTTTTGATTTGCACTTCTCTAATGATTAATAATGTTGAGCATTCTTTCATGTGTTTGTTGGCAATCTGTATATCTTCTTTGGAGAAATGTCTATTTAGGTCTTCTGCCCATTTTTGGATTGGGTTGTTTGTTTTTTTGATATTGAGCTGCATGAACTGCTTGTAAATTTTGGAGATTAATCCTTTGTCAGTTGCTTCATTTGCAAATATTTTCTCCCATTCTGAGGGTTGTCTTTTCGTCTTATTTATGGTTTCCTTTGCTGTGCAAAAGCTTTTAAGTTTCATTAGGTCCCATTTGTTCATTTTTGTTTTTATTTCCATTTCTCTAGGAGGTGGGTCAAAAAGGATCTTGCTGTGACAAAAAGGATCTTGCTGTGACTTAGGTCATAGAGTGTTCTGCCTATGTTTTCCTCTAAGAGTTTGATAGTGTCTGGCCTTACATTTAGGTCTTTAATCCATTTTGAGTTTATTTTTGTGTATGGTGTTAGGGAGTGTTCTAATCTCATTCTTTCACATGTAGCTGCCCAGTTTTCCCAGCACCACTTATTGAGGAGGCTGTCTTTTCTCCACTGTATATTCTTGCCTCCTTTATCAAAGATAAGGTGACCATATGGGTGTCGGTTTATCTCTGGGCTTTCTATCCTGTTCCATTGATCTATATTACTGTTTTTGTGCCAGTACCATACTATCTTGATTACTGTAACTTTGTAGTATAGTCTGAAGTCAGGGAGCCTGATTCCTCCAGCTCCATTTTTCTTTCTCAAGATTGCTTTGGCTATTCGGGGTCTTTTGTGCTTCCATACAAATTGTGAAGTTTTTTGTTCTAGTTCTGTGAAAAATGCCAGTGGTAGTTTGATAGGGATTGCATTGAATCTGTAGATTGCTTTGGGTAGTAGAGTCATTTTCACAATGTTGATTCTTCCAATCCAAGAACATGGTATATCTCTCCATCTGTTTGTATCATCTTTAATATTTTTCATCAGTGTCTTATAATTTTCTGCATACAGGTCTTTTGTCTCCTTAGGTAGGTTTATTCCTAGATATTTTATTCTTTCTGTTGCCATGGTAAATGGGAGTATTTTCTTGATTTCACTTTCAGATTTTTCATCATTAGTGTATAGGAATGCCAGAGATTTCTGTGCATAAATTTTGTATCCTGCTACTTTACCAAATTCATTGATTAACTCTAGTAGTTTTCTGGTACCATCTTTAGGATTGTCTATGTATAGTATCATGTCATCTGCAAACAGTGACAGCTTTACTTCTTCTTTTCCAATTTGGATTCCTTTTACTTCTTTTTTTTCTCTGATTGCTGTGGCTAAAACTTCCAAAACTATGTTGAATAAGAGTGGTGAGAGTGGGCAACCTTGTCTTGTTCCTTATCTTAGTGGAAATGGTTTCAGTTTTTCACCACTGAGGACGATGTTGGCTATGGGTTTGCCATATATGGCGTTTATTATGTTGAGGAACGTTCCCTCTATGCCTACTTTCTGGAGGGTTCTTATCATAAATGGGTGTTGAATTTTGTCAAAAGCTTTCTCTGCATCCATTAAGATGATCATATGGTTTTTCTCCTTCAGTTTGTTAATATGGTGTATCACATTGATTGATTTGCATATATTGAAGAATCCTTGCATTCTTGGGATAAACCCCACTTGATCATGGTGTACGATCCTTTTTAAATTGCTGTTGGATTCTGATTGCTATTATTTTGTTGAGGATATTTGCATCCATGTTCATCAGTGATATTGGCCTGTAGTTTTCTTTCTTTGTGACATCCTTGTCTGGTTTTGGTATCAGGGTGATGGTGGCCTCGTAGAATGAGTTTGGGAGTGTTCCTCCCTCTGCTATATTTTGGAAGACTTTGAAAAGGATAGGTGTTAGCTCTTCTCTAAATATTCACCTGTGAAGCCATCTGGTCCTGGGCTTTTGTTTGTTGGAAGATTTTTAATCACAGATTCAATTTCAGTGCTTGTGATTGGTCTATTCATATTTTCTATTTCTTCCTGATTCAGTCTTGGCAGGTTGTGCATTTCTAAGAATTTGTCCATTTCTTCCAGGTTGTCCATTTTATTGGCATAGAGTTTCTTGTAGTAATCTCTCATGATCTTTTGTATTTCTGCAGTGTCAGTTGTTACTTCTCCTTTTTCATTTCTAATTCTGTTGATTTGAGTCTTCTCCCTTTTTTTCTTGATGAGTCTGGCTAATGGTTTACCAATTATGTTTATCTTCTCAAAGAACCAACTTTTAGTTTTATTCATCTTTGCTATCGTTTCCTTCATTTCTTTTTCATTTATTTCTGATCTGATCTTTATGATTTCTTTCCTTCTGCTAACTTTGATGGTTTTTTGTACACTTTCTTATAATTTTTCAGTCTACATTAAGGAACTGAGAGCTTACTGTGAACCCAAAGTGCTAAAATCATAGAAAGGAAAGGAAAATGTTGGGCCGAGGTGAATGGTTAGATCTGTAAATAAACTGCATTATGTTGTTTGAGCCAGAAAAATTTAGTACTCCCTGATTAGCCCACCTGCTGCTCCCTCACAAGTGGATTCTGGGAAGGCAAATGAATCCTGACAGAGGGTATTGGGCTGAATTCAAATAAATACAAGTAACTCCAAGTCCAAGAAGTCTGTAGCCCACCAATGCTGAAAACATACAGATTCATTTAATCTGTCATGCCCTTTCTCCTTGATTACAGTGGGTACGTAATTGATGGAAAAAAGTATATTAACCTTAAAGCAAAGTCATGTGGCTGGAAGCCGTAATCCCAAGCCCCTGGTATTTTCCAAGTCAGATGAAAACTTAGGCCTTCAGACTGCCGAACTGCAGATTGATTACCTTACCACCCTGTAAAAAGGGCTTGCCAAGAACCCCATCGCTATTGGAATTCTGGGCTCTTTCTTCTGTCTGGAACTTGACAAACAAAATGGAATTTCATTTAATACTGGACTGTGTAAAAGTATAGCTGTCATTTTCAGACTCGAGTGAAAATAGGAGCTTGGGTCCAGTTCTTTCTCTCTGTCTTGGTGGTGTAGTATGTACACGTGTGTGCACATATGTACACACGTGTGCACATTAGGAGAAGAAGGGGCCCATGCAAGGAAGGAAGCAAAAGGGTTGCCACCTCAGCAGGAAGCTGTCCAAGATGTCCAGGATTTTAGCAACAAGTAAAGGAATGTAGGGCTTGAGATTCTCATCCACCACCCATTCTACCCACCAGCAAACTGAGGTCCAGAGAGGCACAGGGACCTCCTAGGGGCACTCAGCAGAAGAGTCAGCAGGGACCCTGGACTTCCTGTCTGCAAGTCATCATTCCATCTGCCACGCTGCCTCTTTGTACCTAAGGGTTCTTAGCATTTTGCTTTTCTTTATGCTTTTTAAGGTGCAGTTGTGTGTTACTGATTCAGGCTTCACAGCACACTGATGTACCCCAGCACTGTCCTATCTGTGCTACTTTAAATGTATCCCCTGAAGCATGTCAAAACATATAGTTATTAGTTATTTTAAAGGGAAAAAATGGTTCAGTAAACCTCTACAGAATATATCATTTGAGTTAGCATAATAAAAAATTGATTTTGCTAAAATAAAATCATTTGAGGAGACAAGTGTTTGGCTTGAGGCTGATGTCAAGTCTAGTGTGGACAGGCCTCCAGATCTTCTAACTGAGCTGCCACCATCCAGCCATGAAATCACAAGTGCCCACACTCCCAAAGCACTCAGCAAAAAGGATTGCATATCTTCATAGTAGTACTTATCCAAGGGTTTTATAATTATCTGTTTACTTCTTTTCTCCCCTAGATTTCCCAAGGATGGGAATTCCTTCATCTTTGTGTCCCCAGAACCCAGCAAGGGGCCTGACCCAGAGTAAGTATTCAGTAAATGTTTGTTAAATAAATTACTAGAGTAGCATCATTCCATTTTACAAAGTTCTGGCAAGCCCATTCCCCCAGGCACTGGATTATGAGCAATTTATGTCCTTGAGCCTAACGATCTTCTGACAATTTCTAATGGCCCATCAGAAAAGTAAGGCACCATCTTGGTTCTTTGTGGTGAATGGCCAACTATAGCCAAGGGAAGAACCTTTAAGAGGCAGATCAGCACCATTAATAAGAAGTGAGTTTCTAGGCCTTGAAAGCCCCTTCAGAGAGACTGGTGGATAGGACTTGGGATAATTACAAATGTTTCTGGAAATGTCTATCTGACTGGAACTATTTCTAATTATACACTAATTAGAAAGGTGAAGTGCTATGGAGTAGGACAATGCTGTCCCATGTAAGCTCCTAAACATTGATACCTGGGTCACTTTATTTCATCCCCAACACAGTCAGTGTCAATCTCCATGTGAAATACTGTGCTCTCTTTCATTTTTGAGCTGTTGATTGTGCTTCTGCCACTGACTGGTTTTGTATGAATGACAGGATAACCTCTCTGTGAGCATCGCTTCCTTCATCCGTAACGTGAGGATAACATAGGATTATGGAAAGGATTGAATGAGATACTACGTGTGAGATGCCCAGTGCATTTCAAAAGTTCTCAGTAAATCTAAACTATTATTCTCCTTCTCTTGGAAAGAACTTACAGGACACGCTGATCTCCTTACCTGCTGGCAAAGGCTGTAATAAAAGGGTACAGTAAAGATAAGGTAAGGTGGGGTGTGAGAGAACTAATTCTCAAGAGTCTAGATGCCAGAATAGTGGTCCAGAGCATCTCACTCCCACCATCCCCTATGCTGACTGCTGCCCCACATGCCTACCTCAAGCCCACAGCCTGCCTGGGGTGCAGGAGAACCCCGTCATACCATGGTCTGCAACTATGGGCTCCAGAGGAATTACATGCCCAATCTCATCACTAGAAACACTCCAATACCACAGACAGAAGGGCCACAAGAACTTGGTTGGTTTCTCAGTATTGTTCCTGCCTCCTGATCCTGGTGTTTCCTTAGCCCCATGTCACAGAGCTTAGCTCCGGTTTCCCGTAGAAGTTAATCCACAGGAAGGACATCCTATACTTACAAACATTCTCCTATTTTCTCATTCAGCCCCCTTTGCAGCTCATTCTACCTCCCTCCTCTTGTGCTAGATTCATTCATTTTATATGATTTGATTAGTTTCACTGCCTTGAAAATTGAATGTTGATTGTGAGATAAAGTATGGAAAGAAATATTAACTGTTTTGATTTAGAAAGGGGACTTGTTAGGATTGTCCTCTGATGGATTACACAGTTAACTTCCAACTGCTCGGACCACACCCAGGTCAGCAGGATTTCAGTGCCAAGTGGCTTCTCTCTGTTTCCTTCCTCCCTTGGCCCAACATGGGAATACAACTTGAGGTGGCCTTCTCTCGGGTCCCTTGCATGCAGCAGACCTCTGTTCTCCCAGAGAACTTCTGCTGCCTGCACTCAAGTGGGTAGCACTTGTTAACCTCATCACATGGTAGTTGGAAGGAAAACGTTAAACTGGGTGCATCCTCAAAGGATGTGAGAAAAAGGATAGTTCTAAGATTCTCTATGGAACCACCCTGGCAAGCAAGGAATCCAAATCTTGTTTTAATCGATACCTAAGGGATCCAATTAAACATGTGTCTTTTGTTTTTATTGATAAGAAAAAATGGTACATCAGAGAAATACAGGATGAGATGTTTTTCCTCTCCAGAGGAAATATTAATGCTAAGCTGTAAGATGGATGGTGGAGCTTTTATAAAGGCTTAAAGGGTTTATAGACTTTAATTGCGACCTGTTTGAATGAATACAATTAAACATTGTAACACAAAATACCTGCATAACATGTAACTAGAGAAATCTACTCTTTAATGGGGTTGTGTGTGAAAGGCTGGTGACAAGGACAAGTGAGGCCAAACACGGTACTAGAGAAAGCTATCATGGTGCTACTCTAGCTAGTTTAAAACCTAACCCAGGAGAAAAACGAAACCTCGGACACATAAAACTAATGACAGTGGTTTATGTACTCTGCTTATTGCTTTTGCCTAAAGACCAGGCAGCGCAATGCTGGTAACATATCTCAATAGGTGTGTGTCACACTACCTTTGTAGTTGGCTTTGATTTGAAGGGAAAACCAGATGCCTCTCGTCTCTGTCCTCACAGTCTGTGGTCTGCTCCTGCGGCAAGGCTGCCTGCCTTCTCTTGAGTTTCACAGATGAGGGGGAGACTATAAAGTAGTAACACTTTCCTGGGAAAACAAACCTTCATTCCAAAATCAACTTGGAGATTCGAAAAACAGAGCAGACCAGCTGCTCCCTCTAGAAGAAGACTTCTTGCTCAACTTCTGGGAAGCTAACTAATGTTTCCAAGGACAACTGATAATAGGTGAAAACTCACTCAAGACCAGGGGAACAGCGGGGTGCCAGGAATGCACCTTCACCTCAGCACCTAGTGGTCTGTGCACAAAAACGCTCAACAGAGACGTTGTGATTTTTCAGGTCTCAGACACCCAAGGAAGAGTGGCTTCAGATCTACCATACAGTGACCAGAACCAGGACTGAAGAGGACCTGGTCAGAAAGGGGAGGTCAACCCGAGCAGAGAAGGGTGCTGAAAGCCCTCCTGCCACTACAGTCATCACGCCAAGTTTGGAGTCTCCCTAGAGGATGCTGCCCCAGTAATGAGCCTTTTCTCCCCACCCCCATTCCCTCCTTCCTCAGGAACATGGTCGTGTGGCCTTGTGCACTGTCGCTCCTTGACTATGGCCATGAAAAGGAAGCTGGGGAAAAGGGACATGTAGAGGAAGCCTGGACAGGCCCATGGCCACCCCTGTCCAGTTTTAAATATTCTGCTCAGTTCCTACTAGGCCTGGAGCTGTCTCTACTTGGTTAGCTAAGTGGCCAGCTTCCCTGCCTGGTTTTCCCTTCATTGGTCCCTACTAGCTAGAACTTCCTCTGAGGTTTTGCTAGTCTCCCAGGAAATTGCTCCCTTTTACCTGCTTTCCTAGTTTTCCGTTCTAAAACTCCAGGTTTCTATCTCTGCCAAGTCGTTAAGACACTGCTTAATGGACACCCCTCCCAGAGCAGCATCCTGCAGAAGTTCACAAACATGGTGCAAAGAGCTGGGACTGGAAGTCAGGCAGATTTGCCTTAGAATTTCAAGAATTCTGGACAAGCGACTCCCTGAGCCTCAGTTTCCCCATCTGTAACTTGTGTATAAAAATAGTAATCTACCTCCTAGAATTACTGGTGGTATTAAATGAGATAACGTCTGTAGACACTTTGACGATGCCTGGCATATAGTAAGTACTCAAAAAAAGGTAGCTCTTCTGAATCAGCAGGTGTAACTTTAACACCTGCTTCCCTGTACAAAAAGAGAGGCTAAGAGCAGAAGGCTCATGTTGGCAACTGCATAACTGCCATGGCAGGGCATAAAACTCCAGGCTGTTATTTTTATTGTTAAATCAAAACTATATTGATAATTTATATATGAAAATCAATGGCAAACTCAAATAATTGGCTTTATTTACACCTTTAAGCCTATGCCTTTATAAAAGTATGACTCCAGTAAAGAAATATGGCAGAAGGATTGTTGACATATGGTTTTCTTACTCAGGCTTTATCCCTGAGCTTAGGAGGCTGAACGATTCTGTGGGAGTTACCAACATTCCAGTGCAGCGACAGTGTCACCATTGCCCCAGGTCAGTCATGTACATCATACAAGCCACCGCTTAGAAGAGGCACAGATACAGGAAAACACATGCACCAAAGGCTGGACATCGAAGGGTCCTTCTTGGCCTTATCCTAGGGGAAGAGGCTGAAGCCCACGAGTCATTACACTGCATGATGTCAACACCTCTAGCCATGCTTACTGCTGTTCTCCTGCTTAATCCAGTCACCATATACACACTACTATATAGAAAATAGGTAACTAATAAAGACCTACTGTATAGCACATGGAACTCTACTCCATACTCTGTCATGGCCTATATGGGAAAAGAATCTAAACAAGAATGGATATGTGTATATGTATAACTGATGCACTTTGCCATACCGTAGAAAGTAACACAACATTGTAAATCAACTATATTCCAATAAAACTTTTTTTTTTTTTTTTTTTTTTTTTTTTGGCGGTACGTGGGCCTCTCACTGTTGCGGCCTCTTCCGTTGTGGAGCACAGGCTCCGGACGTGCAGGCTTAGCGACCACGGCTCACGGGTCCAGCCGCTCCGCAGCATGTGGGATCTTCCCGGACCGGGGCACGAACCCGTGTCCCCTGCATCGGCAGGCGGTCTCTCAACCACTGCGCCACCAGGGAAGCCCTCCAATAAAACTTTTTATAAAAATCCAGTCATAAGACAGAGTAATGGGCTCTGTTGTCCTACTGGAGTGGTAGTTTGGGCATTCAAATTGATTCCTCTTTAAAGCAGCTTATTGAAATAGCCAGATTTCCACCCTGTATCCAAACCTCATCAAAATGGAAGTCTAGGGCTTCCCTAGTGGCGCAGTGGTTGAGAGTCCGCCTACCGATGCAGGGGACACGGGTTCGTGCCCCAGTCCGGGAAGATCCCACATGCCGCAGAGCGGCTGGGCCCGTGAGCCATGGCTGCTGAGCCTGCGTGTCCGGAGCCTGTGCTCCACAACGGGAGAGGCCACAACAGTGAGAGGCCCGCGTACCGCAAAAAAAAAAAAAAAAAGGAAGTCTACACCAGTACAGTGTACAAAGCGGAAATGCTGGTGTATATAGCTACCGGTTGTCACTGTCCATAGATGTTCTGTGTGGTTCCCGGGGGACAGTATGAAGGGAAGGAGGGCTAGAGGGCAAAAGGGGCCAGGCCCAGCCCTACAAAGAAGGAAACTTCAGGGTATAAGGTAAGACTGTTTGGTAGATGATGTATCTGATGAACTTGGAGTGTCAGTTCTATACACACGTGGCCACCTTTGGCCTTTGCTGGTCTTTGTCAGCTTGGCTTGTTGGTTGTACACAGAGCCATGGGGCACACCAGGGGAGAATCAAATATTAAACAGTACATCTCCCCTAACACCAGTCCCGTAAGTGTGAAGGAATCAAGAGCAGGGGAGGAGTTGGAGGTTCTGAGATCTTCTCAGCAAGATCTGGTCCAAAAGCTCCTCTTCTCCAGCCTCCCTGCTTTCCTCCTTCCCCTTGTGGCAGGCCAGTCTCTCACCCCTCCCACATGCAGCTTCACAGCCTAGGACCCCTCGCCGACAGAGAGCCCCAGATTGCTATGCCTGCACAGCTCAGCTAAATACACACCTTTCCCCTTAGACACCAGCCCTCCAGATCTCAGCCACCTCTCTCCTGGCCCCATACATACCTCATCCCTCCTGAGAAGCCATTTCATTAAGGGCGGCCAGAAGATGCACTTGGGGAGCAGCTCCTGAACTGTAAACATTCCTACCCTTCCCCCTATCATTCCAAACTGGGTATTACGTTTGTGTATCTCGATAATTACAAATTTTGTAAAGTATATGAAATTTAATATCTTGCAGGTATTAAAATTAGTTCCAGTACACAAACACCTATTAAAGTCCATCCTAGTTGAACAGACTGAATGGACTAGGACATATTCAATATATAATATTTTGCCTTCCCACAGGATATTGTATCTCTATCAGCAAAGGGATATTAATATGAATATCATCTCTGTAGATCTCCAAGGCTCCTTCCAACCTGGATATTCTGAGGCTTTACATTCCTCTACAAAAATTGCCTTTTTAGGGAGAACAGGGTGTTAAGGTGATATTTGCTGAGATGAGACTTTGCCTTGGTGTGTCACATTTAGAACCAACTCCTCAGAATGACGGTACACCTAATAAGAGCAATTCAATCCATTTTACAAAGAGAAGCTAATCATCCATTGTCTCCTCCTTGCAGAGAAGGTTCTGGTGGAGAAAGAAAAACAAAAGGACCTATACATTCATCTAACCAATTCTGCCACTACTCTTCAATTCTTCCTAACCCCTCCAAGGCACAAAGTGAACCCTTAGCTAAAATGCCACAAAAGCCTCATCTCATTTGTCCTACATGCACTTGTATTATTTCTTCCCTTATAAATCACTCTGCACAACACAGACACACACAGACAAGAGTTTAGGGATATAAGCAGTGATAATCTGCAAGCAATTCCCAAACAATCCGTCCCTGTGATCTTCCAGACTGCTAAGTGACCTAGAGCAGGGATTGGCATGATAGGAAATACTTAAACTTTCCAGGCCATATGATCTCTGGTGCAACATCTGAACTCCGCCGTTGTAGAGTGAAAGCAGCCCGAGACAATACGTAAATGCATGAGCATGGTTGTGTTCCACTAAAAGTTTATTTATGGACACTGAAATTTGAATTTCATGTCATTTCGCCACGCCACAAATAGCGCTCTTCTTTTCATCTTTTTGCAACCAACTACAAATGTAAAAATCATTGTTAGCTCACAGGCAAACTGGATTTGGCCTTTGGGTCATGGTTTGCTAAGCCTTGTCCTGGAGGAACAATGTGTAGCAGCCTGTACTATTCCTACCTGAGGGGGTAAGGAAGTAACAATAATTATGATGACATCTGCACCCATGATAGGTGCCAAGGATTGTGCTAAGCTACATTTAAAGGAAGTTTCTCATGTAATCCTTACAGCCAACCTGTGAGGTTGGGACTAGTGTCCTCATTTTGCAAATGAGGAAACTGAGACATAAGAAAGGTGAAACTGACTTGCCCAAGGCTGGGGTTACTATGTAGAAGAGCCAGGATTGGAACCACATCGGACTGACTCTAAGACCCACACTCCTCACTGCTACCACACTTTGTACAGAATGGGACTGCCAGGTCTACTCTCGTTGGACTACACCAGTAATATGAAATCCTGTCTCAGGAAGATGGGAATACAACGCCTGCAAATGACAATACTCTCAAGTACATGAACGAGCGGACCTAAGGCAGCCACAATTCAATTAAAATCTAAGGTGTTGAAACTTGATTTTCCTTGAGTTTTCAACAAGTATTTTAAATGCTTGATTTTTTTCATAGCTGACTGAGATAAAACAATAAAGGTAACCTAAAAAAGAAAAGGGGCCAGATGGGCAGAGCTGGATGGAGATGATTGTCGACGGGGAGGAGGGAGTGGACAGTGTCTATGGCTTCTCTCTTGACTCAGTTTCTGTAGCTCTTTATCGAGCTCATGTCAGAGCAGGCAAAATTGCTGAATGTGGCAAAATGCAAAATGTTAACACCTTAAAAGACTAGAAACGATTCAAGAAACAGCTGATAGATTCTTTGCTGTGAGGCATGGTTTTGGCTGAAATACAAGCAAGGCGAAAGGACACTAAGAAAGTGACTGAAGGCAGAGGGTTCTGGGCATCAGAGCAAAACAGCACTAGTGCTAAAAGGCTCATGGGAAGGTAATGTCGTGACAAGAGAGGGCTTCTGTTTGCACTCCCTCAGGAGGGCTGGGAGAATCTCAGCATCGGTGTCTGGCCATTTGCCCCCAGTAGGAAAGTTCCTGAATCCTCTTATGCGATTGCACTTGAGGATCCCCAGCCTACAAGACACTTCAAGCTTGGCTGGTTTGGTGCATTCACTTGCATTCCAGAAGTGTCCTCACAGCCCTCCCCCACCTGTCTGCAAATCTTACCCTGTGGAGCTGCTGAGAAAATGGCTTTCCCTAAATCTGTGCCCCAGAAGATCAGAAGGGTGCATTAAAATTATCATCTGAATAAGACACGGGATGAACAACAAAAAAATGAGACACAAAAACGGAGCTTTTCCACTCAAACCCCCAACGACTTCTCAAAAACCTCTCTTCACATTTCCAAATGTAATGCTCCACCCTTAAATTAACATACCTTTCTTCCACACAGGGGGAAAAAAGTACCCCATTTGTTTTGCAATTTAAAACTGTGCTTTGTGACCACCTAGAGGGGTGGGATGGGGGGCGGTGGGAGCGAGGGAGATGCAAGAGGGAAGATATATGGGAACTTATGTATACGTATAACTGATTCACTTTGTTATAAAGCAGAAACTAACACACCACTGTAAAGCAACTGTACTCCAATAAAGATGTTTTAAAAAAAATAAAACTGTGCCTGTGATGTAAGTGTTTCCTGTAACTGGAGGCTATGGGGCAAATGAGATTTTATCTTGAAACTCTGCATTTCCTCACCCTACAGGCCCAGGTAATGCCTGGGAGGGCACCACCCAGTCAGTTTACTCCCCAGAGCTCACTGCTTGACTTCCTTCCAAATCCCAGCTCTTGGAAAGTTGACATTGTCGAAGACAATGGGGAAAGAAAGCCTTTTGGAAGAAACTGATACTTCACAGCTCAGACCTCCAGGACTCTAGGATTGCTTTGGGAGTTGGGAGCCACCTCCTAGGCCCTAGAATAAAGAAGATGATAATATGGTGTGAATTTAAAGTCTGGCTCCCCAGGGGAAGAGTCCAAAAAATGGCAAACACAAGGAAGTTGAAGCTAAATGGCTAAGAGATGCTAAATGAGCACCCTCAGTTCCATGTGAGGAGAGCTGGTGGGTGGTGGTTGCCTGATCAGCACTGGACCACCGCCTTCCCTCTAGTGGTCTCTCAGCAGGGGCCAGGGTAGCCAATGAGACGCATGCCACTACCACCGGACGAGACTGCATGAGTGGCAGTGACATCGATTCATGGATTTCAAATGTGTAAAGGAGGGTTTCTCATGCACCAAACTCAGCAAGTGGAAGGTGGGACCCAGGCAACAGATTTTAAACAAACTCTATAAGTAGGTGACGCTGATTCACATATGGCTTCGGGACTACACTGCAAGGAACACTCTTTATCCTACTCCATCAAAATCTCTGAGAGTGGACACTTAGGTTGCTTCCATCTCCTGGCTATTGTAAATAGAGCTGCAATGAACATTGTGGTACATGACTCTTTTTGAATTATGGTTTTCTCAGGGTATATGCCCAGTAGTGGGATTGCTGGGTCACATGGTAGTTCCATTTTTACTTTTTTAAGGAACCTCCATACTGTTCTCCATAGTGGTTGTATCAATTTACATTCCCACCAACAGTGCAAGAGGATTCCCTTTTCTCCACACCCTCTCCGGCATTTATTGTTTGGAGATTTTTTGACCATGGCCATTCTGACTGGTGTGAGGTGATACCTCATTGTAGTTTTGATTTGCATTTTTCTAATAATTAGTGATGCTGAGCATCTTTTCATGTGCCTCGAGTTATTTGTAGTGAGGTGGATGGACCTAGAGTCTGTCATACAAAGTGAAGTAAGTCAGAAAGAGAAAAACAAATACTGTATGCTAACACATATATATGGAATCTAAAAAAAAAAATTGTTTTGAAGAACCTAGGGGCAGGACAGGAATAAAGACGCAGACGTAGAGGATGGACTTGAGGACACGGGGAGGGGGAAGGGTAAGCTGGGACGAAGTGAGAGAGTGGCATGGACATATATACACTACCAAATGTAAAATAGATAGCTAGTGGGAAGCAGCCGCATAGCACAGGGAGATCAGCTCCATGCTTTGTGACCACCTAGAGTGGTAGGATAGGGAGGGTGGGAGGGAGGGAGACGAAAGAGGGAAGAGATATGGGAATATATGTATATCTATAGCTGATTCACTTTGTTATAAAGCAGAAACTAACACACCATTGTAAAGCAATTATACTCCAATAAAGATGTTTAAAATAAATAAATAAATAAATAAGGTTAAAAAAAACAATAAAGATCTATTTTTAAAAATCTGTGAGAATGGATCCGAGAAATCTGCAGACATTCATTCAGCGAAAGTGTTTTCAGCACTCCCTCTGTGGCAGGCACTATGGCTGGTGTCGGGATCCCACAGTATCATGGTTACTGCCTCTACAGCACTTGCGCATGACCAGCATAGGGGGCAGACATCTTAAAGTATATCTCTAATCCCACATTTTGACTAAGGGTCTGTGGAACAAAATCCTCACACAGCTGGCTAAATAAATGGAGTTTTCTTTCTCTCTCTCTCTCTCTCTCTTTTTTTTTTTTTTGGCCTCGCACCATGTGGGATCTTAGTTCCCCAAGCAGGGATTGAACCTGGGCTCCTGTGCAGCAGAAGCACCGAGTCCTAACCCCTGGACCACCAGGGAAGTCCCTGTGGAGTTTCTTCCTGGTTTCTTTTCTTTCCTGTTCATGTTCTCCTTGCATGGATTACTATTCTAAGAAAGGTCTTGTCCAAGCAACAGTCTCCACTTTATGATCCTATCACATGCCCCATATACCACCTCGATGCTTCATTTCCATTACTATGAGATTCCCTGGGATAGAAGTTACATATTATAAAGAGCAACACAGAACAAAACAACAATGCCTTCCTGACTTGCACTGAAAAATAATACCTTATCAGCTTTACTCCAACTGCACTGTTCTTTGTAAAAAAGCAAATGACTATATGAGCTTGTCTGAAACACAGATATAGCTTTAGTTTAAGCCTCTGCATTCAAGAGACCAAGCGGCCTGAATCATGAGCTAGAGCTGAAGAAGAGGATATTTGCTCCCCAACTCACAACCCCCAGGTTTCTGAACCTTTCATGATCACAGTTCCAATCTTGGTGCCAAGAGACACCAGACTAATATTTCTGAAAATGTTATTCATGAATCGCCTGTATAAGAATCACTTTGGGATGCTCGTTAAATATGCAGATTCTCAGACTTTCCTTAAGCATTCTAGAGTAGATTAACTGCATTAGTGCTCCCCGTTAATGGCCCCTCTATAGCCTTGCCCGTTGCCCTCTAACTCTGTAGACCCTCCCACTCCGAATCTGAACTCAGCCATGTGACTCGCTTTGGCCAGTGGGATATTAGCAAATGAGATACAAGCAGAGACTTGAAAAGCCTCTGTGCATTTCCACTTGCTCTCTTGTGTGACAGACCTGTGCTGTACTATGAGAACAAGTCTGGGCTAATTTTCTCAAGGATGAGTGTCCACGTGGAGCAGATACTAGCCATCCCAGCTGAGGCCGTCCTAGAAAGGCCAACCCCTAGCTGACCCGCCAGCTGACTGCAACTGTGTGAGTCCAGCTCTGCCCAGCCAAGCCTGGCCCTTACCAGCAGAGCTATTATCCAACCAGCGCACAAGTGTTCCAATGTCTGCACATCCTCACCAACACTTGTTATTTTTGTTTTAGGGGGGTATTTTTAAACCATCTGAATGGGTGTGAGGTGTGGTTTAGATTTGCATTTTGCTAATAATTAATGATGTTGAGCATCTTTTCACGTGCTTATTGGCCATCTGTATATTTTTTGGGGGAGATATATCTATTCAAGTCCTTTGTCCATTTTAAATCAAGTTTTTTGTTTTTTGTTATTGTTGTTCCCATAAGGATTTTACATGGTATAAATGGAGCAAGCTTTCTTAGACAAGTAGAGAATTCTGAATTAAAGAAGGAACTAATCAGGAAAGCCTCAGACTCTGCTGAAAAATGTCCTTAGTTTATCAATGCCCTGTGCATCCTTTCTTCGTAATCCTATCTCAGAAGAGGGGCTCAAGTCCACAGCTAACCTCTCTGTGGTCAGGCCGCCATGTTCTCCTGCTTCCTCCAAGATCTTTATCAATTATCTTATCTCTCCCCATTTATTAGCTGCCTCTTGATTGACTCATTTCTCTCAAAATATGTGATCAAATTTCCCTGTCATAAAGATAATTTCTCTAAGATATGTTTTGTCTTCAAGATTCTGCCAGCACTCTCCACCTTACTAGACAAGTTTCTGGAAAGAGTAGTCTATACTCAATGTCTCCAGATATCCACTTCACATTCATATTTTAAACCAATGCCACATGATTTCCATCCCTAATAGAGACTTGGTCTGCTTCCTATTCCTCAATAACCTCTCTAATTGCTAAATCCAAGGGACATTTTTCAGTCTATCTGACTTGGCGACTTTGTAGCACCTGACAATACCGACCACACCCTCCTTATTGAAATTCCCTTCTCCAGTGATTTTGGTGATCTCTCTCAGTCACTCTTGGTCCCCTTCAGTTCTTCCTGCTTCCTTGGTTTTGATTCTTTGCTACGTTTCTTCTGCCCAGATTCTGTCCTTATTGTCCCTCAAGCTTCAGACCAATATATCCATCTGCTTACTGGACATTTACACTTGGAAGACTCAGAGAAAGTCCAAGTGCAACACACCTGAGCTCACTTCCCTTCCTTCCCTAATTCCACGCCTCTGCTCAGGCTTCCTACTTCACTGAGTAGCAGCACGATCCACCACATCATATGAGCTGGAAAACCAGGCCTTCATGGTTGACTCTCCTTCATCTCTGCCCTGACCACATTGCATTGGTCACATGTCCTGTCCGGTCAGCTTCTCTTACTTGTATCTCTTCCTCTCCATTTCCATGGCCCTAGTCTATGTCCTCACTACCTTTCACATGTTGTGAAAGTGTCACAACTGATTAGTTTGGGTCTCTCATCTTTCCTCCATTTAAACCGTCCTCTACCCTACTGCCAGAGAAAGTAAATAAATAAATGAATAAATAATAAATAAACTACAATGAATACATGTTTCCTCCATATTCAAAAACCTTCAAAGCTCCCATTTTCTATAATGTCCAAACTGGCATACAAGTCCAGGGGTTACTGTGGTATGTAGAAAGAGTGTGGGCAGTAGGGTCAGAGGGAGATCTCAGTTTGAATCTAGACTCTGCCACTTGCTAGGTGTGATATTCATCAGTTTATTCCACCTCTTCGCATCTGCTTCCTCAGGATGATGGTGAGAATCAAGTGAGTTACCTTATATACATTCAGTACCTGGTACTTTACAGAGCCTGGTGCATAGTAGGGGCCCATAATTATCAATTCTCTGCCCTTTTCCTACTGAGTACAGTCCCAATCTATATTTTCAGGCTCACCTGCTATGCTCTGGACACATAGAACACTTAGCCTTTCTCCGACCATGGCAAATACTTGCTTTCCTCTGCTTCTGCTGTTACCCTACCCTGGAATGACTTCTCTCATCCCTTTCAACCTGATGAAATCTGACTCAGATTTCAAAACTCAAATCAAAGACCACTGCCTTCAGGAAGCCTTTCCAATACCGTCTATACTTCGTGTGTACTTCATTTGGGGCAGTTCCTGTAGTTTGATTTATAGCTACATATCTGTTCATCTGCCGTATCTGTTCACTTGACTCTGAACTCCTTAAGTCTACAGACTATTTCTTAAACATCTTTTTTATACCCAGCACCCAACATTCAAAAGTGTATGTTGGAAGAAACTGAATAGAAACTCTGCATGAGGGCAGTCAGGGTTTAAAAGCTGAAGAACAAATATGTAAAGTCTATTTCTGGATCTAATAAAATATATGTTTTCATGTTCAATGACTAGGTAATAACATTATAACAACCACTTATGTAATTCTTCTATTGCAAACAGTATTCTAAATACTTAACATACATTAACTCATTTAATCTTCACAACAGACCTGTAAGGTAGGTACAATTATTACTTCAATTCAACAACAGAGGAAACTGAGGCTCAGAGAGATTAAGTGACTTGCCTGAGGTTACACAGCCTATAAAAGGAGGAGCTGAGAGTCAACTCCAGACAGTCTGGCTCTTGAATTCATGCTCTTAACTGCCACTGAGCTCCCAAAGTTCGTATTGTAATTAGCGTTGCAGCATGCTAAGATGGCAGCATACATGAATTTTCATCTTGGCTCTGCTATATGTGTATCCGTAGGCAAATCATTTCTCCTCTCTGAGCCTCAGTTTCCTCATATGTCAAATGAGAAGATTATATCCCATGATCTGCTTGGTCCCTCTCAGCATCAACATTCTAGGAGGCTATGGTGGCTATGTTTTATCTGCTCGGTGTCTCTTTCCATAGGGTTCAAACCCCTCAAAGGCAGATCTTGTGTTTTAATCAAATTTGTGCCCCATAGTGGTTGCCTAGGGATGAGGGAGACGGGGGGATTGGCGAGTACACTAGGATACGAGGATTCTTTCTGAGGTGATTAAAATGCTCTAAAATTGACTATAGAGATGATTGCAGAACTCTGTAAATATACTCAAAACTACTGAATTGCACATTTTAAATGGGTGAATTATATGTTCTTTTTATTATATCACAATAAAGCTGTTACCAAAATAATTGTATTCTCAGGGTCCAGAACACAGCATTGCTCAACAAATGTTTTTTGAGTACTGAACAGCTGTGCTATATGGCTTTTAACCTTCAGATTCTGAGTCTATTAATGGAATGTCTTGTATCTACTTACCAGTTCTTCACATATGAACTGGCACTTCTAAAAGCGTGCTCTACTTGGCAGTTTAAATAACCCCTTTGCCAACTTACTTTCTTCTTGTCATAGACTTATTTTGTTCTCACTGTCTGAATTATTACCTTTGAATTTGTAGGGGCTCAATTAAAGAGGTTAGCTATATTTCTGATCACAGTGTTCACCATTACACTGCCCACGAATTGATTAAACTAGCCCCCAAGATCCAACGGTTATAAATGGCTTTGAGTTCTTCAAGTGAGAGACCTAATAGGAAAAGATGGTGTCACTACTGTAATTAGTACTTCAGGTACAAAATTAGTTATTTGAACCAAATGCGTAGGGAATCCTTGTCAACAACTGTTTTCCACCTCAAAGGAAAAGAAAGAAGCATATTAATTATTGGGAAAAGAGTCTGCAGTTCATGCAACGGTCTCTACTGGAAGGCAGTTTTCTTAAAATATTTGTTGGCTTACAATTAGCTCATGCATCTTGATTAATTTGGGCGGGGGGGGGGACCTTCAACTTTGAGAACAAATGTTGAACTATTATACTTGAGAAAACCCAACTCCAAAGCCAGTAACTTTGGAGTTCACTGCCAACAAAGAGTAATGAAGCTTCCGGGCCCTGGGAACTCCAGCCGCCAGCTGGGTTCTGTGCCTCAGTACAAAGAGGCCCATCAGGCCGGGAGGCAGGCAACAGAAGCAGCGTGGACTCAGGGCTCTCATCGGCAGTGATCAGAGAATAAAATGAAAAGTAAAATGAGACCGCGACAGGCAAAATGAGGGGAAGAGTGGAGGCCACAAAGTTAAACCTTTGCAACATGTAATTGATTAAAAACTCAAGCTGATCCACCTTGTTACTCGCCGGCTCGCCAGCTCACCCTGCACCCTCCACAATCACAGCCAACTGTTCCGATTTTTCAGAATGCTCCAACCTAGAAACTCAACTACAGTGGAACTTGTGTTGGGCCGTTGAACAGAACTTGGGTGCCCCTCCACCCTCTCCTCAATAATACCATGTAGAGACCTAGATTTGATTCATGCCAACATGCAAAAGGTTTCAGTGGCTTCTGCTTGATTACTTGGAGATAAGGGGTAGTGGAAGTTATGCATAGTAATTAGGACACAAAACTCCACTTACATTCATGGAACCATTAAAGTTACCTAGCCCATACTCAGAGGTACCTTATAACCACTTTGAACAATCTAGAAGAATGGGCTTGGGGATCTGTGCAACAGCCCTCCAGGGAGCACTGACTAAAAGCAAAGTGCCAATGCTTGGCCAAGCCACCAGTCTTGAAAAACTCTGATAGATTATCTTTTGGCTGTGTTGATTCTCTTCATTCATCCAGTCAAGATTTATGGAGCCTCAAACTTTCGAGAATGACTCTTAAGACAAAATCTACACGAGGTCGGCAGTATGCAAATCAATTCAACAAATATCCATAAAACTCACTACGTATCAGGCACTGTGGTAGGAGATATGCAAGTGAATAAAAAGGAGCTTGCAGTCAAAAGTGGTTCAAAGCAAAGATTCAGGAGCTGGACTGCTTGACTTCACCTCCTGGTGCTGACACTTACAGCTTTGTAGCCTTGGCCAAGTTACCTCTCTTAGTCTCAGTTTCCCCCTCTGTAAAATGGGCGTGATAATCATACCCTCCTATGGCTGTGGTGAGAATGAAATGAGTTTGCTTATATTCATGTATATAAAGCACTGTGTATATAAAGCCTGGCACACAGCAAGCAGTGTATGCACTTTAGGTATACATGGAAGTTATTAACCATGTCTGTGTCATGAACTTCTTCAAGAAGCTGATGAAAACTGGCCCAGCTCCCCAGAATACATACATATACATTTGCATCTAATTTGAAGGTCCTTGTGGATTCCCCAAGGCATCACAGACCTGACTTCAGAGGAGAGATCCCCCCACAGAGCTTTGTAATTCCCCCACCTAATATTAATCCTGGTATTGGGATCACAAACCCTTTTGGCTTCCTAGAGTGACAAAGTAGACGAGTGGTTAAGAACATGGGCTGCAGGGTAGAGGAGCTGTAGGTCCCAAGCCTCACTCTATCACTCACTAGTTAAGAGGCAAGTTACTTAAGCTTTCTGAGCCTCAGTTTCCTCATCTGCAAAAGAGAATAGTAATAATATCTACTTCACAGGAAAACATAGGAGAAATACATGGAATACTTTGGCCTGTGTCTGGTAAACACTCCATAATTGTCACTAATACTATCATACCCTAGGGATAGGCAATAACTCCCACCAAAACAAAGAATGATCATCAAGAATGGTTCTGCACTAGGCTTAAAATGAGCACCTAAACATCTTTTCTTTTGAAAATGACAAGCTAAAAGTTTCCCACCTACGACGAAACCTCTATTCATCTGTAATGGGAATGTGTGCAAAACTCAGTCAGGGCTCACTGTGGAAGAGCAAAGGCAAGACGTTGGTGTCCAGTGACTTTCTCAATAAATAAAAGACAGTCTATTTTCTGTATTATCAGAGCGAATGCAACATGCAAAGAGAAATAGGTAGGTGTGACCAATTGGGAGTTTCTTTCCATTCCACCAGACTGTTGAATATCTCACCACATCCTTTGTCATCCAAATCAGCAGTGAAAAGTACTGTCAGCCAACCCCAAGTGCATTCAGCAGATAGGTTGCTTAATTAAATATGCCACTGAATGGGCTATAGAATTCTATTGCTTCTTATGACAGGTGAGAGACAGAAGGGACAATTTCCTGGGTTTTTATTTAAGAGATATTTTCAATGTAGCCTCCACAAAGCGTGTCCCAGGTTGCATTAATTTTTTTATAAGATTTTTTTTCTAAACCTAACTTTACACAGAATGAGCTAGTTGATGAAAACAAGCCTAAAGTCAGTAAGGTTCCCATTGTCCCCACAGTGAGAACCAATGCGTGATGGGTGGATTAGGCCGTTGTGAACGATTGAGACGATGCTGCAAAGTGGTGTAGGGAAAGCCTTTCCTGCCATTCTTGGTGCTAATGCCTTTGGACTAAGAGTGGGGAAGTGATCCTCAGTACCCACTGGGGGTCTGGCATTTGTAGACAGTAACAAGCTCTAAACATGCAGGATTTAAAGGTCAACTGAACATGGTTAAATGAAGACTTGCTTAACCTGGGATTGACACAGTGTTGTAAAGAAAATTCAGGAGCCACAAAACAATATAAAATATTACAACAATCTAGGGAAAAGTACAGAAGGTCTGGCTTTGTAGGCTTTCTGGAAAATTGAGCTAGGAGCTCACCAGGGCCAACTGGAGCCCAGGTCCCATAGTAGCATCAATTGCATGTGATGTGTGCAAAATACAATGCTTAGACAACTAAGAACGTGACCCAGGCTTCCTTGAGAGCTGACCTCAAATATAAAAGAAAGACAAGGCCCCCAAACAGCATCCTCTCTGGGACCAGTTTGAGAACTGGAAAGAAATCCCCCCTCCTTTTTTCCCACCTGGAGACAGAATCGGGTAGTTGACACGCTCCAGGTCACCTGCATTCCCAGAGCCAAGCACTTGACCTGACAAGGGAACTGACAAAGGAGCCCTCTCTGACATCCCCCTTTCCCCTCTTCTTTAGTTTAAGCTGCTGAATATGTGATAATACGAGTCCTTAAAGCTGGGATGGCAACAAAACACACGGATAGGGCCCACCCAGTAGCTTAGCAACTGTTTTATTTCTTTTGGATTTTTTTTTTTTTGGAGAAGTAGAGAAAAGAAAAAGAGCTTTGTCAAAGTGAATGTCACACCAGCGTGTTTCTTTCCACTTCACGGCGGTAGGGGTGAGGAGGGGGCTTAGCCAAATGGTAATTGTGAGCTGTAAAGCTTTTCATTCCAAAGGCTAAGGGAGAAGGCTGCAAGGCAGCAGGGGGGTGGCTCTTCCTTTCTTTTAGAAGGCACTGTGCTGATTGGCTATTCTAGAAGGCACCTCCCCAGCCTGAGGTCTACTGCAAGTTAGTGGCTATACCTCTTAGTGCCAGGCATTTAAGAAAACGTTTGAGAGAGTTCAACCCTGTCAGTCCAAAGGCCCCCTGCTTCCTCGCTACTGTCTTTCTACACAACAGATGAAAAACCTTAACAGGCAGGGCCCAAGCCAAGGTGATCACCTTACCTTAAAGGGCAGAAAGTTGGCCACTGCCACAGGTCCAGCTTAAAGCTGGGGTAGATGGTGGGGGAGGGGCAGCCAGAGGACCAGGAATGACCCCCATAGATTTCTGAACCCAGGAGATAGAGAAAGAAGAATGGACAAGTGGCCCTCCCAGTAGGATCTGAGGAAGTCCATGTAACATGTGGGAAAGAGGGACAGACAGCAAGTTGAAGACCAAACCACAAGACTACCATGCAGAGAAATGGCAGCACTATCCAGGGAGGGGAGGGCAAAGGGAGCGTCAGATGACTGCTGTCAAGAATCGCTGTGATGAGCTAAATCTACAACGTGGCTTAAGCAGGAATGTCTGCTCTAATCACTGACTGGAAGACTTGGGGAAAGAGCATCTCATCACTAGCCTGTAAGCAGCCACAAATTGAAGCAAGGGCCCGAGCTGCTGTTCCATTCATTAGGCTGGTGGTGGGGTTTATGTTGGTGGTGTAATGGCATAAAGGGCAATACACTTACTCCCACTCCATCCCTGAGGGGAACTAGAACAACAAGGATGCCCATTTCTTTTTTTTTTGTTTTGTTTTGTTTTTTGTTTTTGTTTTTGTGGGCTCTTTTTTTTTTTTTTTTTTTTTTTTTTGCGGTATGCAGGCCTCTCAGTGTTGTGGCCTCTCCCGTTGCGGAGCACAGGCTCCGGACGTGCAGGCTCAGCGGCCACGGCTCACGGGCCCAGCCACTCCGCGGCATGTGGGATCTTCCCGGACTGGGGCACGAACCCGTGTCCCCTGCATCGGCAGGCGGACTCTCGACCACTGCGCCACCAGGGAAGCCCAAGGATGCCCATTTCTATGCTCCACGTCCCAAGGCAATGGGTGTCACCACACGTACAGAACAGCAGCCTTCCTATTCTGGCATCAGCTCCAGTGAACAAATTAAGGTTTGATTGTGAAATTCACATCTCCTCCTCTTCTTTTTTTAATAATTTATTTATTCATTTATTTTATTTTTGGCTGCATTGGGTCTTTGTTGCTGCGCACGGGCTTTCACTAGTTGTGGTGAGCGGGGGCTACTCTTCCTTGCGGTGCGCGGGCTTCTCACTGCAGTGGCTTCTCTTGTTGCGGAGCATGGGCTCTAGAGCGCGGGCTCAGTAGTTGTGTCACGGGCTTTGTGCTCCGTGGCGTGTGGGATCTTCCCGGACAAGGGCTCGAACCCGTGTCCCCTGCATTAGGTAAGCGGATTCTTAACCACTGCGCCACCAGGGAAGTCTCACATCTCCTCCTTTTCAAAGTGACTTGACGGATCATTCTTGCCACCTCCTTCTCAAAAAACCCTCACTGATAAAAATATATAAAATTCCTTTAAAATAATCATTTCTTACTTTTAATAACTGAAAGTTAGTCAAAGGCAGTTTTTCCTGACTCTCATGAAATCACAGTTTCCCATTCCTATTTTTTGGAAGCAAGAGGAGGTATCTGAGTGCCCCCCCCACCAGACCCTCCAATCCCTCAGGAGCTAAGTTCTCAGAGTCCAACACTGGGGCTGGAGAAATCCAAAATAAAGAGTCTAAATCAGTCCTTTCCCAATGAATATAATAGCTAACAGTTAAAAATACAAATACAAAGCACTTGACAATACAAACTCATTTAATCTTCATAAGAACCTGAGGAAGTAGGTCACTGTGAGATAATAAATGTGTGTTGTTTAAAAAAAAAGAAAAAGAAGAAGAACCTGAGGAAGTAGGTACTATTATTGTCCCTGTTTTATAGATGAGGGAACTGAGCCACAAGGAGTTTAAGAGACTTGCCCAAGGTCACAAAGTTAATACGTGTTAGAGTAAAGATCAAAGTACCAAGAGTTGGCCCCAGAGTCTGTGTACTGATGTCATGGTATCTCTGATGAGCTGGCTCTGTCCAGTAGGCCCAAGTGATTTCTGCCTCTCTTCCCTCCACTGGTCCAGAGCTACCTCGACCTCCATCCCTGCCCATGGTCTCAGAGAGGACAGCATGTCAGGCTTGCATGGAAAAGCTGGGCAAACTGAGAACATGGAGGAAAGAGAAGGGTAAGGCCCAGTACCAGCGCCCCTCAGGCTCTGGCTTAAAGGAAGGGATCCTGGCAGCTCCCCAAGCTCTGTCTGGGCTCCTTTCAAATATATCCAGATTATTACCCCAATACTTCACCCAAACCGTCCTAATGAAATATGAGTGGATATTAACTAAGCTGTAAAATCCATAAAAATGCTGCTTTACAAGAGACATTTACCTATGAATCAGCAGTTGGGTTAATTCATTATTTAGGCTTGTTATTTATAGCATATTACAGCTTGGTAAATTATTTATATGTGCTTGTTTCTGTGCATGACTTTCCCTTAAGAGAGGGAAAATGTTTATCAACCACACACAGGGAAGTTGTTTCAGTCAGAAGCCTGTTGTGAAAATAGCTCGGGCTCACTTCTCTTTCTTACTTCCTGCTCAAGACTTCCATCTGGAATGTCCAGGGGCTGACAGAACTGTAACTGAATCAGGCATTTCGCCAGTAATGGGGGCCGACAATCAGTGTGTTCTGCTGGACCCCACCAGGCCCACAGGATACGGGTTATGAAATTAAGGTTCTGTAAGCAGGGACTTCCCTGGTGGTCCAGTGGCTAAGGCTCTGTGCTCCCAATGCAGGGGGCCCGGGTTTGATCCCTGGTCAGGGAACTAGATCCCACATACCGCAACTAAAGTTCCCACAGCTAAAGATCCCGCATGCCTCAATGAAGATCCCATGTGGCGCAGCTAAGATCCGGAGCGGCCAAATAAATAAATAAACATTTTTTTTAAAAAAAAAAGGTTGTGTAGGCAGATCAGATTGGTTAATACTGGGTTCAAGTCAAGGCTGCAAGACTTCTAAAAGCCTTTAATATACTAACGCGTCTCTTCAGTTTCCAAGAGGAGGGCATGTAATTAATTATTTGACTACAGAGTAACTTTTATGCACAAAACTCATGGGATGAGAACCCACTTTCGGAACATTCCTCGAAGGAGAGGTATTCATCATGCTTGAAGAGAACTTACATCTGGTAAATTTGGGGGCCTACACTCTGCCATCTTGTCCCTCTGGGAGAAGTTCAGAAATGGAATGGTCAACATGGACCAATCTATCGATGCAACACAGAAGCAATCTAATCCAACTCCACCCAAGCTCTGAACAACATGCAGCACACTCTTGTAATATTTTCTTTTTTAATTGAAATATAGTTGATTTATAATGTTTCACGTGTTCAGCAAAGTCATTCAGTTATATATATATATATATATATATATATATATATATATATATATATATATTATATTTTTTTTCAGGTTCCTTTCATTATAAGTTATTACAAGATATTGAATATAGTTCCCTGTGCTATACGGTATGTCCTCGTTGTTTATCTTGTATTATTTTTTGTTTGCTGTCTTGTGAGTTTTGTTCTGTTCTCTAAAATGACTGTGCTTCACTATGGCAGGGACTGCCTTTGCCTCTTTTGGTCCCTCCTCACCCTGCTTAAGAGCATGACAAACACCAGGTCCCGGCAGACACGAGAAAAAGCATCAAACATTAAGTAGCAACCAGCTATTTCAGGCCTTCAATTTCTAGGCTGTTATTTCTTCCAAGAAAAGTAGAAAAACAGACCGTGTATTATTGGGCAAAGGAGTCCATAAAGTTAAATGATGTTAGAGGTCAGAAGAAAGACGGTAAAGAAAAGTGGTGGGACATTCGAGGCCAGACTTAGAGGGCCTCTGAATGTTGTGTAGTGAGCAGTTTGTCAGATAAGGAAGGTGCCAGAATGCCTGGCCTCCACTCTGTGGTCATCTGAGTACATTTTCTAACTCTAAGCATTTTTTTTTCTATGATTTGTACTCCAACTGGAACCGTATTCAGAGTAAGGTTTTAATTTTAAAAGTCTGTGCTTTTCTTTTAAATGTGAGTTTTAAAGATTTGCTGCATTCCTAAGCACAATTTTATTCTGTTCAGCAGGGTCGACATTTTTTCCATTTGAAGGACATCTGATTTTATCAAAGTTCATAAGACTACTGAGTCCACTTACCATAAACTCATTTCAGAGCAGTCATTGCTGAAATCCGTCTCTTAATTCAGGGATACCTATCATCTATGATACAGTTTTTCAATTGTTAAAAAAGCCTGAGACAGCTAAAACAATTACTCGGAGTCACTGAAATACACTTCCTATTCTGAATATGTTATTTTCTATTGAGGAAGCCTTTGGAAAATGTTAGCATAGCTCTCTGGGTGGAAAGAACCCTGATGAGGGCCTAGCTCTGCCACTTCTACAACTGTGGGACCCTGAGCAAGTCCCTTCCTCCCTGGGCCTCAGTTTGCTCTTTTTATAAGATCAAAGCATTGACCTAAATGGTCTACGAAGATTCCAGTATTCTAGCATGACTTCGGGGTACTGAGGAAAGAGAAAAGAGGAAACCAACTAATGGGACACTGGTTATAAAGACCTGGGTTTAATGACTTCAGTCAAGTCCCAGAGGTATCATGTGAACTGGGCCCATTTGGATCTCTTCAGAAGAAACAAACTGTTGAGAATCCTTGGCTGGAGATTTTCTACCTTATGTCGATGTGGTACCTCAGCATGCCTGTAGTACCTCTGTCAATAGAGGTGTGGACCTCCCATGACACAAAGCACACAGATCACTGCCCCCAACCTTCTCAGGAGCATAACTGCTAATAGTTAAGGTGAATGCTCTGGGCTCAGATTACATTCAGATTCAAAATTTTGCTCTGCCAACTTTCGAAATGTGTGACCTTAGACAAGTCACTCAACCTCTCTAGAGATTGAGCTTTCTCATTTGGAAGATTCAATGACATAATACATATAAAGCACTTAGTAGGGGGACTGACTTCTAATCACTCAAACGCTGGTTGCTATTGTTATTTTCATCACGGTTATTAACAGAAAGCACCTCAGCCATCTCTCTAAACATTTTCCCTCTCTGTAATATGGCCAAAAGAAATCCCACCTCTCTTTCTACAATTCCCTTTATGTGAACTCCCAGTTATAGCCAAGCTAATCTACTCACTGTCTTACGATGCTTCTGATACTTAAACGATCCTACACCTTAGCTCGAGCTGTACCCCCTGCCTAACCTGTTTGCTCTCCCCTTTCTCCATCTCAGATAAATACTATATTTGTCCAGTGTCCCTTGTCCTCCATGAAACATCCCTGACTACTTCAACTAGCAAGGATTACTTTTTCTTCTAAAGACAAGGTCTTTTACGAGCTAAATCACTTGCTTGAGAATTAATCACAAAAACCACCTTGTGGTTGGAGACATTATAAATTACAATCAGAATGACTTCACTTCTCAGGTGTGACTGCTTTGATGGCAGATGCTGTCCTGCACTCTTTCATCTCCCCCATCAGTGCCTAGCATAGAGCAGGGGTTCCATAAACACACCGTTTTGTTTGTTTGTTTTTTAATTTGCCCATGAACAAATGTAGTTCCATCTTTATAGGAAAGGTTGCACTACAAGTTTCTTTGGGCCAGTCCAAAACAAGATGTGCCGTAAAGTATATATGACATGCCTGAGTTTCCAAGACGTCGTACCAAAACAGAATGTAAAATCTCTGTTATAGTACTTCCATGTTGAAATGATAATATTTTGGATATATCAGGTTAAATAAAATGTATTAAAATTAATTTCATGTTTCTTTTGACATTTTTAATGTGTCTACTAGAAAATTTTACATTATATATGTGACACACATCATATTTCGACTGCATAGCACTGCTGTGGTTCTTGGAAAATATAAAGCGTGTGAACACACTGATAATTAGATGCACTAATTATGTCACCACTGTTCTTTCCAGAGAACACCTATAACAACCTGCTGGTGCTGGAATTTCATGTCTGTTCCAATCTAGCGCTGTAGGTGTGAACATTCACGAGTCTTTGGAGAGAATGGGAGCTCCCAGTGCGTATGCCAGATGAGGACCTGTCTGCAGATACTTGGTAAAGGAATGCACTATAGTCAGGCCGTTTCTTTCCAGCTTAATATGTTTCTGTTATTAATTAAGAAGCTTGAAAGCTCCCTGGTGAAATACTAAAATAAAATACGGTCAAGTGCTTCATGCATGCAAGTGGGGAGGGTGGCAAAGGAATACACTGAATGATCAGTGTTGGATAATGATATTGATTTTAAGGCAGTAGCTAGGGGAACCAAAGAGCTTCCATTGATCAGAAATCACTCAGAGCCCTTGGAACAGTCAGAGATCATTTGTGCCTTTATATAGACTGTGGCTACAAAAGCCGTCTTCCGAATCAGAACTTTGTCTTTGTCACAGCGTTATTCAAGCCTAGGAATCACTGAGTGCTCTGTGTGTGCAACCCCTATAGGTGCCATGGGGGCTGCTGATATACTCCAGGTCATAGGCTCATGGGCTTCCTAAGGTCCACAGTGTCGGGGAAGCCTTCACGAGGGAGTCAAGGTTGGAGGTGACACAGAAGGGCATGCCACCTTGGATCAGAGACCATTTGTTATGGTACACTCTGTTACAGCAAAGGATGAAAAGGAGAAGGAAAACAGGAGGAGGATACACATCTTGAAATGTATCAATAGTGGGAAAAGAGGGGATGGCAAAGAAGAAATTTAACTATGAGACTTTGGACATGTTCAATCTCCTCATCAGCAAAGGGGAATAATATCCTCCCTATCTAATTGTGAATATTAAATGACTAACAGCATATGAGAGCACCTAACATTGTACTTGGCCTATTGAAGACACTCCATCATTGTTGACTGGCTCCCTCATCTTTCGGTTTGGGCTAGCTGTCTCGGTTTCTGACCTGAACACTGGAATGTATACCTGCAACTGCTGTTGAGCCCTAAGTTCTTGCCCATGATGTTCCTAACCTTGATGTCGATCTCTATCTGGTTACTAGAGAAGATTTCAGGTTCTTTTTAACCTATGAAGAGCCAGTCTATCTCAGTAAAGATGAAGTCAGCTGAATAAAGCTCTCATGGAAAATTAGGAGCCAGGATTTTCATCAAAATCAACAGTAAAATGACCCCTTAGTCTGAGCAAGGGATTATCCACTCTCTGACCCCACACTTCAAAGCAGAGTGACCAACACAAACATACCATAGGCTCAGCCAGTCCTACTTCGTCCTAGGAGACTCCATTTTAAATCTACTTCCTAAGGACTTCAGTACAAAGGGCAATTCTGCCCTGGCAACGTATTGCAAGATCTGCAAACCAAGCACTTCACACGCCCTCTGTTTTAACTAATCTATAGAAAGAAGACAGCTAGGGGCAGGCGGGGTGAGGGGCTGTTTCTTTCAAAGGCAGCATCGCTTCTGCTTTATTTCTGTAACACACCTTCATCACCCCTACCTGCTACCTCATGTGGCTCACAGCAGATGGCAGTTGGTTTTGTTAATTCCTGGGGTGAAGAAAAAAACACGGTAGTGGATATGGTGGGCACAGTCACAAGTGATCCTAAGACGACCCGAGCACATAAGAAGCTAAGCTCCATACAGGCAATTGGGCAGAAATAAAATAAAGACGGTGCAGGTCTGCTCTGACCTGCCAACATGAGGTGGGAGAAGTCTACGTGGGCCCAAGAACATGGAGATCTCCTCTCAGATATCACCTGTCAAGTCACTTCAGATGAGAGAAGGAACTTTCAGAAATCACTGGAAAATGAGGACCTTTCAGAATAATGGTTACCTCTGAGAGGGGGTAGATACTGATGGGGGTAGGAGGGAACATTCTGTGGATGATGGAAATACAAATATCCAAGTTTATATTTTGATCTGGGTAGCATTTTCACAGATGTACCTATGTGAAAATTCACCAAGCTAATGCACTGAAGACTTCTGCACTTTACTGTATGCAAGTTATATCTCATTTAAAAAAAGAAAGATAAATATCATATGATATTGCTTACATGTAGAATCTGAAAAAAAAAGATACAAATGAATTTATCTACAGAACAGAAACAGGCCCACAGACATAGAAAACAAACTTATGGTTACCAAAGGGGAAAGGAGGGGATAAATAGGAGTTTGGGATTGACATATACACACTACTATATATAAAATAGATAATCAACAAGGACCTAATGTATAACACAGGGAACTATACTCAATAGTTTGTGATAACCTATAAGGGAAAAGAATCTAGAAAGGAATATATATACATATATGTATATGTGTGTGTGTGTGTATAACTGAATCACTTTGCTGTACAGCTGAAACTAACACGATATTGTAAATCAACTATACTCCAATAAATTTAAGGTATTTTTTGAATGATTAATGTACTCATGTGCAGGCCTGAAGGAAGACTCAGGCCTTGCTGCTGCCAGACACGTCAACTGGCACAGCCTTTTGGAAAGCAATTTGCCACCATGTATCAAGAGACTTAAAATAGATTCAGAATCTTTGACTCAGTAATTCCATTTCCAGGTATCACTCCTAAGGAAATAATCTGAAACGTGAGAAAATCTATGTGTAGGATGATGGCCAAATAACTGCAAAGAAGATGCACTTGTTCGTGAGTGACTAGGTTATGTTCTGTGAATGTCAGGTTAAAAAAGGATACAAAACCTTGTGTGTAGTTTTTATTTGAATAATAGTAATATCTGAGGTGCTAAAGTACTAGATGATATGAATCTGAAGAGTTTTCAATTAAGATGTTAAAATTATATTATGCCATAAGAAGTGGACACCTTCTTCTTGTTATAACAATGTTGTAGTAAATGTTCGAGTCTTTGTCCTAAAGTTGTCTTAGACTCACTCTGTGTCTGTGTATAACATATCCACCACTTGTGTTTTCTATGAAATGTAATTTTACCATTTTTTTTAAAAGTCAAACTATAGGGAACCTACGTGTCTCATGATGGTCCTGCTGTTATCAATTGTACCAGGGTCTTTGGTATCAAGCCAGAAAGATGAACATTAGCTTAAAAAAATGACACTTCTCAAGATAATACCAGACCCTACACGGATTCTCTTATATTAGTATCATGCTTTAAATATTTTCCAGAGCACTTTTACATAAATGCACCAAATTTAGAGAAAGAGGCAATGATAAAAATGCAAATGTAAATCCCCCAGATCACATAGGCCTCGCTAGGATGGATATCAGACCAGGAATCCAGTGCCTAAAATGGGGAAACAACCACAGAGGTAAAGCTTCAGATGACTGGCTTTGTTCTTCAGATCCTTGCTGTTTCCTAAGAAATTTTGATCAGCCTTGATTTATTCTGCTAGGTGGGTGATCCAGAGGCAAGCAAGTTGAGCCACATTTTTTTCCATTGGCAATAACAAAAGCAAGCACTTTCAAGTGTTTTTCATCACCCCCTGCTACTTCCTACATTTGGAACCCAAATTTTTAAATTCCTGTCGCTTCTCAGAATGTCTAGAGATGTCCTCCTTTTTACCTGTATGAAGTTTGAGGGCATATTTCACTTTCCCCCTCCAGGTTTTCCATTAGCTAAAGCCATTAGAAAGAGCCTGAACCTTGTCTTTATGAGGCCTCCTTCAAAGTGGGCTGTCACTGGGGTTGATGGTCCGGTTACAAGATTGAAGACTTGGGCTCTGTAAAGAACTGCTCTTGAAAAGTCATTAGTGAGGTTCCCAGGCCCAAGCTTTTACGCCCCATGCAGAAATTCCCAGGGCATTTTACCTCCAGTGAATACATAAATTCCATTAATCCACACGTACTTTTCTACCACTGTGCATGGGAATGGTAACATATGTAGAATACAACAGAAGGTAGTGGTGGGCAGGGGGAGGCTGGGGGTTGTTTTGTTTTATTTTTCAAATTTCAAAGAACAGTACTCAAGAAACTGTCTCAGGACTTTCATTTTTCCAGAACTTGTCTTCCTTTTAGGTCTCTGAAAGCTAAGTATAAACCCTGTGACCAATCTATAATTTCAATACCCTGGATTAAGGCCCAAATCATAAACATGAAGAGAAAGAGGTTTTCCAGAAACCTGACAAAAAGAGGCCGGGAAACAACTCTGAAATACTGTGATATTATTATTAATGGCAGACAAAAGGCCACTAACTGGCTTTGTTAAAAGCAAGACACTTAGGTAACATGGTCATCAGTCTCCTCATCTGTAAAAGGAAGGGTTGCAACAAAAGAGCCTTTCAGTTGCCAGGTTCTCTGGTACAAAATGAGGGCCTAAGGGGATTCAAGTGAAAGGCTCTATCTCTGAGACAAGGAGGACTAATACCGGGCTGACTTCTCCAAAGTGAAGCCCAGCCACTTAACAGACGTTCCACTGCACACAGGCCTCGTCCAACTACATCCTGGACATTGCCCTTCAGTTCTCAGAACAGAGATGCTGTGGAAATGGTTCTCATCTACTAAAATGTATCCAACAGCTGTACTTAATGAGGGTTGGGAGGAACGCACACGTTCTGTTCCAGGGACAAACAAAGGGGTCAGGCCTGTCTTAGGCCGAAGCCACCCAAGGCAACAATGCTTCTCTTCACAGTGAGCTTTCCCACCTGTCAACAGATGCTTAAGGCAACAGGATGAATATGAAACAGCTGAACTGGACACCAAAGCTGAGCGAGGCAGCTGTTCCTTGCCTTTCAGTATAAAAAGCATGGCAGTAATGTTGAAAAGGGTCTGGTGGTGTATAAATAAGACCCCTCTGAACATTCCCCTCTCTCTGAAATTTTTAGGACTTGAGCGATTTAATGGAAGAAACTGTAGAACCACCAAGAGTTTTATGGATGGGGAGGCTGAGGAAGACAAAATTATAGGAGACAAAAGATAATAACGTGTGGCCATGGGGAGGGGAGGGATAGTTAGGGAGTCATTGACCCTCAGAATTAAACTTCAATGAAGAGACTAGATTTTATCAAATTATTCACTTGCAAAAGTTCATCTTCCCACCAGTCCTTCAGTACTAATGGCTTGAAGATCACTTCTCTGAACTTTTTAATAAAGATTAATATAATTCTTGCTTGAATTTATAAACTGGATTGAAGATTAAGACATGTAAATTTGGGATGCATTATGACTATGAAGGGGATCAGAATGTGCCGCCCCAAGAGACGCCACATTGGCATAAGGATTATATTGAGCTGAAGGCAACTGAGAAACAGTCCACACAGAGAAATTCTCTGCCCTCCCCCTTTCTGCCAAGAAGCAGAGTATAAATTTCCCCTTGTGAAAGCGGCCTCCTCTCCAATCTCCTGAACCAGGAAGAGGAGACATGCATTATCACTGGAGGCAGAAAGTCAACACGGAGATGGGTCTGCACAAACAAACCTTGCCAAAATAACCTTTACCTTCCATTAGTTTTCCCCATATATTTACCTTCCTACAATTTTCCACTTGTAGAACCCCTTTTCCTTTGCCATGTCACTTGTCCACAAACATATCACCCTTTGCTAAAATGGTATATAAGCGTTTAGCCACCTCTTTGGCTCTTTCTTTCTTTTCTATGAAGAAAAGTAAATGCACTTAAAAAGTAAAATATTAACATCACACACACACACTCACAGGCAGTATGTGCATACACACACACACATGCATGCACACAGTCACTCACATGTGCATACTGCATGCACACACATATAATCACATATGTACAGAAACACTGTAACAGGGAGATTTAGTAGTGCTCAAAGTAGAGATGCTGGAGGCTAGAACTCAGGAGGAATGAATTTCTAGTAAGGGTATTAACAACAGCAGACCTCTAAGTTTTCACATTTTCTGCCAGTCAAATCCTGGAATTTGTCATTTGACTCTTTCAAAGGACAATATTGACTCAGGTTGTACGAGTTCCATATTTTAAAGCAAAATATGATTTTAGATAAATGTTCAAAAACTGGATGGAGATGTATTCAGAAATAAACTATGTGAATCTAATAAGGCAAAACCCAGAACATTGATGTTATTAACACTTGGTTAAATAATTCTCATTTAGATAATAACTGTAAGCAACAGTGTTATATCTATACTGTGTAGTATCATGGGTCATAATTATAAATTTTAAATAAACATGAATAATGCAACCAAAGTAAAATATTGACATCAAATAAAATTTGTGGACTTCCCTGGTGGTCCAGTGGCTAAGACTCCATGCTCCCAGTGCAGGAGGCCCGGGTTCGACCTCTGGTCAGGGAACTAGATGCCACATGCCACAACTAACAGTTCACATGCCGTAACTAAAGATCCTGCATGCTGCAACTAAAAAAAAGAAAAAGATCCCACATGCTGCAACTAAGATCCGACGCAGCCAAATTAATTAATTAATTTGTATGCCTTTGTTCCTGTTAATGTCTTTGTCAGTGTAATTTGCAGGTCCCAATAACATAACCTAAGAGAATACAGAAAAAAATTATTTTCCTCTCCTACAATTAGAAAGAGAATTTTTATTTTACATTCTGAAACGTTCAAAAGCTCTAAATATGAACCATGATGGATATCAATTCTGAGAAATAATTTTATTAAGATTATCATATTTATCACTGATCTTCTCCATCAACAATATTTATGTCTTCTGTTCTATATCTACCATTATGTCTGACAATTTTGTTAAAAGCTAAAATACTTTTGTTTCTTTTTTTTAACATCTTTATTGGAGTATAATTGCTTTACAATGGTGTGTTAGTTTCTGCTAAATAACAAAGTGAATCAGCCATACATATACATATATCCCCATATCTCCTCCCTCTTGTGTCTCCCTCCCACCCTCCCTATCCCACCCCTCTAGGTGGTCACAAAGCACTGAGCTGATCTCCCTGTGCTATGCAGCTGCTTCCCACTAGCTATCTATTTTACATTTGGTGGTGTATATATGTCCATGCCACTCTCTAACTTTGTCACAGCTTACCCTTCCCCCTACCCATATCTTCAAGTCCATTCTCTAGTAGGTCTGTGTCTTTATTCCCATCTTGCCCCTAGGTTCTTCATGACCTTTTTTTCTTTCTTTTTAGATTCCATATATATGTGTTAGCATACGGTATTTGTTTTTCTCTTTCTGACTTACTTCACTCTGTAGGACAGAATCTAGGTCCATCCACCTCACTACAAATAACTCAATTTCATTTCTTTTTATGGCTGAGTAATATTCCATTGTATATATGTGCCACATATTCTTTATCCATTCATCTGTCAATGGACACTTAGTTTGCTTCCATGTCCTGGCTATTGTAAATAGAGCTGCAATGAACACTGTGGTACATAACTCTCTTGAATTATGGTTTTCTCAGGGTATATGCCCAGTAGTGGGATTGCTGGGTCATATGGTAGTTCTATTTGTAGTTTTTTAAGGAACCTCCATACTGTTCTCCATAGTGGCTGTATCAATTTACATTCCCACCAACAGTGCAAGAGGGTTCCCTTTTCTCCACACCCTCTCCAGCATTTATTGTTTCTAGATTTTTTGATAATAGCCATTCTGAATGGTGTGAGGTGATACCTCATTGTAGTTTTGATTTGCATTTCTCTAATGACTAATGATGTTGAGCATTCTTTCATGTGTTTGTTGGCAATCTGTATATCTTCTTTGGAGAAATGTCTATTTAGGTCTTCTGCCCATTTTTGGATTGGGTTGTTTGTTTTTTTGCTATTGAGCTGCATGAGCTGCTTGTAAATTTTGGAGATTAATCCTTTGTCAGTTGCTTCATTTGCAAATATTTTCTCCCATTCTGAGGGTTGTCTTTTCGTCTTGTTTATGGTTTCCTTTGCTGTGCAAAAGCTTTTAAGTTTCATTAGGTCCCATTTGTTCATTTTTGTTTTTATTTCCATTTGTCTAGGAGGTGGGTCAAAAAGGATCTTGCTGTGATGTATGTCATAGAGTGTTCTGCCTATGTTTTCCTCTAAGAGTTTGATAGTGTCTGGCCTTACATTTAGGTCTTTAATCCATTTTGAGTTTATTTTTGTGTATGGTGTTAGGGAGTGTTCTAATTTCATTCTTTCACATGTAGCTGTCCAGTTTTCCCAGCACCACTTATTGAAGAGGCTGTTTAAAGGCTAAAATATTAATGAAAAAGCTGAGTATTGACATTTAATCCAGAGTACACAGGGCCATCCACCTTATGCTAAATTTTTATTTAGTATAAAAATAATTGTTATCCTTTATATTTTATCATTTACATTTTAAATTCTGTGAGCTAAAAAAGTTGATATTAATTCAATTTTACTTATTTGCCTTTTAAATAGTTTTTTCATTTTAAAATATTAAAGTAATTACGTGATCACTACAGAAAACATAGGGATATAGAGAAAAATAGATTTAAAAAAGCAGTCATAATTCAGCACCAAATTATATCCACTGTTAGCCTTTTGGCAAATTTCTTTCTATTCTATTTCTCTATGTATAAGGTTTGTTGCTGTTGATTTTTGTTAACAGCTTTATTGAGATATAATTCACATAACATACTTCTCACACATTTAAAGTGTACTAGTCAATGTTCTTTAGTATATTCAACCCTCATCACAATCAATATTAGAATATTTTCATCACTCCCCAAAGAAACCCCCCACTCCTTAGCCATCATCCTCCAATCCTAGGCAACCACTAATGTACTGTCTGTCTTTGTAGATTTGCCTACTGTTTTTAAGTTTCTAATTATACTAAATTTATATAGTATAAAATATATTTATATGTTTGTATGTTTTTTTCAGCTAACATTATAACATAAGCCTTTTCTAATGTTAATTACCATGCTTTCATTTAAAAATAATAATTACATAATAGTCCAGAAAGTAGATTTATGATAATATATCTAACTCCTTGTTATTAGAAATTTAGATACTTTCCACTCCCCTTTATTCTTTTTTTTTTTTTTTTCGGTACACAGGCCTCTCACTGTTGTGGCCTCTCCCGTTGAGGAGCACAGGCTCCGGACACGCAGGCTCAGCGGCCATGGCTCACGGGCTTAACCGCTCCGCAGCATGTGGGATCTTCCTGGACCGGGGCACGAACCCGTGTCCCCTGCATCGGCAGGCAGACTCTCAACCACTGCGCCACCAGGGAAGCTCTATTCTTTTTTTTGGTTTGTTGGTTTTTTGTTTGTTTGTTTGTTTTAGTTTTTAATTTTTTTTAACATCTTTATTGGAGTATGACACTCCCTTTTATTCTGATCAGTTTAAGTTGCATCAGTCCCGGAACAAAACCAGTTGATGACCGATTCATTCATATGACTCTAAGTCCCAGGCTATGACACTAGGGCCACACCAGCCTTCCTGCCAGCCTACATTTTTCCCTCTCTGTCAGAGTTTACCGCTCAGCTAGAATTCTGCCCATGGAACTCTTGGCATGAGTGGCTAACCTTGTCAAGGGGAAACGAGGGCTCAAAAGTGACCCTTGTGACAAGCTGTCAAATGCCGGATGTCTGGTGTCCTGTTATCTTCCTGATCTGATCACTGTCACACACAGAATACCTTTCCTCCATTCTGCACTGCAATCTGATGCCCTCAGGCTGCAGCCAGAAGCACAAAGCAATCAGGAAACCTGCAAGAACCTAGTCCTGCCTCAGGAAGGAAGTGGGCAAGAGGCTTCCAGGCGTATTCGCAGGAAGGGAAGTTGCACATTCCACCATCTCCAAATATGAAAAGTCATGAGACAAAAATTAGCAGATCTGGAGGGAACATGTTTTCAGGACACCATCCGTAGTAACCCCAAAATGATAATGCCTGCTGTGAAGGACATAATAATACTAACCACAGCAAACACTCATTGAGCACTTACATGCTTTTATATGCACTATCTCACTTAATCCTCACAACACAAACTTGGAGGTACATATTTCTATTATCTAACCCCGCTGGTCAAATAAAAAAACCGAGGCTCCCATGCTCAGTAATCTGTCCAAGAACATGCAGCCCTCTGTGTCCCTTCCCTGCCACAAAAAGCAGTAGAGGCAGAATTCAAATCTAGGTCTTCCCCATGCCAAAGTTCAAGCCCTCTGACTCATTTCAATGCCATCCTCTTGCTACGAAGGAAAAGGAAAAAGACAATATCACATATTTATTAAACACCTACTATGTATCAAGACCTGCACACAAACACCCAATACACTTCGAGTTAAAGATGTCTCCCATTTCACAGTTCAACAAACTGAGACTTTGGGGATTAAAGGGTTTGTCTGACAGTTACCTCATAGCTAACACATGTTCCAGCTGTGAGGAAATCCATGATTCCAACTGAAAAATCTTATTGTTAAACCAAAGCTTAAAGAAAAATGCCTTTGCTTTAGGTCACTGATAAAGTCAGGGCTGATGGCAACAACATTAGTTGAAGAGTCAAGGCTCAGGAAATTGCTCTTTGGCCACATTTTAGGAAAGCAGGTTAAACCTGGCTCGGGGGGCAATAAGTTTTGAATCCTCAGTTTCTAAATGTAAGATAAACTCAATGTAAACGATATAATTTTCTTCCTGATTTGAGAATTGCACGTTGCACATAAATGTGCACTTTGGCAAAGCCTCGTAGTTCACCTTTCCGCTTAACAGACCTCCTGGGGAGCAGAAAAATATGACAATTATGCAAGTAGCAGTGTTGAGCCAATTACATAGAAAAGTGGGTGTACTTAAAGGGAAAAAAAGGTTTGGCAAAAGTTAACTCAAAGACATTTTTGGCAAACACGAGGGCATAGGTGGCTCTGGCTTTTTCTCTAGGTGTTATTAGCACCAGAGGGCTCCTCGTCTTTTGTTTTCAGCTTTTAACAAGCCAAGTGCTCTCTAATGGTATTTTAAGTGAGTTGCTAAAATGTTCAGGATTCATTTCCCTGTGCTGAACTCCACAGAGATGATTTTCAGCGAGCAAATAAAAATAAGCATTTAAAAGATTTCTCCGCTCATCAAATGGTGAGGAAATCTATTCCTTTTAGCCTGCCCCATGCTTGAAAAGGTTAGTGTGGCCTTTGGAAAATACCAGGCTGTGCATTCTGTACACTGTTAATGATTCCTGGGATGCACTGACGCTTTCGAGTACATCTTAACCTTTTTAAAATGGAGCCTCCATTGTCTTACCTTAATAAGCAGTTTGTTCACCTTGTGTCTTACAAAAGCCACCACAGTGGAAAATACATATGAGATGTAAAGCTGCACGGATGAGCAGTGTAACAGAAGGAGGAGGATGGAGGACCAATTCCATCAAACAGACCTACAGAGTCCCCTGCCCCCATCTCTGCCCGCAACCCAGTAAGGACAGCTGCTCGCTTAAACAATACCCGATGATTACGCCTCATCTCAGCATCTTCCTGGAAGTCCTCATCTAATTGTAGCTGTATGAATTGAATTCTTGCACATTTATATGTCTCCTTGTAGCCACCAAACTCCAGACTCACCAAGTGGCCCCTGTGCTTTAGAGAACCAGACTGATGAGAAATCTGCTATATTCATTTCACTCTCCTATTTCAATGCCTCACCTATTCTGGTAGCAAGCACCCTGACCTGTCCCAAGTCCTTTTTCAAATTTTAGATCTAATTCGTCTCGACACATTCTTCAGCATGGCTCCAGGATCCCCTATGTGGGATCAGCTCTCCCCTCCTCCAGACTCCTGCGGGACTTTTCTTTTTTCTCAGCAGCTTGAAACATTTATTTTTTTTAATAAATAAATTTATTTATTTATTTATTTTTGGCTGCGTTGGGTCTTAGTTGCCGCACGCGGGCTTTCTCTAGTAGCGGCGAGCGGGGGGGCTACTCTTCGTTGCCGTGCGTGGGCTTCTCATTGCGGTGGCTTCTCTTGTTGTGGAGCACGGGCTCTAGGTACGTGGGCTCAGTAGTTGTGGCTCGTGGGCTCTAGAGTGCAGGCTCAGTAGTTGTGGCGCAAATAAATACGGGCTTAGTAGCTCCGCGGCATTTGGGATCTTCCCGGACCAGGGCTTGAATCCGTGTCCCCTGCATTGGCAGGTGGATTCTAAACCACTGAGCCACCAGGGAAGCCCCTGAAACATTTATTGAGCATCAACCATTGACAACACTCTCTGCTGGGCTCTGGGGTTACAAACTTTAAGTCACATGGTGCCTGCCCTCAATGAGCTCAAAATCAAGTTGGCTACACTTCTGTGGAATTTCTGTGATGTGCAGACAATGGAAAGATCATTTTTCACGTGTCACTTGCAATTTGATGCTAACCGTGACTGACTCTCAAGGGTCCTGGCAATGGGGTACCTTGAGGTTGCTGGGGGAGGGACATTTGTCCACAAGGGAAGGGACGGGAAGAGAATTTATGAAGACAGAAAAGGCCCTTTGGGAGCCTCTCTGGTCTCTCCACCTCTCGGGCAGAGAAATTCTCCTTTCCAGCCTCCCTCGTGGTACCCTGTTTGCTGTGAGAGGGCAGCAGACCGCCCCACCCCCTAGCAGATTGCAAACAGTTCAACATACTTTACAGGAAGTGTGCACTTGCTTATCTGTCCTGCTCAGCAGCCAGTGAGTGGCCTGAAGGAAGAGGCCAGGCTTGTTCTTTTTTCTGTGCCCCCCTCTAGCAGTCAGCACATGTTAGGGCACCTCCTCCGCCCTCCCAGATGAACAGATAAATAAAGGCGAGTGAGGGTGGGTTGGTCCGTGGCAGGTCTTGATTATAAGACTAAGGAATTTGAACTTGGAAGTGAACAGTTTTTTTTCATAAGTCAGAAGAAATAAAGCCCCTAAAAGGAAATGTATATTCATTTATGTTTGCAGGAGAATTAAAAAAACTCTAGCTCCCACAGTCTAAAACGAGATATTCAAAACTCTACTGGACAATCTGTTTGTGCGAAACGAGGAGCCATTTAGGATTCATCAGAGCAAAGGGGTTTACTTGAGCCTTGGGGTGGCGAGAAGTAGTATTATAAATCCATTTTAAAAAGAAAAGTCGAAAATGCCTAGAAAGCATTTTGCAGTACAAGAGAAAAGCAATTTACTTGTTACTGCTTCAATTTCTTAAATCATCTGGCTTCATAGATCAACACTAACTCTCTTTAAATCTACCAAATGAAATTCCATCCAATGACTCATTACCCAGGGTGAGCCACAAATTGTGATTTGTGATTCTAGGAGTTCCTCCAGGAAATGCGGGAAGAATGATTGTCCAGGAAAACAACAAAGCGCCACCTGTGTGTAAACAGATGCCATTCACACGCCTACCTGGGTCTGCTCGGTTATGTTCCGAACAGGGAAAACTAATCACAAATGACCCCTTGACTTCTTGGACAGATGTTTCTAACTAAATATAGACCCCTCGTCCATGTGGGGCTAAAGCTGCCCCACTGGCCACAGACCACAGGAAAGTTACCAAAAAGCCTGGCCTCACTGTAATTGCCTTGCAGGGAGTGTCAATGAATCCCTAACTCAAACAAGGACCCTTTACAGCAGGCTCCCCTGGAACAGTCCTGTTGTTTTCTTTCATTAGCTCCTCTCTCATAAGTCCAGGCAAACCATCCTTTATGGAGTAGCATTTGGGAAAAGAAAACCCCCAAACAGATATAATGTCTCATTCAAACTGGTCTATACTCTTCTAGACCTCTGACTGCAGGTACCCAGCCGGTGTCCAGAGAGTTCTTGGCTTGACCCTGTTTGATGAGAGGAATCATCCTCTCATCTCTCAAACTACTGGCCGTACTCTGTGCATTAGTTGATCGAGTCCTATCTTGCAAGGATTTATTGTTTAATTAATGGCTTGACTGTGAACCACTAACACGAGTATGCAAGTAGACGTAATACCCATGTTTTTCCTCCTTACAAAAGAGCTGGTTTCTTTACAGCAGAGGCACAGTGGTAGTCATCAAGTGGCTATTTGGTCTAATGCAGCATATTTTGCAGTAATTATGTTTTTATGGCTGTATTCTTCCTCACTTACACAAAAACATCATTTTAAATATCATGAATCCTTTAACCATCTTACTCTTTTGTAAACATTGGCTTTCTCCCCCTTCCCCACCCTGCACTTCACCAGATTCTGGCAAGCCTACAGCAAAGCTTCCCACACACTTTCCCCCTCCCCGGTACCTACCTCTCCTGCCCTCCCACCCTTTTTCTGCCAGGAAGAGTCACCAGTTCTGTTCTCAAAGATGCCACTCATCCAATGAGATCCTAACAACTAGCTTCTGGTCTCTGTGCATCCAAAAGCATGTAGGTCATTAGCAATGTTCTCACTTTCACCAGATGGTGTTTATAGACAAGGGAGCTATGAGATCACCAAGTGATGGGCTTGGATGGAAGGGGTGGTCTAAAGGGGTTTTGGCTCATAGGACCCAGAATTATACATTTCAATATGTGAATTGGAATTAGACTCCACTTGGCAATACTGTATTTAATATTATATCATTTTAAGGTGGATTTTATTTTTTCCTACTAAGAAAGGACTTACACAGAAATTCTGAAGTCAAACGTATTACTTTCAGAAGAATGCAAGAAGGTTTTCTTTTTTCTGGGTCACACCTGAACTTGGAAAAAGTGGTTCTGGGTTTCTATACCATTCGCTACAAAATGCAGTTGTCGGTGACAAGTTAAGAGTAAGGAGCCTCCCACTTCCCAGCGCCATTAGATCTGTAGCAAACAAGAATTGCTCAAAATTATAATGTTCTGGAAGCAGAATTGGAGGATAAAAAATAGATCCCCGTGGAAGTGGGGTATCCTCTCTAGAAAAGAGCCTCTGCAAGGCTAATAAGAGCAGCTGAAGAGCTGTGAACCAGGTCTAATCTGTTTTCTCCTGACCATGAAACAAGTCTCTCTCAGTTCTTATCCACATTATACCCACAATGATCCTCCAATTAGTTTAACAATTGGACTTAGTTGGGTGGGGGGGGGCGGGCTTAGAATAATGAGATAAAAAATGCAGGTTCCCAAAAGTTCAAACATTCTGAAATGAGGCAGGCTTGGTGTCTCTCTCCTGCCCAATACACCTTCCCTCCTTCTTTCTTTTCCTTCCTACCACCCTCCTCCTCTCCCTCTCTCTAAAAAAGTCTTGCCAAATATTTTATTCATATTATTGGAATTTGAAAAGTGTGTACACTGCAAGGATAGTTCGAGGATTCAATGAAATTGCGTGTGAAAACGCCTAGCACAGCACCTGACACATTTGGGGTGCTCATGAAGTATTGATTTTACTCTCCTTTTCTCTTTCCCTTCCCTCCCCCCACCCCGCTCCCACTCTTTCTACTTTGCTCTTTCTATAACCATTATGCCCTTATCTGGCCATGACTGGGAACTGACACCAATTCTAATACATACATAGAGCCACAAACACGCATAAATGTTAGAACTTATTCTTTTTTTTTTTTTTTTGCTGTGCCACATGTCTTGTAGGGTCCTAGTTCCCCAACCAGGGATCAAACCTGGGCCCTCAGCAGTGAAAGTGCAGAGTCCCAACCACTGGACCGCCAGGGAATTCCCTAGGACTTATTCTTAAATCAAGCTGTAGCCTCCCTGTTTTTAATAATAAAATGGTTATGTTGAACATTTTATATGTCCCTCTCATATATCATGTAAACCATGTTTATTTCTCATGAACTTCACAGGGATGGTTCATAAAAATCCCAAAGCCATTTGAAAACTGCAGCAGGTCAGCAGGAAGCAGTAGGCTTATAGAGCTTCATTTTTTAAGTGCAACTAAGTTGCTCTTAGTTCTAGTTATAAATGGTTTAAAAGCCCATGTGGGAGAAATAAAATTGCATGATCTCACACACTCACCAAATTTTATCCTTTGAAAGAAATTCAGTCTCTAAGTTATTTTTACTAGAAATAATGAACTAGTACTCTTAGGTAGAGCCACCTAAGAAGTAAAAACTTGTGACTTACTAGTTTTTGGAGAGTTCCAAAGAAGTCTGTTAGATTTATTGCTCATTTCTCCAAAGGTCTCCAATGGGACTGCTTTTCTTATCTGGAGTTTGACTTTTTCCCAAATCAAGAAATTATCTATAATCAGTATAAATATTGCTCAGTTGCTCCACCCTGGAGCCTCCATATATTCCACAAGTACTCCTCCAGCACCTCCTCTGTGGAAGACTCTTTACGTCTTGTGAATATCCTTAATGGGTATCAAACTGGGCAGCAGAGAGACCACTGACCCTTCCATAGGGAGCAACCACAGGCACGATCCTGATGACGGAGTTCAAGGGCACAGAGGCATTGCTGGCAATGAAGCTCATTATCAGACTGGACAAGGAGCCTTCTTGCTGGCAATGAGGCTCTCAATAAAATTAAGAGCAAGCTGAAGGGGTGCTGGCTACAACAGTCAACTTAGTGATCTACCATATAAAATGGGAAGCCCCTCTCCTGAAGATTTTCAGAAGTAGCCTTCAGTTTAACTTGATACTTGTATAGCCAATTGAAAAATAAAAAAATAGGCAAGCAACCATGTGTCAGGTTTTACTAAGACAAAAAGGCAGCTTTACTGATTTTTTTTCACAAAGCACAGTTTTTTAAACTAAATCAGCTTGTTATTTTTATAATCCATAGGCCTATGGTAATAGGTTCAACATTTTATCTCGTGTTTTCAGAGAAATAGGTGGGTGAAACTGATGGACACAGCTGACACACCCATCAGGTAAAGATCAAAGGAAAGATGAAATAACTGTATCTCTTAAAGTCTAAGAAGATCGAAGATAAAATAAACTGAGTAAGTAGGAAACTGGCTATGAAGACATGATATCAAACACAAATGATTAAAGGTTAGAAAAATTCAACCCAATGAATTTAGAGGTTTTGTCTGTATGAAGGGGAAAAATAAAAACACTAGCGAAATTCGGTCACGACATCAACCAGTTTTGACTGAACAGATCAACTCACCCTACAGCTTGCCAGCGGCCAGACTCGGCTCTAAGCCATTCCATGGAGAGACACAAATGACAGCTCAGGCTGGCAGACACTCCCTGACAAGGTTTTCCGCCTCTTTGTGGGGACCATATATGTTCAGTTTTGGTTTTGTAGGAATTATATGCAGCTAATTTAAGCATATTCATTTTTCACAGAGTGATTGTATTTGTTTGTTTGCCACTTCAGTAGATTGTTCTCTAATCACCAAAAAGCTTGTGGGCAAGTACCCTTAAATATGTTAAGTCTAACTCATCATACAAACGCACTGTGCTTCTGTGATGACTTTTCATTACCACCTCTAATTAAATGTTTTGCTAAACTATCAGAAAAATCTTTTCCTTTTTATTCCCAGAAAATCCCGAGAGAGGAGGACAGAGAGAAAACAGTGCTTCGAGGCTGGCCTGCTCTCCCCCCTCCCCTCGCTCCCCCCTCCCCAGGCTCTGGTTATGATGGCTCTGCGAATACAGACGGGAGCTTTCCAGACACACAGAATCCCCTCACTGGTAATCAGTGCATCCAACAGAAAGAAGCTGTTGCAGGATTCGAATCCTGATGACTCTATTCCCATGTGAGTGGTCCTGTCACACCTGGGATGATTACACCTATTCTACCTGCCCGGTCCTTGCCTACAATTCATTGTAGACTTGGGACCAGAGGGAGATCTGTAGCTCCATTCCAAGTATCTGGATCTATAGCTAATGATTTAACAGCAAGGCACTTAGAAGAAAATGACATTAAGAAACCATTTTCTTTCTCTAAGGAGCAGAGCCACTACACATTGACACAAGGACACTTTTGCCTTTTACTTACAGCTCTTTGGACACACATGCCACTCAGTGGGCTTCTTGGCTATGTTCCACTCCAGATAGCCCTAGCAGTAGTCACTCTTTTTAGTGCATCTGTAGGGAGGATGTATCTCCACCTCCTACTTGGTTCACACTGTCTTCCTCATCGTATAAATGACAAGTGACCATTTTCTACTGCAAATAAATTCTTCATAATTATTATATCTATTTAATGTCCCGAATGCTACCTGAACTGATGTTTACCACTATATCCCCAGGACTTTCAAATAAAAATCTGAAAAATTCCTTCACAAACAAATAATTGATCATATGATAAATAAATCACTTACGTACTTTCACGTCTGAACATTCTTCCTAAATACTGTACCACTCACATGTGTTTTTGGTGTTTACTCTGAAAAATGTCAGGATTTCTTTAGCAATAGGAATAATAAAGGTAAAGTGAGGTTTTTTTTTTTTAATTCCTGAAGGAAAACGTACTCATCTACATACATGTGCACAATTGCCCCAATTTGGGCACCCATGCGATGCCTTTTTTTTTTTTTGATAATGACAGGAACTTTTCATTATCATAATTTGATCTTTCCAGCTAGAATAGTGGATATAAATAGATCCATGAGTCAAACCTACAAACACGTCGAAGGACACGCTGGCAAATCAACAGTCAGCTCGTCATGGATCAGTAGTAGAGTGAAGTGGCTATCACAAAAATGAATGAATTAGGCATTCATAGAAATATTTTAGCTAGAACAATGGGGTTATAATCGTGTTCTGATTTGTGCTGGTCGGAACACCCAAAGGACACTATCTTCGGGGACGTCCCTGGTGGTACAGTGCGTGGTTAAGACTCTGTGCTCCCAGTGCTGGGGGCCTGGGTTCGATCCCTGGTCCGGGAACTAGATCCCACATGCATGCTGCAACTGAGAAGTCCACATACCACAACTGAGAAGTCCACATGCTGCAACTAAGAGTTCACATGCCACAACTAAGACCCGATGCAACCAAATAAATACATATTTAAAAAAATAACACTATCTTCAGTTCTAGCTGCCATGACCTTATGAGGGACAACGACAAACTAGACAAAAACCCCCACACAGGGAAGAGTCTGGAAGCCACAGGTATATGAGGTTCGGAAAGGCTCTTTGGCTTGGGGAAGTCACCCTGAGGAAGGCCTAAAAACTGTTCTTATGTTCAAAGGACTGCAGCACGGAAGAGGAACAGAGCTGATTTTCCGTTCCTTTAGAGGACAGAAACCAAACTAATAAGACGAATTTGGGGAAAGTTACATAGAGATAAATTGCCAATCGATGTGAGGAAGAACTTCCTAACAATTCCAGCTGTGCAGCCTCACGAAGTCAGACCTTCACCATTACTGAAAGGTTTAAATGGGACCATTCAACCACTATTAATCAGAGTCCCTATGGAGAGGTCACACATCTAGAGAGCTGGTTTTGAACCTTTTTTGGGGGGGGAGATGGGAGGGTGTCCTGGACCTCCTAGAAAAAAATGAAAGCTCTGAACCCCCTCTCCAGAAAGATGTCTAGACACCTAGCCTCTTCAGGAAACCTGTGGACCAACCAGGTTAAGAACCACCACTCTAGAGGGCTGGAAACCCGGGTCTCTAAGGTCTTTTCTATCCTGAACATTCCATGATCTTCGCATACTCTCTGTCTTGATCTGCAGGTGCAAATAATGACGTTTCTTGTCTAACTGGGTATGTAAGTTTTGAACCCCAAGCTCTGGATCTAAGTTTTATAAAGGGTCTTCCTTCTTCTTTTTTTTTTTTTTTCCGGTACACGGGCCTCTCACTGTTGCGGCCTCTCCCGTTGCGGAGCACAGGCTCCGGACACGCAGACTCAGCGGCCATGGCTCACAGGCCCAGCTGCTCCGCGGCATGTAGGATCTTCCCGGACCGGGACACGAACCCGTGTCCCCCTGCATCGGCAGGCGGACTCTCAACCACTGCGCCACCAGGGAAGCCCAGGGTCTTCCTTCTTTAACTAATTATTCCCTTCCTCTTCTTCTCTCATTTCTCTCAGAGCTGCTACTGTGTCTGCCTTCCACTCTGCTCCCAAATGGGGTGCCCAGCCAGGTTGGCTGTCAGCAGAATGAGAACTGACCTCCCAGCCAACCACTTTTTACTCCCCTGGTCCCTTCCCGACACCACAGGGACCACAAAAGTGGGATCAAAACCCACTGCCCAGAGTGAAGTAAGTCAGAAAGAGAAAAACAAATACCGTATGCTAACACATATATATGGAATCTAAAAAAAAGAAAAAAAAATGTCCTGAAGAACCTAGGGGCAGGACAGGAATAAAGACGCAGACGTAGAGAATGGACTTGAGGACACGGGGAGGGGGAAGGGTAAGCTGGGACGAAGTGAGAGACTGGCGTGGACATATATACACTACCAAATGTCAAACAGATAGCTAGTGGGAAGCAGCCACATAGCACAGGGAGATCAGCTCGGTGCTTTGTGACCACCTAGAGGGGTGGGATAGGGAGGGTGGGAGGGAGATGCAAGAGGGAGGAGATATGGGGATATACATATATGTAGAGCTGATTCACTTTGTTATAAAGCAGAAACTGACACACCATTGTAAAGCAATTATACTCCAATAAAGATGTTAAAAAAAGAAAAAAACCACTGCCCTAATGCAGATCTAGCATAAACACGCCCCTGACAATATTCGTGAGATGCCAGAGATATTTAGAAGATAAGTCTCAATCACTGATAAATCCCTAAGGATAAAAATTATATGGATGAAGAAATCTCAAGGATATTGTCTTAATGAAAGTCAATTTCATTCAATTCAATAAACATTTAACAGGTATCTACTATGTGCTGAGCATGGTACTTGAATGCTTGGGATACAAAGGAGAATAAACTATAGTCCTGGCATCCAAAATGAACTACTAAAATATAATGTTCTGGGTGCTGTAATAGTCTCTCTAGAGTTTAAACCCAAGGTTCTGGGGGAAAATAAATATTAATTACATAGAAATATATATACATAATTATAATATTTATAATAAATATATAATTGTGTTTATCTAGAGGTGGGGTTGATTTAGAGGATGAGTCTCAATCACTGATTAACCTTAGAATTAATTCTAAGGATAAAAATTATATAGATGAATAAATCTCAAGGATTTTTCCCAATTAAAAGATTTAATTCATATATATAAAACAAGCAGCTGAAATGTCAAAGTTAGCTTCCTAATATCTCTGTGTATATAAAGGAGACAAATGGCCATAAGCAAAAAATAATAATAATAATAATTTAATACCAGGTTAATTTCAAAGAAATTGAGGTAGAAGTCCCCTAAGATTCCACATCTGAGAAAATCTCAGAGAAAGGTCTCCACACTTACTGACTGGCACATAGGAAATGCACAAGAATTCTGCTGAATGAACGTAACAAACTGAACAACCTTCAGATCTATTCAGAAGAAGGAGGCACTCCTTTAAAATGCCTACGAACTTTAGAATTTACTGTACAACCCTAGGTTGAGAGGCTATTAGATGAGTATAAAGAATCCAGAAACACCCAACACAGCAACTTTAGTGAGCTTCTTGAAATATTCCTTCCAGCTTCAAGACTGCGATTTTATATATAGAAATAGATGCCTTATTTAGCAGTCTCAAAACTCTCCACAGTTCCTTGAGTCCACACTCAGATACCAAAAGACTCTCATTAAATATGTTATTCATAAGAAGTTTATTTTCCCAGCTCCCAACAGATTCGAAGTCACAAAACGAAGAATTATTTTAAAAAATTATGCTCTAGACCAGGGGTTGGCAAGCTTTTCCTATAAGAGGCCAGATAGTAAATACTGGGTTGGCCAAAAAGTTCGTAAGATGTTACGGAAAAACCTGAGCTACTCATCTCTGCTTTTACTTCAAGAAAGCAGCATAGGCAACGTGTAAACAAATAACTGTGGCTTGTGTTCTAATAATCCTTTATATTTGGGCACCGAAATGCAAATTTCATATAATTTTCACATGTCACAAAATAGTCTTGTTTTGACTTTTTTCAACCATATAAAAATATAAAACCCATTCTTAGCTTGTGTCTTCTAGAAAGACAGAAAACAGGACAGATGTGGCTTGCCAGCTGTAGTTTGCTGACCTCTGCTCTACAAGTTGGGATCAAAAATTGCACTTTTGGCCCTTGGAAGTAAAACATTTCCATTAATAGTTAATTTCACTCAAGTGGAATAGCTCATTCTCTATTGATGCCCAATAAATAAGACATCAGAAATGCCTTAGTAGGGTTCTTATACCAAGCTCATCTCTTGTGATTTGTTTGTGGGATATAATATACTTGAAAGCTGGAATGAGAGTCTGATGATCTTGACCAACAGTGGAGACAATCTGGTCATTAAGCTAGCAACTGGCACAACTGGAGCCCAGCCTGATGCAGAAATCAGAATAGAGGCAAGAAAGTTTTCCTTCAAACAGATCACAGTAGAGACAGCAGGATGCACCCACTATTAGCAGTGATTCCCTCCATCTCTGTCTAGGCAAGTAGAACTAATAGCCCTGGAATAGCGCTTGCAGTGAATGGATTTTGCCAAGCAACAATCTAGTCACCACTGTTTTTTTCCCCCAGGCATTACGGAGGTCAATACTTTTCCTTCTGCTGATGTGGCATTTGGAGGTTCCATTTGCAGAGCAGTGGCGCTTAGCTAAACTCTCTCTCTTGCTAATCTGATTGGACAAGAGTGGATACAAATGTCATTCTAGATCACACCAGTTCTCTATTAGGCAAGTCTGAGAGTACTAAAAAAGTAAAAAAGAAAAGATGAAGCCTATCCCTTCCTAATGATCACCAGCCCATCTGCCACGGAAGTCCATGTCAGTCCAGGAGAACAATCTGCATTAGGTAAGAGGAAAGGTCTCTGAATTTGGTAATAACTGTCCATCAGAAGCAACAGAGGCTCATTCGTGAAGCTGGAAGTACTGAAAATGGGCTGGCTGATGGTGTGTGCCAATCTGGCCAGTCCCAAAGATCTCAACAAGCTATAGTGATGTGATTTCTCACTGGATGAAATTAAACAGAAATAAGTGTAAGGTTCTGATATGTGTCAACAAATCTACCTTCACAAGTACAGGTTAGGAATATGGAAGGAATATGGACACGTGTGGCTTAGAGGAATCTCTGGTACAAGAATGCCATTAATAGAACTAACAGGATCGGGGCTGCATTCTTAAATCCAGGGAGAGTAGACAAAGAAAGGAGAAAGCAGCACAGGGAGAGCATATCTGAATGTGGTTAAGAGGGGTATAGAAATATAGATGCCTGTATTATCAAAGGGACTGAAAGGGAGAGGAAAAATCCAAACTGCTTTATCAGACGAATGGTTGGGCCACGCTTCACCCCAAGCCCTTCTCTTGTTCAAGTGAACCAACCATGCTCTGACTGAGAGAGAAGGGAACACCCTTCCCCTGTTATCTCAAAGTCATCCTTTCATTCCTCTCTGCTTCATCTCTACCGCATTAGAGGCCACTTGAAAGAACCCAAACCAGACTAGAAAGGGTGGCAGTGGGATGGCACACAAAGCCCTGAAAGGCTGGCATAATGCAGAACAATTAGATTTCTGTGTGTTTCCAAGAAGCCCAGCTAGCACCTCTAGATGGGAGCAACTGGGAAGAACATTTCAACTTGATGTATGGAATGCGTTCCGAGGGCCCTGCCTCTGAAAGCATCATGCATAGGCAAGGATGACAACTTGGTTGTAGAAGCAGCTGGTGCATCAGATGGGGGTGAGTGGGTGGAGTAGATGACTTTTAAGAGCTCTTCCAGCCCTGAGATTCTCACAAGTACGCGAACGGAACGCTGCCAACACCGTGCTCTTTTCAGAGCAGGCTAAGAAGGCAGTCCTGTAAAAGCATACATACCGAAGCTGTCTACCTTACCCAGTACCAGGCCTAACATGGGCTCAAAAAGATCACCTGTTCTCACTACCTTTGGGAGGAATATGGTCCTCCAATCTGCCTCCCTCAGCACTGCCTCGGTGCCTGGAGATGTGCCCCGCTAGGGTAGCTGCCATGGCCGTGAGCCTGTCACAGGATGCTGTCTGGCATCAGCGCATGCCCAACACCTTCTCAAACGGAAACAAAGAAAACCATTTTCCAGATCCTTTCTGTTCAAAGGACGAGCGCCCTTTAGCACTCCTGGCCCTCTTCCATGGAGTGGGGCCTTCTACTTTCCTGGCACTTGGCTTCTGTGACACTCAGCATGCATTCACCTGGCAGTCACTGGGCCATTTTCATAGACTTGTGCCATGGACTCTTGGAAACAGCAAATGGGCAGTCTCTTCACTCCTGAAACATAGGTAAGAGGTCTAGGATATACAGCCGGTAATCACTCAACAGGGGCCATCAAGAAAATTCTATGCCGACCCCAGGAGCCTCCTTACTGAAACCTATTACTGAAAGCCAACAGCATTCAGATATGAAACCCTAAAGTGGTGGGAGCACAGAGGTTTCCAACTCTAGAAACAGCACCCTCTTAAATACCAACATCCCAATGACTGCAAAGGTCAGTCACAAGCAAACAGATAGAAGGGCCAACTGTGATGAGAAAGATGCATGCTTACAGAGTCCTATGTTCTTTCTAAATAATACAGATGAATGTAGCTGAATTTCACATTCTCAAATGTGCCCAGGTTCCATTACAGCTTATCTTGAAAGGGCAAAATAGAAATCTCCTTGTCCTTGAGCTAGTCACGCAAAAAAAAGAAAAAAAATGTGTCCGTGGGAGGGGGAATCTTGGTAACTAGATAAAATTCAAAGGCTTTGGTTTCAAGAGGTCTTCTTTTTCCTTCTTCATTAAACACTGATAAAGCTCAGCAAGCCATTGAAATAAAAAGCAAACAAAGATAAAAATCTCCTTTTAGTGTCTGCTTTTTCTCTCTGTTATAATTTGTAATAAATTCCTTCTGGTGACTTTTGATTGCAGAAATAATTTGTGCCTTTATGCCTTCAGGCAACACAGCATATTAACTCTCCAGCCCTCCCACTGACAATGCAAAGACACAGTCAAAAACCTGGATGCAAGGAGCAGAAGGTATTCCAACTACACATACTGTACAGCATGGCTTCCAAGGAGCCAAACAAAGAACCTTATATGGAAAAAATCAAGGGGGGAGGTTGCCAGCCAAACACAACTGTCTTTTCAAATCAAAATCATTATAATCACAGAAGCCCATATTAGATCACAGGGGTTATGCTAACATTATCAGACAATCATCCCCACCTATGGGAAACACTACTACAAATATTAGCACTGCAAAAACAATACTTTTCTGCATTCACCCTAAGCAGAACCCAAGTATTCAATAAAATAAAATACCTGTAAAAGGTATAAATGTTTCAATGGGGCACACTGATTTTATAAATTACTCACTTGGTGACACTGTGAATGTCAACAGCTCTGCTTTACCTAATACACAAATAATAAGGTTTGATCCATATTTATTGTACCTACCTCATGTCAACCAAGGATATTATCTATCAAATGAACTTAGTATACACAACTACAGAAAAAGATATCAAAGTCCAGACAGGTGATTTCACCTGACCAAGGTCACACAGCATGTCCATGGAAAAACAAGTTAGGACCCAGGACCCAGTCGGCCACCTCCTAGCAGAAGGTTCTCTCCACAGACTAGCAATCACTTGTTCATCTTCTACATTGAGATGGATTGACTTTTGGCTTCCCAAAACCAAAAGTCAAATTTCAGTGGAGTTTTGTGTTTGGGGAAAGATATGGTATATGATTTTATAATATTCTCTCAAATTTTTATTTTTATTTATTTATTTGTTTGTTTATTTGTTTATTTTTTGTGGTACGCGGGCCTCTCACTGTTGTGGCCTCTCCCGTTGCGGAGCACAGGCTCCAGACGCGCAGGCTCAGCGGCCATGGCTCACGGGCCCAGCCGCTCCGCGGCATGTGGGATCTTCCCAGACCGGGGCACGAACCCGTGTCCCCTGCATCGGCAGGCGGACTCTCAACCACTGCACCACCAGGGAAACCCTCAAATTTTTATTTTAAAAATATTTTTGCAAGAAAGATCTCCATTTTCTTGAAGTCTATTTTCTAACCTATTTTCTAAGTTAAAACTGACATGCTCTGGTGAGTCAACTTTTCCCACTTTTTGTTCACTTTAAAGTTTACCTCCGGCCCAGAATTTTTCTCTGGCCACCAGATGAAGCTGCCAACATATTTCTGCATTCTCTCTTTTTCTAAGAAGCAAAGAGTCAGGAACAATTACGGCAGACAGACAATGCAATATGCCAGTTCAAGTCAGGCAATCTGAATTTCACTTTGTGTGGCATCTGAGGACCTCAATTTCTCCATGTCTAAAATGAGAGGAGCATCTACCAATCAGTTACTAACTACTGTGGGACCCAGTATTTCTAATTTTGTTTACTTGCACCACTGCCAAGTGGGGAGAAAGAAAGGGTTGGGGGCTGGGTGTGTTAGAGAACATCTGTGAGAGCACAGGTGGGAAATCTACACATACATATGTATGGGCATAATTTACTTTAAATATAAAGGCTAAAAAGTTCAGACAAGAAACGGCTCTCTACATCTACACACACACACTTCCACATCATACACACCCACACTTCCACATCATACACACCCACGTGAAATACAACCTGATGCATTCTCTCCCCAGAGCTAGGTTAAAGTATCCTGGCTCGGTTTTATGTGCATAGCTAATTCTCAGGCACTGCATGTTGAAAATCAGCTTATTCTGCCCCCCTCCCCATTTTGTTTTTGGTTTTTGGGTTTTTTTTTTTTTTTTTACCAATTCTGTGCAAGTGATCATGGCTCTGCTATTTGTGTAACATTCTTTGTCATCTATTGTCCTCTTCCAACTCCACAACTGGAAGTGAATTTTTGGTAAAATGCAGAGCCATGAATCTATGTAGAGGCTAGTATAAGATCTATAAAATCTTTGTTAGATTATTAACCATATCCAATGTATGCAATTCACAGAGGTGCTAAGATCTCCACACAGATCAAGAAACTAAGGTTATTTCCAAATGGTTCCATAACTATTTCCTAGTTACTTTCATACTAGGAAGCACATTTTAAACCATGGGGATGGGAGGAGAGAGAGGCCAAATTTAGTTCTAATCAAATTTCTCACTCCTACCTCTATGCAACTGTATCCAAAATGCAATCCAGGGATTCCAAAATCAACTTTAGAAATAAACACCCTCCTTTATAGAAAGATCGTCATCTCTGGCATCAGAAAGACCTGGGTTCAAGCCACTGTGTGAATCTGGGAACATCGCTTAACCTCTCAACTTCAGAGTTGTGTTGAGAATTAAATGAAACATCACCTGGGAAGTATCGAATACACGGTAAGAACCTAAGCAGCGTTACTGCCCTCCTGTTGGAGATAACTAATGTGGGCAGTGGAAACAATATCCATAACTAGGGACAATTAAATAACACTTCACAAATTGTCTGGTTTCACAGATCTATATCATGCATTTTCTACCAGGGCAATATCACCCACGAGGGGAAGAAAATTGATTCTTAGGGAGGGTGAATAAAAATCTCAGATATTACAGTGGTTTGTGGCCCTTCACAATCCAATCCTACCCTCCTCCCGGCCAAAATCTTACTCCTTAGTATTTAATTTCTATTGTTAGGGATAAGTTAAATTGAATTTAACCTTCTTCCTTACAGGGATGAGCAAGAAAACAAGGTTGAGAAACACTGATCTATGTCTTTTGCATTATTGAAAAGATAAACTCCAAGAAATTTTCATCCTATTTCCCTCCACCAACAGCCTCCAAAACTGCCGTGGTGTCAGCAAGGGTAGAAGTAACCAAAGAGGGGCTTTAACATTATGTATAATAGCATAAGACATTGTTATTAATGTAATCATAGTATGCTCCATTTATTAGGGTCCACCTTTATAAAATGTTTGTATATCCCTCTTCTCAGCTTCTGATTTCCAGCCCTATTTCTAATCCATTTCAGAAAGACTATCAATGTGTTATTCACTTTCCTCTTCAATTAGGATTTGGGACAGGCAGTACTATATAGCAAAACATTCTTGGTGCAGATGCAGATTCAATCTAAAGCATCATTCTTGCCTATCTGCACTGCCATCCACCCACAGAAATTCATCAAGTTTCCAAGGCTGACCTCCTTGACATAAATCTGCCCAGCTCTCTCTAATGAATCTGTAGGTGTCAAAGTCTTCTCCTATTCTGTCATCAGTTAATGAGCCTGGGGACCCATCCCAGTATAGGATTCAAATTATGGCCCTGTACTTACCTACAGCCATTCTCTAAAATGGATAAATGGATGCCACGGCGAGTTAGTTATTTACGTGTCAAGGTTCTGATGAAAGCGGGAAAGGGGTTCCAAATGGGAGGCCAACACACAGCTGAGAGCCCCAGGAAGATCGGAGATCTTCCCTGCAATCCTGAAGACACTAGGTAACTTCAAATCAAGATTTATTTGGTCTTTCATTTAGAGCCAGCTGCCGATAATTTGTAGTCCTGAGCAACAGCATGAGCACAGGTAACTGAAATCCACAGTCTCCCAACACACCATACAAAGAATGTCAGCCCCATCCTCGTTTAACTATTTTCACTTGCAAGAGCTGTAGGAAAGTAAAACTGTTTCCATCCATCCTCCCCTCTCCAATCCTACAGACTTTGAATCTGGAGCTTACAAAAAGTAAAAGGTAGGCAGGCAGACAGCAGGAAGCAAAATGAGGCAGAATATTCTCCAACAAGGATAATCAGACTGTAAATGATAATCAAGAGTTGGACACACTGTTGCCCCAAAACACCAAGTCTTCTAAAATGTAACATTGTGATTGTAAGTGAATTGTGTCCTGGGGGGTAAGGCATTGTGAGCCTTGGGCTGGGACTGTGGGAGGCTTGAAGCAGGAGCTCAAGAGCCACTTAGGGACAAACAAATACCCACAAACCACACAACCACACTCCCCATGTGGAAAGAGGACCAGCAGCCTGGTTTAAAAGCATTTTGGAATCTGTGCAATTCTCACAGCTTTCATTCCATCGCTAGTCACAACACTATTCTTTGCTGAGATTTTTTTTAAGACTGCCATCTTCATGGTCCTACAACATCCATCTTTTCATAGATGGATATCTTGTTTGAGGAGACTGAAACTTAATTACTCCTCCTGTGTCTTAAAGGATTTTGGTACTAACCTATTAATGTCAATGTGAGTGAAAGAGGAAAAAGTAGTTGCAATGGCTGAATGCTGTGGAAAAAGAAAAACTGTGCTTCTAGTCCCAGTTTCTCTCTCTAACGCACAGTGGACCCTCGAGTAAGTCAATGTCTTCACCTATGAAATGGAGAATCCCTGCCCCACTAGGCAGAATAAAACTGAGATCACTGCAAAAGCATTTTAAAGAGCATAAACCATTACATGTGTGTAACATTTTCAGACCCATGAATCTGGAAGTAAAGCTGCCACAGACTGAATGTTTTTGTCGCCCCAAGATTCATGTTGAAATCTAATCCCCAATGTGATGGTATTTGGAGGTGGGGCCTATGGGAGGTGATTAGGTCATGGGGGTGGAGCCCTCATGAATGGGATTAGTGCCCTTATAAAAGAGGCCCCAGAAAGCTCCCTCACCCTTCCACCCTATGAAGACACAGCAAGAAGATTACCTTCTATAGATGTATTGAAATGAAACAACTGATTTGAATAAGAATAAGAGTAAGAATAAGAACAAGAATAAGAATAAGAATAAGCAGTTCCCAGTGATTTACTAAGTAGGAATTTGTGAAGTTGTTGGACTGGAGACAACTCTCTCCTCCCAGGTGTCTCAAATTTACATGGCCCAAATCTTGAGATGCATCCCAGTTGCCATATGGAATTCATTTGAAACAGTTTAAAGTGACTTTTACTGTTCCTTGCTTAAGAAGAAAAGTGACTTTCTGAAATGAAGTATTTCCTTTTCATGCCAGGCAACTAATATGTGGTTCCCAGAGCTGGTCAGTGCTTTCCTTATCGCTAATGACAATGCTCATGGTATCTTGGAAACAACAACCAAAGACAGGCCATTATTAGAGTTCTCACGTAAATTCAAACTTGACATGTGTGAAATTATGAATCGAAAATAGAAGCTTCATCTCCCTAGACCAAGCTCATTTAATAAATAAACCTGAATTAGTATACATTCCTAAAAGAATACATTTAGTTCCTGACTTAAACAATGTGTAAATATAAATCTACCTTAGCATCTTGAAACTGAAACTTGAAAATGATCACTGGATTGCAAACACTATAAAAATCATATAGGAGTAAATGTATCATATTTCCTTAAAGCTTTTAAAAATTAATCACATTTTTTAAATTGGAGGGTTTTGTTTTTGTTTTTTTGGTGAAAACCAAATGCTACTGCCAACAAAGAACTTTCTTGAGAGCTAATTACTACTAGTAAACTAATATTACTCCAGGAGAGCTAACCAGAATCCTGCTGGTAGCCTGGCAAAAAGAAGATGTGACAACATTAAACAAAGCTATTGTGGGAAACTCATTATAAAAGAAAAACGATATCCCCAAAATAAACACTCAAGTTGCATCAAATCAGATACCAAATTATTTGGAAATGAAATTATCTCTGAGAGGATATTTACTATAAGCAGTCAAGATTTAAACAAATAAAATTATAGGAGAAAAAAGACCCAATTTTCTCCTGAGGATTGATCATGGTTAAACAAGCAATCTCCTGCAGCTCGAGAATTCAAGGCTATAACTCTGGGAGCTGCTCTCAGTACAGAAGACTAAAGGAAATAAACAAAGGAAGGTTGATGCTGTAATGGGAGAAAATCCAAAGTAATACATGAAAAACTGAGTAAAAGCGCATTGTGAGCTGGGCACTCAAGGTGGAAATAAAATAGGCACTGTCTTTGGGCTAAAAAAAAATCTATAACAGAGAAAGAGAAAAGAATGATCTAGGCAAATAGCGCTATAGAAATACCCAAAGATGAGTCATATGCAAAAGGGCATCCTTGTTATTTTCCTTCTAGTACTCAAGATTTTGAATTGTGGGAAAATAAAGGCATGACCAAGAAAGCAAGTAAAGGTAGCGAAGATGGTTGAATAAAAAACAATAGGAAGGAAAGATGGAAACATTTAGTGTACACAGGAGGGTACACAGTCCCAGAGACAGAAGTGGTTTGGTTGAGGCCACACACAGCTAGTAAAAGGCAGATCGGGACAAGAGTAGAAAGCTCCACGAAGGCCGGGACATTTGTCTGTTTTGTTCATTAGAACGATGACTGAAACACGGTAGACACTCAAAAAATATTTCTTGGGTTTCCCTGGTGGCGCAGTGGTTGAGAGTCCGCCTGCCGATGCAGGGGACACGGGTTCGTGCCCCCGTCTGGGAGGATTCCACTTGCCGCGGAGCGGCTGGGCCTGTGAGCCGTGGCCACTGGGCCTGTGCGTCCAGAGCCTGTGCTCTGCAGCGGGAGAGGCCACAGCAGTGAAAGGCCCGCGTACCGGAAAAAAAAAAAATTTCTTGAAGGAAGGGAGGGAGAGAAGTAAAAAGGAAGAATTAATTCAGTTCAACTCAAAAAGTATGTATTATATGATGTCCTATTGGGATTTCCAAGAGAGTATATGGCATGGCACCCAGCGCCAGGAGTTTGCAGTCTATTTGGGGAAAACAAAATGTACACACAAAAGGATGACTAAATTACCAAATGCTATACCCTGAGAGCCAGATGATGGTGTGTATGTCAGCCCTGCACGGGGGTTGATGAATAGAAACTCAGCTATGAACTGCAGTGGTTGGGGAATTCCTGACAACAAAACAAGCAGCACTTGTCGCCACTAAAGACATATTAGTGTCTTTAGTGGAGTTCCGAGACTGTTGATTACCTAATGTTACAGGGTCTCATTTAATAATACAAGTAATGACATTTCTTAACAGTTTTCAAAGTGCATTCAGTTTGCATTATCCCCTGCAGTCGTTACAAAGCACTAGGGGGTGGGCCAGAATGGGGTGCTGATCTTCTGCAACAAAAAAGAGAGAAGGCACATTCTCCGAAATGAGAATTGAACCCAGCACTGTGTGTAATGGCACCTACCCATCTCCAGGAAGGTGGGAGTCTTAATGTGGATGTTGTTAGCATGTGTGAGATGAGAAGATGCAAGATGGCCACAGACAAGGTGAGAGAAGGGGATTATTCGGTAGGGCGGTAGAGTCAAAGCACATCCGGGAAATGCGGCAATGGTGGGGAAAAGCGAACACTTCCTCTAGTGTGTAAGCTAAGCCATTCTCTCCTTGCTAACAATCGAACTGGAGAGAAGGCACTCCTCTCCTGGGGCAGCTGGGGCTACCCCTAGCACATGTGGTGCCTCTATGTGGAAGCCTCAAAGATGCTCCTTCCAGGCACCCCTTCCTCCCGGCTGACACGGCCCCATTCCAAAATCCAGAGCTTAGTGAGCAAAGCACGGGCTGCATCTCATCTTTCATTCATTTCCGTAGCCAGGTACCGTTGTACAATAAACAAATTGTACACCCAGATATGTCGGCCCTGGAAATAACCCATACCATCTTTGACCTGCTATATTAGAAGGTGCTTCCTTTTCCAGAGTTGAAATCCACCTCCCACTGGGATTTATTGTGTTCTTTCTAGCCACATGGGAAATATCCAAGTCCCTCTTCCCAGTGACAGCCTTTCACACACATCCACTGCTTTTGTGCCCCTCCTCAATCAAGCCATCACATGGAGCTATCTCTTTGGAAAGAAAACCAAACCCGCTCCAAAGCCACAGCAGAACCACGGTGTCGTTGAAAGCACACTTACAGCAGAGCTGCCATAAAGAGGTTTGAAATACAGCAAAAACTCTATACAGACAAGGATCGTGACAAATTTATCAACACTCTAATGGAAGCAGTCAAAGCACAAAAGGTGGGAAAAAGCAGAAGTCGCTGAATATGCACTAGAGGGTAGGGACCAGAACTGCTTAGGAAAAAAGGAAAGAAAAGGCGGGGGTCAGGGGAGAGAAGGAAGGAAGGATGGAAGGGATGGATGGAGGGTAGGAAGGAAACACAGTGCATATCCACACACGTCTGGTTTGGGTGTTAGAGTTCACCAACGAACACGACTCTCAAATCAAACCCAATGCCTTCCTATTAATTCTGCATTTACCATATTCATTGAAACAGTAGCTCCATCTAAGGCATCTGTGTGTGTGCGGCGGGGGTGGGGGGACAGTTTGTTGATTTTTTTCCCCTAAGGGAAATCCACATAGAATGTGGTCTGCAAAATCTGGCTTGAATGATGTTCTCCTTGGTAATGGACATATCTGAGCTTATGAGTGGCATACTGTCAGTCTGTAGTTGATTTGTTTTATAGTGCTTCAGCTGGGCTTTTTCCAAGTCCACTGCATTTGGATTTTCTTCTGGTATTTCATGTTCATAATCTGCAGTTTAATTTGCCACAGCACATTCTACCAGATGGCCTCCTCTTTCATTCCCACTACCTCTGCTGAATCTGCCCACACAGAGTCTTTGTACATCCTTTCTCCTGCCAACCATCACAGAATAAATCTCTTCACATAAAGCAGTACTTTCTTCTACTGATTGTGTTCCAATGAAGGTCGGATAATTCCAGTCACTTGCTGCTCATCTAAACGAGGAGTCTGAGGACAAAGGGGGGAAAGGGGAAGCTTCCAACAAGCAACAGTGCTTTATGAATATAATTCACGTCTGCGACTGCCTGTTCATGTCTTCATTTCTATATTTTTATTCATTGCTAAATAGGACATTGGTAAGAAAAAGAAAAATAAACCACCCACAATCCCATGACCCTAATATACCAACTATTTTCATTTCCCTGAGTTCCTTTGTAGTCTGGGTCCATATGCATGTGTATCTTGGGACATGGGTGAAATATTACTTATCCCAGGTATTAATCTGCATCCTACTGTTTTTCATTTGCCACTATGACCATTTTCCATGTTCCTACATAGTGGCCGTAATGATCATTCTAACAGATGTATAATATTCCTTAGAGTGTACCTATCATAATTTACTTAACCATCTCCACCAATGACTGGATATTTTCTATTGCTTCCCTTTCTTTCCTTATTAGGACTAATGCTATAATTTTTAATCTTCACAAATTCAATCAATATGTAGACTTTTTTTCCACTTTCAAGATTTAGTGGTGGAAGGAGGTAAATTTGTCCTTAAGGGTTTTTTCTTCAGATAAATTTTTGGAGGGGATCATTAAGTCAGAGGTAATAAACATTTTTATGATTCTTGATTATTTTATCAAATTTGCTTTCTAAATCAGAATAACTTCAGCTGCCACAAGCAACATATAAATACATCAGTTTTACCACCTTCTCTCCAACACAGAGAATTATTATTTTCTTAAATTTTTCTAAATTCAAAAGGTATAAGATGCTGTCTTGTCATCACTTAACTTGTACCTCTTTGAAAAGCCCCATTTCAACTGTTCCCCGTAAATTTTATTCACTATTTGCATCCCTTGTTATGTCAATTGTCTGTTCATGGTCTTTTCCATTAACTTACCTGAGCGTCCTAAGGTCTTTCTTACTGAAAATCTAATTAGCACCCTTTTCTGTCTTATTTGTTGCAAATATTCCCCAAATCTGTCGTCCTTTTTATTCTAAGTATAGTTTTATTGTTCATTAAGTCTTTACTTCTTAAGTAGTCAAATCCATATTTTTTTCCTTCATGACTTCTTCAGAACTTACCACATAACAGATGGCTTCTTAAATGAATTTTCAGCCGTTGTTTTTCTTGTGATTTGATTTTTTTAAATAAGTTTATTCTTTAATAATTGAATCATATGCCTTTTGGAATCTATTTTCCTATAATATATCAGGTTAGGAGCTTATGTTTATTTATTTGATAACCAGTTTTCCCAAACCAGTTAAGTAGCTCTTCTCTTCCTTAATTCTTTCATGATGTCCAGTTTACCATGTATTCAATTTATATACATATATGAATATAAATATAACAAACATCTATTTTCTTTTTTCCCTTTTTTAATGTCTTTGAGCTTTATTAAGAGATAATTGACAGGGCTTCCCTGGTGGCGCAGTGGTTGAGAGTCCGCCTGCTGATGCAGGGGACGTGGGTTCGTGCCCCAGACCGGGAGGATCCCACGCGCCGTGGAGCGGCTGGGCCCGTGAGCCATGGCTGCTGAGCCTGCGCGTCCGGAGCCTGTGCTCCTGCAACGTGAGAGGCCACAGCAGTGAGAGGCCCGCGTACCGCAAAAAAAAAAAAGAGATAATTGACAAAACTGTAAGATACTTAATGTGTACATCATGCTGATTTGATATACGAATATATTATGAAAGGATTCCTCTGCACATCCACCACCTCACATATTTATCTCTGTTTCTTTTTTGGTGAGAACATTTAAGTTCTGCTCACTTAGCAAATTTCAATTACACAATACAATGTTATCTATTTTCATATCTATATACCTTTTCCTCTGTTCCATTAGCCATAATACTATTGGGGGACCAGGTTCATGCTGTTTTAATGACTGTTGTCCTTTATTTTGTATTTATCAGCTTTCTTTCTTTGGTTAATTACAAGTGTACTGGATCCAGGTGTTTCTTCACAAACTGGACACAACAGAAGGGGCACCATCTAAGTGGTGACCACAGAATAGCAACGAAATAAGGACACTGGCTTCAGAATCAAATCCCTGCTCTGCCATTTGCTAGCTCTGTGACCTTGAGAAAATTATTTAGCCTCTTTGATCCACAGTTTCTTTACATGTAAAGTGAGAATAATGAAAGTACTTATATCTCATACCTGCATTGTCCAATACTGCAGCTACTGGTCACACTGGCTGCTTACATTTTAATGAATCACAATCAAACAGAATTAAAACATCAACTTCTTGGTTCCACTAGAAATATTTAAAGTGCTCAGTATTCACATGTGCTAGTGGCTACCGGAGTTGGATAATACTGGTATTGTGGAACATTTCCATCATTGCAGAAATTTCTCTTGGACAGATCTGCATCTGGGTTGATGTGGTGACTAAAGAAGATACTTCATGGAAAGCACTTAGCACACAACCCGGCACACAGTAAACACTTTCTGGTAACTGTTGTTGTAGTAGTAAAAGTGTGACCTACACGTGTTTTCAAATAAATATTAAAGTCTCTACTGGTAAAATGAAAAGGGTCTTAATCAAGAACTCATATTTGTACCTCACAGCAAGAGACCATTTATAAATCAGTGGCTTAGGAAGCAGAAGGAATACATCAGTCTAATCAAGGTGGACAAGCATGTGCTCAGCCCTGGAAAATAACTCCAAAAGGTGCTCTGATTCTTCAGGATTGAGATTTGGCATCTCAGCAGAACAATCTCTACTGGAAAAAAAGATCATATTCGTGGAAATATTATCCATGGAGCATTCACTAGTTTAGAACTTGGTGTCCCAAGTGGAATCCCCGCTAAAGGGTACCATCTTAAGGGTCTGAGAAATCAGTGTCTGTTGACAATATAATTAGCAAATGAATGAAAAGGCACTTTATAGTTATAGAGCAGTGCCTTATAAATTTGGTTAAAATAATTCCTCCAAAGTGTGATAAACTCTTGGTGAGCTTAATATTCCTTAAGTTGCCAACAGTGTGAAGATACTCCCCTGGCCACTATCTTCCCTTGCCTCCAAACACCTTACTAGGGGGCACTTCTCACCATGATTAGTTGTATATGCAAAGACATGAACACATTCCAATATCACTCTGAGGCACAAAAGTCAGAACTACTGGAGGTGGGAGTGCAGGTGGGGAAGACCTTCAAATGACCCACATCAGTTGTCCTTTACTGGTGCAGAGAACTGGGAATTGATCATAGTCTTACTCAAGAAATCAGTTAAAAACCCCCTATAGGTAAAGTCCTTGTACTAGATTTTAAAGTCAGTCTTTCAACTACCTCTCCATTTGTTTAAACTACCAATGTGGAAAAGATTCCAAAGACTAGGCTGTCTCCTATGGGCTTTTTTTAAACCTTAAAATGTTAAAGCTGGTGAGGGTCTTAGAGGGGACTAAGAAACCCCTCATTTTTACAGATCAGGACGCTGACTGGGAAGAGAGGGGAAGTGACTTACCCAAGGTCTCAGCTAATTAGTGGCAGAGTCACAAAACCCATGTGCACTAATTCCCAGTGGAGTGCTTCTGAAACAAATCAAGTGCCTCAGTACTATTTTGCAAACATAGCAATAAATCTTGTAATTTAACAAAATCCCTTAATATGATCATATGAACTCTGTAGATTTGCTTATTATTTAAAATATTTAATATTCACAACCAGAAAAAGTTCACAAGAAGCTGCTATAGACTGAATGTTTGTACCCCCCACCCCCCACCCAAATTCATATGTGTCATCCTAACTCCCAGTGTGATGGTATTTGGAGGTGGGGCCCTTGGGAGGTGATTAGGTCATGAGGATGGAGCCCTCATGAATGGGCTTAGTGCCCTTTTATAGACCTCAGAGAGACTCCTTCAGCCATGTGAGAACACAGCTAGAAGATGGCAGTCTATGAACCAGGAAGCGAGTTCTCACCACACACCTAATTTGCCAGTGCCCTAACCTAACACTCTCCAGCCTCCAGAACTGTGAGAAATGAATGTATATAGTATTCTGCTATAGCAGCCCGAATGGACTGCTAAGACAGAAGCTGATTCCCTGTTCCTTTGGGATACTAAGAAACTACCAAGATTGCTATTTTTTTTAAAAACAGATATTTATTTCTCTTGGAATTTTCCTATAATTCTAACACTACCATATATGAACATCTCATGCTATAGCTGGATAATTTAAATATGCGATTTTTTATTTATTTATTTTTTTTTTTGCAGTACGCGGGCCTCTCACTGTTGTGGCCTCTCCCGCTGCGGAGCACAGGCTCCGGACGCGCAGGCTCAGCAGCCGTGGCTCACGGGCCCAGCCGCTCCGCAGCACGTGGGATCTTCCCAGACCAGGGCACGAACTCGTGTCCCCTGCATCAGCAGGCGGACTCTCAACCACTGCGCCACCAGGGAAGCCCCAAGATTGCTATTTTTGAAAGTAAGAAAAATAAATAAATCATTGTGAGATCATTTCAGAATCATATTATACCAAGACGCTTTACAACATAGATACTTTGAACAATAAAAAAAAGATAGCCATGAAACAATCAATAAAATGCTTTCTTTCTGGACAAGCTGATCAAAGGTCTGCAGAGGTCCAAGCGCTTCCTTCCTCGAGTCCTCAGGAGTAAAGGCAATGCGCTGCTGAGTCCCACGGCTGAGTCAGCAAGCCATTTTCCAACCCAGCGCATCACCTCCTGCAATCTCCCCAAACTGCATTAAGGCCAATTAAACCTCTCAGGGATTAAAAAAAAAAATACTTAGAAAGGAAGGGGAAGCTTTGGCCCTGCTAAGCACCGAAATGTGTAATATGGCCATTTTGTGATCGGGTACTCAGTGACAAGTCTATATAATGTACCAACTCCTCTGTTTTGCTGTCTTGCTGCTACCACAGAACCACATGGCCAGAGCAGGATGCTCCAGGTCAGGAGTCCCCAACCCCTGGGCCTCGGACAGGTGCCGGTCCGTGGCCTGTTAGGAACCAGGCCGCACAGCAGGAGGTGAGCGGCAGGTGAAGAGCCAAGCTTCATCTGCTGCTCCCCATCGCTTGCATCACTGCCTGAACCATCCTCCCTGCCCCCATCCATGGAAAAACTGTCTTCCACGAAACCAGTCCTTGGTGCCAAAAAGGTTGGGGACCGCTGCTCCAGATCACTCTTTCTACTGTATCGGTGACATAAGCTTGCTGCTCTTTCTATCGCCACTCATCCTATTAAATTTCCCCCCGGGGAAGACAGGAAACTACGTTATTCCATGGGTGGACAATAAGATATTCTGGGCCCTTTCTCATGCATTTAAATATTATGCTATTCCAAAGCTCTCATTCCCAGCAATTTCCCCTTGCCATCAGACCTTTGGTTATGAAAAGATATTAAAATACTCGAGAAACAGAAGCCTCCGTGGCAAACTTCATTAAACTGCATTTGCCTGAAGCATCCATTCATACTTATGCAACTATATGCACAGCATAGACCTGATTTTGAAACACATTTGTTGACTGAACAAGAGTGAGAGAATGAATGAATAGCTTTAATGACATGAGCAGCCATCAGTTCAGCAAACACATGAACTGGTTAAGAACAGAAGCGTCAGTCTACTTAATGATCAAGAATAAGAATTTGGTTATGGGACTCAGAGCGGGGAGAACTGACCTGGACAGAGGGTAAGGTTGTGAGCAGCCCTCAACTCAGGCTCCTGCAACATGAATCCACAGCTTCACTGACCTAACTGCAGACAAACTGTCCCCCCAAGTGATGAGACATCATCTTTATGCAGTTGACAGCTTTCTACAACTCCCTCCTACTTCCTGAGAGTAGCCCCCAAACACCAGATTTCTCCCCAAGCAGCCAGAGGCTTTGTACATTGCCCTCTGCCAGGTTTATCAATAACCCTGAAGCTGCAGAATTGCCCTAGATCCAAGAAGGCACTTTCTCACAATTCTCACTCGGGCCTTGGGAATTCTCCGTGTGTACTTTTAGGCAAACAAGTGATCCATAAAAACTGGCAAGAAGAATTTATCCTAGAGCTGCCCCTGCAAAAAGGAAGGATTTGAATCGATAAGCAGAACCATCAATACAACTTTGCTTCAATTGTGAAACACCTTCCTTAGAGCACAGAGAAGCCAAAGAGACAGGTCATGGTAAAAAGCCTCCACACACACAGCCCAGGATGCCAGATCCTCCTGGAGGTGCTTATGGGAACTCTCTCAAGGTTCAGACCAAACCCTCCCCGCAGTGCTACTCCACTCAGGAGTCCTCAGAACCCCACCTGTGTTTCCACCCCCTCAAACCGGCTGTGTGAAAATGAGAAACCCAAATCCTAGCTCAGTCTTGGTCCAGCACAATATCTGGGCCAAAGTGACTGCCAAAGGCCTCCCTGGACTTGGCTGTCTGTTCCACCATGTGGGAGAGGCTCTCCCACACCCACCCACCCCCCTTCCAGAAGGGAAACCCACGGCAGAACGTGTGCAGCAGAGAGTTGGAGGTATTGCCCCTGCCACCTCAGAGAGGGCCATGGATCACAAAGCAGAAGTCCAGGAGGAGAGGAAATGAAATCCACTTCCCAGTGACAAGAAAGCCGTTGGCTACCCTCTAACAAGAAGCATGATTCACAAGCAGAGCAATGAAACTGCAGGGAGTGCCAAAGCCTGGGGCAGAGGACAGGTGGCGGCGGGGTGGGGTGGGGGGTAGTTCAGGTTGTAGAATACGGTCCCAGCTGGTGGCATGTCTTGCCATCTTGTCAGTAATAGCAGGACTACAAGGTGCTAACATTGTCCCTGGGAGGAGTAGAGAGTGGGGAGGAAGTTCAATTGATTTTAAGCATGGAGCTTATATTTAATGCTTCCTTCAGTTCAAGGCTCAAGTTCAGGATTTAAAGGGTTCAAGGACCCTGAGTTAGAGTTCAGCTCTCTGGAGGTGGAGCCCCAGTGTCTACATGCCCAGCCCTGTTTGAGAGGTAATGAGCAGTCCCAAAGTCCCCCATCTGCATAGGTTAGCAGGCTGGCATGTGAAAAATGTAAGGAACCCAGCCAGCTGCTTCCTCTCTCTCCCTCCATCTGTAAGCAGCACCCAAGATGTCTGAGCATTTTGTTATGGGCTAGGTAACTGGTTCGCTTGCAATTAGCACAGATCTTTCTGGAAAGTTCCTAATGGAGGCCCTTGATGGATGGCAGAGGAGACCTTGAATGAATTCATTTTCTTTAGCTGATAGAAAAGGGGATGTAATATATCTGTAGAAAAACACACCTAAGGCCAAAGTGTCCAAGGCTGAGACGAGAAGTGGATGTTTTATTTTAAAATTCAGCACACTTTCAAGAACATAAAGCTTTGTGGGGGGCAGGGGCAGAGCAGGAATCAGGAGTGAGGGGACACTTGGTTTTACATCAACTCTCTGTTTTCTGTTAGCCGACAAAAATACTGCCTCAGCCGGAAAGGGGAGCCCGACCACCAGGAGATGTAGAGATGAGGTGACTTTTCCAAACTCTTCCTGACCAGATGGTCCACCATCCTCTGGGTGTCCCAGGCGTGTTTTAGCTGTAGGAAGGGTCCCCTGCCCCTGGAGATTTGGGACCCATGGAATAGGGACCAGGCAGTATTAACTCCAATGGGGCTGCATTTGCGGGCACATCCTCACCAAGCCGCTCAGCCCCACGAGTGTCCAGCCGTAGGACCCAGGCCAGCTGTGGGTCCAGATGATGTGACTCCAAGTTGCATCACCGCCCCTGAATGAATTTTGTAAGAATTTCTCTCTCCCTCACTCTCTCTTTTTTTTTTTTTTGTAATTTATCTATATTTTTATAATGGGGGAGAGCTGATTTTCAATGCTGTGTTTCTTTCTGCTGTACATCCACTTGATTCACTTACAGAGACATCGATAAATTCTTTTTCAGATTCTTAAAAAAAAAATACTGCCTCAGGGTCTCCAAAAGGATGTGAAGCGAAAAATCCAAAGAGAGAGTCATTAAAAGAAAAATCTCAGCTTCTTTGGAAAACATGCTGTAACTGAAAGTTTTACTGGTTGATCATTTCAATGCAGGGGATTTAAAAACCACCACAGTCCCACAATGAGGGGCTTCAATACTGAGAAAATCCTGAAATACCTCTTTTCCAAAATGCAGGTCTATAATCCCGTCCTGTGATAAATATGGGCTTGCTTAGGTAATCCCTCTGAGCACCCCCAGCTCCTTTGTGGTGAAAATGTCAAGGGACAAAGGGGACTGGAGGATGGGTAATTTATGTGAGAATGGAAGGCCTAAACCACTGTCACCTTAGGCAAACTTTATTAACCTTTGAGATACCAGTCCCCGTTTACTAAAGAACTGAGACCCATCCAGAGTTCCACAGGCATCAGGTGCTATGTTCATTGGAATCTGGATATCCTGACCTTCCTTTCTCTTTCAATAGTTCTTTTAGTGGTATTCTGGAGACAGAATAACAGCTTATTTTCAGGCAATGGACATGGAGTGGGGTTACATTTAGGATTGCCTTTTCTTGTGAATTTTAGGTGTTTTTTTTTTAATTGCAGTATAGTTGATTTACAATGTTGTGTTTCTGCTGTACAGCAAAGTGATTCAGTTATACATATATATACATTCTTTTTCATATTCTTTTCCATTCTGGTTTATCATAGGATATGGAATACAATTCCCTGTGCTATATAGAAGGAGCTTGCTTATCCACTGAATTTTAGTTTTCAGGCTTGATTGCCTTTGGTCCCTGGAAAGAAACATCAACCATAGGGTGGAGAGGTTTTTGGAAGTAAGTGTAGGTGGAAACCACAGAGAGAGAAGGAGGGAGGTGGTGAATCGTCCTGAAGGAACACCTACTCCTTTATGGTGGGAGGGAGGTGAGAGACGGCTTGAGGGGGCAGAACAGTGAGTGACTGCAAGGAATCAGCTCACGTTCCAGCCCAACAGCAGGGGCCTGATTACTTCACTCTGTGATTTTAACCTTTGGTTTACCTTGGCAAAGGAAAATCATGCTCCTGTGCTGGCAGCTGCCATAGCTGTTTCAATACAAATAACATCTTCAAGAGGGAAATTCAGAGGGGAAAACATTTTTCTTCGTTTTCTACTCAAAATCCGAGGTGGGAATATGTGCAAGTAAATATGATATTTCCTCCACATCAAGGACATGAATTCTAAAAGAATAATATTTAGCCTTTTTTACTGGCTGCCATTCAAAGACCTGGAAACATGTACTAGGAAATTTAATTACTTTGCATTTTATAAAATGCATCAATTTCAAGTAAGAAGTTGGAGCTAGCAAGGCTGAAAAAAGAAAAAAAAAGAAAAAAGCTGTCCAATCCAAGATACAAGCAGTCTGACTTCCACACACATTCTTCAGGATCTGGGAAAGCCCCACATCAGGATAGTCCACAGAAGAGAATTCACATCCAGGCAACAGTGATTAAACACCTACTATTTGCTAAGCACTTCCACATATGTTATCTTTTGCTACCTTACTTAATCTTCACAATAACCCAATAAGGAAGGTAGGTATTATCATCTCTCTTTTACAGATCAAGAAAAATGAGGCTCTCAAAATGGAAATTTACTACATGTGTATACACTTCCAGTTTCTAAAAGGTTTATACATATACTCGCTCTTTTAATCCTCACAGCAACTTTGCAAATTATCTACAGCAAGTATTATTAATATGTGTAATACATACAATGAGGAAACTGGCTCAGAAAAGTGAAGTAACTGAAGGTCACAGTACTAATCAGTAGCAGGTCTGGGGCTTAAATTAAGTCTTCCAACTCTAACCCTTCAGCTCTGTCAACTTATGGTCAGATCCTGTTTCACACACTCCATTTGATTCAACCAGTGCTCTCCAAAAGGATCAGCTCAATATAATAAGGAAGGTTGTTCATGCAACAAACATGCATGCATCGGGCACTATGCAAGTCACTGTAGGGATCGGATGCAATCTGCATACTTGCTTTTCTCAAGTACCTGCCAACCTAATGGCAACAATAGCCAAGAGTTCACTGGCACCTTGGCAAGGAGGGTTAAGAGAGGCCTCGAGGAAGTCCCATTGTACCAATATGTAGTGACAAAGCCATCCATTTCAAATATGGAGGGCGGGAAGTTTGGAGAGTCTTCTTAGAGGGGGTAGCATTGAAGATCAAGTAGAAGATGGAATTGAATAACATTCCAAGAGAATGGAACCACAAGAGTCAGAATATTTTTTAAAGATGGGGGGAAAAGAGTCATTTGGAAGGATAGGATTTTTAAGAAAGCCTGCTAGCAAGATGTATTATTCCAAGCAATAAGCAGTTGTAAACTAACTGCTGCTACCAAGGCTATGGCAATTGGTTCAGCTCATGTTCAATGTGAATTTTAAAATGAAGAGAGATTCTAGGTTACAAAGAATGTATTTGCTTTTTTTTAATGCTCAAAGATGGTGAATGATAGCAAATGCCAATGAAATGCATGGAAATGACACTAGAAAGCAAACTAGAATCTCAAAAATTGCACAAAATATTAATCAAAAGAAAATAAGATCGTTTGGAATATAAATCAAGGATAATAAACCCATCATACTGTCAAAATCTGGAACATTTTCAATAAGGTACCACATCCTAGACAACACATACAATCAGACAATTTTCTTGGATGTTACAACTTTAATACAGAGCACCACAAAATGCTTCCCTGGCACCCCAAACCAGTCCCATTCCTGAAATAAAACCCAGAAAATCAGTAATGATGCCTGGGAAAGCAATATGTGAAAACCCCATTTCCAAGATGAAGAATTTCATAAAAAGAAATAAACTTCACCAAAGCCAGCAATGCCCCAGTTGCTTCCAGCTCCCCAGACTGCCTGACAAAAACCAATACAAATCACAAGAATTACTAATTATAAGTATTTAAGGAATTAACATCTATGTTTAATTAGCAAACTGGAATGCAAAACCCAGTTTTGAGGGCTTTCAACCTCTTTCTCCCTAAGCAGGAGAACAGTGAGTTCTATGGTCCAGTCTTAAACCACATGCAAAGTAGCTGATAGTGCAAAGGCTAACCTCTTGAGGAATTCCACCTTGTAACTAGAGTCCTGCTAAGGCAAGCTGAAGTGTGAAATACCCCTTCCCAATGCCTAACAGCCACTCCGTGAAGAAATCCTGTGCATCAAAAAGAAGAATGCTTAGGGGCTTAGGGGCTTCCCTGGTGGCACAGTGGTTGAGAATCTGCCTGCTAATGCAGGGGACACGGGTTCGAGCCCTGGTCTGGGAAGATCCCACATGCCGCGGAGCAACTGGGCCCATGAGCCACAACTACTGAGCCTGCGCGTCTGGAGCCTGTGCTCCGCAACAAGAGAGGCCGCGACAGTGAGAGGCCCGCGCACCACGATGAAGAGTGGCCCCCGCTCGCCGCAACTAGAGAAAGCCCTCGCACAGAAATGAAGACCCAACAGAGCCAAAAATAAATAAATAAATAAAGTGGGAAAATACTATACCTGGTGTATGATTAAGAATAGTCACGCAGGGCTTCCCTGGTGGCGCAGTGGTTGAGAGTCCGCCTGCCAATGCAGGGGACACGGGTTCATGACCCGGTCCGGGAAGATCCCACATGCCACGGAGCAGCTGGGTCCGTGAGCCATGGCCGCTGAGCCTGCGCGTCCGGAGCCTGTGCTCCGCAACGGGAGAGGCCACAACAGTGAGAGGCCCACGTACGGCAAAAAAGAATGCCTATTCTAAAATGTAACATGCTTTCAGACCATGGTATGTATAGAAAGTGTGGCTATATCTCAACTCCCGGAAACATACTTTTTGGAGCTTATTTGAAATCCTGTAACATCCTGGTAAGTACAACAGGAAACTGACAACCTCCCAGGACTTGACTGAAAACCTATAGTATCCAACCACAGAGAGGTGGTTAAAAACAAAAGGAGCACAGGATTTTCCCTCCAGGAGACTTAGCCACACCTGTCATGGTTGAAATCAGAGGAATCCACACTTTCAGGCTAGAAGGAACCTTAGCTTTTGAATTCAGTTCAATCTTCAATTCAATTTATTTTTATCCATTACACATCAATTGAACACATCCTGGGTACAAGCCTCTGTTCTGGGCACTGGAAATACAAATAGAAGACTCACACTTGCTGTGGTGATCATTTTGCAATATATACAAATATTGAATCATCATAGTGTATCCTTGAAACGAATAGAATGTCAAATGTCAATTATACCTCAATTTTAAAAAAAAGATTTAAAGAAAGACTCACTTTCTGTGCTGTAGCAGCTCACTGACTAATGGGGAAACAGTCAACGTAGCAGCCAAAGGACCTGTGGGGACATGAAACTCTTTTCCCATCACTATTGCTCTTGGCACTTCTCCTTCATTTCTTATTCTTGCCTATTAGAACACAACACTCCCAATGGTACACTGAGCGAGACTTCAGGGGACACTTTAATCCAACCTTGTACCTAACACAGAAGCCCCTATTCAAACTGAGTGCCAAGTAGTCGGTGTCCAGCTTCTGTAGGGACGCTCCAGGTCTCCAGATGCAAGCCAAAACTTCTCCAGGACTTGCCGCTACATCACAAATGCTAACAAGATGCTTGTTCACTGATATATTCCTTTCTCTCAAGCACACCTTCATGTCTTCCTGTCTCTTTCCATATTTTCCCACCTCCCTCTACCTCAAAATTAAAATAAATGCAGTAAAGAAGTTTAGAGAGAAGAATCTCATCTGAGAAGACGTGCTATAAATTTAGTAGAGTCTATTTCATCAACTTTTTGAGTGCTTAACCCATGGTGGGGGAGGGCAATTGAAAATGGGGAGCAACTTCCGGACTGAGTCAAAAAGGAAAGGCATGAAGACCACCAAGTCCTGAGGGTACCAAGAGCAGGTTCAGGAGGGGAGAAAGGAAGAGATGGATGTAGTCAGAAACGAATGTGTCACAGGTTGAGGTCTTCGGAGTGGAGCCACATACAAAAAGTATACGATCAAATGTGTGTTCAGCATGGTGACCATAGTTAACGACACTGTATTGTATACAGCTGACCCTTGAACAACTCGGGGATTAGGGGCACTGACCTTCTGCACAGTTGAAAATCCACGTATGACTTTACAGTCAGCCCTACGTGTCCATGGTTCCTCCATATGTGTGCTCTGAATCCACGGATTCAACCAATCACAGATCCTGTAGTACAGTACTACGTACTTAGTGGAAAAAAAATACCTATAAGTGGACCCCTGCAATTCAAACCCGTGTTGCTCAAGGGTCAACTGTCCTTGAAAGTTGCTTAGAAGAGTAGATCTTAAATGTTCTCACCACACACACAAAAAGAAAACTATATGAGGTGATGGACGTGTCAACTAACCTTACTGTGGTATATACATATATCAATATATATATGTATATCAAAGCATCACGTTATACACCTTAAATTTACGCAGTGTTATATGTCGATTATATCTCAATACAGCCGGAAAAATAAAAACAAAAAAGATCAACTGTGTGACTGTGCTACTGGGTGCATGAGTGGAGGAAAATGGAGCAGAAATGCATATCATTAAAGCTAGAAGAGCAAAGAAGCAGTGATGCATTAGACCAGTCATCAATGCAGAAGTAAGTAGGTGATGGGTAGAAAGACTTCGATAGATTACACAAAGATTTCTAATTTCTCCCCCACTAACTTCAAGAGTTTAGCTTTATAAGCAACACTAACTCCTCATACGCAATGCTCCTGTGAAAAAAGACACATGATTTTTGGCTTAGAGAATAATAATAACTATGAATACTTACTGTGTGCCAGGCATTGGGCTGTGTGCTTTACAGAAATTATTTCATTTAGTCTCCAAAACAACCCTATGAGGTCAGCATATCATTATTACAATCATTATGCTCATGATGCAGAAGAAGAAACAGAGAGGACAAGTACCATGTCCAATGTCACACAGCTATTAAGTGGAAGAATTCGAATTTTAATCCATGCAGTCTGACTCCAGGGCCATAGCTCCCAAGCACTCAGCTCTATGAAAAATATGGAAATGTATATATGAATGGATATTGGTTTAAAGTGTGGGCTTTGATGGCCATTATCAGGATAAGACCTGTTTCCAGCTTGAATCATCAGAATGGCTTGGTGTGCTTAGAATACCACAAGCCCATGTGCATAATTGTTTTTTATTTTTAATTCTGTAATTACTTCTTGGTGACTAATAATCCAATATTGATCAAACTCATCTTGTGGTTACAGATGTTGAAAGTGAAGAAACCTGGATAAGTACAGATGGACCTCACTCCCACCACGCTGCTGGTTGAGGCTGTCACATAGGTACAGCTCTAATGAAAATCACAAGGGCGGGGGAGGGAAGCTGAAGGTCACTGGCTTTCAACTCTAGGGAACTCGGGGAGTACTTCTGCCTGGGCTTTGGCTGACAGTCATTAGGAAAGTTATGTAAAGGGTCTAGTACATTTATTTTTACCTAATTATAGCTATCAACTGGCATCTTCAAAGGGCTTCATTTACGTAGTCAGCAGCCTGGGAACTCACAGCATCTGATACAAATAAATTGTATATATTACTATGTACCCTTCTTGGTCAAGGCTTTGGTAACAGGGAAGTTCCAGAACCATTTGAAGGAGTGCACATTTCTGCTGTAGCAGTGGTTCTTCCTTTTCTTTTTAACTCTTTATATTCAACACCTCCTTTTATTTATTTATTTATTTATTTGCGGTACGCAGGCCTCTCACTGCTGTGGCCTCTCCTGCTGTGGAGCACAGGCTCCAGACGCACAGGCTCAGCGGCCATGGCTCATGGGTCCAGCCACTCCGCAGCATGTAGGATCTTCTCGGACCGGGGCACGAACCCGTGTCCCCTGCATCGGCAGGCAGACTCTCAATCACTGCTCCACCAGGGAAGCCCCCTTTTATTTTTTTATTTTTTTTATTGTGGTAAAAGTCACGTAATATAAAACATACTATTTTAACCCTATTTAACTGTACAGTTCAGTGGCACTAAGTACATTCACGCTGTTGTGCAACTCTCACCACCATCCATCTCCCGAATTTTTCACCTTCCTAAACTGAAACTCTGTCCCCTTTAAACACTAATTCCCCATTCCCCCTCCCCACTCCCCACCCCCTCGGCCCCTGGCATCTACCAGTGTACTTTCTGACTCTATGAATTTGACTATTCTAGGCACCTCGTATAAGTGGAATCAAACAGCACAGGGGAAAGAAAAAAAGAAGGTACAATCTGTTTGCAGGGCATATATTAAGTTAACCTTAAAAATGCAGTGGTTCTTAACTTACTTTAGTTCACAGGTCCAAGGAGAGTGTGATGAACAATTTCAGATTCTTTGCTCAGAAAGTGCACATATACACATACATGAATGAGTCTGTATATAATCTTGGGCAGGGAAAGTGTAGAAACTTCCTGAAGCACATTCAAAGACCCCTGCTTAGAATGTCACCAATGTCAGGCTGAAGTCACAAGTAGAGTAAAAGTGTAATAACATGGTGCATTCCGTCACCTAAATTTTTACAAAGATTTTGTTAATTGAAGGAAGAAAACGTTTTGTCAATAGAACTGAGCATCATATTCAATACAGTCTTTAAAAGCAAAAGAACATTTTATCCTGTAATATCACTTCAATGATACTTTTGTTTGACATGCGCAATCACGTTATAATATTCTTGAGTCCCCTTGTATTTCTGATAATGGATGCCCTTGCTAATCAAACTGTGGTCCATGGATCAGCAGCTTTGGCATCACCTGGAAACTTGGTAGAAACACAGAATCCCAGGTCTCACCCCAGAGGTACTGGCTCAAGATCTGCATTTTACAAGATTCCCAGTTGATGCATGTACACATGACATTTGAGAAACATTGATGGGTATGGTAGAGACATCAGGGCCTAAAGAAGCAGTGAGGTGTGGTAGAATGAGGACCTAGGCTCTGAGACCAAGCTCTATTATTTGCTAGCACGTGACTGTGGGCAAATCCCTCAACTTCTGTGAGGATGCTTCCTCAACTCTATCTATATGTCAAAGGGTTTTTGTGCCTGACTCATAGTAATCACTAGACAAATGGTACTTAATGTTCTTTCTGTTAAGATTTTTATTACATCTTAACAACTGTCATATGTCAGTGCTCAGTAAACTAAAAAAACCTCTCTGTAGATGTAAATGGAAGGAAATGAGAGGGAGCAGTGTGCAATCGCTCTAAGTGGGATGAGAGGACCAGATGGCTCACGGGGCTTATGCATGCAAAATTAGGGGTCTGAGGCTCCATTGACCATTTCTCAGATGTGTGCCTCTGGGCATAACGGGGAAGATTGAAGCAAAGGCTGAGGATATAAGTTCGAATGCCACACAGACAGCATTGTTCATGAAATCCAACAGAGTTCCCAGACTGGGAGACACCCAGGGCCTGAGTGGTAGTGGGGAAGATGGAGGGGCCATCGCACCAAGATGGTCTGACTGAAGCCAAGGAAGACAAGAGTGAAGAAGAATGAAGACGGTGTTGGGGTCTATCAAATGTCACCAAAGAGGATGTCCATTTTCTAGAGGTATACGGGTTGCTGTGTTTCCTAACTACACACCATGAGACTAATTTCCAAATGGTCAGGGACAGAGCCAGGTCCAGAATCCAGGCCTTTAGACTGCAAATTCAGTGCTCCTTCCACCTCATCGCAGGAGGTTCATCCACAACTCGCCTAGCTTCTCTATTTGATGTGCTTGGGGCTTTGCATAACGCGGAGATGTCCCGATTCACCTCTGGCACCCAGCGGATCAACACTGGGGTGCTTGTGATGGAATTACAGATGACACTTGTGAAGTCCATTTTGGGGCTATGGCATCACAACACAGCCACAATAGCTTTCAAATTACAAAGAAAAAATAGACCTATTTTTTTGTAATGGAAAAGATGACTAGGAAAGTCACCTACTACATTTTAAAAGATGATACAGTTTCCAAAGGGAGAACATGGGCTGAACGGCAGGAAGTCCAGTTTAATGTGAGAAACAGAATATTGCCAAGAAAACTAAGTGAATATATATTTCAAATTTCACTTCAAGTGCAGCCAATTTTATTTTACCTAAAAAACCAAAACCTCTTCCTTCTTCTCGTCACGCAGGTCAAATTCTATCACTGATCCTTTGAGTTTCACTACTCCAGTAAACTAAGAAATTAAACTTTTCCTCCTCTAACCCATTACCTTTCACTGGCACTTAAATTTAGCACAGAGAGCATGCCACCAAGAAGAATGTAACAATTACATAATTTTATTTTAAAGTGTGCTCATTTATCTGACCGTGTAGAGAGAAGAAATTCTTCTTTTGTGAAATACAATGGCTCCTCATTTTTTCAGCCGCATTGGAGAAAGCAGTGTTCCATTGTGATAACTGAAAGTACTTCTCAATGAACTACAATCATTTTTAAATTCTAACTACTTCCATGGAAATTATTCTAAGATGTGTCTTTTATACTTCTCTGACTTTAAAGAAGTCAGAGTATAATGTATATAGTATACATATAGTATACTATATATGATGATATATATAAAAGTACAATGATTATAATAGCTTTTTCATTCAAATATGTGTGTGTGAGCTTTATTCAGTGCTTTACATGTGTCAGGCATTTGATGAGGACTTTATATACATTTGTCTCAGGGTCTTTAGGAATATCTATCACTGTATCAAGTTATAACACGATGCTCAATGAGGATATTGACATGGAAACAACTATCTAGCAGCTGGTTGTACCTGTCAGATTAACCTGTTTCCTCTTTCTGCTATCAACTGTCCCTTCTGCCTAGGGACACCGGCCTGTGGTTTCTAATCTGTTGCCTTAGGTCTTATCAATGGACTGAGTGATTCTGCATGCCTACAGTGTATAGTGCACAAGCTTGACGAAAACTATTTACACAACTCAGGTGCCTCTTTTGCTTCTATAGGAGCATCATTCTAATCTTGTCACCTGGCAGATCCTCATACTAAATAACTGGAGGACTAACAGACATTAAGAGTGGAAAGGTTGCCTCTCTTATTAAAGGTAATGTTAAATTCATTGTTCATATTAAGAACTCAGTGAATACTTTATGATTGGGAATTTGGAGCAGGTTATAATATAAATATAGGGGTGATATGTCATAAACAACTAGAGAGTCAGTGTACCACATGAGAAAGTCAGAAAGACCATGCAACCAAATCCAAAGCAAGTGCTGATAAGTATCAGAAGGATTTCTGCAGGACGTGGTCCACCAAGAAAGACAATGTGAAAGAGCCAAGTCTTGAGCTTTGAAGGAAAATGACATTTAAAGGCAGAAATGAGGGCTTCCCTGGTGGTGCAGTGGTTAAGAAACTGCCTGCCAATGCAGGGGACACGGGTTCAAGCCCTGGTCCAGGAAGATCCCACATGCCGCGGAGCAGCTAAGCCCATGCGCCACAACTACTGAGCCTGCACTCTAGAGCCCACGAGCCACAACTATGGAAGCCCGCATGCCTAGAGCCCATGTTCTGCAACAAGAGAAGCCACCACAATGAGAAGCCCGCGCACCTCAACGAAGAGTAGCCCCTGCTTGCCACAACTAGAGAAAGCCCGTGCACAGCAACAAAGACCCAATGCAGCCAAAAGTAAATAAATTAAATAAATAAATTTATAAAAATACATAAATAAAGGCAGAAATGAGCAGGGTCTGAGCAGGAGACAATAAGGAAGTCCACCACCTAGAACAGTAAGATGGAACTCAATCAGAATGTGGAACATTTTAGAGATTGAGAGATACCTGTTATTGAGTAACATCCATGCTCTTCCTGGGCCAGGGGTAGCCTAAAATAGATATGGGGGGTGGGTAGAAAGATGCCAGACGATGTAGAAATTAATACGGAAAAACAGGAAAGCCTAGTTTTCTTAACAATTCAGATGGAGATATAAAGGCAAAAATACAGACTATGGCACCCAAAAGGTGTGGGTTCTGGTCCTAGCTCAGCCAATTACTAGCTGTATGGCCTTTAAGTACATAATTAAACCTCTCTGTATCTGAGTTGCTTCACCTCTAAAATGGTAATAGTAGTAGCACAATGTGAGGATTCAGTGAAAGAGAATATATAAAGTACTTATTACAGTGCAAGGCACATAGTAAGTGCTGGATAAATGGCAGCTCTTATTGTCCAGAGATCATTGATATGACCTGGGTCTCTAAACATGCAGAAAGAAAAAGGGAAGGCAGCTCCAGGAGTAGGGAACATACAAGAAAATGGAGATGTGAAGCCTCTCAACCTATGCACTACCCTCTTCTACCTACAACCCTAGTAACAGATGAGTTTCAGTTCTTACCATTTGGGACCTGGAGTAATTGGATTCCTTGTATAGTCTCAGATGAGTCATTTCTGCTGCTAAATATCACCTTAACTAGTATGTTGTTAGAGTGAGTCAGTGCTTTAAATGGCTTTGCATCTTTCCAGTAGTTCAGAAAACAAAATGTTTTATCTTCTAGATACTTCTACTAACTACTAGGTTCAAAAAAGGTATCCTTTTATACACGCTCTCTTTACTGACTTCAGGTAAATATATATAAGCTACTCTGAATTTTAATAAGCTGAAAAATCAGCACTTGAGGGGCCACTGTAAATTCAATCTGACATCTCAAACATGTATTAACAACTTCTGCTTCCAACCATGATGGAGTAAAAGGAATCAAATTAAACCACTAGAGAACTGGACAAAATATATTTTAAAAAATAGTTTACAGATACTGGACAACAGGCCGTGCAGGACTGTGATCGCTGAGAGAAGGGGAACAAATAAGGCAAACACGACAACTGCCCTAGGTTACTGCCTGGAGAGGATTTCTGTGCTACAGTGCAAGGACGGGGAATACAAACAGAGCCCAGTGACTTCTGTGTGTTGAAGAGACAGAGATCATAGTGTGGGGAGACCGAAGCAGTTAAAACTTATGGAGAAAAAATACCAGAGAGCTGCACAGGAGAGAGATCCAGAGGTCTTCAGAAGGGTCCCCTCGTGTCTTCAGCTGGGTATTCATCTGCTCATATACGGGGAAGAAACTACCCAAGACCAAGGAAAGAATCACTGAAAAATAAAGTAGGAAGAACTATCCCCAGAAGCACGCAACTGGACAGCAGCAGAGTGGAAAGATCTGGTAATACATGGGGCATTAATTAACGCCCTCATAAGTGTATTGCCTCAGTAGTGGGACAAAATTTGCCCTAGGCTAAAGGCTGCACTGATACTATCCTAATAAAGCATAAGGCAAGCTTCAAAAAGATCAAACTGATTCCAGTTGACTGCATCCCAGTTCAAAGTTCAATAATATTTAAAGGAATACAATAAAATCCAGCACCCAACAATATAAAATTTATAATATCCAACATTCAATAAATATTATCAAACATGCAAAGAATCAGTAAGATAGAACTCTTAAGCAAGGAGAAAAAATCAACAGAAACAGACTCAGAAATGACAGAAATCATAAAATTAGCATACAAGGACATTAAAATAGCCATTATAAATATACTTCATTTGATGAGAAAGCTACAGGAAAGATTGAACATGCTAAGTATAAACATGGAAGGTACAGAAAAGGATCCAAGGCTCAGTTTAGAAAGCTAGAGGGGTATTTTGAGAGAAGAGTCAGAGGAGGCAAGGGCAGAGAGTTTATAGGAGACCTGGAATACTGCTTTGTAACAGAGAACCAGGGAAGAGAAGGCTGTATAAAGGAGTATGGGGCCACAAGACCAAATTATGCAGAAGCAGCAAGGTGGACAAAGACTTAAAACAAAGAGACACTGTAATTGACTGAGGCACAGGCAGAGCCTACTCCAGGGGTTGCATCTATTTGCACACTTCCATACTACCAGACCAGTGGCAGACGTCACTAATTAATGACAGCACTAAGGCTATACATAGCTTCAGATCCCTTGGCTTCAGGAAGCTACTACCAAAATATCAGAATTATCACAGAAAATGAAATGTGTTTGTCACCCATAGCCTAATAACTTAAGAAGTCTGGTCTGCAGGGAATAAAGGATCCAAAGAGCTTATTTTTCCATGGAGGCTCATTATATGTGGAGTGAAGAACAAGGAGGATCCTCTTCGAACTAAGAAGTTTGTAGTCTTTGCAAAATCATGCATCTCTTAGAGGGATAAAATGGAGTAAGATTTAAGAAAAAGGCTGCACTTTCCAAAGTAGCAGGACCTCCTAAATCCACTCTGGTAAACAATGAGTTAAAGGGGGGGCATTAATTTCCTCCAACTAAGAAAGAGCACCCAGGAAAAATCCACAGTTAAAGTTATACTAAATGGTGAAAGACTGAATGCTTTCTCCCTGAGATCAGAAACAAGACAAGGATGTCTGTTTTAGCCACTTTTATTCAACGTTGTACTGGAAGTTTTAGGCAGGGCAATTAAGCAAGACAATGAAATAAAAGCATCCTGACTGGAAAGGAAGAAGTAAAACTATCTCTATTTGCAGATAACATGATCTTATATATAGAAAATCCTATGGAATGCACTAAAATTATAGCAGAACTAATAACAAGTTCAGGATGATTGCAGGATACAAAATCAACATTTAAAAATCAATTATCTTGGGGTTTCCCTGGTGGCGCAGTGGTTGAGAGTCCGCCTGCTGATGCAGGGGACACGGGTTCGTGCCCCGGTCCGGGAAGATCCCACATGCCGCGGAGCGGCTGGGCCCGTGAGCCATGGCCGCTGAGCCTGTGCGTCCGGAGCCTGTGCTCCGCAATGGGAGAGGCCACAGCAGTGAGAGGCCCACGTACCGCAAAAAAAAAAATAAAAATAAAAAATTTAAAAAAAATCAATTATCTTTCTATACAGTAGCAACGAACAAACTGAAAATGAAATTAAGAAAACCATTACACTTGTAATAGCATCCTAAAAACAAAGTACACAGGAATAAATTTAATAAAATAAGTGCAAAATATATACTCTGAAAACTAAAATACATTGTAGAAAGAAATTAAGAGCACCAAAAGAAATGAGAAGACATCCCATGTTCATGAATCAGAAGACTTGATACAGTTAGGATAGCAATACTCTCCAAATTGACCTACAGATTCAATGCAATACCTATTAAAATCCCAGTTTTCTTTGCAAAATAGACAAGCTGATCTTAAAATTCACACAGAAATAGAAAAGAACTAGAATTTCCAAAAATAATCATGAAAAAGAACAAAGTTGGAGAACTTACATTTCCCTATTTCAAAACATTAATCAAGACAGTGTGATACCTGCATAAGAATAGACCTATAGGTCAATAGAACAGAATTGAGAATACAGAAATAAACTCTAATATTTATGGTCAACTGATTTTCAACAAGGGTGCTAAGCCAGTGGGGAAACAATTCAGTGGGAAAACAATCGCCTTTTTTACATCATAATATCAATTTTTATTACATAGGATTTATGACAATTATTTTGCAATACAAAAAGATGACATTGTTTGCATGCAAATATTTCAAAACCTACACGTTCTCTTAAAAAACAAGCTCAAAAAAAAGCATTTTTGTACCATAATTCTGCTTCTTGGCTTAAAAACATTACCGTGTATTTTATGTCATAGTAATTGACATGTTCATTTTACAAATTAATCATAGCATACAGTGTTTTCACCCATATATAAAAATGAAAGATTATGAAGCAAAGGCTTCATGTGGCCATGACCTAAGTTTAGCTATAGGACACTGATCACAGCCCTGAAGCCCTCAGATCTCTCCAGCAAGTAACATCCCTTGCACACCCAGAAGTCTCCACATCCTGACTCTTGTGGTCATTATCTCTTTACTTCTTGCTACAGATTTACCATCTATTATTGTTTAATTTATCCTGTTTATGAACTACATATAAATGGAATCATACTTTATACGGTCTTTTGAGATTTGCCTCTCTCAGTCAATACTCTGTGTGGGTCAGCCTCATGCGTAGCTGAGCTTGTTCATTATCACTGTTGTTTCATATTTCATTGTATGAATATACCACAAGTTGTCAATGGTCCTATTGATAAAAATTTCTGGTTTTCACTATTACAAGCTATGCCGCTATGAATATTTTTGTTGTATCTCTCATGGTGGAATATCTAAGGTCTATAGTTAGGAATGTCATTGCTGAGTCATAGGGGTATGCATACAGGATTTTGGATTTTAGTAGATACTGTCAAATTGTTTTCCAACCTACTTGTATCACCTTACACTCCCACAGAAGTGGGTCAGACTCTAATTGCCATAGTACCAATGCTTGGTGTATCAGACACTTTAATTTTTGCTAATTTTATGGTGTAATGGTGTCTCAGTGTGATTTTAATTTGCATTTCTGATTACTAACAAGGCTGAATAAATGTTTTTTTATTGGCCATTTAGTTTTTCTCCTTTTGTACGGTACTTACTGGTCTTTCACTTATTTTTTTATTTTTCTTTTTTTCCCAGCTGTAGTTCTTCGTGTATTCTAGATATTCAACCATGTGTAATGTTTTTGCAAATATCTTTTTCCAATTTGTGACTTGTTATTATCCTTATGGTATCTTTTGATGAAGAAAGTTACTTCACTTCAATGAACTTGAATGTAAAACCTTTCCTTTACAGTTCTCACTTTTTAATGACTTGTTTAATAAGGTCGTTTCTACCCTGAGGTCATAGAGACACTCTCTTATGTTATCTTCAAAAGGCTTTTTAGCTTTGCTTTTCACATCTAGGTTTTTAATAAATCTAGAATTGATTTTTTTTGTTTGTATGATAAGGTAGTAATCTGGGAAACTTTTCTTCCTATATGGATATCCAAATGTCCCACTCCCTTTATGAAAAGTCTATCCATTCACCACTGATCTGCAATGCCTCCTCTAAGGTATGTCAAAGTCCATGTATTCCTGGATCTGTTTCTCAAATTCTGTTCCACGGTTTACACAACTACTCCAGCATTAATACACCATCTAATTTATTGCAGTATGACATCTGGAGGGGCAGGTTAGCCCATTTTGTGGTTGTTGAAGAATATCTCAACTCTTTTTGGCTCTTTCCACTCCCTTGTGTTTAAAAATCAGCTTAACAAGTCTCACAAAAATAATTGGGGGCCTCCCTGGTGGCGCAGTGGTTGAGAGTCCGCCTGCCGATGCAGGGGATACGGGTTCGTGCCCCGGTCTGGGAGGATCCCATATGCCGCGGAGCGGCTGGGCCCGTGAGCCATGGCCGCTGGGCCTGCGCATCCGGAGCCTGTGCTCCGCAACGGGAGAGGCCACAACAGTGAGAGGCCCGCATACCGCAAAAAAAAAAAAAAAAAAAAAAAAAAAAAAAAAAATAATTGGGATTTTGATTGCAATTACATTGGATCTGTGGATCAATTTGGGGAGAATTAACAGTTTTATAATATCTAATTCTCTAATCCACATATGCAGTTTATCTCTCCACTTGGGCAGGCCATCTTTACTATTTCTCAATAAATTTCTATAAACTTCAGAGAAGTCTTGTACTGCTTTTGTTACTTTTCCTAAGTATTTAATGTGTTTATATGTAGAAATGCAACTGATTTTTATACTAACTTTATATGAAGCAACTTTGCTTAACTTTTATTAAGTCTAAACATTTATTTGAAGAGTCTTGTGGATTTTCTATTTGTACAGTCATATCCAGGCAAAATAACAGTTTTGTTTCTTCTCAATTCTCATATGTTTTTATTTTTCATGCTTTACTATGCTGTCTAGGATTTCCAGTGAAATACTGAAGAAGAATGTAGACATCCTTGTCTTGTCCCTTTCTGAAATCTCCTGTAATAACTCCATAAGTTTAGTAGCCAAACCAAGGCACCAAAATTGTGGGGCAACAGACAGAGCTGTGACATGCCCATACCATTCTTCACTAGATACGGAGTCTTCTGCTTTACCCATAATGTGACCCATTAACTCTCCACTACCTCTCTGCAACAATGAAATGCTACTCTAGCTAAGGAATCCCATAAGTTTCTGTAAGTGGATCCAAATTAATGTCACTGAGACTGAACAGATCATCACAAGTGAAAACTTGGAGTGTGGTTATGGTGCCACTGCCACCGAAGACAGCTCACCTCAACTCCATGTCTGCTCTGCTAGAAGTTGCCAGAGTGACACCACTCTGGCAGGGGTAGGGTAAGAAACTGCCAACAATAGCCTTTTCAGCAAATGGTTTTGGGTAAAGTCAATATCCACATGAGAAAGAATGAACCTGGACTCCTACCTCACACCATATATAAAAATTAGCTCAGAATGCCTCAAAGACAGAAATGTAACTGCTAAGACCATAAAACTCTTAGAAGAAAAGGTAGCTGCAAATCTTTGTGACCTTGGATAGGCAATGAATTCTTAGATATGACATCAGAAACACAAATAACAAAAGAAAAAATAAAGTGAACATGATCAAAATTTAAAAAAACTTTTGTACTGCAAAGAACACCATCAAGAAAGTGAAAACACAACTAATAGAATGGCTGAAAAGTTTTTCAAATTCCATAATGGATACGAGATGTATATCTAGAATATATAAAGAAGTATTACAATTCACTACCAAAATGTCATATAATCCAAGGTTTAAATGAGCAAAGATTCTGAATAGACATTTATCCAAGGAAAATATACAAATGGCCAATAAGCAGATGAAAAGGTGATCAACAGAATTAGTCATTAGGAAATGCAAGTCAAAATTACTACAAGGGACTTCCCTGGTGGCACAGTGGTTAAGAATCCGCCTGCCAATGCAGGGGACACAGGTTCGAGCCCTGGTCCGAGAAGATTCCACATGTCACGGAGCAACTAACCCCATGTGCCACGACCAATGAGCCTGCGCTCTAGAGCCTGCAAGCCACAACTACTCAACACACATGCCACAACTACTGAAGCTCACACGTCTAGAGCCCATGCTCTGCAACAAGAGAAGCCACTGCAATGAGAAGCCTGTGCACCACAAGGAAGAGTAGCCCCTGCTCTCCACAACTAGAGAAAGCCTGCGGGCAGCAACGAAGACCCAAAACAGCCAAAGATAAATAAATAAATAAATATCCTTCTTAAAAAAAATTAGAAAACAAAATTGCTATGAAATACCATTTCACGCCCACTAGAATGGCTATGAAAAAGATCAACAGTAACAAGTGTTGGCAAGAATGTTGAGAAATTGGAGCCCTCATACATTGCTGGTGGGTGCAGCCCCTTTGATAAACAGCCTGGCAGTTCTGCAAAGGATTAAACATAGAGTTATCATATGACCCAACAATTCCACTCTAAGGTATATACCCAAGAGAAATGATGGCATAGGCCCACAGAATTAGTTGCACAGGTAATTCCCTGGCAGCCCAGTGGTTAGGACTCTGTGCTTTCACTGCTGAGGGCCCGGGGTTCGATCCCTGGTCAGGGAACTAAGATCCCACAAGCCACGAGGCACAGCCAAAAAAAAAAAGAAAAAAAAATAGTTGCACACAAATGTTCATGGCAGCATTATTCACAATAGTCACAAAGTGGAAACAATCCAAATGTCCATCAACTGATGAATGGGTAAATAATATGTGGTACATCCATTCAATGGAATATTATTCAGCAATAAAATGAAAGGAAGTACTGATTGATGCTACAACATAGATGAACCAAGAAACCAGTCACAAAGAACCACATATTTCATTTTTGCATTTATATTAAACTATAGAGACAGAAAGTAGATTGATTAGTGGTTGTCAGGGCTGTGAGAAAAGGGAAGACTGGGAGTGAAGGCTAAGGAGTGTGGGCTTTCTTTTGGGGTAATAAAAATATTCTAAAATCGACTGTGGTTTTGGATGAACAATTTTGTGAATACACTTAAAACCATTGAATTGTACCCTTTAAATGGGTGATTTTTTTTTTTACATCTTTATTGGAGTATAGTTGCTTTACAATGGTGTGTTAGTGTCTGCTTTATAACAAAGTTAATCAGTTATACATTTGTATGCTATGTGAATTATGTATCCCAAAAAGTTAAAAAAAAAAAAAGGAAAAAAAACTAGGAGAGGGCTTGAGAGTCTCATCAAAGCAGCTGGGTTGTTTGTGCCATTGCTTTCCTAAATTAGAAAGAGTGGAAATGTTTCAAAGCCAGACCCATAGAATAACTCCACTGGAATCCCCAGTTTGGAATTAGGTACTTCCAAAGCCTGCAGTGTGCTGGACCCCAACCAGCATGAAGCCAATCACCAGGCTGTCTTTTCTGATTAGAGACAATGGGTAGCTATGAGGTGTTAAAGCCAGGTTAACATATAAATATGATTTTCTGCCTGAGCAAACCTGTTCTATCTAAGTAAAATACTTTTAAACAATTATCAGAACAGGGCTACTACTCAGTGGTCTCAAAATATGAAAATGCCAGGATTTCCAAAGTGAGTTGAACAGGCTTTTGTTTCCTGAATCCAGGCAGAGAGATTTTTCAACTGTCAACACGGCATTGATTTGATTTCTCTCATGGCCCAGTGGCTACACACTGGTGTATTTCCCACGGCTAAGATGGAATTAGCAATGCAAGACCATACAGTAAGGCTAAATGTAAAGGGGTAAGTAAACACAGGGTCTTTACTAAAAACTATTGATTTGAACTTTAAAAAAAAACACACAACTGAAGTTAAGGCAAAATTTCTGCTAACTACATTTATGAAAATAAAACCCTTTCCTGAGACTGAGGAAGGGGAAGGGGCGCACACTGTGAAGTCATTCCTCAAACCATAACAAATTGAGAGCTGTGGTTTAATATGTAACCCAGATGGTCAGTTTTGTCATAATTTTACGTTTACAGTATCTTCTCTTTTTTTTCTGTGGCATTATATTTCACTTGGCAATGGTTCATATCCTGGTTTCCCTCCAACCACTTTTCAAAGGCAAAAATGTACATGACTTCATTTTGTGGTTTAGTCTCCGTATAATGGAGCATTACAGCAGCAGCAATGATTTCTTGTGACCACCTCTGGCCCGTAGTGAGATCCTTCGGGTGGTAGGATTGCACAAAGCATAATTTCACAACCAGTGAGAATGGTCATTACTTAAATAGCTACAGAGGTGTTAGCAAATGAGGACCTGAGAAACACCCACCCATCCCGCCTAAAACCCACTCTTAAGTAGCCAGAAGATGATGATGTGAACAGGAGCTCCTAATATATTCACGTTCACTCCACCATTTGCCATCCCAAGATCCAGAAAGCCTTCAAATTTGGACCAGAGCCTTACAATATGATAATTGTATTCTTTTCTTTCTAACTCTTGTGAAAACAGGTTGCTATGAATCTTGACTGTCACCAACAGTTCTTGGAATTTCTGTTAGGAATGAACAGCAGATCCAAACAAATCTAAGGATCCTATTTTAGTAAAATACTTTCTGCTTTGGAGCTGGGGCAAATAATCTCAGAACTAATTCTCCTTCACCAGTTGTGTGTGGCCAACATTGAATATCAAAGAACGTAACCTTGAAAAGCATTATCACGAAGTGGGGAGAAAGAAAGGAGGGGGGGAAATAAGGAGGCTAGATTTGGGTTCCATTATCTTTTCTTTGTAGGCAATGTACAAGGCAACTTATACACACTCTTTCAAAGAACACACTTTTCTTTATATCACAACCAAGAACACCTTGATGATCCATACTATGGAGAGTTTGGATTTTATTAATGCTTTCATGAATCCCATTGATGAAATTACAATTGTGTTAAAAAGGAAAAGAGTAGACATTTTATGCATATCACACAGAAAGCAGAAAATTAAAACTTGCAGGGTCAAAGGCAAGTCAGTTCCAGAGCCGGAAGTAACATCCTGGCCTTGTATTGCTTCATTCCAGGGCCCAGCCCACACAGGGATGGTTTCATGTTTCTAGCAGCTAGGAGTCCCTTGCCTTTGATCCATTTGCCTCTGTAAATACGAGCCTCTGATGGACAGCGGAAAAAATATTTCGAGGAATCCTGCGGCATGACGTATACTAAAAGCCTTAGAGGTGAAATATTTGTCAGTATTTTACCAGTAACCTGGTCCTACAGACCTTTTTTTTTTAACATCTTTATTGGAGTATAATTGCTTTACAATGGTGTGTTAGTTTCTGCTGTATAACAAAGTGAATCATCCATACATATACATATATCCCCATATCTCCTCCCTCTTGCATCTCCCTCCAACCCTCCCTATCCCACCCCTCTAGGTGGACACAACCACTGAGCCGATCTCCCTGTGCTATGCGGCTGCTTCCCACTAGCTATCTATTTTATATTTGGTAGTGTATATATGTCCATGCCACTCTCTCACTTTGTCCCAGCTTACCCTTCCCCCTCCCCGTCCTCAAGTCCATTCTCTACTTCTGTGTCTTTATTCCTGTCCTGCTCCTAGGTTCTTTAGAACCATTTTTTTTTAGATTCCATATATATGTGTTAGCATACGGTATTTGTTTTTCTCTTTCTGACTTACTTCACTCTGTATGACAGACTCTAGGTCCATCCACCTCACTACAAATAACTCAATTTCGTTTCCTTTTATGGCTGAGTAATATTCCATTGTATATATGTGCCACATCTTCTTTATCCATTCATCTGTCGATGGATGCTTAGGTTGCTTCCATGTCCTGGCTATTGTAAGTAGAGCTTCAGTGAACATGGTGGTACATGACTCTTTTTGAATTATGGTTTTCTCAGGGTATATGCCCAGTAGTGGGATTGCTGGGTCATATGGTAGTTCTATTTGTAGTTTCTTAAGGAACCTCCATACTGTTCTCCATAGTGGCTGTATCAATTTACATTCCCACCAACAGTGCAAGAGGGTTCCCTTTTCTCCACACCCTCTCCAGCATTTATTGTTTGTAGATTTTTTGATGATGGCCATTTTGCTGGTCCTACAGACTCTTTTTTTTTTTTTTTTTTTTTGCGGTACAGGGGCCTCTCACTGCTGTGGCCTCTCCCGCTGCGGAGCACAGGCTCCGGACGCACAGGCTCAGCAGCCATGCCTCACGGGCCCAGCCGCTCCACGGCATGTGGGATCTTCCCGGACCGGGGCACGAACCCATGTCCCTTGCATCGGCAGGCGGACTCAACCACTGCGCCACCAGGAAAGCCCCCTACAGACTCTTAATAGGCCATTCCTAACTAATTTCCTTCCCACTGTTCCTGGTCCCCATTATACTCCATTGATCCATCCTGCTCTTACCAAAAACTCAGCAGGTAACAGACAAGTTTTAAGGGGCATTTTGCAACATGAGCTTCTGAGGCCAACTCTTGAGTTATATACACCAGCAAAGTAACAGTTGACCAGTGGGTCTGTCAAAGAATATCCTCCACAAAGGGCTCAAGCCAAGATCTCATCAACGGTTCTTAGAGCGTATCAACCACAGGGTCTTTGCAACTGCTATTCCCTCAGCCTGGACTTCCTCCATCTTTTCCATGGCTAGTTCCTCCCTATATTCTCTATGCTTTCAGCTCACACGTAACCTCCTCAGAGTAGCCTTTCCTGAGAATCCCTCTTAAGGAGTTCTAACCTCCTCTCACCACAAAACCGTCTATCGTGACATATTCCTGTCATGACATCCGTAGACTCTACAATCAGACAGTCACTGGTGTCACCATGGGCAAGTCACTTAATTCTCTGAGTCTCCTGACCCTCATCTGGGTGATCTCCATTGCAAAGTCATGATGAAGTGTAAAGGGGAACAAGTTCTAGATGGAGAATTAGAGGGCCTCCATTTTAGTGTTGACTGTGCAACTAACATGGTGGGTGACTTGGGTCAGTCATTTCCCCTCATGGGCCCTCAGCTTCCTCATCTGTTCATTGGAGGTATTGGTCTCAATGAAATCTACAGGTCCTCCCTGCTCTGGGAGCCGCCTGTGCTACATCTAGACAGCCTACATGTTCATGTGCCTATCCCAAATTCCCAGCTGCCCGGGTGTCAGGCCCAGGTTAGGATTTCTAGAGGCACTTGAGCACTTCCCTTCCCTCTCCCAGACAGCACTCAATTCAACTCAATATAATACATAGTTTAATCAATGTAGGCTGTGGCACCCCACTGTGTATGGGGCTGGAAAGGTGTTTACAACCAACAAAGACGTCAGGGTCATCTGTGGTTTGTGGCTCAGAATTTAACTCCCTAAAATTGCACTATTATTTCTCTTGGAACCTTCTTGTCAAATCCAAATGTTCATCTTTGTGCTCTTCCAGTTGGTAGACTTTGTCCCTTCCATTGACACATTATGGAAACTCCCAGTCCACGGCTTCTCTTCTTGCCTCTGTGTCCTGCTCACCTTTGTGAATCACTAGACCCCATGACCCTTAGGTGGCATCGTCCGAAACTCAGTCCTCCACACTTAGTCAACTTATGAGCCCTAACCCGATGCCAGGCCCTGTATGAGGGTATAGCAATTGAAATGACCTAGCGTTCCCTGATTTGGGATTGAGAAATATATTAACCATAAAAAGTCTGTTCCACCAAGTCAAATATTGTATTGTATTGATTGTATACTGTCCTGGCAAATGGTGGCTGATTCACCACCCCCTTTCTGCCTCTCCCCCTCTCTCAGGCTTTACATTGCCTGCTCTGAAATGCTGTTCTTTTACCCACCCTTTTAGGCTTTGGCTTATTAAGTCATCATGGAATTATTTCAATTGAATTAAATAAAACTCATTGACTAAATATCTTATCTTAGACAGAATGTGAAATTTTTGCTTCAATAATAATAATAAAAAAAAGACCCTTGTGCTTACCCCCATTCTGCTCTTGCAAAGGGAGGAAAAGATTATTAAGGTGCCATCATGTTGCTAACGTTTATACCCCTGACAGTGTGCTTTCCGTGTGATATCATCGCTTTAACAATCCACAAACAGATGCTTAAACTTAAAGGGGAGTTACAGAATCCACTGACAGTTACTACCCTGATAATCTACCCAAGCAAGGCGAAAAGTGGCCCTCGTCTGACAAGTACCAAGTCAACGTAACTCACTTCTGGCTCTGAAGCCTGTCCGTGTTCAGAACTGAGGAAAACCACAGACTGCAAAATTTCAGCCTAACCACCGAATGTTACTTAGGGTGGTTTACTTATAATTGCCTGTTTGGCTTTTTTCCCCCTTGAATTAAGTGAAATTAACATCATAAAGCTTTGTAGATGGAAACTTTCTATTCATTCACAAAAGGGAAACTCAAAGGAATGGCAGGACCATTTTTCAGGCGGCCAAGTCGCCACCACGGGCCCTGACCTGAAGGGCCCAGGACCAGCGCCGAGAAGATTCAATTTCTTGGTGTGACCAAATCTTTGTCTTCTGAACCTCAGTGGACATCCAATAGGCCTGCAGAGTTGGGCTTGCACCCCTAAACGCAGAACTGGTACCGACTCTACTCTCAAAAGGGACCAACCAAGTGGGTGGGGCTTTTCTTCTTTGCCTTTACAATTTTTTTAAGTATTAACATTTAGAAACAATTATATGCCAGCTTAAAAATGATCAACTTTCCAAAAATGCCAATGTCTCCTTGAATTTTTAAAAGGAAAGATGTGCATAAAAGGGGGAAATTGCAGCAGACCAAGAAGGAGCCAAGTGAAACAAGTCTTTGAGGTTCCCCGCTGTAGCCAGCCTGAACTGGACACAGATTTCCCAGAGCAACAGCTAATCCCCACACTAGCCACTGGACCGTTGGCAGACTTGCCCTTTGGGACCAGTGTCAGCTCCTCCTTGGCTAGGCCCTCTCACTGGTGGTGTAAGAAGCACTGCCATTGGCCATAAGCCCATTGTTGAACCTTAGCTACCTGTTACTATAAACACCGAGGTTCAATATAACAGTCCTTCGGGCTCAGGCTATGGCAACAACTTGTAGGTAAAATCACCCAGTGACTTGGGGTTTCTGGTATACTAGTGACTCAATCTCCCTCACGTAGAGGAGTGGCGTTCAGCAGTGAAATGATGTTCCTGCAAGCATCTAGTCAATATCGCTTTTCTCAAGATCTACCTTTAGATTTACATTTTGCTTTGATGTGTAACAACAGGGCATTGAGGAAGTCAGAACCCAGGCACAGTCATCTCAGTTCTGTCACTGTCTGCATGACCTTGAACCATTTGCTTATCCTCCCTGAGCCCCGGTTTCCTCATCCATGGAATGAAGATGACAGTATTAATAATAATAATAATGATAATGATAATGAATGATATCCCTCCTTGCCCCCATCTCACAAGCTTTGGTAAAGATAGAAGGAAAGGGTTTATATAAAACAGCTCAGTAAAATGCAAAGGGCTATAGTAACATAAAACGTCGTGATTATTGCTAACTTCTAATAAGAAGAGTTTACAACACCTGCGTGCAAAGGAAATTCTGCTGGAGATGCGATACGACCATAGAGGAGAGGCATTATGACATGGGGAAGAGCATCTGACAGCAGTCGAGAGGCCCAAGTTCTAGTCCCAGCCCGCCCAGTAACTAACTGCATGACCTTCTCTCTGAACCCCGGCAGAACAAACAGGCTGCATTAGGTCAATTTTCAAACATTGTAGGAGCAGAACTCTTCTGTCCCATGAAACTGTAGGTGTGAGCCCAACATATCAGAAACATGGACAGCCATCATTTTCAAGATAGGAGGCATTTCTCCCACCCCTTCCCCTCAAGAAAGCCTTCAGAAGTGGATTTCCACTGAAGCCCATTTGCTTCCTCCTTGGAATGTGGTCAGGTACGGGCATGGTCTCTCTTACTGGGTGGTCGTCAGTGAAGCCTTGCTCCCTGCTCTGTTTACTCTGAAAAAAACCCCACGTCCTGCTGGCAGCCAGCCAGTCACCCTCAGCTTAACCGTCCCAGTTCTGGAAGCAGATGACAGCCATACCTCAGAACAAATGACCTGCAGAAGGCAAGAAAGCCTTGTTAACTCTTCTGATCACACCTTCAGGCTGACCCTAAGCCCATGCTGCTTCTTTAGGGAAGTCAGTCCTGAATTTTCCTGCTAACAGAGGGGAACAGGGCCTGTCTAGAAAAGCATGTAATGAAGGAATAATTCATACCGGATGGTGGGCTATGTTGGGTGATGTTTGTCAAAATCATCTGCCTAATTATGTTTCCTATAAGGGCTCATGGGAATAACTTGCTTTTCCTGGTGTGGCAGTGGCAGGGACTCGTTAAGATGTGTGTAATAGGCAGAGGGGATCCTCCGATCAAGCCCCCATAGTTAATAGCTAGCAGACTAGACCCCTGCAAGGACATGTCACCAAAGGTCACTATGTAAAGACAGGCTAATCTCTCTCTCTCTTTTTTTTTTTTTTTTGCAGTACGCGGGCCTCGCACTGTTGTGGCCTCTCCCTTTGTGGAGCACAGGCTCTGGACGCGCAGGCTCAGCGGCCATGGCTCATGGGCCCAGCCGCTCCACGGCATGTGGGATCCTCCCGGACCGGGGCACGAACCCGTGTCCCCTGCATCGGCAGGTGGACTCTCAACCACTGCGCCACCAGGGAAGCCCGACAGGCTAATCTTAAGGCAAGTGGCTACAATATTCATTTCATCCCGTAGGCCCAACCAGACTTTAATGTAGCAAAAGACGATAAAAGATGAGACGTGGTTTTCAAATTTTCTACAAGGTGGTCACAAACTTTCTGCTCAGAATCAGGCAACTTCAATGATAAAAATTTTCATTTGGGATACCTATGAACACACAAGACTGCAGCACTGAGTTCTAAAGCTTAAACAACAAGTTCTGCATTTCTTTTTCCTGAAATACAATCTTCATTTCAAATGAGGTATTTCTTGAGTCTTCTTGAACAACTAAAGAAAACGTGAAATGATTGAAAAAAGGTATTCTGTGCAGCTTCCTTTTCCCACCCTCACCTCACAACCCTCCAATAACGCATGTGAAGGTACACTTTTTACAACTTTGATCTTCCATTAGCAAATTCCTTCATGTCAAATGCACTTCATTTCCCCCCTCACGCTCGAGTTTGAAATGGTCATTTGAAATCTAAGCAGAGCCGGACGCTCAGGCTGCAAAACAGCCATCCGAGGCATGACTGCTGAATTTGGGAGGCATTTCACTGGGCAAATTTCTGTCCTTGGAAGCACTTCTTCTCAATGAAGTGAATAGAAGCTGCCTGAACACATTTGAAAACCTGATTTACCCTTTAAGATCTCATTTGATTGATCTTCCCAGTATTTCTCTCTCGAGAAAGCCAGCTGTAAGCATTAGTCAGTGTACAAAAACACCAGGAAAGATGAACAAAGAACAACCCCTGGGATGAGCTTTTAAATTAAAGGGGGAAGAAAACAAACGCTACCAAATGTCAACAGATCTCAGCATTCTCCATTAAATGCAACCACACTCCAGAGGTGGGAGCCAGGGTGGGGATAGAGGGGGTGCTGGCTAAAGACCGGAAAGCAGGGAGCTAAGAATTCCTGAGATAGATTCCTCCCACCCATCCACCCACCAAAAAAATAGCATTCCTTCCTCTTCTCCCCATCCCCTAAAATCTGGTCATCCCAGATAGAGCAGGTCTCAGCAAACACAGGTGGGCTCCTTTGCTAAAGCCAAAACAACAACAAAAAAAACGTGATCGTGGAAATGTGACATTCTACTGTAGCTGCAGCCACCGTCGGCACTGTGGCGGGACGAGCTACATCCCATGCCCTGGGTGGGTTCAGTATCAGCAAAGCTCACACCTCACTCAGAATCTGCACACACTCACCATCTACCAAACCCTGGATAAAAGCACAACAAGAGAAATATGAAAGAAAAAGGAAATGGCAAAGAATCTTTTTGGTATGGGATCTGTAACAAATTGTTACTCAGTGTACACTAAAATTCTCAGTAATTCAAATGAAAAAAGAATGTGAGCAAGGGATTTTGGATTGACTGGACCCAGAACAGCAAATATTTTGACAAGAAAACTTTGAGATATCTCATCTGTCAGAGAATCTGAAACAATGGATATCAAGTTATTGCGGTTTTATCATAAATGACATGAAAAGGCTTTTTTGACTGTCTGATCCAAGAGCCAACAGTCCTAGCATGTTGGGTTCCTGGCCAGCTGGCTAACTGACTGAATGGACAAATGGATTGATAGATAGGTGGATGGGTGGATGGGTGGGTGGGTGGATGGATGGATGGATGGATGGATGGATGGATGGATGGTCAGTCAATTGGGTGGCTGGATAACTGGCTTGCTGGATAAATGGATGGCTAAAGGGATGGATGGATGGATGGTCCACTGGGTGGCTGGATAACTGGCTGGCTGGCTATATGGGTAAGTGGATGGCTAAAGGGATGGATGGATGGATAAATGGATGATGGCTGGAAGGATGGCTGGATGAATGGAGAGATGGATGGAACAGTATGTGTAGGCAGCCCTGTATGCATGAATTGGCCCCTAATTGGTCCACCACCACCCTAAGCCCTTGGTTCCTCAAGTCTCACATTGTTTTGCCCCTGCCCCTACTCCCACCTAATATAAAGGCAATGTAGCAACAGAGGAGTTGCTATTTTACCCTGCATAGAAGGCTACAAAGGTAAGCATGATCAGAAATGTATTTGAGAAATATCACCTTGGTTGCAGTGTAGAGAATGGTGTGGAGGGGAAAGAGCCAGGGAGATTAGATGAAAGCTATTACACTAATCCCTGCAAAATAATATGAAGGCTTCAGATAAAGTTGTGGCAACAGAAACAGAGACACATGGTCAGAACTGGGACAGAAGCAATAGCATGAACAAGACTTAATGATGGATTAAGTTTGGGAAATGAGGCAGAGACCCAGGTCTAGACACTTGATACTCAAAGTGTAGTATACAGACCAACAGCGTCTGCATCACCTGGGAGCTTGTTAAAAATGAAGAATCTTAGGCTCCATCCCAGACCTACCGATTCAGAATCTGCATTTTAACAAGATGCCCAGGTGATTCGTATGCACAGAATAAAGTTGAGAAGTGCTGGTTCAGAGAGCACTCTGGTTCCTTTGAAAGCTGGCCATCCACTAAAAGACAAAACTGGGTTTGGCTTTTAACAGGTTGGAGTTATGGTGCTTGAAAGTTATTCTGCTTATTCAACAAACATTAATTGACTGCTATGGACAAAGGCTCTAGAAGACAGATAAGAAAGACAGTCCCTGGCCTTAGAGAGCTCACATCTGGTAATACAAAATTTTTTTAAAAAGACAATAGGGCCTCCCTGGTGGCGCAGTGGTTGAGAGTCCGCCTGCCGATGCAGGGGATACGGGTTCGTGCCCCGGTCTGGGAGGATCCCATATGCCGCGGAGCGGCTGGGCCCGTGAGCCATGGCCGCTGAGCCTGTGCGTCCGGAGCCTGTGCTCCGCAACGGGAGAGGCCACAACAGTGAGAGGCCCGCGTACAGCAAAAAAAAAAAAAAAAATAAAAAAAAATAAAAAGACAATAGCATGGTGAATGCCATGTTTGAGGTGTTCACAGGCTACAAGTTCACCTTCCTACTTTCATACTGCGGTCAAGAGCCAGCCAGGAGCCTGCTTGGGCAGACTCAGGCTGAACGCAGAAGACCTCTCTTCAAGCTGCTCAGCCAATGAGATGCCCATGTCATCCTTCAACTAGACACACTGATGACTTAGTCAGGACCCCGGGACTTCTTTCTTTCAAATTTTGTAGTTGGATGGACGACGTAGGAGAATATTTGACAGGGTAAATCATTGGCTCATTAGATGCTGATAAGCTATCATTTCTATCTGCTGCCTTACAGGTCACATCCTTGAAAGGAGTAAAGTCAAAAAGCTATAGACATTAAAGCAGCAGTAGCATTTGAACAATTAAACACTCTTTCAAAAACTTACTAGGTGAAGGGGGAGGGATAAACAGGGAGATTGGTATTGCCATATACACACGACTATATATAAAACAGATAACTAATAAGGACGTACGGTATAGCACAGGGAACTCTACTCAATGCTCTGTAATGTCCTATATGGGAAAAGAATCTAAAAAAGAGTGGGTACATGTGTATGTATAACTGACTCACTTTGCTGTACACCAGAAACTAACACAATATTGTAAATCAAGTATACTCCAATAAAAATTTTTAAAAAAACTTACTAGGCGGATACGGAGAGTATCACCTTGGCTCAACCACTGGTTGCCTCCATTTACCCTACCCCTTCAAATTCAGTTCATTACCAACAAGAGAGCAAAAGCCATTCAAGCCACCAGGCCATGGTCCTTATCTAAATCTGACCAGCATTTCAGTGGTTCCCTCCTGCTTGGAGAGTAACACTTTCCTCTTTGCTTTCTTCAATGCTATCCTTTCCATCTCTGTTTACTGATGTCACTAACCCCTGTTATTTGGTCTATGTGTTTTGCTCCTCCAGTGATTCATTTCTTGACAATATATTTATACTTACAAAACCACAGACTCAACTTAATTTGAGAACAGCGTATTTCTCAGTAGAACTCAAAGTGGTTTTAAGGCATGATCTGACTATCAATCTAGCATCTTCATGAGTTCAGTGATAGCAAGTATTAATTTCCACTTTGCCATTAAAGAAAGAGAAGCAGAGAAAACTAGGGGCTTTGTCCAGAGTTACTGTGCTGAGCTGGGAATGGAACCCAGTAACCCGTGCCCCAAGGGACAGTACCATCTACCACAGCCCTTCGCCATATGTAACAGCATTTGTAAATACATCACTCAGATGTACCATTAGAAAAACAAATCTCTAGGCATCAGGAAATGTCCACAGAGCTCCATACAACTTTTGCAGTGTCTGGATTTCTGCAAGAATGTAATTTTCCCCTCTAGCATCCAACACTAGATTAAATATCTTGCAAAGATGACACGACTCCTTACAGTAACTATTCCCCAGTTAAAATTCATCATTGGGTAAAGTCTTGCTCTTCACCTGCTCCACATCATCAAAGGTAAGCTCAAATATCTTAAAATTCTTCAGATATGCACATGAGCTGAAATTCATCTCTTCCTAATATATCCAGCTCAGTCTGGAAACCAGGAATATTTATAGAACACATTGAAAACACTAATAATTCCAAGTTTCACCTAACATATGCAAAAATCAGATAATATAAATCTTTTGGGGCCACTAAAACACTTCAGGCTAAAGGGAAGAGTAACGATAGCCATGAAACCATAGAAGTTGATACATTTTAGGTTTTTACATAAGTATGTTTGAAATAGTAAATGAGTCATCAATAGATACCCTCATATGTGTTCCTCTAAGATTGGACAAAAACTGGATAGAATCAATCCCTGGTTAGCCTGAGATTTGGAACATAGATACATAGATACTAATAACTACTTAATGATATTCTTTGGTATTAGAGGAAAATGGACTAAATGAGGAGCTTTTAAATAAAGCAACACATTCTGATATTAACAACACTCTCACAGTTTTTCTTTTTCTTTTTCTTTTTTTGGCTGTGTTGGGTCTTCGTTGCTGCGCACGGGCTTTCTCTAGTTGTGGCGAGCGGGGGCTTACTCTTTGTTGCGGTGCGTGGGCTTCTCATTGCAGTGGTTTCTCTTGTTACGGAGCACAGGCTCTAGGCACACAGGCTTCAGTAGTTGTGGCTCTCAGGCTCAGTAGTCGTGGCACATGGGCTTAGTAGTTGTGGCTCATGGGCTCTAGAGCTCAGGCTCAGTAGTTGTGGTGCACGGGCTTAGTTGCTCCACAGCACGTGGGATCTTCCTAGACGAGGGCTCAAACCCACGTCCCCTGCCCTGACAGGTGGATTCCTAACCACTGTGCCACCAGGGAAGTCCCTCTCACAGTTTTTCTAATAACACTTTGACATTTTACAATGAAATCAGAAGCTAAATAATGATTAAATAATACTTAAACAGCAATTTATACTTTATAAAGCCTTTTCACTTACCTTATAGCATCTGTGCCTCAGAACAATCCCGTGAGGTTTTTACAAATTTTACAAATGAGGGAATCGAGGATCAGAATGAGGTGAAGTGATTTGCCCAAAGTCTCACAAGTGGTAAGTGAAAGAGCCATCACTTAACCCAGGTCTTTATGACTCCAAATCCTAGGATGAAGATGACAGAGCTGAACTCGTGTTAATAGTCCCTACCACACCACACATCTAAAAAGGAGGACACAAGGAAACTTTCGGAGTTGATGAATTTGCCTATTACCTTGATTGTGGTGATGATGTCATTGAAACAAGAACCATAAGCCTATGTCCAAACTCATCAAATTGTATACATTAAATATATGCAGTTTCTTGTACATCAATTATACCTCAATAAAACCCCTTTTTCCAAAAGATGGAATAGCTGATTCTAGATTCCTGAGAATAAATATCTCCATTAGTAATTTGACCACTTATAGATAATGCCCATAATGTTACTTATCTTACCCTAAAACTCTTACTTCTCCTTGAACTACTATGATCTAGAGAAATCTAAGCTTTTGGACAGTAGTAGAGAAAGGGAAGAAAAGATAAATATAGGGATTTATCCTTCAGTGTACACACTTCATGGCACGAATGCATGTTTGTTCACCAGGGCTCTTGGGCTTGGCACATGCAATGGGAAACAATGGGCATCCAAACACCAAAGCTGAGAGGTGCTCTGGCTCTCCCTCACTTAGAGCCCTGATGTTGGGCTGACGCCAGTAAGGCCTTCACACCATTCTGCATGGCTTCCTCTTGTCAATCCATTCCAAACAGTCTCTTCTCATTCTTTCTACTATTATTTAGGTCCAGTTTCCCTGATTTTACCCTCAGCAACTAGTGAGGACATGTTTACCTATATATTGCAAATAAAATTTATTTTTTACATATTTAGAAATTACTTTAAATTTAACAACGAGATAAGCACCTCGTGACTCCAAGCCTGTATCTGCAGCCCTGATCTCTCAACGCACAGATCTACTGCCTCTGGGTGTCCCAACATGGTGACTCCATAGTCTCCTCAAATTCCCTGTGTAAAAAACTGGCCTCGGGGCTTCCCTGGTGGTGCAATGGTTGAGAATCTGCCTGACAATGCAGAGCACACGGGTTCGATCCCTGGTCCAGGAAGATCCCACATGCTGCGGAGCAACTAAGCCCGTGGCACCACAACTACTGAGCCTGCGCTGTAGAGCCCGCGAGCCACAACTACTGAAGCCCGCACCTAGAGCCTGTGCTCCACAACAAGAGAAGCTGCTGCAGTGAGAAACCTGCACACCACAACGAAGAGTAGCCCCCACTCACCGCAACTAGAGAAAAGCCCGCATGCAGCAATGAAGACCCAATGCAGCCAAAAATAAATAAATAAAAATAAATAAATTTAAAGCAAAACAAAACTAGCCTCATCCCCCATCCCCCTGCCCATCACAGCTCCTCCTCCAGTCTTCCCAAGCCAGAAACCATGGAGGAAATTCCTTGCCCCCAACTCTCATCCCCGCTATCCATACCCTTCAGTCACCACATTCTTTCCAGTCTTCCTCCTAAATATCTCCTGAATCCATTCACCTTTCTGCAGGCCCACAGCCACTCTCCAAAGCCAAGCTACCAACTCCTCTTCCCAACGCTACTCCACAGCCTTCCGACTGGGCTTCCTGTTGTGTGTTCTTACCCCTCTCCAGTCCCTTCTCCACACAGCAGCCAAAGCGATTTAGTTAAAACACAAACCAAAGCACATTACTCCCCTGCTTAAAATGTCTCAATGGTTTCTCTCTGCTCTCAGGATAAAGTCCAAATATGCCTTGTACCCTGCAAGGCTCTGTGTGCCCTGGCTTCTATCTAATTCTGAGATCACGGATCTCATCCCAGCCCCTAAGTACAAGCCCTACTTCTTGTAGGTATGCCTTTACTCATGCTGCTTCCTGAGATTCTACCCTGTTACTTGTCTGGTGATGGATCCTTGGGGACTCAGCTCAGGTGTCACCTCCCTCAGCAGACTCTTTCCTCGTTTGAGTCGCCCTTCTCTCCATCATCACAGCAACCTGTGCTCCCCTTTATTATAGCACTGATAACCCTATTTGTTTATTTACCTCCCCGCAGTAGTCTGAGAACTTCCCAAAGTTGATGCCTATGGCACTGCCAGCTCTGTAATCCCAAGACCTGACACAGTGTCTGGCACATAGTAGGTACTCAGTACATACTGAATGAATTAGTTAATGGGAAAGATTCCAACTTAGTCAAAATAGGTCATATTTGGGCTTCCCTGGTGGTGCAGTGGTTAAGAATCCACCTGCCAATGCAGGGGACACGGGTTCGAGCCCTGGTCTGGGAAGATCCCACCTGCTACAGAGCAACTAAGCCCATGCACCACAACTACAGAGCCCACATGCCACAGCTACTGAAGCCCACGTGCCTAGAGCCCGTGCTTTGCAACAAGAGAAGCCACTGCAGTGACAAGCCAGAGCACCGCAATAAAGAGTAGCCCCCACTCGCCGCAACTGGAGAAAGCCCGTGCACGGCAACAAAGAACCAATGCAGCCAAAAATAAAATAAATAAAATAAATAAATTTTTAAAAAATACGTCATGTTACAGACTTAAGTCAAGCTATCAATAATATGAATGGGTGAAACATTCCAATCAAAACGCATCGACTGTCAGATGGATTTTTTAAAAAACAAGATCCAACTATAGTTATCCACAAGAAACACATATTACATTTAAAGATAGAAATAATCTAAGTAAGAAGGGAGGAGAAAAGATATATCATGGAAACAAAACCCATAAGAAATATGGAATGCCTATGCCAACATCAGAGAAAACAGACTTTAATAAACGTTACTAGAGATTAAAAGGGAACTTTTATAGTGACGAAAGGAATAATGCATTAGGAAAATATAACAATCACAAATATACATGCAGCTAACAACAGATCCCAAAAACACATGAAGCAGAAACTGCCAGAATTTAAGGGAGCAATAGAAAATTCAATAATAATATTGGAGATGTCAGTATCCCAATTTCAGTAATGGATAGAACAACCAGAAAAGGATCAACAAGGAAGTAGAAGACTTAAACAGTACAATAAAACAACAAGATTTAGCAGATATCTACAGAACACTTCACCTCCAACAGCAGAATACAGTCTTCTCAAATGCACACAGAACATTCTCCAGGACAGACGATATGTTAGGATATGGAATACTCCTCAATATATTTAAAAGGAATGAATCATACAACCTATGTTCTCTGACTACAATGGAATAAAATTATAAATAATGTAAAGAAGGAAATTCAGAAATTCACAAATATGTGGAAATCAAACAATGAACTCTTAAATAATCAATGGTTCAAAGAAGAAAGAACAAGGGAAATTAGCAAATCTTTGAGATAAATTTAAACGAAACAAAACACACCAGGGACTTCCCTGGTGGCGCAGTGGTTAAGAATCTGTCTGCCAATGCAGGGGACACAGGTTTGATCCCTGGTTCGGGAAGATCCCACATGCCGTGGAGCACCTAAGCCCTTGTGCACCACAACTACTGAGCCTGCGCTCTAGAGCCCGAGAGCCACAACTACTGAAGCCTGCGTGGCTAGAGACCCTGCTTCACAACAAAAGAAGCCACCGCAATGAGAAGCCCGCCCACCGCAGTGAATCTGCTCGCAACAACTAGAGAAAGCCCATGCAGCAACAAAGACTTAATGCAGCCAAAAATAAATAAATAAATAAATAAATAAATAAAAACATACCAAAACTTATAGGATGCAGCTAAAGCAGTGCTTAGAGGAAATTACAGACAAAGTAAATGCTGTAGTTTTATTTTTTTACAGCATTTACAAAGTAAACACTTATATTTTTTTTAAAAAAGAAAGGTCTCAATTCAATAACCTAACTTTCTACTGCAAAACACTTGAAAATAAAGAACACATAAAACCTAAAGCAAGCGAAGAAAAGAAATATTATAGACTACAGTGGGAATTGAGAGTTAAGAAGAAAGAAAATCAATGAAACCAAAAGTTGGTTCTCTATAAAGATTAACCAAAATTGACAAATATTAACCCAGACTGACCAAGAAAATAAGAGAAAAGACTCAATTACTAAAATCAAAAAAGAAAGAGGGGACACTGATACCATCCTTTTTTAAAAATTTATTTACATATTTTTTTATTATATTTTTGGCTGCATTAGGTCTTCGTTGTCGTGCACGGGCTTTCTCTAGTTGCAGCGAGCGGGGGCTACTCTTCATTGTGGTGCACGGGCTTCTCATGGTGGTAACTTCTCTTGTTGCAGAACACGAGCGCTAGGTACACAGGCTTCAGTAGCTGTGGCACACGGGCTCAGTAGTTGTGGCTCAGGGGCTCTAGAGTGCAGGCTCAGTGGTTGTGGCGCACGGGCTTAGTTGCTCCACAGCAGGTGGGATCTTCTTGGACCAGGGCTCAAACCCATGTCCCCTGAATTGGCAGGCGGATTCTTAACCACTGCACCACCAGGGAAGCCCACTAATATCACCTTTAAAATGAAAATAGATTACAAAGGAATACTATGAACAACTGTATTCCAACAAACCAGATAATTTAGACAAAACGGACAAATTCCTAGAAAGACACAAACTATGGAAATTAACTCAAAAAGAAAAAGAATATCTGAATCAAACTATTAAAAAAGTGAATTCATTGAATAAATAATTAAAAAACTTACCACAAAGAGAATCCCAGGCCCAAAGTGTTTCTCTAGTGAATTCTACCAAAATATTAATACCAAGTTTCACATACTCTTCCAAAGAACAGAAGAGGCAAGAACACTTCTCAACACATCCTATGAGGTCAGTATTACCCGAATACTAAAACCAGAAAAACACATCACAAGAAAAGAAAACTACAGACCAATATCCCTAATGAATATAGATGCATAAATCCTCAAGAAAACACTAGAAAATCCAATCCAGCAACATATAAAAAGGACTGTACACCATGACAAACTGGGATTTATCCCCAGAATGCAAGGTTGGCTTAACATCAAAGAGTTAGTTAATATAAAACACCATATCAAAAGAATAAAGGGGGGGAAATACTATGATTATCTCAATAGAGAAAAATCATTTGACTAAATCTTACATCCATTCATTGATAAAAATAATAATAATAAACCCTTACCAAGCTAGGAATGAAAAAGAACTTCCTCAATCTGATAAAAGGCATCTAGGAAAAATCCCAGACATAACATCATGTTTAATGATGAAAGGCTGAATATTGTTCAGATGGTAATATTACCCCAAACTGATCTACAGATTCAACACAATCCCTAACAAAATCCTAGCTGGTTTCTTTGCAGATATTGATAAGCTGATTTTAAAATTCACATTGAAAGTCACGGTACCCAGAATAGCCAAAACATTCTAGAGAAAGAAGAAAAAAAACTGGAAGTCACACTTCCTGATTTCAAAACTAACTACAAAACAACAGTAGTCAAAGACTACGTGGTGTTTCATAAAGACAGATATATAGATTAATAAAATAGAATTAAGAATCCAAAAATAAGTGCATATATTTGTGGTCAACTGATTTTCAACAAAGGTACCAATTTAATAAAGGAAAAAGTCTTTTCAACAAATGATTCTGGGACAACTGATATCTACATAGAAAAGAATGATGTTGGACCTCCTTCTTAAAATATGCACAAAAAATAACTCAAAATAGATCATGAACTTTAATGTAGGAGATAAAACTATGAAACTCTTAGAGGAAGATACAGGAGTAAATCTTTGTGATCTTAGGTTAGGCAAAGCATTTACGAGACACAAAAGAAAAGACAGTTAAATTGGATTTCATGAAAATTTAAAACTTTTGTGCTTCAATGAACATCATGAAGAAGGTGAAGAAGCAACCCACTGAATGGGAGAAAAGTATTTGCAAAGAAAGTATCAATACAATAAAGGACTTGTATCTAGAATGTACACAGAACACTTAATACTAAAAAGAAAAAATAACAATTAAAAATGGCAAGGATCTGAATCAAAGAATACATTCAAATGGGCAATAAGCACATGAAAAGATGCTCAACACCATTACTCCTCAGGAAAATGCAAGGCAAAACCACAATAAGGTACCACTTCACACCCATAAGATAGCTGGGTGTGAATGGGCAGTGACTGGTAATGGTTTTGGATTTCTTTTTAGAGTCATGAAAAGTTTTTTGGAATTTGACAGTGGCAATGATTGCACAACTTTGTGAATATATTAAAAGCCACTGTACTGTACACTTTAAAAGGGTGAATATTATAGTGTGGAGTGTGTCTAAATAAGAAAATAACATAAAAAGTATCATAGACTTAATAAAAGTTAAAACTGTAAAACTTTTAGATAAAACATAGAAGAAAATTTCCAAGATCTAGGGCTAGGCAATTAATTCTTTTAATTAATTTATTTATTTATTTATTTATGGCTGCATTGGGTCTTCGTTGCTGCGCATGGGCTTTCTCTGGTTGTGGTGAGCAGGGGTTACTCTTCATTGCGGTGCATGGGCTTCTCATTGCGGTGGCTTCTCTTGTTGTAGGGTACGGGATCTAGGCGCGTGGGCTTCAGTAGCTGTGGCACATGGGCTCAGTACTTGTGGCTCATGGGCTCTAGAGCACAGGCTCAGTAGTTGTGGTGCACGGGCTTAGTTGCTCCGCAGCTTGTGGGATCTTCCCGGACCAGGGCTTGAACCCGTGTCCCCTGCATTTGAAGGCAGATTCTTAACCACTGCGCCATGAGGGAAGTCCCAATTCTTTTGTTAAATTGAAGTATAGTTGATTTATACTATTGTGCTAATTTCTGGTATACAGCAAAGTGATTCAGTTACATATATATATATTCTTTTTCATATTCTTTTCCATTATGGTTTATTAAGGATATTGAATATAGTTCCCTGTGCTATACAGTAGGACCTTGTTGTTTATCTGTTTTGCATATAGTAGTTTGTATCTGCTAATCCCAAACTCCTAATTTATCCCTCCCCCGCACCCTTTCCCCTTTGGTAAACATAAGTTTGTTTTCTATGTCTGTGAGTTTGTTTCTGTTTTGTAAATAATTGCATTTTTATCATATTTTAGATTCTACATATAAATTATGTCATATGATATTTGTCTTTCTCTTTTTGGCTTACTTCACTTAGTATGATAATCTCTAGGTCCATCCATGTTGCTGCAAATGGCATTTTTTCGTTCTTTTTGATGGCTGAGTAATATTCCATTGTGTGTGTATATATGTATGTATAGGTGTGTGTGTGTGTGTATATATATATATATATATATATATATATATATATATATATATATACACATCACATCTTCTTTATCCATTCGTCTGTCGATGGACATTTAGATGCTTCCATGTCTTGGTAACTGTAAATAATGCTGCTGTGAACATAGGGGTTGCATGTATCTTTTCGAATTAAGAGTTTTCTCCAGATATATGCCCCAGAGTGGGACTGCTGGATCACTTGGCAACTCTATTTTTAGTTTTTTAAGGAACCTCCATAATGTTCTCCATAGTGGCTGCACCAGTTTATATTCCCACCAACAGTGTAGGAGGTTTCCCTTTTCTCCACACCCTCTCCAGCATTTATTATTTGTAGACTTTTTGATGATGGCCATTCTGACCAGTGTGACATGATACTTCATTGTAGTTCTGATTTGCATTTCTCTAATAATTAGCAATGTGGAGCATCTTTTCATGCTAGCCAATTAATTCTTGACACTAAGTCATGATCCATGAGAGGAAAAACTGATAGACTGGGACTTCCCTGGTGACGCAGTGGTTAAGGATCCGCCTGCCAATGCAGGGGACACGGGTTCAAGCCCTGGTCCAGGAAGATCCCACATGCCGCGGAGCAACTAAGCCTGTGCACCACAACTACTGAGTCTGCGCTCTAGAGCCCGCGAGCCACAACTATTGAAGCCCATGCACCTAGAGCCCATGCTCCGCAACAAGAGAAGCCACTGCAATGAGAAGCCTGTGCACTGCAATGAAGAGTAGCCCCCACTCGCCACAACTGAGAAAGCCTGTACACAGCAACAAAGAGCCAACACAGCCATAAATAAATAAATAAATAAAATTTAAAAAACGGATAGACTGGTGGAACTCTTCAAAATTAGAAATTTTGGGCTTCCCTGGCGGTGCAGTGGTTAAGAATCTGCCTGCCAATGCAGGGGACACGGGTTCGAGCCCTGGTCCGGGAAGATCCCACGTGCCGTGGAGCAACTAAGCCTGTGCGCCACAACTACCGAGCCTGCACTCTAGAGCCCATGAGCCACAACTACTGAGCCCGCGAGCCACAACTACTGAAGCCCATGCACCTAGAGCCCGTGCTCCGCAACAAGAGAAGCCACCGCAATGAGAAGCCTGTGCACAACAACAGAGTAGCATCTGCTCGCTGCAACTAGAGGAAGCTGGCGCACAGCAACGAAGACCCAACCCAGCCAAAAATAATAAATAAATAAAATTAAATTTAAATTTTTTTCTTAAATTAGAAATGTTGCTCTGTCAAATACCATGGGAAAATGTTGAAAAGACAAGCAACGAGCCAGGAGGAAATACTGCAAGCAATACATCTAACAAAGAGTAATATTACAGAATATGTAAGTAATACTCAAAGCTCAACAGTTCAAAAAAATTATAAAACAAAGAACCCCATCAGAAAATGGGCAAATGACCTTCTACCACAGAGGACCTACAGATGGCTAATAAGCATGTGAAAGGATATTGAACATCATTAGCCATCAGGGAAAGGGAAATTAAAACCACAATGAGATATTACTACACCTCTGTCAGAATGGCTACAATAATAAAATAATGACAACACCAAATGCTGGAAAGGATGAGGAGAAACTGGATCACTCATACATTGCTTGTGGGAATGTGAAATGATACATAGTCATTCTGGAAAACAGTTTGGCAGTTTCTTATAAAACTAAACATGTGATCACCAAACATCCCAACAACCGCATTCTTGAGCATTTATCCTAGAGAAATGAACACTTAGCGTCCCTCAAAAGCCTATACAGGAATGCTCATAGCAGCTTTATTCTTAACAGTCAAAAACTAGAATCAGTCCAGATGTCCCTCAACAGTTGAATGGTTAAACAAACTGTGGTACATACTTACCATGGATTACTCTGTAGCAATAAAAAAGAATGAACTATTGCTATAAACAACAGCTTGGATGAATCTCTGAATTATGCGAATCATAGGAGGAACCCCAAACTAGCTCTCACTCCTAATCCAGAAGGACCATGGTGCCCCAGAATTCCAGACTGAAAGCCACTAGTGGCCCAGAGACCTAAGGTGCTCACTATTAAAGCTGCCAGTTTGCAGGAGACCACTGCCTCCCTCTAGGGCCCTGAAGCAGATGTGGATACGCTGCCCCCAAAGCTCTACCTGGGAGGGCAAGGTCAGAGTCACTAAGAAGCAATCTGCCATTTAATTATGGCAAGAGTTTACCTTTTTTCCCAGTGGTATTTCTCTTTCTCAGACCCAACTTTAGCTTCTGACATTTCAATCGAAACTCCTATTTCTTCACTGTTTCTACCTGCTTGAAGTTCTGGGAGAACGGCTGTTTTTTTTTCCTTCAGGTTTCTTGTACTAAGCTAAATTCAGAGACCACCAAGGTGTGTAACCAAAAGCCAAGTGATATAGCTGCGCAGACCTCGGGCCTTCTGGCACCTGTATATCTCCATCTTAGCAGGCTCCTTGGAGACAAGAGCTCCTCTGTATTAACCAGAAAGAGTTGCATCCTGGACTCAGACCTCAGCAAACAAGAAGAGCTGGATGTTTGTGGTCCCTTCTTTGCTGTAGGAATGGAAATCTGACCTCTGTGACATTCTCTAGAGATGTTCCCAGCCAAAGGTCACAATCTGAGACCCCACACCCAGTCCCTTGATCCTGGAACCAGAACCTTCCTACTATGAATAATGGTTTCATCACTATGGTTTAAAAGCAAAACAAACATGACATTCAATGGGGAGCATCACAATCTTGCTCATTCCAATCCAACCATATTTTTTCAAAGAGCAGAGATCGTCAGTGTAACTGCTAACTTCCATGCATACAAATCCTGTAGGCAGCCTTTAACTGAGCATTCTTCTGAACTCTAAAAACGATGAGCCACTTTCCTACAACAGGGTTAGGCAAGGTGCCTGCGAACACAGGACTCCCTCGTTGAGGGATGAGCTGAGCTAATTTGGCTGCATTCAACAGTCTAGCCAAGCCACATACCTTCAGCTCCCCCCAGGTCAAAAGTATACCCCCTCCTGAACAGGAGAAACTGTTGGAAATGAAAAAGTGTGATTTTAGTCTCATCCTAATAGATCTTGTGACATCCAGGTCTCTAAGCGCCTCAGTAATAATTTTTCAAGGCCATCTGGAATAAATAGAAGTCCCACTCCAAGCTGCATGTATGCAAATTGCGGCACTTTAAATGGATTTTGTCCTTAAATGCATAAACCAAAAAGCATGCAAACAACTGGATTAGAAAAGCAAGGGTTTTTTTTTTAAACCTCTCTAATTGGCATTAAGTCACCAAACATTGTCAAACACATATCACTTGCTTAATTATTTTGTGTGCACATGTGTATATCTTTATAACTTCATAAACATATAAATGAGAGGGAGATGCAGATTTAATGTACACCCATATGGCGATAAATACAAAAGCTGCCAGAAGATTGTAAAATGCTATACTAATGCTAAAATGATATCTTTTTTTTCTTTTGCTTTGCTTCCAAGTCACAAAGAACAAATTGAGAGTAGAGACACTAAGCCTGGATCCTTATGTAAAAGGAGACATACACAGAGACCTTTTTGTCCAGCAATGCAAAATGTTTTTAAATACCTTTCTTTGGCTCCATATTTCCCTATTAGTCTAATTATCTTTCATTGATCTCATAGTGTGTTTATGCATAAAATCATTTCTGCATGTCCATTAAAATTTTTATTGAAGTAATTTTTCATAAATAACCTACTACGCATCATTCACACCTATATGCTTCATTTCAACACTGCTTTAGGGCTTCCCTGGTGGTGCAGTGATTAAGAATCCACCTGCCAATGCAGGGGCCACGGGTTCGAGCCCTGGTCCGGGAAGATCCCACATGCCGCGGAGCAACTAAGCCCGTGTACCACAACTACTAAGCCTGCGCTCTAGAGCCCGTGAGCCACAACTACTGAAGCCCACACGCCTAGAGCCCGTGCTCCACAACAAGAGAAGCCACCACAATGAGAAGCCCATGCACCGCAACGAAGAGTAGCCCCTGCTTGCTGCAACTAGAGAAAGTCCGTGAGCAGCAATGAAGACCCAACACAGCCAAAAATAAATAAATTAAATAAATAAATTTATTTTTTAAAAAACACTGCTTTAATGAGTTTTAGTTGGCCTATTACAGTCATAGAACATACTGAACCACTTTCAGCAAAACCAATCACAAAAATAATAAATATGTTTGCCTCTAGTGTATATGGCAAATAGGCTCAAACAGTTTTTCAACCTTCAAGATGTTGTGGGAGTTAATCTTCTACGTAGCAAAGTCTCAGCCATGAGGCATCTGCTGAGGTGGCCATCATCCCAAGGTCAAACTCCTCTGGTTGTACTGGGCATCTTTTTACCATCCTTCCATGCCTTCAACCTAATTTCTTTGCTGCCTGCACTATGTCTGCCAGCCTGGTAGGCCCATGCTAATTTCCACATTCTCTCAAATGGCTCTTTTCTTTTTTAATTTTTATTTTGTAATTTTTTTAAAATTTTTAATTGGAGTATAGTTGATTTACAATGTTGTGTTAATTTCTGCTGTACAGCAAATTGAATCAGTTATACATATACATATAACCATATATGTATATAGATATATCCTTTTTAGATTTGAATGGCTCTTTTCTAAAGCTGCCTCTTCCAAAGGAGAGAGAATGGTCACTCCTATGGGAATTTGCTACTCTCACTTGGTTATTTCAATAATAAGGCACTTCTATTATCTTCATGATAAGCCCCTGGCATAAGAGCAGGCTTCAAGATTCATTTTCTCTGGGACCCCTCACTTGAATTTGAGAGAAAGCTTTATTTCACTGGCTCCTCATAACGCGAGATTATGTGAGCTGCCCTGGCTGAACTCATTCGCAATGCCCTCCAAAGGCTGTGTCTACACAGACCAAAGGGAGCATAAAAAGCAATGGTCATTTATAGAAACAGGCCAGGTCATAGCAGTGCAACTGACATTGCTAATTAGGCAACTGCCAACATTCCAGAAGGAGTAAGATGCTTCGGCCTCTTACAAATCTTGTGAAGTGGGTGCACCATATTTTAGGCCCACACGGGGCATAAATTAAAATACAGTTGAGGTCTTCATTTTCCTTATCTGGAAAAAAAACCCATATCTTTCCTCTAACATAACTCCTTTCTTTTCTTCCCCCTAAAACATAATTCTTCTGTGTAAATTATTGTTGAAAGCATTTACAATATCTAAATCCTTGTTTAAGAGGGGAAAAGAAGAGCTGCAGAATTTACCTTTAGAGAGTGATTTTTTTTAAATTTTTTGGCCATGCCACACAGCATATGGGATCTTAGTTCCCTGACCAGGGATCGAACCCACAGCCCCTGCATTGGAAGCATGGAGTCTTAACCACTGGACCACCAGGGAAGTCCCTAGAGAGTAATTTTTATTAAAAAATTTAAAAGGTGCTTTAAAAAATCAGTTAACATGTTGGATCCTGATATTTCCAGATAGTCACTGCAGGTCTCCATTCCACTTAGTTTGTATAGACACATAGCCGAAAAAGAGGGTAAAGGCTTCTACTATGGAGAACAGTATGGAGGCTCTTTAAAAACCTAAAAATAGAGTTACCATATGATTCAGCAATCCCACTCCTGGGCATATATCCAGAGAAAAGTCTAATTTGAAAAGTCACATGCAGGCTTCCCTGGTGGTGCAGTGGTTGGGAGTCCGCCTGCCAATGCAGGGCACATGGGTTTGAGCCCTGGTCCAGGAGGATCCCACATGCCGTAGAGCAACTGGGCCCCTGCGCCACAACTGCTGAGCCTGTGCTCTAGAGCCCGCGAGCCACAACTACTGAGCCCGTGTGCCACAACTACTGAAGCCCATGCGCCTGGAGCCCATGCTCTGCAACAAGAGAGGCCACCGCAACGAGAAGCCTGTGCGCCACAGCGAAGAGTGGCCTCCGCTCACCGCAACTAGAGAAAGCCCATGAACAGCAACAAAAGACCCGATGCAGCTAAAAATAAATAAATAAAATTATTTTTAAAAATTTTTTTAATTAAGAAAAAAAAGACACATGCACTCCTATATTCACAGCAGCTCTATTTACAATAGCCAAGACATGGAAGCAACCTAAATGTCCATCAACAAATGAATGGACAAAGATGTGGTACAATGAAATATTAGCCACAAAAAAATGAAGTAATGCCATTTGCAGCAACATGGATGGACCTAGAGATTACCATACTAAGTGAAGTAAGTCAGACAAAGACAAAAATTATATGATATCACTTATATGCGGAACCTAAAAAATGATACAAATGAGCTTATTTACGAAACAGAACAAGACTCACAGACACAGAAAACAAACTTATGGTTACCAACAGGGAAAGGGGTAGGGGGAGGGATAAATTAAGAGTTTAGGATTAGCAGATACACACTACTATATATAAAATAGATAAACAACAAGGACCTACTGTATAGCACAGGGAACCAGATTCAATATTTTGTAATAAACTCCTTATAGCTCTGTCAATTTTTGCTTTATATATTTCAAAACTATGGTATTAATTGCATACAGGCTTAGAATTGTTATCTGAAGAATTGAACATTTTATCATTTTATTCAGTGATCCTGTTTATCCCCAAAAAAGGCTTTGCCTTAGTTAATTTAGCTACATCAGCTTTCTTCTGGTTAGTATTTGCATAGTATATCTATTCCAATCCTATCTGTGTCCTAATGTTTTAGCTTTGTCTCTCATACACAGCATATAGCTAGATTTTGTATTTTCATCGGTTGTGATAATCTATGTCTTTCAACTGGTGAGTTTAGTGAACTTCTATTTATTGTAATAACTGAGGAGCTGGTTGCCAAGATCAAAGGGCCTTTTAAAAGTACCTCCATGTTTCCTGGCTGTAACCCCGTCACTCTAGTCAATTTCGAAACACTCTTTGCTTGCGTTCACTCTCTGTAGGAAGTTAGCAAAAGTCCAATGATCTCCACGAATGAATCTGAGCTGATACTATACAGTTATGGGAAAAAGTCAATTAATGCAAGGAATAGCACACACAAGCCTAATCCATTTGATGTAAACCAATGCACTGCACACGTTTCAATTGCTCTGTATTCCTTCAGAAAAGTGCATGGAAGTGATTCATTAGAACTATACTCTTCACTGGGACTTCCCTGGTGGTGCAGTGGTTAAGAATCCTCCTGCCGATGCAGGGGACACAGGCTCAAGCCTTGGTCTGGGAAGATCCCACATGCTGCCGAGCAACTAAGCCCGTGCACCACAGCTACTTAACCTGCGCTCTAAAGCCTGTGAGACACAACTACTGAGCCCACGTGCCACAACTACTGAAGCCCACACACCTAGAGCCTGTGCTCCACAGCAAGAGAAGCCACAGCAATGAGAAGCCCGCGCACCGCAACGAAGAGTAGCTCCCACTCGCCGCAACTAGAGAAAGCCCGTGCGCAGCAATGAAGACCCAACACAGCCAAAAATACATTCATAAATAAATAAATTTATTTAAAAAAAGAACTATACTCTTCACAAGAAAAAGACCAATTCTCTAAGGCTCACTAGGGCATCCCTGCTGGTAAAATTTAAAAAGCAAGCACAGTGAATAAGAAGTCCTTTTTGCAGACATTTACATCGGGAAAGAACATGATTCTTGACAATTGAGAGTAAATGAAGTGCAAATTATTCTCTTAGAATATATCCCAGATTTGAAGCTTAAATTGTGACTAAAAAAGAACCCACAGTTTAATCAGAAAAATATATTTATTGGTAATTCCCATGAGCTCATATTTGATACATTTATATCATAGGATAACAAGTTCAAAACTATTGCTAAGTTATAAATATGGAATTTATGCCGAATTTGCATGTATTGAATTTTATTTTGAATTTGCATGTGTGACTATATTTGAATATTTATAATATTCCAGAAAAAGCACAGTGGAATGTGCAAGACAGATTTATTTAGTGTAATGCTCTGAAATGTGTCAAAGTCTTCAACACTGTTCTTAGAGGCAAAATGGCAGAAATAACAAATGGGACGCAATAAGACCAACTGAATAATCTGCGAAGTCCAATACCTAGCAAAGCTAGGAAAGCTCTTCTGCCAATAAATATTTTTCTAAAGTTTAGACAAATATTTCTCTAAGCTTACAATGACTTTGTATTAGAAGACATATACCATTAATTGGATTCTTCATTACACTTTAATGGAAGAAGGAACATTCCCATGCATATCCTTTTTTTCTCTAAACTCAGTGACTAAATATCTCATCTTGGGACTTCTCCGGTGGTCCAGTGGCTAAGACTCTGCACTCCCAATGCAGGGGGCTCAGGTTCAATCCCTGACCAGGGAACTAGATCCCGCATGCATGCCGCAACTAAGACCTGGTGCAGTCAAATAAATAAATAAATATTGTTTTAAATATATGAGGGGGGGCTTCCCTGGTGGCGCAGTGGTTGAGAGTCTGCCTGCCGATGGAGGGGACACGGGTTCATGCCCTGGTCCGGGAAGATCCCACATGCCAGGGAGCGGCTGGGCCCGTGAGCCATGGCCGCTGAGCCTGTGCTTCTGGAGCCTGTGCTCCACAGCGGGAGAGGCCAAAACAGTGAGAGGCCCGCGTACCAAAAAAATAAATAAATTATATATATATATATATATATATATATATATATATATGGGGAAAAATAAATAAATATCTCATCTTATTTGGCGCAGAATGTTGGTATTAGCTTTCCAAGTGTGAAGCACATTCTTTACACTGTCAAAATAACTTGTACCTAGAATGTAGTCTCCATGGAGTCTCAACAATAAGATTCTGAACCTTACTGTATTTAGTGGCCCCTCAGATACCCAGAGCAGTTGAGGAATGAAGTGTTCTAGTCAATTTACAGTTAACCAGGGGCAATGCTATTCTGAAGTGAAACTGCTCTGCGGGGAGGCTGCTCCAGCAGAATGCACTCCCCTTCTCTCCTGGATGAGGGCAACACATGCACTAACTGATCTAAGCTCTCAGTTGTGGACGTTTAGAACTACAGCCCTTCTCCAACCCCAAGACTTTACTCTTCCAGCCAGACCATTAGTTCTGGTGTCAGTTCATTTGAAAAGAGGCTCACGAAGATTCACAATCCAGGCTATCTTGGGTGGCTCTGGCTGAGCAGAGTAAGCCTTTTATTTCCAACTGTGTGCCATTATTAATTTCCAGTTTCATTTAATTTTTAAACAGAGCACAAGCAATAGCAATCCACTCAAATATCTCTGTACTGTACTGGTATAAGAGTTTCATGGATTCCTTGGAATACGATAATAGCCAATCATCAGAAAAATCAACAGCTGATGCCTGACTTATCACCTCTGCCTTTCAGTCTGTGAGTTTATTTAGCTGAGGCTGCTTTCCTCATTAAGGACTCCCAGAATATCAAGAGGCTAATGAAATAACCAGCCATAGTTTTAGAAACCAAGAAGCAGACTGTGTAATTTATCACAGCCATTATAAAGCATCATTTTTAAAACTGTTAATATTTACTTTTACTATGAAAGTAATGCATACTCATACAGGAAATTCAAATCCTTCAGAGAAACAGGAAAAAAAAATAAGTCACTAATTGATCTATTGATATCTCGGTATTTTTCTTCCATTCTTTGCCTTTTATGCTTAGATTTGAGAGGGATAGAAAGATGATTTGCCTCTCTCCCTCCTCAACCACTCTCTCACATAATTGTAGTCATACTGGGCCCATAACTGTCTATCTCTTTTTCCCTTAGCATTAAATCACTACCAATTTTCTATACTCTGAAAAGGACATTTAAATGGTTTTGAAATAATCGCTCAAGTGGATGTACTGAGATTTCTTGAACCATTCTCCTATATGTGGATGCAGATTTTTCCGATTTGTTGCACTTATGAATAGCTCCAAATAACTTAAATAATGGTAGTCTCCTAAGATACCACTCTCATATCACCCTATGCTTTTCCCCCATGGCGCTTCTCACAATTTTAAGTAATGAATTATTTGTTTCATGTCTACCTTTCCCACTCTATGAAGCCAGTGACCACATCTACCTGGTTCCTCATGGTGCTGGAGGCACCGTGATAAGAGATATTCAATAAATATCTGTAAATAAATAAATAAATAAATAAATAAGTGAGTGAGTCATAGAAAAACATATACAGGATTGTTTTTCAGTAAAATCCCAGCAAACACATCATGGGTCAAAGAAGTAAGTATTTTCAATGTTCTCTGTTGATATTATCTATTTTATTTCGGGAAGAATTATTCCAACATAGTCACACCAACAACATATGAGAATGATGGTATGTACCACACCCTTGTCAGCACTGGATACTATCTTTTTTTTAAATAATAATGATTATTATAACAGCCACTACTTCATTTATTTTTTTAATTAATTTATTTTATTTTTGGCTGCGTTGGGTCTTTGTTGCTGCACACGGGCTTTCTCTAGTTGTGGCGAGCAGGGGCTACTCTTCATTGCAGTGCGTGGGCTTCTCATTGCGGTGGATTCTCTTGTTGCGGAGCACAGGCTCTAGGCGCACGGGCTTCAGTAGCTGTGGCACGCGGGCTCAGTAGTTGTGGCTCGCGGGCCCTAGAGCGCAGGCTCAGTAGTTGTGGTGCATGGGCTTAGTTGCTCCGCAGCATGTGGGATCTTCCCGGCCCAGGGCTCGAACCTGTGTCCCCTGCATTGGCAGGTGGATTCTTAACCACTGCACCACCAGGGAAGCCCCGCTACTATCTTTTTTTGTTTGGTGGTGGTGGTGATGTATACCGAGTTTTTTTTTTTTTTTTTAATCCAGGTTAATTAGACAGGCAAAAAGGTTTTCCTATATATAATTATTTAAATTTGCATTTCTTTAGTACCAGTGAGGCTAAAGAGCTTTTCTCTGTCTGTAAACTAGTTGTGGTTCCCATGTTGCAAATTGTCTGGTCATATCCTTTGTTTTTCTAATCAATTTGTACAAGTTCTTTATCCAGGAACGATGTCAGCCTTTTGTCTGTTTTATTTGTTGTGCATATTTTCATCGGTTTGCCATATGCCTTTTCATTTTGGCTATTTTTGGACAGATGAACACTTCTCATTTTTATGTAATCATAACTGTCGATCTTTTCCTCTCTTCAAACAGCCTTTTACCTGCCTGAGAGTTCCACATGTGAATTGCAGCTATCATTTAAATAATAATGCCAACTGTGAATTCAGACTAACTGGATTCAGAGACTCCTACATATACAACTAAGTCCTAACCTGTCCAGAGTCCCCATTCTCACTTCCTTACAAGCCTTGGCCACTAGAAGCCTAGGCAACTTAGACCGGTCACAGTTCTTGGCATCCTCGCAGCCCCAAGCAGATCGCCTTCTCAACCTCTCCGTGTTGTCAATGGTACCACCTCAACTCCAGACTGGAAATCAGGGTGGTACCTTTAACTGGACTACAGCCTTCATTTACTTTTATGTTTTTTACATCCCTGCCATGCAAGAGCTTCTCATACTCACTGGGGTTCAACCTCCTTTCTGCCATTCCAGGATCTCTACAATGAGACTCCCTAACCCTCCCCCAGGCATGAACCTTCTCAGGTCTGGCCAGCCCTGGCTAGGTGAGGTGACTTGACCTCACGATGCCATGAGGATGCCACGCCCACCCACAATGCCTCCTTTCTTCTAAATACAACCCACCTATTCCTAGAAGCCTTTCCAAACAGATCTCTCCTTTTTCTGGCCTGCTCCTCATACTTTAGAAAGGAAAGGGCCTTAGAAAGCATCTCCTTTAAATCTCCCATTTTACAGAGGGGGATGGACTTGCCCCAAGTCACATGCTCCTCCCCACCCCCCCATCCCCCATCTATACACGACACAGTTCTGCATTTTACCATCTAATCTTAATGAACTTGAGGCTAAAGATGGTGACCTTGGCTTTTTTGGATTTGTCTAGGCTCTAATCTCCCCCAACTGCTAGCACTGGGCAGAGGCCATAATACTTACTCCACAAAGTTGGCTGATTAGACCTAAACTGTTATATAAACAGATGGACTTTTCTCTATTTTTAAAACATATTCTGGTAAAGATATGACATCTTAAAGACATTATTGATATTCAAATCATTTTCAAACAAAATCCATCTTCTTTATTAAATATCTAAAACACCAAATTATTCTGTTCTACTGTAAGCTCTGTGAGAGCAAAGATGACACGTCTTCCCTGGAATATAATGGGCAGTTTTGCAGAATTTTGTTTAACGAATGACAGAGGGAAGAGGTGACGATTCTTTAATGTTATTTCATGCTACTTAAGTTGATGACAGACATCTAGAAAAGACAAGCTCTGACATTCTTATTGCCACGTAACAGCACTAATCTAAAATTACTATTAACAATATCTAATTCTGAGTACCTTTTTATACCACCTTGAGAACTTCGAGCTTTGCTGGGTTGCCAGCAACATGTTTGCCATCTGGGCAAAGATGCTAACTACTACAGCTGAAGTTCTACAGATGTTATCATGGTGAATTTCTCACCTTCTCCTGAAAAATACGTGGCAGGGGAGTAATAACAGCTCTTAGTGTCCTCTTAGCATCCCCAGCTAGGTGAAGCTACCCCTATGAGAACCCAGTGGCCTACAGCCTGAAGGACCAGAAGGACGGCATTGCTGCCTGGATCAGTCCACTCACTCGCTGCCTTGCCCTGTACCAAAGCCTGTCATGTTGTCCTGCTTCACTGCAGGAGGGAAGGAGTGGAGCATGGGCATGTGAGCCATGAGCAGTCTTGTGCGCTACGGACTTCTTGCTAAGACATGGTTCTATCAAAATGGAGCCACCTTGGGAATTCCCTGGCAGTCCAGTGGTTAGGACTCAGTGCTTTCACTGCTGGGGTCCGGGTTCGATCCCTGGTCAGGGAACTAAGATCCCACAAGCCGCACACGGCCAAAAAAAGAAAAGAGCCACCTTTAAACGAGAAAGGGAAAGAAAAGGAAGCCTTTACCACAGGTATTAAAAAGGAGTGACCACAAAGAAGACAAAAGAAAGAAAGAGAAAAGGTTATGCTCCATGTAAATGCCTTGTAGTCCTTTCCTGTCAGTGATAGCCTAGTGGTTTCTAGGTGACGATTAATTACTCTTCCGTAAGACTGCTGCAAAATGTAGAGATACTAAATGTCTAGGATGCAACGTGAATATGATGATCAGATTCTTTGACTTGGGTAGCCATGGAACCTGACCTTCCCCTGCCGCCAGCTGCCGCCCGAGTGTGCCAGCCAGCACAGTGCCTGGGGAAGAAGAATGAGGCTGGTGCAGTTTCTTGGTGCCCAATTCTGAGTTCCTCCCACAGCCCCATTGATGCACTAGAGCTGGCTACAAACGGAGGGAATTTGGCCTGGGAAAAGCCTGCAGAATTTGGGAGTTTGAAGAGCTGGTCAGCAACCATGTTTTGACACATTTTCAAAAACAGTCTTGGTAATTCTAGATTGAGCAGGACCTTTCTCTGGCCCCTAAACAACAGATGCATGAAATGCAATTGCTAGGTTTTTTGAAAAGAAATACGATTCTTAATAAACAATTTGTGCCTTTTGCCAGCCAAGCACTCTCTCTCTTTGTCCTCTCCAGGCAACGTGATGGCAGCCGTTTCCACTCAGCCGTTATATATCACTCGAGCACTTCACCATCCGCTGAGGCAGGGAAGCATCTCGAATGTAGCAGTGGGAACAGAATTCAGGTCTTGGCTTGCAGCCACGGTGGCCTCTCGTGCGCCACCCCCCCAATGTGGATGGATGGCTGCGAGTCAAAAGGTGGCCCTTGTCGCCGCTGAGGCCTCTTCCTGATGCTTAGTCACCAGGTCCCCAGCATCCTCCCATCCTTCTCAGCCTTGTAGCGATTTCTGACTAGGCAATGAGAGGCCCCTTTGCCACGAGACCTTCTCCTGGTGAGCAGAAAACCTCAGGGAGGTAGAAATGTGTTTTTTTCCCAACGGCTGCGGCAACCCTGGTCCAATCACTTGTTCAAACACATGTGTAAAAATGCCTGGAAACGGTGATGATGTAGTTGATAACAATACCAGTTAACATTCACTGAGTGTTCATTTTGTGGTAATGACTCACATGAAATACCTCACTGTGCTTTCACAAAATAAATAAAGAAAATTTTAAAAAACCTTGTTCATGGAGTCACAGTCAACAGAGCAAGGGCTGTGGAAGCAGCCAGAGCTGCAGTAAGGTCCCTGCTGTGTCACTGAAGAGCCCAATGACCTTGAGAAAGTCCTTCAACCCCCTTGGGCTTCTGTCTCATGGGACAAATGGGGAGACTTTTGCCCACTCTGCCTTCCTCCTACACATAGTGCAAGTTTACAGAGAAATACCAGAGATAAGGGATGGAAAAGCTCATCAGAAACTGGAATGCACTCTCCACAAGACAAGGCTGGGACAGACTCTGGTCCAAGGTCATACAGCTGGTTCATGGCTGGCCTGGAACGAAGGCCCGGGTGTCAGAACTCCCAGGCCAAACAGACTGAGCTGCTGTTCTGCTCAGCTCAGTGGCGCACAGAACCACCAGCAGCTGGCATGGAAGCCTGCTCTACACAGGAACTCCCCGTGGCTGACTTTCACATCTCCTCGGCCTCATGCATCACCACCAGCAAAGCTGCCTCTGTCTAAATTTTCAACACACACACACACACACACACACACACACACACACTCTCTCTCTCTCTCACTGTCACACACTTGTACATACCTTCTCTCACACAGATTATCAGAATTCACAGAACTGGTCCTGTAAGCAGGGATTTGTCAACATCCTGGGAAATTCTGGAACCCTCCGGCTATGACTACTCTTCAGGATGAAGGTTTCTGGAGGTAGGTAGGAATTAAGGAAATAAAAGAAATGCCCTGGGGATAGCCATGTGTTTCTCTAGCAAATTTTATTTCATTTTGGTGAATACTGTAAGATCCAGTAATTCTGACTCTTTAAAAAGTGGTTTTTCTTCTGGGCTTCCCTGGTGGTGCAGCGGTTAAGAATCCGCCTGCCAATGCAGGGGACACGGGTTCGAGCCCTGGTCCAGGAAGATCCCACATGCCGCGGAGCAACTAAGCCCGTGCACCACAGCTACTTAGCCTGCGCTCTAAAGCCCGCGAGCCACAACTACTGAGCCCACGTGCCACAACTACTGAGCCCGTGTGCCTAGAGCCCGTGCTCCGCGAGAAGAGAAGCCACCGCAATGAGAAGCCCATGCACCGCAACGAAGAGTAGCCCCCACTCGCCGCAACTAGAGAAAGCCCTCACGCAGCAACAATGACACAACACAGCCAAAAGTAAATAAATAAAATAAATAAATGTTTTTAAAAAGTGGTTCTTCTACTAGACTAGATGGCACTGTGGTATCACCCTTTTGATGATCAAGAAAATCTTATTTCATTTCAAATAATTTTGCTTCCATTGGGGGCCATCCAAGAGGCTGAACCCTCCCCTTGAGGGGGCCTGGTTATCTTATGGTAAATTTCTGAAGTAATCTGCCAAAAGACCAGATACACAATCAAGACCACAATAATAATGTGTGTCTACAGATACTGTCACACCCTGACCTACAAGTCCAAAAGGATTTTAAAAGGCACATGTGCCCTGAGGAATTCCAAACAGGGCCGGGGAGTCCATAGTGGCCAAGACTTCATTTTTACTCCTATGCCACAGCCATGGCTGTGGAATTCAATTTTTGCCCTCAAGAGCTTTTTACATCACCACCCCTCACAAAACCTACAGGCTCTATCAGCAAGAGGGATTATTTTCAATATTGCCTAACTGTTTACGAACGTCTTAAACACCAGAGTCTTGTGGTGACAATGGCTTACACAATTCTCACAACAGATTGAGACAGCAACCTTCCTAGGGTCAAGGTTCTCTTAGGTCGGGGGAAAAAAAATAACGGTTAGTGCTGGAAGGGAAATGAAAGTTCAACAGATTCTCCCAGAATTCCAGCATTCAAAAAGGACACTGTAAACTGAGGGAAGGGAAAGTGAGTAGGGGGTGAGGTTTCCTCTAAATCTCAATGGTGACCAGGAAGTTGGAGGGCTCCATTCGTCTGGGGCTGGACAGAAGAAACTGCCTGGCTCTTGCATTCCAAGAGGCATCAACAAAATATGGCCATAGCCCTCATCATGAGGGGCTGGGGAGGCAGAGGAGGGAGTGGGGAGCCTGTCCAGGGAAGCAGCCTCTGTAGCAGCAGCAGCAGCCTCCAGGACCCTTGTGGTCACCTCGCTGAGGAGACAGAGAGCATGGCCATGTCAATGAGACTCAACTTGTCCATTCCCTGGACTGCCTGCCACAGCCCACATCTGTTTTAGGGAGAGTCGCAGAATGGGAGCCCTGACTGGGGCAACTGCACCCCAAAGAGTCCTTCCTACACCCCCCTTTATGGCACTCCATGACCTCCAGCAACTGGGCATTGCAGCTGGCTGCAGGAAAATGCCCTAGCTACAAAAGCAAGTGGCTTTTCATAAAACAGCTCTTTCCGATTCAGCCCTGCGTTCATAAAGTTGCCTGGCGGCGCCCTGCTCTGACGCTCAGAGTTTGTAAATCAGGAGAGGTTTCCCAAGACTGAGCCCCACACGGGATCCGGGGCAGCGTTCCACCTGCCCTTCGACCCGCGGGGTGCCCCTCGCACTCGCAAAGCGCCGCTGATGCCCGGCGTGCAGCCAGTAGTGCGGGGCGCAAGCTGGGTACCACGAGCTCTCTCTGGGTGCCCGCAAACAGCCGCAGAGGGACATTCATTCGCCCAGGGAGAGCAGAGCCAGTGGAGAGAACGGAGGAGGGAGGCGACAAAAGTCAGGAAAGAAGAGAAAGAACAAAAAGGGTTAAAGAAAGAACGAGAAACAAAGTGAAAGAGGAAAACGGAGGGAAGAGGAAAGAGAGAGCGGCCAGGAGCTGACAAGATCCCAAGCACGAGAAAGAAAAAAAGGCAAATAGAGGAAGCGAGGGGAAAGGCGGGGGGAGGGGAAATGCGGGAGCGGGAAAGAAGAGAGCGAAAGGCGGCTTGGAAACCTGGGTGCGGCGAAAAGAAGCGAAAGGCTGGAGGGGCTCAGGGACGCTGCACTCAGAGCGTAGTTCTTTTGGGCCCTCCAGTGCGGAGTCTGCGTGCTGTACCCTGTCCCGGCGGCGGCCGGGGGGCGCTCGTCCCGGGCCTCCTGGCCGCTTCCCCAGCGCGCACTCCCAGCCGACAAGCAGGCCAACCCGCGGGCAGAGAGAGGAGCCGTCCCAGGTCGGAACGGACGAGCTTCCTGCAGCCGCCACAGCGCCACGAGCGCGCGCGCCGGGGCGCCACCGCACGGGCGCCGAGGTGCTCCCTGGGTCGCCGGCAGCGGCTAGCCGCGCCTCCCGGCCCTCCGCCCACCCCGGCCCGGGTCCGCTCCCGCGCCCCAGGGCCCCGCTCCGCCGCGGGCGCGCACTCACCTGGACGGTCTCAGCCTGGCGTCGCGCTTGCCGTCCACCACGGCGGGCACGCAGCTGGTGAGCTCGGTCCAGTCGGCGTGCAGTCCGCAGCTCCAACCCGTGGAGAACCTGGAGAAGAGCCAGGTCTCCCGCTTACCCGGCCGGTGGCAAGTGCATTTCTTCTGACCCACGCGGCATTCGCACGGTTGCTCCAGCTGGATGTTGCGCACCAGGTGGCGGCCGAAAGTGGTGCCTCCGGTCTTCTGGATGTGCAGGAACACGATCAGGTCATCACCCTTGATGTCGAAGTCTACCTTGCGCAGGAGGTCGCCGCGGCTGAAATTGTAATGGGGCACGAACCTGGCGGAGCTCTCATCCTCCGAGCGGTACGGGTCCGGCATCGGGGAGCTGAACGCCTGCAGGCGGAGGAGCTGGCATTCTGTGCCGGGGCACACGTATTGGAGGACGATCACGGCAAAAAGGAAGAGCATCACCAAAGCCAGCAGCAGCTTGTTGGATTTCTCATCCATGTTCCCGACGCTGGGGGAAACCCAAGCTCCTTACGTCAATCCCGCAGCTCAGCCCGCGCTCGCCGTGCGCCCGTACCGCCCCCCTCCCCCTGGCGCCGCCGTTGCGCCCCTTTCCCCCTCCCCTCGGCACCGAGTACTCCACCGCGGCGGCGGCGGCGGTGGCGCCCTTCCCCGCTTCCTTCCTTCCCGGCAGGCTCAGCGCTGTGGCTTCTGCCGCACACACCCCCCTCCCCCCGACTCCTTCCCGCTGGCCGCCTGCCCTCTCCCAGCGCCAGAGCTCTCGGAGCCGCTTCGCGGGGTTTCGTACCCGTGGGACCCCGCCTGACCCGGTTGCCCCACTCCTCAACTCATACCACGGGTCCGAGCCCCCGCGCGTCTTGTTCCACTCTCGGTGGCTCCGTGACTCCCATCCCCATCCTGCTTCGCTCGCCGGACTCTCCCGGGCGCTTCTGCCCCCATTCCCCTTGGCGCGCACGCCGCCGCCTCCTCGCCTGCCCGACTCTCGGGCTCCTTCCCCGTGCGCCCCGAAGCCCTGCTCTTGCCCGCAACGGGCTGCCCACCTTGGGGGACGCCTCAAGGGAGCTCGGAGCCAGGCGTTCGGAGTTACCCTGGGGGAAGGGGGTCCGCCGGCAGCCCGACTTGCTAGCGGAGACGCTGCGCTACGGGTGCCCGTGGAAGCGCGGGGAGGGAGCCGCAGCGTAGCCAAACGCGCGCCGCGCCCCTCCAGAGCCCCGGAGCCTGGCCGCCGCGGGCCAGCCGGAACTTTGTGCCTTTCTCTCCCTTCGAGGCTGCCTTCCCTTCCCGCACGGCTCCCGCGCGTCCTGGCCCGGGAGCGCGAGTCCCGCTTTCGCCTAAAACGTACCTGGCCAGGGGACCGAAAATCTTGGAGAAGATCGCGCCGAGCACGTGCTTCAGCGAGTGGCCCAGGGCGGCCAGGCCCCGGGTGAGCAGGGCCCGGCAGAGGGAGCCCAGGTCCCAGCGTCTCCTGAGGTCGTGCATCCGCCTGCGGCGGCCTCGGGCCAGCAGCGCGAAGAGAGGGGCGCGCGCGTCTCCCGCCAGAGAGGAAGAAGCCTTTAGGGGCTCGTCCAGGAGCGGCTGGGAGTTGAATCCGCGAGACACACCCCTAGGAGGGCCCGCGCGGACTGAGGCGGCGACTGATCCGGGCCGGCTTGCTGCCAATTCGGCCTCTACTCTGGAATGCCGGCGGGGACAGGTGGTGCGGGCGGGCGCTTCTCGCTCCGGTTGCAACGGCGGCCCGAGCGCCCGGGCTGCACACGCAGGCAGTGCCATTACCCCCTTGAGGCAACTCAGGGTACTAAGGATCTGGAGCGAGCCTGAATTTATGTAATAATGCCTCACGCCTAAGAGCTCAAACCACTTAACAAGCAGAGGACCTGGGTTTTCTCCTGTCTTGGGGGACGGAGGTCACTCCAGTGAGCACATCAGTACACTTTGGCCTGTAATTTCAACCTCCCCTAAAATAGCAAAGGCGCAAATTGGACCTTTTCCCCTCTCTCCTTGCCAATTTCCATTCTCCAACGGAAGCGGGGGCATTTTCTGAAAAGGTAAGTCAGCATGAAGGAAAAGCATGACCAAAAAACGTTTCAGAATGGGAATTTGAGCTTTTTTACAGCAGGGACTGGCCCTTACTCCCCTCTTCTTGCTCAATCCTCAGCATCAAGCCCTGTGCCTACAGGAAGCCTTCACTCATATAAAATGTATTAAAAGGAACGTACATGACTAAATACTACATCAGAGGGGGGGCATCTAATCCAAGGTGATGTGACAAATGAGGAAACTGAGGCCCAGAGAGGGAAAGGGATGTGCCCAAGGTCACACAGCAGAGCCTCAGCGTTTGAACCCAGGAAGCCATCCATTTCCTAACAGCACCTTTTCTAATACATAGGTGCAGACCATCCTCAAGCCAAGTGTCCAAAAGGCTCTTTTCAGATGCAGGACCAGCAATGTAAGGATTAGCAAGAAAGGAAGGAATGTCCCTTTAGGACAAGGTCCCCAGGACTCAGAACGCAAGACCGTTCCCATCCGGTTGCTCGGGTGGAGCTTGCTGCATACCGGGAACTGGTATTTCCGTGAATGAGTGCCCACTGCTATCTAGTCCTACCGCTGCAGAAGGAGCACGGGGTGACAGCAGTGTCTCAGAGCAGCGCTGTCTGGGAGGTGGGGGCCGGTGAGATGAGTCCCCCCAGAGACAGCCTCTCCCACGATCTGCCTCAGAACATTTGGGCCCTCACTGGACCCTGCGCCATCCCTCTTTTATTCTCTCTGCGTAGTGAAGCAGCAAGCGTTGGTCTGGGGGTCCTGAGTTTCTGTCGTTTCCTTGCTGGGCAGCCCTGGGATAATGACCTGCCCCTCCTGAGCCTCAGGTTCCTCTTCCATAAAATGGGACTAATTCCTCCTTTTTGACCCTCTGGGTCACTGTGAGGATGGCCTTTGGGCAATTCCAAATATGAGGCAGTGTTTACCTGCTGCTCTAAGTTCGGAGGTGCTGAGTCACGGGCCACTGAAGGCAGGGGCTCTTCTCAGGCGATTTCACAGCTGTGCCCCCTGCCCTTACCTCCCCACCCGCCCCAGATATCCCCAGTCCTGGCTGGACTTCCACATGGCCCCCAACCTACCGGGTACAGTGAGAGACCCTTTGTCTGGCTGCAGGCATGAGGGATTCTTGAGAAACCTGCATTTCAGGCATTTTCCCTGTCTGGAGCATCCTGGGGGAATACTCTGACGGATGAACTTATACTAAGGAGCCAGATGCAGCAACTTACAAGGTAGAACTCCCGGCTTCCCTGAGAGCTCCCCTGATGCCTCCCAGGCTTGTAGGACATGTCTGCGAGGGCAGGTGACAGGGGAGCCACGAGGGTCCCTCAGGAGCTCAGCCTGCCAGCTGTCCCTACCTTCTCCCGGGCCACCCATTCAACCTCTTTGTTCTCTCCAGTATGTGGCTTTCCTCATGGTGCCCTCTGAGGACCACCACCACCTCCCCAACCATTACACCATCATAATGACATTCAGTGGATCCCCAGAGAAACACTTCTGGAACAGTGGGTCACACGTTCATGCCCCCAGCAACTAACTTTGGAGTTTCTGCTCTAAGAGAGATCGGTGGGACTGGAACATGGGGAAGCGCCTTGGGTGGGGGTGGGAGAGTGGTAACCAGTACAGGGAACAATCAGGACTCACTCACGAAGAGGAACACAAACACATTCGCATACAGTCCGACTCTCAGAGCAAGGGGCAGTAAGGTTGGTGGTTTTGCTCTGTGCAAAGAAGGAACAGGAAGGGGCTATAAAGTCTGGTTTCTGAGATCAGATATGTCACTAACAATCTAGTGTGAATATATACACCAGCTCACTGGAGGCTATTTGCATTTACAAGCCTTTCCTCCACCCTCATGCTATAAGAAAAAGAAGTGAATCTCTCATGGTGGATTTCATATATCAGGGTTCCTAAAAGTGGGAAGAAACTTTGCGGGGCAGTAGGGGAGCCCACAAGTCTCAGAGGACCCTTCCTGGGGTGAGGAGGCTTCCTGCTAAGAAGAGGGAACTCTTCCTGTGTGTGTCCCAAAGTGCCACGGTCTCCTGAGGCCAGGCCTGGACCTTGGCAGGACGTTCCGAGACCTCTTGCAGCGCTGGGCTAGGCCCACCTCCCAGGAACCAGTTCCTCTCAGGAACTGAATAACAGAGATCCTGATACTCTAGAAATCAGCCCTATTTTGGAGATTGGGGAGGGGGGCAGAAGAGGAAGCAAACTGGCTGAATTGTCAGGTCTGTGGTTTTGCATCTCCTTCTTTCTTAGGGCAGCCTGAGTTGCTGCGTGTGTGTATATACTTGGGATTCAGGACTTGGAAGGTGAGGAGGACTCCGCAGTCTGATCAGGGCTTCTGGTTGTCTCCACAGTGTGGTGTGCTTTTCATTATTTTTCCAGAACCTTGTCCTTCCATGGTTTCCACAAAAGGTTGCCAATTCTGGGAGCATAAAGGTCAGGCTGGCTTGCATACTAAGCAGTGCGCTCCCAAATATGCATTTGGTTTTGCTGGAGTCTGAGAGGAGAGCAGGAGATGGCTGAGAAAGCGCTGGCCTGGGAGTCCAGCAACCTGGCTTCTTGTGTTGACTACTGCGAACGAGACCCTGTATTGACCCCGAGGAAGATACCTGTTCGCTCTTGGGCTCAGCTTCCCTATTTGTAAGAAGGCAAAGTCCGTGTTGTGCCTTGAAGGGCATTTTCCTGCTCTCACATGGTAAGTCACACGCTTTTCTTGTCTTTCTCAGGGCCAAAGTGCTCCCAAACCCTCAGCGCCTTGTTGCAGGGGAGAGCGTGGTCCTCCCTGCTTTCTGTGACACTCACATGGTGGGGAGGGGGGTGGGCACCGGGCCATCAGCAGCTGGACTTGTTCTGAGCCTATGTGGCAGGGGTGACAGCAGGGTCCCCTGTTCAAACTGAAACAGAAACAGTGAAAACTCAGTGTCAAAGCAAGTGCTGCCATTCTTTATACAGAGCATAAAACACTAAAAAAATAGGCTTTCCCCTTATCCTGAGCATTCACCTCAATGCTGTCTTTCCAGCTGTCGCTAATTTAAAACAAAAAAAAACGCTCATACTCTCAATTATAGGTGATTTTTGTCACGAAGATTGAAGGCATGCAAAGTATCGAGTCACTTCGTTGCTGGTTTTATGCGTCTCTCCAAACTGAATGAGCAGCAGTGCTTCACGGAAAGCGCTGCTCTGAAATTCTAGCTTTAATATTCTAAACAGGTTGAGTGTGTTATAGACAGCACTCTCAACCACTGTCTATTTTTCCCCCACGAAGCATTGACTTGTATTTGTTTAGCTTTAAAATAAAAAAGCCATGGGGCTGAAGGAACTAAAAGAGGAGGAGGATGCCGGGGTGAAGTGTGTGCTGAATGAACGTGTGGTGCAAAGGCAAGAGAAAGAAGCACTGGACCAGGGATCATGGTCAACTCTGAACATGCAGACCCGTGGCTGCCCTTCTCCTGATGGGGGCTGCCCACCATTTCCCTGACAGTGACACCACCACTTCTCACTGACAGCCAATGGAAGAGTCAGTTCAGGCAGGGCCTTGAAAGCCATGGTGACCCAAGCCCTGGCAACCACCATAGGCAGCAGGTCAGACTCTGCTCCTGTGACAGTCACATCACTTCTTTGGGCCTCAGTCTCCAATCTTAGAAAATAGCCTGACCAGGTACCTTCCAAAAGCTGGCTTAGGGGTATAGTAAAGAGGAAGCCAATCTGAAATGAGCTTTTTTTAAAAAGGAGAGAGCACAGGCTTGGAGAGCTCATCACCCTGGGGTTTCATCAGGGTTCTCTGAGCTCCCTCAGAGCCTCAGTTTTCTTATCCGTGAAAATGGGGCTGTAACAACCTCCCTGGGTTGTTGTATGAGTTAACAAAAAAAATCTCTGGGGAGCACTCAGTCTAGTTCCTAGAAGGAGTAGACTTGAGTAAATGTTCCTTCTTCTTCCCTTTTGACTCTATCTTTGGTTTGAGCTCTTGGCTGCATTTCCCACAACAGTAACATACACACATTTAATGACAGGTGTCTGGCTTTGCCTCCACCCGTCTTCTTTACTTGCTATCTTTTCTCACCCTCCCTCCACACCTCTCCAGTGCTCTCCTGGCTGGTGTCCTCTGGAGGAGGAAAGCCTCTGATCCGTTTAATCGCGCCGAGGAGTGGGACATGTCCACGTGACCCCTGGCAGGAGACATCTACAAAAGAGGAAGAAGAGGGCAGTGCTTCTACCAAATGTCAAATAGCTAGCTAGTGGGAAGCAGCCGCATAGCACAGGGAGATCAGCTCGGTGCTTTGTGGCCACCTAGAGGGGGGGGATAGGGAGGGTGGGAGGGAGACGCAAGAGGGAGGGGATATGGGGATATATGTATATGTATGGCTGATTCACTTTGTTATACAGCAGAAACTAACACACCATTGTAAAGCTATTATGCTCCAATAAAGATGTTAAAATAAATAATAATTTTTTTTTAAAAAAGAGGGCAGTGCTTTACCCCAATGAATGATCCCCACCATAAGACACGATGAAACATGCATAACAGGCCAGTGGAGGAGATGCTTGGGAAGCTGAGGTGGAGTAGAGTGAAGAGTTACAAGTATGTGCAGAACTTACAGGGCCAGCCCCACTGTCAATTATTGACTCTAATTTTCAACTCCGTTCACTTCAAAAGTTAATGGTCGATCTGGCCAGAGCAGTTTCGACTTGTTCAGCTGAGCAAACCACAGCGGTCAGAAAAAACACAGTCAGTTTCGTGTTCGATCTGTATGAGCTAGAGCTGGGCCGCCAACACCCGTTCGCCGTGGCCGAGTAAAAAGAGCACCAAGCTGGAGCCCAAGAAAACAATGTTTGAGTCTCAGTTCTGCCGCCAGCTCACTATGTGACCCTGGGCTAGTCTCTTGACGTCTCTGGGATTTAGCTGCTGACCTTGGTAAATCGAGGGCCTGCATTAGATGATGCTGAAGGCCCGTCCCAGCAGGGACTTGCTGTGATCTAAGCTACGCCAGCTACTAAAAGAGCTGAGGAGGGACCCCACTTTGTGTGGGCAAAAATGCACTCCCGAAGGTGACCCTCCAACTAGTGGCCTTCCGGGCTTCTACTGACTTGGAAGGTGAAGTCAAAACTGAAGGACTGGAGTTGCCGCCTTTCTGTCTTCAGTTTTACGATGCTTCCCTTGGCCAAAAACACACTAAATCGTCTCGGAGTTCGAAGCATTCAGCAAACAATGTCAAGGCAGAACCACCAGAAGCAGGTACCTGATTTCCATGACAAATATGGTAATGCTGTATTAGCCAGTGGAGCCACTTTCCACGTTGCTGTATGGGCATATACAGCAACACAAACTGGAATAGAATGGAACCTGTCCCGTTTGCAGTCACCCCCAAAGGAATGGAGAGAACAGTAATCATCCCAGCTGGTTTAATACTGAATTGTTTCCAAAGCAACTCATAATTGATGCCAAGTAAAAAGCATTATGTACCCATTAACATATGGTGTGATTGTAGAAATAAAGTACATTTGAAAACTTAAAAAAAAGAACTGAAGGACTGGGACTTCCCTGGTGGCACAGTGGTTAAGAATCCTCCTTCCAATGCAGGGGACATGGGTTCAAGCCCTGGTCCGGGAGGATCCCATATGCCACGGAGCAACTAAGCCCATGCACCACAACTACTGAGCCTGCACTCCAGAGCCCGCGAGCCACAACTACTGAGCCCCCATGCCGCAACTACTGAAGCCCGCGTGCCTAGAGCCCGTGCTCCGCAACAAGGGAAGCCACTGCAGTGAGAAGCCCGCACACTGCAACTAGAGAAAGCCCATGCGCAGCAACAAAGACCCAATGCAGCCAAAAATAAATAAATAAAATAAGTAAATTTATATTTAAAAAAAAACTGAAGGACTGGGGAAAAGTGTTGAGAAGTGACCTCCAGCTGACACAAAAGCCCTAGGTGGTTTTAATAATGATAATAACTAAACCAAGAATGGCCTTGCCTGGTCCACAGCCTCCCACTTGTTCGCCTACTCTGGGGTCTTTGCAAGAGAGAAGCACACCCATTGCTGATCTCCTGACTGGTCTCCGTGGGAGTTCCAGTTTTGAATAATAAAATACAAAAGCTGAAAATTATATCTCAGAGCAACACAAAGGATTTGGAGGAAGCTAGCCTTGAGGCCAAAGTGGCTCCCAGGAAAAGGATTTCTTTGTCACTCAAATGGGCTTGAAGGGGAACGTTTTAGAAGAACAACCGAGGAAAAGAGAAAATTAGAGAAATCATACATGTCACAGACTAAATGAAAATTAATTTTTAATCAGAGTGAGCCAGACTAGACTTAACTGGGCTTGAGAGCAAAACCTGGAAAAGGACTTACTTTTTTACGTACACATTTTCAAAATCCACATTTTGCCAAAAGGCATGAGAATGCAGAAAGCTACAACATTAGAGCAGCAGGGGAAAATGAACTTGGTAAAAGTCGCGTTGAACGTTCATCTCCACTGAAGAATTTGCCTCAGTGGGTACCATCTTGTGAAAGATTTAGCTGATGCAGAAGACAATATTCAAGTCCCCATTGAGAAGAGTTGATAGGAATGAATGAAGGGTGAGAATTGTAATGGGGGGTGGTTGAGGGGAGGGTAACATTTTGTCAAGGATGCTCCAGTGCTCTGCACAATGGTCATGTCATGGCCATGGTCATGTCTCCTGCAGGCTGACTCCGGAATGTTTAGCAAACTATGCCAGTGAGAGCTCCCGGACTCAACACCTATTGTGTATCAAGCACTTGGCTAAACACTTTACATGCCCTCTCTCAATTAACATGCTCAGCAGCCCAATGAAGTGGTTACTTCTGTTGTACTTATTTTACAGATGAGTAAGCTGGGTTTTACAGAGTTACAGCTACCCAGCTAGGAAGTAGAGCTGTGACTTGAACCCAAATCTGTCAAACTCCACAGTGACTCCGATGCCCCAGTGATCCTCATCCAGCTCCAAGATGTCTGGGCATGAGCTGGAGAGTGTGAGATATCATGTCCCCAAATGGAATATCAAGAGACTTAGATAGTCCTCATCCTAGGCAGGAGAGCTGGGCAGAGACAGATCATGGTGTGTGTGTGTGTGTGTGTGTGTGTGCGCACGTGCACGCACACACGTTTGTCCATGCACATGCTCTGAGAGCACTGAAGGAGATGGAGGGTAGGTGCTCAGAGTCTGAATTTTAGTAAAGAGGGAAGCAGAGATGGAGACACTGCGAACTGGGTAACTCAACGTGCACACAACCTTGGGACGTCACCCACATTATCTGATAGTGTTATTTTTTGGAAGTGTCATAAGCAACTTTGTCCACTCCACTATGCAATAACCTTCTGGAAGGCTGGGACCTTAGCTTCTTCATTTTTAAAACTTCTCCATAGCTCCCAATAGCAATAATATTTGGTCTAAGGCTTCTCAGTTGACCAAATACTTCCACAGACACTGACTGGACCTTCATAACAACTCAGTGAGGCAGCCGTCGTTGTCCTCACTTTATCTGTGAGGAAAATGGTGTGCCTTAGGGCCGAAGGAACTTAGTCAAGGGCACACAGCTGGTACGGAGTTGCCACTGCTGACCACCCCCTTAATCCACCCAAGCACACATGCCAACATGAGGTAGTGCCAAGGCACCTCACAAAGGATCTAGCACAGAGTAGGTGCTCAAGAGATGTTAGTTTTCCCCTTACTTGACAATATATGGTTTTAAAATGTTTTCTTTGCACTAACTATATCCTACTGGGTACCCCAGTATCTTCAACAGAGACTGGTCCACGTTCTCAGAGAGCTTACCATTGATGCAAGAAAATACAGCCAACGTGTGTGAACCTGAGGATAGTGAGCCACTGACTAATCTGTGACACAGGCTCTAATGCAGTGAAAGCTCTGAGGACGCTCCACAGTGGGCTGGAATGGTCAGAGGTTTCCTAGCAAACATCAGGGGGAAAGGCCTGGAAAAGCCGATCAATCCACTCTCCCCTCCTTTTTGTCTGAATCCCAGAAAGAGGAACTTTTGCTGATAGAAACTGTTTTGATCGTCTTTCCTTGTGCCCAGTGACCCAGTCCCTTCCTTGTCAATGAGGTTGTATGAAAAGTGTCTTAGCTCCAGAAGATGTGGTACATATACACAATGGAATACTACTCAGCCATAAAGAATGAAATAATGCCATATGTACCAACATGGATGGACCTAGAGATTATCATACTAAGTGAAGTAAGTCATAAAGAGAAAGACAAATATCATATGATATCACTTATATCATACGGAATCTGAAATATGACACGAATGAACTTATTTATGAAACAAACAGACTCACGGACATAGAGAACAGACTTGTGGTTGCCAAGGGGGGAGGGGGGGTGGGGGAGGGATGGATTGGGAGTTTGGGATTAACAAACGCAAACTATTATAGATAGATGATAGATAGATAGATAGATAGATAACCGAATCACTTTGTTGTACACCAGAAACTAACACAACATTGTAAATCAACTATACTTCAATAAAAAAAAAAATTTAAGTGTCCTAGCTCTCCCCAGCTACAAATGCCACCCTCCATCTATGGCACCAAGAGTGTGACATTGTGAGGTCTTTCATCAAGGGAGCAGTATGTGGCCACACAAGCACACCACAGTTTGTATCAACATCCACAGCTCCATTAGAACAAATAGTTTATTTTTTAGACCAAGTCAATAAGCTGCTTTTTCCAGGGAGAAGAGCGAGCGGGACAGACACAGTTCAAGTAAAATAAAAGACACTCAGCATTTCACCCTAAATGTTTCCATAGTTCCAGATCTCGCCAGCGGTTTAGTAGCAAGTCAAAGCAGAAACTGACATTTGGTGTTCCAGAGTCTTCTGGAAGAGAGCCAGATAATGAATTGTCAAATGAACAGTTTCTGGCTCTCTTATCAAGGACAAATCCTACTCCAGCTGAGATGCTAGCAAACTAACAACAATGAGAACAACAATAATTTGCCAGGATGATGCAAACCCAGAATGCAGGAGAGGCTATTTTCTTTGTTGACTGCGTCTGGAAATATGGCTAGATGTGATTTATCATCTGCATTAGATGCTCTTTCATAACATCCTAAACAGACATTTTATGCTGGATATCAACTGGAAAAAGTTTTATTCAACACTAATTTCATCAAAACCTGGATAGTTGATACAGCCAGATTTTGTCAAATGAGGGAGAATTGGTATGATACAAACTATTCACTATAAAGACATTACTATATTCTCTAAGCCTTCTTTGAGCTCTGTTATACACTAGAGTTTGTGGCCTAATACTTGGATTAAAAGCGGAGAGTAGGATATTCAGGCTGAATTGTGCCTCCCCCCAAGACCCCTGAAACTGATCTGAAATGATAAGGCAGACTGTTCTTCATGTAAAAGAACATAAGAAGTTCCCAAAAGCCGAAGAAACTGAGTGCCCTGAGCAGATCCTTTTCCTGCCCTTCATTCTCAAAAGTTCGCTGCAAAGGCTCTGGTCAAGTGCTGCAGGCTGCTCTTTCATCTCCGTAACCTGAGTGCCTTTGCAGAACAGGCTCCCTCTCCGGTATTCAGTGAATTCCGAGTCAAGTCCAGGCTCGAGTCAGCTGCCTCCATTGTAAGTCTTTTGCAATTCGATGGATGGCTTGGCCCTTATGCCTTGAGGATTGGAATCTCCTGGGCAGGGATAGGATTTCACTTTCCATGTCTACAGTGCTTGCACCAAGTTTATTAATATAGTCTATACAGGGGGATCATATTGAGAGCAAGCTGGAATCCACATCACAGAGCCTGTGGCTTGAAGCTAGGCTGAGCCGAGCCCACAGGAGGAGACTGAGTCACCCTAAGCATCCAGTCACCCTGGGGAATTTTAAGAATTCAAAATCAAGTTCAAGTCAATCCTGTCTAAGACACTGTGTCTTTCCTTCTATATCAGCCCCACTCTCCCAGACATCTCACCCATGCCTGGAAGTGCACTTCAACATGTAAGGGGGAAGAAAGTAATCTGGGAAACACCTCAGGTGTTACCTCCACGGAGGAGTTAGGGACTCAGAGTTTAAAATGAATGAATGAATCATAATACAGTGATGTATCCCAACCTAAGAATCAATAAGACCATGGGAGGAGCTGGCAACTATAGCGGAAAGAACACACTTTCTGGAGCCAGATCAGGATTTGGATCTCCATCTGGCTCCTTACTAGCTGTCTGGCCTCAGGCAAACACTTAGCCTTCCAGGGCCTCAGTTTCCTCCTCTGTACAATGGGGATGATCCTAATCAGCTGTCTTGTAAGGTATGCAGGAGAAATTAGAGAGATAATGTACATAAAGCACCTTTTACAGAACCTGGCAGAGAATAGGTATCCAACAAATGGCAGCTACTGTTATGGAACAGGGCAGGAGAGATGGCTGGGTCTGGCTTAGCGTCCTCCAGTCCTGGGTGAATGTGTGCCTCCACTGTGGACAAGAAGTACTCTGCTCGCCCTATTTACAATAGCCCGGAGATGGAAACAACCTAAGTGTCCATCATCGGATGAATGGATAAAGAAGATGTGGCACATATATACAATGGAATATTACTCAGCCATAAAAAGAAATGAAATTGAGCTATTTGTAATGAGGTGGATAGACCTAGAGTCTGTCATACAGAGTGAAGTAAGTCAGAAAGAGAAAGACAAATACTGTATGCTAACACATATATATGGAATTTAAGAAAAAAAAATGTCATGAAGAACATAGGGGTAAGACAGGAATAAAGACACAGACCTACTAGAGAATGGACTTGAGGACATGGGGAGGGGGAAGGGTAAGCTGTGACAAAGTGAAAGAGCGGCATGGACATATATACACTACCAAACGTAAGGTAGATAGCTAGTGGGAAGCAGCCGCATAGCACAGGGAGATCAGCTTGGTGCTTTGTGACTGCCTGGAGGGGTGGGATAGGGAGGGTGGGAGGGAGAAGAAAAAAAAAAAAGAAGTACTCTGCTCAAATACGACACTGGATCAATACATGTGCTTTACTCCTTCTTCTACCTTCATGTCTTTAGTGACCCAAGTCATTCATGACTGCAAACTCTATGCAAGCTCAAACATCATAGAAAACACAAAAATTCTCTTGACCCACATCTAATCCCACTCCCTTTCCTCAGGGTAGTCACTGGTTTCAGTTCGTTTTGTAGGTTGGGGGGCTTTTTTGGTAAGCAGGTGCATATAAGAATTGACATATTAAAAAAAACAATGTTGTTTTATGTGGGTTTTTGGTTAAAAACCAAAATGTATGTTTTGCATGTATGTTTCAATATTTTATTAAAGTATAATATGCATATAGAAAAGTTAGGACTCTGCGCTCTCACTGCTGAGGGCGCGGGTTCAGTCCCTGGTCGGGGAACTAAGATCCCACACCAAGCCATGCGGTACGGCCAAAGAAAAAAATACCATCACCCCCAAAGCCTCTTTTGAGCCCTTTCTAGTCAATAAACTCCCAACAGTGGCCACTATTGTGACTTATATCAGCGTAAATTAGTTTCGCCTGCTTTTGTACTTTATACAAATTGAATCATACAGTGTATTAGTCTTACGTGGCCACTGTAACAAATTACCACAAACTCCACAGCTTAAAACAACACAAAACTATCATCTCACAGTTTCTGTAGGTCAAACATCCAGGCACAGTGTGGCTGAATTCTCTACTCAGGGCCTCCCAGGGCTGAAATCAAGGTGTCCACCAGGACTAGGGTCTCCTCTAAGGCTGGGTTCCTCTTCAGAGTTCACTGGTTGTTGATAGAATTCATTTCCTTGTGGTTGTAGGACTAAGGTCCCCGTTTTCTTGCTGGCTCTCAACCAGGGGTCATTCTCAGCAACTAGAGGCCACACATGTTCCTTGTCACAAGGCCTCCTCCACATTCAAGCCAGCAACAGAGAATTTCTCTAATGTCAACCTGCCTCGTGCTTTAACTCTGACTTCCTCTTCTGCCAACAGCCAAAGAACATGCTCTGCTTTGAAAGAACTCATTTGACCAGGTCAGGCCTCCCCTGGATAATCTCCCTATCTTAAGGTTCACTGCTTTGGGACTGTAAATCCACAAAATTCCTTTACAGCAGTACCTAGATTAGTGTTTGACTGAATAACTAGGGGCAGATATGTGTCTACCCGGCTCCAGGCATCTTGGAGGGTCATTCTAGAATTCTGCCACATGCAGTATGTCCTCTTTGATGTCTGACTTCTTCCACTCAACATTACGTTTGTGAGATTCATCCATATTGTGAGGATCAGGTCTTTTGGTGAACATGTGTACATACAGAAATAAACACTTTTTGTTATAAGACACTAAAGTTTTGGAGTTCTTTGTTACCACAAAATAACCCAGTCTATCCTGACCTATACAGAAATCTGGAAGTGGAATTGCTATGACCAAGGGCGATAGATGCTGCCATATTGCCCTCCAGTAAGGCACTGCCCTGAATATTGTACAAGAGCATCTTGCTTGCCACATCCTTACCAGCACATGTTATGATAGAAGCATGTGTGTATAAATGAATTGTGGCCAATCTGAGCTTTATTTTGTATGCCTATAAAATAAGGATTTTACCCTGTGTAAGGATCCAGGAGAACAAGCCTAACCCCCCTGCCTGTCCGAACCACTAACATCACCACCAAGGACTGTGCATGTCCCTTACTGTGCTCTATTTTTTCATGGAATTTATTACTCCCAAATATTCCATATATTTACTAATTCAGGATGTTTATTGTTTGCTTTCTATTTCCACCCACAAGATATGAGCTTCTGCATGGAGGAGATCTCTGTTAGGTTACTGATAGATCCCAGAGGCCTAGAAGACTGCCTGACACACAGCAGGCACTTAAAAATATTGGTTAAATGAACCAATAAATATTAACTCAAGACATGAACTTGAGGTTATTATTATCAATAATTATAATAAGTTATTTTTACAGTAATTGTCATCATATTTTCTAAATCAAACAATTAGGTCACTGCCTAAAAACAAGTATTTTCTGAATTGAAATGTGGGAGAAGATTTAGTTATGCATTTGTAGCCATTAAATCTACCTTGTCCTTCTTATTCTACCTCATTTTTTATTTTACTTTACATAGGTTGCAGAGAAATTTTTTTAGAATACCCTAAATTCTTTCTGGATATGCTTATAAAACTGAGACTACTGCAGAAAACCAGAGATTTAAAGATGCTCTCTTCCTAGAGCATTCTACCATACCAAAACAATAAACATTTGTCCCTGCAAATTCTGTCCTGAAATGTCTTCCCTTCTCACTGCAACTAATCAATATGCTGCTCTTCCTTCAAGATTGGAATCAGTTAGGGTCCAGAGCAGAGCTGTCAAAAAGAACTTTCTGCAACGATGGGGATATTCTTCATCTGCACTCCCCAAACCATAGCCACTAGCTACCTGTGGCTTCCAAGCACTTGAAATGTGGCTAGTGTGACTGAGGAATTAAATCATAACCCAACTGAATAAGAAGCCATTTTTATTCACTTTAATTTTAAGTAAGTTAAATGACCACAAGTGGCTAGTGGCTACCATATTGGACAGCCCAGCTCTACAGGAAGGAAATGGAAGAATGGAACCCATTTTTGATCCTTTGATTATGGCAGCCAGAGGGATCCTGAGACTCAAAGGTGACAGAAGAAGGTGCCAGATCCTTTTGTTCACAACCCCTTCCCCCAAGTGACAGAGAAGAAGGAACAGAGTGCTCTTACCTTCTCTCCTCAGATAGAGGAACTTGGGCCGGGGGATGGAAGGACTCATGCTCTTATAGTCATTGGACATTGACTTGTTCCTTCATGGGGTCGTTGGCTTAGGCTGTGTCTATACGGGCCCAGTGACTCAAGCCGGAACTCTGGATGTGAAATGGAATTTTGGAGGCATGGATTTCAGAGCTCACACGCAGTTCCCCTGCTCACACTATGCTTTGTGCAGCTCACCCTGGGGGCACTTACCTGCTGGAGGATTGGACATTTCAAAGGAGGTGGTAACCACTGAAGCAGGTAATGGATCATAAGGAAGTAAAGTCTAGATAGGTTATCCAATCAAGAAAATAACCAGACCTAGGGTTTCAAAAGAGCAAAGAAAAATAATATTACCAATTTTGAGTTACTTCTTAGAGCAGAGAAAATCTAGCTCTACTGCGCTGTTATGAAATTAATTCGAAGTTGAGAATCTGCAATATATTACAGCTATCAGTCTCTCTGGATGGTTTTACAATCAACATGTAAGATATGAAAGATGCCAATAACATATTAATGTGGTATTCGGTGTTCAATCTTCTTTATGCAGCAGAATATTACAGCTGAGCAAACAATGATCAAAAAGTTGGTTCTCTTTTACACAAAGAAACAGAAGAAGGAAACTTGAACTTTAAATTATCCCACCTGTCATTTTCCATTGATTGAGTCTTCCTCATTAAGATAAATTCCGAGCTAGAATATCATTTTTATCTTTGGAGCTCTCCAGAAAGTATGCCCTTCAGCTACCTTGGTTTCTCTCTTTTTTTTCTTTCCTTATTTTTTTCTTTTACTTTTTTTTCTATATTGGCAGCTGCCAAGGAAGAATGGAACACTCTATCCCATTGTGTGTATCCCAAATTTCTTATTTGAGTTCTTCTGGAAATATATGTACCTGTAGCTTAACACCTGACACCCACTTGCAGATAAACCCAAGCAAAGTCAGATGTCCCCTTTGTCTCTTTTGCATGCCATGTTGACACAAGAAGGGTGTGAGACTTCTCTTGGACAGAAGAGAACCCAAACTCAGCTCTACCATAAAAGAGCCGTGGGATCCTAGGGGTGTCCTTTACCCTGATTCTCGGCTTCCTCTTCTGTCGAAAGGGAGACATTAATGAAGAGGACAGGATGGCTAAGTGAGTCTGCTTTATGCCTTCTGGCTGGTTCTAACTTACTTCTTCTGACTTAGTTCCCTTCTCTCCCAGCATGCCGTGGCTCTGCTCAGTGACTTATTTCAACCCTCTCCAACAGCTAATGCTGATGTGATGCAGATAGCCTTGCTAACTGGCAGATAGCAGGTGCTCACTCGGCATGAGTTCATCCCTCCCTCCCCTCTGTTCTCAGCAAAGCAGCTAGAGCTGCATGTTCATCAGAGGCCCCTTGTTCTTCCCCCTGCCCTTCGTTGCCAGGGATAAAATGAAGGGATGAAGCAGGAAGCACTCATGATGAAAACATGCTTACGAAGACAACACAGGTCCAAATGGACCCTGTGAAAAAGTGGAAGGGCAGAAGTTTCTGTTCAGTTGCCTTCCCCCACTCCTCACCCCTACACCCCTGGGGATCCACCTACTTCCCTACTGCCCCTACTTGTGGGCTCAGCACCCTCCTTTTCCCTTCTCTTGCCCTCCCCAAACCCACCTTCAGACCCTTCATTCACACTACAGTGTGGGCAAATGAGAACCCTCCTCGTTCCACATACATTTGCACGCGGATCAGAATCTCCAGATAAAACGGATTGTTCTCGGGAGGGAGACGCAAGAGGGAGGAGATATGGGGATATATGTATATGCATAGCTGATTCACTCTGTTATAAAGCAGAAAGTAACACACCATTGTAAAGTGATTATACTCCAATAAAGATGTTAAAAAATAAATGGATTGTTCTCTGAGTACAAAATCTCAGGCATCAAGCCGTGGGAGAATAGTCTCCATTTTAAAGGCCTTTTCTGGAGTTCTGGAAATAAGGCCGTGTAATTACATGCCCACAGGGGCGAGCCAACACCACAGTGCCTTCTTGAACCACAGGCAGGGCCAACTATTTTCCCAGCGGAGGTTGCCCAAGCAATGACCCACGAAAGGAATCCTCCTAGGTCCCGTCAGTTTGAACAAGAGAGGGCAGCAGAGAGCGGGTGGCCAGAGCTTCCGGAGCAGAGTAAGCGTGGTTGGATAAAATGCTGCCGTTTGGAGACAGGCTTGTGAGGAGGCAGGTTGCAGATGGGGGCGAGGTTGATGCCAAGAGAACAAACAGGACGGGGTGGGGGCAGAGGAGGGGAAGAGGTCTAGGCTTGAACAGACACCATTGTGGCTAGAGACAGAGAATGATGAAGGTATCAGAATCTCCAGATAAAGTCTCTGGGGAGGAAACAAAGGATTCTTCAAGAGCCTAGAGCAGCTCTTCCCAACCTTTTGTGGGTTCTGAAAGGACGCACCGCACGTTTGAAAATATGATGAAATCCAAAGGCCTTCTCCGGAGAAAAGTCAACACATAGATTTTTTAAAATTAATTATTTTTGGCTGCATTGGGTCTTCGTTGCTGCACGCAGGCTTTCTCTAGTTGCACCAAGCAGGGGCTACTCTTCATTGCAGTGCACGGGCTTCACATTGTGGTGGCTTCTCTTGTTGTGGAGCACGGGCTCTAGGCACGCAGGCTTCAGTAGTTGTGGCATGCGGGCTCAGTAGTTGTGGCTCACGGGCTCTAGAGTGCAGGCTCAGTAGTTGTGGCGCACGGGCTTAGTTGCTCCGCGGCATGTGGGATCTTCCTAGGCTAGGGATCGAACCCATGTCCTCTGCATTAGCAGGTGGATTCTTAACCACTGCGCCACCAGGGAAGTCCTCAACACATAGATTTTACAATCAAACTCAAGAAGTGTTCAGCTTCCTGTCCAAACCCATGCATGGACTCCAGGTCCAAAATTAATCTAGGTGCTTAGAAACAGTAAAAGCAAGGCTACCCGGTCACTCAGGTTTCTTATCCTCTTGGATGTGTAGACCTGGGCTGCCCACTCACTCAGGAAGGGGCACCCTGGCCTGTCTTCAGAGGTACTCACATTTCTATTGGTTCTAAACAATCCCAAAGCAGCCCTGGACTCTGGAGTTTATTAAGGATTCACATATAAGATTTGGGGGTTCCCCTGCTACTCTCTACCACCATCTACTCGGTAACATATTGAGATACTCCTAAGTGCCAAAGACTTTGCCTTTCTTACCTAAATATGGCCTCAAAGCAAGGAACAGTTACTCTTATCGTCCTCATTTTGTAAATAACAAAACTGAGGTGAAATCACTTGCCCAGGTTCACAGAGCCGGCCAGTTATAGGATGGGCAACCATCCAGCACACTCTGAACCTGAAGTCTGGGTAGTCAACATTACCCACGCTGATGACCAGACCCAGCTCAGGCTTCAAAGCTTTTAGAAGAACATTGAAACATTGTTCTAGGGAGGAACGTTGTTCAGAAGGTCAGTTTTGAGTCTTTGCTTTTCTGATGAAGAGTGAAGATCCCAGTCGTTGGGGTACTTGCCCAATATTGGTTAAGCAGTTGAGACAGCCACCTGGGGTGGGGGGAGGGGGACCTGCGATGCTCACTTTCTCTACAGCCTCAGTTCACGTGCAGCTTCTTTAAACACTTGACACACACCTCCCCCACCCCACCCCCATAACCACACAGGTTATCCTGCTCCAGAAATCCATACAACCTGTGGAACTCTGTAGATATAAGTTGTTTTCTTCCCTTTTATTGTTATGTTCTCTTAGCTTTTAGTTGAGAAAATGTATGTTAAAAGAAGGAATATTTCTTAGAAAAAAAAAGCAGAGCCTCTAGTGGTGCGGGCAGCTTCCTCCCCACTTGAGGACGGAGGTTTGGCTCTCTCGCGTGATGATAGGAAAAGGTAGCTTTGAGACATGGGTTCCATACCTGCTGTGGTAGTTAGCCTGTAAAAAACATCAGTTTCCTTAAATAATTTTTAAAATGTCACGTTTGTTAACTTACTTTTTTTTTTTTTTTTTTTTTTGCCGTATGCGGGCCTCTCACTGCGGTGGCCCCTCCCGTTGTGGAACACAGGCTCTGGACATGCAGGCTTAGCGGCCATGGCTCACGGGCCCAGCCGCCCCGCGGCATGTGGGATCTTCCCGGACCGGGGCACGAACCCGTGTCCCCTGCATTGGCAGGCGGACTCTCAACCACTGCACCACCAGGGAAGCCCTAACTTACTTTTTGAACAACCACGTGGAACATAAAATAGATATGATCGCAAAGACCAGGCATTTTAGAGAATAATGAAGTCAGACACGCATCACATAAATAACAGATTCCTGTGGGTTAATTTAACTTGTCTTTATAGCAAAAATACAGCTACCTTCCTTACTGTTCAATCTGCTGTCATCTTAGATGTCCGGGGCTTTTCACCAGCTTGATAAATAAATTGGATCAAAGCTTCCTATAAGAAAATGAAAAATAATTTAAAATGATGTTTCTCTCCATTTTTTCTTTGAATTTAAAATTCAGGCCGCCCTTGCGCCCGCGCACCCGCCCGATGTATGGGTGATATACTGCAGCGGGTGTCAGGGTGAGGGACGGCCATATTTGCCGGTGCGGCCCGAGCCGTCAACAACAAAAAGTGCGCGGGAGCTCGGCGGGCGCACGGACGGGCGCACGGACGCTGGGGCCGCCTCGCTGCCGCCCGGCCTCGCCGCCTTTGCCGCCGCCCTCGCGGGCCGGGCCCTGCTGCGCCCCGGCGCGCCCCGCCGCTCGGGGGGATGTCTTACAAACCGAACTTGACCGCGCACATGCCCGCCGCCTCCCTCAATGCCGCTGGGAGTGTCCACCCGCCCTCCACCAGTATGGCGACGTCTTCACAGTACCGCCAGCTGCTGAGTGACTACGGGCGCCATCTCTAGGCTACACCCAGGGAAGTGGGAACAGCCAGGTGCCCCAGAGCAAATACGCTGAGCTGTTGGCCATCATCGAAGAGCTGGGGAAAGAGATCAGACCCACCTATGCGGGCAGCAAGAGCGCGATGGAGAGACTAAAACGAGGCATCATCCACGCTCGAGGATTGGTGCTGGAGTGCTTGGCTGAGACGGAACGGAATGCCAGGTCCTAGCCGCCTTGTGACCCTGGACGGTTTTCCATCTTCTTCGGAGAGAAGAAGTTACAGTTCATCTCCCCTGTTCAGATGAAACTTTTGTTTTCAAAATGGTAACAGTTTGGTTTCTCCTCCCCCTACCCCTCCCATGGTTCACTAGGCTCCGAATCTACAGCCTGTAAGATTGAGGAAAGATTTTGCAGTTGATTGGGAGTTACATTTTAAATAGTTAGGAACTACCCAGGTGTTTGTTGTTGTTTTTTAAAGCACTGATTCAAAAGATGCACGTAAAAATTACCTATCTTACAGCAAACTAGTTTGCCTCCAAGATACCAGTGTCTCGCTCTCCTCTTTTGAATACATTTATGTTACCCGGATTGCTCTTTGTTCCTTTTCATAAGCTGATACAACTCGAAGGGTTTTTTTTTTGTAGTGCGGACTTGACAGCACACTTAACTAGTAGCTGGTCCCCTCGTTTCCCATACACTATAGATTCTGCTTAACGTAAATTCTTTTTTGCTTAAGCATTTGCATGACTATTAGTGCTTTGAAGTCGATTTTAAAAATGCACAAGTTATACATACAGAAGAAAGAGCAACCTCCCAAACCAAACCCAACAAGGATCCCCGAAATTTTTCCTGAGACTGTATGTAGATTTCAGTTCTGCCCTTCCTGTAAGTTGATCCAAACATCTGGAAGAAAATGGAACTGTTTGCATCTTTGTATTTATTACTCGATGTAATAAAGCTTATTTTCATTAAAAAAATCAGTTTATGTTAGAGAAGGCTACATACATATACAAGAAAAATCTAATTCTCCTAGAACACTTCCTACTTTGGGTTTTATTCAAAACATCGTTTTCCACTGATTATTGTTTCCCTTTTGGTCAGCCTCCTCATCACTGCCACAGAAAGTCCTCATTCATTTACTACAAAGTTACCAAGTGGTTCTTTTCTCCTATCCTGGAACATTGTTATTTTCCTTATTCCAGTTAATGGAAGGTGCACTTTCCACGGCAGGTGGCAGGCAGAGCTCCTGATAAAATGCGCGGGTGCACAACGAATACAGGCAAAATAAATAAGGAAAATCCAGTGCCTGTGTCTTCTGTTTGCTGTATGCCTTGGGTTTCTGCTTCCCACGCAGATTTGTCATGGCACTGGTGCCCCCTCTGTCACTCTCCTAATTTAAAAAAAAATGATGTTTTTCTTAACTTCCCTGCAAAGGCATGGCATTATGGCTGATATCCATGAAATATTCAGTGTGCTGGGTTTTGCTCGATTTCCCATATTAAAGCACATTTGGAAAAGATTTTTATTTACTTCTTACAGCTACCTGGATTAATGAGTGTCCAGCCAACCACTGTCTGATATTTTAGCTCTAAGTTATTCTTTTTCCAGGAGGAAAATAAATTTTAATTAACATGATTTCTCCACATGCTTCTGAAGGGTATGGTGGTCTCACAATGACACACGCTGCTCTGGCACACAATACGGTAAAGCACTTACCTGTACAAGGTGGTTGCTTCCTGCAAAACGTCACAGTCCTCAAGAGGAGGTGGGAGATGAGCAAGAGAAATGGAAGAGAAAGAGGGGAAGTGGAGAAGGAGAAGGAGAAGGACAGAAGGAGGGAGGAAGAGGAGGAAGAGGAGGGGTGCAGGAGAAAATTCTTGAGAGAGAGAAAAGCCCTGGTATTGAACTTTGAATGGACTGAGTTGAAATGCAAAAGCAAATGAGTCATTAATTACCCACAACAGATGACCAACCAGAAGATGCTGAGTCATCTTAAAGGGGCAAGGTCTAGTAATTTCTTCCATCAGTGGAAATGGGGGCTCACAAGCAGGTTGACATCTGTTATAGAGACATAAAGAAAGTTACATTTCTGCACAGATGAGTTGCATGAAATCACAAATCTGCTTGAAGGCGCCAACTCCCCCAAAATTTCCAAGTGGCATCAAAATGCTTCCATGTCCTAAGTTCCTCTTATCGATAGCTGAACTCCAGGGAATGGTAATTTCACAATACATTATCAGCTATGACATGAAAGGAAGTGCTCCACAGTCAAATAAATGTAGGAAAAGCTGAGTTAAATCAAATAAATAGGTACTTGTAATGGCAAGGCTTCTTAGAGTGTTTAGTGCTGACGGGCATTGCACACATCTCCCATGGAGGGATACAGCACATTATACTTTCCCAAACATACTTGTCAGGGAGTGTGTTGTTAACAAATGACTATTAATATCTCACTGACCTTGTATTCCCTTGAGGAAGTTTGGGAACTATGGCTTAATAATTTAAGGTGCTTTCCCAGGTATCTAGGCCTAGGATACAGAAAAGACGGGGGTCCCTAAAGGATGGGCAGAGGAACGCCAAACACAAGCTTGCCTTTCTTCTTAAGTTTGTCTTGACGGGCCTTGGACTGGTCATGGTAAGAACCCACTTCCTGGTTTCTCTGAGGGTAGTGGATCAACCTCTGGGCTGGACATAAGTAATACCTCCTTAGCGGGTCTCGCAATAACCACGGATTAAACTGGCTCTAGTCCAATACTTCTAGAATGAATTCAGAGGGCAAACAGCTGGGTCCTCCAAACCACCAGGAGACCCCAGTCATTTACATGATGCCTGAAGACTGCAGCCTGAATCTGTCGTAGCTCCTAGGCATTTCACCAATAATTGATGATTGGTGGGACTGGAGGAAGGGGTAAACACAGAGCCAATGGAAACGACCAAGAAAGGATTTGTCAATTCTGCAGTAAAGGGACATGACTGTTGGGATATTTTATTTTATTTTTCCCATAAGGATGATGGCCAGCTTCAAGAATTTCAACAGAGTTCTAGATGTTGGCTGAGAGATCAAAAGCAGAAGAATCCTGCCATTTCACACTTCCATGACCTTAAATCACCCACATATTATCCGGAAAGTGACATTTACTCCAAAGCCCTTTTATTGTGCCTTTCTATGAGTGTGGAATGTCATGCTTTCCTGGAACAACTAAGTTTCTGTCAAAATGCCAAAAGATGGGAAGGTTGGTAACGGGAGTGTTGGGTTAGTGAAATGTAGTCTTTCTGTCCTACTTCTGAAGCTCTCTGATGTTTCCCATGTAATTGTCTTTGACATTTAATTGAAAGCACCATGCTTTTTACTAAGTAAGCCATTTGAGCCCTTGGTGGTCACTTAAGACCTACCTCATTGCCGTCTGGCACTCATCCGAAGCCAAGATTATGTAGTAAATGCATGGTTCAGCTCCGTCTGCTGCAGTCGTATATTGATCTTGTGGTTCTTGGGGGAAGTGGTGTCTTATTCAGATTTTCAAGTTCTGTCTTTTAACGAAGGTCCTTTGGTCCCATGGTTTCATAGCTGTGAAATCAGTTATGACTTCAGCAGCACTGACAGTGTACTATATTTGTGAAAAGAAAATTGAAAAATCATTACTTGATGGATGAGAAATGGTTTTGACATTTAAAAACAGACAATGCGTCTCCACATTTCTTCTAAATGATGTCTGATGTTGACATTAGCATTTATGTAATTCATCCAATTGTAGGAACCATCGTGTACTAATCCTTAATAGCAGTAAAACCTATTACAATGGGGAATAATATTCCTTCAAAAGGCTTAATTCTAGCCTTCTTCTTCTAGGCCCATCATATCAACTCTGTAATAATTAACTTGTTTTGCTGTAATTCTGCTTCAGCAGAGACACAATGCTGCCGAAGAAGACATAATGAGGCACCTCGAATGAAAGCTGAAGCGGATGGAGCAACAGGCCTTAGTCCAAAGGTTTGCACTCACTCAGGAAAGCCTTCGTGGGCAAGATTAGAGACTGAAAGGCATCAACTTTTTAACTTTTTTTGTAATGAGGGCCAAATTTTCTCTTAATTATCCAAAGGCAATTTTGATAAAGAGATCAACAAAGTGTAGGGCTTAGGTTTAGGGTAATCTTAACAGAAAATTATAATCTGCCTACTTGTGATGGGACTAGAGGAAAATGTCATTCTACCTCAGTTCTCCATTTCCCCACAGCGGTTGGCGTTGGAAGGCTGAAAAGAAAGGGGTTCAACGTATCTATAGGTGGAAGTGAGTGGATGTGGATGTTACCTACCAGGGTTCTTGGCCTCCTTAATCAACAGAAATTGATCAGAGGCCAGACAAGAAATTCAGGCTGCAGCAGGCGGGAGTGAGAACACACAAGAGGTGGGAGTGAGAACAAGCAACAGGTTTCCTTGCTTGCTTGCTCCCCAGGGGTGTGCGAGCTGCTTCTATAAGGTGAGGGTAGGAGTATATCCAGGGGTCAGGCCGAAGGGGCAGCTTAAGTGGTCTGCCCACCCGTTTGGTGGTGTTGTGTGCAGGGGTCATGCAAAGTACCCTGCTTTTTCTCCCAACCTCCTGCTTTTGCTCCCAGCTCTTCAGAGGTGGCACTGGGGCTTTTTGATTTCTTTGTATCTTGTTGTCCAGAATTTGCCCCAACTGGGCATGCACACAGTTATTTTTAGTCCCTTGTAAGTTTCTTTGCCTTTTGTTGCTGGAGACGTTTGTCCAGGTGTAAGCACTGCAGCAAAAGGTCCCAGGTCCCAGCCTGTCTCATTTAGGAGCTATCTCTCCAGGGAGAAGACCTGGTTGGCAAGACTATATCCCATCAGGTCAATCAGAAGTCAGAGAGGGGTCCCTGCTTGCCGAGCTCCCTGGTGCATGTCTGCACCAGGGGAACACAGCCACAGCTCCGGAGAAAGAGCTCTGTGGGTTGTTGCCAAGGTGTTCTCTTTTGCTCTGGGTAGTAGATTGACGAGGGACACCTTGCCAAGCTTCTGAACACAGGGAGATGAGCATTCTAGGAGATGGGAGTAGCACATGCAAAGGAAAGTAACTGTGAAAACGCATGTTCTGGAAATACTACGAGAAGTTCAGGAAGACAAAGAGTATGGGACCATATTTTAAAGAGCCTCCTATGCCACACAGAGTTTGCACGTGATTTTGGAGAAAGACAAGTGCTAGGGCAGAAGACAGTCTATACCTGGGGAAAGATTGCCAAGATGTCCTTCTTCCTCTTCTCTCCCTGGGATCCCAATTCATCAGTACAGATTAGCTCCAACGCCGCCACCACACAATCTCTGTGAGACTCTCCAACCAATCGCACCACTACACACACACACACACAGACACACAAACCCCACAGATAATACTTCCTCCTTAGTGCTCCCATTTCACCTCGTAATTCCTTTTATCCTGGCACCTAGGATTTAGTGAATGAACTCATATATCGTGTTTGCTTTCTCAACTAGAACATGCCATCTGCTCAAGAGCAGAAAATGGGGTTTTTTTTGGTTGGTTGGTTGGTTGAAGCACCATCATTCCAGAGACTGGATGGACCCACTTCTCCTTGAATGCTGCTTCCTCAGGCTGACTTCTGTTCGCCCCAGCAGGAGAGAAACTCTCCTTCTCTGAGCCCCTGTCTCTGGCGGGAATTCCCTAAAGGACAGCCCAAGGCAAGGATCTGGTGCCTCCTGATGGACTGGGAGGGGGTGGGAGGGAGGGCAGGAAGTCACAGGCGTGGGATCTCCGGGCAGGTCCATCAAGGAGGGTGGCTCATTTACATCCCAAGGGGACTCCTGACAGCTGGTCTTTCCCTGGTGGGAGGGAGGGGTGAGGGAAGTAAAATCCATGCACGTTCAGATTCCTGGGTGTGCATTTGGAGAGATGGATGGAACAGGGATTTCCCTGGTGGTGGAGTGGATAAGACTCCTCGCTCCCAATGCAAGGGGCCCAGGTTCGATCCCTTGTCAGGAAACTGGATCCCACGTGCATGATGCAACTAAGAGTTCATGTGCCACAACTAAGGAGCCCGCCTGCTGCAACTGAGGAGCCCACATGCTGCAACTAAGACCCAGCGCAACCAAATAAATGAATAAGACAAGGGAACCTATAAGCAAGGATAGAGGACACCTACACGTACCAAAAGACATTTTAAAAATGGGTGGGACAAGGCTACTCTCTGCTGAAGCTCTCTCTACAGGTACCACAAAAAATGTGTTTTATCCATCTCTGTACATGGCCTGGCGCATAGTAGGAATTCAATATATGTTTGTTGGATGGAAGAAATTGCTATTCTGGCTCAGAGTCTGATTCCGCTCCTGTAAAGGTGTGATGTTAAGATTTTTCTCCTTAACACTCTGGGAGGATATCAGACACACTGCTTACAACCATTGATTTCTATTCAGTTGAGATTTTTGCAAAGCCAACTAAGGAGGAGCTATGTTTATTATTTGTTTGCAGCACATTAAAGCGAATGCTTTTGTATTCAAAATCCACTGTACTTCTGCCTCATTTATCTCTAAAAGAGAAGTCAGGAGATATTCTTTCCCCTTTAAGTAATGGACATGGGAAGCCAACAAAACTACATTTAAAAACACACGCATTCTGGGCTTCCCTGGTGGCGCAGTGGTTGAGAGTCCGCTTGCCGATGTAGGGGACATGGGTTCGTGCCCCGGTCTGGGAAGATCCCACATGCCACGGAGTGGCTAGGCCCGTGAGCCATGGTCGCTGAGCCTGCGCGTCCGGAGCCTGAGCTCCGCAACGGGAGAAGCCACAACAGTGAGAGGCCCGCCTACCGCAAAAAAAAAAAAAACAAAAAAACAAAAAAAAAAACCCAAAAACACACGCATTCACCTTTCATTTGTGTGAGATAAAATTAGATGTTTCTCCTCCATTATCTCATAAAAGCGTGTGATTTATGAAAGAAACTGAAGCGAGTGTCATTAAAACTGATTACCCTAAGTGAATAGTGATGTATATGTGGGTATGCAATGTGATTATGATGTTAACGAGAGTAATCTAATGATCAGTGGGATAATGTGATTTTGTGGTGTTGATAAAAGACTAAAATCAGAAGCCAATGGTCCTCCTCCTGCTTGCGTATTATCACTCTCTCACTCAACCGTAGATCCTCCACCTCTCCAGCACTTCTCAGCCACGAAAAAGGCACCCTCCTTCCTCCCTTCTTATACCCGCCACCAAACTGGGGGGACACGCACCCTGGCTCTGCCCCCTCTCCTTCCTCGCTGCCCCCGGCTCTTAACTCCTCTGGGTCTGGATCTGATTCTCCCATTACACTGGCCTGAATTCAAATGACACAAATTATTAACTGCCACTGCTTCTTCATTCTCCATCACATCTGACCTCTCAGAACATTTGATGACCTCTTGAGATTCTCTCTGCACTTAGTATCCCCAATATTTCCCTCTCCTGGCCTCTGCTTACTTCCTAACCAACCCCTTCTCCACCACCTACCGCCTACACGTGGGCAGACTGAAGACTCTGGCCTCACCTTCCCTCTCATCTCCCTCAGAGATGTCTTCTTTTCCCACGCCTTAGATGACCACCGCTCTGCAGGCTGAACTCTCAAATCTAGGGCTCCGGCCTATCACACTGGCCCTGGCTCCCCACTCCCACGGGCACACAGATGAAATTCCCTCTTTGCCCTTTGCCCTCTGCCCCTGTGGCATGGTTCACTGCAGTGCTAGGCATTTTACCATGATGATCCAAAGTGAGAAGAGCCAGATAAAAGGAGGCTCATCCAGCTCTGCCGCTCACTTCCTGTCTGACCTTGCTTCTTAAATAGTCTGAACCCTCAGCTGCAGCTTCAAAGAGAATAACTCATCCTTGCCTCATATGGTTGTTGTGAAAATTAAAAGTGTTCATGGAAATCACCTGGCCCATAATAATTATTCCTTATGTTTTAGCTGTTATTATTAATGTACTCAGTAGATGTTTATTGAATAAAGGAATAAACTACAGGGATGCTTCAGGCACTGTCACGGGAAGGTGGGAAGAGGACAGGAGGTTTAAAGACTTTTGAGCCCTCTCACCTCCTACAATATAAAGTGCAGGCACCTCCTCCGGGGTGCTAGTGCAGCCCAATGAAGATGACTAATCTTTACAAAACATTACTAGAAAGCATATAAGGAACATAATTGTCTTTCAGCTTAAGCTGTGTATCCACTTTAGCCTACTGTATATAAACCCCGTTATAAGGTTATTCCAGTTTTTGTTGATTATGTAAATGGAAAACAATTACCTCAGTGAAAACTGCACAAACAGAATGTGCTATTAAAGAAGGAAATCACCATTTGATTCTCCTGAAATTAAAGCACACTTTCCTCCCCCAACTCAGCTAGGTTATCTTCTGGGAGGTAACAGGCTTTTTCACCCAAGTAACTTTCTCACACGAATGAAGCAGTCATCTCCCAAAAGGATTTTCCACCAGTGTGAGAGGGAATCAGTACTCTGAATAGCAATTTGTCTTTGCTTCATTGACTGCTCTGGTTTGTCCTTACCGAAGCCCATTTTTTTTTTTTGACAGTTTTGCTGTATTTATTTATTTATCTATGGCTGTGTTGGGTCTTTGTTTCTGTGCGAGGGCTTTCTCTAGTTGTGGCAAGCGGGGACCACTCTTCATCGCGGTGCGCGGGCCTCTCACTGTTGCGGCCTGTCTTGTTGCGGAGCACAGGCTCCAGACGCGCAGGCTCAGTAGCCGTGGCTCACGGGCCCAGTTGCTCTGTGGCATGTGGGATCTTCCCGGACCAGGGCTCAAACCCGTGTCCCCTGCATTGGCAGGCAGACTCTCAACCACTGCGCCACCAGGGAAGCCCCCGAAGCCCATTTTTTAAACAAACGTTTTCTTTTGCAATAATTTTACATTTAGAGAGAAGTTGCAGAGTTCCTCAACACCTGTCATCCAGTTCCCTCTGATGTTAGCATCTTACATAATAATGTACAAAGCTAAGAAATTAACATTGGTAAATTACTATTCATTAAACTACAGGCCTTATTCAGATATCCCTAGTTTTTCCACTAATGTCTCTTTGCTATTCTAGGATCCAATTCAGGATATCATATTGCATTTAGTCACCATGACGTTTTAGTAAATATTCCACCGATACTGAATAAAGCCAGATAATTACTGTCAAAAGGTTCTGTGTCCCATAACAGTATTAAAAAACCTGTGAAATTCAATGTGGGGTGGGGAAAGCCGACCAAAATGGAATTTAGGCCCATCATCCGAATAAGCAAAATTAGTTGGAAAAATTTTTTTTCAGATACTGCCAAAGTGAAATGTTAAACATATGCTTTCTTCCTTCTCCTCCCAGCCCAGAACTTTCTCTCGTTTTGTCTCTCCTGGAAGGTTGAGCTCTGGTCACACCTCCACATTTCAGGTTTGACTGTTCAGCATGACCTTATTCACCATCATATAGGGAGAAACAAAGAGTTGTGTTAATCTTCACTGGAAACTCAACTGTGTGACCTTGAGCAAGTCCATTCAACCTTGCTTGGCATCAGTCTCCCCAGCTGCGCAATTTATAGTTTGTCAATGGCTGACAAGGGCTTGTCTGTGGATCTGTTGTATCAGAATCAGCTAGAAAGCTTGTTTCAATGCTGATTTGCAGGTCCTACCCCACTTATGAATCTCTGCACAGCTGGGCCCGGAGATCTGTATTTTCACACACACGTGCACAGGTGTGCGCGCGTGCACACACACACACACACACAGTCACCCCAGGTGATGTGGATGCACAGCAAAGTCTGGGACACATTTTGTTCAACAGGCTGCATTCCTCCTTGGGTTCAGAGGCAAAAGGGCCTTAGAAAGTTACGTCTAACAGGAGGCCAAGAGACAGGATCAGCCTCCTTGTGGAAGCAGGTCTGGTGCTTCCTGGGGCTCCCAAAGCTATCTTGTTAAGAGACTGCTCCCCACTTCCTAAGCTTCTGTTGCACTCTACCTAGGCATTCGGTGGGTAATGCATATTCAGCCAACATAGCCAAAGTTCTGGCTTTCTGTGCATTCTATTTAAATCAATTTGGGGGAAAGTAGCTAAAGACAGGATAGAGGAAAGTTTTACAGAAACTTTGCAATTTTAGTAAGTGACAACTTAGATTGTTATATTTGAAGTTTCTGCATTGATTACTTTTCATTCCTTACCTGGGCATGCAGAAAAAAGAAAATGAACTGATTTTACAAGATGCTATAAGTTAATCCACTTATTTTACCTGTACTCTGCCTTTTAACAAATCCTCTTAAATGTATTCTGATAGCCAAACATGATGAGGGAATATTAGTAAGTTGATTTGGTCTTTGATTGCTGCAACTTTCTCCACTTTAATTCATAGAACCTCAGAGCTGAAAAAAGCTTAGAGATCATGTAATCAAAACAGATTATAGATCAAATACTTTTATTAAATGGGGGAACTGAAAAAGTCAGAATACAGGCAAAGGGCAATGACATATTTATTTTGACTGAATTAATAGTTCACATCACAAACTTTTGAGCATCATTATTTCTACATTTTGCAGATGAAGAAATTGAGGCTCCAATGTGCAAGGTCACACACAGCTAGCTAGCAGGTGAAACAGGAATTCAACCCACGTCTGGGGCCTTCAGTACCATACTCCAGAGATGTTCATGGTAGCCTTATTTATAACAAGAATGGATCAGAAGTAGTAGAGAAATGCTTACATGACCTATTGTGCATCTACTCAGTGTATGCGGTAATTAAAATGGACAGACAACATTTTATCTTGCAGATGGGAGAATAAATTGATACAACCATTCCTGAAAGCAATTTACCAATATGAATAAAATGTCTTTTCAAACTTCATATTCTTTGGCCCAGCAATTCACTGACTAGGACCTTATCCTAAGGTAATAATCAGGCTTTTTGAGAAAGGCTATTTGAAAAAGTACTTATTGAAATAGTACTTAAAATTTTGTTTTAAACTGGAAGGAAACTAAAGGTTCAAAATTAGATAATGAGTTAAATAAATCGACAGTTCTTTATGTGCTGTACTGTCATACAAGCATTTTTAATGGTGTTTTAATGAGATAGGAAACTGTTTATAATATTTTAAGTGAAAAAAGCATGATCAAAATATTGTATGTAGGGCTTCCCTGGTGGCGCAGTGGTTGAGAGTCCGCCTGCCGATGCAGGGGACACGGGTGCGTGCCCCGGTCTGGGAGGATCCCACGTGCCACGGAGCGGCTGGGCCCGTGAGCCATGGCCGCTGAGCCTGTGCGTCCGGAGCCTGTGCTCCGCAACGGCAGAGGCCACAACAGTGAGAGGCCCACGTACCACAAAAAATAAAAAAATATTGTATGTACCTTGGGATCCCAATTTTGTCGAAAGAAAAATGTATGCATATGTTAAAAAAAAAACAAGATTGAAAGGAAATAAATGAAAATATTTTAAAGTGTCTTAAAAATGAAAAAAAACACATTAAAATGGTTCTCTCTGCATGGTGAAACTAGAGTTCATTTTTTATTATATTCTTTGTGCCTTTCTGAATTTTGAATTCTCCTTAGTAAGAAACAAACCACTTTTATAATCAGAAACAATACAGTGCTATTTTTTTTAAAGAAATAAAAATTTGGATTCCAAAAATAAATAAATACCATAGAGAATGCTATGATGCATTGAGTGAAAATATAGAAAAACTGCATACACAGTAAAGTTTATGAAAATACATACATAGATACTTAATTATAACTCTGCAAAGAAAAGACTAGATGAACACACAAAAAATGGTAAAAGTTTAAGGGTTAGGTAGCAAAAATAAAGTGAATTTCTTCTATCCCCTTTTATTTTCTATAATCTCATTAATTAACATGATTTTTAAAATAATGTTTAAAAATTCTTCCACTCCACCCTCATGAGTACCATGACAACCTGGGGCGCTATGTAGGTAAGAGCAGGTAAGAGCACACAAGCTGTATAATCAGACACACATGTGTTCCAGTCTTGGCTCTGAAATTTATGAGCTGTGTATCATTAGGCCATGAGCTTAACTTCTCTGCAAAATAAAATAGCACCTAGCTCCTCAGATTACCAGGAGTGTGAAGGAAGATCATGGATGCTAATTGTTTATCCTAGAGCCTATCAGAGTCACTAAAAGGGTTTTCTGGCCATTGGAGTAGGGAACGTGATGAGTTTCGGGTTTTCACTAGCGTGTCTTCAGCTTCATTCTTGGTCTCACTTCACCAAGTCTCAGGAAGGGCTGGGGGTAAAGTTGGTAGGTCTCCTGGACCCTGTGTGTAGCATGAGGAAAATACTCAACGTGTGGATGAGGGGAACCTGGAGGACAATGTCCTGCTCATGATCTAACCCACACTGGATGCCTCTGTAGTTGGTAGCTCTCCTGCCAGTGAATTCTCACTTTGGTCAGTGTGCTCAACCTCCAGTTATTAAACGTCAACTCAAAGATGTGTTTGTTTGTTTGTTATCAATGTCTGTCCCTCTTCTGTATAAACATGCCTTTAAGGAATAATGATGAGTGCTCAGGCATGTCATGGAGTGGCACACATGCAGACACACACAGGGTTGCACTCCAATATCTTCCCGCTGGCCCTCACTGCTCCTGATAATTAAATTCAGTCCTTCGGGTCAATTTCACAGTCTCATAGAATGGAGGACTTACTCTTACACTCAATCACATGTCAATATCATTAATTTGGTAGGGACTTCCTCTAATCAAATACCTGGGAACAAGATCTAGGGTAAAGTGAATTTTGAAGACAAAAGATCATTTTGACATTAACGACACTTGGCTGAGTGTAGCCTAAGTATAGAGTCAAAGTAGGGAGGTGAGGGGCTCAAGGAGACTGCTCAGCTTGGTGGTGGTGCAGAGAGGTGACTTGGCATTCATTGTCTTCATTTCTAAAAGGGCCCAGAGGTTCATGCCTTCTCTACCTGCTGAAACCTTCATCTTATTATATATTTTTAAACTTTTTGGCCACTCCATGTGGCATGTGGGATCTTAGTTCCCTGACCAGGGATCGAACCCACGCCCCCTGCATTGGAAGCACGGAGTCTTAACCACTGAACTGCCAGGGAAGTCCCTTCATCTTATTTTTAAAATCAGCAGAAACGAGTGGTTTAGGGCATCTGGACTGGGTCAGTCACACATAGACTCTAAGTCAAAATCCACATCTTAGCTGTGGAACCTCAGAGAATATTACTTGAGATGATGATATCTTCTACAAATAGGGCATGTAATGATTAAGTGAGAGGCTACAAATAGAACATGGCACCAAGAAAAAAGCCCTCAATAAATGGGAACAATTATTACTCTATGCCTTGAGGTCACTCATATTTCTAAAGACTTCTCCAGTTTCAAAATTACTTGCTTTTTCTTTTAATTAATTAATTAATTAATTAATTAATTTTGGCTGCATTGGATCTTCATTGCTGGGCATGGGCTTTCTCTAGTTGCAGAAAGTGGGGGCTACTCTTCGTTGTGGTGCGTGGGCTTCTCATTGCCGTGGCTTCTCTGGTTGCAGAGCACGGGTTGTAGGCACAGGCTTCAGTAGTTGTGGCACATGGGCTCAGCAGCTGTGGCTCACAGGCTCAGTAGTTGTGGTGCACAGGCTTAGTTGCTCCGCGGCATGTGGGATCTTCCCAGACCAGGGTTCAAACCCCTAGTCCCCTGCATTGGCAGGCAGATTCTTAACCACTTGCCAACAGAAAGTCCCTCAAAATTCCTTGCTTTCATGAAAACAAAGATGCAAACTTCTCCCTGATCTGTGGCAGTTAACAGGCATAGAAATACAATAGCAGCAATTCCCGCCTTGATAAGCCCCAGGCTTTCTCAGGCCAGGGTTACCTTAACTCACAGAACTCTCTCATACAAAGTTAGGCCAAGGGCACACACCATACACTTGGCCAGCTTGCCCCGTCCACTGGTGTCCAGTGGAGATGGGCAGTGCAAGCTGTATCTGAACTGGGACAAAATTCATTACCAGATTCTCATTATACACTGGAGAAGGTGTTCTGAAATGGAGTTGGGTTAATAGCAATACCCCAAATGTCACTGGCCATCTGCTCCCCTAACCCCTCAGTCCCTTACAAAATCCCCACCACCCAGAACAGCATTTCAGAGACTTTCTGGGGAGAGGGGCACACACTGTGGGGACACTATGCTAACGGGTGACCCACTGCCTACCACAGAATGGGTAATTATAGGGAGATAAATTAAGTTCCAGCTGCTCTGAAAAACCAGGGGACGTTCTGCCTGGGGCCCTCTAGACTGAATAGCAGGAATAGAGTTGCTGACACCTGCAACCCAAAAGCTTCAGGAACTCCCAGGGAGTGACCTGTGTCCACCCACCCAGCGGGCACATCTTCAGTCAGGACAGACCGTCACAGTTTTGCTCTCCTTTCCCATGATGGGCAGAGCTTCTTGACCACAATGATAAGGCTATTTGATGAATGTTTAAACCATGGCAAGCTGTACAGAGGACATGCAATTTTAGTTAACGGGAAATTTTATACAAGCAGTAGAAAGAGTATTAAATTTTTAGGAACAAACAATGCGAAAAATAACCTTTTACTAACTTACCTCTTTGGATTCTGTCCTTACTGCAACTTTATAAGACAAGGAAGTGTGGTGCAATGATAAACACTTCAGACTCTAGGGACCAGCTTTCAACTGCAGGCTTGACCAGGGCTTAACTGTGTGCCCCTTGCTTCCAGTCCGTGCTCTCCTGACTTCTGGGCTGATATTCTGAAGTGCTCTGTGGGTCTGCCATTCCTCTAGCAGGGGCGGAAGATGCCCCTTCCACCCCCAAAATCCCCAAATATTTATTTGCAGCCTTCATGAAGTGGCCAAAAGGACCACTTCTCATGGGAAGGTGTTAGATTACCTGCTCACTGTTTTACCTTAATAAAGGAGATAACTTCAGTCCTGACCTGGAGATCCCACACCTTGCCACCAAATCTCTGTCCTCAGTGCATCAGTTTATATAACTCAGAGTTCTGCCCTGGAACATTGGATGATGGACCACAAGCTTCTGTGATTACGCTCATATTCATTGTGAATAATATAAGTCTACAAGTGGGAGCTTTACAACAACAACAACAAGTCACTGGGAAAACAGAAGTATTTTATAAAATACAAAAAAACCCAAAGCAACAAACACACTTCACAGGCACAGAAACAAGGGTAGCTCAGGAGAACTCAGCAGTAAGCCTTCTAAATAGTGTTCTCTGTAATAAAAGAGCATTAATGAGACTCAGCAAGCTCTCAGTCTTGTGGTCTAATTCCAAATTCCAAAATTAATAGGACAAGTGCTGAGATTGATTCAACTAGGGTAAGCCGACAGATAATCAAACAAGGTAGCTACCGGCAGGGACTTACTGACACAGAAAACGAAGGTGGAGGGAAAATCTCAGAGAAAATTCCTGCTAGGGAGACCAGTCAGTCTGAGACAGTGCCTTCTACTGTGTAGGATACAAATATGGTATGTACATACTTTGAGAGCTCCCCATATGTAAAATTCCAAGTGTTTGTGTAAGCACAAGTGCACACATTATAAGCAATGAAAACAAGCCCATGCCCAAACCAAGGCCAAATCCAAAGGCACAGCACCCCAAGGACTGATGTCATGGGACCTCTTTGAGTCGAAGTCTTCAGGGTGAAGTTCCTGGCTTCTGCAGAGCTGCTGTGATTCTTCAAGATTCAGAAATCTATGGATTTAAGGTTAGCCTTAAACACCACCAATGCAAAATATGACATACAAATTGAAAAATCAAGGCTAAACAATTATACAGAAGCTGTAGATGGCACTTCCCATTTCCTCTAGTAGAAACGTTCTTCTCCTTGAGTTCTATAATCTAAAAACATTTGGGAGGAACCAGTCGTCTGGAATCATGGGAGATTTAATTCTTACCTCTAACTCCAGGTTCCCAAATCCATCTATTCTGGGTCCTAAAGAGAAAAGCACAGGTGCCTGGTTCCTGGCTAAAACCATATTCTACATCCCATAGCTTGGCAGCCTAACTGCACAACCTGTAGTTCCCAAGCTGATACTAGAACGGAGTCTACAATGGGCCTTTCCAGCCTCCTGTAAGGCTGCTGTGTCTGGCTGATGGGGGAGACTGAGAAAATCAGTGAATCTCACAGGCATCAGGCCACTGCTATTCTTTGGTCAAGTTGATTGAAGGAGTACAGGTCTTCTCAACATTTCCAGTTGAATAAGAAGCAGCAAGTTGATAAGAAATGAATACGAATGTGAAAAAAGAAGCAAAAGGAGCTCAGAAATCCAACCCAATTCCAAAATATTAGGTGGCCTGCCTGGTAGCAGTCAGTAATTCTTATACAGTGTTATTGGAGTAAGCACAATGGGCTGAGAGGGCAAACCCAAATCCAGAGGCATCAAAGGAGATCATTCAAACTGCCATTATAAGTCACGTACATGTGTATAGGTCACGTGCAAGGAAAGCAATTATATTACCCCCACATCAATCATCCTACAGTCCACTGAGGGCTTCAGTGATGTTTGAATTCATTCCTAAGCCAATAAAATGCACAAATACAACAAATCCTGTCCAGTAGTCACCCATGAGATTACCCCAAAGTCATCTCACCAGCCAAGTCAAGGCTTGAGGTAAAATTGAAGTAGTTCATGAGTAGATAAGAGTGCATGGAAAAAACAAATTACATGTCAAAATCATGGGGGATCTCGCTTACAATTCTTTCATTTTGACTACTGACACGAACACCCTGAATTGGCTTAGGAATATAGAGATATCCAGTTGCCCCCCACTGGCAGCCCAACTGCACAGGTGATCCAACAAAGAAGAAAATGACCTCTTCCAAGAAAGAACATCAAAGTAAACAGAGGACCAACACACAACACCATAGCAGTCACACTGCCCACTTTAGATGCAGGACCTGTGGTTGCATTTAAGAGGCAAAGAGATCCCATGGCTTCTACTTGACCTGTTTATTATGGTGGTGTTTGTTCATGGGTCAGAAAGCCAGGGTGAATTTTAACGCTTAATATTCTGTCACTTGTTTGATTCTATTATGCTTTAGACTATATCAATGAATGATAGCTTACAACAAATATGAAAAACATTTAGAGGAACCTCAAACTCCCTCCAGGTAAGTGATTCTAAATGTGCTTTAGGTCTTGTATTCCTTGACAACCAGATATATGTGAAAAGAACTTCAACGCAGAAAAATTCACAAATACAAACAACTGCATACATTGTATAAAACTCCAGAATAAGAGCCCAAGATCTAGAGATTTCTATATCCCTCAATACCATAAATTCTAGGAACTATGTGTAATATCCTCTTCCTTGACAAAAAAAAAAAGAAAGAAAAAAACAAAAAAATGAGTTACAGTTTTTAAACCTCTTTCAATAAACTTCATTGCAGGTTGTATGCATGGTGTCCAAACACGGGTTCGTGCCCTGTTCCAGGAAGATCCCACATGCCGTGGACCGGCTGGGCCCGTGAGCCACGGCCGCTGAGCCTGCGCGTCCGGATCCCGTGCTCCGCAATGGGAGAGGCCACAACAGTGAGAGGCCTGCGTATTGCATATATATATATATATATATATATATATATATATCTGAAAGGCAGGAAAGAGAAGGTGACCGCCAGGGACTGGGGAGAGGTTGAAGATATTTTCAAAAAGACATTAAATGTTTTGATTGCCTTCAACATCAGAAATGACTTAGCTTCTAAAAGAACAAACTCGGGTTATGAAGAGCAGACAGTGGCACTTCTCGGCCTCTGGCTGCTTTCAGCCACCGTTTAATAGGTACACTTAAATACATTTCAGTACAGCCAGAAAATGGAAAACTACTTTGCAGTTAAGATTGAGGCAAATCTACATCTAAAGTTCCTGGAAATTTTTTAAGGAATATCAAATGAAGACAGGAAGTTGTAGAACAGCTAGTATAGTATGGCTGCATTTTAATTTAAAAAACTAGTAAATTTGTAGAAAATAGTCTGGAAAGACTACAGCAACATAATAACAGTAGTCATTTCTGGGAGATTTTACTTTCAACTGTCTTCGTTTTGAGATAACGTGACTTTGTATAACCACTGTGAAGTAGTATTAGTATATTTGGAAATCAATTTGGCTATATTGAAGATCCTTAATATTTAAAAGTATTGAAAAACTCCAAACTTAAAAAAATTTAAATTTTGAATACAAGCTATAAAACACTTCATGTTCTTTATGTCTTTCTTATTTATTTATTTTTTTTTTTTGCTGTACGTGGGCCTCTCACTGTTGTGGCCTCTCCCGTTGCGGAGCACAGGCTCCGGACGCGCAGGCTCAATGGCCATGGCTCACGGGCCCAGCCGCTCTGCGGCATGTGGGATCCTCCCTGACTGGGGCACGAACCCATGTCCCCTGCATCGGCAGGTGGACTCTCAACCACTGCGCCACCAGGGAAGCCCTATGTCTTTCTTTTGAACTCATCAACTGAAGTTTTTACAATCTAGTCTAAGTAAAGATTCATTTTGTGGGAGGGAATATGAAATGCAAAATATAAATTGTTCAAATATGATACATTTCTTAAGCTGTGAATATATGTCTTTGATGATCTCAATTTATATGTGGAGACATTTGTATTGGTCACTTTGATTTAAACTGAGGACTTTATTTTTTACCAGCAACTAGGAAGTTTTTCATCTTCTCTGTGGTGAGAGTTTGCAGCAGCATGGAATGTAAAATTTCGGAAGTTGGTGTACAGTATTGAATCTCTCAACCACTGCGCCACCAGGGAAGCCCCTTTCAGATGTTTTTGAAACCTAAATTATTACGTTCCTATCGTCTGCTCCTCCACCCCTCTTTTCCCATAAATCTCAATTATTATTTTACTCTGAAGTGCTTTACTGTACATGCCAAACACTCTGAATTGAAAGAGACATGGCCGGGCTTCCCTGGTGGCGCAGTGGTTGAGAGTCCGCCTGCCGATGCAGGGGACATGGGTTCGTGCCCCCAGTCCGGGAAGATCCCACATGCCGTGGAGGGGCTGGGCCCGTGAGCCACAGCCGCTGAGCCTGCGCGTCCGGAGCCTGTGCTCCGCAACGGGAGAGGCCACAACAGTGAGAGGCCCGCGTACCGCAAAAGAGACATGGCCAACTTAGTCTAAAGAAGCATTCGAATTTTCTTCTTTCCTCTCCTTCTCCACAGTTAGGAGGGAGGATGCTTCTTCCAAAACCCTAGTGCTTCTATATGCATCACCCTTGTCCCTCCCATCTCTCCATGAAGAGAGAAGTCTGGAAAGCACCTAACAAATGTACTGATGGTTGCAAAAATGCCACCAAATGCACACTTTTAACACAACCAGACCCAGTACTCCATTTACCTTATTTATTCAAAGTAATGTGACAGAATTTTTCTTTTTTTTTGGCTGCACCGCACATGGGATCTTAGTTCCCAGACCAGGGATAGAACCTTCGCCCCCTGCATTGGAAGCATGGAGTCTTAACCACTGGACTGCTAGGGAAGTCCTGACAAACATTTTATAATAGATGCCTGAGCCAACCAGGTGCCTAAAATATATGCTGCCCCACCCACAGATCAAACTACTTCCTGTTGCACTGATTTGGCTATCAATCCAAGATTTTAATTATTTGAATTCTGTACCTTGGACAGGTCCCTTCATATTTCTATCACAGATGCAATGTCTATCTGCCTGGCTTCAGATTTGGGGCCGAGGCACTGCCAATGGGCTTATTGTCATCTCTACACATAGAACAGATGGGCCTCAGTGCCTCATCTCAGGTACCAACACCAAGCCCCCAAACCCCAGCCTAGAGCAGCCTGCACCTGGAGGACCAGCTTTCTTTCCAGAACATCTAGGATGCCATTTACTATGTATAAAAACTGTTTTAGTCCCATCTGAGAATCCATTCAGCCTCTGCTTTGAAGAGTTCACAATTGAGTGAAATCAAACTATAAAGCGTATGTACAGCTCTAATCATAATACAGATAAGAATGTATCTGTTTAGTAGTTTCTCTATTGTCTTAGATTTCACTATACGGTCCTCATCTCAGTCATTACTAATGGTCAAAAGACACTTAAGTTCCTCTCTTGACTGGGCTTTTCTAGTTTTAATGATCATCTTTGAGAAAGGTAGTTACTATGCTTCACATTTCTAAAGAAGCACCGCATAAGTTCTTACTTGGAAAGATCCACAGATGGTTTCGTTTTCAATGAACACACATCCTTTTCCTTTCCTCACTTGCTTCAGTAAAGCAGTGCAGCCAATGAAACAACATTTGTGAACAGGTTGCAAAGCCACGAACAGCCAGCTCCTGGTACCCAGGCGGCCACGTAATCAGCTTTCAAGTGGAAAGCTGGAGCAAGATTTTCAACTGGACCAGGGCAAGAGCTCCAGTAACTGCGTTATTAGACAGGAAATAGGGAAGACCTGCAAAACACGGGAAAAAACCTCGCTACAACTGTTGTTAAGGCACTTGGATCTAAGACTGGCGTGTACATGTCTTGAGTAAAAATCAGGTACACAAATGGGAATGAGTTGCTGGGAGAGAAAGGGAAAAAGAAAAAGGAGCAAACAGATTCCAGTACCATCCTCTGAGATAAGATCCTCTGCCTGCCTTCTGGCAATAAACCATATATGTCACTAGCTGTCCTGTTAATATCTATCTCCTTTTGGAATAGAGCAGAAACATTGCAAAGAAACACTAGCGTCAGTCTAGCTCAACACCCTCACTTGACATATGAAGAAAGAAGTCCCGAGGGGTCGGGTGGCTTGGCAAAGGATCCACTCGCAGGCTAGTCAATATCAGAACTCCATCTGAGTGCAGTTCAGTCTCCTGACATCTAATCCAGTGCACTTTCTCTTAAAATTTGCCTCTCAAAAAAATAATCACATGGCTCTTGTAAGCTATAGCATCATTAGAAAGAAATATCAATTCAAAGATTTTTTCTTTTTAGATATGACTCTACTGGCAGCAAATCTTTTACCTCCTGAAACTAACTAGCACTAACTTACCTTTAACTGAGACCGAATCACCAGAGAATGCATATTTGCATATGCATATTGTATATACAATGTAAATAGATTTCTGTCTTCCTGTCCTTGTTCTAGTTTAATGTTTCAGTTTGGCTGTACTTATCTATAAGCAGCAGCTAGCAGGAAACACTGGACTGATGGCATATGCCATGCACTACAAGCAGTCTGGAGCCATGGCAACCTAAGTCTGTGGAGATGGCACCTAACGGTACCCAGCAGAAAGAGACTCTAAATAAGATTCTGTTTCCCATTCATGATCGCCTCAGTAGCCACAGCAGACAGAAGCCCTCCTCGCTTACTTAGGTCACCAAATCACCTAAAGACTGTTCTGTTCTAGAAACTTCTCCACAGGAGAATGTGATCAAGGATTAGCATAAGTAGCTTGAGACAAAGGAAAAGGGAGCTACTCCAAAACATAACCATCACAAGCACACATGCTGCAAAAGTGCCAAATGTCCTTTCCTCACGTGGGCAGGTTCTACGGGTAAATAAACTCAGGGTTCATTTAATAATCCAAGTCACAGAAGCCATGATAGATCCTAAGTGAAATGTGAGCAAAACGGCATCATGTGAACTTATCTGAGCGCAGAAGCCCCAGGTAAACAATGTGTTTGTGGAAATAAGAATTCTCTGTTGAGCAAGCAGCAAGGGTATAATCACGTGCCCTCACTGCCCTCATTCTTAACTCTCATACCTGCAGTCCCAGAGACCTCTGTACACACAGGAAAATGGAATTATTTCTCACTCTCTGGGAGAGCTGCATCCCCCATTCCCAAGGGCAGGGTAGGCTGGCCATTTTGAATGCTGGGTGTTTGTATGTCAGCAAGCACCTATATTCATTTCAGCTTCCTGAAGCATTTATGAACATAGGTTAGTCATATTTCAGCCACAATATGGGAGATAAGACAGCCAGGAGATCTCATAGGTAGGTAGTGAAGAATAAATAATGAAAAAGCACTTTGCAAAATATGAGGTATGATCCTAACGCTCAATAGTATAAGATACTTTACTTGACCATTAGCCTACTTTATCACAAGCTGCCTGGAAGGAAGGAGAAAGCTAGGCGTCATCAGCACAGCCTCCAGTTATGAATTGGGTCATAGAGAACAAAGTAACTTAGATTGGAGCTGTTTCATCTCAAATGAAACCAGGTCATTAAGTTTTTCCAGAAGACACCCAGTTCTTGAGATCTTATGACCCCCATTTACCATTCAAAAATAAACTTTGTAATAAGGTAAAAGCTGATTTAATCCATTCATTTAATCTGGAAAAACACCACTGACAATGTATTGATTTTTTTTCTCAGAAGGCAACTTATTACCTATACTCGAGCTTAGGATGGTCTAATAAAGAGGCAGAACACAGAGGTAGAATTGTAAATAGGGCCCTATACTTGCAATTCATTTTCCAATACTGAAGCCCAGGAACTAACACCATTTTGAAACACTGATATATAACAGATAACTGAGACTAAACTATGTATATGAGGCTGACACCATGGAAAAACTGAATAAACAAAAAATGGCACAAGCCTGGACCAAACCTCGCAAAGCTGATGATACAATGTGAATAAGATAAGCACTGTCTCTCCTTAGCTAATTTATAATCAAGATGAGATGACAAATATGTATGATATAAAGAAAGGGCAGGGACTTCCCTGGTGGTCCAATGGTAAAGAATCCACCTTACGATGCAGGGCACGTGGGTTCGATCCCTGGTTGGGGAACTAAGATCCCACATGCCATGGGGCAACTAAGCCCACGTGCAACAACTACAGAGCCCACGTGCTCTGGAGCCCACGCACTGCAACTAGACAGAAGCCCATGTGCCACAACGAAGACCTGGCATAACCAAAAAATTAAATATAGATAGATAGATAAATATTTTAAAAAGGACAAAGCCTTCTATAAAATATTATAGGAAGGACCTGTCACCATTCTTCTTTCTGCACCTCCATCCACTCTACCCTTACAAAGAAGGAAAATATCTCTGCCTTAGGCAGCTACTCACTGTAAATTGCGTATTCAATGGAAGTCATTCATAAAGGTTTCTGTTCCTTCTTTTGAAAAGCAAGCTCCTGTACATATTCACACATGTTCAAGTGAAATGTTATGATGTCTGGAATTTTCTTCAAAATAATCCCATAGTGGTAGGACGGGAAAAGGGGCAGAGATCAACCCTGATTGACCATGGGTTGATACTTATGGGTTGATGTTGGGAACATGAAGTTCCTTTGCACTACTTTTCAACTTGCCAGTGTTTGAACATTTCCATGATACGTTTATAAATTGCCATCTAGCCGCATAGCACAGAGATCAGCTCGGTGCTTTGTGACCCCCTAGAGGGGTGGGATAGGGAGGGTGGGAGGGAGGGAGACACAAGAGGGAAGAGTTATGGGGACATATGTATATGTATAACTGATTCACTTTGTTATAAAGCAGAAACTAACACACCATTGTAAAGCAATTATACTCTAATAAAGATGTTTTAAAAAATTGCCATCTGCCTTATAGAGCAACCTCAAACACAGGTCATCATGAACAATAAGTGTTTTCTCATAATCACTTTTCTCCGGAGAGCAGGAAACCACACCACCCCTGCATTAGAAGTGGACTCAGACAGTAGAGGTCAGAGGCTCTGGAGATGTGGCTCACCAAACTCGTCAGCATCTGGCCGGGACCACAGATTCCAGCATCTAAGGACACTTGATTTCTGACAGGGGACTTCAGACAAAGGATGCCACAAAGGATTCTAAAAGCTTTGGAATATGAGTAACAGGCAGCTATAGTGGCTCTGTGATGACCTCTACAAAGACTCACATCCCCAGTCACCAATGTGAAACAAAGTAATCACCTGTAAGTAACACCATACAACGGAGGATGGTATTACAGGAAAGAAAGGTATGTTCCATGGAATCAGTTTGGGACTACAGCTCTTTCTAGAAGAAACCAAGTAAAAGCATCTGCCCATTTCATGCTTTAACTCATTCTTTGTATTGACTCTGAATCTTGTTAATATCAAGGGACCAATAACCATGAATGGATTTGGGGCTGATTTCTACCCTCAAATCCAATCCCATCCATGCTTCCTCTTGCTTTTCTCTACTGCAGAGGTTGAAAAGCTAAACACACACACTTGCCTGGACACTTTGACATTACTGGTAGCCTTATGCAAAATGTATTGTCTGGGGGCTTCGATACCTGGATGGAAAGAAGGAAGCACCAGGCCAACATGTTAAGGAAAGCAAAGCTGAACAACCCTCAGTAATACCTGCTATGACACAGATACGTTTACACTATTGTTCAATTGGGGTTTTGGTTACACGCAGCCAAATACACACTTATCTGCTTCAGGAAGAGAATCAATGTCTCTCTAAGCAAATGAGAACCCAAAAGAGATATGCTGGTAAATGTTTAACAACCAGCTTTCTGAAAGGCAAAAAGAAAAGACCTGGTTTGTAGGGTTTGCCAATTTCTGTGGCATGAAAACTCCCACCATGGCCAAGTTTAAGCTACCAATGGATATCATCAGCTGTGGAGTTGGGAAGGAATGTGCATAAACATCCGGTAGCAGTACAAACCAGCTTCAGCACACCACTGGCTAGGTCCTATCTAGAATTCCCAGGAAGCCAGACTCAAGCAAATTGCTTAGAAATTGCCTATAACTCCATAGAGAAATGGTATTGAGGTGCAAAGGATGGCACAGGGAAGAGGGATGGGAAGGGGGAGGGAAATGGGAAGAGCATGGATTGTTTTAGAATTGGTAATTGCTTACCAAGCTGGAAAGCATTACTTTTAACTCCTAGATTTCCTTGGGAGGCAAGAGCTTTAGAATTCTAAGATATCAACAACTTGGGAAGGAAATGTTTTGTGCTATTTGGTTATTCCACCTGACTCTTAAATTTGGTTTTGTAACCATCATGTAATCCTAAAGTGCAGGTGCCTCCATGTTTACTACTTGTTTAACCCTTAAGCCTATACATGGTATGTTCACACAAGTTATTTCTTTTAATCCCCACAATCATCCAGAGATAAAGAAATTATTTTTTGTGTGTTTTACAGATTAGGAAACTGAGGCACAGTCATTAAATAGCTTGTTCAAGGTAAGGCAGCTTCAGAGCTTATCCCTTAGGGAAGTAAAAAATCTGTGATGACGACCAGTTTGGGGCAGAGCTGCAGACAGGGAAGGTTTCACTTAGTGGCTATTGGACCCCAACGTATGAAAAGAATGCTTAGTATGGTGGTTTATAATGAATAGAAACACAGTAGCTTGTTTTCCTTTTTTAAGGAAATCGCGCCTCTAACACAAACAAGAACAAAACCCACAGGGACATTGTATGAAAAGTATTGTCAATTTTCACATTTATCCTCAGACTGTGGAGTTTTCAATTTTAATAACAGCTCATATCCCTGGCACTTCACTTGCACTTATATATAATTGCTTGTAAAATGAAAAGGGCAAAAAGAAAATTAGAAGCTTCTAGAAGAGGAAACTGAAAATCCTATAGAGAAGATAATCATTTTCAATAATGGTTGCAATTATTACTAAAGGATAGTTTCTGCTCAGCAAACATTTCATTTCCTACTTGTACTTCTCTCTGCTGAACTCCAACTTCTCCCTCACAAATTGTGAATATGATCCCAGGTGGAAAAAAATACAGCCATTAGAGCGAAACCCAAGTGGCCAATACGACTAAATGAAATATGCCTTATACCTACCATACTCAGGAGTGATTTCAGAATCCCATTCCCGTCTCTTCACCACGAGACCCCAAACGCCACCAGTGAGAGGGGAGTACAGCTTCAGTAAATAAGGATTCACCTTGACAGTGCAATTACTATCAAGTATTAGGGGGACCAGCCTACTGAGAAAAGGAAAGTTTTCATGGGCTATAAGGGAAGGTTATGAGGGGGGAGAGAGAAGCAAGAGAGAATAAGAGGCGATTAGAGTGTGGTGCTATGGGGAAAGGCAGTCTTGGGGGTAATACTGAATTGAGGTTGCTAATAAATGCAGAGCCTTTGGAGACAGTGAGGTCAAAGTCAACACAGAGGTGGGCTGTGAAAGATGGGAGGAATTAATCCAAAGGAAAAGCGGTCTAATGTAATGGCAACCATGAACCAGGCTGCTGCATATAGAGGGGCTGAGCAGAGTGGAAAACTATCTCCCTCAAAACCACATAGAGGCTTGTGGGAATTGGGGACAATCCTATGTACATTTTGTTGTCATCCTAGGCCCTCTGGGTAGACCCTGATAAAAGGATACCCATCAGACACAACAATACCCCAGTACTAGAGGACCTACTGTTGGCCTGAGCCATCTCAGAAGCTGCTGGCTCCCACGTTGCCCAAGGCCCTGTAGCAGCAGTAAATTCTAAGGTATAGGGAATTCCCTGGCAGTCCAGTGGTTAGGACTCTGAGCTTTCACTGCCAAGGGCCCAGGTTCGATCCCTGGTTGGGGAACTAAGATCCCACAAGTTGTGTGGCATGGCCAAGAAAAAAAAAATAAGGTATAGAAAGTAATTGTTGCATCAGGCCAGCTGCTGGGACTTTCATTACCACCAACTAGTCTTTCTTAATGCAAATCAGTCAACCTTCTCTGCGCCAAAAAGACTGGAAGCAAAGCGGAATGGTGTGTTAGTATAAAAACCCCCAATGTCTTCCTTTCTTCAGTACAACCTTAAAGCCACAGGTTTCCAGATGAGCTATCCCAATTTCCTTTCTCGGGTATCCAGGACGGTCGAATGAATGTATAACTTGTTTTATTTTTTATTTTATTTTTTTTAAGTTTAAGTTTTATTTATTTATTTTTAACATCTTTATTGGAGTATAATTGCTTTACAATGGTGTGTTAGTTTCTGCTTTACAACAAAGTGAATCAGCTTTACATATACATATATCCCCATATCTCTTCCCTCTTGCATCTCCCTCCCTCCCACCCTCCCTATCCCACCCCTCTAGGTGGTCACAAAGCACCAAGCTGATCTCCCTGTGCTAGTGCTTTCCACTAGCTATCTATTTTACATTTGGTAGTGTATATATGTCCATGTCACTCTCTCACTTCGTGCCAGCTTACCCTTTCCCCTCCCCATGTTCTCAAGTCGATTCTCTACATCTGCATCTTTATTCCTGTCCTGCCCCTACGTTCATCAGAATCTTCTTTTTTCTATTCTTTTTTTAGATTCCATATATATGTGTTAGCAAACAGTTTTTGTTTTTCTCTTTCTGACTTACTTCACACAGTATGACAGACTCTATGTCTATCCACCTCACTAAAAATAGCTCAATTTCATTTCTATTTATGGCTGAGTAATATTCCATGTATATATGTGCCACATGTTCTTTATCCATTCATCTGTCGATGGACACTTAGGTTGCTTCCATGTCCTGGCTATTGTAAATAGAGCTGCAAAGAACATTTTGGTACATGACTCTTTTTGAATTATGGTTTTCTCAGGGTATATGCACAGTAGTGGGATTGCTGGGTCATATGGTAGTTCTATTTGTAGTTTTTCAAGGAACCTCCATACTGTTCTCTATAGTGGCTGTATCAATTTACATGCCCACCAATAGTGCACGAGGGTTCCCTTTTCTCCACACCCTCTCCAGCATTTATTGTTTGTAGATTTTTTGATGACGGCCATTCTGACTGGTGTGAGGTGTACCTCATTAAGTAAGCCATAAACAAGATGAAAAGACAACCCTCAAAATGGGAGAAAATATTTGCCAATGAAGCAACTGACAAAGGATTAATTTCCAAAATTTACCAGCAGCTCATGCAGCTCAATATCAGAAAAACAAACAACCCAATGCAAAAATGGGCAGAAGACCTAAATAGACATTTCTCCAAAGAAGATATACAGATTGCCAATAAACACATGAAAGAATGCTTAAGATCACTAATCGTTAGAGAAATGCAAATCAAGTATAACTTGTTTTAAAATTTTTAAGTGAAGCAAGTGTTCTGTGGCATAGAAAAAGGAAGGATCAAGGATCTTAGACAAGATTCTAAAGGGACATATTTACTTTCATGTATTTGGGAAGTATGTTGCTGAAAGCATACAAGTATTAAGCCCTTAACATGGAGCTATATTCCCGGGGTCAGAAAACTGAGTTTCAGAAATTTACTAGCTCAACAGTCACACAGGATTCTAACCCAAATAAATGTGATGCCTGATGATACTGAAGTGAGGAATCTGTGCCAGTTATCAATGTATTGTCTCTTAGCTCCAAATTCACACGTCCATAGACGCTCTGTAATAGTGGACAGAATTCACTTAAACATCCCTCCTTTACAGTGAGCACGATGCTGAGCTTTGCCAGTAGAGGGCGCTAGAGGGACGTTGCGGGAGGAAAGGGGTTCTCTGCTGCATCTGGCAGCTGTACAGTGGGTCAGCGGTGTGGATGTGAGGAAGTCTGGGAAAGAGGCATGTGGATCGGTGACTCCGACTGAGCACAGACTGTGAAGATAGCAGGTGGACAGAATGATGCAGTCTGTGAATGTCAATCAGCCTCTTTCTCCAGTCACCTGACTTCTTGCTCAATGAGCTTATGAACAAAGTGGCCGTGGTGGCAGGGATGGAGGCTGTGCATGGGCAAGACATGACACCATTCCTCAGCAGGACCAGCCAGCTACCTGTGAGCATGTCGATTACCCTGGACCTCTTCTCCCACAGAGGGGGCAAATATTTGTCCTCACTGAAATAGATATATATTCTGGATATGGATTTGTCATCCCTGCCGGTAATGCTTCTGCCAGCACCACAATCCCTGGAGTCCCAGAATGCCTTGCCTGACATATGGCAATCCACACAGCCTTGCATCTCATCAGGGAACTCATCTCCCAGCAGGGAAGTGCAACAATGGCCTTGTACCCATGGAAGTAACTGGTCTTACGGCAGTCTCCATTACCCACAAGCAGCTGGCCTCATTGAGAGGTGGAATGGCTCACCGAAGACTCACTTACAGTGCCAAGTGGAAGAAAACACCTTGCGAGGATGGCTTTCAGCCTCCCAGGTTGCAGTTTATGTTTGAAATCACAGATCCCCATGTGTCCAGGAATTAAGGGGTGGGAGTGGGAGTGGGAATGGCTCCTGTCACTGTCACACCCAATAACACACTTCCCACATTTTTGCTTTCCATTGTAGGAATTTTGAGCTCTACTGGCTTGGAGATATTAGTTCCCAAGGGAAGGATGCTTCCTCCTGGGGTCACACAAATGGCTCCAGGGAACTGGAGGTGGGGAGTGCCACCTGGCCATTTTGATCTCCTTGTGTCACTGAACAAACTGGTATAAAGAGGGGTTCATCTACTAACCAGAGTGGTTGATCCTGATTACTAAGGAGAAAATTAGTTTGCTGCTATGCCATGGAGGAAAGGAAGACTTTGTGACAAATAAAAATAATCCTGACCTAGGTAAGGAGGGGGCTACTGCAATAGGAGGAGGGGGGCTATTGCCATAGGGAGAAACTGTCTGACCACCAGGTGTGCAAGTGTCTCAAAGGTCAGGGGGAAAGTGTTTTGTTTTGTTTTTTCTAGGAAGGAGGAACTCAGACTAAAAAGAACCAAATGTGAGGGAGTGGAATGAGCCTATGGCATAATCGGGCAGTTAACCAAGGAATGTCCTTCTTGCTGGTCAGCCGATTTCAGGAGGGGTTGTTAAGGAGGGGCAGTTCCGCATTCTGAGGCCGAGAGGGAGTCAACGTTCAGGGATCTGTGGGGAGGGGGAGAAGCTGGACTAAAGTCTGGTCAAGTCCAACTAGCTGGTATTATGTCCAGATCGGTTAATGGAAACGAACAGTTCAGTTCAATTGATGAGACAGAGAATGGGAATTTGGAGGGTCTGTGTCTGGCCTTGTCATAGGTAAACAAGGGGGTCAGCCCAAATCTTACCTATGTCCTATGGGGAAGACAGATTCTTTACAATAAGCCATTTCCTGGAACACAAAAGGGTGGGGGGATTTCTTTCTCTTTTGTCCAACTTTATTGAAAAATAATTGATATATAACATTGTGTAAGTTTAATGCGTATAACGTGTTGATTTGATACACGTATATATTGCAAAATAAAATGTTGACCGCCACAGCTTTAGCCAACACCTCTATCCTGTCACATAATTACCATTTCTTTTTGTGGTGAGAACATTTAAGATCTCTCTTAGCACCTTTCAAGCCTATACACTATTATGCTATTATTATGCTAACACAATATTATTGGCATTATTAGCTATAATCACCATGCTGTACATTAGATCCCCAGAACTCGCTATTCTTTTTTTTCTTCTGATGCAGAATTTTTACTTTTTTTATACAGCAGGTCCTTATTCGTCATCCATCTTATACATATTAGCGTATACATGTCAGTCCCAATCTCCCAATTCATCCCACCACCACCCCGCCACTGTCTTCCCTCGGTGTCCATACGTTTGTTCTCCACATCTTTGTCTATTTCTGCCCTGCAAACCGGTTCATCTGTACCATTTTTCTAGGTTCCACATATATGCGTTAATATACGATATCTGTTTTTCCAGAAGTCGTTATTCTTAAAACTGGAAGTACATACTTCATGAGACCATTATATGACGTGAAGAGGTCCTTGGGCATGTTATAAGGAATGTAGTAATACATGAAGAGATAATTCCCTGTGGGAAAGGAGTTATTAATGGTCATTTCCTACCTGCCATGAAGATGACTATGCTGGGGGGGTAGGTGAAGAAGTATGTCATATCTAGGTAGAAAAGTGAAGAGTTATATGTATATTCAATAGTGACTTTCTAGATTGAATTAGTTTCTAAAAGATACAGCAAAGGAGAGATTTTCTAAGACTTAGCTTGTGTATTTGTCCTGAAGAGTATTTCGTGACTTGTGGTAGATAAGTTGGTACAGATTTGGTAAACAAATCAGAAACAAATAACATTATTTCTTAAGAATTTCACAGAGGTATCAGTGGACTGTAAAATCTCTTGACATGGTCTCAATTATGGACCTGGATGTCACCTTCATTTCTTTATGTTGGATTTGTTTTCAGTTGGGTGCCATTTTGCAAGGTGTGTGTATAGGGTGTCACTCCCCTCCCCCTACCCCATGATTATGGGGCATAAGAGGCATAAGTAACAGCCTCTCTGGATATAAGAGACCATTAATCAGCTTATCTTCTCATGTTAATTAAATGTAAGTGAGCAATGTAGAGGTGCACAGCCAGCTGTTTAGTGATCACATAGCTTGGGTAAGGGTTTGGTCACTGTTCTTAGATCAGTTGTTTGTTTTTAATTTAATTTAATTTATTTATTTATTTTTGGCTGCGTTGGGTCTTTGTTGCTGTGTGCAGGCTTTCTCTATTTGTGGTGAGCGGGGGCTACTCTTCGTTGTGGTGCACGGGCTTCTCATTGCCGTGGCTTCTCTTGTTGCGGAGCACAGGCTCTAGGTGTGCAGGCTCAGTAGTTGTGGCTTGCGGGCTGTAGAGCGCAGGCTCAGTAGTTGTGGCGCACGGGCTTAGTTGCTCCGAGGAATGTGGGATCTTCCCGGACCAGGGCTCGATCCCGTGTCCCCTGCATTGGCAGGCAGACTCAACCACTGAGCCACGAGGGAAGTCCCTAGTCACTGTTCTTGATGACCCACCTCATCTTTAGTGGGCAGAGGTTTAGATTCTTCTTTAGGGCCACTGTGTGTTGTCATATAAGAATGAGACATTCCATATGTTATGCCATTGCTAGGCCCATCTCTTCACTTGAGATGCCCCCTTTTCCACATGTTTGAATTCCGTGCAACTTTTAAGGCTCAGGTCAGCTGCCACATCTGTCTTTAAACTTTCTCTAATCAGCCCAGACAACAACAATCCGCCTTCTCTGAAGGTCTTTCCCTCTCAAAGTCTAGTTGCTCTCTTTGGCACTGTGGGTCTTGTCAGTTACATTTTCATATATACATCATAGACTCAAAGGATTATGAGTTGACTGAGTTGGTTGATTACAGTCTGGTCTAGGCTGGTAGCACTGGGAATGAATGAAAAGGAAGAGACATGACTGATTGGATATATGGTGGTTGAGGGAGAGGGTGGAGTTAGACGATGCTATTATTTCAAGGTTGGTGGCCTCACTGACAGAAATAGATCAAGTCCTTTTGTCGGCTAGTATAGATGAAGTACTCAATTAATCCTTGTTGAGGTTAACTGAATTCACTTCAACTGGAAACTTTTCTCTATCTTTTTGGTATTTATTCAAAGTCTCAGTGTAGTGCTCTCCATGCCATTCTTCTATGTTTGGGCTTGTCCTTGACAGATGTTGCAAGGAATGGGGTCCATACAAGTCTGCCATCCTGTGCTCCCTATTCTGTGTGTGTCCTTTGTAGGTAAATTGTGTTCACATCCACACCCTCCTTTACTCATATACTCTGCCCTGCAGCACCTCTCCATACCCCAGCTTCCTCTCTCCCTCCTCCTATCCCTGTGTTCATTTCTGCCCTAGGCTAAAATTTGGAAGAGAAAAACATCTGACCCCATGAACACTGGAAGACTGTATCTAACCAGGGCTCATTCTGATAGCAATAGGAACATCCCCAAATGATGTCTTCCCAATGGGGAATTTCAAGCACTGTCAGAGTGGTGGCCTAAAGAAGGGCATTTTTTTAAGGTCAAGATAGTAAATATTTTAGGCTTTCCAGGTCTTTTCACAACTACTAGACTGGGCTGCTGTAGTTAGATAATATGTAATATGTAAATGTAAATATGTATATGAATCGGCAGGGTTGTGTTCCCAATAATGTTTTATTTACAAAAATAGATAGCAGGCCATATTTAGCCCACAGACTATAGTTTGCTGAACTCTGGTCTACAGCTTTACTTTATGGCATTCCACTGTTTCTCAAATCATAACACAAAAGCAGTGGCCATTTCCTTTCATCTATCTATCCATCTATCTTTCTCTCTTGCACGTCTGTGACAGGAAATTTTGTGATGTGCAGAAAAGGCAAGGAAGTATCTGTTTCCACTGAGAATCTTGGTTGCGAATGTTATAGGTGCTACCATTGCAGAGATGCTTAGAGGCAGCAGGGGTTGGTGACTTAACAGACGTAGAATTGGAGAAGGGAAATAGGAGTGTCTGTCAGATTCCATTCTTGAAAACCTGCTAATTTCATGAAGTAACTTTTATGCTGCAAAAGCGGTTTAACAGGAACTTCCCTGGTGGTGCAGTTGTTGGGAATCCGCCTGCCATGCAGGGGATGTGGGTTCGAGCCCTGGTCCAGGAAGGTTCCACATGCCACGGAGCAACCAAGCCCGTGCACCACAACTACTGAGCCTGTGTTCTAGAGCCTGCGAGCCACAACTACTGAAGCCCATGTGCCCAGAGCCCGTGGTCCACAACAAGAGAAGCCACCGCAATGAGAAGCCCACGCACTGCAATGAAGAGTAGCCCCCGCTCACCACAACTAGAGAAAACCCGTGAGCAGCGATGAAGAGGGAACACAGCCAAAAAAAAAAAAAAAGTGGTTTAACAAACTTATGGTACCCAAAGGGGAAACGTGGGGGGAAGGGATAAATCAGGAACTTGGGATGAACATACACACACTACTATATATAAGATAGATGACCAACAGGGACCTACTGTATAGCAGGGAACTCTACCCAATATTCTGTGATAACCTATATGAAAAAAGAATCTGAAAAAGAATGGAGATATATATATATATATGTATATAACTGAATCACATTGCTGTACACATGAAACTAACACAACATTGTAGATCAACTATACTCCAATAAAATTAAAATTTAAAAAATAAATAAAATGTTGGAAGAAAAAAAAATTTTAAAGCGGTTTAAAACAATGATACTGAGAGGATTTGAGAAGATGGCGGAAGGGTAAGATGCGGAGATCACCTTCCTCCACACAGATACATCAGAAATACATCTACACGTGGAACAACTCCTACAGAACACCTACTGAACACTGGCAGAAGACCTCAGACCTCCCAAAAGGCAAGAAACTCCCTGCTTACCTGGGTAGGGCAAAAAAAAAAAAAAAAAAGAATAAACAGAGACAAAAGAATAGGGACGGGACCTGCACCAGTGGGAGGGAGCCGTGAAGGAGGAAAGATTTCCACACACTAGGAGCCCCTTCGAGGGCAGAGACTGCGGGTGGTGGAGGGCGAAACTTCAGAGCCGTGAAGGAGAGCGCAGCCACAGGGGTGTGGAGGGCAAAGCAGAGAGATTCCTGCACAGAGGATTGGTGCCGACCTGCCCTCACCAGCCCGAGAGGATTGTCTGCTCACCCGCAGGGGCGGGCGGTGGCTGGGAGCTGAGGCTCGGGCTTTGGTTGGATCGCAGGGAGAGGACTGGGGTAGGCTGTCTGAACACAGCCTGAAGGGGCTAGTGCGCCACACCTGGCTGGGAGGGAGTCCGGGAAAAAGTCTGGAGCTGCCTAAGAGGCAAGAGACTTTTTCTTCCCTCTTTGTTTCTTGGTGTGCGAGGAGAGGGGATTAAGAGCGCTGCTTAAAGGAGCTCCAGAGACGGGCGCGAGCCGCGGCTAAAAGTGCGGACCCCAGAGACGGGCATGAGATGCTAAGGCTGCTGCTGCTGCCACCAAGAAGCCTGTGTGCGAGCACAGGTCACTATCCACACCTCCCCACCCAGGAGCCTGTGCAGCCCGCCACTGCCGGGGTCCCAGGGTCCAGGGGCAACTTCCCTGGGAGAACAGACGGCACGCCTCAGGCTGCTGCAATGTCATGGCGGCCTCTGCCACCAAAGGCTCGCCCCGCACTCCGTGCCCCTCCCTCCCCCCGGCCTGAGTGAACCTGAGCCCCCGAATCAGCGGCTCCTTTAACCCCGCCCTGTCTGAGCGAAGAACAGACGCCCTCCGGCGACCTACACGCAGGGGTGGGGACAAATCCAAAGCTAAGCCCCAGCAGCTGTGCGAACAAAGAAGAGAAAGGGAAATCTCTCCCAGCAGCCTCAGGAGCAGCGGATTAAATCTCCACAATCAACTTGATGTACCTGCATCTGTGGAATACCTGAATAGACAACGAATCATCCCAAATTGAGGAGGTGGACTTTGGGAGCAAAATAGATTATTTTTTCCCCTTTTCCTCTTTTTGTGAGTGTGTATGTGTATGCTTCTGTGTGAGATTTTGTCTGTATAGCTTTGTTTTCACCATTTGTCCTAGGGTTCTGTCCGTCCGGTTTTGTTTTTATTTTACTTAAAAAATTTTTTTTCTTAATGATTATTTTTTATTTTAATAACTTTATTTTATTTTATCTTACTTTATTTTATTTTATCCTCTTTCTTTCTATTTTTTCTCCCTTTTATTCTGAGCCGTGTGGATGAAAGGCTCTTGGTGCTGCAGGCAGGAGTCAGTGCTGTGCCTCTGAGGTGGGAGAGCCAAGTTCAGGACACTGGCCCACCAGAGACCTCCCAGCTCCACATAATATCAAACGATGAAAATCTCCCAGAGATCTCCATCTGAACGCCAACGCCCAGCTTCACTCAACGACCAGCAAGCTACAGTACTGGACACCCTATGCCAAACAAGTAGCAAGACAGGAACACAACCCCAGCCATTAGCAGAGAGGCTGCCTAAAATCATAATAAGGCCACAGACACCCCAAAACACACCACCAAATGTAGACCTGCCCACCAGAAAGACAAGATCCAGCCTCATCCACCAGAACACAGGCACTAGTCCCCTCCACCAGGAAGCCTACACAACCCACTGAACCAACTTTAGCCACTGGGGACAGACACCAAAACCAACGGGAACGACGAACCTGCAGCCTGCAAAAAGGAGACCCCAAACACAGTAAGATAAGCAAAATGAGAAGACAGAAAAACACACAGCAGATGAAGGAGCAAGATAAAAACCCACCAGACCTAACAAATGAAGAGGAAATAGGCAGTCTACCTGAAAAAGAATTCAGAATAATGATAGTAAGGATTATCCAAAACCTTGGAAATAGAATAGAGAAAATGCAAGAAACATTTAACAAAGACCTAGAAGAACTAAAGATGAAACAAGCAACGATGAACAACACAATAAATGAAATTAAAAATACTCTAGATGGGATCAATAGCAGAATAACAGAGGCAGAAGAACGGATAAGTGACCTGGAAGATAAAATAGTGGAAATAACTACTGCAGAGCAGAATAAAGAAAAAAGAATGAAAAGAACTGAGGACAGTCTCAGAGACCTCTGGGACAACATTAAATGCCCCAACATTCGAATTATAGGGGTTCCAGAAGAAGAAGAGAAAAAGAAAGGGACTGAGAAAATATTTGAAGAGATTATAGTTGAAAACTTCCCTAATATGGGAAAGGAAATAGTTAATCAAGTCCAGGAAGCACAGAGAGTCCCATACAGGATAAATCCAAGGAGAAACATGCCAAGACACATATTAATCAAACTGTCAAAAATTAAATACAAAGAAAACATATTAAAAGCAGCAACAGAAAAACAACAAATAACACAAAAGGGAATCCCCATAAGGTTAACAGCTGATCTTTCAGCAGAAACTCTGCAAGCCAGAAGGGACTGGCAGGACATATTTAAAGTGATAAAGGAGAGAAAACTACAACCAAGATGACTCTACCCAGCAAGGATCTCATTCAGATTTGATGGAGAAATTAATACCTTTACAAACAAGCAAAAGTTGAGAGAGTTCAGCAACACCAAACCAGCTTTACAACAAACGCTAAAGGAACTTCTCTAGGCAAGAAACAAAAGAGAGGAAACGACCTACAATAAGAAACCCAAAACAATTAAGAAAATGGGAATAGGAACATACATATCGATAATTACCTTAAATATAAATTGATTAAATGTTCCAACAACAACACATAGGCTCACTGAATGGATACAGAAACAAGACCCATATATATGCTGTCTACAAGAGACCCACTTCAGACCTTGGGACACATACAGCCTGAAAGTGAGGGGATGGAAAAAGTTATTCCATGCAAATGGGAACCAAAAGAAAGCCAGAGTAGTAATTCTCATATCCGACAAAATAGACCTTAAAATAAAGACTATTACAAGAGACAAAGAAGGACACTACATAATGATCAAGGGACCGATCCAAGAAGAAGATATAACAATTGTAAATATTTATGCACCCAAAATAGGAGCACCTCAATACATAAGGAAAATACTAACAGCCATAAAAGGAGAAATCGACAGTAACACATTCATAGTAGGGGACTTTAACACCCCACTTTCACCAATGGACAGCTCATGCAAAAGGAAAATAAATAAGGAAACACAAGCTTTAAATGATACATTAAACAAGATGGACTTAATTGATATTTATAGGACATTCCATCCAAAAACAACAGAATACACATTTTTCTCAAGTGCTCATGGAACATTCTCCAGGATAGATCATATCTTGGGTCACAAATCAAGCCTTGGTAAATTTAAGAAAATTGAAATCGTATCAAGTATCTTTTCCGACCACAGGGCTATGAGACTAGATATCAATTACAGGAAAAGATCTGTAAAAAATACAAACACATGGAGGCTAAACAATACACTACTTAATAATGAAGTGATCACTGAAGGAATCAAAGAGGAAATCAAAAAATACCTAGAAACAAATGACAATGGAGACACGACGGCCCAAAAGCTATTGGATGCAGCAAAAGCAGTTCTAAGAGGGAAGTTTAGAGCAATACAATCCTACCTTAAGGAACAGGAAACATCTCGAAAAAACAACCTAACCTTGCACCTAAAGCAATTAGAGAAAGAAGAACAAACCCCACCCCCAAAGTTAGCAGAAGGAAAGAAATCATAAAGATCAGATCAGAAATAAATGAAAAAGAAATGAAGGAAACGATAGCAAAGGTCAATAAAACTAAAAGCTGGTTCTTTGAGAAGATAAACAAAATTGATTAACCATTAGCCAGACTCATCAAGAAAAAAAGGGAGAAGACTAAATCAATAGAATTAGAAATGAAGAGACTTCCAGGTAAGATGGCGGAAGAGTAAGACGCGGAGATCGCCTTCCTCCCCACGGATACACCAGAAATACAGCTACACGTGGAACAACTCCTACAGAACACCTACTGAACGCTGGCAGAAGACCCCAGACCTCCCAAAAGGCAAGAAACTCCCCACATACCTGGGTAGGGCAAAGCGGAGAGATCCGCACACAGAGGATCGGTGCCGAGCGGCACTCACCAGCCCGAGAGGCTTGTCTGCTCGCCCGCCGGGGCACGCAGCGCTGGAAGCTGAGGCTCGGGCTTCGGTCAGAGCGCAGGGAGAGGACTGGGGCTGGTGGCGAGAACTCAGCCTGAAGGGGGCTAATGTGCCACAGCTAGCCGGGAGGGAATCCGGGAAAACTCTGGAGCTGCCGAAGAGGCAAGAGACTTTTTCTTCCCTCTTGGTTTCCTGGTGCGCAAGGAGAGGGGATTAAGAGCGCTGCTTAAAGGGGCTCCACGGATGGGCGCGAGTCGCGACTGAAAGCGCGGAGCCCAGTGACAGGCGTGGGACGCTGGGGCTGCTGCTGCCGCCGCCAAGAAGCCTGTGTGCGAGCGCAGGTCACTGCCCACACCGCCCTTCCGGGAGCCTGTGCAGCCCGCCACTGCAGGGGTCCCGGGATCCAGGGGCGGCTTCCCTGGGAGAACGCACGGCGCGCCTCAGGCTGGTGCAACGTCACACCGACCTCTGCCGCTGCAGGCTCGCCCCGCACTCCGTGCCCCTCCCTCCCTCCCGGCCTGAGTGAGCCAGAGTCCCCGAAGAGGCTGCTCCTTTAACCCTGTCCTATCTGAGCGAAGAACAGATGCCCTCCGGCGACCTACACGCAGAGGCGGGGCCAAATCCAAAGCTGAGACCTAGGAGCTGTGAGAACAAAGAAGAGAAAGGGAAACCTCTCCCAGCAGCCTCAGAAGCAGCGGATTAAAGCTCCACAATCAACTTGATGTACCCTGCATCTGTGGAATACATGAATAGACAACACATCATCCCAAATTGAGGAGCCCGGAGTCAGTGCTGTGCCTCTGAGGTGGGAGAGCCAACTTCAGGACACTGGTCCACAAGAGACCTCCCAGCTCCACATAATATCAAACGGCGAAAATCTTCCAGAGATCTCCATCTCAACACCAGCACCCAGCTTCACTCAACGACCAGCAGGCTACAGTGCTGGACACCCTAAGCCAAACAACTAGCAAGACAGGAACACAACGCCACCCATTAGCAGAGAGGTGGCCTAAAATCATAAAAAGTCCACAGACACCCCAAAACACACCACCAGACGTGGACCTGCCCACCAGAAAGACAAGATCCAGCCTCATCCACCAGAACACAGGCACTAGTCCCCTCCACCAGGAAGCCTACACAACCCACTAAACCAACCTTAGCCACTGGGGACAGACACCAAAAACAACAGGAACTACGAACCTGCAGCCTGCAAAAAGGAGACCCCAAACACAGTAACATAAGCAAAATGAGAAGACAGAAAAACACACAGCAGGAGAAGGAGCAAGATAAAAACCCACCAGACCTAACAAATGAAGAGGTAATAGGCACTCTACCTGAAAAAGAATTCAGAATAATGATGGTAAAGATGATCCAAGATTCTATTTCCCAGATCCAAAATCTTGGAAATAGAATAGACAAAATGCAAGAAACAGTTAACAAGGACCTAGAAGAACTAAAGATGAATCAAGCATCGATTAAAAACACAATACATGAAATAAAAAATACTCTAGATGGGATCAATAGCAGAATAACTGAGGCAGAAGAACGGATAAGTGAGGTGGAAGATAAAATAGTGGAAATAACTGCTGCAGAGCAAAATAAAGAAAAAAGAATGAAAAGAACAGAGGACAGTCTCAGAGACCTCTGGGACAACATTAAACGCACCAACATTCGAATTATAGGGGTTCCAGAAGAAGAAGAGAAAAAGAAAGGGACTGAGAAAATATTTGAAGAGATTATAGTTGAAAACTTCCCTAATATGGGAAAGGAAATAGTTAATCAAGTCCAGGAGGCACAGAGAGTCCCATACAGAATAAATCCAAGGAGAAATACGCCAAGACACATATTAATCAAACTGTCAAAAATTAAACACAAAGAAATCATATTAAAAGCAGCAAGGCAAAAACAACAAATAACACACAAGGGAATCCCCATCAGGATAACAGCTGATCTCTCAGCAGAAACTCTACAAGCCAGAAGGGAGTGGCAGGACATACTTAAAGTGATGAAGGAGAAAAACCTGCAACCAAGATTACTCTACCCAGCAAGGATCTCATTCAGATTTGATGGAGAAATTAAAACGTTTACAGACAAGCAAAAGCTGAGAGAGTTCAGCACCACCAAACCAGCTTTACAACAAATGCTAAAGGAACTTCTCTAGGCAAGAAACACAACAGAAGTAAAAGACCTACAATAATGAACCCAAAACAATTAAGAAAATGGGAATAGGAACATACATATCGATAATTACCTTAAATGTAAATGGACTAAATGCTCCCACCAAAAGACACAGAGTGGCTGAATGGATACAAAAACAAGACCCATCTATATGCTGTCTACAAGAGACCCACTTCAGACCTAGAGACACATACAGACTGAAAGTAAGGGGATGGAAAAAGATATTCCATGCAAATGGAAACCAAAAGAAAGCTGGAGTAGCAATTCTCATATCAGACAAAATAGACTTTAAAATAAGGACTACTAGAAGAGACAAAGAAGGACACTACATAATGATCAAGGGATCGATCCAAGAAGAAGATATAACAATTGTAAATATTTATGCACCCAACATAGGAGCACCTCAATACATAAGGCAAATACTAACAGCCATAAAAGGAGAAATCGACAGTAACACACTCATAGTAGGGGACTTTAACACCCCACTTTCACCAATGGACAGATCATCCAAAATGAAAATAAATAAGGAAACACAAGCTTTAAATGATACATTAAACAAGATGGACTTAATTGATATTTATAGGACATTCCATCCAAAAACAACAGAATACACATTTTTCTCAAGTGCTCATGGAACATTCTCCAGGATAGATCATATCTTGGGTCACAAATCAAGCCTTGGTAAATTTAAGAAAATTGAAATTGTATCAAGTATCTTTTCCGACCACAATGCTATGAGACTAGATATCAATTACAGGAAAAGAGCTGTAAAAAATACAAACACATGGAGGCTAAACAATACACTACTTAATAACGAAGTGATCACTGAAGAAATCAAAGAGGAAATTAAAAAATACCTAGAAACAAATGACAATGGAGACACGACGACCCAAAACCTATGGGATGCAGCAAAAGCAGTTCTAAGAGGGAAGTTTATAGCAATACAATCCCACCTTAAGAAACAGGAAACATCTCGAATAAACAACCTAACCTTGCACCTAAAGCAATTAGAGAAAGAAGAACAAAAACATCCCAAAGTTAGCAGAAGGAAAGAAATCATAAAAATCAGATCAGAAATAAATGAAAAAGAAATGAAGGAAACGATAGCAAAGATCAATAAAACTAAAAGCTGGTTCTTTGAGAAGATAAACAAAATTGATAAACCATTAGCCAGACTCATCAAGAAAAAAAGGGAGAAGACTCAAATCAATAGAATTAGAAATGAAAAAGGAGAAGTAACAACTGACACTACAGAAATGCAAAAGATCATGAGAGATTACTATAAGCAACTCTATGCCAATAAAATGGACAACCTGGAAGAAATGGACAAATTCTTAGAAATGCACAACCTGCAAAGACTGAATCAGGAAGAAATAGAAAATATGAACAGACCAATCACAAGCACTGAAATTGAAACTGTGATAAAAAATCTTCCAACAAACAAAAGCCCAGGACCAGATGGCTTCACAGGCGAATTCTATCAAGCATTTAGAGAAGAGCTAACACCTATCCTTCTGAAACTCTTCCAAAATATAGCAGAGGGAGGAACACTCCCAAACTCATTCTACGAGGCCACCATCACCTTGATACCAAAACCAGGGAAGGATGTCACAAAGAAAGAAAACTACAGGCCAATATCACTGATGAACATAGATGCAAAAATCCTCAACAAAATACTAGCAAACAGAATCCAACAGCACATTAAAAGGATCATACACCATGATCAAGTGGGGTTTATTCCAGGAATGCAAGGATTCTTCAATATACGCAAATCAATCAACGTGATACACCATATTAACAAACTGAAGGAGAAAAACCATATGATCATCTCAATAGATGCAGAGAAAGCTTTCGACAAAATTCAACACCCATTTATGATAAAAACCCTGCAGAAAGTAGGCATAGAGGGAACTTTCCTCAACATAATAAAGGCCATATATGACAAACCCACAGCCAGCATCGTCCTCAATGGTGAAAAACTGAAACCATTTCCACTAAGATCAGGAACTAGACAAGGTTGCCCACTTTCACCACTCTTATTCAACATAGTTTTGGAAGTTTTAGCCACAGCAATCAGAGAAGAAAAGGAAATAAAAGGAATCCAAATTGGAAAAGAAGTAAAGCTGTCACTGTTTGCAGATGACATGATACTATACATAGAGAATCCTAAAGATGCTACCAGAAAACTACTAGAGTTAATCAATGAATTTGGTAAAGTTGCAGGATACAAAATTAATGCACAGAAATCTCTGGCATTCCTATATACTGATGATGAAAAATCTGAAAGTGAAATCAAGGAAACACTCCCATTTACCATTGCAACAAAAAGAATAAAATATCTAGGAATAAACCTACCTAAGGAGACAAAAGACCTGTATGCAGAAAATTATAAGACACTGATGAAAGAAATTAAAGATGATACAAATAGATGGAGAGATGTACCATGTTCTTGGATTGGAAGAATCAACATTGTGAAAATGACTCTACTACCCAAAGCAATCTACAGGTTCAGTGCAATCCCTATCAAACTACCACTGGCATTTTTCACAGAACTAGAACAAAAAATTTCACAATTTGTATGGAAACACAAAAGACCCCGAATAGCCAAAGCAATCTTGAGAACGAAAAATGGAGCTGGAGGAATCAGGCTCCCTGACTTCAGACTATACTACAAAGCTACACTAATCAAGACAGTATGGTACTGGCACAAAAACAGAAAGATAGATCAATGGAACAGGATAGAAAGCCCAGAGTTAAACCCACGGACATATGGTCACCTTATCTTTGATAAAGGAGGCAGGAATGTACAGTGGAGAAAGGACAGTCTCTTCAATAAGTGGTGCTGGGAAAACTGGATAGGGACATGTAAAAGTATGAGATTAGATCATTCCCTAACACCATACACAAAAATAAGCTCAAAATGGATTAAAGACCTAAATGTAAGGCCAGGCACTATCAAACTCTTAGAGGAAAACATAGGCAGAACACTCTATGGCATAAATCACAGCAAGATCCTTTTGGACCCACCTCCTAGAGAAATGGAAATAAAGACAAAAATAAACACATGGGACCTAATGAAACTTAAAAGCTTTTGCACAGCAAAGGAAACCATAAACAAGACCAAAAGACAACCCTCAGAATAGGAGAAAATATTTGCAAATGAAGCAACTGACAAAGGATTAATCTCCAAAATTTATAAGCAGCTCATGCAGCTCAATAACAAAAAAACAAACAACCCAATCCAAAAATGGGCAGAAGACCTAAATAGACATTTCTCCACAGAAGATATACAGACTGCCAACAAACACATGAAAGGATGCTCAACATCTTTACTCATTAGAGAAATGCAAATCAAAACTACAATGAGATATCATCTCACACCAGTCAGAATGGCCATCATCAAAAAATCTAGAAACAATAAATGCTGGAGAGGGTGTGGAAAAAAGGGAACACTCTTGCACTGCTGGTGGGAATGTGAATTGGTACAGCCGCTATGGAGAACGGTATGGAGGTTCCTTAAAAAACTACAAATAGAACTACCATATGACCCAGCAATCCCACTACTGGGCATATACCCTGAGAAAACCATAATTCAAAAAGAGACATGTACCAAAATGTTCATAGCAGCCCTATTTACAATAGCCCGGAGATGGAAACAACCTAAGTGTCCATCATCGGATGAATGGATAAAGAAGATGTGGCACATATATACAATGGAATATTACTCAGCCATTAAAAGAAATGAAATTGAGCTATTTGTAATGAGGTGGATAGACCTAGAGTCTGTCATACAGAGTGAAGTAAGTCAGAAAGAGAAAGACAAATACTGTATGCTAACACATATATATGGAATTTAAGAAAAAAAATGTCATGAAGAACATAGGGGTAAGACAGGAATAAAGACACAGACCTACTAGAGAATGGACTTGAGGATATGGGGAGGGGGAAGGGTAAGCTGTGACAAAGTGAAAGAGCGGCATGGACATATATACACTACCAAACGTGAGGTAGATAGCTAGTGGGAAGCAGCCGCATAGCACAGGGAGATCAGCTCGGTACTTTGTGACCGCCTGGAGGGGTGGGATAGGGAGGGTGGGAGGGAGACGCAAAAGGGAGGGGATATGGAAACATATGTATATGTATAACTGATTAAATTTGTTATAAAGCAAAAAAATAAAATAAAATTTAAAAAAAATGAACAAAAATAAATGAATGAATTAGTAAAAAAAAAATAGAATTAGAAATGAAAAAGGAGAAGTAACAACTGACACTGCAGAAATACAAAAGATCATGAGAGATTACTACAAGCAACTCTATGCCAATAAAATGGACAACCTGGAAGAAATGGAAAAATTCTTAGAAATGCACAACCTGCCAAGACTGAATCAGGAAGACATAGAAAATATGAACAGACCAATCACAAGCACTGAAATTGAAACTGTGATTAAAAATCTTCCAACAAACAAAAGCCCAGGACCAGATGGCTTCACAGGCAAATTCTATCAAACATTTAGAGAGGAGCTAACACCTATCCTTCTCAAACTCTTCCAAAATATGGCAGAGGGAGGAACACTCCCAAACTCATTCTACAAGGCCACCATCACCCTGATACCAAAACCAGGGAAGGATGTCACAAAGAAAGAAAACTACAGGCCAATATCACTGATGAACATAGATGCAAAAGTCCTCAACAAAATACTAGCAAACAGAATCCAACAGCACATTAAAAGGATCATACACTATGATCAAGTGTGGTTTATCCCAGGAATGCAAGGATTCTTCAGTATATGGAAATCAATCAATGTGATACACACTATTAACAAATTGAAGGAGGAAAACCACATGAAGATCTCAAAAGATGCAGAGAAAGCTTTCGACAAAATTCAACACCCATTTATGATAAAAACCCTGCAGAAAGTAGGCATAGAGGGAACTTTCCTCAACATAATAAAAGGCCATATATGACAAACCCACAGCCAACGTCGTCCTCAGTGGTGAAAAACTGAAAGCATTTCCACTAAGATCAGGAACAAGACAAGGTTGCCCACTCTCACCACTCTTATTCAACATAGTTTTGGAAGTTTTAGCCACAGCAATCAGAGAAGTAAAGGAAATAAAAGGAATCCAAATCGGAAAAGAAGAAGTAAAGCTGTCACTGTTTGCAGATGACATGACAATATATATTGAGAATCCTAAAGATGCTACCAGAAAACTACTAGAGCTAATCAATGAATTTGGTAAAGTAGCAGGATACAAAATTAATGCACAGAAATCTCTGGCATTTCTATACACTAATGATGAAAAATCTGAAAGTGAAATCAAGAAAACACTCCCATTTACCATTGCAACAAAAAGAATAAAATATCTAGGAATAAACCTACCTAGGGAGACAAAAGACCTGTATGCAGAAAATTATAAGACACTGATGAAAAAAATTCAAGATGATACAAATAGATGGAGAGATATACCACGTTCTTGGATTGGAAGAATCAACATTGTGAAAATACTCTACTACCCAAAGCAATCTACAGATGCAATGCAATCCCTGTCAAACTACCACTGGCATTTTTCACAGAACTAGAGCAAAAAATTTCACAATTTGTATGGAAACACAAAAGACCCCGAATAACCAAAGCAATCTTAAGAATGAAAAACGGAGCTGGAGGAATCTGGCTCCCTGACTTCAGCCTATACTACAAAGCTACAGTAATCAAGACAGTATGGTATTGGCACAAAAACAGAAATATAGATCAATGGAACAGGATAGAAAGCCCAGAGATAAACCCACGCACATATGGTCTTCTTATCTTTGATAAAGGAGGCAGGAATGTACAGTGGAGAAAGGACAGCCTCTTCAATAAGTGGTGCTGGGAAAACTGGACAGGTACATGTAAAAGCATGAGATTAGAGCACTCCCTAACACCATACACAAAAATAAACTCAAAATGGATTTAAGACCTAAATGTAAGGCCAGAAACTGTCAAACTCTTAGAGGAAAACATAGGCAGAACACTCTATGACATAAATCACAGCAAGATCCTTTTGACCCACCTCCTAGAGAAATGGAAATAAAAACAAAAATTAACAAATGGGACCTAATGAAACTTCAAAGCTTTTGCACAGCTAAGGAAACCATAAACAAGACCAAAAGACAACCCTCAGAATGGGAGAAAATATTTGCCAATGAAGCAACTGACAAAGGATTAATTTCCAAAATTTACAAGCAGCTCATGCAGCTCAATAACAAAAAAACAGACAACCCAATCCAAAAATGGGCAGAAGACCTAAATAGACATTTCTCCAAAGAAGATATACAGATTGCCAACAAACACATGAAAGAATGCTCAACATCATTAATCATTAGAGAAATGCAAATCAAAACTACAATGAGATATCATCTCACACCTGTCAGAATGGCCATCATCAAAAAATCTACAAACAGTAAATGCTGGAGAGGGTGTGGAGAAAAGGGAACCCTCTTGCACTGCTGGTGGGAATGTGAATTGGTACAGCCACTATGGAGAACTGTATGGACGTTCCTTAAAAACCTACAAATAGAACTACCATACGATCCAGCAATCCCACTACTGGGCATATACCCTGAGAAAACCATAATTCAAAAAGAGTCATGTGCCACTATGTTCATTGCAGCTCTATTTACAATAGCCAGGAGATGGAAACAACATAAGTGTCCATCATCGGATGAATGGATAAAGAAGATGTGGCAAATATATACAATGGAATATTACTCAGCCATAAAAAAAACGAAATTGAATTATTTGTAGTGAGGTGGATGGACCTAGAGTCTGTCATACAGAGTGAAGTAAGTCAGAAAAGAAAGACAAATACCGTATGCTAACACATATATATGTAATATAAGAAAAAACAATGTCATGAAGAACCTAGGGGTAAGACAGCAACAAAGACACAGACCTACTAGAGAATGGACTTGAGGATATGGGGAGGGGGAAAGGTCAGCTGGGAGGAAGTGAGAGAGTGGCATGGACATATATACACCACCAAACGTAAAATCGATAGCTAGTGGGACACAGCCGCACAGCACAGGGAGATCAGCTTGGTGGTTTGTGACCACCTAGAGAGGTGGGATAGGGAGGGTGAGAGGGAGGGAGACATAAGAGGGAAGAGATATGGGGTTATATGTATATGTATAACTGATTCATTTTGTTATAAAGCAGAAACTAACACACCATTGTAAAGCAATTATACTCCAATAAAGATGTAAAATTTAAAAAAATGCCCTCTAACGGGAAAACCTGATTCCAAAGTTTGGGAAACAAAGTTTGTTCAGAGCACAGTGTATCTAGAAAGAGTTCTGAATGGGAGCTGAAGACTGCTGAGGTAGAGGGGAGGGAAGTTTCTTAGATTGAATTAATCACTCCCATGGAAGAGGGAGTTGCATACACAATAATTAGAGATTTGTTCAACTTGAGTAGCACTTCAGGGGTTGAAGCAGTTGAAGGATAAGGTTGGAGTTAGATTTAGAGGAGGAGAGTGACACGTTGGTCTCCCAGTTTCAGATATTTGACTTCTAATAGAAAGGTTAAATCTGAACCCAGTTTACATATGCATCAAAGCAAGAGTTTCTGTAAGAGTGAGGGAAAAGTTGTTTTGAAAGGAGAATGAAGATGCCAATAGTTTTCAGAAATTAAAAATTTTTGGTGCGGAGTATAAGGTATTATACGTCTTGCATGTGCTGCTCTTTAGCGTGTCACACTTCCAAACGCAGGGCAAATCTAAAGGGGGAAGAAGGGAGGCTTTGTCCTCTGGGACAGATAGCTTGGGTGGAATCCATCACTGCCCTGTGAGAAGAAATTCTTAGTGCACAATGAGTGGCTCTGTACTATCTACCTGTTATATTGTTATTTCAAATAAAAGGTTAAAAATTCTTAAGTGACTCAGTGCCTTTTATTTATTACGGATTTTAATTGGTTGTGTAATTTATAGATCAGATTTCTGGGTAATTATGGATATAAAAACTTTCTTTGACACTCAGTGTATTAGTTTTCCATCGCTTCTATAAAAACATTACCACAAAGTAAATGGCTTAAAACAACACAAATTAAGTATCTTAGAATTTGGGCAGTCAGGAGTCCAAGATGTGCATCACTGGGCTAAAATCAAGATGTTGGCAGAGCTCCAATCCTTCCAGATGCTCTAAGGGTACAGTGTGTCTCCTTGCCTTTCCCAGCTTCTAAAGGCTGCCCACATTCCTTGGCTTATGGCTTCATTCCTCTACCTTCAAGGCCAGCAGTGCTTGGCAGAGTCCTCACTTGGCCGTGTCTGGTTCTCCTTCTGGTTCTCCTTCTGCATTCCTCTTCTACTTTTAAGAACTATGGTGAGACTGGGCCAAGATCATCTCCCTATTTTAAGGTCAGCTGATTAGCAACCTTAATTCCATTTGTCTCCTGACAATATATTCACAGGTTCCAAGCATTAGAATGTGGACATCTTTGTGGGGCCCTTACTCTTGCTACCACACAGTAGTAGAAGGTAATGGAAAACAATCACAACAACAAAGGGCAGAATGATTCAGGACTCAGACCCTTGGGGGACAGTTTTAGTCCCCCCACTAGGTAAAAAGCCTAAAGCATCTGAGGTTTTAAGTAAGGATGAAGTAAAGTTGTAATTGGTAATTGAAGAACTAAAACCTGGAGACCAATTACAGAAACAAGGGCTATAGTAGTTTTGCATATTTTCTCTATGTTTATTATATACCTGTGTCTATTTGTATTTACTTACCATTCTCTTTTTCTCTATCCTGCTTCCTTTTTTAAATTTTTTATACAAGTTTTTGGAAGTTAACTTTACAACTTAGTCTTTAAAGTAACATCAGAATATTCAATGACTGCCTGACTGAATTTGAGGAATAATTAATAGATCACATGATGGATGCAGTGACTTGGGACTGAGTCATCTAACTTGGGGGAACAGTGAAACATATAAAAGGATTGGTGTATCCGTTAGGTAGAAATATGGAGTTGTTTTGCTGCTGTATGAGAGTTCAAATGTATGTAGGGGTGCATAGGGAAGCTGAGTAACCAAAGAGATGGGCCATGCCAGTTACCAGTGTACTGCTCCTCAGCTCCAAATTTACCCTTCAGTACCTGCTCTGTGACAGTGGACAGAATTCCTTTAGGCATTTCTCCTTTACACCAAGCACAAGTTGAGTTTTCTCAGTAGAGGGTGCGAGAGGTACATTGCAAGTGGAAAGGGTTCTCTTGCCATTTCCAGTTGTTGAGGTGGGTTAGCAGTGTGAGCTGTGATGGTGAGAAGAATCTAGTGGTGCAGTAACCCAGCTGTGGAACCAAAATATGTGATTCCTGAGACTTCACAGTTCTGGCCTGGCCTGGCCTGGAGATGACTTTCCTGCTGCCATCCCCACCTGGACACCATGTGCCCTTGATTCCCTTTGATCATGTGCTTTTCCCAGGTTTGGATCCCACAGCCCTTCCACACACTGCAGGCTTCCTGCCACATCAACACCCTCAGTCCCTCTGCATGACTGCATTCCTGGCCATTGGCTATAGCCCTCCTTGTGCCCTGGAGGGTTAGCAGTGGAGACTCCGCTTCCTCTGTGTGCCTGTGCATCCGTGCCCTGGCTGAGGCTTGTCTGCATCCTGACTGCACTCAACCTGCACTCCAGTGACCGCAGACCATGGTGGCTCAGGCCAACCAGCAAACTTCTCTGCCACCCAGTAGGCTGTAAGTGCATCTTCAACAAGTTCTGAACCCCAGCTCTGGAAACTGGGGCCTCTTTCCAAATTTGTTCTGGGATACTCTCCCTCAACCCTAGGATATAATATAGATTTTTCTTACATTCTACAGTTACTCTTATCATAGGTTAATAATTATTTATATTGAACTTCTCCTGTTTAAATAACTGTATTTTCTATTTCCTGATTGGACACAGTCTGATAACAGAGGCTGAGCATGTGAGATGTTCTACTCTAATATTCCAATTAAGCCCAAAGATTGTAATGTGATACCCTTTGTTTTAATTTTATTTAGTGTTGCTTTTTTGGTGTAAAGTTGTATAAAGAATGCTGACTGGAGAACCATAATATTCCAGTTGCTGGTGCGACCTTCAGCAAGAGATGGCTAGGATATCAAGCAAGCACTTCTTTTGTTTGTTTTTGTTTTGTACATTTGTTTTATTTTATTTTTAAATTTTATTGAAGTATAGTTGATTTACAATGTTGTGTTAATTTCTTCTGTACAGCAAAGTCACTCAGTTTATATATATATATATATATTTTCTCATATTTTTTCATTATTTGTCATAGAATATTGAATATAGTTCCCTGTGCTGTACAGTATGACCTTGTTATTTATCCATCCTATATATAGTAGTTTGCCTCTGCTAATCCCAAACTCCCATTCCTTCCCTTCTTATTTTCATGCCTCATCTGCTAAGTAGACAACAGTAAGGACCACTAGATGGTGTTATGGGGTGATTGCAGTTCAGACAGGTTCATGCATGTCAGTGACAGGGACCTTGGGCCAGAACATCACTCTCTAGCATGTACATTCATCCATCTTCTGTCCACCTGGTTATAGTTCTGCTCTCTATGTTGACCCCGCCCAGTAAAAATATTTCAAAATAGAAGTCTTAGTAAAGTATGTTTCTGTAACCGAGAGTGGATTACTTCCCCCACTGAAAATTTTGGTGGCCGGCCAGCAGCACTGGGACCGTGACATCCAGGTGACCCTGATCACCTCTTTGTTTTGGTGGCGATGCGTGTGTGGTACAAGAAGGTTCACACCTGGCACCAGGAGCTGGGCATCATGTGCAGGGGGGCAACAGCACTGTGTCCGTGCAGGACAAGGTGGAGTTCTAGCCCCGCCCCCAACAGCCACCCCCTCAGGCAGCTCCAGACCTTTTCACGGACTCCCTCCCGGTTAGCCTTGGTGCACTAGCCCCCTTCAGGCTGTGTTCACGCCGCCAACCCCAGTCCTCTCCCTGCGGTCTGACCAAAGCCCGAGCCTCACCTCCCAGCCCCCGCCCGCCCCTGCAGGTGAGCAGACAAGCCTCTCGTGCTGGTGAGTGCCGGTCGGCACCCATCTGTGCGGGAATCTCTCCGCTTTGCCCTCCACACCCGTTGCTGCGCTCTCCTCCGCCGCTCCGAGGCTTTCCCCCTCCGCCACCCGCAGTCTCTGCCCGTGAAGGGGCCTTCCTAGTGTGTGGAAACCTTTCCTCCTTCACAGCTCCCTCCCACTGGTGCAGGTCCCATCCCTAACCTTTTGTCTCTGTTTATTCTTTTTTCTTTTGCCCTACCCAGGTAGGTGGGGAGTTTCTTGCCTTTTGGGGGGTCTGAGGACTTCTGCCAGCGTTCAGTGGGTGTTCTGTAGGAGTTGTTCCACGTGTAGATGCGTTTCTGATGTATCTGTGGGGAGGAAGGTGATCTCCGCGTCTTACTCTTCCGCCATCTTCCCCCTCCTATCTCTAGAGGACATTTTTAAACTTTCCCACACCACTGAATTCCCGTTCACCTCTTTAAGGGCATCCAGGATTAAGAGCATCAACAAGCTCTTGGATTAATACAGGTGTACTAAAACTGTACCCCATACACAAGGGGACACGCCCATTTTGGTAAAGGTGGGACTGAAAGTTCAATCCTTTTATATGATGTGAGAAAGCCTCTTAGTATATGTCATTTGTTAATAACAAAGGTACAAGGCATTACAGACTCACTGCCTCAAAGACAGCAAAAGGCTAAATAAATTACAGAGAAGGCATGAGCTTAATATCAGATTTACTAAATCCCTGAATCACATGAATTACAGAATATGACCACCTCAGGATCCATCAGGCTTTTACCCAGAAGCAGATCATATCCAGGCACAAGTTTTTTGACATTGTATCAAATCAGTAACAAGACTTTCAAATCCTACAAGTACACTTTAAAGCAGTCGTTGTTTATTAATTCAAGGAATAAGGCTGCCATACTGTTAGGTACAGATACATAAACGAATTTGGAATTAGTCTTATAATGTTGAGTGAAGATTGTCCGAGGCTTCAGATGAAGTTCTGGTAATCAATGTTCCTTTTAGGCAATGCAAGTGCCCCTCTGAAAAGACCAAAATGGCACGGTGGGCTTAGATCACAAAGAAGAGTTTGCTAGCAGACAAACAGGAAAAGGTGTTCAATTTCTTGAGGGCAAGTCAACTTCCCCATCCTCAAGGTTTAAACTTGACGGTATGTAGCTCCTTTGGCATTGTGGAAAAGGAGGAATTTAGCAAACAATTTGGAGACTTGATATGGTGTTCAGTCTCATCTATGTATGCCCAGGAAGATTCATAAACTACAAGCTTCATTTAGTATTTATTGCCAGGACCCCAGCAACTATTGTTTTATTGCCAGGGGCTCAGCAACTGGTTTTGTCATTTGTTTTGCCAGGACTTCAGAAACTATTTTTTCCCATCAAATTGCTGAGTATGATCATCAGAAGAATAATTGTGTGTGCCTGTTTTGATCATAATAAGTATACGAAGGAAAAGCATACATGAATATAAGAAACAAAAAATGCAATCAAACACCTTTACAAAACATAAACAACTCAAATATACAACAGCACCAAGATACTTCAACTCACTACAAAAGTGTTTCTCCATCAGTTTGCAGCCTCCCTCCCCAGAGTTTCTGAATCAGTGGGTCCATGGTGGAATCAAGAAATTGCGTTTCTCACAAGCCCTTCCATGTTCCTTATGGTACTGGTTTGAGGACCACACTTAAAGTCCACAGCATTAGAATGTGGAAAGCACAGTTCTGGTCTAGTAGGAGAGATGAATGTTTATCAGCTTGAACTGTGGGGTTGAGGTTTTTGTACCAGGGTTGGAACAGTTATTTATTTCTAAGTAAGTGTTTCTGCTTAACTTTGGTTGTAGATGATAACTGCCTCTTCATGTTCAGCTAGAGTTCAAAGTTTTCCTTCCATGGAGGAAGTGATAGTCAAAGAGGTTGTTAAGGAGATGTATGTGAGCTGGAGACTACTTCTTTTACTACTCCTCAGTCTACTTTTACTACTCCTTCCTCTGTGCTATGAGGCTGGGAGTTCTATTCCCTTCCCAACATCTCTTCAAAGATCTCATTGTGCATGTAAAAGAAGATGTACCCGGTGCAAAGCCTAGCCTCCTGCATTTGGGCCTCTTGGACACTTGATACCTGCAGATCATTGTAAGAGAACCACTCTTGCCTCTCAAAGTTGTAGTTATCGTTGACATAGTGTCCGGTGGTAGGCCTCTTTCCAAGATGGCTGATAACACCAATGAGCCGATAGTCATGACTATCTCCCATCTTGGCTTCTCTTTTTGGTTTCTTGGCTGAAGGTTCTGTCTTCTCCACATCTGGAGAGCCCTTGTTTCCAGGGTCTTTATTGGAACCCAATGCACCTAGGGAATTCACCTTGGCTCCCTGGAAATTTAATTCCGTAGGTCTGCATTTCTCCGTGTAACACTGGGTATCTGGCTTTGGAATGCTTTGAAGCAGTGTCAGGCAAAGGTCTTGTTCACAGAGCCTTATCTTGCCACACTGCTGGGTCTCTTCAGGCACTTTGCAAGATTCTTCTGAAATTCTGGGGTCTTCACCTTTACAAAATTCTTTGGTGGTCTCAGTCATGCTCTCAAAATCTGTAGACTTCTTGGTTCTCTTGTATTTCTTTAGTTTTCGATTTTCACCCACTTTGCGATATGTATCTGGGCTGCTGGTGGGTGTACCTTTCAGAGAAAGGGAGCTGCCTTCCAGATTCATCATTAAGCCTACTGCTAATAGCTCTCTTGCAATGGCTGCTCCATGTCCTGAGTTTGCCAATGTGGACTCTATTATATTTAGTTTAGAATATTTTCCCAGGTCTTTTTGCTGCTGCTTGAAGCTTGAAGCTTTATGAAGAGTCTGGGGTTTTTGTGGTTCAGACTCTTTTTCTGATCTAATGTGTGGAGCCAAAGAATCCTTGGATTGCGAGGTCTGCTTTGTTGAAGCTGTCAATGAACTTATGGCTTCAGAGTTCATCTTAAAGATTTCTAAGACTCGGAAATCCCTAAGAGGTGCATTCTTGCTTAAGGGAAGCGGTGATTCGGTAATTTCACTGCAATAGGAAGATAACTTTAAATGTTTGGAAATAATGACTTCTTGGTCATCCTTCGTTAAGGACCAAGACTCATTAAATTTATAGCGTTTCAGATGAATAATAAGGACCCTGGGTAGCCTACTGAATGAATGCACTATAACAGAACGCCTGTGCTTACACATCTCACAAGTATACTCAATCTCTTCTGCTTCAAGGAAAAGATCAAAACTAGATTGAATAGACAAGGGAAACGCTTGTGCTCCCTGAGGAATACTGATGGAAAGAGAATTGCATATTTCTGGCTTATACACAACGTTCTCACAGCCTCTGCAAATAGCTGAGTGCAGCAACTCGAAATCAAAATTACTGGTGACAGGGCAAACAAGCACCTTGGCGTCATCACTACCAGCAGAAACCTGTTGAGGTAAATGTCCTTCCTCAGATTCAATTTTAGTCTTCCAACTTGTGTTTAATTGTTCCATGTTTCGTTTCACCTGTTCTAAACAATGACCTAAAAACTCATATGCATCATTCTGCCTGTTGCCAGAGAATATCTCTGCAACTTTTGAAATGGCTTCTTTAATATTCACAAGTAACTTCACCTTGATTTCTACGTTATAAATATCTTTCAAAACAAGCAGCTGTGCCAAGCATATGATAAGTGCATCATGGGGAATTTTACCGCATGAGAAGCCCTGATTGAGTAAATCATTAGTAAACGATGGAATCGAAAGCAAGGACTGTAAAACTGCATTCATATAACAGGTGTTTCCCAAATTGGGGAGGCCTTGCAATAGTTTCTCTAGGTAAAAGTCAAAGGTCATCTTGAGTTTGCCCCACTCTGGGTCATCCTCACCATACTTTGATTCTGACAGAAATGCTAAATATATTTTCTCAGACGCTCTTTGGAGAAGATCAGTGACATCTAGGTAAGGGTTTCCAGTAGAATCGATCTTGAATGAAGGTCCAAGTTCCAAATTATTTTTCTGTTTTAACCATTTTAACTTTAATTTTTCCTTCTCATTGTGGCTTACATTTCTCAAGGGGCTCTTCTTTGATAACTTTCCTCTCGCAGAGGTATTCTTTTTCAGGAAATCCTTATTCATCTTTGAGCCAGATGATGGCCTCCTTTTCCCCTTCCCATATCTATTTTCTAATAACTCTGTGCAGGTAGATGTTGATGATTTTGATGCAAACAAAGGCATCTTCTTATCATCAGGTGTTTCATTTCTTTCTTTCTCAAAAGACTGACTACTTGACATCTTACGTATTTTCTGAGATGCAGTTTTGCCACGTGCCTTCTGTGTTGTTGTACTGGCAAAGATACTCCCATCCCCATCAGGTCTTACGGGTGGTTGAAGATGATTTTGATGGACTCTATCCAGGAACATCTTCAAATTATTGGCATCTCTGGAGGATAATCTTTCAATAAACAATAACTCATCAGTCTCTAAACTTAAATACAGACAATTTTGGTCTTCTCCCTTGGGTCTAAAGACTATGTTTTTAATATTGTTACTTAGCTGAAAAGTTATGTATTCTCCAGTACTGAAATAGACAACCAATATCATTTTCCCCTTTCTTTCCACTATTTCAATGTATGCTTCTCTCACTTCGGACAGCACTCTTCTCATGTCCCATATTTGGACAAAAACATGTACCATTAGAGCAGCCATGATTTCTTTACAAATAAAATACACGTATCCTGAATTATCGACAATCTTAAAGTTTCAATTTGTTGGCCAATTCACCTTCGGAGACAACACCAAAGAAATAGTTCTTAGTTCTCTATGTAGAATGATCCTGTTTCAAGTGTTAGTTTTATCCTAGAGCCTCTTCAGGCTCTGGATATCCAGCTCTTTAGTGATAAAACCGATATGCTTCAAGAACTGTCCACGGTGGCATGAAGGCAGAGTCTTGACTCCCAAAGCAAGACCGCTACTGTAAAGAAAATCAAGAAAAATTATTTACGCTATCAGAGAAATGCCTGGATAGAACTCAAACTCTACTCCCATACACTAAATCTTCTTTCCACTGCAATACTAGACTCCATTCTGATTAATTTCCACACTTCAACTGAAATCATTAAACACTTGGAAGACTTTCAGTACACAGCTGAAGAGCACAATGAACAGTGTCTCAAATGTGTGTGTGTGTGTGTGTGTATATATATATATATATATATATATATATAATATGCTAATCCTCCTGTCATAGAATGACCCCACGAGGCAAGCACAATAAGTGAATAAGGAAGTGAGGGGCCCTATGCAGCCCTCAACCCAATAACAGATGGAGAGTTCAATCTACCTCCTTCCAAATCCTGTTATGTTCCTTTCTTTCATGTGGCACCAGGGTAATAACTCCATACATTCTACCCCATGTGGGGTGAGGACCTAACTACCACTGCTTAAAGCAGGTATCAAAGAACTGGCTAACTCCAGCTCTGGCCCCAGGGTCCACATAACCTGAGCTAGCTCCCCGTACTCAAAGCCAGCCGGGAAGGATTGGGTGTACTCAAATCACTCAAAATTTAAGATTTCTGAATAACTCTGTAGTGAACCAATCTGAATTAATGAATAGCTTAACACTTAGCACTACAAATGTTTATATGAGAAAGCATATGTCCAAGAGCTGATTGGAAGTTTTTTCTCCTGCATAGTTAAATATTCTTCCTGAATCTTGTCTATGTTATTAACTTGCTCAGCAAACCCTGTCTTTATGAATAATACTAAATGAAACTTCTGCTCAATCCCTATCCAAATTATCAAAAACTCAAAACTGGTGGAGCATACATTAATGAGATTTTTGTTTTATCAAGTATTTTATCTATCAACCTATGTTCAGTAAAGTAGGGATTGCACCCATCCACATAAAAAAAGTGCATATACGTCCAAGTGAGAGAATGATCATATTTATCATAGTGGAAACGAGGCCCTAAAAACTTTCAAGCACCACAGCAAACTCGAGTGTCTGGATTATTTATAGTTCACTCTCCTACTATAGATGCTACGTAAGAGTTTATTTCCTCTCCACAAAAAATGTCTTAATTGCTCCTATTTCAACCACTTGAGAGAACCTATACAACCCCAGAACAACTTCTAGTCTGCATTTAAAAATGCTGTGATCCCAGCTGATCTGTATTTATCAAAAATTGTTGTCCATTCTTTCTAATGATAGCTGAAATAATCTAGACCCTCATGGCATTTCCACCCTCTGCTTTCAAAAACACAGTTAAGAGACGTGTGTTTCCAAAACAATGGCCCTATTTGTTATACCTTCTTCCCAGTTCAACCTGCTTACAATTCATTCCAGAATTAAGGAGACTTCTTTGAACCCACTGAGCATGGGCAGTGAAGATTAAGAACCATATTGCTGATGCACAGTTGAGCAGTCTAACGACTGCTCACTTCCTAGCACATTTTAAGCTTAAATCCCCTTTCTTGATTCTGCCTCATCACTCAAAGGCTTTTAGGGCTTCCTTTGATTGTTAGTCTTTTGGGAAGATTTTAAACTAAAATGTATCTGTTCTCTCAAACTCCACTGGGGAGAACTTTGTGACTATTCTATGTAGCCTACACCAGATTTAAAACATATGGATGACGACTGCATTCAAAAGTTATGAAAGCCAAGGTACTTTTCTCTCATTTTACCCACAGACTCAGTCCAGTAAGTTTGATTGATCACCTACTAGCACAACACACTGGGCTTAGCTGCTGATCTCAAAGTATAGCCAGAAACTCATAAAGTTGCAATACTCGTATCAGATTTGGAGGCATGACCTATGGTGTCAAGAAGCTGGCCATAAGGCAAAAATACTCCTGGTAGAAATGTCTGCTTTGTTGTTAATTTACTAATTCACTTTACATTGATCTTCTTGGTCACTGAGTATTTGCTGAGCATCTGCCCTAAGCTGATTATGATTTCCTCAGTGTCTGCTCCATGCCAGGTATTGTGGTCAGTGCTCTCAGGGACAAAAGGATGTAAGCACTCACTGTACCTAAACAATTTAGACTCTAAATGTCACTGTGTAAACATCACAATTGAAAAGGGCCTTGCTTCCAGTGGGAGAATCTGGGAAAATATTCTTTCACTGCCATTTTCTGGAGCTTGACACATACTCAGGGTGGGAGCAGTGTTTTGTAAAAGAGAGGGTCTCCTGGACTGAGATTTCTCAAGCCATACCCACATTTCTGCAAAATGATGAGGCTTAACCTCATCTTTTGCAGGGCAAACAAGAAATTGGCCCTTGGGAAGCATGCCTACGAACTTGAGAACCCAGAAACCCAGGTTATTAATTCTTTAGTAAGATAATTTAATGAGTACTTGTGAGCCTTTTATATCACCCTCTGGATCCTATATTTCCACCATTCATGCTTTCATTATTTCAAGAATTAGAAAAACCTGAAAACCAATGAGACTACACCTTTCAAATTTGAATATGCATTTCTCATTCCCAAAGCATTCATTACAAAAGGAGAAAATCTGGAGGTAGTTACAGCCTGGAGGCAGGTGAATAAACCCAGAAGGCCCTTTAGGCTCAGTGACTATGAGAAAGTAACATCTCTATGTCAGATCTCTTCCACTGACATCTGATTACAACTGTAATTACCTATATAAACTCAAGTATGTGTTTATTTCACTGAATAGGTGGGGGTCAAGGTATAGAAGGTGGTTTGGTACAAGTGATGAGCTTTAATTATCATGTTTTTACAGGTTCTTAAGTTTGAAAACATTTGAAGTGAGAGAACAAAGATAAACCTAGCATATGGTGAGAAATCCTGCTCAGTTATTCAAGCAAGCCTCACTGGATAGAAATGATGAAGGACCCATGAGGTGATATGCTAGCCGCTGTATGCACTAAGTAGAAAAGACGGGGCCAGATAACTACCATAGAGGTTTCCAATAATTTCTGGGTATCTCCACAAAGCCCAGGCAAGAGCTCTAAAAAACCCAACAACTTCAACTCACATTATTTTAAACTAAACATAGTTTAGTGACCTTGGATAAGCCAAATATGCTATCGGGGCCATTAAACTAACTGGAAAACGATCATCTAAGGTTCTTTTGAGGACTCCATGCTATGAGACGATGATTCTAGGTAGAATATACTTAATAAGCACATTGGATTTCCCAAGACAGAGCAAGATGAAAGGTATTTTCCCCACCAATTAGATGACATGTATTGAATCTGGGCTTGGAAACTATGGTTACCATACAAAAAATATTGTTATGCATATGCTGGTTTTGGCAAATGGGAAGAGGGGATTCTCAAAACCCAACAAACATTCATTATCCATTCATTCTTGAAACAAATTTGTATGGCATACTAGCAAGCATTGTATTAAGCACTAGCTATAGAAGAATAAAAATAATTTTTAAAAATCCCAAGCTTTCATAAAACTTTCATTCTAGCAGGGGTATAATAATATACAAACATAAAATATATAGAATACCAGATGGTGGTAACTGCCAAAGAAAACATCAAGTTAAGGGAACAGGGTGTGCCAGTGCTGACAGGGATGTGCTTGCTGCCTTATATAGAGTAGCCTGGGAAGGCCTGACTGATAATATCCTGAAGGAAGTGAGGAAGCAAACACTTAGATGCAGGGTGCTCCAGGCAGGAGGAAGAATAAATAACAAGGCCCTCAGGTGGGAGTGTGCTTGACACATTAGAAACAGAAAGCAGACCTGCTTGGCTGGAAAACAGTGAAATTTCAAGAGAAAGAAGAGAAAGAAGGTGCGAACGTTTTGTAAACCAACCAACCAACCAACCAACCAACCAACCAACCAGGAGAGTGAATGGACTAGCAACCTTGCTGAGCAGCACAAAGGGTCCACTTAAGGCTAGTGGTCATGAATTTACAGCAAAACCAATCAGCATGCTTGTCTTCCTCTCCAGCTATACTCAGCTGCCCAGCTGCCATGGTGCAGATGTGTAATAGGCAGAGCCTTGAATTTAACTTTGCTCAAGACTTTGCCATTCATAAATAGCCAAGTAAGAGGGAAAAGGGAGGTGAAGGTGTCAGAAGGGAGTGATTATAAATATGGACCAGAAAGGGTGAAATGGGGGTGGAGAACAGAAACACGAAAAGGCCTAAATCTCAGGAAATACTGGGGGTGGGGTAGAAGCATCAGGGGACCCGGAGTTCAGCTCCCATTTCTGTAGCTGTACTTCTGCCCCCTGCTTCTAAGCAGCTGTCGACTGCTTGTAGGCTTCCTTCTCCTAATCTCCTCCCACCTTCCTTTTGGTTCTTCTATTCATTCTCCCCCGGGCCCCAAAGCTGGAAGTAACTAATGGGAATGGGGGTGGAGAGATGAATGTTAAAGAGTATGTGGACAGGGTTAGAGGCAGGCATGATCAGATGGGGGAGGGGAAGGGGGATGGGAAAACCATCCCTTCTCTTTTTTCACCCTCCCAAGTCTGGGTTAAAGGTCAACACATCAAGAGGTGCGTTGCCTCTAGGGCATTAGCAATTAAATCCTGTCATTATGTTTGGCCCCAGCTTCTGTGCGCATGGCTTTTCAAAACGATTGGATCAGGGCAGATTCTGCTTCTTTCTCTGTTTAAAGGTGCATTTCTGCACTCAGCAAATGTCCGAGTCATTGTATAGCAGAGAAATGCCATTATTTTGCCTCTTGACATGCACTGCACATAAATCTCTCCATAGGAGGCCTGGACCAAAATGGGAAGAAATCTCTAGACTAGCAATTTGTTCCCATGAACTAGTCAAGCTTTGAACCTTTTCTCAGAGACAGAGTTGGTGGAGCTTTTTTGTTGTTGTTGCTTTTCATTCTTTTAAAATGATGATGTTAGTATTATTAATGACATAGTTGATTAGGAAAACAGAATGCAGGTTATTTTCCAGAAGTTAAATATGATTTCATTAAGAAAGAAAGCTCTTTCATGAGAAAGTGCATACTTGTTACATTGAAACTATGATAAATGAGGCTTTCTGGAAATTAATTCCTTTACTCCTATTGCAACTCTCCTACTATTTTATAGCCCTTTCTGCTAAGTATCACATTCATTTCCTTATTTACTTAACTAACCAAAATATTTGTTGATAACGAGTCAACTATGGACATTGACTATGGACAAGATCCAAAGATGAAGTGATAAAGTCCTTCTGACCTCAGATAGGTTGTAAGACAAATACACCACAACATGGCAGCACGAGGAAAACCTATTAAGTCAAATTCAGTTAGTGTTACATAAGAGTCCGTGTGTTTTTTTTGCCATCTCAGCTTCTTACAGCATTTCTTCTCTGCCTGAAGTTCCCAAATAATCTCCCAATTTTTGTCTTAGTTCTACTCTTCCTTTTAAGACCTAGTCCAAGTCTCACTTCATTCAGAATGATTGCCAGGCCTGATTTTTCCTGCCTCGGAATTCACAAAGCATTCACTTTTTTTAAGACTGTCACTTAGCCTACGCTACCTTGCATTGCTGCTTCATATGAACCGACCACAAAGTTAATAGATGTTGGGGAACATTAGTTTGTTTTCAGTCAGTGTGGAGTGAAACTTTCTCTCCTAAGGGAAATCATAAAGTCAGAGAAGTAGGAGTCCTTTAAGGTTGGGATCAAAGACTTCTAACTTTCCTTAAGAAAACAGTGTCCAAAGTTTTAAAATGAGGGCTGGCAGGGCAGGAAGTGGGTACAATTAAATGGGCTGGAACTGTTATTGGAACATCAAGCTGACTATGACATGAAGAGACCAGCTTAAATGAGACAGGAGACTGGACAGGTGAACACTACCATCTATCAAATTTCAAATGCACACACACTTTAATGAAGCAATTCTATTGTGGCTTTGTCTTATAGATATAATTGCAAAACTGTGTAAATCTTCTAAACAATCAGTATATTTAACTTATATAATTTTTTAAATGACCTATAAAATGACTTTTCCTCTTCTTTTGAGATATCTGCAAAGGTGCAAAATCAGGAGAAAGAACCACATTATATAAGAATTGCTACACCTGTGAAGAATATCTATAGTTATCAAATGTTATTTGAAGGTAAGGCAAGTCATTAATAGGGAGCGCTGTGGCATTTCCCCTACTCCCACATGGAAGTCAAGTGTGGGATAGGGACTAAGATTGTGGAATTGTTTCCAAAAGAGATGTGTGACTGCATCTCATGTCCTGGCTGCACACTTATTAAGCAGCCAGAATGTTTAAGTCCAAACTCATATGCTAGAGTGTGAGAGACTTGGGAAAACTTGACATGTTTACTCTGGAGGTGGAACGGCAAAGAAACCAGTGCCTGACTCAAGCTCAGGAGTCAGGATACAGAATGAAGTGGCCCCAATGCCGGGGCAAGAGGAGGCCGCAGTGAAAGCAAGTTCCGCTTGCTCTATTTGGACAAGAAACCGTACAAGACTCGATGTATTAAGTGGCAGATAACTGGACTACAACCTCGGAAAATCATCCCAAACAAACTGTCTGCCAGAAAAAGGTGATCCTCCAGGAAAGATTCTCTTGGATACACTGCAGCAAAGTAGGAAATGAGGGGAGAAATCACAAAAGATTAGCTGGGTTCCCTAGTTCTTTCCTGTACAACAAATAGCAAAGTCCCATCCCCAAAAAGCTTTGAGGAAATACTTTTAGGATACTTAGTGGAGTGGATTCTGCTGATGTGGATCAAGCAGGATGTTTTTGGCCTCACATGACACAAGGGGGAGCTATAGCATTTTTCTTTCCAAGGTAAGGAGGGCAGCAATTCAACACATCTTCAGCTTAGTTAAGGATACACGTGACACAGTCAGGCCTAGTAAGAGCTCTGAGGGAACTTTACAAAGCCCTTTTGGGGAAAACGAACTCAAAAATGTATTAAATGCCACAAGTGCTGGAATTAAAATCCCTTATAATACCTTCAAAACACCAATCTGTCTTATCTGAAGGATCAGTTCCTTGAACAGGAGAAATGCAGTTGCCTTAATTTGTTCATTGTTTTATTTTAACTTGTCTGGAAATATCCTTAGGAATGAATTCCCAAAACCTAAATCATACCTCTAACCCCTAAAAAAGTGATTCTCATTCATCTCCCTACTTAAGCAGTCCTTCATTCTGCATACCAGCTTTTTTTCCTCTTTGCTGCCATTAACAAAAGTGTGTGTGTGTGTGTGTGTGTGTGTATGAGAGAGACAGAGAACGCTTCAAAATAATCAAAGTCAGTGCTCCCGCTTCCAGGGTCTCTAACCCATTGTTTGGAAAAACAGAGCTCTGCTCTCAGCTCAGTCATCCTGGAAGGAAAAGGAACTCACAAAGCTGAAATGAGAAAATGAGCAGCTGCTCTGGACTTGCATCCTTGAACAGCATCCCTAGAGTCCAACAAACCACCTCATTCCTTCTTTCCCTACTGATACTTCAGTGATGTTTATGTGGTGCTAACGGAGGACATCCTCAAAGTAAAGAAGCTCTGCCCCAAAATATGAGCTCATTTATAAAAAAGCACAGACAAGAAAACCTGCCACCTTGCTTCAGAGGGCCTAGAAACCTTCAAAATGTGTAACTGAATCACTGTGCTGTACACCTGAAACTAACTAACACAACATTGTAAATCAACTCTACTCCAATTAAAAAGTGGGGGGCGGGGGGTGCTGAACTTCATCCAATGACTCTGCTTTCATTTTCCATCCACAGGACTATGACAAAATGGGTAAGGCTTTACTTGCCCTGAATGAACCCTTAAAGAAAAAGGAAGACATGACTAGCCAAGCAGTAGTATAGCCTTTAGCGTGAAACTCTAGGTTACCACTCAAACGTTCTAAACTCATAACCAATGATCAAGGCACGCATAGCTCAAACGTTACCTCCCTCGTGAATTTGTCCATCATTCTGCCAACCTAGTGGTATTCCTCTTCCTTCAACTCTTGCTTCTTATCTCTGTGAACTTTAAAATACATAAGCACCTGATGGCAGGCAGGGCACGTGTACTCCCCAGTACATAGGTGCTGAGAACCAAAAGCATGTACCCCATATAGCTTACTGTCTACATTAGCATGAGTCTACTATTCCACTATTTTCATCAGCATGACCTTACTATTCAAAAAGACTTTGCCCAGGAAGATACAAGTTGCAAATAGCTTTACTGTTCATTCCACAACTCTTCAATAGAAAGCACGGACTGACAGTTTATAGCCTTAGACTTTTTGAACCTCTTGCCTCCAAAGCCCTGTTGTGCCATGCCCACCTATTCTAAACCATTGTATCATGATCTTTACCCAATCATAATCGAGCTCCCCTACAGTTAGGACAGACTTTAACGTCTCAGTATCCCAGCCTTTCCTTTCCTAACCTAAAACACCATTAGACCCTGTCAGTATGGATTTCTCCCTTACAGTGGTAAGCAATAAACTCAGCTAGCTTTTTCTTGGCAACAGGTTGTTTCAGTGATATTTTGGGGAGCCAGATTTCAACATGCCCGGTTGATAAATGTCGAATCAAGTGATTAATTCACAGGGTGAAATGATGGGTTTGTTTGGATTTGGCTAGCATAGGTTAACTGTACTGTAAAAAGAGTTCTTACTTTGGGGTTGACTTTGAAACCATTGAAACAGATTTGGATTTGACTGTTTTAATGTCCTTATTTTCATAATTACACCTTTATGGGTTTTACTTTTCCATGCCTTTTCCTGGACATGTGAGAGTACATATGATAGAGCCCACATACTCTAGAGCAACCCTACAGTGACAGAGCTGCTTTCTTTTCCTCACAGCCGACTTGCTTCTGCTCGACAAGCAGAACACCTTTGGAACTTGGGGAAGCACCTCTGCTAACTTCTCAGAGAAGCTGCTGGATAGCTGCAGGCTTTTGCTGGATGTGCCACTCACTATATAGGTGTGGAGACTCAAAGAAGGAAATAAAAATAGATTTATGACAGCAGGTTGATCAATAACACATTGATTTACTCAGTGCCTCCTGAGGAAGGTCAGAATTCATGAGAATTCCCTTGGGAACTTGCAATTTTCTCATAGAAAGAGACCATGAGTTGTACTGGGCATTTTGTACTGCAGTAGTTTTCAGCAATTTCCAGTGCATTTTTTTCATTTGTGCTGACAGGGTGACATATTTAATGATTTCCAGACTCTGAGGGGCAGGGATATTTCCCATACAGTATCATAACATTTGTACCACAAAACCTTCTCCAAGCTCCCCATTTCTAAATGAGGAAAATAAGTCTGTGGATAAATGACTTGCTCAAGAGCACAAATTCCATTATATTCTTTAAATATCAGTGTACATGCTGTCAAAGCACACAACCTCATAGCTAAGACCTGAACTCAGATTCTCCATGGATTACCTGTGTGGCATTTTCCCAAGACACAGTAAGGATTTCCACTTACATCTTCTGGATATGTGAAAACAAAGAAAGCACATATCTAGAAGTAATCAATATCTTCCCAACCTTACGCTGGTTACTTACTTCCCTACTGAAGGCTTGAAAAACATGCCCAGAGACTGAATGAACCCGGGGAATGAGTTATGTGAAAAGTTGGATTTCTTTGGTATGAAAACAATGAGGCTGATGTTCAAGAGCACTGGACATGTCCTAACTCATGCGATAGGGTGGGCTACTGCCAAGTATTTGATTTTTGGTGTTATGGTTTTTTCATTATAAAAAGGGAGAATGAAGGCCTGCTACCAGAGGGGGATGTTTACTCTTCCTGAGATGCTAACTTTCATCTTTGGCTACAGCTGCAATGTGATTAATGATGGATAATTGAGGCAGCACAAACCAACTTAATTTATATTAAGAAATCAAGAATGACAGCGATAAACCAGATAATGTGCTCATATACTTTTAGATGAATAATAAAACACTCAGTTTAATATTTTCCATTGACTATGTGTGGAATAGCCCAGTTAAATAAATAATGACCAAAAAAAAAAGAAATTCAAATACATGGCCACTCTTATTTCTTTCTTTTTTTTAAAATTAATTAATTAATTTTTGGCTGAGTTGGGTCTTTGTTGCTGCTCACGGGCTTTCTCTAGTTGCCGCGAGTGGGGGCTACTCTTCATTGTGCTGCATGAGCTTCTCATTGCAGTGGCTTCTCTTGTTGAGGAGCATGGGCTCTAGGCGCGTGGGCCTCAGTAGTTGTGGCACGCGGGCTCAGTAGTTGTGGCTCACGGGCTTAGTTGCTCCATGGCATGTGGGACCTTCCCGGACCAGGGCTCGAACCCTTGTCCCCTGCATTGGCAGGCGGATTCTTAACCACTGCACCACCAGGGATGCCCTCTTATTTCTTAATTATTTCTAATATTCCCTATTTTTCTAACTAATGCCTTTATTTTTGTTCCCCTCTATCACCCATGGCTATTTACACATGCTTTAAACCAGATGCTTCCATTTATATCTAGCTATTACATAGAATCTAGCTGATAGCAGCCTACCTTCTCTTTATTACTCTTACAACGTCTGAGCTTCTGTACTTTTCTCTTCCATCCTAGCCCTTCTCTAGGCTGAGAATCTAAAAAGTTTTTTAAAGGGTATGCCTCTAGCTATTCCTCGTTCATTTATTTAAGCCTCAGAAACATGAGATTTTACCATCTGGTTTCTTAAAGGGGCAATGCATTTTAGCCATCACAGAAAGTAAAACAGAATTAAAGCTAAAACAGATTTCTTCAACGTCACCGCAATTCTCACCTACTCTCAACCGACTTCCTTATAGTCATTTAGGCCCTTGCTATACTGAAATGTTAAGTGGCTCCATGAATGATGAATGAAAACACCACAGAGTACCCATGTCAGCATTTTCAACCACTCATATACACACTAGAGCACAGAAGGGCAACAAAATATAGGTATAATTTCTTGAAAATGCGAAGCAATATTAAGCAGAATGACAGAAATGTACAGAAAGCCGTGCTGTCTACTTAAAAGAATACTGATCTGAACATTAGGAGACCAGGTGTCTGGTCTCTGCTTCGCTACGAACCAACTCTGAGAACTGGGAACTAACTATCCCTTCACTGACCCTATTTCATCTAGTACAGCACTAGGCAACAGAACTTTCTGCAGAGGTAGAGATGTACTATATCTGTCCTGTCTAGTGTGGCAGCCACCAGCCACATGTGGCTATTGAACATTTGAATGTGGTTAATAATACTGAGGTCCTGAAATTTTAATTGTACTTAAGCTGAAATAGCTACAGGCAGCTATTAGCTACCATATGGGACAGCACAGATAAGGTGACTGTAGGCATAGCTTAACACCTTGCCAGTTTTGGAAATTCTATCATGATATTTACTTCCATGTGGCTTTCTAATCCCCCTTCCAGACTGTTGAGGACATTTGACACAGTTGTCAATAGACAGTAGCAGGAGTCTACTGAGTTTGTGTACCTGATAAAAAAGAGAGATGCCTGGAAAGACCTATTTTGCCATTCAACATTCACACTTTCCCTTTTTACCAACTGAATACAAATTTGACAGCTAGAATAAGGAAGCCTTCCTATCTCATGAAACAACAGTATGAAGATGAAAGCTGCAGTAGAAGCCTTGTTAGTTCCAGGAGACAACAAGTATGAAGATGAAATACAACCAGAAATGAAGAGTGAAAAGATTTCTTAAGAACATGGTTCCTTGAAGATGCCATCGAGCCACTCAATAACCATCGTATTTATTTAAGTTACTGTAGTTCTGTTTTGTTACTTGCAGTTAAAAGCCCAGGATCACTGGACATGGAATACCATGAGGCTTATGTCCAAAGGTTGGGAAAGGAAAAGTCGTGTTAGATTAATTGATTTGGAAAGCTAACAAGTTCAGGATGGCAGAGTAATATGAAAGACTGTAAGAGCATCAATCCTTAATGATCCGGAGCTATTACACAAGGCGTGAATTTATTACCAACACACTTTCTGTGATGTGACCCTGTAGTTGGGATTACATGCAGTCAAACGTTTTGTTACATGCAGTCAAACATGCCTAAATGACCCTGAGTTTTAATCATTAATTCCATATTCACGTTGAAAAGAAGCCTTAAATAGAAATTTTGACAACCCAAGATATAGCTGTTATGTGAAAAAGAATTAAAATAATTATATTCCTACTTATTTGAGACGGTAGAATTACTTCCAGTGAACGGTTTCCTGACACTCGAAGTCTCTATTCCACATTCATGTTCACTTTTAGTATGAAATAGATGGGATTTTGGCAGTCAATAACGAAGTGGTAAAATACAGAGAGCTGAAATTGTAGAAATGAGTGCTCCACATCAACAAGCATAAGGCAGTGGGAAAACATGAAGCAAGAGCAGTTAATAGCCCCTTTGGATGGAGAGCTTGGTGCAAAGAGTCACTAGGAGGTGGAATTTAGGGACTCCAAGGTGTGGTCCCCGAGATGGAGAATGAAAAAATGATTTATGACAGTGGGGTCTGAGTTCAAGAGAGACTGAAGTAGACAATTGGCTATCCATTTGAGGAGCTAAGACAGCACACCTGGGTGGGAATGGCATCTGATGCCATATCTGTGACCAACTGAACACAGTGGGTCCAAATGTTTACAAGCCTTCAGAATTACTTGACTTTTAAATGCAGAAAAGGGAATGTGTCTGTGACTACCAAAAAGGTGAGAAATATGTAAAATTTGATTTTTATTTCTGTTAAAGACTTCACAAAATGAATTTCACAATTGCAAAAAGAAGCCCCTCCACAGATATCCCTGGAAACATCAGCTTGATTGTCTTTTGGTTATTTTTAGTTGGAAAGAGAGTGAGTGTGATTGTGATTCCAGCCAGGAGGTTGTGCAAAGATTACTAGGAAAAGGCGGGAGATGGTTGTGTACATTTCAGTGAGGGTGAGTGCTTAGCAGACTAGAAATAGAATGTAGTGAATGGCTGTTGATTTTGTCAGTTAGCCAGCAATCAGAGCATCGCCTGCCCATCATGGTGACCCATGACCCCGGTCCACCAAGATTGGTGCAGGTGATGTACATGAGCCATGTGGGGACAATCGGATCCCACAGAGTCTAAATATATCTCTTCTTACAAGGTAGGCAAGGGGGAGCACTGGTAGTTGTCTCCTCTTACCACATGGAGAGGGCCTCTTTGTGTCAGGTAAGAGACAAGACTTAGAGGACAAGGGAAAGCAGCACTGAGACAGAATGAAAGCGAATACTAATACTATATGTGAAACTAAGTGCCACCATAGGATTTCTTAGTAATATGCCATTCCTTTCTTGCTTAAAAGCTGCCTTGAATTGCTTTTCTTTCTGACTCCTTCATTGAAAGTGACTCCACTAATATACTATGTGTACATTACTTGGTTCAGGATATATGGTCACTATAAGAAGCCCATGTCATGGATATGTTAAGAAAGGAGGATATTAACCATGAATATAGTATGAGCTCATGTCTTTATAAAAATATGCATAGAAAAAATGTAGAGCGCTAATATTTTCTACTACTGATAGAAAACAGATTTTTACTTGAGACAAGCAGAGAAACTAGGATTAATCTTTTAATGTGAAAATTCAGAAGCCAGGTCAATGCTCTTTTCTAGATGTAAGTAAATCCCACATCCCTCTACATGCCATTGGGCCACAGAGCAGGAACCTCTCTGAGGCTGGTAAATGCCCAGACTTAAGAACTCCTGGTGCTGATGAGATATAAAAGATCGTTACCTTCACAGCAAAGTCTGTCAGATAAGGACATTCAGGTCAGAGAGGTTTCAAGTGTCTGAGCCAAGACTAGAACCCAAAGTTCCTACCTAAGTAATAACCTAAGTGCAGAGTCTCTTCCCTTCCAGCCTACTCACTATGTGCACGGAAGGGGGACACATTCTGGGGATGAGGAACAATACAAAGATCTAAAGTACAAGGAGTTGTGTTGGGTTGGAGGAGAGAGTTGACGTAATGACGATATTCATCATTTCAGTAACTAAACTCTCCTGGATAAACTCCAAGAACTTCTGCCTTATTCTGATTTCTTTTTTCTAGTGCACAGAGTTAAGAGTCCGTTCCAGGGGGCTATGCTTCTGATACGCAGGCAAGAGGTTAACAGCCTTCCAGAGACCTGAAAGAAGTGACTGAGTCCTCTAGACAGCACTGACTTCTTTAACTGTAGATGCGGCTGACCAGGTGGGAGTGTCATCGGTCTCACAACTCCACTTAATTTTTTCCACCTTCCTCTTTTCCACTCACTTTACATTTTCCCTCCTGAGTTTTAATGATGCAAACAGCACTGAGGGACCATCATCTTCCATACCTAAACTGAAAATGGATTCACATAACAGTTTTACAGCACTGAGCATTCAAGTCACAACTGCTGTCTGGTTTGCCTTGCTCTGTCTTAACGGCCAACAGAAAATACTCTCAGAGACCTGCATAGCAAAGCAGAGAACTTCTTAACATAATAATAGCATCTTAACAATTCACTGGAATGCATTATGGGCTTAGCTGGTTTTAAGACACTGTTCTTTTCCAAGCTTCCGATGCACTTTTTTCTTCTCACTGCCGATAATGAACTTCATTCTCTTAATTTATCAGTCACTCAAAATCTGAGTGACTTGAAAATTGAATACCATCCACTTGGATAAATTATTTGGTGTAATGCCTAATGATACAACGTAAATAATCATATCAAATCTTACCCTTGAAATCCTAGTCCCACATTCTATTAGCCCATTCAACCTAGCCCAGAGAATAACTGGTGCTTAGGTACTGTCACTGAACTGCAATGTTGACAATAAAATTACGGGTGTTATTTATCAGCTAAGGCATCTGTTATAGTCCTAGAAGACAATCACAGAGATGGCTGCTGCTTACATACAGATGGCTGAAACTCCAGTTTCAAAGATCTTCCTGAAGTATAGTAGCTAGTTAGGAAGCTCAGGTACTAATGACACCCTTAAAAGAATGCATTTGAAATTTGCAACAGACACATGCTCATGAATATTTGAAATGAAAAAAAAAAGCCTGAGGTTTCAGTGATCGATTGCACAACCACATCTGCATTTACTGAAAAGGCGGGGGGGGCGGGGGGGTACGGGAAAAATATTGCCTTGACTGAGTTTTTAAGAGAAGTGATGTGTAGCAGTTGGTGAGGTTGGGGGGAAAGGATGTAATTAATTACACCCAGCACTAGTTTCTTGATTGAGTGGAGGGTACACCAGCTCTCAGACCTTTGCCAGTGACAGATCGGAGCTGCACAGATGCAGTAAAGGCCCTTGCAGCGGGAGTCATTATATTAGGTGTCAAGTGATGTAAATCACAAGGAAAGAATGCAAATCCCCCCTCACAGACCTAGATTAGAGTGAGCCACGGAGTTGAATTATTATGTGAAATGTCTTTCTGCTATTAAAACACAAAGAGACAAGCCAAATTGCCCTTTAAACAACTGTAGACACCAAACTTCCACACAGGGAATTTCTTTATCTGTGTTTTATATGTAGGCAATACTTTGGCTATTGTTCCCTCTGATCCTCTTTGGCTAAAGAAAGAAGAATGGAGGATGTCTTAGTCAGCTTGGGCTGCCATAACAAATACCATAGACTAGGTGGCTTAAAAAATAGAAATCTATTTTCTTATAGTTTTAGAAGCAGGGCTTGGCTTCTAGTGAGATCTCTCTTCCTGGCTTGCAGATGGCCACCTTGTCACTGTGGTCTCACTTAGCCTTTCCTCAGTGTGTGCGCATGCAGAGAGAGAGAGATCTCTCTCTTTCTCTTCTTATAAGGCCACCAGTCCTATCTGATTAGGATAATAACCTTACGACTTTTTTTTTTTTTTTTTTGGCGGTACACGGGCCTCTCACTGCTCTGGCCCCTCCCGCCGCGGAGCACAGGCTGCAGACACGCAGGCTCAGCGGCCATGGCTCACGGGCCCAGCTGCTCCGCGGCATGTGGGATCTTCCCGGACCGGGGCACGAACCTGTGTCCCCTGCATCGGCAGGTGGACTCTCAACCACTGCTCCACCAGGGAAGCCCATAACCTTACGACTTTATTTAAACTTAATGACCTCCTAAAAGCCTTATCTCTAAATACAGTCACCTTCTGGGTGAGGGCTCAACATATGAATTTTCAGAAGACACAATTCTGTCTACAGCAGAAGTGATGCTCTTTGGGGCTGAGAGCATGATTATTTTGTACCAATGAGACCTGTTCTCTCTTCATGGGAGTAAGCCACAGGATCTAATAAGCAAAACAGAGTGTAATCAGGGTCCTGCAGCTGTCTATTAAGGACATTGTCCATGCAGAACAGAAATGAATAAGTACTCAATGGTATTTGGTAGCCATTTTTAAAGATTATGACTTTCCTTTTCTAACTTCACTTAGTATGATAATCTCTAGTTGCATCCATGTTGCTGCAAATGGCATTATTCCATTCTTTTTATGGCTGAGTAGTATTCCACTGAGTGTATGTACCACATCTTCTTTATTCATCTGTCAATGGACCATTTAGGTTGTTTCCATGTTTTGGCTATTGTGAATAGTGCTGCTATGAACATAGGGGTGCATGTATCTTTTTGAATTATAGTTTTGTCCAGGTATATGCCCAGGAGTAGGACTGCTGGATCCTATGGTAATTCTATTTTCAGTTCTCTGAGGAACCTCCATTCGGTTTTCCTTAGTGGCTGCACCAACTTACATTCCCACCAACAGTGAGGTAAGTTAGAAAGAGAAACACAAATACCATATGATATCATTTATATGTGGAATCTAAAATACGACACAAATGAACCTATCTATGAAACAGAAACAGAATCACGGACATAGAGAACAGACTTGTGCCAAAGAGAAGAGGTGGTGGGGGAGGGAGAGGAATGGACTGGGAGCTTAGGGTTGGTAGATGCAAACTATTATATTTAGAACGGATAAACAACAAGGTCCTACTGTATAGCACAGAGAACTATATCCAATCTCCTGGGATAAACTATAATGGAAAAGAATATTAAAAAAAAGAATGTCTCTATGTGTATAACTGAGTCACTTTGCTGTACAGCAGAGATTGACACAGCATTGTAAATCAACTCTACTTCAATTTAAAAAAAAAGATTATGACTTGAATGAATAGTAGAGTTCAGGTGCCATCAAACTGTGGATACTTGGGCTCTTCTTCCCAGATATCTGAGCACTCCCATTTTCTACCTCTTCCCTCCCATAATCCCTTGCTAACAATAGGGAAGATGTGGTGTCAATTCTGTTAGGCCTTTTTTTCCTCCTGCCTGAACTTCTTGACATTCCTCACCCTCACTCCTTTCTGACCTATATGAATTTATTTTCTGAAAACAGAGAGCTAGAGATTCCCAGGAACAGCCAACTAAGGGATTTCTCTTTGTCAGGAGCTACACTAATAGCTCAGTGACTCAGAGGCAGAGATTTGGGACACATTTGAAATTGCATATAATCATATCCAAAAAACCCCACAAAACACTAATTCAAAAAGATACACACACCCCAATGCTCACAGCAGCATTATTTACAATAACCAAGATGTAGAAGCAAACTAAATGTCGATCAATAGATGAATGAATAAGGAAAATGTGGTATATACACAATGGATACTACTCGGCCATTTAAAAAAATGAAATTTTGCCATTTGCAATAACATGGATGGACTTGGAGGGTATTATGCTTAGTGAAACAGGTCAGACAAAGACAAATACTGTATGATATCACTTATATGTGGAATCTAAAAAAGAAAACAAACGAGTGAATATAACACAAAATGAAACAGACTCATAGAGAACATACTAGAGGTTACTAGTGGGGAGAGGGAAGGGTGGAGGGGCAAGATAGCAGTAGGGGATTAAGAGGTACAAACTACTATGTATAAAATAAATACATTACAAGGATATATTGTACAGCACAGGGAATATAGCCAATATTTTATAATAACTATAAATGAAGCATAGCTTTTACAATTTGTGAATCTCTATGTTGTACATCTGAAACTTACATAATATTGTGCATCAACTATACCTCAATTTAAAAAAAAAGAAATAGCATATAATCCTAAAGTTGACATCAGGTGAATCACTCTTAATGCAAATTTAAAAGCCATTCAAAAGTGATTTTCTTGGGGCTTCCCTGGTGGCGCAGTGGTTGAGAGTCCGCCTGCCGATGCAGGGGACATGGGTTCGTGCCCTGGCCTGGGAGGATCCCACATGCCGCAGAGCGGCTGGGCTCGTGAGCCATGCCCACTGAGCCTGCACGTCCGGAGCCTGTGCTCCGCAATGGGAGAGGCCACAATAGTGAGAGGCCCTAGTACCGCAAAAAAAAAAAAAAAAAAAAAAGTGATTTTCTTATTTGCACTTGGGATGTGCTGACAGGACCCTGGCTTAAGGCAGTTTAAAAAACAATAGATATGCACTGTTATTATTAGCTGCTATTAAGATGGGTATCATTATATTCAACTCAATCTTTGTTACAATTTTTTTGGGGGGGCTGCACTGTGCAGCATGTGGGATCTTACTTCCCCAACCAGGGATCGAACCCGTGCTCCCTGCATTGGGAGCGTGCAGTCTTAACCACTGGACCACCAGGGAAGTCCTCATTATATTCAATCTTGGTCTTTTACTGACCACCAAAGCCCATTTCCCTTAAGGGAAAATAAAAGGCAAGTCAATCTCAACCTTGAGAAATTTTCCCTCCATTTTTGTGAACACCCAAATTAATTCAACAGTGTTCCCAAGATTAGTGAGCAACAATTAAATATGACACCTAAATACATTCGCAGGCTTGCTTAAACCACACTCTCTAGCATCTTTGTTCAACTATCCATCGCAGCCATAGCCTACTGGAGACTGATCCCTAAACTCAACAAGACTTTTTGTGAGCTCAGCCTTTGTATGCACTCTGTAATCCGCAGAGAAGCCCATACCCTTCAGTAAACCCCCAATCATTATTCATCCTTAAAATTTTTATTTTATTTTTTATTTTATTTTTTTAATTAATTAATTTATTTATTTATTTATTTATTTTTGGCTGTGTTGGGTCTTCGTTTCCTTGTGAGGGCTTTCTCTATTTGCGGCAAGCGGGGGCCACTCTTCATCGCGGTGCGCGGGCCTCTCAGTGTCGCGGCCTCTCTTGTTGCGGAGCACAGGCTCCGGACGCGCAAGCTCAGTAGTTGTGGTGCACGGGCCTAGTCGCTCCGTGGCATGTGGGATCTTCCCAGACCAGGGCTTGAACCCATGTCCCCTGCATTGGCAGGCAGATTCTCAACCACTGTGCCACCAGCGAAGCCCCTAAAATTTTTATTTTAATCAGATTTTATTTTAGAAAGTTTTAGATTTAATGCCCATCATTATCAGTAGTGATACTCCTCTTGCTGATATTAGTAATTTGTGTCTTCTCTTTTTTAATCTTCATTACCCTGGCTAAAGGTTTATCAATTTTATTGCTCTTTTCAAAGAACCAGATTTTAATTTCCTTGATTTTTTCTATTATTTTCCTGTTTTTTTAATTTCACTGATTTCTCCTCTAAGTTTTATTGACTCTATTTCTTTTCTTATGTTTGCTTTAGGCTCAGATTGCTCTTCTTTCTGTAGTTTCCTAAGGTGTAAGCTTAGATTAATTGATTTTAAATCTTTCTTCTTTCTAAATTTAATGCTATAAATTTTCCTTCAAGCACTGCTTTTGCTGCATCCTTACAAATTTTGATAACTTGTATTTCCCTTTTTTTAGTTCAAAATATTTTAAAATTTATCTTGGGGCTTCCTCTTTGATCCATGTGTTATTTAGTAATGTGTTGATTAATCTCCAAATATTTGGAGATTATTGATTTTTAATTTAATCTTATCGTGGTCCAAGTGTATACTTTACATGACTTCTATTCTTTTAAATTTGTTTAAGTGTTTTGCATGGCCCAGAATGTGATCTATGTTGGTGAATGTTCTATGTGAGTTTGAGAATATGTATTCTGCTGTTGTTGTATGGAGTAATCTCCAAGTGTCAATTAGATCAAATTTGACTGATGGTGTTTTTCAGGTCAACCATACCATTTCTGATTTTCTGCCTGCTTCATCTATCAATTAATAAAAGAAGGGCAGTGAAACCACCAACTGTAATTGTGGATTTGTCTATTTCTCCTTGAAGTTCTATTCCTTTGCCTTACATATTTTGACAAACTGTTGTTATGTTTTCTTGGAGAATTTTCTATGTTTTCTCATTATGTATTGCTCCCTCTTGTCCCTGACAATTTTCCTTGTTTTGAAATCTACTTTGTCTGAAAATAATACAGCTACTTCAGCTTTCCTTTGTTTAGTGATAGCATCTTCCTCCATCCCTTTACTTATGAACTACCCAAATATTTATATCTAAAATGGGTCTCTCATAGACGACATAGTTTCATCCACTCTGAAAATCTGTTTTTTAGCTGAAATATTTAGACCATTTGCATTTAAAGTGATTATTGATATAGATGGATTAATATCTATTTACTATGGTAGTAACCATTTTTATTCCCTGCTCTAATTTTTTTTCCCTCTATTTCTGCCTTCTCTGGTTTTAATTGAGCATTTTATATGAGTCTATTTTATCTCTTCTCTTAGCATATCAACAATAGTTTAAAAGAAAATTTGACTTTCTAATAACACCATGTTGCTTCACAAGCAGCACTCGCATCTTAGAGTATTCCTAATTCCAAACTCCTATCCTTTACAATATTGCCGTCAATAGCCTCACTTATCCAGATGCTGTAATCAAGCAAATATTCTCTTACTATTATTTGAACAGTTACCTATCAAATAAAGTAATAATAATTAAGTTAAAAGATTTTACTTTACCTTCATTTATCCCTTCTCTTAACACTCTTTTTTTTTCTAATGTAGATCTGATTTTCTACTTAAATCATTTTCATTCTCCCTGAAGAATTTCTTTTAATATTCCTCGCAGGGCAGGGCAGCTAGCAATATAAGACTAAAAAATTCAGAAACTCCTCAGCCTTATAAAAGTTGAGTCTCTCAAGCATTGCACTGTGGCAGGAGACTCAATGACACACACTTAGCTGTTAAGAGCATCTTCTCTAGACTCCAGCTGCCTGGGTTTGAATCCAAGCTCCACTGGGTGAGAAAGAACTGAACTGCTTTAAGGTTCAGTATCCTTATCTCACATTTATACAGTGAGAGTTAGTGCTCATCTCACCAGGTAGCTGTTAGAATTTAACACTATTCACACTTTGGCTGGCACATACTAAGCACTCAGCAAATACTAATTGTTACTGTTCTGGGTGCCACTATTCACAGAACCAAAATCTGGGGACAAAGCTGACAATGGGAAAAAAGTAACAGTACGAGCATCGCAGATTTGGTGGCTCCCTGTGATCACCAGGAAAGTTGCAGTAGAAAAACAATCTGCTAATTTAGTTCCTTTAACTTCTCTCCTCCTAAAGCAAAGCTCTGGGACTGCCACTGTTTTTGAGAGGGTCTGCCATGAAGCCACAAAAGTCAAGACTACTCCACAAATAGGTCCAGGTTCTAGCTAAGGACTTCCCTCAATAAAGCATGGTACATCTACTTGCTTGACTTCCACTCCTCCTCTTCCTTAAAAGCACTGATAATAATCTCCAAGAGATTGTTAATAAGCAAAGAATAATCCAAGATAGTAGATACAAGAAAGTGGCCTCAGGAAGTACAGAAGTCCTGATAATTCCTAGTACTCTACCATTCTGCTCTGTTGGAATGCATCCTGTTCAGCAAGGTTACTGTAAAAGCAGAAAAGAATGACAGCAGGCCATCGCCAATTCCTTCTCTGTGACCCAGCATTTCCCAGGTCCAAGATGTTGAATGCTGAATGACAGAAAGGGGCATTAATCAAAATGGAATTCAATATTGCAGTGAAATTGAGATTTAGTATATGAGAGGTTTGGGGGTTTATGCAATCACTTCTCTAAGAGGTTGAAGCACTCTTCTGCTGTGGCAAGAGACAGTGTGACACACAGAAGCCCTAATAATTCCTGATACTATCGTTCTGCGCTGTTGAAATGCATTCTGTTCAGCAGATTGGTGGAAGAGCACAGAAATCTGACAACAGTCTAGATATTGGTCTTGCCTTGAAATTAGATAAACACTACTTACCACAACATGAACATTTAAAATGACCTACTAGAAATTTACTTTTTTCTTCCTGGAGTGTAAAAATCTTTCTTCTCACAGTTGCTTTGAGTGCTTAAAAACACTATGTAGATTACCACATTGCACTTATGATTAGAGTAAAAATTAATGTTTTTAAAGTTGCATCAGTTCATGTAAAAGATTCACTAATAAATGTACTGGGGTAATCTTAAAGGCAAACCATGCCCAAACCCTATACAAGCTAAGTTTATCTTAACATCACTAGGATGGTTTAATATTCAGCTTCAGAATACAGTAAAAATAGATAATTATGGGGGGTTTTCTAAATATTAAGCACAAACAAAAGTTTGCTCTATTCAAAACCTTGACACGTTAAAAGGAGACTATAGGAGCAATTAACGAATTGGTTGAAACTGATGGTTTCTCAAGTGCTAAGACACTGTCCTCTGGAATGCCCTCTCTGCTTCTTAAATGCAGATATAGAGAGGCACATTCTTTGAGAGTCTTTAATGAACGCTTCAATAAGGCAGAATGAACAGTAATGCATATTGAAGGTCTTATTTCCCTCAGTCACTTCTAAGTATGAAAGACTTGCCCCCCATCTGTCACTGCCAAAATTACAATGTATGCTTTCACAGGTTGTGAAGTGAGGAATGGCATATGAAACTTTGGCCCTAATAAGAGAAGCTTAAGTTAACAATGAATGGGAAAGAAGATACAGGAAACAGTTCTTCAAAGCAACAGAGTCTTCTAGCTCCGAATTCTAAGATCGAGCTCTAAGATCAGAAGCCTCACCCTTATTTCACAATCTTGCTTTGGGTACCTCGAGATAGTTTAAATATTGGGAAAAAAACCTATTTCATCCACCCATTTCTTGTACCCACTGACAATATGGACTCTCTGTTCAAGCTGAAGGATTTGGTTGATTACCAGGCAGGAGAAACTGATAGGGCTAAGTGTGCCAGGCATCTTGCAGCAAGTGGGAGGCCGGATGAGCCCATCATCTGGGAAGTTTCCATTTAGCACAAAACATAACATTATTGCAGGAAAAGTCTCAAGAATTTCTGTGACAGAAGGGATGCTATATATTTCAAGGAGTAAAATGCAGTGTAGAGCTTAAATTGACTCGTTGATATATATGAAACAAAAACTATTTGGATTATCAAGGCGGTATTTTGGGGGCGTTCTGCCAATTAAGAATGAGCTAATTAGCAGCTCAAAGGAATAGAGTACTTACTGTAGATTTTTAAATTTATAATTAACTGGATAGGAAGACTCCTACACAAGTAACCTCCCCCTTCTTCCATTTATTACTTGGGATGTTTTGAAATGGCTAATTTAATGCATGACCTTGTACTATTTTTATTTACCCAGATTCAAGAAGACAGGGTATAGAAATCGGCTGTGGAACAAGTTCACAAAATAAATTCTATTCGAAGCCCAGGCATGGCATTGTGAAAGGCAACCTTCATGACGTTTTGGCAAATAGAGAAGTTTATAGTTGATGCTTATATTGCATAATGACATTCCAAGGGAAGGAAAAGGTATATTTTCATGAGAAATTAAGGGGAAGACAGGGAGGAAAGGAGGTTTATATTTTATTTCTTAGAGAACACAACTAAAGATTAGAAATAATGACATTTGTGTCTAATATCACCATAGTTGGAGTCACAATTATGAGTGGGAAGTTCAAGAGAGACTATCAAGAATGGGTCCTAGGAAAGACCCAGGTAATAGGGAGTAGGGAGTCCACTGTGGCCTAGAAAAGCACGTCTGATGAATCACAAGTTTCTCAAGATTGAGAACGTGTTCCCAGAACATGGAGCAAAAGTGCTAGACAGAGGTAAGGAGAAATACAAATGTTACGGATGATTGGTCCAGGAGATCCAGTATCTATCTAATAAAAGATTCAAAAAGATAGAAGAAAGAAAAATTTAAAAAGAAAACTCTGGGCCCATGGTTTTGAACCTACAATTCTATACCAAGTATCAATCAAGTGTGAGGTCCAAATAAAAATATTTTCAAATAATTAACAGTTCAGAAACTCTGCCTTGCACATACCTTTCTTAGGAATTTACTTAATGATTTACCCCACAAAATAAGGTAATTATAAAAAAATAAAGAGTGCTTTTAACAACCTTGACAATGTAAAAAGCAAAGGTATGCTTGACAGAGTGCAGGATGTAAAAGGGAAAGAAATGAAGGGAAGGACAGAAATGCAAAATAAATGTCCTTGTCAAGCATGGACTCTTGATGCAAAAAGAGACGAATGTTAAAGTATAGTGGCTAGGGCCTCCCTGGTGGCGCAGTGGTTGAGAGTCCGCCTGCCGATGCAGGGGATACGGGTTCGTGCCCCGGTCTGGGAGGATCCCATATGCCGCGGAGCGGCTGGGCCCGTGAGCCATGGCCGCTGGGCCTGCGCATCCGGAGCCTGTGCTCCGCAACGGGAGAGGCCACAACAGTGAGAGGCCCGCATACCGCAAAAAAAAAAAAAAAAAAAAAAAAAAGTATAGTGGCTAAAATTGCAGAGGTAACTAGTAGAGAAATAGTGATGTAAATTTGGGGGAAAGAGACTAAAGACGAGAGTGGGGTAAGTGAGCCATAAGAGCAGAATACAATATGCAATCTCCTAAGATAAAATTTTAAGCAATGGGTATTAAGATAGTATATGTAGACAGGGAAATAGCCGAAACTAAAAACAGATATTAGGGAGGGGGTAGAGAAACATGGGAGAGAAGGCTCTTGATCTTCATTATAAATGCATCCATGTTTAAAAGCATTTTTATTTTTTACTTCAAAATGTTTTAAATTTAAATTAAAGGGAGTAAGGTCAACCTATATAGTATCTGTCCTCTTCTCCAGCACGCTGGCATATTCTAGGCCTAGCCAGCCTTTCCCTCTTTACTCCTAAGGATTTCAGGGAACCTGTTCCTTCATCACACCCTCTAGCCTCATGTGTCTGCACTTTCTTGCGGCTCTTTCAGATATGATCTTGCCAGCACGAGTGTCTTTGTTGGCCTTCTAATAAAATTCTTTCCCCTATAGCAATTAATTACTCTAATTTTCCAGTTGATCTGATGTGTTTAATGTGAGTTATATACATTTCTCATATGAAAGATAAAACATGGATGGTCTGATTTATCTTCCATACATATTAAAACCAGCTAATTTTCTCTTCTCAGAAAATTGTGAGTGTTTGGGTGGCATCTGATTATTATTGGCTGACATATTTAAGCTCCAGGGTGAGTATAAAGATATTTTCAATTTAACAGGTTTAATATGTCATTATTTGAAGTTGATGAATTCCTACTTGTTAGGAGAAAATCTCCCAGAATTAGTGAACTTATTTGGACATCCTGATACAAGCTTGAAGTCTCAGTTATACAAACACTATTATAAAATTAAATCATAGTGGATAAAAAATAAAACAAACACATGCCCGACATGAGCAAATGAATATTTGAAGGCTGAATAAATAGAGACACAAGCAGCCTAGGGACAAGTTTACCAGGAGCTTTAGAAATGCTTTCAGTAGAACCTATAATAACATAAACATTTTAAATATAATTTACTTGGAAAGGTTTGTGTGAAACTCCACTCTTCCTCACACTGACCTCCTGCAGTCCAATAACAGTAACTCAACCCATTAAGTACTTGGTTGAAAAGGATTCAATTCTTAAAAAGTTTAAAAGCAACCCATCAATAAAGTAAAAAAAAATGCAATAGCCCAAAGTGATTAATGAAATGAGCATTCATTATTATATAGAGGCCACATATAGAAGCAGACTCAGTGCTGCAGTTCCCTCACACCAATGAGACACAGTTTCTTTGCCTAAGTGTCTGGGTTTCAAATGACCTAACAGGAGCCTCTGTTCCCTTTGTTTCTTGCTTTTGCCTGGTTCTGGTCACTGTCCTGCCTTAGTGGATGCTTGCACTGTGCATTCCTATCTGTACCTAGAACAAGGCTGAGTAAATAACACACTATAAGGGACTTCAGGGATCCTCACATTAAAACACTCTAATCTTATATTACACAGGAAACTTAGAGTTGGGGAGGTAAAAGAATGGCCCCAAGGTCACGTGGCTGGTGAGCAGGGAACTGGTACAGGGCTCAGAGTACATGGTAGGCAATCAAATACCTTATGACCAAATAAAGAAATAATTGCTTAAATTACATTAAGAGGAATTCTTAGCCTGGGTAATATGTTGAACTCCTGAGGTTAGTCCCTAAACTCCTAAAAAGTTTTTAAAGTCTGTGGATATGTGCAAAAGTATTTTTTTTCCCAAGGAGATGATATACGATGTCAACAGGTTATCAAATCGATCTGTGACCCCCAAAAAAGTTAAGAACCAATAAAATGCATCTTTACAAATAGAACTCTTGGCCTTACAGATGCGTATAGGCTGCCATATGGCCACCCTGCTGTGTACACGCATGTGTGTGGAAGAGCAATCCCCACTAACGGGCACTCACTGCTTCAGCTCTCCGCGCAGCCACTTCAAACACAAACGTTAACACGTACGTGAAGGACCTCTGTGAAGTTGTGGTCGACTTTTGTCCTTCGATAAAACAAGGCTGAGCTGTGACAGCGTTCTGTAAATGCACGTGAAGAAAAATTTATTACAACTTAAAGCGATAGCATCATGAAGTTGAACATAATACTCTATTATAAACTTCAAATCGTGTGACAAATGACAAATGGCTACCATAAACAGGAAGGTAAACTGTGCCCTTTGGCAAGATGAATTTTGGTCCATATCAGCTCTAAGGAAAAAAAAAATTCAAAACCCTTTAAATGTCATTTGCAGATGGTGTCTATCTGATCTACTACCAATTTAGCCTGTCATGGAATCACATATACATGAGCTGCACGAGACCTTTTAGGTCATCTGGGCTAACCTCCCACCCGCTTCAGGAGACCCTTTCATAGTATTCTTGACAGCCTGTGAACACGGACTGGCCTGAATTAGAAAATCAGTCCAAACAACAGACAGCCAAATTGGTCATATGACTGTTTTCACACCACCTTATAAAATGATTTTGAATATATTTTTCTGAAAAAAGTACTACAAGCATTTATTACATTGTTGATTTGCATAGAGTTCTTTCAAAACTAGGATGAATAATTCAAATGAAAAGACTGTGAAAGAAATTGCAATTAAGGGAGGGTGATATTTTACTGCAAGCAGTATGGTAATCAGTGTACAACAACATTCAAACTAATTGTAGGTTTTAGTGGGAAAGCTGAGATTGGAAACTATTTCTAAATAGCAAACTGGTAGTCTATCCACAGAGTTAACACTGGCTTTGTAATTCACTCTCATTGCTCATTTCAACATATAAGCTAAACAGTGAGTTATTAAATGTCCCCAATCTATTCTATTAGTAAAATAGAATTCAATACTTGTTTGCTGAGTTAATGAAGCAAGGAATGATGGTTGTCTAAACCTGCTTCATGGGATCTAAAGAAATAAATAATATACTTTTCTCCAAGGGCATCTAACGGTTCTATTCATTTCCTATCTTGCCCAATGATTTCCCCACCTTCACAGAAAACATGTACCTTTTGTCTATGCCTTACAGTAACTATTCTGGGTGCTGATTTAAAGCATTAGATCCATATCCAGACCTCAGTCATATCACTTACTACTTTCTAAGTTCTAATAACATGCTTATAAAGAAATTAGAAATATGTAATTATAAAGCATGCATGCTAAGGAGCTCCTGGAAGGCTAAACTCCTATGGGATTCAACTATGTACACTACATCACTACCCCCTTTCCACCCTTAGTATTTCAACTCTAACCCTAACCTAACTCTGGATACAAACTTATAAGAAACCACTTTACAACTCTGGATTCTAGAATGATGGCAAAGACGTTCTTTCTTTCTTTCTTTTTTTTTTTTTTTGGCCACGCCAAGAGGCATGCGGGCAGGTTCTTAGTTCCCCGACCAGGGATAGAACCTGTGCCCCCTGCAGTGGAAGCACAGAGTCTTAACCACTGGACCACCAGGGAAGTCCCACAAAGACTTTCTAATGGCAGTCCTTATCAGTTGGTCTAAGTAATGAAAAATTAACCACCTAATTACATGACATTTCTTCCTAAACACTGATGCAATTATAAAACAAGAGTGTGGCCAGAGAATGGTGACACAGATCCTTGACCAAGGCTTCTCTCAGGCCTTGTGACTGTGGATAGATCATTTAAGGTCACTGTGGTTCCCCATTCTTCGATCTGAAAAAGGGGCTAATTTGCTGCCTTTGTTTAACTGTCAACTTCCAGGAAATGTGAGCTCTGAGTTCTCCAGAGAGGAAAGGTACACAATGGAATGAAAATAACAATACAAAGCAGGAGAAAAGACTGCAGTGTCAGCTCAATCACAATCTATGTAGTCATTATCTCACTACATTGACATTTCTTCACTTATCCAGTGGACAGTGATCTCCGAGGGCCCAGCTGTCTATGACAGTTTGAGACTGTGGACCAAGTATTAGGGAAGAATATTGAGAATGTGGCCTAACTGATCTTATCAGGAATTCAATATGAATAAGAACATAAATGGTTCTGTGCATTAATTTCCCAGTATTAAAACACACACACACACACACACACACACTCACACGGATCTCCTAGAAAACCTCTGAGAAGATTGGATGAAGTAGCTGGCTATCAGCACGGAAACTAGAGATGGTCATGAGACGCTAAGGCTGCTACTGCAGCCACCAAGAATTTGTATGGAAACACAAAAGACCCCCAATAGCCAAAGCAATCTTGAGAAAGAAAAACGGAGCTCGAGGAGCCAGGCTCCCTGGCTTGAGACTCTACTACAAAGCTACAGTAATCAAGACAGTACGGTACTGGCACAAAAGCAGACATATAGATCAATGGAACAGGATAGAAAGCCCAGAGGTAAACCCATGTACATATGGTCACCTTATCTTTGATAAAGCAGGCAAGCATATACAATGGAGAAAAGGCAGCTTCTTCAATAAGTGGTGCTGGGAACACTGGACAGCTATGTGTAAAAGAATGAAATTAGAACACTCCCTAACATCATACACAAAAATAAACTCAGAATGGATTAAAGACCTAAATGTAAGGCCAGACAACATAAAACTCTTAGAGGAAAACATAGGAAGAACACTCTAAGACATACATCAGAGCAAGATCCTTTTTGACACACCTCCTAGAGAAATGGAAATAAAAACAAAAATAAACAAATGGGACCTAATGAAACTTAAAAGCTTTTGCACAACAAAGGAAACCATAAACAGGACCAAAAGACAACCCTCAGAATGGGAAAAAATATTTGCAAATGAAGCAACTGACAAAGGATGAATCTCCAAAACATAAAAGCAGCTCATGCAGCTCAATATCAAATAAAACAAACAACCCAATCCAAAAATGGGCAGAAGACCTAAATAGACATTTCTCCAAAGAAGATACACAGATTGCCAACAAACGCATGAAAGAATGCTCAACATCATTAATAATTAGAGAAATGCAAATCAAAACTACAATGAGATATCATCTCACACCTGTCAGAATGGCCATCAGCAAAAAATCTAGAAACAATAAATGCTGGAGAGGGTGTGGAGAAAAGGGAACATTCTTGCACTTTTGGTGGGAATGTAAATTGATACAGCCACTATAGAGAACAGTATGGAGGTTCCTTGAAAAACTACAAATAGAACTACCATATGACCCAGCAATCCCACTACTGGGCATATACCCTGAGAAAACCATAATTCAAAAAGAGTCATGTACTACAATGTTCATTGCAGCTCTATTTACAATAACCCGGATATAGAAGCAACCTAAGTGTCCATCGACAGATGAATGGATAAAGAAGGTGTGGCACATATATACAATGGAATATTCCTCAGCCATAAAAAGAAATGAAATTGAGTTATCTGTAGTGAGGTGGATGGACTTAGAGTCTGTCATACAGAGTGAAGTAAGTCAGAAAGAGAAAAACAAATACCGTATGCTAACACATATATATGGAATCTAAAAAAAAAAAAAAGGTCATGAAGAACCTAGTGGCAGGACAGGAATAAAGGCGTAGACTTACTAGAGAATGGACTTGAGGACACGGGGAGGGGAAAGGGTAAGCTGGGACAAAGTGCGAGAGTGGCATGGACATATACACACTACCAAATGTAAAATCGATAGCTAGTGGGAAGCAGCCACATAGCACAGGGAGATCAGCTCTGTGCTTTGTGACCACCTAGAGGGGTGGGATAGGGAGGGTGGGAGGGAGATGCAAGAGGAAGGGGATATGGGGATATATGTATACGTATAGCTGATTCACTTTGTTATACAGCAGAAAGTAACACACCACTGTAAAGCAATTATACTCCAATAAAGATGTTAAAAAAAATTGGCTGCAAAACACCACCTACAGTATGATCCCATTTTTGTAGAAAAATAATAATACTTATGCATGTTTAAGACAAATGACTGGAAAGTGAACTCTCAACCATGCTTACCTCTAGAAGGTGAGATGAAGATTATTTTCATCTCATGTTCCTTTCTTAATTTTATAAATTTTAAATATGTACATTAAGAAAGAAGATACCTGTGTTGGTGGTAAAAATTTTTTTAAAGAAATTCAATATATAGCAGCAACTAGCACAACACTGTAAAGCAATTATACTCCAATAAAGATGTTAAATAAATAAATAAATAAAAATAAAAAATAGGCCATAGATGGCATACATATCTAAATGAAGTGTTTACAGCATTTGTTGCATCTCAAACTGAGATTGCCTTCAAGGATACTAAATTTAAAGTCTCATCTACAGTGATATCTTTGCCCACTAGAAATCATCTTTAGCCATTACTTTGATTAGTTGAATCAAACCACAAGGCAGAAGGTGGGAAGACACATGAAAGTTTAAAAAATCAAGTGACAACAGTGCTAGACATTTCTTTTGAATGCCTATATTCTGAAACTACAACGTGTAGGAAAAAGTGGTATTTACAGTAAGTCACAGTTTTGCCTTCTGATACATGCATCACCTTCTATATTTGCTGGCTACATCTCAGACCATAGAAATAAAACTCCCGGATCTGTGATACCCCTTAGGTTACTTTCCAGTCGGGGAGATGCTGAAGCACAGGGAGTAATGGGAAGGGGGAAGGGGGAAGGGGGCAGGAGACACCCCTGAACACACAATGCCCATGACACCTTTCACACCAGAAGTCCTTGTCCTTCTGTCTGCTTTATCCTCATCCTCAGGAGCAGCTATACACAGTGCTGCTGTTAACAGCCCCCTGGGCTGGGCTGTAGGCCCCTGAAGGTAAGAGACCATTTCTTATTTGTCATTCCCCCTTCTCCTGATTCCCTTTCTGAGGATTTATCCTCTGTAATTCTTCTCCCTCTAGAAAGACAGACAAAAAGTGGCCAAAGAACCCCATCTTAAATCCTTTTAGCGCTCTCGTGATTTTTTGAGCAGTTTTCAGCACCAGTTTTTCTATAATTGCAGAATCACATGTGTCACTTCTGGATAATGGGGGAATGGTGGTAGGTTGGGAGAAGTACTATTTTGATGAGTAAACCTCATGGAATTATTTTATTCTTTAAATGTCGTACTGGTATAAGTTTGATACAAATTTCTAAAAAACACAAACTTCTATTTCATGACTGGTTTGTGCACCCAGTTTCTGCATGGACAGACTTCAGGAAATGCATGTCAGCCCCATAGTTGGACAGTCAGTGACCAATGGACAGTCTTTTCTGGATCACTTTTGACTCATTAGAATTCCATGAAAAATATGAATTCCCACAAATGCCTACATATGATGAGTAGAGTTTCTCATGAAATGAGACAGTAGGTTCATTGTACTGTTAAGAGAACCTCTCATTTTAATGAAATTATCATATATCTCTTGATTCTGCTGAGAAATTACAAAACAAAATAAAAGGAAGGGAGGAAAAAAAGCTTTCAGGATAAGGATAATACCTATGTCATTAAGGTGCACCAAGTTACCTTCCATTCTGGGTATGAATCCAGCCAAACCACCCACAAGCAACATTTGGAAATTACACAAAATTGATTCCCAGATGCAAGCAAAAGTTCAAGGTGAGGGGGCGGGGCGAGGAGCAGACTCGGGTGGAAAAGAAGTCTAGAATACCAATAAACCTCAGCTTTGTGAAAGCATATTTTTATGGAATTTCATAAACATCCCCCTGTGGTCCCTTGACATTTCCAACCTAACTACATGCACACATGGAGAAAATAGGTTTATAGGGTAGCCACAAATGAGAGATGCTGAAATAGGTAGCTGGAAAGTGTTTTTTGCTTAAATGAGGAATCAAAATTCCCACTGGGTTCAAGTACCCAAATGACCTACACTTACACTAACTACATGTGTGGGAGTGACTGTTTTGGTCAAAAGTCCAAGGGAACAGATGGGTTTTGGGGTCTCCTGATGGCTGGGTGCCAGCCATGGCTTTAACTGATAAGGAGCATTTTCTTTGCATAGATATTTAATTTAAACAAGTGCCTCTCACAGCCAAGGCTTCTAACTCTTTCTAATTAACACTCATGCAAGCTGTGAAAACCTTTACCTGCAGCCATTTTGCTTATTTTGTGAATCAAAATTATATATATATATATATATTTTTTTTTTTTTTTTTTTTTTTTTTTTTTTTGCGGTACGTGGGCCTCTCACTGTTGTGGCCTCTCCCATTGCGGAGCACAGGCTCCAGACGTGCAGGCTCAGCAGCCATGGCTCACGGGCCCAGCCGCTCCGTGGCATGTGGGATCTTCCCAGAGCGGGACACGAACCCACGTCCCCTGCATCAGCAGGCGGACTCTCAACCACTGTGCCACCAGGGAAGCCCAAAATGATATATTATTAAAAATGCTTCTCTTCTGTGACTCTCATATGTCCTCACCTCCACAAGCGTCCTGGGAGAGGAAGGCCTTTTTCAGTTCAGGCGGAAACAGTGAAACTGGATCTGTTGAGAAGAGATCAAATTTGGAAAAGTTACTCCCTGACCAGCAAGCTACTCATGTACCTTTGTGCACTATGAACAATCATTCTTCTCTCTTTACTCTCTTGCTAGCATGTTTCTAGCTGGTATCTCTCGCCCTGCTTCCTCTAGGGAAATCTGTCCCTAGACCTTAAACGCTGCATCATCAGCTAGAGAAAGAGCCAAGCAAGGAGAGCAGAACCTCCACTCTTGACTCTGGAAGAAGAACTCTAGCAGAAGCTCACAGGTCTGCTCTTTGGGCATCTAGCAGTTACGAGGCTCTCCTGAGGCCCTTGTGGCTATCTAGAGTCCTAATGCAGTATTCTACTAGAGTTACCTGCAGATTCTGCCTGATCCAGCCACAGTGCGGCAACCTCATCAGCTCCTTCTAGACTTTGGACAGAATTTCTTAAAGTGTATGTCTACACACAGACAGACAGCAATGTCTCTTGTCCCTTTTGACATCTCACCTAGACCTAAGGTCCTTCACTAGGAGGCAGTTTACTCCTAGAATCAATTCCAAACACTTGGAATGCAAATATGAACAGGACAGAGAAAGTCTCTCTCTCACTTGTGTTTTTATTCTCATGGGCCAGACCTATAATTAGTCTCCATCAAGATATACAAATGACCTGCAACTCTTCCTATAAGGATCATGATCTTCTCACCATTCCTACAAATGTTATTATTGAAGTCAGACAGGCAATAAATCCTGCATTAACCATGCAACTTTTTAAATGCCACGTGGGATCTTTCGTTGCGCAGCATGGGCTCCTCTCTAGTTGTGGCACATAGGCTCCAGAGCGCATAGGCTCTCTAGCTGTGGCACATGGGCTTGGTTGCCCCGCGGCATGTGGGATCTTAGTTCTCTGACCAGGGATGGAACTGGCATCCCTTGCATTGCAAGATGGATTCTTAACCTCTGGACCACCAGGGAAGTCCCCTAAGTGGTTTTGGGTAAATCTTTGTCTAAATACTTCTAGCCTCAGTTTTTCACTTAATGAGAAATAACAATGATCCTTGCCATCCAGGGCCTTAAAGCAATTTAACCAATTACAGGGAAAAATCAAAGGTCTTGAAATGTCAATGTGCTATGTAATAGCTAGACACTTTAGTTTCTAATCAAAAAGAAATGTGGATGTTTGGACCTTGGGTGGGTAATCTTTAGAAGTTCTTTTGAGACTAAAGGTTAAAAGTCTCCTTGAGAACATCTTAGGATAGTGCATATTTATATTTAGCATTTTCCCCCATCTTTCACATTGTCAATGTTTTTACCTACTCTTAAATGAACTAATCACAGATCAGAAGTGACTTGTTATAGGCAAGGAAATGGAGGAGAACTTTCTAGGACTGCCAGGCACCCTCCAGCCAGCATAGCTTGACAAATCCTAGAACCCCACTGGGTGCTGAGCCATGTCAGCCTCTGTATAAGGTGTCCAATTTAGCAGAGACAGAACCTGGGCTCAGAACAAGGAAAATTCTGAGTCCATGGGCTACCTCTTGCTTCATAGCAAGATCGCAGAGGTGTGGTTTCCAAAGAGAAGCCAGTGTAACCTATGAGGAATTTGCTGTACCTGAGAGAGGAGAGAAAATAATTAAAGGAAGGGGAAAGGGAGGGTGCTAAACCAAGCAATACATGCATTCAGGAAATTGGGGAGTGGGGGGCTAATTCCTTGGGTATCTCCTGTGTCCTGGGTGCATTACAAAGATTATCACATTTAATTCTCACAACATTCCTGATAGCAAAGTATGATTCCTGTTTTGCAGATAAGGAAACTGAGACTCAAGAAGTTAGTTAGGAATTAAGGATAGACAGTTACTGGTGGAATCAGGTTGGAACTGTGATCTGACTGACTCCAAAGCAACCCAAGTGGCAAGTTATAAAGCACCAAGCATTAGAGCTACATCATGCAGGCATTTACTCTACAGAAGATTATAGTAAGTGCAACTCATAAGACCTACTGTTACATGGATGCAGGGGAAGACCACATTCCAAAACGTAGGCCAGAGTGAGCAACAACTCCAAACATATAAACTGTGGTGAGAAGATGTCCCACACTGAGATTTGGTATTCCCGGATTCTGAAAGCTTCAATCCCAAATTAATAGGAAATGTCATCACTCATCAGAAAGGAATCCTGACCCAGTTACTACATACCTTGCCAGAAAATTGACAGTTAGCAAAGGTGAAATCAAGTTCACACACAGGACCTCTACATGTTTTAAAGAAACGTATCAGAGAGCAATTTGGGTGAAAGAGCACCAAATGGGGAATTCTTACCAATCAATTCTTGTGGTTTGGACGCTTGTATTGACAGAGACTACGACTAGGACAGGGACAAGAGAGAGCATTTATTATACAGGAGCATTAAATGTAACCCAATCAACATTAGCACTTTTTGTCATGATCCCCTCACCCAAACCCATTCATCCCACTGTGTAATGGAACAGGAAACAACAGGGGTCAGGGAGCCTTAAGCATGCAAATCTCAAACCTTGCCCCCAGCTTCCAATACCTGAATTCACTGAAAATTTTTAACAGTGGCACAAAGTTTTGAAATAATATGTTAGAAGCCAGCTGAGCTACCAGACTTGCCTTAGAGTGAAAATGAACTGAATGTCTCTCAGACTCAGAGACTGGAGGCTTTATGTGTATTAAATATGGTATGTGATCCCAGCAATGTCTGCAGATCATAAAAATGGCCAACAATGTATGGAGCGGTACAGATTTGGAGGAGTATGACCTACATATTAATTTAATTCCTGGCCTATGCCTTCAGGACCCCTACCAAATAAATGCCACAGGGAGGCATGTGGGATGCCTGTAGGCTGGCAGATTACCATTCCCTGCTTCCCACTTGGTCCATGAATCTCATCTCTCCCTCTTTTCCATAGACAGAGCTGAGCTCTAAAATTACATTCAGATCCACATTCTCATACCAGTTGAAACAAAGGAATCTAAGCAGCACCCCGAACTCCTTTGACTCCCGAAGTTTGTTTTCTACAATCTAGTGCATTCTACCCTTCTGCTGTTTGCTACTGGCTTTCCAAAAAGAATAAAAAGAAAGATCAAAACTTTGGTGTTAAAAAGGCAAAGTGAGGTTTCTTTGAAATCAGAACAGTCTGATTATGCCAATGTCTCTGTAACAGTGGCATGCACAGTGTACAGAGGAATACAAATAAGTGTGAGGGGAAAGATTCTCCTGCTTAATGAAAGAAACTGGTTGTACAAACAGGATCCCCACCATAGAGCTAGTCGCTGCTGGTAGTTCCCATTTCTAGAGACCCAGGGAAGGGGTTCAACCGTGTTTAATGAAACAGGAGACAGCCGAGTTGCCCTCTGCCCGACACCCCTCACCTCACACTACAACACTACACAGAGATGCACAGGATAAACCAATGACAAAGTAACTCAAACCAGACTCTGTGATTGGTCCAAGCAGTGAATTCAAACCATCCTTCAACTGCCCTTTTCAGCTTTGCATCGCATTGCCTCCTTCTACAAAGTTCTTTCCCGCCATTTCTGCTTTTGGAGTCAAACTAAGGCTACCAGATCAGATGAGACTGCTGCCTCAGAGGTTTGACTACCCCTTCCAAATGAACCATAGTTCATCCTGCTTTAATCAACCACCACAAGGAAAGTAGGAAATATTAGGCTAAAAGGCAATGTCCCTTAACTTCTATGAACGGGAGTCTCAAACAAATCTGTTTATTCTATTCAATACCATAGCTAAAGACTCAGGCAGGATTACGGATAATAAACCTTTGAAATGGGAGGCTGAGCTGTTCACCAGATTCCACAACAACATTTCATGGGGTATTGGTGTAAGTCACCAGTAACACAGTAAGTTAGAAAATCACAGACATCAAAAAGCAGCTGGTATCATTTAGGGTACTTCTTTTATGAATAACCCCAACCATTACATAACATTGCTACTGTCTGAAATGGAGAATTGTTTCAAGAGAATTATTTCAAACTATTACTTCAAGGCAGTAACAATAAAAGAAATCTGACAGTTGCTAATATTGGCTTTTGTGGACGTGGTCTCTGGAAAATATCCTCCCCTCTAAAAATCCTATGAGCAAAATGGACGCAATAAAGATGCCTTCAAGCCTGACCTGTGGACCTAAATACCACAGTTTAAAATGTTTCAAGGTTTAGGTCTTGAAACGGTAGTATTTGTGAGGCTAGATAACGTCCCAATGCCTAAAACCTCGGTACCTCATAGAAACAAAGGCAGTAGAGGCAGCTTTCGATCCTACCAACAGTCTTTCTGATTTCTAAACATAATACAGGAAGAGACTATTTGGAGATGACTACTGATCCAGCAATAAAGTCACTGAGATACTGAACAATATACATACGTCAAGTAGAAATCAAGAACAAGCCAGACAAATTCAATACCACCACCATTTTACCTCAGAGCGAGAACCGGGTTCCTCTCACTGAGTTCGGTCCTCAGGTTTTTGAGAGAAACAAGGGTCTTCCTTTCATTTAATTCTCACCGTGAAGAGAAGTTAGTCTCGTAATGGAGGCATGGACGACGAGAGGTGACCGTATTTCAGAAGCCTTCTCTAATGGAGGCACGGACGACGACGGGCCACCGCTAGGTATTTCAGAAGCCTTCTCTAATGGAGGCACAGACGACGACGGGCCACCGTTAGGTATTCCAGAAGCCTGAGGGGGCGGGACCTTTAACATCCTCCGTAACGTCCGACTAAAGGGGCGGGGTCAGCAGCGCCTGACAAAAGGGGCGGGGTCAGCAGCACCTGACTAAAGGGGTGGGGTCAGCAGCGCCTGACTAAAGGGGCAGGATTATAAATTCACAAATATGTGAAAATTAAACAACACACACCTTAACAACCAATGGGCCAAAGGAAAAAAATCACAAGGCAAATTAGAAAATACTTTGAGACGAATGAAAACTAAAATACAACATAACAAAACTTATGTGACACGGGAAAAGCAGTACTTAGCGATAACTTTACAGATGTAAAGGCCTATATTAAAAAAGAAGAAATAGGGGCTTCCCTGGTGGCGCAGTGGTTGAGAGTCTGCCTGCCGATGGAGGGGACACAGGTTCGTGCCCCGGTCTGGGAGCATCCCACGTGCCGCGGAGCGACTAGGCCCGTGAGCCACAACTACTGAGCCTGCGCGTCTGGAGCTTGTGCTCCACAACAGGAGATGCCACGACAGTGAGAGGCCCACGCACCGTGATGAAGAGTGGCCCCCACTTGCCACAACTAGAGATAGCCCTCGCACAGAAACAAAGACCCAACACAGCAAAAATAAATTAAAACAAGAAGGCTGTTGCATGTAGAAAACTTAAAAAAAAAAAAAAGAAATAGTCTTTCCCTCCGAGAAGGCGGCGGAGACTGACTCTGCAGTCATGGCCAAGATTAAGGCTCCAGACCTTCACGGCAAGAAGAAGGAGGAGCTGCTGAAACAGCTGGAGGACCTGAAAGTGGAGCTGTCCCAGCTATGCGTGGCTAAAGTAACAGGCAGCGCGGCTTCCAAACTCTCCATGGATCTCTCCAAGATCCATGTTGTTCGCAAATCCATCGCCCGTGTACTCACCGTCATTAACCAGACTCAGAAAGAGAACCTCAGGAAATTCTATCAAGAATTACAGGCCCCTGGATCTGTGATCCAGGAAAACACGTGCCATGTGCCGCCGGCTCAACAAACACGGAGAAAACCTGAAGACCAAGAAGCAGCAGCGGAAAGAGTGGCTGTACCCACTCCGGAAGTACGCGGTCAAGGCCTGAGCATCCAGGTGTCAATAAAACAAACAAACTGGCCAATAAATAAATAAATAAATAAATATAAATAAATAAATAAATAAGAAGAAATATCTCAAATCAATTACCTAAACTTTCCCCTTAAGGAAATAAAAGAAGAAGAACCAACTAAACTGAAAGCAAGCAGAAGGAAAAATATAATAAAGATTAAAGCAAAAACCAGTGAAAGGAAATAGAAAAATAATAGAGACTATCAACAAAGTAAAAAGTTAGTTATTTGAAAGATTAGCAAAACTGACAAACTTTTAGCTAAACTGACCAAGAGAAAAGAATAATAACTACACAAAAATCAACAATGAGAGGACTTTACTACTGACATTACAGAAATAAATGGAATTATAAGGGAATACTATGAAAAATTGTATGCCAGCAAATTAGATAATACAGATGAAATGGATAAATTCATAGAAGTACATTGTAAGACATATAATATATGATGTTTTAGAAAGTGCTGATTTTGAATCAGAAAGTTGTGAGTTTGTGCATCAGCTTAACCATATACTGTGAGCTTGGGAAAATTACTTCTCTGGATTTCAGTTTCCTCAGCTATTAAAAATGTATAACACCTACCTTGTGTATCTTTTTAGGATTATAAATCAAATATGTTATACATAACACTATATATATATATATATATATATAAGGAAACATTATATATTTTATGTATTATAAATATACATATATTTATACTTCAGGAACGAGCAGTTTCTTTTTAGGGCTTCTTGCTGGTTCTCTTTCTCACTTCTATACAACAGAGTGCCCAAGTCTCAGGCCTTGAGACTCTTCTCTAGCTACCCTCATCCATGTATTGATTTCAGAGCTTAAATACTACATAAAAATATATTTGTATATATATGTGTGTATGTATATATGTATAAACATTAGCAGCCTAGCACAATATCTAAGACATAGTAAGTGAAAGATGGTGTTCATTTTTACCTAAATGGTAGTTATTATTAGATAAAAGTATTTGGCTCAAAATAGGTGCCAGAAAATTCCTTCCCACCTTTCCTGGTCTTAGCTTGGCTCCCATGCACTTATAGTTTCCTTCTCTGCTTGTGCTTCTGAATTGCCCTCATTTCTCTCTGGAACATCCTTCACTCATTCCCACTCTCATCTCATCCTTGCAACCTTGGCCTTCCTAATAAAGATGTGGCATCAGGCATGGACCTCTTTGCATCTGCCTTCCGGGCTAATTATTTGACACTGGACGCGAATCCTGCTGCATGATCAGCCCTTTGCTGCCCTCACCTGGCCTATTGCAGTGTTTGTTACAGTTGACTAGACCACTGGCCAGTAGAGGCTCAGACGGACTTAGTTCTGACAAGGAGTTCACAGAAAGAATTCCCTGGGGAATTCAGACTAATGTGTCCCTTTCTCTGGGAGATAGGAACGAAGAGGCAATGGCCAACTCAATGTGATACCACCAAAAGGGAAAATTCAGTGCCTTCACAACAGTCTGTTTCAAAATTGGTCAGGATTACTCATGGCTATGTCAGCATTAGACAGGGAGAAGGCAAAAGTCATATGGGAACCCCAGGCCTCACATGATTGCCTTTCTGAGCTCAGTTCAGCTCTGGACCTCTAAACACTGGGACCTATCTAAGCCAAAACTATTTCTAAACATCAATGCTCTCTTCCTAGTCTAGCATCACATGCTACTCTAAGGAGGGAGTGGGCGGTGAGAGCACCATCCCGTTTACTGTGTGTTGCATAAGAGGCCAGCTTGGACTTGCCAAGGGAAATTCATTTTCTTGAAGGCAGATAGCCTGAACCATCTCCCACAACAACTCTCAGAAGAATAAGCACAAATTAGAGTGTGGGTGGGAGACAATGGGTGAAGGGAGTCAAAAAGCAAAAAGAAAAAAACCAAAAAAACACCAACTTTTAATACCGTAAGACTCTCGGCAACCTGGTCCACAGTTTCCTAAGTGGGCAAGCATAAGCCTTTTTCCCACTCATATGTTCATTAAACAAATATTTTATAGTGTGGAAAAAAAAAGAAAGGTGGTTGCTTTGGGAAAAAAAATAGACCATCCATTAACTATCTACTTTAAAAAGGTGTATGTGTGTTTGTGCATGTTGAGTGGGGAAGAGGTTAATGGAAAAAGACAATACTGATACCAAAACCAGAAAATTCAGACAAAATAGAAAAATGCAGATATATCCCATCTCTGAATATTGATATAAAACCCTTAAATATTAGCAAAGCAAATAGAATCCATCTTACCACGAATTAATACAGTAACACATATAACCAGTGGAATTTTTCCCTAGAAAGGAAAGAACTAGTCAAGATTAAATTAATATTATTCAATGTCTAATAAATCAAAGGAAAAATGATTCAGCATGTGGTTATCTCAGTAAATACCAAAACAGATAAATGATAAAATATTTCTATAACTGATTTATTGATGCTTAATAAAATATGAAATAAATGGATACCCTCCTTAACCCTGTGTCAAACAAAAGGTTGTTATCTTTGAAATAACAGAAATATTTTCATTAAAATCAAAAACAAGGCAAAGAAAACACTGTGTTGACTGTTGTTTAACATTGTCCTGGAAGTATTAGCCATTGCATTAAAGAGAGAAAAAATAAGATATATAAAAAAAGAAAGATGGAAAATTATTATAAGCATATGAAATGACTATGTCATTAAAAACTCAGAGAAATGGGGCTTCCCTGGTGGCACAGTGGTTGAGAGTCTGCCTGCCGATGCAGGGGACACGGGTTCGTGCCCTGGTCCAGAAAGATCCCACATGCTGCCGAGCGGCTGCACCCGTGAGCCATGGCTGCTGAGCCTGTGCGTCCAGAGCCTGTGCTCCACAACGGGAGAGGCCACAACAGTGAGAGGCCCGTGTACCGCAAAAAAAAAAAAAAAAACTCTAAGAAATGATAAATTATTAGAAGATAATTTACAATGTAATTGGTTAGAATTGTTAAGAATTCAGTAACATTATAATTATATTAATATAAATTTAATGTATAAACACATCTCATTTATAAAAGTAACAGTAAAGATTAATTCCCTTGACATAAACTTAACAAGATATGTACAAGACCTATATGAAAAAAAGAAAATTGTAAAACTCTACTGATAACCATAAAAGAAGACTTCGGTAAATGAAAAAGACATATATATTCTTGTATAAGAAGGTGTAAATAGTTTTAAAAATCAATTATATTAATCTAAATATTCCATGTAATCCCAACAAATATACTAATATAATATATCGCTTTGAAACTTGAATATATAAATCCAAAATTCATCTAGAAAATAATCATGAGGAAACTGCCAAAACCATTTTGAACAAGAAATGAGAGGTGACTAGCACTAGATATTAAAATGAATTACAAGGACATGGTAATAAAAACTATGTGTTACTGTAGTAAGAATAGACTAACAAATTAATGGGATATGATAAAAATCCTAAAAATAAGCCCAAATGTACATTGAACAAATGGATTATTACAGGGTTTCAAATGTGAGGGAGAAAGGTGATTTACTGAATAGATTTCCTTCTACCACAGGCTAGCATTTGGTGTGAGCAGAGGACTGAAAGTTAATGTCTAACTTATTTTTCACACTAAAAAAAAAAGAACAAGCGTAAATTGACATTGCAATTCACTGATGGGCGATTTCTTAGCGTACAATGATATCTAACCTTGTGACCTAGAAAACACTTAATATAATAAAGTCTCAGTGATTACAAAGTTTCTGAGGGGGATAGTAGCTCACTATAACATTGCAACGCAGGCTCTGACCATTTCTAACAACTAAGCCTATCTTTACATAATAATATGTGATATCCAGAGAGCAAAACATATGTCTTTTTAATTAATTGAGTAGAAACAGATTTATCAAGAAGAAATGGAAACACCAATTGGTAATATTCCTCTCTGATATAATAATTCTTTTATTTACCTCAACTCTTGACCCTGAGAAGAAATCTTGATTTGTTGCCTCTCAAAGTTTGCATCTATTGGAATATTCTCATCCTTGGTGCCCTGAGGGAACTAGCTATGCACTGAAGAGCATGTGTCAGGAAGCCAAGCGACTTCAGTTTGAGTTCTAGTTGAGTATCTAACAGCCCTGTGACCTTGACCTTAGTTTCCACTTGTACACATTGAAAGATTTGAACTAGAAGATCTCTAAGGTTCCTTCGAGTTCAAACAATCTATAATTCTAGTGTTTTAAATACAAAGAATTATTTCACTTCTTTTCTTTCATTTATTTCCCTTCCATTAGAGGGTCTTTGTTAGAGCAGCAGTTAGATTTACCAAGATTCTAGACATAAACGCTTTTGTCCGTTCGCAGGTGGCAACCTTCAAACAGCGGCAACTAGCTGCACTAACCCTTTGCTCATCCCTGATTCCCCCTTATTTGGAATGCACAGGGCTCAGGCCTTGAGTCTCTTTTCTATCCACCTTGACCTCTGTAGTGATCTCATTTGCTTCCATGGCTTAAATGCCATCTTCAATGATGACTCCATAATATATCTCCCCAGGCCAGATCTCTCCCCTATACTCCAGTCGTATATACCCAATTGCCTACTAGAAATCTCTTCCTGAGAGTCTAGTAGGTGCCTTCGTTATGATGTGATTTATGTTATGATTTCTATTCATCTGTGTGAAACTTATAGGATTTAAGTGACCTTAAACAGTTCAAAATGGGGTCACAGTATGTGAACTGCCATAGTAGTTTTGTAACATCCACTCTAGGACTGTCAGTGTCTTAAAGTGCTAAACAAGGAATATTACTTTAGATAAGAAATTTATCGGGGAATGTACGTCACTGGAACAGAAGAAGCAACTGATAAGAGTCACGACCCCCTCATGTGGGAAATATTTGCAAATGCTGCACCCGACAAAGGGTTAATTTCCAAAATACACAAACAGCTCATACAACTTAATATCAAAAAAGCAAACAACTCAATCTAAAAATGGGCAGATCTAAATAGACATTTCTCCAAAGAAGACATACAGATAACCAACAGGCACATGAAAAGATGCTCAACTTCACTAATTATTAGAGAATTGCAAATCAAAACTACAATGAGGTATCACCTCACACCAGTCAGAATGGCCATCATTAAAAAGCCTACAAATAATGAATTCTGGAGAGGGTGTGGAAAAAAGGGAACCCCCTTGCACTGTTGGTGGGAATCTAAATTGGTGCAGCCACTATGGAAAACAGTATGGAGGTTCCTTAAAAAACTAAAAATGGTTACCATATGATCCAGCAATCCCACTACTGGGCGTACATCCAGAGAAAACCATAATTCAAAAAGATACATGCACCCAGTGTTCACTGCAGTGCTATTTACAAGAGCCAAGACATGGAAGCAAATGTCCATCAACAAAGGAATGGATAAAGAAGATGTGGGGGGTTCCCTGGTGGCGCAGTGGTTGAGACTCCACCTGCCGATGCAGGGGATACGGATTCGTGCCCCGGTCCGGGAAGATCCCACCTGCCGCGGAGCAGCTGGGCCCGTGAGCCATGGCCGCTGAACCTGCGCGTCCGGAGCCTGTGCTCCGCAACGAGAGAGGCCGCAACAGTGAGAGGCCCGTGTACCAAAAAAATAAATAAATAAAAGAGTAAGGAAATACCTTTGCTGCCTCATGGTTTCACTTCATCTACCCAAGAAGCAGTTTCCTGATTATTTAAATTAAATGTTAAGCTCATAACTTTAATAAAGTTTCATTAAAATGAAAAGTGAGGGCTTCCCCGGTGGCGCAGTGGTTGAGAGTCTGCCTGCCGATGCAGGGGACTCGGGTTCATGCCCCAGTCCGGGAAGATCCCACATGCCACGCAGCGGCTGGGCCCGTGAGCCATGGCCGCTGACCCTGCACATCCGGAGCCTGTGCTCCACACGGGAGAGGCCACAACAGGAGAGGCCCGCGTACCACAAAAAAAAAAAAAAAAAAAAAAAAGATGTAGTATGTATACACAATTCAGTACTACTCAGCCATTAAAAAAAAAAGGGAAATTCTAACATTTGCAACAACTTGGAGGGTATTACGCTTAGTGAAATAAGACAAAGACAAATACTGTATGATATCACTTATATGTGGAATCTAAAAAAGAAAACAAACTAGTGCATACAAAACAGAAAGAGACTCAGATACCGAGAACAAACTTATAGTTACAGAATGAGAAAGGGAGGGGGAGGGATAAATTAGGAGTATGGGATTAAGAGATACAAACTACTATACATAAAATAGATAAGCAACAAGGAACTACTGTATAATACAGGAAAATATATTCAATATCTTGTAATAACCTATAACAGAAAATGATATATATGTATAACTGAATCACTTTGCTGTACACCTGAAACTGGCACAATATTGTAAATCAACTACACTTCAATTTTTAAAAAGACAAAAAATAAACAAAAAATGAAAAAAAAGACATCCCCCCCCCCAAAGTAACTCTTACCCTTAAAAAGGGGCCACTGTGCCGAGCGACTTGAAGGCTCCTTGCTGGAGGACACAGATCCAAGCTGCTGGGCGCTCTTCAGAGGGTAGCTGCTGGCTTCCCAGTCGGGCTTGTTGTGAGACCCAAGACTGCTGCTCCTGCGGAAGCACCTCCTCTCAGGACTTCTCCCTGGGACTCTTTCTTAACCCCCACCCTCTTTCTAAACTCTGTTTTTGTGTGCTAAGTAGATGCGATAAACTGAGCGATTCATGAATTGAATATTGACTACTTTAGTATATCTCCCACCCTGTGGCCCTTACCTGACCTTGCTGCTGGGCCATGGAGCAAACAACCTCACACACCAACTGGTCCAAAAAAAATTCCTTATTTTTCCACCAAAACTAGCTCCTCCATCAGTCTTTCTGTCTTAGTAAACAGCAACCCAATACTTAACAGTGGCTCAGGCTAAAATCTTGGAGTCATCCTTGCCTTCTCTTTCTGTCAGGCCCTCCATCCAATCTGTTAGCAAATCCCGCAGTTCTTACCTACAGAATATATACAGAATGCCGTCACTTCTCACTGCTACCACCTTGGTCCAAGCCACCATCATATCTCACCTCAGTTACTGCAGTAGCTTCCTAATTCCTCTTCCTGATTTTACTGCTCTGTAGTCAATTCTCAAGACAGCAAACAGTGATTCTGTTAAAATGTAAGATTATAATCAGGTGTAGAATTTATGCCTCTAGTGCAGGAGTCCCCAACCCCCGGGATCTAATGCCTGGTGATCTGAGGTGGAGCTGATGTAATAATAATAGAAATAAAGTGCACGATAAACGTAATGTGCTTGAATCATCCCCAAACCATCCCCCATCCCCCCCAACCACATCCGTGGAAAACTTGTCTTCCACAAACCAGTCCCTGGCGCCAAAAAGGTTGGGAACCACTGCTCTAGGGGCTCCCCTCACATCTAAAAGACAAAACCCTCTAATGGCCCGATAAAAACCTGAAAAATACTCTCCATTCCCTTATCTTCTACCATTCTTCCTGTCACTCCGTTCCACACAAATGTAATGGAGTTTATTATTCCTCAAACACATTTAAGCTTATTCCTGCCTCAGGGCCTTTGCATTTGTTTTCCTCTCTGCCTAGAAAGCTCTTTGCCAAGTATCCACATAGTTTATTGCCTCCCTCACATCCTTCTGATTTTTGTTCAAACCATTTTATCACTAGGCATTCCTCGATAATCCTAATTAAAATTACACACATCTCCTGCCAAACACTCTTCCCCCCTTCTCTATTTATCTTTTCTATAGCACTTTTTTTTTTTTTTTTTTTTGCGGTATGCGGGCCTCTCACTGTTGTGGCCTCTCCCGTTGTGGAGCACAGGCTCCGGATGCACAGGCTCAGCAGCTCACTGGCCCAGCCGCTCTGTGGCATGTGGGATCTTCCCAGACCGGGGCACAAACCTGTGTCCCCTGCATCGGCAGGCAGACTCTCAACCACTGCGCCACCAGGGAAGCCCTCTATAGCACTTTTTAACCCTCCTACACACTATGTATTTTACTTCTTTATTTACTCTCTGTCTCTCCTCTCTAGCATGTAAGTTCCAAGAGGATAAGGATTCTTGTCTGCTGTTCCAGTGCCTAGCACATAGTAGGTACCCAACAAATATTTGTCAAATAAATAAATGCACTGTCCCCTTTGACCAGATACTTTAGAGATTCCCCTCTTTGTTAGAGAATGATAAAATGGCTTTATAGAGTGAACTAGACTGTGAACTCTAAGTGTAAAGTACTGTGTAGATGCACAAATGATTATTTCATTATCTGGCCAACGTACAAGGGATGCATACAAATTGTCCTAATCACAGAGTGATGAAAGAATAATGAACAATGAGTTCTTGAATAAGTGTAGGAAAAACATAATGAATTATAGTTTAAATGAAATTGGGATGCAATGGCCTGAATCACAGGCTCACTTTATCTATTCTTTGAAAACTCTCATTTGGAGGAAATGTCCTTTAGACAAAAAGAAGTAGGTCAGAGGGCCAAGTGAAGACATAGCTGGGCCCAGAGCTTGCACTGAGTAGGGTCAGTTTTTGTTTTTTTTAAATAAATTTATTTATTTATTTTTGGCTGCGTTGGGTCTTTGTTGCTGTGCATGGGCTTTCTCTAGTTGTGGTGAGCGGGGGCTACTCTTCATTGTGGTGCTCAGGCTTCTCACAGCGGTGGCTTCTCTTGTTGTGTAGCACAGTCTCTAGGCACATGGGCTTCAGTAGTTGTGGCTTGCGGCCTCTAGAGCGCAGGGTCAGTAGTTGTGATGCATGGGCTTAGTTGCTCCGCAGCATGTGGGATCTTCCCGGACAAGGGCTTGAACCCGTGTCCCCTGCACTAGCCGGCGGATTCTTAACCACTGCACCACCAGGGAAGTCCCAGCATATTTGATTTTGAATCTTGGTCTGAAACATACAACTTGTGTGGCCTATAACCTGTCTGAGGCTCAATTTCCATATCAATAAACGGGGAATAACAATACCTACATTTCAGTGTAGTTGTGTGCAACAAAAAAGAAATCTACAACATAAGGCCTAGCAGTGAGTGAGGGAATAAATATTAATTTACTCATTTTTGTTTGTTTATTTATTTATTTTGGCCGCACTGGGTCTTAGTTGCAGCATGCAGGATCTTTTTTTTTAGTTGTGGCATGCAGACTTCTTAGTTGCAGCATGCAAACTCTTAGTTGCAGCATGCATGCAGGATTTAGTTCCCTGAGTAGGGATCAAACCCAGGCCCACTGCATTGGGAGCACGGAGTCTTACCCATTGGACCACCAGGGAAGTCCCTACTCATTTTATACTTAAATAATTCTCATTATCTGCTAGGCGCTATTCTAAACACTTTACAAATTTTAACTCACTTAATCCTTATAACAACCCTATGAGTATAGGCACTGTTATTATCTTCATAGTACAGATGAGGCACAGAGAGGCTGAGCAACTTCCCCACAGTTGCACAGCTAGAAAATGGGAGCATCCAAACTTGAACACAGACAGTCTAGCTTGAGAGTCCATATTCCTAACTATTATGTTAATTAACTATTAAGCTAGATTGGACTCTCTGAATTCCCCACCATTAAAACCTTCTAATGATTCATCCAAATAGAAGGACTTTCCATTGTATTTTATTTTCCACCATTAAATTTAAACCTCTGCAAGCTATTCTGATGTGAGAAGAAAAAGCAGGCATTATGGTCGGAAGCACTGCAGCAAGTTACCTTGCCTCCCGGGGATAATTTGCCCAGGCACTATTGCAAACTCAGTGGAGGCGGGACCTCAGAGTCCCAGAACCCACCCTATACCCAGGGGGTTTATGAAGTCATTTTCTGCCTGCAAGTCCCCTTTTTGTGTCTGCAGGCTGGCTCATGGACGTTGACAGAGTTTTCATTCTCTCCAAGGTGATCATTAAGGACATAAATTTTTATTTCTCTCCATTAAATTGTTGATTCTGTTCCATAAAAGCTAAAATGTAGTCACCAAGGGTAGAACAAAGTAGGCATATTGCTATGCTTCTGACTTTCTGTATAATTTAGATAGAAAGGGGTTGAGAAATGACGATGCATGATTTAGCCCTACATCTTCCCCGGCACCAGGAACCACCACTTCACAGGAAAGCAATAAAAAGTCAGAATACACCTTGCTCTTTGATATGGGATTATACCTGGTAGAGAAATAAAAGAATGACTTATAGAGCAAAGTGTCAGGGCTAAGCCAGTCCAGTTAAGGCCTAATAAGGATTTACTTCGACTCAGTCTGTTCTGTCAGAGAGTTGATAATTTAATGAATAAGAAACTGTCACTCTTGGGTATGTTCTGCTTCACTGCCTCTCTTACCCAGCTCCCTCCCACCATCCACACCAGCCTGACCCCTACCTACTTGTCTTTCTACTTGGAAATTCCAAACATGGACGGGGCATTGTACGGCCAAGGCAGATAAAGAATGGCCATAGGGAGCCAGTGCCTGCCAGTCACTGCCTGGGGCAGCAGAGCGGGGAGGGATTCCGCATTGAGTTTTCTAATTCCCTGTTTGAGCTTTGGAGTCTTCTCCCTCCCGCTCCTTCTGGCTGGCTGAGCTGAGCTTTGGCTCTACCAATATGCCTTTCATGCTCTGGGAAGATGCCAGGTTTAAGAAAGAGCTGCCGCAATTGTCTTGTCTTCTGTCCCTAGACTCGTGGCACTTAAACCTCAAATTTGACCTTGAAAGAAAAGGAAATCCTAAATATAACCAGCCAAGCCTTGAAAATTAGTTTCCTCTCCTTTACCCCTCTTCTGTCTCTCTCCTTTAGGAGGACCGCTCCACATAGGGATCACTGCATATACTCCAGGGCCAGACTGATGTTACTTAACTCTCTGAATCTCAGCTACCTCATCCATATAATGGGGAAAATAAAAGGACCTACCCCAAAGTGGTGCTGTAAGAGTCTGGAACACAGAAATCATTTAGAACAATATCTGGCACAAGTCAGTGCTATATAAACATTAGCTATTATTATGTCATGAAGAAGTTAAGGATGGATAAAGAGAGAAAAAAACAGATGTTCTAGGGCTTCCCTGGTGGCACAGTGGTTGAGAGTCCGCCTGCCAATGCAGGGGACATGGGTTCGTGCCCGGTCCGGGAAGATCTCACATGCCGCGGAGCGGCTGGGCCCGTGAGCCATGGCCGCTGAGCCTGCATGTCCAGAGCCTGTGTTCCGCAATGGGAGAGGCCACAACAGTGAGAGGCCCGCGTACAGGAAAACAAACAAACAAACAAACAGATGTTCTAGACTTTCAGAATTTTAAAGATGAAAAGAACCTCGGAGATCAACTGGTTTATGCCACCCATTTTACAGATAAGGAAACTGAGACCCAGACTGATGAAACTCTGGATTCCCATGTTAAAACTCTTTCTATAATGCTACACTCAGTTAATTTTGTTCCAAAGCTGGTCTAACTCTGGTTTATTTGTGCCTTCAGGCAGCAAATATTTACTGAGCACTTAGTAAAGGATTGTCATAATGCACAGCTCCAGTAAGTTGTGTGATATGGCAGCTCAAAGTCTAGATGGTGAGATACTGTGGCCCCCCTGACCCCCACCTCCTGGTGTTCACACCATTGTGTGATCCCCTCCCCTTGAGTGTTGGCAAGACCTGTGGCTGCTTCTAGCTGATAAAATACAGAAAAGGTGACAGAAGGTGTGTGAGAGATGCTCCTCCTTGCTGACTCTGAAGAAGAAAGCTGCTATGTTGTGAGCTGCCTTATGGAGAAAGAGCTGAGGACCATCTCCCAGCTGACAATCAACAACAAACTGAGGATATTTTTCTATGAAAAGAGAAGCTACCACCCCAAGGAGCTGCAGTAGGAGAGCTGAGGAGTATATATTATCGAATGTTCTACTCCCATTTACAGAGTCCCTATGATGCTTGAGGCTGGTTGTTTAAGTCACGGACCCGGCCAGTGCTGTGCTGAGCCATACGGGAGCCTGAAGCAAAGGGACGAATCTGTGTTACATACTGTATATGACTATATATAACTATACAGACAGTTTTATGTATTTTTAAAACTGGCTAATGGCTTTAATGAAAATATCATCAATGAGTTTGCTTCTATTCAAACCAGGAAAGTAAAATGATAACAAATTCTGTCTTGAGTATAAATAAAATATTTAAACTTAAAATAATGAGAGTTTTAATATATCTACTTTTCAATTTTTTTTTTAGATGTTGGGGGTAGGAGTTTATTAATTAATTTATTTATTTTTGCTGTGTTGGGTCTTCGTTTCTGTGCGAGGGCTTCCCCTAGTTGTGGCAAGCGGGGACCACTCTTCATCGCGGTGCGCAGGCCTCTCACTATTGCGGCCTCTCTTGTTGCGGAGCACAGGCTCCAGACGCGCAGGCTCAGTAGTTGTGGCTCACGGGCCTAGTTGCTCCGCGGCATGTGGGATCTTCCCAGACCAGGGCTCGAACCCCTGTCCCCTGCATTGGCAGGCAGATTCTCAACCACTGCACCACCAGGGAAGCCCTGCTTTTCAATTTTTAAATATTTCTTAACTACTCTAATGTTCTGGAAAAAAATATATGTGTAGAAGGCATTGTTATATAGCCCTGATTGTAATTAAACAATAAACAGACATAAAAACATGTATATCGGGCTGCACATTTTTCCTTTTGCCTTAGCCTCCAATATGGCTTGACATAGCACTCTCAGATCTTGTTTTTATTTAAAACTTTGTTGTGTTTTTCACCATGATTTTTTTGGCATTAATTGAAATTCTTTAAAATAATCTCACTAAAATATTGTTGATCTTGTGACTTCCCTGGTGGTCCAGTGGTAAGAATCCGCCTTCCAATGCAGGGGATGTGGGTTTGATCCCTGATTGGGGAACCAGGATCCCACATGCCACAGGGCAACTAAGCCCGCACACCACAACTACTGAGCTCACACACCTCTATGAGAGAACCCGCATGCCACAACTACAGAGCCCATGAGCCCTGGAGCCTGCATGCCACAACTAGAGAGAAGTCTGTGCGCCACAAGGAAAGATCCTACGTGCTGCAATGAAGATCCTGTGTGCCACAACTAAGACCCGATGCAGCCAAATAAGTAAATAAATAATAAATATTAAAAACTATAAATAAAATAAAATAAAATATTGTTGATCTTGAAAACAGAATGAAACAAAACCAAAAACCAACAAACTGAGGCACTTAGTCTGGCAGCCTACAAAGGTCTGAATTCTCTCAACCCCATGCGAACTTGGAAGCAAATCCTTTCCCAGTTACACCTCAGGTAAAACAGAAATCCCAGCTGACACCTTGACTGCAGTCCTGTGAGACTTTAAGCAGAGGATCCAGCTAAGCTGTGCCCAGACTCCTGGTCCGCAGAAACTATGTGATAGTACTTGCGTGTTCCTTTAAGCTGTTATGTTTGTGGTAACGTTGTTATGTAGCAGTAGATAACTAATATAGATTTAAAAGTGCTTAAGACAATGGTTTCTGACTGAAAGAATTTCACAATCAAGTGGGAAGACAAAAACTACTTATGTGACAATGTGGGCAGAGACATAAGGCATAGGGTATAAGAAAAGACAAGGCAGTTTGGTGTTATTAGAAAGTGAAGTGAGGGAAGATATGGCAGGAAGTGAAGCTGGAGAGACAGGAAATATAGATCTGTGGGTTGTGGCTATAAGCTTTGTCATCAGGAAGATCCGGGTTCAAATTCCAACTCTACCAATTTCTGGTCTTGTGATGTTGGACAAGGAGGTTAAGGAGTCTATGGCTTCGTTTCCTTATCTGTAAAATAGCAGTATAATCATACTTCTTAGGGCTTAAAATGGAAGCCTTTAAATGAAACAAAATTAAATGATGCTCCTAAAGCCTTTAGTATGCTACTGGCACATAGTATATGCTCAATAAAAATGTGAGCTATTGGGAGGGATCAAAACATGGCGATCCTGGTAAGACATGTCAAGGAACTTAATCCTACAGACAACTGGGAGTTACAGATGGGAGTGATGTCGGCAAGTTTGTGGTATAGAAACATTTATCTGGGGCAGTTGGGAGGAAAGATTCAAAGGGGATGAGACTGATGGCAGGAAGGTCAATTAGGAGACTGCTGTAGTGGTCCAGGAGAAGGCTGAAAAATAGCTGGAGCTGGTAGGATGGACATCATAAATGGTTAAGCGAGTATATATGTTCTTCTTGATTGGCACAAAAATGATAAACCATGGCATAAACGTATCCTTTCTGCTCCCTGTATATACCGCTATATATAGACAGGAAGGCCACTTGATCACTTGGTATTAAAATTCATGCTGGTCTTCCAGCCCTTTCTGTAATCTAGTGAGAAACTTACCACCTTGGCTATTTTCTTTCTGATGTGCAATTTCAAGAAAGTATTTCAAGGGACTTCCCTGGTTGTCCAGTGGTTAAGACTCCATGCTCCCAGTGCAGGGGGCATGAGTTCAGTCCTGATCAGGGAACTAAGATCCCGCATGCTGCACAACATGGCCTAAAAAAAGGAAAAGAAAAAATTTCTTTTTTTTAAATAAATTTATTTTTGGCTGCACTGGGTACTTGTTGTGGCACACAGGCTTCTCTAGTTGCGGCACGCAGGCTCAAGAGAACGTGGGCTCAGTAGTTGCGGCACACTTGCTTAGTTGCAGTACGTGGGATCTTAGTTCCCTGACTAGGGATCGAACCTGGGCCCCCTGCATTGAGAGCACGGAATCTTAACCACTGGACGGCCAGGGAAGTCCCCAAAAGAAAGTATTTCAAGATACTCACTTGTCCAGAATAATGTTCAGACTTGCTTTCTTCAGAGTTCTACAGTAATTATTTACTTATGATAATGAAAAAAGAAATGCAACCCGAGGTAAATGACTTGTTATGATGGCCCTAGAGTCAGGGACAACTTACTGTATTTACAATTGACTCATATCTTCAGGCCAAGAATCCTAGTAGGAAGGTATGAGTCCCCTTGTACTAGATTGTTCAGTAAACAAAGTTTCAGCTCCCACAGGGCCCCTGACTGGGCTGCAGATTGGTGTTTCTTCACCCATCAAGGCTGGAGCTTTGTGACAGCCTAGCTCGTTAGCACACAGCTGCAAATGGAGTCTAACACTGCAACAAGACAAAATATTGCCAAGTTTGTGAAGTTTTTCTTCTGTAGACTCTCTGTCCACCATCCTCTCCATTGCCTCCTCTTTAAAAAAAAAATTATTTATTTATTTGGCTGCGCCAGGTCTTAGTTGTGGCACGCAAGATCTTTGTTGCGGCGTGTGGGATCTTTAAGCGGGATCTTTTAGTTGCTGCATGCGGATTCTTATCTGTGGCATGCAGGATCCAGTTTCCTGACCAGGGATCAACCTGGGCCCCCTGCATTGGGAGCATGGAGTCTTAACCGCTGGACCTCCAGGGAAGTCCCACCTCCTCTTTCTTTATCCTCATCCCTGCTCTGAGTATCCCTTCCATCACTCTTCAATTCAGCGTTCTCATGCTCTTCTGAATCCTGATACTAGGGAGAGAGGTGCTATAATTAAATTAACTCACATTAACCTAAGACTTTGTGTTTTGCTTCTTCCAATGTGAAAAGTAGCTAAATATCAGGGTCGGAACCTGAGGGAAATCTGCCCACTTTTGTTTTTTCCACTCCACAATTTGTGTTAGAATTTGTACCCAAATTATCAATTGCTAATTTTCTGTAATAATGTTGTAGTCTATGTTAAATTTCTTCCAACGGAAAGTGGGAATGCAACAATATCAACTCTGGATTCTGAATTGTACTTTTTTCTAGTTTTTTTTTTAAAACAATATTGTCTATCACTGCTTTATAACAGCTTTATTGAGATCTAGTGGATATTCCACAAAATTCACCCATTTAAAGGTGTACATTTCAGTGTTTGTTTGTTTGTTTTAGCATATTACCAAATTGTGAAACAATCATCACTAATGTTAGGACATTTCCATAACCCCCAAAACAAACCTTTTACCTGTTAGCAGTCACTCCCCATTTCCCTCTCCACTCTGGCCCTGGCAACCACTAGTCAGCTTTTGTGATTCTAATATTTGTCTATACTGGAAATTTCGTATAATAGAACCATACAAAATATGGTCTTTTCTGACCAACTTCTTTCGCTTAGCATAACGTTTTCAATATTCATCCATATTGTAGCATGTATCAGTATTTCATTCCTTTTTATGGCCAAATAATAATCCACTGTGGCATATACAACATCTTGCTTATCCATCCGTCAGCGCTGATGGGCATTTAGGTTGCTTCAATTTTTCTGGCTATTAAGAATAAAGCTCTTGGGCCTCCCTGGTGGCGCAGTGGTTGAGAGTCCGCCTGCCGATGCAGGGGATACGGGTTCGTGCCCCGGTCTGGGAGGATCCCATGTGCCGCGGAGCGGCTGGGCCCGTGAGCCGTGGCCACTGAGCCTGCGCGTCCGGAGCCTGTGCTCCGCAACGGGAGAGGCCACAACAGTGAGAGGCCCGCGTACAGCAAAAAAAAAAAAAAAAAAAAAAAGAATAAAGCTCTTGTAAAATATTTGTATACAAGTTGTGTGGTTACATATTTTCAGATCTCTTGTGTGTAAACCGATGAGTGGAACTGCTAGGTCATGTGGTAGCTCTATGTTTAACTTTGTGAGGAACTGTCAGACTATTTTCCAAAGCAGCTGCACAATTTTACAATCCCAGCAGCAAGGTATGAGTGTTCCACTTTCTCTACATCCTTGCTGTCATTTGCTTTTTTGTCTGTTTCTTTTTTTTCCTTCCAGTTTTATTGAGATATAATTGACATATAGCACTGTATACGTTTAAGGTGTGCAGCATAATGATTTGACTTACATACATCATGAAATGATGACCACATCATCTCATATAGATATAAAATTAAAGAAATAGAAAAAATATATTTTTCCTTGTAGTAAGAACTCAGCATTTACTGTCTTAACAACTTTCCTATATAACGTACATCAGTGTTAATTATATTAGTCATGTTGTACATTACATCCCTAGTACTTATTTATCTTATAACTGGAAGTTTGCGTTTTTCTCTGTTTCTGATTCTAGCCAATCTACTGGGTGTGAAGTGATATCTCATTGTGGCTTTGATTTGCATTTCCATAATGACTAATCACATTGAGTGTTTTTTCATGTGTTTGTTGGTCACTTGTATATATTCCTTGGATAAATGTCTATTCAGATACTTTGCTTATTTAAAAAAATGTTGTTAAGTGTACAATTCAGTGGCAATAAGTATATTCACACTGCTGTGCAATTAGCACCACCACCCATCTCCAGAACTTTCTTTTTATCTTCCAAAACTGAAACTCCATACCCACTAAATAATTCTCCAGTCTCCCCTCCCCCCAGCCTTTTGCAGCTATAATTCTTTCTGTCTCTATGAATTTGACTACTCTAATCACCTCATATAAGTGGAATCATACAGTATTTGATCTTTTGTGACTGGCTTGTTTCATCTGGCATAATTTCTTCAAGGTTCATCCATATCATAGTTTATGTCAGAATTCCTTCTCCATACCCACTGATGTGCTTCATTCCAGGTCTTTTCCTCGACGGTAGGGTTTCTCAACTTTGGCACCATTGACATTTGGGGCTGGCTAACTCTTTTTTTGTTGTTGTTGTTTTTTGTTATCCAGTTTTATTGAGATATAATTGACATATAACCTTGTATTCGCTTAAGGTGTACAACAAAATAACTTGATACACATATATATAGTGAAATAATCACCACAAAAGTTTAGTTAAAATCCATCACCTCACATAGTTCCAAAAATCTTTTTCCTTCTGATGAGAACTTTTAAGATCTACTCTCTTAGCAACTTTCAAATAGATAATATGGGGGACTTCCCTGGTGGTCCAGTGGTTAAGACTTCGCCTTCTAATGCAGGGGGTGCGGGTTTGATCCCCAGTAGGGGAGCTAAGATCCCACATGCCTTGCAGCCGAAAAACCAAAACATAAAACAGAAGCAGTATTGTAACAAATTCAATAAAGACTTTAAAAATGGTCCACATCAAAAAAATCTTTAAAAAAAAAGATTTGCAAAAAAAAAATACACAATATGGTATTGTTAACCACAGTCACCATGCTGTCTGTTACACCCCCCAGAACTTATTAATCTTATAACTAGACGTTTGTACCTTCTGACGACCTTCACCCAATTTCTCCACTTCGCATTCCTACTCCCAACCCCGCCTCCGGCAACCACTAATCTGATCTCTGTTTCTATGAGTTTGGTTTTCTTAGATTCTGCATATAAATGAGACCATACAGTATTTGTCCTCCGTGTTTGACTGATTCCACTTAGCATAATGCCCTTAAGGTCAATCCATGTTGCTTCAATTGGCAGGATTTTCTTCTTTTTATGACTGAATTTTATATATATATAAAACTCACATTTTGTTATATATATAAAACTCACATTTCTTTATCCATTCATCTATTTTTTTTATTGGAGTATAATTACTTTACAATGTTGTATTAGTTTCTGCTGTACAGTGAAGTGAACCAGTTATATGTACACACATACCCCTTCCCTCTTGGACCTCCCTCCCCACACCATCCCACCCCTCTAGGTCACCACAGAGCACCAAGCTGAGCTCCCTGTGCTGTACAGCAGGTTCCCACTAGCTATCTATTTTACACATGGTGGTATATTTACGTCAAACCTAATCTCCCAATTAATCCCGCCCTCCCCTTCCCCACCGTGTCCACACATCTGTTCTCTACATCTGTGTTTCTATTCCTGCCCTGCAAACAGGTTCACTTGTACCATTTTTCTAGATTCCACATATATGCATTAATATACGATATTTGTTTTTCTCTTTCAGACTTACTTCACTCTGTATGACAGACTCTCGGTCCATCCACGTCTCTACAAATGACCCAATTTCATTTCTTTTTAAAAAATTAATTAATTAATTAATTTTATTTTTGGCTGCGCTGGGTCTTCATTGCTGCACGTGGACATTCTCTAGTTGCGGCAAGCAGGGGCTACTCTTCGTTGCGGTGCATGGGCTTCTCATTGCGGTGGCTTCTCTTGTTGTGGAGCACGGGCTCTAGGTGCGCAGGCTTCAGTAGTTGTGGCACGCAGGCTCAGTAGTTGTGGCTCATGGGCTCTAGAGCGCAGGCTCAGTAGTTGTGGCACATGGGCTTAGTTGTTCTGCGGCATGTGGGATCTTCCTGGACCAGGGATCAAACCCATGTCCCCTGCATTGCCAGGTGGATTCTTAACCACTGCATCACCAGGGAAGTACCCCAATTTCATTTCTCTTTATATCCATTCATCTATTGATGGACACTTAGGTTGTTTCCACAGCTTGGCTATTTGTAAATAATGCTGTAATGGAGGGGCTGGCAATTCTTGTTGTAGGTGGTATCCTGTGCATTGTAGGATGTCTAGCCATACCTCTGGGCTCTACCTTGCTATATGCTAATAGCATTCCCCCAATTGTAATGACCAAAAATATGTGTAGATATTGTCAGAATCCTTGGGGAGAAAAATCTGCCTAGGTAAGAACCATTCTCCTAGAGTCCAGCAAGGTAGGGCTGGGAACAGGGCTGGTCCTCAGCAAAATTGTAGATTTGCAGTGGCTTGAATGCCAAAAGCCTCAAGACGTAAAGGATTGATACTCTGATGCTGAAATTCTAGGCTCCAGGTTACCGTGAAGTATGACAAACATATATGCCCCTTTTCCCCAAAAAATCCTCATTTTTCATCATTTTATTTCTCTAGTGATTTGTTAAACAAATAAACTTTTTCTATTTCCATCATATGTTTAGTGCTCTTCTTTTAGCGCCATCATGAATGAGAAAAACGATCTTTTGGGAAAACATATGCCCTGATTCTTGGTTGGAAATAAGTCATCTTAGGTTTCAAGGTCCTTTCAGGCCCCACATGCTTTAACGTCAGGTATGAAGGACCACCCTGGGGAGAGAGCACCCCTTTATGGACACCATGCAGGCTGTCAGGGCTCAGTGGGCCTTTTTACTGATCTCCTTTTATTCTTTTCTATGTTCTGCTTATCACAATGGCCAGGCCAACCCTTCTACCCTCTTCTGAAATGCTCAGTCTTTTCCTCAGTTAGATAAATTATATCACCTTCCTCTTATTCAGTTCATTCATTGGACATGTCTCTTTTGAGGGCCTACTATGGGCCAGGCACTAGGCTAAATACTATTGATACAATGGTAAAAAGACAAGCTTATTCCCTGATTTATGGAACTCTTGTTCTAGTGGTACAATTGAGAGAAATCAATAGACACATAAATAATACTATTACAAAGTGAGATAAGTACTTGAACAGAAAAAAAAAAACAACCGAGATTTTAGAGAATAGCAGCACAGGCTGGTAGGAAGACCTCTCACAAAAGGTGATAATTAAGCCATGATCTGAAAGATGGGAAAGTCCAGACATGAACAGAGTGAAGAAAAAAGAATTCCAGGAAAATGAACCAGCATGTTCTAAGGCCCTGAAGTGGCTCTTTTGCAGATATTTACAAAAATGGCCTCAATCCTTTCCTCCCTCTATCCAGGCCCTTTTCAGTGTGACTTTAGCTCCTCCCACCAAGAGGTGGAGTCTATTATTACACCCCTTGAATCTGGACTGGACTTGTGCCTTGTTTTGGCGAATAGAATATGGCAGAAGGGAGAGTGTATCAGTTCAGAGCCAAGGCCTTAAGAGATCCTGCAGACTTCTTCTCTTGGAGCCTGCCCAGTTACCATGACCAAGCCCGGGTTAGTTTACTGGAGGATGAGAGACCACAAAACAGAGACATGTCATTCCTGCTGAGGCAAATCATCTTAGACCAGCTAGCCTTCAGCCCACCCAGCAGCTGCCTACAATTCTAAGAGAAAACCCAGCCAAGGCCAGGTGAACCACTTGCTGAGCTCTGCCCAAATTGCCAACCCAGGGAATTTTGAGCTATTCTTTTTTCTTCCTGCTCCTCCAACTTGATAATTTCAAGTTGCAAGTTGGAGCAGAAAAGCCAGTGGTGTAATTCAGTCTGACTCTGAAGGACTGAGAATTAGGGAGCCAATGGTCTAAGTCCCAGCATGAATCTAAAAGCCCAAGAACCAGGAGTACCAATGTCTAAAGGCAAGAGAAGATGGATGCCTCAGCTCAAGTAGAGAGTGAATTTACCCTTCTTTAGCCTTTTTTTTTTTTTCTATTCAGGCCCTCAATGAATTGGATAATGCCCATCCACATTGGTGAGGGTGATCTTATTTCCACACAGTCTACTGATTCAAGGGCTAATCTCTTCCAGAGACACTGGCACAGACACATCCAGAAATAATATTTTATCTGCTACCTGGGCATCTCTTAGCCCATTCAAGTTGACACATAAAATTAACTATCACACTATCTGTCAGGCATTGTACTAACTGCTGGCAATATAGTAGTGATATAATAGGCAGTAACCCTACCCTCACAGAACTCTCAGTCCTTTTTTGTCTTAATTTCCCTTTACTATATGTGCAATGAAGACTTTGCTCTTCCTTTAATTTCAGTAATTACGAACTTCAGAATAAAGAACAGTAAACCCATTAATATTGCTTCCTGACACCATCTGTCAGTATTGGATTTGGATTTCCCATGGTTTGGAAAGGTCGTTAAAAATCTGAATTCCAGGCCAAATATCCCATGGAATTTAGATTTATTCTTCCTCTCTGTCCAATGAAATAAAGATAGAGGTGAATGGAAATATTCCAGTTCAGATACGGTTGTGACGATCAAATGATCACAGATATAGGACCTCACTAAGAACCAAAGTATCTATGACATAACCCAGGAAAATCCATGAAACAAAGGAGAGTTAAGACTCCAGCACTGATTTACTGTGTACCCTTGGCCAAGGCCTTTTCCCTCTCTAGTTTTGGTTGCCCAATCTCTTGAGTGAGGGGGTTGGACTAGATCAGTATTTTTAAAAATTGTGTTCTGCAGAGGTCTAGGTCTCCAGGATCCCCATCCCCACTGCAAACTAATATATTCTATTTGAAGAAAGGTTTTCATGACTTTAAAAATTGAAAATATGAATTACAGGATCCCAATGGTCTCATCAAGCTCTGAAGATCTATGAGTCTATAATTCATCATTATGACCTCTCACAAAAAATAATGCAATGCCCTCCCAAATTTCATTATTCTTAAGAAATCTGTCAACAAGAGGATTTCCTGGATAAAAATCTGTAGGTCAAGTTTCTGTTAGACCCTGTGATGGATACCAAAGTAGTTCAAGATGTGGTCTAATACTTCTTACAATGCACATCAATCGATCATTAAAAATCCCCCCCAAAGTAGCTCATTTGTAGTTATTCCTTCAGTGAGTCCTTTAAAATAGTTTCACCAGACCTAGAATCACAGTATCTTAAGGCCGGAAGGGACCTTAGGGACCTGCACAGAGATATCATTAAAATAAAGCTAAGTATCTATTATTTGCCCTCCTTTTAAAAATGTTGTCTCAAGAGAACCCTGAATATTAAACTTACACTGAAGCATGTTTCCTCATTTGAGGGTTTAAAAAATATTCTATATATATGGGGCTCTTGGCTTTGTGCCCAGGATCTTGTCTTTTAGGATACAAGTTTAGGATAAATGGCACTTCCAATTATAATTTCTCCCTGAAGAGGTCCTCTCCAACTCACTTCAATAATAGAGTAATTACCTGGGGAAGGCAGCCTGGGGTTTCACAAAAGGCTTTCAGATCTGAAAACATGCACAGCTGATTATTAAGTCCTCGTCCATCTGACCTAAATCTTTCTTTGGCCTTTGTGTGATTTGCCTGTACAGGTAGAATCCTATTTGAACAAGTTTGACACCAAAATTGCTAGTTTTAGCTTAATCTCCATGAGAGGGAAACCTACTGTTATAAGGTGTAGAGAAGAGCCAACTCTTTGTGGTTTTAATTTTTCTCACACAAAATTAATGTTTGTTATGGTACTTTATTTACAAAGAGTACCAGTTGGGGGTGGTGGCGGGGTTATGGATGTGAGGACATGTTTTGCCTATTCCAGAGCAGAAGTGTTTGAGAAAGAATATGCAGACTGCCTTTCTTCTATACAGCTGTACAGAGGTCCTTGAAATTCCCAAATATCACTGTAGCATGTGATTTCCCTCATAAAACCTCTATGTTCTGCAAAAGAAGCATCATCTTCTTATATTCCCTTCACTTTTGCTCATTTTCACTGCCAGGACTAGAAGCTGGCTTTCTTTTCAGGGCCTTTTTTTACACAAGGGGTAGGAGAAGCAAAATTGTTTTGACTTCATAGGAATTCCTGTTCTTAGCTGTGGAAGCTGAGTGATTATCCAGGTTCAACAAGGGTTGGTCAAGCATTGTCTCACTTTTCACATCTGCCTCATAGAGAATGAAGTTCAAGTTTGTGCTTCAGCAAAGTTGCAAATCACTGCATGGCATGGGCATCCTGGATTTCTCCTAAAGGTAGAGATCTCAAAGTGAAGTCTGTGAATGCCAAAGGCACGTTATATTTGAAAACATGTAAATATTTTCAGAAAGGTGGATTGATGCCTTGGGAAAGTTTAGAAGACAAAAACCTGTTCTAGTGAAGGTATTTGCTTTGGAAATTAGAGACATGTTAGCAAAGGCTATATGTATCGGAGCAGTAAAGCAAATAGGTCTTGGCTTTAATCAAGAGGTGGTGAGGGGGCTTCCCTGGTGGCACAGTGGTTGAGAGTCCGCCTGCCAATGCAGGGCACACGGGTTCGTGCCCCGGTCCGGGAAGATCCCACATGCCGTGGAGCGACTGGGCCTGTGAGCCATGGCCGCTGAGCCTGCACGTCCGGAGCCTGTGCTCCACAACGGGAGAGGCCACAACACTGAGAGGCCTGCATACCGCCAAAAAAAAAAAAAAAAAAAAAAAGAGGTGGTGAGGATGGGGAATGTGGCAGATATTGAAAGCAACGTTGGCAGAAATTATAGATGGCTTTGCTTGGTGTTGGTTGAGTCCTGTCTTTTCCAAAGGGCCTAAACTGTATATTCCTGCTTTCAATTTTAGCTCTAGGATCATAGTCTCTCTAAAACTCTATACCTGTCATCATTCTTAGTGGTTTTCATATACTCTGGCCTCTCAATTCCTTGAACTCCTTTCCACCAATGATCTTGTCCTCCATGCTGCCTTGGCCTCTCATCCTAGAATCTCATTTTCAAGCCTCCCACCCTGGACAGCATCTCCTAACTCTCCAGCTCACCTGCCTTAGAGCCATAACCCAAGAATCCCTCAACCTCACAGGGCCCTAAAGTCTACTGATCTTACCATCTTTTCACTGCCCCTTAGCCCCTCAAATCTTCACTTCCTTCCTGGCCTTAAACTCTGTGGCCCATCCTTCTGGTCATCTTCTTGTACATACCCTCAATTCCCTTGTCTCCATCTTCCTCTGTATTGTCACCTGGCAACCCACCTGCCAGGTTAAATCACCTCTCCACCAGCACTGGACCTGCATCTGTGCAGCCCGTTAGAGCTGGAGAAAACATCAAGCTCTGCTGAATGCTCACACTTTTACCTCCAAGACCACAAACTTCCAGGGGCTCTGAGTGCGGCTCAGCATCATGTTATGTCTCCCCAGGCCATTCTCCCACAGGCCTAGGTGATGATTTCATACCTTCTCTGTTCTTCTCAAACCTGCGACTCATCCTTACTACTCTCACTCTTGGGTGATTGATGACCTTGCTTCCTCTTCCATTGAGAAAATAACAGCAGTCAGAAGAGAATTTCTACACTCCCACCACCAAATCTAGAAACTATCTACACCTGAACCACATTCTCTACTTTCTTTCCTGTTACTACAGATGAGCTTTCTGGGTTCCTATCTAAGTCTACTCCTGTGCGCTGGCACACTTGTGTACTAGATTCTCTCCCATCTCGCCTGCCCCAGGTTATAACACCAGAAATTCTACCACCTCTCTCCTGCCTCATCATCTTTCCCTCGCCACTGCATTATTCCCATCAGTACATAATCATGCTAATATTTTCCCCCCTAAAGTGCCAACTGGTGGCAAAATGAAGGGTAGGTGGAGGAAGGGAGAGATGAGAGGCCAACATATACTTGAAGAGGCTATGGCACAGTTCAGATGGGAGATGATGTGGGTTGAATGAAGACAATGGAAGTGAGGACTGAATGGAGAAGATGGAGTCAGGAGACATTTCAGTGACAGAAGAGATAGAGCTTGGGGTCCCATTACATGGGGATAGCAAAGGAGTCGGAAGGAGAAGAGAAAAAGAGGGAGGGCACTAAGATGGTTCTGCCTGGGTGAAGTGCAAATAGCAATGTCATCAACTAACAAATAGGGAAATTGAGTTGTGTTTGAGGCTTGTATTCATTTTCTAGGGCTGTCATAACGTAGTACCACAGACTAGGTGGTTTAAACAGAAATTTATTTTTTTACAATTTTGGAAGCTGGAAGTCTGAGATCAAGGTGTCACCAGGGTGGTTCCTTCCGAGGCCTCCTTTTCTGGCTTGTCGATGGCCATCTTCTCCCTCTGTCATCACATGGACTTCCCTCCATATGTGTCTATGTCCTAATCTTTTCTTATGACACAGTCATATTGGAGTAGGGCCCACCCTAATAACTTCATGTTAACTTAATTACCTCTGTAAAGACCCCCTGTAGTTTCTTAAAAAACTAAAACTAGAGTTGCCATATGATCCAGCAATCCCACTCCTGGGCATATATCCAAAGATAACCATACTTCCAAAAGATACATGCACCCCAACGTTCATTGCTGCACTATTTACAATAGCCCGGACTTGGAAGCAACCTAGCCTAAATGTCCATTGACAGATGAATGGATGAAGAAGATGTGACTGACTATTTAATGGAATATTACTCAGCCATAAAAAATGATGGAATAATGCTGTTTGCAGCAACATGGATGGACCTAGAAGATTATCATATAAAGTGAGGTAAGTCAGACAGAGAAAAACAAATAAGTGATATCACTTATATGTGGAATCTAAAAAAATGGTACAAATGAACTTTTATTTAGAAAACAGAAATAGACTCACAGACATAGAAAGGAAACTTATGGTTACCAAAAAGGAAAGAAGATGGAAGGGATAAATTAGGAGTTTGGGATTAACATATACACACTGCTACATATAAAATAGATAAACAACAAGGACCTATTGTATAGCACAGGGTACTATATTCAATATCTTGTAATAACCTATAATGGAAAAGAATCTGAAAAGAATATATATATATATATATATATATATATGTGTGTATATATATATATATATATATATATATATATATATATATAACTGAGTCACTGTGCTGTACACCTGAAGCTGACACAACGTTGTAAATCAACTATACTTCAATAAAAATCAAACAACCAAAAAACAAGACCCTCTGTAAATACAGTCATATTCTGAGGTGCTAGGAGTCAGGACTTCAAAGGAAAGAATTCATCTGAACTTTGGGGGGCACAAATCAGCCCATAAAATGGCTATATTTGTTGAGGTGTTTGTGGGATGTCCAGCTGAGATATCTTCCAGTGGGGGCCAGGGCAGGAGATGGGAGTCCTCTTTGTAATAGTGAACAATAGCTCCCAGGGGAAGACTCTAGAAGGAAAGAAAAGAGGCAAAGATTGAACTTCTTGGAAGGCTTGCATTTGAGAGGCATTCAGAGATAAAGCACTAGGACACAGCAATTTTAGTAGGATAGCAGGGGCCAGCTAATGGCAAAAGGGATAGCTTTGACTTCTAGAAGTAACAGTACATTTCAGTAGCTTTTGTTTCAGCCCCTTCCCTGCCATCTCCCAGCCCCTGCTATTTTCATCTCGACGTTGGCAGCACTATTTCTTCCCCCACTCTCTCACTAACACCCCACGAAATTGCTGAATAAGGCTGCATTTGCAAATTGATTTAGTTCTATTTAAAGAGCACATTTTGCAGCTAAACGAGAAACTCTCTAGGTGCCATTTGAGCAGCACTGGCAGATGAATGTTCATGACCTACATATACGTACATAAACCCATACCTGCTCACAATACCCTCACACATACCCCAGAGGGGCCATGAGAGATGTGTGGCCCTCAGTAATGGCGGGCCAGTGACAAATGGCCCTGCCTTTGTCTGCAGTGTGTCCATGGCAGGACTCAGAGCTGTGGAGTCCAGGGGCAGAAAATGTTTTCACCCCCAGCATTATGTCAGTTCCCCTTAATCACGGTGGATTCAGCAAGGTTGTGCTTTATAATAATTTTACCTGGACTGCCACTCAGTCGCCGCTTGGAGAAATACCCAAAAGAGACCTACCAGTTCTGTAAACTCTCTAGTGCTTTTAGGGAGGGCTAAATATGAAGGCTTGAGCTATATTTTATTTTCTTAATTTGTTTATTTGTTTTAAAAAAGCATGCTGAAATCCATGTTAATCGGTGTTCTTAATTTTTAAGCAGTAACGGTCGTCAAGGATAGGATCTTGTAATTGTCCGATTTATTGACCAATTTATTTAAAAGACTCATCAGAAGTATTTTCCAGAGATTCAGAAGGCGCTTTAAGGATTCTTCCGCAAGTGTTTTTTTTCTTTCAGGATCTACCAAACACCCACTCCCAGTGAAGTCATTCCACATCTGCTCTCCTCCCTGCCCCTTTCCTTGGGGATAATGTTTCTGGGATACACTTCACATTCTTATCAGTCCATCTGCAACCTTACACACAGCGTTTTCTAAATTTGGGGTGAAAGGGGAGTATAGAGAGTGTTAGAATCAGGAGCAAGGCGTAATAAGGGGAAACACTGAGTTATGGAACAAAATATTCTAAAATAATAACTTTCAGGAAAACCTCTTAATTTTTTAGCTTCATGAAAGGTTTTTTAAAGTTTTAAACTCACTTACTGCAAAAAAAGCTTTAAAAAATCATTTTATTTTTTACATTGGAAAATATGAATGCTTGTTTCAGTGCAGGAGTTTCCCGAAAGTCTGAGAGCCAGATTTACAACCAGCATCCATGATTATATTGCTTCCAGTGGCTTCTTGTCTCAGTGTAAAAAGCCAGATATCTTACTAGATTTTACAAGGTTTTACACAGTCTGACCTCCTGTTACCTCTCTGATCTCATTTCCTGCTACCATCCCTCCCAGTCTGCTCCAGCCACACTGATGGGCCTATCTGGAACACTGTTCCCCCCGTAGCCTCATGACTTGTCCCTGTGCTCAAATATTACCTTCTCCCCAAGGCCTTTACTTACCACCTGAAGTGTGAGCACCCCCTATATCCCTTTCTTACTTTATCTCCAAAGAACTTATTACCCTCTACTGTATCATATATAGCTCAATTCTTTATGATATATCTCCTTAGCTATTAAAAGGTAAGCTCTAGGAAGGCAGGAATTTTTGTCTGTTATTTTAGAGCTGTATCCTCAATGCCTAGAATAGTGCAAAGCACATGGTACCTACTCAGTAAATATTGAATGAATGCCCCCATGTTCATTGTAGCACTATGTACAATAGCCAAGACATAGAAACAATCTGTGTTCATCAACAGATGAGTGGATAACACACAGCAGTAATATTCAGCCATTAAAAAGGAAATCCTGCCAGTTGCAAAAGCATGGATGAACCTTGAGGACATTATATTAAGTGAAATAAGTCAGAGAGAGAAAGACAAATACTGCTTGATCTCACTTATATGTGGAATCTAAAAAACCCAAACTCAAACTCAGTAACAGAGATCAGATTGGTGGTTGCCAGAGGCAGGGGGAGGGGGAATTGATTGAAGGTGGTCAAAAGATACAAACTTCCAGTTATAAGGTAAGTAAGTTCTGGAGATGAAATGTACACCATGATGACTATCGTTAACAATAATGTGTATCTGAACATTGCTAAGACAGTAGATCTTAAAAATTCTTGGGAGGGGGGGCTTTCCTGGTGGCGCAGTGGTTGAGAGTCCACCTGCCGATGCAGGGGACACAGGTTCGTGCCCCTGTCCAGGAGGATCCCACATGCTGCGGAGCGGCTAGGCCCGTGAGCCACGGCCGTCGAGCCTGTGCGTCCGGAGCCTGTGCTCCGCAATGGGAGAGGCCACAACAGTGAGAGGCCTGCGTACCGCAAAAAAAAAAAAAAAATTCTTGGGAATTCCCTGGCGGTCCAGTGGTTAGGACTCTGCGCTTTCACTGCCAAGGGCGCAGGTTCAATCCCTGGTTGGGAACTAAGATCCCGCAAGCCGAGCGGTATGGCCAAAACAAAAAATTCTTATCACAAGGAAAAAAATTTGTAACTATGTGAGGTGATGGACGTTAACTAAACATATTGTGGCAATCGTTTTGCTGTATATACATATATCAAATCATTATGCCATACACCTTAAACTAATACAATATTATAGTCAATTATATCTCAATAAAACTGGAAAAAAATTAAATATATTGAATGAATGCATGAGTAAATGAATACAGGTTCAACTGAAATTAGGAAAAATATGGACCATTTTTTGCATAAGGGAAATTTTCTTCTCTTGTTGCATTAAAATGAAACAGTGTCTGATCTTAATAACCAGATGAATCCTTGCCATTCTTTGTTTAGTGAACTCCTATACAACCTTCAACACCAAGTCTGTGACCTTCTCCCTCACCACCTCCTGCCCCAAGATTGAAGTAGTCACTTCAACTGTGATCCCTAAGTACTTGCATATGCCTTGATTTTAGCATTTATCACTCTATAATCTAATAATATTTATACAATAGTATTGTAATTATTAGTAATGGTAGTATTAATTTATATTGAGGCCCTCCAGAATAGAAACTGCCTTATTCATCTCTGTAGCCTCTAAGCCTAGTGCAATGCCTGGCACACATAAGGCACTTAATAAATATTTGGTAAATGAGTGAATATATGAATCATTGAATAAATGAATTCATGAATCAATACGCAAACAAAAGATGAAGGCTTGTTAGGGTAAGGTTCCTATGCACACTAAACAGAGCTTCCTAAATATCCCAAGGACTACCATGCTACTTACTGCCTCTTCAGACTTGAAAAGACCAATTTCCTGGACCACCCACTGTATTGGTTTATTACATCCTGTTATCAGTAGGAAGCGTGCCTGAATTGTTTTTCCAGTAGCAGAGATGGCTTGTAAGCAGCAACTGGTAAGTTCAACTGCTTAGATTATAGTTTAAAAGGAGGCCAAGTTCATGGCTTGGTTTTCATGTAGGCTAGTTCACTTAATTCTGTAGTCTGCCCACAGAATGCATCCCTAACTCTAGGCAGGTAACTTGTAAGTGTGAGCCAGTTTTCTTTTTTAAACTGTTATTGGAGTATAGTTGCTTTACAATGTTGTGTTAGTTTCTACTGTACAGCAAAGTGAATCAGCTCTACGTATACATATATCCCTTCAGTGTGAGCCAGTTTTTACGAGAGCCATCATGTATGAGCCTGGAGAACTTGGTGAAGCCTGCAGGTAAAATTGTCTGTCCTGCTGATAGTCTGTCAGGAGTTTTCATCTTGGGACAGGACACCAGGTCCTCCTCATTAGGTCTCTTGGCTTCTTGAGGATACCAAGTACAAAGAAAGCCACTCGGGATGACTGTGGGGTGAGCGTCCTTTGGGACCATTCTCAGCACAGGGGAGTGCTATGCTGTCTTGCTTGCACTGCTCTGAAATGAAGCGTGCAGCCGCTGTGGACACGGTGCACCTACTGGCCACTGAGCAGTTTCTTTTGAACAAATCCTCAGCGTCTTCTCTCATCCACCTGACGTGCCTTGCAAATGGTAAAGTCCTTCCTCTGGCTATTTCAAGATGGTAGAGATGTTACTGCTGCACTAGACTCTGTCACAGATATGAAGTGTAATATCCCAATGTTGAATTTGGCTGAAACAGGTAGATAAGTCAAAAGGTTTTGAATAGCCTTAAAGGATCACATCCAGGGAACTAGTCTATCCTCAGCAGGAGACTATATACTTACCCCTCACTGGGAGAAAAATGAACCCAGTTACCAACTCCAACTCGCAAGGGATACAAAACAAATAGATACCAAAAATGAAAATCTCTCCTTTTAAGTAAAAAGTACCGTGATGCCAAGAGCAGAATATTCCTGACAATCCTCAGACTAACCAGCTGCAACATGAATAAATGAAACGCTGTGGTATCTTGGCAGTGTGTAACAGGGCTGTCGGGTCAGCGCTTCAGCTCTGTCAGACCACAACAGCTAGGGAATTAGAAAGATGTGAACGCTTGGAGGAAAACAACATAGATCTAGTTCCTTGTGGGACAAATGTAGAGGCTCCAAGCAGAGGAACCCAGCAGAAGGCGGATGTCTCAAAGATGAAAGTCAAGCTCACTTAGAATCACAGTCCCAAACCGCTCAGGTTTATTTCAAATCATATCTGCTATACTAAGCTGAGTGAATAATAGCTGGAACCTGAAACATCTGGAGCCTAAGCCAGGAGGGAATAGACCCTGAAACAATATATACTGATTAAATTCAACTTGGTGAGGTTTCGTTCCAACGTGACTTAATTTATATTGTGTCTGGTTATTGATTTGTGGCCAGAGTGTAGCAGAGCTGTCTTTACAGCTAGTACATTTTGAAGTGCCGCCCACAAATAGGAAAACATGCACAGTTGATGTCTTCTAAAGTGCTGCGGTTCCACGGTGGAATTCTCTATGGCCATTAAAGATGACAAGGATGCAGACTCTGTTGAACTATGGAAATGTGTATACATAATAATGTTAAGTGAAACAGTGTGTACGCATTGATTACAGCCCTGCAGGAACCCGGTCTGTACATCAGCCAAGATCATAAGCGAACTTGGAGTGACACAAATGAATTAAATGTGCATGAGATCCTGAGTCTTTTTTTTCCCAGTAGAGTTGTTTAAGCTCACAATAAAAATAAATGAAAGGGGTAAAAAAAAATACCACTGCAGTTCCAAACCTGTGTAGTCATGAAGCACGTATTGAAATCCAAATCCATCAACTCCAGAAAGGGAGCAAACAGTAGAAGGATGACATGGTGACACAGCAAACAATGGGACTTGCCTAGAAACACAACACTGAGACAGTGATGGGCTCAAGCGGAATTTTAATGATACCGTAGATGAGCTGGACAGGCAGTATGCATTCTGTTTGAACAGGATTCCCTTCCCCAGAATTAAGGGGGATTATTTACTTTTCATATGCCTGCATTTCAAATCAAGTGTGTAGATATCTGTGTTTTCAAATGAACCTAAGAAGGAATTGTGATTGTTAGAGAAATGTCAGGCCAAAAGCCCAGGGCCTGGGCTTTGTCTCTGGAGATGGGAGTGGAGGCCCTGTTGGAGGGCTGGGACACCAGAGTGACCTGGAGCCACCACACAAAAACCGCCTACCTAGATTCCCTCACAGACAGGCAGGGTCCATGACAATGAAGCCGTGGCTGCACTACGTACACTGTTGGGACGTCCTTTCTCCAAATAACCTGACCAGACATTCGGCTGTGCCTGGGCAGAAGCCGAGCAGCACCAGCTTATCCATTTTTAAATTCCTTTTCCCACCTTTGGGTCTTTGTCCTCTTCTGCACCTTTATCAGCAGGAAAGAGGAAGGGGAGGCTGTGCAGTTCCCAGGCCTGGACTGCAGCCAACCCTCCCCCAGTTTCACATCAGAGGCAGCACCCTGCGGACCGCTGGACTCTTTGCATAAGTGGATACAACAATAAGTAAGGTTTGCGCGGCTTCCCCAGGGCAGGGCTTGCCAGATTCTCTATGCATTTTTAAGGCTTTATTAAGCATACTGTTCTCCTGATTGCATTAACTGAAAATTGGTGGTCATTAGAAATTTACTATATGCAAATAAGTCATATGATTAAAAAATACAGAGTGACACTTCTGAAAAATTGTGCTTATAAAGTTCACTGCTGTATTTACATTTATTAAGAAACAGATTACTACTAGAAGGCTGCTACCCATAACGCCAGTGATTACTGATATTGTCACACCATTTTCTCCATCTGTAAAATAAGGAGATTGGTACTAAATGATCTGTAAAGATTTACTGGATTTCACTAGTTAAATAGAGAGTTTAGTGTGATGTAGGTGAGTTCAAGTTCACGTCCCCTTTCACTTGTTTGTGGTTTAGATTACCTGTGCCATTGTTTATTTCCCACTTTTCTAGTACTCCAGGGTTGCTGTGCTCTGCTTTAATGAGAAGCGACTAAAACAGACACACGGATAATAAACAAGGGGTCTCTCGGAATCGACGTGCAGCAGGTGTTAAGTCCACACCTCATGGGTAACTGTAAAATCGCCCGGAAGAATGGATGTGTGTCATCTCAGAACAGTGTTTGTAGCTTTTGTAAACTTTGTAAACAGGATAAATCAGAGGCACCGTTCTTGGAACAGCATCTTCAGTGATGACACCAACAATGAACTGAGAGGGGACAAAATTGGGATTTCTGGCAGCTTTATGGAGAAGGAAGCCAATGTAATATCTCTGCCAAGGCCATGAATTATAGCTTTATGCAACAACTCCTCTTCACTGACTGATCAACATGACATAAACATCCATCCATGGAGGTCCTTGATAAAATGCCTAGTGGTACTGCTGTGGAGACCCTGACACTGCTACACTCCCACATCCAGCCTCCCATATGTGAGTGTGAGGGGCAAGATGGAGCCTCAGCCAAGGTCTTAATCTTATAGACTGTGAGTTCAGTGAGGGGTTGACCTGCACTAATCCAAAGACAGAAACAAAAACCGAAACGGAAACACAGCTGCTTGTAATGAATATTGATACACTGCTCACTGAAGCCTCTGAACCAGGTGACAAAGTGATGGACCTGGTCCAAGGGGACAATGGCAGGAGAAATTGCCTGGAATAATTATCTGGCTGGCATCACAGAGCCAGCCTGTTGGGGAAGCCAGTTCTGGCGTTTACCCTGGCACAGCTGCTGACTTCGAATTGAGAATCCTTTGCTGTATTTAGCTAACAGTTAGTCTAACACAGGGCCCCAGGCAGATCTCTGCAAAGAATGGAGACTTCCAGCAGGAGACATTACCATCGAGGAGTTCATCTAGGCATACGTGTGGTATAAGGGCGAATGTTTACTGAACACTTACTATGTGCCGATAACTGGCAGAAAACAGATGGCACATTCAAAACAGGTAAATAAGGAGAAATTAATGAAGAGAATGCTTGCAGAAGTACAGGCAGCATTACAGTATTAACAAAGGATGCCAAAGCACCTGGAGCTTGCATCAGCTGGGGGCATTTACCACGCCCAGGCTGGGGGTGGGTGTGGAACAAAAGGTCATCTGTGCCTAAAAGAAGCTGTGGGTGGCCATGGGGAGAGGGATGAGCCGACCCACAGCACTGAAGCAAGGAGGAAGCCTGGTGAATAAATACACTGCCTTCACTCTCCTCTTGTTCTTTCTTCCCCTGTTACCACCTCCCACTGGTGCAATCCAAACAGAAGCCCGAGGGGATGGGAGCCCATTGATGCCGTCCATTAACACCTTTCTCCCAGGGAATTCCCTAGAGGTCCAGCGGTCACGACTCATCAATTTCACTGCCCAGATTCGATCCCTGGTCAGGGAACTAAGATCCCACAAACCATGTGGCATGTCTAAAAAGAAAAAAAAAAAAAGTTGATAAGACCCTTCTCCTGGTAACAAAGCAGGTTGGAGAAGGACCTGGAGGGGCAGGCAGGGAACATCCAGCACACCCTCATGTTAGTAGTAAAGCAAAATGAGGCAAAATAACTTGCTCAGTGGGAGAAGGGAGGAGCTGAGACTTGAACACAGAGCAGTGTGACTGCAGAGCCCATCCTCAACTGTCCTATCGGATTCTTCATTTCTGGGCTCCCCTACTTTTCCCATCTCAACCCCTTCCAGTTCCCTCTACACACACTCCATGCTGTGGCCAGTGGGTTTCCCTCTGTCATACTGTAGGCTTTCACACATTCTGTTTCCAACGAAACCACCACTGTTCTAAGAAGTCTCCTTGAGCTGAAGGAGCCGCTGTGACATCTCCCTCTTCTGAAGCCCTGGAGTGCATCGTCTGAACTCTCTGCCTGTAGACTGTGAGCTCCTTCAAGGTATCCTACCATGTTTGTCTCATGCCCAGGATCCAGTCCAGTGCCAGATAGATAGCAATTAAGTCACGTTTGCTGGTTTGCTGGTTGAATTTCTCAAGCCAGACAAGGGAAACAGGAGCACTGTCTCACAAAACTAAGAGAGTTGAAAAAAAAAAAAACCACGAAAAATTTTAAAGTATTTCAAAACTCACATTATTTTAGGCTTCAATATTTTATTTGTACCCCAAACAGAATTCATTATAATTTTCCTTTGCTGGATTTAATTGAAACAAGCACATCAATGATATTTTCAAAATCTATTTCTGGGGAAAAATGTCTTTAGAAATATATGAAAACACATATATAGGGACGCACACTTTTTCTTTTGCCTCAGGCTCCAATATAGCTTGGAACTGCACTGTTGGATTCTGTACTTAAATTTTTGACGTTTTGTTCATCACAGATTGTTTTGTTTTAAGTTGGATATTAAAAATACTGCATTAGGACTTCCCTGGCAGTTCAGTGGCTAAGACTCCATGCTTCCATTGCAGGGGGCGTGGGTTCGATCCCTGGCCAGGGAACTAAGATCGCACATGCCGTGCAGCACGGCCAAAAAAAAAATGCATTAAAATGTGAGGTTTTGGCAAATCCTTAAATTTTGCAGCAGAGGCGAGTGCCTCACTGGCCTCACCCTAGCCCAGCCCTGAGGCCAAGGCAGTAGCTATAGGGCTGGAGGAGAGAGAACTCATAGGGCTATTGAGGAGCGGCATCCAGGGAAGTGATATTCTACCTTTGGTACTTTCATTTCAGAACCATTCAGTAAAAGGGGTCTTGTAAGTCAGCAGTCCCCAACCATTTTAGCACCAGGGACCTGTTTCTTGGAAGACAATTTTTTCATGGACCGGAGCAGGGGAGATTGTTTAGGCATGATTCAAGTGCATTACTTTTATTGTGCACTTTATTTCTATTATTATTACATTGTAATATATGATGAAATAATTATACAACTCACCATAAAGCTGAGAGGAGGTGGAGCTCAGGCAGTAATGCAAGTGATGGGAAGCGGCTGTAAATACAGATGAAGCTTCACTCGCTTGCCCACCACTCACCTCCTGCTGTACGGCCCGGTTCCTAACAGGCCTCACAGTGGTACCAGTCCGTGGCCCAGGGGTTGGGGACCCCTGTTGTAAGTCAATCATCAGCCTATCCCACTAGGCCAGGGAAATTAAAGTATCTCCCGAACAGAGGGACCAATAATGAGAGTAAGACCTCTTCATTCAGAATCTCTTCACTTGATGTCAGGTAAATGATTTTCATGTGGGGAAGCTTAAAACAAAGCATTAAACTAGGGGGGGAAGGGGGAAACTCTTTCCCCCTTCCTTATCTGATATGTACCTTCTGGAGTTGAGGACGTAATTTATAAACCATCTGCTACAGGTTCCAAAACAAAGAGGAAGTTTTCAGCCCCACCTGGAAACCCCTCAGGGCTTCACTTTTATTCTGGTTATTTTAAAATGCTCTTAAGATGTTTAACTAGATTAAAGAAACACCACCAAAATTGAGCTGAAAAGAAAATCACAGTGTAAAGAATCTATTTGTACCTTATCAAAATGTGGTAAATTTCACACACACACACACACACTCACACACACACACACGAACGCACGCACCTGACCTCCAGAGAAGAAAGAAGGGCTGGAGTTCGAATCTACTGCCAATAGCCAATGATTTAATCAATCATGCCTACGTAATGAAGTCTCCATAAAGAACAAAAAGGATGGGGTTCAGAGAGCTTCTGGGTTGGTGAACGTGTGGAGATTTTGGGAGAGTGGTGGGCTTTGAGAGGGCATAGAAGATCCATTCCCCTTCCCCATACCCTGCTGTATGCATCTCTTCCATCTTGCTGTTCCTGAGGTATATTCTTTTATAATAAACCAGTCATCTAGTAAGTAAAATGTTTCTCTGAGTTCTGTGAGCAACTCTAGGAAATTAATCAAACCCAAGGAGGGAGTCATGGGAACCTCCTATGTATACTGATTGGTCAGAAGCACAGGTGACAACCTGGGCTTATGATTGGCATCTGAAGGCAGGGGCAGGGTGGAGGGCAGTCTTGTAGGACTGAACCCTTAACCTGTGGGACCACAACTATTGAGCCTGCGCTCTAGAGCTCATGTGCCACACCTACTGAACCCACGTGCCAAAACTACTGAACCCACGTACCACAACTACTGAAGCCCGCACACCTAGAGCCTGTGCTCTGCAACGAGAAGCTACTGCAATGAGAAGCCCATGCACCGCAACGAAGAGTAGCCCCCACTCGCCGCAACAAGAGAAAGCCAGTGTGCAGCAATGAAGACCCAACGCAGCCAAAAATAAAAATAATAAATAAATAAATATTTTTTTTAAAAAAAGAACTAACCAATGGGAAAATTCCCAGAAGCCGCAGCAACTACCATGTTTAAAGATGCACATGGGTGGGCTTCCCTGGTGGTCCAGTGGTTAAGACTCCGTGCTTCCACCGCAGGGGGCGGGGTTACATTCCCTAGTCAGGGAACTAAGATCTGGCATGCCAAGTGGTGTGGCCAAAAAATATATATATATATGCACATAACTTTCCAATAAGACATGCGCACTGTCTCAGCACATATATCAGATATTTGAGTAAACCTGTGCCTGTAAATGTGCGCAGAGCGTCCCACAACCTCCAGGGTCCCCAAGTTATGAACATGAACTAGTATGGGGGGAACTAAAGCCCATTAAAGGGAAATGACTTGTACAAGGTCACACACTTTGCCGCGTGGCAGATGGGGGGACACTTGGATTAAGCTCCCAAACAGATAAAAAAAGGTCGAAGGCTACAATTCATAGCTTCACCAGGGGCTGATGAAGGTGGAGAAGGTGCACCAGAGGGGCAAGGAATTCTCCCCAGGGACCAGAATTTCCACAAAGGATTGGGAGTAGGTGGGGGGGGAGTCAGGTACAAGATAGGGTGGGCAAGCAAAAAACTGAAAGGTACAGGTCATCCTTTTGGAAGTCTATTAAAAGCTCCCACTCTGAGCCATGAATAGTATTAAGGGTGCTTTATACACCCTGTTTTCTTTAAGTTCACACAGTTACTCTACCCTACAATTCCCATTTTACAGCTGAGGAAACTGAGTGGTCAGGAGACCTACTAAAACAGCTGTTAACCCCGGTGGGAAGAGAACCCTTGGCTACCTCAGCAAGACCTGCCTCAGCAGCAACAGGAAGGGCAAGGTCCATTCAAGGTGGGACAGCAAAGGTGACCCATGCAGGAACTGGAAGCCTCAGCTTCCTGGTGCCTGCGAGCGAGCTCCTAGGGCCTGCTCAGGGATGCAACTTGGGGAAGGTTTGGACTGAAGGGCTATTTTCATTCTCATTGGGACCATTTCTGACACCCTGCTGTACTCCACCACTCTATCTTTCCCCCCACCCCTTCCTGCTGTTATGACCTAGAGAAGCAAAGGTTCAACTCATAGCATATGACAGCCTCGGAAAGGACAGACACTCAAACTCTATTCAATCATCGGTAAGTGTATTGTTCACTGCTTGGATTATCTGTGGAGACACAAGTGTCTCCCATCTCTTTGCTTCACGGAGGCAGTGTCCTGTATGCCTAAGAGCACTGATCCTGGAATCCAGGTCCCGGAGCCAAACTCTCTGGGCTTGAATTCCATTTCCACCCCTCACTGGTCCTGTGACCTTGAACAGCTCCTGTAATCTCTCTGTATTTCATGCTTTCATCTTTAAAACAGTAGCTACCTCTCGGGATTGTGAGGATGAATTGAGTCGTTATGCGTAAAGCACATCATGTGGGCTGTATGAGGGAACTGCTATTGTTCTGAACGTTAAGGTCACATCCTGAGTTAGACTGAACTAGGAAAGCAGCCAAGACAGGTACAAAGGATGCTTGTGGGAGAGTGGGTGTATGAGGAGTAGGGAGGTGGAGGAAAGAACAGGAGGGGAGGGAGGAAAACCAAAAGGTCAGGGAGGAGGGAGGAAGAGGAAGATAAGGTGGGAGAGAAATGGACAGGGCCGGGGGAGGGGCAGGAGAGAGGCAGAGAATCCAGCAGCAAACACTCACCAGTGTGAAAGCAGGTGCTTCTAAGCACATACCACCTCAAACGCAGAAGTGGTGATTTGATATTAGCCAGGCAAAGTAACAAGAACAACAATGGCTACATTGCTTGAATACTATGTCCCAGGCACTTTACAGGTGTTTTATCTGTGTCAACTTGTTTAATTCTCACTCTTTTCCTAATTGAGGAAGTTTATGCTTAGGGAGATCTGGTAATATATCTTAAGGTAACTGAGTCATAGCAGTAAGTAACACAATATTATAATTCAACTATACTTTAATAAAAAAAATTCTTTGTGTTTTCGTGAAGCGCTCACTGACAAGGAGACTCTACCAGATGATGGAATAAATGCGAGACTAGAGTATGGGCCCTAAACCACAGGGAGCATGACCTTTGAAAAGGGGGAAATGAACTTGAATAGAACACGTAGTGCCTGAGATGACAGCTTTTATCCTCAGAGCCGACAGATTCCTAGGAGAAGGCAGTTTGAAAGATGATTTATCTCATTATTTTATTTTTTTAAATTATTTTTTAAATTTTATTGAAGTATAGTTGATTTACAATGTATTAATTTCTGCTGTACAGCAAAGTGATTCAGTTATACCTATGTATATATATTTTTCATATTCTTTTCCATTATGGTTTATCAGAGGATATTGAATATAGTGCCCTGTGCTGTACAGTAGGATCTTGTTGTTTGTCCATCCTGTATATAATAGTTTGCATCTGCTAATCCCAAACTCCCATTCCTTCCCTCTCCCACCCACCAAGAGTGGCAACCACAAGAATGTTCTATCTGTGAATCTCTTCATTTTAAAGATAAGAAAACTAAGGCCCCAAAAAGGGAAGTGGCTGACCCAATGTCATAAACCCGAAAGAGAGCGCAGGCTGTGACTAGAATAAAGTTTTCTGATGGCCAGACAAGCACTCTTTCTTTTTCTGTCCCAGTGATCTCCTTTCCTCCATGAAGTCAGTTGAGTTGAGAGGAATTCCTTTCCTGATTTGCCCAAACAAAAGACAAACGTTAAGATGGAAGGCATTGTGCTCTCCCCATCCTGACACAGGTGTGCTTTCTGGCTGATGAGCCTGAGGTCTCGGTCCACAGCAAGGGGGTTTGCCCTGAGTTTTCAATTGAGAAATTATGGAAAGAAAAAACAAATGTCCACACGCTTAAATTTCAAGTAGGGAAATTTCATATAGGGAAAAGCAGGAATTCTCTGGAGTCTTCCCTTACACCTTTTGGAATGTTTATTCTCTTGCCTTTTCCTGTCTCCCCACTTCCTTCTCATGAGGGGCCCCCAGGTTTTTCCTTGGCGACTCCATTCCTGGAGGTGCTGAGTATTTGGAGGGTCCAGAAGAGCCCGCTCTAAAATTAGGCTCTTCCCAGGTGCACATCAGGCCAATAATGCACAGGACCCGGCTGCCCCTCACCCCAGCCAGCTCTGGGGACACCAACCTGAAGCTCCAACAAACTTTTACAATGATGTCCTTCAAGTTTCGTCCTTTGTTTGACAGGAAATTCCTGTGCGAGCTTTTCCAACTTAAATTCCCATTGGAACAAAGTACTTCCTGCCTTTTCTTCTCAGCTCTAGCTGCAGGGCAACTCATATACAATTTAATCACATTGCTGGGAGCTACAATTATTTTGCACCTCCCAGAGGCTCCTGAGAGGCAAGTGTAAATAATGGCTTAATCTCTTCACCAAACAAGAAGGCAATTGATTGACTCAATTGCCTGAAGACTGGGCCTGGGAACTCCTGTTTGGTTCTATAGGGATGCACTTAAGGACCTGGCATAGAGAATGGAAAACTCCCCCACAGAGGTTGGAATGGTCATTTTCAAGCCATATGTTTCTTCAGGCTGACTCCGAATTTTAATTTGTCTTTGAATACATTCAGCTCTTGCTCTAAAATTCTCTCCTCACGATTCCTCTTTTTTTCTTATCAGTAGGAGGATGGTTCCAGCTGCCTGGAATCTCTGAGGGACAGTTTTCATCTATGAGACCCAACAAATTCAAAATGATCCTGGGAGGCCTGCTAGCTAGCAGTTTACACAATAGATTTCAAAAGAATGATCTTGGGTGACTTTTCTAAACACATTAATGCTAAACCTGACATTTGTTTAGGAGTCTCCCGGACTCCATTAAAAGCTGTCTTCTCTGTTCGGCTCTCTTTGGTTCTGGAACTGGGAAAGAGGGATTAGGAGATTCTCCCCTCCATTTGGAGACTCTCATTCTCAGTAACTGCATTTAGAGTGTAGGGCTCTGATTGGTGGAGATTAACCACAAACAGGTGAGGCTTTGAGAGTTTTCCTGCTTGTCTGAATTCTGATGTAAGGCAGGGCAGACTGTTTGGATTTCATTCACACACAGCCTCGGCCTAAAGTATCACTGTGTACACTGACAGCACTTGGCGGAAAGCAAGGGTAGCTGCTGTTCCCAAAATGCTAGCGAGGTGCATGCTGGGGGCGAGCGAGAGCCAGGACTCACAGTCATGGGCTGAAAAATGGCTCAGAATTCCCTCTGCTGGGGACATCGATTCTTGGGCTGCTCTTCAAGGCTCCCAGTGCCAGGCTCCACCCTTCCAGGGACACTGAGATTTATCTCCTCCCCTTCCGCTTTGTCCTGGAATTCCTCCACTAGAGCTTCAGGCCTGGTGGGGAGCCCTCCCCTGCCTCCCCACCATTCTCTTAAAAAACACACTTCCCCTGAGTAGGATGCCACTTGAAAATGTCACCCCCTAAATTTTGAATGAGGCCTTAGGTTCATTCTCGGGAGGCACTAGAGAGAACTCAGAAGTACTAGACTCAGAATGCTAAGAGAAGGGCCAAGAAAGGGGTGAAGGGGTCTGGGATGGGGCCTGAAGACAGAGGTGGGGAGAGGGACTCTGCCGGCTTCAGGATTTGGCCAGGCCCACCCTGGCAGTCTAACAGCCCCAGAAGGCCTGGGCCTTGGCCACCAGGAGGGAAGGCACACAGGCTGGTTCCTCAGGAGCTAGGACACATAAGTGTCCCTCCCCGCCAGCACTCTCACTACTTCCTCTCTCCCCTCCACCAGCTGTTAGGTAACATTTTTTTCCTATACACACAGGAGATCATACCCACAAATCAGTGATTTCCTTCTGGACTCCACCCTTCCCCTTTGCAATCTGAACATTTGTCTTCCACTTCCTGGCCCGTTCCCCTCCTCAGCAGCCAGCGCCTTCAAGGAAGCCCAGAAGAGCCTCTTCTTCCCAAGAGCAAGGGGCACCCTCTGGGGCTGAGCAGCAGAGGCATAGGAAAGGCGACCCTGGCCTGGAGAGGAGCCGCTCCAGCTCCGGGTCCCCAGCCAGAAGGCCACCTCCCACCTGCCTCTGCCAGTACCGTGGCCATCATTCCTAGACACAGGGCCCACTAAGGGTCTTGACCCAAGCCTGCCAAAAGGAACGACTCCTGCAAAGGCCTCAGGGGCTCCTGCTGAGGATCTTGAAGCCTTTGTGGAGCAGATGATGGGCAGAGGAGCGTTCCAATAATGCCAAGGGAACGGGGTCCACGATGGCTGGAGCAAATGTGAATTGGGCAGGTAACAACCCTCTCTCAACTCACACTTCCTCCCAAAGCAATCCAAGCCTGCCTCTGTGGTCAGAAAGGAAAGGAAAGGAGCTGAGAAACTCATTCGTAGATAGGAGCTAGCAGCTGGATGGGTACTGGTACCAGGGCACCTTGTGTTTATTTTAAGATGGCAGTGCTTAACCTGAGTATGCTCAGGTGAAGTTGCTGGCATCAGTGGCGGGGGAGGGGAGAGACAGTGGGTAGTGAAGAGAGGCTTTTCTGATGCCACTCAAAGTACACCATGCAAATGATTGTCTTCCCGGAAGCCCAGGCCTGGCTCTAACCTTTCCATATATCTACTTTTCTGCTCCCGTGGTCATACTTGAGTCACAGAGGAGGGCTGAAATTTCCCTCTGAGGTGCCCTTTTTTTTTTTTTTTTTTTTTTTTTTTTTTTGCGGTACGCAGGCCTCTCACTGTTGTGGCCTCTCCCGTTGTGGAGCAACAGGCTCTGGACGCGCAGGCTCAGCGGCCATGGCTCACGGGCTTAGTTGCTCTGCGGCATGCGGGATCTTCCCGGACCGGGGCACGAACCTGCGTCCCCTGCATCAGCAGGCGGACTCTCAACCACTGCGCCACCAGGGAAGCCCTGAGATGCCCTTCTTGAACCTCTTTCCTTGGGAACACACAATTACGGATCTCACTGCAAGCCACAACACTGGATACTCATTCTCTGTCCCCAGCAAACGTTCTCCCTAAACCCACAATCGGATTGCTCATGGAAAGCTGTATTTTCTCAGGGAAGTGCAAGTTGTTATGCCAGACTTGCTCTCACAAAATTTCTGAGAACAACAAAGCATTGTTTGGTACCACCAGCATTCAGGTTTAAGACAATTATATAACAAGTCAGCAGCATTACAAGGTTGTCTCTCATATGACTTAGCCTGCATCACTGTTTCCAAATCTCCTAATCATCCAGAAACCTATTATATCTAGGGATTACCAAGTTAATTGAAGGGGGGGGGAAATCCCAGAGTTCAATAAAACCTCATTGGCCCTAAAACACCGACCACACCTTACATGATTATTTGAATTATGTAAAGGGTCATTGATATTGTGGCTTTGTTTTAATGGTAGTGAGAGACGAGGAGGGAAGTTATTGCCTCATCTTCTACTAGCAATTTTCTGGATTTAAGAGTCAGAAAATCTGGGTTCACATCTTGCTACGTACATACCAAATATTTCCACTTTAAGATGAAGGACATTATTGACCTGCCCAAGGAAAATAAAATATTTAAAGTGTGCCTCCAAAGCTTGCCTGTCATGCTCTGGAGAAGAAAAAAAAAATCATGACGGAAAGCCTACACAAAACTAAGGGAATTGGAGCTATTATCACAAGGATCCAACCAAATTGAAGTATCTTTTGGAAAGCAATATATTTTATTTTATTTTAACATCTTTATTGGAGTATAATTGCTTTACAATGTTTTGTTAGTTTCTGCTGTATAACAAAGTGAATCAGCTATACATATACATATATCCCCATATCTCCTCCCTCTTGAGCCTATCCCCCTCCCACCCTCCCTATCCCACCCCTCTAGGTGGTCATAAGCACGGAGCTGATCTCCCTGTGCTATGCGGCTGCTTCCCACTAGCTATCTATTTTACATTGAGTAGTGTATATATGTCCATGCCACTCTCTCACTTCGTCCCAGCTTACCCATCCCCCTCTCCGTGTCCTCAAGTCCATTCTCTAGTAGGTCTGTGTCTTTATTCCCGTCTTACCCCTAGGTTCTTCATGACCCTTTTTTTTTCCCTTAGATTCCATGTATATGTGTTAGCATATGGTATTTGTTTTTCTCTTTCTGACTTACTTCACTCTGTATGACAGACTCTAGGTCCATACACCTCACTACAAATATCTCAATTTCGTTTCTTTTTATGGCTGAGTAATATTCCATTGTATATATGTGCCACATCTTCTTTATCCATTCATCCGATGATGGATACTTAGGTTGCTTCCATGTCCTGGCTATTGTAAATAGAGCTGCAATGAACATTTTGGTACATGACTCTTTTTGAATTATGGTTTTCTCAGGGTATATGCCCAGTAGTGGGATTGCTGGGTCGTACAGCAGTTCTATTTTTAGTTTTTTAAGGAACCTCCATACTGTTGTCCATAGTGGCTGTATCAATTTATATTCCCACCAACATTGCAAGAGGGTTCCCTTTTCTCCACACCCTCTCCAGCATTTATTGTTTGCAGATTTTCTGATGATGGCCATTCTGACTGATGTGAGGTGATATACCTCAACGTAGTTTTGATTTGCATTTCTCTAATGATTAGTGATGTTCAGCATTCTTTCATGTGTTTGTTAACAATCTGTATATCTTCTTTGCAGAAATGTCTATTTAGGTCTTCTGCCCATTTTTGGATTGTGTTGTTTGTTTTTTTGATATTGAGCTGCATGTGCTGCTTGTATATTTTGGAGATTAATGCTTTGTCAGTTGCTTGGTTTGTGAATATTTTCTCCCATTCTGAGGGTTGGCTTTTTGCCTTGTTTATGGTTTCCTTTGCTGTGCAAAAGCTTTGAAGTTTCATTAGGTCCCATTTGTTTATTTTTGTTTTTATTCCCATTTCTCTAGGAGGTGGGTCAAAAGGATCTTGCTGTGATTTATGTCATAGAGTGTCCTGCTCATGTTTTTCTCTAAGAGTTTTATAGTGTCTGGCCTTATATTTAGGTCTTTAATCCATTTTGAGTTTATTTTTGTGTATGGTGTTAGGGAGTGTTCCAATTTCATTATTTTACATGTAGCTGTCCAGTGTTCCCAGCACCACTTATTGAAGAGGCTGTTTTTTCTCCATTGTATATTCTTGCCTCCTTTATCAAAGTTAAGGTGACCATATGTACATGGGTTTATCTCTGGGCTTTCTATCCTGTTCCGTTGATCTGTATTTCTGTTTTTGTGCCAGTACCATACTATCTTGATTACAGTAGCTTTGTAGTATAGTCTGAAGTCCAGGAGCCTGATTCCTCCAGCTCTGTTTTTCTTTCTCAAGATTGTTTTGGCTATTCGGGGTCTTTGTGTTTCCATACAAGTTGTGAAATTTTTTGTTCTAGTTCTGTGAAAAATGCCATTGGTAGTTTGACAGGGATTGCATTGAATCTGTGGATTATTTTGGGTAGTATAGTTATTTTCACAATGTTGATTCGTCCAATCCAAGAAAATGGTATATCTATCCATCTGTTTGTATCATCTTTAATTTCTTTCATCAGTGTCTTATAGTTTTCTGCATACAGGTCTTTTGTCTCCTTAGGTAGGTTTATTCCTAGGTATTTTATTCTTTTTGTTGTAATGGTAAATGGGAGTGTTTCCTTAATTTCTCTCTCAGATTTTTCATCATTAGTATATAAGAATGCCAGAGATTTCTGTGCATTAACTTTGTATCCTGCTACTTTACCAAATTCATTGATTAGCTCTAGTAGTTTTCTGGTAGTATCTTTAGGATTCTCTATGTATAGTATCATGTCACCCGTAAACAGTGACAGTTTTACTTATTTTCCTATTTGGATTCCTTTTATTTCTTTTTCATCTCTGATTGCTGTGGCTAAAGCTTCCAAAACTACGTTGAATAATAGTGGTGAGAGTGGGCAACCTTGTCTTGTTCCTTATCTTAGAGGTAATGGTTTCAGTTTTTCACGGTTGAGAACGATGTTGGCTGTAGGTTTATCATATATGGCCTTTATTATGTTGAGGTAAGTTCCCTCTATGCCTACTTTCTGGAGAGTTTTTATCATAAATGGGTGTTGAATTTTGTCAAAAGCTTTTTCTGCATCTACTGAAGTTATCATAAGGTTTTGATCCTTCAGTTTTTTAATATGGTGTATCACATTGATTTATTTGCGTGTATTGAAGAATCGTTGCATTCCTGGGATAAACCCCACTTGATCATGGTGTATGATCCTTTTAATGTGCTGTTGGATTCTGTTTGCTAGTAATTTTTTGAGGATTTTTGCATCTATGTTCATCAGTGATATTTCCCTGTAGTTTTCTTTTTTTGTGACATCTTTGTTTGTTTTTGGTATCAGGATAACGGTGGCCTTGTAGAATGAGTTTGGGAGTGTTCCTCCCTCTGCTATATTTTTGTGTTTTTTTGTTTTTTTGTTTTTTGTTTTTTGTGTTTTTTTGCAGTACGCGGGCCTCTCACTGTTGTGGCCTCTCCCGTTGTGGAGCATAGGCTCCAGACATGCAGGCTCAGTGGCCATGACTCACGGGCCCAGCTGCTCCGTGGCACGTGGGATCCTCCCGGTCCGGAGCATGAACCTGTATCCCCTGCATCCGCAGGCGGACTCTCAACCACTGCGCCACCAGGGAAGCCCAGGAGACCCCTTTTAAGTGGTGGCACCAGGTGAGCGAAGCAGGGGCTGGAGCTTTTTAAAGGCACCTCACTGGGCTGGACAGCGTTACCACATGGAGACAAGTTCATGATCAGGCAATAGAAGACACTTAATTTTTGGTTGAGATGCATGTCACAAAAATCAGTCACATACAGAAAAGGCAAAACTTCATTTGGTAAACATAAAAAAAGATTCTACATAGCACTTTCTCAGACTACAATGAAATAACATTAAAAAAATGTATAGCAAGAATGGAGCTAGGGCTTCCCTGGTGGTGCAGTGGTTGAGAGTCCGCCTGCCAATGCAGGGGACACGGGTTCGTGCCCTGGTCCAGGAAGATCCCACATGCCGTGGAGCCATGGCCGCTGAGCCTGCGCATCCCACAACGGGAGAGGCCACATCAGTGAGAGGCCCACATACTGCAAAAACGAAACAAAACAAAACAAAACAAACCACGTCATCAATCAGAGACGAAAAATGTGATTTAGCAACAAATAGCAGAGAAGTTCACACCACTTGGCATTACGTGCTCCTTTTCTATGTTTCCATAGCACCCTGCATATATCTCTATTAAAACATTTATTGTGTGATACTTTAATTATATATTTATTTGTCTGTCTCCTTGTATTAACCAGGTTCCTGGCAGGAAACAGATGGCACACTCCAAAAGGTTTTACTGAAGAGACTAATAAGGGGACTATTTGCAATAGGCTCAGGGTTAGGGAAATCAGTAAGGGATGCTGCAGCACCATGGGGCTACCAACAGCAACAGGTCAATACCTCCCCAGCCCTAGGGGACAAGGAGCAGGAAGTGTGTTGGGGAACTCGGACAGAGGGGGCTGCCCAGCAGGAGCTGTGGCAATAGGTAGAAGCATGCAGTGACCACCAAAACATAGCCTGGAAGCTGGAAGCCAGGGGAAGTAATATACCAACCTCTCCTACCTTATGACCTCTCACTTCCTGCCATTCCTCCAAAAGCGGACTCCTACCTGAATCCAGAAGGCCAGAGAGCATTGGTGATGATTGCTTCCATAGAGATCAGCCTCCCAGGGCACAGAGCAAGGCAGAGAAGGGCAGAGAATGGATTGGGACGGGGATAAGGGAGCCACAAACAGACTAACCAGCACACTCCACAATCGGACCATGGAGTCCATGAGAACAGCGACTGTGTCTTATTCATCTTTGTGCCACCAGCACCTAGGGACACTGATCCAAAAAGTGTTTGTTGAATGAGTGAATGATTGGATTGAGTGAGTTATCATTCTGAGCTACATGCTATTGAAAGTGATAACTGAGTAGCTATGAATGAGGACTTATGTAAACATATGCAATGCCAACTATGACACAGATAATCAGCATGAGTAGACTATTCATAAATGAAACAATAGAAAAGAGAATATATTGTCAATTATGCATCAATAAAGCTGAAATTAAAATAAGTAAAAATAAAATAATATAGAATCAGTCACCTGGCTATGATTGATTCACTGGAGAATTTTTCCAAGAGACAATCCTTCTATTAAACAATCTGTCCAAAAAAAAACAGAAAAGGGTATGCTAACAAACTTGTTTTTTGAAGCAAATATGGTTTTTATTTATTTTTAGTTGAGGTGACATTGGTCTGTGACATTATCTAAGTTTCATGTACACAACATTATACTTCGACTTCTGTGTACCCTACAGCATACTCACCACCAAAAATTTAGTTTCCATCTGTCACCATACTGTTGAACCCCTTTACTCATTTCACCCTCCCCCACCCCCTTTCCCTTCTGGTAACTGCTCCTCTATTCTCTGTATCTAAGTGTTTGTTTAGTTTGTTGATTTGTTTTGTTTATTTTGCTTTTTTATATTCCATATATGAGTGAAGTTACACAGTATTTGTCTTTTCCTGTCTGGCTTATTTCACCAAGCATAATACCGTCAAAGTCCATCCATTTTGTCACAAATGGCAAAATTTCATTCTTTTTTGTGGCTGAGTAGTGTTCCATTGTGTATATATACCACATCTTTTTCATTCATCTGTTGACGGGCAATTAGGTTGTTTCCATATCTTAACTATTGTAAATAATGCTGCAATGAACATAGGGGTGCATATATCTTTTCTAATTAGTGTTTTTGTTTTCTTTGAATAAATACCCAGAAGTGGAATAGCTGGATCATATGGTAGTTCTATTCTTAATTTTTTGAGAGACCTCCACACTGTTTTCCATAGTGGCTGCACCAATTTACATTCTTGATATGGTTTTTATTTAAATGCTTAAAAACAACAATATCAAGAAAGAAAATGATAGGTCGGTTTTATGAATATAGACACAAACGTTCTAAGCAATATCATCACAAAAAGAATACACAAAACTGCTGTGAGCTAGGTACAAAAGTGTTATAAACTTAGAAACAGTTTAATATAAGATACCACATTAATGGATAAAATCTAGGGAATTCCCTGGCAGTCCAGTGGTTAGGGCTCTGAGCTTTCATTGCCGAGGGCCCAGGTTCAATCCCTGGTCGGGGAGCTAAGATCCCTCAAGTCGTGTGGCGTGGCCAAAATACATGGATTAAGTCTAAAAATTATATTCATTTGTGCCTTCAAAAATATGTATTGAGTGCCTAGCATGTATCAGGCACTGTTCTAGGCACTGGGGATGCAGCAGTGAACAGTCAAAAAGCCCTGCTCTCTTGGAGCGTCCATTCTCATGGGAGTGAGAGACAAGTAAGGCAATAAATAACTAGAACAGTTTCACATGGTGACAAGCATTCTGCCGAAAAGGAGAGAGAGTGATATCATAGTGTGTGACCACAGGTGAGTGGTCACATTAGATTAAGTTATCAAGTAAGGCCTCTCTGGAGCTGTTTGAGCTGAGGCCTGATATTTCAAAAGATGGTGAGAAGACATTTCTTAAAATTCATAACTTCCACTGGCTAAACAAAATAAAAAGGTATGGAAGATTTTCTTTCTTAACAGGATCATTAAATACACATCTAAAATCAAGAGCCTAAGACCTTTCTAAAACCATAAAATAGTTGACTGTGAATTCTTACCATCATTAGAAAGTTCTCTATGCAGACAACTAGAAATGTTTGTTTGTTGATGTACTGATATTACAATATAAAAATGATTTGTTCAGTAAAAAAAATAATAATGATAAAAATAAAATCAAGAGCCAGAGGCACTGGAGACACTCCATAAAAACATGAATATGACAAGGATGTCTCTCTCATCAGTCTTAATTAACTTTGTAATAAAATGTGATTGAAGAAGAAAAAGAAATTAGTTATAAATATGTGGAATGAAGAAATAAAAATATCACTCCTTTCAAATGACAGGATTACGTAAAGAAGTCCAAGGCATCAACATAAAATTCATTAAAAATAATAAATATGTTCAGCAACATATATAAGATAACTGACAAAAGTCAGTTGCATTCCTAGTAAGAATGATACAAAGCTAGACAATATAATGAAAAAGGAGATTCACAATAATGACAAAATATTAAATACTGGGTTATTCACTTAACTTGAGAGAATAAAGATATATTGAAAGAAAATTATAAAATACCAATGGGAGAAATAAAGGAAGACATGAATAATGATGCTATTTACTGAGAAGAAGTAATACCTGAGAGGCCAAATATAAAGATAGCTAGTCTACATATAAATTTAATGCAAATGAAAGCCACTGAGAGAGGTTTTAGACTTTGACAAACTTGTTAGAATAATTGGTCTGAAGAATACAATTACTGTAGACTCGTTCTTTAAGGTTTTTAAACAAATTATCAAAACTATATGATATATAATTTTTAAATGCTGAAGAAAATATTAATATTCCAGAATAGAGTTGATTAATAACTCAACATACAACAGGCCAGAAAAAACAGAGTAGTAGAAAAAGAAATCACTACTTAATTAACGGATTTCAGTGTGGGGAAAAGCAACTTAGATCTATAGCTTAAATCACAGAATAAAATAAATTCTAGATGATTCAAAGTCTTAAATAAAAGAAAACCTCAAGAAGAAAATGCGCTAACATTTTTACCCCAGCTACAGAAGAGGGGAATCATTTGCTATCAAATAAATGGAGGCTATCAGTTATCATGTTTTAGTAGATATTTTTGAAATGACATAAAATCAAACAAATCTTTTTAAAGCTTGCAAGATGTAAACACAAAGGTGGAAACATAATCGATGAGATTGTACTATTGAAATGTATTTAGAATTGAAGAAAAAGATATGAAATCTGCATTCAGATACCACTAGAAAAGTGATCAAAAGAGCTAGGCAGCTTCTAGGTGAGGACTACAGACAACAAACTACCCTATAGAAAAATGAACAGTCACCCTAGCCATGACAGAGGAGAAATTAAAACCGATGTAAAGTGTTATTATACACCTTATAAACTAGGGGAGTAAAGGTTAAAATGATAAAACCTAATGTTTGTGAAGCTGTGGTGAATTAGGTACAGTTACACATTGCTGGTGGAACTACAAATTAATTTGTGTTTTCAGAAAAAGTAGTCTACTGGTATTTGACATACTTTTTGATGCATTAATCTTGCTTTGGAAAATATACTCTATAGAAATAATATGGGGACTTCCCTGGTGATCCAGTGGTTAGGAATCTGCCTTCCAATGCAGGGGATGAGGGTTCAATCCCTGGTCAGGGAACTAAGATCCCACATGCCATGGGGCAACTAAGCCCATGTGCTCTAGAGCCTCGTGCCACAACTAGAGAGCCCGCACACTGCAAATACTGAGCCCACTCGCCACAACTAGAGAGAAGCCCGTGAGGCTCAATGAAGGACAAAAGGTCTCGCGTGCAGCAGCTAAGACCTGATGAGGCCAAATAAAAAAAAAAAAGAAAGAAATAACATGGCACAGTGGTAATATATACAAAGATGATTATAGCATTGTTATTTATAATTTTGAAAATTCAAAAACAACTCAAAAGCTCCCCCACCCCAAATAAGGAAATAAATAGTCAAGCAAACTATGGTATGGCATCATGATGCACTTTATTTTTGCTATGCAACATTACAAACAGTTGAGTGTACTCACTTTGGGAAAATCCACCAAGTTGTACTCATATAATTTGTGCACTTTTCTATATATTATATATGTTGTACTTCAATAAAATTTTATTTTAAAAATTGAAAACATATAAACTAGGTTAATAGAGCACACTGAAATGTATGTGAAATTATGTTACAGTAGTCCCTCTTTATCCCTAGTTTTGCTTTCTGAGGTTACTGCAGTCAAATGTGGTCAGAAAATATTAAATGGAAAAATCCAGAAATCAACAATTTATAAGTTTTAAAGTGCAGCTGGTCTGAGTAGTGATGAAATTTCGTGCCATCCTGCTTCATGCCGCCCAGGATCCCCAGCCATGACATCATCTGCTCCTGAAATCCAACCATCGACATTGCCGTGGCTCAAGGATCCAAGACCACCATAAGCAAATGATCCTCCTTTTGAGGTATTGTCAGAAGGTCAATAGTAGCCTAAGGCTACATCACAATGCCTCCATCATCCACCTCACTTCATCTCATCAGGTAGGCATCTTGTCATGTCACATTAGCACAAGAAGGGTGAGTACAATACAATAAGATACTTTGAGAGAGAGAAAGAGAGACCACATTCACATAACTTTTATTACAGTATATTGTTATAATTGTTCTATTTTATTATCATTGTTGTTAATCTATTACTGTGTCTAATTTATAAATTAAACTTTATCATAGGTATGTATGTATAGGAAAAATGGTATATGTAGGGTTTAGTTTCAGGTATCCACTGGGGGTCTTGGAACATAACCCCTGCAGATAAGAGCATACTACTGTAAATAAGAAAGTATCACACAAAATATTGGATACTCACTGATTACAAATATAAAAATGAATATATATGTAAGCACTGACAGGTACTGGAAGTGAATTGGGGTGATAAGACACTTATGTTCATTTCTTTTTTTAAATAACAACTTTATTGGGCTTCCCTGGTGGCGCAGTGGTTGAGAGTCCGCCTGCCAATGCAGGGGACACGGGTTCGTGCCCTGGTCTGGGAAGATCCCACATGCCGCGGAGCAGCTGGGCCCGTGAGCCATGGCTGCTGAGCCTGCGCGTCTGGAGCCTGTGGTCCGCAACGGGAGAGGCCACAGCAGTGAGAGGCCCGCGTAATGCAAAAAATAAATAAATAAATAACAGCTTTACTGAGATACAATTCACACATCATAAAGTTCATCCTTCTAAAGTATACAATTCAGTGGCTTTCAGTACATTCACAGGGTAGTATAACCATTGTCCCCATCTCATTTAATTTAATTAGTTGATGTATTTATTGGCCACACCATGCAACTTGAGGGATCTTAGTTCCCCGACCAGCGATCGAACTTGGGGCCACGGCAATGCAAGTGACGAGTCCTAACCACTGGACTGCCAGGGAATTCCCATCACCATCTCATTTTAGAAGAGTTTCATCACTCCAGAAAGAAACATTTACTCATTAAGCACTCACTCCTCATTCCTTTTTCTGCCCAGACCCTGACAACTACAAGTCTACTTTCTGTATCTGTGGATATGCCTGTTCTGGACATTTTGTATAAATGGAATAATACATTACAAGGTCTTTTTTGACAGCCTTCTTTCACTTAATATATTTTCAAGGTTCATCCATGTTGTAACATGTATGAGTATTTCATTTTTTATGGCTGAATAATATTCCATTGTGAAGATATACCACATTTTGTTTTGTTTTATATCATAGAATCTTTAATCCAATACATTAAACAACTTAGATGAATAGAAAGATTTCTTGACAGACACAATCAAACCTTAGTAAAGAAGTAATTAACCTCAATAGCCCTATATCTATAAAAGAAATTGAATTTGTAATTAAAAACCTTCCTACAGTAGGGATTTCCCTGGTGGTGCAGTGGTTAAGAATCTGCCTGCCAATGCAGGGGACATGGGTTTGAGCCCTGGTCCGGGAAGATCCCACATGCCACAGAGAAATTGAGTCTGCACGCCTAGAGCCCATGCTCCCCAACAAGAAGCCACCACAATGAGAAGCCTGTGTGTCACAAAGAGTAGCCCCTGCTTTCCGCAACTAGAGAAAGCCCTCATGAAGCGACGAAAATCCAACGCAGCCAAAAATAAATAAATAAAATTAAAACCTTCCTACAAAAAAACCCGCCAGGCCCAGATGGCTTCACTAGTAAATTGTATTAAACATTTCTATTTAATTTTAATTTCTCTTAAACATTTAAAACTGTCTTCAGCATTTAAGGAAGGAATGACACCCTGTTTCGAGTCACTTGTTGATGGACATTTGGATTGCTTCCACTATTTTTGTAGTTTAATTTATATATATATATATACATATATATCTTTAAACTTTTTCCAACTTTATTGTGATAATTGACAATTCAAATTGTATGAACTTAAGATGTACAACATGATTTGACATAGTATAAATTGTTAAATATTCATCATAATCAAGCTAAGTAACATATTCATCACCTCACATGGTTATCATTTTTTTGTGAGTGGTGAGAACACTTCAGATCTACCTTCTTAACAAATTCCAAGTATACAATACAATATTGCTAAATATAGTCAGGTGGCTGTACATTATCTCCAGAACTTATTCATCTTGCATAACTGAATCTTTGTACCCCTTGAACAACATCTCCCCGTGTCCCTTTCCCCCCGTCCCCTAATAACCCTCCATCTTACTGTTTCTATGAACATGATATTTTAGATTTAGACATCATCCAGTATTTGTTTTTCTGCATCTGACTTTTTTTGTGTAGCATAATGTCCCCCAGGTTCATCCTGTTGTCACAAATGGCAGGATTTCCTTCTAAGACTGAATAATGCTGTAATGAAAGTGAGAGTGCAGACATCTCTTCAAGATACTGATTTCATTTCCTTTGGTTATATACCCAGAAGTAGAATTGCTGGATCATAAGGTGGATCTATTTTAATTTTCTTTTTTTTGGCCATGCTGCAAGGCTTGCGGGACCTTAGTTCCCCAACCAGGAATCTAACCCAGGCCCTGGCAATGAAAGCGCCGAGTCCTAACCACTGGACCACCAGGGAAATCTCTATTTTCAATTTCCTGAGGAACCTCCTTACTGCTTTCCACAGCGGCTGCATCAATTTACATTCCTACCAACAGTGCACAAAGGTTCCGTTTTTTCTGATAATAGCAATTCTAACAGGTGTGAGATGAAATCTCATTGTGGTTTTGATTTGCATTGCCCTGATGATTAGGAAAGTTGAGCATCTTTTCATGTACCTTTTGGCAATTTGTATAACTTCTTCTGAGAAATGTCTATTCAGATCCTTGCCCAATTTTTAACTGAGTTTTTTTGTTGTTGCTGTTATTGAGTTGCATGAGTTCCTTATATATTGTTGATTATTTCCACTTTTTAGATACTGTAAGTAATGTTTCTATGAACATTCACATATGAGTTTTTGTGTTAAATATTTGTTTTCATTCCTCTTAGGTACATATCCAAGAATGAAATTGCTGGGTCATATGATAACTCTATGTTCAATTGTTTGAGCAACACTGTTTTCCAAAATGGCTGCATTTTACATTCCCACCAGCAATGTAGGAGGCTTCCAATTGCTCTACATCCTCACCAACTTTTATTATCTTTGTTGTTGTTATTACTATTATTATTACTATTTTTATTGTTATAGTCATCCTAGTAGGTGTGAAGTGGTATCTCACTGTGGTTTTGACTTGCATTTCCCTAATGGCTAATGATGTTGAGCATCTTTCCAGGTGCCTGTTGGCCATGTGTATATCTTCTTTGGGGAAATGTCTATTCAGAGCCTTTGCTCATGTATTAATTGGGTGGTTGTCCTTTTATTATTGCATTGTAAGAGTTCTTTATATACTCTGGATGTTCAGTCCTCATCAGATAAGTTACTTACAAATATTTTCTCCCATTCTGTGTGTTGCCATCTCACTTTCTTGATTGTATCCTTTGCAGCACACAAGTTCTTAATTTTAACGAAGTCCAGTTTATCTACATTAATTTCTTTTGGTGCAGTTAAGTTCCAATTAAATAAATATGGGCTATGCAAACTATTTAGAAAGGAATGATGACTGGTGGACTGGAGAACAGCAAACTAGAGACTGCATTCTGTATATTGCAATAGAGGATGTTTACTCCTGGCTTATGCCTTAGCCACAAATAAGACTTTTTGCTCTCAAGATGAATCCTTTAGCCTAGAACATCCATTCATTCAACAAATATGCCTTAGATACCACTACATATTAAGCATTTTGCTAGGAACTTGGGTTACAAAAATGAAAGAAGATAGTCCCTGTCCTCAAGAAGCTGACAAAGTAGGATGGGTGGTAAGACATGTAACCTCATAATTGCAACACTAGGTATCATGAGAGAACCATGTAAGGTTCTTATGGAAGAGTTCAGGTTATGGAGAGGACATATCTGGTTGGGGGATTTGGTAAATGCTACTTTGGTCTGAAGACATTTTAAACCATGGGGGGAAAACCCACCACTAAATGACAAAGGAAACCATAGCCACTGAATAAATAACAGTGAAAGGAATGCTGAAATGGGTGCGGGGGCATTTTTCCTAGATGCTCTGTCTAAATTCAAACAATACAGGATTTTTTCCCTGAAATATACACTTTTCATTCTGACCTGTATATTTGAATTAGTGTAGCTAGATGTATATCATTATAGTCACTGCTGGTGAAAGATAGTCAATCCTTTTTAAAAACATCTTCCTTATTATAAAGTTAAATTTACCACTGGCACCATCTGAAGTGGCATGTAAAAAAATCTATCCTTGAATGAGAACTAATGAGCCTCTGAAGTTCAAGTATTCACTCAACAAACAACTTCTGGACTCCTCCTGTGTATCAGGCACTGTGGGAAGAGATGGGAGAGGGAAATCACCACGAAAAAGATAGGCATGCTACATTCCCTCTGCGAGCTCACAGTCTGATAGAGGAGACAGAAACATCAATGGACAATTGCAATACAGTGTAGCAGGGAAAGGACAGGGGTGTGTGTGTGTGTGTGTGTGTGTGTGTGTGTGTGTGTGTGTGTGTGAACATCTAGGCAAAGTGTCCAGCCTGAACTTGGAGTTGATTTAGGATACCGAAGAATGTGACGTCCAAACTAGGACCTGAAAAATGAATAGGAGTTATCCAGTTAAAGGCTTGAGCTGGCAGGAAGAAAATCTAGGCAGAAAGAAAAGGATGGACAAAGGAGAGACTATAAGGTCTTTGAGGAATGGTAAAATTAGGCAACCCAGGATAGGGAAGGGGCTGTTAACAGGGATGGAGAGAGAAAAGCTGGAGCAGAAAGAGATTATGAAGGCATGGCAATGGGGCATGACATGGTCAATTTTCTCTTTTAGATGACCTGGCAGCTGTGATGTAGGAAGGGAGCAAGACAGGAGGGTGAGAAACTTTTTCTATTGGATTTCTATTGAATTCTAAGCAAGGTGATAATACCTTGGGGTGGGGCAGCAAGGGAAAGAGAAATGAGTAGTAGATTAGAGAGGTTATTTAAGAGGTAGAATCAGCAAGACAGGGTGATTAGCTGGATATGGTGGGTGAGAAAGTATATTAACATTCTCCAGAGAAACAGAACCAATAGATTACCTAGAGATATATATGAGGGGATTTATTATAAGACTTGGCTCACATGATTATGGAGGCCGAGATATGCCACAATATGCTGTCATCTGCAAGCTGCAGAACCAGGGAAACAGGTGGTATAATTTAGTACAAGATTGCCGGCCCGAAAACTATAAGCACCAGTGTCTGCAGGCAGGAGAAGATGGCTATCCCAGCTCAAGAAGACAGAAAGAGCATTTGCCCTTCATCTGCCTTTTTGTGCTATTGGGACCCTCAGTGGATTAGGTGATGCCCGTCCACATTGATGACGGTAGGCTTTCTTGATTCTTCTACTGATTCAAATGCTAATCTCTTCTGGAAACACTCTCACAGATACACCCAGAAATAAGGTCTTACCAGCTGTCTGGGCATCCCTTAGCTCAGTCAAGAAGACACAAAAAAATTAACCATAGAGGGAGACAGAGAGGAGTCATGGTGTTTGACGCCTACAAGGAGGACTCCAGCGAGCACTGGTCAAAGTGCTGGGGAGGCACAAAGATGCTCATGATCTAGTCTCTTCCTCAAGGAACTGTTAATCTAACAGCTGATAGCACACACTGTGTATCTGTGTCAATTAGAAAAAGTGCTCCCATCAAGTGCTCCCAATCTGGCTTGGCAGATGGATTTCAGTCCCTATTTGCCCCCCTCAGCCAGGCACCTTTATTCACAACCCGAACAATTGTGTTTGGCAGCCCTGCTCTCAGGGAAGAAACACGAAACACTAACATGCAAGGTTAGAAGAGACTGACACTGCATATGCAGTACATAAGGATCTCATAAGAGAGGGAAGGAACATGAAGTGGAAGTGGAAATTGAACCTGACCTTGATGGCAGGGTAGGATTTTCACAGGTGAAGATGGGGATGGGTGCAGGGGAGAAAGCAGAGCATCCTAGACAGAGCAGATATTGTGAGCCAAAGGGTGGAGACAAGACCAATTGAAGCAAGTTGAAGGAATAATGGTAGTTCAGTTAGTGGCTGCATAGACTAGAGAAGTAACTCTTTCCAGTCGTCTTTTCACAGGAGAAGTAGTCCTCTTACAGCATGAGAAAAGTTGGCTGGCTTATACACATACACACACACACACACGTGTGTGTACATGTACATACCCATGCACACGTGTTGAAATCCCTGTAGTAATTCTCCACTTTTTCTTTCCTACCTTCTCTCCTTCTCTTCCAAAGCACTTTCCAAGAAAGCACATGTTGTGTACAGGAAATATTAAACATTAATAAACAGAAACCTCAATTAAATAGAGTTGGGAGACCAGAAGGGGGAGCTCTCACGCCCTGTGATGATAGCAGAGCCCAACAGGAAGAAGAAAGACTCCTCTTCTGTCCAGGCAAGGATTCTGCCAATGAAAAGCCATGGCCTCTTTGTTTACTACAGCCCTCCCAATTTCCCTTTCCCCTCGGTCTCCTTCCCTTGGACTTGCATGTGACTCGCTGTGGTTGCAGATCCCAAATTGCAACTCTCTGCTGATCCTGAATAAACCCATCTTTGCTGGAGAAATACATGGCAATCTATTTGTTTCAGGTCAACAGAAATTGACTGCTAGCCATTTACTGATCTCTTAGTTTAGAGCAACAGAGAATAAAACTATAAAGGTCCCAGAAGTGGCCTTGACTGCCAGGCTAGGAAGTTCTGAATTTGGTTAGCAGTGGGGAGGGCACTGGACTCTATTGAGTGGGGAAATACTACTCCCAGCTTGGTGTTTCAGGACAATTAATCTGCTGGAGTTGTTTAGAATTGATCGAAGAACCAACCTGGGCAGAAGAAGGAGAGAACAGAGTGTTTTATTAAATTATATAAAAAGTAATTATATTATCCAGACAAAACTATAATTCAAAAAGATACATGCACCCCTATGTTCATAGCAGCACTAGTCACAATAGCCAAGACATGGAAGCAACCTAAGTGTCCACTGACAGATGAATGGTTAAAGAAGATGTGGTACATATACACAATGGAATATTACTCAGCCATAAAAAAGAATGAAATAATGCCATTTGCAGCAACATGGATGGACCTAGAGATTATCATACCAAGTGAAGTAAGTCAGGAAGGGAAAGACAAATCCCATATGATATCACTTATATGTGGAATCTAAAATATGACGCAAATGAACCTATGTATGAAACAGAAAATGAATCAGGGACATAGAGAATAGACTGGTGGTTGCCAAGGGGGAGGGGTTGGGGGAGGGTAGGAGTGGGAGTTTGGGATTAGCAGATGCAAACTGGTGTATATATAATGGTTAAACAACAAGGTCCTACTGTATAGCATAGGGCACTATATTCAATATCCTCTGATAAACCGTAATGGAAAAGAATATATGAAAAAGAATGCATATATATGTATAACTGAGTCATTTTACTGTACAGCAGTAATTAACACAATGTTGTAATTCAACTATACTTCAATAAAAAATAAATTTAAAAAAACTTATTTCTACAAAAAATCTGAGCTAGCTTATAATGTGGAGGAATACAATAGACCCCAATCAGACCAGTGAAGATACTTGTACTCTCCTCATAGTGGAAATGTGTTTGTTGATTAACATATATGAAAAATGCTGCCATCAAAGACCTAATAAAGGCCCCATGAGTCAATGCTATAGGAGCCAGAGAGACTACCTCTCTTTCCAGTGATTTTTTTTCTTTTGAAGAGACAACCAAAACATACTTCTTCTTTCCTCGCCTACTATTTTTGGAACATTTATTAGGTGTCAGTTGCTTTATATACAGTATCAAATTAAATCCTCACAAAAACTTGTCTTATTTTTCAGATGGAAACTAGGGCTTGGAGAACAGTAAGGACCTTCCCCAGCATTACCCAGCTAATAAGGGGCAGAGCTGAGATTTAAACCCCAAACTGTCTGACCCCAAAATCTGTGTTTGTCTTACTGCACAAGTCTCGCAGCCCAATTAATCAAAGGAAGAAGGAAAATTAATAGTAACCAAATCGAAGGCGAGCATAGTTTCACACCTTAAAATATGTCTCTGGCATAAGGATTATTTTGAGCTGATTATTTTTAAGAAAGAGCAGACACTGGAAAAGCTCTGAAAATCAAGTAGAAGTTAACCTTTTGTAAGACACATTTCCATTTATGAGAGAAATCTCCATTTTTAAGAGTGGTTCCCTCTGTACCAGGAAGGGAAAAATGACTCTAAATCTCTAGAAACTCTTGTTAATGGAGAAAGCAAGGGCTTAAATCTGCATAATAATCTTACCCTGTTTACTGTGTTTTTCCTGGTCACCTCCCATAACTGGCCTCCCCAACCCCCAAATCTTCTTTTGTCCTTAGCTGGAGACGATTTTTAAGGTGGTAGCTGGGTCCTTCTCGTGGAGTTATTCAGATTTCCTGGCTCTCTCCCACGTAGACAAAGGGTGTAGATGTTATTAAACTTCCGTTTATTTTTCTCCTGTTAATCCATCTTTTATTATGGGGGTCCCAGCCAAGAACCCAGAAGGGTAAAAGGGAAAATCATTTTTCCTCCCTCACAGAATCAAGCATTTTACATTGTTATGCTCAAAGCAGAGACTGATCTGCAATTGCAATTATGTTTTGCTCTTTTCTGAACATACCAGAAAACTGGTTTCTGCCACTGCTTAGTATCCTATGGTGCCACGAACCTAGTGATTCCAACAGCAATGGCAGAGCACTAAGTGGGTTCAAAGATCTGAAGCTTCTGTTGCAGGAAGGGGAGCCCTTCCAGGGCACAGGAGTGGGCTCTTGTCTAACACTCGGAAACGAATTGTCCGAGGAGCTTCATGTGCTGACAAAGCAGGAGACTTTATTGGGAAGGGGCGCCCGGGGGAGAGCAGCGGGGTGAGGGAACCCAGGAGAACTGCTCTGCCGTGTGGCTCGCAGTCTCGGGTTTTATGGTGATGGGATTAGTTTCCGGGTTGTCTCTGGCCAATCATTCTAACTCAGGGTCCTTTCTGGTGGCGTGTGCAGCTGCTCAGCCAAGATGGATTCCAGCGAGGAGGATTCTGGGAGGTTGGTAGGACATGTGGACTGGCGTCTCCTCTCTCCTTTTGACCTTTCCCATATTCTTCTGGTTGGTGGTGGCTTGTTAGTTCCCTGTTCCTTACCAGGACCTCCTGTCATAAAATAATTCATGCAAATTGTTACTGTCTTTGCCTGGCCAGGGCAGGCAGTTTCAGTCAGTGTTTCTCCTAACACTTCTACTTAAGGAAGAATCATATTTACCTATCTATCTACACACACACACACACACACACACACATGCTTTGTGCTTTTCCTTCTGTGCCTATCTATGCATCCACTTGCCTCTCTCATTCTCCAGGTAAATCAGTTTGGTATTTCTACCACAGCTCAGGGTCTGAAACAACTGAAAAATCATTTGGGAAGGTGAGGACAAAGAGAGGGACTTGAAAGTGGAGACAGTAAGAAACTCCAAACTTTAATTTCACTACCGCACTTCCAGATTGCTTTTGGTATCATCCATTATTGCAGCAGAAGGAAAATTTGGCCATCTCAAGAGCTTCCAAACAATTGCCTCAATCTTAGAAACAATTTAAGCAAAGATTAGACATGATTAAATGCAGATCATTTCCTAGGTCTTATCCTCCATCTCTAAAGGGTGAAAAATAATGAATATAATTTTTTAACCGACAAGCCAGTATAATAATAGTAATTGAAGAGGAGCAAATGTGTCATCTCAAAATATGCCACTTTGGCATATTGATTACTTTGAATTAGAGTTGCTTGAGAAACAGACAGTGCAAGAAGTATACTCTGGCCCTCCTTTGTCTCCCTGAAAGCAAGAAATAAATCTCCCAGGTAAAAGGTACCCTCTCTGTGCCGAGAGGTAGAGAGATATCCTTAATACCTGAGATAGGGAATTCAGGGCCAAGAGAGTTGTATAAACAAACTTTTAAACTTCTTCACTGATTAGCTTCCCCAAGCCCAAACCCCTTTGTTTTGTCAATTCTTCACAAATTTATTGTTTCTTTGTCTAAAACGTATAAAACCTGCTTTTTACCTTTGGGGCTCTTATACATAGCACATTAAATCTATTTTTCTCCTGTTAATCTGTCTTATGTCAATTTAATTATCAGACCAGCCAAAGGACCTAGAAAGGAAGAAGGGAAAAGTTTTCCTCCCCTACATCATCGAATTAATACTTATTCTGGAGTCTTTCTTCTTTTGGGGCTTCTATAGCTCTTATAGAGAATAAGGTCCACGCATCTGAAATTATCATTCCCAGCATAGCATATACTTAGAACAATAAGACCTCTTTAGTTCTATATACTGTTTTTCAGTTCACAAAGCACATTCATATACACTTATCACATAAGTTCATATCACATAAATTCACTTTGAGCAGTTTATTATTATTATTATTCCCATTTTAAGGTTGAGGAAACTGAGGCTCAGAAAGGTTAACTGACATTCCAAAGGCCACATAGCTAGTAAGCAGAACTAGTATTCAAAACCTGTTTTTCTGGTTTTAAGATGAGTATCTGTTCCCTCAAACTCCCAGCTGCCTGTCCGCATCTCCCTGCACCCTGAAGAGCAGGGGCTACAGCTCATGCCTCCTGGTATTTCCAAAAATCACTAGGCAGTCACTAAGTTTAATTCCACTGTATTGTAAATATTTTAAATTTTTTGTATACTACAATGTTTTTTGTTTGTTTTGTTTGTTTGTTTTGTGGTACGCGGGCCTCTCACTGTTGTGGCCTCTCCCGCTGTGGAGCACAGGCTCCAGACACGCAGGCTCAGCGGCCACGGCTCACGGACCCAGCCACTCCGCGGCATGTGGGATCTTCCCGGACCGGGGCACGAACCCGCGTCCCCTGCATCAGCAGGTGGACTCTCAGTCACTGTGCCACCAGGGAAGCCCTACTACAATGTTTTGACATCTTAAAAAACCTTTCTGGCTGGGGAGAGACTGCCCTCTGGGGGCTGGCCAGTTCTTAGAGAGAGAAAGAAGCTAGCTGGGAGCGTGTCTTTGACCTGCACACCAACCAATCCAAAGTGATATCCTGTCTGGCCCTTACGCCCTAGGAGACAATATTCCTCTGCCTTAATCACCCAAGGGCCAGGTGCCAGACAGGTAGGGACTGCCCCTATAGCCCAAAGCCCACGGAAGTTCTTCGAAGTAGCCCATGTGAAACTCCACTGCGCTGCCTTGCCTTCCCCACAGAAACCCCAATGAAGGCCAAGGCCTCAAGCTTCCCCTCCCTGCTGTCTTCTGCCCTGTGGGGTACATGCCAGGCCTCCCGTCTCTAGCACCTGTGAGCATAAAAAACGTTGTTTCCCTGAGTCTCTTCTCTTGCGGCCACATCTAACCATCTCATAAAAGAATACAAAACATTCACAAATATTTCTTGAGCAACTACGGTGTCCCAAACCATGTGCTAGGGACTGGGGCGATGATAGTGAACAAGTCACACATAGCCCCTGCTCTCAAGTAATTTATAATATAATAAGGAAAAAGACAAGTCAACAACCTATTACTTAGCACAGTATCATATGCATGCTAGTAATAGCAGTTACCATTTTTTAAGCTATTAGTGTGTGTCAGATTCTAGGCTAAGCACCAGGTATTGTCTCAGATAATAGTCAAAACAACCCGATGAGGTAGGCTCTATTAATGTGCTCTGTTTACAGATGAGAAGACTGAGGCATATGTCACACAGCTAGCAAATGGGGCTGCCAAGATTTGAGTCTTGGTCTGTGTAACTCTTAGCCACTGTGTCATGCTGGGTCTAATAGTCGACCTTATTTGTTGGATGAGAAATAAACCCTGAACAAAAATAGTACCTCTGTATTGCTTATCTCAGACTTGAGACAGACCCATTAGTAAACAGGGATTGTGCCTCAAGGGCTTACAAGGTGACAGCAGTCTTGAGGTTATATTTGTACAGCTATCTCATCCCAACAACTTAAGAACAACAAAGACCTCCTTCTCTCTTCTACATTTGTCTGTCAGCAGCAGCCCATTACCAAATCAAGGCTTGGATGTATATTAATGTCATCACATAAAATAAAAAGAAATAGAACCCAACTTCAGTCCCAGGAGAGAGGCATTTTGAAAATGGACTGACTGTCACTCATTAGTTCTCTTATTCCAAATCCATGGCCTCATAAACATCAGCAAATATTTGACAGCAATGTGATTTCTGTTGTGCATCACTATGAAATCAAGACCACTAAAACATGTGCAAAGAAAACAATTCTCAACTTACTTTCATTGCCCAGAGACTGAGTCTGAATTGGCTAAGACAGAATGGACCACACAATATTTTCCATATTTGATTTAGTTTAAAAGGAATCTCAAATTTTCCAGTGAAAATGACTATTTGGAACAAGTAAAAGTCACATTAAAACCAGGCTTGATGTCTCTTTTAAAACATCTCCTTATTTTATAGTGAAAGATTAAATAATATTAAATAACATTTTCAGAAAAAGAAAAATAAACCCTTACCCTGATCCCACAGCCTGATAGCAACAGTATATGTATGTGTGTGTGTGTGTGTGTGTGTGTGTGTGTGTCCCGTGTAGCCCTGTCCGTACATAACCACGATCTCCATAATTGCATTCATAGTGAATATACAATATGGTGGGTTTTTTTTTTTTTTTTTTTTGGCCACACCATGTGGAATGTGGGATCTTAGTTCCCCGACCAGGGATCAAACCTGTGCCCCCTGCGGTGGGAGTGCAGTCTTAACCACTGGAACTCCAGGAAAGTCCCTTGCTTTTATCTCTTGACATCATACCATAAGTATTTTTGATGTTGCTACATAGTCTTCTTAATTACCATTTAAATTTTTTTCATTGGTGGCATCACTATTACATAAAGTAGAGTGACCATAATTTATTTAACCATCTCCCATTGGTTTTTTCTTAATAAATTTACTTATTTATTTATTTTTGGCTGCATTGGGTGTTCGTTGCTGCACGTGGGCTTTCTTTTTATTTTTTATTTTTATTAGTTTCTGCTTTATAACAAAGTGAATCAGTCATACATATACATCTGTTCCCACATCCCTTCCCTCATGCATCTCCCTCCCTCCCACCCTCCCCATCCCACCCCTCCAAGCGGTCACAAAGCACCGAGCTGATCTCCCTGTGCTCTGCGGCTGCTTCCGTGGGCTTTCTTTAGTTGTGGAAAGCGGGGGCTACTCTTTGTTGCGGTGCATGGGCTTCTCATTGCAGTGGCTTCTCTTGTTGCAGAGCATGGTCTCTGGGCACGCAGGCTTCAGTAATTGTGACACACGGGCTCAGTAGTTGTGGCTCACGGGCTCTAGAGCTCAGGCTCAGTAGTTGTGGTGCACAGGCTTAGTTGCTCCGCAGCATGTGGACTCTTTCTAGACCAGGGCTTGAACTTGTGACCCTTGCATTGGCAGGTGAATTCTTAACCACTGCGCCACCAGGGAAGTCCCACCATCTCCCATTGTTAAACATTTAGGTGGATTCCAGTTGTTCAGTATTATAAATAATAGAGACATGAACGCCCTCATTCATGGAGGGTTTTTTTCCCCTTACTTTTAGATATTTCCTTGAGATGAATTCCCTTAAATGGAGTTACTGGGTCAAATTATGTGGAAAAAAAACTTAGAGCTATAGAACCAGGTGAATTGTTGTAGGTCATATCTCTTGCTCATCCTTCAAAATTCAGCTCAAAGTTTCCCTCCTTCCACTCCTACCTGCACTCCAAGCATGGTGAATTACTCCCTTATTTGTACAGGAACGGTACCCTGTACATACCTCAATTACAGCATTTATGGTGCAACATTTGTCAATTTATTTAACTTCTCAAAGCCAGAGCTTCCTTTTCCACAAAATGGGGATAATCATACCTAACTATGAGGGCTATTGCAAGGATTAAATGAAATAATGTATATAAAGTCCTTCATCACATGATATTCCAATTTTGTGTTTACCTGGCTACTTGACTGTGAGCTTTTTTTTTTCTTTTAACATCTTTATTGGAGTATAATTGCTTTACAATGGTGTTAGTTTCTGCTTTATAACAAGGTGAATCAGTTATACATATACATACGTCCCCATATCTCTTCCCTCTTGCATCTCCCTCCCTCACAACTTCCCTATCCCACCCCTCTAGGTGGTCACAAAGCACCCAGCTGATCTCCCTGTGCTATGTGGCTGCTTCCCACTAGCTATCTATTTTACGTTTGGTAGTGTATATATGTCCATGCCACTCTCTTACTTTGTCACACCTTACCCTTCCCCCTCCCTGTATCCTCAAGTCCATTCTCTAGTAGGTCTGCGCCTTTATTCCCGTCTTACCCCTAGGTTCTTCATGACCATTTTTTTTTTTAGATTCCATATATATGTGTTAGCATACGGTATTTGTTTTTCTCTTTCTGACTTACTTCACTCTGTATGACAGTCTCTAGGTCCATCCACCTCACTACAAATAACTCAATTTCATTTCTTTTTATGGCTGAGGAATATTCCATTGTATATATGTGCCACATCTTCTTTATCCATTCATCTGTCGATGGACACTTTGGTTGCTTCCATGTCTTGGCTATTGTAAATAGAGCTGCAATGAACACTGTGGTACATGACTCTTTTTGAATTATGGTTTTCTCAGGGTATATGCCCAGTAGTGGGGTTGCTGGGTCGTATGGTAGTTCTATTTGTAGTTTTTTAAGGAACATCCATACTGTTCTCCATAGTGGCTGTATCAATTCACATTGCCACCAACAGTGCAAGAGGGTTCCCTTTTCTCCACACCCTCTCCAGCATTTATTGTTTGTTGATTTTTTAATGATGGCCATTCTGACTGGTGTGAGATGATGTCTCGTTGTAGTTTTGACTTGCATTTCTCTAATGATTAATGATGTTGAGCATTCTTTCATGTGTTTGTTGGCAATCTGTATATTTTCTGACTGTGAGCTTTTGAGGGGAGGGATTATGTCTTGGTCATCTCTGTATCCCCAGCACATAGCACAGTGCCTGGCACATAAAAGCATCCAACCAAAATATTTATTGAATAATATGGATAAATGAATGAATGTATGAATGAATGAACTTTAGTTGAAAGAAATTTACACTGCCACCAGCACTGTTTGAAAATACCACTTTTGTACTAACCTTACCAGGATTGAGTACTTAGGCTTGATATCTATAAAGAAAAATAAATTTATTTTTCAGCATATCCGAGGCTATCTCCCTTCACTAATGTGAAAAATAAATACTACTTGGGTAGCCAAGACATGAAAGCAACCTAGATGTCCATCTACAGAGGAATGGATAAAGAAGATGTGGTACATATATACAATGAAACATTACTTAGCTACAAAGAAGAATGAAATAATGCTATTTGCAGCAACATGGATGGACCTAGAGATTATCATACTAAGAGAAGTCAGACAGAGAAAGACAAATATCATATGATATCCCTTATATGTGGAATCTAAAAAAAAGGAATCAAATGAAGTTATTTGCAAAACAGAAACAGACTCACAGACTTTGAAAACAAACTTATGGTTACCAAAGGGGAAACATGGAGGCGAGGGATAAATTAAGAGTTTGGGATTAACAAATACACATTGCTATATATAAAATAGATAATCAACAAGGACCTACTGTAGGGCATAGGGAACTCTACTCAATATTCTGTAATAACCTATATGGTAAAAGAATCTAAAAAAGAATGAATATATGTATATGTATAAATGAATCACTTTGCTGTACACCTGAAAGTAACACAATACTGTAAATCAACTATACTGTAATATAAAATAAAATTTAAAAAAATACTACTTGGGGATAAGTTTTAGTTTTTGCTCTGCTGCAAAAGAATGGGAATGCAGCTCATAACTGTGGTAGCCACTAGGCACATGTGGCTATTTAAATTAAAATTTTTTTAATTTGAAATTTTAATTAAAAAATAGATTAAATTTAAAATTCATTTCCTCAGGCTCACTAGTTGCATGTCAAGGGCTCAATAGTCACATGTGCCTAATGGCTACCATCCTGGACAATGAGAAAAGTTCTAGTAGGAAATGCTGGTCTATAATCTAAAAATCATTTCCTGTTTGATTTTGAAGGCATTTTATGATGAATTTGCAGTAAAACTTACTTGAAAATTACATTTGGCTAATTTTTTACTAAATAGATTAGGTTTAAAACCAGTTACTATCCCCTGACATCTACCATCTGTGGGGTGGGAGAATATGGTCATGGAGCCCAGGAAGTGGTCAGGAGAAGCCAGAATGATATTAAAAATTTGCCATACAGTACCTCAAAAGGTTAAACATAGAATTACCATATGATCAAGCAATACCACTCTTAGATATATACCCTCCAAAACTGAAAACAGCTACCTAAACAAATACATGTACATACATATATACATAAACAGCACTATTTACATTAACCAAAAGGTGTGAATAGCCCAAAGGCCCATCAACGGATGACTGGATAAACAATTTGTGGTATACCCAGACAATGAAATATTATTCAGCCATAAAAAGGAATGAAGTAGTGATACTTGCTACAACTTTGATGAACCTTGAAGACATTATGTTACGTGAAAGAAACCAGACACCAAAGGTCACATATTGTATGATTCCATTTACATGAAATCTCCAGAATGGGTAAATCAATAGAGAAAGAATTGAACATTGGTGTTTTCCAGGGGCTGAGGGAAAAGGGGAATTAGGAGTTATTGCTTAATGGGTATGATGTTTTCTTTTGGGGTGATGAAAATATTTTGTAACTAGACAGAGGTAGTGGTTACAGAAGGTCATGAACGTACTAATGCCACTGAACTGTTCACTTTAAAATGGTTAATTTTATGTTATGTGAATTTCACCACAATAAAAATAATTGCCATAGGTGTTCCAGAAAGTGAACCCTGGCACACAGATGAACTGTATAAAATGGGCAGTAGTTTCTTCAGCTGCGTTTTTGCAGAGCAAGAAAGTTGCAGACTAGGGGAGGTGGCCCTTTGAAGGTGTCTGGTCAAGAGCAAGACTCTCTGGATAATCTGTTGAAGATGAGCAGTCCCCAGGACATATAGCCCAAGGTATTGTATATGGTTGAGTGGAGCTTGGCCCATGGATTCAAGGAAGTCCATCCTCTCCCTCTTCCTCTCTCCTTTTCTTCCATCACCCAATTCACTCCAGACATACCTTCTGTGAATTTTATGGAACAAACACAGTGTCTGGTATAAGTTTAGCAGAGTGGAAGCCATAATTGGGAGAGCAAGTAACAGGAATTTTCCACCACAGATTAGCTTTTAGCTACAACCAGGGAGACCAGGCGATGGAACTGAACCTGGTGGGAATGAAGGGACCTTTTCTAGCTTGGGGTTCCTGTACCAGTTGAGTTCCTTTAGAACCATGGATTAGAAGGCAATATTGAGATGTCCTTGGTCCTGTGTTGGATCTCTGTGTGAGCCAATTCTATAGCTTAATTCTATTGCCTTAATTTGGTTCCCCAAAGTTCTTTCCCTGGCAGTGCACTGCCCTGGCACTCAGGCTATCCCTGGCTCTGTTAGTGATTTACGGGGTAACTTTGACAAGTTCTTTCTCCTATATTGGCCTCAGTTTCCTCATCCACAAGAATATTGGTCTAAAAGGCCTTGTTTTCATGATAAGCTGAAAGTGTACCATACTCTTCATGAATGTGCAGAAGCTAAAACATTTAATATTTTGCTCCAAGCCATCACCTAAATTTGAAAGGCTGAATTGCACATATGGTCATCCAAGACTCCTTCACAGAAGAAAACTTTTTATATGATTGAGATAGTTCCTTGAAGCTCCTAGAGTGTCTTCCCTAAAGGACATGAATAAAGTCCTGCAAAGTCATTCTGCCTGTCCTTTGAAACCTAAGAAACGCTACTTCATCTCCAGGTGTGGCGCTTCATTGTTCAATTTGCATTGAGCAGTCCAGACTTTCCTGCCAGCCTCCCCTGTGACCAACATTGCACTCCCAAATCAAAGACACACCTCATCTTGCCAACTGATGGTAAACAAGGTGCATCCTTCAGCTTGCAGACCAGAACCAGCGACTTCAGGAAGAAAAAAAAAAAAAAAGGATTGTGAAAATGAGCCTTTCTGCTTTTTGACTAGAACAGAAAAGACAACCGGATGCCCACACTTCCCAGGTGGAAATAAGATGGCGACCACCGTGTGGAGACTAACAGAGAGCTGATAGGGCCCCAAAGCAGCAAGATTGTGATAAAACTAGACCTCTTATCTGGGACTACAAGCAAATGATGGAAGCCTCAGGAAAATATCTACCCAGGAAGCCTGTTTTGAGTGCTGCTCGCATTCTTTTTTTTTTTTTTTTTTTTTTTTTTTTTTTTTTTTTTTTTTTTTGCGGTACGCAGGCCTCTCACCGTTGTGGCCTCTCCCGCTGCAGAGCACAGGCTCCGGCTGCACAGGCTCAGTGGCCACGGCTCAGGGGCCCAGCCGCTCCGCGGCATGTGGGATCTTCCCGGACTGGGGCACGAACCCACGTCCCCTGCATCGGCAGGCGGACTCTCAACCACTGTGCCACCAGGGAAGCCCTGCTTGCATTCTTTGTAAAGTGTTTCCTTTTGGTTCTCTCCCTCCTGTAGAGAAAAATAATTCTCAAAATTATCTGCCTGATTCAAGTCTATCTAGAGGAATTCCCCTGAAGAAGTCTTCTGTCCACATGAGGGCCAAACCATTAAAGGAGGAACAGGCTGGGGTCTGTGGTGCTCACAGCAGTAACAGTTAAAGTGACAGGCCCTCAAGGGAAAGAGCCCAAGGGCACTGAGTCGCCCACTGGGGCAGTCCTCCTTTCCTTCCCAGCAGGTCTGCCTACAGCTTGTTCTGCTTGCCTGCAACTCTGGAGGGCCCTGTGGCTTTGTTTTAAGAAAAGCTCCCCACTCCCTTCCTTTGCTTTCCTACCTGCTCTAACTACAAAGTCGTTTTTGAAGTCAAGGGAGGCATTACCTTCCTGGATGGAGTCAGGCTTCTATGAGTAAGTTCCATAAGTAACATCCCTCTCTTTCTCTGGGTGCAACTTCCATTTCTGAATATGGCTCTGGTTCTTTTAAAGACATATCATGCTTTGCCTTCAAATAATTCTGTTCTACTAATTCAAGCATTTCAGCCTTGTCCTCACCTGAAGTTCTCTCTCCCTGCCCACCCAGCCCCGACCCTGAACATATTCCCATGTCTTGCCACCATGTAAACCTGTAATCTTTTTATGCCACTATCCATATTGGTTCATAAAACAGAGGTATGGAACACATTAGAAAGAAAAATGGCACCTGTCAAATACCAAAGCCTATGAAATGCCTGTGCAATTTCACTTTTCACCTAGTAAATATCCAATTATTTTCCAGAATAGCTCTTTCCAGAATTCAAATCTGTTTCCATTAATATTAAAAGTTTAGAGGTCTGGGAGAACAGGAAGGGGCTGATTAAAAGCAGATGGGGTTCATTATCTGGTTAATCACAATCCAGCATTTCCCACCCCCATTTCCCACTCTCCCCTGAACCCCAAAACGATGTTCTGCCTCAGAAAAGGTCACACTAAGATTCTGCAAAGAAAACCTTATCCTACAACATATCTAAGGGTGTAGCTCTGTTTTGGAGGGGGTGAGACTGGTATCTTTATGAAAGAAGCTTTTTTCATACCATTTCGCCCCCGGGGAAGGAAAATATCTTCCAAAGTATTGCCTACCGTTCTATTGCACAGAGTAGATGGCCAGTGTGTCCATGGCTCTGTCCAAAAGACAGAGCCAGGCTTTGTCTGAATATTAATCACCGAATGTTTACAGTTGGAAGTGCTCCTTGGAGATTCCCCCCTTCATTTAATAGATAGGGAAACTGAGACCCAGAGAGGGGAAGGCATTCGCTGACATCGCACCTCCAGTTAGTGGCAGAGCTCGAACCAGGACACACATCACTGCAGGCAACACTGGTGTGTGGGAAAAATGCAGTAAGGGCTGGAATTGAATGAATTGTAGTCATTTCTCAATGCACTACATCTCCATGGGCCACATGTTAATCGCTCATCTTTTATTGCTCCCCCAGAGAGCTGACTCAAAGGCAAAGCCAAAATGGGTATTTTAATGCAAAGCATATTAGGAGGCCAGAAGGCCGGAGGAGGTGTTGTCTCAGGCTTCCTGGCTGCACTTGGCTGGGAAGGCTTTGCTCCAGGCCCTGGGAGATGGCTCATTCAGATGCTGCTGGTGCCAGTACCAAAAGGGAGCCCGGCAAAAGGCCAGTGCCCGCCCTTTCCTTGAGTCCAAGTCTAACGAGCAGGGCAAATGGAGTTAGGCGGCATGGCCCCTGGAGGCATGGAGCCCCTTTCTCAGTGACATGGGGTTGCCTAGAAGTCTTTTAGGGATTGCAAGACTTCTAAGGTAAGGCTGCCATGCTAAGGCTGGCTTTTAAAACGTGGGGGGGCATTTGGTTATCAGCAAGATTCAAAAAGAGCATAAAGACAGGACACAAGGAGAACTGGCTCAAAAATCAGTACCAGCCAGTACCTTTTCTATACACAGGTGACTTTGGTAGTGTCGTCTCTCCCCCCAGGACTAGTCAAAGCCATCTCCTCACCCCCTGGTGAGAATGTAAAATGGTGTAACCTCTGTGGGGAACAGCATGGCGTTTTTTTCAAAAGGTTTAACATAGTGTTGCTATGTGAGCCAGGAATTCCACCCTGAGGTATACACCCAAGAGAACTGAAAGCAGAGCCTTGACCAGATACTTGTACTCCCCTGCTCATCACAGCATTATTCACAATAGCCAAAGGGTGGAAGGAACTCATATCCATCAACAGATGAATGGATAAACAAAATGTGGTCTATCCATACCATGGAATATTATTCTGCCTTAAAAAGGAATGAAGTACTGATATATGGTAAAGTGTGGATAAACCTTGGAAACATGCTCTACTGGGTTCTCTCTCAGTGCCATGTGATCGGCGCAGACGGGTGGGTTTGGCCATATTCGTAAGGCATGGGTGGAACCTCTCAGAGACTTTGCTCAGAGTACAAGGCCCCAGTAGACTAAACAATGGCTCCTGACACATAACTGTTGACATACTTACCAAGCCTCTCCATGCTCCCCTAACATTTGAGGGGCCCAGAGCAAGAATACAAACAGAGGCCACATATCATATGTCTAAAAATTTAAAATTATAAGTCAAGGCAACAAACTGTTAAAATATGTTGTATCTCTTACTTTGACAACTATAATTTATAATAACCAAAGCAATGAATACGTGTCAAGTGACGGTTTTTATAGTTTTGAAAGTCAGCACAATATCAAAGAGGACTGAATTTAATTATGATTGTGCATATCTGGATGTTCTTTTGATGGGTCAACAATGTTTGGATAAGTAATAACTTAAGGACATACATAATTGGAGAATTAACTTGTACTTTTTGCCTTCATTTCAGCAAAATCACTGTTTGTATTACATGTTGTTATGATCAAGATATTTTCACGTAACTTGTGGAATTGTCAGTTATGATCTAAAGCAGAGGTCAGCAAAGTTTTTCTCTTAAGGGTCAGATAGTAAAAATTCAAGGCTTTGCAGACCATCAGGTCTGTGTCTTAACTACTCAACTTCCACTGTAGCCCAAAGCGCTGATAGACAATATGTTAAAAAAAAACAGAAGGGTGTGGCTGTGTCCCAATCAAACTTTATTTACAAAAACAGACAGCTCATATGTGGGCCATAGTTTGCCAACACTGGTAAAGGATTAAAAACTAAAATGTAATTGTATTAAATGTATAAAATTTGAACATATTTTCATCAAAAAACCATAAAGTAAGTGTAAAAATTCTTTAATTAATTTTTTTGTGTGTTTTCCAAAAGTCATTTTTTCTTAAACATTCAAAATACAAAATAAAAAGGCAAAATAGAACTGATAAATATAATTATCAAATTTTAAAATTAAAATTATTTTACTAGAGCTGAGTTGTCATTTGATTCAATCTTGTTACATATGTTTATAAAAATAAAACTATTCGCAATTCTAGCATTCAATGTTCATTGGAATCATGCTACACACATTGCACCTAGACTTACACAGTCACAAATTTAAGAGTGATATGAATTGTTTAATATAGCAAAATGTTCTTTAGCCGCCAATATAATTGTTGTGAATTTAATGCTAATTTGCAAAGATCTGCAGAACCATAATTTGAAAGCCAGGAAATGGACTACTGGGAAACAACTTGTTAAGCAAGAATCTATTGCCTTTATGTTATCAGAAAATAAGGATTTGATAAATTAATTTGTCTTTTTTTTTTAACCTTAACACTCAAATCCTTTCTGGACTCTAAAATAGTGTCCATCTTTAACATTGGCAGCACAATCCAGAAGCCTTCACACTATGCAGACATGTTTTGTTCTTATTGTTGGAGCACGAAATAGGCCAGGAGATACGAAGAAGCGTTTCCCTGGAATGTGACTAGAGTTATTCATGAAGGGGTTATGAAGAGTTACCCCTTCATTTGCATAAAAGAGATTGACCATCAACTGGTTATCAATTTAGCTTTGGTTCTGTTGATTAGATGTTTAGAATAATGGGTCCCAAGTTACAGAGGCATCCATGTGTTCTTGTATATGATCATTCATTCACTCATTGATTCACTTGACATTTGAGCTATGTCACAGCGGTGTATTAAAACTGGCTCATATAGGCTTGTGAGAACCAATTGGGGGCATCTCTTCCCAGCTGTGGGTTTGGTGACATCACATGGGTAGTTTGAAGTCAGCAGTGGCGGGACTCCTTACACCATGGAAATCAACAAATGCTACAAACCAAAGCTTTCCATCACCCACTCCCCCCACAGCCCCCAGAGAGCCATTTATTAAGCATTTATCTGTATACCATTGGCTAGGTTGGACCTTTTACACTATAAGGCCCAGGGCAGAGGCCCTTCAATGACCAGATGTAAGTGCCGTACTGGCCTTATCAGAACTGGCTGCATAACTTGCTGGGCTTATGCAAAATAAAAATGTGGAGTCCGTTATTCAAAAATTTTTAAAGAATTTTAAAATAGTGAGAGTGGAGAATTAAAGCTAGTGCTGGGCCCTTCTGAGCCCTGGACCTTCTAAAGTTTTGGTTGATATCCATGCCCTCCCAGGAGATTTGGGCCCCCATGAATTTGTTTGCTTTGGTCAGGATGTAAGGGAAGCTTTCCGGCCCTTGCTGACATCTGAGATCTCAGCAGAACCATCGTGGTGGGGGCCGGCGGGGAGGCGGGTGCAGGTTACAGGGGATCCAGGAGTTTGCCCCAGGGCTCAGGAAAGGGACGGTGAATCTAGTGCTTCTACAGAGGAAAGCAACCTTGGATCACTGAGAGGGAGGAGGAGGACAGAGTTAGGAAGAGACTTCCTGACCGCTCACAGAAGAGGTGTCACATACAGTTGAGCCACATAAACGGGGAGGCAGCTTGGCCTAGCAGAACAGACGGGGGCCTGGCAAGTAGACAGATTCCAAGTTCTTGCTGTGTAACTTCGGGAAAGTCACTTAACCTCTCTGTGCCTCGGTGTCTTCACTTACAAGATGTTGAGCCTTGCAGGTGCTCAATAAATATCTACCCCTTCATTTGCATAAAAGAGATCGGCCATCAACTGGTTATTAATTTAGCTTTGGTTTTGTTAAATATCGGCCATTATCAATTTCCCCTCAGAAGAATTTTAAGACCTCCCAAGAATCCACAGGATTCAAACAGAATGCAAGTTGTCAAAACAAAGTCCTCCTGGCCCTTCAGGGTACTTGAGGGAGAGCTGAAGGAGGGTCTGTTGGGCATCTCACCTTCCCGTCCCCTTGGCTCAGGACTGTACATGTGGGATTGTTTGGATGAGATTCCAGAGGTCCTCCTGGGGGAGACCAGGGAACATGGCCAAGGTCTCTGGAGTCTTACCGTTATCATCTCAGTCAGAGGTTCTGGGATGGGGGTAGAATTTGATGCTGAGGAAAATAACTTCTCTGGCGCAGGGGAGACATGATGAAAGCTGTCTTCAATATCAGAAGAGCCATCTTGCAGAAGAAAGCAAAGGCTTGATCTTTGTGACTCCAGAGGAAACGATGGGGAGCAACAGGCAGTAATTACACACACATGGATTCCAGCTTAATTTAAGAAAGACATTGCTAATGGCCAAAGTGGTTCAACAAAGAAAAAGGCTAATCAGACAGTAGTAAACTCCCTGGGCAGATAGCATTCAAGGCCAAACCTGTGTCAATCTGTTAGGATGCTACCAAAAAGTTTATTGACCACATAAGCAGTCGGGACAGATGGTCCCTCTAAAGATTCTTCTAATACCATAGGAGTCTATATGAACACATGGGACACAATCAAATTTAAGGCTCAATCTCATAGGGCCTAACTCACTTTATGGAATTAAAAAGGCTAATTACTCTGATTGCACGCCACTTTGGGAGTACGTGATTATCTTTCCCTCAGCCAGTTCAGAACATTCTACACATCTCTTTTCTATCATCTGATGTTGCAGTCAAGGCGTGATTCTCTACTGATGGTCAAACAAAGGCCCCCAAACAGTGTGATTTCCCAGAGGTCATCCTGAATGTGTAGGGAAACTTGAAGCAGAGCACAGGTTTCCTGACTCACAGCCCAACTCCACTGACAGCCCACGCAATGCAAACCACGCTCCATTGCCCTGGGATAGAAGAGGCTCACTTGACCAATTTGAAAATCCTCTCCCTGTGTGCAGATGAGTAGAAAACAGAATATGAACTTTCCAAGTTCAAAGTCTATTTCCTACCGGGGGAAAATGAGACATCTGGTTCGTAGTTAAATAAGATGGATCCTGAGGGATGTTTGACAATGAGTTGCTTTTCTAAATTCACCTTTTGGTAATTTAAACATACATGCATCAGAAACATATGGAGTAAATGTACAAAAAAGCTGGGGATGCTGCTGGATTGGCAGACCACGAGAGGATCTTAGAATGATGGGGTAGAAGGGATTTCCAAAGGACTGACAGTCTATTCTGTGTTCTTGTTCGTCTAGGTATCTTGCCTTCATGACATGAAGCAAGAAGTGTGTAGTGAGGGCCAGTTGTGTTTTCAGCACCTGTGGTGGGTGCCAGTTAATGAGAAACAGGCCAGAAATGAGTAGGTTTCAGCGAGATAGTCATGTGATCCCGAAGAAGAAAGTATCCTATGGGTTAACCTTGTTCTGGTGACATGCAAATATGAGGACCGTCAGTGGGCCAAAGCGTTAACTGTGTGCCCCATTGTCTTCTGGGAAATGGAGCAAACTTGCATGGTGCACACTGAGTATTACAATATAGGGTTGCGGTGGGAAGGGCGAGTGTGGGAAGTATGCCAAACATATAGACGGAAAGCCCTCGGTTAAATGGCTTGCCACTCATTGAGTTTTCTGATTAAGCTTCTGTGGGTCATTCAGCTACCTGAAGCAAAGATACGCCCTGGAGGCCTCATAATCTCAGGTTCTGTCTCCCTGAGCGTGCGTACCTACGCGTGCGCACACGCGCATGTGTGTATGTGTGTGTTGGTGAATCACTCATCAATGGATGTTTAGAAACACAGCCCTTTACCAACCACAAGTTGTAGGTCTTAGAGTCAGACTGTCAGTCCTGCTGTCAGCTCACTTGGACAGAGGATTGTGAAGCCCTAAATCCAGGCTTCCTCTGATAGCCCCAGCAGAGCAGAAGCAGGCTTGGGAGAAATCAGATATTTTCTCTTACATAGCAAAGGGGCAGAAAGCAGACTGGCTTCAGGAATCTTGGAGGAATGAAAGGAATTTCAATAAGAAAGTGTGATTACAAATGTAAGGAGTTATAGCTGTTTCTGGAAAACAAGCAATAGGAAATTATGGACCACAGATTGAAAAAGGCACTGATAAAATGTAAATCTGAAGTATGACTGTATTTAATTCAAAGAGTAAATATAGATCACAGACAAAGTATATATTTTGCTTAAATTTCTATAACAGAAAACAGAAAAGAAATGCAAAAGCTTTAAGTGTTTCGGGGAAATTAGAGGTAAAAGTTTTTTTTTAAGTATTTATAATGGAATATTGTATAGCTATTTTTAAAAAGAATGAAGCCTGAGTGAAGAATATACAGGAATTCTTTGAAAGATTTTTGCATTTAAGTCTGAACGTATTTCAAAATTAAAAACATTTTTAAAGAATTATATAAATGATCACCAAAAAACACAAATGAGAAAATTCATAGCAGCACTAATTCGTAATAGCCTCAAACTGAAAACAACCCAAATGTCCATCAGTGGTAAAACGGATAAATAAAATGTCATTTTAATAACATGAAATGCTGCACAGCAGTGAAAAAGAACAAACCACAGCTGAACACAACGGGGATGGATTTCACAGACATACTGTGAATGAAAGAAAGCAAAGATACAAATTGTATGATTGCATTTATATGAGGTTCAAAAAGAGGTAAATGTGGGCTTCCCCGGTGGTGCAGTGGTTAAGAATCTGCCTGCCAATGCAGGGGACACGGGTTCGATGCCTGGTCCGGGAAGATCCCACATGCCGTGGAACAACTAGGCCCATGTGCCACAACTACTGAGCCTGTGCTCTAGAGCCCACGAGCCACAACTACTGAGCCTACGTGCCACAACTACTGAAGCCTGTGCGCGCCTAGAGCCCGTGCTCCGCAACAAGAGAAGCCACCGCAATGAGAACCCCACACACCGCAACCAAGGGTAGCCCCTGCTTGCCGCAACTAGAAAAGGCCTGAGGAAAGCGATGAAGACCCAACATAGCCAAAAATAAATAAATAAATAAATTCATTAATTAATTAAAAAAAAGAGGGAAATGTAATTTACAGCGATGGAAGGCCGAAAAGTCGTTACCTTTGGGCAGGGGATGTTGACCGGCAAAGGACTGGGCATGAGAGGGCCTGTGATTTTCTGGAATTGTAACGATTCATGGGGCTGTAAGGTGGAATTTGAGCACTTGACTGAATGCTAATTATGCTTCAATGAACAAAAAGTTACACATTAAAAAAATAAAGGAACAAAGGCATGGCTTTTTGATCTCTGGCTCTTTGTCTATTTGCCATTCCTCAGATCCATCATTCTGTGTTCTGGATTTCAGCAAAGAGAGCATTTATTTATCCCACTACATTAGAGTGGACTATATACCTGTATGTCTGTTTCACCATTTTATAAGTTCTTGGAGGGGAGGGAGCATATTTTAATCATCTTATCTCCAGTACATGGCAGATACCTGGCCCCATACTTTAGAAACTTCACTCTGGCCCTCCTCCGGCTGTTCTCCCAGGAACTGGACCAAAGAAATATGCTTAACCAGAGTCCATGCCCTTCCCTTCTAGTCCATACTGTGGATACCCAGGCCCCGGGAATTTCCTGCCTAAACGGGCTTGTGCCTGCTCCCGGGGCCTGTGCAGGCCACTGTTCCCAGTCCATCCTCCTAGGCCACGTGCAACATCTTTGGACAGGAGGACCAGGGCATCCACCCGCATGTGTGAGGCCCTCGTGGTACAGGACAGAGATGCAGTGGGGGGAAGGGGACCAGGAGGTCAGGCTGGGGACTGGGGACCTGCAACTGACTTTTTTGGGCTGTCATGTTTGGCATGAAATGCTGAAGCACCCAAGAATTTTAAACTTGAACCTGAGCTTCCGGATCGTTATGAAGATCTGCTTTATTTGTCAAGGTAGGAGGACACAACACATTTTATGAAACAGTGTTTTAGCTTAATTTATAACTTGGAAATCTTTAGCCATATGGTATGTGGGACTCCCTTTGTACCTTTGCCATGGGCCCCATATATGTTAGGGACAGGCTTGGCTGGCATACAGTAGCTACTCAGTACATAATTAGCTGAATGGATATCATGGGCTGCTGTTTTCATTTCAGATTTACATTTCTATCACTGAGTCTAAATGTGATTATATGAATAGGACCTACCCACTTATTCCAAAGTAATTCATGTCACTAATAGGGCATACCAAAGACGGCTACAGTTTAGGTTAATCAAAGTAACCTGAATATCCCTACTCTCCTGCCCCCCCGCCAAGACACACACAAAATTCATGATAACAAAAGTTTTGCTGTATTTTCTGTGTATCACCTTCAGGGATTGTTCTAGCCTGCAACTGGGATTCTTGTCCCTACTGTATGACCCTTTACGAAATCAATCAGCGCATGTGAATTCTTTGGAAGTTTTTTCTTTTGCTTGCATACAAAGGCTCTAGACAGATGGTGTCTGACTACAGATCTTCCAGCCTTCTGTGCAAGGCAGACCCTCCTGGGCTCCTGCTTGCTACTTCTACGTGTGGGGCACGTGTGGGAAGTTTGCTTTTTTTTTTTTTTTCTTTTGCGGTACGCGGACCTCTCACTGTCGTGGCCTCTCCGGTTGTGGAGCACAGGCTCTGGACGCGCAGGCTCAGCGGCCATGGCTCACGGGCCTAGCCGCTCCGCGGCATGTGGGATCTTCCCGGACCGGGGCACGAACCCGTGTCCCCTGCATCGGCAGGCGGACTCTCAACCACTGCGTGGCACCACCAGGGAAGCCCGGAAGTTTGCATTTTAGTAGAGGATTTAGAGGTGGTGAGAAGCATACACTGCCAGAGAGGAGAAGGGAAGAGGTCTCTGCAGTGGAGCAGGAGTGTGGACAGAGGCAGCGGCAGGATGAGTGAAGGACAGGAAGCAGAAGAGCTTGGCTAAAGCAGCAGGTCTGGGAGGGCACCTGACTGCTTCACAGGCCTGTCTGCAGCAACGCGCCCAGTGCCTGACACACAGGAGTAGGTACCCAATAAAGATATACGGGATGAAAAAATGAATAAATTGCAGTTCGTTGGTGAGGTGGAGAGTGCAGCTGTGAAAGCGAGACAGGCTGAAGTGTTTGGACTTGGCACTAGAGGTCACAGGGAGCCACTGAAAGCTCTTGAACAGAAGAGTGATTTGGTAAATGAAGTGTTCTAGGAAGATGTATCCGACCCGTCCAGAGGAGAAAGCAAGAAGGAAGGCGAGGTCAATAATGGAAGGTTTTAATGATTCAGTCTGCTTTGCCCAGTGTCATGCATTACTCCCATGTTTTTTGTCAAGTGAAATCTCAATGCTGGAGGAAAAACTATGATCGTGAGTCTTCATTTAGTTTTCCAGGTACTAGACTTTGCATTACTCTCCTTTGTAGTGCATGGATCTGGAAACAAGTGTCATCTAATTAGCCCCAAAGGCCCCACCTCCAAATTCCAATAGGAATGTTACACTGGGGGTGAGGGCTTCAGCGTATGAATTTTGAGAAGACACAGACATTCAGTCCATAACACCCTTAAGAGATTACCTGCCATTAGCTAACAGACTAGAACAGGCTTTTCTTTTGTTTTATTTACCCTTAATCAAAGTCATTCTTTGGATACTTCGCATAATTGCCCTCTAATAGACCGAGGAGGAACTTCATCCTCAAGATGCAGCCCAGGCCTCCTCCTCCAGCCTTGGGGCTGCCCAGTGCCCACTGGGTTCCACACCCTATTCTTCACATACCAGGGACACACTCCCCCTTGACACTGGGCAAACGTGCCACGGAATGCGTTTCTCCTGATGGAGTGAGACAGAGGCCTTAATATTCTGGGGGCCAGGAGCTACCCTTCAAAGTAACCAAACTCATATGGAAAGGTGTTTATGTCTCATTGCAGGGGACATTTTCTCGCCTGCAATATGAATCACTAAATGGACTTTAGAGCCCAGTGTCTTTTGCATTAAACACTGGATTTCTGAAGAAACGATGTTCCCATAGGACCAGTTTGCAAACACACAACAAATTCTGATAGGAGTATTACCTTAAATTGTCCAGAGCTCCCCACCCGATTTACCCAAGCTAATAGAATTGGCACACCTTCCGGCGTTAGAACTGGAGCATGCACCATGCTCAATCAAATGAGGGAGATGTAAACAGATGTGCATTCTGGCAGCTAGGTGACACCTGCACAGGATTCAGCATCGAGACGATTGTAGCGCTCAGTCTCCAAACCTGGGGATCAGGTTCCTAATAAGAGCAGCTACCATTTACTAAGCACTTACTATCTGCCAGGCCCCATGAGACACTGCGTGGATGCTCTCTAATTCCATCCTCACAGCCACTTTGTGAGGTAGGGGCTTTATCATATGATTTTGCAGAAAAGGGGATGAAACTGTTATGTAAATTAGAAAGACCAAGCTAGGACTCAGATCCCAAACCTGACCAACCCCCAGGATCACTGTGGCTCACTAGCTATATGAACTTGGGCAAGTCACCTAGCCTCCCTGACCTTCAGTTTCCCCATTTATAAAAAGGGGATAATAATGGTGCCTACTTCACAGAGTTGCTGGAAAGATCAGATTAGCAGATAGCCTGGCACCATGTAAGCATTCAGTAAACGGTAACTATCCTTAGGGTCATTAACATGACTAAACTCCCCACCACTGGGCCTTATGACTTCCACCTTTGGGAGTCATCAATAGACCCTGGCTTCCTCGCCCAGATTAGGTAGTTCAGAACCAAAAGCGCACATACACACCACTATATATAAAATAGATAACCAACGAGGACCTACTGTATAGCACAGGGAACTAACCCGACTCAATATTTTGTAATAACCTATAAGGGAAAAGGATCTGAAAAAGAATAGATATAGATGTATGTATAACTGAATCACTTTGCCGTACACCTGAAAGTAACACAACACTGTAAATCAACTATACTTCAATAAAAATAAAAAAAATACCCAAAGGGCACAAATAGTAACAGTACTAATACAGATGAGCCATCACTACTCTGTGGACTTCATTATCCTAGGTACCATCCCAAGATCTTGGATTTCTAAAAGTATCTTCTAGGGAAAAGAACTAGGAAGGAAATGAAAGGAATGGGATGGGTTAACATAAGAACAAACGTAAGAATCCTGTCTATTCTCAGTGTGTTGTTGTAATTAAAAGCAAAGATCCAGCCTCGTCCAAGAGACTGGATTGCACTGTTCCCTGTGGCAAAGCAGCCAGAGCTGAGCTCACCGGTACAGCCACTGCACCCACTCAGCTTGGAAGTCCACAAGAGAAACAACTTCATCAAGCCAACCAAAGCCATCTGGCCTAGGTGTCTGGGCCTTCGTAGATATGTTTCTGCTCAAACTTGAAAAAGATGCTCTAAGTCACCTACACCTTCAAAGCCAAGTTGGAAAAGGCCATCCATCTTCCTATGGCAAGTTGGAATCCTTTGCATAAACTAGAAGCAAATTAGGATGGAGACCAATGTTACCTTAGGCCCAGCTTCTCAGGAAATTGCAGATACTATTATTTTGAGGATTAGAGTTCACTTATTACATGGAATGCAGAAACACTTAAGATTTTAGAGAGTGGAAGTATTACAAAAGTTATGACAGCTCTAGACCATGCATCATAACGGCAGAGACGGTGGGGCTGGCCAGCATGACTGACTTAGCCTACATTTTTCCAGGAGTGATCATTTCCAAAACGTTAACAGTTTGCTCTCTTGTTCCTTCCTTATCCCTCTCTGCCCTTGCATATATTTCAAGGCTCAGTCTGACCCTCTCTACTTCCAGGAAGCTTCCCCTTACCAACTGCTATAGTCTTCATCAGCTGAACAACGTATCTAGCACATCATCATGCACTGCATTGTGCTGTTTCTACTACAATTGTCTAGGGCTGATATTAACACTAATCGCTATTTCATTAGCTGTTCATATATATGTGTCTTCTCATGCCATTTAGCCCTTAAAGACTGAGATTGTATAGGTCTAAAAAATTATGATTTATCCCAAATGTTTCCAAAAAGGCTTCAAGATGGATGGGCCTATTGTCTTAGAATTATGTATATCTTTCTCAGAATTTAGTACAGTTATACATAAAGAAAGGAAGTCATGAATGCTTACTGAGTTGGCAGGATGAAGAAGAGGACTTCACTGATTCATAGAAATCCAGTACATTCATTTGGATCCTTAGCCTCACAGTGAGAGCCAAGGGAAGGCTCTCCACCACCCCCTGCCCTGCCACCTTCCCTGGGTACTCCAGGCTAAATGCATACAGCAAAGGCAGACATGACCTAAAAGTCCATGGCACAGGAAAGGAGCAGCATGACAGGGATTGGAGGATCTGCAAAGAATCATCAGACTTCAAACCAACAAGATCCTACTGTAGAGCACAGGGAACTATATTCAATACCCTGTGATAAACCATAATGGAGAAGAATATAAAAAGAATATATATATGGATAACTGAATCACTTTGCTGTACAGCAGAAATGAACACAACAGTGTAAATCAACTATACTTGAATAAAATAAACTTTAAAAAAAAGAATCATCAAACCTCACAGTTAGCTTTCTTCTCCATGACCTTCAGTCTTCAGGACTTCCAAATAAACCTACAGATATTGACAGCCACGTGTCCCTTTAAACAAACACCTGGGTTCACGAAACTAGTAAAGCCTCCTTTCTGTTCCTCAAACACATTAGGCACTCTCCAGCCTCAGGGTCTTTGCACTTGCCCTTCTCTCTGCCTGGTAAGCTCAAATATCCCCATGACTCATTTTCACTCTCTCAAGCTTTCAGGTCTCTGCTAAGATGACACTTTCTATGTCAGGCTTTCCCTGACTACTCAATGCCCCAGCCCCCAAATTCCCCATCCACCCACCCTGCTTGAGTTTTTCCTTAGAACTTGTTCCAGGGGTTTCCCTGGTGGCGCAGTGCTTGAGAGTCCGCCTACCGATGCAGGGGACACGGGTTCGTGCCCCGGTCCAGGAAGATCCCACGTGCCGCGGAGCAGCTAGGCCCGTGAGCCATGGCCGCTGAGCCTGCGCGTCTGGAGCCTGTGCTCCGCAATGGGAGAGGCCACAGCAGTGAGAGGCCTGCGTACCGCAAAAAAAAAAAAAAAAAAAAGAACTCGTTCCACTTGACTTAATGTACATTTATTCTCTTTTAGAATGTAAGCTCCATGTGGGCAGATGGTTACTTTGTCATGTTCCCAGCAGTTAACATTCTCCCTGGCATGTTATAGGGGTCAATAAATATTCATAGAATGAATGAATGAAGTGAGAACTTAAGAGGCAGAGATGGGACTGGAGCCCTAGTCTAACTGCAAAATCCATGCTCTTTCCCATGTAACAATGTGCTTAATACCTGATATCTAAGGCTGTCAGTAAAGTACACAGAATAGACAACTATCTAACCAAGCATAGGCAACTAGGAGATTCACTTGGGATCTCTTTCTTGTGACTATGCTTCCTCCACTCCATCCCTTTCCCCTTATCTTACAGAAATTCAGCATCAGCCATACTCAGACTTTTCTCTGGAGGTCAGCAAAACATAGGCTGGTCAAGGAAGCAGTGCTGCCCTGGTAGGGGCTGCAGGAAGAAGGGGCTTGGGGCAGAGCCAGATACAGCTTGGACCAACTCAGGAGACATAGTCAGCCCCTTTGATCCAGATGTCTTGTGTAGGCCCAGGTTGAGTAGATCCTACCTATAGCGGGGATGGCGGGGGGTGCTTCAATGCTGATCTTTCCAGCTATGACTAAGAGACCGACTTCTCAACTCCAAATCTGGATTCCCTATCCAGCACTTACTAGACTAAAGCCAGACTTTTTCCTGTCTTTCTGCTCTGCCCACTTCCACCCTCGACCACAGGCCTCAAGCACCCCTTTGATCGATTGACTTGGTACTTCTGAAAGTGACAAGGTGAAGTGTCTAAATTTATCAGCCTGAATACCCTCAAGGACCATAACCTCCCACATATGTACTGGCAAAGGGGGACTGTATGAGGGGAGAGGACCAATATGAAATTAAACAATAAAAGAGGCATGGGAAACATGCAAGCTCTGGGGTAGAATTCTCTAGCTAGGGTTCTCAACATGTGTTCCCTGGACCTCCAGTCTCAGAATCACCTAGAGGGCTTTTATTTTATTTTATTTTTATTGTAAACCACATCTTTTATTATTTTTTTTCTGCCATGCCACGCGGCATGTGGGATCTTAGTTCCCCGACCAGGGATTGAACTCGCGTCCTCTGCATTGGAAGCATGGAGTCTTAACCACTGGACCACCAGGGAAGTCCCCAAGAGCTTTTAAAAAAATACAGAATCTCAGACCACAAACCCAGACTCATGAATCTGCATTTTAACCAGCTCCCTAGATGATTCCAAGATGCACTGAAGTTAGAGACCCATTGCCTTGATCAGCCTTAACCGCTTAAAGCATTGACTCTCAACTTTGGCTGCACATCAGGGGATCTCAGAAAAGTACTGGCTCATGGGTCCCGTTCCTAGCATTTGTGAGCCAGTTGGTCTGGAGTGGGCCTGGACATTTGGGAATTTTAAAAGCTTCTCAGGGGATGCTAATGGGCAGCTGTTGCTGTAAACCAATGGCTTAGAACAAACCCACCTAGAAAAGAGCTCATCCTCCACTCAAGGGCGCGCATGTGTGTGTGTACATATGTGTATGTATATATATGTATATTTGTTAATTCCCTACTGAGCCTGAAGTATAAAGTAACGTTTTCCGAGCAGATTTGGAATTCTGTTGGAGGTGATCATAGGCTCCCTCAGGAGAGAGAAGGAGTGGGCTGACTGGTCCACTGGGGAAAATAATCATGTCTCATCACTCAGTTGCCTAATTACCCTCCAAGAACAGGACGACAGCTACATCCCTGGCATGGATGACCTGGCAGCGCCCACCTTCATCACTGTGGCATTTAACATTTGTACCATTCAAGCTTTATCCTCTCTGTTGGGCTCCTTTGAGGCTCTCTTAAGATGTGGTGATCAGTGAAAAGGTGAAGATCCAAAGAGCTGACTTTTGTTTTTCTATTCCCTGCCACTCCCAAAGAAACAAGATTTGCCTGGAGTAGCCCCCAAGTTCACTGCCTCAAGCCTCATAAAAGGCTCCAGGTCCATTTATGTGTCGCAGCTGTGAAGGATGAATAGCCATCCATCGTCCTGTGACTGGAGTTGCTGCCTGTTGTCATAGTAGGTAAGCAATTCTATAAATTACCTCTCATCTAAGTCAAAAAATAGGTTTGCCAAAATGATTTCTTCTAGAATTGTAGAAGTGGAAATAGTGTGCACAGAGAGAAATTGAGTTTGCTCCAAGGGGCTATGAATGCACCACTAAGGAAGCCTCGAAAAGAGATTAGCAATCCATCTGGTGTGTTTGCACATCATTTAGTGCCATTTTGGGGCATTTCTGAAGCAATGACAGTCACGGTGGGGACGAAGAGGAGGAGGCTCCCCTAGCCATTAAGACCATATATGGACTCAGGGGCTGTGGTTATCAGGGCACACAGCAGGTCTGTGCTCTGCCAGCTCAGACCTCAGCTTGCTGAGAACTGCAAAAGCTCCAAAGTTTAATGAAAATCAATCTTGGATTCCAGTGCCAGGAGGTTTGTTAAGGCATTGTTATAAGCTTCAGACCACATTCTCTAAACAAAATGACTCTCCATATCCTTAGATATATCTCCTCTCTCTCTCTCTCTCTCTCTCTCTCTCTGTCACACACACACACACACACACACACACACACACACACACACGCACCCTCACCAAAGGAAACTGATTCATGGCTGGACCTTTTTTTTTTTAACGTCTTTATTGGAGTATAATTGCTTTACAATGGTGTGTTAGTTTCTGCTTTATAACAAAGTGAATCAGCTATACTTATACATATATCCCCATATCTCTTCCCTCTTACATATCCCTCCCTCCCACCCTCCCTATCCCTCCCCTCTAGGTGGTCACCAAGCACCAAGCTGATCTCCCTGTGCTATTCAGCTGCTTCCCACTAGCTATCGATTTTACATTTGGTAGTGTATATATGTCTGTGTCACTCTCCCACTTTGTCCCAGCTTACCCTTCCCCCTCCCCATGTCCTCAAGTCCATTCTCTAGTAGGTCTGCGTCTTTATTCCCATCTTGCACCTAGGTTCTTCATGACTTTTTTTTTCTTTTTTTTAGATTCCATATATGTGTGTTAGCATAAGGTATTTGTTTTTCTCTTTCTGACTTACTTCACTCTGTATGACAGACTCTAAGTCCATCCACCTCACTACAAATAACTCAATTTCGTTTCTTTTTATGGCTGAGTAATATTCCATTCTACATATGTGCCACATCTTCTTTATCCATTCATCTGTCGATGGACATTTAGGTTGCTTCCATGTCGTGGCTATTGTAAATAGAGCTGCAATGAACATTGTGGTACATGACTCTTTTTGAATTATGGTTTTCTCAGGGTATATGCCCAGTAGTGGGATTGCTGGGTCATATGGTAGTTCTATTTTTAGTTTTTTAAGGAACCTCCATACAGTTCTCCATAGTGGCTGTACCAATGTACATTCCCACCAACATTGCAAGAGGGTTCCCTTTTCTCCACACCCTCTCCAGCATTTATTGTTTGTAGATTTTTTTGTGTGTGTGGTATGCGGGCCTCTCACTGTTGTGGCCTCTCCCGTTGTGGAGCACAGGCTCCGGACGCACAGGCTCAGCGGCCATGGCTCACGGGGCCCAGCCGCTCCGTGGCATGTGGGATCTTCCCGGACCGGGGCACGAACCCGCGTCCCCTGCATTGGCAGGCAGACTCTCAACCACTGCGCCACCAGGGAAACCCTATTTTCTTTTTTGATTGGAATTGGAAAGGCATCATCAGGTTGGAGAGAGTCTCCACAACGAGTATATAAAGTACATGAGGGAAGGAGGTTTTATCTGTTTTTTTCACTAGTTAGCTCCATTGCATAGGTGAGTGTCTGACACATAGTAAGCACTCAGTAAATATCTTCTGTTATTGTTGTTAACTGGAAAGCAATCTGACTTTAAAATCCAGGTGATGGTTGTAAGTACATGCTCAGCTGCTCCTAAAGCCAACAGGGAAAGGAATAAGACCCCTCCAACCCTATCCTGAGTCTCCTGGTCTTGGCTCCACTTACTTGTCTACCTCTGCTACAAATCCAGGTTGTGTAAGCATATGGGATGAGAGTCAGAGCCCATATCCCATTCCTGAGCTGGCTACCATGACGAGGTGGCGTGGAGAGGGATGCACTGTCTAGGACAGTAGATCAGATATGGATAAAGAGGACAGTTTGTGTCCCGGGGGTATTCACTGGTAAGCACTGTGTTTCTAGCCACACAGAAAGGCAACCCAAATGGACTGATGCACACAAACAGACGCTTTTGCCCCCAACCTGGCCACCAGGACAAGAGCTTCTTAATTCCCAGAGCCACAGAACAATTCAGAAAGTCTTGGGAGGAATCCACATGACACAGAGCACCAGAGCCCAAATCATTCTGAGCCCATCTCAGAATACTGCCTGTTGAGAACAGCCAATTATTTATTGACTAGAAATGAATTTGATGAGCATAAATGTATAGGAATGATTTAGAAAATGATTTCTATAAACTAAAAACTTTATTGTAAAGATAGTGGAACAATAGCAATAAGAAATAACAGATTTGGGGGAGAGAAGGCAATCATATCCCACGACCCCTATTTTTTTTCAGTTTTTGCATTTTCCCTACGTTCCAGACCCAATCTATATTCATACTTTAATTACATACACATATGATATTTTTTTTTCTTTTTTTTTTTTTTTTTTTTTGCGGTATGCGGGCCTCTCACTGTTGTGGCCTCTCCCGTTGCGGAGCACAGGCTCCGGATGCGCAGGCCCAGCGGCCATGGCTCACGGGCCCAGCCGCTCCGCGGCATATGGGATCCTCCCAGACCGGGGCACGAACCCGTATCCCCTGCATCGGCAGGCGGACTCTCAACCACTGCGCCACCAGGGAGGCCCCACATATGATAGTTTAAAAATCGCTTATTATGTCTTATTTATACAAGTAGTACATATTCATAATGCACAAAATGAGAGGCAAAAAGACAGTTAAGACTGTCTATAATCCTACCAGAGATAACCACTGTTAGTATTTTGGTGCATACAGTCCAATTTAAAAACTACACACACCCACGTATATGTATGTGCATATACGTACACACACACACAAATGCATACAGACCCCAAACATCCTATTTAAGAGACTGCCTTTTTTGGCTTAATAATAGATGGTAAACATATTTCCATATCAATAAATGCATCATAGTAAGATGACTTCTTATGACCTTTCCCAGCCTCATAACTCTAGAATTATTATTTTATTATCTAATTCTCACTGATATTGCATTAAAAATGTATGAAGTCATCAAATCATGATCCATTACTCACTGTGTGCTCTGCGTGAAATAGATTTTATGAAGTACATACATATCTATCATTTATTACCTGCTTATTCTGTGCCAAGCATTGTGCTATCAGCACATTGCAAATGTTCTCTCCCAAGCCTTTCAAATAGATACCATGTTTCCTGTTAGAGGAGGAAACTGAGGGAGCCTGGCAGTTAGAAAGTGGAGGGGCCCCAGTGGAAGATATATATCCATCTGACTCTCAAGCCTGCGCTTGTCCTCAGAGAGGCTAGTTTGGGAGTTGAGCTGTGGCTGTGTGTTATGGTTGGAAAATGGACGCATGAGTCTCAACGTGTGTGATACAGATAATAAATCCCACGAGCTAGGAGAAACTGGAGAGTTCCCTCTTGGCTGGAGTAATCAAAGAAAGCTTCAGGGGAAGGTGGAATCAGAGATGGATCTGGAAAGATAAGCAAGGAAGGCACTCTTTCTGGGATGGGGGTTGGGGGCAGTGGCAAGGGCAAAATCTTGGTGGGGGGAAATTGAACATCCAATGGGCTTGGCCGAGTAAGGACACTAGTCTCATGAGAGGAAAGGGTCTGCCCTGGCAAAGAGTGCAGCTGAAGAGGGATGACTGCACACATGGTCCTGCCCAGTGTCAATGAGAGCATGCTCTGACAATATTTGGGAAGCCAAGATATGTAGAACATCTGTTTCCATATGGTTAGCTATGGATTGCAGAGCTTGGAAATCTTGCGACCTTTGGAAAGAACCAGACTACGTACTAAGGGATTAAAGTTTGAAATGTCATCTTCCATTTCTGTCCAAATGAGGCTGAGATATTTTTTGAAGAAAAAAAAATAGCTTTCCGTGACTGGTTTCTTGCACAGTATCTGAATGATTCGGATCACCGGTTGACTCGATGGTTGCCACTAAATGCTGAGACACAGATCAAATCTGATCACATAGATTTTCAGCATCAAAGACAGATCCTGATGCTCAGTGGCAGGAGTCGGTTTTCAGTGCTGAGCAGGATGCTTAAACCTCTTCTTCTGGTTAGCTTTGATAACTCCATCCCTTTCAAAAGAAGTCTTCCTCTCTAGGGTTATCTATCATTTGTCTGATCCACCCCTAAAGAAGTAACTTTCTTTTAAACATCCTGTTTGATGGACTATACACATTCTAAAATTAGGCTGCATCTTTGGATACAAACCAGTTTCCTGATTCTTTGTGAAGGTACTGACTGTTTCAGTGAATTTTTGGCTAGATGACACCAAAAAACCAAACCAAAACAAAAACCCAAACAAAAAAACTTTAGCTGCATTTTTAATTTTCAACCCATTATTTTTTTTAACATCTTTATTGGAGTATAACTGCTTTACAATGGTGTGTTAGTTTCTGCTGTATAACAAAGTAAACCAGCTATATATATACATATATCCCCATATCTCCTCCCTCTTGAGTCTCCCTCCCTCTCACCCTCCCTATCCCACCCCTCTAGGTGGTCACAAAGCACCAAGCTGATCTCCCTGTGCTATGCAGCTGCTTCCCACTAGCTAGTTATTTTACATTTGGTATCAACCCATTATTTTGATGACAAGTAGATCCAGTCTGAAGATAAGCAATAATTCCTGTATTTGGCTCACTTCAACGACACAACAAGAGAATGGTTCAAAGGTCAACTATAAGAGATTGGGTATGGCTTTAAAGTTCTCTTTGAAACCACAGGAAAGGCAGTGTTACTCTAGACCCTGTCTGAAATGTTTGGCTTCGATAAAGCTGAGAGGCTCTTGGGAAGGCAGGATGCAACAGAGTCTTCTTTGGAAACTGGCACTTCCCCAGTTTGCTCTCAGCATCCAACTTTTATCACTAATCAGAGCTGGCACTTATTCATAGAGAAGGTAGAAAGAATGTGAACCCTCAGGCCTGCCCAGAAGGGTGGACGGAGTGGTCTGAGATTCACAAGGTGACCCAAGTTGAGGATTACTTTGGCCAAGTGGCTTGGACTGCTATTAATCCTTGCCGTCTTCAGATGTGTGGTAGTGAGCCATCGGCTGAAATATGATTAATCCTGTTTTGTAGCAGGGACAACACAGAGATTCCACCCAGATCTCATATAATGTGCTGGCCCTGGAGCTCAACATGCTCTCTCTTTTTGTAATAATTCTCAGTCACAGAGCATTCTACTGAGTTTGAAAATTATTAAGCTCAGTTCTTGAGGAAGAATGGAAGTGCCACCATCCAAAGCTTAGTCTTAGAGACCATATACCAAGAGCCCACAACCCAAATCTTTCCATTTCACACAAGAAATACTCTCAAAATTTGGCTTTCCCTGTCAGTTCAATCGGTGTGGTCCTATAATCTAGTAGCAGTTAGAAGATCTGAAATCGAGTTCTGACCCTCATTAGCTGTGTGATTCTGAGCAAGTCATTTCAATCTTTTGGGCCTCCATTTCTCATCTATGAAGTGAATATCTATATATCTGCCCTGCCTATCCATAGGTACTGCTGTATCAAATAAGATCATATACATAAGAGTACTTCAAAAACCACATACCATAACAAGTACAAGAGTTTATTATAATTACTTTGGTTTTTTGTAGGATATGTTATGGTTTTGTTGTCAGTGAAACCTGAATAAAAATTTCTAATACAGAAATAATATGTTTTTAAAAAACAAGCATTTGGTACATAGTGAAGATCTGGAAATTTGGGCAGAAACTTTGAACACTATATGGGGATCTATGTTCCCAAAAGTTCATTTGAGATAAACCAATAAAAAAGAGACTTTCTTACTTTAGGAACTTCCAAATGCCCACCCTGGCAGATGGGCCCCAGCTGTCAGTGACAATGGGACCCTTGAAACGTTGCCAAGAGCCTACCACCCAGATGTTCTATGTATCTGTTCCGCGTTTAGAAAACTCCTAAACTTTCCAGAAACTACCTAAGATACTTTAAGGTGTTATTTACTCAAGGCAATGGCACAGGAAAACAAGCTCAGTTCAAAGGGAAAAGTATGCCTTTTGAGCTGAAGATCTAGAGCAAGGGCTGGCAACTTCTCTGAAAAGAGTCAGACATAAATTCTTGTTCTGCGTACATAGGGGTGAAGGGAACCAAGGGAGCACAGGTCCAGAAGTAGACAAGGGTCACTTTGATGGGCCTCGTGATGATTTCCCACATACACTACCATTCCAAGATCCATTTGAGCTAGTAAGTACCTCTTTCTTTTAAAATGCAGTTAATCTCTAGGAGGATGAGAGTCCATCAGCCACTCACACCTTAGTATAAATGTCTTTAGTTAGTACTCAGTAATATTCTCTTATCTGAGATCTGTAACAATGTGACAATGAAAAATTTGATTGAGAAGTACTTTTAGAGCTTGGGGGAAGCTATAGGTCTGAGTAGATCGTGTCAGAGGGGGCATCACACGTTTTCTGTGGGTAATATAAAGAAGGGCCACCAGGAAGCAAGATCAAGGTGTAAAAGTGGAGAATGAAGGGAACTCAGAGACCCAGGAGAGGTGTCAGCTATCCTTACAGGCTGGTGAAAAGAATAAAAGCCTGACACTTTTGGTGGGCAAGCTGTGGGTTGCCCATGCCTAACCTACAGAAAGTGTGGCGGGACTGAAAGTTAATTTGACTTCAAGGAGGATGGAGTGGAAGCAGAGGAAGTATGCACATGCTGGTACGCAGGCACTCATGGTAATCCAAGCCACTAGGACCCCAGAAGACTCTTCATTTAGTCTGAGCCGTAGGCACAGCACAGAATGGGGGAAGTTTGACCTTCCGCTCAGTGAGCCGTGGCTCACAGTCCATCAGCAGTGCTGCGCAGCATGCTTTAATTGAGGCAACACAAGGACACAATGTATCTATGCAGAGCGAGCTCACCAGGGAAAATGAAATCTTCAGGCCAACATCGATGTTTCTTTTTAAGTGGGAAAAGAGTGCAAGCTTTGCAAGAGTCCCAACAGATGGATAGCACTTTGAGCAAATTCAAATTTTGGATTAGGCCAAAATCCACATTTATGCATCAAGAAAATAAGATGGATGAGTGGATGGTAGGGGGATGGATGGGTCCGTATTTAGTGATAAAACAAATGCGTCAAACATTGGTGGTAAAATCTAGGTGACAGGGATAAGGATGTTCACTGTAAAAATAGTTCAAGTTTGCTGTGTGTTTCAAAATTTTCATAATAGACCACTGGGGGGAAAAATGATAATCTTCCTCAGGAAAAAAATCCACATTTGCAAAACTGATCATCTAGGGCATGGTAATTTTTATGGAAAAGGGTTTACCTGATTCATTTTTAAACAAGTCCATCCCTTCTGAGGAGTGCAGTACAATAACGAAGTGGCTGTAACCCTTGGTGAAATTGGATTAGCAGACTCTTCATTCCCAGGGAAAGAGGGAATGTGAAATACAGAGATTTCCAAAATTTCGGAGAAAATGCAACCAGGTTATAATAGTTTTTAATACAATGTCCCAAAAACCATCAAGAAAGAAAATATTCCTTCTGCTTTCTTTTTTTCTTCTTTTTTGACCGCACCATGCGGCATGTGGGATCTTAATTCCCAGACCAGAGATCGAACCTGTGACCCCTGCAGTGGAAGCGTGGAGTCTTAACCACTGGACCGCCGGGAAATTCCCCCTTCTGCTTTTTTTTTTTTTTTTTTCCGGTATGCGGGCCTCTCACTGTTGTGGCCTCTCCTGTTGCGGAGCACAGGCTCCGGACGCGCAGGCTCAGCAGCCATGGCTCACGGGCCCAGCCGCTCCGCGGCATGTGGGATCTTCCCGGACCGGGGCATGAACCCGTGTCCCCTGCATCGGCAGAGAGACTCTCAACCACTGCGCCACCAGGGAAGCCCCCCCCTTCTGCTTTAAATGTCTGTTAAATTCTGCACGCACGCATGTGTGTGTGAGTGTGTGTGTGTGCGTGTGCGTGTGTGTCTCACATGCTCTTCTGTGGAAATTAGCATGATTTCTTTAACAAAAAGTGGACTAATACAAATCTGCACATTAAAGTGGGCTGAAAAGAGATCTTGTGAGCAGAATTTCCTTTCGGGGGGGGGGACAAGAGCGAGAGACTTAAAAATGCAAAAAAATTAGGTGAGGAGACACCTTCTGAATGTAGCTTCACTCTGCTGGGATCCATCTGCATAAGTGAATGTCTTATTCTTGCTGCTTCTGCTCGAAGTCAGAAGACAAGAGCAGTGTCATCTGGGTTCTCCCGCTGCTGCTTGGAATAATGACACTGCGGTATGACAGACCCCCCATGGGCCATCCCACTGGATTTGCTCCTCTCCATACAGCCCATTTCACAGATGAGGAGGTAGAGGCTCAGAGTCAGAGAGGTCACACAGCCAGTCAAGGGGAGAGTGGAGCCACAAACTCGCATCGCCTGGCACTGGACCGCTGTGTCTATGGAGCCTGGACCAGGGTGTCTTGATTACTTCCTGCGGGTCCTCTGACTAAGCATGAGATGTCCAGCTATTCCACCACTGGTGTCAGCTATGACAAGACAGCTCTCCTTCACAGAGCTGAAGCCTTTGGGGGTATTCACTTTTCTGCCTGACTCTTATTCTTGGACTAAATTAATCCTGGAAAGGGCTTCTCTCCATTGCTCTAAGTAGTAAGAACCTTGACCTCTGCCTTTACTAGCCTGTTGCCTATCTGGCAGGGGCAAGACCATGGTACTGCTAAACGGCTGGGAACTGTGTGTGTTCTAGGACTTTCAACTACTAGAAGGCCAGAAGAGGCCCTTTTTAAAGAGGCCAGGCTCTGATAATCAGTACCCAGTGCACTGAGAATGTCTTTGTGGGATGGAGCTTTGCTTTTCCTTATAGGATTTGCTAAGCAAAGGAAAGGATGTGGTACTGTCAGAAGTGATCTAGTTATTGAACTAGGACACCTGTTCCCTATGTTTTTATACTCGGCATCATGGGAAAGATACTCCTCTTTCTAGCCCTGAACACAGGGAAACAAATGTATTGTGAATGTCCAAATGGCAGGGAAAATCCTGCCTATTTATCCAAAGGGATGTTTGGAGAAGAGTGATGAGAGTCGGCTTTGTTTCCCCCACTGCCTCTACCCCGCAATCCCCTTGGTTGATTTCATAAAGGAAAAGAGGAAGGAGAAAATCTGTCAGGATTTCTCAAATGACAAACAAACACGGCCATACTGATAGAAATACACTTTTTTCTATTAAGAAATCCGGTCATGGTAACAATTATATTTTTGAATTTATCATCATGTTTATAAAACGATACTCAAGGAAAGATTATAAGAAGAGATTTGTGGAAGGAATTCCTTCAGCCCAGTTCTCTTTAGGAATGCTTCGATAAGCAACATTAGCCGTATTGCTGATGTTTTTCTGTTGAACTTTGACAGGAAGATTTTATAATTACTGCAAATTGAAGGAGAAGGTCATCTTCTATTTTCCAATTTGTGGTATTAGTGCTTTCTATTTATTAAGTTCTCCATGCCACCTAGTGTTTCTCTGAAGAAATACCAGATTCTTTTTTTTTTTTTTTTTTTTTTTGCAGTATGTGGGCCTCTCACTGTTGTGGCCTCTCCCGTTGCAGAGCACAGGCTCCGGACGTGCAGCCCCAGCAGCCATGGCTCACGGGCACAGCCGCTCCGCGGCATGTGGGATCCTCCCAGACCGGGGCACGATCCCGTGTCCTCTGCATCAGCAGGCGGACTCTCAACCACTGCGCCACCAGGGAAGCCCGAAATACCAGATTCTTAGGAAATAGCCCCAGTCCTGTGCAGGACTTCAAGTTCAGGTTGTCACTCGGTTACACCTGTATACACAGACATGCTATGTGTGATATCAAAATTGGACGAAAAGATTGCAATAATCTTCATCATTTCACAAGTAAACATCGATACAACTGACTAAACTCTTCTTCCTGAACAAAACATCGGCTTTTTGCTTCTATAGGATACACTGACATCAAAGGTTCCTAGAATGGTCATGGTGGAAGACTTTCTAGAACTTTTGTCTACATCTGATCCACCGCTGTACCAGAAAACCCTTGTCTACGGTGCAGTGTTTCACAGGAACTTCTCTGGGACTTTAACTCTGCTCTTTATTTATTTTTTTCTTTTAAAGTATTTAACTACGTGGCAAGAAAGCCAGGAGGGGACTGAAAGCCGTCCCGAACCCCTGTGTTTGCCTGTGTGTGGCGGCAGCGTGCCCAGGAACAGTGGGCAGAGAGGGCTGAGACAGGGCCTGCTCTAGCTCTGGCAGCTGCTGGCCTAGCAGCAGGATCCAGGCCTTGTGGCTCACAGAGTTCTAGCTGGAGGGCTTGATTGAATTCCTCCTCCTTTCCTATCCCCGTCCAAAAAATCAAACTCTAACAAACAACGTCTATGATGCTGGCAACAACAAGGTTGTCCTTTTTGAAAATCTGTGTTCTATCATTTGCCTTTGGTGATTACCAAGGCCTTCAAAATGCTACCAAAAGCTGAGTGAGGACGTGAGGGGGTGGGGTTGAGGAACAGAGCCAGAGGAACTCAGACCAGGTTTCCAAAGGGACCCTGGCAACCCTGCGGAGGCCCTGCTCTGGGTTTACGGAAAGTAGTGGTTGTCATAATTCTAGCAAACACATGTCCTATGTTTTATACAACAGCCCCTATTTCAAATATTTCGCCTGGTCATTGATGTAAGCACACTTGGCCTTGGTCACACTGTGTGTCCTGATTTTTTTTTTTTTGAGAGGAGTGCTTGGAAATATGCTCACCCTCTCTTTAGGGCTGAGGTCTCATAAATGGTCCTGTTTCTGCCACCCTTTGGCAAATTTCCTCACAGTTGTCAGGGCCTGAAGGGCCACAGGTTGCTGAGAGGGTCGGGGCCTGGGAAATCAGCAGGAGAGGCACAAAGAGTTGGCAATGTTGAACTAGACATTTGGAGTCTATAAAACACATTCGCTTTGGGCTAGTAAACATGAAGTGGATGGTAATTTGTTTTGGGGGTTTTTGTCCCCCTCATTTGCCAATCCGGGCAGTCTACAAATCTTACTGCAACAGACAAAATACCATTAGCATGACCTTATCCAAACCCATTTGCTGAGAGCCAGGGAGCCAACAGTCAGAAGTGTCTCCCCACGAGGCCCAGAGGATCTCACCAGGAGGTGAGAGCTCCATTTGACAAACTCCACAGGCACTAGAGGTTCTGTCAGCTCTGCAGAGAAAGGCCAACATTCCTGCTGACCACGCAACATCGTCCATGTCCTTAACAGGAACTTTGTCACCATAACATGGAGGCCTCAGTTTGGTTCGAGGCCCTGCAAATGGGGGACCGAAGGCCAGCTCGAGGAGGGGAGATAGTGCTGGCAAAGTGGGGGGAAAGCCAAAGAAAGAGAAAGGAGAAGGGGAGGAAGGGCACACAGGGCACCAAAGCAAGAGGTCAGAACTGAGGGAACCTTCCAACCAAAGCCTCAGGGTCAGGGCGGGCGTAGGCAAGATGGGGAAGGAGGCCAGTGTCGGCCAGGCCTCCCAGGCCTTGAAGCCACACCCACCAAGCCTCTCCAGCCCAACTGAAGGAAAAAGATAAATGAGTCTGTTTTAGCACAGGGAGCGCTGCTCAATGTTCTGTAATAAACTAAATGGGAACAGAATTTGAAAAAGAATAGATACGTGTATTGGGTTGGCCAAAAAGTTCATTTGGGCGTTTCCCATTAAGATGTTACGGAAAAACCCAAACAAACTTTTTGGCCAACCCAATATGTGTATAACTGAATCACTTTGCTGTACACCTGAAACTAACACAATATTGTTAATCAACTATGCTCCAATCTAAAATAAAAATTTAAAAAAATATATAAACGAGTCTGCTCCTACTTTAGTCTAATTTCTTTGAGCTCCATCATCACCACCTGCTGTCTCACTCTCTCTCTTTCTCTCCTTGAGAATCTCTTTCCTGCCCTTCTTCCTGCGCTCTCATCTCATTAGCATTCTCCCCCCTATGCCATGCATCTCTTCCTTTCTTTCTTCCTTGCCCATCTGGCAGTTCCCCCCAGTACTTTCTGATCCACAGAGTTTCCAGCAGCCACTTCCTTATTTCCCCGGGATCAGGTGTGCCAGGACCCCTGACCTCACAGCTGCTCCTGGAAACAGGACACACTTCCTTCCCTTGGCCCTACCTGTCCCGTGGCCGCCATGCCCTGGGCAGCAAGGCCTCCCCTGAAGAGAGCTTGACCTGCTGCGTATAGGTGGCTCCGGCAGGACTCAGTCTTCTGAGTCTCACTGTCGTCTCGGGGGTTCGGGCCTCCCACTTGGGTAGGGCCAAGGTTTGCTGCTCCACAGCCCAGGGCATTTGGCTCCCCTTCTGAAATTTCACAGTGTAGGAGCCGTGGCCTACGTGGAATGCGGGTCCTGCTGAGGGCCCCCGCCATGGGATGCCTACTGTAGCCTAATTGACATCAAAATAACAAGCAGAACATTCCCAACTGTTTAAAAAAATATATTGCAAAGATGAAAAACCTCTGAGAAACTATTTCTGAAACGTCCATTCCCTGTGCTTACCTTCTGTGGCAGAGGTGGAGGATAGAGATCCTTCTGGGTTTTCTGCTCCATTGTGTTGATAAAATGGTTTCATTAAATGTTACCGTAGATGCATCTGGAGTGAAGAGAACCAGATCTAACTCTGTAGCCATCTCTTATTACTACAGAACATTCAGGGGAAAGATTCACTGAAAGTAGATTTTCACACCATCAGGATCACATGAGTCCAAAATGGAAAAATTTGAAATAGTCCAAACTTTGACCACTAGAGTCACTGACCTATTCTGTGCGAATCTGGAGTGAAGCCTGGTCCTCCAGAATCAAGAAAGGGGGCAATTAGATGAGAGGCTTGTTTGGGTCCAAGGGTCCAGCTGACTGTGCTTGTACAGTCTCTAAAGGGTAGGGAAGTGCCACTGAATGTTCAGCAGCCCCATTCAGGACAGTGTCCAGCTGGGTGAGGGGGCGGGGATACAGGGAGTTGGGGGATGAGGAAGGTAGGGGGGACGTCCCCAGCAGCTGCACTTTGCAACTGGGGAATAAAGCTCCAAGGCTTTGATCTTTCCTTCTCGTCCCTTCGTGTTTAATCTGGTGTTTCGAGTTTCCTTCTTCATTGCATATTTGACAAACCCAACTACTTCAGAATCTAGGAGATCTTGTAAATAGCGTACTATATTTCCTTCTCCAAACCCAAGAGGCCTGGGCCCATTTGACCTCTGTGGTTTGCACAAAATCACCATGGGTCCAAGAGGACTATCTACAGTTGCAAGAGTTGTAGCATCATTAAATTCCATGCTGAAGGGAGCAGCTGAATTCATCTAATCCTTTTCTAGATGACTCAACGGCTGTCCAGGGAGGTTGGGAGGCATGTGACATGTCACAGGCTGAGACCCAGGACTTGTAATTCCCAATCCTGGTTTTTTAAAGGCATCATCCTTCAAGTGGTTTGAATCCATGCTTGATTATTGGGAAGTACATGTAAAGGGCCATTCTCGTGCAATGAACTTTCAGAGAATATATCTATCTCCATGGACATGGAACTTCCATTTAGGATCCAAAGAGAAATACAGGGATCCCCTGTCAGGTTAGCGATTCATGAAAACCCGGCCAAATCCCCATGAGTGCTGTTACACGAAATCTTAACAAGTGAGTCTCATCTCTGGCCAAAAGTTCCTACTGTCACTCTTCTAGGGGTAAAGCCACAGGATATTCTCTGGCTTGGCCACCCAAAGTCTGTAGCCACTACTATGAGCACAGCACTAAAAAGGCAATGGTGGGGACTTCCTTGGTGATGCAGTAGTTAAGAATCTGCCTGCCGATGCAGGGGACACGGGTTCGAACCCTGGTTCAGGAAGATCCCACATGCTGCAGAGCAACTAAGCCCGTGCACCACAATTACTCCTCCCTCTTGCCTCTCCCTCCCACCCCCCCATCCCACCCCTCTAGGTGGTCACAAAGCACCGAACCAATCTCCCTGTGCTATGCAGCTGCTTCCCACTAGGTGTCTATTTTACATTTGGTAGTGTATATATGTCCATGCCCAAGTGGTTCATTTCTGAGGTCAGTGACCATGTCTTGTTGTCAGGGTCCTCTGTGAGTGGTAGGGGACAGCCATGGAGCGTGTCACTACTGACCCATATGGTGTCTCCACCAGAGTTTCCTCAAGTACCAGGAAGAAAACGTAAATGGTTACAGTTGATGGACATCCATTTTTCTCTAAGGTGTTTAAGAAATAGATGATTTAAAGGAGTTTAGGCATGGCAGGCTACATCATGCCCACTCCAAAGATGCCCACAGCCTAACCCCCAGAGCCTGTTATCCTACAGCGCAAAAGGGACTTTGCAGATGTAATGAAGTTAAGGATCACAACTGAGGTGGAGAGATGATTCTAGATCATCCAGGTGAACCCATCGTCATTACAAAGACCTTACGAAAGAGAGGCAGGAGGCTCAGAGTCAGAGAAGAAGATATGACAATGGAAGCAGAGGTCAGAGAGAGATTTGAAAATGCTGGGATTTTGGCTTTGAAGGTGGAGGAAGGCATCATCCACTAAGACATGCCGGCAGCCTCTAGAAACTGGAAAAGGGAAGGAAACCGATTTTCTGGTAAAGTCTCCCAAAGGAACACAGCCTTGCCGATTCCTTGATTTTAGGAATTCTGTCCTCCAGAACTTTAGGATCATAAATCTGTGTTGTTTCAAGCCACTGCCTTTGTGGTAAGTTGTTGACAGTAACATTAGGAAATTAATAAAGTAGGTATCTCTCATGAGTAGGCTGGAATGCCCTCCAACAGGTCCTGTTCGTTTCTTTCTAAGAAGTAAGTTAATAGATCATTGCCATGATTTTACTCCTCCAAACAGGAATCTCAGAGGTGGTGGACAGAGGTGCATGCTGTTTTGATAGGAAGTATCATCTGATGTCTCTCGTTCCACTTGGAACTCAGGACCTTCTTTCAGCATTCTCAGTGAAGGTGCTTTCCCCCAGCCTCTCGTGTACTCTTCCTCAAAAAGCATAGCAAGTCAGGGACTTCCCTGGAGGCCCAGTGGTTAAGACTCCGTGATTCCACTGCAGGGGGCATGGGTTTGATCCCTGGTCGGCGAAGTAAGATCCTGCAAGCTGCGAGGCCAAAAAGGATAGCAAGTCATATCCTTCTCTGATTCTCCTCCTCAAAATCATTCAGTGGTTCCCCATCACCCAAGGGATAAAAGTTCAACTCTTCGGCATTCCATTCAAGCATCTGGCCCTAAATTGCCTTTCTGGACTCACCTTTCAGTGTTTCAAGCCTCCCCACATCCTAGGTTCCAGTCACATGGAGCTTCCTGCTCTCCCCTGGCCTTGCTCTAGTCACATTGTCCCATGTCCCTGCCTTGTTGCTGAGGCACTGGGTCCCCCTGTAGATTACCAGCACCCCGCTTGAACCCCTTTGCATTCCACCTCACTAGATGTTTATACATTTGTCTGCCACCCGGGAGCATAAACACGATGAGGAGAGGAACAACGAATAAATAAATTTATAATAAGTAAATAAGTAAATTTCTTGAAGATCTCTTCTCTCTCACCTCTGCCCCCCAACCATGTCCCCTACACCACACACACAGAACCATACATATAGTGGTGACTCAATAACTGCCGAAAGAAGGAAGTGTGTATTGGGGTCAAACATGACAGAGCTGCAATGGACCAGTTTCCATATTTATCAAATGCTCTTTCCACTCTGCGAAGGAGAAAAGGTGATAGGAGCCAGGATTAGGGGCTGGAGAGGTCTGGGTTCAAATACGGGCTGTGACACATACTAGCTGTGTGACTCTGGGCTGGGTACTGAATATCCCTGTGCGGCAGTTTCCTCATTTATAAACTGGGAAGAATAACAATGATATGTACCTTCTTCCATAGGACTATGGTTAGTGTAAAGATGAAATATGTTCAAAACCCTTACAACAGTAACTGGCATGAAGGAAGCAGCATATATGTCAGATGTTATTGGTAGGATGATGATTATGATGATGATGATGATTGTATTTTTAAAAATTTTTACTGGAGTATAGTTGATTTACAATGTTATGTTAGTTTCAGGTGTACAGCAAAGTGAATCAGTTATACATATACATATATCCACTCTTTTTTTTTTTAGATCCTTTTCCCATATAGGCCATTACACAGTATTGAGTAGAGTTCCCTGTGCTATACAGTAGGTTCTTATTAGTTACCTATTTTATATATAGTCGTGTGTATATGTCAACCCCAATCTTCCAATTTATCCCTCCCCCCTCTTATCCCCTGGTAACCATAAGGTTGCTTTCTACATCCGTGACTCTACTTCTGTTTTGTAAATAAGTTCATTTGTACCCCTTTTATTAGATTTCACATATAAGTGATATCATATGATATTTGATGATTGTATTATTAACAGTATTTTTACTGGATTAGCCTTTTCAGCATGGGCTAGTCCCTTCACCTCCTGGTGGCCTGCCTCAGTTTCCTCATCTCACCATGATAACAGCCCATACTTGTTTGGTTACCTTGAAGGTCACACTTTATTTAATCATGTGAAAAAATGACTTTTTTAAAAAAGGTGTGTCAATGGAAAGTACTAGGCAAAGGTTAGGCAGCCCCCGTCTAGTTCTGATGTTACTTTACCGCGTGCCTCTCACCAGCACACACCCCCCTGCCACCAAAATGGAATCCCCTCAAGTTAATGAAAATTAATCCTAACGATAATTTTTAAATTAAAAAAAATCATTTTCTAAATAATAGTAATTTCTAAATCTTTTCCTTACACTGTAAACCACAGTGGAATTATCCTTATAAGAATACCCATTCTGTGAACAGCCCAAGGGCCTTTTTTTTCTTTTTGGTTTTTCTTTTTAACATGAGATCTGACATCAGTCTCAAAAGTGAGACAGGGTGGGAACTTTGTCAAGTTCAAGTCATCTCTGCAGCACCGCTGCTTTGCTCTGTTTTTAATGAGCTGACGTCCTCCTTTTGAGACCGAGTGAAGTGAACTTGGATCAGACCCTTAGTCTTGAAACAATGTGTCCTACCTTTGTTGAAGCCCAAAGAGCTTTTCTGTGCAAAGGCCAGTGTGTCTGAACAAATGGCATTCCGCGCATTTTCGCGGGCCTCGGCTCCAGCCTCAGCGGGATTCCACTGCATTCTTGGCAGTCGGGCTCCTCTGCTCTGGCAGGGGGTCAGCCCGGGGCCAATGGGGTCAAGGAACCTCCACAGGCTGCTTGGGCTCCTGTGTGCACGACTGACAGCTTGAGGCTGCGCTGGGGACGGAGAGGGTCAGTCTCATTGCTAGTTCCTGTCTGTCAGGAGGGGATGCGTGTGGGAAGGGACTGGGAGGGCTCCCCTTCCTTAGGAAGCCCTTGCAAGCGGCCCGAGCTGTGGGAAACACACTGAGAGAAGGTTAAGGCCACCGTGGTCCCAGTCCCAGCTGGCCCTCCTAATAAGTGTCCCAGGCCCATCAAAAGGCCCCATGCAGGAAGGAAATACTACGAGCAGTGCTTATGTTTGGGGAGAGGGATCGTGGGTGAGTTTCCTTCTGCTCTTTACCGTCACTGGATTTTTTCATTTATTGGAACAATGACTATGCAGTCTCCTGGAAAAGCATTGATCCACTCCACCCTGAAAGACTGCAGCCCTAGCGTGTAAAATTTCCCACAGTCGAAATGAGGATAAGGCGCCGATGTCCAGAAGGCCTCTTTGAAAATACGGGGGTGTGTGTGGAGTGAGCCAGGCTGGGGATGGAGGTTTCGCACGTGAACCCATTAGCACCCATGAACTTCTGACCTGGGGGTGGAGCATCTCCCTTGCTAGTCTGGAAGCCTGGACCCGGGGGCAGCCGGCCACAGGAGAGAACATTTTCGTTTGTGTGAGGCTAGGAAGGCAGTCTGGAAAGCAAAATGCAAAGCATGTGAGCTAATACTTTGTGTGTGTCTGTGTGTGTGTGTGCGTCCATCTGTCTGTCTGCTGCCTCCCCAAGTAAGAGGACAGTCACACCCTAAAGGAAGAGAAGAGTAAACATCTGGGATAAGAATACAAAGTTTTGCGGGAAAATTTAGGAAGCAGACCAGAAAGTGTAACTTCCAGGCCTGGCCCTATTTCCTCATTTATAAAATGAGCAGGTGAGGCCTGCACAGTCCGGTAAAATTGCCACTGGTGACGCGTGGCTATTGAACACTGGGGAGGTGGCTGGTCTTTACTGAGTTGTGTGGTTAGTGGAAAACACACACCAGGTTTCGGAGACTTAGAATGAAAAAAAAAGGATGTAAACTATCTCGCTAATTTTTTAAATATTGATTACAGGTTGAGATGATAATATTTGGGGTATATCAGGTTAAAGCAAATCTATTGCCAGAATCAGGTTCACCTGTTCCTTTTTTCTTTTGAATGTGGCTACTAGAAATTTGAAATTACCCATGTGGCGCATATTCTATTTCTCTTGGGCAGCACCGGCTTGCATAGTCATAAGTCTTAGAGCCCCTTAAAATGTCCCACAGAAATATCACTCAATACAAGTCCCACCGAAGTGGGGGGTGGGGGGCAGGCTGCTTCAGAGCATAATCTGAAGCAGGCTGCCATAAGCAGGGGGTTTCTTTGAAATCTCATGTTTTCAGTCTATAAATGCTTATGTGCTTGTTTGAATATAAAAATAACAGGTCTAAAAGGAAAAAAAAAGAATTCTCTCCCTGTCTCCACTTTCTAATCGCTATCTTTAAGTAAGAAGACATACGTTTTCTCTGGTGGCTTCAAGTCCCACCCCATCGACAGCACACTGTCCTGGAGCCCTAGGGGTCTGCGGACCTCAGTTTGGGAAGCACGGGTGGTGATGTCTAAAAGGGCCCGGCCATCTTTCAGTTTCTATAGGAGGCTCCTGAGTTCCTAATTGCCACATGGCCCTTTTGTTCTGAGGTTCTCACCTTTGCTCCCCACCCCTTAGAGTTCCCGAGGCCCTGGTAGTGGATTGGGCCAAGTAGAAAGGACAGAAACAGCCTTTCTTTCTCTTTTGTAGCCCCAGAGAACTATGCACACAGGTGCCCCATAAATACTTGGCGTATTGAATGGTTCAGTAACCAGAACTGGGGGCTGGCCTGCCCCCTGCAGCCCGGCAGCCTGCAGCAGCTAGCAGTGTAAAAAGGTCTTTCAAAATGGTCCTGCTTTGAAAATTCACTAGGGAAGAAAGCCTCCTCTAATCCTTCAAGGGAAGCGGATGGGGGTAGAAAACAAATGATAAATAAGCAAGCAAGGTAAGAAATCAGTCTGGAACCAGCACAATTCAGAAAATCATGGGATGCTCCATCACATAACTAGACGGTAACCCTTATCGAAATTACACCTCCATCAATGGAGTAAGTCGGGATGGATTGCTTATGAGCAAATTTCACATTTTCTCTCTCCTCACCCCGGATGAGGTCTCCAATGAACTTGGCTGCCTCTTTTTTTTTTTTTTAACATCTTTATTGGAGTATAATTGCTTTACAGCGGTGTGTTAGTTTCTGCTTTATAACAAAGTGAATCAGCTATACATATACATATGTCCCCACATCGCTTCCCTCTTGCATCTCCCTCCCTCCCACTCCCCCATCCCACCCCTCTAGGTGGTCACAAAGCACCGAGCTGATCTCCCTGTGCTTTGCGGCTGCTTCCCACTAGCTATCTATGTTACGTTTGGTAGTGTAGATATGTCCATGCCACTCTCTCACTTTGTCCCAGCTTACCCTTCCCCGTCCCCGTGTGCTCAAGTCCATTGTCTAGTATTGGCTGCCTCTTGTTGACACCTTTTTCCACCTTAATATTCCCTCTTAGACTAACAATTCTAACTGCCAACAGTGTCCAGCTCTGAGCCACTCACCAGGCTGCAGCCTTTGCAAGCCTCGGGGCAGAGGGATCCCACAACACAACACATCCTGGAACAGAACCCTTGGAAGTTACAAACATTTCCATCTGGTTGATTTGATAAATGGCCTTGAATAAACCTCCAATCCTTGAATAAGCCTCCGCGTGGGCTGCAGTTAAACCACCATCACTGAAGGGTGGCTTTATTCCCTAGAGGAGAGTGCCCAGATCACTGGCCCTCCCCCCAGCTCTCAGGCCATGAATAAACAGGAGCTGGGAGCTGGGGCCTGGTTGGGGGGTGAGGTGGGGGAGGAATTGAAGTTGTTTCCAGCCCTCCATTCAGGCCTTTGTGGTCCTCACTTTTCCTTGAGAGTTCCTTTGCTTGGAGACCCAGGGAGCTGCTTCTGGGTACAGAGTCGGACTTACCTTCAGGCTCACATAAGGAAACCTGTGTGAGCATGCTCCGTAGGTCAGAAAGAACCCGCTCAGCTCTTCAGCAGTTCTGGAAACTCTGAAGGGCCGCCCTTTGGTTTAATGAGCTCTAGACAGCTCACACCACCCAGGTAGGTGGGCCTTTGACCTTCACTCAGCTGGCTCCCTGGGGGGAGACAAACTGAAATGCTTCTGGGTCAATATGGCCCCTTTCCTGTGAACATAAAGCAAACTGGAAACTCACAAGAAAACCCAAGTCACATGAGTGCACAACCATTGGACAAAAGCAGTGGTCTTTCTCCTGTGGTCAAGGAGGACGTCTGCTGGTGTAACGCAGGAAGTGTCATGGTGTTTGTGGCACTGAAATAAGTCCCACAGATTGATCTAGGGCTAAGCTCGGTCACATTTCTGGGAAATGAAGTGCTTCTTCTCTAATCACAGAATATGTGAAGTGGAAGGGCTTTTCGCTAGCAATAAGCCCAGTTCCTTCTTTGTAGGTGTGAAGAAACAGAAGCCCAGAGGAGGAGCAATAATTTGCCTAGCTATCTCCCAGCAAGTTAGTGGCACAGGCGGGATGTGAATTCAGCTCTCCGAGCTCAGCAAACACATCAGAGCACTTACCGTATGCCTCGCGTGGCCCCTAGGCACTTGGAAGACACTGAATAAGGTAGATGTGGTCTCTGCTCGCTCGAAGCTTCGCATCTATTTTTTACAGCTTTGAAATGGAGCATAATTCCAATCAAGCCTGGCAGAATCTTCAGAGCCCTGTTTCCACCAGCAGGTGGGAACTAAAATTAGTCCCACTACCCCGTGGCTTGGGCTAGTCCCTGAGCACAGACGAGCTTGTCAAGCTGTAGCCTTCCCCTTCAACTTGCCACCGTTCATCCATCAACAAATATTTCTCTCTTTTAAGAAACATTTGATTTATATTTTCTTTTCTTTTTGGCCTTGCCGCCCGGCTTGTAGGATCTTAGTTCCCCAACCAGGGATCGAACCCGAGCCCTCAGCAGTGAAAGCACTGAGTCCTAACCACTGGACTGCTAGGGAATTCCCTTAAAAACATTTTAAAACAATTTATTTGTTCAAATCAGAATCAACCTCCAATTCATTCATTGCAATTAATCGATACATTTCTTAAGCCTTTTAAAATCTCTCAGGTCCCCCTTTCCTCTCTCTCTCTCTCCTTTTTTCCTTTAGCGTTTGTCTTTTCCAGTTTCCCACAGTCTGGATTTTACTCATGGAAACATACTGCTTTGTTCCCTAGATTTCCTGTCAATTGGAAGTTAGAATTAGAAGCTTGATCAGGTTCAGGTTCGATTCTTTTGGCCTATTCCTTCATAAATGGTGGCGTGTAGGTCATCAGGAAGCACGCATTGTCTGCTTGTCACTCTTCTCATGATGTTAATGTGACCGATGATCAAGGCCTGGACTCATTGATTTATTAGTGGATGCAAAATCCTGACACCCCCATTCTGTCAGTCTCTCTTCATTTATTAGGTGGAATGCTTGCAGTAAAATGAATCTTCGCCTCATAATATATTTGGTTCCCCTGGGGTATGGTTTACATAGGAAAGGAAGATAAATGCTTGATTCTTTCTTTCTATTCACCACTTTTCAGATGATTTAGTTACCTAACATCCTCAAAGGGAACCAACGAATTTATTAATTTTTTGTTCTTGTTTTGTTCTTTAAACTACATTATGATACTATGTATTGTCATGGATTGAAACGAAAAATTCTTGATCTCCTACTCCATGTCAGGCATTGTTCTAGGCATTGTTCTGGAATAAGTGCCTGAACAAGACAGACCTGGGCCCCTCCCTTGTGGAGTTGACCATCCAGGGCTTGCTCTATGACACGCTTTCCCACTCTGCTCCTTTAACAGGGGATATTGCACCAGATGCTAACATATGACCATCCCTGTGCAGGGCAAAGGAAATGAGCTGAGAATTGCGTCGTCATGGGGTTTTCCTCAGTCCCTTCTCAGCATAATCCCTGCCCTCAAAGGCTCAACTTTTGTCACATCTCCTCGCTAATCTGTCCTGGCTGTTCATCTGAAACAGGTTTTATGGAGAAAATTATTAAACAAGAACAATCTACGCCATGTGATTTCCTTCCCCTTCTGGATCTCCCAGAAATAGCCTCTGTTGCCAGTCTCTGTCCCACTCAAGCAGGTAGAAGGTTAGGCTTTTTCTAGAATGCTGTGGTCCAGGCATCTATGACCAGACCCCATCCCATCGCCTGCACCCCTCCCAGAGTGGATGGGGCCCTGCCGTGCATCTGTGAGGGAGCGTCTCTGCCGAGGGGCAAAAACCCAAGTTGCCAGTACAAGACGCTCAGCCACCCAAAGCCATTGAGAGGAGCTGTTCGTCTCTCTAGTATGCCTGGCTGCGGTGAACAGATGATCTTTTAATTATTTATTTTGGTCCCATACACGCTTAGAACTTCGCTGCAAGGTCAAAGCAACAGCCCACACAAAAGTTGGCTAAACATGTAAGAGATGGAAAATGTTGATGGTGGCAGCTAAATATAGACACACATATGGGTGGATTCCGGAAACTGCAAAGCAGTGAGCCTGACATTGAGCCCCAGCAATATTCTGGACCACATTCTCAAACAGGTGGCTTTTGCATATTTAGAAAAGAATGTGGATCCCACACACTATTGGGCTTGAAAATGTTAAAGAGGAAACCTCTGAGCAGCTCCAGTCAAAGAGCGATGTTTGATGACGGGAAGCAGGAAGGCCATAGTGCTCCTGCTTCTATAACAACACCTGCAGGAGGTGTTAAATACAGGACATCACGAAGATCACGGAAAGTACTGAGAATGACTGAACCTACAGCATAGGTTATATTTTGCAACAGTGTTCTCAAACAAAAATAAAACAAACCAACAACCTAGAATAGCTTAGAGTGGGTTTCTGATGCTGACTTTTTGGGTTTTTTAACGTCTTTATTGGAGTATAACTGCTTTACAATGGTGTGTTAGTTGCTGCTGTATAACAAAGTGAATCAGCTATACGTATACATATATCCCCATATCCCCTCCCTCTTGCGTCTCCCTCCCACCCTCCCTATCCCAGCCCTCTAGGTGGTCACAAAGCACCGAGCTGATCTCCCTGTGCTATGTGGCTGCTTCCCACTAGCTATCTACTTTACATCTGGTAGTGTAGATATGTCCACGCCACCCTCTCACTTCATCCCAGCTTACCCTCCGCCTCCCCGTGTCCTCGAGTCCATTCAAAAATATGGAACGCTTCACGAATTTGGGTGTCATCCTTGCACAGGGGCCATACTAATCTTCTCTATATCATTCCAATTTTAGTATATTGGAAGCCAGCACCTAATGCTGACTTTTAATTCCTTCCTCACTTACAAAACAGTGAAGGCCCTGCTCCAGATTTTCTGGTCCAATAAGTACTCTTCCTTACCTGCACGTTCTAAGCTCTGCTGATCCTCTGTGTGTTCTAAACTGTATTGTCTTCCATGATAGTCTCATCAACAAAATGGTGAAATGTGGGCTGGATGATAACATTAAGGAGGTTTGCACCTGGTACATTACCTCTATGCAGGGAATCGATCGATGGTGACATCGGGCTGCAGGGAAGAGTGGGACCCTCCAGCCCTGTGCGATGTACATTCTTTGACAAGGAAAGATCAAGTAAAGAGAATCCCTTGATCATATTTGTTTATGAGCCCAAGCTGACAGGGCTAGCGTGTACAATTCTATATATGTAAATACACACAAACTCCTAACCCAAACCCATTAAGAGCTGGAAAAATTGACCTGTTCACATTCCTGCTCTGAAGGGGACTCCCTGCTGGTTGAAGATCCCTCGCTCTTATCTGCTTGATCTCTCCCCCAAAGAAAGAGAGGAGCACACACTTCTATAGCCCCTCTGTTCTCCCTCCAGGTAAGCCCTGGGAGAAAACAATAGCGGATCAGTATCCATTTCATTCAAAGATCCTGGGAAAATGAAATTCTTCATAGAGATCATTTCATGTTAAAGCTCTCCATACCATACTCACTTGAGGTCTGAAGGAAGTCGGTGTAACAAAATACAATTTGAGCACAAATCTCAACATTCTTACTATAATTGTTTGCTCGACAACAAGGCGTTGCTGTTAGGAAATTGGTTAGGTCAATCCTGTCGTTGACAAATCCATTACTGAGAAGATAGGCCAAGGAGGACAAAGGAAGAGTGAATTCGAAATGCTGGCTCCGCTCAAACAGCCTCACCTTCAGCTGCCCCCCAGCCTGAATGGCCCAGGTTTACACAACTTAGATATTACATCCCTCCTCTGTTGTAGAAGCTACTTCAATGACTTTGATAAATCTCCTTGAAGCTTTGGCCCACGCAGCACTTGTCAAAGAAGATTCAAACAATTCCTTCACTTGACTTTCGCAAACTAGCCCATGAAAAATGCCCAAGGAGCGTTGCCCGACGTTTGGTTGCAACTTCTTTCTAAGAAAGCAGCAAACTTTATGAATATGTTGGTTGGAACTCACTCACTTTTCTTTTAGTAACTTAGGTCATTCGGACTAGGAAAGTCCTTGGGCTGAGGACACAGGAACACACAGATTCTCCTCGTCTCTCTCTCCCCAATGGAACTCTTTATTAAACAGGTGGTTATGTTTTTATTCCAGTATCTTATCAGCACCTTATTTTCCATGGAATGAAGAAGGCATTTGTTCAAACATTTTTGTATATACTGATCAGTTACGAGAAAAGTTGTGCCTTAATATACTCTGCCTGGAAAATACTTTCTAAGTCCAAGAAGAAGAAGTTGGCCTCAATTTCAATTCTAGCTTACAACTGGGAAGGAAAAACCCAGTTTATCCTGTTCTGAAATCAGAAAACCTAATAGACTTGGTAAATGCAAAACTTCATTTCTCTTTTCAGAGTCTCAGGAAAAAAAAATTTGAAACACATGTACTGTGCCTGTACATGATCTTTTTCTACCCTCTCCCTTTCCTCTTTATTTCTCAACATTTTCACCTACAAATATGACTAATTTCTCCTGGATTTAAAAATGACTGGCTAATTATATGTGGATTTCAACATAGCATAAAGAAACCAGAAAAGGTTTCGAATGGTCTCTAAGTTCATTAATTAGGTTAACTTTGGTGAGTTCATGCTAGAGAAAGCAAAATCACAATGTATATTTTTACACACACATATATGCAGAGAGAAATCTCCCCAAAGGGTATATGAAGCACCTCCCATGCCATTTTTCCTCCCTCTGGTCACATCCAGGGCAGACTACCTTCAGATTTGTGGTGTCTCCTTAACAAGGAGGTGCTCTCCAGGAACAGTTTTGGGGGGGTGCTTCACAGGAGAGTCCATTGAAAGATTCATGACCGGGATCAAAGTTCTCCACTCCCGTTCCATTCGGTCACTGAAGAGGAGCAGGACTTCTTAGTTGTTCACCAGTGATCAGAGAACATGGCCAAAGAGTGGGTCCCCTAGGGGCACTGCAGACAGCATAGTTATAGTATTCAAGTGAGAAAATCAAGTACAGTCCTCAAGAAACAAAAATAAGAGCATAAGGCCCCAGCCAGAACAAAATGGAATTTGAAGCAATTACCCCACTAACTCAGCAACAAAATCAAAAAGACCCATTCAGATTCATGAGGGTTTAAGACACCCAAATGGTCATAAACCAAATGGCCTCCAATCTCAGATCCCCTTAGGCTACACTGCCATGCTGTCCAGCTTGAGGCTCAGACCCACAGACTGCAGAGAGGCAGAAAGGCTCCAGGGCATTTCTTTTTTTTTTTTTTAATTTAATTTTATTTTTTAACATCTTCATTGGAGTATAATTGCTTCACAATGGTGTGTTAGTTTCTGCTTTATAACAAAGTGAGTCAGTTATACATATACTTATATCCCCATATCTCATCCGTCTTGTGCCTCCCTCCCTCCCACTCTCCCTATCCCACCCCTCTAGATGATCACAAAGCACTGAGCTGATCTCCCTGTGCTATGCGGCTGCTTCCCACTAGCTATCTATTTTACGTATGGTAGTGTATATATGTCCATGCCATTCTCTCAATTCATCCCAGCTTACCCTTCCCCCTCCCCATGTCCTCAAGTCCATTCTCTATGTCTGCATCTTTATTCCTGTCCTGACCCTAGGTTCTTCAGAACCATTTTTTTTCCTTAGATTCCATATATATGTGTTAGCATACAGTATTTGTTTTTCTCTTTCTGACTTACTTCACTCTGTATGACAGTCCCTAGGTCCATCCATTTCACTACAAATAACTCAATTTCATTTCTTTTTATGGCTGAGTAATATTCCATTGTATATATGTGCCACATCTTCTTTATCCATTCATCTGTCGATGGACACTTAGGTTGCTTCCATGACCTGGCTATTGTAAATAGAGCTGCAATGAACATTTTGGTACATGACTCTTTTTGAATTATGGTTTTCTCAGGGTATATGCCCAGTAGTGGGATTGCTGGGTCGTATGGTGGTTCTATTTGTAGTTTTTTAAGGAACCTCCATACTGTTCTCCATAGTGGCTGTACCAATTCACATTCCCACCAGCAGTGCAAGAGTGTTCTCCAAGGCATTTCTATGGGAACCAGAAAGCCACACCAAGTTTGCCCATATTTTCACATGAAACAAAGTACAGGTTGAACTTCCCAGTTCGGGAACTGAATTCAGAGAATCACCTAGCTCGCTGCTGAACACCCAGCAGATACCCACCTGCAAATTCGTCAGGGTTTGCATATGTCGATGATTCTGTATTTGTTGCATTCCAGTAAGTATTTGAGACCAGTAACTATGTAAAATCTTGCAGGTAATTTTCCCAGTAATGCCACAGATGGCCAAATGTGGCCCAACATATTGAAAATCTCACAGTAAATTTATTCATTGTGTTTGTAGTTTTTTTTTTTCTTTTCTTTTTCTTTGGGGGGTATTCGTAATCTTTTAATATAAGCCACAATCAAAAGTGATGTTAACAATAAGGGCCACACTCAGGCCCTTGGCTACCCTTTCCCAACTGTGTAGAACTAATGTAATCCATTGAGTTGGCTTTAAAACACTGACCTGTAGAGCAGGTAGAAACCTTAGAAGTCCCATTCAAACACCCAAGCATTACCTACACATAGCGGTCCTTCTGATCCAAAGACAGTTTGCAGAGTGGGTTGGTGGTGGCGGGCGTCCCACTGTGCCCCCCTTTCAACCTGAGCTCTACGCCCACATACATGGGACCAGCACACCAACTGCACCAACCCACAAAAACTCCAATTAAGTTCTACATTGACCGGTTGTAACCAATATACAATGGTGGGTGTTGTTCCTCTTTAAAAAAATGATGGGGCTTCCCTGGTGATAGGGCTTCCTTGGTGGCACAGTGGTTGAGAGTCTGCCTGCTGATGCAGCGGACACGGGTTCGTGCCCCAGTCTGGAGGATCCCACATGCCGCGGAACGGCTAGGCCCGTGAGCCATGGCCGCTGAGCCTGCGCATCCAGAGCCTGTGCTCCACAACAGGAGAGGCCCATGTACCGCAAAAAAAAAAAAAAAAAAAAAAAAAAAGGATAAAATATTAAAAATGAGATGACATGCAGTAGAAGCTATTATGGATGACTGGACATACAGATGGAATCAACTTTCTGTTTCTAGGTAGCAACACTTGGACAGATCACTTTCTGACTTATTCTTGACTGCACTTGAAAATAGGCACACTACAGGATGAAGATGAGGGTATGGTTTGCAGAGAGCAAAGAAAGGAACTGCATTATTTAAATAATAACCAGGAGCCCACACTTACAAACACACACACACACACACACTCTTATGTGACTGACCCCTCTCTCCATGGAAGAAGAGTTTATGGAATGAATAAATAAACGCATCAAAGAATGCACCAATGAATCAGCCCTACTTATGAAATACCTCCAATGCACTATAGTAAGCTTTGAAGCTTTGAGAGAAGAGTCTGGAAAACCCTAGTCCGTACTGCTTGGTTGGCAGTTGTGCTTCCTTCTACTTTTGTCATTTTCTGTATGTTATGCCTTGTATTAGCATGTCAGTTGCAGCTTTCTCTCTCCCATGTGCTTACATGATGCCTGCTGCTTGGATCAGCAGCCTTCATTATTTTCCCCTGCTCTTCATTGTGAGGCAAGGTCTGCAACTCAACAACAACCCCATATCCTTTTGACCTTCAAGGAGCCCCCTTCAGAACAGAGGCTCAAGCAGACCTCATCCTTAGTGGAGCTCCAAACCAACAACGGGCTGAGACGTTGGAGCCAGAAAAGCACTGTGGGCCTCAGACAATCCATTTTCGAGAGTAGGCAAAAACCCAAACACCACCTGTTTTCAATATGAGCGTCTCCATTACCAAACACACATTTTTACTTAGGTCTCAAATTAGGTGGACTGCTGAACCAGCCTCCAGTTCCCCAACAGCCCAGCCCTCTCCAGAGTAGGCATCCGCCTGTATAATCAGCTTGCCTGCGCCATGGTGGTCTGGCTGGCATCCACTCATGGTGCCTTCTACCCTGAGTCCTCACTCAGCTTATCTGCAATCCACGTAGCCACCCGACAAGTCTGGCCGCATCGCCAGACAGGCTCCTGCCTGTTATAAAAACAGTGAGTAGGATGGGCCCGGCCCTCCCTTGGGGAAGCAGCCGAAAGTATAGACTAAATGGAAATCATCTTCCTCTTGGCCAGTCATGACAAGGTTGTGGAGACCATCTTGGTGGCATGTTCTCTTGAGGATGTGAAACAGTCCAGTGGCTGGTGTTTTTCGGAGCTAGTGAGTGATTTGGGAAACTTGGAAGCAGCCTCCCATGCCCTGCCCTTCCTCACTGCCCTCTCCTCAAATCCCGCAATGACGATGTCATTGCTTCCGCTGAAGACATTGCTCCCTGTCAAAATACAGAAGCTCCAGGAGGGAAAGCAGACCATCCGAGCCTCTAGGGTAGGAAGAGACTGCTACCTGGGAGGATGAGGGGGCCTGGGACAAACCTGGCCTTCCTTAGTTTTTTTTTTCCAGTTTCAGAATTTGTCTGTGAGAGATTGAGGCTCCAATGGGTCTGAGCACTGATCACGCCAGTGATGACTGCTGGAGAAGCAGGTCATGGGTGACAAGATGACAAAGGCCAATGTTGAAGGAAGCTGGATAAGACCACCAAGCTGATAGGTCCTCTTGATGCAGCTTCACACCAGCCCACCATGAGTCCATGGAGTCATGAAATCGGTGACTTTTAACAAAAGAGCAGGACTTGCACTTCCAAGCATGCTGGCTCCTCCTCCCCAAGTACAGATGTGAAGCACTGTTCACGTGACCTGCCTTCGGAACCCACTTCTGAGTCGAGTGAGAAAATCTCTCTCCTTCTTTCATAATCACATCTCGTTTTCGAGCAAAATTACTTACCTTGAGACTGAGGGCACCCCACGAGAACTTGGCTTCCTTGGCATCTATATAATACGCAGAAGGATCTGGTTAGTGACAGAACACTGCGTCTAGTGCATCAGACTTGGCCTTTACTAACTTCTGGCTATTAAAAAAATTATATCCATCATCAGAGTCAGGAGATGTGCCCCGAAGTGTGGGGGGGGACTCCAAGTGTGCCACAGGCTGGGACAACACTCCCTACTGAGTCACAGGAGCAGTGAGTAGCTAACCTCTTGAGGGAACAGCCTAAAGAGACACCACTGGAAAAATGAGGGCACGTTGGTTAAAGTAGAAGAATGGCCAAGTATGACTGTTGGGAATTGGGAACAATTTTCTGAAGGTTGGTTCCACAGGCTATGTCAGACTCTTGGCCACTGTTAGAGAAGAATGAATCTGCCTTAACCGTATTTACACAAAGCCAAAACCAAATCCAAAGCCCATGTCTGAACATGGGGTGGCCAGAGCCAAAAAAGGGAGGTGGAAGGGAGGAGTAGGGCTGCTGCAAGGATAGTGGCTTCAGAGTTGGTGGTGGAGGGAAGGAACATGAATCAGGAGGATGGTGAAAAGAGGGGGTAACATTATAGATGGAATCAACTCTAATTTGAAAAGATACATGCACCCCAATGTTCATAGCAGCATTATTTACAATAGCCAAGACATGGAAACAACCTAAGTGTCCATCAACAGATGACTGGATAAAGAAGATGTGGTACACACACACACACACACACACACACACACACAATGGAATACTACTCAGCCATGAAAAAGAATGAAATTTTGCCATTTGCAACAACATGGATGGACTGGGAGGACATTATGCTAAGTGAAATAAGTCAGAGAAAGACAAATACTGTATGATGTCACTTATATGTGAGATCTGAAAAATACTACAAACTAGTGAATATAATAAAAAAGAAGAAGACTCACAGATATAGAGAACAAACTAGTGATGACCAGTGGGGTGAGGAAGGGGGGAGGGGCAAAAAACAGGTAGGAGATAAAGAGATACAAACTATTAGGTATAAAATAAGCTACAAGTATATATTGCACAACATGGGGAATATAGCCAATATTTTATAATAACGATAAATGGAGTATAACTTTAAAAAATTGTAAACCACTATATTGTACACCTGTAACATAATATTACAGTATGTCAACTATACTTCAGTTCAAAAAAATGTGATATCATGTCTCTGACAATGCAAGTATATTTATGGGCAGTCTTCCCAGCTGGACATAGAGAAAATCTTTCCATAGCATCATACTGAGATTCGAGAACAACTGACTAGAATCCATTATTCTGGTGAGCCTAGACAACTACTTTTGGTCTGGTTAGGCAGTGGTGACCCATGTAGTCAGAGAAGAACAGTCACTGGGGGACAAAAGGTCCCTTAATCTCTACCCTAGACTCTCCCTGGGACATTGTCCCCAACCCCTACCCACTGCAGCACAGCAATCGATGCTACCAAGCCCTTGAACAGTCATGGCCAAGGCAGGAGCCATTGTTATTCCCCATTCATCTGGATTCATGTGAACACTGCAAATACACCATCCTACACTGAGTGAAGGTGGCACCAAGGGAAATGATCTCCTCTTCCCACAGGGACAACTAGGAGTTCAGCCAGGCTTCTCCAATCTAACCGGGGAAGGAGCAATGTGGGACTCACATACAATGAGTACTTTCAAAGCTAATACTGCAATGCATTTCCTTAAAACATTTTCCCCCAAAATGTTAGTTATTAGGTTATGCTATGGTCTAATCTCTTGTTAAAATTTAAACCAGTCAAACCCAAAATGGGTTTGAATTTTGAAAAATATTTACAGATCTTAATGAAGACAAGCCAAAGTTTTCCCAGAGTTATTTGGTTGTTTATTTTTTTAAGTATCTCTTGGCAACACATATGAAGTTGCAAGGAAATTTTAGTTAGAAACATCTGAAAACTTCCATTTCCAGTAAACACTGACAGCAAGCAACTTCAAAGGCTCTGCCACCTAATCACTGAGCAAACAGTACATGTGTGGACACTTTGGAGTCGGCAGAAAACACTTTCTAATATTTAGAGCTCCCTAGAGATAACATTGCTTGTTAAGTGGTGAGATCCCTGCCACGGGAGGTGTTCAAGCAGTGTTTGGGCAACCACTTGGCAGGACTACTGTAGAGGACAACCAATCACTAAAGATTCAAGATTGACCTGGATGACCTTGAAGAGACAGTGGGAATTGAGTTGAGCTGGTATGTCTAGAAGGTGATGAATTTCTTTCTTTGTAGCTCTACATTCTGGAATCCCTGAAGCTCAATGAAGTTGTCTATCCCTGCCAAAGTTGCTGATGCCTAATGCACTTCTCCACCCCAGATGCAGCAAGAGTGCCCTATAGGCCTACTGGTGTTGCCCTCTGGGAGTGCACAGGTGTAGTCAACCCAGTTGTTCACCTACCCAATAGATGTTCCTCCCTTCTTCCTTGCTGAAAATCCCCTAATTTGTTCAGGGTAGTGTTCATCCTCCTCTCTGTAGCCACGTCTTTCAGGTAAGACTGGCCTCTGCCCAGGGCATGAATCTTGGTTAGCCTTCATACTCAATAGCTCAGGGCATGTGAGCTGACTCTGGGCAATGAGTCGTGAAGGGATGTCTGCTGGACGAGGGTATTAGCTCTTCACAGGAGACTTGAGAATAAAAAAAGTGTCTCATTGCTACCAGCAGGAAGTTGCGTGTGAAGATGTATTATTACTACAACTGTGACAGCCATCTTTTTTTATTCAGCTTTATTGAAGTTTTACAACCATCTTTCAACCATGAGCAAAGCTATCCAACATGCTGAAGTGGGCAAAGTTGAAAGATGGAAAGGCTCTGGATCCTTCATAATAACGTTGAGACGTAACCATCCCTGGAGCTTCCGTACATCGCGGTGTCTTGTTATGTGAGATGATAAATCCCTTGTTGTTTAAATCATTTTGAGTTGGATTTATCCTTACTTGTAGCCACGAGCGTCTTAACTAATACCGCAGTCTTCGATCGGATTTGTCCTCTCAATGTCTTATAGAGATGTGGCGAAACCACTCTTTTAATCCACGTGGTCTGGGCCAGAAGATTACAAGAAAGACAGACAAGGGGATTACTCAGAATCACCCGTTCACTCCAATACTGGTCTTCCAAGACCACTTTGGATTCTTTGGGGAGATACAGACGGGGAATTTGATCCTGGGAAACACTTCTTCATAGCTTTCTCCTTTCTCCCTGTCAACTCTGGAATCAGAGGAGCTGGTGCAGCTTCATTATGTGACCCGGAGAGAAAAACCTTTCTTTACAAAGGAGATGGCAACTCCCCAGGAACTCAGAGTCTGGCGGGAAATGGGGGAGAATGGTGGAGAGAGGTGGGGTGGGGATAGGTAATCAAGAGGCTGGAGAGGTGCTCGCCTGAGTGTCCTGCTTGCCTGCCTCCTGGGTAAAAGGCTTAGTGTGTGAAATTCTCCTCTAGGGGCTCTGGTAGAGAAGAGTAGAAAGAGGTATTTTAGGGATGGAGAACCGTGAAAGGTCAGGGTGGAGGGGTAAAGGGACCCTTCGGAGCTTCTCCTGTTTTGAACCCTCAAATCAGAATATGTCATCATTAGAGAGTTAGAATATTTTCTTGCGAGCAAGAAGCAGGCTTCACACTCCCATCTGCTCATTTTCTAGAAAACCTCAGCCTAAGGCTTTCATCTAAATGCAGCTTTCCTGTTATCACTCGGCAATGGTCGGTGTCCAGGCTAGCTCCATTCTAAATGTGGACAGTGCACAGCCCACAGAGAGGGCGCCAAGAGGGCAGATGTGGCCAAGATCTTAGAGTCCCTGCAGCTGGAGCTCCTTCCTGTCCAGGCCCCAACCTGTCTCCCAGCTCCTGAAGTCTAAAAGAGAAAAGCCCAGCAAGAAGTCAAGCTTTGCGGTTTTCAAACTGTGATCACCCAAGGGGCAAAATGACACAAGCCACCTGGGATGGCAGGAGGCAAGCAGGCAGGGATTCTCCTTAATGTGATGGATATTTGGCCCGTTCATCCCCCTAGCTGGCCGTCTAATGCTTGGAGAGGTTTCCCCACTCCCTTGCAATCCCAGGTCCCTGTAGGACGGTGTCTGGGGAACCAGACTCCAGGGATCCTTCTCTGTGTTTCTCTGCAGAGCCAGGAGGCCAGAGCAGAAGGGTGTGGCCAAAGATGCCTTGGAGCTCTGGAGGGCCTGTGTGGGCAGAGGCATGCAGGCGAGCTGGAAGCAGTGCCCAAAGAAATGGAGAAGATGTGTGCGTGTGGATGGCTGGCATGCAAGGGTGTGATGGGCTGGGAGGCCGGGAGGAGCGCTTTTCATGTGTCTGACTGCATTCTGAGTCTGGACGTCCAAAAAGTACTCCTTGGGTGGAACTGGGTTGTCTTCACCAGTAAGTTCCAAGTCAAGATCGTTTGGAAGAGGCTAGAGTGTACAGGGTTATGAAGGGAGCTGAGCGCTTTAGGCTGTAGAGCAGTGTTGAGCATGTAGTCAAGCCCAAGGACAACCCCATACTTAGTTCATCTTCTTTATACACCCTGGGCATCGGGTCAAGTCCTATTCAATAGTTTGCATGAGATTGTGCCCCCCTTGAATTTTCAACTGCCTTGCCTGGTTTTTGAGAGCTTCGTATTGACCCCCCCCCTTCCCTAGTCCCATACTAGCAAACGCATCACCTCTGCATTTTACACACATTTCCTTTCTGCTGCCTCACTACGCATACCTATCACACTACCATCCCCAGACCAGTTAGTCCCACGTCCCTGTTTCTCCCCAGTGGCTTCCTGACGGTAAGGACCCCATCTGACTGACATCCTCCCTCTCATCCTCCCGTGCACAAACCAAGGCCAGACATGTCATAGATCAGATTACTGCCCCAAATCCCATGTGATTTTGGAGGCCCACATATTCAGAGCCATTAGAGACCTCTGCTCACCAATAGCTGGCCTCTCTAGGTATTTCATCTTTGGAGTCTGTTTCAATATGACAAGGACTTGCACATTCGTTTGCTTGTACACTTCTCCAAAAGGGAACTTAGCAGACAAATCACACAATGTGAGGCACATAAGGATCCAGCCAGCCCTGACTTGTGTGGAGGCCAGTGGCCCAAGGGGCAAGTTGAAGAACACCAGTCTCTCACAGCCACCTCAGACGATGCCTTCCTCCCCCATACCACTCTGATCCACCTCTTGGATCCAGGGGTTTTGTTCATCATCACCGTACAGCATCTTTGGTTTATCCAGTTACATAACTCACTACTCATTGAGTAAGGGAAGAAACCCTCTTTGTTCAAAATGGACCATTTACACATTCTAAGAAGGCAGTTTGCTAAACTTTAGCTCTAGAAATTCACCCTTCCCACAACTCCCGATTCTAGAGGTGTGATTCACATTGCCTCTCAGCGCCTCTCCTCAGACTAGTGAGGCCATCACTTGCCTTTCATTTGGAGGCAGAGTCCTCAGTCCCTGCTGATCTTAAATTACATCTCTCTGGACCTTGTAACAAGGTCTGAATACCTCTAGTCAAGGACCTTTCCAAATTTTTCTAGCACATACTGTCTGATGGGCATGCTAGGACATATGTTCAGGAAACAACCAACAAAAGCTCCAGGGTTCTCTCCCCTCCGCCCCCTTGTCTGAGGTAGGAAATGGCAAGTCAAAATCTCTTGACCCTAAAGCACACATTTTGCCTTCAGATGTTGTCCTTTCTAAGATGAACTAAGACCAGCCCAGCAGGAGGAACCTATTGTTACACTCCCCAGGCTAGAGCAGCCCGTTATCTCGGATCTTTGTGTCCAATGTCTGACCCAGGTGTAACTTTCAAGGTGGAATCTTGTCAAGGGCTCTTTAAGAAGCCCAGATATTATTCACTGGGCCCCATTTATCCCATCTATCCTCACAAAGCTCCGGCTGATTAAGCAGGTGTGAATTTTCCCAACATAAACCATGGTATTCTTCTCAACGGATCAAGGCAGCTGTCCAGGCACCCCCAGAGCCCATTCACACAGGGTCACGTGAGGCTGTCCTGCAGAGGACCAACAGGTTCACTTGACTTAATCCCAGTTCTTTAAGAACCAGCAAGTAGAGACCACAAGGTCCCCTTGCACTATCATCCGAGCTCTTTCTGTTTTGAAATCGGGCTGAGCAAACAGCCACTGCCACTGCGGTAAGAAAACCTCGGCATCATCAAGATTTGTCCCCAGGTGGTCCTGCACTCCTCGCCCTGAACTCGGGTCAGCCAAGTCAACCAGTGTCTGCCATGACCCTTACCCTGGCCCTTCCGCCGGACCAGGACAGCTCTACGTGCAGCAAGCCTGACAAGCCCCGCCCCCCTTCCTGATGATTCAGGAAGGTGGAATAAGGGGAAAAGGGTAATCAGAGGAAAAATACCACTTGAGATAAACAGGCTTTTGTGGCAGACCAACCTCGGTTCCAGACCTGGTTCTTGCATTTCTTACCTGTCATGCCTTGGACAAGTCACCCGGCTTCTTCCAGTCATTTGACACATCTTTAAAATGGAGGGATTTCTACTCTGCCGGATCATGTGAGATCATTGCCGTGGCCCAGCTTTTGTGCCAGGCACACAGGTTCATCCCATCTCGCTGCTCAGTGGAGAGGTTACAGGTGAATTAACGGCAAGGAACTACTTTCCGTTTTACAGTAAACATGCCCAAATAACTGTTCCTTGCTACTGCCAGAGCTCGTTCCAAAGTACTCAGAACTCCAACAACAGGATAACAACAATTTTTCCTTACACTTGAGAGACATGAGAGCAGGGGCACTAAAGACCTTTAAAGGCAAATGTAGTGAAAGAGGGCTGAGATCCTAGTGCGTGTTCAGAAAATCACCCACTGACTATGATTATTTCTTTCTGGCCAACCTGGCACCAACTGCCCATGCCGTGAGTCACCAAGAACAGGGGGTTATAGGCAGCTTGAGGCTGTCGATGGTGATGCAGAGCAAACCCCAGGCAGTGGTAAATCTAAGAAGTTCTATCTGGAATGCATTTTATATGTTGCATGTGTGTATATTTTTTTTTCTCGGCAGGAGACTTACCTTCCGAATTATGTTTCCCTTAGGCTATTATTAAAATAGTGTGCATTTCCCAAGCACACACCACTACCAGCAGGGCAGTCCATAAGTGACAGGGTAGAGTCTAACTGGGATTAAGTGTTTGAAAATACACAAGTACACCTGTGTGTAGATATGATTGTGTGTATACACACACAAACACACAGGACTTCCAACTCTGTCTGCTAAGAAACACAAGCGCAGAGAACTTTGATCAAAGTCCATAAGACCTTTAGAAAAGCATGTTGGGTCAACACACATGTGCTGTTTTTTTCAATTCTTTAACCACACCTGTCACCTTTCATCAGCTTTAACCTGACAGGATTGACACATGAAAACCTTGTTCTTTACAATGATCCTGTATTTTTTTTCAGAATTCCTAACATTTAAGAAATGTCAAGGGCTTCCCTGGTGGCGCAGTGGTTGAGAGTCTGCCTGCCGATGCAGGGAACACGGGTTCGTGCCCCGGTCCGGGAAGATCCCACGTGCCGCGGAGCGGCTGGGCCCGTGAGCCATGGCCGCTGGGCCTGCGCGTCCGGAACCTGTGCTCCGCAATGGGAGAGGGGCCACAGCAGTGAGAGGCCCACGTACTGCAAAAAAAACAAAAAACAAAAAAACAAAAAAAAAGAAATGTCAAAAGTAGAGTAAAATGGGCATTTAATTCCACACATGGACACTCATGCTGAGAAATGGAGTTCTGTAGTTTTTACTGATTAATTCCGAATTTAGAAATCACTTCAAACATTGATGAGTAAAAATTTAATCTTACATGAAAACTGAATGTGGACATTTGCATATCCTTATGATTCCTCTACCGCTGGACAGATAAATCACGCAGTAACGCAGACGATCTAGTTACACATTTTCCTAACACTCTCACCTCCATCCTGTGTGGCAGTTGATGGTGCTTCCAGGCATTTGGGTGTGAGGAAACATTAAGAGTACTTCATTCTATTAAATATGAGTCGATTCCAGGGCACATTTCATTTCTGAACCATTTCCAAGCATTAAGAGTGGTATTAATGTGCTGTGTTCTAAGAGGATCTTCCCAATCACTTTTGCCAATGTCTTCTTCACTGGTGATGATATGGAAATAAAGCGCCAAAAATGAAGCTTAATGAACCACAGAGAGCATCCTAATTGTGCACTCCAGGATGATAGCACTACAACGCCAAACTGCTCCCCGTCAATTCCATGTTTGTTTCTTGAAAAATTACCTAGATTAATCTGGGCCAAAATGCATTAAAAATCCAAACTGCGGTAGCACGGAGAAGCCATGCCTTTAGAATAGGAATCCATTATCTTTAGGGACTCCTCCTCAATACTTTTGAAAGTTAACCTAAAAAATATGAGATGATTGAGTATAATATGCTACCTTTCATGTAAAGAGGCAAAAAAGAAAAATCTATTCATATTTGCTTCTATTTGTATAAAGGAACTTTGAGAGAAGATATATTAAACAACTAATAAGTTTATCTAACGTGTGGGAGGTAACTGGGCAGATGGATGCAGGAACAGGACAGAAACTTGCGCTTTGCACCTTTATAGTACGTTTTGGTTTTTAAACCCTGTCTATATATTACCTACGTAAAAACTAAATTAGACAAGCAAATATTATATGGCATTTGCCTTACTGATGGACTCGAAACTCCTATATTACCAGGTTGTGTTTCAGGTATTTTTCACATATATAAAAAGGATTTTTAGAAGAAAATAATTAGGAGTTTAAAAGTGGAAACTGAATTTTTATAGTATAATGTATCATGGAATGCCGAATTATATTTTTCCCACTAAGCCCTAAGTTGGAAGAAACTTCTCAGTGCTTTTTTATTTCAAAAAAGAAAGTTGTATTTGGTAGTCTGGTATTTGCTTGAGAGTGAGTGCACACACATACACACACACGTGCACATACGCATGTTCGCGTGCACGCACACACACACACACAGAGGCTTCCTATAGTAGATACAGTTATTAACATACTACCTTTTAGCTATGCAAATGGACATAGTCTGCCAACACAGAAGGGCAAGTAGAATTTTGTGTAGCACCATCTATACGTATTTTTATTGTGGTTCTGTCATCACGTGATAAATTTTACTTCAAAAATTTAACTGTTAATTTTCGTAAAAAATTACTTGCAAACTATTAGGTTTCTAACACTCAGGAACTAAAGTTCAAAAATTTAAGCCAATTGTTTGTATGGTTTTATCAAAATCATAGGTGCTAATTACTGACTTTTTGAAATGAAGTACAAATCTAAGTGTCGTAAAATGTTTCTTAAGGTACAGATGAGAAATGACTTTGTAAAGCACGAACCCTTCACGTGTTATTAACTGAGGCTTTGGAAAAGCAAGGTCTCCTCTCAAAGCTTTTCTTCTACCTCATATGCTGAACTCTTAGGTTTTAAAATATTCAACTTGCCTTTATTCCTCTTTTGGGGAGGGTGTGGGGGTGTGAGCCTGCCAGCTGGTTAGAAGCCAAGAGTTACCCAGTCAGACCTGAGTGGAAAAGTCTAGGATTTGTTTATTTCATATTCAAGTTCAAAAGCAAGAGACAATTTAAATAATAACAGAGTAACAGGGAAAAAATGCAAAGAAAGAAAACAAATCAGTTAGACTCCAGAAGAACCTTCAAGAATATTTAATTCGGAAAATGTTATTGGTTTTGAGAACTTGACTGAAAGAAAACAGCTGGGCAGAGTTCAAGGTTTTAAATTAAAAAACGATCTAACAAGGTCTATGGGGATAACTCTTTGAGCCACATTTTGGAGACCAGATTCATTTCTACCAAGTAAAAATAATAGCAGTCTAAGCTATAAAGGAAATTCCTCACAACTGAGGTAGTTACTAAGTATCAGCACATTTTCCAAGTTCTCACAAGGCAGCTTAGCTATTTACAATCAATTTTTCCTCATACATAAATGGAGCGCCTTTTCAATTTTATGTCTTCTGTGATTTGTTTAAAAAACAAAAGAACAAAACACTTATACACACCAGCCAGAATATGCCTATTTTATTAACATCATGCTTTAATAAATAACTGGCTACTTCTAATAAAATTAAGCCTCTGTTGACAACAGCCCCCAATATTCCATTTTGTCCATTCTACAGAATTTGGTGTAAAAAGTTGAAGGAAATGTAGACCCTGAGCTATCAAGTAATTATGTTTCAATATAAAAATAGAGAATTACTCTTACAACTGAAGATTAAACAATAACACAAACAACCTCTGTGGGTTTCAGCTTCCGTGGAATTGGCTGGGATCTTAATGGCTGTCTGAAGCAGGAAGAGACTTGCAGAGCGTGATTCTTTCTGAAGACTTCTGGGAACTCTTTTTAACGTGGTTTTGTTACATTCTCATAGCTTTATGGGCTGTCATTTGGTAAGGACTCAAGGAAAGAAAGGGCTCCAAAGGGGCCAAGGCAGTGCTTACTTACTCTTTGGCCTGGGACAAGAGATAATGGCCTTTGCCCATTCACCCGAGTGGCTAAATGTCACCACTAAGATGTGGTCTTCTCAGCTCTACCTACTCCGACTCCTTCCCCGCCCCCCACCCCCCGCCAAATCCTGACAACACATGCAAAACAATCTGGACACTCAGATCTCCCCAAGTGGGCTACTTGGCTGATAGGGTAGCACACAGCTGTGAACCATGCATGGCAAGACCCTTGCCTTTCCGATCAGACGGGGCTGGGAGAGAAAAAGACTCAAATAAGATGCCTTAAATCTCTTTAAAAAAAAAAAAAAAACAAACCTGGGATCCCAAAACAAATGCAAATACACCTGCTCGGACGAAAACTTTGCTTGAGTGTTGATAGTTACTCCCTGAGCCCAGGCTGTACCCCAGTTCTGGCTAGCCCCCAGACAGCTCCCTCTATATGACCAGGGTTGAAATCTGCAACAAGAAGGACCAAATGAGATCGCTGGGATAACAATTCAAGGAAGGTCAAGCATGGACACGAAGACCAGCAAACAGTGGGCGTGCTAACTTGCCTGGATAAAAAAACCAAACCAAACCAAACCCACCCCCAAACTAAGTGTGAACAGGTGATAACTAGGATATCCTGCATGCCTTATATCTTTCGAGGGAGAATGCGTCAGGAATCTTCTAGATGGACTGCACTTTAAGTATAAGCGGCTTCAAGAAATGGACCTGTGATCTTAGTTTATACAATCCAACTCAACCAAAATGGGTAGTCTGCAGTCTCTTCCAGTCACCAGCTATAAATGAAGTATAACCTTCTTCTTGTATTGATGTTTGAATACAACCTGACAAGTGACTCAGAAGCCCCCCTTGCACCTTCACATTCTGTCCTAACTTAATAAAAATTTTAAAAAAGGACCTCCTCTTCTCTCCAGATAAGGCAACTAAAAACAACAGGGATAAATGGCAATTTTACTGCTTGTTGGGCTTTTTCTTTTAATAAGATAACATGATAAATAAAACCTGCTTCTGTACAGCTATTTAATATTTCAGAAATACGTACATGTTACATGCCAAGAAAGGACCCTGGTTTTCTTGTAAGAAACAAGGTGAGACCGTATTGAAGAAGAAAAAAAAACCCACAAACAAAACAAAACAAAAAACAAACAAACAGTGATAAAAATCACAAATGCACAACTAACTACAGTTCTGTACCTACACTGTTAGCCACATTTAACATGATTCTGAGGAAGCAGGACCGACCTTACGTACAAGTCCCCTTTTCCCACAAAACTGAATGAAAAAACAAAGTCAGCATCTTTTAAACCAGTGGCCACATAGTAAAAACTGTACATTGTTGTCCATTCATTTAAAAAGCAAAGTCACTAGGATGGTATAAAAGTGATAACCGGTGCCTTTTTAACTTTTTGATGAAGAACACTTTTTCTCTAAGGTTGAGAATTATCTCCATTCTCCCTGCATAACCAGGGACAAGATGCAGAAGACAGTGAGGAGGTAGGGCCGGGCCCCAGCGGGGACCCCAGCGCTGCTGGCTTTATCACTGACACTCTTCCCAGAGTGGTCAGTTGCGTTATACTCAAACTCCGAAGGGCACTGCTGATACTCACATCCACTTCCACTTCCTTCTCCACTGCTTTCATCACCTATTTTTGAGGAAAAAAAACAACAATGGAATAGAGATTTCACTCTGCTGCTTCTCATCACAAGGTATACAACAATTTGTCCTTTAGAAGCACAAATGCTTACTGATATCAAAGAAGTCCACATCATTCCCATTATAAGCATTCTTCATTTTACTGGTCATAACTCGAAGAGCCATGATTTGACGAAGGATCAGTATGTCTGGTTTGCTGGTGTCAACCTGGACCTCCGGATTATTGCCCTGGTTGGCTAATCCGTTTCCTGTCACTGCAAACAGGTACCTGCAATGAGGAATGACCCCATTCACATGATCAGTAAAACAAAAAGTTACAGAAGATAGTCAAAGATTCCTGCCTAGGCTCTAGTATTTTCCACTGAGTGCAATGAAATGCAAGTGCTTGCCTTTTGAATAACTCGAATCTCTCCTTTTCCTGGGTATACATTATGTTTCTCCAATCTGACTGTGACCTTTTTGAAAACTACCCATTTCGGGGAGGTTGGTGGGTCAGAGTGAAGTAGGTACTTGTCTAACTTACTGAGTATGTAGGGGAGGGACACAGAGCATCATCAAGTAAGAGAATGAGACCTTCGGAGAACTGGTACTTTATGAGGCCAGGCCATCGAGCACAGGGCCACAGGTATAAAACATTAAAAATAATGACACTATTAAAACAGCTCAATCCCTCATTGCAGCTGTAACACCAGCTTATAACCACTGTCACAAACCTTTGCCCCAGAACTCTTTGCAAGTAGCTGGGGACCTTCCCGACACTTCTTTTTTTTTTTTTTTTTTTTTTTTTTTTTTTGCTGTACGTGGGCCTCTCACTGTTGTGGCCTCTCCCGTTGCGGAGCACAGGCTCCGGACGCACAGGCTTAGCGGCCATGGCTCACGGGCCCAGCCGCTCCGCGGCATATGGGATCCTCCCAGACCGGGGCACGAACCCGTATCCCCTGCATCGGCAGGCGGACTCTCAACCACTGCGCCACCAGGGAGGCCCCCGACACTTCTTCAGCAGAGCCAATTCCTAAGAATGTCTAGAAGCCTTCCATGTTGTTGCCACCTACTTGTGAAATGCTTCACGCTGCCTCGACTAAACAACTGAGCAAACCTTCTCTGAAAGGTCTCCGGGCATCTAGGAAGGGAGAGCTTGCACACCCGTTCGAGGGAGGCTAACCTGCTTTTGCCTTTTCCATTCCAGCAGTCATCCTCATTGCCGTTCCCTGCAGCCATCCTCTCATCGTTGCACACGTTACCAGGAAGAGAGGACCAGAACTTCTTGGCCTGTTTCAGTTTCTCCTTGACATCAGTAACCTCATTAAGAGAGAGAGAGAAAAAGAGACCTCTGTAAAACCCCAAAACCACCTACACATGTGCCTTTTTCATCAAAGTATCTCCAGAGTCTCTCTGTAATCAGAAGAGAAAAATGCAGATCACACTGATACGTAAAATGTATAAAATCACCCAAAGAATTAACAGGTGAAATAGAAGCTCTGTGAAAAAAATGTTGCCTAGTGCCTAGATCCACCGTCCATTCTCACTCTACATTAGGACCGCCATCCGAGGCCCACCGGCTCTCACACCCCGGAGATACACTGATAAGACACAGTCTCTTCTCGCGGGCTTTTATAACTCAGGATCCAGCCTATGTGTTACTACCCACACTGTGAAACAAAAGGCAGGTGTTCAGATATGCCTCAGCGCACCCCACTTGTTAGCCTACGGATGAAATTTCTGAGCTAGGGAATCAAAGAGGCAGATTCACTGACATCCCTGTGCAAGTTTCTGGAAAACTTTCACTTGAAAAGACCCAACAGTTGAAAGCGTCCCAAATAAAGATGCATTTTGAGCAAATGTTTTCAGTTCTTTGTCATTAAACACGGCCATTCCTGCCAAAGTGCTCACCAGTCGGTCCAAACTAGTGCCAGCTGCTGTGGTTGGGCGCTCCTCGGGGTGAAAGGGTCTGAAGCGGGCACTGAAGGCACTTTCAGAGATGGAACGGGAAATCCGACCAGCTGGGAGAGGCTTAGGGGGTCCACATCCCTGGAAAACCTGTATTGGCATAAGTGTGGTCACGTGATGGAAGTGACATCGCAGGCTGGAGCGATGCCTTCCTCTCCTTTGCAGGACCCGGCCTTCCTTACCTTCTGAGACACCTGCACGCTGTTCTCCTGCATGTTCATAATAGCATCCGAAATCTTCACATCGATGGGATCCATGACCGATTCAATGTTGAAAGGACCCTCTAACCTCTCGGCCACCATCAGCATAGCATCTAACATGAGGTTTGGGGCAGAACAATACAGCATACAAAGGAAATCATTAGCTTGGCCTTGAGTGATCAGTCTGATTATTTTACTGTCTTTGTTTCCCTTGGGGGATGGTGCTGGGGGGGCGGGGGGCAGGGAGAGGCATGATCATCATTAATTCATGCTTTTAGATCTATTTCTATGACACAGAACTTCATTCAGTCAGCATGTACCACTAGCTCTCTCGAGTGTGAAGTGACCAGATGAAGGCTTTATTCCACAGCAAGGAAACCCAATCGGGAACCTTCTAATGCACTGATTATTCGTCCCTCCATGTGTCAGTGACTGTCATTGTATGGCTCTGAGCTAGTTCCCAGCTGACAAACCTAAGGCTGGAAGCAGAATAACATGCCAGTTCTCCCAGAGACCTCCATGTTTCTTGTCATTTCATGTTCCATTTACAAGAGTGAAAAACATAAATCAGTTCGCATACTGGCACACCAATTCTTTTCTTTCTTTTTTTTTTTGCGATACGCGGGCCTCTCACTGCTGTGGCCTCTCCTGTTGCGGAGCACAGGCTCCGGACGCGCAGGCTCAGTGGCCATGGCTCACGGGCCCAGCCACTCCACGGCATGTGGGATCTTCCCAGACCGGGGCACGAACCCGTGTCCCCTGCATCGGCAGGCGGACTCTCAACCACTGCGCCACCAGGGAAGCCCTGTACCTCTTTTTATTCAAATGAAAAGACAACCCAAGACAGGGCACAAAATCCATGTGTTCACAATATGAGTCTTCACTAATTACTCTGGAAACCACTTTTACATTTTGGAGGAGTCTAGAATTTTTTAGGACACATTGAATCTCTTAAATGAAAAGCGCTGTTTGGGTTTTCTTGTCATCCATGGTTCTTGGGATTATGTGATTTAGTATTTTTCCCTGATACTTATTGTGTAAAATTAGAAGAAATTGGAAAGGTAATCTCCAAATGAGAAAAAGGACGCCTCATTCATGACAAGCAGTGAACTTTTAAACTTGTTCTTTCCCCTTAAAGGAGAGTTAGGCTCACATTCTTCATAGCCTTCAGGTAGTCCAAGGACAGCTGCCAGAAAGAAGGGCGAGTTTCTAGAAGATGGTGTGTCTCTCTCAAAGTGCAGGCCACAGCTGAACTTCTACCTAAGCTCGCTGATGGAAAGGAGTTCTGGCATCAGCAGATCAGTGAACCCAAATCTGGTCAGCGACCTTTCACCTTCCCCCGAGAACAAATGCAACCCAACATTTTAAAGCACGGGCTCATTTCTTTCAACTACAGTTCCGATGTCACAAACCACGGATAGATGTCCGTGCAATGCAATTTTTTTTGAAAGTCATAACAAATGAAGTTTCAGGTTGCATTGTGGTAAGCGCCGATAAACGGACACTTCCAACCTCTAAGGAAAGGCTGCCAGCATGAATATACCATTGTGCTAGAGGAGAGGAAAAATGCGTTTGATGTGCTAGCAAAAGGGGACTTTTGTAAACAAGTGGAGCACAACCTAAACGTGTTCATCATTGTCGAAGCATCAGGGCTGCCACGTCCAGAGAGCACGTGCCTTCAGAGCCGAGAAGGAGTTGCTGGCTCCAGAGAAAAATATTATGAAGGGACAGACCATAAACATCTCAAACACAGAGGTTTCAACAGGAAGGAAACGGCACACCTCGTCACTACTTATTTCCCTAGTGGGAAGGAAAGGCCAGATCGTGAACGTGTTCGTGTGTTTGTGAAAGGGAGCATAAACCCCAATTCTTCTGGCTGTTTGGTGTCTTTGTCAACTCCAGGCCAGCCAGCCGTGCACAAGGGCCTGGGAAGGGAGAGGGGCCAGGTCCTTGTCGCGGTGGTGCCGTGGCGTTGCGTGTCCCGCGACTGAAGAATGCGAGTGAGGCTGTGGTCTGCCTGGAGGCTGCAGCCCGGGAGCCAAAGCCGCCCCTCAGCCCCAGGGCAAGTCCTGCCTGGCTATCCACTGGGCACCTCCATAGAAGCGGACGACCCTGATGAGAAGCCCCAAGGCGAGTCCCACGATGGCTGGTCCGGTGTTGCTGCTTCTGATGGATCTAGGCTGCAGGTCTCCCTTTGTGGGGTATCTGACTGGCTCCTGCCTCTTGCCAGGAACTGGCTGACGTCCCAGCCAGCAATCCCGACCCCCTCATACTAAATTCCCAGTGGCAGCAGACATGTGACATTCATAAGGGTGGCTAGGAGTCAAATGAATGTTACCACGACGGCAGTATGTGACGGAGAGCAAGTTGCACCTACCCGTAATTTATGATTCCCCAGAAACTGACTTTCGTGGTCGTGGTGGTGGTGGGAGTATTTTTCAAAAAGAAGGTTTCCTGTAACCAACCTCTTACAAAACCAAGTCCAAGGTGTTCTGACTATTCGGATCCACCTTGATAAAGGTGGACGACAGTTTAATAGGTACAGTTCAAGAGAGGGACAGGAAGGCTCGGCAGCAAGAAGGCAGAGCTGGAAAACTCATCCTTAGTCTCTTCAAAGGGTCTAGTCCAACTGCAGGATTTTAGTGCTCAGGACACTCCCCCCGCCACCCGGGCAACAAAGCAGCCCCTTCTCACTAGGGGAAGCGATTCCTCTTGCACTGTGCCACCGATAATCAGAAACCCAATCTTCAGCCTCGCGACCTGACTGGATGAACAAAAGGCAGTTTCCTGACTTAACCCCAATATCTGATTTAAAGAAGTGGGGGGGAAAAAGCCCTTGCCCATTCATTAACTGCAGTCATGTTAAGGGGGGAAAATTCCTTGCAAAGAAAAAAGAAAAAGAACTTATGGCAAAGGTATGTAAATTGGGACTGAATTCTATAACCACAGAGCAAATTAATTAAACCCTTGTGAAAATCCACGAAAAAGCACTGGAGATTAACAATGTCTATTACTCCTGGCCTTTTATATCAGCTTATTAGAAATAAATAATAAAACACCCATTAAAATGAAGTTTAGATATAATTATATTCTTCCACCCTCCAGAAAGTATCATTTAAAATAACTGCAGAAAATTGATTCTGAAATCCTACCAATTTCCACTTGGGTTGAATTTTTGTTTCATCAAAGATAACAAATGTAATTTGTAAAACACACAGCAAGAATAGGGGCAGCAAGGGAAGTCCTCCTTGATTTAGAGTACCTGGTTGAAGACGTTAATTAAGCAAGCCAAAGTACGGTTTTGATATGGACCTGCAGACTCTTGGAAAAAATATGTAGAAGAATTTGTATTTTAAGACGAGTTTCTGAGTTATAGTTTCTGTCAGACACATTAGAAGAACAGAATAGTGTACTTCATTCCTGATGTGCCTGTAGAAAAGTTACCCAAACTAGATCACTGTCACCAGATACTTTTGCTACTGTATAGCAAATGCTACAGCTCTGCCCAGGGAACTAGTTCATTAGATGTTACAGGGGAAAGCGAAAAGGCAAACCATCTTGTTTTCTAAAAATGAGTTTAGCAAAAGTGAGCTGCAAACTTGACATTTGGGGTGGGGGTGAGAGTGGGATTAAAAAAGAGAGAAAGAAAAAACTTTCAACTTTAGATCTAGAAATGCCATGGGCTTTTATTTCCATGGGAAATATTTTCCAGCAACAATTTCTCCCATGGCTTCTTTCTGGGCATGATGTGCCATTTGTGCGTGTGTGTGTTGGCTGGTCTTATGCCTTCCCTTTCATGGGATTCTGCTTTTCTGTGTGTGGAAGATTTTTTCAGGTCTTCTAGCTTTGAGCTATTTAGGCTACAATTGTGCTGAAGCGTTTAATATTCACATCTTTTTTTTTCCCCCTTGTGTCAGTGTTCTCAAGAATCTGTTGGAGCCAATTTATTGATGCACTTTCAGAGTTAATATGGTAATCAGCTCTCATGCAGACTAAACAGCATTCCCCGGCTCCAATCCCCGCATTCCCCTCCCCCCCAAAACCCTCAGCAAATTGCATACGTGTTCCCATGATGTGGACAAATAAGTGAAAAATAGGTGCTTAAAAAGACACTCAAATTCTACAATTATGTAAATGTGACTGGGAGAAAAACCTGAGTTTGTTTTGGGGTGCTGATAGTATGTGGGTGAAGCCCCACCACTAGCAGCTTCAACAACCGCCACTAACATTCCGGGATTTCCATATGCATTAAGCAGGCATCGAGGGAGTCGATGACTGGATATTTCAATCATCCATATTTTGTCCTTTCCCACAAATCATAATTAACGTTCTTAGAAACAGGCCACTTTATTTCCATTGCTGTCTGGGTTCCCAGTAATGGTTTTCTAAGTTTTAGGTGTAGACGAGAACACTGACCTCTAAAATTATCAGGACAAAAGTCCTTCCATTCTCACCAGAGCAGTCTGTGATTGTTAAATCTCTACAGAAACATAACCCTTAAATTTCCACAATCAGATTGCACCTGATCCAAATACCCAGTGGGTATCTGGCCGTTTGCAGAAGATTTGGTTGCAATGTAACAGATATAACATTTGAAAAGCCGCTTTCACAGCTCAGTGATGGCTGTACTCCAGCATTTACATGGATACCAGCCTATGATGCAGAACTAAAACTGACCTTTAGGGGGAAAATGTCAAAAAATCACTTTCTTGTTATTAAAACTTGGTATTCGCTGTGTCTAATGTCTGTCTAATGTCTTCAGAAATGCCACCATTAGTTCAAGGGAACATTTACCTGTAGAGTAGTGTGAACTTTGAGTACAGTTAGAACTCTGGCAAACACTACATAACGAACAGAAATTTATCGCTGACAATTAAAACATTCCTTGGGGAATTCCCTGGCGGTCCGGTGTTTAGGACTCTGCACTTTCATTGCCAGGGCCTGGGTTCAATCCCTGGTCGGGGAACTAAGATCCCGCAAGCCACATGGCATGGCCAAAAAAAATTAAAATTAAAAAATAAATTAAAAATTCCTTGTGGCCAGAAGCTTAGCAATCAATAGCAACAGAAATACATTAATTGTCTGCTCACCTATGAAATTGTTCCACTCGAAATCAAGATCCCCTTGGTTGGCCAAACAACCTCTCATGATGTTGGAGCAGTAGTTGTAACAGGGTTTCACAGTCACGAGACCTTGGCAGTGGGAGCAGTAGATCATCTTCAACAGGGCATGGGTACACTGGGCTGTGGGATTTACCTAATTGGGAGAAGAAAAAGACAACGGTGGGGCAAAGATAGACACAGCACTTGCAAGTCTATCAAGTTGACTTTGAAGGCTTGGCCATGAACTTCCCTTAAGAATGAGTCGTGATGGGTCACATTTAGCAGGCCTGGCTTGCTTCCTGAAGAGCAAAATTAGATAAAGAAAAGGGGTATGCTGGGAAGAAGGCGGAGGTAGGGATGAACACTGAATTACCTTAAACAACAAAGTTGCATATCACACACACACTCAACTCCTCACACTCATTTTAAATGGCTCGATGATTTCAAAGTCCTTTTACGAATAAATTTCCAGGATCGCCATAGACGCAGTAGTAGAGGTGGTCTTTACCTGTCCGCCATCCATGGCCAGCTGTGGCCTCTCCCATCACTGTGTTTGCCTTGCCAGACTGGAACTCAAGCACATCTTCTCTTCAGACACATTGACTACAAGACTGCCCTTTCAAACGTAAGCCCCCAGTCAACATTTAGAAGGGTACCTCGTGTGTACTCCCTTCTGTGCCAATAGCTGCACAGAAGGCAAAATTAATGTATCCTACAGGGAAGAATGTGAATAAATTTGAACCTGGGGTTCTGTGAAGGCCATCCAAGGCTTGGGAGCAGTACAGCACAGAGTGCTCAGGGAACACTTAATGAACAGGTGGGACTTCAGTTAAATTCTGAAGAAGGGGTTGGATTTATTTATTTATTTTCAAAATTTTTATTGAAGTAGAGTTGATTTACAATGTGTTTAATTTCTGCTGTACAGCAAAGTGACTCATATTTATATTCTTTTTCCTATTCTTTTCCATTATGGTTTATCACAGGACATTTAATATAGTTCCCTGTGCTGTACAGTAGGATCCTGTTGTTTATCCATCCCACATATAATAGTTTGCATCTGCTAATCAGAAGGGGTTGGATTTCAATGATCAAATGAAAGGAGAACATCGCAGTTAGGAAGAATGAAATGAACCAAAGCATACATGGTACTGAGCAGACCGTGGAATCTTAGAACGGGGTTGAGGAACTATGGGAAATAAGGTTGGCTGAGTACAGGAAGGGCTGTGTATGTGACCAGACAGTAAAGGGGATTGAAAACCAGGCAGAAATCAAGACACCATATGGCAGGACACAGGGAGCTACTGAAAGTTCATGAGCAAGGGAAGAGGCAAGGATGAAGGTGTCACCGAAGACAGATTGGGCTAGGCGTCCTCTGTAGAGAAACGAGACTTGGTTTCATCTTTCTTCAATTGTTTCACCTTTCAATTGCACTTCTATAGGGCGCAATTGTCTTGGGCATAGAAGAGCCGATCCCATCCTGTCACTCATTTCCATCAATGCTTAGAAAGGATCATGGCCAGGATCACAAGCTGGCAGCTCCCCAAGAGTTCCTGTGTTCTCATTCTCTCTGCCCCACCCTCCCTTTTTGGAGTCAATATCAGAGGATTAGTGCATTCCTCTCTATCAGTACCAACCAGCTCTGCAAACAGAGGCTTCTGAAAGCAGATACCACCGCAGGGAACAGATGCTGGGATGCAGGGCAGTCCAGCAGTGCACTTCACCTGCTCTGGAGCATAACTTTGGATACCACTTATCAACAGTAGCCTTAGGGACAGGAATGGGGGATTAGCACCATCAGAAGAAAAACTTCACACTGTTAGGCTCCTATCTGATGTACACACACACACCCTCTTATCTCAAACAGAACTCTAGCCTAAAAGGGGGAGGAACATCCAACAAGACGGTAGTTGTATACACAGAAGTCAAGGTTCCCTGCGAACAATTAGGACTTTTCCACAGTTTTAACCAGTGCCAAATGTTTTCCTAGGCAGTAAATTAGTCCTTTTAACTATGTATTAACGGACAGTAAAATCTCGGCTAACCAATACCCTGGAGGAATAGCCAATCTGGATAGCTAGGTTTCCTGGATAGCAACAAGAGCATGCCTTTAAAGTCACAGAGAGTTAGGACTTTGATACTTTCCCACCCCCTCACTGGACAGAGGAGCAAACAGGCCTGGAGAGAGGAGGTGGCCAGACAATCATAGAAGTTGGAAGGGGCCCTAGAGATCACTGAGTACAGCTCTCACATTTGAGGGATGAGAAAACCAAAGCCAAAGAGAATAAGTGACTTGTGGGCAGCCACCTCACTGTATGACTCTAGCACTGCACCTTAGCAAACACTGAAACGATTTCCCACATATATCATGTGTCCCTGCCTCTTTAAACTGAATATATGAAACTTGAATCTTAAGCATCGGTAGATTTCTGCTTTATCTTAAATTAGGTTCCACATTGGTGAGATTGCCAAAATGGCTGGATTTTGGAGAGGTAAAGAGTTATTATGAAAATGTCTGTGAAATCCAGGTTAGTGCATGGCATTTTTTGATTATGATGCTTATCAGGAAACAATGGACTTGTGCGAGAAAACAATGTAGAAAGTTAACATGTCAACAAGCAGTTACTGAGCACCTACTATGTGCCAGGGATTATTCTGGAATGCATTTGTGATTAGGTAGCAAGGCAAGTAGGAATTTTTAGACTATGAGACCTCTCCTAGAAAACGCAAAGAAATTTCCAAATGGTGTAGACCTTTTGGAAATAAACAAAAATTTCAAACTCCACAATTGTGCTCGAGAAACACTTTTGGCCAAAGAAGTCCTTTCCCTTTATTTCTCTTTTTTAACTCTAGGATGGGGTTCACTACATCCTTGGTTCAACTGTAAGTCAAATCATTTATGCAGTAGGCCTTACAGGAGTATCCTAAAATAGGTTGATGGAGCCTCAAGTTTTAAAAGAGAGACCAAACCAAATGACACAGTAGAGTTTTATTAAAGGAAGATTATGAAGCTGGGTTTGGCAGAGTTTCTCCATTTCATTCTTTGGCTAAGTACTGGCTCATGTTCTGCACATGATTTGTTGTGTAACTACTAAAAATGATCACAAGGAACTCAGCTATAACATGCTATGGAAACACTAAATAATACCAGAACTGGGGAAGTTATAAGAAAACTGGGATGAGAAAGGACATATGAAATACCAAAGTTAGAGAAAATCTGTCTTTTGTCTCACAGCCACTAATCAGACTACCATGCACTCTTTTTTACATGAAGGGAATTCAGAACCTGGGAAATAAACCCCTTGTGTGGGATAAAGTAGAAAGACAAAGGTTTTTAAAACAGTCATGAGAACTAAAGAAATAGGGGTCCCCTGCAATGCTCACTCCCCTGGAAGAAGTGATGAGACTACCCCCCAGGTCTTGGGTCCCCATTCTCACTGACCTGACCAAGTTCAGGATGGTGAACACAGAGTACTAAGGACCAGCTCTCCTTTCTGACTCTGGACTACCCCAGGGGACAAACAAAATGGCTGTCTCTCTTTTGGAATCGTCTATGGCTTCTCGGTAAAGAGCAATGTAGGTTGGTCAACAAGCCAAAGGAATACTATTGCACTGGGAAGAAAAAGCCTAATAGTATACAGTACTTCAATTTAAATTCTCCTGTGTAGTTTCTGGCAAAATGTAGCATTTCCTTGATCCAGTGATGGCCCTCAAGGGTGCTCCATTACAAGCTCTCAATGGTCTCTCCACCATGCCAAGGGCAAACCTTTCACCCGAAAACAGATATAATAGTAGACTCATAAGCAGATATAATAGTACACTAAGTCATACTGTGTTCTGGGGATTTAATAATTTTGAATATAAACTCAACTTCACTCACATTCTACTCCCTTGTAACACTCAAAATCAATCACTTCTCTCAAGTCCCCAAATAACTTACTTACTGAAATAATTTACACCAGAAGACCCAAGACTCAGTGGTAGATCATGCCACAATGGGGATTAACAAAATGGGTAACCATACTCTAAGATCTTCCTTTAATCCTCACTTACGTACTGATTCTCTATGGCATGCCGTGCCACTTAAAATGATCAATCTGATTACTCCTTTGGGTCACAGGTCTTGACTAACGTTTCATGTTTTCCTTTTATTTAGAAGGGTCTGTTGAGCCCAGATGTGACTTCCAGAATCCTTGGGGCTGGGGGAGGAGTCGGGTAGGGGTTAATTATGGTTGCTTTTATAAAAGTCAGATTTTTCAGACCTCACTTAGCAATTCAATAGTTATTTCTCAAAATGATATTTAGAAAGAACAGGAAAAGGAAAACTGTACACTCCTCCCTTCCTCCTTTGAACCACTGACATAAAGAATGGGTTAATGGTCTCAGACAGAATATGCTTATTCAGTTTCTATGGTTTCATGATCATGAAGGTCATGATGTTAATACTGAAGAGAAAAATATTCTGTTTGATGTCAGAATTAATTTTCTACTGATAGCTTTTATTGGACTTTATTGCTTTATGATATAGAGTACTTACTATGTGCCAGGCTCCATTCTAAGTACTTTATATGTATTAACTCATTTAAGCTTCAAAATAATCATAGGAGATGAGTATTATTATTTCATTTCACAGATGAGGAAGCAGAGGCCCAAAGAGGTTAAGGGACAAACACAACATCTTCCAGTAGATGGCCAAGATTTGAACTGGGGCAGTTTTGTCCTAGAGCAGGTACACTCAATTTCCTTGATGTATATCTTTTGAGTGCCAGACTATCGGAACCTTAAGGGCAGCACATGGGGCTGGTCCTTCTGCATAGCTCCCAGATCTAACAAAGGGTATCCACACACAGCGAATACCTCAGCTCTGGGGTTGGATATTTTCTAGTGAGAATTTGCAGGTTTCAAATTTATTGACCAGATGAATCAGTTTTTATGTTGATGGGCAAGTTAGGATGCAACTGTTCCACATGGAACAATATCTGACTGGACAACTATGGATGAGATAACAGATTTTTTAATAATGACTTATGCGCTCAATGCTACATCCTTACAATGGTTCAAGATGCTACAGGGATGAGAAAAAAATATTCAGAGGTAGACACAAAGAACTCAAAAGCTCAAGTAAACGCTGCTGGACATGAAGAGCAAAGAGGTTACTGGAACAAAACAGGAAACTATATATTTTGCCAAAGTTTTAACAGTTTGAAAAACTTGCAGCTAAATGTAGCAGAGATGATCAATTTCTACTAGAACGTGGCATATTATTTATACAAGAAAAAGGTTTTGACATTAATTACAGAAGAATGAGATGGCTTGATTTGTTTACTTTGGGGGACCAGTATGATAGAAAGGGAACATCGTCTGGACTCAAAATTCCTTTATTAACTCAAATCAAAATCAATCTGAGTTATTGAGCATAATGCCAATACATTAATAGTCAACTTCCAAGCCTTATGAAATCCTTCAAGACTGACTAAGGTGTTTCTAAATGGTAAGGTAACAAAGAATTTAGATCTTAGGAGCTAGTCTATGTTTCATGGTAAAAGTCAGTGGAGGGGGAGGGGTCCTCATTTCCTTTTTAACTTATTAAGACTCTTTTAAAAATACTCATTCCTGCATTCCTCAGGATATACATTTAACGTGACATCTGCACTCCATTTCTGCTATAAAATGCCTTTGCAGAAAACTCCTTTTCTCTGCAAAGACTCTCTTAATATAGATTGGGACTTTCTACCAAATAACCTGCATTTTCCAAACACCACATTAAAAACTACTGCAAGCCGCTTGAAAAAAGAGAAATCCTGGAACAGAACTCTTCACACAGCCTGGATCTCATTTCAGTAATTCAGAATGAGCCTTCAGCCACATTACACAGTGATGGCAGTCAACATGCGGCACTCAAGTTAGAAACACATTTCCTTCTAGTTTCTTCCAGTTCCTAACATACATTCACTGCAACATTTTCCCCCTGCACCGCCAATAGTACCAAACAAACAGAAAGGGTCTAGATTTTTATCTGTTCTTGGTAACATAAGCACCCAACAAAAATAACAGGAAATCGTTCCCCAAATTACGGTCAAAGAAAGAGATAGGGGGACTATCAAAGAAAAAGATAGGGGACTTCCCTGGTGGTGCAGTGGTTAAGAATCCGCCTGCCAATGCAGGGGACACAGGTTCGATCCCTGGTCTGGGAAAATCCCACATGCCGCGGAGCAACTAAGCCCATGCACCACAACTACTGAGGCTGTGCTCTAGAGCCTGCGAGCCACAACTACTGAGCCCGTGTGCCACAACTACTGAAACCCATGCACCTAGAGCCCGTGCTCTTCAACAAGAGAGGCCACCACTCGCCACAACCGGAGAAAGCCTGCACGCAGCAATGAAGACACAACACAGCCAAAAATAAAGAAAATTAAAAAAAAAAGAAAGAAAGAGATAGGGAACCCAAACATGCTGTGAGATGTGAAGGGTTTATTCAACAACTTCCCAACTTGGTTTGATTTCAATACACAAACGTGCAAAGAAAGAAGGTGGAGATTCTCCTATGTCCCTGATAATAGGATTTTAAACACATAACAAAAGATATAAAATAAGCTAGGATTCATTCAGGAATATTTGGAGCCACACTGTAGGTAAAACTAAAACTGCATAAATGCTTGAAAATAAGTCTTGTGTTTTAACTTAGACTCCGTTATGATAAGTTGAAGCATCTTTGCAATTCTAGTCTTTAAGGTTGTGTGTGAAAAAGAATATTAAATGTTGAATACATATTTACACTTAAAAGCTTTTTGTATTGATCACTTTTTAAAATAGACATAATGATTTGGGGAAATGGCAAGCTAATTTGTGTAGTACTCTTGTAGGTGTTGGGGCATTGTGAATAGACAACAGTGAAGGGGGATCAATGGAAATCGTTTTCAAGGCAGGACAGTCATTTAGACATCACAAGGCTAAGGCACCGATTTCTAATTACAGTCCCCGGAGTTTGGGGTTGGGGTATAGACACAGCCCCATTATGTCAGTGTTAATTGAAACCATGAGAATGCAACTCTCTTTGGCATAGGAGCTATTAATTTTCACGGTGCATGTAACCACTTGTGCATTTTTGAAAGACCACAACAGACTTCACCCTTCCAGGCAAAACTGCTGCTGCTAGCAGGTAAATAAGAAATGTATCATGAACCATGACAAGTAAAGATGGAATAAGTAATACAAAGATGTGTAGCACCAGGGTATTCATGAACCATCTGTTCCTAATTAAAGGGACTTTTCTGAAGTTTGAATTGCAAAGCTCAATGGAGTAAGCTGAAATCACTGGATGTCTGCGCCCAGAAAAACTGAAGCAAGGCAAGTATACTTCAAGTAAGAAGTGAGTTTCTCCTGAAGTCAGTTAAGCTTGCTGGTGCTAATAGCCTTTAAAAGGTTTAGTGATAATCAAATCATTGCTCAGCAAATAACAGCAACCCTTTTGTTGCAAAAGTAAACGAGAAGCAGGGCATCTGCTCATGAAAAGAAAGTGTGAACATCTCTGAGTTAAGTATGCATAACTAGTCCCAAGACCACAGTGGTTTTCATAGTTGACTTTAAAGACTTCTTTGTAGATGAAGTGGGTGAGGTTCTCCACCCTGAAGGGTCTTTTTCAGGCCCAAGGTAATTAATTCTACTGGACACCAAAAGAAGGAAAGTATTTCTTGGGTTGTTCCAGTTCCACCCGTCAACTACATTTGGACAACAGTTCCTACATGAAAAAACATTGCTTGGGTCCCCACACTGTTAGAGCTTACTAATTTTTCTCAATCAAATGTAGATTATTTTCAACATGTTCAATTTGAAATATGTTTTTCATAGCCAGATCATTTACCGTCTTCCCCATACCACTACACCTTAAATTAAAATCTCTTTTGAGCTGGTACTCATACTCCAAAAATGAATGTAATGAATATTTTTTCAAATATGCAAGTATTCCTTTCCAGCCTTCTAAAAAGAAACATTACACTGATGATAGATTTTTACATAATTTGTGTTTTGGCATCTTTAGAAATTGATTTGATGCTTGAGTGTCTTATTATTATGTAATTTAGATATAACTCAACCTAGTTGAAGGGTTTGATTTCAAGTCAGTCCTTAAGTCAAGAAGATGCTCAGTAGTAAAGCAAAACATTATTTTTTAAAGTTTCCAATTACAAACACAACATTTAAAAAATCATATTTCTCCAAAAAAGATATACAGATGGCCAATAGACACATGAAAAGATGCTCACCTTCACTAATTGCTGGAGAAATGCAAATCAAAACTACAATGAGGCATCACCTCACACAAATCAGAATGGCCATCATTAGAAAGTCTACAAATAAAAAATGCTGGAGAGGGTGTGGAGAAAAGGGAATCCTCCTACACTGTTGGTGGGAATGTAAATTGGTGCAGCCACTATGGAAAACAGTTATGGAGGTTTGTCAAAAAAAAAAAACAAACCTAAAAATAGAGTTACCATATGATCTAGCAATCCCACTCCTGGTCATATATCCGGAAAAACACTCTAATTCGAAAAGATACAGGCACCCCAATGTTCATAGCAGCACTATTTACAGTAGCCAGGACATGGAAGCCACCTAAACGTCCATCAACAGACACATGGCTTAAGAACACGTGGTACGTATATACAATGGAACACTACTCAGCCATAAAAAGAGAATGAAATAATGCCATTTACAGCAACATGGATGGACCTAAAGATTATCATATTAAGTCAAGTATGTCAGACAGAGAAAGACAAATACCGTAAGATAGCACTTTTATATGTAATCTAAAAGATGACACAAATGAACTTATTTACAAAACAGAAACACACTCGCAGACATAGAAAACAAAATTATGGTTACCAAAGGGGAACGGGGTGGGAGAGGGATAAATTAGGAGTTTGGGATTAAAAGATACACACTACTATATGTAATGTAGATAAATAACAAGGTCCTACTGTACAGCACAGGGAACTACATTCAAATCCTGTGATAAACCAAAATGGAAAAGAATATGAAAAAGTGTGTGTGCGTGTGTAACGAGAAACCGTACACGAGAAACTAACACAACATTGTAAATCAACTATAATAAAAAAAAATTTAAGTCATAAAAGTATTTTCCACAGAACAATTGGCAAGTAATGTTTTAATGAAAGTAAATTGAGCCCTATAGCTTGTATTCATTGTATTCTCATATAACGATACAAACAACTCTTAGGCAGACATGAGAACACAATGAATATAGAATAGGGATCAATTCTCCAAAAATTTAGGGTCATATTTGGAAATTAACTTTCTCAAACAACTTGACAAAACTAAGGTACACAGAAATTTCTTTCTTGCTTTAAAAAAAATTCATACCAGGGCTCCCCTGGTGCCGCAGTGGTTGAGAGTCCGCCTGCCGATGCAGGGGACACGGGTTCGTGCCCCGGTCTGGGAAGATCCCACGTGCCGCGGAGCGGCTGGGCCCGTGAGCCATGGCCGCTGAGCCTGCGCGTCCGGAGCCTGTGCTCCGCAACGGGAGAGACCACAACAGTGAGCGGCCCGCGTACCGCAAAAAAAAAAAAAATCATACCAAAAGCAACATTGGAAATTGTGATTATTTCCTTATGGGTCACATACACTTTATTGCACAGGTAAGTAAGGGTGAACAGTCAATCTTATTGATTTCCCACCAATCTTATTGGTGGTGAACCAATCTTATTGGTTCTCAGTTAATTCTGGGAACCATGTCAAGAAGAATGTGATACTGGGAAGCCTTGAGTGTTTATTTACCCTGGGAGGTGGCATGACGTGGACTAGACTTCTAGCCCTCAATCTTTTAACCTGCTTCCTTGGTTCGACCACCACCTTCCCCCTCAAGTTAGGGGTTCTGGAATCTCAGTTATCTAAAGGGGCCCCAACGGGGCTAAGGGAGGCTAACACCACGGCAGGCTTGTGTCAACCTGGTCCTTCTTCCCAGGAATCAACTCAGAGCGGGGGATGGTTAATGTAAAGAAACCACTTTCAGACACTTGCAAAGGGTGTTCTAGTCCTTGCTTTTCTCTTTGGCACACACATGCACACGCACATAGACGTTCAAAACCACACGGCATGCATGGATTCCCCTGGTGGCGCAGTGGTTAAGAATCCGCCTGCCAATACAGGGGACATGGGTGCGATCCCTGGTCCAAGAAGATCCCACATGCCACGGAGCAACGAAGCCCGTGCACCACAACTATTGAGCCTGCGCTCTAGAGCCCACGCGCCACAACTACTGAACCAGTGCGCCACAACTACGGAAACCTGTGCACCTAGAGCATGTGCTCCGCAACAAAGAAGCCACCGCAATGAGAAGCCCGTGCACCACAACGAAGAGTAGCCCCCGCTCGCCTCAACTAGAGAAAGCCCGTGCGCAGCAGCGAAGACCCAATGCAGCACCCCCCTCACCAAAAAAAAAACAACAACACAGCAGCACCTTTCTGCCTATTCTGCTTAGGATAAATGCGAGGAATTGCTGAAGGAGGGCAGATGTGTTAGGGGAACTACGATGTAATTAACTTTGATCTGGATTAACTGTGCATTGTTTAGGGACTCTGAAACGAGCATCTCCAAGATTAATAATGGTTGCAGAGGTGGGGGCAGCAGTTCAGGATTCAGACTATTCCTTTACTTATACCCATCATCTCCCTACTTGCTCCCACCCACCCCTCATATGCCCCAACAATTTTTTTTTGCAATTTATGATGAAAATATCAGGAGGAAAAGGAGTGAACAAAAACGTACTGTAAGGAATTGTTTCCTGATGGCTTATGGCTGGGAAATGGGAACACACACACACAACTGTAATAATGGAATGCAACCAACAAACTAATACTAACATCCCCCAGTGCTAACATGAAACAGCCAATAAGCACCTAATTTTTAAAATACACAATTCTTTATCTTCACTCTGGTAAATGTAAGGTTTCTCGCTAGGGGGACCATGAATTCTGGTCTGCCCACGTTATCTGGGTATAATTGTTTTTAAGCACCTCCTGGGTTGGACAGTAAGTTATATGGCTACCCTAAATCTGAATGAACTCTCTAAGAAGCCACTGGATTTATATTTTACTGTTAGTATCACTGTCTAGTTTGTATTTTGACCAGTCCTCCAGTCCTCAAAACAACCAAATGGGCTAAAATTTGGCTTTTCCTTTGAGGGCCTAAAGGTAACAGCACTATGATCAGTCCTGCAAAGATAACTTTGCTCCAGAACATTCTATTTCTTCACTGGCATTGAGTCACAGAGGGTAGAGGTGGAAAGGCCTTCAAAAGGTTTTCAAATTTCATCTTTTTTGGGGGGTGGGGGGAGTGAAGGAGACATAGAATCTTTCCCCCCTTGAAATCATGTTCAAAACCCTACTACATACAACTGAGGAAAGCAAAGCTCCCCTGGTGCAGCCAGGAGATAAAGACACAGATGCAGAGTCTGGCCCACTGGAAGAACCCTGTGTCTCCCTTGTCTCTCCTCAAGGAGGCCCCTGAGGTACCTCCTTAGCTGGCTCCAAAGAACAGTCTGAAATATACTGGTGTGGTACAATTCCTGTAATTTACAAATGAGGAAAATGTGGCTCATTTCATTTGCTCTTTCCTGCTAGTACAATTCCATTATCTTTCCTGGTAATTCTATAAACAAAGCCATTAAGTCAAGAGCAGGTGGTCCATATTAATTGTCATAGAAAGGTCTGTCTTCTAAAGGGCTCTGAGTATACCTTATAACAAGGAAACATATAGTAATGGATGTGAAATTCTTTTCTAGATTGTAACTAGCAGGCTGAAACATAGTCACTCAAAACAACCAAATGTGGAGTCTATCTGTATATGTTTCTTTCTCTGAAGGAGAAGCAGAATAAGAGCTGAAAAGAATATGGAGGTATTAAATCCATTTTTTGAAAGTTTTTTTTTGGTTGTTTGTTTTTGTGGCTGCACGGCATGTGGGATCTTAGTTCCCCGACCAGGGATCAAACCCTCGCCTCCTGCAGTGGAAGCATGAAGTCTTAACCACTGGATGGCCAGGGTAGTCCCTAAATCCATTTTTTAAATTAAGGTTCCAAAGTGAACACGTATCCTGCTTCTAAGAATAGCTACCAAAGAAACCACAGGAAAGAATGATGTTGATACATGAAGATGTTCATTGCTGTATTGTTTATAGCCACATGATGCACATGTATCAGGACGAAGTGTAGGAGAGAAGAGGGGAGAGAAAGATGGGAAAAGAACAGAAGAAAAAGACAATTGCCATTGAGACGATGGAATTCTACTGACTTATTTTTCCACACCTCCCAAACTTTCTTTTAACGTGAAACAAGAGAAAACAATAACACAGAATGCAAATAGCACTTACCACCGAGACTTTGCTCACTACATCTCTTGCAACTGCTAAGCCCTGAGCAAAAGTGCGGGCTGCTACAAATGCACGAGTGACCTGGAGCTTCAGTTTCCGAGGGACATCTCCAAAGGGCTTCAGCTGTTCCGTGTACTTGCTCACGCACTCCAGATAGTCATCTGTGAAGTGGTACTGGGAGTTCACCAGGCGGAACATCCGCTCCAGGAGGCGCGCCCAGAAGTCATTCAGCATTTCTTCCAGGTTCACATTTCCCGCCACATAGTAGCGCTTCAACTCTTCGAAGAGATCTTTAAATAGCTCGGAATTTTGCATGTACAAGTGACCATATGTCTTCACAAACATGTCATTCAGGGATTTCTCCGCATTTTCAAGTAGTTCTTTGAAGAATTCTAAAAACAAAACCCAAAAAGAAAGGAAAAAAGAAAGGGTTCTCAGTAATTAAATAACAGAGTGCTTACTTTTCAGGTAAATTTGAAAACTGGAAAAAAAAAATCCTGAAATTAAATTGGAAAACATGCTTGTATATAGGGTGGATTTCTTTGGGGGGATTTGGCATCTCTGATCGTTTGTCAATGAAAGGAAACCTATGTCACAAAGTCACGTGTGTCTATGTCTAAGAGAGGGAAAAAATGAAACTTTAAATGGACTTCTCAGGACTCCCTCCTTTTCTCATTTAGTCACAAGGTAAATAAAGAACTGGATAAAAATGGATATATTAAGTCTAAAACATGAGGTTTCCCAGAACTTTTTACTATAAGAATCTAAACCAAAGTGGATAATGCCTCCTCATTGTAACCTGACACCAGGACAGGTGTTTTCAAGACATGCTGTTTACTTAGACATGATTTTTTTTCATTTTCTCCTCCTTACATCTACATGACATATAAGAAAACTGCCTGGGAAATGCTTGAGGCCAAGAAACAGAATGAAATACCACATAAGCAGGAAAAGAACTTCTTAGGTGTTCCCTGTGACATTAGTATAAACTGGGATAGCCAAGATGACCTCGGGTTCCTAAAGGATTCATGCAATAAAACCATGAGATTAAGATAACATGAAAAATAACTGGGAAAAAAAAGAATACCTGTGTTTTTTTTCAGATTTACTTTTTGAGCACCACATACCCACACAGCCTAAATGTTAAAGACTTTAATCTCTTAAATACCAATGTCAAATTAATTTCTCCTGAAGCTTTTCTCAGGAAGTTCCCTGAAGAGAGGAGCTAACAGTCTATCTGCAACATTAATCATTCTTAAAGACTCTGTGTCTGGTATAAAAATAAACACCTCATGGTATCAAGTTTATAAGCAGGAAATGTAATAAATACCAAAGCAAAATATAAGGACCACATCAAGAAAGAAGCTGGCTCCAAGTGAACACGGAACAGAAAGGAAAATAAGACAACTCCTTCAAAGCCAGAAGAGCATTAAGTGATCTTCTCAAAATGCAATAGCGCTACAAAACCATTCTCTACAATTTGCCTTTTATTTCCTGGGTTTTCTTCAGCGAGAGAAAGGGAAATCCCCATTACAACTGCACAGCCTGGCATTTTTACCAAAGTTCTCTCCCTGGAAGGAGGCCAGAAAGTACATAAGGAGCTAGGGGAATGAAAATGAAAAGAGTTACTCAAATCAGGCAGCCGGGAAGGCCTCTGATTCTCTCTAAACCCCAAGTGGTTCTCGAGTGTGCTTCCATGGGCACACACCATCACCACTGGGACACAGGTTCTTGGACCCCACCTTAAACCTACTGGATCAGAAACTCTGGAGGGTGGGACCCAGCCATCTGGCACTCTGCTATACCCCAAAGTTTGAGAAGCAAGACTCTAGCCAATGAAACTTCTCCCATTTTGCCTCTCACTAGCACTCAGCACCAACCTGGGAACTTTGCTGAATGTGAAGCATTCAGGGTAAGGGCTAATGTTTTAATTAGGGGAAAATAGATTTCCAATAAATTGGGTTTAAAATTTTTTGTTGCATTCTTGGGTGTCATTTCTTAAAGAGGTTTTGGGGATGAATTTTCTTGTGTGGAAGTATCTCTCAACTAAGAGTCGAGATGCAGGCAGCACTTTTCTAGACTTCAAAGTTGTGGAATCTTAGGGTGAGAAAAGACCTTAAATGTCATCTGGTCCACTTCCCGTACCGTCCTTGAATCACTAGCGTCCTTGCCAAGTGGTGCTGGCTTTCACATACTGGAAAAATAAAGCCTGGTTATTGAGATCAGTATGGAAGCCTTGTGTCAATCCAGTGCTACTAATATTTCACCATCCAAAAGAGCGCATTCCAAAGGAAACCATAGGTCCTTCCTTAGATTGGATTTTTACTATATTGCTCATAAAGTTGGCACACATCATTTAGTGTAGAAACAGGATGTTGAGAATTATTTGACTTGTGCTTTCATGACTCATTAAATAAGTAATTCTGAATACTCACTTGCATTTCTAATGAATGCTGTTTTTTAAGGGTTGGGGCAGAGTGGCATGTTGAGCTCAGTTTGAACTGAAAAACACTATGAAATATCACTATTTTTTTAGGCTTAAAGGTGTTCCAGGTCAAAAAAACGCTAAGACACTGAACATTTTATGGAAAAAATAAAACATTCTTAGAGATCCTCATTCAGGTCAACAGCCTATGGGTCGGTGTAGTTATATATAATACAGCTACTTCAAAGTACAAGAGCAATGATCCAACGAAGATCAGGACTGATTTTAACCCAGCATGCCCTCTGTCCAATATCACAATGGACCTTACTTTATTTCCTGGGACTCAAATTCTGCTACGAAGGTTGTGTGTGTGTGTGTGTGTGTGTGTGTGTGTGTGTGTGTGTGTGTGTGTGTGTGTGTGTGTGTGTGTGTGTGTGTGTGATGTTAGCTTACATTTTCAGAGTTTAGTTTGGTGCTGTATACATATTAAACTCTAACTCATTTAATCATTCAGAAAATTGACTTCCTTTCCTTCACATTTTAAAAGATTCTTTAGTGTGGCCGTATAAGTTGCAAATATAATTCCACTGAGTGGATTATATATAGAAATTCTACAAAACTGATATAAGGAGTTAAAATCTGCTAATTTGGTCTCTCCAAATAGCTATGTAATTTGACAAGTATGTACTAAGTGGTTGGTATGGGCTCAAATCAAAGCACACAGCTTTGCCATGCATCTTAACCTTCCTGCCCAAACAGACTATAATGAAAATTTCTAGAAAGATGAATTTTCTCCATCCAATTCACCTTTACTATACCTGCCACTTTCCACGCATGGTTTTATGGAGGCACCAGAGATTTTTAAACCATCTATAAAATCCGTAATCTTTCATTTCATACAGCAAGTTTTTTTTTTTAATATTCATCTATTTCACCTGCAAAGTCAACAGAACAAAAGTCAAGCGAACCAAAAGACCCAAACTCATTTCTCCTTAGACGTGTTCTTACTGGCCCTGGTAAATGGGACTATTCTACCTATGCTTTTTGTCTCACAGATCTTTTAAGTATGGCAGACATAATTTAAATTCTAAAATCCATACCAATTAGGTACAATATCAATCAAAGCATAATAATTTGCTGTAAAAAAAAGGGGGGGAAAAACTTTTACATCTATTTCTCCTATCAAACTAGTCGCTCTCATATGTTCTTATAGATTCCTCAACCTCCCCACCTCCCCACCTTTCTTCCCACATTTCCTTCTACAGTGGGGGATAGAACACAAATTAGACATTCAGGACCTGGTCCCCAGCCACCAAGAGCAACTTCATTCATCGCTGCAAACCTCATCTCCAATTTTCCCCCCATTATTCAGAACTCAGAATCAGATCCTAACTGCTGAAGAAAAACTGTGCAGGTCTGAGACACCTAGCAATCATCCCATTGTAAACATTATGCCTGAAACCAATTATAAGACACCTGGTGGCTAAGAGAGAACCAGCCAGGAGCAGTGTAAACCAGAGTTCCACCAGGATCAGAAGCTGACTTAACTGGAATTCAGATCTCCCTTGCAGCAACTGCTTGTATTCATGAAAAATGCTGCTCAGAGAGTCTGAAAGAAGAGAGAGGAGACAGTTTATAAGCATTTTAAATATGGTGTCTGTGAGCAGGGTTTTTTTCTCCTTCAATTTTCAGTTTGGGGGCTTAAGGATTTATGTTCCAAGGATGAAGCAACTGCTACGCCTTGGGCTCATGAATGACCACAACATAGGAATGGAAATAAACACTTTAATGTGCTAGGATCTAAAGCAGCATGACACAGTGGGAAAAGCATGGGCCCTCTCATTTATGAGCTGTGTGACCTTGACGGGACAGAAGATCTAAACTCTCTGAGCCTCTGTTGCTTCTTCTTCCATAAAATGGGGCTATTACTGCTCACCTCATATGGATAATGGCTAGCACACAATAGCTGCTCAATGAATGGACACTATTCATAATATGTGAAATAATGTTACTGTCACCTTCAGAGTTTCTTTATATCTACAATTATTGAAAAAGAAAAAAAAACCTTTCAAGGCTGGTTTTTATCCTTCTTGGCAGAGTCAAATATTATCCATCTGGGGGAATATAAATTAAGCCAAAAAATTAATTAATTAATTAATTAATTAAGCCAAAGCTGCTGAAGAATGGTTAAGAAGACCCAAGGCCTTATAAAACTGGGAACAATTCAGCCAAAGGAAATGCTTAATGGCTCTAGCTTCCAATTCTGTGAAACGTCCCAGACATCTACGAGGGTGGAGCAACTCCTGAGTGAAAAACATGGGGATGAAGAAATCCAGGGAAGAGATTTTACATGATATTACAACACAGAGTATCATACACAGCATGCGTATATACAAAAAGATCGAGGCAAAGAATCAGGGAAAGGAAAATTGAGAATTAAGCAGCAGGTCAATGCCCCACCCTCCCCATGTATTTCATCTGCATCCTACCAGAAGCACCTCAACGCAAGGGTTGACCTAGGAGACTGGGAGTGTTTTCCGGCTCTAACATCTGATTATTCTTAATGTCAGTAGTACCAATTTAACATGGGAAAAACTACTAGAGAGAAAAGGCAAAACCTTTCCATATAAAAGTTTTCTATGTAAATATCCTGTCTTTTACAAAAAGAAGAACATCATGTACTTCTGGAACTTCTATCCCCCGCCACTTGTCTTGCATCAAATAAACATTCAAAATTCTTGAAACAGGTCAAAAGACCCTCAGTTCTGCTATTAAATGCCATTAGCTACTACTTTATAAACAATCGACTGTCTATTGATTAATGTGCTAGAATGCATTCTAGAATTAACCTGTGATCTGAAGAGACTGGAAGCCCTTTCTATTCAATCCATTTGCTTGGTGCTATAAATTACCCCCTTGTATTTATATTATTAGGAAGCTGCCTTTTACATATAAGGATTAATTTCCTCTTTAATGTAAAGGCTGTATTTCACAGCCCTGGTGTGGCGTGCAAACAGTAAGTTACCACATCCACAAAATTCCTAAGAAAGAAGTCTCCTGGTACATGCTACAAATCATACTTCTCACACTGTTAAGAAAACTCAGAGTTATAGCCATCCATTCTTTCACCCAAGATCAAGTACTTGATGAAGAACAGCTAACATAAGCACCTACAAATGGAAGGGGGAACAAAAGGAAATTAAGCAAGCATTTTACTGACTGAAACCAAAGACTATCTCCTCCTCTGTCTTGCTTTTTTGGTCAAGTCTGTGTTAAGTTTCTAACAGGCACTTTCCTCAGGAGTGCCTGCTAGGGAGGGCATGGTGTACTAAAAGGACGTGTACTTGACTAACAATCATCAGCTGTAGCCCAACAATGGTCCTCGCCTAGGAGGAGAAGGCCAGTGCCAGCTGAAGCCCTTATTAGGGGCTGTTAGCATATGAAAGGGGGCTGGGGGACCCTGCCACTTTAGGAGCAGCCCTTTCTTCCCAAGGTTACTTTTAGTAGTTAATGCATTTTGAATGCTAATTCTCTCTCTGGGCTAACTTGGCCAGGGACACACAGTCAGTACGATAAAGGTCCCTTCCCCTGGACCACATTCCATTTCTAGCAATGGTACTCCCAGCACCAGCTAGCCAAGTCTCTTTAGCACAGCCGGATTCCTTCTCACTGAGAAGGGCCCATGAGGGCATGTTTAAGAAAGCTCTGAGGGGACTTTCCTGGTGGTCCAGTGGTTCAGACTCCACGCTTCCACCTCAGGGGGCATGGGTTCTATCCCTGATCTGGGAACTAAGATCCCACATGCCGTGTGGCCAGCCAAAAAAAAAGAAGAAAAGAATGCTCCAAGGCTGAAGCAGTGTTCCAAGTGCCCCATATACTAACCTCCACGTGGACCTATTACATGACCTCATACACAAACCTCATAATACAGTCTATCTGCTCATGATCTAATAAAGAGAAAAATCAGGATGCAAAATAGCACAATCGGTTATGATGCTGATTTGTATGTATGTATATACATTGTCTACCTGACCAAAAAAAGATGAGGTGCATACAGTGGTGTTGGACGGGTGTTAGGGAATCGGCGTAATTTTTTTCAATGTTTCTCAATTTAGTTCACCCCAATCTTGCAGTGACACCATAGGAAAAGTAATCTAATAGGAAAAGTAATCTATCTCATGCTTTCAAAAATGACTTATTTCCCTTTATTCTATTCATCCGACTTAAATGCTGGAGGCTTCGACGCATTTTTTTCTACTTATTCCAAACTGTCTACAGTGAGCACTGTAATACTGAAAAAAAAAACCCAAACATGGCAAAACAACACCAAAGCAGTTCTTACATTTTTCGTTTAAAAATACCGTTTTTTCCCTATAAAGTATTCCTTTCAAATTGCAGCAATTTGAAAAATATGGCAAGGTATGAAGAAAACAAAAATTCCCATAAGCCCACCATTAAGAGAACAACAGTGGTTTATTGAATTTCTTTCCTGCTTTTTCTGTGAAGGTATGTATTGTCACAAGGTTGAGGTCATACTGTATTTATACCCTGTTCTCATGTAACACTGTATGGTTAGCAGTTGCGATGTGATTAAAAAGCCTTCAGAAACATCAGTTTTAACAACTACATACTATGACACCATATGAACAGATCATAATGTAATCATTATGGGACATTTAGGATAATTTCCTATTTTTCATTATTACAAGTAATACTGTGATGAACATTCTTGTATATAAATCTGTATGCAGATCTTTCTTTCCTTGAGATCAAAACCTAGAAGTACAGTTACTGAGTCAAAGGGTATGAATGAAGCTATATGAAACCTCTGATACACTGCCAAACTGACCTCCAGAAAAGGTATGCCCATGTAGCATTCCCTGCTCCAGTCCTCTGTATTATGAAGAGCTTCAGATTCTTGAGGGAATGGGGGGAGGGGGAGGGGGGAGAGAGAGAGAGAGAGAGAGAGATACAGAGAGAGAGACCCCGCGTGCTTTGTGCACAATAGAAATGGGCCAGGACAATGAACAAGAAAGGCCTGACTGGCTTGGGAATTCTCTCAGTCAGAGTCACTGCTAGATCAAATAAGCCCTTTTCTTTGCTGGGACAGACAGACGCATGGAAAAAGGGTGAGCAGAGATGATCAACAAGGCTCTCAACTCCCAGGCTCAAAGTACAATGAACCAAAAAATAGATAAAAGCAATTCAGCTGAAGCTCTTCTGTGTATTTACTCGCCTCCAAACAGATCGGCTGCTTCTTGCTGACACCACGCCTTCTTTAAGAAGCCACAGCTAATAGCAGAGGCCCAAAGGGAGTGTGCTCAGGGCTCCCTGGAAGCTGCACAAGCATTTTCAATGAGACGGCCAATGCTAGAGCCACAACTGGCCACACCTGAGATAACAACTCAAAAGGCAGAAAACCTTTGTCAATACAGAAAAGTGTGTGTTTTATCTGAGCTCTTGATTTGATTCCAGTAAGCTGGCAGTGGCTCGTTCTCATCATGTTTCACAGAGATTATCAAAGAATTAGCAAAAATACCCAGTGTTTTAGTCTCTTTTGCATGGAAACAAAAAAAAAAGAAGGAAAATAGAATTGTAAAGCACAGAGTAGCAGTGCTTTCCAACCAAATCAAACACCCATAGTATGATCTGGAAGGAACACTGCATTTGCAGGAAGGTCAGAGGCCTCATGTCTTTTTCTGTACTTTTGTGGCTACTTATCCTACCTGCCGCACTGTAGTAGAGGTTTAAAAAAGCAACAAATTTAAAAAAGACATCTTAATGAATGATATCTGAGGTAAGGATTAAAAAACAACCGTATGTTGTATGTACGTCACACATTTCTATGACACATTTATCTTGAGGATGTCGAAGACTTAAACTAAAGACCCGGGAGGTCTGTACGAAGTCAGTATGGCCATGCAAAGGACAATAAGAAAACCGTGCAGTTGAAAAATACTTGCAGTCAGGGGTCAGGAAAATTCCAAAACCTTCAGCTTAGCCAACAGCCATGAAGCTTAGTTGGCTATATTTGTCTTTCATGGGCATGGGAATTCAAATGCCTTCATCTTGCTGAGTCTCCACACTGCTGAGCCTACTGGCCTAATGAGGTAATGGCCAGGATGAACCATGGAAAATTTTTAGTCACTGATTAAAACAGAAATTTGGCTCAATATGAAGAGTGGCCACCCTTTCCCTTAAGCTCTCCAGCCCCCTTGTTTTCTATCATTTCACAAAGGCAGGACATGAAGCACTCTTCAGATAGATGGGACAATTATTTCTTTTATGTGCGTTTTAAGCTAATTCAGAACATTTCTACTATTATTCGAGTTAACAAGCTTCAGGCTCATGGGAAGGTTTTCAAAGACCCAGTGAAAGTAGCGGAGGGTTAAGAAATGATAGGAGGAAAATAGAGGGGACCGTGCAGACGCCTAATTAACATCTTGTAAGACCTTTCACTGAAGCAGCTGGTCTAGTCACATGTTGAGAAGATTCACAGAATTTGTAGAATTGAAAGGGTCTTTAGAGAGCATCCAGCTCAACCCCTTGATTTTATGGATGGGAAAACTGAGACCAGTTAATTGCCCCAGGTCACAGTGGGTTCACAGCAGAAACAGGCTGACAACTCGGTGGGCTCTGCCTCCTGGGCAAAGTTGCTACATTTGCTCCTACAATGGCAAATGAAAGTAGTCTTCCCAATGGACTAGCATCAGACAACATCACTATTTTCTTAAAATTTCTTTTATAACATGCAAAAACACCTAGCAAATAATTTGATTCGGGGAGTTTGCAAGCAATAATCTATCTTTGTAGTTGTTAACATCATTTTTACTATGTAATTCAGAAATATATTTAACATGGCAGCTCTAATCTTCTTAATCTATTTGGGTTGTTTGATTTCGCTCTGATTCTTTTAAAAACAACTAGTCTCTCGCAAAATGCGACATTTTGGGGCGGGTCTTTATGTTGTGGTCCCCAAACACGGATTATGCCGCACTTCTATTATTTCTATTCCTTTTGCCAAGCAGTTCTTTCAAAGCCCCCTGAACGGAGTATCTGATTAGCATATTCATGAATAACTGATTCAGCTATGTTAATTAGCAGCTCTACTTCAAAAAAAAAGAAAAATTCCCAAAACTGGCCAAGAGGGGGAGCAACTAGCTCTGTCATTAAAGTTTTCTGACTCTATGTCTCTAGCCCAGGATAGTCAATTTCTGGTATTGAATAGTCTAAGTCAAAGATTAGATGAAGAAGATTAACGTGTAAGAAAATGAAGAGGTGAGTCCTTAAACTCAGAGGCACAGGTGTAAAATATGGGAAATCTGAGAATTGGGAGGGGGGAGGTGCTGCCTAAGGAAGTTCTTCTGTACTTCAGCCAGGTCTGAAAACACACACGTGCACACAGTTTACAACTTAAAAACTGGTTTATACACTGTATAGTCTCTTTAGAGGTGCAAACAATAGAAAGTTACATGTGTAGAACAAAAAAGGACCTTAGAGATAAGTGGACTGACTCCAAAATGCCAACTCTGGCGCTCAGACTGACCAGAGCTCATGGAGGCAGTATGATAATGGGATGCTTTCTGGTAAAAGAAGGCTAATTCCCTAAAAGCCTCGAAACCTTATTTTTATTTGAAAGTTTATTTAAAAAAAAAACAAAACCTTGTTCCTGCCTTAGAAAGAAGTGGTATCTCATAAACATGACTGAAGTTTTGATGACAGATGAAGTTGCCTGAGCTCAGGATCACCACTTCGAAGTTATACTGTAAGCTTGGAGATGGCAAAAGATGCTCCTCTGAAGTACTTTGACCTCCTGTGTTCCCATGAGTCCTTTGCTATTTCCTCAGTACTTATCCCCAGCCTTCCTTATGCCACCTTGCTGCCCCATTTTGGTTCTCCAGTCGCCATCTTGTTACTCTGCCTAACTTCCTCCCTTCCATTCACATCAATAACCCAGGGTTTGGCTTTTATAAAAGCTTAGACAATTCTTTGACCAAAGCACTCCACTCTTGAATTTCTGAGTCACCACAGCCCCTATACAATTTCACTCAACATCGTCTTTAGGCCTTGTGGAGTATTGGCAGGTCATAATTGCCAACCTTAAAAATCAATCAATAAATGCAGCACCCACTTGAGGATTACGGTTTGTTGGATACCAATCAACTGAGATTTTACCATATAAAAGCAGTTAATTGTCTCAGAAAGCCTAGCTTGGAGGAAATATGCAAAGTATCCCAGCTCTGTTCTGATCTCCAGGCCAGACACATTGAAGCTACAACTCCTTCAAAAAAATTTAAATCTATGCTCCCTACCTTTATTGTCTGTGCCATAGTCTAATTTGAAGTCAGAAGAAACAAGCTGGGGTTTCATCATCATTTTTCATGGGCAGTTTTGAAACTGATAAAGAAACAGCGTTAAACACATTTATTGAAGGTGAAGTCTGGTAGGGAAGGGCAAGAGAAACTTTTTCTGTCCTTTTTTTTTTAATTTTATTTTTTGGCTGCGCTGGGTCTTTGCTGCACGTGGGCTTTCTCTAGTTGTGGCGAGTGGAGGCTACTCTTGGTTTCAGTGCGCGGGCTTCTCATTGCGGTGGCTTCTCTTGCTGCGGAGCATGGGCTCTAGGCGCACGGGCTTCAGTAGTTGCGGCGCACGGGCTTAGTTGCTCCGTGGCATGTGCGATCTTCCTGGACAAGGGCTCGAACCCGTGTCCCCTGCATTGGCAGGCAGGTTCTTAAGCACTGCACCAACAGGGAAGCCCCTTTCTGTCCTTTTTAAAAAAACATATGTTAATACTTACTGATAAAATTTCTCTGTGTGGCTTTTTAAAAAGTACACACTGGAATCACATGAATAATGCTATAAAACCATGGGGAGTGAGAAGGGGAAAGAATAGTGAAACTACCAGGCAAGAGAAATCACTAAATGTCTGTGCACTACACACCTGGAGGAGACACGTCTAAGAAGAAATGGGGTGATTTGGAGGCAGTGACCTTGGAAGTTGGAAACTGCCTCATCTCCACTGTATCTTGCTACTGACACGCTAGCCATTTCTAAAGAGCAGGAATTTTCCCTTCTAAGTCCCATTATTAAACCCCCAAGTGGTAATTTTAAAATATCAGCATCTCAAGTTTTCAAAGATGACTGTCTTATTATCTCTCTAAGTTTTCTCCTCAAAGGAAAAGAAATTGCTTCAGTTACTGTCTTGAATGAGAAATGCCATAGTCAAGAATACCATTCTTTCCAATAATCATACTGATAATTTAGTGACCAAGAGACAGAGGTGGTCTAATGATGTCTTTTGCCAATAACACTCATCTTCACGTGGTGTTAACATAGTTAACAGCCTGTGCATTGGGGATTACAGAATAATAAACAGGATATATAGATACATAAATTATTTCCATCCATGCAGGGAAAGGAGATGAAGACTAAACACAACTCCACATACAAAGCATTGGGGGAAATGGGCACAATAAATGGTACACTACATGGAAAATTTTAGTTCAACTACATTACAAATTAAATATGCTTTTGTTGGGGCTTCCCTGGTGGCACAGTGGTTAAGAATCCGCCTGCCAATGCAGGGGACATGGGTTCGAGCCATGGTCCGGGAAGATCCCACATGCCGTGGAGCAACTAAGCCCACGTGCCACAACTACTCAGCCTGCACTCTAGAGCCCACGAGCCACAACTACTGAGCCCACGTGACACAACTACTGAAGCCCGTACGCCTAGAGCCCGTGCTCCACAACAAGAGAAGCCACTGCAAGGAGAAGCCCGCGCACCGCAACAAAGAGTAGGTAGCCTCCTCTCGCCGCAAGCAGAGAAAAGCCCGCGCACAGCAACGAAGACCCAACGCAGCCAAAAATAAAATAAGTAAATAAAAATAAATAAATTTATAAAAAACATATATATATATAAATATGCTTTTGTCGTCTAGCCTGGGAACCGACTAACACTTATTAAATCAGTTATCAGTTTCAAATAACGAATCTCAAAGGCAACATTTGAAATACAACCTGTTCTTTAGCTGGGGGCTGCCTTATCAGCTAGATCAAATCTAATTTAATCCCACTTCTCACCATGGTAATGAGCCCTTTGCAGAAATGCTCAAAGACATTTCACGTCTCAAAAATTTGCCTTGTACTTCTTCACCACACAGAATGTCAGGGAAAGCATGCTTCAAAGGTACTATGTAATTAGAATGGCCTTTACAACAGGTACAAAGGAAATCATTCCTATTAAAATTAAATCTACTTCATAATGACCTGCAAACTGCGTGAACAGCACCAGAGAAAGGAATCCTGAGGTGTTTGGACCCCATACTCTAGTTTTGAAAGTCTGTTATCTATTACATTGCTTCAGATATGACTGAAGTGCCTCTCTTCTGGCTCAGATTGTCTATTTCTTCACTCTGAAAAGAAAGTGTGCATGTGAAAATCTGTGTTTGGCACAGGGGACTGAAATGGCTTTTCTTGTGGCTTTAACGTGGATCGACCAAAGCTTCAGCTAAAATGAGGCCAGGGATGGTGCTGAACTTAATGAAGACTGGAGCCCAGGCGCTACCTCTGGGTCACTGCCGCATGGTCACTGCCGCATGAGCTTTAATCCTGTGTTCTACAGGGCTTCTAGGAATTCTAGTTGGCTTTGAGGGATCCATTTTGAAATTTAATTTGAAGTCCAGCATCTGCAGAATCTCTGTGGTTATTTTGACTAAGTTTTCAGATGCCTGCTTTTTATTAGGAAGATTTTTCTTTAGTGACTTGTGTCAACAACACTATTGTGTGTTCACCCAAGAAAATAAATGAAAGCATTTAAATTAAATGACTTTCATCTCTTTTTTGGCTCCCTGTGACCATATTTCCATAATGGCTACCATACCGTACACATTCTAGTGTATCTGGAAGGATTCTAGCAATAAAGCTGTAAGGCTAACTTGCCCCTGGGGTCCAGCCAGGAGAGCCTCTTGGGAGAAAACTTGAACACTGAGAGAAGAAAGGCACTTGGGAAAAGCAACTGTACGAACTTCACTGGCAGCTCGTAGATGTGACTTGACTAAAAGGTATAAGATGAATTCAAGGGAGTTCCCTGGCGGTCCAGTGGTTAGGACTCGGTGCTTTCACTGCTGTGGCCCAGGTTCAATCTCTGGTCAGGGAACTAAGATCCTGCTAGCCGTATGGCAAAAAGAAAAAAAGAATTCAAGAACAAAGCAAATATCTACACTTACGTAGACCAAAGTTCCAATACATACCATCAAACTTCTTGTAACGGGACGCAAAGACAGCTTGCAAATGATTGCACTGTTCACTGACCACACTTTTGAAATCATCCTTACTTTGCAGGCTGTACTTCTCCTCCATCTCTTGGGAGCAGCAGGTATAACCCTGGGGACAAATCTTCAAATGATCACCTGGAAGACAAAATGTAGGGCAATCAATCTCCATCATCATTCATCAAGTCCAAAACGAAAGAGTCTGATTTAGGTGCACATGCTTGGCTTCATTTCTCTCCATGATGTTCCTGCAAAGGCCCAGGCATCATGCGTTACCTAAAAAGTTTCATTATACTGAAAATATTGATTTCCTTCTCGGAAAAATACGATAGTGAAGCCATCTCCAAAAGACAAAAGAACTTTCCAATCAGGAAGATTGTTATCATACAGGAAAAATCAGTGTGGCCAGTAAAGAGAGTATCATTCAATATCAACAGAAAGCTCGCATAAATTCTTCGAGATTTTATGCTAAATACTGTGCAAGTCATGCAATGAGACATAGTTTTTCTAGCTTTGAGAGTTTACACTACAAGAGAGGGTACCATTAATGAAGAATGATTTGTAAAACATGTGACAACAACCAAAAACTGAGCAAACATATAAGCAATTGATGTGGCAAACAAAGCAAAGGGATAAATGCATTTCAAGGAGTTGTCAGCCAAGAGGAAAGAATGGAGTCCACTCTGGGATTTGAGTCTATGGTAAGTCACAAAGGGGGACGTTAAATGATTCTCAGTTTTAAGATTTTCTTGTCCAGCATCTTCTGTACAGATGTTAGACACTATAATATTGACCTTTATGATTGTGTGCAGTGTAGCCACTTGTCCAAATACAGATGAATGGCTTCCAGTAAATGTCGCCTTTAGGTAGCCCTAAGGGCCAAGAAAATGTCAAAGACATGCAGACCATCTGCCTCCCCAATACCAACGGCATTCTGTTTGTGGTTTGGACCTGAGAGTTTGGAGAGCTTCTGCCTGTTCCTCCTCTGTCACAGACCAAAAATTATGCTTTGGACAGACCACGCCTCTCCCTCATAATGACCAAGAGATACGGCGCCACTCAAAAATAACACCACCAGGCACTATCACATTAGTCACACCAATATTCATTTGTGGGGTACAGGAGCCCTTGCATCATTTTCTACAGATGTTTATAAGGATTCACCTTCACTGTTCCTTCTGTTATTGCAGTTCATGGAACATGAACTGCAAAAGGGGTCTGAAAAGATCTAAGGTCTCAGGAACTCAGGAAGGCGTATACTGAAGACATATGAACCTATCAATAGTAAGTGTGTGTAATAAATCAAGGGAGGAGGAATGAAGAGCAAAATCTTTTTAACAACACTAATCATGGACATGAACTGGGCCAGGAGCCGAGGGCCATTGCTGCTTCTTGGCTGTGAGTGCTTAGAGGAAATAAGTCTTCACTTCGGACAGATACCAAAGTAGTTTTGCGGAGGGGGTGGATTTCAAATAACATGGTGTTGGCAATTTATTTGACGAACACTAGTACTGTCAACTGCACAGATGCAAATAATTACATAATCAGATATATTCCTGATCATTCTTCCTTCCTGGCAATTCAAAAGTAGGGAGAGGGCTTCCCTGGTGGCGCAGTGGTTGAGAGTCCGCCTGCCGATGCAGGGGACACGGGTTCGTGCCCCGATCCCGGAAGATCCCACATGCCGCGGAGCGGCTGGGCCCGCGAGCCATGGCCGCGGAGCCTGTGTGTCCGGAGCCTGTGCTCCGCAACGGGAGAGGCCACAGCAGTGAGAGGCCCGCGTACAGCAAAAAAAAAAAAAAAAAAAAAAAAAAAAAAAAAGTAGGGAGAGTGTCATTGCCAGACAAAAATGGATATGCAGCATTAAAAGACTTTTAAAGAAGGGGAGAAGGGAAACATTCTTCAAATAACTTCCTCATCCAGAAACTGCTAAATGCTTCATTTGGCACTTTTGAAACCCTTGGTCAACCGATAATTCTAACAAAGGTGGTGGGGGTCGGGGGGAGGCACAGGGAAGAATGTGAAAGAGTTTAGAGCTGTGAGGTTGCAGAACATCTTAGATCTCATTAGTGGAAGAAGCTTAGTTTTCTGGAAACATCTTGTTACAACCAAAAACAAAACTGCCTCTTGACTGGCTTAACAAGTTCGCAGCAGGCCTTTGGTACTGGGACACCTAACTAACAAAGAGATACCTAGTTGTCTCCTGGTTTCAGGGTTGAGGATCTCCCCAAACACCATCTTAATACATAAAGTAATACAAAGGACCCCCAACTAGTACAGTACTCGATGTAGCTGTATTAAAGAATCCATATCACTCTCACACACCACAAAGAAAATTAACTGAAATGCTCACAATGAGAACTTAGGACGTACAGAACTAGGTACGTGAATTATAATAAGAGATCAGCTACTTTTTAAAGATTTTCACAGGCTAAAATTAATCACAGGCTGGTTTTCAAGCCCCTGCAAAGATTCGATTGTGGTAATGCACTGAATTTCCAAGGCAAAACAGTTCAGAGTCTGGAAGCGAATCTATATTCACCTAATCTTAACATGGTTCACACGTACAATAAACGAAAGGGTCATTCATGGATCTTATCAAAATAGGCATCTATGACCAAGGAAAAAAGCACCCTTTTTTGCACCTCCAATGCACATACGCACAGACACACACACAGAACCTAGAGCCAGAAAATTCGAAGAGACAGCAGGAAATAATACTTTTCTACATATAAGAAGGTGCTAGATGTTGAGAGTTTTAAATTTTTGGCACTGAACAAACACCCTTCAAAAATGGGTCACAGCAATTAAAGTTTTACTGGTGACCGACTGAACTAGCCAGCAGCTAAACAAAAGGCCTGTGCACTCCACCCACCACCTACCCACCAGAGGCCCTCAGCAGGACCTTCGGGAGACCTGCTGATATCTGAACACTGGAGCATATTTATTTGTTTTGGCAAAAACTAAGGAAAAAGAGTCCACTTCCATGTTACAGATAAAATCTTTACAGGAAGACTCTAATGGTAAAGCCTTGCCTTGTGGAAAGGGTGACAACGGGGTAGATACCTGGCTAATGTATCTGCTGGCGAAGTCATCTTCCCGAGTGCAAACAAGCCACTCCAATAGGCCACTTTTGCCCATTTGAGCCTTGCATACACCACGTATTCTGTCTGTTTCTAAAAAGCATTCCTTGAAAATATAATCTGGCATTCTTGCCAAAAGCCCTGTCCAATACACACTTATGAATTAAATCCCAAGCCACACATGGGCCAGTGGGGATTCATTGCCATAACCAGTTTCCGTTGATGAGAAGTTACTAGGAAGGAAAAGGGGACAAGTCTTGGTGCATCTGAAAATGAAACTACAGCTCTGCACTGTACTAAGAACTCGAGCAACTCATTTGATTTTAAAAACTTGAATATTTCTACTGTAACACCAAAAATGAGTTCTATGATTAAAAGCCAGGGCATACGTTATCAATGGAAAGACATTCCATTTTGCCTGTTGGAGACTGCTTCTAAAATGCTGTGTCTGGGGGCTTCCCTGGTGGCGCAGTGGTTGAGAATCTGCCTGCCGATGCAGGGGACACGGGTTCGAGCCCTGATCTGGGAAGATCCCACATGCCACGGAGCAACTGGGCCCGTGAGCCACAGCTACTGAGCCTGCGCGTCTGGAGCCTGTGCTCCGCAACAAGAGAGGCCACGACAGTGAGAGGTCAGCGCACCACGATGAAGAGTGGCCCCCGCTCGCCGCAACTAGAGAAAGCCCTCGCACAGAAATGAAGACCCAACACAGCCAAATAAATAAATAAATAAATTTAAAATGCTGTGTCTGAATGAGACATGCTTTTTGTTTCTGGAGATCTCTCAACCTGGTGATCCTGTATACTTCTTATTTAAGAAGGATGTCACAATTTGTTCTTTAGGCTGAAAGCGTTGAGCACAGGGATGACAGGATCCAATGTGGGACAGGAAGATGACAGCCACTGCAGGGGAAGCGGTGAGCTCATGCATTTAAAAAAGGTGGGGGGTGGCCCTAGAGGATTCTGATACGTACCCTTCCTGAAGAATTCTAGTTTGAAAGGCTGAAGCATTAGAGCCACAGAAGAACCGGGAATCGAAATTCATCCAATGGTTTGAGTCAACAGTGGGTTATGATCTACAACCATCATTTGGCTCCTCTATTTCGCTAACTCAACCTCCTGCTTCCGGGACCTTCTGTGTTCTTCTCCATGGCCCTCTTCTGTCTGCTTTCCACTCTCTTTTCACTCTGCTCATCCTGTTCTCTCTTACCACACTCCACCTCTTCTAACTGCACATAATGTGAAACCGAAGGATTTTTTTGTTTGTTATACTTGTTGAGAGTTCCCTGTTCTTAATTTTAAAAGCAGGTGAATTGAAGGCTTTATGGATTTCTAAGAAAGCACCTAAATTAAGTTGCTTTTTGTACATGGCCCTCGATTAGGGTTTTTCTTTGTGGGTCAGTGGCCCTCAAAAGAAAAAAGGTCCCTTAGCCTTGTCCTCGGAGGCTTGGATGAGAGTCAATGAAGCGTGCTTTTAAAGCTTAACTCTGTGGCATTAAAAACAAAAAAATCACTCGAAAGAGCCAAACTTTTTTCAGTCACACCAGCTCTGTGTAATTTCCCTTTAGTCTTAATATCAATGCCTTCGTTTTTCAAAGCTGAACAAAGACAATCACAATAAATTACTACTCAATCCTGCCGAGTGTGTGGATTGGTTCCTTTTTTTTTTGAAGCACTTCAACTCAATAGTTAAAGAAGCAGGCATTGAATATGAGGAATCTAGTCCATCCTTTAACAGGGCTCTGCGGCAGGCAATCTGTAGAACTGTGCTTTCTCATTTTATTTCATTTCTTCCTCTCACGAAAGGCTGGCTATGATGTACAGATGGGGTGCAGATAATGTCCATTTATTTCCAGTTACTCATAACCCACCTGCCCATAGAAAATGTTATAAATGGTGGTTACATTCTCAGGCCAGCTCCCAGCCTATTTACTATCAACGTAACTACTTCTAACTGTAACTTCATTTTTTTTCAGCTTGGTATCATATTTTATTGAAGATGCATTTAAAATAACATCCAGATTCATGTCTTTTTTACATAAAAGGACATTTTCTGTCAGTGTCATGTAAAAGACGAGTAAGGGGACATTATTAACGTATCTTATAATAAGATTCTCCCTGATACACCACTATACCCCCAATTTATTTTTTTCAGTAATATTTCCACATTTTACGTTTATTAAAGCATACATGTACTTTGTTTTTTTATACAGCAGGTTCTTATTAATGATCCATTTTATACATATTAGTGTATATATGTCAATCCCAATCTCCCAATTTATCTGTAACTTCATTTTGAAGTCCAAGTAGAAGCCAAGAAAATGTTTCTCAGATTCTCACACATTTTGGGGGAGATGATGATAGAGGACTACTTGTAGTTACCGCTAGGTTGTCAGCTTTCTATACCTGTGGGAGATAAAGTAAATGTCTTCAGGATTACTCCTCCAGAGTCCTAAATGGAGGAAACAGCAGCCAGAAATTTTTATGGGACACAATGCAGAAAACCCAGGCATGCCTGCACCAGCACGATTTGGACAGCAAACATTCTCTGTAGCCCAACTCATTTTACCAAAAATGCAACCAAATGCCTTTGGTAAAGAAGAGACACACGAACTGCACCCTAAGGGTGGGGGCTGCAGTGAGGGACATTTGAGAATAACAGACTGGAAAGCGCTTAGGAAAACTGCCAATGTAAGAGATTCGATTTTGCAATGGCCTTTCATGCAGAAAGGGATTTGGAGAAAACTTAGCTCCTTTTTTGTGTGTGTTTTTTAAAATTTTATTTTCTTGAAGTAGAGTTGATTTACAATGTTGTGTTTAACTTCTGCTGTACAGCAAAGTGACTCAGTTGTGTGTGTATATATATATATATATATATATTCTTTTCATATTCCTTTCCATTATGGTTTATCACAGGATATTGAATATAGTTCCCTGTGCTATAGAGTAGGACCTTGTTGTTTATCCATTCTATATATATAATAGTTTGCATCTGCTAATCCCAAACTCCCAATCCCTCCTTCCCCCTTGGCAACCACAAGTTTGTTCTCCACATCTGTGAGTCTGTTTTTGTTTCACAAGTAGGTTCATTTGTGTCATCTTTTAGATTCTACATATAAGTGATATCATATGGTATTTATCCTTCTCTTTCTGACTTACTTTACTTCACTTAGTATGATAATCTCTAGGCCCATCCATGTTTGCTGCAAATGGCATTATTCCATTCTTTTTAATGGCTGAGTAATAGTCCATTATCTATATCCACCACATTTTCTTAAGCCAATCGTCTGTTGATGGGCACTTGAATTTCTTCCATGTCTTGCCTATTGTAAATAGTGCTGCAATGAACACTGGGGTCCAGGTATCTTTTTGAATTAGAGTTTTTGTCTTTTTCTGGATATATGCCCAGGTGTGGGATTGCTGGATCACATGGCAACTCTATTTTTATTTCTTTGAGGAACCTCCATAGTGTCTGTCATAGTAGCTGCACCAATTTACATTCCCACCAATAGTGCAGGAGAGTTTCCTTTTCTCCACACCGTCTCCAGCATTTATTATTTGTAGTTTTTTTTGTTTTGTTTTGCGGTACACGGGCCTCTCACTGTGGTGGCCTCTCCCGTTGCGAAGCACAGGCTCCGGACGCGCAGGCCCAGTGGCCATGGGTCACGGGCCTAGCCGCTCTGCGGCATACGGGATCCTCCAGGACCGGGGCACGAACCCGTGTCCCCTGCATTGGCAGGCGGATCCCCAACCACTGCGCCACCAGGGAAGCCCCTATTTGTAGACTTTTTAATGACGGCCATTCTGACTGGTGTGAGGTGGTACCTCGTTGTAGTTTTGATTTGCATTTCTCTAATAATTAGAGATGATGAGTATCTTTTCATGTGCCTACTGGCCATCTGTATGTCTTCTTTGGAGAAATGTCTGTTTAGGTCTTCTGCCTATTTTTAATTGGGTTGTTTGGTTTTTTGTTATTAAATTGTAGAACCTGTTTTTATATTTTGGAAATTAAGCCTTTGTTGGTTGCATCGTTTGCAAATATTATCTCCCAGTCTTTTCATTCTGTTTATGGTTTCCTTTGCTGTGCAAAAGCTTTTAAGTGTCATTAGGCTGCATTTGTTTATTTTTGCTTTTATAAGCAAAATTTTGCCGTGGGAGACTGACCTAAGAAAACATTGGTACGATTTATGTCAGACAATGTTTTGCTGTTCTCTTCTAGGAGTTTTATGGTGTCTCATCATTTTGAATTTATTTTTGTGTATGGTGTGAGGCTGTGTTCTAGCTTTGATTTGCATGTGGTTGTCCAACTTTCCCAACACCACTTGCTGAAGAGAATGTCTTTTCCCCATTGTGTATTCTTGCTTCCTTTGTCGAAGATTAGTTGTCCATAGGTGTGTGGGTTTATTTCTGGGCTCTCTATTCTGTTCCATTGAGCCATATGTCTGTTTTTGTGCCAATAACATGCTGTTTTGATTACTGTAGCTTTGTAGTATTGTCTAAAGTCTGGGAGGGTTATGCCTCCAGCTTTGTTCTTTTTCCTCAGGATTGCTTTGGCAATTCTGGGTCTTTTATGGTTCCATATAAATTTTAGGATTATTTGTTCTAGTTCTATGGAAAATGTCATAGGTAATTTGATAGGGATTGCACTAAATCTGTAGATTGCTTTGGATAGTATGGCCATTTTAACAATATAATTCTTCCAATCCAAGAGCATGGGATATCTTTTTATTTCTTTGCATCATCTTCAATGCATTTATTAATGTTTTGTAGTTCTCACATATAATTCTTTTACCTCCTTGGTGAAGTTTATGGATACTTAGCTCTTGACAAGGTGTCTTAAAGAAGTGAATTTAAAAAGCTTCCAAATACTTGATACTATCTGTGTCTTTTATTCTGTAGGCCTAATGGTAGTCTGGGGATAAGAAGACTGATCTGGGGAGTAAGAAATATGGGTTTGAGTCCCAGCTCTACATGATTCACTGTAGGCTCTTAAAGAAGCCCTTTGTAAAGAAGGAAGCATTATGAATACAGTGCAATTACAAAACCAAGACAAAAATGAAGAGCATCTATTATACTGATAAGCTACTGAACGAAGTTCTCCAGGAAGAGACTTTTCTGATGACTTGTACTATGTGAGGCAGAGGGGCCAGGAGAGCAGCACCTTCTTTCTTCCAGCTACTTCAGGGAAATTTCTTATTGGAGGCAGAATTCAGGGGAATAAAGATAGCCAGAAAAGGCAGCATTATCAATTAGGAGTTCAGTGGCATGCATAAGTGATGGGGAACTGATGACAAGTAAGTACAGACATTTATTTAAAGGGCCTTCAAAAGAAAAGCCTTGGGAGCCTAAGGAGACATGATGACGAGATATCATGTGGTGCCCTGGCTGGGATCCTGGAACAGAAAAAGATATTAGGGGAAAACGAAGGAAATCACCCAAAAACTTACATGCAAATGTTCATAGCAGCATTATTCAAAATAGCCAAATGTCCAACAATGGATGGATAAACAAAATGAGGTGTATCTGAATAATGAAATGTTATTCAGCCATAAGAAGGAATGAACTTCTGAAACATGTTCCAACATGGTGAAATCTGTAAAATACTATGTTAAGTAACGAGCCACTCACAAAAGTCCACATATTGTATGATACCGTTTACATGAAATGTCCAGCCTTGGTCAATCTATACAGACAGAAGGTGGATTAGTGGTTGCCTGGGGCTGAGAGGGGAGGGTGGTGGGCAGGGGGATGGAAAGTAAGGGAGGGGTTACAGCTAAAAGGTATGAGATTTCTTTCTGGGATAATGAAACTGTTCTAAAATTGATTTTGGTGATAAATGCACAATTCTGTGAGTATACTAAAAGCCACTGTATACTTTAAATGGGTGAATTGTTTGGGATATGAATCATACCTCAATGAAACTGTTAGTTAAAAAAAAAGCTAAGGAAATCGGAATAAGATATAGACTTTAGTTAACAATAATGCATCAATATTGGTTTATCAATTTGACAATGTATCACAGAAATGTAAGATATTAATAATAGGGGAAACTGGGTTTGGGGTATAGGAAAGCTCTGGGCTATCCTCACAAATTCTGGAAATCTAACTCTTCTGAGATAAATTTTATTTTTTCTATTTTTAAAAAAAAGCAAGCTTTGGACTTCCCTGGTGGTGCAGTGGTTAAGAATCCACCTGCCAATGCAGGAGACACGGGTTCAAGCCCTGGTCCGGGAAGATCCCACATGCCGCAGAGCAACTAAGCCCGTGCGCCACAACTACTGACCCTGCGCTCTAGAGCCCACGAGCCACAACTACTGAAGCCCGAGTGCCTAGAGCCCGTGCTCCGCAACAAGAGAAGCCACTGCAATGAGAAGCCCCTGCTGGCCGCAACTAGAGAAAGCCCATGCAGCAACGAAGAACCAACACAGCCAAAAAAAAAAAAAAAAAAAAAAAAAAAATTAAACTTAAAAAAAAAAGCAAGCTTCAGTTTTCAAAGTAAAAAGGATCAATATGTGGGGTGGGTGGGGGCTTTCATCAGTATTACATCAAACACTTGATGTAATTCTAATATTGGGGAGCAACATCAAGCTATTACTTGCTGCAGTAATTTTCCTAATCCCTCAATTGCTACTTTACTCTTTTCCTAATTTTTATTTGTTCTGAAGGTAAAACAATTCCTTGCCGTTGGTCTAAAGGGTTACCAAAATAGTTTCTGTTCACTTTCTAGATCTAAATTCATGTAGCCACAAAGTGAGCTAAAATGCAGGTTGCTGTATAACTCCATCCCCTCCAAGCTATCTAAGAACCCCAGGAGGAATATACAATGCTCTGCTTCATGGGAACAAAGAAAGAAAATCTCTAAAGGTTTTTAATAATCCCAGGGGGATGAGGGAATGTATACATTAATCCATCCTTCCTCCCTTGCAAAACAGCAGTGAAATGACTGCACGTAATGTGCTATGCACATCCAAAGCCTGAAGCCATTTGACCTAAACCGTAATAATAAAGCACATAAATTACAGTCATTATGGAGATGTATGATTTGAGATCACCTACCAATCAGTAGGAGAAATGCAGCCAGTTAGCATTTTGCAAAACCTTGCCGAAATATAGCTCTGGAGGGCTTTGCTACCGATTATTTTTAGGTCCACTAATCCTGCAAGGTAGTCTAGAAGGCCAATCAGAAACACATACATTTCAAAAATCAGTTCTATTATATTTTTCTAAGCATACTTCGTTTAAGTGTGGTTGTAAGAGTTAGGGCTGCTACTTTCAAACTCCACACTTCATTTCAGTGAGCTTGCAACAGCTTTAAAATCCACCTCAGATCGAAATCAAGCAGGGCTTTTTATTGCTTTATACTGATAAGCAAATTATGAACCAAAGTTTTTATCTATCTTCAAACTCCATTTTAACTGTACCAAAGGTTCACTGAAGAAAGGCACATCAACCAAACTGAGTGAATAACCTGAAATGCATACTCTGATCTTATGTTACCATCACTTTAGAGCACGTAGAGCAACTGCATCTATTTTGCACATTTCCAACCACTTCGTCCAGGTCCAGGACTCAACAGGAATAATAATACTGGCAATTAACCCAAATCTCTTCAACAATTCTGAGGATCCAGTAAATACTACCTAAGCTAATAAAAGGCTCCCAGAAATGTGTTGGTGACTTGGGTGGGGGGGGGAGGGGCGGATAGGGGCAAGCAGAAAAAGAAGGAGCTCTCTTACTTGTTTTACAAATAACGAAGATCTTTCCTGTCAGTGATTCAGGTGCACACACCTGGAGTAGCATCATTTGAGAGTTTCTTTCGAACACTAGTTTACGATCTCCATTGGGCTTGTCATTTAACAGAATGCCTGAGTCCAAATATGCCTGTTTCAAATTCAGCTACAAATAAAAAGTAGCCTAGAGAGGAAACACCATTGGCTAGGACATTTTTTTTTTCTTTGGTGCCCAACAGTACTTCTTTCTGGAACCTATGTACCCAAGCCAAGTGTCCTAATTACTGGTAGACCAAGGCCTTGTGAGGGCCGTCTCTAAGACAGTGAAGAGACCAGGCTCAGAGGGTCACGGGGATTCCTGGGATGGGAGGGATGCTGGCCCCCAGCATCTTGTCCTTTCTCTGCACCCCTGGCGTACACTCTTACAATGATCCCTGTGAGCAGTCTCCTGCGGGCAATCACATCAGACTTCAGAGAAAGTGGAGGAGGAAGGCATCCTCAGAAAAAAACTGGAGACACTTCTGTCCTCCTCCTCCCAGGGGTCTGCCCGAACACCAGAATTCCAACAGGGAGCGATTTTCCTTATTATCTCCTAATCATTTCTAAAGAAACCCCCAGGAGCCCCATTCTAAGATAACCTGCCACAGCCATTTAGGTTTCACAGCAAGATTGGAAAGGGTCAACAGCTGGGTACCAAGTTTATTCCAAGTGTAGGAGAAAGTGCAGTAGGTGGGTGGGGAGGCGCTAATACAAACATTAATTAATGCCTTTCATTTTATATGCGTGTCATGGGTCATGTGGGTCATGAACATTTTTAACATTGTTTTCTCTTTTTGTATGCCTTTTTTCAGCTTGGGTAACTAGAAAAATAAAAACCCTCCTTAACTTCTCTTTGCTCCCCCTTTCATGACATACCTAAAATTCCTCCCTCCAGAATACAGTGTGAGAATAGGGTTTTAGTAAATCTACTTTCTAGGAAAAATATACCTAAATAACAACATAGTCATTCATTAGGAATTCTCCCACAGATAGTTTTCCAAATGGCTACTTAGAATGCCTTTACCCTAAGTGATAACAAAGCTCACTGCCTCACGTAAAGAAAAATGATTCTCTAACAACAGATTTCAAGCCACATGAACCGTTCTTTAAAATTCTAGCCAGGTATCAATCAAATGGCGAAGGGGAAAGAAAAGTTACTTTTTCAAAGTCTGTACTTAATTAAAACCCTTAAAACCCACTTGCACAAAATTCTTGTTAAAGGTCACAGTAAGTTACAGCTTACTCTAATACAGATCTGCATTTAAGGACTCTTAATTAGTCTCCCTTCCCATGGACATAGGCCACAGTTGAACAGGGGTTAATTTTTATAGCATGAGATAAAAATGTTTCACAACCTTAGCGCAGGCAGATGGAGGAAAGGCAGAGCCCTCATTTTGCAAGGCTGAGTTTCCCCAACCCTCAAAAAAGCTCCTCTTCACCATTATCTAGTATCCTAACACTTGGGCCTGCCACCCTTGGGGCAGACACCCTAGAATTCAGTCCCATTTTTGTTGCCAAACGTCAAGTTTTCAACGTACATTTCTTCTTTTAAGCCATTTACTAGAGTTTTAAGCAAAATTTGTCTCCATCCTAATTTTGGAGAGAATGCCACTGTTAATGTGGCTATACAGAGGCTTGACTTATTTATCCCTAACCCTTTGCTTCCTGCCTCAAAGCCAATCATAGTATTTGATGGAATAGCCCCACAGTTCTGCGGTGATGCAAGCTATTTTAAGTTTCCTTGGCTTGCTGTGCAATCCCATGAAGAGCTTTTTGAAAGCCCAGATAGATCACATTCACTGGTTTCCCTCTGTCCACATATGCTTTAGTCCCTTGCAAAACACAAGGTCATTAATCAAGCACAGATTCCACTTATAGAAATGATGTTGCCCTTCCTAGAAGATTAAGTTTGCTTAACTTTCCAGTGTTTCCATTTTCTATTATACATTCTACCTGCTTCCTTTATAAGTGAGGCACCCCAGGTCTGATTGGCATTTATTTTAATGGCTATCTACCTATTTATTGTAATAACCATCTCCTTGGCACCACTCAATTCCCCAATCTCACCTTTCAGAATCTCTCCTTTAGGATCAGACCTGTTGATTAATTACATTTGATTTGATAATTAGGATTTAAAAAATTCAGTACATTTACTATTTCAACCATTCCACCTCAAGAGATTATCTGGAAATGGAACCCTGTCCTAAAATTTTCTCCAACTCTATATCAAAGTATTGGTTCACTTCTCCCAAACTAACCTTTGGCCCAATTTGACAACACGAAAAAATTGTTGGTGCTTAATGCAGTATTTACCCAGTGCCTCTTACGTGCTAGATGCCATTCCTCAGTGCAGAAAAGGCAAAAGGCTTGGTGTCCACCCTCTTGAAAATTACAAGATGAACAGAAGTGGATTTTATTGTTGCTCTATAGGCTTTTTCTCTCTCCCTCTTACTGTATATTCTTTTTTTTTTTTTTTTTTTTTTTTTTTTGCGGTACGCGGGCCTCCCCCTGCTGTGGCCTCCCCCGCCGCAGAGCACAGGCTCCGGACGCACAGGCCCAGCGGCCATGGCTCACGGGCCCAGCCGCTCCGCGGCATGTGGGATCCCCCCGTACCGGGGCACGAACCCGCGTCCCCTGCACCGGCAGGCGGACTCCCAACCACCGCGCCACCAGGGAAGCCCTTACTGTATATTCTGAATCACGCCACTCCTCCCCCCTCCCCCCACCAAAGATCTCTAAGGTCTTCTGATCTCATCTAGAAACAACTCAAGTTCGAAAGACAGGAGGAGAGGGGACACTATCCCAGCCAAATCCACCCAGCCCATGCTTCTTACACTGGGGCATCAACAGATGTGCCTTAGGACGTGCCTTTGGACAAACTGGGAGAGATTCATCTACTCATATATAATCTATACGTTGCCAGATATGCCGTGGCCATTTTTTGAGTCATCCAAAACTAACAGAAGGTATTAGCTTGGACTCAAAGCAAAATCTTGCAATGAGCAAATTCCTTGGGGATCTAGTTCCGCTGCCTTTCTTGGTCAATAAAGCAAAATCCACAAAGGAAAAACTTCACACAAATGCTTTACTTATTTGGCTTGACAAATCAGGTCACTGAACACGCAAATTAATTTAAAAATGCCATCTCTCAGACGATGTTCATGCTTCAATTTTTGAAACGTCTCTAAATCTAAATCTGGTCCCTTGATAATGAGCTTCCCGAACCTTATATTCCAATAGTCAATAAATCACTGGCGTGACACTCCATCCAACTTCTGCAGCTGAAGTCAGAGGAGAGGAGCTTCTGTGCCCTCAAGTGACTGACAAACCAAACAGCAAAGGAATTGAGAGACTTCATAATTCCTCTCTACCATGCTAGGAATAATCCCTGTTTGTTCCGGGCTCTGAAACTGATAAAAAGGTACTTAAAGGTAAACGTAAGGTATCAATTAGGAAGTTCTTCGGCTGGGCTGTCATGCCAGCCATCTACCATTTTCCTCTGGTTTAAGTATCACAGAGAAGGGAAAAATAAGGGCAGATCATGGGCACTAAACAGATTAATGTGATTACTTATTTATGACACACACAAAAATTTACTTTGTTACAGAAGAAGATGGAAAAGTGACTGACCTTGCCAACAAGTGACGAGGAAAAGAGAGAAACCAGTCGTTCGCTCTGCATTCAAGCCCCCACAGGCCTATTCAATTCCTGACCATCCTCAGATATAGGCTGGCCAGATCAGAGTCCTCTTAGTCGCCCCAGAGCCACAGAGATAGATATGAATGTTCCAGAAAGCAACTAGTGCATCAGAGGTACCCTGGCCCTGTTTCCTGCAGAACTGTCAGAAAACTAAGAATAAAGGGGTTGCCTTTTCCCGTGTTTGCTTTGGGTGGGGATGAAAGGAGAGAGGCCATTCTGCTTTGAGCCTCGAAGAAGACAGGAAGGTTGCTGCCATAGGGCTGACACTAGAATCACTATAGAATGGTGTCTGTCACAGGACCTAAGAGAAGTACCAGAGCATCAGAGTCTGGCCAGGAGACAGTCTGGAGGCCTCATGTTCACAAATTCCAAGCATCAGACCACTTTCCATGGCCTGGAGCAATGGGAGAGTAAGTACCTGTTTCATTATTTCAATATCCAATTGCTTTCCATAAATCTTTTGGGTCATGGGCCCACTACTTGTAAAGCAACTGATTTAGTCAAATATCTGATCCCAAAGAAGTTCCAATTACTCCTCCAGTCTGAGAATGTGACTCTGCATCAAGACCCATCAGCTAATTTAGGATGAGCAACAACCATGGGGGATGGGGAGGTTCAGGCTGCAGAGGTAGGGGAGGGAGAGAGCAAGAACTGAAGAGAAATGGGCCCAGGGAAAGGGAAAGAAAAGGAAGCTGGTATGTGACCCAGGGCTGAGTAGTGCCAGGGCCACCTAAAGCTGATGCTAGTGGCAATCTGGCACCAGGGCCTCAAGTTCACAGTAACTAACTCCCATCAAGCAGAGGGACACGTTTTTCTCTCCAGTTTCCACTACACAGAGCCTGCAGATGGCACACAGCATTACTTCTGCAATTATTGACTATAATTATTGTGAAAAGTCTTTGATGTGATAGCAAAAATTATTAAAATGGCCCTTCTTAGAAAAGAAGGGCAGTAAATACAGCCTCCTTTGGAAAATTCAAGGACCCAATTTCATACCAGGACTTTTTGCCAGAAAAGAATAAGTCACTTTAATATACTTCTTTTCAGCTCCTCTCCTTGAAGATGTTTTATCCTATGTGAAAAATGAATAATGGTATGTGGTTTAGGATGTATTTTAAGAATATACTTAAAGGTACTTCAAAGGAAAATAAAAACTAAAGTAACTTTCTCCTTGCAGTCACACACACCTATATTTGCACAAGCTCCTAGTTTTTCCGGATCCCACAGTAACCCACGAGAGGCAATTTTTTAAACTGTCTTGGCGGATGAGAACAAACAACAAGCGACACTAAATGTCTGTCTTGTTTTAAAAATAACAGTGGGCAGTGCTGTGCTTATCTGTTTGAATTAGTAAACATTTTAGTGTACTTAAATGAGTATTGGTAACTAGAAATATGAAAGAACGGAGAATAGCTTACTTTGTCCTCTTTGTCTTTCATAGGATCATAAACCGTGCAAGGTCACATTTTTAAAAAACATCTACCTAATCTTATGTTTTAACTCTGAGCCAAGGTGGCGTGATCCCAAATAACAGCCAATGTTACAGGAGCATATGCATTACCATGGTGAAAGATTTTCAATCACATTCTGGAATCAGTTTCAATGTAGTAGGGAAAGGCCATTCCAAAAGCTGAATGTCCAGCATTATAAGCCCTGGTTTTTGCAAATGAACAGCTTAAGTTCAAATGAACAGCTTAAGTTAGAATGAGTTCGACTGGGTGATCTGAAAAAAATACTTATGTTTTTGCCCATGGGCATTTCTATGTTTAATATATTACAATGGACACAGCCCAATACAAAAAGACCAACTAATCATATCGAAGTTTAACCCTACTATGGTATGATAAGTTCAATCATATAGAATATGATACTGAGACCATAATTAAGTAAGCTTGGAAAAGAACCACAGCTCAATCTCAAGTTTCATAAACATACACACCAAGAGGTGCTCAGTGACACAAGTCTGACTTTCTGGGTTTCCATTTGGCCTGATGACTGAGTGGGAATGGGTAAATGGTGGGTATACTCTTATAAAAAGGCATTGTTCCATGTGAGATGAACCTCTGTGCTACCATGATCTGTGGCCACAAATGTAAACAGAAATTATCTCAGGGATTATTACAAAATGAGCCTATGGAAAAAAAATAATGAGCCTATGTTTAAAAAAAATCATGATGCATTATTGGCTAAAACTCTTATAATAGTGTTGACAAAATGTGGTAGCCCTGGAATAGCATACAGAACTCAAGCTTCTTTTCATCTCACCAGTGAACAGCAACTTGGAACAGGAAGGATCCGGCTCTTAAAGAACCTAGAGCTTCAGCTTATTTTATTCAGCGTCACCAAGGTTCCTCAGTCAGACCAGTTCATTACAAAACAAATGAATAAAGTCACAACAAGCAGGAAACTCAAAGAAAACTGAAAAGCTTCCTACACACAGTACTTGTTCTGAGTCTTTGAGGCAGGAAGGCATCATGTTATACGAAAAGCATCAAGGCTTTGGAGTTACATAGACCTGAGTTTGAACTGAATTCTGTTGGTTACTAATTGTGCAATTTTGGGTTGATCTCTTTACTTCTAGACTACTTCTTTTGTAGAATAGGGACAAAAACAGAACCTACTTCATAGATTCGTTGAAAGTGTTATCGTTAAAAGCATAAACTATACAAGTGTCAAACTATATATAATATATATACAATATAAGCATTAAACTATATAGTGCCTCACTAAATAGTAGCTATTATTATAAATACACATCAAAAGACGCTATACAGTCATCTCTCCATATCCACAGGTTCCACATCTGTGGATTCGACCAACCGTGAATAGAAAATATGTATTTTTTTAAATTCTAGGGACTTCCCTGGTGGTCCAGTAGTTAAGACTCTGTGCTCCCAATGCAGGGGCCCGGGTTCAATCCCTGGTCAGGGAACTAGATCCCACATGCCACAACTAAAAAAAAAGATCCCGCATGCCGCAACTAAGACCCGGCGCAGCCAAATAAATAAATTAAGTATTTTTAAAAATAAATAAAATAAAATTCCAGAAAAGTCCCAAAAGGCAAAACTTGAATTTGTCGTGTACCAGCAACCATTTACATAACATTTACATTGTATTAGGTATTATAAGTAATCTAGAGATGATTTAAAGCATATGGAACGATGTACTAGGTCATATAAGGGACTTGAGCATCTATGGATTTTGGTATCCCTGGGGGGGGCGGGGTCCTGGAACCAACCCCCCACCCCAATCCCGAGGAATGGTTGTATATTCCTCAGAAGGGGGGTCCTTTCTATGCTTCAGGGTTCAGCTATATTTAATCAAGGGAAGAGTGTTGTTTTCCTGTTGTGATTATCACTACTATTATTAGTAGTCTTAAGAAGCATTGCTTCTAAAAATTACAGAAATAACCAGCAATTTAGCTTTATTTAGCCCAAACACAAACTGTCCCTGGATAAAAATTCAGGCTATAGCAATATCACTTTGGGATTACAGACTAGAGGATCTTTTCTTTAGTTTTGAAATGGCTCTGTTATAAAGTTGGAGATTAATAAAAAAACAAAACAATAAAGGTTGATTCATATGAAGTTGCCATTATTTCAGGTCAAAAGGGTGAAATATCAACAATTTCACATAGCCCAGCCTAATGTTTTGAGGAATCAACTTTGCATCAACATCCAAGTATTTCTACAAATAAACTATGAATCATTTGTATTCTAGAACTCCTGCACTCATAAATACAAAAGACTGAAATAAGACACTCCTATTTACTTACTTAAATATGCATCTTACTTTTTAAAAAAATACCTGTGCCTGGAGTACATACTATGTTAACTGCACTATCCTGACAAATGATCAGTTCTTTCTTAATAGCCAATCACTTTGTTGAAACAACACTGCTCTATAAAATAAAGGTGGATGATTCAGAAATTTAGAGTATCTAAGGATAAATGCGTATCAAATAAAAACAAACAAACAAACAAAAACACTCACCCCGAGATGAAGGGAGTTTGTTCCCTATCACATCAAAGAAAGGGAGAACAAAGATGGAAATGACAGCTCCCCTGCACAATTGTGATGCATTTAAGTGCTGGTTTTTTGATGTTGTGGATGAGAGTATATCGACCTCAGAGTGTCTGTCAGTTTATCATCTGATCGCCTCCTTTTACTCTCTTTATTCCTTTAATATTTCTGTCAAATAGGTCTTTCTCTACTAGGTTTTAGACTGGGGCCATAGATTTCCCTGCATTTCCCCTTCACAATTGTGCATATAATTTACAGACATGAGTGAGAAAAGGAAAACTCATCAACATAATACTCACCTGCCAGGATGTGGAGGCAAGGTTTGGAAAGATGAAAAATGCTTCCTGAACAAATGTTTCCATAGGGTGGGGGTGTGCAGGGAGGGAGAGGAGGACGGGGGCCTGAGACACCCTGGCCTTGGTCCTGAGTAGTATATAGAAGTTAGTTAGGCACCAAGGAACTGGATAAACAGTATGTAGTGGGGATCCCAGCACTATGAAATTCAACAATGCCATGGGAGAGGAAAAGAAAGGTTCAAAATTACATGGATTTTTCCCATTTTAGAGTAAGAAGCTACGACAAAACCAGGCATTACTGAGGGAGAAAAAAAGGGTTCAAAAAGTAAACAACAAGCAAGATGCCTGGAGACTGGTTTGAAAATAGGGGGTTGGGAGGGGGGGACCTTTCCTTATTGTTACTTCAGAGTAAGTGCTCCCAAGCACTTAGATTTTGAGGAGAGGGCTGGAGAGAGAGAGAGAGAAGAGAACCTTCATCATGGCTAAAAGGCCAGAGTAAAAAGAAGTAAAGGTATCATCGATGAAATAAAAAGCTAGTCCCTGACTGGGTACAGAGAAAAGCCCCAAAGGCATAGAAGGTTAGACACAAAACAAAAATTAGGCAGGAGCCACTTGCAAGAGATTGCAAAGCCAACAGAGTAAGAGAGGAAGCCATTTAGAGCATCCGAGGACCCACTTAATCACAGTCACAGGCTAAAAAGGAGATGCTCAAGAGACTGAATGAACTCTTTGTCTTGGAAAGAGATTCGCATTCCCAAACCAGAACACTGAACTCAGCAGGTCAGAGGTACTAGATCAAATAGTGGTAAACACGATGCTCTGCATCTAATCACAAACCAGGAGTAGATAAATCACTGGGACCAGATGGTATCCACCAGCCAGTTTTGAAGTCACTCAAGGGTGAAATTGTTTTGGCCAACATGTGTCGGCCGTCATTACAAACAGCCACTGTGCCCAAGAGACTGGCGCTTGTCATCGCGATTCCTATTCATAAGAAGGGTTCCAGAGGGGACCCTGGGAAGTAGAAACCAGTAAGACTCATTTCCACATCAAGTAGGCCGGCCAACTTTACAATAAAGGTGAAATCAGTGCATATCTACAAAAGTAAAGCCTGGGAGGAGAGAGAACTCCAAATATTTTGGCAAAGGAGAAAAATCCAGTTCATCTAATAAACTAGAGCTTGTGGGGTTGGTGAGGCAAGGAGAATATGCATTTGAATAAAGGGGACCCTGAATATACAAGTTACGGAGGGTGCTAAAAACATAACAGAAAGCATTACCATGCACCTGTGCTCCTGTGTACTGGCACTGAACCGTAAAAGATACAAAGGAGATAAGCAAAATTCCGAAGTTAGATAAAAAGAAGTTAAGGGAGGTGGAGGAGACGAAGGAAAATAAATTAAGGTTTGGTGTGGAAAGATGGGAATATTACTTTTTTTCATTACACATATGGAGAGGCTTTAAAAGTAATTTTTATGGACTCCCGATATATTACACTCATTCAGTAAACAACCCTAGAAGCATAGCAATCGCTCACACATTGCCTCAACCTTTGAGACAACCCAATGAGCAAGGGAAGCCGAGGTTTAACAACAGCAAAAAGAGGAAAACAGAAACAGTCAAAGTCTGTGAAATTTACTGTAGAATATTGGAGCCACCCTCTGGGACGCAGCCTTTATTTTGCACATAAATATTGCAGTTGCATATTTAACCAACTCTGCTGTCTGATTTCTAGACCTTTGGTTCTGCCCTGGGTGAAAAAGGACAAAAAGTGAACCCAAATCAAGGACAGCTCAAGTGACAGCTGAAAACGGAGGCAGAAGCAACACAGGCAGAACCTTCTAGGGCCACTTAGCTTAGGGGCAAATAGCTCCTCATACTTCAAAAACCCCTAAGGACATTACTGCATTAGAGTATCATGTATTATATGATTTCCCTGATGACCCTGGGTCTTCTTTAATTAGTTATGGTTTTTGTCATTCTGTTTAATTAGGCAGGAGAATAAATATTTCAGAAATATTTTCACTGAGATGTTTAGAACATCTTTAAAAGTTTGTTTGATGTATAAAAGAACAGTTATCTAGAAAAATCTGTTACTCCAAATATTTCCTTTTCAGATGAAGCAAGACAACTAACACATAATATTTGACTGCCACAAGTGTAAGGTCAACAGTTGTCCGAGGTTACAACTCAAGAGCTTCACAGAAGTTCTAGATGTATTCAGAGAGAGATCAATGGAGTGATTTATTAACGAAAACTGGTTTGTTTTGTATACATTTAGATCCTTAGATTTTGTTCCAAAAAAGAACATTCTTTATCCTTCCACCTGAGTGTGGTGTCCTTGCCAGAGACACAACCGACCAGAGAGCTGACCCAGGTCATAACGCTGTTTTTTCTTTCAAAGGGCATCAAAAAGCTGATTCATATTACCAAAAATGTTAATCCTAAAAGACTTAAAAGAAAAAAGTTAAGTAAACATGAAAATAAATTTATTTCTCAGAATGGGCTTATTTCTACAAACACATATTTTCCTACTTGGGAAGACAGACTCTGCTGTCTGTACTTCAGACCATTCTTAATTTCTCTCAAGACAACTAGGTCTTAGTGAAGGAAACAGATCTGAAACATCCAAGAAGAAAGCAAAAATAAGATGCTTAAGTAGAGCCATTTCTCAAACCATATGCCTTAGAATAAGCCACTGTGCACACCAGAAGAACACCATAGCTGTCTGAAGTGCTCCAGGGAAATAAAATGTTAGAAAACCTGGGTAATATCAAAGACCAAAATAACCAAAGTTTCTGGAAGACCAAATTGCATAAATTCTATCATTCATTCATTTTAGAGTACCCCAATGCAAAAATTGCTCATCTCTCACAAAAGAGAACAAGTGACAAGGCAGGACGCTCAGTAAAGAAAAGACCCCCCCAAACAAATTACATATGATAATGGAAACAAAAACCTTGAAGGAAAAGGACAGAGAAGGGAAGAAGCAGGAGAAAACAGTAGCTCACTATTTCTCATTCTAAAAGTGCCAGTGTACCAAATGTTACCTGCCACATCTGTACCCTATGTGTAACATAAACATAATACAAGTTCAGAACGGTTTTACAACTTGGAGACTGAACTTCAATATAAAACCATCATGGCTCCCAGTCTCATAGGGCATTTTATAAATGGACATGTGTGTGGTCATAGATGGTGCTTAGCACTGATATTCGGAGATCATTTCTTTAGAACAAGGCCCTCTTAACATTTCCTACTTCTTTAGCAGGATCAGACACTAAAAGCACCAGACTGATGCCTTGCTAAAGAAGGGATGAAAAGCTTACACACTGCCAGCATTTCTGCGGGGAAGGAACAAACATCCTCTGTGAGGGATGTCCTGAAAACAGCCCTCTGTGATGGCTCAGACAATCTTTATTTCCGGAAAACCTACACGATGATGACTTTTCCGTAAAAGCTTGTAAACTCCTTGTTTCCTCTCAGAGCGATGATGAATGGGTGCTGCTGTGGATCTGGACCCCCTCCAACTCCCACCCATTGCACAGCTGTCTCCCACCACAAAGAACAGGTAAGTCAGGTCAGGCGAGCCAGGCTAAGGGCAGAAGGGGAGGGGCAGGGCAGAGACGATGCTCCTTTTGGTAAAACAAATGGTGGTGATGGATTGCGGTTCTGACAGAAAGATGAGGCATGAGGAGAGCTGGGATTGCCATGGCAGAGAGGCCAAAGGGTGCCTGGGTAAATCATTGTCAATGCCCAGCCTGGATCAGTAATAGGAATTAACCCCACATGCATTCCCTCGCCCAATAGTCTGAGAAATCAGATTTGCTTTTTAAACATATAGCTCTGCTATAGGCTGAATGTTTGTATACCTCCACCCCCCAAACTCATATGTTGAAACTTAATCCCCATTGTGATGGTATCCAGAGGTGGAACCTCTGGTCATGAGGGTGGAGCCCTTGTGAATGGGATTAGGGACCCTACAAAAGACACCCCAGAGGCTCCCACCAGACACTGACTCTGCTGGCACCTTGATCTTGGACTTCACAGCCTCCAGAACTGTTAGAAATAAATTTCTGTTAAGTCACCCAATCTATGATATTTTTGTTATAGCAGCACAAAGTGACTAAGCCAAGCTCCTTTTCTTCCCCCCTTCCCCAGATACCCTCAGTCCTTTTATTATGAAAAGGATATGCTATTTTTCCCACCGCTCAACTCCCAACATCACCCTTCATTCTCTGGGGATGGAGAACAGTGAAATAAGCTTGCATGTAAGTAAATGGCATCAAAGTTTCCAACTACTAAGAACTGGAAGGGACTTACAATCTTGAGATCACATTTCCTCAGTCTATAGAAGAGGAAATGAAGTTCCCTGCAAATGTGGATGAACTTGTCCAAGGTGGGACAGTATCAACTTATTTGGTTAGGGCTAGAACCCTGGTCTCCTGTGGTCCAGCTTGTAATTCTTCCATCCCATCAGTCAGGTGAGCCCTGACATTAGCCATTTGAGAACTGGACATCGGAAACGATGCTAACATGCTGCTTTCCACTCCCACCCTGCAACTTCTAAAAATCCTAATATAATTCACATACCATACACTTTGCCCACTTAAAGTGTACAATACAGTGGGTTTTCGTATGTTTAGAGTTTTGCAACCATCACCACTATCTAATTCCAAAACATTTTCCTCACCCCCAAAAGAAATTTCATACCTATTAGTAGTCACCATCACTCTCTCCCCTCCAACTGCACACACACATCAGCCCAAGGCAACCAGTAATCTACTGTCTGGTTCTATGGATTTGTCTATTCTGGACATTTCATATAAAAGGAATCATACAATATATAGTCTCTCTGTACTGGCTTTTCTCACAAACCATAAAGTTTTCAAGGTTCATCTGTGTTGTAGCATGTATCAGTGCTTCATTCTTCTTTGTGGCTGTATAATATTCCATCGCATGGCTATACCTTAGAGGTATACCTCAGAAATATCGCAGGTTTGGTTCCAGACCACCACAATGAAGTGAATATCACAACAAAGCAAGTCACGTGAATTTTTTGATTTCCTGGTGCATACAAATGTTATGTTTACACTAGACTATGCCTTAATTTTACATGCCTTCTTTAGTACAGACCTTAATTTTAAAATACTTTATTATTAAAAATGCCAAAACACTTATGATAGTAACGCCAAAGACCACTGATCACAGATCACCATAACAAATATAATGAAAGTCTGAAATATAGTGAGAATTACCAAAATGTGACTGAGACATGAACATGCAGGATTGCCACAAACCTTCAATTTGTTTAAGAAAACAAAACAAAACCACGCAATATCTGTGAAGTGCAATAAAGTGAAGCACAATAAAACGATGTAGGCCTGTACTTTGTTTATCCATTCATCTGTTTATGGGCATTTAGGTTGTTTCCACCTTGTGACAACTGTGGATAATGTTGTGACAAACATACTTACATTATTTATTATAGTGTCAGATTTTTATTTTGATACTGGATACAAACATTAATAGGAAACCAGCTTTACAGCACTGAAATCTCAGTAATCCCCAAATTTACAGTTTTGTTTTTCTTTTTTCTGCCCAAAGGGTTTCAATTCTCTTAGGTATGTACCTAGGAGTGGAATTACTCAGTCAGGCCAAAAAGTATGTTGAATGCCATCCATAGACATTTTACAGTTAAGAATCCCATCTGAAATGACCTTGCATACAAGCCTAACACAAGTTATTGGTCTCCACAAGCTCCTCTGGCCACCAGAAAACAACAATGCCATTTAAATTGGGAGTGATGACCAAAACAAAACAAACTCGAAAACATGGGTTTTAATCCCTCAACTAAGAAAACACTTAAATATAGTCACTACTTCCTGTTTTCATTCTAAAATTTAGCCAGGGCATTCAGAACTTTAATACACACACACAATTGTAAAACTGGAATGAAATAGTAAATAAGAATCAGATAACACCCCCCCATTTCTTTAATAACTCTCATGTGAATTACATCTTTCAGAAATGGTAAAAGGAAAACATAATCAACTTTCCAGGTCAGAACACAACAAATTATCCCAAAGATATCCAGATATGAATGCTGTTGAAAATCTAAGAATAGCCACTGTTTCTAACACAGCTGAAAACTGAGTAAGAAATTTAAGACAGTCTCATTCTCTAACAAGAGGTCCTACTAATGCAAACATTATCAATTCATTTTAGGAGAATGGCTTGGGTGGGTAAAATGTCATTCTTGTCAAAGATGGTGGGGGGCAGCAATTGGACAGTCACGGCACTTGTTGATTTATTTTCTTCTGAAAATTCTTTTTATTCATTACTCAGGCTGCCGGGCAGAGCATTCTCCCTGATGACAGCTGCAGAATTTTAGCCCCAAAGCCAAATAAGTAATTTTTTACAACCTCCACCAATTTGTTTTTAGTGCTTCATTCTATTTCAACTATAGTTTTGGTGGCTGCCTGTAGACACACCCTGTGGTTTCCACCTAATTTTTAAAACTTGTGCTTTTTAATCCCAATTTCATTAGTCTTTCACCACTACCATGCTTGTTCTACCTATATCTCCACCAGTTTTCTGTCTCTAGTCACTCAAGCATTGTGTCAGATGATGAGGATAAAAAATGAGCACACTCTCTACCCTAAAGGAGCTCGGGGTCTAGTATGGATTATTCCACCAACCCACCCCTACCCATTTCCATTCCATCCCAGTTATGACAATATCCTACCAAGCTTCCAAGTCAAACTATCTATTTGAGAGCCTGCTGAATTTGAGATCTGTTCCCAGAAGACCCTCTGACTTACTGCTCTACCATACTCAAATTATTCAATTTTTATTCTGATGCTGAATACCAACATTGACAGGGAAATCTCTTCAGAACAAGAAAGTCTTAAGAATTTCCAGCCCCATTTAATAAACCAAAGTCAGAATGCTTTTATTGTCGGAGGTCTTCCAAACCTACAGGCTGTGATTTTTTTTCATTTATTTTTTGTTAGAAAAGGAAACAACCCTGTTAAAACCTGCAAATATGCACTATTTTCTGCATTACTCATCTTTCCTAAATAGTTGCAGCTGTTTCACATGCTTTTCTCTGCAAAAAGATGGAGCAACATCCTGTACTAGATGTTAGGTTAGAGGGCACACGTTTTAGACAGTAAGGTCAGAAATGGCAAATGATTGGCTGATAAAATGTTAATAAGCAATCCCTCAAGAGCTGGACAGCAAGGATATAATACTATAGCAGGACATTCATCAGTCCAAGTGTTTACATGCCATCAGAGTGGCCTTCTCAAGTCCTTATCAGCTTCATGCATTTCAGGTCAAAAGTATGTAATGAAGGCACGGATCAGGTATGCACTGAGATGACTCAAGTTTAAAAGCATTTCAGATCATAACATCAAGTTCCAAGACCAAAGCCCCAAATGTTATCATTACATTAAGGCACACACACGTTTTCAATGGTTCAGTTCAGTGGTTCTCAACCTGTGGGTCTTAGCGATATTGCCAAACATCTATGGATTTACAGGTCCGCCAAGTACTTCCTGCACACTGAACACTGCCCCACTTACAGAACACACTATGGTTTTCTCAGACTACAAAAGGTTGGGATCCACTGCAGCCTACCCTGAGCACTACTGCACATCCCTCAGAGAACACAGCCAGTGAACTGGTGCACTAGAGACAAATGATCAAAATGATTTAGGAAAGGATGTTGAACCATTCTCACTTTGTACTCAGCCAAAAATGGTCACCACGGATGACACCAAACCAATATTCTGTTAAGCCCAAAGAGAGAGAGAGAGTATCATTTAAAGAGCAACGATGAAGGACTTCCCTGGTGGCGCAGTGGTTAAGAATCCGCCTGCCAATGCAGGGGACACGGGTTCAAGCCCTGGTCCAGGAAGATCCCACATGCCGCGGAACAACTAAGCCCATGCGCCACAACTACTGACCCTGTGCTCTAGAGCCCACGAGCCACAACTACTGAGCCCGAGTGCCACAACTACTAAAGCCTGCGCACCTAGAGCCCGTGCTCCGCAACAAGAGAAGCCACGCAATGAGAAGCCCATACACTGCAACAAAGAGTAGCCCCTGCTCGCTGCAACTAGAGGAAGGCTGGGTGCAGCAACGAAGACCCAACGCAGCCATAGATAGATAGATAGATAGATTGACTGATTGATTGATTTTTTAAAAAAGCAATGATGAAGAAGATAAGAAGCCTTGGTCCTCAAACTGACTCTGCCACAAGGCAGCTGGGTGATGTGGGTCAAGTATCCCCCTGTCTGGGTGTCAGTGACCTCATCTGTTAAATGACTTCTGACCCCCGCTCTGGCTCCAACATTCATAGGAGCTCTAAGATCTTACTATGCTCCCATGATTCTGTTCCTCAGGGGCACCCAGGGACCTCCTGTGGAGGGCAGAGCTAAGGAGCACTGGCCCCCGAATGAGCTCCTAGACTGGGTGCTCCTCTAGCAGCCAATGGTTTCTTTTATTCACCTGAGCGTCCTCAGAGCTGCAGTACCTGGTTGAGTTGTTCTCAATAAATACTTGGATGAATAGGAGGGCTGGAAAGGGCCTTCAGACCAAACCTCTCATTTCTTAGTCAACGGAGGTCCTTAGAGGTTCTTAGAAAGATCGGATCATTTCGGATTCCTTCTGCAGTGTACTTTCTCTTCCCCAACCCTGCCTCTCTGAGTTCAATGGCAACTTCTACATTCTGCATTTAGTACCAGGCCAAATAGAGTAGCTGTATTTTTATAAATTATGAGACTACAGTTATGTCTACCTCTGTGGAATGGTTCAGTTGGTACATTCCAGTGTATGAATGCCAAAAGCTGGCAACCAGCAGAGTTTTCAGTCCATTACGTCTGCATGGCTGGAGGCCTGCCAAGGATAATGGGCGGACATTTCTACAGAAATAAACGGGGTCCCTTTGCAGACTTGTCCTTTGGAAACCAATTTTAAACTTATACCACCGACAAACAGAATATGATTCCGATTCTATCAAAGGGTAAAGGACTGAAAAGCAGCAATGAATTAAACAGTAATAAACTAAAGCAAAACATTCTTCCCATGGCCACTGCCAGCCTAACCTACTCCCAGTGCCAGCCTAGCACGACAGAGGTAAGTCCCTAGGACCAACTTCATAAATCGTATCCAAGCAAAGTACTTAACCTTTGGGGGTCTCAGTTTCCCCTGTAGGCTAGCCCCAAGTCTAATGTATTATGGTCTTTCTCTATTTAATTTTTCATTTAAAAGAATCCAGGCAAAATCACTTGCAATTAATTTAGGTAAGAAAATCCTAAGAAATAAGTGTTCTAATCACCACTGAAACTGAAAGTAAGCAAGATTAACATAACTTGTTCCCATGACCATAAAGGTGCACACGTGAAGCTCTCTGACAATGAACTCCAAGGGCACAGGGCTCCATGGAAAGCAGGCGGAGGTGGCCCGAATCTGGCCTTATGAACTAAGGTACTTTCAAAACATGGGGATCCATGTGTTCTATCCTTGCTACTTGCCCTATTCCCTCTGTCATGGTCTCTCTGAACCAGATGGCGTAAGAAGCACTTCCCAACTGCTCCAAGGTAATCCAGTTTTCTCAACTGAGATATTCTCCTGGTAAGTAACTTGTAACTGCCCTATCCACTGCTGCCCAAATAACTCATTTTTTTTAATCATCAGCCAGGGATGGACTGGGACCCCATCCTGGCCCAATTTAAAGCTTCCCCAGAGGGGCCTGCCACTCATGGCTCCAGTTTAAAACACTGCCCTGGAAAAGCAGTTGACCCACCCTAGTGCCCCAGAACTAAAAATAGTCCTGCAGGCCTGTGGGCGGGCCAGTTCCAGGCCTTCTTACCTCCTGCTACACTTAGGCTGCACATTCCTGTCCAGGAACTCTATGCATTCTGAATCTCATCCTGCTCGGGGCAAGGGTTAGAGCTGAAGGCACTTGTAAAGCCCTCCGTGACCTCTCCTGTTTTAGCAAGTGAGACACAAGGCTGAGTGAGTGAATGTGTCTCCTGTAAGCAAGCTATTCACTCCTTTAACCCCAGAAGAGTATTTCCGTAGCTTTGTTAAGCCTCGAAAAGTAGAAAAGGGACCTAAAGCACAGAGGGATTAAGTGACTTATCCAAGGTCATCCCGTATAGCCTGGGAATCAATCACCCTGCTCCAAGTCCACTAAAGCACATGTCATAATAATAAACACATAAATCTGATTCGAAAACACCTCTTCTGCACTATTTGGACATTTCTATCCAACTTGGATATTATGGTGTTCCCTAGGCTGAGGAGATTTGATCACCAGGCACAAAACCATAATTCATAGTTTCGGCCTATAGCACTGTAAGCAGTTTAAAAAAATGCACAAATAAAACAGAAAAGAGTGCTTCTTGGCTGCTCTTTGTTGTTCCCTGGAAAGAGGTTCACAAAAGAAAAAAGATTGTCTTTATCGGTCATTGCAAAAACAAAAACACTGGCAGGCCCTGGAGGAAGGCAGTTGCATATTCTGCATCCGACTCTCAGGCAAGAAGCCTGTCTAGGGAAGCAGATACTTGAGAGCCCACAAAACTCCTCCCAGGGCGTGAGTCCTGAGCCCTGACTCTTACTGTGCCTGCGTGCGCAGCCAGGGTCAGGAGAGGTGCTGTTCATAATGGTGGCCCTGGAGTGCCATCAGAATAGGCCTCAATTCTATTCTAAGTGATTCTTTTTAGACATCGTCTAGATGGCTTTCTTGCGTCTTTGAAAAGTGCTCTTCCAACACACACAGAACCTCCTCCTCCAGGACATCAACCTGCTGCTAACTTAGGCTAACTCACATCTAGCAAATATTTGCAACTTCACTTACCCATTTTTTGGAGCAAGACTCTTTGAAATCATTTTTAATTATCGAGTTCTTTTTGTGAATATGCCGTTTCCTGTCCTTAGGGTGACCGTAAATTACAGTCCACCCCAGGACACGTTTGAGAGTGAAAGGAGGCGGTATTAACAATTATGCTGGGACAACAGGTGAGAACCTGGACTGTGCTGGGCAAACTGGAACAATGAGCCCCTCCCTCACCTATAATATTTCAAGTAAAGTATCTATTTGCTGAGACTTTCAAATAAAAGGGTAAAAAAAATGCATAGTGGTTCAACTCCATGCCATCTATCTTCCAACTGTGAATCATCTTGAAACCGTACTGGAGATGAAATGGATATGCTATTATTTTTCCTGGCAGCGTATGAAGTCTTAATTTAATCCCAATTATCTGCATGGCCAATCTAGGCCCTTCGATAACGATGCAGGCCTCCCTGAACAAGACACCCTGGGGCCGGCGAGGCAGCATATTTTGCAGAACTCCCAATGTCCAAGCTGAAAACACCGCATTCTTTCCCTCCTCCACACCAAGGTGTAAGGGGATGTTTTCATTTCACAAAAGCTCTGTTAATAAAATTATTCACCTTTCGACGTCTTTTGTACTCTCATGACTTACCATCTAAAAGATTGTTGATTCACTTAGAGCTTCACGCTCAATATTTTTAAGAGCATGGTAATTTTATCATCTAAGAAAATGCTGACAACATTACTTCAATATAAAGGGATACAATGATGGATGACACATCTTTAGACTTTGGCCTGGCTTCTTGATTTTGTTCATATATCCAAGTGTAAATCCTACTTATACATAAATGTATACATGCAACATGTCATAAAATACAGTACAGACGGTCCCTGACTTAACAAAGGTTCAACTTATGATTCTTCGACTTTAGGAAAGTGCGAAAGTGATTCACAATCAATAGAAACTGCACTTCGAATTTTGAATGTCAATCTTTTCCTGGGCTAGGGGTATGTGGTAGGAGACTCTGGTGATGCTGTGGCAGTGACAGCCACGCATTCACGAGGAAAAACCATCGATAAATTTACAACCATTCTGTACCCAGACGACCATTCTGTTTTCCACCTTCAGGACAGTATTCAATAAATTACATGAGGGCTTCCCTGGTGGCGCAGTGGTTGAGAGTCCGCCTGCCAATGCAGGGGACACGGGTTCGTGCCCCGGTCCAAGAAGATCCCACATGCCGCGGAGCGGCTGGGCCCGTGAGCCATGGCCGCTGAGCCTGCACGTCCGGAGCCTGTGCTCCGCAACGGGAGAGGCCACGACAGTGAGAGGCCCGCGTACCGCAAAAAAAAAAAAAAAAAAAAAAAAAAAAAGAATAAATTACATGAGATTTTTAACACTTTATCATAAAATAGGCTTTGTGTTAGATGACTTTGCCCAGCTGTAAGCTAATGTAAGTGTTCGGAGCAAGTTTAAGGTAGGCTAGGCTAAGCTATGATGCTCTGTAGGTTAGGTGCATTAAAATGCATTTTTAACTTATTGTAAGTTGAGGAATATCTGTACCTTTTTGATATGCAAAACCAGGACATTTTTATCCTACTTATAATTAAGTAATTTTATATAAAACCACATCCTTTTATCTCCCCCCAAAGCAAGACATATAATTGATTTAATCTTTATTACTGCTATATGTTTGCTTTCAGTCCTGTTACTACATTCCTTCATGTAATAAAGTGCTCTATAAAAACTAGTATATCAGTCAAGTTTGCCTTCTCTGAGAAAGGTTATGATCCTTTAATACCCTGGGGGGCCTCTGACCCTAGTTCCTGTTTTTCTTATATTTCTGTGAAGTTATAGTTCTCACAGAACCACTGTCACTTACATGAGATAACCAGAGTCTGTCTTAAATGATATTAAACTTGTACACATTAGACAGTGTGAGCTAAGCAAAGAAACCTAATATATTATGATGCACTTGATAAAGAATGACATGAAACCTATTCAAGAATGTCAGAATATTTTTCAAATCCTTCATTTACACGGTAAGTTAAAATGCAGTCACTCAAATCCATGGTACTAGTCTCTTCAAAATGAATTTAAATTGAATTAAACACCCCAGTATTTACAAAGCTTTCCTTCCAGGACACATAATTCTTTCTGCATATGATATGAACATTGAAGTGAGGAATTCTTGAATGGCAAGTAGCTAGTTAGAGGTACAGTACTGAGCATTTAATTATCCTAAGGCACTGGGGGAAGACAGAGGTCAAGAATTAGGCTTTAAATAAATCATTTTCATCAGAAAATTGTTTAGTGACCTATGAAACATTCAACCAAGGAATCTGGACTCAAGCGCTCACAGCCCAGCTGTGACTGATATTACTATTAACAACCCACCATTCAAGAGGCAGATCAAAATAATTAACACTCGACTTGATAAAAAAAAAGAGGCCAAATTACTCCCATATGATTGCTTTTAAAATAAGCAAGTTATGTCAACTAGTTGATTACTTAGTTAAAAATGAAAGCTGACAAGGTGGATTGAGCAGAGGTGGGAGGTCAGGGCTCTCAAGCCAGTACATATGAAAATAAAATTTCAAAGTTAAGTGTCTTCTTACCAAACGCTTTAAAACAAAAACAGAAGAGCGCCTCAAAACCCACCCACATCGCTCCCAAAATAAGTGTTTTTGCCCTGAGAATATGGGACATGCAATCTGAGGTTTTTGTTCACCTCAGCGGCAGCCACAGCAGCAAAATCTGTCCCCCAAATTTTCTGGTAAAGTCAACAATCTGTTTTGTCTTTTACTGTCAACCCCAAACCAACCATGGGTGGAAGGGAGGGAGGGAGAAGCTATTTTGCAAGAGCTGGTTAAGAGTTCCAGGTTGGTTTATTTGATGGAGAAAAGCATTTTTCTACAGAACCACTTGAAATAAAGAAGCAAACAAGCAGACGTGGAACATTGGGAAAGCTCATCATTTGGACTCATCTGCATCAATTCATAGTTCCTATACCTAAGTTTTTTTGGAGACTGGAGATTCCTTTTTTCATACCTTCATTGTTCCAGGGGACAGTTCCATCATCTCTACTTTTTGACCTGGATCAAATTTCCAGTCTTACCCAAGAGATGCTTTAAATGCTCCAGTTGTAATAAGCCATTTTTTCCTCTTTGGATATTCTTCAGCCACCAGAAGCCACTTAGAGATTTAACTAATTTCCCTGCCAAGAACTGAATGACCACTAGCTCTATAACTATTTAAGACCTGGTCCTACATTCAGAAAACTTCCATAGAATTGCTAACCAAAAGAGATGTTCTTTTAAGACTGTAGCTCTTTGGTGGGGGAGCTCCAAGTAAAAAGGAAGTTTCAATTACCTTGTGAAGTGAAGCAGAAAAATCAAGTGAGATCCAAGCAAACTTTATTAGCTATGACAAGCAGTCCTTAATGCTTTTGTTTCATGAGTGTTCTGAAACCTTTCCTAAAATATTTGAAAAATTCATCAAGCTGTGGCATCCCAATTTACTGCTGTCTGTGTGTGTGTACACATATATGAAACCAGTCTTTAAGTAAGTTCCCCTTCAGTGTGTTTTATGAGCATCACTTTTCTTAAAGTCCTAAGCCTTCTTCCTGTTCAAATATAAACATAATTGGAAACTATGGCAAATTTTAAAACTATTAATTAAAAGTCTACTTTATTCTTGACTTCTAGGCCTAAATAAGACAGGGAAGAACTACAAATTGCTAAGAAGCAACTCATACTCAGTGATAGTGATATTTTTAAGGCAAATACGCAGTCCTTTGAAACACGGTGTTCGTTATTTTAAATTACTTCTAGTTTCAGGACTAAAAACTCACATACACACAATATGTGTGTACATATTACTACCAACTCTTTTGCTTTACTCAAATCACTTTGTCTTTTGGGGGAAGTGTCAGTAGCCTCCCTTCCCCAATGCTGAAACATGCTCAGGTTTTGGAATCTAAACAAACTCATCAAAGAAAAGCCTGTAGATAGTGCTTCCCTGGTGGCGCAGTGGTTAAGAATCCGCCTGCCAATGCAGGGGACAGGGGTTTGAGCCCTGGTCCAGGAAGATCCCAAGTGCCGCGGAGCAACTAAGCCTGTGTGCCACAACTACTGAGTCTGCACTCTAGGGCCCGTGAACCACAACTTCTGAAGCCCTCGCGCCTAGAGCCCGTGCTCTGCAACAAGTGAAGCCACGACAGTGAGAAGCCCGCACACCACAACAAAGGGTAGCCCCCGCTCACCGCAACTAGAGAAAGCTCGCGCGCAGCAATGAAGACCCAACACAGTCAAAAATAAAAACAAATTAATTAATTTTTTTAAAAGCCTGCAGCTCTCATTTCTAAATATAAATAAAGCTATCTTTATACATGAAGCTTGTCCTTAATGGACATACGATTTCTTTCACAGAAAAAAAAAAACATGCTTGAGTTGACTTCTCTTTTTCCAAACTGATCAATATAAATCTAACAAACTTTAGGCCATTATATGAGTTACAAGGTTTCTCACAGAGAGAGGCAATTCACAGAAACCGAGGCCCCAAGATAAGTAATTTACTTTCCAGGACATTCTAAAAGTCATTCTAAAATTGAGCCCAAAGGGCTGCAGGTAATTTCATAGCAATGAGTGTGGCCCCCTACCCTAAATGAGGGGCTTCCTTCCTTCAACGCCCAGTCCAACACCAAGCCGCTCCACCCAGACCCTGGCTCAGCAGCTCGAAGGAGGCTCCATGAGGCCCAAATTTTGCTTTTCAATTTCAGAATGTTTTTTGTTTTGTAAGGAGGCCCCAAGGGTATAAATTAAGGCTAATCATAACATGCAGGTGTTCATTTTCTAGAACGAAATCTCCTGAGCCACTCCCAAGCTTAACCCTCGGACCCCTCTCTCCAGAGTCATCTAACCCTACTTGTAAAGACACCCCCCCCCAGCCAGTCAGCTTCAGGACTACTGACAACCAGATGTTCACGGAGAAAACACCATTAAATGCAGTTTCTGGTTCAATACAAACACCTACTTACTAGTTCCTTCAGGATTCTTCCCGTTTCTTACATTTTCTGGAAATGATTAAAAATCGAGACACATGGTATAAAGGGGAATGTGTCCCACACACACACTCGCTCACTCACACACACACATACCCTACTCCAAAAGAACCAAACTATAACATTTTCCTAAAAGCCAAAATATAGTAAAAGATTTTTATCCCCCTGCCACATGTTAGAGAAAAACAGCTGTGGTCTCCATTTACTGATAAACACTATCCCTTCATCTTTCCTGAGGAAGATGGAATTATTTCAAAATTCTGGTTGCTGACAATTGTATCTACAAAGTTATAGATACTTTGCGTCTCTGAAAATATTCTTCTGACCCGCTCTTCTACCATCTACTTAGAAGCTTCTCAATGGACTTGAGGACACAGGGAGGGAGAAGGGTAAGCTGGGACGAAGTGAGAGAGTGGCATGGACATATGTACACTACCAAATGTAAAATAGATAGCTAGTGGGAAGCAGCTGCATAGCACAGGGAGATCAGCTCAGCGCTACGTGACCACCTAGAGGGGTGGGATAGGGAGGGTGGGAGGGAGGGAGATGCAAGAGGGAAGACATATGGGGACATATGTATATGTATAACTGATTCACTTTGTTATAAAGCAGAAACTAACACACCAGTGTAAAGCAATTATACTCCAATAAAGATCTATTAAAAATAAAAAATAAAATAAAATAATAAAAGCTTCTCAAGCAATACAGATCCTAATTCTAGGAAAGCCAGTCATTACTTCAAGGTCACAGACAGCCAGATAGGCATCACTTATTTTCCTAATGCGGAATTGGTCTTCTGGACTGTTAAAAAGTCTTTAATAAGAATGAACAAACAATTTCTTTAAAAAGGCTTCATTCCTAGCAGTATCATGGCTAAATGGGGCCTGAGGGTGGGAGCGCCAACGATCCAAAGCTTATTAACACGAAGCCAAGTTTTCACTGATGGGGTTAAGGTTGTTACTAATAAGTTACTGTGAACGGTGGGGACAGTGGTCTTGGAAGGAAAGTTGTGGCAGCTCAGGAAAGAGGATCCTCTCAAATTCCCTCCTCTTTGCTTCCCAATTCCTTTTCCACTCGTCCAAGGTCCACCTGCCTTGACAACGAGAAAGCAGCATGAAATGCTCATTCCCCAAACCCTACCCCATGCCTCAGAGGTTAAGCTCAACTAATTCTCATAACTGCCAAACGGGAAGTTTTGCCAAGGCCTTTGATAAGGTCTCTGGTACAAATTAAGAGCATTTGAGGCGTTTGCTTAAGAGCAAGCACATGTCTTTGGAACTGCTGCATTCCTGCTTATCACAGTTTGAAAGTTGCTGGGACAGTTGAGATAGCAAGCTTTGCAAGTTCAAAGCAATTTGCAATATTGTGCTCCTTAGTGTGTGGCTTTTAATATCCTATTGTGGGACAACATTAAAACCAAATGACCCTACAGATTTCACTTTGGAATCTTCACTGATACCAGAGGGATGTGAATATGTGCTGAGCTTCAAAATGCCCTGAACTCCTGGAGTCTCCCCATTAACATTTTATTGGCACTTTCTCAACTTTGACACCAAGCCCGCTGTTCCGGCAATCAGAGATATCTCAGATAGAATGTCTCACTCCCACTTGTTTTCTGACTGCACAACAGGCATGTCCTCAATGGCAAGTAAAAGCATTCCTTACCAGATGCTCATCCTCAGATAAAGGAGAAAAGCGCAAAAAAGAACCAAAGCAACTACCTGGAGTACTGATGTCTATAGCATTAGTCCTATTACGTCCTCTAAAGCGTCTCCTTTTTTCCCCTTGAAATAAACAGAGCATCATGTTGTTTTCTCCCCGATAGGGACCACACTCACATGACAAGAAACAAAAGGTTGAGAGGAGAGCATACGTCTCATTAATACACAAAATGAGATACATCCCGAATTTGTTCTGACAACAGCTTTACATGGTATTTTTAAAATGATTCCATAGTTGGGTTATTTAAAGAAAACACACACGTACACAACAGCATAAATGAACTCAGTTAACAGTGACAGGTATGTCTCAAAATGCCGGGGTAACTTAATCTTCGTTAATGTCAGTGTGCAAGCTCACTCATTCAGTGAACACTGAGCATCTCCTATGCCTCAGGCAGGCACTGGGCTCAGAGCTGGGGTTTCAAAGTCCCTGCCTTGAGGAGGCTTCCAGTCTTGGGCTTTTCTATCACCAGGGTTCAGGGGCATCCGACAAACAACAAGGCTGCAGGAAGTCAGACATCAGAAAGGGAGTTCAACCCAGAGGCTCTCCAAGGTCCTATCCCAGAGCCTGTAGAATAGGAATTGGAGTGCAGGGCACACTCATCTCCAAGCTTACTGGACTCTAAAGAAGTTAGTGATATGTCAAGCTAGTGAGGAAAAATGGGCAAAAATCAGGAAGGCCACTGTCAAAGTGGGCAAGTGAGCAGCCACACGGCTCCTCTTATCACAGGGAAGGGACCATACACTGGGCCCTCAGGATGTCACTCTGTACACAGAAAGCAGATTTGTGGTTGCCTAGGACTGAGGCGGGGTGCGGGGGTGGATAAGGGGAGACTGACTGCTAGAGGGGTTTCTTTGCGGGAGGGAGACAAAAATGTTCTAAAATAGACTGTTAAGTGATGGTTGCACAACTCTGTGACTATATTAAAAACCACTGAATTGTACACTTTAACACAGTAAGTTTCACAGCATGCCTTATAGAGCTGGGGGAAAAAATACTCCATCCATGAGAGACCAAAACCAACACTCCCCCCAGAGCAAACAAAGGAAAAAGAAAGGCCTACTCTTTATACAAACCAAAGGGTAACTCACTTGTGTCTGGAATATCGTCTGCTATTCTAAAACACATGAACACTACCAAGAGACTTTCTGCAGAAGGGCAACAACAACAATAAAATGAAAGGGACAGGAAGGGAGAAAGGCCAGTGGGAGAAACAGACAACCAGTGGAAGGTGGGTGGAGGAAAGAAAAGAGAGATGTGCAAAGTCACAAAGAGCACGGCCAGGGTGAGCCGAGACCTTCTTTGATTATAGAAACCTTTAAAAGTTATCCAATTGGAAGAGTGGGGGAAAGGGCAAAAGCAACCTACATCCAGTCTGTTACACATGTTGAGAGGAAGCAAGGCTGACTCAGTCTGACTCTATGACCTTGAGAACAAATCAGTGACCCTTCCTGGGCTTCCACTTCCAGTCTTCAAACGCAATGTGATTCCTAATTATGCTCAAATCCTCTCCCATTAATCAAGCAGAGCCCTTAAAGAACCAGGAGCTCCTTGTAGCAGGGCTATCATATTCCATCTGAGCTCACAATACAGAAATTGACTAAGAAAGTCATTCAGCAGGTATGTGGATGACATAGAAATGGACCAACATTTCACAGCAGATATTGAAAACCCATCCATAGGGTTTAAGACCTTGGCAAAACCTTTGACAAAACCTTGGTTTAGGCTGTGAAAACTCCCCAGGAACCTTCAGGTTTGTTATGAGATTGCTGCAGCCTATTAGGAGACTGTGTATTTTTTTGCTGCCCAGTTGGCCAGTATAGTCTAAAACAAGAAATATAAACACTTCCACTTTCACATACTGCATAATAAAGCATCTTCAAAGTTTCGGACCATTTCAGACCTCCATTTGTAAATATCAGCTAGCATGCATGACAAAGTAGCTCACAGGATTAATACAATCATGGAAATTCTGCCAACATTTGTATATTGTGGGATTACAGAAACCAAACCAAACACCCCTGGTATGTGTATATGTAGTAGTCTACAGCTTTTTGATTTGTTAATGTGTCCTCCAGGAAATAATTCTAATGGAAGCAGCTCACAGTTAAGTTCTCCCCAAGATACCAAAAGAAACATGGTAATAAAACGGATAGAGGCACTTATCGTATATTTATACCAAAGGGCAGTGTACAGAAAATGGAAAAAAAAATCTGTCTCTATTAATAATCAGATTCTCAAAAAACAATTTATTCATAGTCATGGAACAAATAGCATTTTTTAAAAGCTAAAAGCCATTGACACTAATAAAAGAAAGTTTAATACGAAACCACTTTACAACCGAGGCAATTTCCATTTCTTAACAATATTAAACTGGGGAAAGTACAAGCAGTTACACATTCTGGAAAATGGCCCACTTGTACTTGGGAATACCATAGCCTTTGGCCATTTAGCGGTCCGGTTCTCAAGTTCTGTTCAGGGGAGCAAAGCCTCCCTTCTTTCTTTTTCCCTCCAAGGCACTGAAAAGCAGACTTTTTTTTTTTTTAAAGAATGAGAAATGCTAACCCAGGAAAACAAGCACAGGCTCTAACTGGTCCAACCATTAAAAACAAGCGCCTAGATTTGAACTTTCCTTCTTATTGTGCATTTCAACGGTCCTTACCATATTTTATTGGTCCAGATACTGGTCTAATCCCCTCCATAGCTGTGGAATCACAAAAGTACACGAGGGGATTATGCTGTAGGGTTTGCAACAGTAAAAACCCGTTTAGGAAAGGAGAGAAGAATGTCACTTGAAATAAGACAGAGAGAAATGGCCCCTCTTCAAATTTCCCAGCACAGCTTTGAGAGCTGTCCTATAGCCAAGTCTCCCCGGGGTTCTCCTAATCCTCGGCAGCCACTGAAGAGAGCCAGGATGAAACTTTTTTCTGAACAAAGAGAACTGAAAAGGGCCAAGTCTCAAAGTCACAGGTTCCCAGCTCGCCACTGGCTCAAAGCCAAGGAGCAGCCCACGTGCTCAGGCTGGCAGTCCCCCAGCTGATGGGCAGACAGCAGGCTGGAGAGGGGTGGGCGAGCAGGCAGGGAGAAGCTGCACATCAGAGCCCAGGCCCCTTCCTGCTGCCCACGACCACCCCCTCCCCTGCCCCAGGCAACAGAGCTGCACGTTCCGGCCCCCGGTCCTTGCCAATGGCATTTCACACTTGCCAGCCTCCTGGCAAGGATATCCCTGTATCTGCCACGATGGCCCGGGCATGGGCTCGGCCACAGAGTGTGCATGTGCGGCTTCAGCTGGCAGAGGCATCCCTACCCCCATGATGGAATCCAGCACAGATACCCTCACAGAAGCAGACACCAGGGCTGAACAGTCTCTCAGTGACAAATCACTTAGCGGGTCGGTAGCCCAGGGTGTTCCCGGCTATAAAACACGATCAGTCCACGCAGGACACCGGCTTCTGGAAAGGAGGCGCAGAGACGGCAGGAAAGCACTCTGTGAACCTAAACCCTTAACCATATTGCCTCGCTAGGCACTTTACACACTCGGTTTACAGCCTGCCCATTGGACTCGAGAGCATGTTCTCTGGACATGATCCTCAGTCCCTTTATGTGTTTGCTTTGAGTCTGTCTCCTCAAATACTGGGGGGAGGGAGGCTGTCTTTGCTCTTGTGTGCCCCTCAAGTGGGACATTGTCCAATGCCTGGAGCCTGCAAGTTGGAACACAGACAAGGGCTTGGCTCTCTCTGGAGGGCCTTCAGCCTGAGAGCAACTGGACCAGCGGAGCAGCTCGGCGTTTTGTCCTGCTTTCTTTTCACTCACAGATTCCTGTCTTTTAGGCTCCTGCCTTCCATTCCCATCCCAGCTTTTTCCTCCATTGCTCTAGAAAAGCTGCTGGTTCCTTTGCTAGCATGAGCACCTACCTCCAAGTTCCTGGGTATGGGAGGCATTAGGCAAAGAGAGAGGAAAACATATCCAAGGGAGCTAATCTACACCAGGAGTCCTCCAACTGTGGGATCATGACCTCCAAAGAAACCGGAGAGAATTTCAAGGGGGTCAGAGACCCTGGAGCCCAGAGCCCAAGACCTCCCAACATCTGTTGTCAGTGAAGGGCAGAGCAGCCTTTTTAATACAATTTCCTCTCCCACATCAGCACCAATATTCTTTTTCTAGCCCTTAGGTCTCTACCCAACGCCCCCTGCCACATGACCTCATCTCCCATTACTATCCGAATTATTGCCTCATTATGTTGTCCTGTATCGCTCACTGCCCTCGGCAGCAGGGTTGAACTAAGAATTCAAATTGTAAGAGGAATTCCACCTACTTCCTGTCTTCACTGTCCCATCATGAACAACATCTATCAGTTGGATCTTCAAAAACTATTTTATGATGCTAATATTAATAGCTACCAGCATGCAGTGAGCACTGGTTATGTGTCAGACACCATGCCAAGCACTATATTATCTATATTAGCCCCTTTGATCTTCACAACTCTGTGAGGTAGGTATAACCTATTATTTTACCATCTTTTACACATATGAACCCTGGAGCAGAAGTCACTAAGGAACTTGTCCAAGGTCAGAGCTAATAGGCGGCAGTGAGACTCCAGAGCCGACACTGATTTTTAACGTTTTAGTGACATACAATATTCACCCATTTAAAGTACACCACACATTCCTAGAATAAAAAAAAAGTACATGTGTGAAAAATTAAAGGAACATTGTTGAGATGATTAACAAATGAAATAAAATGAAAAGAAACTCTAAAAAAATAAATAAATTAAATTAAAAAAAAATAAAGTATACCACACAGGGACTTCCCTAGCAGTCCAGTGGTTAGGACTCAGCACTTTCACTGCCAGGGGCCTGGGTTCAATCCCTTGTTGGGGAACTAAGATCCTACAAGCCGCGTGGCATGGCAAAAAAAAAAAAAAAAAAAAAAAAAGAACTGTATACCACATGATAGTTTTTAGTATATTTAGTGCAACCATCACCACAGCCAATATTAGAACATTTTCATGACCCCTAAAAAGAAACTCCATACCATAATCATCACTCTCTAAGTCCTAGGCAGTCACTGACCCTACTATCTATGGATTTTCCCATTCTGGATATTTCTTAGAATTGGAATCATACGGTATTTGGTTCTAGAGCCTACCCTCTTCACCACTACCTGACACCGAGGAAGAGGAGATGGCCACTGACAAATTGCAAACACCTGTTCTTTCCCCCAAGCCGAAGTCATATTACCACCAACTTCCCCTCGAAACACGAGACATGCTGAAACGTGCTTCTGTTGTTGGCTGGAGGGGAGACTTGGCAGGGGGCTGCTGGAGCCTTTGCGGAGTTATTAGGAGATGGTATGGCCTAAGAAAATAAGCACAGCCTCTGGTGTCAGAAAGACCTGCGTTCACCTCACACCTGCTGATGGCAGTGTGAAATAGTGCAGCCACCGTGGAAAACAGTTTGGCAGCTCCTCAAAAAATGAAACACAGAATTACCATATGTCCCGGCAACTCCACTCCTAGGCATATACTCAAGAAAACTGAAACAGGTGTTGAAGACAAAAACGTGTACATGAATGTTCATAGTAGCACTACTGAAATAGCCAAAAGGTAGAAACAACCCACAGGCCATCCATCAAATGAGGAATGGATTAAAAATGTGGTATGTCCATACAAAGGACTATTATTCGGCCATAAAAAGAATAAAATGCCAATAGATGCAACCATGGGGATAAACCGTGCTAAGTAAAAGAAGCCAGGCACAATAGGTCCAATATTGTATGATTCCATTTATATGAAATATCCAGAATAGGCAAGATGCTTACAGACAGAAAGCAGATTAATGATTGCCGGGGAGATGAAGAAAGCAGATTAATGATTGCCGGGAGATGAAGAATGGTGGCTTAATAGGTACAGGATTTTACTTTTGACATGAAAATATTCTAGAATTAGAGTGTTGACTGTTACACAATATTATGGAATGTACTAAATGCCACTGAACTGTACACTTTAAAATGGTTAAAATGGGGAATTCCCTGGTGGTCCAGTGGTTAGACCTCCACACTTTCACTGTTGAGGGCACGGGTTTGATCCGTGCTTGGCGAACTAAGATCCCACAAGCCATGCGATATGTCCAAAAAAAATAAAGAAAAGGGTTAAAATGGTAGATTTTCTATGTGAAATCTACCACAATGAAAAAAAAATAAAAGAGTTAAAAAAAGAAAGTCCTGGGTTCAAATTGCATGCTGCTTGATCCTGTGCAAGAGACTTAGATAAGTCTCAGTTCCCTTAAGTGGAAAATGGGGGAGGGGGGAGTAATTTTACAATGTTTTGCAAGAATGAAAGGAGGTGACACATGAAAATCAGTGCTCAAACAGTGGAGTTTCCATAGAGAAGAGAGTGGTCCTAAATAGCAAATAGTAACAGAGAAATATGGGGCTCCAGGAAAACTAGATGGCTTTGACCCGGAGATGGGACAGTTCCGAGTTTTCTTCACAAAACCTTAACCTTTTTACAATGTCAGCTCCTAATTCCAAGGACCCATTCCCAATCAAGCACAGCAGCCCCATAAATTTGACGTAGCTCCCAGATAGCAAGAAGTTTTAAGGCTAAGGATCTATCTGTCTCAGCCAATCTACAGAAAAACCCAAAGGTTCCCAAGAATAATAGAGCCAAAGCATGTTTAGTGAGGGGGATTATAGGAAATAATACACATAGAGCAGAGCATCTGTATTTTGTGGAGAATTCCTCCCTCCAAAGTGAAAATAATGTATTTGTTCCCTAAAACAGAAAGGCAGCATCTTGCTGTTGTTGTTAGAGCACTTGTCTATATATTTATACACAATGTGAATGTCTATATTTGAAAATAAATTCCTCTCTAAGGTGTTGTTTTCCCTTTGAAAACGAGGTTTTTGACATGATTGAAAGTTTCCCTAGTAAAAGATGGTTTCTTTAATCCATAAGGGGAAAAGTGCACAGAAAAGAGACACAACTAAATCCAGTCCTCTTACGATCCATGCCAGAGACTGGAAAGAAGACCAGAGTCTAATATGCTTTTAATTACTCTAGGAAGACAGTCCATTTGAGGGCTCAAATATACAGCCAGCCTTAGTTAGACCAACTCCAGGGAAGCCTTCTTGCGACTCATTGCTGGCCAATGCCTCATCCACACCAGCAATTATGAGTAAGCCAGAGGTATTAACACAGTATTCTCCCATCAATATAAAACCAGAAGTCACTCTTCGCATGCTAACCGGCCCTCCCAGGCAGCACAAGAGGCCCCTTGTGGAGGGACTGACTGGTGATGAGAGCCTTGGTCAGTGGACCCTCAAGAGCAGCACTTCTGGGCAGCACATACAAAGGAGGTCATATGTGAGCAGCTACTACCCACCCCTACTCAAGAAATCAACAAAGGATATTAACTATAGTCCGCTATGCTACACTGCTTATTTTGAAAATGTAAATTTCTTCCAATGCCATTGATAAATTAGGAAGCAATTTGGGCATAATTGTGAACTTCACAGCTCACTTGTGGTCTCCTCACTGGTGATTTCATCTTCAAGAAACACTAGGTAAAAGCAGAGGACTCCAACTAGCTGAAACAAACCAAGTAGGAATCCACACATAAACACACAAACATCCACCAGCTCTGTCAGTTCACTGTGTTGAGTCACACCCATTCACATTTATTAATTTCCCATCTGATTTCAGATAACGTCCTGCCACCACTTCACCAGGACTCACAGTCTGCAACCCTTCTGACCACCACACCCCTCCCCGTGTCCACAAGCAAACTTCAGGTGTTCTTTAAGGTAAAGTGTTGTATTTATTGTAGTTTTTATATATTTCTTAACCATTTTAGCATGTGCAAAAGTAGGTTATTGTTTTTCTTAGGTTTCCTGCTTTTAAAATGTGCCACTGGTGAAGGTTTTTTTTTTTTTTTTTTTACTGTTGGACCCTAACCCCAATATTCCCAATAAGCCCTGTGGTTCTACTGCATGATTTTACATAGCAGAGTGACTTTTAGGAATGAATACGTTGTGTTATAGCAGAACTAACTGGATTTTCTGACATGGTTTATACATTCAATAGGTTAATTGGCCGCTGCACACTTAATTGATCACTAACTTTTACCTGCCCTTTCACCAGAGTCATGTTAATAAAAGTGAATCCTTCAACAAGCCCGGGGGAACATATACCAAGCATGATCTGCCTTAAACCCTACATATCTTAGGTGAGATATGTAACCAAAATTAAAATGTCTAGCTGCCAGTTAGAAGAGAACAAATGAACATCTGTCATAGGATGAAAAAATATTAGTAAGAAAATGAACAACCTGATTAAAAACATGAGGCAAAGACCTGAGTAGACATCTCACCAAAGATACACAGATGGCAAAAAAAGCATTTGAAAAAATGTTCCACATCATCACTAGAGAATTGCAAATTAAAACAATAATGACAGAATGGCCATCATCAAGAAATCTAGAAACAATAAATGCTGGAGAGGGTGTGGAGAAAAGGGAACACTCTTGCACTGCTGGTGGGAATGTGAATTGGTACAGCCACTATGGAGAACAGTATGGAGGTTCCTTAAAAAACTAAAAATAGAACTACCATATGACCCAGCAATCCCACTACTAGGCATATACCCTGAGAAAACCAGAATTCAAAAAGAGACATGTACCAAAATGTTCATTGCAGCTCTATTCACAATAGCCTGGAGATGGAAACAACCTAAGTGTCCATCATTGGATGAATGGATAAAGAAGATGTGGCACATATATACAATGGAATATTACTCAGCCATAAAAAGAAACGAAACTGAGCTATTTGTAATGAGCTGGATAGACCTAGAGTCTGTCATACAGAGTGAAGTAAGTCAGAAAGAGAAAGACAAATACCATATGCTAACACATATATATGGAATTTAAGAAAAAAAATGTCATGAAGAACCTAGGGGTAAAACAGGAATAAAGACACAGACCTACTTGAGAATGGACTTGAGGATATGGGGAGGGGGAAGGGTAAGCTCTGACAAAGCGAAAGAGAGGCATGGACATATATACAGTACCAAACGTAAGGTAGATAGATAGTGGGAAGCAGCCGCATAGCACAGGGAGATCAGCTCTGTGCTTTGTGACCGCCTGGAGGGGTAGGATAGGGAGGGTGGGAGGGAGGGAGATGCAAGAGGGAAGGGATGTGGGAACAGATGTATATGTATGACTGATTCATTTTGTTATAAAGCAGAAACTTAAAAAAAAAACAATAATGAGATACCACTACACAGCTATTAGAATGGCTAAAATCCAAAACACTGACAACGCCAAATGCTGGTGAGGATGTGGAACAACAGGAACTCTCATTCATTGCTGGTGGGAATGCAAAATGGTACAGCCACTCTGGAAGGCAGTTTGGAAGTTCCTTACAAAACTAAACATACTCATTTATCCAAAGGAGCTGAAAAATATATCCACTCAAAAACCTGCACACAGATCTTTATAGATTTATTCATAATTACCAAAACCTGGAAGCAGCCAATATATCCTTCAGTAGGTGAATGGATAAATAAACTGTGGTACATCCAGACAATGAAATATTACTCAATGCTAAAAAGAAATGAGCTATCAAGCCATGAACAGACAAGAAGGAAGCTTAAATGCATGGTACTAACTGAAAGAAGCCAATCTGAAAAGGCTACATACTGTCTGATGCCAACTATAGGACATTCTGGAAAAGGCAAAACTATGGAAACAGTAGAAAGATCAGTGGTGAGCAGGGGTTGGGGGCAGGGGGGGAGGGAAGGATGAATAGGCAGAGCATGAGGATTTTTAGGGCAGTGACACTATTCTGTGTGATACTGTAATGGTGGATCCATGTCATTATACATTTGTCAAAAACCCACAGAATGTGTCACACCAAGAGAGAATCCTAATGTAAAGGGCGGACTCTGGGCGATAATGTAGGCTCACTGATGTAACTCTGTAGGCTCAGATTGTAACAGATGCACCACTCTGGTGCAGGATGTTTATAGCAGGGGAGGCTGCACATGTGGGGAGGTGCAGGGTACATGGGAACTCTTTGTACTTTCTGCTCAAATTTGCTGTGAACCTAAAAGTGCTCTAAAAAATAAAGTCCATTAAAAAATATTAAGAGTTGCTCTTAAAGTTAAAAAGCCCTTTCAAAAACATTTATGCTTATTATTGTGATAATGCAACGTGAAAAGTTTCTTCAGAGAACTAAAAATGCACAAAGAATTGCACTTTAATGTGTCCATAGGAACCCACTACCCAGAGCAAATGGCCATGCACAAAATAAAAAAGCCCTAACTAATTGTGACAACTTTGACTCCTTTATGAAAAGGAGCCATACAATCTTTTTCTTTTTTCCTGGAAGGAATGGTGCTATCTGTTTTTTAAAAGTTAATAAGTCTCAAGGATCTCTGTCAAACAAAGCCACGTCCTTCAGCTGAAGCTGGGAGCAGGGCCATACATATGATGTTGTTAAATCTGCAGTGAATTAAACTCATTTCTTAAACACACACACACACACCCCGGACCTCAAAGCTCAAACTTTGAAAGGGGAAAGAGAGAAGAGATGAGAGGAACTTCAGGGTTGCTATAAATGTCTCAGTCTTCAGTTTGAAAGGTTACATAAGGATGCACAATTACCTGAGTAGGAGGGAGAGCCCAAGCCAAAAGCAGACTCGCGGCCTTGTCTTTGGCGCATGTAAAGCGTTTCCGGAAGGCTTCAGAAGGCTTCAGACTTTGGGCTACATGTACAAGCAGGAACCTCGAAAGGTCCCAGGTCAGACATCACTCCCCAAGGGTGTCAGCAAAGACCTTCAGAGTAACCAGGAACCCTAAGAAACTACCAGCACAGATGTCACATCTCAGGAACGTGCATACAGCCCTGCCCCCCCCCCCCCGCAAATCTCTTACTAGCCAGCATTCCCCTTTCTGACCTGCCGCCCACTCCCCACAGAACAGGAAGAGTATCTGGACCCAGCTTGAAAACTAAGGCCTGCCCTCTCTAGTCTGTAAGACCCTGCTGGGAGGCACTGCCCTTCAGGATCCCCTCAGCAGCCCTTTTGAACTCAAGAGGGGACTCAGATCAGGGCCAGAGAACCCTGAGCCAGGACTCATAATGAATGCACATCTGTTTGCATAAAAATATCAAAATGTATCTAAGTACAGGTAATTGATGACTCCAAGAGCCTAGTATTACTTCCTTACCAAGTCCCTGCACCTTTCCAACTTGTGAGTAAATAAAGAAAGTGTATTTAGGGGCAACACAGCCTCTGCCTCACAGGAACATGTCCGTTTTGACTTTGTAGTAGAGCATTTCGTTCAAGGACACAGTATTGCTCGCAAACAGGGTGACCTGCAGTGGCATTTACAAATCAATTTTTATGGGGTGGCAGGTTGGGGAAAAGGAGTCTAAAAATGTTTGTAATCGAGGTGGTCTTAGAAGAAACGTCAGAAACAGTCAAAAGATTGGGCTCGTTGGTTTTGATTTTTACTTGAAAGTACCTATGTATAACCAGAACAGAAGTAGCTGTCTTAATAATGGCACCTCACATGGTTCATATGGCTCTTGAAGCATCTTCCCATATATGATTTTCTTTTGTCGAAGGTAGTATCCTGTTTTACAGTCAGAAAAACTGAGGCTCAGTTTCTGATCAGAAAAATGAAGAAATAAAATCCTCTTCCAAGGTGCTTGTGAAGTTGATATATCGATAAGATTCCCTGAAGCTTATCCCAGAATAGGCCCTCTGTACTAGTTACAATACAGGTCATCTAACTGCTGAGCTCCTGCTGTTCCCACCTACATCCCAAAAAGCAAGGGATCCAAAACTCATGTTTGATTTGTGGATGGCTTATCTATGTGTATGTGCTATTAAGCTAATGCTAAAATTAAGGGACATTCCTAAAATACTGATAATAGTAGTTTGGCAGAGGGATAGGACTGGGGTTTCAGCTTTGCTGAGGGTACTGATGCTGGTTCTTTATGCAGCAGCTTTTTGATACAGGGGCCTTGTGGCTGTGAAATAGCAGTAAGGGCACCGGCGTCCATTTTACTTGATTTGGGGAGGTATTTTTGTTCTTTGGGGTTTTGTTTTGTTTTGTTTTGTTTTTAAATCTAAGCAGTTCCTTCAGAGGACTCTACCAGGGACACAAATGGAATTGGAAAACGTTTAAACAAAGAATACATATTTGCTTGTTTAAATTAAAAATACTTCTAGGCACATTATCAAGAAACTTTATCTGGAAAAGTAATTGGGCAAAGCACCAGGGCCCTTAATTTTAACACATCGTGTTTCAGGGAGAATGAAAGGGACATGATTTTATTCCCTTTCAAAGAACAGCAATAAAGAACGCTGATGGTCCTGTATTACACATGATATGCAGCTCTTAATGACGTGAATGGAAATGAGCGGCAGGTGCACATGCTCAGAGCCTAAAGAACAACCTGAGAAGTGGCTGTTAAGTCAGAGATCTGTCTATTCAGATCCCCCCTTGCCTCCCTTGTTTTAAGGACCGGCTCAATAACTAGCAGAGTTGTGAAAGCATTAATAGTCCTAATTCACTCTGGCACACTTAAAGTAAAAGTACCTATTCTCTGAGTACAAAGGACTCCCCCCCACGCCCCGCCTCCAGTTTCTAGTCCGTTTAGTTTATGTTTTTGAGATGAGAGCTCCTTTTATGCAGAATTTGATTTTAGAATTTGATTTTAGAAAAAAACTCACACCCAGTGCTTCTGGACCCCAAGCTAATTATGGCCATTAGAGACCAGATTCTGTGGGAAGACTTGAGGGGGACAGCAGCCAGAAGCCTTCCGTCCCTCCCTCTGAGGGGTCCATCATGCAACCCAGCCCACTGGTGGTAGCAGATGTTGGGATCTGCAGCCCATGAGGAAGGGTACCTGCACTATGGGCCAATGGGCCGTTCAAATCTTCACTGTGACTCCTGATCAGCTGTGTCCTGACAGGAGCCTGTTTTCACAGATGTCCACTAAATCTTACTTGGCCATAACACACCGGCCTCATTTCACAAGGGCAAAGTGGCTTTATGGGAGAAGGCGTCCGGTTATCCTTAGGGTGAGCTGAGAGTCTCTCCTTTGGTCTCCCAGTATTTTCTGTTATTGTAGTCATGCGGCATGAAAACAGCAGTGGGTTTCAATTATATGCTGTGAATAACTGTCCTGAAGCATTGTGTAGTGATATTAATTCCTTGTTATTTATAGTTGTCTGCCAGAGTAGAAACAGCAGATAATTGGAAGTATTTCTGGGGAGTAATGGTTAATTTTTGAACATTAAATAAATAAATAAATAAATAAATAAATAAATAAATAAGCCAGCCAGCAAGCAAGCACAGAAGACTAAATGAGATTTCCAACTTGTTAGTGAACTATAGCTTATAGGTTTAAAATATTATTTCTCAAATTCTTTCCTGAAAGGTTTAGGAATAATTATATAGCACTTAAAGGACAGGCCTTGCTAGATAAACCTAGTAAGTCTATAATTTGTACCAGAGGCAGGGTTTCCTGTAAATGAGGGCTGGATTTAATTTTATCATCACACTTCGAAAGGTTTCTTGATAATTAATCACATGATATGTAGGACCTGTGAGGTTGCAGCCCTTCATTTTCCTCTCAGTGCAGCGCTGGTGCTTGAATCAAAGGGCTTAAATACTTGAATTCCCCCAGTAAGTTCTTCAGTTTCTAACTCTGAACACCCATTTACACTCAGCATAATAAATTATCCCTAGCTATATTATTTTCACACTAGACTCAAGAACTAGATAATTAGAAGCTGTTTTCTCCAACACCACTGTGTGGTCTAAAAGCCTTATTCTTCCTGAAACAATTCCTCTGCTAGGCTTTCCTACAGCTGAGTAGATGGCATCAAATCTTTTCAATAGATGCACATATTTGTAGCTAAAGCACTCTATCAACTCTGGGCATAACAAGATAGGTGGCAGGCTGGAACGTGCACTTATCCAGAAGTACAAATGGGCAGAAGTCCTTATTTTGGAGGCTTCACAGTAAAAAGAAGACCGTTCCTGTACCTGGCTGGCAGTGACTGGTCTTAACCCTCTGTGTTTTTAGTCCATTTGATGTTGAGGAAAGTGTGTGCTTCAAAGACTAACACGCCTGCTGTTGTTAGATCAAAGCACCACGCCAACGACGACACTTTGGAAAGGGCTTTTGGGAATGTCTGCCTTTTTTTCATGGGCAAAACGTTGGGTGTTTTTCAAATCAAGCTAATAAACACTTATGGAGCCCCTGTACTGTGTGTGAGGCATGATGGGGGATTATAGAGCTGAGCAAGACAGGATGCCTGACATTAAGGAGCTTCCAAGCCTGGAGAGGTAATAAAACCAATAGCCAATTTTAATAGGAGATGAGGATTATTTCCTCGAGGACTGAGACACGATCTGTCTTTTTATATCCCTAGTAACTGCCACTTAGTTGGGCACATAGAAGATGTTGTATAAATGCTTACAGAATAAGTGAATGAATAGTTCTTTTTTTTTTTTTTTTTTTTGCGGTACGCGGGCCTCTCACTGTTGCGGCCTCTCCTGTTGTGGAGCACAGGCTCTGGACGCGCAGGCTCAGCGGCCATGGCTCACGGGCCCAGCTGCTCCACGGCATGTGGGATCTTCCCGGACCGGGGCACGAACCCGCGTCCCCTGCATCGGCAGGCGGACTCTCAACCACTGCGCCACCAGGGAAGCCCAAGGATGCCCATTTCTATGCTAGGGGCAAGAAGGGGAGATGTTCAACCATGGGTATCAGAGAAAATGAATGCAAAGGTTTGCGAGAGATGCAGAATATTCAATGGGCAGAAGTAGGTAGGGGCAAGTTTAGGCAGACGGAAGAACACGTGTGCCACGGTTGGCAGGGAGGGACCTGACAGTCCTGCTGGTCTTGGGGAATGAGTAGTCTGGCTTCTTTTACTTGGCAAGGTTTATCCACCTGGATTGTGGGTTATGGCCTGCCGCTATTGGCCTGATGGCCAGAGAGAGTATTCTGAACATAATGATGAATCATTTCACTTCTGTCTCATGCAGGAGCCACTGAAAGAAAATTCAGAAAAAGGAGGCATATTGGGATGTTAATGCCTTGCCAATGAACTTTCTGAAGGGTTGGCTTGATAGAAGTTCCCACTCTGGGACTACGCCCTGAGTCTCAGGGAGCAGCATGTCTGTAGCTTTTCAGAAGCTCGAGTGCAACATTCCGGGCACCAGGCAGACAAGCGAATCCTAAACATACACACACTGGCCGGGGCAGCACCCTACTTCAAGCAGAGAGGCCCGCCTGGGCCGGCTTTCTCTTTAGAATCCAAGCCACAGCTCCTTAGCCTAGCTCTTCACTCCCAACCACTTTTCTGGTCCTTTACAAAACGAGGCATCTTCTGATGCATGTCTAGCCATCTGGCTACACCTTGGGATACACACTAAGTCCCCGGCCCCTTCCCGGTCTCAGTGCCTCCACGCCTTCTCATCCACCTACTGTGACTAATTAGCTTAGAGAAGAAATGTGCTTATTAACTACACTAATGTCTAGCCTGAGACAAACAGGGATAGAGTGACACATGGCCTATCTGGAACCTAAAAATAAGCCCCAAAAAGCTCTGATCAACCAAAGTCCACGGGCTGGGGTCATAGGAGAGGCCCTCCCAACAGCTTCTCTCCACTTACTTGGCACAGAGTTCTGCTGAGCCTAATGCTACGGTTTCTAAGAACACAAGGGAAGCAGCCAAGAAGGGGGGACAGGAGTTGCTAAAAGCCGGCATGCTGACAGCGATACAGAATGACAGCTGACAGCGAGGAAGGAGACAAAAACCATTCAGAAAGCTCAGTTACCCAGAACTGCTCATTTCAAGGTTTTATTGTATTCGAGAATACATATGCAATGAGGAAAGGGCTTTCCTTATATTCCTCTCATCTTTCCAGATCATCTCATCAGCTCTCTACTCATTTGCAGTGAAATACAGAATATCAGAGCTGGAAAGGATCTTAGTGATAATCTAGTGCAACACCCTCCTTTAATGAACACCAGGAACAAGGCCCTGATATGATGACTTATTAAATGCCCATCACCCCGCTGGTCAGGGGCCGAACAGGGAGCAGAACCCAGGCTTCCTGACTCACAGGCCGTCCAAGGAAGGCTCTCTCCTGCCTGCCAGTGATATGTTTCCGTGCTTATGTTACAGCTTGGGTCTGCTCAGGGGATAAACCAAACCGAACCAAACCAAACAAATCAGCTTAAAGCCGAATGTAAATATTCTAATCAAACAGCATAGTGAAGTAGCTTAGAACTTCTGAAAAGGTCAGCAAAAGGAATTAAAAGCTATGCATACTGTCAAGTTTCTCGAAACCCCTCCCTAAAAAAAAAACTTTCATTATTATTGCTGTTACTGCTAGCATCTGCCTTCACTTAGGACACTGAGCCACTTTCTTTAATATCAAGGCTCTCTAATTTACAGTGAATTTCTAAAACCCCATGCAAGAAGCATCCCGCTTCATGGCAGACAGAAAGCTTTCCCTGCCTCAGCAGATGGCCCTCTTTCCAAGAGGCCTTTGTTACCACAGTGTTCTAGTACAAAAAGACAATGTGGACCGACTTCTGCTCCTTGCTTCCACCATTACTGCTCACTCAGTTTCCTCCCCAAGAGGCCACTTGGAAGCCAGGATTGGGCTTGAGCAAGAAAAGAGGGTCTGGAAAAGAGCCTCTCCTGGATCCCAAATCCTTTCAGTTATGTATTGTCTTAGCTTCACTTGTTTTACTGGTTAATTCTTTAGACCGGTTTAAACCTTACATCTTGTTCTTAATTATTAACAGGGCTTAATCTGTTAAATGTACTGTAGTCGACAACACCAAAAAAAAATTGTCCCCGAACCTAGGGAGGGGATGGGAATCAGAAAACACTCTCCTACCTCTCTTCCAACCACCTGGAATATTCTTGTATAATTCTGGGTTGTGCAAATGAAACAAGCCATAAACTGAATTGAAGGCTCAGGAGACAGAAACTGCAATGATGAAAAGTCAGCAGTAGAATGGGATGAGGAGTGAGGGCAGTCTGGTACGGGAGAGAAGATGTAAAAGGATACATACGTATTCTAACTCTTAGGACATCATAAAGGCCCATTAACCCTAGAAGTGACAATCTCAGGAAGCTACCAATAACCAAAGGTTAAAAGACCTGGGGAGTTGCTTCAGTTATAACAAAGAAGCACTAACTTATCCAGCAGGCAGTCAACAGTCAATTTGCCATCCCCAGGAGTGGTATAAACTAACGCAAGCATGGCTAAAGCAAATCAGGACTATTGGAAGACATCCCTGAACACCAGGGTCGCTGAGACCATCTGAGATACCACGCTGGCCTGGCCTCTGGGGCTGATCCAAAGCTACAGCTCCCCCAAATAAAGACACCTAGCTTTTGAATGGCTTATCACTACTCTTCACCATCACCGGAAATTAATCTACACAGTTGCATCCTCTACAGATTCTAATTCTGCTCCCAGCAAAAGGCAAAGACCCTGAAATGGTCCTAAAAAGGGTACAGCTGTCTTCCAACTGGAGGCCTTGTCGGCAAACTCCTCTTTCAAGGCCCCGTTGAGGAGAAAGAGCATGATAATCACTCGCCCTGTGTCAGAAAGCCCCAGAAGAAGCAGCTAACCTCTCTCGTCTCTCTGCACTGAGATGCCCCTCCTCCTTTACCCCACCCTGTAAGCACCTCTTTCACCAGCCACCTGTCAAAATAAAGCAAGCCACGGATCTTTCAAAAACTGACACTGGAAAAAAGCCTTTGGACGATTTCTTTCCAGGACCTGTTGAAAGATAAAAGATGAAGCGGACAATTTAAAAGGCGAGACTGTACCCTCCCGATCACAAAGCTGAAAGCAGACAAACCGTGGAAGTCAATGACAGAGGAAACGCCCTTTGACCAGAGACAGACACTAGGCATAGCAAAGTTATTTTCCATAAAGAATAAGAAGCTGAATTAAGCCATTTCACAACTAATAGTCATAAAATCTTCTCATTGTCAAAAACTGGGAGAGGAGTGAGAAGGAGGGTTATTACAAGCCCCTCTTTTGAGAAAAAATGACACTGCTTTCTAGGAAGTTCTGTTTAGACGACAAATGTTTTTAGGAAGGGTTTTGTTTGGGTTTTTCCCCTTTGTTTTGTTTTGTTTTGTTTTAAGTGGGACACACAGACATGTGGGAAACCCTCCTCCAATCAAAGGGCAGAAAAACCAGAGAAAAAGGCATTGCCCTGCAAGCAGCTAATTCATACTCGCCTTCAGGTTTAATCCCCCCTCCCACCGACCAACATTTGAGCTGTTTCTGGGATTATTGCTGAACTAGGTTTTAGGGACCAAAGTACATGTAGGTTCCTGGCAAGAGCTGAGAGAGGGTGCATCTGGGAAATGCTGGAAAAAACAACTGAACTCTTAGAGCTGACCAAGTCCCTGGGTTAAACCTCAGATTTCCTCTCCTCTCTCTTCCCTGCACACCTGAACAGAGGAGCCTGGAGTGTGCCGCCAGCATGCTTGAGACACCAGGGGAATGTTTCCTTTTTTTTTTTTTAAAGCTTTCTGAAATTAAAAAAAAAACAGAGATTTACATAAAATTTAACTTAAGGAAGTTCTTCAACAGAAGCCACACACATAGGGATGAAGATGATCATTGTTGTGCTCAATGCAAAACCAAACACACACATCTACAAACCACCAGAAATAACTAAACAGCCATATGGGGTACGTGAAATAGATTCTGGTGCATCAACTTCCGGGACTACCATACAGTTATTAGAAAATTTGAACTCTATAGAACTACAGAAGCATTTTTCATGTTATGTTAAAAACAGCAGATACAGGAGGAATTGGATGAAGGTGGTCAAAGGTACAAATGTCCAGTTATAAGATAAATAAGTACTAGGGATGTAATGTACAGCATGATCAAGAGAATTAACACTGCTGTGTGTTATATATGAAAGTTGTTAAAAGAGGAAATCCTAAGAGTTCTCATCACAATGTTTTTCTATTTTTTTAATTTTCTATCTATACAAGATGATGAATGTTCAACTAAACTTGTGATAATCACTTCATGGTATATGTAAATCACATCATTATGCTATATGCCAACTATATCTCAATCAAACTGGAAAAACAGCAGATACACCAAGTACTATAATTTAAGCCACATAAAAACGTGTACATGTGAATAGGGATTGGGCTGTGATGTGCAAAGGATATAAAAGTTACTCATTATTATTACTGTTATATCATCTTTTCAATTGGAAAATATGTAACCTACCATAAACGGCAATCTCTGGAGGCCAAATGACACTCTGACAATTCTGAGTGCCAGGTACAAAGTCCTGAGAGCAGAGTCAGGACAGGGAGAAGAAAAATGGCTGAAGAATCAAAGATGCTGTCCAGCTCCCCAAAATGGTTTCAATCCCTAGATCTAAAGTGGCTTCAGCCCACAGGCTCTCACTTCCCCTGGTATGTAACTCTTACTGGTTTTCTGGACATTGCAGGTGACTATACTTGCTGCTATCATGGGGCTGTTACAGGAGAGCTCTGACTCAGAGACCAAGAGATATGATTTCATACACAAAAAGGAAGCAGTTACCCAGAAAGGTACAAGAGGTGAATTCTTTAGACTGAAGATAATACCACGGATCTGAAAGCCAGACTGAATTTCTCAAATGTTGTTTCTTGGGGTTTTTATGGGAGATCAGTACAATAAATGAAATCATGTTGATGACACTGATTATTACAGTTTGATGTCTTTTACGTAAAAACCTATATAATAAATTCTTTCCAGGTTTAGTAACAACAAGAAAGTGTCCTGCCTGAAGAACTGTCCGGTTTCTTTTTCTCAGATAAATGTTACCCGGAAAGCCTACGGGCATAGCCCATTCACTGGCATAAGCCTTGCTTTTAGAATTCCTCATTCACTTCTCCTTCCATCGTGTGTCTTTTTATTTTCTGTTTATATAAAATGGGTTACTCTACATAATGCTTTCCAAAAAGACCCATAGTGAGTGATCAGTACATACTATCTATCGTAACTAAAATAATTATGATCACTATGATTGTAGGAATCTTACTGAATATGGATTAAATAATCTTAAGTAGGTAGGGTTTCTATTACAGTTAAATTTTTATTTTTTTTATTTTTTTTTTATTTTTATTTTTTTTTTTTTTGCTGTACGCGGGCCTCTCACTGTTGTGGCCTCTCCCGTTGTGGAGCACAGGCTCCGGACGCACAGGCTCAGCGGCCATGGCTCACGGGCCCAGCCGCTCCACGGCATATGGGATCCTCCCAGACCGGGGCACGAACCCGTATCCCCTGCATTGGCAGGCGGACTCTCAACCACTGCGCCACCAGGGAGGCCCTACAGTTAAATTTTTAAAACCTTGGAAGAAAATGACATGACTTCTCAAAGTTTCAGGCCCTGCCAGATTTCTAAAAATTAAAGACATATGGTTGAAGAACCGGTCACCAGCACCCTTGCTCTTGAACGGACCAACAGATTTCCATTAATAAAGCAATTAGAGGGCTAATGAAATCACGTTAGCCTCTTCTTGTTGTTGTTTTTCTTTTTAATATTTATTTATTTGGCTGTGCCGAGTCTTGGTTGCAGCATGCGGGATCTTTGGTTACGGCATGCAGGAACTAGTTCCCCGACCATGTATTGGACCTGGGCCCCCTGCATTGAGAGCGCGAAGGCCCAGCCACTGGACCACCAGGGAAGTCCCTCTTGGTTGTTTTATTAAAATGGAAAAAAAATTATCAATATTGACTGATTAAACAAAACAAATATTAGGAAAGGAAGAGAAGAGAAAGGAGATGAGAAAGGCCTGGTCAAGGTTATAATAAATTGTTTAGAAAAGAACAAAAGCACAAAAGTCAACTACTTCAGTGGACAGAATTCCATACAACCAAGAGACGAACTGAAGTGATGTGGTATTTGAAGAAATCTCCAACATTTTACATTTAGCTGGAGTAAAATGTCCTGCTATTCTTCCTGGGGTTTTTTTGTTTTGTTTTGTTTTTTATTTTGGCTGTGCCACACAACATGTGGGATCTGTTCCCCCACCAGGAATCAAACCCGTGCCCCCTGCAGTGGAAGCTTGGAGTCCTAACAACTGGATGGCCAAGGAAGTACCTATTCTTCCTTTTTTTTTTTAAAATATTCCCTCCAATTAAGAGGGAGTAACTCCTTTTTTAACATAAATTCATTCATTCATTCATTCATTCATTTTTGGCTGCATTGGGTCTTCGTTGCTGTGTGCGGGCTTTCTCTAGTTGTGGTAAGCGGGGGCTACTCGTGGTGGCAATGTGAGGGCTCTAGGCGCACAGGCTTGTTGCAAAGCACAGGCTCTAGGTGCATGGGCTTCAGTAGTTGTGGCACGCGGGCTCAGCAGCTGTGGTGCACGGGCTTAGTTGCTCCGCAGCATGTGGGATCTTCCCGGACCAGGGATCAAACCCATGCCCCCTGCATTAGCAGCGGATTCTCAACCACTGCGCCACCAGGGAAGCCCTATTCTTCCTTTTTTAAATTAAGGATCAAAATTGTCCTTCATTTCCAAGAATGACTATACAAGTGAAATACTTTAAGGACATTTTAATGGTCCCTTGGAAGCTGTCTGCAGTTGGGGTTCTGCTTTCTTCCACAAGAGCGTACACAACTAAATATACACTATTATGAAAATGTAAGGTTTGATCACACAACAAGTAACTCGAAAATGGTGAAAAATTCCTTTACAACCAATTTTTAAGAAAAACACTTAATACTGAGGCAATTCATATTTGGCAAAATACAGGATCTAAATCTTACATTTCTTAAGTGTCACCCCAGGAAGCCACAAAGCATTGGCATAACACTTGGCATATAGCACAGATTCAAAGACATTTCTGAAATTAATAACTGCGTCAATGCAGTCATTTCCCTTTATTCTTAGTGATCAGCTTGCATTCCTCTCACATGAAAAACACATCTCAATTTTTCGGGTTGTTTTTCCCTTCTGCAAACTCTGAGGATACAACAGCTGCTGGGACTTCAAGAAGGAAAACAAATATCCTGCCCTAACAGCAGAACTGCCATTAGTTGCTCATGTTGCTATGGTCAATTATAGAAATGCCTTCTATAAATTTGACTAATTGGACGGAATATGAGTCAAATTATACAATATTTTAAAGGAACACAGATTTATCACTTTTAAACCCAAAGTGACTTCTCCCCGCGCTCCCACCATCCGAAGTTTGAAAGTAACTTAGAGACCCTACTTCAATAAACAGAGATATACTTGTAATTAACACAATGGTTTCAATTAAAATGGCTGTTCCTGAGGTGTTTGGAGATCCTCGCTTCCCCTATGCAGGTGTCAAACATCTCCTAAGATCTTATTTACACCATTCATTTGCCTAGGAAACCCTTTTATTACAGATCCAGCAGAGATAAACAAGCTTAGCCTCAGCCTCCATTATCCCAGAATCTCACTGTATTTTACTTCATTCTTGACCTTAGGAGCAACCAAGAAAATCTCTGGGCTCTAAGAGAAACACTAAGAGGTTATTGGAAAAAATGGTCCATGCTGTGTCTGTTTTAAAAATAAAACCAGAGACAATTAATCACTTCTCCCTAAACCTAAAGCTATGTTTAGATAGCTAAGGACTGGTTTGCCCCAGCATGAACCCACACATCTTAGTCCACACCATGAGTACTTCATAGCATATGGACCATTTGCTTGATTGGACAACAAGAGACAAAATGCTTATTTCTATTTTTAATCAGGCAACTTATCCTTATATATTGATAGTGCCAGCCTATTGTATTTAAAATAGGGCATATGCCAAAATCTTCATATTTAAATCCATATATAAAATAGGGAACACCTTAATCTGCATATCTATGCAAGACTTGGCCCTTGCATACAAACATACGCACCCACTTACTACAGATACAGCCAGTTCACTGCATGAAATCAAGAGCTTGGGGCTTCAGCCTTCATCAATGCAATACAGACTGTCCTTGCTGTAAAAGGAGGAGGTCTGGATTAGAAGATGGTGAAAACCACTGGTTTGTAACCGGGAAGCACTGGGCATACTGGGATCTCATGACTACTTGTGCACTGGTAGGTAAAACTGCCAAGCACGCAAGGTGGTGCCTATACATAATTCAGCCTCAGGGTTCCTCATTAGAGCTTGGAATTTCCGAACGTACTAACAAAAATAAGGCCCTATTTTTATCCAGAGTACTCATCTAAAATTCTGAAAACCATCAATCCTATTTCAATTTAAAAATATATATATATAATAAAATTCTGAAAAACACTCCTTCTTGAAATGGGGACAACCCTGTTCTGAGGGGCTCAATGTACGGCAGGGGATGCTCCTTCCCATCCTGTTCCGATGATAACTGCTAGAACACTTATCACTTGGGCTGCATTTCCTTACAATCCTATCTCCCTGGCCAGCCTCTGCACTCACCCCCACAGCCAGGGTCCCCCTCTTGTCTTGGAGACCTGCACACTTGGTTGCCATTCATAAAGGCTTGGAGAGGGAAGGAATCCTGCTACCAACTGGCAAGAGCATCTGGCCCATTTCTGCTGACCCAGAATTCTACTGGAACAGTCACTGAGGGGCCGGAGGGCTTCGTGCTGAGCCACTCACTGGTCATAAAAACTAGCATTTCAATTATTAGAAAAATGCAAATCAAAACAACAATGAGGTACCACCGCACACCAGTCAGAATGGCCATCATTTAAAAGTCTACAATTAATAAATGCTGGAGAGGACGTGGAGAAAAGGGAACCCTCTTGCACTATTGGTGGCAATGTAAATTAGTGCAGCCACTATGGAAAACAGTACGGAGGTTCCTTAAACTAAAAACAGAGTTACCATATGATCCTGCAATCCTACTCCTGGGCATATACCCAGACAAAAGTATAATTCGAAAAGATACACGCTATATAAATGTTCATAGCAGCACCATTTACAATAGCCAAGACATGGAAACAACTTAAATGTCCCTCGACAAATGAATGGATAAAGAAGATGTGGTGTATATACATACATATATGTACATATACACATGTATATATACATACACATACATATGTATATACACAGAATATTAGTCAACCATTAAAAAGAATGAAATAATGCCATTTGCAGCAAACATGGGTGGAACTAGAGATTATCATACTAAGTGAAGTAAGTAGACAGAGAAAGACAAATACCATATGATATCACTTACATGTGGAATCTAAAATACGACCCAAATGAACATACCTACGAATCAAAAACAGTCTCACAGATATAGAGAACAGACTTGTGGTTGCCAAGGGGGAGGGGTGGGGGAGGGAAGGATTGGGAGTTTGGGATTAGCAGATGCAAACTGTTATATATAGGATGGATAAACAACAAGGTCCTACTGTACAGCACAGGGCACTATACTCAATGTCCTGTGATAAACCATAATGGAAAAGAATATGAGAAAGAGTATATATGTATAACTGAGTCACTTTGCTGACAAGCAGAAATTAAACACAACATTGTAAATCAACTATACTTCAATAAAATATTTTCTAAAAACTAGCATTTCTGTGGTCTCTATGGGGCTAAGAGTGGATGCTGACCTTTCACAGAAACCTGGAGGCTTCAGTACTCATGGTACCTGGTGGTCCTCCGCAGAGCACCCCGAGAACAGAAGACAACCGTGCAAAGGTGACACAAGAGTTCACCGTGCACTTTCTGGTGCCCACGTAACCCCGTCTCTAAAGTGATGGCCAAGAGATGAAACCAGAGAAGAGTGCTCCGTGTAAGCCTCGCTAACTTAGGCCCATCTCCCTTGTGCTGCTCCAAGTACTCCGGCCTTCGCCTCAGGACCCACTGGCAGGAACAGACCCTGCCATTCAAGTTGCAGGGGTGGTGGTTGTGATGGTGTAAAACGCACATCTCCTAGGAAGTGAGAAGAGCCCCCACGGGCCTAAATGGGGGGTCTAAAGTTCCAGCACACTGTGCTTCACTCTGATCATGTGCAATATGCACTCAAGACTACTTCTCCTTCAAAGTAGTTATCAGAACTGTCACTAAATACTGATTTGGAGAATTACCAAGTCAATGTGTCTCGCCGTTTAGACCGTGACGCCATGCATGCAAAGGCTGTGTCCTCTTTGGTCGCTGCCTCACCCTCAGTGCCCAGCACCATGCCCGTCAATTCAGAGGTACTCGTAAGTAGTTGCTGAATGAACCTTCGGCCTAGGTACCCTCTTTCTACAGATGGAGGGTCAGATGTGTAGCCTCACACTCACAAGTAGGATGCTCTTAAGTCAGGAAAAAGCTTTCAGACGGGTTAAGAGCATGCTACTTGCCAGGAGGAATCACTCGTGCATTCATTCAACAAACATCAGAGCGCCAAGCCACACAATAGACACTAGGTGTAGGGCAGTGAGTAAAAGAGGCAAAGTCCCTGCCCTTAGGTCAGATTGTGAGAACTGAACAGAGCAGTGGGGGAGAGGGACAAAGTGTCTGTGGGAGGCATTCTAGTTTACACAGAGGTCAGGAAAGCCTTCTCCATGAAGGTGATAGGTAAGCAAAGCCCAGAACCCTGTGAGGGAGCCAGCCGTGCTGAGGAAGACAGACCAGTATATGGGGGAAAATGATAAAAAGTGCAGGCTGGCATGGGAGGGGGCCAGAGGCAGACCCTGTAAGGCCTCCTAAGCTCCTGGCTTTTGGTCTGGGTGGCAGTGGGAGTCACTGGAGCACTTTGAGCACAAGTGATAAGGTCAGAGTGAGGTTTAACAGAATAGGATCACACTGGCTAATGTGCTGGGAACACACTGGTGGGGAAGAGGCTGGAGCAAGAGCCAGAGCAGAGAGACTCATCAGACACAACCGCGATAATCCAGGGAGGAGGTGATGGGAGATGAGATCAGGACGGCAGTTATCGAGGTGGCAAAGAAGAGAACAGATTCTTGGATCCATCTTGAAAGCAGAGCTCAAAGGCAGAGATTCTGACACAGCATCTAAACAGAAACATTTCCCACCCAGTCACCTAAATCTTTGCTCTGATCCCAAGAAAACAAACAGTCTCTTCTTTTGGAAGGTTCTGATTTCTTCATTTGCCCTCCACCCTGAAAGACACAAGACCATCTTCTCCCATCGCCACACTGCTTAATGATCAACCCACCTCCCACCAGTAGAGCCTTCTTCCCAGAATGAATCCAGGCCCGTGGGACCTGAAGAGGGAGGGGAAAAAGAAAGTTACTTCCAAACTGGGGATAAACAAGGCAGACTATTAACCAACCAGCCAGCTGGGGGCATTTAGTTCGGATTCGGTTTAAAGTGAACCCACTGCACTCCTCCCCTTAAAAAAAAATTCTCCCCATAAAAACAAAAAAAACTATTCCTCATCATAGCCTCTGACATCCTAGTCAGAGAGTGATTTTTAAGGACTATTTCTGAAGTACACCAGTGAAAAGTTGTCTTGCGTTGCTTTGTAAAATCTTAGCATGGGGAAATATTCTATAATTAAGGCAATTTTAACAATAGTAGATAATAATTTGACTATAAATTGTAAGGAATGCTATGACTGCTTATTCTGGCACCATAGAAGCAGGACTTTCTGTGAAGTGACTGCCAAGAAAAATGATACTCCCACTCAGGCTGGACCATTGCAAGTAGTAACTGTTAACCACATGCTTCACACTGCAGTTTGCAAGGACACAGTTCTTTGTTTTCATCTCTAACCAAACACCAGACTGAAAACTCAACGGAGACAAGCCCGGGTGGTGGAATAGAAACAATAACTGAAGGGAAAAACTTTTTTCTGTGGCTTGATGCTTGCTGGGATGCCGACGTCAAGGGTTTGGAGAACTAAGGAAACCTCTGCAGTCCAAAAGAAACCACTTCCCAGTCTGCTCCTGTAGACAGAAGCCCAACATCAAGAAAGAAGCCAGGCTTAAAGAGGCTTGCGAAAGCCAACGGACAAAGTAGCTGGGAGGAGAAAGGACTGGCATGAAAAGATGGCTGGGATGAAGGGGGGGACCAGGTGACCTTGAGCTAGACTAGACAAAGACTGGCAACCCTGCCTGGGGCCCAACCTGAACTGCCTGGGGAAGGGGAGGGATGCGAACACCTGGCTGAGAGTCTAAAGCAAGGAACAGGAGCAAAGGCTATTTTTTCTAGAAGCACCTCTGCAGGTACAGAGGAGTTCCTGTTAATGTCTGGAACAGACAATGTAAGAAGCAGCAACCATTTGTCTACCAGGATTAAAACAAACCACATGAAATACTGAGCTCCCACCTCTGAGCAAGCTGAGAAACAACACTACATTCGAAGTAAAAAAAAAAAAAAAAAAACAAAGGGAAAAAAAAAGATTCTTTCTCACTTAGGCATCTAGGACTAAACGTACTAGAAATTTTAAAATAAATAGCTAAAAATAAGTTAATTGAATTAAAAGGGATGGATGAATAGAAATATTCATTCCCAGAATGAATACAAAAGTCACAAATCATGCCTGAACTTCTTTGTGAACCACAAACATTTCTCTAACACCTACCATGTGCTGGGCACTGTGATAAAAGCTGGAGCTACATGGCCGTGACCGGGCAGCAACAGCTTCTTTTCCTTTAAAGGTTCCAACAGCCACCTCATCAGAGACAACGACCCTCAAATGTGTCCTCATTCTTTTTTTTTTTTTTTTTTCGGTACACGGGCCTCTCACTGTTGCGGCCTCTCCCGTTGCGGAGCACAGGCTCCGGACACACAGGCTCAGCGGCCGTGGCTCACAGGCCCAGCCGCTCCGCGGCATGCGGGATCTTCCCAGACCGGGGCATGAACCCGTGTCCCCTGCATCGGCAGGCGGACTCTCAACCACTGTGCCACCAGGGAAGCCCCTGTCCTCATTCTTAATACAGTACTCCCGTCCTTAACTTCTAGTGTTTCTTTAAATATGATTATCCATTTACTTAGTTTGGTAAATGTATAAAAGGGAAACCAATGTTCACATATTCACCTGTCACCTCTAACTCAAAACCAACTCTTGCCTTCAGTGACTTCAGGTCAGCATGTCAGTTTCCCAAGCTGAGCACAGCAGGTGGTAACAGCAGTAGGAGCAAAATCGGACATTCTAGGGGGATTAGAAGACAAGGTGCAGAGGAACAAAATCACCAACCAAAAGCTCTGAAGTGAGTAAACCACTGAATTAATAATACTCAGTGGTATTAATATTAAAATACTTTTTTTTTTCCAGAAAAGGACAAAGTGACACACAGAATTGACTCCTTATTGACCCAGCACTGTTGGGAAACTAGGTGCTCTAAAAAGATAATGTGCTTTCAAGAGCAATTTTTGTATTTCTTAGATGTCTACTCTTTCTAAAACATACTTTCTGGGAGTTCCCCGGTGGTCCAGTGGTTCAGACTTGGCACTTTCACTGCTGAGGGCCCAGGTTCAACCCCTGGTGGGGGAACTAAGATCCCACAAGCCACGTGGTGCAGCAAAAGAAAAAAAAAAAACCTTCGGAACTTTTAAATCAGAATATACAATTATTTAATACTGCCCTGAGGGACTTCCCTGGAGGTCCAGTGGTTGCCTGCCTCCAAACCCATCCCTTCCTCTGATGGGTCCACAACCCAACCAGCACTACTTGCTACTCCTAATCAGGTAAGGAGTAGCAAGTAGTGCTGGGAAGCCGGGTAACCTAAACTTTTTATCTTCCCACATTTAAACCCTATCTACCTAATTTGAATGTTCGTGCCTCAAAAAAGCTTGATTTTGGTTTTAGACGGACTCTTTGAATCCCCAGCACCTAGCATTCTGCTCTTGATAGAAGAGCTATTCAGTCAATGATTGCGGATGATAAATTTCTGAAGGTCTTTTCTCCAAGTAGAATGCATGGGCTTTATGACAGCTGTTTCCATCATTTAGCTTTTCTGCTTACTTCCACATTCCCAGCTGTGTTCTGGATGGTTGTGCCGGCCAGAAGCCTAGGGATTTACTGTACTTCTATTTCTTGATAAGATACTTGAAGAGAATAAACACATGGCAAAGAGGACATTAAAGTAAGGGATAAAGAGATTTTTTTTATTTTACCAATAAAGAGAGGGGAAGAAGTATCATCTAGCACACTGACAATCAATAAACAACAGCAAGGCTGGATTCCTGTCTAATTCTCTCCAAAGTACTCTCAACGTCCTAGTCTTATTTCTCCACCCTCAGCAAAGCATCACTGGTTATGGCATATACTTGCGTCGTGATTAAAAAATATTTTTCCCAAGTTTAACAGATGTTCCTGGACTTCCCTGGTGGCGCAGTGGTTAAGAATCCTCCTGCCAATGCAGGGGACACGGGTCTGAGCCCTGGTCCGGGAAGATCCCACATGCTGCGGACCAACTAAGCCCATGCGCCACACCACAACTACTGAGCCTGCACTCTAGAGCCCACGAGCCACAACTACTGAAGCCCACGTGCCTAGAGCCCGTGCTCCGCAACAAGAGAAGCCACTGCAATGAGAAGACCGCACCCCGCAACTGAAGAGTAGCCCCCGCTCGCCGCAACTAGAGAAAGCCCGCGTGCAGCAACGAAGACCTAACACAGCCAAAAATAAATAAATAAAATTTTAAAATAAATAAATAAATAAACCAGACGTTCCTCTTAAATCCAAGTTAGCCAAAATTGAAACAAGCATGCACTGGGTCTAAATCAAAGCTCTCTTCTGAGATAACACTTTGTGATGAATTTCATTGGAAAATTCAGAATCACAGAATCTCAGAGATGGAAGGGAACTCACAGATCATCTAGGGCACTGGTTCTCAACCATGGCCCCTCATTAGAGCCACTGAGGAGCTTTTAAAAAGTTACCAAGACCTACCCCCAGTGCCAGAAAGTATGATTTAATTGGTCTGGGGTGATGCCCAGGCACTAGTGGATTTTAAAAGCTATCCAAGGACTTTCCTGGTGGCACAGTGGTTAAGAATCCGCCTGCCAATGCAGGGGACACGGGTTCGATCCCTGTTCCGGGAAGATCCCACGTGCCGCAAAACAACTAAGCCCATGCACCACAACTACTGAAGCCCATGTGCCTAGAGCCCGTGCTCCGCAACAAGAGAAGCCACCGCAATGAGAAGCCCGTGCACCGCAATGAAGAATAACTCCCGCTCCAGCTTCCCTGGTGGTGCAGTGGTTGGGAGCCCGCCTGCCGATGCAGGGGACACGGGTTCGTGCCCCAGTCCGGGAAGATCCCACATGCCGCGAAGTGGCTGGGCCCGTGGGCCATGGCCGCTGAGCCTGTGCTCCGCAACGGGAGAGGCCACAACAATGAGAGGCGCGCGTACCGCAAAAAAAAAAAAAAAAAAAAGCACCCGCTCACCTCAACTAAGCCCACACGCAGCAACGAAGACCCAACACAGCCATAAATAATAAATAAATATTTTTTAAAAGCTCTCCAGATGCTTTAAAGCGTTGCCAGGGTTGAGAATCACTGATGTAATAGAGTATTCTAACAACCCCACTCCCATTTTTCAAATTGAGGAGGAAGAACCTCACCAAAGGTACCAGACAACTGATTTGTCAGAGATAGGCTAGAACTGCTCTTTTCAAGAAACCATGGCCTTTCCATGTAAACTACTCCACCTAGAACAGTGGGGTCTCTTCCCTCTCCCCCAACCCTTCCTCCACTATTTCCTCTTTTCAATAAACCAATGTCCTCACCTATCCCAAAGTAAATGCATTTTCTGAATATACTCGTCTTGGAATCCCATTGCATAATTCTTGACAATCTAAACTATGTCTGTTTCCCTGTATCCACCCACTTGCTTCTTTCAAAGAACTCTGGGAGGTTAATCAGGCATGGCTGCCCCTTAAAGAAGCCATATTGCTTTTCCTCTAAGAGGCTGAACTCAGCCCACCCTTTTCACCATTATCATCACATGGGCCCTTTTTCAAATCCCTGGCAAGACTCACCTCTGATTCTCTTTCAGCTCACTTAATTTCTAGTTTGTACCTGCCCTGCCATACCTCGTGGACTTCCCTCTTTTGCTGGCTTAAACTTTCCATTTTGTGAAAGATGCCTTTTTCCCTGAAGCACCTCTTTCACTCTGCCAGTTAGTCATGCCGGGTTCTTTTTTTCTTCCCCCAAGCAGCTGGTCTTTTTGATGTCTGGCACACATTTATCTGGGCTTCCAATAAGATGTTTTTACATAGTTTCCAGGCTTCCTGGAGGTTATTGACTTTTTTTTTAACTCTTCCATTCAATTTTTTTCCTAATTTCTAACATTTGTTAGAGTTTCTTTTTCAAAAGTTGAATACCTGGTTGATGGATCTCTTTGATTTTTCTCTCCCACCAGATTGCTGAATTAAATGCATCAGAACTTAAATATATTTCAAATTACCTCCAAGATGGAATCGCTTCATGAATTTTCTGCACTTTCATGTTCTCTATAGTAAGCAACAGATGTTTAGCCAAGTGGAATTGAAAATGCTAGTTTTTACCTGTTCGTATTTTAGTGTGTCTGCTTTTTCTTTTTTTGGGGGGGCACACCCACACGGCTTGTGGGTTTTTAGTTCCCCGACCAGGGCCTAGGAGGTGAAAGCGCGGAGCCCTAACTACTGGACCGCCAGGGAATTCCCCACTTATATAAAATATTGATATCCTTAAGCCTGTGTTCTTCACCTTGGTAAAGACAACAAATTTAAGATTTTATTTTTTAAAGGTAATTGACGTACATCAGACAGCTCTATATGCTGAATCTAAGGTGTTACATTACCCTTCTCCATTTGTTCTAAATTGCCTAATCACAAGTCTCAATTGTTTGTTTCTTAAAGAAGTATATCTCAAGGCAGAAAGAAAAACAGAATTCCAAATCCTTCTGAGAAATTCCTATGACACTCGGTTATTAATGAAGTGGTGAAGATGAGTACGCTCCCAAAAGAATAAAAACATTCTCCAAGTTATAACAACATTTCTAGGAGACTTACTCTAAATTTATTTCACTTCAGAATGTTTAGACCCAAAAGCTTCCCAGGAGAGCAAGAGACCATGGGATGATGATCTATCACCAAGGCAGTATAGTCCCATGATGGCACCGGTGTCCTGCCAGACAAGGCGATACAATTATCTATGTCATCCCCCTACCTGTTTAACAAATACTGCACCACACTCGCACACCTGGTACCATCCGGCACACAAAATGCCAGGAGCTGCCATCTGTCCTCAGGTTACTTACAGTTGAGGCAAGAAGACACACATGTGCCTGCACACACGATGAACTAGGAAACAAGACAGTTGTGTCCAAAGACCATGGATCTGATTCAAGCAAGCAGGGGATTCAGAGGAAGAAGGCACATAACCCTGAGGAGTTCAGGAGTGACTCAGTGAAACTATCATTTGAGATACTTGGAACCAGGGAAGCTCAAAGCAGAGGAATGACTCCATTCAATGCACTGCTGAATGCAAAGGAAGCTGGCGATATTTAGGATGGAATAGGGGTGTAACAGACAAGAGTCAGTTAAGAACTATTTAAAACAGCCTCCCAGCAGCTCTCCCTGCCTTCCCCTTGCCTCACCAACCCTGAACTCTGCTGTGCCACTAGTTACCTTCCTGAAACAGCCCGACTAAGGAAGTTCCCCTCCTCAGAAGCTATCGCGGGCTCCCCATGACCCAGGAAATACAATTTACAGTCCTTCTACTGTTAACATTAGATTGTCTCTGTCCGGGTACACCACTTTGCCTGCAAAGGACATGACTGGATCTCTCTACTAGAGCATCAGCAGAGTGCTGTGATGATGGTCTTTTACTAGTTAGTTGCTGGTCCTCTCATAGCTTATGTTTCTAAGACCAGCTCCCTATGGGAGTTGGGAAGGTACTTTCTTATTATCTGTACAACACAGCATAGACTATACTTTGGGTCAGATAAGACCTAGGGTTCAAATCCCACCTTCAACATTAACTAGCTGTAAGACTGCGAATAGATTTCTAAACCCCTTTGAATCTGTTTGTCTGTAAAATGGGGATGATGAAGATAATCATCATTCTGATTTTATATGGTTGCTGTGGACTTTAAGTAAGACAATCTTTTTATTTTTTTTTTTTTTCTTTTTGCGGTATGCGGGCCTCTCACTGTTGTGGCCTCCCCCGCTGCGGAGCACAGGCTCCGGACGCGCAGGCCCAGCGGCCATGGCTCACGGGCCCAGCCGCTCCGCGGCATATGGGATCCTCCCAGACCGGGGCACGAACCCATATCCCCTGCATCGGCAGGCGGACTCTCAACCACTGCGCCACCAGGGAGGCCCGTGAGACAATCTTGTTTAGGACCAGGCCCAGGGAAAGCACTTAATAGCCACTAGCTCTTTTCATCTTTTCATTGAAGCCAAAATGCATTTTTGGTGAACATATATGGCAACCACCTCAGGGCTAAAATAGATATTACTGGGGAGCCACAGACCCCTTCCCAACCGACTTAGATGAACACTGATGTTTCCTTTGTTGAGACAACAACAAAAAAAAACCCTTCCTTCTTCATTCCTCAGTCTACTCTCCAGCTAATCCTGAAATTGCACGCAACCCAATGTGAGTCCAACAAAAAAAGGAAAATAGTAATTACGCTGAATCAAACATTTTATATTTGTATGTTCTAACTAGAGATTGAGCTGCAAAAGCCAGAATTTTTACCAAGTTCTTTTTTGAGCATGTCCAGGAGATAGTCCCTGTACTACTTGGGACAATTTCTATACTAACAGGTGAGAAAAATCACAAGTTCTCTGCAAAATCCAACCCATCTACTTAAAGTAGGTAAGAGGGGATACAATTCTTGAAGACATAGGCTGTGTGTCTTACATGGACTAATCAATGCAGTATCAGAAAGTATTCCTACTTCTCCAGCACACGTTTTCCATGTAATCCTAACATAGCTTATGTGATTCCCTCAGAGGTACACATATGAGCATGTGTGCACACTCACAGGTGCACTGGTCATGAGCGTAAATGGGAACAGGAAAATTAAAACTCCCAAATCACACCTGTGATGCAAAGTTCTCCTTGGTATCTATCATTCAATGTCACTGTGGAAGGGACCTTTGGCAAGGTGAAGTAGGTTTCTAACCAACTGCCTTACTCTTCAAGACAATTTCAAGCAAAGATCAGATTAGTAATAAATGCCAATTGTTGCATATCCTTTATCCTGTCCTTATGGAGGGAGGTGCAATGTGAATGGTAAGATTTTACAATTTCTTGTCATAAATACATGTTTTTTTTACTATTGAACTACCATTAGTAAGTTAATACCCTAGTCCCAAATCTCTTCTCCCTTGAACTCCCCGGGTACGCCTTTCTCCTCATCTGTACCACTCATATGGTCCTTATCACACACCATGTTGTATTCCAGTCGTGTGTGTGCAAGGCTTATCTCCCTATTACCTGGGAAGGTCCTGGTGGCAGAGGCCCTCCCATCCTTCTTGCTGCCCCCATGATGCTGAGCACAGAATATCGCACACAGTAGGTGCTCCAAAAGATATGCCCATTGAAAGCTGAACAAAAACCCATCCTTTGTGTTAAAGATCCCTTTTGATCATGGCATCTGGGCTACCCATTATGTGGTTAAGTTCAGGGGTCAAGTGGATAGGCAATGCAGGACCTAGGTCGGAGCCCTGTTATCGTGCTGTACTCCCTGACACCCTTGTGAGCACATCAAATTATCTTAATTATGATCTAAAAAGACTGAGAGTCCTTAAGAACGTGGAGCATTCTCAAAGCCTCTTCAAACCTCTAGAAGGCAAGTGCAAGGCCATCAAGAATCAAACCTTAAACTTGGGGCTAGGCACCCAGACACTGTGACCCTTTGCCTGGAAAACAATCCTGGACTTTTTGCACTTAAGAAAACATACGCACACACCCCCAACCAAGGAAAGTGCCCGGCAATTAATTCATTCAAGTCGCTACACTGACTATGCTCTCCCAAATGACCAAAATTATCTGAGTGGAGCCCAGGGAAGACAATGACAATGTATGCATCTGGAGAGGCCAGGGTGATGGTAAAGATTACCCCATTTCTATACTGGCCGTCTAAAGGTATTTACTTGGGTCTGTCTGTGTTGTGACAGTGTCCTAGACTCAAATGAATGCCTCTAACACTCCACATTTTTGAGCCATTCAGTCATGCATTTTTGTTATTGTTGAAAGTGGTGCGAAATTGCACTGCATGAGCTAAAGTCCTTGGTGGTCTTCCAAGGATTCCAGCTAAAAAGGCACTTCCTTTGTTCCTCGGGAGAATGCAGTCCAGTAGGTCATTCAAAAGGGGAAATAAAAGCAGCAGCCCTGGGAGGGAGATGAAGGACAAGACAAAAAGAATAAAATGTTTTGGGTGTGAGCACATTAGCTTCCATTTCCTGCTGCTGGTCACTAATAACGCTCTTATCTTTAGGGGGAATATGTCCAGAGAAATATTTATGCAAAAACATTCCTCAGGTGTTTTCTGGGGACCATGACTATCAAAGGGAACACCTAGCACTATCTTTGGGCACCCTTCAAACTTCCTTTTTCATGAGATGCTGGCGGGGGAAGATGTCCTGCCCTTGCAAGCCTGCACAGAACAAAGTTGGAGAAAGTGGGGAGGGCAATTTCACAGCCCACTCCCCGAACACCTCCAGTCCACCTCAAAGGCACATATTGTTTTGCATGAGCAGAAGATGAAAACTTGTCACGTTCCCATTAAGTGCATCGTTGCATCTATCCCTTCAAAATGTGCGAATGACAACTGTAACCTTCACGCCAATCATCTCCGCTGGGCCCCGGGCCCAAACCGTGCAGGGCACAAAGACCCCAGGTCTGACCTGTGGAGCCCTCAAGCTTCAGTGGCTACTGGCTCAACTTTACTTTTTCGAGCGGGGCGGAAGGGAGAGGGAAAAGAAAGAGGGCTTCTTAGGGCTCTACAGCCAATAAAATCGTGCCGCTGTGAAGACAGACGTGAGCTCCCCAAAAGACAAGCAGCTCAAGGACAAACAGTCTCTAATCAGTAACGTGCGAGTTACTTGATAACTCCCAAGGTGCGTGGGGTCCTAGGCTGCTCCAACCATTTCTTAGGTTCTATTTCTAGATGGATGCCGGTCACACTCGAAAAGTGCCCAGCAACTTCCCTCAATTACCTTTGTAATTTTTATGTAATTGATGACTGCACTTAATCTCCAAGGTTATTAATAGCCCTTCCCAAAAAATGACCCCCAAGTCTTCCTAAGCCTTTGGAAGCGCCTGGTTGAAATTACACTATTTCCTTTGCTGGCTGCTGGCCCCCTGCCCGCCCCACCCGGGTGACCAACACCGCGAGGCAAAGGCGCGCTCTGCTCACTTCCATGAAAGGTTCGGAATGGAGGCTTGGCCCCCGGGGCTCTAATCGCTCACTTCTCCGTTAGGTTAAGCTGGCCATCAGCCAGCTAGATTCGTGGTTCTTTCCGAGCCCTCGGGGCGAAGAGGCTACCTGCGGGGCCGCTGGCCCCAGCGCGGCCCGCGGGACTGCGCGCAACAGTTGGCCTCTGCGAATGAGTGCCACCCAGAGGGGATCGGCCCGGCCACCTCCGCCAGCCTGGCGAGGAGGGGCGAAGGGCACCCGCCGCAAAGCTGCCTCCCCAGCGCTCCAAGAAGGGCTTTCACAAACACCCCACGCACCCCCAGCGCCGAAACCCGGTGAACTTTTTCACAGGCTAAGCGGGCTCTATTTGCATAACCATCTCCAAACTGAGGTTCAAGCTTCCAGTAATCAGTCCTTTCAAAGGTTTGTAATTTAAAGTACAATTAACCCTTAAAATGAGGTGAGAAAAAAAGAAAAGGGGGGAAAATACCCTTCTCGTCCAACACGTTCCGGAAAGCAGGAGAGTCCCCAAAACTCAGGGTTTGGAGGAGTGGAGAGTCGTTTGCTTTTTAAAGGCCACTTCTAAAGCCGCTGTAGCTACTAAAACTCCTAATCCGTGTCAGCGGTGGAAGAGAGGCGGGGAGTCGGTTTTTAAAGAACATCAATGAAACATCACGTTCCACGTTTTGCGCCCCCCGGAACCTGGCAACCTCCACCCTACCCGACCTCTCGTCACCCACACAACAAAGCGGGGAGCCCAGTAAGGAGTTCAACCCGGAAAAGGCGAGGGAGCCGGTGACACGCACTTTGCGGGCCAGAGTCCTCTGGGGCTTCCTGGGACCAGGGAGACCGCGGGAGGCGGGGGAGAAGGAAGCAGAGCGCGGGAGTGCCGCCGGGTAACTCGGGGGCGCCCCTCCGCCTGCTGCGCACCCGGGGCCCCCGCGTCCGCAGGGAACGCTCTGCGTCGGGGCTCGCTCTGGCGCGCCTGCCCATTTCTCCGTCTCTGCTACCTGCGTCCGGCGCGGGGGGCGGCGGGGCGAGGGGGCTTCTGCGGCCCCTTCTCCAGTCTCTGCGCTCGCCTCCCGGGGGCTCCCACCTACCGTTGATCTCGTGCGTGGGGGCATCGTTCTTGTCGAAGCCTTTGGACACGTAGAGACGTCGCACTTCCGAGCAACTTTTCGACTTGAGCTCGGCAGCCAGCAGCGCGGCGCTGATCGCGGCCAGGGTGCAGAGCAGCGCGGGCAAGACGAACCGTGCCATGGTGCCGGCCGGGGCGGATGCGCTCCCACCTTCGGGGCGGGACGGAAAGTGGCGGGCGGGCGCGGAGTCGGGGGCTCGCGAGCGGAGTCTGAGGGCGAGGGGAGTTGGAGGAGTTGGAGGAGGAGGAGGAAAGCAGGAGGAGGAGACGCGGGGCGAAAAGTGGAGCTGGGCCTCGCGCGTCAGGCAACGGTCCCCGGTGCCAGGCGCCCAGCCCGAGGAGGAGGGCGTGGAGGCGGTGCGCGGCCCAGGGGAGCGGAGGCGCGGGCCGGTGACCTCCCGGCTCCGCGGGGGCAGCAATCGGGGCGGGCTGACCGGAGGCGGGACAGGGGCGCGGGGAAGGAGAGGAAGGTGGCAGGCGCCGCGGGGGCCGAGGAGGGCGTGAGGGGCGGCGGCGGGCGCTCGCGGCGCGCGGCTCGGGCTGCCCGGCGCTGGTCCGCCCTGCTAGCTCGACTCGGCTCGGCTCGCTCTGCCCTCGGCCGCACGGCTGTGCCCTCTTCAGCTCTGCCGCTGATTGACTGGCCGGCGTGCGCGGCGACGCTCGACAAACTTGGCCCAGCGGGCGGCACTCAGGGGGAGGGGGCGGGCGGCGGGGGGGCCGGAGACAGGCGGGAGCAAGCAGGGCCGGGACGGGAGAAAACCTGGAAGCGGGGTTGGATCCGGAGCGTCCAAATCCACTTCCTAGGGGGCCCGCACCGGGCGCGCGACGCTCCCTCGCGCGACACGCCCTCGCGCGACACGCCCCGCGGGACTCCTCCCTCCTTCCCTCCTCCCGGGAGGCGGGGAGCCTGCCCGCCGCCCCCCACCCGGGGAGGACAGGCTGACTTCTCCGGGGTGAAGGGCCCAAGTCCCAGGGGACCGAGAGGCTGGGGACTTGAAACCTACGTCCGAGTCCTAGGCCTTCTGCGCGCGGCCACCTGACCCGCTGCCCGCGGGCCAAAGCTGGACGGAGCCCTCCGGCCTCGATAGCTAACCACCAGCACCCCTCCGCCGCTGCTACAGCCCCGCAGCCTGGAGGACGCTCGCTCGTAACCGCCCAGCTCCTGGGCTAGGAGTGGAAAGCGCTGGCATTAATCTCATTGTTTGATGCGGGCACCAGAGGGACTTGGGACTCCGACCTGGCCCTAGAGCCTCACCTGGCCTCCTCAGACCTGCTTTCCGTCAGACGGTGCTCATGGAGCACCGACCTGTTCGGAAACCTGGCAGGCATTCTCAGCCCGCCCCCGGCCCCCAGTCTGGTTCTGCTACAGGTCTAATCAAACCCTGAAGCAGGAGAATCGCCGCCCTGCCAACCGCAGAGCAAATTCAGGGTTGACCTTGGAAACCTTCTGGCCCAAACCCTCCTTCACGAAGGGAAACTGGGGCCCAGAGAAGAGAAGCGACTTGCTGATAGCATGTAGCTGGCGCGGGGCGGGGTGTCCAGAACCCGGGACTTGACTCCCAGGTCACATGGAATAAAGGTAGCCCAGGAACCCCCTTCCCCTCTGCCCTTCAGCCTCTTAACAGAGTCTCACACCTCTCTGGGACCCTGTCTCCACTTAGCCACCTGAAAACTGGAAACGGGTGAGTCTTCCCACCTTCTAAGCTTTGTCACATTCCATTAATGAGTGTTTTTGAAGCTTCTAGGGCTCCTTTAATGAAGGGAACTGTGCAGATTGAGAACTTGTCATTATGGTTGTTATTGTTACAATCTGCTGTAAGAGGTTAGGGTGAGAAGCGCCTCAGACACCTTGGGAGTGTGCTGGGAACTGGGCAGATAAAAGTGGCTGGAACTTATTATTTGGCTAGACTCTCGATTCCCATAAAATTACATAGGGTGAAGATATGAACCATCATTACAATTATCGCCCTCATGGGGTTTGTTGAGACTTCCTCCACTGTTGTTTGGAACCTCGTTGACATGGTTGGCTGTGAGGAACTGTAGAAAGTAGCTCGCTGTTGTTTTGAAAGCCCACTGCAGACTCTTCTACATTTTATTAACTCTTGGAGATCATCAGCAGAAACAGACAGACTGTGACCCATCTATAAGTGGGACTTAAATTTCCAGTTTCGGTGGGTTGGCATAACATTTAACTCTGCAGCTAGGAGAGGAGTCTTTCTAAATATGCAAACTCAACTACAGATGAATTTCCTGCCATTTTCGAGGGACTTTCAAATGGTCCAGGTTTTCCTTAAACTGATAACCGTCAGGTCCTCAAGGCATTGCTAGGGCTTAGCCCAGAGCCCTTTTCATTGATTGATGCATTTATTCAAAGATGTTCTTTACCAAAAAGAATACGATCTGAGATGCAACCAACATTAATAATAAAATGAAACCCAGCCACTGTAATCGAGAAAAAGATACTCCCAAACTATGAAGCCCAAATCAGAGAAAGCTTCCTTTCATACCAAGTCCAGGGGGAACTCATTCCTTGCCCCCCAGTTTACTCGGCTCTTCCTGTTCGTGTATTATTAACCAAAACTTAAGCCCTTTCCCACCAGAAACAGTAACCTCTGGCTAGAAACGGATCTGGACAAGTCTGAACTTTACCACACAAGCCAGGAACCCCAAGCCCTGCTCAGAGGCGGCTCCCACTTCAAAGCCTCCTTTCATTTAAATACAAACAGGGTGAACAACTGGCAATCTGCGAAACAAATACCATCCAGCTTTCCTTTTCTGATGGCCCGAAGCTCCTCCTTCCCTCCCCTCACTCCCATTCCAGTTTTCCTGTGCTCCTTAGTAGAGGTGCATCTACTCTGTAAGTTCTCTGAATGCCAAAAAATGGATTGGTGTCTGCAGGGAGAGTGCAAGAATCAACAACTTCTCAGGATGATTAACCTTCATATAGCCCTTTTGGGGGGCTTTTTAAAAACTGTGATAAAATACATTAACGGGGAATGCCCTGGTGGTCCAGTGGTTAGGACTCGCGCTTTCACTCCCAGGGTCTGGGTTCGATCCCTGGTCAGGGAAACAGGATCTCGCAAGCTGCCCAGTGCGGTCAGAAAAAAAAAGTGTACAATTTGGTGGCATTTAGTACATTCACCATGGTGTACAACCATCACCGCTATCTAGTTCCAGAATATTTGCAGCATCTCAAAAGAAAACACTAAGTCCATTCCCTTCTCTCCCCAACCCCTGGCAACCACTAACTGCTTTCTGCCTCTATAGATTTGCCAATTCTGGACATTTCATATAAAAGGAATCATGTCACATGTGGCCTTTTGTGTCTCACTCCTTTCACTTAGCATCAGGTTTTTAAGACCTATCCATGTGGTGGCATGTGTCAGCACTTCCTTTTTATGGCTGAATAGTATTCCATTTTATGGATACACCACTTTTGGTCATATAGTACTTTAGAGTTTGCAAAGTGCTTCCAGGCACACTCCCATACTGATTTTTAAAATAGATCAGCAGGGACTTCCTTGGTGGTCCAGTGGTTAAGACTCCATGCTTCCAATGCAGGGGGTGCGGGTTCAATCCCTGGTCAGGGAACTAGGATCCCACATGACATGCGGTGTGGCCAAAAATAAATAAATAATAATGATGATGATAAATAGATCAACAAACTGAGTCTCACTGAAGTTATGTGGCTTGTCCACAGCCACAGAGCTCTTGAGTGGCTGAACCAAGACTGAAAAAAATGTAAGGCCTTTGACTGAATCCCATATGAGTGTCCCTATTTCAGATTAATAAATGTTCATTGAGCACCTACTATGTGCCAGATGCTGCCCAGCCCTAGAGAGAGGGGAGATATACAAGCCAAAAGGAGTTCACGGTTTACTGTATTTGTGGTATAGTTGGTCTTCCCAGGTGAGGCATTTCTCCTGATGCAGCACTGGAGAAATGTATGTTCGCTGGCGGGCAGAGGGAACAAAGTATGTACTCACTGCTGCTGTCCTTAAGAATTAGTTGAGTTAGGTCCATTCTCTCAGCTTTGGGGGCCCTTCTCCTGGCCTGCTGGGAAGCTGCTTTGGTTGCCAAATAGGTGGACAAAGAGTAGGATGTGGCTTCCTCCCTTAGGATAGGTCTTGTGGGCCTCTAGTCTCTCCCCCTACCATACCCAACCCTCCCACAGCCATCAGAGTGAGCCTTTGGCATCACTTGAACAATGTCCCTACCCTGTTTAACCCTGCCCCTCTCCCCCATGGAACCCTATTGCTTTCCAGGTCAATTGCCAAGTCATTCAGCAGCTCTGGATCTTTGCTGTTGGGCCATAGTCTACATTACCAAGTTTCGCACTGGGCCTCCCCAACCCTGTATCATTCTCCGTCATGCCTGCATCCTCACCCTGCCCCTGCTGGGAATACCTTTTCATTCCCCTCCATTGTTTGGACAAGTGCTTCATACTCATCCATCAAAACTCAGCTGAGATAGTACCTCTTCTTGGAAAACCTTCATAGATCCCCCCCAAGCAGAGCTCATGGCTCCTGCTTCTAGGCCTCCAGAGCACTGTCTTTATAAAATGACTACCACATTTGTGCCTTAGCAGAGGTCCTGATTTCTCTGAGGATTCCTCGACCCCCAGCCTCCAAAAGGTTTTATAGGCTTTTTGTGTAAATGCCTGTTGCCTGCAAGGGTACAGGTTCACCTGACGGGCAGTTTCCCAGGGGAAAACAAAGACCTAAAATTGTATCTGAAATCTCCTGATTTTTTTGGGTTTTCTTGGCCCGGCAGCACAATTTGTGGGATCTCAGCTCCCCAACCAGGGATTGAACCCGAGCCACTGCAGTGAAAGCACCAAATCCTAACCGCTAGACCAACAGGGAACTCCCTGAAATCCCCTGATTTTTAAATTAGTTACTACTTCAGAACTCTTAAAAGTTTCTTGGACAAACTCAGCCTGTCTTCAGCCTAGATTTCACCAAGTAACTTTCCTCCCTCGCTCCACACCTCTCCTTTTCAAGCAACCAAGCAAGTAGTGTCTTCTGACCACTTCCTGTGAACAAAAGTTGATTCTGCGAAGGTCCTAGAAACTTGAAAGACCAGAGGCCTTTGAGGAGCTGGCACCTTGCCTGGGGAGGTAAGATCCATATCTACATGGAGAGAGACGCTGGCAAAGAAAGCAGAAGGCAATGCACGTCCATCAGGACACTCATCCCAATTTGCTGTTTGTTTCATGGTGGCCCCTCTCCTCTTGGTCCCTCTGGAAATTTACAGAAGTACCAGTAATTGAAGGATCAGCCACTTTGAAGAAGTTGATGTGTGTGGTCTGCTCCTGTCTCCTTACTCCTGACCTCCCTTCAGTATTCTTTCTCTAGTGCCTGAAGCTTGCCTTACTTTTCCTTCGCTCTCAGAGAGCTCATCTGTGCTTACAGCTTTAATCACCAACTCCAGGTACCTAGCCACCATACTTTCCTGTTTGTGCGAGGGTCGCCCCCTGTTTTCCCCAGGCCATAGGTGCCACACTCCCTCTCTCTGTATTAAACACTTGGACTGAGTCTTCCTTTCCACTCAACAGCCATCAACCTTTGTCCAAGTTCTGTTACCTTTTGTCTGGACTGTAGAGCCAACACCTAACAGAACTCCAACCTCTCCCTCCATCCATCCACCCAGGGACTGTCACAAAATCAATCTTCCTATAGCATGATTTCCAAGTGTCACACTCTTTGGTGAAAAAAGAATTCCATAGGAAGACAATCTCACAATAATAACACATTTGTTTAGTGCAGCAGAGTTTAGGTATTGCTTCCACATGTATTATCTGTGAAGCATGTATTATTTTCCATAACTTACGGGTAAGGAAACTGGCTCGGAGTCTTAAATTGAGGTCCTCTGAGTCCAAGTTCAATGATGTAGTCACTTCTCACTATGTTCCAACCCCAGAATATGCCCAGGAAAACTTCGAAGACAGTGCAAGGCTGATGTGTAAAGGAGTGGAGAAGGTAGGTCTCCTTTTGGACCATGAAGGATGGGGAAGAACCACTAGGTAGAGAGGATTGGGGATTATGAGGCCAGTGAAGACACCATCTTGACCAAGTACAGGTTCATCCGGGTGACTATCATGAAATACAGTGCCGGATGGGGGGGCACATTACCCTGGGAGGACGGTGCCATCTTGATCCTATCAACACTGAAGATTTGTAAGGAGAGAGTGAAAAGATACAAGTAGTGCATTCGAAAGAATGAAGTGAGGAAGTGAGGAGGCATAGGACGGACTGAAAATAGGCAAGTTAGGCCATGGCAGTCTTCTCAACCAAGTGATAAAGTCCCAATGATTCCTCATCCGGGGATTCTTTATGAAGAGCAGAAAATAAATACAAGACAGACAGAAGAAAGGTAGTGTTGCCCAGTGAAAGAGGTGAGGCTATAGGGTCAGGCAGACCAAGAGCTGAATCCTGGCTCTGCTACTTCCTGTCTGTGTGTCCCTAGATAAGTAACTTACCCTCCCTTTTCTCATGTGTCATGACTACACTGTGAAGATTACAAGAGAAAGCATATGAAAAGCATTCCTCTTGGCCTGGAGCATGTCAAATTCCTTTATGTGCCCTCAGCACCAAGCATGGAGGAGAAAATATCTATTCATTGAAATAATCGGAAAGCACTTACCATACAGCCTGGTACAAAGCATCCATTTATTTATCCATTCACTCATTCCTTCATTCAACACATATTTAGAAGATCAATACTCTTTCAGGCTTTGGGAATATATTCATGAATAAAACAATGTCTCTTCTCTCATGGAGCCTAAAATTTGGGGCTCAATCAACATGAGCCAATACTATTGTTATTATGGTTATTATAAATTCCATCTACTTCACAGTTGGTGCAGATCCAGCCCTGTCAGCATTGAATGCTATTTAGCGGGATAATAAATTGGTCTGATAATTTAGTATTGGGATACATGAATTACCTCTGTATTGGTCCGTAATTAGCATTGAATTATCCAAGTTGTAGAGCAGAGAGGGATCTGAGTTACTTTCATACAATATGGCTCTGTCACTACAGGGAAGGTGTTTCTTATTATCCCCATTTTCCTGATGAGATAACTGAGGCCCAGAGAGTAACATGGACATTTTTATGCAATAATCACATATCTGCTGGTATTGATATTTTCTCATACTTTATTACTGGGGCAAAAGTTTCATGAAGTATGTAGTTTGTAAAAATTCCGACTCATGTCTCATGCTTGTAGGAGAACAAAAACCAAAGGTGGTATGGGAAGAGATCTTTTGTCTCTGGTCTTGGTCTTCTGTACACCTAAGCTCTTATTTATAGTCTGATTTATAGAGAGGATTTCTAATTAATGGGAAAAGAAAACCCACTTTTCAGTGGGTACACTTCCATGTGATGGCAAAACTCTAGCTGTTGACTGTAATTTGCCCTACAGCTTTAGATATAAAATGTGTGTTTCAATATAATTGGGAGAGAGTTCCTTCTGTAATTTACCCAGTGGACATAAATGGTTCATTGATGAAAAGAAAATTATTTCTTCATATCCTTCTGATTAAATAAAAGTACTAAGTGTTTGGCATTTAGATTGGGAAGGCGCTTCTGGAACATTCATATTTCAAAATTGTTTATGTAACTCTTCCCCATCTTGCCTAGCTGATGAGAAAATCGCACAGGCAAAAAGGTAGCATGAAGGCAGGAAACGCAGCATGGTCTGAGTAGAGGCTACTAGAATATGAGATCTGGAAGGGACCTTGGCATTTGTCTAGTCAGTCCACTTCAAACCTGACCTTTCCTTTTTTGTTTGAAATTTCAAGCCAGGGAAAGACCGTCAGAGGCAAAACATGGGTTCTGACTAGAACAGTGGCCATATTAATGGTGTTTGTCCAACCTGGCTGCTTCTGCTCAGGATTTTACCTGAGAACACAGGCTCCTAGGTATCGGGCACACTGTGGCTCAAGGTGGCGAAGGACACCCAGGGACACGTGGCACTGCCTAGTGCATTTTATATTTGTTCTCTGCTTTGTTTAGAAAAACAGACAAGCCGTCTGGTGGCAGCTTCACACTTGCAGGGCTCCAAGAAGCTGAAGGGCACCCTCCCCAATACTGGCCCTGAACATTCTGAAACCAGTTCCTCTGTGAGCATCAGGATACTGAGCTACCAGGGAACCAAGCCCCCTTTAGAAAGCACCAGAATGTTTTACAGGAAATTCTTAATGAAGTGCCAATTTAGCCCAACAGGTTTTTGGACTTGCACTTCAAACCTAAGAAGTCTGAATGAATGCCTTTTCTTTTATTTATTTATTCCCCCCCTGCCCCCTGCCCCCCACCCCCCATCTCCTCCTCCTCTTCTTTTTCTTCTTTTTCCCTAGCACCATCATCCCTGCTTTTATGTGAAGAGACAATGTGCATTTTTAAGAAGACCCAGCAGGGAGCAGGCCTTTTTATTCCAAAGAGATACCACAGATAAAAAGAGCTGAAGGGAGTCAGGGTCAGACATAGTTTGACATTGTCATTTTCTAACCAGTGATGGGTAATGTCTACAGAACGGCTGCTCTTGCTGCCGCTGGAACAATAACACATTCAAATGAGCAAGGAAACCATTAAACCTGGACACACATTCCGAGCCTCTCGCGGAATCCAGGCTGCACACGCAGCACAGGGGTTTGGCCTTGCCCATGTCCCTCTCTGCTGACATACACGAGTTTCCGTTACCCAGACTGACTTTCCAGCATTCAAACTGCCATTTTCTTAATTTTCCGAGTACACAGCATGCACGTGGCTTGGGCGGAAGGGGCAGGATGCACACAAGTTGGCAGAACTGAGAAAGAGGCTCTTCCCCACTCTTCCACTTCCACCACCTCGAAGAGAACCCTGCCTGCTCTGCCCTGACTTCTCAGGGGCAAGGTAAGGAGGCAGCCACAAAATGCATCAAGAGAAATTTGTTTTCCTAAGTCAAATTTCCGATTTAAATGCTCTCATGTCTCTGACTTCTAACTTTATTTCCTTTGAAGTATAGATTCGTGTCAGGTTGTCCACCTTTAATAAATATGTACAAATGATATGATTTTTAAAATTTGCTGGTGTTAGACAATATTTATGAAAAAAGGAATTCAAGAAAACCTTCTGGGGTGTTAGAATGTTCTATATCTTGTAACCACCTCGTGGTGATTACATGAGTGTGCACGTATGTAAAAATTCATCAGTCTATACATTGCAGATTCATGCACTTTAATGTATGTATGCTATACAAAAGAAGGGAATACAAGAAACCACAACTATAATTTTTTTCAGTGGAGGGGTTGAAGGGTGTGTGTGTATGTGTGTGTGTGTGTGTGTGTGTGTGTACATAAAATTTGGAAACTTTTCTGTATTTTACAGTAAAAACTTTGATTTTTACAGTCTCGAAAACAATAAACATATATATATTTATTGAAGTGTAGTTAATTCACAATGTGTTAGTTTCAGGTATACAGCAAAGTGATTCAGTTATACATATATATATATGTGTGTGTATATATATATATATATACATATATATATACTCTTTTTCAGATTCTTTTCCATTACAGGTTATTACAGGATATTGAATATAGTTCCCTGTGCTATACAGTAGGTCCTTGCTGGTTATCTATTTTATATATAGTAGTTTGTATCCGCTAATCCCAAACTCCTAATTTATCCCTTCCCCCCCTTTCCTGTTTGGTAAGTTTGAATAAACATATATTTTTAAAGTGAGCATCACTGTCCTGGTGAAGAGAAGCTCTCATTTTCCTTACTTGCTTTTTTCTTTCCTCCCTAATGCTCCCAGTCTGTTAGTTACATTATACCTTGGCTCACTTAAACAGAAGTCTTCTTTCTTCTTGCATTATTCTCAAGCATTTACCAAGCAGCTACTCTGGAAATCTCGCACCTCAGGGCTCTCAGGTGGGCATGGGTGTGGGTGATGATTAGAATGCAATGCTGGGCTTCCCTGGTGGCGCAGTGGTTGAGAGTCCGCCTGCCAATGCAGGGGACATGGGTTCGTGCCCCGGTCCGGGAGGATCCCGCGTGCCGCGGAGCGGCTGGGCCTGTGAGCCATGGCTGCTGGGCCTGCGCGTCCGGAGCCTGTGCTCCGCAACGGGAGGGGCCACAGCAGTGAGAGGCCTGCGTACCGCAAAAAAAAAAAAAAAAAAAAAAAAAAAAAAAAAAAAAAGAATGCAATGCTGAGTTGTCCAGGCAAGGCCTGCCTAGGATGCTCAGAAGCTGACAAGCTGGAAACATGAATGAACCAAGTCCTGGAGGGAGATCTGAGGATGAAGAATAAGTGACTGTATAGACACAAGCATCCCAGGGCTGAAATGGTGGCATTACCAACTATAGAGCTGAAAGTGGAAAACCAGGTAGAAACTACATAAGTGAGAACTTGGTTGGAAACTAGGGAGAAAGTCAACAGTACAAGCTACAGGGAGACTTCCCTGGTGGTCCAGTGGTAAAGAATCCGCATTCCAATGCAGGGGATGTGGGTTGGATCCCTAGTCAGGGACTAACTCTGGAACCCGTGCACCACAACTACAGAGCCCACGCGCCACAGCTACAAAGCCCATGCACCCTGGAGCCTGTGCGCCACAACTAGAGAAGAGAAAACCCGCATGTCACAACTAGAGAAGAGAAAACCCTCACGCCACAACTAGATAGAAGCCTGCGAGCCGCAACGAAAGATCCCGTGTGCCTCAACGAAGACCCTGCATGCTGCAACTAAGGCCCAATGCAGCCAAAACAAAATAAAATAAAATAAAAGAGTACAAGCTACAAATTCTATTGAAGAGCATAGTCTATCTTTAATAGGCAGGAGAACCTGAGTTCCTGGCTGTCCAACTGCTTCAAGGTAATAGGGTGTGACAGTCACATCCCCTGAGCTGAATACTGTTAGATGTTGCACTTTTAAGGTCCAGTACTCATTTGGCTCCTTTGTTGTTTCTTTCAGGCTGGTGGAAGAGGTTGCTGCCCTACCCTTGATAACAGCTACTATTTATTGATTTCTTCTCATCTATACACCTTCCCTAAAAATATTATTTACCACCTTTTGAGCACCTGCTATATGTTATTTAATCTTTGTGGCAACTCCATGAGGTAGGGTCTGAATCCCCATTTTACAGGAAACTGAGGAAACTGAGGCTCAGGGAGATTAAATCACTTGCCCGAGGGCACCCAGATGACCAGTAGCAGAGCTGAGAACTGTGCCTGATTCTGATACTAAAGCCCTGCTCTTGTCTGCCAGGCTGGTCTTATAACACTCTTTGTGTCCCAGTGAGACCATGTGGGATGCTGGGGCAGCCAGCAGTCAGATACGGCCTAGCCCTATGAGCTAAGATGCTGACATGCTGTTTTTCCTTCTTTTTTTTTTAATTGACTTGGAATTCACATAACATAAAATTAACCATCTTAAAGTGAACAATTGCATGGCATTTGGTACATTCACAGGGTTGTACAACGACCACCTCTAATTATGTCCAAACCTTTTCATCACCCCAAAAAGAAACTCTACACCCATTAAGTAATAACTCCTCCTTTCCCCCTTCCTCTCTCTATTAATCTTCCTATTCTGGACATTTCATATAAGTGGGATCATACAATATTGGTCTTTTGTCTGGCTCATTTCATTTGGCATAATTTCTTTGAGGTTCATGCATACTATAGCATGTATCAGTACTTCATTCCTTTTTATGGCTGAATAATATTCCATTATATGAATATACACATTTTGTTTATCCATTTATCAGTTGATTTGGGTTGTTTCCATTTTTTGCATGCCCAGGAATTTATCCTAAGGAAATAACCTAGGAGATGCATAAAGAAATCGTTATAAGTATATTCATTGTGTATATATACTGCAATTTGTTAATCCATTCATCCTCTGCTATGAACATGCATGTACATGTATTTGAGTACCAGTTTCCAATTCTTTTGGGTATTGACATACTTTCTTTATCATGGATTGTGTCCAGGTATTATAAGAGAAGTTTCTAGCCTGCTGTCCTCTGTGGCACAGTAGTTGAGTAGTCTGTATTTGGCAGATTTTGGAGAATGGTATAGAAAGAAGCCATTGGGCCATGAATCTGAAGGCCTCTGATGAGTCCTAACTTTGCCACTTCCCACTTTCTTGACTTCAGTTTTCTCATCTCTGATATTTGGGCTCTGGAGTTCCTTCCAGGTCTGATGCTTGATTTTTGCCCCAGACAAGATCCTGACCCTCAAGAAATTTACAATTCTACTTGGCAAACAAGGCATGTCCCCCGAGACAATTGGTGACCCACCACCGCACATGTGAAACACCAGGAATTAGTCTTTGGGGTGTTGGGAGAAAGGAGTTTTTCTCTGCATCTACCTTCACCACTCTACATGAAGAAGCCCTTTTTGATGATTTTCAAATTTTTTACCGCAGCTGCTGCTGCTCCTGCCAGTAATTTAAACAGCAGTGAAAACAGAAATGTTATAAAGGTTGAAGTGCTAAGCTGTCATCATGCCCAATTCTGCCTGCACAAAGCTAGCCCTTTACTAGGAAATGAGGAGCAGCTGGCTAGAGTCCTCCCCCAACCTGGGGAAGGCTGCTTCCCTAAACGGCAGGAAAAGCAGCAAAATCTCTAACTCCACCCCAGATCCCTGAGGAAACATGGCTCTCCCACCTGCATTGCAGCCTCTCTGCCCATTCCGTGAAGAAACACAGCTGCAGACTGCACCGTGGCCTCACCATTCCTTGCCCAGTCCCTTCTTTCAATTCCATTTTAAATGTTACTTGACAATTTGATAAATTCACATTTCAAAGAATGCACTGGACAACGTGCAGCAGGGGCCCATTAAAACACTGCTTTGGTATATACCAAAATATACTCATTTTCACAGATTTAAATACTTCTCAGCTCTCTCCAAAGGACTGCATGACAGATGGTTTCAAAGTGAGTCACATTTACAAACAGCAGACAAAAATATTATTTAGCAGATTCTCTAAGAGCTCTTCTGAGCCTTGCAGAACCCGTCTTTTCCCATGGGTTCTTTTATTTCTAATTTGTGGAGGCCCAAAGAAAAAAATCTCTCTACTTCCTAGCAACCTCCGTGTGTATTTCCTGGGCTTGTACAATATAAGAACTGAAAGAAGTTCTAGCGCTATGGAGTTGGCTCCTGTGTTATTTTTGAAAATACTACCTTGGCCTGAAAAATATGAATTATTGGCCCATCACAAACACTGAGCCAAAGGCCGGGGTGGGGGAGAGGAGAGGTTGTGCGAATAAGAGAAGAATGAAGTGATAGAGGAATTGTCACGACAGTTATGAATCATGTACGCAGCCACTGAGTAAATTACGCTTTGACGAAAGCCATCAAAATAGGGACCATGCCCTGGACAACTCCTTTGCTTTTCAAGTTTTGGAAAAAGTCACGTATCAAGGACGTATTATGAAGAGGGAATAAGCCACAGCCCCGGCCTGGCCTGCGGGCGCATCCACTTTTAGTGGGGACCGAACTGTTAACTCACAAAGCAGTCAGCGTGTGTTAGATCCAGATAGCCGGTGGTCCTCATGGTCAGAGGAGGGGTCAGATGGCTGGGCCTTCTGGGACTGGGTCCAGGCAAGGGGTGTTATCCACACCAGAGAGACCCCAAAGAGGTAGGAGGAAGGCGGAGGGTGTGTCAGATGAACAGAATACCTTGAACAAAGGCCTAGAGGATGAGGAACCTCTGGGGATGAGCAGAGAGAGGAGTGTGGAGGACGTTGGCGCCTGGGGGAAGAGTAGAGCAAGTGAGCTAAACCCGTGGGGCTGGCAGCCTGGAGCCCGGAGCGGCTGGGAGGAAAGGATGCTCTGCAAAGTCAGTGCAACCCATAGGGTTATGTTCTGTCACTGTACCAATGAGGACTGTCTTCTTTCTCTTACTGCTAGCTTTACCCTGAAAACCAATGGTATTTACACCGTCTCTAACGTGTATTGACAAGGAGAAGGAGAAAAAGCCTGAGCAAAGCAACAATATAGATCTCGCCTGCTTTCTGATTAACAGCACAATTGTGGGCTGCTGGAGCAAAGCCATCCTACAAGGAGTTGGTGCATTTTCATCGCTTACAGTGAAATTTTCCTGGTTATTCCTCCCGCTCATGTTCTAGAATTTTATTTATAACACTTTTTGGCCTGCTCTTTAAAGTGTGTGTGCGTGCCTCTGTGTGTGAGAGACTGACTGGGAAACTGAAGTACTCTATTGGGCTTTGTGCTTCTGGAAAGCAGGTCCCACATGCGTTCCAAGTATTATAATTATGACCCATTATGCATAAGGGGGAACGATATAGACAGTGCCCCGCTGTCCTGGCCACACCATCCTGCATAGCTGCCTCCTGGGCTCATATCCATCCATTCCGTCCCAGGAAGGCTGCCTGTTCCCCAGGGCCCTGGTCCGGGACCAGACCACCCACACAGGTGGCTACAGGTGTCCAGAGAGAGGCCACCAGCCCAGCTGGGCACCTGGCACAGAGATGAACCAGCCTGACAGGCAGGAAGTGCTTGCCAGACCCAACAGGGAGGAGTGGGCCTCCTTGCCCTTGTTTGTGGCTAGTGGTAGTGGCTGCAGGGGGCACAGGGACTGGAGGAAGGGCGGGCCTGGCCCACACTGAGGCCCCAGTGAGCCCGGGCGTCTTTCCTGGGACAGGGCTGTCTTTTCAGCCCCGCCCAAGCCTAGACAATCAATCACTTGCCTTTCAGCGGGGTGAGGCTCAGAGATGGGCAATCCCTCTGGCTGCAGTTCAGGGCTGGGGGCTCTTCCTCGGGTCCACAGGGAGGTAGAGGGCAGCTCAGCACTTTGCCTGGGGCTGGATGGATGTAACCGAGTTTTTTCCTCTGTTGTCTCATTGTCTGGGTTAACTCATTCACTGATAGAGGGCAACATGATGTAGAGGGAAGAATCCTAGATTTGGAATTAGGTAAACTTGTGTCTGAAGCCTTGCTCTGCCGTTTTGCTCATATGTGATCTCAGGAAAGATATTTACTCTTTCTAATCTTCAGTTTCCTCATCTGAAAAATGGGAATAAGAATAGGGCATTCCTCAAAGAGTGGTTGTGAAGCCTGAACACAATATACTGATGACAAATATTAGCTCCTTTCATGTTTTACGTCAATGTGCCATATCGATTTTTTTAATCCATCTCAAAAAACATGATCTATGTCAATTTCTGTTGATCTAAATATTACTTTCATCAATATAACACTTCCTAGAGTTTTTGCCAGCATTTTGCTGTGGGGAGATGTGGCTGTGATGGTGTGTTTTATAGTTGGATCTCATCTGTATGTTCAGAACTTTTTATTCCTTTGGTGTTTTTTTCCTGTGTCCTCTTCAGATTTATTTTTCACCATCTTGCAGAAGAACTGCAGGTTGGACCCAGGCCTTCTTGTTTTTGCAGATTAATGTTTCTGAACAAATAAAATACTGATAGTACTGTTTTCATTTAACTTAATAATAATCCTTTCTATTGTATTAAATGAAATAACATATGTCAAGTGTCTGGCATAGGGTAGGTATTCGGTTATTAGCAGCTGCTTTTATTATTATAAAGCAGGAGACAGTAGGGGAAGACACTCCAGAGGAAAGCTTTATCATTCCTCTCCTTGATGGAATGCTGAGATCCGAATGGATATACTTGACATCAAAGGCCTATTCAGCCATCTCAGCAAGATATTGAAATACCCCCATCTGAAGCCAATGAAGTCCCCAGAGTTGTCAACTTGATCACTGAGCCTGAGACCAGAGAAAGGGAGGCCGGCCAGCCTCGAGGTCTGTTTAATTGCTCCAAACAAAAGGTTAATGAGGAAGTGGAGAGGTCCTTCCTGGGGGGACACAAAGGCAGAGCCCTTCCCTCAAGGAACTTAGAATCTCCCCTTGGCTCACTCCCCTCCCTATTATACCCACTTGTGTGTTGTTTTGTAAGTGTCCTTAAGTCTTTTCTCAAGAGAGTCACTAATTGGGCCTGTAAACCCATCGAAGACAAGGGCCCTGGCCTTTATTTCTTTTGTTTCCCTCTCCCTCTCCAGGCAACTAGAACAGTACTCAGCAAAGGGCAGAGGATCAATAGAAGTTGCTGACTGTCTGACCTTGGGGACTTGGTCAACAGACTAGTTAGAAGCCCAGCTTAAGTAGTGTTAAGTGGCATTAACTGGTGACCCTGGCCGGCTGGCTGGCTGGCTCAGACAGTGCAAAAGAAACCACAAAGTGCAAGCTTGCCAAGGGCAGTTCGGTCCAGAAAGCCTGCCTGTGAGCAGATGGGGGTGTGGGAAGGTGGCACAGGGCGATGGCTCAGTCATCTCCTTCAGGAGATTGGATATAATTACCTCTCCAACATAGGCCCAGACTACCTTCTGTGGAATTGAGTCTCTGACAGCAAACTGCCTGTTTTGTTTTAATTAAATTTTATTTATTTTTAAAAAATTTTTGGCTGCACCGCACGACATGCAGAATCTTAGTTCCCCAACCGGGGATCGAACCTGCACCCCCTACAGTGGAAGTGCGGGGTCTTAACCACTGGACCACCAGGGAAGTCCCCAAATTGCCCATTTAAAAAAATAATAAATTTATTTATTTATTTACTTTTGGCTGTGTTGGGTCTTCGTTACTGCGCGCGAGCTTTCTCTAGTTGCTGTGAGCGGGGGCTACTCTTCGGTGCGGTGTGCAGGCTTCTCATTGCGCTGGCTTCTCTTGTTGTGGAGCACGGGCTCTAGGCGTGCGGGCTTCAGTAGTTGTGGCATGCAGGCTCTAGAGCGCAGGCTCAGTAGTTGTGGAGCACGGGCTTAGCTGCTCCGCAGCATGTGGGATCTTCCCGGACCAGGGCTCGAACCCGTGTCCCCTGCATTGGCAGGCAGATTCTTAACCACTGGCTACCAAGGAAGTCCCCCCAAATTGCCTATTAAAAGTGCTAGAAGCCAAAGGGAGTGGGGAAGGAGAGGTGGGGGTGGGAGGATGGGGATGTCAATTTTGAAAAGCCTGATTTTTTTTTTTTTTTTTTTTGCAGTACGCGGGCCTCTCACTGTTGTGGCCTCTCCCGTTGTGGAGCACAGGCTCCGGACGCGCAGGCTCAGCGGCCATGGCTCACAGGCCCAGCTGCTTCGCGGCATGTGGGATCCTCCCGGACCGGGGCACGAATCCGCGTCCCCTGCACCAGCAGGCGGACCCTCAACCGCTGCGCCACCAGGGAAGCCCAGCCTGGCCTTTTAAGGTATGTTTAATACTGTAAACATTTCTGGTTGCTACTACTCCCACCACAGTAAAGGGTTTTGTGTGATGTTTGCTTCTGTTGGCTAAGGAGTTATTGATCGTATTAGCCAAAGCACAACATTCTGGTTGATAACAGAAATTCAGGGGAGCCTTTTTGTTCTTGGGGGAGAGGGCAAAAGACAGCATACCTGGAGTCAGGAAGGATTCCTAGTGGAACCACTGAGATACTATGTGACTTAGGAACTGTCATGTCTCCCTTTAGGAGCAATTTCCTTCCCACAAAGAATCATAAGGATGGAAAGGCATCTATCTAACCAACTGCATATCACTATAGCCAATGCCCAGCCAAATCTGAGAGTCTAGGAACAATGTTCCTAAGGTCTCTTGGTGGGAAGAGAGCAGGTTTAATCCATGTGGTTTCTGAGGGAGAAACTGGGAACAAAGGGTGGAAATTACAGGGATAAAGGTTTCAATGCTATATAAGGAAGAGATTTCTAACACACTAGAGCTGTTAAAATCTAGATGGGTTGCCTGCTAAGGTAATGAGTTCTCCATGTGGGTAAGTGTTTAAGTTTCTGATTTAGTCCTCCTAACCACGAATCCTGCTTCTCTGCCCAAATTTGCAAAACCAAAGCCCTAACCACCCATAATTCAAAGTGACTAAATATGAGATCCTGGCATCCTGACCTTGGTGGCTGTTAGGTCCAGGGCCAATGCCAATGCCAGCTGGTACAATGGGGATTTCTTCCCTTAGAAATCTAAGTAGGGTCCCCCAAGCCTGTCTCCTGGAGGGGACGTGGCTCCAGACCAAGTACTTCCTGGGGTGAGTTGAGATGCTCCGCTTTGACCCTCGGGGAGTTGGGCACTCCAGGTGTTGGGCCTTCCTTCTGTTATTGGGCTTCCTGGATGCCAGGCAGGCCCTCTGGCTGTAGCATCCCACCTGTTTAGTCACTCTCCAAGGCAAGTACATTCTTCTGCCCCAAGGAAGAGCTGCCACCAAGCAAACTTGGCAAGTAAATACAAGACGTTTACAAACTCCAAACCATTTTTCAGTAGTTTGCCAGTCCCCTAAAGGTACTCTAAGAGTAAAAACATGAAATTAGCATTCTTGACCTTTGACCGTACACAAATCATCATTCTCTGAAAGAGTGGCTGTTCACAAAGCAGAATTCAGCCATTCAGGCCTGATAGACTCAACCTGGAGAGGTGCACTTGGAGAGGCAGATTTAGAGCCTATATCTTTTTTTTTTTAATATTAGCTCTGCTAGACAGAACAAGATGACAATCGGGCCCTAAGACACCCTTTAGGCTCTGTGTAGCCTTCTTTTAATTTTTTTAAACTTAACTAATTAATTAATTAATTTTTTGGCCGTGTTGGGTCTTTGTTGCTGCGCGTGGGCTTTCTCTAATTGCAGTTAGTGGGGGCTACTCTTCGTTGCGGTGCATGGCCTTCTCATTGCGGTGGCTTCTCTTGCTGCGGAGCAGGGACTCTAGGTACTTGGGCTTCCATAGTTGTGGCATGCGGGCTCAGTAGTTGTGGCTCACGGGCTCTAGAGCGCAGGCTCAGTAGTTGTGGCGCACCGGCTTAGTTGGTCTGCGGCATGTAGGATCTTCCTGGACCAGGGCTCGAACCTGTGTCCCCTGCATTGGCAGGCAGATTCTTAACCACTGCACCACCAGGGAAGTCCTAGAGCCTGTATCTTGAGTTCCATCTAAGTTTTAAGTGTATTCAGCCCTTAAATGAACATTCATTTTAAAGAAAGCATTCAAGAATTTGGAGTGCTACTTTCAATAATAATAATTTGGGGGGTGGGTATTAATTTATAATTTACAAAGGATTTCATTTCTTGGACTCAAAGGAGCAAAGACTCAGCACACCCCAGGAACATGTGCGCTCAATGAATGTTAAGATCTCAAATGAAAACTCAGATGCCAGCGTCCCACTGGGGTGAAGGCAGGTCAGGTATTGTCACCCACCCGCAGTTTACAGATGAGGAAACTGAGACTTATAGACGTTCAGTGAGTTGTCTTCTGGCCTCATCTGTCAATCTTCAACTAAACAGGGCAAGCAGAAGCCATGAAAATGAACTGGCCCTGTGCTGTTCTGGGGAAGGCAAATCTGTTGCAGGGCAAGGGGCGCTTCACTGCCAACCTTCATGTTGCTTTGCACCCTGCCTCGTATCTAAGCTGCAGAGTCGTGGTTGTCCAGCAGGTTTGGGGTGTGAAACATCTTCTGCCCCCTTCAAATCTTTTTTTTTCTTTAACATCTTTATTGGAGTATAATTGCTTTACAATGGTGTGTTAGTTTCTGCTTTATAACAAAGTGAATCAGTTATACATATACACATGTTCCCATTTCTCTTCCCTCCTGCGTCTCCCTCCCTGCCCCCTTCAAATCTTACCCTAGAGGTAAAGAAAAGCTTTTCATTATTTTAGGGACTCAACAACCCAGACATTTCCCTGAGTTTCTTGGCTGTTTTTGTTAGATTTGAGAAAGAGTTTATTATTGTCAGGTTCTCTTTGGTTTTTAAAAGTTTTTCAGGTTGTTTTTTTTTAAGTTTTTTTCTCTTCTTTTTCATCTTTCTTGGGGGGGGGGTCGAAAGCTGGTTATGTCCCAACTTCTCTTGCTCTCTTTTAAATGAACCTGTCACCTAGCCCCTTGATTGTTGACTTCCTCTGTTGCTGTCTCGGAGCCCACTTCAATGCATTTTCATGAGTGGTTACAGAGACCCTAAGGGTCCCCTCCCAGGCACCATCACCTCCCTTCTGGCCCTTGAGGACATCAAGAGCTTCCTTTCCATGAGTTCCTGTGAAGAGTAGCAGGGCGGAGCTGATCACCAGCTTGGGCCAACCGTGTTCCAGGGCTGAGCCCTTTGAAGGAGAACTAGGAGGGTGGCCACAATCACTCCTATTCTGCCCCCTATACTAAATGGGCAAGGAGAGGGGACAGTCATGGGACAACTGTCTTGGGGCATAGCTGGAGACAGAGTCAAAGACAAGAATCAGTGGGGAATCTGCTGAGGAAATTCTTGCCAACGTGGGTGGCAGAGAGGATGTTGGAGCGTGAGGCCTCATCATTTGTTGAGGGCCTGCTAGGTGTTACTTATTCACTTCTAGGTGCTTTCTTATGTTATGTCATGTAATCTTCCTAACAACCTCCTGAGATGAATGTTAATATCCCCTATTGTGAGCATGAAGAAACAGAGGCCCGGAGAAGTGCCGGCACCTGCCCAAGGCCACGCAGCTGCCTCTCCGGGTACTACTGTGAGGCTGGCTTCAGTGCTCCTGTTTCCTGGGCTTTGCTGCAGCCTGCCAGCTGCGCCAACACTACCTGACAGGGAAGAATAAAGAGGCGATGGCAGGAGAGGCTTTTCCTTCCTGGGTTTCTGCAGTCTCTGGCGCAACCCTGAACCGGGGACGGTCTGGAGTGGCTCTGCGCCTCTGATTGGTCCTGTGGGCCTCTTCCTGTGTCGACTCCCCAGGTACCCCGGGAACACACAGTCTTTAGTGTGCCGGCTTCCCCCTTCCCCTCCCCCCTTTCTACAAGCTGGAGCTCTTATCCTAGAATTCAACCCTCCCCGGAAGCAGGAATCTATGTGCTAATGTGTTAATCCTCCTATTCAAAAGGTCGCTCCTTCCCTACTGTGGGGACCAGCGGCAGGCTATAACCCGCTGCATACAGTATTTCTGTCCTGGGGTGAGCCTTGTTCCAGCCTAATTATAGCACAAAGGGGAGTTTAGACGCACTCATGCAGTTGTTTAAATTTACTGGGAGCAAAGGGGGCTAGGGGATTTGGAAAGTAGCAATAGGGTCCCGACTTCCAAGTTATGGAGACCCCGTGATGGCCAGGGTTCTTAGAGGAACTAAGAGGGCGTAGAGCGAGTCGTGAATGTGTACCCTAGCTGGAGGGCTTCCCCCTAAGAAGCAGGAGCATGTGGGCAAATTCCCCAACCTGGGGCCAGGACTGCCTCCTTAGAGGAATGTGGCCCTCCCTCCTGTGTGCCATGGGAGCCTTTAAAGAGGTGGCCTCCATTGTGGGAACCTTTCTTTCCTGTGTGGGAAAGAACCGGGCTCAGGTTTCAACCAGGCCATTCTGAGAAGGCCCGGAGAGAAGGGGATGGTGGGAACAGGCGACCAGGACCTTATTTCACAATGGTGGCAGGCATGGAGGAGAGGCAATGGTAGCCTCGCTATCTGGGGCTTCCCAAAGGACAGAGGCCAGATGTAGTAATGGGCACTTGCTCCTACTTTGCTGAGCAAATGAAACAGAGAAGATCTGGGAGAGGAGAAGTGTATCACATTCGGTCCCTCTCCTGCCTCGGTCCCTCTCAGCAGCTGTGGTATGACAGTACCAGGAGGAGGAGGAAGCCCTGGTCACTGGACTTGGGAAGCTGCTGAAAAGACTGGTGGTTGAGGGGAAGGGAGCACTGGACTGGGAGTCAAGAGTCAGGGATCCAATCTCCTTCAGTCTCTGGCCCTGTGTCTCTCTTCATCTACATTCTAAGCAGGTTGGACTAGCTCATTGCTAGGGATCTTTCCAGCTCCAGTATTCCAGAATTTACCTCTGGAGGAGAGTTTCTAGAAGTTAAAAGGTAGGACAGAACATGAGTCTGGAACACACAGAAGACCTTGCCACCTGGGGAGTCAAAACTGGGATGCTATGATGGTTGCTGCTTCCACAGTGAACAGCCTCAGCCCCTCTGCTCACCCCTCCGGAAGCACTCATGTGAGGCTATGGGTAACCAGCCATGGCTGACCCTGGGGTCCCTGGGGTCCACTGAAGAGCACATGGCTATTGTTGCCCTGCAAAGGTCTTCTGACTGCCAAAAGGCCCAAGGTCCTAATGAGCAAGCTGGACAAAATGGGAAAAATATGTACCAAAATGTATCAGTAGTTGTAACAATCCTAAGATTAGGAATAATGAATTTTTTCCCTTTTCAGGAAAGTGTTTATAGTAATTTTTCTAAAAATTGCTTTGTTGCAGGAATTCCCTGGTGGTCCTGTGGTTAGGACTTGGCGCTTTCACTGCTGGGGCCCGGGTTCAATCCCTGGTCAGGGAACTAAGATCCCATAAGCTGTGTGGTGTGGCCAAAAAATAATAATAATAATAATTGCTTTGTTAAAAGAAAGTTTGCCAGAGACAAACTGATCTTGATCTGTAGGTGGCAAGGTGATTGGGGCCTTCATTGGGCTGAGATTTACTTTGGAATTGTACTGTCCAATATGCTAACCGCTAGGTAACTATAGCTATTTAAAAAGAAGTTCATTGGAATTAAGAAAATTATTTTTTATTTAAAAAATTTTTTTATTGGAGCATAGTTGATTTGCAATGTTGTGTTAGTTTCTGCTGTACAGCAAAGTGAATCAGTTATACATATAAAGAAAAATTAATTTTTTAAAATTAAATTAAATTATTTTATTTATTTTTGTGCTAGTGACTATCATATTGGACAATGCAAATATAGAATATATCCATCATCTCAGAAAGTTCTACTGGATGCTGCTTCTTTGGAACATCTATGAAAAGAGATCTGCAAGTCAAAATCATATTAAATGTGTGTTAATCATACACTAGCCCTACTAAAGAGACCAAATGTCTTTAGAGCACCCACTTGGAATCCTTTGCTTATAGTAACCTGATTGTTTCACTTTATTTCCTTACATTCATTCAAAGAGGTGAACCCAATCTCTTTGGGCAACACTTTCTTACTGTTATTACATGATGGAAAGTAATAAAACCCTATTTCCTGAAAGCATGATCTTACCACTTTTAAGGTAGTAACTGACCTTGACTCATGGAAAGACCCAGTTTCCCCCATCATTCTATAAGACAACCAGTCCATCTGAGAGGCTGCTGTTTGGCAGGATGGGTGAGGTCTCCTGGTAGATCTTGAAATATCTGATCAGATTTTAAAGTTAGTTATTGCCCCTGCATCTTACTCACAGAAAACCAGGCCTTAGGGAGTTTCCTGGTGGCCTAGTGGTTAGGATTCCGGGATTTCACTGCCATGGCCCGGGTTCAGGAAAAAAGAAAACCAAACTTTATAGTGGGGAGTGGAGTTGTGCGGCAGAGTGGAAATAGAGTGGAGGGGTGGCAAGTGGGGTGAAGCCAGGCAACAGTGACGTTTGACTATTATCCTAATGCTCCAGGAAGTAAAACTCCTCCTTATAAGGAGATTGGGAGGCCCCAGAAATGCTAGACTTTCCCTCTGACTTCTCCCCCAACTAAGAGAGAATACCCTTACTGCACTCTTGCTGTGGTCTCACCCATTAAAACTCCTCAGGGAAGTTTAGACATCATTAAATGGGCCAAGCTACTCTGACCAGGCTCTGTGCTAGGCACCATGGACCAGAAATGAGCAAGATCTGGTCCCCACCCTCAAAAAAATCACATTTTCTCAAGGGACACAGACATCTAAGCAATGTGTTTCAACACAGTGTTGCACGTGCTATGTATAGACATACAGGATGCTGTGTGAGCGCAGGAAAGGGAATGCTGCACTCTGAATGCAGAAATAGGGGAAGATTACTGGAGATGACGCGAGAACTAAATAAAGGATGAGTAGAAGTTCACTCGCCAAGAATAGGGGAGAGTTGGGTGTTCAAGGGAGAAGCATTGAGGCATCTAAGAGTCTGGCCTTGGATGGCAGGGGAGCAGAGACTAACAGCATTTGGCTCCAGCCCAGGGCAGAGGTGGGGAGGAGATGGGGACACCCGGGTGTTGGAGTTGGCATGGTAGGCCATAGAAGACCCTATGGGGAGTTTGGACTTGATGACAATGGGAACACACTGGAAGGCATATTGGTGAGAATGGACTAGAGGAGGGGGTAAGTCTGCATGGAAAAAAACAGTACAGTGTCAGAGACCCTGCTTCTACTCCCAAGATATTTGTTGAAATCACTCACTCAAGGTCACTCAGCTTCCAACCAAGTTCTATCTGTACAGTACATTCCATTGTCTCTGAAAAGGTACCAGAGGCAACAGCCTAGGAATGGGCCATAGGCTAATTTCCATTCATTCAGCTGGTTTATATGAATGACCCAAGGTGCAAGGCACAGTGCTAAGCACTCTGGGAATATAGAGAAGAATAAGGAATGGCCACTGCCCTCACCTCTTCTGCTACTTGAACAATCTAGAATTCTATCAGAGGGTTTGGCTGTAATTTAAACAGTAGCAAATGTAACACTACTCTAAGACATGTAAACATGTTTAGAATGATAACGACTTCTAATAATCACTTTGGTAATATCAAAGCTTTTACCAGGAAATGATAGGGGTTTAGTCAGAAAGTTATTCTACCAAGACTAAAATATGGTATTTAGCTCTTCTGATCGGCCCAGAGAAGTGAGAACGTTACCAGAAGTCAAAGTTAGCCAGTTCCTTATATGGCTTTGGGCACATGCCTTCTCTGCACACCAGTTTGTTCTTCTGGAAAATGAGGACAGATCTAACAATGCTTCTCTGTCTGACAAGGCAATGCTAGAAAATGTACTATGAAGTCCCATGAACTATTTCAATATACACATATATATGCAAGACATTTCTTATGTTTTTTTTCTTAAAAAAATTTTTCCCCTTACTGTATGTCTCAGGAGGATTTGATTCTCTTTCCCCCTATGATTTCCAGAATGTTTCAAAACTCTTCAAATGAAAATATGCGAATCATGACTTGTGGGTAGCAAGTTAGGATTTGTGGGGACAGTTAGCGGGGAGGGCAAAGTCTGAGATCTGCCAGCAGTTGTTTTCCCCTGTGATTCGAATGAAGGAAAAGATCATGTTATTTATACAGCATAAGGTTCCAGATTTTCAGGAATGAAATCTGAGCCCAGCATGTCAACATATTGGTCTGGTCTGTCTTGGAATCTACAGTAGATGGATTTCTTTGTGCTGGGAAACATTAGGAAGGTCAATATTCTTTTCTGATTTTTTTTCTTTTAAGAAAAGGGTTCACTCTCACACTCTAAAGCGGTGGTATTAGATATCATCCAGATAATACACTCAATGGTCGTGCCGACTTCGGTTTCAAACATAAAGCCCCAGGGTGAACAGCTTTTCTGTATTCAGTTACATGTTCTTTACTTCACAGATAATGTTTTGCCACAAATACTCCCAGCCCGGGAGGAAATACAGAAGCGAACGATCAAATGAAATAAAAATAATAGTGATGTTAATAATAATAAGTCCCAAATTGCAAAGAACCCAGAGAGACATCAACCTGGGCTTCCCACTCAAGCAGGAGTTGCCCCAGAAAGGGGAACTTGATAGAAGCAGCAGCTTTGTTAGGGGAAACACTGACTGAAACCGACCGCCCTGGCCAGGCAAGGACAATAACAATTTGCCTGAGTTAGTTTATGACAGGAGGTCCTGCTAAGGAACAGGGAACTAACAAGCCACCACCAACCAGAAGAATATGGGAAAGGTCAAAAGGAGAGAGGAGATGCCAGTCCACATGTCCTACCAACCTCCCAGAATCCTCCTCCCTGGAATCCATCTTGGCTGAGTGGTCGCACGCGCCACCAGAAAGGACCCTGAGTCAGAATGATTGGCCAGAGACAACCTGGAAACGAGTCCCATCACCATAAAACCCGAGACTGCGAGCCACACGGCAGAGCAGTTCTCCTGGGTTCCCTCACCCTCCTGCTCTCCCCCGGGCGCCCCTTCCCAATAAAGTCTCCTGCTCTGTCAGCACGTGAGGCTCCTCGGACAATTCGTTTCTGAGTGTTAGACAAGAGCCCACTCCTGGGCCCTGGAAGGGGTCCCCTTCCTGCAATAGATTGAGCAGAAGCCTCCAGGCAAAGGTGGGCGACAGCCCTGGGGGGAAGTGGAAGGAGCACTGGGCTGAGGATCACAGGACTGGGCTTCAAGTCCTGTCCTCTTTCTGAAGAGCTCTGCAACAAGGTATAATCACTTCCCCTCCCTGACTTTGAGGTTTGTCATCTTCAAAAGAAAGGGGTTGTCCTAGACCTAGAGGAAAGGGCACGGCTCTGGAGTCAGACAGCTGGAGGTCTGCCTCTTGGCTCGGCCACTGGCCGGTGTGTAACCTTGGACAGATATTCTCTGAGCCTCAGTTCTCTCCCCTGGAAAGCCAAGGACCATAATACCTTCCTGACTGAGCTATCCTGAGGATTAAAGGGATACTGTTTTTAAAGTGTCTGGCACATAGTAGCCAGCACTCAGGAAACTTGAGTTCCTTTCCGGCTTCCTCTTTAAGTCCCTTCCAACCCTAAAACACTCTGGCTCCAATCCTGTTCCTTTGTCTCCTAAATCCAGTCCATGCCTTGGAGAAAGCCCTAATTCCCAATCACTGCGGGAGCACACACACCTGAATTGCTTCTTTCAGTTTTCCAAATGGCCACTAAAACTTTCTTCCTGGGAAGTATTTGCCCCAATTCACCGCCTCTTAAGAGCCTGGAGTCAGAGTTTTTTCTTCCCTGATTCCACTTAGAATTCCCTTCCCCCAGGCATGGGGAGGGGGGCGGGGAAGGGACAGCCCCAGCGCAGAGCTCCTCTCGGCCTCCCATTCCGGATCCGCCAGGTGTTTCATTGCAAGCCCAAGATTTAGCAAGTGTTTCCCATAGAGGAAGGGCACAGACCTGGCTCATCTTGCAGGCTCTAGCTTTGGGATTAGTGGATCCCAAAATAGGGTCCCTTAGGGGGTTGGTTTCTTGGTGGTTTCACCAACATGGCAAGGGTAGAGGGCTGTTTGTGGTGGTCCTTCTTCGGGAAGGGAACTTCTTGTTCTAAACTCCTTAATTCCAGGGAGGCTTCAGATATATATATTTATAAAAGTAACATATAATTTATATATATTTATAACAGTAATATAACCACATGACAGAACCTTTGAAAAGTCGAGAAAAAGAAAATCCCTCCCTATTCATAATTACAACTCCTCAACACAGACGCTGGTAGTACTTTGCTGTTTTTTAAAAACATTTTAAAGTCTTTCCCTATTTATTTCTACACACACACACACACACACACACACACACACTTTGTTGTACCTTGCTTTTCACACTAAAAACTTTTCTAGGTAGATACTTCATAGTTATTATTTCAATAACTGTGGAGTACACCTAGGGGATTCAGTGTCACTTATATTTTTTTAATTTTTTTTTGCGGTACGTGGGCCTCTCACTGTTGTGGCCTCTCCCGCTGCGGAGCACAGGCTCTGGATGCGCAGGCCCAGCGGCCATGGCTCACGGGCCCAGCCGCTCCACGGCATGTGGGATCTTCCCGGACCGGGGCACGAACCCGTGTCCCCTGCATCGGCAGGTGGACTCTCAACCACTGCGCCACCGGGGAAGCCCAGTGTCACTTATTTTACAGTTTTCTTGTTGTTAGCCCTTTAGGTGGTTTCCAATGTTTCTCTATTGTAACTAACACTATAATGAATATATATTAGTATAATGCCTTTTCACCCAAATTTCTTATTATTTCCTTAAAGTCATCTTCTAGAAATTGAAATATGGCATTAATGAGTATGAACATGTTTATGGTTCCATAAATCTTGCCCAAATGCTTTCCAAACGGTTGAACCAGTATACACTCTGACCACGTGAAAGTGTTTTTTCATCACACCCTTCCCAGCACAGGCTATCAGCTTTTTAAAAAAAATGTTGATTGTTTTTTTCAGGGTAACTATGCTTTGATTGACAGTGAAAGGAACACTTTCCTCCCCACCCCTTGAGTTTGATTACTAGTTTTTTTCTGGTTTTATTTTTTAAGCAAGGCTTTTGAAGTGAGTGGGATTTGAATGAAGAAAAATGGCTTAGTGAATAGAAAACTGGGAGGTTGTCCCAGTAACGATGTTTAAGGAGAAATGGCAAAGTGGAAGAAGTGAATGAAAGTTCTTTCTCCATGGAAAGGAAGGGACAGGGAGAGTCAGGGATGAGCTTGGGAGGGGCCAAATGGTGGAGCCAGCAGGCCCCTTGATGTGGTCCTAGGCGCAGGTGTGAGAAAGATGTACCGTGTTTATTAGCAGCTGTTTGGACCAATAGGAAGCAAAAGAGGCTGGACTCCAGACATGAAATCAGCATCAAGGATTTGGGAAGAGATGAAAGAGAAGTGAATTTCGGATTAAAGAAATGACAGAGTCTCTCAGGTAGGGGGGGGAGGGAATCCCCCACTCTGGCTCTCACTGATTGAATGCATTCCCTGAGCCCAGGGAACTTTCTGGAGGCTATCTCAATGAATCCTCACACTAAACCACGGAGAGAAGTAATATCATTAGCCTCATTTTACAGATGTGGAAACTGAGGATCTGAGGGGTTCAGTGCAGCAGCCAAGGTCTCATATATATTACAAGTGACAGAAATAAGGACTTGAAACCATGCCTTTCTACTTCAAACTTAATACCTTCAGGATCATGAATAAGATTTGGACAAAGGTGGTAAGAGAAACAGCATTTATCCAGATCATGAAAGCCTGGGGGTCAGGCCCACATCCTCAAATTCTTTGGGGAGTAGGGGCTCAGGGTCCTCAGAATCCCAGCCTGTATCTGAATAGGTTGGCCCTGATGGCCATTTACCAAGGCCTAACAAGAATTCTGATTTCTAAATCATCAGCTATTTGAAGGCCAGGTACCTTAGAGCTAGCCACTGCCTCATTCGGGATGCCAGCTCCTCTTGGGACCAGAGTAGTGAATGTGAGATTGCAAGCGTTCCTGTTTGCCTAACAGGCTGTCCACTCCCCTAGATTAATGAAAGAATGTCTCCTGCTCAATTTCAACTACCTCCCCTCTCTCTCAATTAAAGTGGAAACTGTGCCTGGCTTAGAGGGTCTGTGGTAGACAAAGCCAGAGTGAAATTTTCAAAGGCACTCATCCCCTAGCCCCTTATTTCAACTCCTCATTATTTCACTAAAAAATGGGTTGGAAACATAGATTAGGTTTGAATGTTCACCAATACAAATGTGTTCTTATTTCACGACTTTCTAGTCTGCACAGAGTCTTCGAAAGTATGGTTGTGAAAATGGTCATGAAGAACCTAGGGGCAGGACAGGAATAAATACACAGACGTAGAGAATGGACTTGAGGACACGGGGAGGGGGAAGGGTAAGCTGGGACGAAGTGAGAGAGTGGCATGGACATATATACACTACCAAACCCAAACGTAGGGTGGATAGCTAGTGGGAAGCAGCTGCATGGCACAGGGAGATCAGCTCGGTGCTTTGTGACCACCTAGAGGGGTGGGATAGGGAGGGTGGGAGGGACGGAGATGCAAGAGGGAAGAGATATGGGAACATATGTATATGTATAGCTGACTCACTTTGTTATAAAGCAGAAACTAACACACCATTGTAAACAATTATACTCCGATAAAGATGTTAAATAAATAAATAAATATGTTAGCATTGAGAACCAGGTACTACTTAATGAAACAAACAAGCAAAAAAAGAAAGTATGGTGTGCAACACACATCATTTGGTGATCTGAGTGACTGAGGCGAGCCATGGAACCAGGGAAATGTCTTAGTTGGGCTGGTTTCAAGGCCTGGGTTTCCAGAACCCACACACCCAGTACTCAGCAAGGAAGGAAATCCAGGGGTCCATTGTCTTCAGAGACCAACAAACTTTTGTGTAAAACAACAGAAATAACAGATAATTACTATGACCTTCCTATTCATTCTATCTCTATCTTTGTATCTGAAAGGAAATACTCCAAAATGTTAGCATCAACATGTTATGTTGTTGCTGGGTGGTGGTATTAGAGCAAAAGTTTTCAGATTTTTTTGTGTTTTTTTCTGAGGAACAAAAGCCAAGTTTTTTATTTGTTTGTTTCTTGCACTTGAAGTACTCCCCCTTGATGACATCCTTGGCCTGAGACTCCGCTATAGTCCTTAACTACCACACAACTGCAACCAACAGCTGAGTTGCCTCTTGTCAATCTTACAGAGGTCTGTGCAATCCCCTAGTTAACTGTCCTCACCAGCCTTAATTAGGCTGCTTTGGTGTTCAGCACAAAGGGCCTCCACCAACTCATCATACACAGGCTCATCCCAGCTGGATGCAAGCTCACAAAGATAGGCTTTGGCAGCTTCTCGAATTCCACTTGCTAGGTCATCCCGGACTGGATGGTCTTCAGCACCCCCTTGTAAAGCCCACTGCTGCTCCAGCATCAATGCCTTCCTGGGCCATGGCCCTGGGTTCCCAGTGGAGCTGAATCTTGAACTCGCCCGAGCCTCCACCTCCAGGTGATTGGGGGGTGGTAGGAAAAGAGCTAGACTTTTCGGTACACTTTTGATGTTTACTCATTTCATCCTCCAACAATCCTGGGGGGTAGCTTTTCACTAGCACTAGTACTACAGATGAGGAAACTGAGTCACTGAAAGTTTCCAAAAGAGCTTGCACCATGGCTAAGACCACACTGTAAGTTTGGAAATTCTGAGCCTACAAGGCATGTCTGCCTACTTTAGAGCTTGTGCTCATTAATTATATACCATTTTCCTCCTATAATAGATATACTCATACATATACAGTATGATTCCTGACGTTTTAAACTTTGTAGTCCAGTTGAGAAGATAAAACAAACACACATAAATACAAGTACAGTCAGTCCCCGGTTTATGGACACTCATCACAGTCAGAAGACCCTCATGTATCTCAGCTGGAAACTCTCCACCTCTGGTGTTTTGGAAGGCTGGGCTGGGCTGTAGGGAGTTTGGCTTTTATCCACACCAGCCTTGCTGCTGAAGTTTTTCTGCTTGAAGAGTGGCTGAAATCCACCATTGCTGTCTCTAATCTTCAAATTGCAAATACAGGTTTCACTCCATTCTGCCTTGAACAATTAAGGCAGTGCTTTTCAAACTTTAATGCGCATACGAATCACCTGGGGATCTTATTAAAATGCAAATTTTGAATGCGTAGGTGTGGGGGGCTGAGAGTCTGCGTTTCTAATAAGCACCCAGGTGATGCTGATCAAGCTAGTTTCAGGATTGGGTAGAAGGCACGAAGAAGTTAAATGAGCTAACCCAGACGCAAACCTGTCTTTTCCTTCCAGTCCCAGGCAGAGTGCTGAGCTGCTCTCTACCTCCCTGTGGGTCCGAGGAAGAGCCCCCAGCCCTGAACTGCAGCCAGAGGGATTGCCCATCTCTGAGCCTCACCCCGCTGAAAGGCAAGTGATTGATTGTCCAGGCTTGGGCGGGGCTGAAAAGGCAGCCTTGTCCCAGGAAAGACGCCCGGGCTCACTGGGGCCTCCGTGTGGGCCAGGCCCGCCCTTCCTCCAGTCCCTGTGCCCCCTGCAGCCACTACCACTAGCCACAAACAAGGGCAAGGAGGCCCACTCCTCCCTGTTGGGTCTGGCAAGCACTTCCTGCCTGTCAGGCTGGTTCATCTCTGTGCCAGGTGCCCAGCTGGGCTGGTGGCCTCTCTCTGGACACTTGTAGCCACCTGTGTGGGTAGTCTGGTCCCGGACCAGGGCCCTGGGGAACAGGCAGCCTTCCTGGGACGGAATGGATGGATATGAGCCCAGGAGGCAGCTATGCAGGATGGTGTGGCCAGGACAGCGGGGCACCGTCTATATCGTTCCCCCTTATGCGTAATGGGTCATAATTATAATACTTGGAACGCATGTGGGGCCTGCTTTCCAGAAGCGCAAAGCCCAAAAGAGTATTGAGCACACTTTTTGCTAGTCTGGCTACTATCCGTGACGTCGTTTCCGTGGGAAATGCTTTCCAATTCCTACAGTGCCTGATCGCATGTGGGAACTGGCTGCACAGATAGGAACCGAAGCCCACTGAGAGTGAGAGGAATTGTTTAGAGAGTGTGTGTTGTAGCGGTTTGGAGGATGGAGGGAGGACCATGGGCTGGGTGTTGACAGAAAACTTCCTGGAGCAGGGGAGCTTGAGCTGTGGCTTTGAGGAGGAAGAGGATTCTTGTAGGTGGGGCAAAGGGGTGCAAAGCACTGAGGCAGGAATGGGCTCACGGCACATGCTGCGAAAATCGGTTTAAGGCATTTTGGTTGGAGTCAAGGGATGTCAGGCCAGATGGGACTGGAAGAAGTATTGTCTGCAAAGCTTTCATATTAGAGGAGAAGGAGGGAAGCAGTGGTGGGAGAAGAAAAACAATTTATAATTACTACTCTGGGCCAGGCACTTTACCTGTGTTCTCTCTATTCCTCATAGGACCCCAGAAAGATAGGTGGTATCCTCATTGCTTAGATGAGGAAATAGCTTCGTAGAGGTTGTGAGGTTCTTTTCTTTTAAATTTTATTGGAGTACAGTTGATTTACAGTGTTGTGTTAGTTTCAGGTGTACAGCATAGTGATTCAGTTATGCATATATTCATTCCTTTTCTGTGGTACATATATATAATGGAATATTACTCAGCCATAATAAAGAACAAAATAATGCCATTTGCAGCAACATGGATGGACCTAGAGATTATCATACTAAGCAAAGTAAGTCAGAGAAAGACAAATATATTTTATCACTCATATATGGAATCTAATTTTAAAAAATGATATAAATGAACTTATTTACAAAACAGACTCACAGATTTTGAAAACAAACTTTATGATTACCAAAATGGAAATGGGGGGGATAAATTAAGAGCTTGGGATTAACACACACACTATATATATAAGTGGCTTCACATGGCTTTCTCCCCATGTGTCCCAAATCTCCCTCTGCCTTTCTCTTATAAGGCCACCTGTCATTGATTTTAGGATGAATTCATCTCAAGATCCTTAGCCTAATTACATCTGCGAAGACCCTTTTTCCAAATAAGGTCATAGCCACAGTTTCTGGATGTTAAGACATGACATATATTTTTTGGGGGGGGCACCATTCAACCCACTAATGTGGAATTCTGCCTTGGGAATCTGAAGAGTTCTGGTATGGCCACTTCTTAACTTCAGGTTTAAAAAAAAAAAACCCACAAAGACTCCAGACTATTAACAATAATCCCAGTGCAAGGAGGTAAGTCAACGACCATCTGGGGTGGATATTTTAAGTGTGGTGTCATGCTGGGGGGCCAGGAGATGCTGCTGCCCACTCAGGGGAGCTTCCTGCCCTGTCCCTAAGGGAAGTGAGAATGGGGGAGAATGTCCAGAGAGCCTTTTTTATTTTCTTTAAAGATTTAGTTTCTTTATTTTTACAACATATTTGTGGTTTGTTTCACATAAACCTTTCCCACAGCAGCAGCCAAATATAGAAATTCTCATTTTTTACATCTTCAATTTTTTTGTATCTAAAAACATTTAAACATTTCACATTATAAGAAATTTGGAAGTACAAAGATAAATGACTCGCAATCTCTCTGCCCTAATACAACTGATTTTTTTTCATATTCTCTTTTGTTATTGTCTACATATGTCTTAGCCCTTTTGTGAAGTATTTCCTTACTTCTCCAGCAGGCTTTAACTTCCTTCCCCCTCCCAAAAGCATTTTGTGAGTTAAAACACCTTTCAGTTTGTTTGTGTAATTTCCACTTAGACCAAACCTCCTTGAAAGCAGGGAATCATGTCTTTTCACCTTTGTGTTTCCTGTACATAGCACTACACCTGGTAAATAGTAAGTGTTCAATAAGTTTTCTTGAAGGAATTAATACATGTATGTGCATAGTCATAATCATGATAAGTAATTTTATGATTTGCTTTTCTTACTTAACATCACAGTACACATTTGTACATGTTATTTATTTTTCACATAATATACTTTAATAGTTTCCTAATATTCTTTCTGTTCCATTAATGGACAGTCATTTGCTAATCATTCCCCTCTTAATGGGAATCGTTGCTTTCAGCCTCACTGAATTGAATACCTTCATACACAGGGCTTTCTGTTAGTTTTTGCAGTGAATGAAATTTCCAAGAGTGAGATCAACATTTTTTTAGTTCTTGGTAACATGTTGCTTCTCAAGAAGGTTAAACCAATTTGCATTAACATTGTATAGAGGTAACATTTTAACCACAATTCTGTCAGTATTGTGTTTTTTTGTTTTAGTATTGTTTTAAAATCATTTTTGTAATTGTTTTAAAATATTATCTCGTAGTTTTAATTTTGTACATTCCATTTCAATAAAATTTGACGAATGCATTTGAGTTCTATATGTAATTCACACTTTAAAACCTAGCTATATCTAGAAGTTTACAGGTGTCCAGGGGTGCATGTGTATCCCCTATGGACAAGTGCAAAAGCAATATTTAATATTTAGTAAAAAATGGCCCTGAAGAGAGAAGGCACCATCCCAGTACAGATAAGACATCACGAGTCAAGACCTCCCTGTGGCACATAGGAACTGATCCATTCTGGACCAGCTCTGAGATACCACCCTCACTCGTTAAAGCCTCCACACATTTACAGTGAGGAAGAAGGGAGACCAACCATGTCTTTAATAGTAGGAAACTGCTTATGGCCTTACTGAGATTGTGTGAGCTCTGTATTTTCAATAAATTCTTCTGACACCTCTTTAAGCCCTTTAAACCACTGTTAGTATTTTATATCTAGCTCTTTGACTAAATGAACACTTTCTGACTAGTGAGTGCTATTTAGGTGATATTGCAGATGTTCTTCATTCTTTTCTGAATATCTGAGTTTCCCTCTGACATTATTTCCTCTCTGTCTAAACTTTTATTTCTTATAGTGCAGGTCTACTGCCAGTGAGTTCTCTTAGTTTTCTCTGAAAATGTCTTTGTTTCATCTTCACTCTTGAAGGATCCTTTCACTGGTTATAGAATTCTGGCTTGACAGTGTTTCTTTTAGCACTTTAAAGATGTTGTGCCACTGTCTCGTGGCTTTCATGGTTTCTGATAAGAAGACTGTGGTCATTTGAATAATCATTCCCCCATGTGTAATATTTTGTTTCTCTCTGGCTACATACAAGGTTTTCTTTTTATCCTTGGCTTTCATCCAATTGATTATGCTGTATTAGTCATGGGTTTCTTCATATTTCATATTCATATTCCTTCATATTTCTCTTATTTGGGGCTCACCGAATTTTGGAAGTTTCTGGCTATAATTAAAAAAATTTTTTTTTCTCTCCTGGGACAGTTACCTATATGTTAGATCTTTTGATAATGTCCCACAGATCCCTGAGGCTCTGCTAATTGTATTTTCTGATCTTTGTTCTCTCTCTCTTTTTTTTTTTTTGGCCGTGTCACACAGCATGCAGGCTCCTTGTTCCCCAACCAGGGATTGAACCCGTGCCCCCTGCAGTGGAAGTGTGGAGCCCTAACCACTGGACTGCCAGGGAATTTCCATTGATTTCCTTCTTTTTCTCACTCATTACAAGCATATTTTCCTTTACCTCATTGACTATAGTTATAACTCCTTTAAAATGCTTGTCTGATAATTTCAACATCTGGGTCATCTCTGTGTTGAACTTGACTGTCTTTTCTCTTGACAATGGGTGGGCCACATTTTCCTGGTTTTTTTGGTTTGTTTTCTTTTTTTGTGTGTAGGGTAATTTCAGATTGTATACCAGGCATTGTAATTGTTGAGCCTCTGAATTCTAGTATATTCCTCCAAAAAGTGTTGATTTTTTGTTTTAGTAAGCAATTAACTTGATAAGCCTCAGACTGCAAACACTGTCTCACCTATCGAGGACATTAGCTCAGTTATCAGTTCAAATGTTTTAACCCTAGCTGTAATAAGACTTGAGTCTGACCCAGGTATGCATGGTTCAAGGGCCCAGGGATCAGCCACAGAGACCTTGGCTGAGTTTATGCACGGACTAAGGGGCTTTCCTGTTCTGCTTCTCTCATTTCCAGGAGTCCCCTGGCATTTTCAGGTGTCGATAGTTATCCTGGGTTCTGACATCTGATTCTTCAGGCCAGAAGGAGGGCAGGTTTTCTATTAGAGTTTTAGCTGCCTTGTTGCCATGCTGCAACAGTAGTCTGTGCTCAGGGTCAAGCTGTAAAGATGGAAACTCACCCCATGCCCCAGGCCTTTCTTCACAGTTTCAGCTTCCATCCAAAATATGCTTCTTTATCTTCACTCTCCAGAATCTCTAGGTTTCTTTTGTTTTTTTTTCTCTTTCTTTCTTTTTTTTTGGCATTTTCCTCAGTTTATAGTTGCTATCTTTAGGGAGGTTGTTCTGTTAATGACTTATTTCCACCATACTGGAAATGGAAACTCTTTTCAATTTTTAAATAAAAAAGGACATTGGAGGACTTACCTCTAGTAAAAAAATAAATAATAATAATAATACATATACATTTAAAAATGACATGACATAGAAAAACACAAGAAAATAAACCTACCCATAATCTCATTTCTAAAATATATTACTGTTAACATTTTGGTATATTTCCTTCCAGGTTTTTTATGTGTGTATATATATTCAAATGTGCTTATATAAGCATAGAAATATGTACATTTCTTATAACGAAAAAGGAACATACTGTAAATATATTATAACCTGCTTCTCCCCCCAACCCAATTTAGTAATATATAATAAACACTGAAAAAGAGGTGTTCTGGGTTTAAGAATAAAGGGTTGGCGAGCTTACTGAAGACAGATTGAAAAATGAGAACTTTGATCTAAAAGGGCATGATGCTAAGAGGTGGTACCTTTGAGGGTGAGGTCCACAGAAGGATCTCAAGACTCTGTCCTTGCTGGCATAATAGAGGGAACAGTGTCTTTTCTCCGCCCTAAATACCTGGGGAGGAGCTGAGGATTTGGGATTGGGCCGTGGTTTCTTCTGCTGACTCCTGGCTATCAGAGACTCTGATAGGAGGAAGTCCCAGTTCTGGAGTTTGCGTTCGACTAGGCAGGCCACACAGATAGATCTGCAGGACACTGGGAGTCACTGTAGCTCCTGGGTGGCCCCTCCAGCTGCAGGTCCTGACCAGTCCTAACTGCACATGGAGGAGGAGTGGGGCTCTGAGTTAGTGGAGCAGAGCTAACGTTTGCTGCATTGATTTGAGTTTTCAGGTGTTATCAACTATAGCTGGGGCAAACTTCCTTGAGTCAAATTATCTGTTGAGAATCTACTCCTTGTTCTTTACAACCATTCCCCCTTTGTATAGGTTTGACCTGAGGTATTCACTACCCTCCACTACTTATCCATCTTTCCCACTATGTTTAATCTTTCATTAGATCATTAGAGCTCCACTCAGTTTGTTAGCCACTGACTTGAAACTCACTGTGCTCTAATCTGAGCTCATCATTTCCCTCCGGAGCTCACGCATCTTCTTGCCTTGCCTAGTTTTGTTCAGGACACCACCCCTAGGTCACCCAGTTGCAAAGAATCTTTGCTGAGTCCTCCCTCTCTCCCAGGCCTCCGTCTTCCAAGCAGTTGCTGCATCTTAATGACTTTCATTCCAGGAAGTGGAACCACCAAAGGCTTCTGAGTAGACGGTAGGGTGTGATGAGCTGGCTTTAGCATAGAGAATGAACTGTGTGTCAGGGGAAAGAGACAGATGCGAGGCAGAGAGGTCAGTTTGGAGAACAGCAATAGACCTTGCAAGGGATAACAACACAAAGTGCGAAATGGAGGACAGGATTTCAAGGGGCAACTCATAAATGGAATATGCAAAGATTTTTCAAAAGCAGAAGAAATCTTAGAAGTCGAAAAGATGGTTAATGTTGTTCAAGATATACTTTTTTAAAGTAAACTTTTAAAGGAAGCATAGTATACACATGAAAAATGCACCAATCATAAGTGTCAGCTTAATGAACTTTTACAATATGAACAAACCTCTGTAGCTATTACCCAGATGAAGAAACAGGGTATTACCAGCACCCTAGAAGCCCCCTTAAAGTCCCCTCCCAGTCATTTAGTCCCCTCCAAGGTTAGTCATTAACCTGACAACTAATGCCATAGATTAATTTTATGTCTTTTAACTTCATGTGAATGGAATTCTATGGGGTATATTATTTTGTCTGACTTCTTTCACACAACGTTATTTTTGTGAGATTTATCCATGAGTTTTTTTTTAAATAGAAATAGTTCTTTGCTTCTCAGTGCTGTGTAGTATTCATTCTATTGCTTATAGATATTTATGTTGTTTCTACTTGGAAACTATTACAAATAGTGCTATATGAAAATTCTTGTATATGTCTTTCTGGTAAACGTCTCTATACTTTTATGTTGGGAATATATTTAGGAGTGAATTTTGCTTGTTTCATAGGACATATATCTATCTATATTTATGATACTGCCAAATACTTATCCAATGTGTTTGTACCAATTTACACTGCCTAGCAACATAAGAAGATTCCAGTTGTTCCAACACTTGGCATTATCTACCTTTTTACTTTTTTTTGGAAAAAAATGTTAAAAAAAATTGAAACCAATATTATCTAATTATCTTTATGCTTTAAAATATTTATTTATTATTGAAGTATAGTTGATTTACAATGTGTGAGTTTCAGGTGTACAGCACAGTGATTCAGTTATATATAGATATATAAATATATATATGTATTCTTAAAATTTTTATCATAGTATAGTTAATTTACAGTGTTGTGTCCATTTCACGTGTATAGCAACATGAATCAGGTATACATATAGCCACTCTTTTTTATTTTTTTATTATTATTTTTCAGCCATACCATGTGGCCTGTGGGATTTCAGTTCCCCAACCAGGGACTGAACCCAGGCCACGGCAGTGAAAGCCTGGAATCCTAACCATTAGGCCACCAGGGAACTCCCTATCCACTCTTTTTTAGATTCTTTTACCATTTGGTCATTACAGAGTATTGAGTAGAGTTCCCTGTGCTATATAGTAGGTCCTTATTAGGTATCTATTTTATATGTAGTAGTGTGTATATGTCGATCCCAATCTCCCAATTTATCCCTCTCCCTCCCCCATATATTTTTCAGATTCTTTTCCTTTACAGGTTATTACAAAATATTGAGTATAGCTCCCTGTGCTATACAGTAGGTCATTGTTGATTATCTTATCTGCCTTTTTATTTTTTTCCATAATTTCTTTAATTAATTTTTATTGGAGTATGGTTGCTTTACAATGTTGTGTTAGCCTCCACTGCCCAACAAAATGAATCAGCCATACACATACAGAGATCCCCTCCCTTTAGGACTTCCCTCCCATTTAGGTTACCACAGTGCACTAGGTGAGTTCCCTTCTGCCTTTTAAAATTTTAGCCTTTCTGGTAGTTATGGCGACTGTGTCTTTTGCTGTCCTTCTGTTAGAGACAACCAAACAGCATCACATGCATTCATTTACTCTGAATTAAAGATGAGTCAAGTTAAAGTGGGAGCCTGCCCTCAAGCAGCTCTAAATCCAGTGGGAGACTCACTGACATGTAAACAGATAATTACAACATATAATATGTGCTATTGTAAGTATTAGAGGGAAGATAATGTGCTTTGTTAGTCTAGAGGAAGGAGTAGTTGGCTCTATTCACAGTTTGGGGCACAGACTGGAGGGGCCTAGAGGAAGGAAGGAGACCCAGTAGGTGACTATTAAAATAGAACACCTGGGAGGTGAATAAAAAACAAAGCCACTGGAATTGTTAAGCAGGTAGAATTGACATGGCATGACTAAATGACTACTAGGATATGGAGAGAGGGAATGGAATTAGCAGACAGTGATATTAAGGAAGTAGGATGGATAAGGAGGCATCCCATGTAATGTGGAAAATCAGAAAAGTTACCAGGTTTTGGATCCAGGTGTCTGAGTGGATGCTGTTTTTATCAATTAAGAGAAGGAAACCAGGTAAAGAAACAGCTTGAGAGTGGGAGGTGGGAAAGATGTCTTCAATTTGGACATGCTGAGTTTGAAAGCCCTGTGAGCTGTCTAGGTGGAGCTATCATCAGTAGGCATTTGGAAATAGGGGCCTGGAGCTCATAAGAAAATGAGGGGAGAGAGCAGAGGATATTATATGGGGGATACTTGGTGTTTTGGAAGTATCTGAACAATGGGAGTGCATGAGATCAATAGGGAGATTGTGAGCAAGCTTAGGACAGAACCCTGTGGAATCCCACATTTAAAGGGAAAATGGAAGAAGACAACCTCCTCCAAATTGAGGTCTATGCATACCTATAGGTTAGGGGCAGGAAGCAAGCAGAGAGGGAAAGGTTGAAGACGTAGGAAGTACACATGTTGAGCCAGGTAGCAAGGACACAGAAGTGGGGAGGGATTGACATCAAGATACTGGAGATAAGGAGGGACACCCCTTGCTGACACTGGGGGGAAATGAAGAAAGGATAGGTTTGGAAACACCTACGTATAGATAAGTTTGAAGACAGGGGAAGGAATACAAAGTTCATAGTTGATGGCATGTATCTCGGTGAGGACATCTGCAAGACATCCTGCTAAGAGTGAGGGCGGCAGAGCTGGGGCTGGGGGAAGAGTGGTAAGGCATGGATTAGTCGTTGTGGTGAATGGGAGGCGCCGATGACTCCCAGCAACAATAAGATTGCAAAGTAGCCTTGAAGGCTTTACAAGGTCGGCTACCAAGTAAGTCAAGATTCCCTAATGCAGGGAGAGCCTTCGTAAGAACAAACAAGCAACTCCCCTGGGGCCAGTGCCCTAGGAATCGACTTCCTGATGAGCTTCAGGGCCTTGCCATTTTGCTGAAGGCGTGTCAGGGAAAGTGGCTTTAGGTGAAGAGTAAGGTGGACTGGGGGAATTCTCAATGTGTTATTGAGTGATGGGAAGAGGAAATGAGGCCATGTCAGGTGTGATGTATTTCGGCTAGGTTTCTCATCTCTCCCCGTTCTGGTCACTTCTTTCTTTTACCTGTGGCTGGATTCCCTTCCCTTGCTTTAGGTCTTGGGACCCAGCTGCATCCCTGTGTGCCCAGGCTGGTGGCAACAGTGATGTAGTAGAACTCCCAATTTTCTTAGCTGACACCTGGGGAATTTTTGGCAGTCAGGTCAGAATGAATTCAGTCAGCCTTTGTCTCCACCTTCTATTTGCTTTTTGTGCTGGCTGGAGTTCTCACCCAGCCATCAGTACATCCTGTTCTTGGATTTTAAACCGGCTAGTGCAAAAGTGAAGGCAACTTACAGACCATAGGTTACACTTGAGAAACACAGGCCTAGAAGCATCATCTTTCCAACTAGATGGGGGAAAAAAAGGGAGCTCTTGATCCAATGGGACTGCCAATGGAGATCCCATTACAGTGTTAGCAAGGTGTTGGATGTTAACCAAAAACTGTCCATCAACTTGCAACTCCAGCACAGGCTCAGATGGGACTAAATTTCATCCAGGGAGAGCTATCTGGATGGCTCTTATTCAGGATGCAGGTGTGTTGGGTGATTTAAGTAGTAAACATTTGCGAAACATTCTGTGCTCTTTCAATGAAAGGTGGTTTGAGAAGAATCTACTACTGTTGACATCATCTTCTTCTTGAGGCACTCCAGAAGGCAAAGTGCCTCTTTTCATACTGGTTTCAGGACAGAAAGGTGTTGGACTGGACCAAGTTAATCTATTTCTGCAAAATGCCCAAGGAGCTACCGTGACTTGGAAAGTGAGTGACAAAAGGGACCCTCTGAAGATTCAAAGACCTCTCAGCACCAATTATACCAAGAAATGCTAAGCAAATTAGCACTTTGGCTAATTAAAAAAATAAATACTCGAAGTAGTCAGTGAAAATGGCCCATCACCTTGATAAATAGACAATCTGTTTGAGTAGCATTTCCAGTGTTAATTGAGGTCTATGTGACTCAGTGCCCTGGTGGCCAAAAATCAGTTCTGAAAAAAAAAAGGAGGTACTCAGAGGCCAGACCACAGGGCCCATGGCTTCTCACATCTGCACGCAGCCCCCCAGGCCAGCCCTTTGGAACGCCAGATGTTTACGGTCCACTTCCTGACCTCTCTTCCAAATGGCAGTTCTTGGAGTCCCACAGAAGGGCTTTGCAGGCTGTTTGTTATTTGTGTGGAGTGCTGTGGATTTGATTTTTGCCTGAAATGACTTCCTGACACACTTGTTTCCCAAAATGACAATATTTCACTAGGAAATGGTTTGAAAACGGGCCAAGATGTGGACATGGTCTCCAGTGTTCTCCACAGGCCCGAGACCTCAACAGTGGCCTAGGCAAGGGGGAGAGAGATTTCTGTGAACCAAGGAAGATCTTAAGTTTAAGACAGGGTACTTTTTAAATAAATTTTATTTATTTATTATTTTTGGCTGTGTTGGGTCTTCGTTGTTGTGCACAGGCTTTCTCTAGTTGTGGTGAGCGGGGGCTACTCTTCGTTGCAGTGCGTGGGCTTCTCGTTTTCAAGCACAGGCTCTAGAGTGCGTGGGCTTCAGTACATGTGGCACGTGGGCTCAGTAGTTGTGCTATGTGGGCTCAGTAGTTGTGGCACGCGAGCTCTAAAGTGCAGTCTCAGTAGTCGTGGCACACGGGTTTAGTTGCTCCGTGGCATGTGGGATCTTCCCGGTCCAGGGCTCGAATCCGTGTCTCCTGCATTGGCAGGCGGATTCTTAACCACTGCGCCACCAGGGAAGCCCAAGACAGGGTATTTTTTTAAGAGTCCTTAGGGAGATGTGAGCCTGGGAGAGCTCTGCCTTCCCCAGTGTGGAAACCATGCCAAGGGTAACGAGAGGAGTAAACGAAAATGTTGAGCCTGGCAGCACGAAAGATTGAGTAAACCCATAATTCAGTCATTTGCAAAGTGGCTGGAGAAATCACCTTCTTGTTGGCAGAGCAGTCCCGTGTAGGCGATGACATGTCAGTGATAAAGTGCCTGTCACTCCCACTTGCGTCAGGCCTTTGGTTCTGGATGCAGCAAGGAAGAAGGGACTGCTTAACTTAAGGGGACGAACAGACCAAATCATTGATTGAAAAGCCTGGTCCAGTGTGTTCAGCTCTCTGAGCAGCCAGCTCTGACTGTCGTTGCGATGCTGGCCTTGCTGTGGACAAAGTAGTGGCTTCCATATGAGTCACATCCCTTCCCATAAGCCCGCCTCTTTGGGGAAAACCCATTAGCATGGAACTTAACAGATTCAAGTCAAAACAGGCCAGAAACTACTGGCCACTTATTCTGTACCCAATACGGTGCCAGGCACTAGGGGAAAAGTAGTACATTTATTTGTTGTGGGGAGAAGAGGGACACACAACACAGAAAGTGTTATGACAGGCATAGACTCAAGCAGTGGATTTTACGGTGGGAGAGGGCTCACATCTTTGTGGAGTCATCAGTGAAGGTTTGGGAAGGTGATGAAGAGGGCAATAGGTGGTCCGGGTGGAGGGCTACAGTATGAGCAAAGATGCTGAGGCAGGAATTAGCACGGCCAGTGCGGGGTCGATGAGCATGAAGTGAGGGAGGGTAACGGTTGGAGAAAAGTTGGAGATAGAGTTGGGCTCAGGGAGGGGTCAATGCCATGACGAGGACTTTGGAATGTGATCCCCTCGCAGTACAGAGGCCCCTAGGGAGAGGGGGGCTTTCTAAAGAGAGAAGCGTTTGTGGCAGATGCCTGTGGCTCTGTGTGCATGAGCTGGAGTTGTGGGGAGGGGGTGTGGCTGCAATGCAGCCATGCAGTGGTTAAGGCTTAGCCTAGGCTGGGGGCTGGGAAAGAGACAGCACAGCTATGGCACAGGCTGGGGCTCTGGAGCCACACACCTGGGTTCCAATCCCCCCATTCACCACTTAACAAGCTGTGTAGCCTTGAGCAGGAAACCTCACCTCTCTCTGAGCCTCAGTTCCCTTCTCTGTAAACTGGGACGAACCCTCTTGCTTGCCTCATGGGGAAGTGGCATAGATGAAAGGAAATGTCTTTCTAGCACAAGGGCCATTAAGCAGTGGCTTCTCATGCTCGTACTCATCGCAAGAGGCTTTTTGAAAAAGAACCAGCAGGATTTGGTACCAGGTAGGATGAGACTTGGGGGAGATGGGCGTGGAGGGACAGTGGCCAAGATGCCTGAGCCTGGGGAATAAGCTGGTCCTGAGTGAGGGCATCTGTTTCATATGTATATTCATCTTCGCCTGCAGGCAGGCTCTGAGAGGGCCTTGTTTAGAGACACATTGTAACAAAGCAGGAGAAGGTATATTTTAAAGTGACAGGTCTAAAAATACTGTCTCCTTGTCCTTTCACAGCTGCAGATTCCCAGTCCTGATCCTCACTGGGAGAAATAATAAAATGCACATGTTTATAATAAAAATCATATTTCCCTCTTCCTGTGATGTCTCCCAGTTGTAGGTTCCCATCCGTTTGCTGTTTTACCTATCATTTAACAAATGTATTTTAAGAAAAGTAATGTTTTCCACTGACATGTCCTATAAACGTCACATCCTCAGCTTTGGTTCTCATTGAGGAACAGAGGTGCATGTTTTGAATATTTCCAAAAATGCTTTTCACTCCATTCCCAGGCAAGGATTTTTCAATCTTTGGTTAGAGACCAAATATACAGAGAATGCGCTATACAGTGATGTGGATCCCTGGGGCTGGATTGTCAGAGGACAAGATGAGAGTTTGGGTTCTGGGAAAATTAGCTACCACTGGCAGTTGAAATCCAGGCCTCCGTTCTTCTGTGGGTCGTCCCTGAGGTGTCTTTAGTGCGAGGCATTCTGGGAAGTCAGAACTGGGGCCTTACAATGAGTGGAGTGAGTTGGACGCTGGGAAGTTTCTCCTGAAGAACTGTGGAAGGCAAGGCCGAGACGGGACAGTGGGCCAGCTCAGCGTGCAACGTGCAAAGGGCAAGAAAACACCCCTTCCCTTGGTCTGAGGGAGGAGGCTCGATCTGAGGGCAGGTAGATGGTAGCTGGCTTTGTCTGGGGGATCTATCCATGTGTTGTCCTATGGATGGAAGAAAGTGTGTATAATGCACATGGTAGGACGTCGAGCAAGCAGGAGATGGGAGCTGTTGTCAACACCTCTGCCGACTGTGTTGCAAGTCCAGGCAGGACTTAGGTTAGGGACTGGGAAGAGGGAGACCATGTGGAAAAGTTGGGGTACACGAGGCAGAAGACTGACAGAAGGAAACTGAGGGAGCCAAGCCAGGGACAACCGACAGGATGGGGGAGAAAAGTGTAGAAAGAGTTGCGATTAGGCAGGCAGGGAGCAAGTTCCCCTGGTATACTTGGTCATTTCACTGCTTCATTCTTTCATTTATCTAACAAATATTTATTGAGCATCTACTATGTCCTAAGCCCTGACCTAGGTGCTGGTGATTCAGCAGCAAACAGAATAAGAGAGGGACCCTTCTCCAATAGAATTTACAGGCTCACGGTAATAGATGACAAAGGAGATCTGGGGCTGGGCCCGGAGGGTTGGAGACCAGAGCTGGTCTATCCAAACTGCCGAACCCGCTGCAGGGGAGCCCAGAAGTCGTTCAGCTCACTCCTTCCCAGTGGTGATTTGCCCTGAATAGCGGGGCCAATCCCACCCCAAACTCCTTGACACGGCTGGCTCTGCATGAAGGCACAGGAGACACCTGACACTGAGGACTATTTCTGGAGGAAAAACTCAGGTTCCCTGCTCCTATTTCCTGTTTACTGTGGCCAGAAATGCCTTCTGCAGAGTAGGAAGCCTAACTTTTCCCATCTCAAAGTCCACATACGCTAGGGGAAGTAAAAGCTAAACTAAATGATGAATGATAATCACTAGGGGGGAAAAATCAAGCAGAGGAAAGAGAAGGGGAGTGTTGGGGGGGAAGGGCCCTAAATTTACAGAGGGGAGTCAGGGAGTAATTTCAACGAGGTACCATTTTAGTGGAGAACTGAAGGAGGAGAGGGGGCTAGCCATGTAGATCTGGGCTGGGGGAGAGAATTCCAGAAAGAGGGAACAATCTGAGCGAAGCCTCCCAAGTAAGACTGTGCCTGGCATTTTCGAGGAACGGTCGGCAAGTTGTCATGGCTGGAGTGGAATGTGTGTCGGGGGGAGCAGTACACGATGGCACGACGGGAGGCCAGATCACGTGGGGCCTGGTGGGCCATGGTTAGGACTTTGGTTTTGACTCAGAATGAGATGGAGAGCCATGGCAGGGTGCTGAGCAGGAGTGACATGGTCTGACCTGGAATTGAAATATATCAGTCTGGCTGCTGTGTTTTATTTTTCCTTTTTTTAAAAAAAAAATATATAGTTGTTTGTTTATTTATTTATTTGTTGGCTGCGTCAGTCTTAGTTGTGGCGTGTGGGGTCTTAGAGGCAGTGTGCAGGCTTCTCTCTAGTTGTGGCGCGTGGGCTTGGTTGCCCATGGCATGTGGGATCTTAGTTCCCTGACCAGGGATGGAACCGGCATCCCCTGCATTGCAAGATGGATTCTTAACCACTGGACCACCAAGGAAGTCCCTAAAGTATAGTTGATTAACAATATTGTGTTAGTTTCAGGTGTACAGTAAAGTGATTCAGTCATATATATATATATATATATATATATATATATATACTTTTTCAGATTCTTTTCCATTATAGGTTATTACAAGATATTGAGTATAGTTCCCTGTGCTATACAGTAAATCCTTGTTGTTTATCTATTTTATACATAGTAGTGTGTATCTGTTAGTCCCATACCCCTAATTTATCCATCCCCCCTTCCTCTTTGGTAACCATAAATTTGTTTTCTATGTCTGTGAGTCTTTGTTTTGTAAATAAGTTCATTTGTATCACTTTTTTTAACTCCACGTATAAGTGATATCATTTGGTATGTCTTTCTCTGACTTTACTAAGTATGATAATCTCTAGGTCCATCCATGTTGCTGCAAATGGCAATTTTTCAATCTTTTTTATGGCTGAGTAATATTCCATTGAATGTATATATCTATATATCTATATCTACATCTATCTATCTATCATGTATCTATCCACCACATCATCTTAAGCCAATCGTCTGTTGATGGACACTTGGGTTGCTTCCATGTCTTGACTATTGTAAATAGTCCTGCAATGAACATAGGGGTGCAGGTATCTTTTTGAATTAGAGTTTTCGTCTTTTCTGGATATATGCCCAGGAGTGGGATTGCTGGGTCATATGGTAGTTCTATTTGTAGTTTTTTAAGGAACCTCCATACTGTTCTCCATAGTGGCTGTATCAATTTACATTCCCACCAACAGTGTATGACAGTTCCCTTTTCTCTGCACCGTCTCCAGCATTTATTCTTTTTAGACCTTTTGATGATTGGCTGCTGTGTTTAGACGAGAGTGTGGGAGAAATAGGTAGAAGCATGGAAGGGGCTACTGACATATTCCTGGCTAGAGATGATGGCAGCTCAGGCCAGGAAGATAGAGGTGGAGGAGATGAGAAGTGGTCAGATTCCGGATAGAGTTTGAAGGTGGAGCCGATAGCATTTGCTGATGGATTGGATTTGGGGTTTAAGGGAAAAGGAGGAATCAAAAATGATGCCCAGGGGCCTCCCTGGTGGCGCAGTGGTTGAGAGTCCACCTGCCGATGCAGGGGATACGGGTTTGTGCCCCGGTCCGGGAGGATCCCATATGCCGCGGAGCGGCTGGGCCCGTGAGCCATGGCCGCTGAGCCTGCGCATCCGGAGCCTGTGCTCCACAACGGGAGAGGCCACAACAGTGAGAGGCCCGCATACCGCAAAAAAAAAAAAAAAAAAAAAAAAAAAGTGATGCCCAGGTCTTTGGTCTATGCAACTGGAGGCATAGAGCTGCATTAAGAGAGATCGAGAAGGTTGTGGGTGGGTTTGGGGAAGGAGGTAGACAAAGATCAATAGCTGAGGTCTTGGCATGTTAAATTTGAGGAACTTCTCCGACATCTAAGTGAAAAAGTAGAGTAGACAGTTGGATATATGCACTTGAAATTTATGGGAGAGGCCTGAGTTGACCTTTGATTGGCCAAGGGTAGCGGCCCAGGCAGCTTGGGCCTCTCCTTTACTCTGTTCTCGGGGCTGGAGTTGGACCCAGGTACAGGATCCATCTTTAGTGGATGAAGCTGAGATTCCCCCTCCCTTTGCTGTCCCCTTGGCCTGTCTTGGTCTGTATGTCTTCCTCAGCTCCTAGGCTCCCTGTGCTACTTTGGCCGCTCAGAGTTCCCCACCTCTAGGCCCCTCTCACTGTCCTTTTCCTTTAGGAAGCCCTGAGAGAGAAGGAGCAGACTAGACTCCAAAGCTGGGTGGAGGGTGGTTGGTTGCAGTCAGCGTGGAGTTCCCTCAGGGTCACTGGATATTGGCATCAATTTCAAAAACAACTTGTAGGGATAAAGTGCTAGGAATACTGCAATTAGTATGTTCTTTGAACCTATACGTACAATTACCATCTTTGAGGTCACATTTCTCATGTTTGCAGAAGGGATTTTTTTCCCCTGTGATTGCTGTAGCAACATGTAGAAGTCAAGTACAATAGTGTGTAAATACTGGAGTCTTTCTTGGACATTTGCCTGAGTCTTCCTTTCTGATTCTCCATTTTTTATCTTGGTGCCGTCAGGTCCCTGGAGGGTACTACCTATTCTCATCTCTTCCTGATGCAGAGGGTCACTTGGGTTTTCCACACCCAGAAACCTCCAGATGACTTACCTCTATAATTGCTCAGTGCCCAATTTGGTACCTGTGTGTTAGAGAATGAGCTGCCTTTTCCCAGGTGTGTGGCAATATCACAGATGCTCTTGCCCTGTGGCTAAGCAGCCAATCACAGAGAAAATCAAGTTTGGGTGCCCTGGCACACATGAAGACGCTCTAGTTACTAACGAGACTGAATCCCCTTCTTTCCTTGATAACTAACACTATTCCTTAACCCTGCTCTTATGGACTGCACATTGTGTATATGGATACACTTGCAGGAAGCATGGAATTATTTATTTTCTCATCAAGTTCTTCTGACATAACTGCATAGAAACCTTATGGAGTTTTGGAGGTCTGTTTATGAGTCACAGAAATTAACTTTCTTTTCATAAGAGTTCTTTATAAAAAGAAAAAATAGAGCCAAATGCCTGTTCTTTGAACTTAAGTTGCCTTTCTGTGACTTGCTGAAACCTGAATCTGGATGTCTGTTAGTCTTAGCCTTGCTTTAGCTTTGAGTTTCAATTATGCAGCTTCTGCACCCAAGCGAAGGCCTGAAGCAAATGTCCCAAACTGGATCGCACCCATTTCTGAACTCAATCATTTTTTTCCCTGTTTCCATTGCCTAGGTAGCCCCCAAAGGGACTATGGGGAATCCAAAGAACACTATAAAAAAGTGGCCATCCAGGGTTTCATAAAAACCTTTGGAGACCCTAGGTATGGAGGAGATTACGATGTTTCCTGATATTATATGTAAATCAACCAAAAACAATATTAAACTGAAATAAGTGTCAGGAAGCCCAACAAAGTTCTGTTTTTCCCATAATGATTATATAATTCCATTTCTGAAATACCAAATCCCAAATGCTTTCAACTACATTTTTGGTGTGCCTAGCTTCATAGGAGTCCCAAGCATGGGTTGAATTTGTCTATTGGATAAACCATTGCTGTTGCCAGAGAATATTTTGTGACCATGTTTAGCTCCAAAAGTAACTGGGGGTAAAATGTATTCTTGGGATGTTCATCATCACTTTATAATTTTAGGCTTCCTGGAACAACCTTTAAGAGAACTATTTTCTGTTTAAAAGGACTGAGCTTACAGCTTGGGCTCATTGCCATTAAGAGTAAGAAGATACCTTCTATCAAAGCTAGGACCATAGACAACTGCTCATCATTAAATGGGTTGGGAGAGATCAGACTTTCAGTTGAATTGGAGCTAGGTTTCTAGAGCAGGTGGGTGGACTAAAGATGCCCAGGGCATTATGTGCACATAAGGCAGTGGGGCAAAGCCCAGAGCACCGGGGTCAGGGTCCACACAAGTCTGGTGCTGAGGGTACGCAGTGAGACAGAGCAGGGGGGCATATGGGAACCCTTCCCGAAACTGAAAAGGAGAAGGAAATGGAAAGTAGTTCCACAGGGACCACAAGGTAAGACGAGAGAAGGTCAGGAACCCAGGCAACCATTCAGCTCAGCAAACACAAAACTCAAATTAGGAGACCTAGGATTTCCGTGGTGGTCCAGTGGTTAGGACTCCATGCTTTCACTGCCAAGGGCCTGGATTCAATCCCTGGTTGGGGAACTAAGATCCTTCAAGCCGTGTGGTGTGGCCAAGAAGAAGATGACCTAGAGAATGTAGACCAAATATCAGTTTTGTGCAAAAGTGCTTTATATTCACTGGTACTGCAGGAACCAGTCCCAGGATGTGGACAGCCCCAAAGAGGTGGGTGTGAGTAGCTAAGTGGTGGAGTCTGACCGATAGTGAAGCTGAGGGGTCTGGGAGAAGAGTGGACACAGACTCTGATTCACTTAGTCTCTTGAGCCCAATGGAAAGGTGCATGTTTCATCTGAGATAGAGATGAAAATGAATACAGGAACTCTTGTTTGTCCAGCTCACCGTAGACCATGGGATAATGCAGGACCTGAGTGGTAACTGGGCGCCAACCTTGTTCACAAAACACTCACTGGCAACAGTGCTGTCTCATCCAGTGCATAGACCCAATGCAGGGTTCGGGCATATGGCTGAGTCCCACCCAGTCTCAGATCTGGACCTCTAACCCCCATGGTCCTGAGTGGTTCGGATTCCTCTTCGGTAGTCATGGAATTTAGTGTCCTCTGCAGCTCTGCTGACTCACTGTATTTCCTGCCAATGCTTTCTGTGCAGCTCCTGAGATCAGGTAGGACACCCCCCAGATGATTACTGGTAGCTCTCGGCCAGTTTTTGTTTGTTTGTTTTTTTGCAGTACGCAGGCCTCTCACCGCTGTGGCCTCTCCCGTTGCGGAGCACAGGCTCTGGACGCGCAGGCTCAGCGGCCATGGCTTACAGGCCCAGCCGCTGCACAGCATGTGGGATCTTCCCAGACCGGGGCACAAACCCGTGTCCCCTGCATCGGCAGGCGGACTCTCAACCACTGCACCACCAGGGAAGCCCTCTCGGCCAGTTTTTACTCGTCTGGCCTCACAAGTCGTGTTTGCACTTAATGCTAGCTTTAACTTTTAAGTTTTTCAGTGCCCCTCTGTCAAAAGGACTGAGGGCAAGGTCCCCAGAGACTGGAATGGGTGAACTTGAGAGACCCCATTGCTGTATTTGGTGTACTTAAAGTATTTCCTCCAGACTGATGGTTAGCAGGGTTGCCAGACAAGCCATGAGGCTTCTGTTCTCTCCTTCTGCTGATGGAATTCTTGTTTTCCTGATGAATATGCCTCATAGGCACTTTCAGAAATTCTTAATCCAATTAACCCAGGGACATGCTTCTTAGCCCCCCAAATCCTCTTTACTATTATATTCGCTACATATGGGTTAAAGATAATACTTCTTTTTACTTTTTTTTATTGTGATAAAAAAACATAGACTGTTGCCACTTTAGCCATTTTAAGTGTACAATTCAGTAGCATTAAATTCACAATGTTGTACAACTATCACCACTATCATTTCCAAAATATTTCATCACCCCAAACAGAAACTCTGTACCCATTAAGCAATAATCCCCATCCCTGGCTCCTTCCAGTCCCTGGTAACCTCTAATCTAATCTGTCTCTATGAATTGATCTATTCTAGATATTTCATATAAGTGGAATCATAAGTTTTTGTGACTGGCTTATATAATTTATAATGTTTTCAAAGTTCATCCAAAGTTGCAGCAGATATTAGAACTTCATTTCTTTTTAAGGCTGAACAATGTTCCATTGTATGGATTTTGTTTATTTATTCACCTATTGATGGACACTTGGGTTGTTTCTACCTTTGGGCTATTGTGAATAATGCTGCTATGAATGTGGGTGTACAAATACCTGTTTGAGTCCCTGTTTTCAATTCTCTGGGGGTATATACCTGGCAGTAGAATTGTTGGATCATATGGTAATACTATGTTTAACATTACAGGAACCACCAAACTATTTTCCACAGACGCTGCATAATTTTACATTCCCAGCAGCAATGTGTGAGGGTTCCAATTTCTCTACATCTGTGTCAACACTTATTATTTTCCATTTTAAAAATGTAGCCATCCTACTGGGTATGATGTAGTATCTTCTGTGGTTTTGAATTGCATTTCTCTGATGACTTTTTTTAATAAATTTATTTACTTATTTATTTACTTATTGGCTGCGTTGGGCCTTCACCGCTGTGTGCAGGCCCCCTCCAGCTGCAGCGAGCAGGGGCCACTCCTCGCTGTGGTGCATGGACTTCCCACTGCAGTGGCCTCTCCCTTTGTAGAGCAGTGGCTCAAGGCGTATGGGCTTTAGCAGTTGTGGCTTGTGGGCTCTAGAGCGCAGGCTCAGTAGTTGTGGTGCACGGGCTTAGTTGCTCTGCCGCACGTGGAATCTTCCCGGACTAGGGCTCGAACCTGTGTCCCCTGCATTGGCAGGTGGATTCTTAACCACAGCACCACCAGGGAAGTCCCCTCCCTGATGACTATTGATGAGCATCTTTTCATGTACTCATAAGCCATTTGTATATCTTCTTTGGAGAAATAAGTATTCCAGTCTCTTGCCCATTTTAATTGGGATGTTTGTCTTTTTGTTGTTGAGTTATAGGAGTTTCTTATATTCTTCTGGATATCAAACTCTTACCAAATATATGATTTACAAATATTTTCTCCCATCTGTGGGTTATTTTTTCACTCTCTTGATAGTGTCTGTTGATGCAAAAAAAATTTTAATTTTGATGCAGTTAAATTTATATTTTCTCTTGTTGCCTGTGATTTTGGTGACATTTTTAAGAATCCATTGCTAGATCCAAGGTTATGCAGATTTTCTCTCTATTTTCTTCTAAGAGTTTTGTAGTTTAGCTCTTAAATTGTCATATTTGATCTGTTTAATTTTTTGTATATGATGTAAGGTAAGGGTCCAACTTCATTCTTTTGCATGTAGATACCCAGTTTTCCCAGCACCATTTGTTGAATACACTATTCTTTCTCCATTGAATGGTCTTGGCACCTTCATCAAAAATCCATTGACTATAGATGTGAGGGTTTATTTCTGGGCAAAGATGATGCTGCTATAGGACAATCAGTAGCAAAAGAGCTAAACTAGAGTATAGTTTGGTAGTTTTTTTTTTTTCTATTAACAAGGACTTACTTGTTTGGGTTGCTTATCCTTTCCTTTATTCACCTCTAAAGAGAAATGCTTTAGCTCATACTCTTAACCTACTTACTTTTGGATTATAATTCTCTACCTGGTTCGTAGTTTCTTCCTTCAGCTTCATTTGGTTTGGAAGCCCTCTGAACCCTGCCTGTCTCTTTCTGCATTGTTGATTTTATTCTCTCGTATGAGATCCATTGGGACAACTACTCCTGACTAATCGGAAGACTTATTTTGGCCCCCACAATTTACCATCTCTCCCCCACTTCTTAGAATCATCAAATCTTAATGTACCAGAGTTGGAAAATACCTTAGTGGCACCTATCCAGAGTTTTTCAAACTGTTCCACAATGACATCGTGATGCCTCAGGGGCTACAATGGGAGGGGCGTAGCAGGAAGGTAGTTGGGCTCCCACCCCGGTGCAACCAAAGCTGCCCAACTTTTATCCATTTTATATTGGGGCTCAGTGTATCGTCTTGCTTGGAGAAAGGATTGATTGCTAGTATCATTTAGGTACAAGCAAGAGAGACTGTGGATAACAAAAGGAATGGGGGATCCAGTTTTTTAGAAGGAAATGGGAGTAGTTGAAGTAAAAGAACAGGAACAGGGCAGCTCTGGTGCCCTCAGTTGTGGGAACTCAGGAACAGTTTCATCACGCTGCTTTCACTGGGATGAATCAGCTTCCACTGGTCTTCTCCCTTTGGTTACTTTACTTTGCTCGACATCTATAGTCTCTGGAGAGACTGGCTTAGCTTGGTTCATCTGTTTGCTCCTTAGCCGGAGGAAGGCAAGAAATCTTCACTGACATTCCCAAGACAATGAAATGGGGGAGAAAGAGCTCTCCCAAAGAAAATCCAGATTTTCTTACCAGAGAAAGGGGTTCCTAGGAAACATGTTCACTACAATCAGGAAAAATTTTTTCAAAACTCACAATCTAGGGCTTCCCTGGTGGTGCAGTGGTTGAGAGTCCGCCTGCCGATGCAGGGGACACGGGTTCATGCCCCGGTCTGGGAAGATCCCACATGCTGTGGAGCGGCTGGGCCTGTGAGCCATGGCCGCTGAGCCTGCGTGTCCGGAGCCTGTGCTCCACAGCGGGAGAGGCCACAACAGTGAGAGGCCCGCGTACCACAAAAAACAAACAAACAAACAAAAACTCATGATCTAGACTAGGACTCATTGAACTACAGCCTGAGGGTCAAATCCTATAAGTAGCCTGCTTTTGTAAGGCCTTTTAATTTTTAAAGGATTTTTAAAAAAACCCAAAGAATGGGATAAATTATATGCAAACTATATGTCTGAGAAGGGATTTGTATCCAGGATATATAAAGAATACTTACAGTTCAACAGTAAAGACAAATAACCCAATTTAAAATGGGCAGAGGATGTGAATAGACATTTCTCCAAAGAAGGTATGCAGGTGGCCAATAAGCACATGAAAAGATGCTCTAGGGACTTCCCTGGTGGTACAGTGGTTTAGAATCCACCTGCCAATGCAGGGGACATGGATTTGAGCCCTGGTCTGGGAAGATCCCACATGCCGTGGAGCAACTAAGCCCGTGTACCACAACTACTGAGCCTGCGCTGTAGAGCCCATGAGCCAGAACTGCTGAGCCCACGTGCCACAACTACTGAAGCCTGCGTGCCTAGAGCCCGTGCTCTGCAGCAAGAGAAGCCACTGCAATGAGAAGCTTGCGCACCGCAACAAAGAGTAGCCCCTTTTTGCCGCAGCTAGAGAAAGCCCATGCACAGCAACGAAGAGCTAACGCAGCCATAAATAAATAAATAAACAAGTAAATAAAAGATGCTCTACATCATGGGTCATTAGAGAAATATACATCAAAACCACAGTGAGATTCTACTTCATACTCACTAGGATGACTATAATCAAAAAGACAATAACAAGTGCGGGTGAGGACCATGGAGAAATTAGAACTCTCATACATTGCTAATGGGATGGGAAAATGGTGCCATCAATTTGTAAAACAGTTTGGAAGTTCCTCAAAAGATTAAACATAACGTTACCATATGGCCTAGCAATTCCACTCCTAGGTATATACCCAAAAGAATAGAATACACAGGTCCATACAAAACTTGTACGGGAATGTTCATAGCAGCATTATTTATAATAACACACAGGTGGGAACAACCCAACTGTCAATTGATGATAGAATTACAAAGCATGGAATATCCATACAATAGAGTATTATTTGGTCAAAAAAAGGAATGAAGTAGTGATACATGCTCCTCATGCATGAACCTGGAAACACCATGCTAAGTGAAAGAAGCCATTTGCAGAACACATATTTTATGATTCCATCTGTATGAAATGAACAGAATAGGCCAACATATCGAGATTGAAAGTAGATTAATGGTTGCCTAGAGCTGGGGATGATGGGGAAAAGGGAATGACGGCTAATGGGTTCAGGTTTGTTTTATTTTGTGGTGATAAACATTTAAAAAAATTGATTATAGTGATGGTTGTACAACACTGCACAGAAAAAACACGAAATGATATACTTTTAGTGAATGAGTTGTGTGATATGCAAATTATATCTCAGTAAAGCTGTTTAAAAAATGAAAAGAAAGAAGAGTATGCTAGGGACCATTTGTGGTCTACAGTTCCTGTTACCTACTAGCTGGTCCTTCCCAGATAGTGTTTGCTAACTCCAGCTTTGCTCTGGCGCTCTCAGCTTACCTCTAAGGACGCTGGGACCCACCCAACTCCCACTCTGCCTCATGAGTCAGCCGCTTACGCTCTAACCCACCCCTTGTTAATGCACAGCAGCACCCCAAAGTGAGCAATCTGCTCCCTAGAGGATTTTGAGATGAAACCCCAAATCCCTATTGCTCAAGCTTTCCCAATCTGAAATAATAAACTCTTGGTGAGACTCCAGGGAAGTGAGAAACATTCTCTTCCCATCAGATGTTTCCAGGGCCACCTGCTAGCCCCGTGCTTCTTGGGATTTCAGACCCAATTTCCTTTCTGCGCTAAAGCCTATACTTCTGACACCCTGCAACATTTACAAATTGCTTCAGGAGAAGAAATCCTTAGGGCGCTAAGTTAAGACTTTGTATCCCTTATCATAAAACATTTAAAGTAAAATTTAAGCATGGATTTGGAACAGAGATTGAAGGGCATTTCATCTTGCTCCTTCAGGATTAAAGGTATGTATGAGCCTCTTGCCATGAAAATAGCCCTGCAGTAATGCTTTGCTTTGCTCTTGGGAATGTTGGTGAGAGGACTTTGTGCCTGCCCCTCCATTTCCAGTCTTTTGGGGGTTGTGCTCCCTCGAATGAAACTGTGATCTCTTTCTGGGGGCGGGAGTATATACAACATGTAATAACGTGTCGGCGACATTACTGTCTTAACCAGGCGTGCATCCTTCCTTCGTGGCACCCTTTCTCCACAGAGAGCCAGGGGCCTCGGAGGCAGAGCCGTGCCTGGGGGGACCAGCGTCTATGCAGTCTCTCCAGCTTTGCTTCTCGCAGACCTCCTGGCCTCTACTCTGGCTTGTGGTGGGCATCCAGATGTGTCCTCATTCCCAAGCCCACTTCTTTGTTCCCCTCTTTATAGCAGCCCCTGTGTACCCGACCTCACCTTGGACCCGAGGACTGGATTCTGGGTCTGTACCTGGGTCCCTGATTCCTGGTGGGGAGCTCCCACGGCTGTCCTCACCTCTTACTCCTGCTGGCACTAGGTTTCCGATAATGAAGTAAAATCGTGTGGTCCAAGTTCTCCAAAATAGGAAATTCGCTCTTGACACTTTTTCTAACGTTGGGGTTGATTCAATCTAATTGGTCATGGATCATGCTAGTCCCTCCCCTTCTTTCCCCTCCCCTCTTTTCCTCGTGAATTTTCTGTGGGAAAGTCAGTCACGCCCTAGTTGGAGTAGTTTTGGTAGGTTTGGTTTTTTGTTTTGTTGTTTTCGAGGCAAGGGGAGATCATTGACTCAAATCCATTCCTACACAGCAATGGAGGCCAAGAGAATGTAGGTCCAGGTAGGGCTGAGTAAGACTGTACTCCTGGGACACCGCCTGGCACTCGTGTAACCTTGAAGACCAGGGCAAACTGTTGAAAGCACCCCCGAACCGCGGTAGAAAGACCCAGACTCGAAATTTTCATTTCACAACGTTCAGTCAAGTTTCCCAGCCTATTTCTGAGGCTGGGAAACACGGAGACAGTTGAGCTATTTGTTTGGAGATTTTTCAGTGAAGTTGATGAGCCACTCTCTTTCCAGGAGTGCTTGAAAATGCCAAGAAACTTCATGGATCATTTCACTGCTCTTGATTCCCTCCCGGGTCACTGTTGGCCTTCATCCCAGGCCTCCTGTGGTAGCCAACTCCCTCATTCCAGCAATCATTTCTTTGCAGGAGTTTGCTTCTAACCTTTCAGCGTGTGTCCCAAATATTTAGTGATGGACTCAATCCAGTAGAATGATTTCTTTCCTTTAACTCATTGAAATGACTTAGGAAAAAATGAAAGCTGTAAGCTGAATAAACATTGCTGTTGTCTCGGCCCAGTCCCTGTTGGCTGGAGCCTCCCTGATCGAGCAGTTCCTGGGGCCCCTTCCGTTCTGCCTCTCACCTTCCTAGCTGACCCAAGGGCACCTGGGATTGGAGGGTCCAGTCCCATGCACAGGGCTTCTTTGTAACATGCCAGCCAACGCTGCTCCTGGAGCAGTCAAGCCTGGGGTGTGCTGTGTGCTTCTCTTTGTTTCCTTCAGGTTTATTATAGGGCATGACACCTGCCATTGATGATCTGACCCTGTAGCTGGGCTTAGCTGTCTGAGGAGGGAAGGAGTTGTCTTCCCTCTGGAGGGGAGCAGGGCTGAGGGCTGGCTCAGGGCAGAGCTACATCAGCCTCCCTGGCTCTGTTTACTACTTGCTATTTTGAGACTTTCTTCGCATGGAAGTGTCGCATGCCTCCAATGCCAGAAAGAAGTGTGAGATGAGAACCACGTGAGGGAAACATTTTGGATGTGTTCACACGTTCTTCCAAGACTCTTTGGTGGTGTTTGCCCAGGCAAACTGAGGAGAAATGGAGGTCTGTGGAGATTAGATTACCCGACTCCTTCAAGGCCAGGGGGGAAAAAAGGAAAAAAGACGGGATAAAGAGAGAAAAAAACCCACTTGGTCCCATTTTTCTTCACAGTCCATGGGAACATGTGTATGTCACCTAAGTTGGGTCTCTGCTTTCATTCTCCTCAACAATCAACCTGCGTGTGTGGAAACAGCCCCAGTGAAGCCCTTTCTACTTAGTGGTTATTACAGTCGAGGCTCTGGGAAAGCTATGAGAAGAGGCCCTCTTTGCCTCTACGATCGTATTATGGTTTTGAAGAGAGCCATTTTCTTCCCAGAGCCCTGACTGCTCGTAAAAGGGGAAACACACAGCCAGGATTTGCAGGCAAAGAAACTCTTCCAACACTGGAGGCAGGACAGGGAGCCACGGGCAAGAAGCAAATCACGAGTGCCCACGCCCACCCCACGAAAATGAGAGCATATTAAGCACAGGAAGAAGCCATTTAGCCCAGTTTTCCCATCTTTGGAGGATTTACTTTAATCATATCTTTCAGCCCTCTCATCATCCCCAACACTTCTTGACCTCTCCTTGAACAGATCTAGATGTCTCTCTCTGGAGCCTGAGCCACTCTTACGTGGGCTCCATTGCCCTGCCTCTGATAAGCTATTCCATATGCCTGGGCCCTTTGTTCTCGCAGTGCTAGGTTTTACAACTTACTTCCCAGTGACTTGGAGTTTTCTTATTTTGGCAATGGGCTCTTCAGGGATTTGCACCTCCCACCATCATACACATGATTTTCCCCATTGCATCATGTCCGTTCCTAATTTTGCAAACATCGTATAAGGAGCTGCCAGAGGGATACAGGAAGGAACCTACACAGAATCTCGATTCCCCAGGCAAACCTCTCGGACCTCTCTCTTGTACAAACTACTCAGAAAGAAGAAACAAAAAACAAAACCAACCCAACCCAAGACTTTTGTCCTGATAAGTCAAAGAGCCCCAGAAATGCCCTGCCAGAGCTAAGAATGTTTAGGACCCACCTGTAGTCTGTTCACCCAGTAGATAGGCCAGGCCTGCCTTTCAGAACTAAAGATAGCAGGAAAGCACTGTGGTTCAGAAAGTGAGCTGTGGAAGCTTCAAGGGGTCAAAGTTAGAAGGGAGTTTGGGTGGCTGCCCTCACCCCCCCCATCAGAACAGGGAGCTGCGGGGTTAGTCTCTCCAGCACTATTCGTTTGATGTTAGTGCCTCAAATAACTTCACTCTTGCTTTTTGAAACAACCAGTGCTAAAAATATAGAGAGCCTAATAGTTGCATTCACATCTATGCCTGCCTAACATATCTCGGAAACAGTATGAAATAAAGCAGCAGTTTTACTGCTTTATATTAGAATCACCTGGGGAGCCTTTAAACCCACCTCCAGGAACTGCTTTAATTGGCCTGGGGTGGGGCCTGGGTGTCGGGAGGCTTGAGAGCTCCCCAGCTGATTCTAATGTGCAGCCGAGGTTAAGAGCCGCTGGCATAATAAAAGGACACGGCCTTTGGGATTAGTCAGAACTAGATTCAGATCTTGCCTCTTCCCCTTAATAACAGTGGAATCTCTTGAGCTTCAGTTTCCTTGTCTATAAACTCAGGATAACAATCCTACGTCTATCAGAGGGAATGAGCTAAAGTATAGAAAGCCCTTAACAATGCCTGGCGCGTAATACTGACTGCGTAAAAGCTACTCTCCCCAACACACATGCTATCTTTAAGCCATTAAGCTCCAGCAGTTTGTAGAAATGATCTCTGTTTAAGTGTGGTATAGTTCAAAATATGTTAGGTAGGAAAAAAAAAAACAACTAAGGTTGTGGAAGAACAGTTCGCTCAAGGTTCAATATTTAGATTTAGGTTTTCTGGCATAGAAGAATTTGATGGCATCTTCCTCCAGTGATCAGAACTTGAAAAGTGGGACCCACACAAAGTGCTATACAGAGTTTACAAATATCTGGTCGAGAGACTTCCCTGGTGGCGCAATGTTTAAGAATCCACCTGCCAATGCAGGGGACACGGGTTTGAGCCCTGGTCCGGGAAGATCCCACATGCTGTGGAGCAGCTAAGCCAGTGGGCCACAACTACAGAAGCCTGCACACCTAGAGCCTGTGCTCCGCAACAAAGAAAAGCCACTGCAATGAGAGAAGCCCGCGCACCGCGATGAAGAGTAGCCCCCGCGATGCAGCTAGAGAAACCCTGCGTGCAGCAACGAAGACCCAACACAGCCAAAAATAAATAAATAATTAAAAACAAAAAACCAACTATATGGTGTACAAATTCCAGATAAGGGAGACACGGTTTGATGAGATCATATGAAAAAGATCTTGGGGGTTTGAGCTACCTACAAATTAAAGAAGGGCAAACAGTGCCACGTGACTGCTAAACGATGCAACATGATCTTGATCTCATAGCATGCAGAGGAAGGAGCAAAGTAACCCATTATGCCTCTGCCCTGGCCCAGTCCCCTTCAGAGGATACACCCACCTTTGGGCATCACTGTCAGAGGGATTTTGGTGAATCCACAGGAGGGTCATGAAGATGGTGAGTGGAAGGGGTATCACATGGAGGATGGTTGAAGGAGCCAGGGATTTGGAGAGGCTCCATTGACTGTCATCAAATCCTTATCAAGTGGGAGGATTTGGCTGCTTCATGTGGTACTGAGACTAAAACCACTGGGCGGTAATTCTGAGCACTTTCAGCTTATCATTGGGTGCTGGGTCCAGGGAGATCACACTGGCAATTCTAAGAGACTGTGATTCTAGGAGGTTCCTATATATATATTTTTAACCTTCTAATTGCTTTTTTCATTTGTTTTTTTGGCTGCGCCACACGGCTTGTGGGATCTTAGTTCCCCAACCAGGGACTGAACCCTGGCCCTTGGCAGTGAAAGTGTGGAATCCCAAACCACTGGACCACCGGGGAATTCTCATGTTCTAATTTCTTGTATTTTTTAGTGGTAAGAATAAGTAATTCTTAGATTTTTAAAATTTTATTGAAGTATAGTTGATTTACAATGTTGTATTTAATTTCTGCTCTACAGCAAAGTGATTTGGTTATACATATATATCCTTTTTCCTATTCTTTTCCATCATGGTTTATCACAGGACATTGAGTATAGTGCCCTGTGCTGTACACAGGACCTTGTTGTTTATCCATCCTATATATAATAGCTTGCATCTGCTAATCCCAAACTCCCACTCCATCCCTCCCCCACCCGCATTCCCCCTTGCCAACCACACGTCTGTTCTCTATGTCTGTGAGTCTGTTTCTGTCTTGTAGATGGGTTCATTTGTGTCATATTTTAGATTCCACATGTAAGTTATATCATATGGTATTTGTCTTTCTCTTTCTGACTTGCTTCGCTTAGTATAACTTCTAGGTCCATCTGTGTTGCTACAAATGGCATTTTTTCATTCTTTGTTATGGCTGAGTAATATTCCATTGTATATATATTATAATGTTCCTATATTTAAAAAATCCCTCTTTCATATGAATCACCCACGACCTAGTGGAGGCTCTGCCACTGACCAGCTGTATGATCCTGGACAAGTCACTTCATCTCTCTGGGCTTTAGCAAAATGATGTTGGGCTGGTATCAAGTGACTCTGGCAGCAATATTTATTGAGCATCTATTATGTGTTAGTCACTATATTCAGCTATTTCTGCCACCTGAGATGTTTCAGTACTGATTCACAACATTTCCTCTTTATCACATTCACCACAGCCTCCCCAGATCATCCCGTTCTAAGCCCAGGTGCCAGGATTGAACTAAAGGAACACCCATAGGGTATTTAGACCGGAACACTAGAAGACTGAGGAAACTTGCCTGTATGGTTTGATGAGGTTGAGTGGGAATTAAATCCAGATTTATCCCCGAAGAAGATATATGCTCCATAGAAGAGGGTTTTTAAGAAACTTCACTATAAGCTGCTTTTCTATATAAGATTTGTGGATCAAAAGCATTTTCTACACATGTATATGGGTATATATGTAGGCATATGGCAGACTTCGGGAACCTCTGGTTCCACGCCTAATTATATCCAGCCCTGACAAAGTTCAGACAAAAGTTTGTGAGTCTGTGGGAGGGGGACAGGTTAGATTGGGTTTGCTGGTGCATTGCCAAGTACTATGGGGCAACCATGAAGTATTGTACTTTCTGGAACAATCAGCTTTGAGGGACCCTAACAGAAGGATAAACCTGGAGTTGGCCTGGATCTCTCTCAGTCTGGAGTTGGCAGAGTGGATTGGGCAAGCCTGGCCCAGGGTGAGCCAAGGGTCAATTTGCACTGGGGGAGACTTAACCCATCTTGCCTCCGATTTCCCAGGAACCTCTTGTGTTTTCTGATTTGTGCCTCTGTGCTTAGAACTGGTAGTGGACGTGTAGATGTGCTCTGAGGAGGAACAGACATCCAGCCCACGGTCTGGTTCCTCCTTGTAGCTAAGGGAATCCATCCACAGGTGACTTCAGGGGGCTGTATCCATTTGCCTCAGTCAACCCAGTGATTCCAGCAAGCCCCTTCTAGGCACCCATGACTCTTCTGTACCTTGTGGACCTGAGACTTCCGGTTCTCATGATGCTGTGTCTCTCAGTTGCCTGGACTTGGTCTGGGTGGGATCTGAAGTTTTCTGTTTTCCTCCCTAGATTCAGATCATGTAACTTCTTGCCTGAATAAACAATGTCTGGGTTCTCCCGGAAAGCCTGGTATGTAGGCTGCCATGCTCCTGATCTGGGGGTCTAGAGGCTGGAGTTCTAGCCTCAGCTCAAGAATCAACCAGCAGCAAAACTTTGGCCAAATCACTTCCCCTCTCTGGGCGTCAGTTTTCCCCTCAGTAAAATTAAGGAGCTGGCCTGGCTGATACTCTGGTTTTCTCTGTTTCATTTTCTCTCCCTTTTTGTATCGTTCTATCCCTTTTCTGTACTACACCCACTTACCTTTCTATCTGCCGTTTTTTTTTCTTTTTCTCAGCACCCTTCCCCCGCTGCTGCCAACACCTGACTCCCTTCCTTTGATCTTTTTAAAATTGCCTTCTATCTTCCATTTCCCTCCCAACTGTCTTCTTCCTGTACCCCTATTCCCATTCTCTTGTGTGCTCTCCCTCTTTTTCTTAAATAGCCACCAAAAGGAAGGAAGCATATTTGGGAAATAGAATGCATTGTTGAATCAAGTGTTATGGTCCACTCTCTCAATTACCTGGTGTGGGTTGCTTGAAGGTTAAAACGGAGCCCCAGCACCTTAGCCTTCCGTAAGGAGCAGTCACTGCAAACAGGAGTGGCCTTTGATGATTATGTGTGTGACCTACAATCGACATTTGTTTTGTGGGTCAGTAGCCACCGTGGAGGAGAGGTTTCCTGCCCTTGGCTGTGGCAGCTGACCCACTTGGTTAGCTCAAGCTGTCAGCAGGGCGTTGCTAAAGATAGTTGGCCTGGGCGGGGGGCCTCTCATGTGAAGCTGGGGATTTGATGAGCCTGTGAGAAGAGGAGGAGTACCTTGCTTGCTATATAAAGAATTGACCTTAAATGCAACTCAGCCTTCAGTTTTCTCAAAGACAGAACTCCTTCTGTAATGCCCAGACCTTCCTGAATCACTCAAACTGGGAGGGTAGGGTATGTGGACTTCGTGAAAAATCCAAATTTCAGATATTTTTTTTAAAAGCCCCTCATCAGTAAGAGCATCCCAGAAGTCAGTGGTTAGACTTTGGAGCAAGGAGCACATCCTGGGTGAGCAGCAGTGGGAGGGTAGGGACCAAGGGCTTCACAAAGTCCTGGATGTCCCCAGGTTGGAGAGCTGCCTTCTGGAGAACCTCTACAGTCTAGCCATTCTCTTCCTGGCTCATCCCTGCTTCTCCCCTAGAGAATCCAAAGGTCAAACTTCATGCAGCCGATCAAAACTATTGCAATTCTAGACTTAGTGGGGTGGGAATGAAGCTTGACTCTGTACACCTTCAAGCTGATTATTCCCAGACCCTCTTCTCTACTCCCATTCCCCAACCTCTGAGGTTTCCCGCAGCTGCATGCTCCTTGTACCCTAAAGGAAATTGCGCACTCTTTAGCATTTAGAATGGCATTGTACTCCATAAAGCTCACCAGCCCTTTCCACTCCGGTGTCTGCTACATTTACAAATGTCACTTTAGCATCCACGAAAAATGTATTAGCTCCTCAATCAGATGACCTGAGAATACAGTCACCAGAGGAGTCTGTCAAAGGAAGCAGAAATAACTCAAGTTTTCTGTTATGACAGGAGCTTGTGATACACAGGTGTGTACTCATCAAAATAAAACCCATCAAATGGTACATTTAAAATTTGTGCATTTCCTCTGTGTAAATTTTACCTCAAAGAAAGAATAATAAACATGTTTCACACTGTAGTTAATGATATGAATGCTAGGAGTTTAGGAGTAAAGTGTACTCATGTCTGCAGCTTATTTTGAAATGAATCCAAAAGATAAGATGGATTGAGGGGTGGGTAAATGGATAAAATGTGATAGAAAGCAAATATAGCAAAGCGCTAACTGCAAATAAAGCTGTCACCTGGGTGGGTTTAAGGCTTCCATCCGAGGCACTGTCTTTTCTTCTCCTTATTGCCATTCCACGCAGGCACTGAGTGATGGGTTCCCCAAACCAAGTGAGAAGACATTTGGTCCCCATCAGCCCTCACCCAGCTGGCAGAGCACCTGTTTGCTACCCAGAGTCAGTGTTTGTCAAAGCTAGCGGTCCAGTGCATCAGATACAAGTTGAGAGACGCTCGGGCAAGGTCAGGTGCATTTTCGCCTTAGTCTTCGGACCCAACCACAGAAGCACTGGAGGCCTGACTCCCCTGGTCTCCCTCCCTGCCACCTGGCTGCCTTCAGCACAGTAATGGCTACGAGTAAAATACACACGCTATTTACCAAATCCTATTTTGTTATCCTTTTCCAGAAACATGCTCCACTCTAGCCTTGAGCTGATCGTGCCAGAACTGATTCTAACACGAGGCTGGTGACAAAGCGACAGTGTTGACCTTAATAGTTTGCAAGTTTTTTTTTTTTTTTTTTTTTTTTTGCGGTACGCGGGCCTCTCACTGTTGTGGCCTCTCCCGTTGCAGAGCACAGGCTCCGGACACGCAGGCTCAGCAGCCATGGCTCACGGGCCCAGCCACTCCGCGGCATGTGGAATCTTCCCGGACCGGGGCATGAACCCGTGTCCCCTGCATTGGCAGGCAAACTCTCAACCACTGCGCCACCAGGGAAGCCCTAGTTTGCAAGTTTTTGAGGGGAAGTTCACGTCTGTTTCTTGATGCCTTCTTCTCTCTGCTGCCCTCTCTCTCAAACCTATTCTGTGTCCCAGCCCAAAGGCTCTGAGATCCTCAGTAGCATCACTGAAAACAACCACTAATGTCATTGTCTCATTAGTCCTTTGTTAGTCCTCTCTCATGGCTGTGGTCACTTGACACCTGCCCCTCATTTTGGTGACTATTATTCAAGTATTCTACAAACAGGTATTGGGCACCTACTCTATGCCAGCCAGTAAATAAGGTGTGGCAGAGATGGAGCAGTGCTGACATGAGCAAGCATCAATATCTGCTCTTGAGTTGCACTCGACCTTGCAGTTGAGCTACACAAAGAGGGGGTGAGAGGGACTTCCCTGGTGGTCCAGTGGTTAGGACTCGGCCCTTTCACTGCCAGGGCCCGGGTTCAATCCCTGGTCAGGGAACTAATATCCTGTAAGCCACGCAGTGTGGCGTGCCACCCCTCCCCCCCGAAAAAAAGTGGGTGAGAGGTTAGACTGCAACAGCTCTTGGGAAAGGGGCCATCTATGCAATCAGCCTCCTTCCCGGCCTTACCTCCCACCTGCTCCCATGACTTCCACCACAGTTAAGTGCTGGCATCTTCTGGACCCCCATCACCACCTCACAACTCTTCCCTGAGCTCCAGACCCTTCGTGTTTCCAGCTGCCCACTCGATATCTTCTCCTGGATGGTCCACAGGTTCCTCAAACTCAACATGTCCTACATCAAACTCAGCATTTCTCTCACTCCTTCTTCTGCATCTTCAGTCTTCTATCACAGTCTCTTTTGAGACACAGCTCACATTTCCTCCCGTCCTGACCTCTCCGGGCAGGTTTGCTGACCACCTCCTAGGTGTTTCCGTTGCCCTTGGTACAAACCCCTACCCACAGCATTTACGGCACTTTTTTGTAATGTTTTTCTTAACCTGGCCTCCCCAGCCATACTCCGAGCTCCTTTAGGGCAGGACCTGTAGACTTTCTCATTTTTGTATCCTTGTGTCTAATACTGCATGACATGTAACAGGCACTGAGTGTGTGTCAGCTGAACGAAATGGAATTGAGTGACTAACTCTCCTGGAAAATTCAGTAAAGCTTCACAGAGATTATATTTATACTGGATCTTGGAGAATCCAAGTTTGTCAGTGGTTGCGGGAGTGGGGCAGGAAGGGAAGCTGGAGGGCTGGCTCTGCCCTAGACAGACAGAAGCAGAACATGAACAAAGGGTCAGAGCCTCATAGAGTGTGTTCTTGGCATGGGAGGTAGTTTGGCACTGCTGCAGGGACAGTAAATGAGTCTGGAAGACTCAGGATGAGCCAAACCACTCCACATCGTCAGTGCTTGCCTATGAGTTTAGATTTTAACCTGTATGTGTAGTCGAAGGTGAACCATTGAAGAGTTTTTCAAATGGGTGCAACATAATTGGAGCAGTGCTTCTGGAAGTTTACACTGTCATCAGTATAGAGAATAGGTTTTAAGACTAGGGGAGGGACCAATTAGGAGACTCGCCATAGTCTAGGTGAGAGACAGTGAGGGAACAGACCAGGGAAGGGGTCGCCGGCATGGAGAGAAGTGAAATCGAATGCAGATTTCATACCTGATCTAGGGGGTAGATTTCAGGTAAGTCAAGTACTCAGTCGAAGTGGAAATATTTTCTGAACGTGCTCTATTTGAGTATTTTATTACCTAGTGTGCTAGGCCAGAAAATAATTCAGTGCTTTAAGAATTTGTTGGTCTTGTGGTCTATTTGGGAACATCTACAAAACAGAATCTGTAGGCTATTGTGACTGATTAGAAATTTGGCATGAGGAGGCCGAGAAGACTCCAGGGTCTTGGGCCTGTGTGACTGAGTGGAGGGGCTGGAGGTCTGGAGTCGGGGGAGTGCTGTCTGGGCACGCTGAGTGTGTGAGGTGATGTGAGACACCCAAGGAGAGCCATCTGGGAGGCAGCTGGAAGTATGGTCCTGGAGCCGAGGAAAGAGATCTCAGCTGTAGACGAAGGTCTGGGAGTTGCCACCTTGGAGACACAGGCGAAGCCATGGGGCAGATGAGATCGCCCAAACACAGTGTGCGGAGTGAGGGGAAAAAGAGCACTTGGTATGAAACCCTAGGGAAGATCAGATTGAGGGCTGGACAGACAGAACAGAAGGAGCCCATGAAGGAGACTAAGAAGTAGGGAAGGTAAGAAGCAAGAGACTGGTAGGAGAAAAAACAGAAAACAAGGGAAGAGGAGATTCGTGGAGAAACAAGTCTACCCTAAAGAAGATCCACAAATGGCCAAGAAGCACATGAAAAGATGCTTAACATCATTAAATATCAGGAAAATGCAAGTCAAAATCACAGTGAGGTACCACTTCACACCCACTAGGATGGCTATAATTTTTAAAAAGGAAAATAACAAGTGTTGGTGAAGATGGGGAGACATTGGAACCCTCATACATTGCTTGGGATGTAAAATGGTGCAGCCATTATGGAAAACAGTTTGGTGGCTCCTCGGTAAGTTAAACATAGAATTACCATGTGCCCTTGCAATTCCTTCTCTAGGTATACACCCAAGAAAATTGAAAACAGGTATTCAAACAAAAACTCATAAATGAATGTTCATAGCAGTAAGGTTCACAATTGCCAAAAGGTAGAAATAAGCGAAATGCCCATCACCTGATGAATGGATAAAGCAACATTGACATCCATACCTTGGAATATTATTCAGCCATTAAAAGGGATGAAATACTGATACATGCTACCATGTGGATAAACTTTGAAAACATTATGGCTACGTTAAGGAAGCCAGACTTAAAAGTCCACATGTAATAACTCCATTTACCTGAAATATCCAGAATAGGCAAATCTGTAGACAGAAAGCAGGTTACTGTTTGCCAAGTGACGGAAGCAGGCGCCAATGAAGAAGGACTACTAACAGGCACATACTTTCTTTCTGGATTGATGAAAATGTTCTGGAATTAGATAATGATGACTGTTGCACAACTTGGGTAATACACTAAAAACCACTGAACTGTATACTTTAAAAGGTTTAATTGTATACCATATGAGTTACACCTCAATAAAGCAGTTACTAAAAAAAGAATAATGCCTTGGTTGGCTTATGTGAGTAAATGGATGGGATACCATTTAGTGGGGCAGAACAGATGGTGGGGAAAGTGGAAATAAATCCATCCTTTCAAAAGGTCAATTTGAGGTGCCTGTTGGACCTAAGCGAAGACATCAATAAGGAGAGAAAAAAAGAAATAAGTGTAAGTTCTTTTGTCTGAGGTGCTAGGGAGAACCTGGCAGGGGCCCTGGCTGGTGAGTGTAGGAGTGGGAGAAGAGCTGACTAGGCTGGTGTTACTTTGGAACAGTTGGAATCAGAAATGGTGAGGAGGGGCGTGAGGTTATGTAGCAGGTGCTGTACAGTCATGAAGTAGGGGGCCTTGGGTGAAGGCCCAAGGGATGGGTACTGCACTGGGGCCTCTTGGACCAGAGTCCATTGTCACATGGGTCCACATACAGATGTGGTTCTCTGGTCATTCTGCAGGCATTAAAAACAGTCTCTGGCTCTTTGTAGAGAACAGGGTAGGTCAGATAAAGAGGGCTGCATCTAGGAGTTGTTGGTTTTCTCATCACGTTTCAACCAGTAAGCCATGGTGTTGCTCAGTAATCGACGTAGAGCCTTCCTTAACACCAGCACTATTAGTCTTCCTGAGTGACCATCTTTCAGCTGGTATCTGTAGACAGTATGTCCTCATCACAGCAGCCATCTCTCCTCCTTCTACATCATCTGGACTAGAGTCTATGACTATGGCGGCCAGATGTACAGCACTTAGAGGTAGTCAAGGCATTGAAGAGTGTCTCCCGGTAACATTTTCTGGGAGGACAGCAGTGGTGGCCCAACTCAGCAGGGCCTCTGACCTCCAGAAGATCGCCTCTCTGTGGGATGGGTGTGTCGTTCCTTCTCTAGAAGGCTAGGCAAATAGAAAAAGAACACCAAGCGTATCAGTTGGCGTTAGAACCTGGTTTGGATGGGACCAATGAGGTATCAGGTGTAACAGGGAACAGGGCTCACTCAAGGAACTTCAGGGGCTGGTACCAAAACAGCAGCATCTGCCTTGAACTCTACAGGGTGGGTGTGAGGTTTGAGTCAGGATAAGAGACAGGAGTTCAGGAAGGTGGGGACCATTTGGGAATTTGGGCAGGGACAGGAAGTGGTGGAGATCTAGGTGTGGACTGAGTGCAGTGGGCAGGTTGAAAAGTTCAGGGTCAGGTGAGGCTGGGAACCCCTGAGGCAGGGGACTGAGCACAGGGACGTGTTAAGCCTGTGTGCCTCTGGACAGCCCAGTGGTGATGGCCAAACTGAGCGGTTAGCGATAGAGTCTGAGGCCTGAGGAAGAGACCAGAACTTGAGGTAGGGACCTGGCAGCCCCGGCATAGAGATGGTAACAGAAGACACGGGCCAGGATGAGCTCACCAGGGAGGGGGGCAGTGGAGGTAAGAGGCCTGGGTCCATACCCCGGGAAGTGCTGATGTGTGAGGGGCTGGTACAGGAGGAACATGGAGGGGGAGGGTCAGCAGGCACCCACTTGAGACGGATGAGCGGCAAGAGACCTTTCCAGGGGCGACACAGGTAGTCATCTGTGCTCTTGAGTCAGAGGGTAGGCAGGAGGCAGCCGAGGGAACCCGCTTCCCCTCCTCATTCAAGGGGAGTTGAAGAGGCTCTAGCCATCTTGGCCTTTAGCCCTTGGCTTGCCGGGGGGCTCTGAGTGGTGCCGGGTCCCAGGCAGCGGGGCGGGGGGTGAGGCGTGTCTGCAGCCAGCCAGCAGGACCACTCTGATCCACTCTGATACTGCCTACCTGCCTGACTCTGTGCATCCCTTTGACCTCACCCTCACCCCAGGACACTGGGGGTGGTGAGACTCCTTTCCATTCCTCTATTTCTTCTCTCCTCTAATCCCCCTCCTTGGGTCTGCCCCATGCTGGTTTCCTTCCTTCTTCCCTCCCCCCCATTCCTTCCTAAACAAATATTTGTTCCTCTTTATTTATCGTAATCTTTTTTAAAATTAATTAATTAATTTATTTTTGGCTGCGTTGGGTCTTTGTTGCTGTGCGCGGGCTTTCTCTAGTTGCGGCGAGCTGGGGCTACTCTTTCGTGTGGGCTTCTCATTGCAGTGGCTTCTCTTATTGTGGAGCATGGGCTCTAGGCATGAGGGCTTCCGTAGTTGTGGCACGTGGGCTCAGTAGTTGTGGCTCACTGGCTCTAGAGTGCAGGCTCAGTAGTTGTGGCGCACCGGCTTAGTTGGTCTGCGACATGTGGGATCTTCCCTGACCCAGGGATTGAACCTGTGTCCCCTGCATTGGCAGGTGGATTCTTAACCACTGTACCACCAGGGAAGCCCTATTTATTGAAATCTTTTTATTACAAAATAAAAATCAGATACAGAAAATCACATAAAACAAATGTATGGCTCAGTGAGTTACTACAATATTAGTAGCCTTGACACCACCATCTAGGACACAAAACAGAACTTTGCAAGCCACCCCAGAAGTCCTTCCACATGCCCCATGCCAATCACAGCCCCTCCCTTGGCCAAAATGCAACCACTGGACTCTTCCCTTGTACATAGAGACAGAGTTCCCATTTACTGAGCACTTACTTCCTGCCAGAGCTGTACTAAGCATGCTTCATGTGTGATATCTCATTTAATCTTTACAACAACCCTATGAATTAGATACTATTACTCCCATTTTAGAGATGCAGAAATTGAACTTCAGAAAGGTGTGGAAATGTGTTCAAGGTCACATGATGCTAGAGCCAGGACTGTCACCCTGGTGTATTTTGCTTCCAGTCCTGTGTTTTCTTCCTCCACCCTTGTATGTGCTGTACCTCCCGGCTGAACTTGGAATAGAACCCTAGGCAGAAGGCTGCCTTTGTGAATTTAACAGTTGTCACAGAACTAAATCCAGTGGCCACACCGGTAGGGGGGTAGTAAAGCTGGAGCAGCCAATCGTCACTGGCAAAGAGGCTCTGTGATTTTGACTCTTGCCCTGGGGCCTGAGGCAAGCATTTCCTGGATCCCTTAGAGAGAAGGAAAGCTACTCAGCAGAGAGAGATATAGAGGGAGAGGGAGATTGAGAGAGAGAGAGAGACACAGAGGAAATGAGGGAGGGAGAGAGAGAGAGAGAGAGATCATCAACACATTCGCAACTGTCTGTATTCCCTCCTTGTCATCTGATGCTAACTCCTTCCATTACCCAATGGGAAAATAAACAGTGAATGGCCACACCAGTTAAACTGTTTAATTACGTAGGTTGGGAAGAATGACATTTGTGTACATTCCCCAAAGACATGGATTAAAGCAATGACCTTTCCCTTGGTGTGAAACTAATTTGTTGTGTTTGGGAGCTCTGATTGCTTCCGTCAGGCCAGGCATTTTGTTGCCCCGATGTTTATGTCTAAGACTGGAGATGAGGCTGAACAAAACTCCACGTTAGGCTGGACCGATTTGTATATTAGCGTTTTTGAAAACATCCCCATCTGAAATATATTTTCAAAGAAATGTGTCTTCCTGTAGCCATCCCTGGTATTTTGCAGATTTGTTTGAATGTAAATGTATCTGAAAACATCAAAGGAGTAAGAAAAATGACATTTACTGTGAGTCACAGGGTGGGAAAAATGCCCATCGATCAACAATGACTGTTAAAAAGACATAGGAGGACTTCCCTGGTGGCGCAGTGGTTAAGAATCTGCCTGCCAATGCAGGGGACATGGGTTCGAGCCCTGGTCCAAGAAGATCCCACATGCCACGGAGCAACTAAGCCCGTGTGCCACAACTACTGAGCGTGTGCTCTAGAGCCTGTGAGCCACAACTACTGAGCCCATGTGCTACAGCTACCAAAGCCCACACACAACAAGAGAAGCCACCACAATGAGAAGCCTGCACATGGCAACAAAAAGTAGCCCCCACTCACCGCAACTACAGAAAGCCCACACACAGCAACGAAGACCCAGCTCACACACACACACACACACACACACACACACACACACACAAAGACATAGGAGCATCATTTATGGGGCTGGTGCTCTCTTTATAATTAAAAAACATTTGGAACCAGAAAAAAGAAATCATGGAACTAAATGTCAGGTGTCACATTGTGAGAGCTTTATTAATTGCTAATTAGTAAATTTCATTAATTCTTAATTAACTTCATTACTCCATTCTCAGGTGCTGTTAGGGCTCTGTTAGTTAAAACATAAAAACACATTCAGATTATATTCTTCTCCTTCAGTGTTATTGTGAACTGTATTGTTATTTCCATAGTTATTGAAATGTTTGAAATATTTAAAAAATGCATGTACCAACTCAACTTCTATTTATTTAGGCTCTGGGAACTTTGAGTTGATTTCTCTTTCATGAGTACAAAAAAATCAGTTAAAATTGGTTATGTCCATGAGGAAAGATTTATTGTTAATGTGTACACCCTTGAATTTCAAGGGAAATGTGGTATGTCAAGCTTCCCAAACCTCAAGTTTCAGGAGGAGAAATAGTGGTGATTGACCATAATGTGCCTCTGAAGCTCCAGTGAACCCCACTAGCTACCACCAGACATGAACCATTATTTTCATTCCATGTGATGGGTTTGGGCCTGCAGTTTGGATTTTTTTTAATGAAATGGTTTTTGGGGGAAGAGGATTAAAAACCCCAAATAAAATCTATTTGATGTGGCATTTAAGGAGAGAAAAACTCCAAGAGATTCCCCATAGACAGCAACAGTGGATTTCTAGTGAAATAAAATCAGATGTTTATTTTCAAAAGGATCTAAACTCTGAACAAAATATACTCTATTTGATTAACAGAAACTTTCTTCAACAACAAAATCACTAGCTGTATAAACATGCCAGGAGCTGTTCATCTGCTTCTAACAGGAAGCCCCTTACCTCAGCTGCAGGGAATGTCAGTAAGTTGTAACCCAAAGAGCTAAGTGCTTCTTAGGCTCTGCTTCCTTGCCTGTTGACACCACCCGCAGCTTCCCCCTGCCCCTGCCTCCCAGCATGATCCCTTTCCCCATCCAACTCTCCCAGGGTACAAAGGTGGCTCCCCTTGCCACATCTAGTCAGGAGCTGGACGGAGCCAGGCCAGATCCTATGAATTCTCTCCATCTTTAAAGCCCTGATGTTCCCTCTTGAACAACGACTTCCGAGCAGATCCGTTGGCTCACAGTGAGCTCCCTGGGAGAGTCTTGAAACTCATCTTTCCTGATACTCTCTCTCCTCTCAAGTTGGGTTGGAGAGACACAGAGGAGTTTCGTTTTCCCACACATTCCTGGCTGAGCCCCCTTTCTCTCCGAGGACTGCTTCGGCTCCATTATTCTTGGCTGCCTACAGAAAACTTAAATCCACCTTTTCATTATATGGGCTCCCAGCTGCTCTACTGCATTTATATTTTCCACGATAAAACAGCACCGGTGGCACCGTGAACTAGGTAGCTATAAAAACACACAAAGAAGGTGCAAATTTGATCATGTTTTATTCAGCTAGGTCTGCTCGAAGGCTCATTTTCCTCACCTCTGAAGCTTGACTGGTATTTTTCAACATCACAAATTTCTCAGAGGTGGAACCCTGCTTTGAACGTCAGTTACTTAATGGACAGCATCTATTACTCAAGAAAGCCAAGAGCCAGGAAGAAATTTTCCCTCTAACATTTGAAGATTGTGGCTCGATGACAGAACTATGAGACTGAACAGCGATTGAAGACTGTTAAACAGAGTTTAGTGTTGATCAAATCTCACAACCGAAGCAGACTCGTGTGACAGTTTTTAAACTTGGTCCTGATAAGCAAGTGTAAATGATAGATAGCTCATGGAAATGCCAGTGACTACTCAGATTTCTATACAGTCAACATAGGTATTCTAAGAAGAAAACTCTGGAAGCAGAGGAGGAAGGAGAGTTTGTTGTCCTTAGTCTTTTCTGCTGGAGGAGGTCAGTCATGGCTCTGACAATACCCCATACCAGCTTTCTATCAGGATGACTCAGTCCAGGGATGCCCTTGCCTGGTCTAGGTTTTGTGTCATTTTAAACCAAGCCAGTCCCACAACCATAGGTTCACTTCCAATCCAAGGGAACCATGAGCTTGTCAATAGATGCTTCTGGAATGCCCCCCAGACAGAGAGGCTCTCCAGTCCTGGGCTTCTCATGTACAGGTCTTCGGAGGAGCCTCAGAAGAGCTTTTGGTTCCACTTACTTTTTGCCTCCCTTTCCCTCTTTCTGGCTAGATTGGAGGTGAGATCTCGAAAGAGCCTTTTCCTTTGTCTTCCTCAATCCTGACCTCCCAGGGTTGCATTATACAAGGTGGTGGAATAGGCTGAGGGTTATGACTTTTTTTAAAAAATAATTTTATTTATTTATTTGTTTTTGGCTGCGTTGGGTCTTCGTTGCTGTGCGTGGGCTTTCTCTAGTTGCAATGACTGGGGGCTACTCTTTGCTGTGGTGCGCGGGCTTCTCACTGAGGTGGCTTCTCTTGTTGCAGAGCATGGGCTCTAGGCACACGGGCTTCAGTAGTTGTGGCTTGCGGGCTCAGTAGTTGTGGCTCGCCGGCTTAGCTGCTCCGTGGCATGTGGGATCTTTCCAGACCCGGGCTTGAACCTGTGTCCCCTGCATTAGCAGGCGGTTTCTTAACCACTGCACCACCAGGGAAGTCTGGGTTATGACTTAAAAAAAATTTATTTGGTTGTGCTGGGTCTTAGTTGTGGCTCACCACCTCCTTAGTTGGGGCACGTGGGCTCCTTAGTTGTGGGTCACGGGATCCTTAGTTGCGGCTCGCCAGCTCCTTAGTTGCAGCACGTGGGCTCCTTAGTTATGGCATGCGAACTCTTAGTTGCGGCATGCATGTGGGATCTAGTTCCCTGACCAGGGATTGAACCAGGGCCCCCTGCACTGGGGGCGTGGAGTCTTAACCACTGCGCCACCAGGGAAGTCCCCTGAGGGTTATGACTTAAGCAGCAGTCCTCAACCTTAGCTGCACATTGGTACCATCTGGAGAGCTTTGATAATACTGTTACCTGGGTCCCATCCCCGGAGATTCTGATCTAACTGGTCTAGGTTGTGGCTTGTGTGTTGGGATTTTTCAGAGTTCCCGAAGTGACACCAGGATGAAACCAAGGCCAAGAGGGAGAGTTTGTATTCAATAAATAAGTTTTCCAAAATACTTTCAGGTTAGCACTTTCTGAACCACCTGCCAGGAAGATTTTGGAAGCATCAGAACCAAGTGCCCTGTGGTTAGATCTTGCCAACGAGTCTGCTTGGAGTTCTCAGTCCTGTCACAAAGCATTTCACCACTCTTGTGTTCTCTGTAAGTTCTAAATTTCTGTGACTTGAGATAAAGTAATCCACTTTCTTCCCTGGGCTTCCCCAGGATTCTTGGGCCCCAAAGTCTCACCCTAAGGAACTGAGGCCTGTGTTGGCCCTGTTGATCTCCCCTCCTTGGTTTGACACAAAGGGAATAGACTTTACCTTAGGGGCCAAGTGAAGTCCTCAATCAGGAAGGAGTCTTGCCTGAACTTGAGGAACATCCCTCCTGTTTTAGTATCCTGTGTGTGCTGCAGCAAATTAATATGAACTTGGTGGCTTGAAAGCCTCAGAAATTTCTCCTTTCACAGTTCTGGAAGCCAGGAGTCCAAACTCAGGGGCCAGCAGGGCTGCACTACCTCTAGGGGCTCTAGGGGAGTGTCCCTTCCTAGCCTTATTCTGGTGGCTGCCAGCATTCCTTGGCTTGTGGCTGCATCACTCCAGTATCTTCCTCTGTGGTAGGTCACACTGCCTCCTCTTCTGTCTGTCAAATCTCATTTACCTCCCTCATTTAAGGACACTTGTAATTGCATTTAGAGTCCACTCAGATAATCCAAGATGATTTCCCTATTTTATTTTTAAATTAAAAAAAAATTTTGCCATGCCATGTGGCTTGTGGGATCTTAGTTCCCCAACCAGGGATTGAACCTGGGCCATGGCACTGGACCACCAGGGAATTCCCTAATTTCCTGTTTTAGAACCCTTACTTCATTATTATTTTTTACTTTTTAAAATATTATTATTTTTTTAAATTTATTTATTTTATTTTTGGCTGTGTTGGGTCTTTGCTGCTGCCCGTGGGCTTTCTCTAGTTGCGGAGAGCAGGGGCTCCTCTTTGTTGTGGTGCACGGGCTTCTCATTGTGGTGGCTTCTCTTGTTGTGGAGCCACAGGCTCTAGGCACTTGGGCTTCAGTAGTTGTGGCTCATGGGCTCAGTTGTTGTGGCTTGTGGGCTCTAGAGCGCAGGCTCAGTAGTTGTGGTGCATGGGCTTAGTTGCTCCGCGGCATGTGGGATCTTCCTGGACCAGGGATCAAACCCGTGTCCCCTGCCTTGGCAGGCGGATTCTTAACAACTGTGCCACCAGGGAAGCCCCCATTATTATTTTTTTAAATTGAAGTATAGTTGATTTACAATATTGTGTTAGTTTCAGGTGTACAGCAAAGCGATTCAGTTATATATATATATATATTTTCAGTTTCTTTTCCATCATAGGTTATTATAAGATACTGAATATAGTTCCCTATAGTTCCCTATACATTAAATCCTTGTTGCTGATCTATAAAACCCTTAGTTTAATCATATCTGCAAAACTCTGTTTCCATATAGGGTAGTATTCACAGGTTCTGGAGATTAGGGTATGAATATCTTTCAAGGGGGCATATTTCATCCTACCATACCTCCTAAAGGCAAGAAAGGGTGGCACTGAGAGGGTGAGCAGGTGCTGTCATAGTAGCATATTCCAAAGAGGTTCTCAAAGCCTGGGTGCGGAGCTAGGGTCCAGAGCTAAATGGAGTTCTGAGGGTCAGAAGGTCAGGAGTGAAGACCAACAAGTTTGGTCTGCACGATTCTGCAAGAGTTGGGGATGGGGCTCTGGGTTGGGGGGGGACAGGGGAAGAGGAAATGCCCATGGCTAGATGGTGCCTGTTTCTAGTACATGCTTCCATGGGCCTCAGAGGAGGGCCCTAAGAAGAATCAGCCTCTTAGGAGCAGGCTTGATGCGTCTGTGTGAGTGTACAGAGCCGGCAGGCAAGAATCTACTTCTCCCCTGCATAGATGGAAGGGCGTGCCCCACATCTCTGTCTTGCCTTTGACCTCAGGAGGGGTTGACCGTTCATGCCACTGAAAGGCCTGCTCATGCGTTCCTTTCTGTCCTATGAGTATTCCCACCACCCATTCCTTCTAACGCTCTCCTGGCCCCCGGCCCCAAGCATGCCTGGGTCTCTAACTCAGCCTCTCCAAGGCCAGTCAATTGCAATGAGGCAGGGGATGAAAATTCAGAGCTCTCTTGGACTCCAACCCTTTAGTTTTTACTGCAAGATTTCTCTCTTTGTAGCAAAGAAGATGGAATCCGTATCAAACCTTCTGTGGAAGTATTTTACATTTTTGGACTACAATGCTTTCAGTAACTGCACTGGAGAAATTGTTTGCTAAAACAACGTTTTCTTTAATTTTAGCCTTCCTGTAGCCATGAATATATGTTTTTAAAAGTCAAATGTTAATTTCACAATTAAAATATTATCATTTCAAAACTACCAGAAGGACAAGATAGCACCTATTCCTTGGCTAAATCACATGCACTCATGGTACCATCTAAGACAAAAACCTAACAATTCAAAGAGCTACTTTTAGGGACTTCCCTGGTGGTCCAGTGGTTAAGACTCCATGCTCCCAATGCAGGGGGTCCGGGTTCGATCCCTGGTCAGGGAACTAGATCCCACATGCTGCAACTAAGAGCCCGCACGTAGCAACTAAGACCTGGCCCAGCCAAATAAATAAGTAAATAAATCTAACAAACAAACAAACAAAACCCAAAGAGCTACTTTTACACATACCTGGCTTTAGCCTACTCTCTGGAGAAAATGAAGAGTGGGTTTTCAGAATGCCACCATATTTTAATTTAAAAAAATTTTAAATTGAAGTATAGTTGATTTGTAATATTAGTTTCAAATGTACAGCATAGTGATTCAGTATTTTCATAGATTATATTCTATTAAATGTTATTACAAGATAATGGCTATATTTCCTTGTGCTGTACAATATATCCTTGTTGCTTATTTTATACATAAGTAGTTTGTATCTCAATGCCATACACCTATCTTCCGCCTCCCCCCTTCCCCCTCCCCACTGGTAACCACTAGTTTGTTTTCTATATCTGTGAGTCTGTTTCTGTTTTGCTGTATACATTCGTTTCATTTTTTAGGTTCCTCAAATAAGTGATATCATACAGTATTTATCTTTCTCTGGCTTATTTCACTAAGCATAATATTCTCTGGGTCTATCCATGTTGCTGCAAATGAATTTCACTTTTTATGGCTGAGTAATATTTCTGTGTGTGTGTTTGTTTGTTTGTTTGTGTATCACGCCTTCTTTATCCATTCGTCTGTTGATGAACACTTGTGTTCCTTGCATATCTTGGCTACTGTAAATAGTGCTGCTTTGATCCTTGGGTGCATGTATCTTTTCAAATTACTGTTTCCAGATATATACCCAGGAGTGGAATTGCTGGATCATATGGTGACTCTATTTTTAGTTTTTTGGAAACCCTCCATAGTGTTTTCCATGGTGGCTGTACCAATTTACATTCCTACCGACAGTGTACTAGCGTTCCCTTTTCTCCACATACTCCAGCATTTGTTATTTGTAGACTTTTTATGATCGCCATTCTGACAGGTGTGAGATGATACCTCATTGTAGTTTTAATTTGCATTTCTCTAATAATTAGCGATGTGGAGCATCTTTTCATGTCTCTGTTGGCCATGTGTATGTCTTCTTTAGAGAAGTGTCTGTTCAGGTCTTCTGCCCATTTTTTAATCGGGTTGTTTGTTTTTTTGTTATTGAGTTGTATGAGCTGTTTATATATTTTGAATATTAACCCCTTGTCAGTCATATCATTGGCAAATATTTCCTCCCATTCTGAAGGTTGTCTTTCCCTTTTGTCAATGGTTTCTTTTGCTATGGAAAAGCTTTTAAGTTTAATTAGACCCCATTTGTTTATTTTGCTTTTCTTTCTTTTGCCTTAGGAGACAGATCCAAACATATATTGTTATTATTTATGTCAAATAATGTTCTTTTTTTTAATTAAAAAATTTTTTTTTGGCTGTGTCGGGTCTTAGTTGTGGCACGTGGGATCTTCATTGAGGCACGCAGGAGCTTTCATTGTGTCACACGGACTCTTCATTGTGGTGCATGGGCTCCAGAGCACATGGGCTCTGTAGTTGTGGCATGTGGGCTCTCTAGTTGTGGCACATGGGCTTAGTTGCCCCCCGGCATGTGGGATCTTAGTTCCCTGACCAGGGATCGAACCAGTGCCCCCTGCATTGCAAGATGGATTCTTAACCACTGGACCACCAGGGAAGTCCCTGTTCTGCCTATGTTCTGTTCTAGGAGTTTTATGGTTTCAGGTCTTACAGTTAGGTCTATTTTGAGTTTATTTTTGTATATGGTGTGAGGAAATGTCCTAATCTCATTCTTTTACATGTATCTGTCCAGTTTTTCCATTGTCTTACTCTACTGGCTGGGGCTTTGTAAAAGGCATTCGACCAAGGCCACTTATTTTGAAAACCTGGAGTCACCACTTGCCATACATGCAGTTCGCAGCTCACCCACATATTTACTCAACCGCCCAATTTGTCCAGGAAGAGCAGGAAGAAAAGTAATGCCCACTTTAAGAAGGAGAAGTCCATTCCATATTTGAAAGTTGCCTTTGCAGACTAAGAGCTAAGGCCTACAGAGCCTGTTCTCTGCGATCTGATTTTCCAGTGATAGCACCAAGGGTATCTAGAAAACCTGCATTTGAACCCTGCACTCACTGAGGCAGACAGGACCAGGTCTGTGGCAGAGAGATTCAGAGAATATAAAGATAGGATGAACATCAGAGATGATCCAGTTCAGATTTGCAAACTGGTGACCCCTCAGGTGGAATCACCATGCAAAGGTTTTGTTTGCCCCAGATAGATGTTGTTTTTAAACTTTGAATTAGTTGCCAGCATTTAAAATCCATATTTTTGGCTTCTTGTGAAAAATCAGGATTGGGCCACTGAAGCCCCTTGTTACCCCGTGACAACAGTGAGCTGGAGCCAATACCCACATCTTCCTTTCAATGGGTCACCTATTCTTCAATTCATCACAGCCATTCATTCCCTTGCCTGGCCTCCTTCATGCATTGACGTAGTCTGCTGAGCCCCAGTGGGCGTTGGAGTTTGCAAACATGGCCATAGTTCAAACTTCTCAGCTCACACAGCACGGGACCTAGACTCACAAAGCACAAGGGATACTGGCCAAGGTGACCTGTCTTTATTGGTGATGCCGATTTCCTAGAGTAGCCAGGTAGAGTGGAACGCATGTGAGACTGGAGATGGAAACCTGTTTAAATCCTGGCACCACCACTTACCTAGCTGTGAATTCCCTCATGTATAAATGGGCACACCCAGAGCATAGCTTAAATGGGACGAGCAATGTGGCAGCTCTTGGCACCGGTACAGAGTGGATGCTCTAACTGCCTTCCACCCTCCCTGTTTCCACAGCACCATGTAGCCTCTCCAGAGGGCCCTGAGAAAGACCTGAAGCAATCCAGTACCACCGAGAGGGCCCTAAACAGCCACTGGAGTTTTGTTTTTGTTTTTTTTTTTTTTTACAGCTTTATTGAGATACATTTCACATATCATAAATTTTACCCATTTAAGGTACACAGTTCAGTAGTTTCTAGTATGTTCACAATTGTGCCACCATCACCACTATCTAATTTTATGAAATTTCCAACATCCCCCCAAAAGAAACCTATACCTATTAGCTGTCACTCTCCATCCTCCCCCAGTCCTAATTAGTAAATACTAATTACTTTCAGTCTCATATAGATGGCCAACAGGCACATGAAGAGATGCTCCACATTGCTAATTATTAGATAAATGCAACTCAAAACCACAATTAGGTATCACCTCACACCAGTCAGAATGGCCATCATCAAAAAGTCTACAAATAATGCATGCTGGAGAGGGCATGGAGAAAAGGGAATCCTCCTGCACTGTTGGTGGGAACGTAAACTGGTGCAGCCACTATGGAGAACAGTATGGAGGTTCCTTAAAAAACTAAAAATATTGCACACCACAATGAACAGTAGCCCCTGCTTGCCGCAACTAGAGAGAAATCCCCCACGCAGCAATGAAGACCCAATGCAGCCAAAAAAAAAAAACAAACAAAAAAACAAAACTACTAAAAATAGAACTACCATATGATCCAACAATCCCACTCCTGGACATATATCTGGAGAAAACTCTAATTCAAAAAGATACATGCACCCCAATGTTCATAGCAGCACTATGTACAATAGCCAAGACCTGAAAGCAACCTAAGTGTCCATCAACAGATGAATGGATAAAGAAGATGTGGTATATATATATAATAGAATATTACTCAGCCATAAGAAAGAATGAAATATTGCCATTTACACCAACATCGATGGACCTAGAGATTATCATACTAAGTGAACCAAGTCGGAAAGAGAGAGACAAATATAATATGATATCACTTATATGTGGAACCTGAAACAATAATACAGAGACTTCCCTGGTAGTCCAGTGGTTGAGACTCCGTACTTCCAATGCAGGGGGCGTGGGTTCGATACCTGGTCAGGGAACTAAGATCCCACATGTCACGCTTGGCGCAGCCAAAAAAGCAGAAAAATGCCAAAAAACCAATAATACAAATCAATTTATTTACAAAAAGAAACAGACTCACAGACATACAAAACAAACTTATGGTTACCAAAGGGGAAAGGGTGGAGGGATAAATTAGGAGTATGGGGTGGGAATTCCCTGGTGGTCCAGTCGTTAGGACTTGGTGCTCTCACTGCTGGGGCCTGGGTTCGATCCCGGGTCAGGCAACTAAGATCCCGCAAGCTGCGTGGCGTCACAAAAAAAAAAAAATTGGAGTATGGGATAAATAGATACACAGCACTATGTATATAACATAGATAGGGCTTCCCTGGTGGCGCAGTGGTTAAGAGTCCACCTGCCAATGCAGAGGACACAGGTTTGAGCCCTGGCCAGGGAAGATCCCACATGCCACGGAGTAACTAAGCCCGTAAGCCACAACTACTGAGCCTGCGCTCTGGAGCCCACAAGCCACAACTTCTGAGCCCACATGCCACAACTACTGAAGCCTGTGTGCCTAGAGCCCGTGCTCCACAACAAGAGAAGCCACCACAATGAGAAGCCCGTGCACTACAACAAAGAGTAGCCCCCGCTCGCCGCAAATAGAGAAAGCCTGCACGCAGCAACGAAGACCCAACGCAGCCAAAAATAAATAACTTTTAAAAATAAATAAACAATGAGGATTTACTGTATAGCACAGGGAACTATATTCAATATCTTATAATAACCTATAATGGAAAAGAATCTGAAGCTGTACACCTGAAACTAATACATACAGCAAATCAACTATAGTTTAATGAATAAAATTTAAAGATTAAAACATTTTAAAATGAAAAAAAAATTACTTTCAGTCTCTACTGACTTCCCTGGTTCTGGGCATTTTATTAAAATGGAATCAAATAATATATGACCTTCTGTGACTGGCTTCTTTTACTCAGAATAATGTCTTCAAAGTTCATCCAAGTTATAGCATATATCAGTACTTCATTCCTCTTCATGACTGAATAAGATTCCATCGTATGGATATACCGTTTTTGTTTATCCGTTCATCTATTGATGGGCATTTGGGTTTGTTCCACCTTTTGGCTGTTGTAAATAATGCTGCAATGAACATTGGTGTACAAGTACCTGTTTGTGTCCTTACTTTGTTTTTGTTTGTTTTTTTAACATCTTTATTGGAGTATAATTGCTTTATAAGGGTGTGTTAGTTTCTGCTTTATAACAAAGTGAATCAGCTATACATATACATATATCCCCATATCTCCTCCCTCTTGCGTCTCCCTCCCACCCTCCCTATCCCACCCCTCTAGGTGGTCACAAAGCACTGAGCTGATCTCTCTGTGCTATGCGGCTGCTTCCCGCTAGCTATCTATTTTACATTTGGTAGTGTAGATATGTCCATGCTACTCTCTTCGTCCCAACTTACCATTCCCCCTCCCCGTGTCCTCAAGTCCATTCTCTACGTCTGTGTCTTTATTCCTGTCCTGCCCCTAGGTTCTTCAGAACCATTTTTTTTTTTAGATTCCGTATATATGTGTTAGCATACGGTATTTGTTTTTCTTTCTGACTTCACTCTGTATGACAGACTCTAGGTCCATCTACCTCACTACAAATAAGTCAATTTCATTTCTTTTTATGCCTGAGTAATATTCCATTGTATATAATGTGCCACATCTTCTTTATCCATTCATCTGTTGATGGACACTTAAGTTGCTTTCATGTCCTGGCTATTGTAAGTAGAGCTGCAATGAACATTGTGGTACATGACTCTTTTTGAATTATGGTTTTCTCAGGGTATATGCCCAGTAGTGGGCTTGCTGGGTCATATGGTAGTTCTATTTTTAGTTTTTTAAGGAATCTCCATACTGTTCTCCATAGTGGCTGTATCAATTTACATTCCCAGCAACAGTGCAAGACGGTTCCCTTTTCTCCACACCCTCTCCAGCATTTATTGTTTGTAGATTTCTAAAATTTATTTATTTATTTTTGCTGTGTTGGGTCTTCGTTTCTGTGCGAGGGCTTTCTCTAGTTGTGGCAAGTGGGGGCCACTCTTCATCACGGTGCGCGGGCCTCTCACTATCGCGGCGTCTCTTGTTGCGGAGCACAGGCTCCAGACACGCAGGCTCAGTAGTTGTGGCTCACGGGCCCAGCCGCTCCGCGGCATGTGGGATCCTCCCAGATCAGGGCTCGAACCCGTGTCCCCTGCATTAGCAGGCAGATTCTCAACCACTGCGCCACCAGGGAAGCCCTGTTTGTAGATTTTTTTGATGAAACTTGAAAGCTTTTTCACAGCAAAGGAAACCATAAACAAGACAAAAAGGCAGCCCTCAGAATGGGAGAAAATATTTGCAAATGAAGCAACTGACAAAGGATTAATCTCCAAAATTTATAAGCAGCTCATGCAGCTCAATATCAAAAAAAAACAACCCAATCCAAAAATGGGCAGAAGACCTAAATGACATTTCTCCAAAGAAGATATACAGACTGCCAACAAACACATGAAAGGATGCTCAACATCACTAATCATTAGAGAAATACATATCAAAACTACAATGAGGTATCACCTCACACCAGTCAGAATGTGTCCTTACTTTTAATTCTTTTGAATATATACCCAGGAGTGGAATTGTTGGGTTATATGGTAATCCTATGTTTGGCTTTTTGAGAAACTGCCAAACCATGAACAAGTTTTTATATGGACCTATGTTTTCAATTCTCTTAGGTATATACCTAAGAGTCAAATTGTTGGGTCAAATGATAAGTGTTTAACATTCTGAGGAACTGCCAGTTTGTTTCCCAAAATAGCTGCACAAGTTTACATTCTCATCACCAATGTAGGGGAGTTCCAATTTCTCTACTTCCTTGCCATCAGTTTTTTTTTCCTTTTTTAAGAAACTGTAGTCATCCTAGTCGGTGTGAAGAGGTATCTCATTGTGCTTTTGATTTGCATTTCCCTAATGGCTAATGGTGGTGTTGAGCATCTTCTAAAGAATTTATTGGCCATTTATATATCTTTGAAGAAATGTCTATCCAGATCCTTTGCTCATTAAAAAAAATTGTGAGTTTTTACCTTTTTATTGAGTTGTAAGAATTCTTTATATGTTTTAGATACATCTCCCTTATGAGACATATGATTTTTTTTTTTTTTTTTTGCGTTATGCGGGCCTCTCACTGTTGTGGCCTCTCCCGTTGCGGAGCACAGGCTCCGGATGCACAGGCTCAGCAGCCATGGCTCACGGACCCAGCCGCTCCGCGGCATGTGGGATCTTCCCGGACCGGGGCACGAACCCGTGTCCCCTGCATCGGCAGGCGAACTCTCAACCACTGCGCCACCAGGGAAGCCCGAGACATATGATTTGAAAATATATTTTCCTATTATGTGAGTTGTCTTTTCATTTTCTTGATGGTTTCTTTGAAGCATAAACTTTTTTTTTTTTTTTTGCGGTACGCGGGCCTCTCACTGTTGTGGCCTCTCCTGCTGCGGAGCACAGGCTCCAGTCGCGCAGGCTCAGCAGCCGTGGCTCACGGGCGCAGCCGCTCCGTGGCATGTGGGATCTTCCCGGACCGGGACACGAACCCGTGTCCCCTGCATCGGCAGGTGGACTCTCAACCACTGCGCCACCAGGGAAGCCCATAAACTTTTTTTTTTGAGTTGATTTTTTTTACACATTTTGCATCTTTATTGAGATATAATTTCTATGCCATGAAATTCACCATGAAATTCATTATAAAATGTACAATTCAGTGGTTTTTGTATATTCAGAAAGTTGTGCAACCATCACCACATTTTGTTTTGAACATTTTTGTCACTCCAGGAAGAAACCCTATATTAACAGTCACTCCCCATTCCTCCCCATCCCTCCCCTAGGCAACCCCTAATTAATCTATTTTCTGTCTCTATAGATTTGCCTATCCCTGACTTTTCATATAAATGCAGTCATATAATACATAGTCTTTTGTGACTGCCTTCCTTCACTTAGCATAATGTTTTCAAGCTTCATCCATGTTGTAGCATGTATCAGTACTTTATTCCTTTTTATTGTCCAATAATATTCCATGGTATGAATACTATTGATATCCATTTTGCGTATCCATTTATGGACATTTGGATTGCTTCCATTTTTTAACATCTTTATTGGAGTATATTTGCTTTATAATGGTGTGTTAGTTTCTGATTTATAACAAAGTGAATCAGTTATACATATGTTCCCATATCCCCTCCCTCTTGCGTCTCCCTCCCTCCCACCCTCCCTATCCCACCCCTCTAGGTGGTCACAAAGCACTGAGCTGATCTCCCTGTGCTATGCGACTGTGAAGCAGAAACTTTTAAATTTTGATGATGTCCGATTTATCTTTTTTTGTTGTTGTTGCTACTTGTGCTCTTGGTATTATATCTAAGTAACCATTGCCAAATCAAATGTCATAAGGATATACCCTTATGTTTTCTTCTAATAAGTTTATAGTTTTAGCTCTCATGTTTAAGTCTTTGATCCATTTTGAGTTAATTTTTATATATGGTGTGAGGTAGGGGGTCCAGCTTCATACTTGTGCATATGGATATCCAGTTTTCCCAGAACCATTTGTTGAAAGAGACTATTCTTTCCCCATTTAATGGTCTTGGCATCATCAAAAATTAATGTATAGGTTTATTTCTCGACTCTCAATTCTGTTCCTTCGATCTATATGTCAGTCCAATTCTAGCACTATACTGTCTTGATTTTAGTTGCTTTGTAGTAAGTTTTAAAATAGGGAAGTGTGATTCATCCAACTTTGTTCTTTTTCAATATTGTTTTAGCTACTATGTGTCCTTGTAGTTCCCTATGAATTTTAGGATCAGCTTGTTAATTTCTGCCAAAATAAAAAATAAAAGAGTACCTGGCATTTTAGATCTATAGAGAAATTTATGGAGAGTATTACCATCTTAACCCCCCTGGGCTTTTTCAATGTCAGTAGGCCCTGCTAGCTTCCCCATCAGTGACAGGCATTTAGGGCAGCAGGTGCTGTAATGGCCAAAGAAGCCAACATTTGTTTATTATTTGAATTTCATATTAGTCCTCGGCTGTCCTGTCCATATACAAAAGCCACTGGCACCCTGTGGCTATTGAGCACTTGAAATGTTGCTAGTCCAAATTGACATGTGCCATACATTGAAAGACATATCTGATTTCAAAGATTTATAATGAAAAGGAAAATATTTCACAAATAATATTGATTATATGTTGAAATGGTAATATTTGAAATATATTAGTTTAAATAAAATATGCTATTGAAATTATTTTCACCTGTTTCTTTTCACTTTTTTAATGTGGCTCCTAGAAAATTTAAAATATCTGTGTGGCTTGTATTATATTTCTGTTGGTCATCACTGGTCTAGGGGTTCTTGACAAGGAGTTAACTTAGCAGGGCCATGATGTGAGATTTAGGACGTCCTGGAAACCCCTGAACATCTGTGCAAAATCTTGTGTGCATGGGTATATGTTAGTTATTTATTGCTGTGTAACAAATTATCCCCAAATTTAGCATCTTAAAAAAACCAACTATCGGACTTCCCTGGTGGCACAGTGGTTGAGAGTCTGCCTGCCGATGCAGGGGATACGGGTTCGTGGGAGGATCCCATGTGCCGCGGAGCGGCTGGGCCCGTGAGCCATGGCCGCTGAGCCTGCGCATCCGGAGCCTGTGCTCCGCAACGGGAGAGGCCACAACAGTGAGAGGCCCGCATACCGGAAAAAAAAAAAAAAAACATTGCGGGCTTCCCTGGTGGCGCAGTGGTTGAGGGTCCTCCTGCCGGTGCAGGGGACGCGGGTTCATGCCCCGGTCTGGGAGGATCCCACATGCCGTGGAGTGGCTGGGCCTGTGAGCCATGGCCGCTGAGCCTGTGCGTCCGGAGCCTGTGCTCTGCAACGGGAGAGGCCACAACAGTGAGAGGCCTGTGTACCGCAAAAAAAACAAAGCAAAACAAAACAAAAAAAACAACTATAATCATATGGTTCTGTGTGTGAGGAACGCAGGTGTGGCTTAGCTGGTACCTCAGGTTTAGAGTGGTTCATAGGCTGCAACCAAGTATTGGCCAGTGCTGCATTCATCTCAGGGCTTGTCTGAAAGTGGATCTGCTTCTGTGCTTACTCACGTGTCTGTTGGCAAGTCTCAGTTTCTTGCTAGCTATTGACATTAGTTTTTTTTTTTTTTTTTTTTTTTTTTGCGGTATGCGGGCCTCTCACTGTTGTGGCCTCTCCCGTTGCGGAGCACAGGCTCCGGACGCGCAGGCCCAGCGGCCATGGCTCACGGGCCCAGCCGCTCCGCGGCATATGGGATCCTCCCAGACCGGGGCACGAACCCGTATCCCCTGCATCGGCAGGCGGACTCTCAACCACTGCGCCACCAGGGAGGCCCCGACATTAGTTTTTTACCATGTGAATCTCTCCATAGTGTACCTTACAACGTGGCAGCTGGTTTCTTCAGTGAGTGAGCAAGAGAATGAGCCAGCAAGATGGAAGCCACAGTCTTTTACTATTATTATTGTGGAAAATATACATAAAGAAGCCACAGTCTTTTTGTAAACTGATCACACTACTTTTGCCACATCCTATTCATTAGAAGCAAGTCACTAAGTCCAGCCTCCACTCAAGGGGAAAGAATTACTGAAGGGTGTGAATATCAAGAGACTATTGGGAGCCATCAGAGAGGTTGCCTATGACAGGGTATCTACACGTTTTTTTTTTTTCCTAGAGAAACCTAAGCTTCTTTATGATTCTCAAAGAAGTCTTGTACCACCCTCAACACTCCCCCTCGCCCCCAAACAGTTTAAGAACTAGTTTGGAGGGAACTGAAATGGAGATTTTGACTAAGGGAGAGATTTTCATCCCAAATTTCAAGGCTAAATATAAGATTTAACTTCTTTCTCATGTTTAAAAAAATGTAAGGAAAGGGACCCATATAGGATATAAACTCAAAGTATACTTAAGTGAAATGATTGCAAGGTCTTTTTTCCCCTGGACCCATTAGATTTTCTGAGCTGCTAATACTGTGTGTTCCCACTATGGGGATTCACCTCTCAGAAAGGTCTGGTAGATAGCTCCATGGTATTCTGTGACAATAGATTTAAGAGGCAAATATCGATTGCTCTAGTCCAGATGGTTTTACAGCATCTGGAGCTTTCTCTGGGGGAGCTCGGTTTCTCCCCACAATCTTTCAGGCAGGGTCCCCTATACTGCAGGAGCCAGCAAGGGCCTCTGGAGAAAGTTTACTGGTACCCTGGTTGAGCCAAATCCTTGTGGCCCCATCATTTATCCTTGCCAGAGTTATGTTTCCAATCTAATTAGCTCCTAATGTAGGGAGGGTGTTGGTTTCTCCTCACTTACACTTCCCCACCTTTGTCAACCTCTCCTTTCAGTTCTAAGAACCAAGTGTGTGAACTCCTCCTAGAGCTGAGATTTCCAAAGGGCCTTGGGCAAGCCTCAGTGATGGGGGTGGATAAAAGGGGATGCCCAACTTCCTCATTTGGCCAGCAAGTGGAATCGGAAGCATTATGTTGGGCCAGATATGCCGTTCTTCTTGGAAAATAGTTTCTGGAATCAGCGGTTGAATTCTCCCTCCCTAAAATAGGGGCTGAGCTGAGGGAGAGGCAGGTCTCCAGATATGCGCATTACCAAGGTCCCAGGGGAAGAGGCGGGAGCTTGGGCTTTGAGTCATTGCAGAAGAAAAAGACCATGCCATTTGAGCAAAAGTGTTTTTTCGTCTTCATGGCCCTTGAAATGAATCTCCATCTGTTTCTTTAAGGAAAATTCATGTCTTTTAGGGCTCGTAGGAAATAGCAATTCAAATAAGCTCTGGATCCACTGCTCTCGCACTTGTCTTCCAGTTTTCAGGGAATGTAAGGATTCTACAGGGTGTTCATTGGTCTGATTCTCGTCACAAGGACTGGTGACAGGAGGGGTTAGAGGTAAGAAGCCAGGGACTCTAAGATGGAGAAAGCTCTCGGTTCTAGCTTGGCGGATGCTGTTTTTGTTTCTGGTCCTACTCATGGGCTAGGACTGAGAGAGACCTGGACTGGGAGGCACCCTAATGTCCCTCATTTCCCCCGGGGCCTTACTTTCCCCCTCTATTGGCTGAGGGGACCGAACTAGTTGACCTCAAGGGCCTGTGCCCGCTCTGCCCCTGGATGATTTATTTTCATCTCTCCTGGATGCAGCATGTAGAGGAGGACATGCTGAGGACGAGGAAAGCAGCTCCTCACAGACCCTGGCCAGACTCTCACTGGATCGCAGCCCCTGGCAACTCTGTGTCCCAAGCCGGCAGCTACCCTGATCTACAATAGAAAAGCCATGGGGGGTGGGGCGCTCAGGCAGGAGATCAACACTCCCTGAGAGCTCAAGCAGGGCCATCAAATTCCTTTCCCTTTGAAAGTCAGCACCTAAGAGGAGTAGGCCCCTCATCATCTAACTGATCCTTTTTTTCCACTCTCTCCCCCAATTCTCAGTTGTTACAAGAATGTTCAGTGGGTTTGGAATTATTACAAATAAAAAATGCCAGAAGATTTTTGGATCAGCAACAAGGAGCTCGGCAGCTTCTGGAGAAGTCTTAGAGAAGAAGAATGTGGAAGTGCATGAAACCAGGCCTGGCTGGCTGCCGGCTCTGCAGCCTCCCGTTTCCTCTGGACTCACAGGAACATTATGGATGTCACCTCTGAGGATGTCGGGTTCCTCTGCTCTGCCTTGCCTTGTAGAGCTTAATGTCAAAAGCAACATGGGACCCTCAGAAGACCTTTGGACTGAGTCGCATTGGCTGATGGGCTCCATCCCACCTGGGAGTACAGCTTCTGGAAGGACCTGGGCCAGACCATGTGAGAAGGCCTGTGAGTCCCTCCTTCCGGGCACAGACCAGGCTGAAATGTGTTCTCTGAAGCCACAGGAGCAGGGCCTGTGGCCTGCCGACCAGGAAGGGGAGCCGGGGATCAGCACAGCCAAGCAAGGAGAAGGGTCACCGCAGAGCTTCACTGTGCAAGCTTCATGCTCCTCCTGGGAGCGGGTAGACATCCTGCCTCACTGCTGGGCAAAGTCGCTCTGTACCTGAAGCTCTCATTAGGATTCAGTGGGTGGCCAGGCCTGGGAGGCCCTCGGAGAACATGAGTACCTTTGTCCTTGGGTCTGTGGCTGGCTCAGAGCATAGGCTTTAGCTGTTCTGGTCAATTCCTGGGGAGCCTAAGCTTTCGTCCCAGTTTGGCCCTCTATAACCGCATCTTTAATTTTATTTTATTTTTTGGCTTGCTGCGCCGTTTGCGGGATCTTAGTTCCCCGACCAGGGATTGAACCCGGGCCCTCTACAGTGGAAGCACGGAGTCCTAACCACTGGACCACTAGGGAATTCCCTAGAACCTCGTCTTTAGATTCTCCTTATTCCGCTCCCAAAAGTCCTACCGGGCTGTCACCTATACACATCCCTAAACCGTTGATGGCTTTATAATGAACATCAGCATTCTGGAAAACCTAGATTATGACTAAGAGCCGACTAGCAACTTCAATTGGATTTGACTGTCTCCTGGGGGTGACTGTCGTGCATGGGCAGCCCATTGGGCCTTCCCTCCTGCCCTAGCTAAAGGGTAAAGCAAGAGTGACCAATAAGAGAGATGGTGGAAGATACCTGAAGAGGACTCTTGAGCCCCTAAATGCAAAACATGGGGGAATTGGATTTCTACTGCATTGTCAGGCAGAATCAGACCACTGGCGAGGCTTTAAAAAGGCTCTTTCAGGAGAAATAAAACCAGAGATGAGGCAGGATAGATTAAGAACAATGTTTTGCAGTGGTCATGCGGGCTCTTGGCCTTGGCCATTTGTGAGTTTTCAATAATGTTCCCTTCAAAAGGAACATTGATTCTTGGCATCAAAAGAAGCCAGAGTGTTTGATTATTAGTATCCATCTTATTTTCTTCCTTCTGAAGTTGACCTCCCGGCTTCAAGTGTGAAATGCTTGCTTGGAAGAGGGTGAGGAGGGTGGAGTTTCGGAAACCGGAAGCCTTTTCTTGTGATGTTTCTATGAGATTCTTTTGATATGAGGCCCGCTGCCAATTTGAGGCTGAGGAGAATCCTCATCCTGACAGGTAGGGTCTTGCTTAAGTCAGGTGGTGCTAGGCAATTACAAAGGCAATTACAAAAAGCTGAGGGCTTCCTACTCTCGTGGGACAAACCACAATGCTCTTCCCCATCGAAAGTTCGGTACTTGTCTTTTCAGAAACCTCTAATGGATGTATCAAGCCACTCAAAAGACTTTCCTGTCCGTGCCCTCATGTGAGCCTCAGGACAAGCCAAAGAGGAGGTAGTATAGGGCTTAATGTAATACACAATGTTCTTTTTTCCAGTTTCATTGAGCTCTGGTTGACATATAACATTGTCTAAGTTTAAGGTGTACAATGTGATGACTGTATGTATAGGTCACCACAATAAGTTTAGTTAACATCCATCACCTCCCATAGTTACAAAATTTTTTCCCTTGTCATGAGAACTTTTAACATTTACCGAAATGTTTTTATCGATACTTTGGCTGACCTGATGGTAAGCAGTGAGAGGGTGCTGACTAAAACTTCTTCAGTTCTCTAAGGGTTTCTCAAAACTCACATGAGGGACCCATGCTGGGGAATCATAGATTTTACACGATCAGGTGCCATAGGACTAAATGAATGTCTGAAGTCACAGGGGATTAGACCATCAACATTAGAAACAACCATTTTGATGGCAGAGGAAACACCAAAGTTTATCAGCAAATTAAAGCACTAAGGAGATGGAAACCTACCCCTGGAAAGGAGAGTTTGTGGCAATCTATTTGGGACAGATTCTAATTCATGGGGAGCCAGAACTGTCTTTTAAATATTCCTGATAATGGAAAGACAACCTTTAACTAGAAGCTTCTGGACTGAAAAAGTTGTAATGTGGTAAACTCTTTATAATTATAGATTCGGCAAAAGTAAATATGCCGTTTTCATTTTGTATATGCATATACACAGCTTCCTGATATTCCCAGAATTAAAATACAGTGAAATACACTGAAGGAAAACATATTGGGAAAGCATTGGCTCTTTGATGGTGGAGGACTCTGATTGCTCTAAATAGGGCTTTAAGGAGGACGGTCATGCAGAAGTTGAGACAGTCTTGTGGCCATTTGGAAACAGCCCTATTTTTGCTGTTCCTAGACAGTACTTTTGCCCTGTGGTAGTTTTGTAACTGTAACCATAAAGTTCTAGAAAATTGTAGGAGAATAAAACTTTATTGTTGGTAAAATGGCAGAACACAATATGATATTATTGCAAGTTAAGCATGCCCTAGGTTGCTGATGCATGCTTCATCCATAGTAGGTCAGTCTTGAAGTTGATGGTCAAATGTCCCATTTGGCTGGTGCTCGGTAGCCTTGCTGTATAGATGTGGGGATCTGTGGTACTGGTGGTCTGAGGGAAAGTGAATAGTTTCCACCCTATCTGCCAGAGCTGTGGCCACTCAAATCGATGTTCACTCCACAAACATCTTCTGTAGCGCTGCCATGTGTTAAGAGGTGGACCTCAGTGCTGTGAGGGATCCCGGGCGGAATGGTTTCATTGACTGCAAGCTTAAGACACATTCTTATTTGGAATTCCTGATGCTCCAGAAGCTTCTCCTGTTTCCATTATGGTGGCAGGAAGGCTGTGGGGGAAGGATGTACATTTTTTGAACTTCTAGAAGGGCAAAACATTGTTACTGTCTATCAACAATATATCATAATGGCAAACATAATCAGCCCTGTAAATTGTGAAACTTTTAAGTCATGTTTCTATTTGTTCTGTGATAGTATAAAAATTCAAAACAGTTTGCATCAAGAGAGCAAATAACACCCACCTCTATTCAGTCTGAGTCATCTTTGCCCTCCCTTCATGCTTTTGTCTTTATATATACCTTTGCTTGTTTAGGGTTAAGTAAAATCTATAGATCCTCAATTGTGGAGACACATAAGTACGCGGTCTCTGCGATCCATGCGAAAAGAGACTTTGCATTCCCAGTGAGACAGCATTTAGTGCTCTGGCTAAGACAAAAATGTTGGCAGCAAATTCATCCCAAGTACCAAATGAGGATTACTACGGGGCCGGGAGTATTTTCAGAGACAGAACACTTCCTACTCCTCCGTTAGTGAATTCAGTCCATTCTGTGGTCGTTTTCATGACCATTTTGGCTTGGGGCCTGGGTGACGGAGAGCTGCCTCCCTTCCTTCCCTGAAGGAAGGGCACCAAGGGGGTTACCCAATTCCACTGTGGGAGTTTTATCTGCCTCCTGGATGGTTCCATGTAGGCCCACGTCTAGACTGATTACAAAAGCGCCAAGAAAACAAATGTGTAACATCTTACAGCAAAGGCATGAAACCAAACAGTGTGAGTGAGGAGAACAATGTGGCTTTTGTGACTGGGAGTCTTCCTGAGGAGGATGGAATTCCCGCACCCCGGGTTCCAATTTGTAAGGGCAACATGAAGCTTCTCGAAGCAGGCCCTGGCTTGAACGCATTCACTTGGAAAGGCAATGTGTTTTATTAAATAAGGGTTTTTTGTGTTTTTTTTAACTGCCACTAAGATCAAAATGAAGATCAGTATAACTAACTCTATCTGTATGCACACAGATTTCAGGAAACAGCCTTGACTCTAGCTCACCAATGTAACCATTTGTTAATTCTGCTCTTTCAGGTTGACGGGGTATATATATATAATGTGATGGGAGAGACTCTGATTGAGGCAGTCGTGACTTTGCATTTACCTTGCTGTGTGACCTTATATGTGTCCCCTAGCCTCTCTGGGCCTCAGTTTCTACATCTGTAAAACGAAGGGGTCAGAGCTGATCATCTATCTCTAAGAGCTCAAGACTCTAATAAAGCAGAATAAATATTACAGTTCCATTGCCTAAGGGTACTGGAAATCGGGGCTTTTCACCCCAAAAGAAAGCAATAATTATCACTTGTCTGAAGGAGCTCTTAAATATGTTGTCTCAAACTGAAGCTTCGGGGATGCTATGGGTCACTTCAGAATCACCTCCACAACTCGAGTAGGTGTATAACTGGGTGGCAAATACTTCACATAATTGAAGGCACATTTGATTAGCCAATAGTTTCAAGTGGCCTGAGGTACAACACGCTGATTTCTCATTTGTTCATTCTCTCAATATGTATTTATTGAGCACCTACTATATGCCCAGCCCTAGAGAAAAGATGTTTCTCCTGAAATCCTAAACCTCCCTCTTTCCCTCCCTTCTTCCCTTCCTTCTTTAAGTTTGGTTTTATTTGTGACCTCTGGTACAAAGGGTTGAGTTATAGATACTGCTCAGTTCATCGTATATCATCAGAGTTGGTCCAGACAAGGTCCCTCTCTTGCTTTGTTTGACTTACTCATTTATTCCTTTTTATCCCCAAAGCCCACTCCTGTTCCCCTCCATGCAAAGGCAACCATTCTGATGTGCTCAATGTATGTCTTTTAGTGTGCATGTTTTTTGTAAAATGTGTATTATCTTCTGTGAATAGATCTTCATTCATTGCAAAGGTGAGATGACATATAGCCCATTTGGCTTCTTGCCTTTTTACCCACACTATGGTTTTAGATAGACCCATTCTGCTGTCTGTAAATATTGCTCATTGCTTCTAACCACTACTTAGTGCTCTGTATACGCTCCACATGATAACTCTTCCCTGTCCCGTGGATGGGCACCCTGGGGTCCTGCAATGCCCCATTATGGCAAATAACACGACAGGCTTGTGCCTGGTCCACTATGGACCTGTGTCATATTGTTCTGTCTAAGACATGCCTCCTTTGTAATCTGGAGAATTTCTACATTTTCTTCGAAAACTGGACAATTTCTGTCCTTTCTTCTACACTTTCTTCAAGAGTTACATCCCTGACCCATTGACCATAATATGTTCCCCATTCGATGCTCTCCCACGCATCCCACGTACATTCCTATTCTAGTGTTTTTAGTGTATTATAATTTCTTGTCTGTCTTCCCCCAATAGATGTGAAACCCCATGAGAACAGGGACTGTGTCTGTCTTATATACTGTATCTCTAGGACATAACACAGGGTCTGGCATTGTGTTACTCAAGGAATACTTGTATAATGAATACCAGATTCATCAAACACATTTTTTTTCAGGGTTATATTTCTGCCTTTTTATTATTTTTTACAGGGTTATATTTGCCCCTTTTTATTTTTTAAATTAAAATTTTATACAATTTTTAAAGGTTACTTTCCATTTACAGTTATTACAAAATATTGGCTATATTCCCTGTGTTGTATGATGTATCCTTGAGCCTATCTTACACGCAATAGTTTGTATCTCCCATTCCCTACCTCCGTGTTGCCCCTTTTCCCCTCTCCACTGGTAACCACTAGTTCATCAAATACTTATTAGGCTCTGACTGCATGCCAGCCCTGTACTCTATTTTTATTTTTATTTTTTATTAAAGTATACTTGATTTACAATATTATATTAGTTTCAGGTGTACAACAGAGTGATTCAATATTTTTATAGACTATACTCCATTTAAAATCATTACAGAATAATGGGTATATTTCCCTGTGCAGTACAATATATCCTTGTAGCTTATTTGTTTTATAAGTTGCAGTTTTGTATCTCTTAGTCCCCTACCCCTATCTCGCTCCTCCACCCTCGCCCCTTCCCACCAGTAACCAATAGTTTGTTCTCTATATCTATGAGTCTGTTTCTGTTATATTCATTCATCTGTTTTATTTTCTAGATTCCATATATATGTGATAACATACAGTATTTGTCTTTCTTTGTCTGAATTATTTCACTAAGCATAATACCCTCTAGGTCAATCCACATTGTTACAAATGGTGGAATTTCATTATTTTTGTGGCTGAGTAGTATTCCATTGTGTGTGTGTGTGTGTATTATATCTTCATCCATTCATCTGTTGATGGACACTTAGGTTGCTTCCATGTTTTGGCTATTGTGAATAATGCTGCAATGAGCATTGGGGTGTGTGTATCTTTTCAAATTAGTGTCTTCATTTTTGGGGATATGTATTCCCAGTAGTGGAATTGCTGAATAGTTCTCTTTTTATTTTTTTGTGGAACCTTCATACTATTTTTCATAGTGGCTGCACCAATTTACTTTCCCACCAACTGTGTACAAGGGTTCCCTTTTCTCCACATCCTCTCCAACATTTCTTACTTGTAGACTTTTTGATGATAGCCATTCTGACAGGTGTGAGGTGATATCTCATTGTTGTTTTGATTTCCATTTATTTGATGATTTGTAATGTTCAACATCTTTTCATGTGCCTGTTAACCATCTGTATGTCTTCTTTGGAAAAATGTCTATTCAGTCCTTCTGCCCATTTTTTGATTGGGTTGTTTTTTTCATATTGAGTTGTATGTGCTATTTGTATATTTTTATATATTAACCCCTTGTTTTTCACATGATTTGCAAATATTCTCTCCCATTCCATAAGTTGTCTTTTTGTATTGTCAATGGTTTCCTTTGCTGTGTAAAACATTTTATGTTTAATTAGGTCCCATTTATTTATTTTTGCTTTTACTTCTTTTGCCTTAGGAGACTGATCCAAGAAAATATTGCTATGGGTTATGTCAATGAGTAGTCTGCCTATGTTCTCTTCTAGGAGTTTTATGGTTTCCCTGTTACATTTAGGTCTTTAAAGCCTTTTGAGTTTATTTTTGTATATGGTATGAGGGAATGTTCTAATCTCATTGTTTTACATGTGGCTGGCAGTTTTCCCAGTACCACTTGTTGAAGAAATTCTTTTCCCCATTATATATTCTTGCCTCCTTTGTTGTAGATTAATTGATCATAGGTGAGTGGATTTAGTTTTGGGTTCTCTGTTCCATTGATCTATGTGTCTCTTTCTGTGCCAGTACCATGCTGTTTTGATTACTGTAGCTTTGTTGTATAGTCTGAAGTCAGGGCACATGATACCTCCAGTTTTGTTCTTTTTTCTCAAGATTGCTTTGGAAAGTTGGGGTCTTTTGTGGTTCCATATAACTTTTAGGGTTATTTGTTATAATTCTGAAAAATATCATGAGATTTTTGAAAGGGATTGCATTAAATCTATAGATTGCTTTGGGTATATGGACATTTTAACAATACTAATTCTTCCAATAGGTGAACAAAGCTATCCGTGTGATGGCTTTCCATTTCTTTGTATTGTCCTCAATTTCCTTCATCAGTGTTTTATAGTTTTCAGAAACTATGTCTTTTGCATCCTTGGATAAGTTTATTTCTAGGTAGTTTAGTTTTTTTGGTGTGGTTTTAAATAGGATATGTTTTTTCTTTGATTTCTCTTTCTTGTAGAGACTTTAGGGTTTTCTATATATAGTATCAGTTCATCTGCAAATAGTGACAGTTTTATTTCTTCCCTTCCAATTTTGTGTCTGATTGCTGTGGCTAGGACTTCCAATACTATGTTAAACAGAAGTGGCGAGAGTGGGCATCCTTGTCTTGCTCCTGATTTTAGAGGAAAAGCTTTTCACCATCAAGTATGATGTGAGCTGTGGGTTTGTCATAAATGGCCTTTATTAAGTTGAGATATGTTCCCTCTATACCAACTTTATTTTTACTTTGAAATAATCTGTATAGTTTATTCTCCAGTCCTTTATACTCCTTTGCCATAAATGATAATATATAACCTCTCTAATTCATGTGTATTTTTCTTATTGGAGTATAGTTGCTTTACCTCTGTACCAACCTTGATGAGTGTTTTTATTATGAATGGATGTTGAATTTTGTCAAATGCTCTTCTGTGTCTGTTGATATGATCATGTGATTTTTATACTGCTTTTTGTTAATGTGGTGTATCACATTGATTGATTTGTAGATATTGAACCATCCTTTCATCCTTGGAATAAATCCCACTTGATCATAGTGTATGATCCTTTTTCTATATTTTTGAATTCAGTTTGCTAATATTTTGTAGAGGATTTTTGCATTTATATTCCTCAGAGATATTGGTCTGTAATTTTATTTTTTTGTTATATCTTTGTCAGGTTTTGGTGTCAGTGTAATGGTTGCCTTGTAGAATGAATATGGGAGTATTCCCACCTCTTCAATTTTTGGAATAGTTTGAGAAGGATAGGTATTACCTCTTCTTTATTTGTTTGGTAGAATTTCTCTGTGAAGCTGTCCAATCCTGGATTTTTTTTTGCTGGGAGGTTTTTTTTTTTTTTTTAATTACAAATTCAATTTCACTGCTAGTGGTCAGTCTGTTCAAATTGTCTGTTTATTCCTTATTCAGTCTTGGAAGGTTGTGTTTTTCTAGAAATTGGTCCATTTCTTCTAGGTTGTCCAATTTGTTGGCTTAGAGCTCTAGTGTTCTTTGATTTTTTTTTTGTATCTCTGAGATATCAGTTGTTATTTCTCCTCTTTCATTTCGTATTTTATTTGCATCCTCTCTTTTTTCTTGATGAGCCTGGCTAAAGGTTTATGAATTTTGTTTATCTTTTAAAAAAATCAGCTCTTGTTTTCAATGATCTTTTCTATTGTTTTTTTAGTCTCAATTTTATTTATTTCCTCTCTGATCTTTATTATTTCTCTCCTTCTGCTGACTTTGGGCTCTGTTTATTATTTTTCTAACTCATTTAGGTGATAGGTTAAGTTGTTTGAGATTTTTCTTGTTTCTTGGGGTACGCCTATATTAATATAAACTTCCTTCTTAGAACTACTTTTGCTGATTCCCAAAAATTTTGTAAAGTTGTGTTTCCATTTTCATTTGTCGCAAGGTATTTTCTGATTTCCTCTTTGATTTTATTGTTGACCCATTGGTTTTTTAGTAGCATGTTGTTTAGTCTCCACATATTTGTGTTTTTCCCATTTTTCTTCCTGTAATTGATTTCTAGTTTTATGCTGCTGTGGTTGGAAAAAATGTTGGAAATAATTTATATCCTTTTAAGTTGGTTGAGATGGATTTTGTGGCCTAACATGTGATGTATCCTGGAGAATGTTCCATGTGCACTTGAAAACAATGCGCATTCTGCTGTTTTGGGATGGAATGTCTTGTAGATATCTATTAAATCCATTTGGTCTAATGTGTCATTTAAGGCCACTGTTTCCTTATTGATTTTCTGTCTGGATGATCTGTCCATTGATGTAAGTAAGGTGTTAAAGTCCTCTACTATAATCGTATTATTGTCAATTTCTCCCTTTATGTCTATTGATGTTTGCTTTATGTATTTCAGTACTCTTATATTAGGTGCATATATGTTAATGTGTGTTATGTCCTCTTCTTGTATTGATCCCTTTATCATTATATAATGCTCTTCTTTGTCTTTTGTTATAGACTTTGTTTTAAAGTCTATTTTGTCTGATATCAATATTGCTACCCCCCCACTTTCTTGTTTCTATTTGCATGAAATACCTTTTTCCATTCCCTTTCTTTCAGTGTGTGTGTGTCTTTAGCTTTGAAGTGATTCTCTTGTAAGCAGCATATAGTTTGATCTTGTTTTTTTATGCCTTTAGCTACCCTATGTCTTTTGATTGGAGCATTTAGTCCACTGACTTTTTTTTGTTTGTTTTTTTGGCTGCATTGGGTCTTCATTGCTGCGTGTGGGCTTTCTCTAGTTGCAGCGAGTGGGGGCTTCTCTTTGTTGTGGTGCACGGGCTTCTCATTGCGGTGGCTTCTCTTGTTGTGGAGCATGGGCTCTAGGCATACCAGTTTCAGTAGTTGTGGCACACGGGCTTAGTTGCTCCATGGCATTTGGGATCCTCCCAGACCAGGGATCAGGCCCGTGTCCCCTGCATTGGCAGGAGGATTCTTAACCACTGCACCACCAGGGAAGTCCCCTAGTCCATTGACATTTAAAGTACTTACTGGTAGGTGCTTAGTTATTGCCATTTTTTTTACTTGTTTTCTCGTTTTCATAGTTCTCTGTTCTTCTTTTAAATCCTTCCCTTGTGGCTTGATGATTTTCTTTAGTGGTATGTGTGTGTTCCTTTTTCCATTTTTTATGTATCATAAGTTTTTGAGTTGTGATTACCATGGGGTTCCTATATGTTGACCAATAACTATATCTACTTGTTTTAAAATGGTAGTCATGTAAGTTCAAACACATTCTAAAAGATCTACATTTTTTACTCGCCTCCCCCACATTTTGTTTTCATTGTCATATTTTGTATCTTTATGTTTATCCCTTCACTATTTATTGTAGTTACAGTTTATTACAACTTTTTTGTCTTTTAATCTTTGTACTAGCTTACTTAAGTGGGTGATCCTCAGCCTTTACCATATACTTGCCTTTACTAGTTGGATTTTTCCTTTCTTATAGACACTTCTTGTGGTAGCCTTTTCTTTTCCATGTAAAGAAGACCCTTTAACATTTCTTTTAGTGTAGGTTTAGTATTGATAAAAACTCTTTTAGTTTTTGCTTGTCTCAGAAGTTCTTTATCTGTCTTTTAATTCTAAATGATAGTCTTGCTAAGTAATGAATCCTAGGCTGCATGCTTTTCCCTTTTAGCACTTTAAATATATCATATCACTCCCTTAAGGCCTTCAAAGTCTCTGCAGAAAAGTCAGCTGATACCCTTACGGGTGATCCCCTGTATGTGACTCTGTTTTTGTCTTTCTGCCTTTAGAATTCTTTCTTTTTAAAATTTTTAATTTTTAATTTTTTTATTAGTTTCTAATTATAACAAAGTGAATCAGTTATACATATACATCTGTTCCCATATCCCTTCCCTCTTGCATCTCCCTCCCTCCCACCCTCCCTATCGCAGCCCTCCAATCGGTCACAAAGCACCGAGCTGATCTCCCTGTGCTATGTGGCTGCTTCCCAGTAGCAATCTACCTTACGTTTGGTACTGTATATATGTCCATGCCTCTCTTTCGCTTTGTCACAGCTTACTCTTTCCCCTCCCCATATCCTCAGGTCCATTCTCAAGTACGTTTGTGTCTTTATTCCTATTTTACTCCTAGGTTCTTCATGACATATTTTTTCTTAAATTCCATATATATGTGTTAGCATACGGCATTTGTCTTTCTCTTACTGACGTACTACACTCTGTATGACACACTCGAGGTCTATCCACCTCATTACAAATAGCTCAATTTCATTTCTTTTATGGCTGAGTAATATTCCATTGTATATATGTGCCACATCTTCTTTATCCATTCATCCGATGATGGACACTTGGGTTGTTTCCATCTCCAGGCTATTGTAAATAGAACTTCAATGAATATTTTGGTACATGACTCTTTTTGAATTATGGTTTTCTCAGAGTATATGCCCAGCAGTGGGATTGCTGGGTCACATGGTAGTTCTATTTGTAGTTTTTTAAGGAACATCCATAATGTTCTCCATAGTGGCTGTACAAATTCATATTCCCACCAGCAGTTCAAGAGTGTTCCCTTTTCTCCACACCCTCTCCAGCATTTATTGTTTGTAGATTTTTTGATGATGGCCATTCTGAAAGGAGTGAGATGATATCTCATTGTACTTTTGAGTTGCATTTCTCTAATGATTAATGATGTTGAGCATTCTTTCATGTGTTTGTTGGCAGTCCATATATCTTCTTTAGAGAAATGTCTATTTAGGTCTTCTGACCATTTTAGGATTGGGTTGTTTGTTTCTTTGCTATTGAGCTGCATGAGCTGCTTATAAATTTTGGAGATTAATCCTTTGTCAGTTGCTTCATTTGCAAATATTTTCTCCCATTCTGAGGGTTGTCTTTTGGTCTTGTTTATGGCTTCCTTTGCTGTGCAAAAGCTTTTAAGTTTCATTAGGTCCCATGTGTTTATTTTTATCTTTATTTCCATTTCTCTAGGAGGTGGGTCAAAAAGGATCTTGCTGTGCTTTATGTCATAGAGTGTTCTGCCTATGTTTTCCTCTAAGAGTTTGATAGTTTCTCGCCTTACATTTAGGTCTTTAATCCATTTTGAGCTTATTTTTGTGTATGGTGTTAGGGAGTGATCTAATCTCATGGTTTTACATATCCCTGTCCAGTTTTCCCAGCACCACTTATTGAAGAGGCTGTCCTTTCTCCACTGTACATTCCTGCCTCCTTTATCAAAGTTAAGGTGACCATATGTGCATGGGTTTATCTCTGGGCTTTCTATCCTGTTCCATTGATCTATCTTTCTGTTTTTGTGCCAGTACCATACTGTCTTGATTACTGTAGTTTTGTAGTATAGTCTGAAGACAGGGAGCCTGATTCCTCCAGCTCCGTTTTTCGTTCTCAAGATTGCTTTGGCTATTCGGGGTCTTTGGTGTTTCCACACAAATTGTGAAATGTTTTGTACTAGTTCTGTGAAAACTTCCAGCGGTAGTTTGATAGGGATTGCATTGAATCTGTAGATTGCTTTGGGTAGTAGAGTCATTTTCACAGTGTTGATTCTTCCAATCCAGAAACATGGTATGTCTCTCCATCTATTTGTATCATCTTTAATGTCTTTCATCAGTGTCTTATAATTTTCTGCATACAGGTCTTTTGTCTCCTTAGGTAGGTTTATTCCTAGATATTTTATTCTTTTTGTTGCAATGATAAATGGGAGTGTTTTCTTGATTTCACTTTCAGATTTTTCATCATTAGTGTACAGGAATGCCAGAGATTTCTGTGCATTAATTTTGTATCCTGCTACTTTACCAAATTCATTGATTAGCTCTAGTAGTTTTCTGGTAGCATCTTTAGGATTCTCTATGTATAGTATCATGTCATCTGCAAACAGTGGCAGCTTTACTACTTCTTTTCCGATTTGAATTCCTTTTGTTTCTTTTTCTTCTCTGATTGTTGTGCCTAAAACTTCCAAAACTATGTTGAATAGGAGGGGTGAGAGTTGGCAACCTTGTCTTGTTCCTGATCTTACTGGAAATGGTTTCAACTTTTCACCATTGAGGTCAATGTTGGCTGTTGGATTCTCATCTATGGCCTTTATTACGTTGAGGAAAGTTCCCTCTGTGCTTGCTTTCTGCTGGGTTTTTATCATAAATCGGTGTTGAATTTTGTCGAAAGCTTTCTCTGCATCTATTGAGATGATCATATAGTTTTTCTCCTTCAATTTGTTAATATGGGGTATCACGTTGATTGATTTGTGTGTATTGAAGAATCCTTGCATTCCTGGAATAAACCCCACTTGATCATGGTGTATGATCCTTTTAATATGCTGTTGGATTCTGTTTGCTAGTATTTTGTTGAGGATTTTTGCATCTATGCTCATCAGTGATATTGGCCTGTAGTTTTCTTTCTTTGTGACATCTTTGTGTGGTTTGGGTATCAGGGTGATGGTGCCATCGTAGAATGAGTTTGGGAGTGTTCCTCCCTCTGCTATATTTGGGAAGAGTTTGAGAAGGACAGGTGTTAGCTCTTCTCTAAATGTTTGATAGAATTCGCCTGTGAAGCCATCTGGTCCTGGGCTTTTGTTTGTTGGAAGATTTTTAATCACAGTTTCAGTTTCAGGGCTTATGATTGGCCTGTTCATATTTTCTATTTCTTCCTGATTCAGTCTTGGCAGGTTATGCATTTCTAAGAATTTGTCCATTTCTTCCAGGTTGTTCATTTTATTGGCATAGAGTTGATTGTAGTAATCTCTCATGATCTTTTGTATTTCTGCACTGTCAGTTGTTACTTCACCTTTATCATTTCCTTTTTCTTCTTTTTTCATTTTTTCTTGTGTTAGTTTCTGCTTTATAACAAAATGAATCAGTTATACATATACATATGTTCCCAAATCCCCTCCCTCTTGCGTCTCTCTCCCACCTTCCCTATTCCACACCTCCAGGTGGTCACAAAGCACCGAGCTGATCTTCCTGTGCTATGCGGCTGCTTCCCACTAGCTATCTACCTTACGTTTGGTAGTGTATATGTATCCATGCCTCTCGTTCGCTTTGTCACAGCTTACCATTCCCCCACCGCATATCCTCAAGTCCATTCTCTAGTAGGTCTGTGTCTTTATTCCTGTCTTACCCCTAGGTTCTTCATGACATTTTTTTTTTTTTTTTTTTTTTTTTGCGGTACGCAGGCCTCTCACTGTTGTGGCCTCTCCCATTGTGGAGCACAGGCTCCAGAAGCGCAGGCTCAGCGGCCATGGCTCACGGGCCCAGCCGCTCCGTGGCATGTGGGATCCTCCCGGACCAGGGCACGAACCCGTGTCCCCTGCATCGGCAGGTGGACTCTCAACCACTGCGCCACCAGGGAAGCCCCATGACATTTTTTTTCTTCTTAAATTCCATATATATGTGTTAGCATTCGGTATTTGTCTTTCTCTTTCTGACTTACTTCACTCTGTATGACAGACGCTAGGTCTCTCCACCTCATTACAAATAGCTGAATTTCATTTCTTTTTATGGCTGAGTAATATTCCATTGTATATATGTGCCACATCTTTTTTTTTAAGTGATAAGGATATTTATTCTTTATTTAATAATAAATTTGGTGGTAGACTTCTTTTATTATTTTTTATTTTTTTATTAGTTTCTGCTTTATAACAAAGTGAATCAGTCATACATATACATCTGTTCCCACATCCCTTCCCTCTTGCGTCTCCCTCCCTCCCACCCTCCCTATCCCACCCCTCCAGGCGGTCACAAAGCCCTGAGCTGATCTCCCTGTGCTATGCGGCTGCTTCCCACTATCTATGTACCTTACGTTTGGTACTGTATATATGTCCATGCCTCTCTTTCGCTTTGTCACAGCTTACCCTTCCCCCTCCCCATATCCTCAAGTCCATTCTCAAGTAGGTCTGTGTCTTTATTCCTATTTTACCCCTAGGTTCTTCATGACATTTTTTTAAAAATTCCATATATATGTGTTAGCATACGGTATTTGTCTTTCTCTTTCTGACTTACTTCACTCTGTATGACAGACTCTAGGTCCATCCACCTCATTACAAATAGCTCAATTTCGTTTCTTTTTATGGCTGAGTAATATTCCACTGTATATATGTGCCACATCTTCTTTATCCATTCATCCGATGATGGACACTTAGGTTGTTTCCATCTCCGGGCTATTGTGACTAGAGCTGCAGTGAACATTTTGGTACATGTCTCTTATTGAATTTTGGTTTTCTCAGGGTATATGCCTAGTAGTGGGATTGCTGGGTCATATGGTAGTTCTATTTTTAGTTTTTTAAGGAACCTCCATACTGTTCTCCATAGTGGCTGTACCAATTCACATTCCCACCAGCAGTGCAAGAGTGTTCCCTTTTCTCCACACCCTCTCCAGCATTTATTGTTTCTAGATTTCTTGATGATGGCCATTCTGACTGGTGTGAGATGATATCTCATTGTAGTTTTGATTTGCATTTCTCTAATGATTAATGATGTTGAGCATTCTTTCATGTGTTTGTTGGCAGTCTGTATATCTTCTTTGGAGAAATGCCTATTTAAGTCTTCTGCCCATTTTTGGATTGGGTTGTTTGTTTTTTTTGCTATTGAGCTGCATGAGCTGCTTATAAATTTTGGAGATGAATCCTTTGTCAGTTGCTTCATTTGCAAATATTTTCTCCCATTCTGAGGGTTGTCTTTTGGTCTTGTTTATGGTTTCCTTTGCTGTGCAAAAGCTTTTAAGTTTCATTAGGTCCCATGTGTTTATCTTTGTTTTTATTTCCATTTCTCTAGGAGGTGGGACCAAAAGGATCTTGCTGTGATTTATGTCATAGAGTGTTCTGCCTATGTTTTCCTCTAAGAGTTTGATAATTTCTGGCCTTACATTTAGGTCTTTAATCCATTTTGAGCTTATTTTTGTGTATGGTGTTAGGGAATGATCTAATTTCATACTTTTACATGTAACTGTCCAGTTTTCCCAGCACCACTTATTGAAGAGGCTGTCCTTTCTCCACTGTACATTCTTGCCTCCTTTATCAAAGATAAGGTGACCCTATGTGCATGGGTTTATCTCTGGGCTTTCTATCCTGTTCCATTGATCTATCTTTCTGTTTTTGTGCCAGTACCACACTGTCTTGATTACTGTAGCTTTGTAGTATAGTCTGAAGTCAGGGAGCCTGATTCCTCCAGCTCCATTTTTCGTTCTCAAGATTGCTTTGGCTATTCGGGGTCTTTTGTTTTTCCACACAAATTGTGAAATGTTTTGTTCTAGTTCTGTGAAAAATGCCACTGGTAGTTTGATAGGGATTGCATTGAATCTGTAGATTGCTTTGGGTAGTAGAGTCATTTTCACAATGTTGATTCTTCCAATCCAAGAACACGGTATATCTCTCCATCTATTTATATCATCTTTAATGTCTTTCATCAGTGTCTTATAATTTTCTGCATACAGGTCTTTTGTCTCCTTAGGTAGGTTTATTCCTAGATATTTTATTCTTTTTGTTGCAATGGTAAATGGGAGTGTTTTCTTGATTTCACTTTCAGATTTTTCATCATTAGTGTACAGGAATGCCAGAGATTTCTGTGCATTAATTTTGTATCCTGCTACTTTACCAAATTCATTGATTAGCTCTAGTAGTTTTCTGGTAGCATCTTTAGGATTCTCTATGTATAGTATCATGTCATCTGCAAACAGTGACAGGTTTACTTCTTCTTTTCCGATTTGGATTCCTTTTGTTTCTTTTTCTTCTCTGACTTTTGTGGCTAAAACTTCCAAAACTATGTTGAATAGGAGGGGTGAGAGTGGGCAACCTTGTCTTGTTCCTGATCTTACTGGAAATGGTTTCAAGTTTTCACCATTGAGGACGATGTTGGCTGTTGGTTTGTCATATATGGCCTTTATTATGTTGAGGAAAGTCCCCTCTACGCTTGCTTTCTGCTGGGTTTTTATCATAAATCGGTGTTGAATTTTGTCGAAAGCTTTGTCTGCACCTATTGAAATGATCATATAGTTTTTCTCCTTCAATTTGTTAATATGGTGTATCACATTGATTGATTTGCGTACCTTGAAGAATCCTTGCATTCCTGGAGTAAACCCCACTTGATCGTTGTGTATGATCCTTTTAATGTGCTGTTGGATTCTGTTTGCTAGTATTTTGTTGAGGATTTTTGCATCTATGTTCATCAGTGATATTGGCCTGTAGTTTTCTTTCTTTGTGACATCTTTGTGTGGTTTGGGTATCAGGGTGATGGTGCCATCATAGAATGAGTTTGGGAGTGTTCCTACCTCTGCTATATTTGAGAAGAGTTTGAGAAGGATAGGTGTTAGCTCTTCTCTAAATGTTTGATAGAATTTGCTTGTGAAACCGTCTGGTGCTGGGCTTTTGTTTGTTGGAAGATTTTTAAGCACAGTTTCATTTTCACTGCTTATGATTGGCCTGTTCATATTTTCTATTTCTTCCTGATTCAGTCTTGGCAGGTTGTACATTTCTAAGAATTTGTCCATTTCTTCGAAGTTGTCCATTTTATTGGCATAGAGTTGCTTGTAGTAATCTCTCATGATCTTTTGTATTTCTGCAGTGTCAGTTGTTACTTCTCCTTTTTCGTTTCTAATTTTATTGATATAGTCTTCTCCCTTTTTTTTCTTGATCAGTGTGGCTAACGGTTTATCACTTTTGTTTATCTTCTCAAAAAACCAGCTTTTATTTTTATTGATCTTTGCTATCGTTTCCCTCATTTCTTTTTGATTTATTTCTGATGTGATATTTATGATTTATTTCCTTCTGCCTACTTGGGGGTTTTTTGTTCTTCTTTCTCTAATTGCTTTAGGTGGAAAGTCAGGTTGTTTACTCGAGATGTTTCCTGTTTCTTAAGGTGGGATTGTATTGTTATAAACTTCCCTCTTAGAACTGCTTTTGCTGCATCCCATAAGTTTTGTGTCGTTTTGTCGCCATTGTCATTTGTTTCTATGTATTTGTTGATTTCCTCTTTGATTTCTTCAGTGATCACTTTGTTAGTAAGTAGTGTATTGTTTAGCCTTCATGTGTTTGCAGTTCTTACAGATCTATTCCTGTAATTTATATCTAGTCTCATAGCGTTATGGTCGGAAAAGATACTTGATACAATTTCAATTTTCTTAAATTTACCAAGGCTGGATTTGTGACCCAAGATATGATCTATCCTGGAGAATGTTCAATGAGCACTTGAGAAAAATGTCCATTCTGTTGTTTTTGGATGGAATGTCCTATAAATATCCATTAAGGTCTTCTTGTTTAATGTATCATTTTAAGCTTGTGTTTCCTTATTTATTTTCATTTTGGATGATCTGTCCATTGGTGAAAATGGCATGTTCAAGTCCCCTACTATGAATGTGTTACTGTCGATTTCCCCTTTTATGGCTGTTAATATTTGCCTTATGTATTGACATGCTCCTATGTTGGGTGCATAAATATTTACAATTTTTATATCTTCATCTTGGATTGATCTTTGATCATTATGTATTGCCCTTCTTTGTCTCTTCTAATAGTCTTTATTTTAAGTCTATTTTGTCTGATATGAGAATTGCTACTCCAGCTTTCTTTTGATTTCCATTTGCATGGAATATCTTTTTCCATCCCCTTACTTTCAGTCTGTATGCTTCTCTAGGTCTGAAGTGGGTCTCTTTTAGAGAGCATATATATGGGTTTTGTTTTTGTATCCATTCAGCCAATGTGTGTCTTTCAGTGGGAGCATTTAGTCCATTTACATTTAAGGTAATTTTTGATGTATGTTCCTATTCCCATTTTCTTAATTGTTTTGGGTTCGTTATTGTAGGTATTTTCCTTCTGTTGTGTTTCTGGCCCAGAGAATTTCCTTTAGCATTTGTTGTAAAGCTGATTTGGTGGTGCTGAACTCTGTCAGCTTTTGCTTGTCTGTAAAGCTTTTAATTTCTCCATCAAGTCTGAATGAGATCCTTGCTGGGTAGCATAATCTTGGTTGCAGGTTTTTCTCCTTCATCACTTTAAATATGTCCTGCCAGTCCCTTCTGGCTTGCAGAGTTTCTGCTGAGAGATCAGCTGTTATCCTGATGGGGATTCCATTGTGTGTTGTTTGTTGTTTTTCCCTTGTTGCTTTTAATATGTTTTCTTTGTGTTTAATTTTTGACAGTTTGATTAATATGTGTCTTTGCATATTTCTCCTTGGATTTATCCTGTTTGGGACTCTCTGTGCTTCCTGGACTTGATTAACTATTTCCTTTCCCATGTTAGGGAAGTTTTCAACTATAATCTCTTCAAATATTTTCTCAGTCCCTTTCTTTTTCTCTTCTTCTTCTGGAACCCCTATAATTGGAATGTTGGTGAGTTTAATGTTGTCCCAGAGGTCTCTGAGACTGTCCTCAGTTCTTTTCATTCTGTTTTCTTTATTCTGCTCTGCAGTAGTTATTTCCACTATTTTATCTTCCAGGTCACTTAGCTATTCTTCTGCCTCCGTTATTCTGCTCTTCATTCCTTCTAGAGAATTTTTAATTTCATTTATTGTGTTGCTCATCATTGCTTGATTCATCTTTAGTTCTTTTAGGTCCTTGCTATATGTTTCTTGCACTTTGTCTATTTCCAAGATTTTGGATCATCTTTACTATCATTATTCTGAATTATTTTTCAGGTAGACTGCCTATTTCCTCTTCATTTGTTTGATCTGGTGGGTTTTTACCTTGCTCCTTCATCTGCTGTGTGTTCCTCTGTCTTCTCATTTTGCTTAACTTATTGTGTTTGGGGTCTCCTTTTTGCAGGCTGCAGGTTCGTAGTTCCCGTTGTTTTTGGTGTCTGCCCCCAGTGGGTAAGGTTGGTTCAGTGGGTTGTGTAGGCTTCCTGGTGGAGGGGACTAGTGCCTGTGTTCTGGTGGATGAGGCTGGATCTTGTCTTTCTGGTTGGAAGTATCAGAGATGCTGTAGAATAGCCAAAGAGGCAGCAAGCCAAAGGGGGTCTGTGGGTACCTTCAGCTGTATCTAGGAGCTGTCCCTGGAATCTTCACCAGCTGTCTTCGAGTACCATCTCACCCCCAAAATTCAGTGAGGGTCCAGGGCGTCGGGTGTGGACCCTGATGCTACAGCAGGTCCCTGAAGTACAGGCTTCTCTATAATCTTTCTTTATCTCTAACTTTTGCCATTTTAATTATGATTTGTCATGGTGTAGGTCTTTTGGGGTTCATCTTGTTTGGGAGTCTCTGTGCTTCTAGTACCTGGATATCTTTTTCCTACTTCACGTTTGGGAAGTTTTCAGTCATAATTTCATTAAGTACAGTTTTGACCCTTTTCTCTCTTGCTTCTCCTTCTGAGACTCCTATAATGCAAATGTTGGTATACTTTATGTTGATGCAGAGGTCCCTTAAACTTTTCTCATTTTTAAAATTTGTTCTTTTTGCTGTTCTTATTGGGTGCTTTCTACTATTCTGTCTTCAGATCACTTATGTGTTCTTCTGAATCACCTAGTCTATTAACTCCTTCTAGTGTGTTTTTCACTTCATTTGTTGTATTTTTCAGTTCTGACTGGTTGTTTTTTACACTTTCTAGTTCCTCGTTAAAATTCTCACTGTGTTCATCTATTCTTTTCCCTAATTCAGTTAGCATTCTTATGACTCATGTTTTGAACTCTTTATCTGGTAGGTTATTTACTTTTGTTTCATTAGTTCTTTTTTCAGGGGTTTTCTCTTGTTTTGTCAATGGAAACAAATTTCTCTGCTTTTTATTTTGCTTAACTTTTTCTGTCTTTATAAAATTAGACATAATGAAAGAGTTACCTGTTGTGTTCTTGAAGGTGTGTTTTTGTGTGGGAGTGTCTCTGTGCAGTGTGCGTGTGCCCAGAGGCTTTGGTGGAGGAGCTGGATCTGACATGAGCACAAGTTATGTCTTTACCCAGGGTGTACTGGCAGCTATTACTTTGATAAGAGGTGGAGCTGGAGATGGAGGGGCTAGAACCAGAGCCAGCTATGATCTGGGACTTCTTTGCTTAGTGGCCAACAACCTACTGGGGGGGTGGGCCAGGTCCCACGTTCCTGGAGCAGAATCCCTGAAGTTTGAGTCTGAGCTGGCTGCATTCTTTCTAAGTGTGTGCTCTCCCTACTCCCAGCACCAGAACCCTTGCCCCAGAAGGTAACAATGCTAGAGGAAGAGGGGCAGGTGCGGGTGCATGGTGTGGGTCTGGGCGTGGGCTGTGCTGCCTGGCCAGAGTCTGGGACCACTTCTGATGCGCTGCCTCTGTAAGCACTAGTAATGGCTGCTCCCACCCTGTTCAGATGCTGTTCTGCATCTGGGTTGGCACAGTCCCTCATAATTGATCACTCCTCTCGTGGCAGACTTTGCCCTAGTGTGGAGCTGCATTGTGAAGCAAGTGGGCATAGTGAACACTTGGCTCAGGCTGGGGTGCTCACTGGAGTGGTCGTGGGAAACCAGCCAGAATCTCGTGCACTTTCACTCTTTTTTTCTGCCTTGTTTCAGGAGTAAGCAAGTGTGTGTGTGCTCTTCACTAGCAGCGTCTAGGTTTCTTACAGCCCTCCTGTTAGTCCCACTGGTTTTCTAATCAGCTAAGGGGACTCTTCTTCATGATGTTGGACCCCAGGCCTTGGGCACCTAATATGTGGCTGGAACTGCTCACTCCCCAGGGAGGATATCTACCCTTGTAACCTCCCTCCCCATTCTGTGTCCCCTCCCAGGGGCATAGGTCCCAACCTGATCACTTCTCTTCCCTTCCTACCTGATTCTGTGTGGATCTTTCTTATAGCCTTTGTTGTGGAAGACCCTCTGTGTCAGTCTCATTAGTTTTCAGTGAGAATCTCTCTAAATGTAGATGTATAATTGATGTGTTTTTGGGGGGAGGTGAATTCTGTGTCTTCCTACTCCGCCATCTTGCTCTCTTCCATCTGTTGTTAATGTGAAACTTTCAGAGTCAATATATTTATTTCTAAGCATATAAAAATGAATAAAAAGCAGTGAGCTTATTTTGTTGGTTTCTTAGCAAACCTAGCAGACCTTCTATATTCAAACCAATGCTGTGTCCTTCCAAGATGTACAGTGTCCTCAAATATTGTAGAACATTTTTTGGGGGGGAAGAAACCCTCCATATCCCATAGCATAGTCTTTGGAATCTTCTCAGGGAGGCCTTTGTTTCTTGAAGGTAAATTTGATTTTGGGAGATAGCTAAAAACTGCTTGGCAGCAAATCTAGTGAATGAGGTGGTTGATCAAGCTGAAGAACATCATTTTGGGTTCCAAACAAGGTTTGACTCTAAAGAAATGAGGTTGATTTTCTTGTATGTACATAAACTGGCTCAATAGCAATTCCAAAAGAGGACTTCCAAAATGTGTGGCCTTGGCAAGAAAAAAATTTCTCCCTGCTGTACACACACACACTCACACTCCCCCGCCCCCCACACACACAGTGTATACTTCCTGGCCCAATGTCTAGACAAGTAAAATCAAAAGCTTTGGAATTTAGTTTAAAGAAATCAGTTACACGAGTATGGGATGGAAGAGACCTGGCTTGGCAGCCATTCTGGCAAACACACGTGAGGGTTTCAGTTGGCCACAAGCTCATCGTTCATGAAGGGTATGACGTGGCTTCTAAGTGTCTGCATTCTTGGACTGCTGTCTGGTGGAGGTCTTGGGCTCTGTGTGAACATAAACACCCATGCTCCATTCTGCGCCAGTGCAGGGGCACCATGAGCTCAGCTATGGGCATGACAGCATAAGAGGACCACTGACCCACTGGAGCGTGGAACAGGGCTGAAGGAGTCGAGAAAACCAACCCAGAAGAGGCAAGAGTCAGTGACTGAAAATTATTGTTGAAGGACAGCTGTGTGAAAAGTGGTATCATCTTTTTTTTTTTTTTTTTTTGGCTGCATTGGGTTTTTGTTGCTGTGCGTGGGCTTTCTCTAGTTGCGGTGAGCAGGGGCTACTCTTCATTGCGGTGCTCAGGCTTCTCATTGTGGTGGCTTCTCTTATTACAGAGCACAGGCCCTAGAGTGCACGGGCTTCAGTAGTTGTGGCACGCTGGCTTCAGTACTTGTGGCTCGTGGGCTCTAGAATGCAGGCTCAGTAGTTGTGGCACACAGGCTTAGTTGCTCCACGGCATGTGGAATGTTCCCAGACCAGGGATCGAACCCATGTCCCTTGCACTGGCAGGCAGATTCTTAACCACTGTGCCACCAGGGAAGTCCCAAAAGTGGTATCATCTTAATCTCATGTTGGTCTTTATGGAAGAGCCAAGACCAATGGGTGGAAATTATAGGAAGGCAGATTTAGGCTCAACCTATCAAAGATTCATTCATATTATAGAATTATACATTCAGTATAATCTCATGTGTGTGAATATGCACCTAAAGAGAGACAAATGACTGGAAGGATTTCAATCAAATATCTAATAATAACTATGGGGTCTGGAATGATGGGATAAATATCTTCTTTTAAACTTTATGTGATGATGTACTATTAGATTTTTATTACCTGTATATATTGCTTTTGAAAAACACAAACTTTCTAAGAATTGGAGGTGTCCAGCAACCAAATAAACTGTTTTGCAACCTAGTGAGGGCCCAGCCTTAGGCACTAATCCAACACTGATTGTGGGATGAATTAGTGGGAACATTTCAACCTAGGGATTCAGTATGTTGTTCTATGATTTAACGTTGTTCAAATACCAGAGTTGAGCTGGTGGAAGTTCACACGTGGATCCAACGAGAAAGGGGCCTGAAAACTCACAACAAGATGGGGCAACTTCCCGATTGCCAGGCCTATTCTAAGGACAATAGTCATCTTAACAAATTTCATGTAGGAAGTTTAAATCAAAGGGTAGGATAAACACTTCAAAGGTGAAAAGCCACCAGCAACTAGCTGTGAAACTAGATTCTGAACTAGAAGAATAAATATAGAGGGATAGGAAAAGGCATGGATAAAATGCTAAAAGACAAAGGCTACTGAGTAAAAGTAAAATGTCAGTTGGAGATGGTGGATTTTCCATGTTTTGTAAGTGTGAACGGTTATCCATTTTAATTCTAGCCATTCAACTGAAGCCAGCAGGCCTTGGACATAGAGTCTTCTGCCCCACATCACTCAGACTGCATGGACCATAGCTGGCAGTATACCAAGATCGCAGAAACGCTGGCTGGCTTGGGTCACGTTCTGGGAACTGAAGTATGTCAAATAGGACCTTAAGCTGGCAAAGTCCTGAGAGGCACGTGGGAACAGAACACGCATAACACCAGTGCTGGGCAGGGGGACTGGCACTTACTTCCTTTTGGGGCCAGTGGTGCCACAAAATGAGAGCAACAAAGGAACTAGACATCTTGACCTGATTCTCCACTTTATAAGAGGGAAACCGAGGTCTGAAGAGGGGAAGTGAATGAGAAGGATGTGTAGAAAGTCCCCTTCATCTCCCAGAAAGGAGAAATGGACTTTAAGACAGTGCCCTACTGCTCGCAGGCATAAAACGTGATCTCAGGGTCACCCATTATTTTTGCCACATTAAATAAAAACCTTTCTGTAGAGCAACAGGGACAATGATTAGGTGGTAACAAGGCTTTCGAGACTTCTTCTGATCTGGTGGTGGTAGCCTGGCACACTCGAGTCCAAGGAGCAAACCTTTGCCGTATTTAGGTTTCCTGAATCAAAGAACAAAGATTCTCACAAATCCCATTCAAATACAGTAATAATAATGTTTTTTTTTTTTTTTTTTTTTTTTTTTTGCGGCACGCAGGCCTCTCACTTCTGTGGCCTCTCCCATTGCGGAGCACAGGCTCCAGATGCACAGGCTCAGTGGCCATGGCTCACGGGCCCAGCCGCTCTGCGGCATGTGGGATCTTCCCAGACCGGGGCACGAACCTGTGTCCCCTACTTCGGTAGGCGGACTCTCAACCACTGCGCCACCAGGGAAGCCCAATAATGATGTTTAAAAGACAAAGATAATGCCAGTTCAAGTCTTACCAACTGCTATAAATCATTGAAAGCATATTAACAAATACCACTGATCGTAGCCTTGACTTCAACAAAACCAACTGAAGGCAACACTAAACCAAACATTTCTAATTGGCATTTGCAAAAATTTCTGCAAAGGATGAAAATGGCTATCGGGAACTTGCACTCCGCAGGAGACCCTGATGAAAGTGTGTTGGTGACAGCCGGAGGGGAAAAGATAAGTTATAAGAAACTCCCCTGCCTGCTTCCCGCGGGCTCACCTTCTGCCACCTCCGGCCACCGGGCAGAAATGGGAGCACCTGGCTGGGCCCACCTCCCAGTATCAAAGGGGACATTCCAGGGCTTCTCTGGTGGCGCAGTGGTTGAGAGTTCGCCTGCCGATGCAGGGGACACGGGTTCGTGCCCCGGTCCGGGAAGATCCCACATGCCGCGGAGTGGCTGGACCCATGAGCCATGGCCGCTGAGCCTGCGTGTCCGGAGCCTGTGCTCCGCAACGGGGGAGGCCACAACAGTGAGAGGTCCGCGTACCGCAAAAAAAAGGGGGGGGACATTCCAGTCCTTCCTTGACCTTGACTCATACTCTGGTCCTGTGCCTCAGCCCCTTCTCTCTCCTCCTCCTTCAGCTTTGCCCCTCTTTGCCCTCAGGTGGGAGTTGAGTTCCTACTCATTAGAGTCAACAACGTTTCTGGTGACCTGACCTGGCAAGTGGGCAATAAGCCAGGCATTGGATACAGTGGCAAGTCGGTCATTCCTGAGGTTCTTTGGCAGCAGAACGTTCAAAGAGCAGCATCAGCATCATTATTGTTTGTGTGCCGTATGTGTAAAAAGCAGTCTTAAGTAATAATACTGGACCTACAATTGACAGAAAGCTGATGTTGGAATTAGTATTGGTGTCAGACCTTCAGCTCCGTGAGAGCAGGGATCCAATCTGTTTAGTTTTGTATCATCTCCAGCAGCTGGTACAATGCCTGACAGCCAGCAGGTACTCAAGGCCTAGTTGTGGAACAAACGACTGTTGAAGGAGTCCGTCTGAGGCCAAGAGCCGTGTTGCTTCCTATAAATCCTGGGTTTCCCGGTGACAACCTTTGCAACCTGACCTAGGGCAACTGCCGGCCCTGCCACGTGGCAGCCCCTGGAGAAGGGAGACAAGGAGCAAAGAAGCTTGGGGAATTACTTTGCACTATTGGGGCTCCCCTCTCTGGGTCGGGGGAAGGAAGGATATTAATTGTGTACATGATCCATACAGAGGATTTCTAGTTGGGCAGAACATTTTCAGCGAAGTGAAATTTGTAGAGAGAGATGGGGACACTTTTCTGAGATGTCTTTAGTTTCATAGGCCAGATACTCTCCCCCGTTTGTAAATGGAGATTATGGATTGGGTATGTGTTGGGACGGACTGGCTTTGACTGGAGCTTGGAGCCAAGACTGATACTCGCCCGAAAGGTAGGCAGGGAGTGAGGGAGGGGGATTTTCTTATACTGGGTAGAAAGCTAGGTGAGGAGGGGGAAAGCATTGCATGGTCACCATGTATGTGGGCTTACAAAAAGGACCCAACGCATTTTTATTTGAGCATTTATTTTTTTCCAAAGAAATTCATGCAAAGGGAAAGACAGAGAGAAAGACATGGTAACCATGTTCTAGCAGCCAAACATAGGAAAATAATTTGGCACAATTTGATTTTTTTGTTGTTGCAAAAGGACAATCTATACTACCACTAAAATTTACCATCCTCATAAAGATACCATTTGATTTTCGAAAATGTAACTCATGGTTAGTCTTCTACTTAATGGCTGGAGGAGGTATATAAGATAAAAAAATAGAAAAAAAGAAAAAGGTGGTTCCCTTTATAGAGGGAGACCACAGGGTGCTGAAGGGTGACCTTGGCAGTCAGTGCACCAGGAGGAAAGAGCACACCACGGAGATTGCCAAGCTGGTGAGAATCTTCAGGGGGGAAGGGCCATTCCCGAGGTTGTGAGAGGCAACTATCTCATTGTCCTGATTCACATGTTGCTTGCTTCCAGGAGCATCGTCCACGTCCAGATCATAAGCCAGTTCTGCCGAAAGAAAGGACAGAATTTAAATACAGGCTTACCAACAGCCTCAGGTTTGCACTCTTCACGGCCCAAGAGCTTGTCTGCACTGCTGGGATACCCCAGGTTTGATTTCTTCCTTTCATTGAAGGGAAGGCCGCCAAGAGATGGGAAGAAGACAGGGGTGTTATGTGCGGGGCCCGCCCAAGGAAGATGGCTAGTGGAGCTCCTGCCAGAGATCCCACCAACAGGGAGCGAGCTGGCTGCTCCCCTCCCACCTTTGGCTCCACCCACACCCCGGAGTGCACACTGGCCCTTTCCACATCTCCCACCTGGCAAGGCCATGCTTGAAGGTCATTTTCACCAGATCTCACAGGTATCCAAACGTAAGGTGCCATGTGGGTGACAACATGCGTGTCCTTGTGTGTATGTGTGTTGGTGGGAGAGGGGATGTGGTAGCCTCCCAGGGTACCTTTCCTGGGCCCTGCACCCAGTTCAGATTTTCCCCTGGGAGGCCTTGCCTTAGAGTTGATGATAGGGTAGTTTGCCATTGGAAGTTGTTTTATTTTTCTCAGAAATATCTTTTATCTATATGGTCTTTTCACTGCCCACCCCTAACACACATACTCACACCCACACAGGATATTGGTTGGCCAAAAAGTTCGTTTGGGTTTTTCTGTAAGCGGAAAGACCCGAACTTTTTGGCCAGCCCAATATAATGCATAGAATTTAAGACTAAGGAAAGGCTAATGGGTAAGGGTCCTCTTTCTTCGACTGCCTACTGTTTATGAGATATGCTCATGATTCTGAAAAGAAATTGGGGTACTGGGGTTGGCCTAACGCGGAAATCTCCCAGAGGGTAAATCTAAGTAGATAGTGGTTTGTCAGGAAATTAAAGACAGCTGGTCCTAGCCCAGGGCTCAGTTTCTCTTAGATTTGCTTTTCCAGATTTAGAGTTCAAATCTACTCCCTTCGCTTTTCTGGACTCGGTCACCAATGTTTGTTTCTATTTCAATAGCATGTGAGTGACCTCAGCAGCCAACTGTCCTGTGGCCAATGGAGCCAGAAAGATCCCTTGGGGACATGGAGATGCATAGCAACAGGCACAGAGGAAACGACAGGGATTCTGCAGAAGGAAGGAAGGAAGAGCTCCTCTTACAGGGGATGAAACACGCAGTAAGTCACAGGAAGAAAGTGTAAGGACTCAGCTGGTCCAGGATGTGTACAGAGCAGGGCCCAGGACCACGGCTGCTGTGAGTCTGGCATTCCTTAGAGCAGGCAGCAAGGTCAAGGTGATCAAAGCCAGAGGATCTGATTACACAGGCCACAAAACTACTTTCCAAAGGGCTACTGCAGTTTATAATGCCACCAGCAATGATGAGGGAACCAGTAAAAGATACGGTAGTCTGTATAAGATGATATCTCAAAGTTTCTTTGAGTGTATTTGATTACTAGTATAGAAGAACTTTTTCTGTGTTTTCGTTCTCAATGAATAACAGTTCATATCCTTTGCCTTCTTACCTAATGGGTATTGATATTTTCCCTCTTAATCTGAATATATATTTTATTGAGTCCTTTGCTTATCACATTTGATACAAGTAATTTTTCTATTTTGTTACCAACTATACTTATTATTTTTCATTGCTGTACAAGGAAATGATGTCCTAACTTATAATATATATGAATCTGACCACATTTTGCTCTTCTGAAGCTGAGAAAGTGTTTCTTCTTGAGTGCTGATGATAATGATGCAAATCAAAATTTCCAGGGAACCCTCTTACTGAGGGAAAAGTGAATCAGTAGACTAATAGCCATTCCCTCTCCCCCCAGAATAAATAGATGCAAAGAAAATCAAAGAGAAAAAGAACAAAGAGCAATGCTCTACTTGGAAATCAGACCTCTTTCTCTGAAAGGTACAGTGCAGAGCACACAGAGCAGGCCGAGGTCAGCTGTCAGTCGGCAAGGATAGTGCAGGCTTAGGTCCCGATCAGATTTCACCAAAGTCGAGAACACATATGGCTGGATCTGTTGAAAGGCCAGCCTTGAGTCTCATGGCAACTTCTCAACTTAAATGAAGAGGAGTATTTTTCGGTCTGACCTGAATGAGAGCACTTTCAGCAGCGCCTTCAGATTCATTTTCCAGATATCCCCCTTGCCTAACATCAGGATTAAGCAAACAACATCTACTAATGTGACCACTCAGCTCCTCCACTATTTACCTTGCTCTTCAAATAATCCATGAACACTACACAGTTTTGTCTACTCTAGCAGTTATGGAAAACCCAGCAGTTATGTTAGATCCAGTAGTTTCTCATCTTTTTGCCACCAAATACCTCTTTTGTTATGTCTATCTCTTGGAACCTATGAAATTATAAAAGTGACTACCAATTATTGAGTCCTCACTGTGTGCCAGGCACTGTGCTAAGCCCTTTATAATGCATGATCTCATGTAATCGAACCTTCTCAGTAATGTTATGAAGTAGGTATTACAATTCCCATTTTACTGATGAGGAAGCTCAAGCTCAGGTTACTTTTTTTTGCCTGTATTTACACAGCTGGTAAGTGGCAGAAGTGTTCTTTGAATGCAGGGCTGACTCTGAACCTCATATGGACCTATATCATAAACAAACTGAAAAATTTTATACATATACCAAGTATACTGCAGTCAGTAAATAGTAATGGGTTCCTTCTTGAAGAAAAAAAAAAACTCAGGGAAAATATCCTGCCAAACATAACTAACTAAAAAACACATGAAATAAAATGAAAAGAAGACAACGGACAGACTGGGAGAAAATATTTGCAAATGATGTGACGGACAAGGGCTTAATTTCCCAAATATCCAAACAGCTCATACAACTCAACAACAAAAAAACAAACAACCCAATCAAAAAATAGGTGGAAGATCTAAATAGACATTTCTCCAAAGAAGACATAGATGGTTAAAAAGCCCATGAAAAGATGCTCAACATCACTAATTATTAGCAAAATGCAAATCAAAACTACAATGAGGTATCACCTCACACTGGTCAGAATGGCCATCATCAAAAAATCTACAAATAATAAATGCTGGAGAGGGTGTGGAGAAAAGGGAACCCTCCTACACAGTTGGTGGGAATGTAAACTGATACAGCTACTATGGAGAACAGTATGGAGGTTCCTTAAAAAACTAAAAATAGAGTTGCCATATGATCCAGCAATCCCACTCCTGTGCATATATGTGGAGAAAACCATAATTCGAAAAGATACATGCACCCCAATGTTACTGCAGCACTATTTACAATAGCTAAGACATGGAAGCAACCTAAGTGCGCATTGACAGATGAATGGATAAAGAAGATGTGGTACATATATACAATCGAATATCACTCAGCCATAAATAAGAATGAAATAATGCCACTTGCAGCAACATGAATAGACCTACAGATTGTCATACTAAGACAGAGAAAGACAAATATTGTATGATATCGCTTATGTGTGGAATCTAAAAAATAGGGTACAAATGAACTTATCTGCAAAACAGAAATAGAGTTACAGATGTAGAAAATAAACTTATAGTTACCAGGGGGTAAGAGGGGGGAGGGATAACTTGGGAGATTGGGATTGACATATACACACAACTATATATAAAATAGATAACTAATAGGGACCTGCTGTATAACATAGGGAACTCTACTCAGTACTCTGTAATGGCCTATATGGGAAAAGAATCTAAGAAAGAGTGTATATATGTATAACAGGTTCCCTTTGTTGTACAGCAGAAACTAACACAACATTGTAAATCAACTATACTTCAATAAAATTTAAAAAGAAAAGCTTAGAAAGGAGATGTGGTACATATATATACGACGATGGAATACTATGCAGCAATGAAAAAGAATGAAATAATGCCATTTGCAGCAACATGGATCGACTTAGAGATTATCATATTAAATAAGTCAGAAAGAGAAATACAGAGTGGAGGGGGAAGATGGCGGAAGAGTAAGACGCCGAGATCACCTTCCTCCCCACAGATACATCAGAAATACATCTACACGGGGAACAACTCCTACAGAACACCTACTGAACGCTGTCAGAAGACCTCAGACCTCCCAAAAGGTAAGAAACTCCCCATGTACCTGGGTAGGGCAAAAGAAAAAAGAAAAAACAGAGACAAAAACATAGGGATGGGACCTGCACCAGTGGAAGGGAGCTGTGAAGGAGGAAAGGTGTCCACACACTAGAAGCCCCTTCTCGGGTGGAGACTGCGGGTGGTGGAGAGGGGAAACTTCGGAGCCATGGAGGAGAGCGCAGCAACAGGGGTGCAGAAGGCAAAGCAGAGAGATTCCCGCACAGAGGATCAGTGCCGACCATCACTCACCCGCCCTAGAGGCTTGTCTGCTCACCCGCCGGGGCGGGCGGGACAGGGAGCTGAGGCTCGGGCTTTGGTCGGATCCCAGGCAGACGACTGGGGTTGGTGGCATAAACGCAGCCTGCAGGGGGTTAGTGCACCATGGCTAGCCGGGAGGGAGGCTGGGGAAAAGTCTGGACCTGCTGAAGAGGCAAGAGACTTTTTCTTCCCTCTTTGTTTCCTGGTGTGCGAGGAGAGCAGATTAAGAGCACTGCTTAAAGGAGCTCCAGAGACGAGCGTGAGCGGCAGCTATCAGCACGGACCACAGAGACGGGCATGAGACGCTAAGGCTGCTGCTGCCGCCACCAAGAAGCCTGTGAGTGAGCACAGTTCACTGTCCACACCTCCCCTCCCAGGAGCCTGTGCAGCCCGCCACTGCCAGGGTCCCAGGATCCAGGGACAACTTCCCCCAGGAGAACGCAGGGCACGCCTCAGGCTGATGCAACATCATGCTGCCCTCTGCAGCCACAGGCTCGCCCCGCATCCGTACCCCTCCCTCCCCCTCTCGTGAGTGAGCCAGAGCCCCCGAATCAGCGGGTCCTTTAACCCCGTCCGGTCTGAGCGAAGAACAGACGCCCTACACGCAGAGGCAGGGCCAAATCCAAAGCTGAACCCTGGGAGCTGTGTGAACAAAGAAAGGGAAATCTCTCCCAGCAGCCTCAGGAGCAGTGGATTAAAACTCCACAATCAACTTGATGTACCCTGCATCTGTGGAATACATGAATAGACAACGAATCATCCCAAATTGTGGAGGTGGACTTTGGGAGCAAGATAGATTATTTTTTCCCCTTTTCCTTTTTGTGAGTGTGTATGTGTATACTTCTGTGTGAGATTTTGTCTGTATAGCTTCGCTTTCACCATTTGTCCTAGGGTCTATCCATGCATTTTTTTTAATTTTAAAATTTTTTTCTTAATAATTATTTTTTATTTTAATAACTATTTTACTTTATTTTACTTTATCTTCTCCCTCCCTCCCTCTCTTTCTTTCTTTCCACTTTTTCTCCCTTTTATTCTGAGCCGTGTGGATGAAAGGCTCTTGGTGATGCAGCCAGGAGTCAGAGCTGTGCCTCTGAGGTGGGAGAGCTAACTTCAGGACACTGGTCCACAAGAGACCTCCCAGCTCCACGTAATATCAAACGGCGAAAATCTCCCAGAGATATCTATCTCAACACCAAGACCCAGCTTCACACAATGACCAGCAAGCTACAGTGCTGGACACCCTATGCCAAACAACTAGCATGACAGGAACACAACCCCACCCATTAGCAGAGAGGATGCCTAAAATCATAGTAAGTCCACAGACACCCCAAAACACACCTCCAGATGTAGACCTGCCCACCAGAAAGACAAGATCCAGCCTCATCCACCAGAACACAGGCAGTAGTCCCGTCCACCAGGAAGCCTACACAACCCACTGAACCAGCTTTAGCCACTGGGGACAGACACCAAAAACAACGGGAACTACGAAACTGCAGCCTGCGAAAATGAGACCCCGAACACAGTAAGTTAAGCAAAATGAGAAAACAGAAAAACAGCACATGAAGGAACAAGGTAAAAACCACCCAGACCTAACAAAAGAAGAGGAAATAGGCAGTCTACCTGAAAAATAATTCAGAGTAATGATAGTAAAGATGATCCAAAATCCTGGAAATAGAATAGAGAAAATGCAAGAAACATTTAACAAGGACCTAGTAGAACTAAAGATGAAACAAGCAACGATGAACAACACAATAAATGAAATTAAAAATACTCTAGAAGGGATCAAGAGCAGAATAACTGAGGCAGAAGAACGGATAAGTGACCTGGAAGATAAAATAGTGGAAATAACTACTGCAGAGCAGAATAAAGAAAACAGAATGAAAAGAACTGAGGACAGTCTCAGAGACCTCTGGGACAACATTAAACTCACTCAACATTCGAATTGTAGGGGTTCCAGAAGAAGAAGAGAAAAAGAAAGGGACTGAGAAATATTTGAAGAGATTATAGTGGAAAACTTCCCTAATATGGGAAAGGAAATAGTTAATCAAGTCCATGAAGCACAGAGAGTCCCATACAGGGTAAATCCAAGGAGAAACACGCCAAGACACATATTAATCAAACTAACAAAAATTATATACAAAGAAAACATATTAAAAGCAGCAAGGGAAAAACAACAAGTGACACAGAAGGGAATCCCCATAAGGTAACTGGTGATCTTTCATCACAAAGTCTGCAAGCCAGAAGGGAGTAGCAGGACATATTTAAAGTGATGAAGGAGAAAAACCTACAACCAAGACTAGTCTACCCAGCAAGGATCTCATTCAGATTTCATGGAGAAATTAAAACTTTTACAGACAAGCAAAAGCTGAGAGAGTTCAGCACCACCAAACGAGCTTAAAAACAAATGCTAAAGGAACGTCTCTAGGCAGGAAACACAACAGAAGGAAAAGACCTACAATAAAAGACCGAGAACAATTAAGAAATGGGAATAGGAACATACATATCAATAATTACCTTAAATGTAAATGGACTAAATGCTCCCACCAAAAGACACAAACTGGCTGCATGGATACAAAAACAAGACCCATGTATATGCTATCTACAAGAGACCCACTTCAGACCTAGAGACACATACTTAAAGTGAGGGGATGGAAAAAGATATAGCATGCAAATGGAAATCAAAAGAAAGCTGGACTAGCAATTCTCATATCAGACAAAATAGACTTTAAAATAAAGACAATTATAAGAGACAAAGAAGGACACTACCTAACGATCAAGGGATCAATCCAAAAAGGAGATATAACAATTGGTAATATTTATGCACCCAACATAGGAGCACCTCAATACATAAGGCAAATGCTAACAGCCATAAAAGGTCAAATCAACAGGAACACAATCATAGTAGGGGACTTTAACACCCCACTTTCACCAATGGACAGATCATCCAAAATGAAAATAAATAAGGAAACACAAGCTTTAAATGATACATTAAACAAGATGGACTTAATTGATATTTATAGGACATTCCATCCAAAAACAACAGAATACACATTTTTCTCAAGTGCTCATGGAACATTCTCCAGGATAGATCATATCTTGGGTCACAAATCAAGCCTTGATAAATTTAAGACAATTGAAGTCGTATCAAGTATCTTTTCCGACCACAACACTATGAGACTAGATACCAGTTACAGGAAACGATCTGTAAAAAATAGAAACACATGGAGGCTAAACAATACACTACTTAATAATGAAGTGATCACTGAAGAAATCAAAGAGGAAATCAAAAAATACCTAGAAACAAATGACAATGGAGACACGACGACCCAAAACCTATGGGATGCAGCAAAAGCAGTTCTAAGAGGGAAGTTTATAGCAATACAGTCCTACCTTAAGAAACAGGAAACATCTCAAATAAACAACCTAACCTTGCACCTAAAGCAGTTAGAGAAAGAACAAAAAAACCCCAAAGTTAGCAGAAGGAAAGAAATCATAAAAATCAGATCAGAAATAAATGAAAAAGAAATGAAGGAAACGATAGCAAAGATCAATAAAAATAAAAGCTGGTTCTTTGAGAATATAAACAAAAATGATAAACCATTAGCCAGACTCATCAAGAAAAAAAGGAAGAAGACTAAAATCAATAGAATAGAAATGAAAAAGGAGAAGTAACAACTGACACTGCAGAAATACAAAAGATCATGAGAGAATACTACAAGCAACTCTATGCCAATAAAATGGACAACCTGGAAGAAATGGACAAATTCTTAGAAATGCACAACCTGCAAAGACTGAATCAGGAAGAAATAGAAAATATGAACAGGCCAATCACAAGCACTGAAATTCAAACTGTGATTAAAAATCTTCCAACAAACAAAAGCCCAGGACCAGATGGCTTCACAGGCCAATTCTATCACACATTTAGAGAAGAGCTAACACCTATACTTCTCAAACTCTTCCAAAATATAGCAGAGGGAGGAACACTCCCAAACTCATTCTACGAGGCCACCATCACCTTGATACCAAAACCAGACAACGATGTCACAAAGAAAGGAAACTACAGGCCAATATCACTGATGAACATAGATGCAAAAATCCTCAACAAACAGAATCCAACAGCACATTAAAAGGATCATACACCATGATCAAGTGGGGTTTGTTCCAGGAATGCAAGAATTCTTCAATATACACAAATCAATCAATGTGATACACCATATTAACAAATTGAAGGGGAAAAACCATATGATCATCTCAATAGATGCAGAGAAAGCTTTTGACAAAATTCAACACCCATTTATGATAAAAACCCTATAGAAAGTAGGCATAGAGGGAACTTTCCTCAACATAATAAAGGCCATATATGACAAACCCACAGCCAGCATTGTCCTCAATGGTGAAAAACTGAAACCATTTCCACTAAGATCAGGAACAAGACAAGGTTGCACACTCTCACCACTCTTATTCAACATACTTTTGGACGTTCTAACCACAGTAATCAGAGAAGAAAAGGAAAAAAAGGAATCCAAATCAGAAAAGAAGTAAAGCTGTCACTGTTTGCAGATGACATGATACTCTATATAGAGAATCCTAAAGATGCTACCAGAAAACTACTAGAGCTAATCAATGAAGTTGGTAAAGTAGCAGGATACAAAATTAATGCACAGAAATCTCTGGCATTCCTATACACTAATGATGAAAAATCTTAAAGTGAAATCAAGAAAACAATCTGATTTACCACTGCAACTAAAAGAATAAAATATCTAGGAATAAACCTACCTAAGGAGACAAAAGACCTGTATGCAGATAATTATAAGACACTGATGAAAGAAATTAAAGATGATACAAATAGATGGAGAGATATACCATGTTCTTGGATTGGAAGAATCAATATTGTGAAAGTGACTCTACTACCCAAAGCAATCTACAGATTCAATGCAATCCCTATCACAGTACCACTGGCATTTTTCACAGAACTAGAACAAAACATTTCACAATTTGTATGGAAACACAAAAGACCTCGAATAGGGCTTCCCTGGTGGCGCAGTGGTTGAGAGTCCGCCTGCCGATGCAGGGGTCATGGGTTCGTGCCCTGGTCCAGGAAGATCCCACATGCTGTGGAGCATCTAGGCCCGTGAGCCATGACTGCTGAGCCTGCATGTCTGGAGCCTGTTCTCCACAACGGGAGAGGCCACAACTGTGAGAAGCCCGCATACCTCAAAAAAAAAAAAAAAAACCCGAATAGCCAAAGCAATCTTGAGAACAAAAAACAGAGCTGGAGGAATTAGCCTCCCTGACTTCAGACTATACTACAAAGCTACAGTAATCAAGACAGTGTGGTACTGGCACAAAAACAGAGAGATCAATGGAACAGGATAGAAAGCCCAGAGATAAACCCACGCACATATGGTCACCTTATCTTTGATAAAGGAGGCAGGAATGTACAGTGGAGAAAGGACAGTCTCTTCAATAAGTGGTGCTGGGAAAACTGGACAGATACATGTAAAAGTATGAGATTAGATCACTCCCTAACACCATATACAAAAATAAGCTCAGAATGGATTAAAGACATAAAGGTAAGGCCAGAAACTATCAAACTCTTAGAGGAAAACATAGGCAGAACACTCTATGACATAAAGCACAGCAAGATCCTTTTTGACCCACATCCTAGAGAAATGGAAATAAAAACAAAAATAAACAAATGGGACCTAATGAAACTTAAAAGCTTTTGCACAGCAAAGGAAACCATAAACAAGACCAAAAGACAACCCTCAGAATGGGAGAAAATATTTGCAAATGAAGCAACTGACAAAGGATTAGTCTCCAAAATGTATAAGCAGCTCATGCAGCTTAATAAGAAAAATACAAACAACCCAATGCAAAAATGGGCAGGGGCTTCCCTGGTGGCGCAGTGGTTGAGAGTCCGCCTGCCGATGCAGGGGACACAGGTTCGTGCCCCGGTCCGGGAAATCCCACGTGCCGCGGAGCGGCTAGGCCCGTGAGCCATGGCCGCTGAGCCTGTGCGTCCAGAGCCTGTGCTCCACAACGGGAGAGGCCACAACAGTGAGAGGCCCGCGTACCGCAAAAAAAAAAAAAAAAAAAAAAAAAAAAAATGGGCAGAAGACCTAAATAGACATTTCTCCAGAGAAGATATACAGATGGCCAACAAATACATGAAAGAATGCTCAACATCATTAATCATTAGAGAAATGCAACTCAAAACAACAATAAGATATCATCTCACACTGGTCAGAATGGCCATCATCAAAGTATCTACAAACAATAAATGCTGGAGAGGGTGTGGAGTAAAGGGAACACTCTTGCACTGCTGGTGGGAATGTGAATTGGTACAGCCACTATGGAGAACAGTATGGAGGTTCCTTAAAAACCTACAAATAGAACTACCATATGACCCAGCAATCCCACTACTGGGCATATACCCTGAGAAAACCATAATTCAAAAAGAGTCATGTAACAAGATATTCACAGCAGCTCTATTTACAGTAGCCAGGACTTGCAAACAACCTAAGTGTCCATCATCAGATGAATGGATAAAGAAGATGTGGCACATATATACAATGGAATATTACTCAGCCATAAAAAGAAGCGAAATTGCATTATTTGTAGTGAGGTGGATGGACCTAGAGTCTGTCATACAGAGTGAAGTAAGTCAGAAAGAGAAAGACAAATACCGTATGCTAACACATATATATGGAATCTAAGGGAAAAAAAGTCATGAAGAGCCTAGGGGTAAGACGGGAATAAAGACACAGACCTACTAGAGCATGGACTTGAGGATATGGGGAGGGGGAAGGGTAAGCTGTGACAAAGTGAGAGAGTGGCATGGACATATATACACTACCAAACGTAAAGTCAATAGCTAGTGGGAAGCAGCCGCATAGCACAGGGAGATCAGCTCGGTGCTTTGTGACCACCTAGAGGGGTGGGATAGGAAGGGTGGGAGGGAGGGAGACGCAAGAGGGAGGAGATATGGGAACATATGTATATGTATAACTGATTCACTTTGTTATAAAGTAGAAACTGACAGATCATTGTAAAGCAATTATACTCCAATAAAGATGTAAAAAAAAGAAAGAGAAATACAAATACCAATGATATCACTTATATGTGTGGAATCTAAAATATGACAGAAATGAACCTATCTACAAAACAGAAACAGACTCGCAGACATAGAGAACAGATTTGTGGTTGCCAAGGACGAGGGGGATGGGGGAGGGATGGATTGGGAGTTTGGGGTTAGCAGATGCGAACTATTTATATACAGAATGGATAAACAATAAGGTCTGCTGTATAGCACAGGGCACCATATCCAATATCCTGTGATAGGCCATAATGGAAAAGAATATTAAAAAAATGTATATATGTGTATAACTGAATCACTTTGCTGTATATCAGAAACTAATAACAGTATAAATTAACTGTACATCAAAAAGAAGCATATGAGAAAAGTCAATGTTTCCACATAGAACTGATCACAAACTTGATTAAGTAGCTTTATTAAGCTTTGTGAAATACTGAAAAGAGCTCTAGGTTTGGGGACCCCAAGTGGGCATTATATCAGTTCTGTTTACCTGAAGCAATCAGCAATGATGGCCAAGGCCATCATGCACCCCTGGCACAAAGCTGGGCCATGTCTTCTACCTCCAAAAAACCCAAGGAATATTCAGAATAATACCTTCTAGTGCTTCCTAAGCTGTGGCTACAGGTTTCCCGAGGCTTCCCACTCAGCAGCAGCAAAGCTTTATCACCCAACCCTATAGCTGGGTTCCTGTGGCTGATACTGATGGGAGTTCCAGCAAAGACACACTCTGGGCCTGGGCCACCATCACGGAGATTAGAGATGAAGGGGACAGCTTAGCATGACAAGGAAGCACTATTGGGACACAGAGGAACTAGGGTTTTGGTTAAAGATATCTATGGACATTCCTGGACCGGAGAAATATAATCCAATTTAATTCAACAAACTTAACAGTAGTCTACTATGGCCCAAGCATTGAGCTAGAAGCTTGGAGAAAGACTTAGTGTCTGCCTTCAAGAATCCCACAGTCTGGCAAGGAAAACAGACCAATAGACAAACCAACAAGACAGTTGGCAGAAAGCAGAAAGGGTTCGGATAAAGGCACAAGTGAAACACCAGGGTGACAGAAGGGAGAGAGAAAAATTCCAAATAAAAGAAGGTTCTGGGAAGGTTTCTTGGGACAATTGGGCCATAACCTGCACCATGAAGGATGGGTGGAACTATGGCAGGGCTGAAGGAGATGGTTATTCATTTCAGGCAGAGGGTTCAGCTTGAGAAAAATCATTAATATCTGAGAATGTCGATAGTGCATACTCAATAGGAGCAAGTAGGCTCTACGGAGGGAAGGAATGTAGAGTTCACATCGTTGTGGTATGTGTTTGTTGCCTGCCTGGTGGGTGATAAAAGGTAGGGCAGGAAGGACAAGTAAGCAAGGGCCAAATCATGGTCGATTAGGAATGCTAAGACTTTCTCCTGTGGGCAATAGGGAGCCACTGCAGGTTTTTAAGTAAGGAATCCACACAATCTGCTTTGTGTTTTTCAGAAATCACTGTTAACAGTTTGGAGGACAGCCCTAAGTGGGCGGGAGAGACTTGTCAGACATGTTGTCTTGGGAAAAACAAGAAGCCTGTGGGAACAGTATCTGGGGATCAGCCAGTAGCAAATATTAAAAGAAAATTTAAAAACCTACGAAGAAGCTAAATCTACACCAAACCAAAACCTTCTCATTTTGCTACGAACCAGATGCCTTATGGGAATAACCACAAACCATACTCTTAAATCACTCATATTTTTATGTTTATCAGTGATTTTCCAGAATATATCTTTGTTTGGTGAGGTACATATTGTAAAACACGCATAAATTGGCTTTTGTCTTGCAGCTGAACATCAGTGAGAACCTTTTGGGCCAGCAAGGAAATTTTCATGCTAAATCTAAAAATCTGTTTCTATTTGTAATCAGTTTAACTACACCCAGTGGGTTAGACCCAACAATCTGTACTAATTATACACTCAGCCCTGACTCCCATTTTGCTCTTATGTCCTTTGTGTTGCAGATTAGATAATCCCTTTAAATGATCATCAGTCATTAAGGTCTGCACTTCGTGTGGAAAAGTTTTTCTGCATTGGATGAAGCACTCGGTGGGGAGCGCCCCCCACTTAGTTATTCAGTCTCCTAGGAGAGTTCCTAAGGAAGAGGGCACCTCCTGGTGTCCTGGAGCCCTGGGTTCCAGGCCAGGCTCAGTCACTGAGTTACTGTTTCACCCTTGGCAAGTCATTTCCCTCTCCTCTGGGCCTCAGTCACCCCCATTTTGCTAAATCGGGGTATTGGACTAGATGAAATCTAAACTTCCTTCTGTCAGTAGTTTTGTCCCTCTCTGATTCCAAGGCTCTTGGGGCCCAGTGCGGAGCACAGTCTGCTCAGGCTGTGATCATTCCTCCACCCACAGCAGCCAAGGGGGCTGCCCCCACCAGAGCACCTATGAGCAGGGAGAGGCAGTCAGTTGTTTCCCTTGTGATGTGAGTCTTTCTGGTGATCACCAGCTACCAAATTCTGAATCCTCCTTCTTCTTAAGCTGGTTTAATTGTGGATAAGAGACCCTGGCAATAAATAAATCCACACTGGACTGTTTTGTTTTCTTTAAACCCTGGCATCATAATGTCTACTAAAGGCAGTACACACCAAGCTTTGGGGGAGAAGTTGCTGGGCCTGGGCTACACAGGCAGCCAGGGAAAATCTGTCAGCCAGTGAGACAAGCCTTTGGGCCCTTACAGAGCCACCGGGGTCTTGAGCATATAATAGGATTCTAATGCTCGCCCTCTGATGGCGTGGGCATCAAACAGGGCAAGGCGCTGCTACAGGGGCCTTACCCACACCAGCGGGCCAACTCCACGGGGCAGCCTGGAAGAAGAGCTGCCATCACACTACCAGCGGAGCGAATGCTGCTGCTTGCCAAGCCTGCACCAGCAGATGGCTTCAATCCGACCCTAATATGGCAACAGAGCAATACTGCTCTCCCTGCGTTTTGTATTTGCTGTGCACAGTTGGCCCCCAGGACATGAATATGCGAAACCTTCAGTACCTTGCTTGGTAGACCCCAGAAGCTGAAGTTGGGGAAAGCACTAGAAATCGTGTTCATTACACTACTGCTCACTCTGCTGCCCCTTCCCACAGAAGCCTTTGGGCCCCACCATTTGCTTCTGAATCCCCAATAGATCTTGGTTTCCTTGTCCTCCCCTCAACACAACCTTCCTTCCTGCCACATCAATACCCCCACCCCCCGCCTCCGCCCTGTCAACCTTTCTGAACTTTCAGGTGTGAAATGACTACTTGGACTTGAAAGCAGAGGAAAGTGACTTTGTTAATGAGCCTCAGGTCTGCGGGAGTCTAGATTTTCTTCTTCATAGATCAGACGAGGGGGAAATGGCACACTTGAGGCCTCTGGTTTTAATTGGTCTAATGGGACTCCTTTTAGGGCCCATTTCACAACATGCCTTCTTGACAAGTGAGCTGCCAATTTTGCCAGCTAAATGACTGTAAATTCTGGGAATAATCCAATCGCCTCTCCTGGAAGAGGGCTGGGGCAATGAGATGCCCACTTCATTTCTTACAGCTAATTCCAGCCTGCAAATACCCTCAGTTACAATGCTGGGATGTCGAAAGAATACAGTTGATTTTGCCACTAGTATAGGCATGGCCTCTCTTCCTATAGGCTCTGTTTCTCAGTCTGGGGTGGGTGTACCTTCAGGTTACACTGCAGTGGGCTGTGGGTACGTGAAGCCATGGCATTCTTCTTCCCTGGGATTTAGGGCGAAAGCACACTATTTTATACTGAAACATGCAAGGCTGTATGATGGAGCAAAAGTGTGCTATTTGCAAACCCATTTAAGACTTCATAAGATATTTCTTGTTTACTAGGACCTTGAGGTTATGTCCCAGATCCTCAGGAACAGGTGTTCATTCCCACTCTTCACTGCCTGTATGGGGTACTTAGGTGGAAAGGTCTTAAAAGCACTGTTGGGACACTTGAGTCACCTGGGCTTGGTACACTACCAAAGCTGGGCATTTTGACTCACATAGTCCTGATTAGTGACTTAAGGTAGCTTTTTCGATGACAACTTCCTAGTCAAGAGGGGAACGCCATGGTAATTGCCCTTAACTGGGGCTCAGACTGCTTAGTGTCTAATACAAAATGGTGTCCAGGGGATTCAGCCACTAACTATGCTTCACTATTGCATCAAGCCATTGAGAAAGGAACAATAAAAAATACCACGTCAGGGCTTCCCTGGTGGCGCAGTGGTTGAGAGTCCACCTGCCGATGCAGGGGACGTGGGTTCATGCCCCGGTCCGGGAGGATCCCGCATGCCGCGGAGCGGCTGGGTCTGTGAGCCATGGCCGTTGAGCCTGCGCATCCGGAGCCTGTGCTCCGCAGCGGGAGAGGCCACAGCAGTGAGGGGCCCACGTGCCGCAGGAAAAAAAAAATACCACGTCATCCCTTTGGAAATCACATCATTCTACTGTAGAATCTTATTATGATGTGGGCCACTACTATGCTTGTTTAGGTACATCATGAGTCAAGTCATCTTCCCAGAAACAGGACAGCTCCATCCTGGAAAGTGTGACAGTATGAGTGGGTGGTGTGGTGCTGGCCTTCCTCCACCAGTCCTAGAATTATCATCACCTTCCACAGGAGTGTCACGATTATTACTCTCATGGCTACAGATCCTTCTCACCTGAGGCTACCTAACAGCTCCACAGGAATCACAGTTCCTCAAAGCCTTCCCTTCCCACAGGAGGGGGTTACCTGATTCCCATGGGAAGTAATGGGCTTAAGAGTCAGTGGAATACAAGCAGCTGGTGACAGAGACACTGTTCAGCCAGGGCCAGGGGAGAAGATGAAGAGAGCAGGCTTCAAGAAGGCAAGGGAAGGACTTCCCTGGTGGCGCAGTGGTTGGGAACCCGCCTGCCAATGCAGGGGACACGGGTTCGAGCCCTGGTCTGGGAAGATCCCACATGCCGCGGAGCAACTAAGCCCGTGAGCCACAACTACTGAGCCTGTGCTCTAGAGCCCGCGAGCCACAACTACTGAAGCCCGTGTGCCTAGAGCCTGTGCTCCGCAACAGGAGAAGCCACCACAATGAGAAGCCCGCGCACCGCAACGAAGAGTGGCCCCCACTTACTGCAACTAGAGAAAAGCCCGGGCGCAGTAATGAAGACTCAATGCAGAGATAAATGAATAAATAACTAAATTTATTAAAAAAAAAAAAGAAGGCAAGGGAAGGACTTCCCTGGTGGCGCAGTGGTTAAGGATCCACCTGCCAGTGCAGGGGACACGGGTTTGAGCCCTGGTCCGGGAAGATCCCACATGCCACGGAGCGACTAAGCCCGTGCGCCACAACTACTGAGCCCGCGCTCTAGAGCCTGTGAGCCACAACTACTGAGCCCGTGAGCCACAACTACTGAAGCCTGTGTGCTCTAGAGCCCGTGCACTGCAACAAAGAGCAGCCCCCACTCGCCGCAACTAGAGAAAGCCCACGTATAGCAATGAAGGCCGAATGCAGCCAAAAATAAACAAACAAAGAAACAAATAAATAGATAAAAGGCAAGGGAAGAGAACACTTTAAAGAGGGGAGGAGAAGCGTGGTGGAATGTTATAGAGAGGTCAAGGAAATTAAGGATTGAGAAGAAGCTACTGAAAGTGTCAACTAGAAGGTTACGGGAGATTTTTGAGAGAAGTTTCAGTAGGGTGTTTAGGTCAAAAACCAGATAGTATTGAGTTGAGAAGAGAGTGGGAGCCGATGTGGATTCACTGAATACTGATTAGCCTTCAGAGAAGTTTGACAGTGAGTGAAATGAAGCACTGCCACCCTAACTGTGCTGAGGTCCTGTGGCAGTGCCATCAGTGTCACAACACCTGTACAACCAAGCTTCACTAGAAGGTGCCTCCAGAGTTCCAACTCAAGACGGCCTTTGGAAATGCTATATTCTTGTTATCTCTGATGCATTAACAACCTGTATGAGACACCAGATACCTGTATACCAATGTTTATAGCAGATTATTCACAGCAGCCAAAAGGTGGAAGCAACCCAAGTGTCCATGAATGGATGAACGGATAAACAAAATGTGGTCTATCCATACAATGAAATTGTTTTCAGTCACAGAAAGGAATGAAGTACATTCCTACATGTACAAGGTATATGAACTTCAAAAACATGATGCTAAGTGAAAGAAGCCAGTCACTAAATACCACATGTCATATGATTCCATTTACATAAAATATAAATAGGCAGACTAGGCAAATTTTGGCAATAGTGGTTGCACACACATTGTAAGTGTAATTAATGCCAGTGAACTGTATACATAATGGTTAAAATGACAAATGTTTTGTTATATATATTTTACCATGATTAAAAAACTATAGAAACCAAAAGATTTGGGGTGCATCCTAGTCCCTAAGGGAAGTGTGAGTGCATCGCTCCTCTGGCATTTTACTTTGTAGAGGGGTGTGTGAATGTACCTGATACCAAAGCATCAACCCCCAAATGGTACTCCTTCAGTGCTTTGAAAGTCAAGTTGTCCAAATGAATTAAAATGTATATTTAAGCACTGCCTTAGAATTGCAAATATGGCTCCTCAATTGGGAATGAAAGAAGAAGGCAATTTTTGTCACGGGTTTTAGTCTGAGGCTATTTTAAGAGAAATTTATATACAACCTCAGGAAACTTACATTTACTTTTGTGAGTCACACAAATGATGCTAAGCTGAAAATGAATTTTAAAAAAATCAGTGAAGCAGTGAATACACTCTGTCCTCATTACTTTAAAAATTTTAATGGTTTAGATTCACAGAGCTCTGTTTATAATGTAAATTTCAAACATGATGCAGCTACAGAGGTATTCGTCATTGGGCTTTGAGGATGTAGAAGGAGAACACAAAATGTCACTTTCTGTAGCCAAATCAAATTGCTGGGGGGTGGGGGGCGGTCAGGAGAGTGAGGGAGTAGCCTTATAGTCTCTTGGAGCCCAGGCTCCAAAATGCTTAATGAAAAGCTCTTTGATAGTATTTTAGGCAGGGCTTAGGGCTTTAGATATACGTGAATGGGAAAACCCAAAATCTGGTAATCTTCCATTTTTTAATCAGCCATGGTGGATCTTACAAAAAATGTACCTGAGAACTAAAATGCTTGCGATGTCCAACAGGAAAGGAAAGTTACTAGTACAATAGCCAATTGGTCAAAATGGCACAAGTCCCTGAAAACACTCAGCCTGGGTGTGGGAACATCACAGGCCAGAAATCAACAGCAGGCAGGTGTCCTCATAAATGAAAGATGAAAAGCCTCTCTAAGTTGTTCCATCTAAGTCTGTTCCCTAAAACCTCTCCAGTTGTGAAATGCCTCCCTCATCATCAATGGGATTTGGGGAACTGAGGCTATTTTCCCCTCAATTTACTTGGAAGAACACATTGTCATCCTGGCTCCCTCCTCCTTCCTTCCCATCTTTGGATCTGGACTGTCAGTAAGCTGCCATTCTCACATTCCCACAGGTACCACCTCCTCTGTCTTTGGACTGTGACCATTTCTCCTCTCTCCCTCAGCCTCTCTCTCCCCACGTACTTCCCATCTGCCACAGTTCTCAATGCCCCAGCTAGATATGATACCCATTCCTCTCCAATGGCCCACTGCTGTCCAGGAAGAAAGAATGTTCTATTCCATGACAGCAGGCATAAGATAGTACTCTCTTCCTCAATCCCATGTTGAATTGAATTTTTCCCTTCCTCAAAATCCTTGATGGCTCCCTACTGCATGTGGGATCAAGTCCTAATTCCTTAGCATGTCATTTGCAAGCTTCTCCATCTCAACTTGTCTTGCTTTCCAGTTTCAACTGCCCATATATTTCTCCAAGTACCATACACTGTTGTCATACCATCCCATTTATCATTTGCTGAAAATGGCAAGTACTTTGAGGTTCCCATGTCTTTCTTCATGCTGTTCCCTCAGCCTGGATTGGTATCTCTCTCTTTTTTTCTCTCTCTCAGGCTTCAACTTACATGACACTTCTTCCAGGAAGCCTTGCTTCCCTTCTTACCCCAGCCCAGATGAATCACTTCCCTCTATGATTATCAATTGGATTGTACTTCTCTCATAGCACTAATTTCAACCTGCAGCATAGCAGAGTTAGTCACTCAGCTAGACTGGGAGCCCCTTCAAAGGAAGAAACAAGTCTTACTCCTCTCTGTAGCTCCCACGCAGTACTTGGCTAGCACAGGCACTGAAAAACTGAATGAATGAATGCATGAATCAATGGCCACACAAATGAACACATATCCCCAGTCTACAGAGAATATGAAGGTGAAGGGCTACCTCCTTCGTAGATACCCTTCCCAAGGAGTCTATCTTCATCAACTGATGATTTCCTTAGGGGAAGGAGTCCCACTGAGCTATGATGAAGACAAGACGCAGGCAGGGCCAATGGCGGAGGTGGTGCAGGAAGCAAATGGCAGGGCTCAAACCATGACCTCTATATGCCAAAGCTCTCTGACAATAGGCAGTTCTCATTACCCACAGCATCAATTCACTGCACTCAGTGTGGGTGGAACCTACAAGGTTATTTTCTTTTGATAAATTTATTTCTTATTTATTTTTGGCCGCATTGGGTCTTCGTTGTTGCGCGTGGGCTTTCTCTAGTTGCGGTGAGCGGGCGCTGCTCTTTGTTGCGGTGCGTGGACTTCTCATTGTGGTGGCTTCTCTTGTTGCAGAGCATGTGCTCTAGGCACAGGCTTCAGTAGTTGTGGCATGCGGGCTCTAGAGTGCAGGCTCAGTAATTGTGGCACAGGGGCTTAGTTGGTCCGCAGTATGTGGGATCTTCCCGGACCAGGACTTGAACCTGTGTCCCCTGCATTGGCAGGCGAATTCTTAACCACTGTGCCACCAGGGAAGCCCCTACAAGGTTATTTTCTTACTCCCCTTTGCTGCCTGGAACTCGATGCCTTACTGTGTAAGCAGGGGATACATGCCAGCATTTTGTGTGGCACGCTGTGCAGGAAACAGGATTTCTGTTCCATTTATTTCTCACTTCGAACCATCACGATTGGGTTCCCATACCTTTGACGCTTGCCTCTGCCTCACAATGTACGCACCCCTGGGCCATACCCTGTCCTTTCCATTGCCACCGATTCCCACGTGTAGGGGCTGCTGGTGATTGGCATTTCAGTGCCTGTCTCTGCAACATCAAAATATAGCTTCACTAATGAAGTCCCTCGCTTGGCTGTAATAAGTACAAAGCAATAAGACTTCAATGCTTTCAGTCACACATGCCGGCGCCCCTTTCCCCTTGCAGAGGTCTGTGGGATGACTGCCAGGAAAATACAATTACGTGCTGTCATGGGAATAAATACAATTCTTTAACCTAAAAGTTCTGTGTTTTTATTTCCCCCCTTTTCCATTTCTCTGTTCACTTCTTTTTCTCTTTCCATTGCTCTTTAAACTCATTTCCTGTGTCCAATTATTCCCTTCTCTTCTGTCTAGTTGTTGGTCTACTAAACATTCTCTCCTGTCTCCACAGTGATCTTTTCCATATCCTTAGGCAAAGGGCAAGGCTGGAGTCCTCTGATGGATTCTGAATGTTAAAGATGCTTTTCTGTTCCTCTGCACTTTGATTTAAACCTCTAACCTGGGTTCCATTTGTTTTAGAAGAGGTTCTAGTATCTCCTTCCTTAATCTCCCATCAACATTTCCATTGCCTTCCTGTTTACCCATCAGCACCATTCCTGCTTCTCAGCTCAGACTCCCTCATTTGCCCCCCCTCGCTCCACCGACCTCCTTGTCTGGCACTGCCGGATCCCCTGCACTGCACATGCCCCCTTTGTTATTTTATTTTATTTTGTTTTTAAACATCTTTATTGGAGCCCCTTTGTTATTTTCCTTCTCTCTTTCCCATCTCAGATTCTTCTTGCTCCATAGCCATGCCATTTTAGTACTGCTGTTTCTCAGCTTTGTCATTCTTTTAAGGGGAAAATGATTTGGGCTTAAAAGAAAGAAAGAACTTTCTAATAATTAGTGCAATCTGACAATTGTGTAGGCTGCACCTAGGCAGTGAGATCTGTCTCTGGAGGTGGTCCATGAGTTTGGACAGCCATTTGGTAGAGATACTGGTTAAGGGATTCAAACATCGAATGAGGGGGTGAAGGTAAATAGCTTCTGATGACCCATCCAACCCTGAGATTCTAGGATTTCATTCAGGTCTTTAGAGGTCTCATGGCAGAAATGAAGGGTGAAGCGACAGGGTTCAAGTGACCTTTGCATTCCTCCTTTTGACACAGACACTGTCTGGAGAGGAATCTAAAGAGACTGCTTCGGATTCTCTCTCAAAGAAAGGGATCAGTGTCTTTTGGAGGCCATGACTAGCTTAGAGAAGAGGGCTTTAAGTCTGCCAAAGAGTTATCAACCAAGACATAATTTTAACGGAGCAACTACTGACTTGCCTAGGGTGGAGAGAAAGAACCACAACATCTGTCCCACTTACTAAGGTAGGGGCTAAGTCTCAGAAATAATGTGACTATTTATCAGGCAATATGAAATGTGCATATATGGTATGGGATGGTCATAAGAGGACACTGCCTATATAGCAGACAGAGCAACCAACTCGGGAATTGTTTCCATGGAAATTTTTTTCCTATCAATAGGAAACAATTATCAGTAATTCACAGGTGGTAGACACCTTGTTCAATGCAGCCACATAATGCTATCACTCATGATCCGGAGGAAGAAAAGAAGAGGCATCAGATGGAAAAATTTCATTTGGGAAACATGATTAGGACATAAGCTGGAAGGACCCAAGGGGAAGGCAACTGAGGATAAAAAGCTGGATGATCCTCATACAAATAGCTTTGTGGTATAAGGACAAAGTAGGCAGGCCCAAAGGGAGACCAGGAAAGGTGAAAAGATGCCAAGTGGCCCAAACCCATAGGTAAAAAGATGTAAAATGGAAAAAGGAAAATACTACTACAAAGAGTGGCAGCCAGATCACTAAAAAGGAGGATAAAAAGCAGCAGGAAGATATTGAGCCAAAATAAAAAGAAGATGTAATTGGCAAGAAATAAACACTTTAATTAAATAGGGTCAACCACGGACATAAAAAACAAATTTATGGTTACCAAAGGGGGAAGGGGAGAGGAGGGATAAATTAGGAGCTTGGGATTAACATATACACACTACTATCTATAAAACAGATAACCAACAAGGACCTACTGTATAGCACAGGGCACTATATTCAATATCCTGTGATAAACCATAATGGAAAAGAATCTGAAAAAGAATATACGTATATGTGTGTATGTGTGTCTGTGTATATATATATATATAATTGAATCACTTTGCTGTATATCTGAAACTAACACAGCATTGTAAATCAACTATACTTCAATTAAAAAATAAATAAATAAAAAATAAATAGGTGGCACAGTGGTTAAGAATCCACTTGCCAATGTAGGGGTCATGGGTTTTATCCCTGGTCTGGGAAGATCCCACATGCCTCGGAGCAACTGAGTCTGTGCACCACAACTACTGAGCCCGCGCACCACAACTACTGAAGCCCGCGCACCTAGAGCCCATGCTCTGCAACAAGAGAAGCCACCGCAATGAGAAGCCTGTGCACCGCAACGAAGAGTAGCCCCCGCTCGCTGCAACTAAAGAAAGCCTGTGTGCAGTAATGAAGACCCAACGCAGCCAAAAATAAATAAATTTATTTAAAAAAATAGGGTCAACAGCAATCCCAGTTCCTTATAACTAAGAAGTGGTGGAAGTTTTCCATATTGCTTTAAACTGTCTACAGAATATGGCAAATGTGCCTGTTAACTAAGACAAATATATCTCATTGGCCAAGTCACTTTAAGAAGGGAAATGACTGAGAAGAACAAGGCATCAGCCTATAAGTATAATAGAGGTATCAGAAAATGAATGATGAGATTTCAGAGTGAAGGCCTTGCAGGGCCAATAAAGAGAGCACCTTTTTTTTTTTTTTTTTTTTTTTTTTTTTTTTTTTTGCGGTATGTGGGCCTCTCACTGTTGTGGCCTCTCCCGTTGCGGAGCACAGGCTCCGGACGCGCAGGCCCAACGGCCATGGCTCACGGGCCCAGCTGCTCCGCGGCATGTGGGATCTTCCCGGACCAGGGCACGAACCCGTGTCCCCTGCATCGGCAGGTGGACTCTCAACCACTGCGCCACCAGGGAAGCCCAAGAGGGCACCTTTAAACACACTAAAATGCAATTAAGAACAACAAAAACAGATCAGAACTGGGGCTTTATAGCCTGGCACCCTAAACTGGAAATATATGCTAAAAATAAATAAATACATGAATAAGAATAAATAATAAACACAGCAAGTATACTATCCAAAGGAAGACAGGGAATAGGGTGGTAATATTTATTGCTTGGTGAAAAGCAAATCAAACACATAAAGTAGTTTTTGATATTGCAAGAGAGTGGGGGGAGGATGAGGATGTGGCATCAGTAATGCACATTTCCTGTCTTTATTTCATGGGGCTTTTCCCAACCAATTAGGAAGAAGAGGTTAGACTGGAAAGTTTTGCTTGGAATCAGAGCTTGCTGCAAACTAAATTGCAACAGATTCTTTTTTTTTCCTCATTTCTACTTTTTAAACAACTTTATTGAGTACATACCACACCACCCATTTCAAGTAAATTTCAAGTGTACAATTCAATGAATTTTACTAAATTTAGCAAGGTGTGCAACCATCATAATTCAATTTTAGAACATTTTTAGCAGCCATTGAGCTTTACCCAGTGGCTCCCTCATGCCAGTTTACAGTTAATCCCTCCATGGCTTCTTTTTAGCTTCTCATCTTGAGCTCTCTGCAGCATCCAATACTGTTGGCTACTCTGTCTTAAAACTTGGTGTTCCCCTTACTTTCTGACACTACTTCCTCCCGGGTCCCTCCTCTAATCGTTCTCAGGCTGCTGTGTGGGCTGTTTTTCTTAAAGATGGGTGTTCTCTCATTCTTCTTTGACCCTCCACTCTTCTCACTTGACAAGTCTTCTTGAACGCTCTCATCCATGGCCCTGGTTTTATCTATCACCAAGGAGTCCCAAATCTATGTCTTGCTCAGACATCTCTGGAGATCTAACTGCTCCTGGCCATTTCTACCTGGATGCCCCTCAGGCAACTCAGACTCAACAAGTCACAGACAACATAGCATTTCGATTCCTTTTGCTGCTCTTCCTCCGGTGGGCCCCTGCTGCCCTGCCCCCAACCCGGTTCAGTAAAGGCCTCTACTAGCCAACCAGTTGCCCAACCCAGAAACCCACAAGTCAGCCCATATTCCTCCTCCTTTTTCATCCTCCAGGTCTAATTAATTCTCACATCCCATAAATTCTGTTTTCTTAATATTTTGTGACTTCATCCCCTTATCAGTGCCATTGCTTGCTCCTACTGCTGCTTAGATTACGTTCTCCTGATCTCTCCCCTGGGCTCACAGCTTCCCTTGTCTCCTCCTTCATGCAAACCATCCTCCACACAGTGGATAGAATGCTTTTATTTTGTTAATTTTAAAACCACTCAACACATGAATACATTCGTGAAGCTAAAGATTCAAACAATACCTGAGTATATAGAGTTAAAAAAAAAAAGAAAGCCCCCTTTTCAACATGCCCCCTTCCACAACTCCCCAGAGGTAATTACTGGTAAGTGTATTTTCTATGCATATGTATATGTTACAAGGTCTTGGAAATCTTTGCATGTTAATACATAGAGACTGCCTCATTCCTTTTAATCACTGCAAGAAATTCCACAGTATGAATGAATATAAGGGCACTATTAGCCATTTTCCCACTGATAGGCATTTAGTTTGTTTTTAATTTCTCCCTGGCAAAAACGACGCTGCAGTGAACATCCTCTCATATACACCTCTGAATACATGGTGTATTTCTTTCAGGTATATTCCTAGAATAACCCTGGCATATAGGAATGGAGGCTGCATGGGAGGTAAGTTGCAGGACAGTAGGATAGAAGTTGGGAAAGCTTGGTTGGAGAAGATTTTGAGAGTAAGGAGATGAATGTATTTTTTCTTAAAAAGGTGATGTAGGGACTTCCCTGGTGGCGCAGTGGTTGAGAATCCGCCTGCCAATGCAGGGGACACGGGTTCGAGCCCTCGTCTGGGAAGATCCCACGTGCTGCGGAGCAACTAAGCCCGTGCATCACAACTACTGAGCCTGTGCTCTAGAGCCCGTGAGCCGCAACTACTGAAGCCCTTGCTCCTAGAGCCTGTGCTCCGCAACAAGAGAAGCCACCGCAATGAGAAGCCCGCGCACCGCCAACGAAGAGTAGCCCCCGCTCGCCACAGCTAGAGAAAGCCCACATGCAGCAACGAAGACCCAACACAGCCAATAAATAAATAAATAAAATCTATCTATCTATCTATATATATAAAAGATGATGTAGAGGATATCAAAGACATAGGATGCTATTAAGGCATCTTTGGGAAAAAAAATCATCATGCTATCACCCTGTTGCAACAGCTACTTTTAAAACTGACATTCATTTAAAACAAAGTATGCACTTCCAAGTTATGACAAATCTGGCTGGGCACAACTGCCACAGAAGACCTGGGAGTCACAATGACCCACTGCTGAACATGATTTGGCAGTAGAGTTTCTTTTCATCAAGGAAACTAACGTTATGCTAAACTACATAAACTGGATTGTGGAGCAAATCCTAGTACATAAGCTGTCAGCATGGTCTTTGGTTATACCCATTTTACTATTGTATTCCATTTTTATTTTCACAGTTTTAGGAGGATATTGAGAATACTTCTCAGAGAAGAGAATCCAAATCATTAAGGGGATGGAAAATAGGTCTTCTGAGGAAGCGCCAAAGAAATATAATTGTTCTGTGACTTCTCATTCACTTCTAAAAGTGGCGACATTTTGGTCCTGAGACCCACTTGGCTGAGTTTTTAATGCCACTAATAAGTTCATTGCTCAGCCTGCAAATCCACAACTGCATTAGCAGCAAGCAACACGGTAAAGGGAAAATCAAAATGAGCAAACTGTAATTAGGTATGCCATGTCACCAGAGACAGCAATTTACTAAAGGGATTACCATGATTAAAGATGCATTCTCCTCAAATAGAGATTGTTTTCTTCAATTGATTTGTCCCAATCAATTCCCCCTATGTCATGCAGAATTCAGCCGAACAGCAATTTCTGTTGTCTTTTTAATTTCTCTGCCAAGAGATTAGGGGAAGTAAGTCGAGCTTCTGCAGTCACTATAATTTCCTCACAAATGGAAGAAGTACTAACAGAGGGCTATAGAGACAGATTACAGCTTAGGTCACCCAGGGGAGAAATCCGAAGCCCCCTTTTGACTAACAACAAGGTAAGTAATCCTCAAATCTTTTTTTCCTTAGTATTAAGCCTAAGACCAAGTTTAGGAGGCCTCCTTTTCAATTTGATGTCTTTTTTGGGGGGCGGGGGGCTTCACCTTTCTCGGGTCCCAGGCAGGCGGGCAAGCAGGCATGTGGAGGGTGTAGGGCCCTGAATACACACTTAGGCAGCATTCTTCACCACCAGTCTCTCTCAGCCTGCCTTGTTTACCTCACGACGTTTTCCTCTTTCCCTAAAATTTCTTCTAACCCTTGCCATTGCCAGAGTACTCTTTGGGGGGAAAATAGGGTTGAAAATCTATCAAATTCTGGGTCCTTATCTTTGTTACAATCACCCGAGTCCTTCTAAAACACTTCAGTTTAAATGTGTTACCACCAATAACCCCCTGACGTGGATGAGTGGTGCGTGTGGCAGCGACAGCTGGACGGAAGGGTTCGTGTTACGTATGGTCAGTGCGATGTAATTAAATTCATCAATTACTTGCTGAGCACTAGGACCATTTACTGATGTCCTGAGAACCGTGCAGGCCAGGCACTGGGGATACAGGAGAAGACATGGAGCCTGCCCTCGAGGCGCTCTCCGACTTGCAGGAGGCCGACACTGGTAGAGGTCTGAGGAGGAGTACCAATGCATATGCGGTGGGCACCTGCTGTTTGCTACACGCTGGGCCAGATGCTGTGGTGGATACGGAGGTGAGGAAAACTCAAGTCATTGGCTTCAAGGAGCTCTCTATCCTGTCAGGAAGACCAGATGGGTACAAAAATAGCCGTATCCAACTTAGAGTGTGGTAAATGCCACAGGAGAGGCAAGAACCCAGTGCTATGGGGATTCTGAGCAAGGGCAGTGCCCGATCCACAGACCTTCACTGCTCTGCCCGTAAGCAGACAATACTTGGTTATTTAGAAGCAAAGTCATACTACTTCTCAAGAGAGATAAGATATGTAAATGTGATTTGTAAACCTTAATGAGCTCTACAAGCATGTTAGTTTTTGTTATCTGAGCAAACCATAAATATGAGACTTTTCTCTGGAGAAGCACTGCTCTGGAACCTAAGTTAACCTCTCCTGCTTTCACATTCCCCCCATCCCCCATGTCTCTCCTCCCCCCAATCTTTATCGTGTGATGATCCACAGTGCTCAGGGAAGGGTCCTGTCTTGCGCTGTGGTCTTAGTCACTGACTGCCAGGAAACCCAGGTCAATAACTCGGGGCTGGATGTGAGAAGGCGTGGATGGCAGCCCTGCCCTCTCACGCAGGGTTCGCCGTCACTGCACTCGGGGCGATTTCCAACACACCGCCGCACTGGTGTTCGGTGTATCTGGGCACAGGCGTGGTGGGGTGCAGCTGCTCTTCAGATGAAACCCTAAACCCTTTCAAACACTCGGCAATCTTTCTACTCTCAGCTTGCTACTTTCTCAGCTTGCGAGGGTCTGAAGATTTCCCTCTGTACATTTTTCCAGCATGATGTGAGATGCCAGTTAGTCAAGAGAGATTTACGAGAATGTGTTTTAAATGTAGTCTCCTTTAAAAAGGAGTTCCCTTCCCCCTGGAGTTTTTTCCATTAACTATCTGTCAGCTTATTTGCACATTTTATGAACTGAAGAGCAAATATACGCCCACTTAAAAACAAACAAACACACGTGGATGGGTTATTTGCCAGTCCTGATTATTGAAATGAAGACAGTTAAAAGCCAGACGGAGATAATCAAAGTGGTCAGAGGCAGTGAGATAAGGGAGTGACAAATCCTGTATCTCATACTCTCATTCCTGCTTAAAGAAAGAAAAGTAAATTTACTTCAACAATGTAGGACATGTCTTACTGAGGAATTAGAGACATGGAGCGCTTTCCAAAGAGTTTCTGGCTGAGAGGCACTACTGTGCTAGCCCTGATCACCCTCCAACTTGCCTCACTACCTTCCCCCCACTCGCCTGTCTAAAAATACCAACTCACCTTGGGTGAGAAGCTGTAGTTATGGGAGGGTTTCATCCAGCAGATTGGTAAACAGACTATCAGCTTGAGTTACTGAAATTAGCAAGGCTAATGCAATGTCACTATTCAAATCAGTGCCAATTTGGAATTTCTTAATGGCCTCAGGAGAGGGAGTCTTTATACATCCTACACTCTCTCTTCATTCTTACCTAAATTCCTTCTCATAGATGTTATGAATGGCCTGTTTTGTAGCCAACACAAACTTTGTCCAGTAAAATAATGTAAGGAACTCAGAATGAAAAGAGATTAGCTGTTCCTGGCTCCTGTTATTTTAAAGCAGAAATAACTTTGGCTTCTACTGATTCATAGACAAAGCTTGAAATGCAAAGCATGCTCAACTCTAGATTCAGCACGAAAAGGACCTTAAAATATGCCCAAGTGCAAGTAATGGACTTATTAAAGGGAAGAAAAGAGGCACTTTTCACACACTCCCAAGCTCTTTAGTCCTGTCATATCAGTAATCTTGCTTAAGAATTTCATTCTATTTACATTTCTCCTCCCTTTAAATATCCTCAGGACTCATATGGCATCAAGTACTGAAGCTTGTAAGACATTAGTTTCTTTATGTTAATAATGGGGAAGGCATATAAAGTGCACAAGTGATAGAACTTGGAGCACTTGCAACGATTTCCATGGGAATTAAAAATCAGTTCCACAGTTCTAATTGAACACCTGATAATTTATCAACAAATATTTTGGGAAGCAAACTTCAAGTACCTTCTCTGGACTATTTTTGGCATTGTTCCAGACCAGGTGCATTTTTTCATTAGGAAATTTAGTTTATATTTGATGCCAAAAGCATGGACTGCAGCACTTAATTATGAAAACATTTATAAAATCATAGTAATATGGGGGGCTTTCAAGCCACAGTACATAAAGCACATAGTTCTAAAATATACACACGCACACGTGTATAGGCTTTCTGTTTTAACTTTAAGAGAACCCAAAAGAATGAAATTAGTGCCTGAAAAACTTTTGGGCATCTTGGAATATTTGTGTAAAATCAAAAAGGTGAAGGAGTCATGAGAACCTTTCTAAGCAGCATTAAAGTAAGGAGGCGGTCTGGTTCAGTTCCCCTCAGAGGTGTTAGGTTCTAGTCTTGATTTTCCCCAAGATCAAGAATAAATTACTTGATGCCTGTGCCTTAGTCTCCCTCTTCAATATAGGTAATGTGGTAAAGTAGGACTCAGATGGAATTTGCACAGGCAAGTCCATTCTGAATAGATGCTAGTCTGCTTCCACTGGATTAGTTAGAAATGAGGATCACTACCGTGGGACCATCATGGGAACGTTAGGATCTGGAAGGGCAGCGTGAGGGATTGAGTGTCCCAGGTTCCTAACCCTCATTCTTCCAGGTCCCTCACCTACGAGCTATGTGACCACAGTCTTCTAAATCTCAGCATTTGATTGCTAATCTGCAAAATGGACATAATACCACTGCCTTCACAGGCTTGTCGAGGGAATTAACTGAGCTAATACATAAATCCCAGTTCGTGGACCAAAGAGAGGGAAATGGTCAGGACTAGGGAGAAAGAAAAAAGACAACAGAAATACGTTTCTGTCCCTCAACAGGAGTAGGGGAGAATTATGTGAGGCTGAGTTTGGGTGTATTTAAACTTTGTTTAGGAATCAGTGAGTGAAGCTGAGCTAAAAGGTTCCAAAACACTTGGGGGAAAAAAAGGCAAGCTGGCTATCTAATGCTATGGACGCAAGACAAAAGAACCATTTTATTGAATTCAAGTTTCTTTCTTAGAAAGTCAATCAAACCGATTTGTGTCTAGATAGGTTGCGTTTGAACGTCCAGTTAGTTGTACTTAACGTTGAAAATATTAGAAATAATCTGATTGACAAATTCTGCTCAAATGAGAAAATAAACAGATGGTTACAGGTAATGATTAAAACTAAATATATGAAGTGATGTTGTTGTTGTTGTTTTTTGCGGTACACGGGTCTCTCACTACTGCGGCCTCTCCCGTTGCGGAGCACAGGCTCTGGACGCGCAGGCTCAGCGGCCATGGCTCACAGGCCCAGCTGCTCCACGGCACGTTGGATCTTCCCCGACCGGGGCACGAACCCGCATCCCCTGCATCGGCAGGCGAACTCTCAACCATTGCGCCACCAGGGAAGCCCTGAACTGTTTTTTTACATTAAAGTTCCAGTGACTATTTTGAAATTTCATATACTAGATTTTCAGATATAAATCAAGTTGTCACTCCTCATAGCTTTATGAGTGGTAAAAAAACAACAGGCCAGCACATCAAGCATTTTTGAAATAACAAAGTTCAAATACTTGCTTTGTTTCTTTCCAGGCAATTCAGTCTATTTAACCCTTCATTTGCTGACAAGGCTTCCCTAAACTTTATTTCTCCACAGCCAGGACCCTGGGCCCAGGCATCTGTATTTTATTTAGTCAGGTTCGGCCCTACTTCACATTTCCACTGTGCGTACCAAGACCATTTCTAAAGATATGGGGTATTCCTCTGCCCTGGCCCTCTAAAAGGTAGGGGTGGGGCTCTGGCCAACCATTTCACCAGACTTCATTTCCCACTCCAAGGCTTCTTTTAGAAGTACTTTAGAGAAGAGTGTGCTGGAGAGGTTGGGACAACTCCAACTTATGAATTCATAACCTAGTAGAGGAGTGAAGGAGCTTAAAGCGATGCCAGAACTGGGATTTTGGCCCACCCTGGAGTGACCTGCCACTGTTAGTTTGGCTTGGGGCCATTTAGCAACCTTGAACTCTTGCTACCAGTTCACCAGTTTCTTGGGAGATATACATCCACAGAAGGAATAGGGATCTGTACCCACCAACAAATCTGATAGCCCCATCGTTATTATGCTTCTACCTGGGACACAATTGAGAAAACAAGTGTATCTTTGTTCCCCTGTTAATGTCATTTGCACTGTAGTCCTTCCTTATCCTCTCAAGAGATTTGTTGACTTCATGCTGCCTGGTAGCAGATCAGGGCAACTTTCCTGGGCTAGCACTGCTCCATCAGTGCCCAATTCTCTCAACGTGTCCCTCTCCCCCATCAAAATACAGCAGTCTCAAGCCCCATTTCTTCTGGGCCCTGTGTTTTGTTTAAGTGGCAATGGATGCTCATGAACAAATCAGAGAACCTCATCCCTTTCCAGCGACTCATAGTGTGTACACTGCAGGAGTGCCAAATAGATCAGGGAGTGAGGTAGTGTAGTACAGTGGTAAAGCACTGGACTGGGAACCAGAAAACAGCTGTCAATATTGGCTCTACTATATATCTACTCTGATTTCGGGCAAGTTGTATAACCTCTCTGAACCACAGTTTCCTCACTTGTAAAACAGGGTTTCTGTGAGGTTATGTGAGAGCCCTTAGCATGGTGTCTGGCACATAGCACGTACCTCCAAAATGTAAACGTTCCATGAAAAGGTGAACAGGGATGGGAGATTCCTGGTCCCCCTAGGGCCCTCGAGATGTAGAACGCCATTCATCATCTTATGTACTTCAACTGTGCATGCCAGTGGACCAAAGCTACAGGGAACTTTAATTCTGATGTAGATTTCAATCTCTCTAAAGTAACAATTTACAAGTTCTTTTTTCTCTCAAGGATTCTTTTGGCAGAACCAATACAAATATGCTAGTAACACAAACCACAAGAAGAATGGAAGATGAACAATCAATATAACCACTACAAAAATGTCAGGCAGCTGCTCTTCTTTCAACTGGTTCAAAGTTGCTAAGTCTTCATGGTGGTGTCTCCTTTTTAAACAAATATGTTGCTGCAGATGGTTTATATCCTTTCCATTCAACTGTGGGATTTCACATGTATGCGAGGTGCTGGGCAAAGATGCAGAAACTGTCATGTCTCCACCGCCCCGTGCTCTTTCACTTCCCCGGGCTCCACTCCTGACCTCCGCGGTAGACTGGCGGGGGTGAATAAAAGCATACCTCGGGAGCAGTTGTCACATCTCGGCTCACAAGTCACCAGTGCCTCAGCACTGTTCCCAGGATTAAGTACAAACCCTTTGGTTCTTTTGTACCTCCCTTCCTCCTGGAGAGCAGGTATTGTCACATGTAGCCTCTTTATCCCCATCGGCGCCTAACGCTGGGAGAGCCACAGAGTAAAAAAAAAGTGTGAGTTGAGCTGAAATAACTGGTTGAATTGAATTCTCTCTCTGAGCACCTTCTCTTCATCTCTCACACCTTCCCAAGTTAATGGAGACGAGGCAAGATTCCTGCACCATCAGCTACCTGCAGCCAATTAACCAGAGAGGATTTGGGAAACTCTGAAGGTCACCACTAAAAGTCATCAAGTGGCCCTTCCTCAAGGGACGTTTGTAACTGTGGAGCCCTTAACAGATTTAGGCATTTTGGTAGAATTGAGCTCTGAAATAATGTGAAATACGAAGGAAAAAGAATTCCTGGGATGCCACCGAGCAGAATAGGGAGAGTTTGAGGAAGAGACAGACCTGAGAGCAAATCCAAGCTCCACCCCTCGCCAGCAGTAAGGCTCTGAGCAAGCCACTTCACTTCTTTTAGCCCCAGTTTTGTCATCTCTAAAGTGAGCATAATTACCTCCCCTACAAGGCTGCTGGGAGCAGTGAATGAGAGCATTTATGTAAAGTTCCTCACTGAAGCCTTGATATTTAGTGGCATCTCAATAAATATTTGTTGGTCAAAAGTGGAAGAATGACTAATTTTTCCAAATAAAGCAGTCAGCCTCAGAACTGCAGTGGCCATAGTGCTTCCTTTTAACCACTTTTCCATGTACAGCTTGCCAGGCTCCATCATGATACCCACCCCCCCAGTGTGTATTGCTCGCCCAATGGATTCTTCTGAAGGTTGCCCTCTCTTTCGATGACGCTGTGTCTTCTAGTACAGTGGGCAAGCCATTTCTTTGTCTAGCATGCAGGTGCTGAGGGAGGGAGTGAGAGATTCAGATGTGTAGCTTAAGAACTGTCATCTACCTCCGGACTCCAACAGGGTGCCCCTCCTCTGGAGAAGACAGATGGGGCCTGACCTATATGAAGGCACTTCTGTTCATAACATGGGGCACTAGGACTTATTGTGGCTTTTCAATTTTTTTTTTTGGTTCCCTGACTGGGAACCGAATTCAATTTTTAATTAAAAACAACACACATACACACAAACTCTACCCACATGGTGGTATAGAAGTCAAACGTGTACCGATACCACTACTTGTCTCCCATTCTTCCAAAATCTTTAGCTGTACTGCGGCTAAGCCTAGGAAACTTACCAAGGCTACATGGAGTATCATAGTGAATGTAACATACATGTATAGCTGCAGGTGTCCTATGCAAATAAAATACTCACTAACTGATTTGTGCTGAGGAAGGTGAGCAGACTTGAGGCCAAAACATGGCCTCAGGCCTCTTCCTCCTACAGAGAGGGCCTCATCCCCTCAGCTTCACCTCACCTCTCACCACCAGATACACAGAGCCCAAGAAGGCTAACACTGTTGTGCCCTGTGATCTAGCTCAAGCTTGACTTCTAGGCCACAGGAAGAGATTTGTTCAAAGTGATGAACAATTAACAAAAACAAAAACCTTAAAGTCTGTCCAGATATCAATAGCTCTCAACCAGAGACAGGGAAGATAGAATAAAATTAAAAAGGGAATCTTCCCCTTTCCTTCTGCCTTCTTCCTAACTTCAGTGATGCCCAAGCAGGAATTACCTCAAGAGTCAAAAGGGCAGAGAAAAGGTCAGTATTTCCCCAACATTTCTCCTGCACTGATGCCAGCAGGTGTAAGGAAGGCATTCTTGTCAGGCAAGTACTTTTCATTTGTTCAAATACTTTTGAGTGTCTACTGTGTGCCAGACCATGGACCGAATGCTGAGTTTTCCGGGTGGACCCTGTCTCTTCCCCTTCCTAGAGTGCACATAAGTGAGGAGGATAAGTATGTAACGGTGGCACAGTATTGCATACTCAGTCTGTCTCACCACTAGACCCTTACCTTGTCTCTAAGAAAAGAGAAACAACGACACAGACTAAACGCCCTGAACACTTAAAAATTATGGCCAAATTTATGGGTGTGGTCAAATCACATCCCACTGAGCAGCATCCTCCAATTCTGAGAGCACAGTTAAGAGTTGTAAATTTTGCCTGTGAAGGACCAAATTCACATTCTCCTTGGCGGTCAAACCAATGGTCCATAGCAGAGTCCTTTCAGTTGCTTACTTTTCTTCCATTTGAGTTCCCTGATCCACGGGATTTATCCTTGCCTTTATCTCCTAAAAATGTGGTCAAAAGCTATTGCCCAGTGTCTCTGGCCCTGAAGGTTTTTTCCCTTTCCCCTAAGTGTACTTTTCTTAAGGAAATATAGAAATGCAGTTTAATTGAAAGTCAACTTGGAATTCAACATGCTCCACATTTCTGCCAAAAAGGGATTACAGAGAGGCCCAGATCCAAAAAATAAAAACTAGGCCCCATTTAAAACACATGTTTTCCTCTTGACTTTACCAGAGGGGTACTTTAAGAGAAACCAAAGCATTTCTCATTTATTTACACATAAAACATTTCATGTTCTTTTGAATGTACTGAAAACTTTATGGAACCTTTCAAAGAGATTTTGAGAGACAAGGAGGTCATATTGGCCAATGATAAACAAATGACCAAACCAGTTGAAATTGGTTTAAAGACCTAACAATGCAAAATTCGGAACGAATTCAGTCCTTAGCAAAGGATAAGCTCCAGGTCTGACATAGGAGAACAAATCCTCAGAGAATAACCAGAAGGCTAGAATGAAGCACCAAACACCCAATTTGCATTGCTCAACCTGACTGCCAACTTAAGAAGAGAGAAGCTGCTTCAGGCCACAAAGAGCAGCTCCCTTTTGGAGGCTAACAAGGAAGCCATTAGAAGGCAAGTGGCAGACACAGTAGATTACCTCCCAGATGTCTGCAAAGCATGTCCTCCCTCTCCACCACGTTCCCTTTGTGAAAGGGTGCCTATTCACTCCAGAAACAATCACATAGTACCCACCCTGGGCCAGGCACAATGCTAAGTTGCTGAGGGTACAAAGTTGAACAAGCCATGGTCCCTGTCCTCAAGGCCAGCTACAATAGATAGAGCATCTACTGTGTGAGTTCTGAGCATACATAATTTCATTTTAATCCTTATAAGAATCCTATGAAGTACGTGTTATTATCTCCACTTTACAAATGTAGGGACTGAGGCTCAGAGAAGTATGGCTGTCCAAACCCACAAAACTTGTAAGCTGCTATGCTCGTATCTACTGTGTTATACAGTCTCAACCAGGTACAGAGAAACAGAAAAAGTTTAGAGGAGGGATTGATCACGTCTGGGTCTGGTATGAGTATTTTAAGATCAGGGAAGACTTTATGGAGGAAGAAGCATTGAAATGGGGGCTGAAAAGCATGGGTAGGTTTGGATATGTGGAGACTAAGGGGTAGGAGGAAGTGGAAGGACAGATGTAAGTATTTCAGATGGAAAAAGAATGGTATATAGAGAGGCACAGAGACATGGAAAAATGGAAAATCCTCGGGAAACAGTTTGGCTGTACTGAGTGAGAAGAAGCAAGGGATTAAGTGGAAAAGGCTGAGTAAGATGAAACTGTAGAGGGCCATGAAAAACAAAGAGTAACAAATGAAGAAATGAATGAACAAATCTAAAGCAGTTCTCCAATGCAGATGAGCTTTTAACCTCGGATCTACAATCCTTTAAAAGCTGCGGTGCTCCTGCTCTTTTCTGTCTACAGCCAAACACTGGGGAGATTTTAGGGCCAACTATGCGTTGCTAGTGCATGCGTGTGTGCGTGCGTGTGTGCATGCATGCGTGTGAGAGGGAGAGGGAGGGGGGGAGAGAGAGAGAGAGAGAGAGAGAGAGAGAGAGAGAGAGAGAGGGAGGGAGGGAGGGAGGGAGGGAGAGAGAGGGAGAGAGAGAGGGAGAGAGAGAGAGGGAGAGATTCAGAAACCATGATCCCAGTTCCTGGAAGCTCAGGACAGAAGCTGCCTTTCCTCACAGGACAGCCCACTGCCATGAACTTGGTTCATCACCATACTGCTGATGGCTTAATTGAAGTAAAGATACAACTTCAGTTATAATAGCCTTGAAGCATCATTCTATAAATTCTTCTCCAACCAGAAAGGTTTTATATTTTTCTGAGCAAAACTAGCATTTGGGAATTAAATGTTGTATTTCAAATCATTCCATGCTGAATGGATGTTGGTATCCATTTTACGGTTAAATGTGAGACACATGTGGCCATAAACACCTATCTGCATAGTGTCCCTATAGATACAGACAGTACACTCTTAAGAGCCATCTCCATATTGAATAATGAGTATTAGCAGACGGAAGTTATTTCTAGATTACATAAATTTTGGTTACACTAGAAATATCAGCTTTAACACATTTGTATCAAAAAAGAACAGTTTAAAAAGAGGTATTAATAAATGTAATATAAAATGGGCACATCTGTGGATGACTCATTCTAGGTTGAACAAAAGAATGCTCTTAAAGGCATCCAACCTCTAAGTTCCCAGTAGAATTAGGCCCTGTTCAGTTTGGGCTTCTGTCTTTTCTCAGCATTAGATCCACTGCCTTTGCTAGCTTGATTTACTGAAAGAAAATTAGAATACACAGTCTAAGTCCAAGAACCTGGTCTTTGGCCCCATGACCAAATGCTTAAAGTGACTCACCACTCCAAGTTGGTCTTTGGCCATCTTTATATTGCTGTAGCCAGTGTGTACCCAATTTTATTACTTAGCGACAGGATATTCTGTGGTTGATTTTAAGAGCATTCATGTAAGAACTCAAAAAAATCTCTTCAGAAATGGTTCTCCTGTGTTTCAAACTTAAACTTACCTATTGTGAAAGTCTGTGATTTTTATTATTGCATAGCTTTATAAACTTATAAATGGACAAATTCTTAGAAATGTACAATCTTCCGAGACTGAACCAAGAAGAAATAGAAAATATGAACGGACCAATCACAAGCACTGAAATTGAAACTATGATTAAAAACCGTCCAATAAACAAAAGCCCAGGACCAGGTGGCTTCACAGGTGAATTCTATCAAACATTTTGTGAAGACCTAACACCTAACTTTCTCCAACTCTTCCCAAATATAGCAGAGGGAGGAACACTCCCAAACTAATGCTACGATGCCACCATCACCCTGATACCAAAACCAGACAAAGATGTCACAAAGAAAGAAAACTACAGGCCAATATCACTGATGAAAACAGATGCAAAAATCCTCAACAAAATACTAACAAACAGAATCCAACAACATGTTAAAAGGATCATACGCCATGATCAAGTGGGGTTTATCCCAGGGATGCAAAGATTCTTCAATATATGCAAATAAATCAATGGGATATACCATATTAACAAACTGAAGGAGAAAAACCATATGATCATCTCAATAGATGCAGAAAAAGCTTTCGACAAAATTCAACACCCATTTATGATAAAAACCCTGCAGAAAGTAGGCGTAGAGGGAACTTTCCTCAACATCATAAAGGCCGTATATGACAAACCCATAGCCAACATCTTCCTCAACGGTGAAAAACTGAAACCATTTCCACTAAGATCAGGAACAAGACAAGGTTGCCCCCTCTCACCACTCTTACTTAACATAGTTTTGGAAGTTTTAGCCACAGAAATCAGAGAAGAAAAACAAATAAAAGGAATCCAAATCGGAAAAGAAGAAGTAAAGCTGTCACTGTGTGCAGATGACATGATACTATACATAGAGAATCCTAAAGATGCCATCAGAAAACTACAAGAGCTAATCAATGAATTTGGTAAAGTAGCAGGATACAAAATTAATGCACAGAAATCTCTGGCATTCTTATACACTAATGACGAAAAATCTGAAAGTGAAATTAAGAAAACACTCCAGGGCTTCCCTGGTGGCGCAGTGGTTGAGAGTCCACCTGCTGATGCAGGGGACACGGGTTCGTGCCCCGGTCTGGGAGGATCCCACGTGCCACGGAGTGGTTGGGCCCATGAGCCATGGCCGCGGAGCCTGCACGTCCAGAGCCTGTGCTCCGCAACGGGAGAGGCTACAGCAGTGAGAGGCCCGCATACCAGAAAAAAAAAAAAGAAAACACTCCCATTCACCACTGCAACAAAAAGAATAAAATATCTAGGGATAAACCTCCCTAAGGAAACAAAAGACCTGTATGCAGAAAATTATAAGACACTGATGAAAGAAATTAAAGATGATATAAATAGATGGAGAGATATACCATGCTCTTGGATTGGAAGAATCAACATTGTGAAAATGACTCTACTACCCAAAGCAATCTACAGATTCAATGTAATCCCTATCAAAGTACCACTGGCATTTTTCACAGAACTAGAACCAAAAATTTCACAATTTGCATGGAAACACAAAAGACTCCGAATAGCCAAAGCAATCTTGAGAACGAGAAATGGAGCTGGAGGAATCAGGCTCCTTGACTTCAGACTATACTACAAACTACAGTAATCAAGACAGTATGGTACTGGCACAAAAACAGAAAGATAGATCAATGAAACAGGATAGAAAGCCCAGAGATAAACCCATGCACATATGGTCACCTTATCTTTGATAAAGGAGGCAGGAATGTACAGTGGAGAAAAGACAGCCTCTTCAATAAGTGGTGCTGGGAAAACTGGACAGGTACATGTAAAAGTATGAAATTAGAACACTCCCTAACACCATACACAAAAATAAGCTCAAAATGGATTAAAGACCTAAATGTAAGGCCAGACACTATCAAACTCTTAGAGGAAAACGTAGGCAGAACACTCTATGACATAAAGCACAGCAAGATCCTTTTTGACCCACCTCCTAGAGAAATGAAAATAAAAACAAAAATAAACAAATGGGACCTAATGAAACTTCAAAGCTTTTGCACAGCAAAGGAAGCCGTAAACAAGACCAAAAGTCAACCCTCAGAATGGGAGAAAATATTTGCAAATGAAGCAACTGACAAAGGATTAATCTCCAAAATTTACAAGCAGCTCATGCAGCTCAATTACAAAAAAACAAACAACCCAATCCAAAAATGGGCAGAAGACCTAAATAGACATTTCTCCAAAGAAGACATACAGATTGCCAACAAACATATGAAAGAATGCTCAACATCATTCATCATTAGAGAAATGCAAATGTAAAGTACAATGAGATATCATCTCACACCAGTCAGAATGGCCATCATCAAAAAATCTGGAAACAATAAATGCTGGAGAGGGAGTGGAGAAAAGGGAACCCTCTTGCAATGTTGGTGTGAATGTAAATTGATACAGCCACTATGGAGAACAGTATGGAGGTTCCTTAAAAAACTACAAATAGAACTACCATACGACCCAGCAATCCCACTACTGGGCATATACCCTGAGAAAACCATAATTCAAAAAGAGTCATGTACCACTATGTTCACTGCAGCTCTATTTACAATAGCCAGGACTTGGAAGCAACCTAAGTGTCCATCAACAGATGAATGGATAAAGAAGATGTGGCACATACATACAATGGAATATTAGTCAGCCATAAAAAGAAACAAAATTGTGTTATTTTTAGTGACGTGGATGGACCTAGAGTCTGTCATACAGAGTGAAGTAAGTAAGAAAGAGAAAAACAAATACCGTATGCTAACACATATATATGGAATATAAGAAAAAAATTAAAAAGGTCATGAAGAACCTAGGGGTAAGACGGGAATAAAGACACAGACCTACTTGAGAATGGACTTGAGGATATGGGGAGGGGGAAGGGTTAAGCTGTAACAAAATGAGAGAGTGGCATGGACATATATATACTACCAAACGTAAAATAGATAGCTAGTGGGAAGGAGCCACATGGCACAGGGAGATCAGCTCGGTGCTTTGTGACCACCTAGAGGGGTGGGATAGGGAGGGTGGGAGGGAGGGAGACGCAAGAGGGAAAAGATGTGGGAACATATGTATATGTATAACTGATTCACTTTGTTATAAAGCAGAAACTAACACACCATTGGAAAGCAATTATACTCCGATAAAGATGCTAAAAAAATAAAAGTAAATAAATACAATTAAATTGTGGTGATAGTTGCACGAGTCTGTGAATATACTAAAACCCACTCAATTCTACACTTAAAATGGCTGAATTATATAGGTATGTGAATTATATCTTTAAAAAAGCTGTTACTAAAGAAAAAATGACTAGTTAATCAACCCATATTTAAAATGAGATTCCACAGAGACCCATATTAATAAATGCAACATTCTTTATAAAGAGGAGATTATCTGTTTTCATTGGCCCCATCACATGAACCAAAGATAACCACTGGTTCAAGTTATTTTAGACTTGCTGGTCATTTCTTGCTAGACTTTTCTGTGAACAAATTTATACTTTTCAGCTAAGGTTGTAGATTTTTAAAACTGATCTCTTCGTCATGAACATCTCCTTGCCAGAAAAGCTGGCTGCCATTTTGTGAGCATGTCTGGGCCCAAGGCAAAGAAGAGTAAATACCAGACAAGATATGTTTATATTTTTACAAACGTTCAAGATGACCAAATTAGCTTAGTCGTATCACCCCATGCAGTACATCTGTATTCTTCTACCATTTTTTGCTGGGAGAACCAAGAGTAGGGAGGTGCAAGGGTTGGCCAGTGGAGCACAGCATAGATAGAATGACCAGTTGCAGGTGCTTAGTGCTGAATCCTGGTCACGATCGTTTCATTGACCTCAACACTGGCTGAAGCAGTGCTTGTGGGCCTCGGGGGCTGCCAACTGAAGGCTTACATGGCATAGACAAATGTCCTATGAAGCAGAAAGGGAGGTGGCAGAGCAGAGGTTAGTATTAATCATTTCATGGCCTTTGGAGCCAAAAAGGCATGGGTTTGATCTTGGTTCACCAATTTATTAGTTGTATGACCTTAAGACATTTACTTGATGTCTCTGAGCTTTATTTTCCTCATCTGTAAAATGGGGGTTAAAATATCACCAACCTTTCATAGGATGTTGTAGAGATTAAATGGGGCCATACTCAGGCCAGTGTCATCACAGAGAGAATAATCAGTGTTAAGTGTTATTATGTTTCTGACTATTGTTGTTGTTGTTATTGCTAGAATGAGATTCACTCCCACAATTCGTTGTGAATCTCTGTAACTGCAGTTCTCTAATGTACGAAAGACCTACAAAAAGCCAGGCTCGCTCACGAGTATGCAATTTAAAATTCAGAGTTGCACTGAAGGGATAATGAATAATTGCAAATGTATTATTTTAGCTGGGGCACTGGGCCCAAGAACAGCACATGGGGCCTTTAGCCTGGCTACCTGCTCAGTCTCCCAGAACCAAGATTATGCAGGCTTCCAAAGCTACATTCAGGATAAGCTGTCTAAACCAACTGCTGCCCCAGCAAATGATAGCCTAGGATGTACTTAGGCCAGATGGTCACGGAGCACAGGAATGCACTGTGGATCAATAATTATAGGTCTCAGGTGGAGCGGAGAGGCGTGAACCCAGATCTCCCAAGCATGCATAGTAAGTTACTTGAACACCACGTGTGCTATAGTCCCTCCTTTAGGGCCAGGCTCAGGCACCCAGAGGAACTGTGATTCATGGGAAAGATACTGGGTTATATATAGAGAGAGAGAGAAAGGAGAAAATTCTTCTGGGAACCCAGACTAGTCCAACAAAACGGGGCTGAGCACTGTGCTTTCAGCTCCTCCCTTTACTACGTAACCCCTAAAGGCTAGAGAGGCCTTGAACTACTCCCGCTGAGGCTATTCTGATTCTGAGCATCAAGTCCACGGAAAAAGTCAATGGCTGTTTACCGGCACAAGAGGACTGTTGTCACCATCATCCACATATGTCCATTAGCTACACATGCTGGGCCATGTAGCAAGGTAGTTATGGAAATGCGTTTTGTCATCACAAAGAGCTGGGCTCCAATTCTAGTTCTTACCATGCACTGACCTCGGGCAAGTCATCTAACTCTCTGAGCCTCGGTTTTCTCCTGTACAAGGGCTAATATTAAAGCCTATCTTACAGGATTGTAAGGAGGATTTAATTAGATGATGAATTTGAAAGCTATTTGTAAATCACAATCTGCTAATTGATTGTTGTTGTGTGCAGAATGGTGGGTACAAGGGTTTTGGAAAAGAAAGAGACGTCATGGAAGGCTGAGGCCATCAAGTATGAGTTTTGTGGAGGAGGGTCTTGAAGTACTGGGAGGTGTCAGGATGGGAGAACAGAGGGCATCACAAGCAGATGCAACGAATGACTTGAGCAAAGGGAAAGAGGTGGTAATGAGATTGGTATGTTCAGGCCAAAGGCAGACATTTATAGCTATCGCAAGTTCCAGAGGACACTGTGAAATCATTAGCAAACCCATGGTCTCAAGGTCTGAGTTCAGGGTTAATAGGCAACCTGGTCTGGGGATCTGGAAATCCAAGCTACACAGTCCTCACTATCCCTTGACTCCAATGCTGAGCTGCATGCTTGGGTCACAAGGCAGGGACATTTGTTCCCTCCTGGCCAAGATGCCTGTTCTCCTGGTAGTGCTTGCCACTGTGCCACCGACGCAGCCCAGACAGCTAGACAGGAAGCTAAGACGAAAATAACCATTAGCCTATTAGCCGTTGAAATAGCCTATTCCTTAAAGCAACTGGATTCCTGATTAGAACATTTTAATGGGGAATGAGAAAAGTGCTTTGAAAGGCAGGAAGTTACTAAACAAATGAATCAACTATATACATTTACATACACACATATGTACATTGTATCATTATTGAAATAAGAAAAGGTTAATCATTAGAAAAACACAGCACAATTTAATGTGATGTATTCTCTTAAAATCCAATACCCCTCTAACCTTGCTCTTTTAATTTTACGAATGCTAGAGGTGTTTTACATGCAAATCATTTAGGCCATTGTTTGGATGGGCTTGTTTTAATTCACTTTCCTACCGATGTCCGCCCCTATGAGTAGAACAGATGTGGTGAAGGCAGGATGGATTTATACACATTGCAGTGGTCCTCTTCCAAGTGATAAATGCTTTGGTTTCCAGAACATTAAATATGAACTGATAAACCCTAGCACGGGTGCCTGGTGAGCTGGTTGGCTCTATCCATATTCATCCAAATGACTCAGTGATATGTTTTCAGCTTTTCTTGCCCTAATGTTCTTCCTCAGTGCCACTGATTTTGTTAGCTCTTTAATATTTTATACTTTTCTGTGCAGTTTTTTCATCTGCAAGACAGAAATAATAATGGTACCCCCCCCCAGTGTTGTTGGGAGGATAAAATTAATTGCTTCACGTAAGATGCTGAAAACTGCCTGCCATATAGTAAGCGCTCAGAAAAAGTGAGCTATTATTATCACGCCAAACCTATCATTACCTCCTTTATGCTCTCTGAATGGCACTGGCATCTGCCCACTTGCCCAAGGTGGGAACAATGACCTGGTCCTTGACTACTCTTTCTTTGTCATCCCGCGCCCCATCTAAACAATCAGGTTCTGTTGACTCTTCTTCAATGTGCATGGAGATTTCCAAAATGCAAGTCTGACCATGTCACAATTCTCCCATCACTGGCACTCTCTCACACGTCCAACCTCCACATACACACATGTGTATCATCTCACACCAGCAAACCAGAGTGCCACCGCCAACCTCTTGGTGGTGTTCCCTGCCACACTATGTTGAGAAGGATTACGAGGTCACATCTGGGCCCAGTGGAATGGGGTGCTGTGATTGATTATCAACGTCTGCCATGAGAGGGGTGGGGGTGGGGACGCTGATGACCCATATGTTATGAATTTATAGACCCTGCTATAGGATCAAGGCCAAGCTCCTTAAGAAGGCATAGAAGGCTTTCATGCTCTGACCCTAACTAATCTTCTAGCCTCAGCTCTCACCTCTCTCTGCTGTAGCCTCACCAAGCTGCATATTTTTCCCAGAACCACCATGCTCTTTCTCACCCTCCATGTCTTTTCTCATACTGTCCTCCTGGCTTGCAAGGCTCTCCCCTTTTCAGCTGACTCTTACACATTGTTTTAAGACTCAGCTCACTTTCTGACCACCCCAGTCTGGATATGAAGCTTTTCCTTTGTGTTTCCACAACCCCATGTGCATACAGCAGTCCGTACTTTAACCATATTACAATTATCTAGTTAAGTGTCTGTCCCCGCACAGCTGCTGAGTAGACTAGGAGCTTACACGGGCAGGTACTGTGCTTATTCATTGTGGTATGGCCAGGGCCACGCAGCAAAAACTTACTGAGCACCAGTTATGTGTCAGGCACTGGGAATTACCTGACTTCAAACTGGTAACTGCTATAATGGGTTAACAAAGCACTGTGCCTAGGACAAGGACTCACTGGGGAGGAAAGTACATCTGAGCTGAGCTTTAAAGGTAGAGAAGGGGAAACCTTTATGGACTAAGGAACCGGCATGTGCAGAGTATTAACAGCCACCATTTATTAGAACCCACCAAGGGGCAGGCACGGAGCGAAGTGCTTTATGTGTGTTGCAAATACAGGTATTTATCAAGGTCCAGGCAGGCCTTAAAGAGCAGAACAGCAAGTTCAGGAACAGGGAGACATTCAAGGTAGCTGGAACACAGGGTGGGATAGGGATTAGTGGGAGACAAGGTTAGAGAAGGAGGCTGGACCCGACTGAGAAAGGCTGGGCTGTGAGATTTGGCTTCATGACCCCTCATTCCTGCCTGGAATCCAGGGCCAGCAAGGAGAATGCCCTTCTGACTTCAAGTTGGCACAGCAGGAAGACTACAACCTCTCCTTGAAGGCAGGTAGGCTAATTTCCATTCCTTAAGCTGAACCTGGTTCTAAATTCCTTTGAGATGCTAAACAATCCTGTTTTAGGTTGACCTATGACTTGTGTATTCCGGTTTAGAAAGCCCCAGAACTGAAATGTGCATGACTTCCACAGATACTGCCCAAATCATTACCACTGCCCCAACCAAATCCATCTTCCCTGCTCCAACTACCAGGACGCATGAAGTGGCATGTGGGGAGAAGGAAAGCTAGAGCAGGAAAAAACTAAACAGAGAGAGAAATTCATGGCTCCATGTTCCAAAAAGCCTGAGTCAGAAAGATATTAGTGCAGCAAAGTGCTATCTCTGGATGTTGACTAAAAATGAGAAAGAACTTAGGAGCCCACAGACATGAAATGCCTAGGTTCCTTTTCATTCCTGATTTAGTCTTCTCGTGCTGTATGCACAGACAGGTTCAGAAATCTGCAGAAGCAAAGCGCAGACGTTCTGACTGCACTGCTGTGTACTTATATAGAAAACCTCCAATTCCCTGATCCAACCGCATTTTGGGAGAATCTCATTCCTCAGTCCTCTAGCAATTGGTGCTGTTATGTGAGTATGAGTAATATGTTGCCTCCCTGCACAAACAAGAAAGAAATGTTAAAAAGGAGAGTGGGGGGTATGTTCCAAATTTAGCTTTCCTTCCAACCTCTGCCCATATGGTTGGTGGTTAAAAAAATGAGTACCAAGCCAACAGAATGTAACCTGATATTAGGAGTTCCACTCTAAGTCTGTGAAACCAGGGCTAATACCAGCACACGGTATTAATTTGTCTTCATGCCGGCTGATATAGGGAGACTCAACTCTTAAAGTGGGCCTCGCTTGGGTGCCCCATGAGCTGGCCTAGGAGACTCCCATCCAGGTTTGGAATGGAGCTGAAGAGATTGCCACTGGTTAGCAGAGAGATTTCAGTGGGAGCCCGTCAACCTCAAGAGGGAATAAGGGGTTTTGAGAAAAAAAAAAAAAGTTTACGGATCTGGTTAATAGTTTCCAAGTTAAGTTTCCAGCTCTAGGATTCCAAAGGAATTCCAAAGGAATCCTAGATTTCAGAGTAACTGAAAGTGAGGGGCTCTTGCATTTGCTAGCATAACTTTGGAAGAGAAAAATTCTCTCCCACTTGTGGTAGAAAGAGCTACTGATTTAAGCCTAGAACATTTAAGGATGAGGGAAGGAAAATAATCTTTCAAAGTACTCTGTTCACCCCACAGTGTGCTGGTAAATGTTTAACAACTGGCTCTCAAAAAAATAAATAAATAAAAAAGCATGCATGTCAGTTTATTTTAAATTTTGGTGGGATAAAGGATGTGGAACATACAATTCACAAATAATAAAAAAACTATACAATATTCTTTATTGTAAATTCCATATAGCCAGTTGATTTTCACAGAATGCTTTCATTGATTTTTGTCAGACTCTGGCATCTGTAGCCAAACCAGGGTTGCAATTGACAAGCAAGTGTGGTTCCTGCAGGAACGCTACTTGATATATTGGTTTACATTAAGGAGGAAGACAAAAATGAAATGACAAAGATGTATGTGGGAACATCACTCCTTCATCAGTGACGGGAGTGACTTTTCTGATAATGGGACAATAGTTTTCAAATACTGGAAGAACAGTTTCTCAACGTATTGTGCTATTTATTCACAATGTAACGGCTACAGAGAAAACACAATTTGAAGTTTAATCTGCACTGTTAACATTTTCTTCCCATCACTTTCTTAAGTCTAGATTCTAGACAATCCACAAAACAATAATTCAAGCCCCCATGAGTAGTTTTTGGTGATTTCTGGGGTGTAATTATTTCCGTCATGGTCAAATTCAAGCTACCAATGTGAAGACACTACACACAGAGTTGGGAAGAGTATATAATATTTCCAGGGAGGGGGAAGGGTAAGTTGGGACGAAGTTAGAGAGTGGCATGGACATATATACACTACGAAATGTAAAATAGATAGCTAGTGGGAAGCAGCCGCATAGCACAGGGAGATCAGCTTGGTGCTTTGTGACCACCTAGAGGGGTGGGATGGGGTGGGTGGGAGGGAGACGCAAGAGGGAAGAGATATGGGAACATATGTATATGTATAACTGATTCACTTTGTTACAAAGCAGAAACTAACACACCATTGTAAAGCAATTATACTCCAATAAAGATGTTAAACAAAAAATTTCCACCACCCAGGCACAATCAGACACAAATAACCTCAAGAGCATAGATAACAGTACATGTACTGAAATAATTAGAGTGTGATGAGTTTTGAGTATGTTTTCTTTGTTTTTAACAGAATGTATTTAATTATAAATCTATAGAATTTAATTTTTAATAATGACTATTTTTAACAGCTGGCTCATGAAAATTCTGAAATTAACAATCGGCTCTTATGAGCCAGTGCAAGGCAGCACCAGGACCCCACTGCCCTCACCCCCATTTAGACTGCTGTTTGAATCTGTTCCACCACTGGGTCCAAGGGTAAGGACAGACACAAGGCAGAGACACAGAGAGCAGGCTGCTCCTCCCTACTCAGCGTGGGCTCTGCTGCTCTGCTCTTTACTGCCACTCTGTACAGAAGTTGAAGTAAGCTCTTAGAAATGTTTACAGCAATTTGACAGAGAGATTTTTAGGTCTGTTGAGTCTCATAATTAAAAACTGTGGCTTGTATTTTTGTAGGCCTTTTTGTCATTTCCTTTTTGTGGTAATTCATTTTTATTATATGGTACAAAAGTACTGGTCCATGACAGATTTGGGAGGAACAACAACTGCAACAACAACAACGAAATCAACACAAAAACACTCCAGTCCTTCACTAGATAACTTGAGATGCACTGGTCTATTCTGTGAGGCCAGAGTTGGAAGGGAGAGAGTGGTGGAGGAGATAAGGATGGACTGGACAACCTTGATATTGACCATTCAGCCATTAGGGCTAAAGACGTGTAGCTGGAGGAGGGACTGTATCCCCGTTTGCTTTTCTAACACAGGAACAGGAAGGCCACAAGCCTGGAAATAATTGGGGAGAAATGAGAACTGGATTCTCATAGTAGTAAAACAAATCTAGAGGCTGTGAGTGACGGACAGGATGTTGCAAAGAACAGCTCCCTGGAAAAGTCTGCCATTCGTAAGGATCCATTTGCTTAGGAAAATAGTTGTAGAAAATCATAATTGGTGACAGGTACTCAAATACAACCAAAGAATCTCCTCTACACTCCTCTTTCCTTCCCGGAGCCTGAGAAATTGCCTCATTGGTTTGCTCCACCATCTTGGTTCTCTTTTGCTCTACTTACATGTTTGCATCATAAAACCACAGCATCTCAGAGCTATTCAGTTCCATGGAAGTCAAGAGCCCATGATAGAGGTATCTATCCATTCTCTGACACCCCACTCCACCCCTACCCAGCCAGTCTTTCTGATATATGGTTACTTACTCTCTACTCAAATAGCTCCAGAGTCAGGAAGCTGATTGTTACCTAGAGCAATTCATTCCACTGAGGAATCGCTTTAAGGGTGGAAAGTTCATCCTTTTGTCAGTCAAAATATATCTCCCTTATAAATTCCATGTATTGGTTCCAAGGGGTGGGGTGGGAGGAACTGGGAGACTGGGAATGACACATATACATTATTGATACTATGTATAAAATAGACAACTGATGGGAACATACTGTATAGCACAGGGAACTCTACCTAATGCACTGTGGTAACGTAAATGGGAGGGAAGTCCAAAAGGGAGGGGACTTTTGGACTTACCTCTATGTGTATGGCTGATTCATTTCATTGCGCAGTGGAGGCTAACGAAACATTGTGAAGCAACTGTACTCCAATAAAAATTAATTAAAAAAATCTAGGGACTTCCCTGGTGGCGCAGTGGTTAAGAATCTGCCTGCCTATGCGGGGAACGTGGGTTCGAGCCCTGGTCCGGGAAGATCCCACATGCTGCGGAGCAACTAAGCCTGTGAACCACAACTACTGAGCCTGCGTGTCTAGAGCCCACAAGCCACAACTACTGAGCCTGGGAGCCACACCAACTGAAGCCTGTGCCCCTAGAGCCCGTGCTCCGCAGAGGGAGAGGCCACAGCAATGAGAAGCCCACGCACCGCAACGAGGCGTGGCCCCCGCTAGCCGCAACTAGAGAAAGCCCGCGTGCAGCAACGAAGACCCAACGCAGCCAAAAATAAATAAATAAAATTTAAAGATTAAAAAAAATCCCATGTATTGGTTCCAGATCTTCCCTCATCTTCCACGTGCAAGACCTCTAAATAGTAGAAGACAACACTCACGTCTCCCTAATTCTCCTCTTGTATAGACTGAACATCGTGACTTTTTATTTCAGTGTCCTTCCACTGACCCTGTTTCCAGATTCTTCACTATCTTGCTCACTCTCTGCAGGATGCACTCTAGGCTACAGACACACAATGCCTCACACAGCGTGTCCTCCCCCTCCCAGGAGCCCCTACCCCTCTGTTGACTGGAATAGGGCTCTCATATCTCTTTGCTTACAATTTCCACTGCTAGAGGTTGAAAGATACTTTGAGGAAGCTAATGAAAGAAGCAGTGAGGGTGAAAGCTACCAAATAGGAGGCAAAAGGAAGCAAATGCTGACAAGTAAACACTGCACATGGATAACTGAAGTATTTATCAAACATCTACTAAGTGACAGTCGTGGGGCAAGGCAGGAGAAGGAATCAGAGTTTGGTGACTGAGAGCTGATAAGTGTATGTATAAGATGACAAAGACTTGCTTTCTACACTCTGAGGAGATCATCATTAATCAAGGAAACCACTTCATACTGAAAGCCATCCTGAAGTTGCTAATGAGATTGCCCGCTGCTCTAACATAGACTATTCCCAGACACCAGAATTTGTAGAGTAGCCTCTACTCCATTTTTATTTGCTTGGTAATTATATTACTGCTTAAGTCCACCAATGAGCTACAAATTAAGAGATTCTGTCTGCGCGGTAGTCCCGCTCTCATCTTTAAAGGTTTATTTACCATCACCTGTACCCATTAGGATTGTAAAAAACAAACAAAAAAACCCCAAAAAAACCCCACAAAATTTTAAAAATCATTAAGTATATTTAGAAACATTAAGAACCACAAGTGCTATGGATCATTTTTCTGGATCATTAAACATCTCTTACCCAGGTGTGTACGTAGGCAGCCTCTATAACAAGATTTCCTTTCAAAAAGACTAACAAAACAAAAACTTGCCAGTAACTTCATTCCTACCAAAGCAAATTGGAAATCTCCTTGGCAAATAAGGGGGAGAGAGATGATGGCTGTGCCTCTATTCTTTCTGCCATACTAACAAAGTTAACGGACAGCCTTGTCTGAATTGGAAAAAGACTTGATAACATTTGTGCACACATGGGCGTGTGCATATGTGTAGTTTCAGGGGTTCTGTGGAAGGTCAGTGATTGTAAGGCATCCGATGGCTCTGAGTCCCTCCTCCTCTCAAAGTAGGACGTTAGCCTGGCTTCATATCTGATCTCCACCTGCAGTCACAGGGACTGTGCATACCACACGCCTTCAGCTTCTGTCTTGTTCTGCAGGCTCATGGTTCCTTGTTACCCTGGGCTCCTCTGATTTGGCTCCCTCAAGAGGCCATTGTTCATCAGGGGAACGCAGGGCCATCACACAGGTTTAATTAGACATCACATCTTTCTCTCTTTCTGCTGTGACATTTCTTCTTGCAGGGAGCACTTCCCATTGGAGGGCACACAAGCTGGTGCTCCCAGATCCCTTGGGGACGAAGTGAAGATCCCTTCACTTCTATGTGGCAGCTCAGCCGGAGGCTCTGGGCTTGCCGCCTTCCTGCCGGTTCTGCCTCTCCTTTTCCACCAGTGAGTACTGAACCTCTCCCTTCTATTCATTTCTAGCCACACTAGATTATGGCAATTAGTTGAGGCTGTCACTAAACTGGCAGACATGGCTTCATCCAGAGGAAATCAATCGCACCATTTAGCCACACTCATACAGTCAACTGCTGCCTTTTAATTTGAAAACTGATTACAAAATATAATACAATGGTCACAAATTGCTCACACTATCCCTAACGCTCCCCCAATTCTTAGAGTTATGCAGAAGGTCTATTGACAAGTATAAGCATTATATAGCATTACCCCTGATGAAAGCCTCACAGCCTGATGGCTCAGATGGGAAGCATCAGAGGGCAGTAGACCTACAAAAGTGAACCCCAGCGTATGTCCTTGCAAATAATAAGAAACAAACTCCCTAAAGCACCTCAAGTGATGGTAACTTTATAGAAAGTTTTTTACCTTTCTTTACTCTCATCTATCACCAGCTTACCTGAAGTAATTCCCTGGTCAACACTAAGGCGTGGGGATGGCCCCTTTCTGGGTAAACTTACTCAACTGGCAGGTGATATCACTGTGAAAGCTTGCATCTAAATCCCTCTTTGTGAGCCACGGGAACTACACAAAGCTCTGGGGTGAGGTGGGAATGGCTGTCTTGTCAATCTATTAGCCAGGACCACCTGGTCTGTGTCTGGGAGAAAAGTGCTATTATAGTGAGCTTTGCTTCCTGCTTCCTTCAGCTTCCCTATGGCATTTGATCTCTAAAAGAAAAGATCAAGGCATGAGAGCAGATTGCTTCTGGCTAAGAGCAAGAGAGAATGGAAAGAATCAGGGGCCCCATTTCTTGACCCTCCCCAACTCGTTGTCCACCCCTGCCCTCACTGCCCCGTTAACACCAAAGAAAACAAAACATAACTAGCTGAGATTCTTTCAAGATGTAGGTGACTACTACTTTTGTGACTGGTTATTTGCACAACTCAGCAGACATATTTGTCATTGTTTAAATACCTTCTCACTAGGCTAAAAACAAGTTAATGAATAACTGAAAATGCCACCTTGGGGATGAAAAAGAGGGAGCACATTATAAGGAAATTTGTTGGCCAGAACATCGAGAATTTAATTTTAGCTGCAGGCTTTTGGTGAATAAAATTAACTTATAACCCAGTGGTACCAAATAATATTAATAATATTACTCTAAGTGGGTAACTTATTTACAGTTTACAAAGTACTTTTATATCCATTATCATGTGTGTTTCATTCAACAACTTATGAAGTGGGCAGGTCAGGAAATATTTTATCATTATTTTTGCATATGAGGCTCAGAGGAGTTGAGTGACTTTGTCCAAGGCCAACACTGGGAAGTAACAGAAGCAGAACTGAGACTCAGTTTCTTTGACCCTGTAGATGAAATGTCCTTCCTTCCTGTTATGTCTCAAGCTTCAGTGGCCTAAGTGTAGGACCGTATCCTGTTCACCCATCAGATGGGATCTACCTCCCAGTGTGAATGACATAGGGTCCCCTTACACTGAGGTCTCATGTTTGAGGGACTGATATCCCAGAAAGACGGGCGGAGGGAGTCACTACAAGATCTTGCCTGAGAAATTCAGAGATGGGTTACTTAGTGGGAAACAACCTTCAACATAAGCGCCAAAGATCTGATGGTGGGTTTCCAAGGAGTGCAAAGGAAGTGGGATAGAATACATTTTGGGAAAACTGCCATACTCTATTCCTGGACTTGCTACGAGCAGGGAAGTATAAATAGATATATTACTGTATCCACATGTATTTTGAGCTCTGAATAGGACTCAATAACTTTCCCATTAAAAAACCCCAGGACAGGGCCTCCCTGGTGGCGCAGTGGTTGAGAGTCCGCCTGCCGATGCAGGGGACACGGGTTCGTGCCCCGGTCTGGGAGGATCCCATATGCCGCGGAGCGGCTGGGCCCGTGAGCCATGGCCGCTGAGCCTGCGCGTCCGGAGCCTGTGCTCCGCAACGGGAGAGGCCACAGCAGTGAGAGGCCCGCATACGCAAAAAGAAAAAAAAAAAAAAAAAAAAAAAAAAAAAAAAAAAAAAAAAAAAAAACCCCAGGACATTTCATTCTCCTACAAACCTTCTACTCATTCTTCAGCAGGCAATATGTTTTGTTCTAAAGCATGAAAATGTTGCAGATGCCACCCATGATAAAAGCCCATCAGAGAACTCCTCCATTGATTTTACGCTTTTCACCAAACCAACCCATTAGTGAATTTATTAAAACGTGTGACTACCAGCCCACATTTGTGAGAGTTTGATCTGACAGTTTAGAAGAACAGTTAAGCCACTGAAGTGTCCTTCCTCTCTTCTATGTGCACAAGCATGTTAGGAACAGAAATATAAGGTTACATTTGATCTGCTAAAAAAAGAAAAAGAATAAAAGTCACTGGCTTAAAAAATATTTTCTAATCTCTGTTTTTGGGGAGTCATTGTTTTTTCGCCTCTAGACTCTAAAGTAACTGCACGGAGGGAATATTGGGTGCAGAGACTCCTGGGCCACAGCTGTGAAGACTTCGTGGCTTCACTCCAGGACTGCTGCGAACGGGTGACTGGTGCGGGGAAGCACACAGCTGCTGTCCCTCCCAACAGCTGGGGATGACAGAAAAGAATGGCCAGAGGGGCTTACCTAGACCTGGATTTCACCTTCACCCTCACTCCCAGACAAGGAACAAGTGACAACTTTTCTCTGTTCAGTCCTCACGCTAACATGGAGAGACCGAAAGTTTCTTGCGGGCAAATATTTCCACAAGAAATGTTTGTTTAATGCGGCAAGAAACAGCCATTTGGTTTTAGTATTGGTTCAAGTCCTAAGCCCAAGACGTGTTTCATGAACTGTCCTCCTCACCCTGCCACCAACCAGCTGAAGCCCCTCTTATTCCCATGCAGCAACAAGGAATGTTTCGGTCTTCTACAGTCTGTTTCCGCTTTCCTCAGCCAAAGAAATAGGCTTTCGCAGTATCCATTCTTTGGCCCAGCTTGAGACAAGAATATCTTTGTTTTCTGACTCGTTGCCATAAAGATGTTAGGCTCACCAGCATGCTCTGGCTGTACCCACAGCATAACACAAGCTGGAGCAAGAACAGGTCCAGGGAGGACAGGGGTGAGGGAGTGGTAACACAGATGCCTCTGACATAGGTATTTCTTGCTGGGAGTTGTTCTGTGAGTGTATATTTCAAAATGTGTTTCCAACAGTAGGCATGCAGGTGTGCACGCCTACAAGAGTGTGCGCACGTGTGCATGTGTGTGCATGGGCGTGTGTGTTTCTGTGTGGGTGAGACTTGGCAGAGAGGTGGCACATGCTTCAGATGCTTAATCATCATGTCTTGGCCAGGGACACATGGCCAGAGCTTGCAAAGCTTCTCAGGGATCAGCCCCAGCCAAAGCACTGGGAGTAGCCAGCTTCCCCAATGGCTTACAATAAGAGCTCTGACAAGGCCCAAAGCTAGGAACAATGCTGATGGCAACCTGGCAACAAAACAGTCAGCTTATCACACCAGGTCCATCATGGATGATCTATCTTTGGAAGGGAGTCTGAACACGTGTGTTCAGTGTAAGTGTTTTATAACTCATGGGCTAAATTCAGTCTTTGCAGAAAATACATGCCGAACTAAGGTCGCTGAAAAAGCCAAAGAGCTTCCAGAGACTTTGGAACAGTAACAACAGTTTTATGGTTGTTATAAATATTTGTAGAGCTGCACAGGTTACAAAAGCACTTTCACACTCATTATTGCATGTGACTTTCACAAAAACTCACTGAGGTAGGCAAGGATGATTATCTCCATTTTACAGTTGGAGAAACTGAGGCTCAGAGCGGCTATATAACTTGCTCAAGGTCCTACTGTTAGCAAATACGCTAGGACTAGAACCCAAGTGTACTAATCTATCACAGGGATGACTAGAACCCAAGGGACCTAATCTATCACAGGGATGACGGGTCTTGGGCCTATTTTATACTTCCTAGAATACGTAGCCCACCATGGGGGCAGGTTAGTGGCTTCTTCGATGCTTCAAGGATTAAGCCTAAAGGCCAAAAGAGCTCAATTAGAAGGTGGTAACGACTGTAAACAAATCACCTAGGGATCTTGTTAACATGACCTATTATGATTCAGTAGGTCTTGAAGTGGGGCCTGAGATCTGCTTTTCTAACAAGCTTCCAGCTGATACAGACGCTGCTGCTCCACGGACCCCACTTGGAATGGCAAGGGATAAGGGGATGTTGCTGAATGTTGGTTAACTGGTTTTAGTTGCTTTTTATGAGTCTTAAACAAACAAAAAACCAAGGCGATTAATTCTAATCTGTATCTGCCGGCTCTTGGAGCGCCCATAGGTCGGCAGAAACAGCAACAGACCAGTTGCTTTAATAGCAGATAGCAGTTTTTGAGTGCTCATTAGGTGCCGGGCACTGTTCCAATGGCTTTGCATGGATTATTTTATTTAATGGCCACAACCCTATGAAACAGGCTGAGAGAAAGGAAATAACCCACCAAAAGGGAAGCATATTACCCTTGTTCTGAGAAGTGAAAGGAATAGGTCAAGCTGTAACTGTGGGTAAGAAGACATCGTCTAATGGTCATCTCAGCAGCAATTAAATTCAACGATCAGAAAGAAGGGTCAGACTCTAAGCATACAAATAAGAATTATAGAAAAAGAGAGCACTTGGGGAACTTTAGGATGAAGAGTTTTAAAAGTGAATATAGCCCAGAAGGCCTGGAAACTACTCAGAACTTCTTATGAGCATCCTGGCATACAAGTGTGCTGAGGGCCCTTGGTAAGAAGCCTGGCTTCTTTGACTGGAAAAGTCAAAGGAGCCAGAGTAGGGAAAATGAGATCTTTTTTCACGTGTAAATAGCTCAGGAGAAGAAAACAGGGAACCTGCAAGCTCAGAAGAAGGTGTCCCCAAAAGACTCCAATAAGTACCTTGCCAGGGACTAAAGCCAAATAAATGAACATAATCACAGACTGCTGGCACGAGAAAGGCCGGCGAGAGATGTCTGGGCATCCTCTTCATTTTACAAATGGAGAAACTGACTTCTAAAGAGAGGAAGGGGCTTGCCCTGGGATACATGGGACTTAGAAGCAAAGCCAAGAATAGAACCTCGGTGACCTGCACTTCATCCAGTGCAACGAAAGATGGGAAGAAGTGAGCCGGGGAAGCCAGCCAATAGGACCTGGCTGGCTAGAGTGCAAAAGAACTGCTGAGGGACAAAAGGGAGATAGAAGAGAGCCTGAACATACTCTGAGCCTTGTTTTTTATTTTCAAGTTGTCTTTCGGAGGAAGGAATTTGGACGTTCTAAATGAGATGGCGGTAAACGCACACAGTGTTCCAAGTCTAGTTGACTAAGTGGATGTTGATGAATCACCAGGACGAGGTGGCATCTACCCAGATTTTGGGTAAAACTGTGTAACAGCTGACCGAAGTGTATAGCTTGTTATTCCAAATAGCTATTGTGCCACGAGCCTGGCAGATTGCCAATGAGTCTCCTCTCCATGAGAAGCATTTAAAAGGGGACCCAAGGAACTCCAGGCTGGTAGGATCACTGAACATGTTAGGCAAGTGTAACCTATTGGGAGTAAGGCATCATTTTTCCCATAAATTAAATTAACCACCATTTGTGTAGCGTTTTACAGTTTACAAAGCACTTAGGGTAATCACGCCTAACTAATTGACTAGAATTGAGAGGATAAATGTGCATTTGGACAAAGGGAAACCAGTGGATGTAATCTATTCAGGTTTTGAAAAGGCCCTTGACAAGGTCCCAGACCAAACACTGTTTTAAGAAGTTAAGTCACCATGGAACTGTGGAATCGTGTTTTGAAATGGATAGGGAAGTGGCTTATAGGCAGGAAAGCAAGAGAAGGGATAAGCAGGGACTTTTGGAGAAATATCAACAGTGGTATGTACTAGAGATCAGTGTGGAGACCAGTTACCAGTTTGCTAAATCATCTGGGCAACCTTTAGATGACCAAAAGCTTTTGGGGGTAGCAAAGCAGATTTGTCCAAAGAGTGGCCTCTGAAATCTGAATTCTAACTCTCAACCTTAGCCACTGTATGACCTTAAGCAAATTACTCTACCTCTTCCAGCATCAGTTTTCTCATCTGTAAAGTGGGAATAATAATAGTGATGTTGTGAAAATGACATGAGGCAGTGCCTGGAAAGTCCTGGCACAGTGCTTGCAGCATGGTATGTGTCCAATAAACATAAGCTTCTATTATTTTTACTTATTATGTTTATTCAACATTCTTTTTATAGGATGCCAGGCTCTGAGCGATCATGTTATGCCCTAGGAATGGAACTTGCGAGCCACTGCAGACTATTTCTTGAAAGCACTGGCAGAATTTGTTTTAGTAATTCAGAGGACAGAGATAACTGTAGACTGAGATGATGGTTGTGAAAGACTTCACTGAAGGAAACTAATAATTATGGAGCACCTAGTATGTTCCAGATAATAGGTTAGATGCCTTACAAACTTCCCCCCTCGATTTGATCCTGAAATAGTCCTATGAAGTTGGGGTAATGATCCCCACTATGATGGATGAGGGAATGCAGACTTAGAAAAGAGGCTAAGAACCGACCCAGGTCCTGCTAGCTCATAAGGAATAGAGCCAGAATTCAAATACAAATTTACTCTACCCCTAAACCTTTTTTTTTCACTGCATCATACTTGAAATGTACTTTTAGGGATGGGTGTAATTTAAGAAAAAATAAAAGAGGGGTATCTATATAGAAATAAATGTGGGCAATGCTATGAAGACAGATAAGAACAGTATCATCAAAAAATCTAGAAACAATAAATGCTGGAGAGGGTGTGGAGAAAAGGGAACACTCTTGCACTGCTGGTGGGAATGTGAATTGGTACAGCCACTATGGAGAACAGTATGGAGGTTCCTTAAAAAACTACAGATAGACCTACCATATGACCCAGAAATCCCACTACTGGGCATATACCCTGAGAAAACCATAATTCAAAAAGAGACAGGTACCAAAATGTTCATTGCAGCTCTATTCACAATAGCCAGGACATGGAAGCAACCTAAGTGTCCATCAACAGATGAATGGATAAAGAAGATGTGGCACATATATACAATGGAATATTACTCAGACATAAAAAGAAACGAAATTGCGTTATTTTTAGTGACGTGGATGGACCTAGAGTCTGTCATACAGAGTGAAGTAAGTCAGAAAGAGAAAAACAAATACCATATGCTAACACATATATATGGAATCTAAGAAAAAAAATGTCATGAAGAACCTAGGGGTAAGACGGGAATAAAGACACAGACCTACTAGAGAATGGACTTGAGGATATGGGGAAGGGGAAGGGGAAGCTGGGATGAAGTGAGAGAGTGGCATGCACATATATACACTACCAAATGTAAAATAGATAGCTAGCGGGAAGCAGCCACATAGCACAGGGAGATCAGCTCAGTGCTTTGTGACCACCTAGAGGGGTGGCATAGGGAGGGTGGGAGGGAGACACAAGAGGGAGGGGATATGGGGATATATGTACACTTACAGCTGATTCACTTTGTTATACAGCAGAAGCTAACACACCATTGTAAAGCAATTATACTCCAATAAAGATGTTAAAAAAAATAAACAAACAGTATGTCTACTCATGCTCATGGGGCGTGACTATGGTCGTTCTTGCCAAAGTGCAGGGTTTCTGTGGGGCTACTGGTGGGAAATGAAGCCAAAAGGATACTTTAGGCTAGACCAGAAGGCCCTCAGAGCTCTGCTAAGGAGTCTGAGCATTATCCTCCAGGCAATGGGGACAGGATGAAGGTAGCTGAGCTAGGGAGCGGTAGGAGATGCTTTAGAGAGATTAACCTGGCAGCTGTACAAGATAAATTTGGTGGAATCTTCTGCCTGGGTCTCTGATTCTTTGTTCTCTAATCTGCTAGCCTAAGGCTCTCAATACTCCTGTCTTAGCCTAGAAGCCTGGAGACCACTTAAGATGTGATTGAAATAGCATATGTAGGGGGGGTGAAAGGGGGATAGAAAGGAAACAGTGAGATAAGCAGAAAAAAATTACAGATCATCAACAGTGATTTGGTGCCCAACTGTATATGAAAGGCAAGGGAGAAGAGTCAAAGATGACTTCAGTTTTAAGCCTCAGCAACTGGGAGAATAGTAGTGGTATTAGAAAAATAAGGTTATTAAGGGAGGAGCCAGTTTGGGATGGTCTGTTGATATGTTTGATTTCCGACACATAGAGCTGGGGGTAATGGTGGGAAAGCCAGGAAGAAATGACTAGTAAGCAGCTGGAGATGTGGGATGGGAGCTCAGGAGAGCAGTTAACATTGGAGGTAATGATTTTATGAATTATCCCCATAGTGGTATAATAGTTAAAGAATATTCACTGCAGCATTATCCACAACAGCCAAGAGGTAGAAACAACCTAAATGTCCATTGATGGCTAAATGGATAAAGAAATCATGGTGCATACATGTAGTGGAATATTATTCAGCCTTAAAAAAGAAGGAAGTCCTGTAGTCATATGCTACAACATGGATGAACCTTGAGGACATTACACTAAGTGAAATAAGCCAGTCACAGAAGGGCTACATGATTCCACTTAAATGAAGTAGCCAAACTCATAGATGCAGAAAGCAAAATGATGGTGCCAGGGTTTGAGGGAGGAGGAAAGGGGAGTTAGTGTTTAATGAGGACAGAATTTCAGTCATACAAAATGGAAAAGTTCTGGAGGTCTGCCATACAATCTGCATATTATTAACAATACTGTACACTTAAAAGTTTGTTAAGAGGGCAGATTTCATGCTAGATTTTTTTTGCCAGAATGGAGAACGAAAAAAAAAAGAACTTAGAGAAATCATAAACAAAATTGAAACTGCCAAAATGGATAAGATCTGTGTTTTCTCTGGAAAAGAGAGAAAAGATAGAGGCTTAAGGAGAGACCCAGTTTGAGGTAGGATTAGAAAGAACTAGTGAAGGAAAGAGGTTGAAGAAAGAGGAGCTTGCAGGGTCTCAGAGGCCATGGGCAATAGGATTTCAAGGAGAAGGCTGTGCATTGCAGAAGGAAGAGTGTGACATTGGAAGTCTTAAGACCCAAGTTAGGTTTCCAGCTCTGCCATTTAGATGAAACTCATTTCTTCTCGGAGCCCCAGTTTTCTTATCAGTAAAATGGAAACACGAACACCTATCCATACGAAAGTATTTTGTAAATTGGGCTAATTGATACAAATGTGACTTGTGAGGGAATATTTTTGTTGTGGCTGTTTTGCTTTCTTGACAGCATCAGCTCTCTATTTTTCTTCTATTTGTTTTCACCTAGCTGTGCAGTTATGTGTCATAGCCTGGACTACTTGTGAGAAAAAAACCAAATATGACATTCTAAAAAGAGAGGGTCAGCAGGTCTTTTCCTTTGAAAGTTACCCCATCATTGGTTTTCACCAGACTCTCAAGATTGCATTTCTTTTTTTCATCTCTTTTTATAACTGAGAAGAACCAAGGAAATCTCCAGTAGGAAACAGAGCCAACTGATTTAGGTCAGTTCATTTTAGACAATGAGAAACAGGAAGTTACCCTCTACCCAGGTCCAGAGATTTAAAAGAAAAGAAAGGTTACCTGAAAACTTCATTTTCTAGAGTGTAGTCTTTCCTTGAAGAATTGATGGCATTGTGTGTTGCAGAGATTTAGGGGAGTTATAGAGAGCAGATTCAATTGGTCTTTAATTCCTAAGCATCACCATTTTAGCTCAGATTTGAGCCAGCACTAGTCAGTTACCTGCAAGGAAGCGGAGCTGGTTCTTCACTTTCATCATGCCATCACCAGAGCCTCCGATACACTCATCTTCATCATCGCCGCAGTCTCCACTTTCAAGCCCTTCCTCATCAAGGTTTTTATCCAAAACTCTACCCTTGGGCACAGACATGGTCCTCAGGAGCTGAAAGAAAACAACCAGGATTGTAGCAGTTCTTCATATTTCTCAGGCAGGGCTAAAACAGTCTGTTATTAACAGGAGGCGTTAAAAAACGTTAAAAGAGTTACACAGAGGTTTTAAAAATCATTTTCAAACTTAAATAGACGTACACTGCTTATACTCTCTAGAGTTGCATACTTCTGGACCATTCCGTAGCAACTGACATGATTCTCCACCCTTCCACTCTACTTCCACCATCCAGTAGCCAGAGTGTATACTGTATCAGAACGTTCCCATGTCTTAAGTTCCTGAAAGCCTCCATGGGAGGAGAACTCACTGATGAGGAACTTAAGACATGATAGGCAAGGCATATTTATAGGCTGAGAGAACACCATGTTCAGAGAAGATGTCTATGGAAGCCCTCTCTAACTATATTTACATTCACTAAATTAAAGCAACAAACGCATCCCACCAAAGGAAGAGAACAGCAGTGACATTTTATACACATTTAAATGAATACTTATAATTGCCTCGTATTATGCCCTGACCACTAGAAAAACTTTAAAAATATCTCCCTCTTCCACAATTTCAATAAGATGCTTGGAAATTCATTTTGCTTCATTGTAGACCATATGCCTAATAAGAGGCATGTCTGTTTTGTCCTTCAGTTTCTGGGTTTTCAGTCACACAATCAATGCTTTTCTAATTTTATGGTGACTCCCACCTCCCAAATGTCTCTCCATTGACTGAGAAGCCCAGCTCACAGCATGAGTGGTCTCTGAGAGCAATTTGACTTTTCCTCACCCTCTCTCTCCAAGGCTGTATTCCAACATCCTCTATTCCTCCTCTAGCTTCTGCCCCATCATCCATTTTTAGTTCTAAATCTCAGTCCCACCTTTCAGTTTTAAATAATGGACAACAAAAGATGCTGGATATGCAGAAAGTGAGATTTCTGCGATTGCAGAAGAGGTATCTGGAAGAAAAAAATGCTGCATACATAACACAGGCACATCTTGGTTTCTGTGGCTTCCACTGTCTGTGTTCATTGTCACTGCAAAATATACTCTTAGGTTCTCCACCTGTGATTTAGCTGTTACACCACGATCTACTTGCAACAAGCTACGTATCATAGAGAAATGTGACTGCAGGTTGGTTTCTCTTTTTAAGCAAAGAAAGAAAAGTCCAAAACAAAAAGTTGGTTATTTCCTGGCCAACGACCTCTAATGTTGTCTGAGAAGTGAAGCCACCTCCCATCACCCACTCCAGCAGCACCTGCACCCTGCTGCTCTAAGTCATGTGCTTCGCTTCCCCACCTGTGAAACCCACACATCTAAATGTATAATACACACACACAGGCTAGGATAAGCTACACCAGCAGTTCTCTAACTTTTAGAATTTAGGACACCTTTATACTCTTAGTGGGAATCCCAGGGAACTTTTGATTATACATAGCTATATCTATCCACATTACCATCTTAGAAATTATAACTGAGAAATTAAAAATATATACTTAATAACTAATTTAAACATAACAATAATAAACCCATGATATGTTAACATAAATAGCATTTTTGGAGTTGAGAAAGATGGCGGAAGAGTAAGACGCGGAGATCACCTTCCTCCCTACAGATACATCACAAATACATCTACATGTGGAACAGCTCCTACAGAACACCTATTGAACGCTGGCAGAAGACCTCAGACCCCCCCAAAAGGCAAGAAACTCCCCATGTACCCGGGTAGGGCAAAAGAAAAAAGAAAAAACAGAGACAAAAGAATAGGGACGGGACCTGCACCAGCGGGAGGGACCCGGGAAGGAGGAAAGGTTTCCACACACTAGAAGCCCCTTCGCGGGTGGAGACTGCGGGTGGCGGAGGGAGGAAGCTTCGGAGCCGTGGAGGAGAGCACAGCAACAGGGGTGCGGAGGGCAAAGCGGAGAGATTCCTGCACAGACGATCTGTGCCGACTGGCACTCACCAGCGTGAGAGGCTTCTCTACTCACCCGCCGGGGCGGGCGGGGGCTAGGAGCTGAGGCTCGGGCTTCCATTGGATCGCAGGGAGAGGACTGGGGTTGGCGGCGTGAACACAGCCTGAAGGGGTTAGTGCGCCATGGCTGGCCGGGAGGGAGTCCCGGAAAAAGTCTGGAGCAGCCGAAGAGGCAAGAGACTTTTTCTTGCCTCTTTGTTTCCTGGTGCGTGAAGAGAGGGGATTCAGAGCGCCGCTTAAAGGAGCTCGAGAGACGGGCGTGAGCCGCGGCTAACAGCGCGGACCCCAGAGACGGGCATGAGATGGTAAGGCTGCTGCTGCCGCCACCAAGAAGCCTGTGTGCAAGCGCAGGTCACTATCCACACTGCCCCTCCCGGGAGCCTGTGCAGCCCGCCACTGCCAGGGTCCCGGGATCCAGGGACAACTTCCTCGGGAGAACGTACGGCGCTCCTCAGGCTGGTGCAACGTCCCGCCAGCCTCTGCCACCGCAGGTTCGCCCCGCATCGTGCCCCTCCCTCCCCCAGCCTGACTGAGCCAGAGTCCCCTAAGCAGCTGCTCCTTTAAACCCGTGCTGTCTAAGCGAAAAGCAGACGCCCTCAGGCGACCTATACGCAAAGGCGGGGCCAAATCCAAAGCTGAACCCCGGGAGTTGTGCAAACAAAGAAGAGAAAGGGAAATTTCTCCCAGCAGCCTCAGGATCAGCGGATTAAATCTCCACAATCAACTTGATGTACCCTGCATCAGTGGAATATCTGAATAGACAACAAATCATCCCAAATCGAGGAGGTGGACTCTGAGAGCAAGATAGATTATTTTGTCCCCTTTTCCTCTTTTTGTGAGTGTGTATGTGTATGCTTCTGTGTGAGATTTTGTCTGTATAGCTTTGCTTTCACCATTTGTCCTAGGGTTCTGTCCATCCGTTGTTTTTTTTTTTTCTTAGTAATTATTTTTTATTTTTATTTTAATAACTTTATTTTATCTTACTTTATTTTATTTTATCCTCTTTATTTCTTTCTAATTTTTCTCCCTTTTATTCTGAGCCATGTGGATGAAAGGCTCCTGGTGCTCTGGCCAGGCGCCAGGGCTGTGCTTCTGAGGTGGGAGAGCCAAGTTCAGGACACTGGTCCACAAGAGACCTCCCAGCTCCACGTAATATCAAACAGTGAAAATCTCCCAGAGATCTCCATCTCAACAACAAGACCCAGCTTAACTCAACGACCAGCAAGGTACAGTGCTGCACACCCTATGCCAAACAACTACCAAGACAGGAACACAACCCCAGCCATTAGCAGAGAGGCTGCCTAAAATCATAAGAAGGCCACAGACAAGCAAAACACACCACCAGACATGGATGTGCCCAACAGAAAGACAAGATCCAGGCTCATCCACCAGAACACAGGCACTAGTCCCCTCCACCAGGAAGCCTACACAACCCACTGAACCAACCTTAGCCACTGGGGACAGACACCAAAAACAATGGGAACCACGAACCTGCAGCCTGCTAAAAGAACACCCCAAACACAGTAAGATAAGCAAAATGAGAAGGCAGAAAAACACACAGCAGATGAAGGAACAAGGTAAAAGCCCCCAGACCTAACAAATGAAGAGGAAATAGGCAGTCTACCTGAAAAAGAATTCAGAAAAATGACAGTAAAGATGATCCAAAATCTTGGAAATAGAATAGAGAAAATGCAAGAAACGTTTAACAAGGACCTAGAAGAACTAAAGAGGAAACAAGCAATGATGAACAACACAATAAATGAATTTAAAAATACTCTAGAAGGGATCAATAGCAGAACAACTGAGGGAGAAGAACAGATAAGTGACCTGGAAGATAAAATAGTGGAAATAACTACTGCAGAGCAGAATAAAGAAAAAAGAATGAAAAGAACTGAGGACAGTCTCAGAGACCTCTAGGACAACATTAAACGCACCAACATTCGAATTATAGGGGTCCCAGAAGAAGAAGACAAAAAGAAATGGACTGAGAAAATATTTGAAGAGATTATAGTTGAAAACTTTCCTAATATGGGAAAGGAAATAATCAAGTCCAGAAAGCACAGAGAGTCCCATACAGGATAAATCCAAGGAGAAACACGCCAAAACACATATTAATCAAATGATCAAAAATTAAATACAGAGGAAACACATAAAAAGCAGCAAGGGAAAAACAACAAATAACACACAAGGGAATCCCCATAAGGTTAAAAGCTAATCTTTCAGCAGAAACTCTGCAAGCCAGAAGGAAGTGGCAGGACATATTTAAAGTGATGAAGGAGAAAAACCTACAACCAAGATTACTCTACCCAGCAAGGATCTCATGGAGAAATTAAAAGCTTTACAGACAAGCAAAAGCTGAGAGAGTTCAGCACCACCAAACCAGCTTTACAATAAATGCTAAAGGAACTTCTCTAGGCAAGTCTCTTCCTTCAAGAGAAGGAAAAGACCTACAATAACAAACCCAAAACAATTAAGAAAATGGGAATAGGAACATACATATCGATCATTACCTTAAATGTAAATGGATTAAATGCTCCCACCAAAAGACAAAGACTGGCTGAATGGATACAAAAACAAGACCCATATATATGCTGTCTACAAGAGACCCACTTCAGACCTAGGGACACATACAGACTGAAAGTGAGGGGGTGGAAAAAGATATTGCATGCAAATGGAAATCAAAAGAAAGTTGGAGTAGCAATTCTCATATCAGACAAAATAGACTTTAAAATAAAGACTATTAGAAGAGACAAAGAAGGACACTACATAATGATCAAGGGATTGATCCAAGAAGAACATATAACAATTGTAAATATTTATGCACCAAACATAGGAGCATGTCAATACATAAGGCAAATAGTAACAGCCATAAAGGGGGAAATCGACAGCAACACAACCATAGTAGGGGACTTTAACACCCCACTTTCACCAATGGACAGATCATCCAAAATGAAAATAAATAAGGAAACACAAGCTTTAAATGATATATTAAACAAGATGGACTTAATTAATATTTATACAACATTCCATCCAAAAAAAACAGAATACATATTTTTTCTCAAGTGCTCATGGAACATTCTCCAGGATAGATCATATCCTGGGTCACAAATCAAGCCTTGGTAAATTTAAGAAAATTGAAATTGTATCAAGTATCTTTTCTGACCACAATGCTCTGAGACTAGATATCAAGTACAGGAAAAGATCTATAAAAAATACAAACACATGGAGGCTAAACAATACACTACTTAATAACGAAGTGATCACTGAAGAAATCAAAGAGGAAATCAAAAAATACCTAGAAATAGGGCTTACACGGTGGCGCAGTGGTTGAGAGTCCAACTGCCGATGCAGGGAACATGGGTTCTTGCTCTGGTCTGGGAAGATCCCACATGCCACGGAGTGGCTAGGCCCGTGAGCCATGGCTGCTGAGCCTGTGCGTCCGGAGCCTGTGCTCCGCAATGGGAGAGGCCACAACAGTGACAGGCCCACGTACCACAAAAAAAAATAAAACAAAAAAAAAAACCCTAGAAACAAATGACAATGGAGACATGACGACCCAAAACCTATGGGATGCAGCAAAAGCAGTTCTAAGAGGGAAGTTTATAGCAATACAACCCTACCTTAAGAAACAGGAAACATCTCAAATAAACAACTAACCTTACACCTAAAACAATTAGAGAAAGAAGAACAAAAAACCCTCAAAGTTAGCAGAAGGAAAGAAATCATAAAGATCAGATCAGAAATAAATGAAAAAGAAAAGAAGAAAACGATAGCAAAGATCAATAAAAAGCTGGTTCTTTGAGAAGATAAACAAAATTAATAAACCATTAGCCAGACTCATCAAGAAAAAAGGGAGAAGACTCAAATCAATAGAATTACAAATGAGAAAGGAGAAGTAACAACTGACCCTGCAGAAATACAAAGGATCATGAGAGATTACTACAAGCAACTCTATGCCAATAAAATGGAAAACCTGGAAGAAATGGACAAATTCTTAAAAATGCACAACCTGCCGAGACTGAACCAGGAAGAAACAGAACATATGAACAGACCAATCATAAGCACTGAATTGAAAGTGTGATTAAAAATCTTCCAACAAACGAAACCCAGGACAAGATAGCTTCACAGGCGAATTCTATCAAACATTTAGAGAAGAGCTGACACCTATCCTTCTCAAACTCTTCCAAAATATAGCAGAGGGAGGAACACTCCCAAACTCATTCTATGAGGCCACCATCACCCTGATACCAAAACCAGACAAAGATGTCACAAAGAAAGAAAACTACAGGCCAATATCACTGATGAACATAGATGCAAAAATCCTCAACAAAATACTAGCAAACAGAATCCAGCAGCACATTAAAATGATCATACACCATGATCAAGTGGGGTTTATCCCAGGAATGCAAGGATTCTTCAATATACGCAAATCAATCAACGTGATACACCATATTAACAAACTGAAGGAGAAAAACCATATGATCATCTCAATAGATGCAGAGAAAACTTTCGACAAAATTCAACACCGATTTATGATAAAAACCCTGCAGAAAGCAGGCATAGAGGGAACTTTCCTCAACATAATAAAGGCCATATATGACAAACCCACAGCCAACATCATCCTCAATGGTGAAAAACTGAAACCATTTCCACTAAGATCAGGAACAAGACAAAGTTGCCCACTCTCACCACCCTTACTCAACATAGATTTGGAAGTTTTAGCCACAACAATCAGAGAAGAAAAATAAAAGGAATCCAAATCGGAAAAGAAGTAAATCTGTCACTGTTTGCAGATGACATGATACCCTACATAGAGAATCCTAAAGATGCTACCAGAAAACTACTAGAGCTAATCAATGAATTTGGTAAAGTAGCAGGATACAAAATTAATGCACAGAAATCTCTGGCATTCCTATACACGAATGATGAAAAATCTGAAAGAGAAATTAAGAAAACACTCCCATTTACCACTGTAGCAAAAAGAATAAAATATCTAGAAATAAACCTACCTAAGGAGACAAAAGACCTGTATGCAGAAAATTATAAGACACTGATGAAAGAAATTAAAGATGATACAAATAGATGGAGAGATATACCATGTTCTTGGATTGGAAGAATCAACATTGTGACAATGACTCTACTACCCAAAGCAATCTACAGATTCAATGCAATCCCTATCAAAGTACCACTGGCATTTTTCACAGAACTAGAATAAAAAAATTCACAATTGGTATGGAAACACAAAAGACTCGGAATAGCCAAAGCAATCTTGAGAATGAAAAATGGAGCTGGAGGAATCAGGCTCCCTGACTTCAGACTATACTACAAAGCGACAGTAATCAAGACAGTATGGTACTGGCATGAAAAGAGAAATATAGATCAGTGGAGCAGGATAGAAAGCCCAGAGATAAACCCACACATGTTATCTTTGATAAAGGAGGCAGGAATATACAGTGGAGAAAAGACAGCCTCTTCAGTAAATGGTGCTGGGAAAACTGGAGAGTTACATGTAAAAGTATGGAATTAGAACACTCCCTAACACCATACACAAAAATAAGCTCAAAATGGATTAAAGACCTAAATGTAAGGCCAGAAACTATCAAACTCTTAGAGGAAAACATAGGCAGAACACTCTATGACATAAATCACAGCAAGATCCTTTTTGACCCACCTCCTAGAGAAATGGAAATAAAGACAAAAATAAACAATTGGGACCTAATGAAACTTCAAAGCTTTTGCACAGCAAAGGAAACCATAAATAAGACCAAAGACAACTCTCAGAATGGGAGAAAGCATTTGCAAATGAAGCAACTGACAAAGGATTCATCTCCAAAATTTACAAGCAGCTCATGCAGCTCAATAACAAAAACACAAACAACCCAATCCAAAAATGGGTAGAAGACCTAAATAGACACTTCTCCAAAGAAGATATACAGATTGCTAACAAACATATGAAAGAATGCTCAACATCATTCATCATTAGAGAAATGCAAATCAAAACTTCAATGAGATATCATCTCACACCGGTCAGAATGGCCATCATCAAAAATCTACAAACAATAAATCTGGAGAGCGTGTGGAGAAAAGGAAACACTCTTGCACTGTTGGTTGGAATGTAAACTGATATAGCCACTATGGAGAACAGTAGGGAGGTTCCTTAAAAAACTACAAATAGAACTACCATACGACCCAGCATTCCCACTACTGGGCATATACCCTGAGAAAACCATTATTCAAAAGGAGTCATGTACCAAAATGTTCATTGCAGCTCTATTTACAATAGCCAGGACTTGGAAGCAACCTAAGTGTCCATCAACAGATGAATGGATAAAGAAGATGTGGCACATATATACAATGGAATATTAGTCAGCCATAAAAATAAACAAAATTGTGTTATTTGTAGTGAGGTGGATGGACCTAGAGTGTGTCATACAGAGTGAAGTAAGTAAGAAAGAGAAAAACATATACCGTATGCTAACACATATATATGGAATCTAAGAAAAAAAAAAGGTCATGAGGAACATAGGGATAAGACGGGAATAAAGACAGAGACCTACTAGAGAATGGACTTGAGGATATGGGGTGGGGGAAGGGTACGCTGTGACAAAGTGAGAGAGTGGCATGGACATATATACACTACCAAATGTAACACCGATAGCTAGTAGGAAGCAGCCACATAGAACAGGGAGATCAGCTCGGTGGTTTGTGACCACCTAGAGTGGTGGGATAGGGAGGGTGGGAGGGAGGGAGAGGGAAGAGAGAAGATATATGGGAGCATTTGTATATGTATAACTGATTCACTTTGTTATAAATCAGAAACTAACACACCATTGGAAAGCAATTATACTCCAATAAAGATGTTAAAAAATATAGCATTTTTGGGCTTCCCTGGTGGCACAGTGGTTGAGAGTCCGCCTGCCAATGCAGGGGACAAGGGTTCGTGCCCCAGTCCGGGAGGATCCCACATGCCGCCGAGCGGCTGGGCCCGTGATCCATGGCTGCTGAGCCTACATGTCTGGAGCCTGTGCTCTGCAATGGGAGAGGCCACAACAGTGAGAGGCCCGCGTACCACAAAAAAAAAAAAAAAATATATATATATATAGCATTTTTAATGAAAAATAAATATATTTTCCCCTGACATAAAACCATTAGAAGAAGGGTGGCATTGTTTTACATTTTTGCATATATCTTTAATATCTAGTTTCATATGATAGCTGGATTGTCATATCTGCTTCTCCCTTCAATCTGTTCTTATATGTTGTTTTGGTTGAAACATTTGCAGAAAATCCAGCCTCTCACAGGTATGTAATGGGAATAGAGAGAAGTAGTTTAGTAGCCTTTTCAGATAATTGTGGATATTTTTCATTGATACTACATAAAAATTCAACAAGGAGGAAAATTTACTTGCAATGTTGAATATGAAACCATATAAATAAACTTTTCATGTTCTGTTACATTAAAATCCATTGGTATGTTTTGAACTTTGAGTGGGCTTTTTACCCATTTTGTCTCATCATGTATGGATTATCCAGAAAATATTGGTTCACTGAGTTCTGCAGGTCTTCCAAATATTGAAATCTTTCATTATATGATGTCAAAAAATCATAACATCACCTCCAATCTCATTTAAAAAGTCGTTTAAATATTGGGAAGCTCTCAAGGTCATGGTGGCAGATACAAGTTTTCCAAAATTTTAATTTTATCTTGAACGTTCAAATGGTATCCTTGGCAACAAATACTGTCAGTTTTTCCTTTAACTGTCAGGCTCTCTTTGTTCCTTTCGAAGAAAATGTCTAGCAAATACTCAAGTCTGTATAATCATAGTTTGTCAGTCATTACAGAGGCTAGTTTAGCTCATAGCTTAAATAATCTCACAAGTGCGTTTCCTTGAGACACATATCAACAGTTTGCAGCAGAAGTACCTTAAACATACGTCAAATGTCATAACAGAATATTCTTTAGAAGTATACTCAGGCGTTAAGGTTTAATACATTAATCAGTTTTACTGCTTCAGCAATGATATTCTTGAGTGAAATGCCTTTTATTTTCCTGCAGGTGTATGCCAGTGAAGAGTACAATGATGACGAGTACAGTTTGGTGCCATTGCCTTGATTCGTACTGTGGTGCCAACAGTTGTACTAACTATTGCTTTTGCAGCATCAGTGCAAATATCAGCACAGTGAAAAGGGCAAGTAACAGTATTGTTGTGCAAGTAATTTTGACCTTGTGGATTCCTGGGTTTCATAGACTACCAGGGTTCATAAACTATTCCTTGAGTACTACTAACCTAGACTATAATGTCATTTCAGTTTGACCAAAACACCCCAACTTCTTCTATTACCATTATTTCGTATGGGAAAATTGCTTTTGACATACACATTTGAAGGTCAGTTTTGAAAAATACATCCTTCGTGTATGTCATGGATTACTTGAATTAGAATTGTTCACATAAGGGGAATCTGCGGTTAGATACAGCTTTGTGAACTTGCTCTTTCTCAAGCACGTCTCACAACTGCGCCTTTCATTAATCCCTTCAGCAAACATTAATTGAGCACCTAATGTGAGTTGTTTTCATTTCTATTGAAAGCACTCCATCCTTTCAAGCCAAGTTCAAATGTCACTTCCTTAATAAAGCCTTCCTGGCCACCACAGATAGTTATTATAGTTCTCCCTTTCCCTCTTCCAGCACTGCTCCCTTTATCTGTACCTCCTAAAGAGCACTTTACGTATGCAACCTGGTATTATTTATTTGTACACGTGGCTTCCCTCCACCACCAGACTGTGAGCTGCTCAGGGGCTGTGCCTTATTTACCTTTGAACCCCATAGCATTTAAGGCAGTGTCTGGCACATAGTAGGCATTCAATAAATGTGCTATTGAACTGAAGCAAAATGAAGTGGCATGGCATCTTTAATTCTTTAAAAGCTACTTCCACAACCTCATGAAAAAGGAGAAAGCCAAAGCACAGATGAATTATAGAAAAACTTGTGAATGAATAACTAAACCCTTTTGGACGACCCTGGCTAAGATCTGTAGCTAATCTTTGAGAGGCCGTTTTCCAACCTCGTGTACAATGCCCCCAGTATTCTCCGGTATTTCAGGTTTTTTAAAGTGCAATTTAAAAAAACTTTAAAACTTTGCCAGTGAAATTACTTTAGTTCTCAAATTACTCCCATTTTGGAGACAACTTCAGCATTGAAGAAGGATTACAGCATACTTTCAAACCATATTACACAGACATCTGTTGATGAGCCTAACCCTCACACATGAACAAAACAAATCCAAACCTAGAAAGCTATTGTTAATGCAAAAGTCTCAAAGAGTCTGAAGCTCCAGAGTGTTGAAAGAAGGGTAACGTGTCAGAGATGAGGAATTACCAGCAAGGACTGTGGATTTAGCACAGCCTGGAATTTGGCACAGAAATCAAATAAGCTAATTCCAATTCACAATATTGACCGTTTTGTTCCCTCTCTCACTCTTTACAATGTCTTCCAGACTGAACGCTCACTTTATAAAAGAAAAGTTATGAGGGCCTTGCACACAAATCAGTTAACTTTAGGTGCCTGATACTTCTGATGAACTGTTTGCCATTTTCAAAGGACAGTATCCTATTAGCTTTTTAAAAGCCAGGGCTCAGAATAATGATTATCAATGTAAACTATCTTATTAAAACACCAATGATTTTACTCCACGACCCCCAGAACCATTCCCTAAACCTGACATTTCTGTCGTGCATTGTTTGGGCCTCCTTAGCAGGAAGTACACGAGGCCTTCCCACTGCCCAGCTTTTTCCACAGTTTCTACCCTCCTTGCTACTCTGACTCACATAAAACTATCATGGTTGCTTAAATATACAATCATTTTTTATTTTATAATATTTTCATTATGTAAGTATTAATATAATACAGAAAGAGGAAAGGAAAGAGAAATAAGGGGAAAAACCCCCAATTCCCAAACTTTAAGAACCAATGTTTGTATTTTCTGGGGTAGGGTTGTTTTTAATGTCTATATTTCTACACGGTTGAACTTGCATTTTAGAATCAGATTGACTTGGGTTAGAATTCTTTTTTTCCCCTTATTAACTTCTTTCTTTCCACTTACTAACTTTGCTGCTTAATCTCCCTAAATCTCAATGTCCTCATCTGTAAAATGAGGAAAATAATGCCTGCCTCATAGAATGGTTGTTATGAATAAATGTGATAAATGAAATGCTTTAAATGTGTTTAAAACACCTACACAGTGCCCCTCAGGGATCTACCCAAATTTACTTAACTATTTTCCTAATGTAGAAAATATTACATTGCTTCTAGTTCTTTTTGCTCTTATAAATAAAGATGGATCAGTCATCAGGAGCGTTCCATAACTCCTGCCATAGTTTTCCTTAGTTTCCCGTCAGTAGGATTACTGGGTCAAATGGTATGTACATTTTTATACACCATGGGAGTGAGTCTTCAATTTCCATAAGAATCACCTAGGATGTTCCTTAAAAACTCAGGCTCCCAGGCCCCACCCACAGAGCTTCTAAGTTAGCAGGTCTGGGGTGGAGCACAGATCTGCACTGTTAACTGTATCTACCCCTGCCCCTGCCCCTGCCCCAACCTTTCTGTGAGTGAACCACAGACCACACTTTAAGAAAGGCTGCTCCAGTGTCACTCCACTTCTCAGAAATCTGGTGAAACCATCTTTGGACAAGAGTCACCTCAGCCCCACGTGTGTTTGAATTCTTAATGCATGTTCTTCAGACCATTTTATAAAAAAGTAAATGCAATCAGATGATTTCCTTTTCACTTAGGTATGGACATCATGACCTTTTGTCTTTGTAGTTAATGAAAATACCCTTGTGTAAAGTGAGTGACTTTGTTTGATTAGAAAGGGAAATATTTAAAGCTAGCCCTGGAACAGGTACTCAGGGTTGTGTGATAAAAGGAAACAAAAAGCCTGGAATAATTACTTAAGAAAATTAAAACCACAGCATAAGAGGAAAAAAGGCTTTCTAGAATACAGCAATTTCATGTTCTTAAAACCATAACCAAGATAACAAAAGAGCACTGCAGCATGGGACGATGTGATTTGGCCAAAGCTCTTTTCATGCTTGCTTGACAGGAGAACAAAGATCAAACGACACACTTGTTGTTCTTAGGGGGATCAAATATGCTGAAATTAGACCAGCGAGAGCAGCAACTCTTGATCTGTCTATATGGTATAAGTAATGTGCCTCTTGGAATTATCTTGATTGCAAAGATATGAACCTTATCAGCCACACACTGTGCTAGGACTTAACATATGTTCTCTCATGTAATCCTCGAGTCTGCACCATCAATTTGTGTAATAGGGAAGACTGTCATCCCCATTTCCCACGTCAAGGGAGCCTCAGAGAGGGGATAAGACTTGACTAAGTCACTAAGTAAGTGATAGTGACCTCATTAAAAATATAGTCTTCTGCTTCCAAGTCCACAGGTCTTCAAAAAAAAAAAATGCTCTCTTAGGTAAAGACATCAACTAATGGGGACTTCGTTCACATCTTTTGCCATCCTGACTCCTTTACCTAAGATAATTTCCAATCTCATTTTCTCAGATGCGATCCATGAACTATACTTTGATGGGAAAATCTTTTGTTATCGGGCCGGAGAGCTGGGCGGGGGAGATAATGACATTGGATGCCTCCTGCTTGTTCTTCCCAGCCTTGCCATCTACTTAAATAACTGAACCATCTCATCACAAACAGGTTTGTTTTGAAAAGCTTCAGACAGCTGGTTAGAATAGAATGAAAAATTCCATTACTGCTGTTACATGGTTAAGAGTTTTCTTGACTTTAAGCTCTTCAGCATTTTAAAAATAAAGGACAAGTAACAAGAGTAGATACTACAAATATGGGGCTTGGTACATATTTTGAGGATTTAGCTGGTTTTGTCTCTTTTGGCTGCTCACATACCTCTCTCTAGGCATTTAAAAAAATATCTGGAATCCAGGTTTCATTTTAAAGCTATTAAGCTGGGCTTACAAAACTGATTTTGAACTATTTGGATGCTCAGCTTTATACAACCTGCAAGGAATGCTTTGGTGGTTCGGCTTTCCATGTACACAGCAATGTAAATACATGCTTTACTGTTTGTATTTGAGTAGCATAAGCTAATGGGAAACAAATGTGTGACTCCAATGAATCCCAGCTTTTGGGGAATGCCATTATTATTTATACGCTGTGCACATCCACAAGACCTAGGGCATGTGACCTCTGCTTTGCATGCACACTTTCTTTGAACGAATGCACCAAACCACAGCCACAACTAATTGGAAACAATTGCGACTCCACACATGTGAGGAGAAGCCAGAACCAAAGTGTATAGGGCTAGAATTAATGGCTATATATGCACTTCACACATTGGAGAGGCAATAAAGTATAACCCTTAAGAGTGTGAACTTTGGAATCTGACCCACATGGGTATGAATCTCTACTCAGCCTAGTTACTAGCTGTGTTACTTTTGGCAAGTCACTTAACCTCTCTGAGCTTCAGTTTCCTTGCCTGTAAAACAGAGGTTAATGCTATTCATTAACTTTGCAGGGTTGTTGAAGAATTAAATTCAACAGCACCTTTCACCTTTCATAGTCCCATGTATCCTTCTTTCATAGAACTTTCCACAGTTTGTAATTATATATTCCCCTGTTGAACCTCGACTAGACTAACAGAAGAAATAATGGTCTGTTTCAATGTGATGCACGGTGTTTGGTACAAAGTAAATATTCAATAAATATTCATTAAATGGATGAATGAACAGATAAATAGAATGCATATAAAGTGCTTAGCACATTGCTTGGCAAGGTAATTCGTTCTCGAACATGTTAACCCTGCTGCTAAGGATAATGATGATGATCTTGAAGATGAAGAAAGGGAGGAAGAGGAGAGGGAGGAGCAGTAGCAACCACGGAGGCAGACACGAAGAGCTTAGTACAGATGCCTCATGAAGCAAAACAAGTAACACCCCCTGGCCAAACACTGAGGCACCAGCAAAAAAAGGGTGGGTGGAATTTTTGTAAGAGTCTGGGGAAAACCTTCTGGATGCTCCCAGTAAGGTAAGGGTCTGTGCACTAAGGATGCACGCAGAGATGTGCAGTAATAAAGAGCAACGGGACCCGCCAGAGGCTGTGCTTCCATGTGGTGTCACTAAGAAGGCCACCCACACCCAGATACACTTTTGCCTGGGCATTGCTTCCATGTCTGCCTCTTATCCACAGCACACACTTTCTCTGCCACTTCTAGCTTCCCCTATTCTTACTTTACATTTGTTAATGTAGCCTGGAAACTTGTGAGAATAAGTCCTCCCAACTCAATAAATACCTGGATAGTAAAACAAACCACGATGTGAAAGAAGCAAACTCGGGATGAAATTAAAACTATTTTGGTGGGGCTCGCTCCCACTGGCAGAAATGGTTCTCTGCAGTTAGGAAACTGTCCACTGCCTTAAAATAAAAATATTTACAATAATATTACCAATAGCTTAGAACTGTATAGAGCTTTATGCTTTTCCAAGAGGAGGCAAAGCACGGTGGTTAAAAGCTCACACTCTCTAGAGACAGAAAACTTGTGTTCAAATCTAGACTTTATCATTTACTAGCTTTGTTATTATAAACAAGTTATTCTTTAACCTCTCTGATCCTTATATTTCTTATCTATAAAACGTATATAATAATACCTATACCTATCTCCCACCTTGCATTATCATGGGGATTAAATGAGGTAAACCATGTAAAGGATTAAGCTTAGTATCTGGCACACAGTAAGTACTTACACAATGTTATATTAATATTATATATTAAAAACATGTTTATAAGACCTGAATCTCTGAAGAGGATGAATTCTGAATTTTTGGTTCCAGTTAACATTCAACTATGGCCTGGGTAGGGCTCATTCTGTGGAGCTCCGTAGGCTCTCAATAAATCTTAGTTATTGTGTCATTACTATCAGTATTTCATTATTTTTATAATTAAAAGTAGTTCCATATCTGTTTTCTCGGTTGATCCATTCCGGACCCCTGTGAGGCAGCAAGGCAAGTATTATTAGCTTCATTTTACAAATAAGGAAATTGGAGCTGAGAGAGATGTGAGGCAACGTGCCCACTTTTATCTTGAAAAAGTTCAAGGGTAGTTACTGTAAGGTGGTTAGGATTTGGAATGGGGCCAGGGAGGAGGGCTTCTGTAATCCAGCATTAAATTGCAAAGGGCATGGCCCTGGGACTAGCACAGGGCTTGACACATAGCAGGTGCTTAGGAAATGCTTGGTAACCAAAAGAATAAATGAACCAATGGGCTAACAAAATAAATAAGCAATTTATTGACCGACTTTGCGGTACACGGGCCTCTCACTGTTGTGGCCTCTCCCATTGCGGAGCACAGCCTCCGGACACGCAGGTTCAGCAGCCATGGCTCACGGGCCCAGCCGCTCCGCGGCATGTGGGATCTTCCCGGACCGGGGCACGAACCCATGTCCCCTGCATCAGCAGGCGGACTCTCAACCAATGCGCCACCAGGGAAGCCCTACTGACCGACTTTTGATTCTCTCAATCACTCTCTCTTCAACCCTGGTCTGATATGTCATTGCTATTGCTCTGGTATGGAAATAGCTGATTCCTGCCAGGGAGCCCTGGATACACTGAGGCTAGACAGATGTACAGATAGACTGAGTGACTGACTGCCAGTGGGTCCCATATTCCCCTCCAGCTGAGGGAGCCCCCTCCTCTGATAAAGCAGGGCCAAGTGAAAGAGGAAGGCAGGAAACTGATCTTTTTAAGCAAATGAACCAACTAATTCAAAGGGATGTGGCTAACCAAAGCACTAAGTGGCTGAACAGGGTTCCTGAGGCCACCTGGTGAGCCTCTTCCAATCCCCAGATGAGTACTCTGTTTGCTAGATTAGTTGGCCTATTGTGTGTTAGTTCTGTGCTCTGTAATGACCTCCTTTAGGGTCTTTAGCATTACTAGAATAAATCTCATTTTAAGGGTCCAAAAGCCCCACAGAACACAGAAGCTGGCTAGATAAGGCTGACTGGCCAGGTGTGGCAGCCAAATGCAAATACAGCAGGGTAACCTTGCAGGCCACCAAGTCCAATTTCCCTCTGATGGCATCTGACCCTGGCTACCACCATGGCTGAAGATTAGTGACTTTTTGTCCCTATGTCAGTTTTAAATTGTGAAAAGCCTCAAGAATGAAATATACCTTTTTTCTGGAAGGAAAACTTACTTTGAAGACATCTGTGAAACCCCACAGCACCACTTGGTTTCCAAAAGATCGCCGTAATTAGATGAGGGCCACTGACAGAGGATAAGGGTCCCAGGGTGAGAGTATACCAAGATATCACGTTTCCTCAGGGAACTGAGGTTACACAGACATGATTTGTTCATTTACTATTGTCTTAGTGTATAAATCTGATTCATTCCAAATAGACTTTTTGTGGTTATACTTTTGGGAATTGAGAATTCTTGCCTCTAAAAATAACCTCTGTGTATGAACCACAGCAGCTATGTCATCAAGCACAGGGCCTTAAGAGTCAACCGAATGCGTCTGGCCCACCAAGGATTAGTGAGATGCCTCTAGTTTCCCTGTCAAAGCTTCCTGCCTTTAAAGGCTAGGTCTAGATCAGGATTTACAAATAGGTTTTCAGCGAAAACCGTTTTCCTTCTCTGGTGTACTATTTGAAAAATATGAAGTTAAAATATGTTTCAGATAATTAAGGCTGCACTGTATTATTCTGAAGTGTAATAAATGGCCTGGTGCATCTGGTACCAATAAATTAGCTGGGACTTGATGAAAAACCAGATTCTGAGTTTCTAGTTATTATTTCCTTGGAGGTCAGAGAGCTTCAAACATTTCCCTTTCCAAGTTTTAGGCTATAGATTCCTAAGGGGGAAGTAGGCTCCCACAGGAAACATGAGTAAAAGTATTTTAGTATTCATATCTAATCACATACTTTTAAAGGTTGAAATAGAAGAAGCAAAAGAATGGTGCTCTTCATCAATGTTCATGGCAGCACTATTCACAATAGCCAAGACATGGAAGCAACCTAAATGTCCATTGACAGATGAATGGATAAAGAAGACATGGTGTATATATAGTGGAATATTACTCAGCCATAAAAAAGAATGAAATAATGCCATTTGTAGCAACATAGATGGATCTAGATATTATCATATTAAGTGAAGCCAAAGACAAATATCATATGATATCACTTATATGTGGAATCTAAAATATGATACAAATGAACTTATTTATAAAACAGAAATAGACTCACAGACATAGAAAACAAACTTATGGCTATCAAAGTTGAAAGCGGAGGGGGAGGGGTAGATTAGGAGTATGGGATTAACAGATACACACTGCTATATATAAAACAGATAAACAAGGACCTACTGTATAGCACAAAGAACTATTCAATATCTTGTAATAACCTATAATGGAAAAGAATCTGAAGCTGTACATCTGAAACTAACGCAGTATTGTAAATCAACTAGGGTTAAATTTTAAAAAGACATTCTCACAGCATTTTCTTTACTTATGATCATGAGGAATATGAGGAGTGTTGTTCAATGTCATTTTACAACAGGCTACCAGTTTGACTCTGCAAGTTTGGAAATCAGTAATAAATACTCAGAGAACTCTCAAAAAAAAAAGAATGGTGCTTTTGTATATTTTTTAGTGTCACTCCTTAAGTGAAGATTAACTTAAGAAACGCTTGGGTAATTCTTTTAAATATGAAAAACTAGGACGTGTACTAAAACAGTGCTTTGTGTGGTAAACACAGCATTAAAGATGCTAGAACAATTGACCCTTTCTGAATCCACCGTGTATAGGTTTTGTAACACTTTGGTCACAGAAGACAACTAGGGAGAGCACTGGAATTTTACGAGGGCCACTGGCATCCCTAGTTGTGTACTGCAGCTACCAAATGATTAAGTCTTTCCTTATCATGGTGTAGTTTTCCTTTCTGTACCTTGAGTGGTTTGAATGGAGTAGTCAAACGGTGGATGGAGGAATGTGAAATGGAACTGCTGTTGTTCCCCGATAGCAAAGGAATTCGAGCCCTACTTTTTTTTTTTTTTCCCAGTATGTGGGCCTCTCACTGTCGTGGCCTCTCCCGTTGCAAAGCACAGGCTCCGGACGCACAGGCCCAGCGGCCGTGGCTCACGGGCCCAGCCGCTCCGCGGCATGTGGGATCTTCCCGGACCGGGGCACGAACCCGTGTCCCCTGCATCGGCAGGTGGACTCTCAACCACTGCGCCACCAGGGAAGCCCTCGAGCACTACTTTTTTGGTAACTGTTTAGGACACTGCTTTAAAGGAAATCACTGAACACTGTAGGATGACTCAAGCGTGGCCATTAACACTTTGAATATATTCACTACCTTGCTGGAATTGTATTATTTGGTCAGATGGTCTTTTAACAAAATTCACAGCCATTTTACATCTACTTCTTATTGATATTGGTGATCATTCTTCCAATTTTAGCTTGGTCACTTCTAGTTTCAGAAATTCCAGCTGCAGAATTTTCTACTGGGTTGATTGTGTATACTTACAAAATACTTCCTACTTAGCATTTGGCTAAACTATCGTTCACACTCACCTTTCATCCCCACATAAAACACTCACTAATTTAGTATATCTAAATACTTGCCTTTTGGTAGCAAATCTTAGATTAATTTCACTTCTTTGTAGTTAAGCACAGAGTTGGAATCTAGTGCAGATACAATCATTTTCATTCCCATCTAGGTCTCTCTCATCATTGCTTCTTATGCTTAAATTCCAAACCTCATCAAGCATTTCTCCTATTGGCTCTGCCTAGGAATCCATTCCTCAGACAGGCCCCTTGTTTTTCCTAAGAAGCTCATTAGAATTTAACCACAAAGTCTGGGAAGAGCACCATGTAACCATGTCAGCTAATCTGTACTCAGTGTTGGGCAGGGCTTGATTCTGTGCTATTTTGGTGAGGTATATGTCCCAGAGGTTATGGTGAATTATTTTCCCTGTTGGCTCTCATTGGTGCATGGGGTATGCACATTTTGCTTGCTCCTAGGACTGAAGTGCTTGGCTGGCTATCTTACCTGGATTTCTTCTCTATTTCACAAAACTATTTGGTGATAATGGTGGTGATAGAGTAGCAGGAATAGGAGAATGTAAGTGTGGGAGGGGAAAAGGACAGCGTATAACAGACTGCAGCCAATACACATTTATAGTTTCACCTTTCTTTGTTTCTCTTCACAGAACTCAGTAGGTAAGAATGTCTTGACCAGTTCTAACATGGGCTTCTCCACCATCTTCTGAGATTCCTTTTAGTCATATTCAATTAACAATTTGTTAAATAAACACCTGTTTCCCTCCCCCACAATGTTTAACCCCTTTTGATATACCAGGTAATATGCACACATTCTGAACATCATGTTTGTTCAACATACTTCTGGATACAGCCATGGTAATTCTCATCTTTGAAGAAATTAACTTGTATACCCTAGCTATATGCAACAGGTAAGGAGATGGTTGGGAAGCAGAGAACCTACCTCCTAGAGGATGGTGTCCAGTATCAGAAATGGAGATATTACATGTATTGAGCACCCAGAAGTGCTCAGCATTATATTCAACACGTTACTAAGGGAATCAGGTCATAGACCTGGAATGGTAAGTGAGTTACAAAGGACCTGAGAGATATTATCATCCAATCCCCCCATTTTACAGATGAGCATAGCAAACCCACACAGACAATTGTTAGTAGAGCTTTTCAACATACCAGTGCTGCAAGTAATGCTAGCTTTCTGCCTAATCCTTGGGGATATCACAGGAGAATCAGTTGAGAACAGGTAAGATAAGAGAGAGGCAAAGGGACTTGAGAGTTGCAAAATGCCTTTAGTTACAGAAAAAAGGGCAATGAGGTTCTTCTTCCTGGATCCTTAGCCAAAGCTGGTCAAAGCACAGGCTAGGAAGAGGATAGCATGGCCCCTGGGAACATGTGGCAGCCGACTTCCAGATTGGCATGGGCAAGAGATAATAATAGAACATGGAGCTTGCCCTCAAGAAATATATAGTCCAGGGCTTCCCTGGTGGCACAGTGGTTGAGAGTCCACCTGCCGATGCAGGGGACACGGGTTCGTGCCCCGGTCCGGGAAGATCCCACATGCTGTGGAGCGGCTGGGCCCGTGAGCCATGGCCGCTGAGCCTGCGCGTCCGGAGGCTGTGCTCCGCAATGGGAGAGGCCACAACAGTGAGAGGCCCGCATATCGCAAAAAAACAACAACAAAAAAGAAATATATAGTCCACAAGGAGTTCTTCTCTAGAAAGTGTGAAAAGCAATGGAATAAAAGCTTCCAAAGTCCTCATCTTATCTAGGTGGATAAATCCACCTGCCAAAGTATTGGTACTTCCTTATTTTCTCCCATTCATCTCTTCTGTCTATTCCCAAGTAATTATGGTTGAAAACATTTCAGAGAGGCTTAGTCATACTGAAATTCTTTTTTTTTTTTCTTTTTTTTTGCGGTATGCGGGCCTCTCACTGTTGTGGCCTCTCCCGTTGTGGAGCACAGGCTCTGGATGCGCAGGCCCAGTGGCCATGGCTCACGGGCCCAGCCGCTCCGCGGCATATGGGATCCTCCCAGACCGGGGCACGAACCCGTATCCCCTGCATCGGCAGGCGGACTCTCAACCACTGCGCCACCAGGGAGGCCCTGAAATTCTTGCATTTGCGTTCAATTAAACATAATTCCATTTTGTTTCCTACTCTCTTTACTTATGCACATTTCAGTGTTTGATGAATTCGTTAAAACAAATGGTGAATTCCTAAGTTATGGTGGCTTTCAACTAAATTGAAACTTCAAATATGTTGCTGTCCCAAAGATTAGATTTGGTGGGCTGGTTGTAATTTATACATCTTTAAATAACAACTATATTTAAGGACTACCCTGACATTTCAGATGGTCGACATCTTGTGCTTTCATGGTTCCGGAAAGAGACAGGGATATATACAGTGTAACCATCAGTGAAGTTATACGTATTGACTCTACAAGTTTGAACTAAATTCCAGCATCATTATCTGTGAGTTAACAGTACAGAGACCTTCTGCTATAAATTCACCACCCACAACATCAGGGACAAAGTGTCCAACATATTCACACACTTGGGTACTCATACTTATGCAGATACCTTAATTAATGGGAAACAAGTGCACAACTGCCTTAATTAGTAGTATAAACCTAGAGGGCCACAGGGGTTTATAGGAGGCTGCTGTTACGGCTAAACAAGTTCTTCTCCTTCCCAAAACATGTCCCTACTCCACATCACTCCAGCTTGACTTCTGTTTCTTATTCTAGTTATACCAGCCAGAAAAAAGATTTTTCCATCAACTCAACTGGGAAATAGCTCCTTCACTTCTGTCATTAAGATAATACCTCCTTTATGCAAACAGAACCTGTACACTTAGAAACACTACTTTCCTTTTAGAGGAGCATAATCATTCCCTGTATTGCTTTGTGAAATTCCACTTTCTAGCTCTATGTTAAATAATTATCCAAACCTACTATTTCTCACAGCTCTGCATTTAAAATCAATGATAAAGGGAGAATTATGAAAGCAGTGAGAGAAGCAACTCATCATGTACAAGTAATAATCAACAGGATTAGCAGCTAATTTCTCATAAAAAACTAAGAAGCCCAGAAGGCAGTGGGGTAAGAGATTCAAAACACGGAAAGGAAAAAAAAAACGAAACAAAACTGTCAACTAAGAATTCTATATGCAGCAAAACTGTCCCTCAAAAAATGAAGACATTCCCAGATAAACAAAAGCTGAGGGAGTTTGTCACTATTAGACATGCCCTGTAAGAAATGCTAAAGAGAATCCTTTCAGCCTAAATGAAAGGATACTAGACAGTAACCCAAAAGCAGTAGGAAGAAATGAAGAAAACTAGAAAAAGTAACTCCATAGGTTGTTGTTATTATTATTACATTTTTGCTTAGTAAATACTTTTTCCTATTGCTTTTAAAGGACAATTGCATAAAGATACAATTAGAAATATGTGTTGATGGGCTTATAAAGATATAAACTGTATGACAATAACAGCACAAAGGAGGAGAGAGGGAACAAAGCTATATAGTAGTAATGTTAAGTTGGTATTAATGCAAATTAGATTGTTATAAATTAAGATGTTAATTGTAATCCACAGGGCAACTACTAATAAAATAATTTTTAAATGTAATACAGTGAATTACAAGGGAATTAAATGACAAACTAGAAAATATTTAACGCAAAAGGCAGTAATGGAGGAATAGAGAGGAAAAAAGAGACATAAGATATGTAGAAAACAAATAGCAAAATGACAGATCTAAATCCTACTGTATCAGTAATGACATTAACTAATTGGATTAAACTCTCCAATCTAAAGGCAGAGATCTAATGATATACTGCCTATAAGAGATATACCTTACATTCAAAGATAAAAATAGGTTGCAAGTAAAAAGATGGAAAAATATACTATGCAAAGAGTAACTTAAAAAGTGCTAGAGTAGCTATACTAATATCAGATAAAATTTATTTTAAGACAAAAACTGGTACTATAGACAAAGAAGGTAATTTTTTAAAAGACTGAGGGTCAATACCAATAATTCACAATTATAAATGTATAAGTATCTAACAACAGAACTTGAAAAGACATGAAGTAAAAACTGACAGAATTGAAAGGAAAAATAGTCAACTTAAGAATAGTAACTATAGATAGTAATACCCCATTTTAAATAATGGAGAGAGCAACTAGACAGAAGATCAACAGCCCATAAAAGACTTAAACAACATTATAAACTAACTGGTGCTGAGGAAACCAGATATCCATAAGTAAAGGAATGATTTTTGATCCCTACCTCATATCATATACAAAACTCAAAGTGACCAAAGGCCAAAATGTAAAACAATAAAGCTCTTACAGGAAAACACAGAGGTAAATCTTTGTGAACTTCAGGGAGGCAAAGCATAAGTACAAAAGAAAAAAAGAGATAAATTGGACTTCATCAAAATGAAAAACTTTTGTGCATCAAAAAACACTATCAAGGGAGATTGGGATTAACATGTACACACTATTGATACTATGTATCAAACAGGTAACTAATGAGAACATACCATATAGCACAGGGAACTCTACCTAATGCACCGTGGTGACCTAAATGGGATGGAAATCCAAAAAAAGAGGGGATAGGGACTTCCCTGGGGGCACAGTGGTTAAGAATCCGCCTGCTAATGCAGGGGGGACAAGTTCGAGCCCTGGTCCAGGAAGATCCCACATACCTCAGAGCAACGAAGCCTGTGCACCACAACTACTGAGCCTGTGCTCTAGAGCCCGCGAGCCACAACTACTAAGCCCGTGTGCCACAACTACTGAAGCCCGCATGCCACAACTACTGAAGCCCGCATGCTTAGAGTCCACGCTCTGCAACAAGAGAAGCCACTGCAATGAGAAGCCCACACACTGCAACGAAGATTAGTTCCCGCTCGCCACAACTAGAGAAAGCCCGTGCACAGCGATGAAGACCCAATGCAGCCAAAAATAAATAAATAAAAGAGGGGATATATGTATATGTATAGCTGATTCATTTTGCTGTACAGTAGAAACCAACACAACATTGTAAAGCAATATACTCCAATAAAACTTAATTAAAAATCACTATCAAAAAAGTGAAAAGACAACTCACAGACTGGGAAAAATTTTTTGCACACCACATATCTGATAAGGGTCTTGTATCCAGATTATCTAATGAACTCTTATAAGTAAAAAATAAAAAGACAACCCAATTTTGAAAATGCAAAAAGGATCTGAGTAAACATTTGTCTAAAGAAGATACAGAAATAGTCAATGAAAAGATATTCAACATCGTGAGTCATTACTGAAATGCAAAGCAAAACCACAATGAGCTATCACCTCATTGGATGAAGCTTGAACATATTATGCTAAGTGAAATAAGCCAGTCAAAAGGACCACATGTTATATGATGTCATTTATATAAAATGTTCAGTATAGGCAAATTCATAGAAAGTAGATTAGTGGTTGCCAAAGGCTGGGGGAGGGGAGAATGGGGAGTGACTGCTAATATTATGGGTTTTTTTTTTCGGGGTGATAAAATGTTCTAGAGATGATGATGGTGATGGTTGTACAACTTGGTGAATATACTAATAACCATTAGATCATACATTTTAATAGGGTAAATTTTATGGCATGTGTATTTTATTTCAATAAAAAGAGAAAAAAGGGAAGCAACCAACTGGGAAAAATTTGCAACCCCATATTTAGAAATAAACTTCCTATTGCTGGCATTACAGAGGTCACTGAAAATTCTACTCTTTATTGATATGACTGGGTGTCCCTTCCTGTGAAAAGATATTTCTTGGAATAATTTTAAGGGAAAACCTTTATTTTATTTTTCTATTTCAATTTGCCTGAAAACTATTATACCAGCACATCAGTTATCTTATTACACCAAAGTCTCAGTGACCTCAGTCTTCCACAAAAATCTTTCATGGATTTGCTTTCAGTACTCATTAAGATCATGGAAAGTGTGTCACACAAGGAGAAGGGCCACCAAGGAGACGCAACATAGCTAGTTCTGATATGACAAGGACCTATAGAGTTTTCGCACATTAAGAGACACTGGAAACAAGAGTTCACTAAATAGTTGTCATTTGGCTAAATTCTTGAGGTAGAAAATCAAAATGATTCCTAAACGATGAATAATGTATTGGAAGGTTATGGTTTCCTGGGAGAGTTGAAGTCACTCTTACTGTTAATAGTAACAGTGGAGGAGCTTCAAGATGGTGGAAGAGTAAGACTCGGAGACCACCTTCCTCCCCACAGATACATCAGAAATACATCTACACATGGAACAACTCCTACAGAACACCTACTGAACGCTGGCAGAAGACCGCAGACCTCCCAAAAATCTGAGCCGTGTGGATGAAAGGCTCTTGGTGCTGAAGCCAGGAGTCAGTGCTGTGCCTATGAGGTGGGAGAGCCAACTTCAGGACACTGGTCCACAAGAGACCTCCCAGCTCCACATAATATCAAACAGTGAAAATCTCCCAGAGATCTCCATCTCAACAACAAGACCCAGCTTAACTCAACGACCAGCAAGCTACAGTGCTGGACACCCTATGCCAAACAACTACCAAGAGAGGAACACAACCCCACCCATTAGCAGAGAGGCTGCCTAAAATCATAATAAGGCCACAGACTCCCCAAAACACACCACCAGACGTGGACCTGCCCAACAGAAAGACAAGATCCAGCCTCATCCACCAGAACACAGGCACCAGTCCCCTCCACCAGGAAGCCTACACAACCCACTGAACCAACCTTAGCCACTGGGGACAGACACCAAAAACAATGGGAACTACAAACCTGCAGCCTGTGAAAAGGAGACCCCAAACACAGTAAGATAAGCAAAATGAGAAGGCAAAGAAACACACAGCAGATGAAGGAGCAAGGTAAAAACCCACCAGACCTAACAAATGAAGAGGAAATAGGCAGTCTACCTGAAAATCAATTCAGAATAATGATAGTAAAGATGATCCAAAATCTTGGAAATAGAATGGAGAAAATAAAAGAAATGTTTAACAAGGACCGAGAAGAACTAAAGATGAAACAAGCAACGATGAACAACACAATAAATGAAATTAAAAACTCTCTAGAAGGGATCAATAGCAGAATAACTGAGGCAGAAGAACGACTAAGTGACCTGGAAGAAAAAACAGTGGAAATAACTACTGCAGAGCAGAATAAAGAAAAAAGAATGAAAAGAACTGAGGACAGTCTCAGAGACCTCTGGGACAACATTAAATGCACCAACATTTGAATTACAGGGGTCCCAGTAGAGGAAGAGAAAAAGAAAGGGACTGAGAAAATATGTGAAGAGATTATAGTTGAAAACTTCCCTAATATGGGAAAAGAAATAGTTAATCAAGTCCAGGAAGTCCCATATAGGATAAATCCAAGGAGAAACACACAAAGACACATATAAATCAAACTATCAAAAATTAAATACAGGGCCTCCCTGGTGGCGCAGTGGTTGAGAGTCCGCCTGCCGATGCAGGGGATACGGGTTCGTGCCCCGGTCTGGGAGGATCCCATATGCCGTGGAGCGGCTGGGCCCGTGAGCCGTGGCCGCTGGGCCTGCGCGTCCGGAGCCTGTGCTCCGCAACGGGAGAGGCCACGACAGTGAGAGGCCCGCATACCGCAAAAAGGAAAAAAAAAAAAAAAATTAAATACAAAGAACAAATATTAAAAGCAGCAGGGAAAAACAACAAATAACACACAAGGGAATCCCCTTAATGTTAACAGCTAATCTTTCAGCAGAAACTCTGCAAGCCAGAAGGCAGTGGCAGGACATATTTAAAGTGATGAAGGAGAAAAACCTACAACCAAGATTACTCTACCCAGCAAGGATCTCATTCAGATTTCATGGAGAAATTAAAAGCTTTACAGACAAGCAAAAGCTAAGAGAATTCAGCACCACCAAACCAGCTTTACAACAAATGCTAAAGGAACTTCTATAGGTAGGAAATATAAGAGAAGGAAAAGATCTACAATAACAAACCCAAAACAATTAAGAAAATGGTAAGAGGAACATACATATCATTAATTACCTTAAATGTAAATGGATTAAATGCTCAAACCAAAAGACACAGACTGGCTGAATGGATACAAAAACAAGACCCGTATATATGCTTTCTACAAGAGACCCACTTCAGGCCTAGGGAAACATACAGACTGAAAGTGAGGGGATGGAAAAAGATATTCCATGCAAATGGAAATCAAAAGGAAGCTGCAGTAGCAATTCTTATATCATACAAAATAGACTTTAAAATAAAGACTATTACAAGAGACAAAGAAGGACACTACATAATGATCAGGGGTCAATCCAAGAAGAAGATATAACAATTGTAAATATTTATGCACCAAACATAGGAGCACCTCAATACACAAGGCAAATACTAACAGCCATAAAAGGGGACATCGAAAGTAACACAATCAGAGTAGGGGACTTTAACACCCCACTTTCACCAATGGACAGATCAGCCAATATGAAAATAAATAAGGAAACACAAGCTTTAAATTATACATTAAACAAGATGGACTTAACTGATATTTATAGGACATTCCATCCAAAAACAACAGAATAGACATTTTTCTCAAGTGCTCATGGAACATTCTCTAGGATAGATCATATCTTGGGTCACAAATCAAGCCTTGGTGAATTTAAGAAAATTGAAATCGTATCCAGTATCTTTCCCAACCACAACGCTATGAGGCTAGATATCCATTACCGGAAAAAATCTGTAAAAAATACAAACACATGGAGGCTAAACAATACACTACTTAATAACCAAAAGATCACTGAAGAAATCAGAGGAAATAAAAAAGTACCTAGAAACAAATGACAATGAAAACACGAAGACCTAAAACCTATGGGATGCAGCAAAAGCAGTTCTAAGAGGGAAGTTTATAGCAATACAATCCTACCTTGAGAAACAAGGAACATCTCAAACAAACAACCTAACCTTACACCTGAAGCACTTTCAGAAAGAACAAAAAAAACCCCCAAAGTTAGCAGAAGGAAAGAAATCATAAAGATCAGATCAGAAATAAATGAAAAAGAAATGAAGGAAATGATACCAAAGATCAATAAAAATAAAAGCTGGTTCTTTGAGAAGATAAACAAAAATGATAAACCATTAGCCAGACTCATCACAAAAAAAAGGGAGATGACTGAAATCAATAGAATTAGAAATGAAAAAGGAGAAGTAACAACTGACACTGCAGAAATACAAAGGATCATGAGAGATTACCACAGGCAACTCTTTGCCAATAAAATGGACAACCTGCAAGAAATCGACAATTCTTAGAAATGCACAAAATTCCGAGACTGAACCAGGAAGAAATAGAAAATATGAACAGACCAATCACAAGCACTGAAATTGAAAGTGTGATTAAAAACCTTCTAACAGGGCTTCCCTGGTGGCGCAGTGGTTGAGAGTCCACCTGTCGATGCAGGGGACACAGGTTTGTGCCCCAGTCCGGGAAGATTCCACATGCCGCAGAGCGGCTGGGCCCATGAGCCATGGCCACTGAGCCTGCACGTCCGGAGACTGTGCTCCGCAACGGGAGGGGCTGTGGCAGTGAGAGGCCCACGTACCACAAAAAAAAAAAAAAAAAATCTTCCAACAAACAAAAGCCCAGGACCAGGTGGCTTCACTGGCGAATTCTATCAAACATATAGAGAAGAGCTAACATCTATCCTTCTCAAACTCTTCCAAAATATAGCAGAGGGAGGAAAAATCCCAAACTCATTCTACGAGGCCACCATTATCTTGATACCAAAACCAAACAAAGATGTCACAAAAAAAGAAAACTACAGGTAAATATCACTGATGAAAATAGATGCAAAAATCCTCAACAAAATACTAGCAAACAGAATCCAACAGCACATTAAAAGGTTTATACACCATGATCAAGGGTGGTTTATCCCAGGAATGCAAGGATTCTTCAATATACACAAATCAATCAATGTGATACACCATATTAACAAACTGAAGGAGAAAAACCATATGATCATCTCAATAGATGCAGAGAAAGCTTTCGACAATATTCAACACCCATTTATGATAAAAACCCTCCAGAAAGGAGGCATAGAGGAAACTTTCCTCAACATAATAAAGGCCGTATATGACAAACCCACAGACAACATCATCCTCAATGGTGAAAAACTGAAACCATTTCCACTAAGATCAGGAACAAGACAAGGTTGCCCACTCTCACCACTCTTATTCAACATAGTCTTGGAAGTTTTAGCCACAGCAATCAGAGAAGAAAAAGAAATAAAAGGAATCCAAATCAGAAAAGAAGAAGTAAATCTGTCACTGTTTGCAGATGACATGCTACTATACATAGAGAATCCTAAAGACGCTACCAGAAAACTACTAGAGCTAATCAATGAATTTGGTAAAGTAGCAGGATACAAAATTAATGCACAGAAATCTCTGGCATTCTTACACACTAAGGATGAAAAATCTGAATGTGAAATTAAGAAAACACTCCCATTTACCACTGCAACAAAAAGAATAAAATATCTAGGAATAAACCTACCTAAGGAGACAAAAGACCTGTAATGCAGAAAATTATAAGACACTGATGAAAGAAATTAAAGATCATACAAAGAGATGGGGAGATATACCGTGTTTCTGGATTGGAAGAATCAACATTGTGAAAATGACTCTACTACCCAAAGCAATCTACAGATTCAATGCAATCCCTATCAAAGTACCACTGACATTTTTCACAGAACTAGAACAAAACATTTCACAATTTGTATGGAAACACAAAGACCCCAAAGAGCCAAAGCGATCTTAAGAAAAACGGAGCTGGAGGTATCAGGCTCCCTGACTTCAGACTATACTACAAAGGTACAGTAATCAAGACAGTATGGTACTGGCACAGAAAAGAAATATAGATCAATGGAACAGGATAGAAAGCCCAGAGATAAACCCACGCACATATGGTCACCTTATCTTTGATAAAGGAGGCAAGAATATACAGTGGAGAAAAGCCAGCCTCGTCAATAAATGGTGCTGGTAAAACTGGACAGTTACATGTAAAAGTATGAAATTAGAACACTCCCTAACACCATACACAAAAATAAACTCAAAATTGATTAAAGACCTAAATGTAAGGCCAGAAACTATCAAACTCTTAGAGGAAAATATCACAGCAAGATCCTTTTTGACCCACTTCCTAGAGAAATGGAAATAAAAACAAAAATAAACAATTGGGACCTAATGAAACTTCAAAGCTTTTGCACAGCAAAGGAAACCATAAACAAGACGAGTAGATAACCCTCAGAATGGGAGAAAATATTTGCAAATGAAGCAACTAACAAAGGATTAATCTCCAAAATTTACAAGCAGCTCATGCAGCTCAATATCAAAAAAACAAACAACCCAGTCCAAAAATGGGCAAAAGACCTAAATAGACATTTCTCCAAAGAAGATATACAGAGTGCCAACAAACACGTGAAAGAATGCTCAACATCATTAATCATTAGAGAAATGCAGATCAAAACTACAATGAGATATCTCACACCGGTCAGAATGGCCATCATCAAAAAATCTAGAAACAATAAATGCTGGAGAGGGTGTGGAGAAAAGAGAACCCTCTTGCACTGTTGGTGGGAATGTAAACTGATACAGCCACTATGGAGAACAGTATGGAGGTTCCTCAAAAAACTACAAATGGAACTACCATACGACCCAGCAATCCCACTACTGGGCATATACCCTAAGAAAACCATAATTCAAAAAGAGTCACGTACCAAAATGTTCACTGCAGCTCTACTTACAGTAGCCAGGACTTGGAAACAACCTAAGTTTCCATCATCCGATGAATGGCTAAAGAAGATGTGGCACATATATACAATGGAATATGACTCAGCCATAAAAAGAAATGAAATTGAGTTATTTGTAGTGAGGTGGATGGACCTAGAGTCTGTCATACAGAGTGAAGTAAGTCAGAAATAGAACAACAAATACCGTATGCTAACATATATATATGGAATCTGTGAAAAAAAATGGTCATGAAGAACCTAGGCGCAAGGCGGGAATAAAGACACAGACCTACTAGAGAATGGACTTAAGGATATGGGGAGGGGGAAGGGTAAGCTGTGACAAAGCAAGAGAGAGGCATGGACATATATACACTACCAAACATAAGGTAGATAGCTAGTGGGAAGCAGCCGCATAGCACAGGGAGATCAGCTTGGTGCTTTTTGACCACCTACAGGGGTGGGATAGGGAGGGTGGGATAGGGAGGGTGGGAGGGAGGGAGACGCAAGAGCGAAGAGATATGGGAACATATGTATATGTATAACTGATTCACTTTGTTATAAAGCAGAAACTAACACACCATTGTAAAGCAATTTTACTCCAATAAAGATGTTAAAAAAATAGTAATAGGGCTGTGCAAATGAGTCTCTGGATATCAAGTGGTAAACTTGGCCTATGAGGTTGTTACAGTTCTGAAATTTCCATAATATTTCCGGTTTCAACTTAGAAAAGAAATATTACCATCTGATGCTTTTGGAACATGGCTACACTCTTTCCTTTAAAGTAATGGTGCTGGTTTTCTGTCTGATAGGTACAAATTTAACAAGTGGCCTACTGCTAAACCTGGTTGGATGAGTCAAAGCTTTATCTGTTCCAATCCACAGGTAACTTAGGACACCACATGTAATATTTTGGAGCCTATTTTTTCAAAAACAGAAAAATGGCAAATTCTAAATACATTCCAGTTATATAAGGAAAACAAATGATTCTGTGGGCAATCTATCTACGGTTATTGCCTGAGTTAACAGAGTGCCCTGTGGACACAGGGTGTAGGCGTAGAATTTTTTACTACAAATACTACATATTTACCAAGCCATTAATTCTCCTTTTGAAAGAGCTGCCTACTAGGCTTCCTGTTTGCACCACTGCACCTTTTTGACATCTGTCAATCACACCAGGAGCCTAGAGTCTAGGACAGAGGGAAAATATGGCTTAATCAGTTTGACTTTTAGTGTTGATGGTTTAGGCATTTTAACAATCCTTAAGTCCACCCTTATTTTTCTTCTTGTTACTGTTGTTTATAAATTTTCCATTTGAGGTTTTTGTATAGATAAAGTTTAGCTACCTTAAAATAACTAGACTGAACCTATCTCAACATCTGCATTTATAAGCCAATGGAGTTGTTTATGTAGTTGATGGCTTCTCCCAAGAAACCACTGAAACCCGCACGTCCCAATTCTAACTATTCTAACGTACTAAGAATCTCTGAAGAGAACAATGAAATAAACCACTGTTTGACATCAGAACTGTCATCCTAATAGTTGGTTGATTGTTGATAGCCTTTAAACTGCTTAATGGCATATGGCCTTAAATACATATACACCAATATGTTAATTAGCAAGTGAATACGAACATTACCAAAAAGTACCCCACCCCCATTTTTTCAAGCAACATACATTTTATCTCTGTTATAGTCTAACCAAACTTTCCTATCGAGTCAACTATTTCCTGGTTTGTATTTAGCTATATAGCCTGTGTATCATTTACAAATAGGGTGTATCATACAGAGTTCCTATAAAACCTGTTAATTCACAATAACAATTCCCTTCAGTATCTGAATAAATCTGCTATGGGCATCCACATAAATCAAAGCCACCAAGTAATTCCACTGGATATATTTGACCTAATTGCTATATGTTTACACATAAAACAAAATGTCACATTATAGTTGACTGTACATCCTTACATGTTGTGAACACTGATTTATTTCAGGTTTTAAGTTTCATGCTCTGCCTCCAAATTGTATTACCTAAGAGAAATTGCATTCTGGCGTTCAAATGAAAACCCTTGTTATCTGCTTGTCTAATAAATTATAAACAAATTTGACCTGGAGTCATAGCTATACTGGGCCCCCGCAGATCATCTTCTAATGAGATAGCACAGTGTATTGGCAAAGGACAGTCAGGTGTTGTCAGCTCTGTCACTCTTTGGGTCTTGGGGGAAATCTCTTCCCCTCTTTGGGCCTTGGTTTCCCCATATATATAAGGAGGAAGTTGGAATGCATGAACTCTAAGTCTTTCCTAGCTCTGACAGTCTATGATTTTTAGAGATTGTTAAGGAGAGGAAAAGGGGAAATCATTTTGGAATGATTCTTTGTGAAAGAGAGTTGAGTTTTGGGGGCTCAGGATTTTGCGGGGGGGGGGTTTTGTGTTTTTTTGATGGCAATGCAAGGAAACCTGATCTAATTTCAGCTTCAACGCAGTAAGGAATAATTGCTAATCAAATGTTAATAAAATGCTTACAGGCTTTAGGTCTGGAAAAGTCATTTTAAACACTTAGAAAAACAATTGGGAATGTCAGCTGTTTTTTCACCTGCTCCTAGAGGAAATTCTTGGCTTTTAACCATGACATCCTCCTTTAACTCAACTACAGTACATTTAAACCTACTAGCAACCTCTCGTTTTGAATTACACACGAAGATATTCAACCCAGAGAATTATCTTTCCCTTGACCTGAATCCTGTTCATCCAAAGTATCCAGCACTGCATTAAAGTTCCTGCTTAGAAGTGCCTGCTATCTGTACTAGAAGGATTGGATGCCTTAATGAAATCATGAAACTTTATAATGAGGTACTAAAGATTGCTCCCCCCACCCCCCCGCCAAGAATACTTTCTAAATTTGATGGTCTCCTCTCTCAATTGCCAAAATGCAGGGCTGACCTTGCAAGCAGGCAGAATAGTTGGCTGTTGACAAGCAGAAATCAGAGAGATGCTGGGTGGCACTATACCCCCAAATCTTTTCCTTCTTAGGCACTTGCAGGGCTTGACATTCTATCTGTAGAGACACACTCCTTTGGGATAAACACTGATCATCCCAGGTGTCTTCTTGAAATAAAATGTCTGTTGGAGAGGTAAGATATTAAATCACCAACACTTTATAGTAATATTTCCTAGGGTGAAATCCTTAATATATTTTCCCTAGTTCCATAATACTGTGGAAAAAGATCCATGGTCAGATAAGTCAGGAAAACACATTATGCTACATCGCCTCTTGGAGCAAAATAATGCACATCAGCATAGTAAAGGTTCTAAGTCCTGTTATAAACAAACTAAATTATTTGAGCATATGGAATGCTTTTGAAAAAAATTTTAAATTGTGGTAAAATACACATAACATTTACCATCTTAACCATTTAAAAATATATAGTTCAGTAGTGTTATGTATGCTCACATTGCTGTGCAACCAATTTCCAGAACATTTTCATTTTGCAAAACTGAAACTCTGTACCCATTAAACAACAACTTCCCAGTTCCCCCTCCCCCCAGCTCCTGGCAATCCACCATTCTACTTTCTGTCTCTATGAATTAGACTATTTTAGGTACTTCATTTAAGTGTAATTATAAGGTATTTGTCCTTTTGTGACTGGCTTATTTCACTTAGCATAATGTCTGCAAGGTTCATCCACGTTGTAGCAAGTGAGAGGATTTCCTTCTAGGCTGAATAATATTTCGTTGCATGTACATACCACATTTTGTTTATCCATTCATACACTGATGGACACTTGGGTTGCTTAGCCACCTCTTGGCTACTATAAATAATGCTGCTATGAACATGGGTGTGCAAATATCTCTTTGAGATTCTGCTTTCAATTCTTTTGGATATATACCCAGAAATGGAATTGCTGTATCATATGGTAATTTAATTTTTAATTTTTTGAGGAACCGCCATACTGTTTTCCATGGTGGTTGTACCATTTTACATTCCCATCAACAGGACACAAGGATCCCAGTTTCTCCACATTCTTGACAACTCTTTGTTATTTTCTGTTTTTATTGAGAGTAGACACCCAAATAGGTGTTATCTCATTGTGGTTTCAATTTGCATTTTCCTAATGATTAGTAATTTTGAGCATCTTTTCATATGCTTGTTAGGGGAACGCTTAAAAAAAAATCACGCCGACATAAGTTCTGGGGAACACACTGGGCGATATACTGCTAGAGCGAATGAGTGATAATGATTGTTTTTCAGAATAGAGGAGTTTTTGTCAATTTATTTTAAGAGCAGCTAACATTTCTAGTTTGAAAGCAACACACATACAGTAAGTATGTGCCCAAACAGTGGTTATCTCTGGCTAGCAGGATTAGGAGTGGATTAATTTATTTTCACTTTTCTGTAATTTCTAAATTTCTACAATGAACCTGTATTATGTAATTTTTAAAGTTTAATACACTTGATGTTAAATAAATAGAATGCAGTGCTGTGCTAGTTGTTTTGGTCGTAGCACTCAGCTTCCAATGATCCTTTCCTTGTCACAATCCTTATGCTCTTGTGCTCAGTTTAGCAGTTTCTTAGGTTCTGACTTATATCATTTCCTAATTGTTCTCTATGTGTGAACAGTGACTGCTTCATTACTTGTAAGCTCTTTAGGGGAAGGCACTGTGTTTTATATTTCTTTTGCATACCCCAGGAGTAATAACCACATTTTCCAACCCCAAACAAGGCATAACATCTAACAAAGGACGTGTTTGTGTGTGTGTGCATGCTGTATCTGAGTATGTGAGCCAGTTTGGGAGTCTTCATATGGATATTAAAATACTGAAATTCTGGTGCAGTCTCAGTGATGTATGAGGCAAAACAGATAAAAATGTTTAAAAGTTTGCCCTTGAATGATGCAGAACTGTTACCCAAACCCCTACAATAAAACATTCTTAAGACCTTAGAGGCCACTGAATATAATAAATTAAAAAATAATTTCTCCCATTATACAGACATTAGTATTCTTATTTCTCCATTTAATTTTTTTTTACAATATTTTGACCCTACAACTTAGCATTTTGTCAAACATTGTTTAGTTGGTTTTATGTAAACTGATTTGTTCCTAAAATAATCTCCAATCAGAACATGCTGTCTCATTTATTAGCTTTCCTCCTCTCAACAGATGTTCTGAGTCCTCATTGTTTCCAGATTACAATCAGGTTGTCCATAATACAGAGATGCAGACATCTGGGCCAAGGGAAAATGGGCAAAACCATTCAATCAGGTAATGGGGGAAATGCTTCCTGAAAGTTTGTCCAGCAGCTATTCCTACAAGTAATATCCTGAAGGTGCTAGTCTGAGCTTTGCTGCAGTTCTGATACATGAAACCAGAGTGGACTTTAAAGTGTGGCTGCCTGATACAGTGGAAAAAGTAGAGGATTGGGAGCCAGACCTGGGGTCAAAACTCCACTCTACCAACTTACCAACTGATTACACTTGTACAAGTCACTTCCCTAATCAGAGTGTCACCTGTAAAAAGCAGATAATAAAAGTGCAGTCATCCCTCTGTATCCTTGGGTATTGGTTCTAGGACCGCACGTGGATACCAAGATCCTCAGGCGTTCACGTCCCTTATATAAAATGGTAAAGTATTTCCATACAACCTAGCACATCCTTCTGTATACTTTAAATCATCTATAGATTACTTGCAATACCTAATGCAGTTGTACATGCGATGTAAATGCTCTATAAATAGTTGCCCATGCACAGCAAATTCAAGTTTTGCTTTTTAGAACTTTCTAGAATTTTTTTTTCTGAATACTTTCAATCTGAGGTTGGTTGAATCCACAGATGTGGAACCTGCAGATACAGAGGGCTGACTCTAGTACCTCATGGAGCAACTGTGAGGAATCAATGAGATGAGACATGTGAAAGCATTTTGTAACATGTCACCCATCGTAATTTAAGGTAACTTTATCTCTGCTCTGGAACAGAGAAACTCTAGTCTTACTATACTTAGAAAATTATCAATGTCTTCAGAAATTGTGTTTAGCCCAGTGGCTACTATGGACCATTTTAGTCCTCTACTTATTCAAAACAAAACAAAACAAAAAACCCAAAACAATTCTAAAAAGAAACAAAGTCTAATTAATCTGTGGAAGGGAGGAGTGCACAACTCTCCTAGCATAGTCACATTCTTTCCACTTCTACCCCCTTATTTAAACTACAAAATATCCACGCAAAATGATTTGAGTAGACACTTCATTAAAGAAGATATACAGGTTGCCAAGAAACACAAGAAAAGATGCTTACCATCATGACTCACTAGGGAAATGCAAATTAAAACCACAATGAGATAATACTACACACCCACCAAAAAGTCTATACTCAAAGAATAACAGTACCAAGTGTTGAATAGGATGCAGACAAATTAGAACCCTCCTGTATTGCTAGTGGGAATATAAAATGGTAGAACCACTTTGGAAAACAATTTAATGTTTATTTATCATATGACCCTCCGGGGTATCTACCCAAAAGAAATTAAAACACATGTCCACCCAAAGACTTCTACGTGTATGTAGCAGCATTATTTATAGTAGTCCAAATCTGGAAACAATCCAGATGTCCATCAACTGGTGAATGGATAAACAAAATGTGGTATATATCCAGACACTGAAAGACTACTCAGCAATAAAAAGGAACAAAGTATTGATACATGCTACAACATGTATGAACCTCAAAAACATTATGCTAAGTGAAAAAAGGTAGACACAGAAGACCATATCTTGTATAATTCTGTTTATATGAAATATTCAGAAAAGGCAAATCTATAGGGACAGAAAGTAGTTTAGTGGTTGCCTAGGGCTGGGAATAGGAATGGAAAGTGACTGCAAACAGGCATAGGGAAACTTGTTGGGCTGATGGAAATGTTCCAAATTGGATTGGGGTGATGGCTGTACAACTGTATAAATTTAGTAAAACTCTTCAGACTGTATATATGCTTATAATGGGTGAATTTTATGAAATGTAAATTGTATCTCAATAAAGTGGTTAAAAATATCTTTGTAATAAAGAGAGAAATGCTAGTCAACATGACAAGGGAGGAACATAAGCTTGGATGAAAATGCCTGCCCTTGGAGTGAAAACCCAATAAGAAGCCAGCAATGTCTTACCAGATTCCTTTCTTACCCTAGCTTTCAGCCACTAAAATCATGCCATCAGCCAGGAGGCACACTAACTACAGGAAGTTCAAGTTGATACTTTTTAAAACTCAATTGCTATTCTTCTGAAATCTCTCTTTTCCATGCCCATGTCTCTCACTTTTCTCAATATTTGTTTTATTTTATGTTGTCCCCCAGGAAATGTGTTTCTTTGCTCAGTTTATACATACTTCTTTCTTCTACAGAATGCATGAGCTCTTTTCTCTACCTCTTACCTAATTCCATATTCATGGCTCTTACAGCCAGTATTTCATAGCAATGAATTTATATTGGAACAGACAGATCCCATCAGATAAGTGAACTACTTACTTGTAGAACTAGTCATTTCCAGTGTATACTCACTCTTTTATGGATGCAAAATACCATTATTTATCCAACAATGCAGGAGTGACAAGAAAATGAAAATAGGCCAGCTACACAGTACTTGTTTGAGTTACTCGGTGAGGACTGGAGGCCTCTGAGACAGAGCCAAAGGCAGAAGTAGCCAAAAAGAGTCTTTGACACTCAAGTGACAACGTAAAGCATCTCCATCTGCAGTACAATGCAATCATATAAGGTAAGGGAGTCTATTTTAGAAAGGTTTCTTTTTTTAAAAAAGTTAGCATTTTGACATTTTGGTCCTAACTTTCAGGTGTCAAAAATACCTGGGCTTCCAGGGTCCCAAGAATTCTAGTAACTCAATGTTTAAAATGTACCTAAGAAGATATGCTAGATACATGATTTGTTCATCAAACCACAACCAACACATTCATTAAGCTATGGTATGCTGCAAAGAGTAAAGAATTTGGAGTCAGAAGGCTTGGATTCCCATCTTCTTTGTTTCCTCCGCTTGCTAGAAGTGAAATCTTAGGCAGATCACTGAACCTCACTAATCCCTAGTTTCCTATGCTATAAAATTAGGATAACAGTAATACCTACCTCACAGGGTTATGGGAATTAAATGTGTTTGTGTATATAAAAAGCACTCTGTAAACTGCAGAGACCCATGCAAATAGAAGATTTCTACTTTCCAGAAAACTCCAAAATTCTTTATATGTTATCCTGAACTTATAGGGCACCCCCCAAAATTACTTTAAAAAACATCGTTTTCATTTCCCCATCTCTAAGGGGTCTTGTTGACCCTTGCCATACCTGGCCTTGCATATGGTGGTTTCTTACTCGGCTGTACACATTAACAGTTAGGCTGCTCAGTGTTTGGATCTGTTTCTTACACTTACACTTCCTGGCTCACAAAAGAAAAAACACTGTCTATCCAACATTTCTATTGCACCACTTTTCCCGAAGGATTTCCACATGCATCCCCCGCTGGGTGAGATGCAATTGCTGTTTAATAGCACATAGCAACACTATGCAAGAGTCTAAGACAGGATGCGAGAGAGGCAATATTGTATGCAGCTGAAAGGACAAGGGAAGCCAATGTCAACAGATGCAATTACCAGATGTGAACTTTGGCCAAGGAGGTCAGGGCAAACTCTCCTTTAAGAAGTGCCACGGGACCTTTAATGCCCCAGAGTCACTGCAAACTTGGCATCACATCTTATTCAGAATGGAATATTCTGGAGCCCTGACCCTTTGTGGTTGCATCAATCCAGTTTTGAGTGGGGGTCGTGGGTGACTTAAATGGCTTCACTAGCACATCTCCCCTTGCTATTCAGAAGGTAGGCTCTCTGGAAAATTCACTTCTAAATAATGACTTGGCATTATTTGGAGTGATTTAAAGGGGTGATAGCTAGAGTGGATCTGGACACAAGCCGCAATTTAACACTCCTTCCCCCATGCGGCTGCCTTTCCCCCCTCCAACACACTGGGAAGAGCATTGTACTCCAGTCCCACACGAACTTGGAATGAGCCAATTGTCCTTATTTTGTTCTCACTTTGACACTTATTTCCTTTCCAGTACAAGGCAGGTGCACTGGTCCTTGTAGTGTAGGACCATGGAAATGTACTGGGAAGAATGATGCTCTCAAATGATGCAGCAGATGCCTTAGCCAACCAGATCCAAAGAGAGAGTAAGGAAGTTCACTCTTAGTAAACTGCATTCTCCCCAGGGCTTCTTCTCTAAGGCCATTCGTGAGGACCTACACAGTGGTCTCCAGAAAGAAACTCTACTGGGGGCAACATAAATTCACCCAAGGATTATCTATGAAATTCTTGAAGGCAAAATAGTAAGGATGTGTAAGCACCTGGTCCTCAAAATGACTCATTACTAAATATTTTAACTGAATCTATTTTCAATATAGCAGGAAGTGTCAAATACTTATGTATTTGCACATGATGAGAAGGGTTTATTGTCCCCTAGGGAGTCCACACATGTGGGTCAGACAAACTTCCTATTCTCACACCTTTACAAAAACAAAGAAGGAATATGGCCTGCCTGCTTATTCCATTCTGTACTATGAGGTGTTACTTTAAAAATCTGAACAGATCCTTTATTCATGATAAAACAGGGGAAAAACCAATTGCCTGGAATTTATGATCAGTTAATTTTCTCATTCTCCAACCAAAAAATGAATTGCTTGTTCCTTCGCCTGCCAACCTTTTCTCCTCTGTCCCCTTCCTTCCCAACCACTAGTGTTGATGAATGAAGTCCGTTTGTAGTTTGTGGCAGGGTTTATCTAGGAAGGGTGTGATATTTGAATGGGGGGGGTATACCAAGGCTCCAAGTTGGCCTCAAAAACAATAAATCACCAATAATATATCTTGCGCTTTCCCACTGTCACTCCTCAGCCGGTGTCCGTGCATATTGTAAGCATTTCTGTTTTCTCGTATATATGAATGCCTTGCCTCTTAATTCAGTCGTGGACCCTCAAAGAGTAGAGGCTGAGTTCTAATATTGTCCCCAAGGGACCTGGCTGCAAGGGAATGATACCGTTCAGATTAAAAAAGAAAAATCTGTTGTTAGACTTTTCTCTCAGGCTGCTAACTCAGGTTTATAACTGTCCAAGCTATACTTCTCCTGGGTCCCCCAACTCTCACAATTCTCTCCAGGTACCTTCACGAATCACCGAAGGCGCCATATGGTTTCCCACCTCTATGTTTTGCCCATGCTGTTCTCCTAGCCTTGAGTAACCTCCTCAGTTAAAATTCTATTTATCTTCCAAGAATCATCTCATATATCATTTCCTTCATAAATTCTTCCCCAATTCCTGCAGCTGAGTCTAATAGTTTCATCTGTGCTCCTGCAACACTTTGTTTAGACCTATGGTAGAAGCCCAATTATTGTAATTATTTGTGCCTGTGTCTGTCTCCTCTATGAGACCAATGGCTCTTTGAGGGTGGAACTGTGTCTGATTCATCTTTGTGCCTCTACAGACTCCAGGGCCTAGCCAAGTGCCTGGTACTCAGTAGCTAAATAAACAATAAGCATTTAGAAATCAAATGTGTTGATTTATTGAACTGTCTGTATGTCTTCTAGCTGTTAATCAAGGGGCCTGGCATAGACCACAAACTCAATACAGAACACAGAACATCTGTGTCGGAATAACTCCCCAAATTTTTAAATGTCAAATTTTTGGAAATTTGTTTAAATTCTTTTGCTTGCACGAAACCTTTGTAGGCCTGGCAGTTAATAGAAAAAAAAAAAATCACTGACTTATACCTCCAAGTGTTTAGCCACAGAACATTTTGCAGACCATTAAGAATGAGGGCTTCTGTTTAGGCAGTACTGGTTAATTTCTAACACAGAAAGTTATTTCTGGTCATAGTGCATACATTATTTTTCGCTTTTCTCACCACTGTCACGCCCTGAACAAACACTCCTTTTTGGAGAGTCTGCCTTTCTGAGGGTCCCAAATAATAGGAACCTCTACAGGAGTGCAATCTGATGATGCCCCCTCCCCCTTCAGCCCATCAGAAGCTGGGTTGGGGGTCTTCCTACAGGATGTTCTTGCTGTGGCCACCAGAAGCTCCAAATAAATGACCTAAAATCCTTCTCCAGAAAAAAATTAGGGGAAAGTGCCTTGGAACATGTTCCACTGATACTAACTAAACATGTCTGCCAATATTTCCAGCATCAGGCCCAATAAGTCAATGGGACGTTAGGTGTCGATTTGTGGTGGGATTTTTTTCCCCTTTCTGAATTCTAGACATCTTGGAACCTACGCCATTGATATTCCAACATGCAAGTTATTAATGACTAGCACAGACAGAATTACCTGCTGCTACATTCCAGGTATGTTTATGTATTTCCCTGTCTAACCTGCTTCCTCCCTCCAGCTGTCTCAGTGTGGGGGAAATGGGGATGTCTCCCCCTCCCCTGCATCTTCTCCAACAACTGTGATGTCAAATACAATTATTTGCCGAGGAATCTGCTGTACGCATGGATGAAAGGGACACGTGCAAATCCTCAACAAGAAAGGGAAATACCAGCTATGGGGAAATATGTCCTGAAAGCATGCCCCTCTGGCCGACTCTGCTCAAGGCCCCCTGCGCACATATTAACAAGCTGAACACAATATGACTTTAGGAATGCAAAGAAAAAACTGTTTAACAGTTGAAAAATCTCCTCCTCAATCTGAGGTCAACCCAGCTAATAAAAAAACTTCAAAAACTTCTGAAAAACCATGAATAAGCCCCAGATGTTCCCGTTCTCAGCTGAACTTTCCACCAAGTTATTTCATACCCTCTGTTTTTCACAAGTAAAACGATTGCAACCTCTTGTGCTTTCCTATCTCTTTCCAAAGAAAACTGCCTCCAGTCAAATTCCTTCTCCCACCCACAGTAACTAATTGTCCATACTGTTATTCATCTCCTTTTCTGAAGAAGAATTAAATTGGCAAGACCCCTTAGTGCAAGGGTGGGAACCTTTATTCTATCAAGGGCGACTGACCCACAGAGGGAAAAAAAAATCAATGGGGGCCACACACAAGTAAGAAGCCACTGGATTTAGTTTAGTTTTTGTGGAATAAATGTAAAATATTCACCTCACTTCCTTAAAAAAAAAAAAGAACAGAGGGGGAAAAAAACTCCATTCAAAAGATATAATGAATAGTTAAAAAATACTCCAGGTCTATGCTATAGCAAGTTTGGGCAATGAGGTGCTAAAACAAACAAACAAACAAACCAAAAAAAAAAAAAAAACGATGTGGAGGGAGAGAAAGGAGAGATAAGAGAAAAGTTGGGAAAAGAAGAAAAAAAAGAAAGGTAAGGAAAAGAAAGAAAGAGGCCAGGGGATTGTGATAGGAAGGAGAAAAACAGACCCTGAGAGAAAGGAAAAGAGGAGAAAACAGAGAAAGGCTTGGCAAGCTCCCTAGTTAACGTGTTAGTTACAGTAAACAGCTTGTCCCACCCCTGGTGCTCCCTGTACTATGGGCATTAGAGTAAGTTCCCACTGCCCTTTGAAATCCTTATTAGCTTTCTAGCAGTTTAGGCAAAGTCCTTTCTCTGCTGAGAAACAGCTGGTCTGCTTTGATTTTCAAACTTCAAAGCTATTTTTGAAATAAAGGTTATTTTCTCAAGAAAGTCTGAAGGTTTTACATGTGTGTAAAGGAATAACTGAAAGTCTCTGACGTTGCAAAGCTGTCAGATGGCCTTATCTTTGGTCTCTGAGAGATTAGGGCTGTCTTATTTCATAGAGTCTGAATGTTATATTTGGAATCAGCATTTATTTCATTGATTTCAAAGTTTTTTTCTCCCCCAAAATCAAACTTAGTTTGGGGTTTAGCTGGATCCTGGTGTAGTAGACAATATAAAGTAGAGACCACATACACATCTTGAAGTTAAGACAAAACATACCAGCATTCACAGCTCTTTAATCACTACTCTTCTCCCACTGACAGCTGAACTTCTGAATGACTGCACCTAGCAACCCACTAAGAGAGAAGTTGCTTTGAAGCTGCAGTACTGATTTTGGAGCTACTATGTATGTGCTCCTGTACATAATTCCCAGAATATTTAGGATTACTTTCTGCTGATGGTGTATTAAAGAAGACAAAATGCAACAGGGAAATGTCCAGAGAAGGGGAAATAAGATAATAAAAGGTGGAGAACAAGGCAATGCCATATGATGACAGACTAAAATCACTGGCCTTTTGAGTCTGAAAAGATGAAGGCTAATGGGGAAAATGAGCGAAATGCATACAGTTGTGATGGGTAGGTTAACTATAATCTTATGTCTTAGAACACTGCTTTTTCTGATTTAAAGATGATTTTTAAAACGTATCTGGGCAGAGTACACAGAGGTAAAAAAGAAAATGAAAACTACCCTGATATTGCTAATGTTTTGATATGTCCTGTTACAGACTTTTTCCCCATAAATACATTTATACATGTGCTAATTTTTGTTAAAATTGGACTGTACTTTACTACTGTCTGTTTTTTTTTTTTTTTTTTTTTTTTCGTTACGCGGGCCTCTCACTGTTGTGGCCTCTCCCGTTGCAGAGCACAGGCTCCAGACGCGCAGGCTCAGCAGCCATGGTTCACGGGCTCAGCCACTCCACGGCACGTGGGATCCTCCCAGACCGGGGCACGAACCTGCGTCCCCTGCATCGGCAGGCGGACTCTCAACCACTGCGCCACCAGGGAAGCCCCTTACTACTGTCTCATCACCTGCTTTTTTACTTCACAATACGTTGTGGATATCTTTCTATCCATAAAAATGGTTGAAAAATACTTTTAATGGCTATAGATTACTCCATCGTATAGAAATGACACAGTTCATATAATAAATCTCCTACTGACAGATATCTGGGTTGCTTTTAATTTTTTTCTATGCAGACACCACCATTGAAATATCCTATACACACACCTTTGTGGAGTGTCACACTCTTGCCTGGGAAGAAACTGCTAGAGGTAGAGCTGCTAGTTCTAGGCTACTTCCAATGACCTGCTACATGATGAGACTGTCTTAATGGTTCTTCTTCCCTCCAAAGAGTAGAAGAAAGATCACAGAACTTAGGGTAAAGGCAACCTTTTAATCACTTAAAATCTGAGTGTCAATTTCTTCATCTGTACAAGAGAATATTAATGATGGCTAGCTCACAGAATATCAGTGAGAAATAAATGTGGTAATATAAATTAAAGGGCCTCATAAACTTTAAAACACTTTAAATGCAGAGATTCGTAGTTTCTTAATATCTTTATATTAAGAATCTGGAGGCACTTTTAGTGAGCACATCCTCCTAGATGTCCCCCACACTGAGAGGGCTCCAAGAAACCTCTGAGGGCTTGCCATCATCCAGAATAACACTTCTGAGTCTCCAGACCTGAAATGGCTGCCTACAGGGTTGAGGGGAACCCTTCAACCTAGTAGATGTCTGGCTGCCACATACCATGATGGCACTTGGCTCCGCAAGTTGTGTGCTACATGGCATTCACCTGGTGATTGTTTACCATTCTCTGCTGTACTGGGGAGAAAAGTTTATCATGTTCTCTTCCTCCTTTGGCCCTCTATAAATACACCCAGTTTGTGTGGGCCTGAATTGAACACTCTGGCAAAAAACCAACTTTCTCAGGAAGAAAGAGATCAGTTGCATTACAACACAACTTGCAAATTCCTTTCCAAACTTCTGGTGTTTTTGCTTTGAAAAAAAAAACCTGCTGCTATTCATCATCACTAGCCAAAAGCATTTACAGATTACGGATTTTTTTTTTAATCTAGAAGGGAACATATAGCATTCATGGTGCTTTTTATTAGATGTTTCGAAACACCCGGTAGTACCAGTGCTCAGCAAGTGCTCGATAAATGCTGTTTAGTCTTGATTACTGTCTTTTTCCAGGGACCATTTTTTACTTTCCATTAAAGACAGAATCACTAAGGGCATAGAGAAAAAAAAATTGACCTATAAGAAAAATTCTTACATTATGTGGAACATGAGAGTGGGTGGACAGGAAGAAGCAGAGTGAGGAGTTGTGGGGAAAGAGGTGCCCCTCCCTCAGGGAAAGTAGCATGGCATAAGTGGGAGTCAAGTCCCATATTTGGGGGACCTATAAAAGGAAGGCAACAAGTATTTTTCTGGAAGAGACAGAAATTATACAAATGGATCAACAAAAGAAAAATATAAAGCAAAATATAAAGCCATGTTGGAGACTACAGTGCTACAAGGAAACAGAGATGTAAAAAATGAATGCGGGTCCCTAGAAGCCAAGGGCAGTGAGTGTCTCATCGATTTTTCTAGTCCCTGTGCCCATCAGGGGATTGGTGGTGCAGTAAGGCAGGCCTGGACTAGGGTGATGGCATACAGGTGGAAAAGGATCTCAGACAAAGAAGGTTCCAAAGAATGATCTGAAAGCACTTGGGTGACTGAATGGCTACAGGGAAGAGACTTGAGGACTAGTGATGTCAGCAAAGAAGTGATAATTTCAGTGAGTGGCACATAGTAGGTCCAAAGAAGATGCTGAAAGTAGACAAGGTCGCAGACCCGTTTGTCCTCCTTCACAGAAACTATTTCCTAGGGGAAAGCACGAGAAATCTGTGTATACAGGCTAGGTGGTGATAAAGATTTTGATCACTTTATTCATTTTCATAGGCTGCAAATAAGAAAGTTTCCCAATATCTAGCCATGTATAACTGAGGCGTGAATCACCAGAGTCTTCAGGATCCAGAAAGATGAGTCCAGAAATAAAAGAGACACATGAATGAATTCCTATTTCAACTTAGCGCTTCAAGCCTCAACAAGCTGAGCTTGGAGTTGAAAGGAGACAGCCAGAAAATGCAAGTTCCCGTTACTCAGGCTCTGACAGATAAAAGGAGGTTTTCCAAAAAAAAAAAAAAAAAAAAAGTAGGTTTTCCATCTTCGCTCAATACTGTATTTTACAGTGACAGAATAGGCACAGCAGGAGGGAGCAGGCCACAGCCTGGGGTCTCTGTCAAAGATCATTGCAGAGCCGCCAAATGGAGGTCAGAAAAGGGAGACAGAACAGTGGGTACACAGATTCCCCAGGTTCTGCCAAGTTAAGGAACTTCTGAACAAATGGAATGAGGACTCTCGGGGAGGACATGGTACTACTATTCCACCACGTTTCTCAAGAAAGGGAAGAAAGAGCAGATCTTCAATGTTCTCACTATAGAAAAAGAAACGGTAATTATGTGATGGAATGAAGATGTTAGCTAATGCTATGGTGGTCATCATTTTACAACATATAAATGTATCAAATCAACATGTTGTACATCTTAAACTTTCATGATGTTATATGTCAATTATATCTCAATAAAGCTGGAAAAAATAAAATTTTAAAGTGAAGGAAGGACTATTCTATTTTTCTTTTGTTTCTAAACATCTTTATTGGAGTATAATTGCTTTACAATGGTGTGTCAGTTTCTGCTTTATAACAAAGTGAATCAGCTATACATATACATATGTTCCCATATCTCTTCCCTCTTGCATCTCCCTCCTTCCCACCCTCTCTATCCCAACCCTCTAGATGATCACAAAGCACTGAGCTGATCTCCCTGTGCTATGTGGCTGCTTCCCACTAGCTATCTATTTTACGTTTGGTAGTGTATATATGTCCATGCCACTCTCTCACTTTGTCCCAGCTTACCCTTCCCCCTCCCCATGTCCTCAAGTCCATTCTCTACGTCTGTGTCTTTATTTCTGTCCTGCCCCTAGGTTCTTCAGAACCATTTTTTTTTAGATTCCATATACCTGTGTTAGCATATGGTATTTGTTTTTCTCTTTCTGACTTACTTCACTCTGTATGACAGTCTCTAGGTCCATCCACCTCACTACAAATAACTCAATTTCGTTTCTTTTTATGGCTGAGTAATATTCCATTGTATATATGTGCCACATCTTTTTTTTTTTAACATTTTTATTGGAGTATAATTGCTTTACAATGGTGTGTTGGTTTCTGCTTTATAACAAAGTGAATCAGCTATACGTATACATATATCCCCATATCTCCTCCCTCTTGCGTCTCCCTCCCACCCTCCCTATCCCACCCCTCTAGGTGGTCACAAAGCACCGAGCTGATTTTCCTGTGCTATGTGGCTGCTTCCCACTAGCTATCTATTTTACATTTGGTAGTGTATATATGTCCATGCCACTCTCTCAGGAAGGACTATTCTAGATGACTTTTGGCAGCTTTAGAATATTCTGTACATACTTTTACGGTAAAACTGTAGTGTAACATTTAATATTTCCTTTAATGCTGGAAAGAATCCCCCTACTCTCTTTCTTTCTCTCTGTACATGCGTGTACATTTTCTCCCCTGTTCACATCTGTCCCGTGTACAAAATACATTCACCCTATTCCAATAGCCCGTAAAGTCTCAACCCATTACAGTATCAATCTAAGTCCCAAATCTCATTAAATTGTCTTAGCTCAAGAGTCCCAAATCTCACCATCTCAATCAAGTACTAGTGAAATGTCGCAGATGGTCCATTCTGGGTCAAAACTGCCCTCTGTCTGCGTACCTGTGAAACTAGGAAACAAGTGATCTGCTTCCAAAATACAATGCTGGGACAGGCATAGGATAAAAGTTACAGTCTCCCTAAACTGGAGCTAAACAGCCAGTTCAAAAGTGCGAACAGAATCCTTCACTTATTCATGCAATAAATAGTTATTTGTTGCCTATGATGTGCCAGGCACTGCTCTAGAAGCAGAAGATACAGTGGAGAATGGGGCAGAGAAGACCCTACCCTTGTAGAAGTGCTGTAAACAAGCTTTTACGTTGCCTGCCTTCTTCGCATCTGCTCTGACCAGCAAGGGCACAGGAGTGCTCAGGTGGAGAGAAAAAGCGGCATCCAGTGCCTGCCAGCCAGCCCGCGTTGGTGAAAGGTCAGGTCAGCTCATTGTCAGCACCTGCTTGAGTAAACTGATCAAGCATGGTCCTATATATAAAGTGTATAAAGTTCTTGGAGACCATTCTAGGGCAACAGCACAAACTGTAAGTAGCTGCCGTAATTAGAAAAACACAGGAGTTGATAACAAATTGGGAAACTATGTTTTAAGGAGGTTAGGGAAGGCAAACAGTCACTGGTCCCCTCGGCTCCCCTCCTGCTCTTTGTGAGGCTGTCACGAAACACAGTCATCTTTCTAACACATCTAAGCACCCACAGTGGCAGCTGAAGAAAAACCACTATAATCTCTCTCAATCTTTCTCACAGTTTCGGTAATTTTTGAGACTTGGGTGAATGGATGGCGCTCAACATTCAACAGCCAAAGAGCCACTTTTCATTGGAATCCTGACTATAAAAAGTGTGTAACAAATTGATTCAAAAAGTAATAGTTAACACATTCATCAGGGACTCTAAATACTCCATTGTGAGAACTTCTACTTAAGCTTCAATGAGGTACTAGAATTAAAAAAAAATTTTTTCTACTGTGAGACCTGGATTAGGTACTGGTCTGCTGTGCAGTCACACCACGCTACCCTCGCTCCTGAGACCTGATCCACTGCCCGCTGCAGCCTCCCCATGTCCTGGCTAACAGCCAAAAGATGACTGGCCCGACTCGAGGGACAGCGCGGTTCTCATCCCCTGAAATGTTCCGTCCGGAAGTGGAAAGTAAGGTTAATGAATTTTAATAACAAGCTTCGCCTCTCTGCCTCGTAAAACCTATCAAGCTTAACTAGACTCCTTGCTTCCAATTTCTGATCTCCAAGCCACCCTTCATGCTCCTCATGGAGCTAACATCATAAAACACTGATCTGGCCGTGTCAGTCTGGCTCCTATCCCTGCACTGGCTCTCCACTGCTAAAAAAGTTCAGATTCTCTATACTATTCATGGCCCTCCCCAATTTTGTACCACCACCTTTTCAGTCTCATCTTTCACTGCCTACATCCTCTTCCACTCTGGCTATTGATGTACTTTCATGTCTTTGTGCCACCGTGCATACCACATTCCTCTGCCAGGACGATCCTTCCCGCTAACCTCTATCTGTCAAAATTCTCCTCATCTTTCAAAGCCTTAAAGGCTTAAAGGCTACCTATTTTTGAAGTCTTGTCTGATTCCCTTGGTAGAAATTAATCCTCCCCTTCTCTGGGTGAGCACAGCACTTGGTTGATGCTTCTCTTGTGACACTTACACTATGCCTTGGATTATAGGTACGGAGGTATGTTTTCATCACCCTCCTTGAAAGCAAGAATTGTGCTTACGTTATCCCTGTAGCCTTGTCCATAGCCCCTACCCCCAGTACATAGAGCTGCTCAATACTGAGCAAATGAATTCAAATGATAATGATATATGTATATGTGATAAGTCTGTATAAGGAGGAGGGGTTCTCTATGTCTTTATCAATAGAGCCCACCAAACTCAGCACTACACATAAGGTGAGCATTCAGTAAATAATTGCTAAATAAACAGTGAGGAAATATATATGTATATGTATATAAAACATACATATTATATAATATATATATATTATATAAATTATATATATATATTTTTTTTATTTTACTTTATTTTTTTCTTGATGAGTTTCATTTTGAAAAGGGGTCATAGAAGTAGTCATGGTTTAACTGATTTCCAAGAACAAAGGCTATTCAACCAAGTAGAAGCTCAGAGCCGAGCTCCACCTCAGCATCTTATCAGGAAACCTGTAGCTTTAACAATAATTTGTACTGTGGGTTATCAGATTGCAATTATTGATCAAGCAATTTGCCACACAATAGCTCAGGGAATGGTATTCTGTAAAAAAGACACCAGCAATAAGAAAACTGCTCCCTACAGGGATACCCTTATCCTACACTTGGGTCTGGCGGACAAAGGCAGCAGCACCACTGGATTCTGGTCTGGAGATCCTTCGGCTCTCAACTGCCTTCAAGCATCCATATGCAGCTATAACGAACTGCCTCTAGCCTGGCTTAATCTTTTGTATTAGCTCATTAATGAGTCTGGATTCCTTCCCCATTTTCCATGGTATCCCAGGCAGGGACAAAGGCTCAGGCAGCAGGGGACAGCTTTCCTTTTGCCTGACAACAAGTGGTGGCTGGTCCCAGCCTGTAGCTAACAAATTCCATAGTTCTTTGATGGTAGAGCCCATGGAAGGGGTCTTGTCTGCCTTAGGCTCTGCAATGCAAAATTGAGCTTTGGGAATTTGGGCCTAGGCAGTGTTCCTGGCATTTGTGACATCACCCCGACAGCTGAAAGTGATGGTGTCTCAAGAAAGCTAGTAGCCCCAAGCCCTGTGAATTCTTTCTGCTCTGTCGGCATGTGAAATACACACACTCACGAACATTTTATAATGCCGCTCAAAATCATCCTAAATACCTCCTGCGAGACATCTGCCAATAAGGATATCAGGTCAGCCGGATTTTAAATATAGGAACCTCTCACCATCTTCAACCAGAGAGCAAGATGCAAAAGGAATGCAGATTAACTTGCCCTGAACTTTATAGCTCTGAAGTCTCTTCACTTGATACCATCCTTCCATGAAAGGTCCTGGTGGGGCTGAAGATTAAAATGGGACTTCTGGATCATGATCTGTAAGATCTCTAAGCTGTACTCTAAGGATAGCCTGCCTATTTATAGATGCTCCACTTCAGGGCAGAGTTCAATCTTAGGAAAAACTGAGGAACTTAAACACACACTCCTTCATATATATATGTATATATATATATGTACATATGAACATATATAGGTATGTATATATGTATATATACTTTTAAAAATTTATCATCTTCATTTTCCATTCAGTTACTTTGAGCCAAACTAAACTTTAAATAATTCAAAAATCTGTTGAAGATTGGCTAGATATATTTTTCCAAGAACCTTTACAGTTTAGATAATTATGTGCAAAATTCTAAAATCATTTAAACAATAACCCAAACTAGAAAAGTTGTAGTCTCTACATTCCAGAAAGTGATAAATTGAGGCAAAGTGAATCAAGCTACTTAAAAGGTTACTTCTGACTTTCCTTTATGTTAACTCTTCATACTATCATAATATAAAGAAGAAGAGTAGCTTTAATTTATTGTGTTACTACATGCATCATCTCTAACACGTCTACTAACCCTTCAGGATAGATTGTAGTATACCCATTTCACAGATTAGGAGACTTGAGTACAGGGAGGTTGGATAATTTGGCCATTAGCTAGGCAACTACAAAGTGACATATCTGGGCCTTAAACACAGATCTATGTTTGGTTCTAAATCCTTTGTACTTTCCCCCAAACTAGATTACACAGTGTTGTGGCTCTCAAATTTCTCATTATGACTCTAAATCACATACCAATAAGACTTTACAACCGAAACAGGTAGTACTGGTTTACTGAAAACTCATGTGGAATAGTGAACTTTACAATCCCAAATATTTCTCCAACTACTGACTTGCATGCCCCTCCCTCCATTCCCCCCACCAATAATGGCCCCAACATCAAAAGAGTGGCTAAGTCATGTTTGTGAATCTACATGTAATACTTCCCATTTCTCCCTGTAACATTTCACTTTGCTACTTTTCTCTGCCATTCCATCCTACTGAGACATTTTTAGATCCTGATTGTGTTATCTACATATTAGCTAACCCCATCTAGCTTCATGCCATCACTAAATACTAGAAGTATGCCTTCTCTGTCTGCAGTGAAGTCACTGGTAAAAACTTTAGGCAGTAAAGGTCAAAGCAAACAACTAAAAGCCTCTCTCCAGGCTGACACTGATATGTTAAGAAAACACTCTTTAGGAATGATGGTTAATGAGCTACACATTTACCCAACTATATGATTACTTAGCCAACATTTTGTGTCACTTGTTTAAAAACGATCACAGGAATTTCTATCCAACACTTTGCTGAAATCTCGATATACCATGTCTGCAGCACACGCACACACACGTAAGTGGAAATGGCCTGATTTGTTCGGAGTGAGCCCACAGTGGCTCCCAGTAATCATCACTGGGATGAGCGGCTTCGGAATGCTCATGCTCTCCAAGATTCTAGTCTAGAATCCTGGGAACATGTGATACCAGGCTCCCTGACTTGTGGTTTCCACAGACCAATTTCCACTTCGTATTAAAGGTGAGGGTAAAAATTTGTGCCTATCTCCAGTCTTCTGGCTCTTCTTCTACTTGTTATGATGACTCAAAATTTGCTAATAGTGATACCATGATAATAACCAGAAGACTCTTCAGTGCCCTGGGATATAACTGATCTGAACTTGGGCCTCATTATCTATGACATACCACAGTGGTAATTCCCTTAGCTTTTTTGGTTTTGTCAACTGCTTACCCATGGTACAGAATAGATATTACCTTGAAAACTGATGAACTAGCAAAATATGGACTGTGAAGAAAATAATATCTAGATCAACTAATTATACCAATAAGATCATACTTTAACTATGTTAGGAAATTATCCAATAAAATGAAGCACATATGAATAATAATGCAATTTTCACCTTGGACATTAATTACAACTCTGCTGGAAATATTCCACTTAATAGCTGCTATGCAAAATCACTGTGGTTGCTATCTAAAGAAAGCATATAGTTAGGGATACAGAATTGACCCCATTATTATTATTTTACATTCACTAAGTACTAACACTGAGTCTACATGGACTATGGAAACACCCCTGGTCATATGGCAAATAAGTTTACATTTGAAGGTTAGGTCTCAAATAACCATGGGCATAAAGGAGTAAGGCCAAACCTTTGGTTGAGCCAGTTAACATGGGGCTGCCGTCCAAGGGCAAAAGTATCTGCTCTCTGTAGAGAAGCTAGTTTTATTCCTATTGAACTTTGTCAAAATCCTAATGACATGGGCAAGGAATACTTAGTTGTGTTGGTCTTCAGCTTCAAAGAAGATGCTTTTGGCTCACTAGTACAAGAATAATGGGCCTTCCAATAGGAACGTCACTTCCAACAGGAATAATGTCACCACCAAGCCATTCATACTTTCCATGTTGTCTCCATTTTAACTAACAATTCATTTTAGGAAGTGCCTAATGGGGATTGGAAGGCATTCTGTGACTGCCTTGTGTATTGCAGATACTTAGTACATTCATCGAGTGAATGCTCAAATGAAGAAATGGCTCATATGGGATTAAACCTTTAATATTAGCTTTGAGGGCTCCCTGAGACTTTTATCGTTTTAGCAGTTGAAACCCTTTGTTTAAGTGAAATCTTACTTAGAAGACCCATATGTAAAGCAGATTTTAGACATGCTCTGGTTAAAATAGGAACGGGGGACTCAGAATAACCCCCACAGCATCTCTCCCACATCTCTACTCCCCGTGGAATACGATCTGAATACACTGCCTGAACAACTGAGCTAACTGGCACAGAAACCCACTGAGTAATATGGTGCTAATTTTGCCATCTGGAAGGAGGGAGAAGGCACTGGATAAATTATTACAGGGTGCCCAGGAAGGTGGAGGAGTTGAGATTCAGAACATGAGAGTGAAAGGATGACTAATCCTGAATGTGGACAGGAGCCCAAGTCAGACTCTATGAGTGGGTATAAGACCAGGAGCAACAGCTCCTGCTGAATCTGCTTGGTTCTGGTCCAGTGATCCCAGCAGAGAGCCCACCCCCACTCCCAAACCACGTGCAACAACTGCTCACTGGGCTGAATGAGGCAGGAGGCACTGATGTGTACTTGTTACGACCAAACACTAGTTAATAGATATGATAAGAGATAAAAACTTGGCAAATTCATGCCTTGTGCTATACCACTTTTTGTTCCAAAGATGAACGGCTTAAGTAGGGGCTTCTTCTATGATTGGGAGTACTGTATAAGAAAATGTGCTCGCATGTCTGCAAGCATGTTTTGCATTATACGAGAGCCTTTGGAAGCAGAGCAAAGTCACTGTACAATATTGATCTGTTCATTTTCCAGTCCCAGCTTTGTCATTTACTAGCAGCATGACTTTGGACAAGTCATTCCACTCTCTTGGCTTTCATCTCCTCATCTATAAAATCAGAGGGTTGGACCCTATGACCTAAAGGCCCCTGCAAACTATAATCCTGCACTTATGTTACCCTGCCTTTTAGCACAGAAACTGGTTAATACTGAATATGAAAAGTACCTTAAATTAAATAAAAGCTTAGAAATAAATTGAGGGCAGCACAGGTTGCATTCTTTGAATGAACTGATCAATAAAATACTGTATATGAGGGTCTATTCTGTATATGCCACTATGTTGGGTGCTACAGAAGACAAAGAGTTGTATGCATGATCCCAGACTTAAGGAGCTGACAGTCCAGAGGCAGGATATATATATATATATTCATAAATATATCTGGGTAAAAGTTGTCTCTGAGTTTCCAAATGGTATTTGAACATACATATACCAATATACTGCTTATAATCCAGGTTTATGGGGCTAGAGAGCAATCATTTATAACTGCTTATGTTTGCTGTGTTGCATTTGGTCAGTAGGTAGATGTAAATAGAATATGAGACCTTATGGAGTTCATAAGATATTTTGGAAATACATTTGTAACTTTGTAAACCTGGTGGTCTTCATAATTTGATAGAATTTCCTTTTCACAAGTAAAACCTGTCTTCCCATAGCTAACACTTCTAATACTTCCTACTAAAAAAAAAAAGTTTATGGGGCTTCCCTGGTGGTGCAGTGGTTAAGAATCCGCCTGCCAACGCAGGGGACATGGGTTCGAGCCCTGGTCCAGGAAGATCCCACATGCCGCAGAGCAACTAAGCCCGTGCGCCACAACTACTGAGCCTGTGCTCTAGAGCCCGCGAGCCACAACTACTGAGCCCACGTGCCACAACTACTGAAGCCCGCACACCTAGAGCCCATGCTCCGCAACAACAGAAGCCACCGCAATGAGAAGCCCGCACAGCACAACGAAGAGTAGCCCCTGCTCGACGCAGCTAAAGAAAGACCGTGCGGCAATGAAGACCCAAGGCAGCTAAAAATAAATTAATTAATTTAAAAAAAAAGTTTATGATAGAGTACAATACTGCAATGAAAAAAGATCATGTATTTTCCTTCATTGCTAAGTCAAGATCACCACAACACTGCTATCAACATTTTGGCCTACCACTCTTGACTCATCTTCCATTTTTGAATAATTTAATTTAATGTGCAAGGACTAAAATACATGACCCAATTTAAGTACCTTTAATCCTGTATATTCTAAATAAAGCAAATAGTTCATTTTCAAGAAATTTAATATGAAATACTTGGGAATTAATCTTGGTGCACTGTTATTAAACTGTAGATAGTAATTAAGATATTAAAAACACATGCTCCCCAAAGCCACCAGACACTGTAATTATTTTTCAGTCTATTAAGCAAAATGACAGAAGATTTTTTTAATGATAAATGTGTTTTGGAACGCATCAGCTAATTCCCTTTTACTTCATGAAATCATGGTTAGCTCCACAGAGTCTAGGTCTGGTATTTAAAGACCAATTCACATTGTCCTTTTGTAACTCAGAAGTCATTCATTGGCTCTTGTTAACATGCCATTGTATGGAATATTGCTCAGCCATAAAGAGAAACAAAATTGAGTTATTTGTAGTGAGGTGGATGGACCTAGAGACTGTCATACAGAGTGAAGTAAGTCAGAAAGAGAAAAACAAATACCGTATGCTAACACATATATATGGAATCTAAAAAAAAATGGTTCTGAAGAACCTAGGGGTAAGACAGGAATAAAGACACAGACCTACTAGAGAATGGACTTGAGGATACAGGGAGGGGGAAGGGTAAGCTGGGACGAAGTGAGAGAGTGGCATGGACATATATACACTACCAAACATAAAACAGATAGCTAGTGGGAAGCAGCTGCATAGCACAGGGAGATCAGCTTGGTGCTTTGTGACCACCTAGAGGGGTGGGATAGGGAGGGTGGGACGGAGACGCAAGAGGGAGGAGATATGGGGATATATGTATATGTAGAGCTGATTCACTTTGTTATAAAGCAGAAACTAACACACCATTGTAAAGCAATTATACTCCAATAAAGATGTTAAAGAAAAAAACCAAACAGGCCATTGTAGATACTCTGTCTTTCACACACACACACACATATTCTGGCTCCATATGGAAATGGCATTTACTAGAGTTCTGCCACACTATTTGTATGTGAAGAAGTGTGACAGACACTGGCACATATTTTCATTTGGAAAGGCCTTTTTTAAAATTTGACTCTCAGAAGGTTTCTCCTTTTGTTTAGAAATTTGAGATCAGTGTTAGCTTTTCTAGCAACCATTGGAGTAGGCTAGCATTTTATGACCCTCACTGGTTTTATTGTGAGAAGACTATGGAAAAAGTTACTCAAAGCATTTTCGATCATGCCTGAGATTCATTTAAAGATTTTTAAAAAAATACATACTAAGGTATGTCCTGGGTACGTTTCTGACATGTAACAACTTTATTAATTAGCTGATTAAAAGTATAACTTTTGGGACTTCCCTGGTTGCGCAGTGGTTAAGACTCCGCCTGCCAGTGCAGGGGACACAGGTTCAAGCCCTGGTCCAGGAAGATCCCACATGCTGCAGAGCAACTAAGCCCATGTGCCACAACTACTGAGCCTACACACCTAGAGCCCGTGCTACGCAACAAGAGAAGCCACCGCAATGAGAAGCCCAAGCACCGCAACGAAAACAGTCCATGCTCGCTGCAACTAGAGAAAGCCCGCGTGCAGCAACGAAGACCCAACGCAGCCAAAAATAAATAAACAAACAAATAAATAAAGTTATAAAACAAAACGTGTAACTTTCTATTTCAAAAGTCAGTGTCTTGGGCTCCCCTGGTGGCGCAGTGGTTGACAGTCCGCCTCCCAATGCAGGGGACACGGGTTCGTGCCCCAATCCGGGAAGAACCCACATGCCGCGGAGCGGCTGGGCCCGTGAGCCATGGCCACTGAGCCTGCGCGTCCGGAGCCTGTGCTCCGCAACGGGAGAGGCCACAACAGTGAGGGGCCCACATACCACACACACACAAAAAGGTCAGTGTCTTTTCATGACACTAGAGTAATCTGTCAGCCATCTTAAAACATACTTTTCAGGTATTGATGAAGGGGGATGGAAGTGGATACATTCCACTGTCTGCTCTACATTTAAAATTTTCTTCTACCATTTAAAATCATTTTATGAATTCGAGATAGCTAATCAAAAGTCTGTCTGCTGTCTGTAACTCAAAGTGCCTCAGTTTCCACACCGTACACTGTGGTGGTCAGTTTTCTAAGACTCTTCCCAACTGAGACTTGGTAAACAACGTGCTTACTCTTTCTCTGCTGCTGATTTTAGAGCTTCAGACCATAGACATTACTATATCAGGGACTTGGAAATCATTAGACAAATTAAGGAGTCTCTGCTCTCTGTACTTCTGCCCGTCTTTTATATATGGATCACGCTAACCATAGCAAGGTGTGCCATGGCTTTAAAGATGTCGAAGGAAAGAGCACAGAGACTGAAGGCCATTATCCTGGATTCTAGGTCTAGTTCTACCACTTAATATATGAAGATCACTTAGACTTCCAGTGCCCACAGTTTCTTCATCTGGTAAATCTAGGTAAAAATGTCTGCTTCTGAGAGTCACTGTGGAGATCAACTTATGTAATGTACATGAAAGCTTTACAAACTGAATTGTGCTATGCAAATTTATGGCAGAATCATTATCATTCATATGGAGTCACATGGCTAACAAGATGTGAAGACAGGTCACCTATCTGATTCTGGAGGAGGGTGATAAATGCAAAAGTGTTTTTACAGTTTAATGCTTTCATAGCTTAATGAGAACAAGGCAGTAGAACAGAAGAATTGCATGGGGGGAAGGGCAAGTTTAAGTTCCATCTGCCCAGGCTGGAAGACTGGTGGGAAGGGAAGAATCTCTGAAAAGATGAGAGGTTACAAAGTAGAAAGGGGTGACCTGGGAACAGGGTGTTTTAAAAAGAGTGGCAGGGCAGAGAATAAAGTCACAAGACTTGTTCACAAGAGGGTGCTGGGTTAAAGCCTGACCTTGAGCCACAAATCACAGAATCACACGGCTGGAAGGAATCTTAAGAGGCTACCTCGTCCACACCCCCCGCCATTCAGTAGGGCATTTCAACCATCCCAAACAGATGAGACTTTATCCAAATTTGAATGAAAAGCTCTGACACTAAATGAGCAGGTATTGACTGCTGTGGCTTCAACTGTTTACAACAGGCAGGGAAACAATTTCTGGAATTTCATTTGAACCTGAACTGAAATGGGAAAAACAATAAACAAGTTAGATTTTCCTTGGGAACAATAACTTCTCTAGCAGTTTAGGTACTGCTAAATTAACACTAACTACACAGCTACTCTTAGAAAATGTTACCAACAGAAGTGGGTTAGAGGACAAACGGCCCACGGTGTCATGTGGGAAAGAATGTATTGTGATCATTCCTGGTATTTGTGGGTCCTTCTCTCCATGCAGGAGCCCTGGAGCAGGATACTAAGAAAAACAAAATTTGGTTTTTTTAAAGCAATATGGCCCAGCAAATTCCAGGACGGACACTGAAGACTTAAAAGAGTTCAATTCCTCTCCTAACACAAGACAATAAATCCTCACACAAATGAGAAACTGAAAAGGAAATAAAAAGGGTCTTCATTTCCAATCGTGGGAATGTTACACAAGAACTCTGGCTTGCAAGGAGGAGGGGAGGACATTCCACACCTGCAGGCCTTCCCAGGAAAGGGGCCCAGGCCTGACCCTGAACCCATCCCCTCAAGGTTACACCGTGAGACTGTCAATATGGAAATAATGTTACATTATTCCCTTAGTGAATATATTATTTCCAGTGCTATCAACAGTAACCATAACCTGAAAGGAGGCAGCTGAGAATTTCCATGGAAGAAAGTGAAGAGTTATTTTGGGATGTGCTCATAAACGGCCTAGCTACAGTCCATCTGGATGGACACACATGGGCATACATGCATAGACACAAGTATCTCCGCATTTACAGTTGTGTACACTGGAGCATCCTACTGTAGTTTAATAGATGCAGCACCAAGTGAGGGGCTTAGGAAAAAGAACATTACACTCCTGGATTCAGCACTCACTTACATGTGAACTGGGGCAAGTTAACTTGATTCTACCTCCTCATCACTAAAACTTTAGGTCCATTTAGCCAGGCATTCAGTGAATCCAGATGTTTGGGAGTGTACAGGAAACATCTGGATGATTAATTGAATTTTCAACTGAACTTACTGGATGATTTGGCAGCATGTCTACACAGCCTTTAATGGCTTTCTGCCTCAGTTTCCCTAGCTATAAAAAAGGGACAAACATTATCACTTACCTCGCAGGAGGTAGTGAGGGTGAAATAATATCCAAGGGTAACAATGAGTTCCTGAAAAGCATGATTCTTTGACAGTACTATATCTTATACAATTCCAGGCTGGATATTTTTTCCAACATGAGCAGTTAGACTTTTAGGACATGAAAGCACTTTGAAATATGGTTCAATGCTATACAAATACAACACATTATCATCATCAACATCATCATCATCCTAACATTCTTCTTTATGACTTCCCTAAAGTTTCTCACTTTCAGATTGAATCATGGCCAAAATATGAACTTTACTGAGGGTCTGAAAGAAGACATGCTTTGGCCATGTAAAGCAACACAGATGAGAAAAAAAAATCAATGTGGGTGTTTGGAGCCCAACCAATTTAACAGCTCAATTGAAACAGGTAAAACTGGTCTATCAATGAGAATTAATTGGTTGCTCAATGGTATTTGTAAGGGAACCAAAAATGTTCACACATACACCATGGCAAACGTAATTATAATGGTGACCTTTCTGACATTGACAATATACACCTCCCTACATATGAAGTGGCTTCAGCTTTTGTGGCTGGAAGTTAGTGTAAAGAGAAAGAAGGAAACAATATGGGAGAGAAAAGAGATGCATCAAAGGGATCTTTTTGATCCACCCAAAATTTGGGTGGCAGAATTAGACTGGCAAAAAGCATTGGAATACTGCTCCCTTTCAAACTCACTCAAGTCCTGCCTATAGAGAAAATCGTGAATGTAATAATCATCTTAACTCTGTCACGCACATGCAATTATATATTTGTGTATATATGTAAAGATGCATAATTATATGTACATTTTATATAATGGGATAATAAAATAGATATAGATACATAGATATAATTTCTCATCCTCATAATAACCTTGTAAGGGACTGTTTTGACAACTCTAAGTACTATAGATGAGAAAACTAGAGCTCAGAAAGGTTGAATGATTTGCCCAAGGTTATGTATCTAGTAAGATACACAGGTGAATTCAGATCCATCTGGATCCAAAGCCCATCTTCTTTTCATGATATTACATGGTCTCCCACAGCATTAATATCAAACGTCCAAAGTCTTTACTAAAGGGGCTTGCTATAAATATTTTTAGTGACTATTGGATCATATGGTCTGATGCAGCTTTTCCTTTTTTCACGGTGGGCATCCAGTCACAGGTCTTTCTGATATTTCTTATGAAATCCTTCTTACACTAGCCTAGCCCACCTTAGGCCTAAGCAAACCCCCCAAAACTGACGAGCAACATCACCGTCTGGCTCTTCATTATAGGCTGCCTTTTATTTGTATTTAAGCACTTTCCATGCTTGTGCGTCTCCTCCAAGGAAGCTGTGAAAACAGATGGTTAGACTTCTTTTGAATCCTCAAACTCCCTGGTACCTGGCTGAGCACACAGTAGGTGTTCCTTAACGTCTCTTGACCAAAGAGATCTGTTGACAATATTCTTCATTTAGAATTAGGGGCACAGTAATGGACCCTGAGATTTTTAGCCTCACCAGTGCTTGGGTCTAGCCAGTTGAGTGGAGCCACACAGACACATTTGGTTTGAGATAATTTGGAAATAATTCAGAGGAGAAATACTGCCATTGTCCCCAGGTAAAGCACACCAGTTCAGCAGTGAGTGGTTTACATTGTGCTCTGAACTCTTCAGAGGTGTGTTTTGAAATAATCATACTATATCTAACCAGGCTTTATAGAACTTAGTGAAGTTGTGAGTTCACCAAAAGAAGGATCTGTTATGCAAATACTGCCACTATCCTGTGCTCAGCAGCAGTAACAACTATTTATTACTCAAAAGTGTAGTGAATACTTTCACATGCCATTTGCAGTGAAATACAGCACTATTAGAAAGCCCTTCCAAACATTTTCTAAAAACCGCAAATATTTCACTGCTAAACTTCATATGAAAAAATGAAATCATGCCAGCGTTGTCATACAGAAACCTCTGTCCTTGCATAAGGATTTTAGTTTTATTAAGTTCTTCCTAGGCTACAAATAGAAGTCAGTGGTGCCAGCGCCTTCTCACCCATGGACCATGGGGTAGGAACACTGTCACTGTGGTATCTGGTGGCATTTTTGATGGCATTTAAAAAATTGTGGCCACAAAGCAATCACAAGCAGATGGTACAACTAACTTCTATTTGTGTCTTAGTTACTAAACTCCTTCTAAGAGGAAAAACTGTGTACAGGTTAAGGGAATCTGTGGGTGTCTCGGTGCATGGCAGTGAGTCAGAAGTTGGCAAGGGTGCAGTGAAGCTGGTCCTCTCGTATCTTGCTGGTGGCAGTGAAAGCTGATACATCCCCATTGGAGAGTGGTTTGGAAACATGCATTAAAATGCTCATATCCTTTAACCCAATAACACCAGTATTTTAAGAAAATGATCTAAGATCAGGAGATAAAGCTACCTCTCCTGCATAGCGCCATTTATAATGGCAAAAATTTGAAGCAATCTGAATGCATAGCAAAAGCAGATTGATTAATTATAATTAATACTTAAAGGAATCTTTTGCAGCCACAGAAAATGATTAATATGAAGATATATGGCAACATGAAAAAGTGTTTCCAATATAGTGTTAATTTTAAGAACTAGAAATCACTTGTATACTTCCAATCATGTAAAAAGTCTGTGTGTGATTTTATGAACAAATATTTAAAAAGAACGTGTAAAAATGAAAACAAAATAGACTAGTTGGGTTGTCAGAAGTGCTTATCCTTCTGTTTTCTCTTATATTACAATATTTTCTTTATAATTTAAAAGCGGGGTCGAAAACAAGGGTCAGAAGTCCTTTTTTTAGCAGAGAGAATCTTTGAAGAAAATGAACAATGGCTGCCTCTCCAAAAGCCCAAGAATATGGTTTGAACACTGGACATCATCCATCCACCACTTTTTTGCCATTTCCATTTTTGTTGGATATACACATACCTGGTTAATGTGCTTCAGTTTGTCAATAATTTGACTGACCACTGGCTCAGGGCCCTTCATTTTCAGCTCATGGAGGTTGAACTGATTTTTCATTCCATTTCTTGCTGCCTTTTGGCTGTACCTGGGAAACATGAAGATAAAGAAAAGGTTTGTCACAAGAGAGCTCCAAGCAAAGTGCAAGTTGACTGTATTTGGCACCAATGGTCAAGCTGACCGCAGGCTCTCTTCAGCCTTCCAACCCATGGGATGACTGCATGGTACAAAGGTAGACCGTTCCAGATAGAGTCTACCTGCAGTAGAGAACATTCAACAGTCAACAAGTATTCATTCAACATCCTTTTTTTCTAGGTGTTGGAGATACACCAATGAACAAGACAGAGAAGGTCTCTCTCCTTATTGTGCCCTCAGTCTAGTGTACAGTCCAGAAGAGCATGCAGAGTGAGAAGAGCTATGCTAAGGGAGCTGCTGGGTCTTGGCCAGGGAAGCACACAGGAAGGTCCTTAACTCTGAGTATGCTTTCTCCTCATTTGAAGAAGAAAGACCCTTGCATGTTCTTTACCTCTTCCTTCTTCTCCACTTCTTCCTCCCATCATTTCCTGCAGGTCTGGGGGCTGGGTTGCTTTTCAGGATGCTTTCCTAAGCCATTTGCAGCATAAATTATGCCGGCCAGCTTCTGTCTGTGTTCTCCATGGGAAGACAGAACACCAGCTCAAGGGAAGGTTTTAACGTGCTGCCCCCGGATAAGCCATAGGCTTTCGCCTCAGGATTGAAGTTTCAAGGTATCTATGGACATCCTTACCAATGCGAGAATGGGGATATTAACAATCCTGGGCAATTCTGCCTTTCAGTGTGGGGCTTTGGCAACTTCGACTGGGACAGTAATTCACTACTGAGGTGGTTGCTTTGCTGCCCTCATGGTTCCAGACCTCTACGTAGATTTACTCCTCATCTTGCAAAACAAAGCAAACAAACGCAAAACAGAACAAGAAACAGATTTCATTTCTTCCTTTATCTTCCATCATGAAGAAAGATCAGAACACTGTTACCAAAGGGGGAAGAGGCTTTTGATCCCTTTTTTGCTTTTTGCTCATCCTGATAATGGAATATTTTCTTAAAGAAATGGAAAAAGTTGCAGGTTTTTTGCCCCTACTTTATACATTTTTAAAAAACAATTACAATAACACAGTAGAATTAAGGGTAAATTCATATTTCTTTTACTAATATTTTTAATTACAAAAATAATAGTGCTCATTATAAACAATTCAAATATACAGAAATAAACGAAGCACACAGCAAAAGTCCTTGTATCATCCTATCCTTCCATGAGAGAACCATGGTTAACAGTTTGATATATATTCTTCTAGGGGTTTTCACATGCATATACTAACATGTAGCTTTAACCAAAACTGGAATCATACTAGTCATACTGATTTGCAACTTATCACTTAATATATATCTTGGATATATTTCCACGTCAGAACATAAGTAACTGCCTTGTTCTTATTCCTCTGTACGGCTAGATCATAATTTATTTATCCAATCCCTTACTGATAAACAATTGAGATATTTCTAATATTTTGCTAATATAAACAATGCTGCAAAGAACATTCTTGCATACCAATCTTCGTACATTTACATTCATATCTATAAAGGATACGTTTCTAGAATTTAATCAGTTTGTATTTCTAATCCCAAATTATGACATGCAATGAATCATTAATACTACTGTATTTTTTTTAATATTTTGCGTGTATTTGTTTATATTTCACCTCCAGAAATTGATTGGTTTTAGGGGCTTCTTTTTTTTTTAAGATGTTGGGGGTAGGAGTTTATTAATTAATTAATTTATTTTTGCTGTTGGGTCTTCGTTTCTGTGCAGGGGCTATCTCCAGTTGTGGCAAGCAGGGGCCGCTCTTCATCGCGGTGCGCGGGCCTCTCACTATCGCAGCCTCTCTTGTTGAGTAACACAGGCTCCAGACGCGCAGGTTCAGTAGTTGTGGCTCACGGGCCTCGTTGCTCCGCGGCATGTGGGATCCTCCCAGCCCAGGGCTCGAACCCGCGTCCCCTGCATTAGCAGGCAGATTCTCAACCACTGCACCACCAGGGAAGCCCCAATACTACTGTATTTTTGCAAAGCATTTTACAAAGCAGTTTTGTATCACTCAGCTCATTTGAGCTTCTCAACCACAGTGTGAGGTGATAGGGCAGACCTCATTATCTCTTTATTACTGAAAATTTCACAACTTCAGAAGATATTGATCGGACTGTGTTAGATGCTCCCTTCCATAATATAATGCATCTGCCAATATTAAGGACATGCTTTGATGCTACCATGCATGATAGCAGAGGAGGTCAGGAAATCAAGGTCTGACTTTTATAACTGAAAGTCATCTTCTGAGAAGAAAAATATTTTGTAGGAACGTTGAAGAGAACATCTGATTGCATTTCTTCTAAAATGGTAGCCTAACACATTCAGCTTACCTAACTTTAAAAGTTAGTGAATACACACATCACCAACCACCAAATACCAATTGCCTTTGGGGGCTGTATTAAAGAAATGTAAAGCAACATTCTTTGTTTATATATCTGGTGTGAATCAGCTCCCCACTAGCCTCCTTTTTTTGTTCATATATAACGCTGTCTGTTTAAATATAATCTCTCTCTTGATGATACTGCCAACTCCATCTCCTTCTTCTTTACATCTACTGATACCTGAAGCAGAGACCCAAGTCACAGGGAAAGACGTAAGGCTCATTATAAATCTTCTGAAATGAACTTCAGGAATGTGTCCCTAGACACATTTCCCTGGGCTTGTTCCTATCGAAGCCTGCCGGCCACTTTTATGCCCACTCCTACAAAACAAACCTCTTCCTGAAGTTTATTATCCTCATTGGAATACTGTAAAGACATCTGCCAACTTACTGATTTTGCCCTGTACTCCCTCTTCCAAATCATTTATAAATATTAAGTCAAATCAGTCCCATAGCTGATCCCTTGCAGCCCTACTGTCTATTTTCTGCTATTCAGAAAAATGCCCCTTTAGCTCTATTGTTTTTGTTTCTTACCTCCAAGCCATGGACCTGGTGCTAAGGAGACAGCACTAAACACTGCTCCCCAATCCCATCGTGACTCAGTTTTTTAAAAACAGCTTTGAGTTTAAAAGCTTGCCAAACTTTCTGAAAGTCGAAATAGCATCCACTGTTCTGCTCTATCCATGTGCTATTTAAATCCTCAAAAGACTCTAGTAAATTAAGCATGGTTTCTGGTTACAGAAGTGTTGGGAAGAGCTGGCCTATGGCTTAGCTCTAAAACTTTATTTTATTTACTCCATGAAGCAGTAACCAAAAGTACTGGTTCAACTGATGTCTACAGCTGCTAAAATTTAGTGGCACTATTTTAAAACTATTCAAAAACTCTGATCTTGCCCTATCCCTTTAGGTGTCTCAATATCTCTCCCCCATCTGCAATATCATGTTCTGTTTCTTACGTCTCTACTCTTTCTCCTTAGCCAGACAAGACGTAGAACAGAATCTTAAAAGCCAGGAGTGTTAAAATGGAATACTATGCAGACATTAAAAGAACAAGTAGATCTATATGTGTTGATATAGACCCAAATCCAAGATACACTGTAACAAATACAAGTACTGGTTAAGAATGTACAGTGTGATTCTATTTGCGGTAAAAATGGGTCTGCATACACATTACTCTCATACACTTTATATGTGTTCAAATATACACAGAAAATTTTTAGATGGATCCATAAAAGAATGGTAAAAGTGGTTACTCCCAGTGAGTAACATTTTGGAGGAAGTTTGACTTTTTTCTTTTATGTCCTTCTATGTCTTTTGCACTTTAAAATCTTTAAAATAATTTAATTTTTAATGAGCGAAATTTTATATAGTAGTTATTTTTAAGGCAAAAGAAAACAAAACGAAACAACCATAGCAAGAACAAAAAACATCTAGAGACTGTCATACAGAGTGAAGTAAGTCAGAAGGAGAAAAACAAATATTGTATATTAATGTATATATGTGGAACCCAGAAAAATGGTACAGATGAACCGGTTTGCAGGGCAGAAATAGAGACACAGATGTAGAGAACAAACGTATGGACACCAAGGGTGGAAAGTGGCTGGGGTGGGCGGGTGGTGTGATGAATTGGGTGATTGGGATTGACATGTATACACTGATGTGTATAAAATGGATGACTAATAAGAACCTGCTGTATAAAAAATTAAATAGGGCTTCCCTGGTGGCGCAGTGATTGAAAGCCCGCCTGCCGATGCAGGGGACATGGGTTCGTGCCCCAGTCCGGGAAGATCCCACATGCCACGGAGCGGCTGGGCCCGTGAGCCATGGCCGCTGAGCCTGCGCGTCCGGAGCCTGTGCTCCGCAACGGGAGAGGCCACAACAGTGAAAGGCCCGTGTACTGCAAAAAAAATAAATAAATAAAAATAAATAAATTAATTAATTAAATAAAAATTTTTAAAAAAAGAACAAAAAACAAACAAAAGGAAAATAAAAAGTGGGCCTAACTCCTATGCATAGCTCAGGGCCTCTGGGAAATCTTTCTTGTTAATAAGAGTTATGTTGGCCCTCACTAGAACCCCGGTTTTAAGGTGATTTCTTATGAGAACACATATTTGGGCGAATATACACAATATCACCCTGGAATTTCTTCACACCTCAGATGGTTATCATCAGGTCACAAATTCTACTTCGTTAGGTTAAACACAGCTTATATGTTTTCTATTCTTCAATGAGGTAACGTTAACCTGTCTATTTCAAAAGGACAGTCAATATTTTAGCGAGGATGTGACTAAGAACGTGCATTACTCTGAGTACCCCCTCTCAAAACGGAGGCAAAAAAAGCCATTCAAGTTCTTACCCACCTTCCCGGCAGATGCCTAAAGTCTTCTGATGGGACTTGAGGGCCTCCTAGAACCACTCTGATTCATTCTGAACTGCTGCCCTTGCACCCAAATGTATTGTGGGTACCATGCTGAGTTGCTCGTGTTCCTTTTACGTACATTCATTTGCCAGCCCCTATAGTCTGTGAGCTCTTTGAAGGCAGAGGCTTGGTTAGTCCTCTTTTGTACCACCTAAAGCACCTCCTGGTGTTGTAATAACACAAGCTGTCAGTACTGAGTGCTTTCTCTGTGCTGAATACTGTTCCAAGCACTGAGGGAAAAAAACCCTGCATCACCACACCTAATCCTAACAACACGATGAGACAGACAGTATTATTATCAGCCCCTTCTTGCAGATGAGAACACTGAGGCACAAAGTGAAGCCACTTGCCCAAGGTCACACAGCTAGTCAATAGAAAAGCTGGAGTTTGAATCTTTGAGTCCATGTCCAGCTGCCTCTGTTCTTAACCACTCTGCTGCTATTGCTTCCTTAGAGATAATGCATGCTGACTAAATATTTGACGTTTCCACACCACACTGCCCCATTGTATGAGACAATTAGCCAGCTACTGGTAATGGTCTACAAGCCTTGCAACAGTGCCTGCAACAACTGCTGTCTTTATCTACTCAGCAGATTCCTGGGCTTGCCCTTTAAAAGCCCTTGGGGAGAGCCCTGTGTACGGAGTTTCTTCTCCCAAACAGAAATCCAACAGCATCACTATTCAGTGAAATATTTGCATTCTTGAAAGATAAGGTATTGAAGTTAGAGAAATAAGTAATACACCACCACCACCCGGCACTAGACAAACACCAAAGGTGATCTGAAATCTCTAAGGACAATAGGCAAGTGAATGCTGGAGAATGTCTCCCTGCCTTGTAGCAATGCAACATATGTGATGTAACCCCAGGGAATTTTAGGTAACATGTACACTCGGAGCTTCAAGGCCAGAGGGACTCAGTTAGGGGTGTCTCTGTAGAGCTGCATTAATGAATTCATTAATTCAACATTTCATTTCCACTCACTCCCTCGGTGCCAATGATGTACAATGGTTCATGACAGGCTTCGAATGAGGATGAGCCACTGCAGCCACAAGTCTCCTCATCCAGACTGCCTAGAGTGTCAGGAATGGGGACACTGACGGCCATGCGGGATTTTAAGGATGGGTTATCTACTTAGTAACGCTCATCTCTAATTAGATTAATTGTCCTGTCTCCAGAACACTGCTTTTTCCTAAAGCTTTGACACGGTTCTGGCAACGAATACTGGCCAGTGGAGGAGGAAAAGTAGAGAGAAGTTCCTACCTCCTAAATGGAAACTTTTCTTAACTGGATATGTTACGTGTGATGTCAGAAGTGTCACCTTTAAGCACTACTTGTGGTGTCTCCTTCCCCCACCCAGTGTGGTAACTGCTTAGCATGAAAATGACTGCCTTCATACCAAGCAAACCTGATTTGTGAAGTGAAAGGGGGACATGCCTCTGTTCAGGCAGATTGGTCAGGGATGGGGGAGGAGGAGGAAAACCTGTGCAAAAGCTGTAAAGAGAAAAGGAACCTAATTAAAACAGGACATCTGGGCATGCTGGTCTTGGGAGAGTTGAAGCAAAGAGAGCACTTGTAGAAGAGGAATAGAGTCAAACATGTGTAAAATGGGCAAACTTTTCTTCCTCTCTCTGTACTGGCTGAGGCAGCACGGGTGTAGTGGATTCAAATATAGAACATTCAAAATGGAAGCACACTTAAGAGTGCATCTTGTCCAGTCCACTCATCGTGTAGATGAAGAAACTGAGACCCTGAGAGGGACTTTCCCAAGTAGTTAGTAGTTAGTATCATAACTCCCACCTTTAGAAGAAATTCCTTCTTTAAAAGGTTCCTTAAATGCACGTTGCTGATTTTGGAGAGAGAAGTTCCTAGAAAATTCACTTTCCTTCTCCTCCTAGGCATTAGACTAGTGGCAAGTATTTGAAAGCAAGTCTTAGAAAAACCAACTTGTCACCCTCCCCCCACCAATTATTTAATTTCACGTTGCTGCCGGGGTTATAGATGACCTACAAATAAGTTAGAGCTCTCACATTCTCAGAGCGCCATCTTATGGAGAGACTGCAGTACTGCAAGTAGCCCTTTCTCCAAACTCACTGATTAATTATTAGACTGTTTCCTTGGAAAGTACTCTGGCTGCAACAATCACTGTGAAAAAATGGGATAATTTAAAGAGTGTAAGTAGCTTTAAAAACAAACTAGAGGGACTTCCTTGGTGGTGCAGTGGTTGGGAATCCGCCTGCCAATGCAGGGGACACGGGTTACAGCCCTGGTCTGGGAAGATCCCACATGCCGTGGAACGGCTAAGCCCGTGCGCCACAACTACTGAGCCTGCGCTCTAGAGCCCGTGAGCCACAACTACTGAGCCCACGCGCCACAACTACTGAAGCCCGCGCGCCTAGAGCCCGAGCTCCGCAACAAGAGAAGCCACCGCAATGAGAAGTCCGCGCACCGCAACGAAGAGTAGCTCCCACTCGCCGCAACTAGAGAAAGCCTGTGCGCAGCAACGAAGAAGACCCAACACAGCTGAAAATAAATAAATGAATAAATGAATGAATAAAAAAACTAGAACACAGGGTAGAAAACCCTTATTAATAGGCCTAAGAAAATGTTCTTTTTCTATCCAAGATGCAGTATTAATTTACATAAATGAACAGAAAAATAAAGGTAGAAATAGCTGAGTTTTGTAAATATGCTTAATACAGAAAGCAACAATTTGCTTCTCATTTATTTATGCACATATTTAAAGAAAAATGTTTTTCTTAATTGTTGGTACAGCAGTACCACTTCAGAGCAAATTTCAGCCAGGAGAGTGCTAGAAACAGGTATGACCATCATACTCCAAGAAGTACTTCTATTCTCAAACAACAGCCTTTCAGAAACTACAAATAGATTTCAACAGAAAGGAAGCAAAAGCTAGAGAAGAAATCAGGGAGATGTAAACACATTTACACCTCATTTAGTGGACATTACCTATATAAGGGAATAACTGTATTAGAATCTGTTTTCAGCCTATTTTCAAACCTCACTGTGAGGAGAGATTAAAAGATTGGTCTTGGAATATAATCAAGAAGTCATTTAGACCTAGAGAAGCGAAGAATATTTTCCAGATGGTGAGGAGAGCTTGAGGAGTTGATATCACCCACCACAGGGAGAAGAGTCTGTGGCTGTGGGGAGATAGAGAGAAAATGCCTGAGATGGGAGCCCCTGAATGTCTGTCTGAAGAGGCAGACTCTGCAGAGGAGCCTGGAGGTAAGAAGAGAGAAAAGTAAATACGGAAGCAAAAGTGATTCTTGCGAGAACTGCGGGATAGACAGAGCCTGATGTGTGGGAACGCTGGTGAGAACTGCTTTCTGGGCTTTGAGCCCTGACCACAAGCGGCCAGGATACTAAGCCAGGGCAAGCAGGGCTGGTGAAGGGTTCTCTGAGGGGTATCCTTGAGGGGAACATACCAAGGAGGAAAGGAATTTGATCCAGTGTAAGGCTTATAAAAACAACAAAAAAATATGTAATTCAAAGCTCAATAATTGGGGGTGGAAATGTCAGAGCAAGGTGTGTGATGGGGATTTATTATTAAATCACCCCAAACTCATTTACCGAGTCCTTCTAGCCCAGAGAAGTAGCCCAGAGAAAACCAGATGTTTTCTTGTCCCACTGGAGTTAAATGAAAAGGAAATGATCTTTACCTGTTTTGAAGTTAGTTCTGTTTTTTTTTAAGTTAGATTTTAACTCAAAAATATTTGAGTTGGAAAGGACCCCTGAAATCATTTAGCTCAATGCACTCCTCTTAACAGATGGGCAAACTGAGCCCCAGAGAGATCAAGCAGTAGCCGTGCAAATTATTATTGGCAGCAGTGCTGGTGGAATGTGACTGGAGCTGTAACTTCCCCCAAATAGAAGAGCCAAGAAGAAGGGGTCAAAGAACAGGTCACACACCTCAACACATAACAACATTGTATGAAAGTAACTGATTTTCAAAATAATGATCAATAATTTTTTTCTTTTTTTTTCTCTGGTACGCGGGCCTCTCACTGTTGTGGCCCCTCCCATTGCGGAGCACAGGCTCCGGACACGCAGGCTCAGCGGCCATGGCTCACTGGCCCAGCCGCTCCACGGCATGTGGGATCTTCCCGGACCGGGGCACGAACCCGTGTCCCCTGCATCAGCAGGCAGACTCTCAACCACTGCGCCACCAGGGAAGCCCAATAATTATTTTTAAGACGTAAAATTTAGTCGGGTCTAAATAGTTTACTGAGACAGCAAAGACAATACATTTTAGAAAGGCTGAGTCATGTGGGAATAAGCACTGGCCTTGGAGTCAAGACATAGGTTCAAAAGCTGGTACTGTGTGACTTTTGACAAGTAACTAAACCCTGCTGAACTTGAGCTTCCCTATCTGTGAAATGGGGATAATGCCACCTGCATTTGTTTTGAGGATTAGTTGATATAATGAATGTTAGTAAATTGAGATAACATAGGTGAAGTGTTTACCAGAGGGCTCAGAACATCTATGAGAGGGCTCGTATTATGTGAAAGCACCCAACACACAATGGGTGTTCAATAAATGTTATTTGGAAGAGGATTTCCTGAGAGAGGATGAGTAAACCTTGCAATGAGTAGTTAGGGGAAGCTTTAAATCTGCTCATCCCCACACTGAGAGGACTTAAGAAAGTGTGAGTAGCTAGCACTGAGCAGAGATGTCCTCACAAAGCTTCCAGGGGACGGGGCATCTGAGGCGGAGAACTTACTGGTTAGGACTTCAAATGGTTCAGAATTAATTTTAGTCCATTGAAGAAGAGATCATTTACCTGTGGCCCAGGGCAGATAGACATGTTTCCCAAGTGATCAGCTTTGGGTGCCAGAAGCCTTTTCACTGTCTCCTCCCACCATATTTCATATTCCTCCTCTCTGTGACAGAAAAGTCACTTTTTCAAATCTTTCTCTTTGGAACACTGCTTTGTTTGTCCTGGGTCCCTGCGGGGTCTGCAACAAACATCTATTCTTTAATGCAGGGATCTTCAAAATGAAGAATAGGATTCTCCAAGTCCACCTCCATGGGGCTTCCCTGGTGGCGCAGTGGTTGAGAGTCCGCCTGCTGATGCAGGGGATGCGGGTTTGAGCCCTGGTCCGGGAGGATCCCACATGCCGCGGAGCGGCTGGGCCCGTGAGCCATGGCCGCTGAGCCTGCGCGTCTGGAGCCTGTGCTCCGCAACGGGAGAGGCCACAACAGTGAGAGGCCCACCTACCACACACACACACACACACAAAGTCCACCTCCAATCACACTTCTCTGACCCAAGACCAGTTTGAGGGAGAGGCAAAGTCTGAGTTAGGGAAGAGTGTGACTTGTGAACCTTTTTCTCGTGTTGCGTTTCACAAAGGAAAGCCTCCTAAATGTTGCGTAGGATGTCCTGCTGAACTTTATTTAATGAACCGCCCAAGATTATGAGCAAAGGATAAACTGTTTTCACATGAATGGGTACTGCTGAAATACTTTAAAAGAAAGCTCAACATTCCTGCCACTATTCTGCTGTCAGCTTCTCCTGTCTTAGCCACAGTCATTTACAGGCGCTGAAACCTTCAATGTGCAGGATTAGGCCCCTCCCGAGATCCTGAGCCAATGGTGACAAAGGCAGGAAGGTGACAGCTTAGCTGCCCGGCCTATCAGGCCCCAGTCTCTGGAATTAGTCTTGCTCCTCGGAGCCAGTATTTCATGCTTTTAGAGTGAATCTCAGATGTTCAGGCATGACTTCCTTTTGTCCTCTATATTTTTCCGGGCCATACGGCCTGAATTCCACCTTGGTTTCCTTGTTTGTATTCATCCCCAAGTCAGCCCTCTGCTTTCTCCAGTGCCCAGCACACAGTAGGCAGTCAGTAAGCGTCTGTTGAACTGAACTGAGTCTGAAGACCTCACCCGAAGCTCACCTTTGGTGGTGGAGACTCTTTGACCTATTCGGCCCAGCTCTTGTCAGTCTGTTCCCCTGGGGTCTTCCCCCTAGATCTGCAGCCAGTGACTGAGGACCTGTCTTACACTGGACTTTTGTCTGGGTCCTGCCAGGAAAACCTGCCCGTGTCCCACCTGCTAGATTACGCCACTGTGGAAACCAACGGCTAGCTAGGGAATGGCAGAGTTCCTGCCCAGTGCCCCAGCAAACATCAGTATTCAGGCGGTGGGTCACTTCCCACTTGGGCCAGCTAGACAGGAGAGTTCCCATAGCCCAAGCACCACTCCTTCAGCCTCTGTCCCATCCCCAGGGACCAATCACTGGGCCCCTACACTGAGCCCACCCAAGATACACACCTGCTAGTAATATCAATTTGCATCACAAACCCTTTTCCAATACTGTAAACTTTAGCCCACTTCTGGGCCTGATTTAATGAGATTTTACTGTTGTGAAAACAAATCTTCTAACCCATCTGTTATATTTGCTATGGTCAAGGCAATAACTTTGAGAGAGTTTCAAATCTGATGGTGAAATGTCTAGGTTCTCAGTTTGGGGGGGTCAGAGAAAGGATTTGCTGTCTTCCATTAGTATAGAATGCAAATACCCTTTATTCCACACTTACCTATTAAGCACTTACATAGCCCTGTGCTCAGCCACAGAACCCTGACAGATGGAGGTACTGAATTTTCCAATGTTCTAGCTCATTATCTCCAGTTTGTATTTCATGGGCCAGATCCTGATTTTGGCTTTGGCAAATCTGGTCCTCAGAAAATGAAATCTTCAACTAGTGACTGTGTTGGATTCCCCTGCAAACTTGTGATTGAGAGCATGCAGCTCTACCACTTCATGAGCCGAGGACACACACAGCAGCCTACACCACATCGTGACACCCAGAGAGCTGGCATAGAGCGCCACTGTGGCTGATGGGAGGGAGAAGGAACTAGCAAGAATAAGGTGTTAGACTTGCCCAACGACGCTGAAAGGTCTGGTCTGAAGAAAGTGGAGCTGCCACTTCTGCTGCCTTCTCTTAAAATCAGCCTCAGAGCCCCAGAATCTAAGCTGCAGTCAGAGAGCCCTGGGTAGCAGAAGGAAACACACTCAGCAGGTGTTTGCCTGGTGGAAGACAGTGGCCACGGTGGGCATGGCCAGAGGAACCAGAACAGAGCCACGAGCACAGGGGAAAGAGCCTACCACACTGCCAAGGTCTAGCAGAATAGCTCTGCCCTCGGCAGGTCCAAGCCTAGCACTGCCGCTTTCTAGTTGCCAGCAATAAAACTAAAGAATAACGGAGGGAAGGAAAGGTGAACTGAAGTGTAAACCACCCCCATTCCAACCGCCCCAGGAGCTGCAGGTGCCTTTAGCTCCTTGACTCTTTGCACCTGCTCTCCTGCGGGAACAAGTGGCCTATTGTGTGAGGCCGTACACAGGGAGGTGCTAAGCAAACAAAAGTGACTCTCCTGATTGTAAAATAGATGGGATTCCAGGAAAACTTTACCGAGCCAAATAAAAGTGATTGTAAAGCACTTGGTGAAATATAAACTGCTACATACATAAATACTTAATAAAAGCTCACAGCAATGCACACAAGGACAACGAGGTCAAAAATTACCCTAGCTCTCTAGCCCGGAGGGTCTCGGAAAAGAGAGAATGTTCTCCCTCCCTCGGGTTTTCTCAGCCATTTTGTATCCCTCTGCTCTTACCTGCCCTTCAGCCCTCGGCACTCCTCTAGATGTATCTCTCCCCTCAATGATATATCTCTGTGGTTAGAGGGCTTCTAATTTTCATTCTGGGTGGTTTGTGTCAAATATTATTAGGAGCAACAGACACTGAATTCCCTTCCTTTTGCTCAGAAGCTCCACTGGGGTCGTGAGGTGCTATGGGGGAAGACAATTCCTTTAAGGTTTAATTATGTGAGTTTCACACCAAACTCTCCAATATCAGAAACTGAGACCTCTGACAACATCTCAAACAGCCAGCCTACCTGCTCCCCTGTAGCCCCAAAGATACCTGGAAGATCTCTTCTAATGAGAATGATTACACCCCGGGGCTCCTTTTGAATCGCTTTCACTTTGGTCTGTTTGGGAAGCCATCAGGGAAAGAACTGGAAATTCAAAGTCACCAAGGCGGCTTTATGGCATCCCTCCTCCTCTCAGACTCCTCCCTCCCTCAAATATCCTTGCCATAGGATCTCATGGCCTGTTAGAGCTTGAAAGAGCTTTAGAGGTCATCCTGTCTAACTCCTTCATTTTATAAATAAAATGCTGAAGGGCTGTGACTTGCCCAAGGTCACACAAACCAGCTCATGGTAGAGTTAAGACCCAGGCTGGACTTCTAGTCTAGGGCTAAAGGGTCTCTACTTGCATGGGCTCCACAGCTCCATAGGGGATACATAGGCAATGGCTTCATCATAAGAGATATTGTGTAGAGGAGATGGAATGGAGGTCATCGGCTCTTTCTCCCAGGAGATGCCACCTTCCGGCCCTGAGAAAATCTGAGAGCACAGAAGCATAGTGCAAGAGGCAGGAAAGGTACTGCAACTTTACTGGGTCTGGACTGGGGAGAGACCAAGGAAAGGATAGGATTTCGCAGCACAGGCCGGGGAAAGCCAGACAGGACACCCATCCCAGGTCTGCTGGACTAGAGAGGAGAGAAAGCTTAGATCAGGGTTTCCATCAAGAACAGGAAGAAGGTAGGAAGGTTTTGAACCCGTGAAGGAGAGAAGCCAAGCATCTGACAGGCAGTAGAGTGGGTAAGACAGCACAGATTGTCTGGCTTTGGATCCCACCTCTCTTACTAGTGCTGTGGCTTTTGTTGTTAACCGTTATCAATAAATCATGTCCAGATCAGAAGGCTGTGGTGAGAATTAACTTACTTAATGCACACGTGGTAAGCACCATAGAAATGTTAGCTATTATCATCATTAAGCACCTTCACTGTTTCAGTCCTACTTTCTGCAGTCAAATGCTCTACCACTGAGCTATACCCCCTCTGCTCAGTCCTACTTTCTGAAGTAACACTGCACCCTCAGACAGGATTTGGAGGGGGCAAAGGGAAGAGAGAAGTTTTCAGAATGCCTCAGGCAAGAAAAGGTAAGAGAAGGTAAATAGAGAAGGCAGAAAAACCAACAGAGCTGCAATTCCCCAGCTCTCCTTCAACCCTCCAAATGTAAACCTCCTACAGCTGCACCTTTTCCCATATTTAGTAGCTCCTAAGGGCACAGGTGCCAGGAGGTGACCAACTGTCCCTCTTTGCCTGAGACTGAGAAATTTCCTGGGACTCGGGACTTTCTGTGCCCAAACTGGAAAGTCTTGGGTGAACTGGAACAAGCTGATCGCTGTAACAGCCAGAAGGTGTTTGCTGTTCAGAATTGCTATTTGTTATAACTAGAGTGCAGAGCATTACTGCTAAATGCCATCTACTGGGGTTTGGAAAAGCTGCGTTATCCAGAAGCCATGCGAAGGGGGTTTTAATAGGATTTTCTTCGCGTCTATGAAGGGGGAAAAAAGAGTTTCTTCAATAAATGGGTTTCACCAGGGGAACGTTAGCCAGTTTGAGGATGATGGGCTTTAGCAGGACATTCACACAGCAATAGCCTCATTATCAATGATTCTTATTTGTTCACTTCGATTCTCCGATGCAGGCTGTCTTTCTCCATGTTCTATTCCCAGCACTGTTATTTATATGTGATTGCAAGTAATAAAGCTGCATTTATTGTAAAAGTCTGTCACTCAGACTTTTCATTAATTTAAACTGATGCTACAAATCCCTCAAAGTATTTCCTTATGCAGGGTCAACTGGTTTATTCAACACCATGGAATGACTTGTTTAAAAATAGAATTTGTGGAAATAGGTGAATTTTCTTAAGGAAAACACATTTTTTAAGTAATATTTCTGGAGAGATGCATAGAGAGAGATACTCGGGAAGCTGCTAAAAACTCTGTGTTTATAAAGAGAGCCAGTAATGCTGTGTTAATTAGCCAACATATAGTTCCATTTATTCGTGGTAGAACTTCCCTCCGTATCTGATCTACTTTTCTACATTAACACCTAGTAAATGGAGGGAGCCTCACAATTTTCAAAGCTATTTCATACATGTTTGCTTATTGGAGGCTCACAACACCCTATGAGGTTGCCAGGGGAGTCATTAATTTCACCATTTCATAAAGGAGAAAACAAAACAGAGGGTTTAAGTAAACCTGTCCAAAGGCACACAGACATACCATGGGGAAGCTAGATCTGGTACTTTGGTTCGTTACCAACAAGTATGTTTGTTGGTTCATTTATTGAATTCAATAAAAATGTATGGAGAGTCTACTCTATGGAAGGTACAACTAAGCAATGAGGATATACAGCTAGAAGACACAGTACTTGTCTTCTAGTGGAAGATTAGAGAAGACATGTAGCCGGAGGTGTGCCAGAGGGACACCTATGTGCTGAGGGTCTTAACCCAGACTAGGGCATATGGGGCAGGGGGATTCAGGCTCCTCAGAAGAGGTGCCACTGAGTCAAGGATAAGGGAAGGTGAGCCAGCACAGTACCTTTTTCTGGCCCCTTCTAGGATGGTCCTGGTCATTAGCTTTTCAGCCTGAGTTCTTGTGCAGCATAACCCCCTACACATCCCTCCAACTCAAGGCTGGTCTACCCTGACCTCGGGTGAGGCCAGATCACTCTGGCTCTCATGAAACGGGGACTCATCCCAGCTCCGGGCCTGAAGCTGCGCCCAGAAGTGAGAAAGGGGACAAAACGGGCCAATGAATGGCTCAAACTAGGGTGTTTTTTTTTTTTGCTGTACGTGGGCCTCTCACTGTTGTGGCCTCTCCCATTGCGAAGCATAGGCTCCAGTCACGCGGGCTCAGCGGCCATGGCTCACGGGCCCAAGTGGGATCCTCCCAGACCAGGGCACAAGGCTGTGTCCCCTTGCATCGGCAGGCAGACTCTCAACCACTGCGCCACCAGGGAAGTCCCTAGGGTGGTTTAAGATCCATCTGACACGTGGATCACTAAAATATTTGGAGGCAAAAAGTAGGAAGCTCCTGTGACACTGGAGCTACAAATGAAAATACATTTTCCTTCACAGGGAAATGAAACTTCCTTACAGAGGTGACAAATCCAAGGATCAAAGCCAAACTCATGTAAAAAAGTAAAATTCATTGGCTTGAGAAATTGGGAAATCATGACCGATTTTAATGACCTCTTTCCTTTTCCACAAAGGTTAATCCAAAGGTGACAGAAAGGACTTCAGAGCATTGGACGACTAGACCCTTCCTGGTTTCTATTGTAAGTAAAATAGGAAGATTACCTGAGTCAATCACTGTTAAGAAGTTCTAGGAGGAAATGTCAAAACTGCCTTTGCTATAAAACAAGATATTGAAGGTAGGAAGTCCAGTCCAGTCCATACCCATAGATTCAAATAACTCTCCCTTGGTCACCAGTGGACCCAAATGCCCACCATTTGTGCCAAGTAGGGCCAGGGATGAGGATTTTAATGTTTTTGCAGAAGGGAGAAGAAAAAAGATACAAATGAGAGGGAGCACGTAAAGCTGTTTCCCTGAAGAATTAAGAAATGGATCACTGAAGGGAGCTCAAGTCAGGCTCCAACTCTCTTCCAGTAAAGAACTGGAAGGACCATTTTTATAGGCTTATTTTATCGAATAACAGCAGTAATAGCTCCCCTTTCTTGAGGGCCGACTGTGTTCCAGGCACTATACTCTGTATTTCACAGTCTTTCTGAATTCTCTCAACAATCCTTTAAAAGTAGAGATTATTAACTCCATTGTGCAGATGTGGAAATGGGCTCAGAGAAGACAAAGAGCTAATACATACTGGAGCAGAAATCCAAACCCAGGCTTGCTGACCCCAAAGTTGTGAGCTGAAACACTCTACCCCATGGCTTTTTACCACTGCCATGTAACTTCGCAATTTGCCACTGTGTGCTTTTTGTTAACTCCCAACCGCTTGGCTTTATCAGTAAAAATCATCAGAGAAACTCAAGCAATATTTTGTATTTGCTTAAGTATAGGAAGAAAGGGCAAAAAGACTGGAGAGCTGAGTTCCTTTCAATGGAGTCCCCAAAAGCTTACCCTGGGGGAAGAACTGGGGCCAGTGGCACCTGCCGACCGTTTCCTGCAGCCTGCAGGGGAGAAAAATGAAAACCACAACCATAAAAGTCCCAACAACAAGGCAGTCAGAGGGGTGTAAGAGCAGAGCCGTCGGCAAGAGGCTCCCAAGAAAGAGGCTTCCCTAACAGGCCTCTCCCTGTCCTTCAAACTCGGAGTCGCAAGAGTCCATTTTCTTGATACTCAGCAACTAACTACCAGAAATAACACTTCTGGGTCAGAGTACCTGGATGAAAATGTTTCAGGTGTGTCCCATTTGTGTCAGTCAAAGGTGTTCTGATGAAGTGACACTGCTATCACTCAAGGACTGACTGTCTACTTCACCAGGAAAAGGCCAGGGCACTTGTGCCTTCCAGCAGTCTTGTTTCAATCAATTCGTCACCTCCCTTACACGCTCTCTGAGGGATGAATAAAAAGCAATGGCAGATTTCAAATTCGTAAATAAATATCAACCAGAATGTATACAGCCAAAACCATGTTGGGTCCCATCGACGACTCTGACATTACTTAAAACATTTCTGGAATGCCTCTCTGGAAAGCCCACGTAAAGCCAGTTTAAGTGTCACAAGAAATAAAGAGTCCCCTTATTATCCTCTGACCCCAAATGAATCCCAAATGTTATGACCCTTCTTGAGCAGCCTCCCCATTCAACAGTTTGGTTCCAGAAGACGTAGAGATATTTACCCCGAATCCAGTTTACCTTTACAGGAAGAATGGCCTACAGCTCTTCACCCTTGCTCTGGACCTTTACCTGTCCTGCTCAGCCACACTCTAATAACGTGATAACATCAACAGCTATCATTTATTCAGTGCCTACGGGCCAGCACACAGCTTCACAACAATCCTGCACAATAGGTACCATTATGCACATCTTACAAACAAGGTAACAGAACGTGATGCTAAATGACTTGCCAGAAGCACAGAGTCAATGTGTAAACCAGGATGAAAATCTCCATCTGTATCATTCTAATGAGTGTGCTTACTCTTCCTGGTAATGCACCCATCACCTGGTTCATGCATCCTAACCTCTCAGGGTCTTCTCCCTATAATTGTACCACTGATGATCAATGGGCTGAACACCAACAACTTGCAGACTGCGGGAATGGCCATATGCCCTCAAGGCTTTTCCTAAAGAAGATGTCGAAAGATATTTTGAAGACTGGCAGCCTCAGTGAAATCAGTTTGTGACCTACCAAAGCGCCTAGTCGGAAGGAGAAATACTTCAAGGACATAAAAGCCCTGATGTGTTAAATAAATAATTTCTTAAAAGCCATTATAGTCCTTCATGGACCCATCTCCTAAACCTTCCCAGCAAAAATAGAAGAGCTCTGGTGCACAGAGCAGTGATAGTGAGAGGAGACAGGTCTTACTCCACCTTCAAAGAGGAAGCTGTGTGGTGATATTGATTTGTTGACGGTATGGATATGCTGGGACCTGCCTTGGGGGCCCCAAATGCTCTCCGTATAATGAGATGATCCAACTGAGCACGGTGGGGCTGGCGTAAGAACTAAGAGAACACAATCTGCTTCAAGAATAAGCCATCCAGCCTTCAAGAGGTGGCTACAGACATCACTGCTGAGCCACGAAGATGTCTCCTCCTGCTACTTCAGACCTGACAGGTGACAAGTACAGCCCATCCTGAACGTGGCAGACCATATTATGCTGTCAGTCAGTAGGATAAGCTGGGTTTTTCTCACTCAGTTCTGCAGGTAGAGCTGCTGTATGTGACACTATAATCTTAAGGGATAAATGTCACTGTATTGCCGTAGAGTAGGTTCTGAAAAATAGCTGTCACTAAAGACAACTTTTGACATAAATCTATAATGGAAAATATGTCAGTCTAAGCCCTTAGAGGAATTATTACATGGGGGTGCACCCAAAATTTATCTGTCTTACCTTACCAGATTATAAAAAAAATCTCTAGCTGATACAAATATTTCATGCTACACCAAGTTAAGTCATTTTCTAGGTAATCTATTTTTCCTTCAAAACTTTTCCATGAAAAATCTTGACTTACCTAAAGCAAGTTAGAATATATAAGCTGCCATACTAGCTATACCTCAGTATTTTCATTCTAGGACATACACTCAAATCAGAAAAAAGTGAAGTGTCATGTTTCTGCTTCCAGGAAAACTGAATGAAATGAAATCCAAAAATGTCTTAAGGGGACCAAGAGCTTTGGAGGCAGACAGTGCTCCAAACAAAATAAAGTTACTTTCCCAGTCAAAAAAAAAACACACATATATATATATATATATATATATATATATATATATATATATATACCAAAGCCATATTTGTCCCTCTCTCTCTCCTGCCAGCCTTTCATAAGCAGAGCTTCCTGCAGGACAGAACTAGCAATGAGAAGAGCTGGGGTATTGAAGGCTGCACCACAGTTTCTAACCCTCCGACCATCACAACAGGGGCTGCTAAGAAGAGCTATAAGCCTTGGCTACAGCAGGAGTTCAGTCTGACTTGTGCCTAAACAAGTTCAGAAGTAAATGACTTTAGGACCTGACTCAAAACCATTCAATATTATTTCCATGATCCGCTGTTTACTTTCTTTCCTGTGCCCACTTCCTCTTGGCTCTGTTTTTTATTTTATATTTGCCTCCCTATTGGTGTTTTCATTGGCTATCCCATATTCAGAGTTCTATGTACACTGCCTTGAACCTTTTGGAGAAAAGCTACAACGTAAACCTAAACTAACAAACGAAACTCAAATAATAAATAATAACCTATTTTAGCATGACACCATGGGAGCTATATATAGCGATTGCTGCATATCACTGGCCTGTGCTGATGTGATTGGAATGAGCTGTGCAAGTGCATAGGTGTGTCTGAATATGTATACACTCCACACAGTGGTCTTTTCTTCAATTAATTCCTTCATAACCAGATTGAAGATCCTGAAGGTCTTTCCATTTTGCTCTTTAAACCAGTGAAAATCTTGCTAGTGCTAGAAATTGGTCCCTCCCCTACCTCAAGTCCTCAAAACAGTGTTCTTAAAATAACTACATTATAAAAACAGAATCGACTATTTCCCCCCACCTTTCCTACATTATAGGGCAAAACCCAGCCGTTTTGTTCATCTCATTTAAGAAAACATTATTTTGTACATGTCAGGAATTGGGTGTTAATGGTTCTCTCATTCATTCCCACTTGTTGATATGACACAGTCTATCCCTCCAACTCAGCAGAAGAAAAACAGTCTCGTTACGCTATTTTTCTGAAGCATCCAGAAGGTTTAGAGACAAGAACAAAACTCCTTGAGAATTAAAATAATTGCTTTGTATATTCCTGCTTCTGCCTTTCCAATTAAGCAGAGAAATCCTGGAGAGGTGCTATAAACATTGGAAGACTTGTCTGATCAGTGGAAATAAGGGAGAATTTGCAGTGAGTGTGTGCGTATATCATTTCTCAAGTGAAATGGAAGGTAAGATTGCATAGGAGGGAGAGGACACACCTTCACTGCAATGTGCCCCTGCGGATCTCAGGGAGTTTATTCTCTAATGCCAGGTGCCCCATGTACTCCACTGAGAGTCCCAGAGTCATGCTGAGAAAATACAAAATGGATACTGATCCATAATGAACAAAAGTGGCCACGCAGATCTATCAGCCAGAAGATAACAGCAATATTCTGGGGCTGACATCTTGATCCAGGCCCATCGAGCACAGCAAAATGGCAGAGGAGCAACAAAACCAGCTAGGACTGGATACAGAGGGAACTGAGGCATCGTGCCACAAAGTATTAGTAGTTGTATATGTGGAACTGATAAACCTCAAAGTCACTAGGGAAGTATAAACTCCTGTAGGAGGTATGCGGACTGCAGGAGAGACCAGCTAACTATACATGCAGCGCTGAGAGAAAAAAAGACTCAGGGGAGAAAAAATGCAAAGGAATATAGAGATGAGGCCAGGTGGAGGAGAGGCTAGCATTTAGGTGGTGGTCAAGTAAGATGGGGATGGGAGACCTGAAGGCTGTCCTGTCCTCAAGGTTAAGGGTGAGCCAAGCTGATTCAGAAATGGTGGGAAAAGCCTGATTAGAGCAGTAGTTGCTCAGGGTTAATATAAAAATGGGTGGAAAACTGATGACTGGATAAAGAAAATGTGCTAAACCCATGCAATGAAATATTATTTGGCCACAAGAAGAAAAGAAGTGCTGATACATGCTACAATTTGGATGAACCTTAAAAACATTATGCTAAGTGAATGGTTCCATTTATATGAAATATCCAGAATTGGTTAGTTGCCAGGGGCTGGAGGAAGGGGAGATGGGAAGAGATCACTAATGGGTATAAGGTTTCTTCTGGGGTGATGACGAAGTCTTGGAACAAGACAGAGGTGATGATTGTACAACATAGTGAATGTACTAAATGCCACTGTATTGTATACCTTAAAATGGTTAATTTTATATTATATGAATTTCACCTTAATAAAACACACACACACACACACACACACACACACACACACTAGCATGCACGCCCAATACAAATGGGTAGGAGCCTCTGCTGTGACGGCTCTGAGGGGAGCTCTCCCTGGACTGCTGAGGAAGGAGGCTGGTTGACTTTTTTCCTCTCATTCTTCTCCTTAAGTTGTAAACTCCTCAGCAGGGGCAGGCACTGCATTCTGCCTATCACTGGATGCCCCTCAGGGCCTCGTACATAGTAAGTGCTCAATCTTTGTTGAAGGAACCTGCATTATCAGATGTTAAATGTAGAAAAAAAAAACCAGTATTTTTTTCTAACTAAGGTTTTTGAACATGTATAGGTTCAGTTTCTCTCTTATGCTATTTTAAAATAAACTTGATTAAACAATAAAACAGGACTTACATAGTATCAGACCATCCAGAAGAAGGGTGAAGATTTCAGCCAATTATCCAGATATTTGGCCTAACAGTTCTAAAAAGGTGTTTGAGAATGTATTTGCTAATTTGTTCACTCTTCATACAGGCAAACCCTACATTTAGCTGTTAAGCCCAGTGTTAGCTTACTTCTATGGGCTCCTTTATTTTTCTCTTGGTCTCAGAGATTCTGTAATTGAAATTCACTGTAGGTCTACAAAGGCAAAAGAAGGAGGATTTTCTGCCTTTCGCAATGGTAGGAGATCTTTGCCTGTATGATACATGGTGACTCTCATAATGGAGTATACCTCACACAAGCCAAGCTTGCTAATTTGAAGATTTCTCTGTGAAATCCTGGAAGCCAATATTTATCTCCAGCCAAGATGAGGAGGTGGTGGAGGGAGGGGGAGGTGAGATGGACAAATGATGCTTATGTGGTACTCCCTGAGACTAGATCTGTGAAAACTTTCTTTTCCTGCATAGTTCAACTGATTTTATTCATAAGAGATAAAAATTGAAAGGATGTGAAATATGACCTTATTTAGAGAGACAATGACTTGTTTGACTCTTTAAAAGTTGAAAGATCTGTACGTCCATAGTAGGAGGGTATAAACAGCTATGACAACCCAGCTGACATGGATAATGATCAATATTTTCTTCAACGTCAATATTTTCTTTTTAATCAGGTGTCTCCACTGACAAGTCTTGTTCTCTTTCAAGATTCTTGATTTTCATAACTTTTCTTGACTAAAAGTAAAATATTTTCAAAGGAACACAAATCCAACCTATAAAGGCAACAAAGTCACAAGCCACTTGACAATATGAATTGGCAACTGTTACTTAAGACTAAATTAAATGAGAAATTAAATGAAAAGCACTGGAAAGAGGATTTAACTATAGATGAGACATGCAGCGCAAAGCTAATCTTCATAAATGGTGCAAACAGAGGGCACACGTGTCCTCAGGCTACAGAACTTCATATTATTAAATGTATATTCTTGAGTAAAAATCTAGTTTGACACTATTCCCTAGTCCCATCGTTGCGTTAGGTCAGTGATTAAAGTACAGGTTAATTATAACCCGAGGTTGCCAACCATGGAAGGGTCACTTCCTGGATTACATTATCCTTATTCTGTCTACCAACACGTTTGATTTCCTTCCTTCCTCCCACCTTCTTTGTCTTCCTTCCTTCTTTTATTCCTGCAGAGTATATATCAACAATAAAAGTTGTTCCAAAAAAATTGTTTTTTCAGAAGTACAAGTAAGAGTTTGGAATAATGGCTTTCCTCCATACTATAATATTTATTTTATTTTATCATTTTCAATATCTTAAGATATTAAAAGCTAACAAATTAAACAAAGACGTTTAACAGAGTTATTTTAATGGTGCAGAAGTGCATTTAGTTAGCTTTTGGACTCATTCAAAGTTAGCAGGCTTTGGATTCTTCCATTTGATAGAAAAGGACTTTCTTGGTTCCAGGACAACATCCTTCATGAAAGTATACTGAACATGAAGCAGTTTATATGAGTAAAATTCAATTTTTAAAAATCCCACTAATTCGGGACTTCCCTGGTGGCGCAGTGGTTAAGAATCCACCTTCCAATGCAGGGGACATGGGTTTCATCCCTGGTCCGGGAAGATCCCACGTGCCGCGGAGCAACTAAGCCCGTGCGCCATAACTACTGAGCCTGCGCTCTAGAGCCTGCGTGCCACAACTACTGAAGCCCACGTGCCACAACTACTGAGCCCACGTGCCACAACTACTGAAGCCCACGCGCCTAGAGCCCGTGCTCTGCAATAAGAGAAGCCATGGCAATGAGAAGCCCACGCACTGCAACAAAGAGTAGCCCCTGCTCACCGCAACTAGAGAAAGCCCAGGCGCAGCAGTGAAGACCCAGTACAGCCAAAAATAAAAATAAAAATTAAAAAAAATAGGCCTGCCTGACAAGAAATTCTTTTGAATTAACTAAAACTGGATCATCTGATATACTGGAAGACATATCCAGTGGGGTTACAACATTTGCTCTAAACAATCACAACAATGAGGAAACATATTAGTGCTTGATTCACAGGAGGTACTCAAATATTTGTTAAATGAGTAAATAAATGAATGATTACTTTAGTAAAGAAATATAAACCAAAATTTCCATGGTTACAAGATATGCTGCTTAAAACAAATTAGTGTTCAGGGATTGTTCACTTTTCACCATCTTAATATACCAGTGGGTAAGCCATTGGGATGGTCTCTCATCAAGTTTATGCAAGAACCACATATTTGACCTGTGGGCGTTTTCCTTTTTAAATATTATATCCTTTATATCTGTTTTAAGGCGTCTGCTTTTTATAAAGCCAAATACCAACTGCTCTTCTTTGACAATTTAAATGAATATGTGGTAACAGTTAGGTACATTTCCATGATTCTATTCAGTACCTGACAGAGATTTTAGGGTGATAAAGATACACCATTTCTCTAGAGTGGGCTGCATGGGGCCATTAATCCCTCCAGCCTGATTCACATTTGCTACAGAGAAGTCTATCTCCAGGGTGGCATGCAACCTCAGTCTCATTAGCACCTCATTCTCATTGTTCCAGGTCAGTACAAAGCTTAGTTGAGAAACAAGCTGTTTTCAGGCATGTGTTCTACTTTGCATTGGGAACAGGAGGGGTGGGGGGGGAGGGAGAAAGAAGAGAAGTAACACGAACTGAGCTTCCAGTATCTGCCAGTCTGCTAGGGGCTTTACCTCACCTACTAGGTACAACAACCCTGTGAGATGCCCCTTCCTTACAGAAGAGGACCGTGAGACTTTCTAGGTGAAGTGACTCACCCCAGGCCACACGTAGTCAGTAACAGAACTGAGGTGCAAATCCAAGTTCATCTGGCTCCAAAGCCTTCCTCTGCCCGTGACATTACATTGCTAATTAATTCCATGATTAATTAATGATTAATTATCCTATGTCCGGATATTGGGTTCCACTAGAATGTAAGCTCCTGAAAGCAAGTAACTTGCCTATCTTTTTAAAATTATTATTATTATTTTTTTTTTTTTGCGGTACGCGGGCCTCTCACTGTTGTGGCCTCTCCCGTTGCGGAGCACAGGCTCCGGACGCGCAGGCTCAGCGGCCATGGCTCACGGGCCCAGCCACTCCACGGCATGTGGGATCTTCCCGGACCGGGGCACGAACCCATGTCCCAAGCATCGGCAGGCGTACTCCCAACCACTGCGCCACCAGGGAAGCCCTAACTTGCCTATCTTGTTCACCCTCATATCCCTAACTGCTACCTTGGTGCCTAACACATAGTATCTCAAACATAAATGTTGAAGGTATGGATGAATGTATAAATCCATAAGGAAATGAAACACACAGGCTGCCGGAGCTAGAGGTGCTCTAATCCAACCATCTCGGCTTTTAGTTGGGGAAAGTAAGGCTCGGAGGGATTAAGTCGCTTGCCCTTGGTTAAACAACTGGTCAGTGAAAGATTCAGAACTTGCATCCAGGTCTCTTCTGTATTCTCCTCTACAACATGCTACCCCTTGCACAGACATTTTTGAAAGCATGTTCATCAACTCTATATGGTTTCCTAAGCATTCTACCCTCCCGATTTAATTCTTTAATTGTAAGCTATTCCTTACACATGCAAAGCAATGGAGGTTAGGAATACCATTAGCCCACTAGAATGAAAGCTCACTGAGGACAGGAAAATTTGCCTGTTCTTTTCTCTTCGACACGACTGGCACTTAGAAAATGCTCAGTAAATATTTGCTGAAGAAATGAATATATATTATTTCCTTTCCAGCAATAAGCAAATTCTTCAGAGATGACGAATGTTAGCACAGATTATACTAAGAAACACTCAAATGATTAAACATTTCAGTAAAAATACTGTGAAATGGTACTCCTCCTTCCCTCCCCTTTCTTCTTTCCTCTATCTTCATCTAGAACACGGGGCACAGGGTGGGGGAGATAATGCTATTTCATAGGACTGATGTAAGGATAAAAAGAGTTAATACATATAAGCACTTAGCATGGTGCTTAACATGCAGTTAACTCTCAATAAATAACAGCTATTAGTACAAATATGATTTCTTCAAATCAATCAATCAATCAATAAGGGCCCACATAATGAGAAGATGGAAGAAGCCAAAAACACCTCTCCCCCAAAAAAAAGACTTGTTTTATGCTTTACAATTTGTAAAATGTTCCTGAATCCATAGTTCTCCATGTGCTTCAAAGTTTGTAAGTTCTATGAGGGCTATAAGTTATAGATGGCATCCGCCACGTCAGAGATGTTCATGTGTATGTTTTTTTCTAGAATTTTTCTCATGAAATGGAGAGAAGACATAACATTGAGATGAACATATGATAAGTATTCCTCAAATATTGCTATATTTAACATTAGAAAAAGATTACCTCTCCACGAGTTCTTGTCCATTCCAGCAAAGGGTGTCGTTTTCAGCCACAGGGCTATGGCTGCAGATGTAGCCAGGCAAAGCACTATAGAAGCTGATGAAAGATTTTAACTTCTGAATTAGTTCCCTGAAAGAAAAACAAAACATCTGTGTATAAGATGCAAGTAAACCCAGTATGAGGAAAGTTTAATTTCCTTATCAGCATGACAGAAAGGCTCTGCCAGGCTGATTAGAGCAATAAATGATTTAAAAAGACATTCTTGGCTACAAGGTCACAATTTAGGGTTTTTTTAATCAATAAAATGATAGAAAAAAATTTGCCTGCCATATAAGGTGCTGTTCCTCTCAGAAGGATGATTTAATTCCACCATCCATTTTTCTAACACGTTCAGCTTCTATTTTTTGTTCAGATGCTGTTACCCGCATTCTCAAAGGTGCTGATTACAAGGCACACCGGAGCACTACATATCTTTTGGTTTCTGAGTGTAACTGAGTGCATTGATTGTAATTTACAATGCTATTACCCTAGAGATGGCCCCTTTCCATATAGACTCTGGCTAATAGTTGCAGATCAGAATCGCAGGGTGCTCAGAGCAGTATAAGCTCTGTGAAATTCTCCTGACAATATCATCAGAGAAACTCATATTTGCTAAAGGAGGAAGGTTTCTTTGTTCTTTGTTTATATATTGTGGTTCCTATGGGGGTGGGAGGGGTCCTAGTATATTTTATTATATATTTGCTCTGGCTTTCATGTTATGAGTGAGTGTGTGTGTGTGTGTGTGTGAGAGAGAGAGAGAGAGAGAGAGAGAGACACCAAGCGAACGTATTATATATGCAAATATGTATAAACACACACCCATAAATACCCAGCAAAACCTTTGGCCTATTATCTTCTTTCAGATGTACATGGACATACAAAATAAGACACTATAGACTGGAAAGAAGTATTTATGCTTATTAAGAAATATTAAAATATCTATGCAATAGATGTCCAGTAGTAAACAAACCAAAATAAAATACTCTTTATTTTCTAAAGCAACATTCCTTGTAGAAAGGAAGTTAAAGAGTACTTCATATATATTCAAGTCTATCTTAAGTCTTCACTAAGTTTTTAGAGACTCTCACCAGGGAATTTACTGGCAGTGGAGGAATTATGCAATACTGTCTCCTGGCTAACAATGGACTGACCTGATATATAGGCCTCTAGAGAAGCCCAGAAATGCCTTCTGGGGGTTGTTCTCAGATCTGGCCAAAAGAGGAAGACTGGTGGAAATTTTGTCTTGCATTTAATGCCATTTTCCATTTTATTACCATAAAACAATTCATTTCAACTAATAATTTAGAGAAAGAGAGAGAGAGAGTGTGCTTACGACACTCAGCACATCTTCACAAAGGCGCGGGTCACAGTAAAGCCAGGGTGATGTACAGAACAACTCGAGAAGGGTTATTGAGACATATATAACTCCTGATACCCCAGCAGTTACTTCCTGCTATGCTCAAACCCTCACAGCCTACTGCTGGTTGCTGAGCTCCATCAATCTCCAAAGTGAAGAGGCTCAATATAGGGCTCTGAAGATAAAAGTCAACACTATAGTTTCTCACAGAGGAAAAAGATGGGTTCAGTTAATGCTAATAGGGGAGATGCTCTGTTTTACAAGGTAATAATATGGTTCCCAAGAGTGGAAACTGAAAGACTAAAGGCTGAGTAATTCCCCTCATTCCATGAGGAAATGGAATACAGCCATTAGTCTATGGGAAGTGATGGCCCTCCCTTTAATGAAAGAGTTTCCCTTAGGCCTCCTCCTACCTTCAAACTCTCTCTCGCTAACACAGCACATAGCAAGAAAAATTGAATCTCATAGCAAAGCCTTCCAATTTGACTTCCCTAGAAGTTAAATCAAACAAACAAACAGAACACTCTGAACTTCTTCCAGCCTCCCAACTCTTGCAGTTTTTTTCTTGGCTGATCATAAAGATCATTGACAAACTGGAGAAGATGCAGAGAGGGTCTATCTAAATGTCAAGGGGCCAAAGGGCTGCGATAAACCTAAGACCTCCGACTTTAGTATGAAGGAATATTACTTGGTAGGGTCAAAATAAAAGTCTAAGAAAGCCACAAAGACTGTGAATAATGTCTAGGTCATCAAATTCTAGAACTCGGGGATCTCTCTGAAACTTGAACAAGGTAACTTGGGGAAATAAAAGACCATCCTGCTTCACAGAGTACTCAATACCTCCATACTACATACAGGATGGACCTAGGGAGAGAGAGTGTTTTTAAAACTTGCTTCTGAATTAGTTATTTTGAATTTAGAACGCAGCTTCATTTAGGAACTATGATATAGTGATGGCTGGATTCTCAGAACAGCCTCTTAAAACCCATTAGGAGTAGGAGCTAAGAGCACTGCTTTTGGAGTCTGACCCACGTATGTTTCAAATGCCAGTTACTCTCTCACTTATTTAGCAGTGAAACCTTACTAGACAGATTCTAAACTTCTCTGAGGCTTAGTTTCTTTATCTGTAAAATGAAGCAAATGATAGGTTGCTGGGATGATTAAATGAGACAATGCATGTAAAGTGTTTAGCATAGTACCTGGCCCAGAGTAATACCTCCACAGTGTTAGCCATTTGGCAATTTATTTCCATTATTATGAGCCTGTAGAATATAAATATAGTATATATATGAAATATATATTATATTCCAGATAAATTTATGTATGCAAGAGAATTAAGTTGTTTTCAAGTTCCAGATAACTTTACATGCGCAAGATAAATAATACTTCATCTTGTAAGGTGGGTATTAAAGAGTACAACCATGTTTTCTCCCTAAATATTTTTCCTGTTATTCTTTTTCAAAAATTAGCTAGCTATTGGGCTGGGTAAATCACTGGACTAATCTGGTATAGCAGTTTAGATGGTCTTTGCCTGGTAGGAAAGTGGTGGTGGCCTTCACAAGGATTTGTGTCTAAGAATCTGAAATTGAGTATCAAATGTGGAAAACAAGCTAAGATGAAGTCGAGTTTAAAAAGGTAGGTTAATCATCAGGGGAAGGCAAATCAAAACCACAGTAAGATACCACTTCAAGACGACTATAATAAAAAAGACAACAAGTGCTGGGAAGGGTGGGGAGAAATTGGAACTCCCACACATTGCTGGTGGGAATGTAAAACAGCACAACCACTGTGGAAAATAGTTTGGTGGTTCTTCACAAAGTTAAGCATAGAGTTACCACATGACCCAGCAATTCCACTACTAGGTATATAGCCAAAATAATTAAGAGCAAGTACTCAAATAAGTACACATACACGCATGCTCATAGCAGTACTATTAACAATAGCCAAAAGGCGGAACGAGACAGGTAGGTAAACAAACACATATTCTATACAATGGAATATTATTCTGTCTTAAAAAAAGTATTCCTGCATGCTACAACATGGGTGAACCTTGAAAACATTATGCTAAGTGAAAGAAACCAATCATGAAGGATCACATATTATATGATTCCATTTATGTGAAATGTCCAGAATAGGCAAATTTAGAGAGGCATAAAGTAGATTAGTGGTTGCTTTGGGCTGGGGGGATGACGGTTGGGGAATGATTGCTAAAAGGTATGGGATTTCTTCTTGAGGTGATGAAGATGTTCTAAAATTGATTGTGGTGATGGTTGCACAACTCTGTGAAAATAATAAACACAGCTGAATTATATACTTTAAATGGATGAATTGTATGGCGTGTGGATTATATCTCAATAAAGCTGTTATTGAGATTTACCTCCAAAAAAGGGTAGAGAAGAGGTGAAATATGTCTCAGAGAAAGAGAGGCTTTGTCTACAAGAGAGAGATACTCCTTGGAATAGTGGAAAGAGACGATCAGGAGAGCTCGGAAAGAGCCAGGTTTGGGTGGACATGAAACAACGGCCCGGGTGAAGGGTGAGAAAAGAAATTTATAAGGGCCACAACTTCAGCACTGCAAGAGCTGCAAACAGTGGTAAAAATCTATTTCTTCCTTCATCTTATAAAATGAAGTCTGCTTTTTTCTCATCATAAAAGAAATATATGGTCACTATTGAAAATTTATAAAATATAGAAAAGTAGAAGGGGGAAAAAACCTTATTTATAGTGCTACCAGCCAGATAATCACACTTAATATTTGGATATATTTCCTTTCTAGACTTTCCTCTCCCAGTGAAGTTTTATGTTTATTTCTCTACAACCTATTCTTCTTGATAGGCTTGTTCACCGAGTTCTTTTTTGTTCTCAGTGTATATTATTCCCATTAGAACCCACCTAGAATCCCAGGTAGATTTGATTAGAAAAGAACATCAAAATAATGAAATAAATGCTGGTTTTCAAGTAATTCCCAGGACCTGTGGGATGAGGCAGTAGCCACTTCAGTGAGAACAAGGAGCAGGGCTCCAGCACATTTAGCAAACTGGCCAACACTCCCCAAACACAGTGTTACGGTGCAGGCCATTCCTTCACGCAAAAGCTTCTAAATACTGTGAGAAAACAAATTTTGGTTTCCAAAGAAACTTTTATTTTTGAAAGGAAAGCCAGACCTCCTATTTTTCAGGGTAGAAGACTTTCTAAACTGTTGGAGAGTTAATGAGCTTTTCAAAAGAGGGCGACAACAGGTAATAACGTCCTCTGACATCACAGCCCTGAAAGCAGCAGAGTGTGACAGGAGTAGTTTACTGCCTACTGGGTTTACTGCGCCTGTCTTATTTCTTCTCTTCTTCGTCACTCCTTCCTAAACTTGTTCTGGCATGGGAATTAAGTGTAGTTTATTTTTACCTTTTCTTAAATAAAGCTTTCTATCTCCCTGCTTATAATTTTAAAAGGAGGTGAGTTGCATATATTTCTATTTATCTCTTTGAAGAAAGATACCTGAAACTAAATTAAGTGACATATTAATTACCCATGTATGACTCAGTCCAGATTTCTTTTCTTTGTGCTAGTAACCCATGACAGACAACAAAAGAATCTCCAGCCGTGAACTAAGGCAGTCTGCTCAACTGAATTGTCTCTGGAAAAAAAAAGGATAAAAGTTTGGACAATTAGTTGCCCGGGATGGGGAAACAATTTGATTGAAGGGAATGCTCTTTGATTCGAATTCCACTTTATTCTAATCATACATGCCAAACATACCATTTGACATATAAATAGTGAACCCTACGGCTCTCACTTGGGACAAACCCAATGCTTGCTCACAGCAGTCTACTCAGGAAAAAGAGTCTCTTCAATGTGTTAAATGTGGAACTAAAGGACAGGGCCCCTTTGCATGCGCGAGCCATTTTGAAATACTGCAGCTAGGCGCCCGTGATCTTCCCTGGGGGGCTCCCACCATCCTCAAGAGAAGCGTCCCCTTCTTGGGTTGTGGCCGAGGGGATTCCCTTTGCTTTCTTGCAATGATTTGCTTGGGCAAGCATCAAAGCAGCACTAATTGGAAACCACTGCAAGTAAAAAGCAGCCTTTCATCCCCAGCTGCAGATCCTGAACTTTTCTCCTTTATCATTAAGGATCTTATTTTTCTTAATATAAAATAATATGAGCTCATTATTTAAAAAAGAACACAGAAAAGCCCATAAACTATTTATCATTAGAATGATGCAGAATCACACTTATTTCTGCTGCAGAGAACCTTTCATGGCCTGACCCCAAGCTATAATTTTCTACATTCCAGAGACTAGCCCACACTTTTTCTCACACTGTTCCCTTTGCCTGGAATACCCTCTTTTCCCTCCTCCATCTGTTGAATTTCTACTCTTCCTTCAAGGCCCAGCTCAAGAGTTACCTTTTCGCAGGAGAGCTGCTAACCTTCCCATCTATGACGCGGCCACTCTTCTGTACACAGCTCTGTTGTGGCACTCACCCCTCAATGCATCAAAATGATTTGTGTGTCTGTCTCCCTAACTACGTTAGGAGCTTCTCCTAGTCCTCAGAGCCTAATCCTTACACCAGCATAGATGGTGTTCACAAAAGTTGAAAGAGGTAGAGTCCTATTTAGGGCAGAATGACTTGCACCAGACCTGAAACTCGTCGATTCACTCAGGACATACTTTGTTTTGTTCAGAGGGTGGAAGGTAGCCGTCTGAGAGGGAGTGGGAGTAAGCATTGATTCTGGACCAGGGAGCTGAGATCAGCCTTTGTTCTTTTCTTTCTAGGTCATTTACTAGTGTCACCTAATCCACTGCCCCTTTAGACCAAGTCAGAGAGGAAAGGGAGGAGGGGGAGTGCAGGACAGGGAAGGCTGGAAATACGTAGATGTACTTTCACAAGGGTGGAGGGACTGTGTGACTTTCTCACAGGTTAGCATCTGGGCCAGAAGCTTGGTGTGTAGATGCTGAATGGACTATATTCAACTACAGATTTTGTGTTTGGAAAAGGGAAAGATATTGCTCATGTCATAAAATACCAAACTTTATGGGCGATATGCAAATGACAGGGTACACATTATCATAGGGGAAGTGGTGAAAGAGACATTCAATAGGGCAAAGGAGGGAAAGCCTGACATCTGAGAGGAGCTGAAAATATTAGAGTTGGAAAGGCCTGTGAAAATGTCATTTCTTTTATTCTGATTGTACCACTTATGCATCTTGTCCTACACTCACTGTTTTAAATCTGATGACAGATATTTTCTATATTTGTATCCAAAAGGAATGCTGAGTCCCATACTTAGGCCACCAGTTGAGTATCAAATCGCCTTTAAATTGAACTAAGCTATTTCTAAGATTAGTTGTGTGTTGCAGACTACCCAGTTGGGGGCAGACAAAACAAACAGATGACTTCTGAATGCTACCAAAGGAATCCTGCGTTTCTTTGTGTGTTTTTATTTTAATAAGGCAACGGGGCTTTTCAACTCACAATCAAATTCAGACAGCTTGCTCACAACCTCCACAGACTGAATGCTACAATAGAGTTCCTTTATAATTATCATATTCTTAACCACAGAGGATGGAGCTGGAGCATGGGTGCGAGGGATGCTGGAGGTACATATATTTTTTTGGACAGTGTGAAATCCTGTGCAGAACATACTGAGAAATGTACAGAGGTTCTAACACCCTGCCACATCAGATTGCAGGGGGCAGTGCATTTAGCAAGAGATCATCTTAATCCCCTATTCTCCACTCTCCCTAAGAGGGGTTACAATGCTATTTGACAGAGTTAAATGAAATCAGACACTCTCCTGTTGTTTTATTTTCTTATTCTGCCAGAGAATTCAGAAGGAAGGGCTCCATCTCAGTTTTGCTTCAGTGTGCAAAAAAGATGAGAAATACCATGGGGTGGGCTCATGTTCCCAACACCCAAAGGAGCCCTGCCTGACTACCACTTACTTAAGTCTACGGGCTTTTGCAATTTTTCTTACTATCCTTTCTTTTCTTTGGGGGTTAGCAACACATTCAAAAACCAATCTAAACAAAGTATCAAATCTGGGTGCTTAGCCAAAAACTCATTTACCGATTTTTTTCTTTCCCTGGAGGAATCAACATCCATAGAGCCCTCCCTGGTAAGGCGAAAGGGAATAGGTCCCATAGAGCCCAAGATAGAAGCCATGGCAGCAGGACCTTAATAAACGAACATCCTATTTACTTATCAATGTGTCTAGGTTGACAGGGTGATCTCAAAATGCGACTGGAATACTGTGTTTATTTTGAAAAAGCATTGCATGTGATTCTGTTACAAATTAATATACCACATCCTCAATAAAGCCTCCACTATACCTGGGCAGAGGTTCTCTCCTTCCCTGTAGGCTGCCTCTTTGCACTTACAAAACTGTTTTGAAATGATCGCTATTTAAGTCTATTTCCACATTAGACTGATTTGGAGAGCAGAGACTGTGTCTTGATTTCCAGTGCACAGTATACATTATGGCACATAATAGGTGTTTCCCAAATTTCTGCTGAATTGAACAATATATAATATATATATAATAATGCTATATATATAATGTTTTACTAATATTATACTATAAATGTAATATAAATATAATAATATATAAAACAAACATTATATTACTTATAATTTCTATTTTATTTTATATTTTATAAATAATTAATCTATAATATTATATAAATTCCTCACTTCAGTGCAATATGCAAGAGGTTTCCACTAGTTAAAGGTCAATAAGTGAGGTTAATTCCTCAGGTGGTTTGGGCAAAGAGTGAAAGCAATGGAGAGCAATGGACAAAGGACAGAAAGGGGCTAAAGAGGGCCTGGAGAAATGGCCTAATTTTGTCTTCCCAGAAAGACAAAAATTTTCCCAAAGAACCCCTATGGTATATGGAAATGGTTCTCAGAGTATTTTGGTGCCAGGACCCCTGTGGTGGTTTTAAATATGTCCAGGGAGTTCCCTGGCAGTCCACTGGTTAAGACTCTGTGCTTCTACTGCAAGGGGCCCAGGTTCGATCCTTGTTTGGGGAACTAAGATCCCACATGCCGTGTGGCACAGCCAAAATATAAATAAATAAATAAAAATAAATAAGTAAATAAATTAAAAAGTCGACACACTCTTTGATACTGCTCCTTTCGAGAGGTGGAGCTTAATTTCCCTCCCCTTGAATGTGGACTAGAACTGGTGACTTGCTTCTAGCAAATTGAATATGTCAGAAGTGACAGTATGTCACTTCAAAGACTAGGTCGTGAAAGACATCTCAGCTTTCTCCTTGCTCTCTTCCCTGGCTCACTTATTCTGGAGAAGCCAGCAGCCATGCTCTGAGGACACTCAGAAGGTCCGTGCAGTGAGAAACTGAGTCCTCCTTCAAACAACCAACCAGCACTAACTTGCTCCATGTGTAAATGAGCCACCATTAAAGTGGACCCTCCAGCCTCAGTCAACACTCAGTGGACTGCAGCTCCAGGTAACACCTTGACCAAAATTTCTTTGAGACTGAGGACCACCCAGCTAAGCGGCTCCCAAATTCCTGACAGAAACTGTGAGATAATAAATGTTTGCTGTTTTAAATAACTATGTTTTGTAGTAACTTGTTATATAGCACTAGATAACCAACATAACCCAAAGGGTCCCCCCCACCCCCGGCCGTACCATTCGGCACGTAGGATCTTAGTTCCCTGACCAGGGATGGAACCCACGCCCCCTACAGTGGAAGCGTGGATTCTTAATCACTGGGCTGCCAGGGAAGTCCCTTTTCTTTCTTTCTTTTTTTCTTTTCCAAAGGGTTCTTAAAAATTATTATGGACCCCAAAGAGCTTTTGTTTACATGACATATATTTATTGATATCTACTGTTTTAGAAATTAAAACTCAGGAAAAATATTTTTAATTTATTATTAATTTTAAACTAACAGTAATAAGTCTTTATATGTTAGCATAAATTACATTTTTATGAAAAAAGTGAGAAAAGCGGTAATGCTTCTGCATTTTTGCAAAATATCTTTACTGCCTGTCTTAATAGGAGTTAGCTAAATTCTCCCATTGGCTTCTGCATTTAATGTGTTGCCATATTTTATTTTGGCTGAAGTGTATGAATAAAAGCCAGCTTCACATAGATATGTAGTTAGTAAAAGGAGGATCTTACAGACCCTCTGAAAGGGTTTTTCTGGGACTCCTGAGTTCTCAAATCACACTTCAAAACTGCTGCTACAGGGAAACTAGAAATTTATTAGGTTGGAAGTCACCAAAAGAAAATGTTACTTCCTGAAATGCTTCTTTGGAGGACTATCTCCCAAGTGCCCTTATTGCCCTCTCTCACTCTAAACTGTGTCATATATGCCTAAGTTACCGTTTCAAAATCTCCTGTGGTAAATGGACGTGAAAGGAATAATTTAGCCCAAATATGAGACTATTACTTATTCCATCTCTTAATTTTCCATCTCTAGGCCAATCTCTCCCAATCCTCTCAAAGTCATCATGAGGCAGAACTCATGTCTAGCATTCTTAAGCCACGGGCAGGGTTGGCTACCTGTGCAGTCCTTTTGGGGAAATCAGTTCTCCCAGATTTGTGTTGAGCTTCCCAATCCAATTTTCACCCCTTATTTGTAACCATGAAACTAGAATAGGGAAGGAGGGAATCTGGATAGGGGGAGGAGGAATGAAGAGAATAAACAACAAACTTTAGTTTGGTCCCTTGACTGCTGTCTTAAGGAACAGAAACCAAATCCTTCATTTTATCATTCTTAAAAGAGTGTGTACTACTTTATTTTAAATAGATAACTAACAAGGACCTACTGTAAAGCACAGGGAACTCGGCTCAATATTCTTTAATAACCTAAATGGGAAAAGAATTTGAAAAAGAATGGATACCTGTATGGGTATAACTGAATCACTTTGCTGTACCCCAGTAACTAACACATCATGTTAATCAACTATACTCCAATATAAAATAAAAAAAAATCTTTTTAAAGAGTGTGTAGAGTGTGAAGTGTGTGTGTATACACATGAGTGTCTTGCCAGTTTCTCTTTGGTGAACTCACCCCTGACTCACTGTTTGTGGAAAGTCACAAACCAAGCCAGGGAATTGTGAGACCAGATCATAAACAGAAAAGGTTTTGTTTAATCAATAAAGATCCTGAATAGAGAAGTCTATTCCACCCTGTGTTGCTGTACTGGATATTTACATATGGTAAATTTACATTTAAATATGGCTTGGATATAATACAATATCTTTTTTCTTTAACATTAACAGATGATAGACTTAATTAATCAAACACTCTACTCAGAAGAACTAAATAACATGTATTTAAGAAGCATCCCTCCAATGGTTTTTGACCTTAAAACACAATTGCTAATTGTATGCTGAAGTAAAGAAAAAAAAATCTCTTACCTTCTTCGGCTGGATAAGGTTTCTTCATGTTCTACATGAGCAACTTTTAATACCTTCTTGTCAATAAACAAATCTTCAGGATAATAAGCTGATCTATACTGACGTTGTTGAGAATGGGCACATAACTTGCCAATCTGAAAAAAGAAATGCAATATAATTATATGATACTTTCGCAGACATGATAGTAGAAACAAATTCTGAAACGCACTTCAATTTCTTCCCCAATTTCTTTTTAAAGAGCAGAACGAAGCTATTACTGGAGTAAAAAAAGGTGATAATGCTTTTAGAGCAAAGAACCATCTGTGGAAAAGAAGGTTGAAGACTGTGGTAGGGGGCACTTTGAGCACAGTCTATTCAGAGACTTCCTAAGATGAAAATGCTTTTTCTCTATAGTGAAGCACACATTTGAGAGGACACTCCACACAGGATTTATGCTACTGATACCTTTCAATGGCACTTGATATTTATCCCTATGAAGTTCACAAATGGGAACTGCCAAGTTTAGGAAAGTGGTGAAGGAAGTGAGGGGTGTGTGAGCGATGTGTAGAGGAGTCTGTTAATAGAAGAGCGACCTCCTGCGCACAAAGTGCTCCTGATTCTTCTATTTTGTTAGCTCTTTTTTTAATGATATAAGTTTCAGGTGTACAGCATTATAATTTAAAGCTTAGCTTTTTTATACTCATGTAGTAACGATAACAATGGCAACAGCTTTCTTAGTTTTCTCAATTCTAAATGATTGATTTGGTTAAATTACTTGTAGATTTGCTATTTTTTTCACTTTTGGTCAAAAGCCTGAATGAACTTCTGTATAAATAAGTATGAATATTAACATATGTCTCCCTTGTGCCAGACACTATGTTGCATTTCTTTGTGTGTTATTTTACTAAGGCAAAGGGCTTTTCAATTCATAATCAGATTCAGACAGCCCCATTTTATAGCTGAGGAAATTGAGGCTCAGAGGAGTTAAGTGACTTGCCTAAGACAAATAGGCAGTGGATTCACTGTCTGACTTTGAACCCATTTGTCTGACTTCAAAGCTAATGCAATATCACCTTCTGAGAAGATAATGCTTTATTTTCAGTTGCTTACATTCTACATTTTGGGGGGAAAAAAGAATTCTCAGTTCTCAAAAACATAGCCAACATAGCCAATGTGAAAATGTACATCGTATACTTTAGGAAAAATACTAGAAATACCTTGTGAAAACAAGAGTTATATCTTTGTCACTTCTGTACCTCCATGGAATTCACACTGGACTTTGTACACTTAGGCCCTTAGTAAAGACAAATTAATTGAAGTGAGCTGAAGGAAAACCCTCGTGCCCAATCTGGCACACCATTCCACTGATAGGCCATGGGCTCTGAGTTGTAATCCCAGCTTTTGGATTCCTGAAGATAGCCCTGAAATATTCTCTAAGTTATGTATCTCTTTATAAAAGCATAAATGGCACTTGGTTTGTATAGCTTTGGAAAGTTATCCATATATAAATAAAGTTTTGAATTAGAAAAAAATCTAGAATCAGCAGTAGCATCACCTTTTATGAAAGACAGCAGCTATAGTATGATATTCAGACTACTTCTGAATAGTTTATCTTAATGGGAATGAAACAAAGGTTGCAGACACTTTAAAATATTCCATTTGGTTTTGGAATGTATGATACTGATTTTTTCAGATGTGTTTATGTAATGCTATTTGACTTGGGCTAATATGAACTTCAAATGAAGAATCTGCAATCTCTGAATTTGCCCTACTTGGTAGCAGTCCAGTAGGGTACTTTAGGTAGGGGACTGCCCGGCTGTACTGCAGAGTTAACTTCCAATCACTTCCAAAGCACATAATGCAGCTACAAATAACTGAGGGTAGCCTGTACATCATAAAATTATGTCCATAGACACATATGTGTTTCTTTGTTAAACTGCAGGTGAGCGTTCATGGAACAAAACCTTGATTTTTCCTTCCATAAATATCTATTTGTGACTCTGGGAACATACATCAATATGAGAGTCTATTTCACCAGGATCAAAGTATTCTTCATCAGCACGTTGGGGAGCACAGGACACATTCTCTTGATTGACACACCTGTTCCAAATCCAGCACCAAAATCAAAATCTTTCACAGTAACTTGCCTACTTGCAACCCATAGCTGTGAAATCTCCCTCCCCATTGAAAGACCGCCCCTTGTATCAGTGAATACTAACTGGAACCCAGCAAGACTTGAAAGGTTTTAGCCCCTCCCAATCTATTGGAAAGGGCTGCAACTGAGGCAAAAGTAGGAAGGTTAAGAACAAATGAGAATGTAGCCAGCCTGCAGTCTGACCCTTCTTCCCAAGCCACCCAATGTGGCATTATCAAGCTGACTTCCCAAGGCTCTGTGTGGGATAAGGGGCAAACAATGGTATCCTGCCAACACCCCCATCTGAAATCTGCCAGGTCTTATCAGAAAGCCTGTATTTTCTTCCACAAATCTACCATGAAGCAAATTCTTCTCATATACAAAGTATTTCTCAAATGTAGACACCCCCTTTGGGCCCTTCTCTCCACATCTTTTACCTCCACACTGTGTGAGCCGTAGGTGAATATTACAAGCTTATTTTGAGAAGTGGACACAAAAAGAAAACATAATTTACAAAGAGGTGGGGTATTAACATTAAAGAGGTCCTTTCAGCTTTATACTTGGGAAACATCAGGCTATGCTGGGAGACCTGGGTCTTATTCTACAGCTGTACTTGCTAAAGAAGCTAGCCTCCCAAGTGGCAATTGAGAAATTAGTATCCTGCCCAGGAGTTTTAGGCTCTTAAATAAAAAATGCAATCCAATTTCCTTTCATGGACTCATGTACCTAGTCAAGGATACCACTATCTTTAAATTTAGTTAGTTGGACTGAATTTATTGGACAGAAAGGTGTCTCTATCAATAGACCTGGAATATAAAACCTTTTTGTTTTCCGTGAACTGTGATTCCTAATGGTACCTTTATATATGTGCCAGAACCTGCGGCAAGGAAAGCAACAGTGCTCTGAAATGTTATAAGACCTTGAAGTGTTATAAGAAGGCAGGGCCTCTGACCATATCCAGGCCAGCAATTCATTCTAGTAACCCTAGCACCATTCTTCTCTAAGCAGGGTCCAGAAGCACTGGCTTTATACATACATGAGGAAAATACACTGCTGGGCCCAGCAAGGTATTCGTAAGTAAGAGCCTGGTAGACTGGACATCACGAAGTGCAGCCTACAACCCCACTTCTACCTCTCACTCACAGAAGGACTTCCTTTTGACCTGCTCCCACAGTTTCACTCCACGCTAGTCTCAAACAGAAGAGGAAGATATGGTATTTGAAGTGCCGGAAGATATGGTATTTGAAGTGCCATATTTTATTCTGGGCTCCTTTGAAAAAGGGAGGGAGGAATTACTTTGCAAGTAGAGTATGTTACCAAAGATTCTGAAATCATGCCAAGCATTTGGATTTGATGCAATTCACGCATGCACCCCATAACTGACATGTCAAGATACTCCACTGGTTACTTTCATCCTTGGAACCCCATTCATTGATGGTTCTAGGAACTCTCAGGTGACAAAAACTCAGACTTGATCTTTCCCCGAGGATGGCTGAGCAGAGAAAGTGAGCCTATACTGTAAGCTTCTCATCAACACCAATACCTCATTCCAGGCTAATGCTTCACAGAAAACTTCTATATCCATTCTCCATTCTATCCAGTGAGTCCTACAACAACCCTCTGAGGCATACAGTGCAGGTATTATTGACCTCATTTTAGAGATAAGGAAAGAGGCTCACAGAGGTTAAGGAACTGAAACAAAGTCAAATGGCTAGGAAAGGGCAGAGCCGGGGCTCGAACCCAGACCTGTCTGACTTTAAAACCTATGTTTTTCTTTTAACTTTTTCACCCTATGCCATGGATTTCTGGCAAGAGGGTAGACTCTGGGGCTCCCAGTATTGGGTGTGGCCCAGTTCTACAGCCCTGTGGACATCCCATCCATAATCGGAGAAAGATAATGATTATGAAGACTGTAAAACTGTACTTCAAAGAAGGGCCAGTTATTAAAGATAAACAGAAAACTGGCATCCAATTTTAACCTAAGTTTCAGGCAGTATTGCTTGTGGAATGACGTAAACTCTTTGACCCGCCAGGCAAGAGTGATTTCATAACCATACTAAAGCACTGGATGTCAACTTCTGTGTGCTGTGGGAAAGATGGTCCTCAAGTAGGCCCAGGCTGCTGCCTGCAGGATACCCCTGGAGCCAGCTTCCTGAAGTCAGATTCTTGGATTGGCTACAAAATCTTCTGTAATTTCTACAATTTACCCCAGGGCTCATCTGATGTCTGGCCTGAGTATACTCTCTATAGTTTCCCCCTAAAAGTAGATTCCAGGTTGATCCTATGCCTACAAAAACAAAACGGGTTTAAGCTTTTAGCTATAAGAGCCAAAAAGATTAGAAAATGGGGGGGGGTGCAACTACATTAAAGAGTATCTCTGACTCTCTCCTACTCTTAACTAGCCCTAAAAGATCTACTCTGCTCTCAATTTAAAAATCAGATGTACAGGGGCTTCCCTGGTGGCACAGTGGTTGAGAGTCCGCCTGCCGATGCAGGGGACATGGGTTCATGCCCCAGTCTGGGAGGATCCCACGTGCCACAGAGCGGCTGGGCCCATGAGCCATGGCCTCTGAGCCTGCGCGTCCGGAGCCTGTGCTCCGCAACGGGAGAGGCCACAACAGTGAGAGGCCCGAATATCGCAACAACAACAACAAAAAATATCAGATGTATGACTTTACATTCTCCTTCTCAAGAAGTGGATAAGAGGGGTGTGTGTGTGTATGTGAGTCTGTGTGTTCTAACTTATATGGCCCATAACAGAAGGAAGAGCAGGAGGGACGGGGAAGAAGAGGAGGAAGGAGAGGAGGAAGCAGAAGTGGAAAGAGAAAAGTTCCCATCACTAAGTCTGTGGCAGGAGAAGACCCAGGGACACACCAGTCTGCCCTCAGAAATCTGACAGCTTTTGACAGAGAAGATGGAGGTCGCACTGAATTGTACTCAGGGAGCAGTACAACTCGTTCCCTCTCAAGAGCTGTACCTGAGGCCACCAAGACTTGAGGACCTCTAGAGGACTTTTTCAGTTTTATTTAATTATACAATAACTATTCTGCTAGAATCCAGCTGATGACTGTGGTACCAAGGAGTGCTTTTCTGAAAACTGTTGCTAAATAACTGGTATAAATTTAGTTTTTGATCCCCAATGGATTCATCAGAACCCTGAAGAATTAAAAATAAAACTTCTGGCTTCTATAGACAAGTGAAACTAGACTAAGCATGAAAGAATGTAGACCTTATCACCTAGACTCCATCTTATTTTTCCCGGGGACCCCAGTGGACTTTGCCAGAGACACTGTGGGTGTGCTCTAAAAGAAGAGACACAGGATTATTAAGGATTGCACAACTGGATGATGGTAGAATGCTATGGATTTTCCTCTTTCTCACTGCCCTTGGCTCAGCAGAGGGTAACTGAAACACCATAATGACATCTACTGTCGTACCATCTTCCTCCGGACTATGACACACAAGAGTAAGGAAGGACCTTCAAGATGGCGGAGGAGTAAGACATGGAGATCACCATCCTCCCCACAAATACATCTAAATGTGGAACAACTCCTATAGAACACCTACTGAACGTTGGCAAAAGACCTCAGACTTCCCAAAAAGCAAGAAACTCCCCACGTACCTGGCCATGAGGCAGAAAGGGTCTTGGTGCTCCGGCCAGGTGTCAGGCCTCAGCCTCTGAGGTGGGAGAGCCGAGTTCAGCACACTGGCCCACCAGAGACCTCCTGGCCCCACATAATATCAATTGGTGAGGGCTCTCCCAGAGATCTCCGTCTCAACACTAAGACCCAGCTCCACTCAATGACTGATAAGCTCCAGTGCTGGACACCCCATGCCAAACAACTAGCCAGACAGGAGCACAACCCCACCCATTAGCAGAGAGGTTGCTTAACATCATACTAAGTTCACAGACACCCCAAAACACACCACTGGACTCAGTCCTGCCCACCAGAAAGACAAGATCCAGCCTCATCCAGCAGAACACAGGCACCAGTCCCCTCCACCAGGAAGCCTACACAACCCACTGAAACAACCTTAGCCACTGGGGAAACACACCAAAAACAACGGGAACTACGAACCTGCAGCCTGCGAAAAGGAGACCCCAAACACAGTAAGTTTAGCAAAATGAGAAGACAGAAATACGTAGCAGATGAAGGACCAATATAAAAACCCACCAGCCCAAACAAATGAAGATGAAATAGGCAGTCTCCCTGAAAAATAATTCAGAATAATGATAGTAAAGATGATCCAAAATCCTGGAAATAGAATGGAGAAAATACAAGAAACATTTAACAAGGACCTAGAAGAACTAAAGAGCAAACAAAAAATGAAGAACAACACAGTAAATGAACTTAAAAATTCTCTAGAAGGAATCAATAGAAGAATAACTGACGCAGAAGAACGGATAAGTGACCTGGAAGATAAAATAGTGGAAAAAACTACCGCAGGGCAGAATAAAGAAAAAAGAATGAAAACAATTGAGGACAGTCTCAGAGACCTCTGGGACAACATTAAACGCACCAACATTCGAATTATAGGGGTCCCAGAAGAAGAAGAGAAAAAGAAAGGGACTGAGAAAATATTTGAAGAGATTATAGTTGAAAACTTCCCTAATATGGGAAAGGAAATAGTCAATCAAGTCCAGGAAGCACAGAGAGTCCCACACAGGATAAATCCAAGGAGAAACACACCAAGACACATATTAATCAAACTATCAAAAATTAAACACACAAAAAAAATATTAAAAGCAGCAAGGGAAAAACAACACATAACATACAAGGGAATCCCCATAAGGTTAACAGCTGATCTTGCAGCAGAAATTCTGCAAACCAGAAGGGAGTGGCAGGAAATATTTAAAGTGATGAAAGGAAACACCTACAAACAAGATTACTCTACCCACAAGGATCTCTATCTGATTTGACGGAAAAATTTAAAACTTTACAGACAGGCAGAAGCTCAGAGAATTCAGCACCACCAAACCAGCTTTACAACAAATGCTAAAGGAACTTCTCTAGGCAGGAAACAGAAGACAAGGAAAACGCCTACAATAACAAATCCAAAACAATTAAGAAAATGGTAAGAGGAACATACATATCATTAATTACCTTAAATGTAAATGGATTCAATGCTCCCACCAAAAGAATCAGACTGGCTGAATGGATACAGAAACGAGACCTTTATACATGCTGTCTACAAGAGACCACTTCAGACCTAGGGACACATACAGACTGAAAGTGAGGGGATGGAAAAAGATATTCCATGCAAATGGAAATCAAAAGAAAGCTGGGGTAGCAATTCTCATAACAGATAAAATAGACTTTAAAACAAAGACTATTACAAGAGACAAAGAAGGACACTACATAATGATCAAGGGATCAATCCAAGAAGATATAACAATTATAAATATTTATGCACCCAACATAGGAGCACCTCAATACATAAGACAAATACTAACAGCCATAGAAGGGGAAATCAACAGTAACACAATCACAGTAGGGGAGTTTAACACCCCACTTTCACCAATGGACAGATCATCCAAAATCAAAATAAATAAGGAAACACAAACTTTAAATGACACATTACACAAGATGGACTTAATTGATATTTATAGGATATTTCATCCAAAAACAACAGAATACACTTTCTTCTCAAGTGCTCATGGAACATTCTCCAGGATGGAACATATCCTGGGGTCACAAATCAAGCCTTGGTGAATTTAAGAAAACTGAAACCGTATCAAGTATCTTTTCTGACCACAATGTTATGAGACTAGATATCAATTACAAGAAAAAAAATCTGTAAAAAGCATAAACACATGGAGGCTAAAATATACACTACTTAGTAACCAAGAGATCACTGAAGAAATCAAAGAAGAAATAAAAAAAAATACCTAGAAACAACTGACAGTGAAAACACGATGACCCAAAACCTACAGGATGCAGCAGAAGCAGTTTTAAGAGGGAAGTTTATAGCAATACAGCCTACCTTAAGAAACAAGAAACATCTCAAATAAACAACCTAACCTTCACCTAAGGCAATTAGAGAAAGAAGAACAAAATAACCCCAAAGTTAGCAGAAGGAAAGAAATCATAAAGATCAGATCAGAAATAAATGAAATAGAAACAAAGAAAACAATAGCAAAGATCAATAAAACTAAAAGCTGGTTCTTTGAGAAGATAAACAAAATTGATAAACCATTAGCCAGACTCTTCAAGAAAAAAAGGGAGAAGACTCAATTCAATACAATTAGAAATGAAGGAGAAGTAACAACTGACACTGCAGAAATACAAAGGATCATGAGAGATTACTACAAGCAGCTATATGCCAATAAAATGGACAACCTTGAAGAAATGGACACATTCTTAGAACAGCACAGACTTCCTAGACAGAAGCAGGAAGAAATAGAAAATATAAACAGAACAATCACAAGCACTGAAATTGAGACTGTGATTAAAAATCTTCCAACAAACAAAAGCCCAGGACAGATGGCTTCACAGGTGATTTCTATCAAACAATTAGAGAAGAGGTAACACCTACCCTTCTCAAACTCTTCCAAAATATAGCAGAGGGAGGAACGCTCCCAAACTCATTCTACGAGGCCACCATCACCCTGATACCGAAACCAGACAAAGATGTCACAAAGAAAGAAAACTACAGGCCAATATCACTGATGAACATACATACAAAATTCTTCAACAAAATACTAGCAACCAGAATCCAACAGCACATTAAAAGGATGGTACACCATGACCAAGTGGGGTTTATCCCAGGAATCCAAGGATTCTTCAGTATACGCAAATCAATCAACATGATAAACCATATTAAAAAATTAAAGGAGAAAAACCATATGATCATCTCAATAAATGCAGAAAAAGCTTTCAACAATATTCAACACCCATTTATGATAAAAGAAAACCCCCAGAAACTAGGCAAAGAGAGAACTTATCTCAACATAATAAAGGCCATATATGACAAAACCACAGCCAACATCATTCTCAATGGTGAAAAACTGAAACCATTTCCACTAAGATCAGGAATAAGACAAGGTTGCCCACTCTCACCACTCTTATTCAACATAGTTTTGGAAGTTTTATCCCCAGCAACCAGAGACGAAAAAGAAATAAAAGGAATCCAAATCGGAAAAGAGCAAGTAAAGCTGTCACTGTCTGCAGATGACATGATTCTATATATAGTGAATCCTAAAGATGCTACCAGAAAACTACTGGAGCTAATCAATGAATTTGGTAAAGTACCAGGAAACAAAATTAATGTACAGAAATCTCTCACATTCCTATACACTAATGGTGAACAATCTGGAAGAGGAATTAAGGAAACACTCCCATTAACCATTGCAACAAAAAGAATAAAACACCTAGGAACACAGCTACCTAAGGAGACAAAAGACCTGTGTGCCAAAAACTATAAGACACTGATGAAAGAAATTAAAGATGATACAAACAGATGGAGAGATATACCATGTTCTTGGATTGGAAGGATCAACATTGTGACAATGACTCTACTACCCACAGCAATCTACAGATTCAGTGCAATTCCTATCAAGCCACCACACCAATGGCATTTTTCACAGAACTAGAACAAAAAATTTCACAATTTGTATGGAAACACAAAAGACCCCGAATAGCCAAAGTAATCTTGACAAAGAAAAACGGACTGGAGGAATCAGGCTCCCAGACATCAGACAATACTACAAAGCTACAGTAATCGAGACAGTATGATACTGGCACAAAAACAGAAATACAGATCAATGGAACAGGATAGAAAGCCCAGAGATAAACCCACGCATATATATGGTCACATTATTTTTCATAAAGGAGGCAAGAATATACAATGGGGAAAAGACAGCCTCCTCAATAAGTGGTGCTGGGAAAACTGGACAGCTACATGTAAAAGAATGAAATTAGAACACTTCCTAACACCATACACAAAAATAAGCTCAAAATGGATTAAACACCTAAGTATAAGGCCAGACACTAAAACTCTTAGAGGAAAACATAGGAAGAACACTCTATGACATAAATCACAGCAAGATCCTTTTTGACCCACCTCCTAGAGAAATGGAAATAAAAACAAAAATAAACAAATGGGACCTAATGAAACTTCAAAGCTTTTGCACAGCAAAAGAAACCATAAACAAGACCAAAAGACAACCCTCAGAATGGGAGAAAATATTTGCAAATGAAGCAACTGACAAAGGATTAATCTCCAAATTATACAAGCAGCTCAATATCAAAAAGACAAACAACCCAATCCAAAAATGGGCAGAAGACCTAAATAGACATTTCTCCAAATAAGATATACAGATTGCCAACAAACACATGAAAGGACTCCCACATCACTAATCATAAGAGAAATGCAAATCAAAACTACAACAGGTATCACCTCACACGGGTTAGAATGGCCATCATCAAAAAATCTCCAAACAATAAATGCTGGAGAGAGTGTGGAAAAAAGAGAACCCTCTTGCACTGTTGGTGGGAATGTAAATTGATACAGCCACTATGGAGAACAGTATGGAGGTTCCTTAAAAAACTAAAAACAGAACTACCATACGACCCAGCAATCCCACTACTAGGCATATACCCTGAGAAAACCATAATTCAAAGAGTCATGTACCACAATGTTCATTGCAGCACTATTTACAATAGTCAGGACATAGAAGCAACCTAAGTGTCCATCGACAGATGAATGGATAAAGAAGATGTGGCACATATATACAATGGAATATTACTCAGCCATAAAAGGAAACGAAATTGAGTTATTTGTAATGAGGTGGATGGACCTAGAGTCTTTCATACAGAGTGAAGTAAGTCAGAAAGAGAATAACAAATACCGTATGTGAACACATATATATGGAATCTAAAAAAAAAAGAAATGGTTCTGATGAACCTAGGGGCAGGACGGGAATAAAGACACAGACGTAGAGAATGGACTTGAGGATGCGGGGAGGGGGAAGGGTAAGCTGGGATGAAGTGAGAGAGTGGCATGGAACATATATACACTATCAAATGTAAAACAGATAGCTAGCGGGAAGCAGCCACAGAGCACAGGCAGATGAGTTCGGTGCTTTGTGACCACCTAGAGCGGTGGGATAGGGAGGGTGGGAGGGAGTGGCAAGAGAGGGGGGGATATGGGGATATACGTGTGCATATAGCTGATTCACTTTGTTATGCAGTAGAAACTAACACAACATTGTAAAGCAATTATACTCCAATAAAGATGTTAAAAAATAAAGTTTTAAAACAAGAGATTTAAACATAATCTATCATGATATTCTCCTGTAAAAATACTTAATAGATAAAACAGATATGTTTGTATCTTACGTCTTATTTTAAAAAATATATATGATTTAAAAAGTTCTGGTAAAGCTTTAAGTGCATTTGAAAACTTAAATCATGCTACTTCAGAAATATTAATTTACTTAAAAAATAAAAATAAAATTTCCTCAATGGTTGTGCAATTTAAATATCAATTCTGACCCTGAGGTCCACTCTGGAGGAATATTACATGTGGCATTTGTTTTAGGGTATATTGGGGTTGGGGGTAGCATAGGGTGGGAATGCCATACATTTCCAGTTAAAATAAAATAATGAACTTCAGTTCATTCTGTTAAATTTTCTATTGTATCATTGTTCAATTTCACTTAATTAAATCTTAAAAGTTTTAAAACAAAATATACATTGAAATTATGTGATATACAACATAAACTTTTAAATAGGAGCAACGGTGCCCATTTAACAATTCTACAGGTATAATAAAAATGCTAATATATGTTAATGCTTAGTCTGTGGTTAATGTTTTGTCTTGTTAATTTCCCCAGGGCTTTTATTACTGATTTAAATCTGCCACACTACTCAACTGATTGCACTGCTTCCACAAACTGCATGGAAGTAGCTCAAATGAATACTGATTAACAGAAATGTACAAACATTTGGCTGGGCAAACCATTCTTATTATATGCTTGTAATAATTACATACGTTTTCATACAATGAGATGGGCATGGCAGGCAGTTTCCACTCATTTATCCTCCAGAAAATATGCATATGAGCATTAAATTAATTTATAACCTTGTACTTCAGTAAGCACATCATTATTAATTAACTATTGATTGATCTGGATATAGAGCACAGAGGATAATGAACAGATCTGGTAACAATGTAAGCATTTTATCCCCCCAGAGATTTGCTGTGACTCATCATTAATTGCTTGACCATTAAAATAAAAGTTCACTAATAATCTGTAATGCATTCTGAACCAAGCTATTTTAAGGAATCAGGTGCCATTGTTTGAACATTCCATTCAAGTCAGCTCTTTTCAATAAACTGGAATTTTTTTAAAAAGGAACTAATGTCCTACAGATCAATTTGCTGTTAAAGTGAACTATAGCACTATACTACAGTGAAAAGAGCAGGCAAGTTGGAGTCAGGAGACCTTGGTTCCAGTCCCAGCTCATCCTCTTACCATTTCAATAACTCTAGATAAGTCTTTTAATCTCCTTCAAACTCAGCTTCCTCACCTGAAAACTGGAGATAATAACACCTGCCGTACCTGGCAGAAGTGTGAGGATCAAATAAAACAATGGATGAAAGTGTAACGTCTCCCACATCCAGATAGAAATCTGACTCATTCATTCAGTAAGAGGGAACTGCTTACCTTCTGCAGCCCACTTTGTGTGTTAGAGTCCTGGCTCAGCTGGTCAGGTACATAGCTAGCTAGCTATAAGTAATATTTGGAGGAGTTCTTTTAAAGGGGGACTTTGGAAAAACAGTGCAAGTATTTGTTGAGACTGTGTTCCCACTCTGAAAGGGAGCCATATTGAGTTTGCCCACATTGTTCATGCATCACAGTCTGATCTGTCTTGCTCTGGGACACCTGGAATATCCCCTTCTGCTCTTCAGGGCTCTAGTTACTGATGGGTGGTACGTGATCTTTGCCAGTTACCCTGTGCCTCTACCTGTTTGCTTGTGTCCATGGAAATGAATGCTGTGGGGATGGGAGAAAGGTTTTAAAAAATCCTTTTGTGGAAGAGACTTGCATTTTACTAATGTAGAGCTGCCACAAGTGGATTCTGAGCAGAAAATAGAACCCTGCATGTGTGCCTAACGCTTTTCATGCAATACCAATCCCTTCTCAGCACCAGGAGCCCAGCACATTATTGCTTAATCACATATGACAAATACTGTGGAGGTTAAAAGAGATCTTCATGTAGTCAATAAACTCATTACTGAATTCAAACACCACTCCTTCAAATGTACGCATCTACTTGTGTTCCCTGTCCCAGTGAAAAGGAATCATCACCTACTCAGTTGCACAAACTGGAAGAAACTGAAGCGTTTCTGGTAAATTCTCCCTCTCCCTAAATAACTTATAAACTTTTGTACTTTTCTCCATAATCAGGTTTAGGATACCATTAACTCTTAGAGCAGTGCTTCTCAAACTTTAATATGTATACAAATCACCTGGCAATCTTACCAATCTAGATTCATACACAGCAGATCTGTGCCGAGGTCTGAGGTGAGTAGCCGGGCCGTAGGGCGGTGGTTCTCAAAGTGTGGCTCCAGGACTTCCCTGGTGGCGCAGTGGTTGAGAGTCTGCCTGCCGATGCAGGGGACACGGGTTTCTGCCCCGGTCCGGGAAGATCCCACATGCCGCGGAGCGGCTGGGCCCGTGAGCCATGGCCGCTGAGCCTGCGCGTCCAGAGCCTGTGCTCCGCAACGGGAGAGGCCACAACAGAGAGAGGCCGGTGTACCGCCAAAAAAAAAAAAAAAAAAAAAAAAAAAAAAAGGTGTGGCTCCAAAACAAGCAGCATCAGTCTCACCTGGGAACTCATTTCAAATGCAAAGTTTGAGGCCCGACCTTAAATCTGTTGAATCAAAAGCGCTTGGAGTAGGGTCTGGCCACCTGTTTTAAATAAACCCTCCAGGGGATCTGATGCACACTCCAGGTGGAAAACCACCACTTCACAGGCCATCCCAACATCCTCTTATTTGGTCTCCCAAGCTCCAGTTTTTTTTGTTTTTTGTTTTCAAGCTCCAGTTTTGACCTCTTCCAATTCATTCCTACTAACAGCAGTTCTCTGAGATCCTCTCAGGAGGGCCTAGAAGTCAAACCTCTTATCATAAAATTACTGACTTTATTTGCCCTTTTCAGTCTTATTCCCTCACAAATATATAGAGTAATTTTCTAAAGGCTTCATGTTGTGTAATGACATCCTTGCTCTGGAATATGTGTTTGTGTATTCTAGAATTTTCTAAGATAGCAGTTTAAGGGCACGAATATATATATTTTTCAAAGGTTAATTTATTCTCAGTCCTTAGTGCTCTCATTGGCTACTTAGATTATGCCTACTATAATTTTTCTAACTTCTTTATCATTTAATAAATTATTTTAAAATCTTGAAGTTTCGTGTCTGTTATGCTACTCATAAGTACATACAGCTTGTAGTCTTATTTGCAATAATATTTAAACATTTTTTGAAAAAATCTAAGTTTTAAGATTAACTATAACTGTTATTATTATAGATTAAACTCTAAGAAACAAAACTATGACAAAAGCTCATTCCTTTGGCCTTACAGACACTAGTAATTCATCTGACGGTCTGATTCAACAGAACATTTCAGAATAGTATTGTAGTGTGAGCTAACTTGTAGAGCCATCTTGAAAATCAGAGTTTAAAGAAAAAGGAATTAAATCTTTAAAAGTAATGTTATGAGATCTTTAAAAGCCAAAATTATTTGTTACAGTTTTTCAAAATAGAAATGGAAAAGCAACTGAAACATAGTATAGGGTAAGCCATTGTAGTACAGTCGCTGGAGACCTACACCTAGTAGCAGAGAAACTAATAAACACTGTAGAGGAAATCACACCACCTTCCAGCGAAAGAGGCTAACTCACCAAATTAAAGATTTAGCTGACAACATAAACATGGAGTCAGTATCTCCCCAGCAGAATTGTGTTTTTGCCTTTCAAATGGACAAATCTATAGATACGAGGCTGGACTTGCTGTTTTGCTTGTATCCATTCAGTATCAGTACCAAGTAATCATTGAAAAAGATCTATAATATGAGAGCTTGGGGGAAAAAAACATGAGTAGTGCTGAAATATTCAGGGTTGAATAATGTTGTTGAAATTCATGATTTATCCTCAAAAATGTGAGGACGTTTACACTGACGGTGCAGAAGATACGGCAGGTAAAACTATTGGCACCTTAGCGTGAGTCAGGTTAGAGTTACCCAACTCTAATAGTAGTCATTGTATTTTTCTCTGCTAAGCACTCCCAGTTCTTAAAAAAGCCTGTTTCACTTAAGAATGTACTTGAAGAAACAGTAAAAATTTTAGTAAATGTTGACCCTTGACACGTCTTTTTATTATTATGTGGGAGAAAATGGGAAGTATGCCTAAAGTACTTCTGCTACACACTGCAGTATGATGGTCATCTAGAGGAAAAGCCCATGGCTGACTGAGTTATGAGATGAACTAGACACTTTTTTCATGAAACATTATTTTCGCCTGAAAGACTGACAAGCAAACTACCGTTAATCAAATGTAAGTATCTGGCAGGCATTTTCTTGGAAAGGAGCAAAGTGAGCTGGTTACTTTAAAGAAAACAATTAACACTGTAACCAATGATAAAATTTGCACTATCAGGGTTTCCAGTTCCACATATAAGGAACTTGGAAGTTGCCACTCCATCCTAAAAACAAGTAAGAAGCTAAACCGACGGAAAAACAACTCTTCCTGGATCTATAAGAGGGGAGAGATGGTAAACCACTGCCAACAAGGTTGGAGACACAGTCAGACAAATACAGGGAGTAAGGGCTTACCAGAGCAGAGGCTCAGGAGCAGAAACTGCCTTGGGACCCAGTGCTGGAGTAGGAAAACGAACTGTAATCGACAAATTGCTGGAGGCTCAACGAAGACAACTCTGAAAGTTAAAATCTCCACAATGCTGTGAATTTTACATTCAGGAGCTTGACCAGATTCCCAGAGTAAAAGAATCCCAGAGTAGATATCTGAGAAAAATTCCCTCACGCTTCCAGCACAGGGAGGAGAAAAGGAACCATTTTGAAATACACCAGAGCACTCTGTTCTTCTCAACAAGGCCTGTCCTCAGGAGAAACTAGTTAACCAAAGCCTAACATGCTAGAGTATTTTCAGAGCCTAACTCACCTGGGGAAGGGAAATAACCAACTCCAGCCCACTCTAATCATCCTTTCCCACCTAATAGTGGAGGTGGAATTAAAAAAGGCTGAGAAAGAGTTGGGAGGTTCATGGTCCAGAGGCTGAGGCTCATTAAAAGACCGAGACCTAAATATAGGACTGTAGAATGCCTCCTCTACCCCTACACCTTACCACCATCTCATTACAGGCCTATTTATAGCAGTTCCTTTCTACCAGTACATCAGGTCCAGCTATCAAGAAGAAAATTACAAGGCATGCTAAAAGGCAAAAAGCACAAATTGAAGAGACAGCAAGCATCAAAACCAGACATGGAAGGGATGTGGGAATTTAGACTGGGGATTTAAAACAACTATGATTTATTAATAATGGCTACAGTACACAGCATGCAAGAACAGACTGGCAATGTAAGCAGAGAGATAGAAATCCTAAGAAAGAACCACAAAGAAATGCTAAAGAGAAAAAACACTAACATAAATGAAGTATGTCTTTGATGGGCTTATTAGTAGACTGGACACAGCTGAGGAATCTCTAAGCTGGAGGATATGTCAATAGAACGCTCAAAAACCAAAAAGCAAAGAGAACAAAGACAAAAACAGAATATACTATCCAATAACTGTGGGACAACTACACATGGTGTAACACATGCATAATGGGACTATCAGAAGAAGAAAGAAAGGAACAGAAGAAATATTTGAAATAATAATGACTGAGAATTTCTCCAAATTAACATCAGATACCAAATCACAGATCCAGAAAGCTTGGAGAACATCCAACAGGATAAATGCCCCCTGCAAAGAAACCCTACAACCGGCATATAATTTTCAAATTATAGAAAATCAGAAATGAAGAAAAATTCCTTAAAGAAGACAGGAAGGGCAGAATACGTTATATAGAAACAAAGATAAGAATTACATCTGACTTCTCTCTAGGAACCATGCAAGCAACAAGAGAGTGGAGTAAAATATTTAAAGTGTTGAGAGAAAAAAAAATCACCAATCTAGAATTCTGAGGGTTATCTGAAAAATTACCATTCAAAAGTGAAGGAGAGGGGCTTCCCTGGTGGCAAAGTGGTTAAGAATCCGCCTGCCAATGCAGGGAACATGAGTTCGAGCCCTGGTCCAGGAAGATCCCACATGCCGTGGAGCAACTAAGCCCATGTGCCACAACTACTGAGCCTGTGCTCTAGAGCCCGTGAGCCACAACTACTGAGCCCATGTGCCACAACTACTGAAGCCCAGGCGCCTAGAGCCCGTGCTCTGCAACAAGAGAAGCCACCACAATGAGAAGCCCGCACACTACAATGAAGAATAGCCCCCACTCGCCACAACTAGAGAAAGCCTGCATGCAGCAATGAAGACCCAACACAGCCAAAAGTAAATAAATAAATTTATTTTTTAAAAAGTGAAGGAGAAATAAAGACTTTCTCAGACAAACAAAAATTAAGAGAATTTGTTGTCAGTAGACCTGCCTTGCAAGAAATGTTAAAGTAAGTTCTTTAGAGAGATGGAAAATAATATAGGTCAGTAACTCGGATCTACATGAAGAAAGAAGAGCACTGAAGAAGGAATAAGTGAAGGTGAAATAAAAATGAAAACTTTTTTTCTTACTCTTAATTGATCTAACAGATAACAGTTTGTTCAAAATACTAATAGTAACAATGTGTTTGATTATGTATGCTTATGTATATATCTTATGCATATATCATTATATATGCTTATATATAAATGAAATGACAACAATGATACAAGAAATGGGAGGAAGGAATTGGGATTATTTTGTTATTATAAGGTATTCACACTACCTGTGAAATGGTATAGTGTTATTTGAAGGTGAACTTGGATTAGTTGTAAATGTATATTGCAAACTCCACGGCAACCAATAAAAAAAGTTTAAAAGAACTATCACTGATATGCTAAGAAAGCAGAAAAAATTGAGTCACATAAAAAGCTCAATTAAAACCACAAAAAGCAGAAGAGTGGAAGACAAAACCCAGAAAAGTGTACAAGGGCAACCAATAGAAAACACAGTAACCAATATGGTAAACATTAATCCAACTCCATAAACAATGACTTTGAATGTCAATGACTTTTAATGCATCAATTAAAAGACAGAAATTGTCAGGGTAGATCAAAAAACATGACCTAACTATATGTTGTCTACAAGAAACCCACTTTAAATATAAAGACACATAGATTAAAAGTAAATGGATGGAGAAAAATATACCGAGCTAACACTAATCAAAAGATAGCAAGAGTAGCTATATTGATTTCAGACAGAGCAGATTTTAAAGTAAGGAAAGTTATCAGGGATTAAAAAAAAAGGCATTACATAATGATAAAGGGGTCAATTCTCCAAGAAGCTATAACAATTCTTAACATGTATGTACATAACAACAGAGCATTAAACCACAGGAGGCAAAAACTGATAGAACTGCCAGGGAAAATGGATGAATCCACTATCATAGTTAGAGACTTCAACGCACCTCTCTCAGAAATAAACAGATTCCAGCAGTCAGAAAATCAGTAAGGACATAGTGGAACTTAACAACACCATCAATCAACTGGATATAATTGACATCTATAGACTATGTCATCCAACAACAGCAGAATATACATTCTTCTCAAATGCACATGGGACATTCACCAAGATGGACCACATTCTAGGCTATACACACACCTTAACATGTTTAAAAGCAAATAAATCATATAATGTCTGCTCTCTGACCACAATAGGATGAAACTGGAAATCAATAACAGAAAGATAACCAGAAAATTCCAAAATACTTGGAGATAAGATAACACGTTTCTAAATAACAGTTGGATCAAAGAAGACTAAAAGAAAATGAAAGTACAACTTATCAAAATTTGTGGGATGCAGTGAAAGCAGTGCTTAGAGTGAAATGTATGGCATTAAATGCATACATTACAAAATCAGGAAGTTCTAAAATCATTAAGTTTCCACCTTAGGAAACTAGAAAAAGACAAGCAAATTAAATCCCAGGTAAGCAGAAGAAAAGAAACAATATGAATTAGAGCAGAAATCAGTAAAACTGAAAACAGGAAATCAATAGAGAAAAATCAATGAAACCAAAAGCTGCTTCTTTGTAAAAATCAATATAATTGATAATTCTCTAGCCAGGCTAAGAATAAAAGACAGAGGACACAAATTACTAGCATCAGAAATGAAAAGAAATTAAAAGGAGATAAAAGAATACTATGAACAACTCTATGCCCACACATCTGATAACCTATATGAAATGCACCAGTTCCTTTAAAGACATGATCTGCCAAAACTTACACAAGAAGAAGTAGATGCTCTGACTAGGCCTATATCTAGTAAAGAAATTGAATCAATAATGAATACCCTTCCAAAACAGAAAGCACCAGGCCCAGATGGGTTCACTGGTAAATTCTATCAAACATTTAAAGAAGAAATTATACCAATTCTCTACAATCTCATTCATAGGATAGAAGGAGAGGGAGTATATCTTAACTCACTATATGAAGCCACTCATTACCCTAATACCAAAACCAAAGACATTATATGAAAAGATCCCTTACATGGCATAAGGGAAATGCAAATTAAAACAAGATACCACTATACACCTATTAGAATGGCCATAGAATTCTTTTGGCTATTAGAATGCTCAAAATCTGGAACACTAACAACACCAAATGCTGAAGAGGATGTGGAGCAACAGGAACTCTCACACTTTGCTAGTGGGAATGAAAATGGTACAGCCACTTGGGAAGACAGTTCGGTGATTTCTTACAAAACTAACCATACTCTTACCATATGATCCAGCAATTGCACACTCCTTGGTATTTTGCCAAAGGAGCTGAAAACTTATGTCCACATAAAAACCTACACAAGGATGTTTATAGAAGCTTTATTCATAATTGCCAAAACTTGGAAGCAATCAAGATGTCTCTTCGTAGGTGAATGGATAAATAAGTTGTGGTACATTCATACAATGGAATATTATTCAGCACAAAAAGAAATGAGCTATCAAGCCATGAAAGACATGGAGGAACATGCATGCATATTACTAATATTAAATGCATATTAGTAAGTGAAAGAAGGCAATATGAAAAAGTCTACTTACGACATGATTCTAATTAGATGATATCCTGGAAAAGGAAAAACTAGGGAGACAATGAAAAGATCAGTGGTTGCCATGGTGGGGGATAGGGGCCCACATGAACAGGCAGAGGATAGAGGATTTTTAGATGAGTGTAAGTACTCTGTATGATATTACATTGATGGATATATGTCATTATACTTTTCTCCAAAACCATAAAATATACAATATTGAGTGAACCCTAAGATAAACTATGGACTTTGGGTGATTATGATGTGTCAATGTAGGTGCAGCCTTGGTTAAAATTTAAAAGAAAAAGAGAGAAAGAAAGAAAATAAGGACCATTCTGGTGAGGGTTTTTTGTTTGTTTGTTTTGTTTTATTTTTTATTTGTTTGTTAAGGCTTTTTTATTTTAAAGACTTTTTTTGATGTGGACCATTTTATTGAATTTGTTACAATATTGCTTCTGTTTTATGTTTTCTTGTTTGTTTTTTTGGCCATGAGACAAGTGGGATCTTAGCTTCCCCAACCAGGAATCGAACCCATACCCCTTTCATTGGAAGGTGAAGTCTTAACCACTGGACCACCAGGGAAGTCCCTGGTGAGGGATGTTGATAATGGGGAGGCTATGCATGTGTGGGGACAGGGGGTATATGGAAAATCTTTGTACCTTCCTCTCAATTTTGTTGTAAACCTAAAACTGCTCTTAAAACATAAAGTCTTTAAATTAAAAAAAATGTTTTCACTATCGAGCAAAAATTAGAATTTGGAAAAACTTATATCTTCCACTATGAGCTTGACAGCTTCATACTTACAGGCTTTTGGTGAGGATGTAGTAATATTAACGTATATGATATTTTGATGTTGTATAGTGAAGTGCGTTAACCTTTGGCAGATCTGCATAACTCAGTGAACCAATATTCTTCAAATGATACAAAATCACACAATGGCTAAAGATCCACTAAAACTGCAAGAAATATTTTTTTGTAACAGAAAATGAAAAGTTAATTGATACGATTTCAGATTCTATATTGCAGCTAACCTTTAAGAAACTATCACTTGTCAAATTTTTGTGTAATATCAGAGAAATATAGCCTTAATTATCCTAAAAGTGTATTAAAACACTGTTCTTTTTCCACCTGTATATCCGTGTGAGGTCGAATTTTCATCAGTCTAACCAGATTGAGTGCAGAAGCAGATATGAGAATCCAGGTGTCTACTATTAAGTCAGAGGAAATTAAAGAGATTTACAAAATGTAAAAAACAATACCACTCATCCCACTAAAGTATTTTGTTTTGGAAAACATACCTATTTTCTTAGAAAAAAAATATATGTGAACATGTGATAACTTACTTATTATTTTTTAAATAAAATAGTAAATAAATATCTTTTAAATCCTGTTTGAATTTACAATACAATAAATAACAATAGGTATAATTCACATAAACAAGTCTCTTTGGAGGCTTCTGTAATTTTTAAGTGTGAAAAAGAGTCCTGACACCAAAAGTGTGCTCTACACTAACACCCAGAATAATCTGAAAATAATAATTTATGAGTAAATTATAAAGTATTTATAGTAAATAAAATATTATTTATTAAGACTAATTTATTAATTTATCACCTACTATGTATTATGAGTGATGGAGTCACAGCAAAGATAACATCATTACTCAGCTTAAAAGCCCTCAGTGGCTTCCCATAGCCCTTAGGATAAAGCATATATCTTAACTTCACTTACAAGATCCTTGATGATCTTATTCCTGCAAAACTCCTAGCTTCATGTCGCCCTCCTCCCATCACATTCTGTGCTTAGTTCCTTCATAGCATCACCAGCCTTTACACATGCTCTACCTTCTGCCTGGAAACCATCCCCTTGTTCTTTGGGTTCCAATTTACATTTGACTTCCTCCCATAAACTGTTCCTGCTCCCCAAAGTCTGAATTTTTTTTTTTTTTGCAGTATGCGGGCCTGTCACTGTTGTGGCCTCTCGCGTTGCAGAGCACAGGCTCCGGACGCGCAGGCTCAGCGGCCAGGACCAGCCGTTCCTCAGCATGTGGGATCCTCCCGGACCGGGGCACGAACCCGCGTCCCCTGCATCGGCAGGTGGACTCTCAACCACTGCGCCACGAGGGAAGCCCCCAAAGTCTGAATTTGATCCCATTGTACAACCTCCTACAGTCCTCTATACTTCCCTGATCATGGCACTTATCACACTACACTGTAATTACTTCTTTTAGCTTCTTTCTCCACAAGGGTGTAAGCTTCATGAGGACATAGAGAAAAGCAGTTTTGTTCATCACTGTATTTCCAGTGCTTAGCAAAACACTCTATGTATAAGGTGATTAATAAACATTTGTTGAATGAATGATAAATTAAGCAATAAAATGCTATATCACATATTATTAAAATATTAATAGTAGGACATCAGCAAAATTTTCAGTGTACAGATCTGGGAGAATTCTCTCCTTCACAAACACTGTGAAAAAACTGGCAAAAAAAGTCAGAATCAACTTTTTCATAGCTCTGGAAATTACCAAAAGGACTGCAGTGATCCAAGGAGTGTTTATTCAAGAAAATGGCTGAACCTCAGAAAGAGTAGTGAGCATTCTAGGAGGCCAGCATGAGCCTGATATTAAAATTAGAGAAAGACATCCCAAGAAAAGAAAACTACAGACAGATAACACTTACGAAGATAGACTAAAAAGTCCTTGACAAAATTCTAACAAGCTGCATCCAGTAACATATCCCTGAATTTGGACCCCTACCTCATACCACATACAAAAATCAATGCAAAATGGATAAAGACCTAAATTTAAGTGCTAAAAATATAAAACTTTTAGAAGAAAACATATGCATAAAGTTCTGTGACATTGGATTTATTTGGCCATGGTTTCTTAGATATGACACTAAAAACATAAATAACAAAAGAAAACATAAATTGGACTTCATATAAATTAAGTACTTTCATGCTTCAAAGACCACTATTAAGAAAGTGAAAAGACAACTTACAGAATGGGAGATATTATTTTCAAATCATATATCTGATAAGGGTCTAGTATTCTGAATAGCTAAAGAACTCTTGTAACTCAACAATGAAATACTACTAATAACATTCTATACATGGATACAATCTGATTAACCCCTTTATAGTTTGTCACTTATCTGATACATACTAATTATGCACTTGTACTTCTTTTCTCATAGCTCGTTGCTATTCATGTTTCTTTTCCTATTCACTATGCACAATTAAAACCTGAGTCTGATTTAAGATGTAGTTTCTGGGAATGCATGGTATATAAAACTGGGGCTGACTATCGTGTAACATTACATACCACCCTATCACAGAATCCCAAATCACATACAACAAGGTCCCTGCTGTCCCAATTTTCAAAAAGACCCAGGGTACAGGCGACCACCACACAGTACAGTATGTCAGGAGAGCCTAATTTTGGATCTTCTTTTACTCACTATCATTATCACTGTTGTTAAATTCTGACAGGCTGAAGGGGTATTAGATGGGTTAAAAGGAAAAAATATTAGAATGCAACATACATTATTTTCATACTCCATTTCTCATGCAAACATTAAAAAAACACTGTACGGGGGCTTCCCTGGTGGCGCAGTGGTTGAGAGTCCGCCTGCCGATGCAGGGGACACGGGTTCATGCCCCGGTCCCAGTCCAGGAGGATCCCACATGCCGCGGAGCGGCTGGGCCCGTGAGCCGTGGCCGCTGAGCCCGCGCGTCCGGAGCTTGTGCTCCGCAGCGGGAGAGGCCACAACAGGGAGAGGCCCGCGTACCGCAAAAAAACCCAAACAAACAAAGAAAAACACTGTACGTAGCCAGGCACCATTCCGAAAATTGTATGGTAAGCTGTGAACCTGATAGGCAGCAACACTGTTCTAAGATTGTTCCTACGGTAACTTCAGTCAAACCCACTAGGTACAGTCCATCTAAATAAAGACATAGTCTGATCAATACCTTGAGTCTCTGCTGATTGCCCTGCACTATAGACAGACCTCTGCTGCTTGGTTTTAGCAAAAGTTATAATCAGAATGCCTCAGAAACACTGCTGAGATGAATTTTGAAAAGGACATGATTGAAAGGAGAGAAAAAAATCAGGTAAATTGAGAACAGTTGTGACCCCTGAACAGAAATAGCACAGAGACTCATCTTGCACATTTCCTCTGTGACAGCAGCGTTGAACATTGCTATCATTCTAACCCTTTCTTTCTACATATGTTATTTTCACGTTTTCCTCCAATCTCTTCTTTTGGTCAGGGCCTTAAATGTCAGTCATGGTTTCTTATACCCTGGATTGTCTTCTCTCTTTGCCTATACAATTAGTAAGGTAATACCATTTTGGCAGCTTGTGATTCTTATTTTTTCCTAGTATTTGTACAACTTGCAGCCACCTCACAGAACTTTTGGGCATCATCTAAAACTAGCTTTCTCCTGCTGCCTTCCATATGTTTAGACTCACAGACACATGGATGTCAGAGCTGGCAGGCACAGTGTGGTCAGTTAGGGCAATTCTCCCTTTTACAGGTAGGTAACTAAGGCCCAGGGAAGGTCAGGGACTTGCACATGGCCTGCTTTTGGAAGTGCTGGATAGGCCCAGGGAATTACATCTCAGCTGAATTTCGCTCTCTGCAAAGAGATTTCAGAAGCTTTCCCAAATACGATAAACTCAAATAGAAATAGTACCTAGATGCACTGCTGTTTTGTGTTATCTGTGCGCCTCTACCCCACCATTAGTGTGAATAATCGAGAGATAAATGTTCTATTGTTTAATAGATCATTCAAGAACTGAGGATATTTCAGACTAGTTTCAAGAAATCTGTATGGTAGGTGTTCTCATAATCAACGTTCTGGTTAGTTATAGCCCTTTGCTCTTTACAAAGCACTTGTCCATATTACGTTATGACATAGGAGCATTATAACCAGGTCTGTGAAGCAAGATATTATGCCTATTTTTACCAAGAGAGATTTCAAGAGGTTAAGTGACTGCTGAAGGCCACACAGCTAATAAGGGACAAAATAGCGCCTTGAAACCAGGACCTAAAACTCCAAATCCTAATATGTTTGTTTACAGTCCCTACTGAGGAAACTTTCTGGGAGTAACTGAAGATCAAAGAAAGATTCACCTAGTTGAAGGTTAATACTTAAGAAACTGTGGTCTTGGGCTTCCCTGGTGGCTCAGTGGTTAAGAATCTGCCTGCCAATGCAGGGGACATGGGTTCGAGCCTTGGTCTGGGAAGATCCCACATGCCGCGGAGCAACTAAGCCCATGTGCCACAACTACTGAGCCTGCGCTCTACAGCCCGCGAGCCACAGCTACTGAGCCCACATGCCAGAACTACTGAAGCCCATGCTCCTAGAGCCCGTGCTCTGCAGCAAGAAAAGCCACCGCAATGAGAAGCTTGAGAAGAGTAGTCCCCACTCGCCGCAACTATAGAAAGCCGGTGCACAGCAACGAAGACCCAACGCAGCCAAAAATAATAAATAAATAAAAAATAATTTAAAAAATAAATTAAAAAAAAGAAACTGTGGTCTTCAAGAAGATGGAAAAAACAATGAGTAGCAACAGAAATAACCCTGGCCAAGTGTTTTCTATATTTCTTCCTTAACAATGAATGGTCTCAAGTAACACCCACATTGCATGAATCTCCAGTTGGACACAGGGGTTAAAAAAATGGGACCTATTTTTACTTATGCTGAAGAGTAATGAGGACTTTACTTGACATGTGTCTTAGGCGCCCCATATCTGAACTTTAAAAGCCATCTCATTCTTTCTGAGTCACTGAATTAGGAGTGTGAATATCCAAGGCTATGGTCCTAGTCCTGCTACTGGGATTTTTGTGCCCTTGGTAAGGTCTTCTCTGGGCCTCAGTTTTCTCACCTGTAAGATGAAGGGATTGGATTAAATAATCACTCCCAACTCTGGCATCTTAAAATTCCATGGCTCTAAGAGCAGGACTGGTGCAAGGAATAAGAGGTAATTTCCCTTTGAAAGTAGAGGATGTCTCCTTCTTTTCCCATCATTCTGCCATTTTTCCCCTGGTGCTTTTACAGCAGCCATAATAAAGTAATTTCCCCTGGTGCTTTTACAGCAGCCATAATAAAGTAAGACTTGGACAAGAAGTTTGTTCCTTGTACCATGATCTTTTAACAGGTTTCATAATTTAGCATAGTGATGTGACAAACCTTAATGAAAAATAAAGAAATAGAAATTTGGGGGCCATATATGGGGCTCCTGATATGACCATCAGATCAGACAGTCTTCAGCATGTCAGGAGAGCACACTACCTTGGGCAGCTAGGGCTTAGAGCAGATTTGTAGGTCAGGCCACAGAGAATCGCCCACTAATTTCAAAGTCCCTTTTATGATACCCCCCCACCAAAAAAAGGTTTTGAAGAACCTAGGGGCAGGACAGGAATAAAGACACAGACGTAGAGAATGGACTTGAGGACACGGGGCGGGGGAAAGGTAAGCTGGGACGAAGTGAGAGAGTGGCATGGACTAATACATGCTACCAAATGTAAAATAGATAGCTAGTGGGAAGCAGCCGCATAGGACAGGGAGACCAACTCAGTGCTTTGTGACCACCTAGAGGGGTGGGATAGGGAGGGTGGGAGGGAGACGCAAGAGGGAGGGGATATGGGGATATATGTATATGTATACATATAGCTGATTCACTTTGTTATAAAGCAGAAACTAACACACCATTGTAAAGCAATTATACTCCAACAAAGATGTTAAAAAAACCCAGAATATTGTAAATAGAAATAATCTCAGCTCTCCTACGGACTCACCTTAGACAAATCATTTCGCCTCTACAGGAGAACTGCAAAACAGGTTTGTTCCAAGGATGAAAGGTGCTTTTGACAAAAATCCCTGTTGTAACATCGGATTCTGCCCATGTGGGGATTGTCTGCACAAACTTAGTGACTTTTTTTTACAAAATACCAGTAGACGCAATTATGCTGGTCCCACAGCTTGCATGGCAGCTGCACAACCCCATTTGGATTGGGGACACCTGAAACATGTTGTTCCACTTGAAGAAAAATCAAATTACTTCATTTTGGAGTCAATTTACAGGGAGTGAGAGCAGGGCTCCTAGGTCCAGAGGAGGGCAAGTGTGATAAGGAAATGAGAATATGACCAAAGAAGAAAGGGAGGAAAAGCAACGCTTGGTTACACATAGCTGGTGATAATAATTCTTCCAGATCTTCTAAGGAGTCAGCCCCCACTCTTTTACGAAGAGAAAGAGAAACAAAATGAGATTCTCACCCTTTATAACATGGGCACAGGTACTAGTGTTAGTAACACTGCCGTGGAGAACGGGCAGCTCAGACGCTGGAAGTCCATTAGAGATACTTGGAAAAGACAAGATGATGATCAGCGTCTTTTGTACTGACTTTGCTTCAGCAACTTTTGATTAACTGACAAATCAGCAGGCCTCTTGCTAGTGTCATGAAATCATATATATCTGAAGCCAAAGAGGGGGAGCGAGGCTGGACATATAAGTGCTCTATCTACTCAGTTTTATTAAAAACTCATTGCTTGGTGCTAAGATATATCACAAAAGATTGCTTTTCTAATAAAGACAATCTCTTCATTCTCTGTTTCCTTATCTACGTTTCTCTAATATACAAAACAGTATCTGCCTCACGTCTTGCTATCCTGTCAGAGCTAATGACATACATGAATCAGAAATGGATTGTTTTGATCCAAATGTTGGCGGCTCAGCAACAAAAGAACACACTGACATTCAGGTTCCAATTTCTCTGCAAAAGGAACAGGTCTCCCTCAGGACACTGCCTCAAATATCAACTCTGAGACAAGGAATCTGGATTAATGAGTCAAAATAAACACTTAAAAAGCAAATAATTAAATAATCGTAATAAAAACACATGAAGTAGAATGACTACATGAAGTTAGCATTCAGTTTTATGGATCACTCCATAAAAATATTCCTTACACAAATGTCCAAAGACCAAACCAAGCTATGAGGAATTCCCTGTAGTCTTTTGCAGCCACCTACTACTCATTCATTTTCTTAGTCATTCCTCTCTCTGATGTATCAGTCTCCCGTCCTCTTCTCACAGGGTTCCCTCTCAGCAGACAGTCACTCTCCTGTCTGTTTTCCCATTGTTGCTCTTATGTGTTCAAATATTCCTTCTCCCCACCCACCTCCATGCTCACAAATCTTTCTGTTTACTCTGTAAGGAGGATTTTACTTGAAACGGATCCTCCAAAGTCAGTCCCTCTCTGAGTGGCCTTGTATGTTGTCCAGTGAAAAAGCTGGGCACTCGTGTGCTCTTCCTATCAAGAACTCCCTCCAGATCTAACTTTTTTACCTCTGATTTGCCCCTCTCTGTGTATTGACTTCATGACTGACATGTCAGTCTTTGTATTTATTCCCAGGTTACAGACTTGGCAACATGGGCCAGGAGGCAAGGTGCTTCACTTGAGCCCCCAAAACACAGACATCTGATCCCAGGTCTTCTGCTTCATCTTAAAGGGAAAGAAAATATACGTGATGTCACTCTTCTAAGACTCAGCTGCCTCATCTGTAGAATGCGGACAATAATAAGTTCCGCTTTATGTGGTTGTGGTGAGGGTTAAATGAAAGAATCTATATAAAGTGCTTAGCATGAAGCTTGGTATATAAAAGGGACTCGATAAACAGTTAATTCCCTTTCCCCCAATCCATTCTGCATGCCTACCCAGTCACTCCACTCCTTAATCTTACCTAAAATTTTTTAAAGTGACACAGGGTACTTCTTAACATAGTTTATATTCTTCCTCTTGACTCTCTCTTACCACGGTTTTTTCCACCTTCCTGTTCTCCTCTATATGCATCTCTCTTCCCTGATCTGGTTCTCCCGTTCCTCATTGGTACAAGGATACGACTGGACTAAACAAGCTCTAAAGGTTGCAAACAGCACAACTATAGCCACAGTCTGGGTCCCAGTGTTTCTTGGGCAAACAAATGTTATAACTACTCCCTCATAAATATGTTAGATAATGATAGCACATCATACAGGAAATTGTCTTACAGGAAATTCTTAAGGGCATTTTATTTTATATTGGATTTTTCTCTGGTCAGGGAAAAGTGCATGAGAAATATTGAGAGCTAAAACATTTGTCGTTTCAATGAAAATCTCTGGAAAGCAAATACTTATTTACTACAATTTAGATGAAGCCATGGCTTTTTGATTAAAAACATGAAACTGACATATGGTACCTCCCCATCCCCAGGGAAACAAGCCTTCTAGGTTCTATTTATTTGCTTCTGAAAGTTTTACTGAGTTTCCACTTTGAGTCCTGAAAACTGTCCTAAAGGCAATGGAAAAGCACAAGGCTAGCTCTAGTTCTCCCCACAAGCAAACTGCTACACTCCCATGCCAGTGGCCTGTGTGGCAATGCCCATCCTCTGCCTTCACTTCTTCAGTTAAAGATCGGCCTCTGGAGATAAAACACCATGTAGCAGGTTTTCCCTTAAAAGGAAATTGCAATCTGTTCTCACTAGTACATTTTTCTTGTAGAAGAATGAGAAGGAAGAGGAGGGAGGAGTGAGGGGGAAGGAAAGGAATGAAGGGAAGGAGGAGAAGATGAAGGAGAATTTAGACAGGAAGCAAAGTTACCTATTAGGATATATTTTTCTCAAGTGAGAACCAGGAATCATCCTATGAATCTCTACGAGTGCAAAGTTTATTTAAAACCATCCTGGACTCAATGAGCTTACCCAATTCCATTCCCATTAACTAAAAGTGCACCAATCCAGCCTAGTGACCTCAGCATCATATCACCCAGGCCATTTTGCTTGGTATCTCCTTTAGCAATGTTCTCTAAAAACAAAGATTGGCTATGGTTTGACTTTTAAAGCTATGTATCCAATCTGAGACAGTAAGTACATTTTACTCTGGAAGCTAGTAGTTAACTATTTGTATGCAATGTATGATCAAATAAAACTTGAGTCTTGAAGGGCAATATGCTGAAAAGCTGTGCATTAGCTTTTCAGTGACTTCATGAGGGCTTTTTAAAAAATTACTAGTCATAAAACTCAAGTAGAAAAATTATTGATGATATTCAGGTGGCTTACTTAGTTCTACATTCCACTAATAGGAGTCTAAAAGCAAAGGTAAAATTCTATAGAAAGTGGTTTCTTTAGAAACAGAACCAGTTCCCTTCCCCACCAAACCTTTTCTTTTTCTTTTCTGGAAACAATCCAGGCCCTCCCAGATGTACAAGCTCCTGTTTCCAAACCTCCCATATATGCAGGTGGCTGGTCCAGTGTGGGTGGCCTGACCTCTCCAGCCACCATGTTGCCTTCTTGCTGCTGGAGCCAGCTACAGTGGGTCTTGGGGAAAGGCAGTATATCAGGCTCCTTTCTTCCAGAGTTGATACAAGGCATCAGGATCTGGGTGGCCTGGCACTGCTCAGGACAGAAGTCTGGGCCATGGGACGAGTTCTGGAAGTGAGTAAGAAAGACCCTCTTCCTTCCATTATTCCTTAGTCTCTACCTAAGCCCCATGCCTCTGTGGTTCCTTGCCAACAGTCATCTATTCCCCACAAACTCTGTGATCGCCTCTTCACTGGCTAGAAGAGCCTTTATTTGGGTGGAAGTCCTCTAGGACACCTTCCCTGATGTCCCCAGGCTAGGTTAGATGCCCCCTTAACCTGCATCCTTAGATTGTGCATAGGATGAGCTCTGTTTCTTTGACTGTATCCCTCACTAGACCACGAACCCTTTTGAGGGCAGGGGCTGGCTTTTTAAAAAATCTTTTTATTCACATCATACAATCCAGTACAGAACATATCTAAAGTACTCATCTGATATATAGATAAAGCTGTGACCTTGGTAATATTGGTTATTACCACTGAGTCAGGCAAGCATTTGCTACTGGAGAGAAACCTTATCAAATGAAGTCAGTTTTCTGAAATTCACCAGCTAACAAAAGAAATGCCACATACATTGTCAAACATTTAAGATATAATAGTCAAATGTTCTTTTCTACCCGTATTTTTAAGCATTAGTTTAATTAACACTGATGCTTTGAAAGTCCTAGAAATAATCAGGACCATTAGTGTCAGCCTGACAAAGGTATGAAGAAAGTTTCTATAATACAGCCCAAACTGCTTTCACAAGATTGTCTGGAAATAAATAGCTCACTGTGAAATTTATGACTTGCTTTATATATTAATCAACGGTACAGTGGTGCTCTAACAAGGTTAAAAGTATTCTCTGATTTCCATTATAAAGATAATTTCAATCAAGCAGCCTAACAGTCTAACAGTGTAGGTCATTCTATAATTCAGTTGTACTAATGACTATGGCATGCATGCAAACAAGAGAATAAAACTGGCTGAAAGACCAAACCTAGAAAAAATGCTTTATTAAAAAAGCAACAATGATTTACATCTTGCATTTTCAATGACCTTTGTAGTACTCATCTGCAAATGAAATAGAATCATTCCTCATGGCACAACAGATACCTTTGTTCCTGCTCATCTATTTTGTGTAAACTATATATGCTGACCTTTAATTGGCTGTAACTGGAGCACATTCTGAGCAACACTTTTATATTGATTTGCTTAGACTTGTGCAAGGGTCTAAGCAGGGAGAAACAAGACTGACAGTTTCTACTGACTATTTATATAGAGAGCCATATTTAAGACGCTCTCCAAGCCTCAATTGCATATTTATATTTGATTCCTTCTGCATAAACAATTTCTCAGGTAACTTGTAAAAACACAGATCCAAAATACATTGGCAAGAAATTTCATCCTCTGCCTATTTTATTTCTCTTCTTCACATAAAAATGCTCATAATAGTCTGGCATTGAAATCTGTATTAATGATGTACTTATTGTGATTTCTAGGAATCCTACAATCAAAAAGCAAAGAAAATCAAGAAGCACCTTAGATGTTATTTTGAATATTTTTAGGTGGAAGAAGACAGAATAATTCTAAAAGCAAACCTTAGAAGCGTACTCACTATGTCATATCAAAGAAATGGATAGTATGGTAGAAAGAATACTGGCTTGTTTGTCAGAAGCCATAGGTTTTATACTGCTTTGACATTAATCAGTTTGTCTTTGGCAAATCCTTTGCCTCAAATCATATGCCTCAGTATTCTCACCTTCAAAGTAAAGAGACTAGACTAGATCTTTGAGGGTCATTTCAAATGTAGCATTCCCTAAATATAAAGTGAAAAACTGGTTAAAGAAAGAAACTTTAATTCGATAAAATTCAACATCCATTCATGATAAAAGCCCTTACGAAAGTGGGTATAGCAGGAACATATCTCAACGCAATAAAAGCTGTTTATGACAACCCCACAGCAAATATAATACTCATCAGTGAAAAGCTTAAAGCCTTCCTGCTAAAATATGAAACAGGACAAGGATGCCCACTCTCACCATTTCTATTCAATATAGTATTGGAAGTCCTAACCACAGGGATCAGACAAGAAAAAGAAATAAAAGGCATTCAAATTGTAGAGAAGAGGTAAAATTGTCATTATATGCAGATGACATGATACGATATATAGAAAACTCTAAAGACTCCACACAAAAACTACTAGAACTGATAACCTAATTCAGCAAGGTAGCAGGATACAAGATTAACATACAGAAATCGGTTGTATTTATTTACACTAACAATGAAATATCAGAAAGGGAATGTAAACAAACAATCCCCTTTAAAATCTCATCAAGGAAATACTTAGGAATAAACCTCACCAAGGAGGTGAAAGACTTATATGCTGAGAACTACAAAACATTAATAAAGGAAATTAAAGATGATTCAAAGAAATGAAAAGATATTTCATGCTCTTGGAATGGAAGAATTAATATTATTAAAATGGCCATACCACCCAAAGCAATCTATAGATTTAATGTGATCCGTATCAAATTACCCATGACACTTTTCACAGAACTAGAACAAATAACTAGAACAGAACAGAGAACCAAGAAATAAACCCACACACCTATGGTCAATTAATCTTCAACAAAGAAGGCAAGAATATACAATGGGGAACAGACAGTCTCTTCAGCAAGGGGTGTTAGGAAAGTTGGACAGCTGCATGCAAATCAATGAAGTTAGAACACACCCTCACACCATACACAAAAATAAACTCAAAATGGCTTAAAGACTGAAACATAAGATATGACACCATAAAACTCCTAGAAGAGAACATAGGCAAGACATTCTCTGACATAAATCGTAACAATGTTTTCTTAGGTCATTTTCCCAAGGCAATGGAAATAAAAGCAAAAATAAGCAAATGGGACCTAATAAAACGTATAAGCCTTTGCACAGTAAATAAAACCATAAACAAAACAAAAAGACAAGCTACAGACTGGGAGAAAATATTTGAAAATGATGCAACCGACAAGGGCTTAATTTCCAAAACATCAAACAGCTCATGTGATTCAATAACAAAAAAAAACCAAACAACCCAATCGAAAAATGAGCAGAAGACCTAAATAGACATTTCTCCAAAGAAGACGTACAGATGGTCAATAGGGACATGAAAAGATGCTCATCATCGCTAATTATTAGAGAAATGCAATCAAAACTACAATGAGGTACCACCTCACACCGGTCAGAATGGCCATCATTAAATAACAAATGCTGGAGAGGGTGTGGAGAAAAGGGAACCCTCCTACACTGTTAGTGGGAATGTAAATTGGTGCAGTCACTATGGAAAACAGTATGGAGGTTCCTCGGAAAACTAAAAATAGAGTTGCCATGTGATCCAGCAATCCCACTCCTGGTCATCATATACCCAGACAAAACTATAATTCAAAAATATACATGCATCCCTATGTTCATAGCATTACTATTTACAATAAGCAAGACATGGAAACAACCTAAATGTCCATCGACAGATGAATGGATGAAGAAGATGTGGTATACACATACAATGGAATATTACTCAGCCATAAAAGAAGAATGAAATAATGCCATTTGCAGCAGCATGGATGGACCTAGAGATTATCATACTAAGCAAAATAAGTCAGAAAGAGAAAGACAAATACCATATGATATCACTTATATGTGGAATCTAAAATGTGACACAAATGAACATATCTATGAAACAGACTCACAGACATAGAGAACAGACTTGTGGTTGCCATGAGGGAGGGGATTTGGGGGAGGGAAGGATTGGGAGTTTGGGATTAGCAGATGCAAACTATTATATATAGGATGGATAAACAACAAGATCCTATTGTATAGCACAGGGTTATATTCAATATCTTATGATAAACCATAATGGAAAAGAATATGAAAAAGAATATATACGTATAACTGAAAAAAACCCACAACTTTATACCACCTACAGGACAAAGAAGGGGGAGAGACCAAGAAAAGTGAGAACATTTTCCGGGATCAGAGATGGAGAGGTTTCAATAACAGAAACAAAAGTCCTAACCCAAGGTCAGTGTTTCCCTAGGATGTTTTTAAGAACAGACCATTAAGGGAAGCTTGTGGTTTGGGAGGATACTTCCTGTGGCACCCCTGACAGAGCAGAACCCCAGCTTTCAAACATGCCATGAGGCCAATCCCAAGAATGAAGTTCCAGGTTCTTATGGTCTTCTTTTATGGACACGTATGCTTGTGCTAACTTGGGCTATTTGTCTATATGTCTACACTTAAGTGTTTCACTTTCCCCTATAAGTTGATATTACGTTTGGCCAATTAGCCAAACAGTACAAAGCAAACATCTTGAAGTATTTATGGATTTTTCCTTTGATCCCAGAACTTACAGATGCTACTAAAATACCCACTTAGTATTTGTTTTTCCTGTCTTTACAACATGCAGCCATATCTCATTTACTTACTTTGCTGTGCTTCTAACCCTCACTTTTCTGTCTTGCTGATTTGTCTGCCACACTCCATTCCCCATTCTGGCTTGAAAGATAAATCTCCCCATTCTGGCTTGAAAGATAAAACAAGGAAATATCTTCCCTATGTTAACGCTTTCTAGCTGCTGGGCTGATAGGTTTCTTCCCTTTTTTATCAGATAGGCTCTTTAATTTTGCAGAGTAAAGCTCCCCAGATAGATGTCTTCACTCGCTACTTCTTGAAAGTTGTGTATTGCCTTGAAAGTTGCATTCAAGGAGTGTTTCTTTCTTTCTTCCTCTTCTGCTGTCACTTTGAAATCCAAGGCCAGGCCCAGGAAGGTTGGCTGGGGTGGGGTTTCTGGCTAGTACTCTAAGCAAGGAAATCTAGATGCTGTATTAAGAGATGGGAGTGAAGAAAGGGAAGGAGAAACAGACAGCTAATTTAGATCCTAGACTCAAGCCACAAGTTTCAAGGATCCAGATAAGGATCTAGGAAACACGAGCCCAGGGACCTGATCACAGAATATGGGTAAGAAGAAAGCAGCATCTAGGCAAACAGTCTGAATGGCAGACTGATGAAATTAGCAAAAAGGGAGCATGAATGCTAAGCCACTTACTGTCAAAGCCAGAGAGAACATGCATAACCTTATAAAAAGTCAGAGGCCTAAATTAGTTCATCTGGACTGTCCCCAAATCTTAAGCAAACAGGGTAGGCATCGAGTTGAGTGACTAAGAAAACTTAAGAATTAAATGGGAGAGCAAGTGGTAACTCTTCCTTAAAAAGCAAAGGTAAGTTAAGAATAAGCGATATTCAAGTGACAAGAAACCTTTAATCATCCTAATCAGACAAAATGGGGAGAGATTGAGGCAGATGTACAGATGGTTCTACTCATCTCACCACCTCCTAAACTCCAGCCAAAAAAAAAAAAAAAAACACTATTCAAGAAGGAGAGGTCTCTGGAGGGCCTGGATCACCCAAAATGGCACCTGCAATGACTCAAATCTGTCCAGTCCCTAAGTGCTTTCACCTTGCTTGGGCCTGGTTCAGTCCTTTACAGGTGATCTACCCCAGAGTGTTAGTGTTAAGAGTTCACATAGCAAACCTGAAAAGGCTTTTTAATTTCTACCCTTTATTTTCTACACACATAAAAAAACTGTTATCATTAACCAAAATATTAACTAGTTCCCACAAATTAATTTTCGATTGCCTGCAAGTGTGCTCTGGATGAGCAGTTGTATGTCAGAGAGACCACACACTTTCTTCTGAGCTTGTGAGCACTTCTCAGCAGGGCAGCTAGAAGGGCAGTTAGTTGTACTTGTAGAAAGTGGCCTTCCTGGGGTAGGATTGGCATTGTCAACTACATTCCTTCCCAGAGGGGAGGTTGGAACTACACTGGCCAATCTGTATTGTGTGACCACTGAGCACATGAAATGTGACTAGTCCAAGTTGAGATGAAAAACGAACGTAAAATATCTCATTAACTATTTTTAAAATGCTGATTACATGCCAAAATGCTAATTTGGGGGCATAATTCGGCTAAATAAAAATATTAATTTCACCTATTTCTTCTTACTTTTTATTGTGGCTTTTAGAAAATTAAAATTACTTATGTGGCTTGCATTATATTTCTATTGAGCAGTACTAACCTGGACATCACATTGAGATACAATGGCACCAAAAGAAAGTACAAAATATATTGAATTGTAGGGAGACAGGAAAATTAGAATTCCATGAAGATTGAGCACAAAAGAAGTGGATGGCTGCAAAACAAGACTCAGAATTAGTTGGCAGAACTGATAGTATAAAAGAACAATGAGAGGGACTTTTCCAGCATAACAGATCATTTTCAAACTCTAGAAAAACAAGTAGACAATTATTTGGCCACCAGAGTGGACAGGGCATTGAGGAAAACCAAAGGAGTAATATATCTGTATCTCACTAGAATTAAGTTTGTATAATTCTGAAGTAGATTCTGAAAAATTAAGTTATGTTCTGTAAGTCCTAGAGCAACTGCTAAGAAAATAACAAAAAAAGTGGAAAAAAATCTTTAAAGGAATGAAAATGTTACACTAGAAAATATGCACTTAATGGCAAAGAAAGCAGCAAAGGAGGAATAGAGGACCAAAAATACAAAAGACATGTAGAAAACAAAGTGTAGGGCCTCCCTGGTGGCGCAGTGGTTGAGAGTCCGCCTGCCGATGCAGGGGATACGGGTTCGTGCCCCGGTCTGGGAGGATCCCATATGCTGCGGAGCGGCTGGGCCCGTGAGCCATGGCCGCTGGGCCTGCATCCAGAGCCTGTGCTCCGCAACGGGGGAGGCCACAACAGTGAGAGGCCCGCATACCGCCAAAAGAAAAAAAAAAAAAAAAAAACAAAGTGTAAACTGGCAGATGTAAATCCTACCATATCAGTAATTACATTGAATATAAATGCATTAGACACACCAGTCAAAAGAGAAGGAAGAAAATAGTAAATTAGATCACAAATTAATGAAAACAAGAATAGAAAAACAATAGAGAGAAATCAACAAAATCAAAAGCTGGTTCTGTGAGAAAAAAAAACAATATTGATAAACCTTTAGTTAGGCTGACAAAGAGGAAAAAAAGAGTCAAATTACTATATCAGGAATGAAAGAGGGGATATTACTACCAGTCTTACATAAATAAAATGGGTTTTAAGGGATTACTAAGAAAAATTGTATGTCAACAAGTTACATAACATAGATGACATGGACAAATTCCTAAAATGACAAAACTAGCAAAACTGACTCAAGAAGAAATAGAATATCTGAAGAAACACATAAAAAAATAAAGACACTGAATTAGCAATGTGAATCTTCCCACAAAGAAAAGCCCAGGACCAGATGGCCTTACTGGCAAATTCTTCTGAACATTTAAAGAATAATTAATGCCAATCCTTATAAAACTCTTCAAAAAAACAGAAGAGGAGGGAACACATCTCAACTCATTCTATGAGGCTACTATTACCCTAATACCAAAACCAGACAAAGACTACAAGAAAACTACAGACCAATATTGCTTATGAAGATAAATACCAAAATCCTCAACAAAATACTAGCAAACAGAATCCAGCAATATATAAAAAGGATCATACATCATAACCAAGTGAGGTTTGTCCCAGGAATGCAAGGGTGGTTTAACATCTAGTAATTAGTGTAATTATTATTATTATCACTATATTATAATTATTATATTAATAGAATAACAGACACATACACATTAGATGCAGAAGAGGAATTTGATAAAAACCAATAGGCCTTGATAATAAAAACAACAAATAAACTAGGAATACAAGGGAACTTCCTCAACCTAATAAAGGGCATTTATGAAAAACTCACAGCTAACACTATACTTAATGGGGAAAGACGGAAGGCTTTTTCTTTAAGATTAATAAAAAGAGAGAGATGTCCATTCTTGCCATTTCCGTTCAACATGGCACTGGAGGTTCAACCCATACATTTATGGTCAGTTGACTTCTGACAAAGGTGACAAGACCATTCAATGGGAAAAAACCGTGTTTTCAACAAATGGAGCTGGGACAACTGGATATCCACATGCCAAAGAATGAAGCTGTACCCCTACTCACACCGAATACAGAAAATTAACGCAAAATGGATCATAGACCTGTATGTAAGAGCAAAATCTATAAAATTCTTAGAAGAAACCATAGGTGTAAATCTTCATCACTTTGGATTAGGCAATGATTACTTAGATATGACAAACACACAAAAATAGATAAATTGGACTTCATCAAAATTATAAACTTTTATGTTTTAAAGGATATTATTAGGAAAGTGAAAAGATATCCCACAGCATGGGAGAAATTGTTGGTGAGGACATGGAGAAATTAGAACACTCACACATTGCTGGAGGGAACGCAAAATGACTCAATTGCTTTGGAAAACAGTTTGGCAGTTCCTCAAAAGGTTAAGCATAGAGTTACTATATGACCTGAAATTCTACTCCTAAGTACATTCCCAAGAGAAAGGAAAACATATATCCACACAAAGACTCATGCATGAAGGTTCATAGCAGCACTATGCATAATAGCCAAGAAGTGGAACCAACTCAAATGTCCATCAACTGCTAATAGATAAACAAAATGTGGTATATTTATACAATGGAGTATTATTCAGGCATAAAAAGGGAAGAAATAGTGAAACATACTACAATATGGATGAACCTTGAAAATATTATGTTAAGTGAAAGAAGCCAGACATAAAAGGCCATAGACTGTATGATTTCATTGATATGAAATGTCTAGAACAAGTAAATCCATAGAGACAGAAAGTACAATAGCGGTTTCCAGGGGTGGGGCCTGGGATGGGGGTGTAGGGAGGGAGAATGGGGAATGACAACTAATTGGTACAGAGTTTCTTTTGGAAAGATAAAACTGTTCTAATATTGAATTTGGTGATGGTTGCACAACTCCATGAATATACTAAAACCCACTGAACTGTACACTTTAAATGGGTAAATTGGTAAACGTATTCTATATGAATTACATCTCAATAAAGCTTTTTTTAAAGAGAAGTAATGATGTGGAGTTTACCACTAACCCAGTGGGAACAAGGATTTCGACTGGAAATTAAACTGATTTAAAAATAAAAGATGCTCCAGACAATGAGATATTATTTAGCACTAAAATGAAATGAGCTCTCAAGCCATGAAAGGATATGCAACAACTTTAAATGCATATTACTGAGTGAAAGAAGGCAATCTGAAAAGGCTACATGCTGTATGATTCCAAACATATGACATTCTGAAAAAGGCAAAACTATGGAGACAGTAAAAATAACAGTGGTTGCTAGAAGTTTGGAGCGGGGGTGGGGCAGGAGGGAGGGATAAATAGGCATGCACGAGGAGTTTTAGGGCAGTGAAACTATTGTGTATGATGCTGTAATGGTAGATACATGGCAGTATACATTTATCAAAATGAACAGAATGTATAACACCAAGAGTGAACCCTGATATAAAGGATGGACTTTGGGTGATGATGATACATATCAATGTAGGCTCATCTATTATAACAGATGTACCACTCTGGTGCAGGATGTTGATAGTGGTGGGGGGGCTTGTGGGTGTTGGGGGAGCAGGAGGTATATGGGAAATCTCGGTACTTTCTGCTCAATTTTCCTGTGAACCTAAAAGTGCTCTAAAATAGTCTTTTTTTTTAAAGCAAAAAAAAAATTAAAATGCACTCTTTCTTATACTTCTGATTTTGTGGGTAGCGATTCATGCTCTCTGTACTTTTGATGGCTCCTCACTACCCGAAGGAGGGACTCCATTCCCCTTTAGCTTGATTTAAGAGAAAAATTAAACCCCTACCCTGGGTAAGACATTGTATACTAGAGGTGAGAAGAGAATGGTGGTCTCACACCCTAAAACTGATGCTTGACTTAAGAAATGGCAGGTAAGTCATAGTTGATACATACTGTACTTTTTTTAAATCTAGAATTTGTGACTTATTTGTCTTGTGCTACCATGAGTGGGACAATGATTATATTAACTAAATACTATAGATGACGTGTGCCAAGAAAAACTCATTTTCAAATGCTTTGATTCACTTCCCAGGTTCCTTTTACTCTCCTAAAACTCCCTTCACTTCCTCCCCTACTGTTTTCTTCCTTTCCCTACATCAAAAGAAATACTGATAACCCAAAGCCCCCAAATCAGAAAGGTAGTTGCCATTTATTACAAAGCGGGGGAAGAGACTCTGAGTAGGTAGGATGGATAAGAATGGACAAGAAAATTTAGGGATTTCATAAATGGAGAATATCTAAAACAAGAGCATATCATTAAATCATCCCCAAAATATGTAATCGATATCTATTCATTTTTATACCAACCTAAATTTAATCACCATTTAACAGTGGTACCCAGCAAAAGCAATTTAGCATTATACTGTACAAGACATCCTCCAAACAAAGGAGCCATAAACACAGTTTGAATCCTCCTCTACTCCCAAGGATTTCAGCACTAAACCCGAGCAAAAAATCCCATTGGGAATCTAGACATATCACACTGCCCTTTATCCATGAGTATTCTGTGAAGATCAGTCTGAGCGGCTAGAAAACTTACATGTTCAACTTGGTCTGCCTGGCTGGGAATCAACTCACCTCAACATCTGGAGGAACATGATTGATAGTCCTGGTTATTAGTGGCGAGAGCTGGGCAAACGGAAGCAGAGGCCTGCAGCCATACAGGCTGAATAAACCTGTTCAAAAATGCACCAAGCTCTGAATGGAAAGACTAGTAGGAACTTCAAGTCTGCAGGAGAAATGTGGAGTATCTGGACAAGCAGCCTCACCATAAAGAGCTATCCTAGTGTTAGGAAAAGAATCCAGAAATTCTGCTGCAACCCAACTGGTTTTGTCTCTTGATATCTGTGTTGCCAGCTTCTGTCATAGGGTTTTTGTCACAGGAGCTCAGTAAATATTTATCAATGATGGTGCTGCTAATGAGAGGACCCCAAAGATGAACACCCCCATGTGAGGGAAGACAGGAGGAAAAGGCCACTTTGTCCCACAGCATATGGAATCTATCATGTTACATGTCAGATTTTATAGTGCTACTACATGCTAGGCATTACTGCTAATTTTCATAGTAGTTCAAAGAGGTTGGCGTTTTCATCCCCATTTTATAGATGATACAACTAAGGTTCAGGGAGATTATACACTATGCCCACGGTCACTAAGATAAGGAATGACTTAGCAGAGATTCACATCATAACTCCTGAAGCCCATGTTCCTTCTACTACATCACACAACCTTTTCTTACCCTGCTCCTTGCAATACCAAGCTGACCCATTCCTGGGCAGGGTATCGACTCGGCTTTCCATCTTGAAAGTTTTGCTCTTAAAAATCTCTGTGGTGGGGCTTCCCTGCCCGTCTGGAGCCTGTGCTCTGCAACGGGAGAGGCCACAACAGTGAGAGGCCCGCGTACCGCAAAAAAAAAAACCAAAAAAACAAACAAAAAAAAAACCCTCTATGGTGCTATTAAAAATGAATGCTGCAATTTATTATTCCTGCTATCTTGAAGAGTCTTTGGTCAATGATAACCAGAGCTGAGACAATTCTGAATGGGGCTTTTCACAGCAGAGCAGTTTGAGTCATGCATTATTTTTTTTAAATCAATGGATTACAGATTCAGAAGAAATGATGGGGGAGGAAACAGACTTTAAAACTTGATAAACACAGATGTGTCAGGGAAATGTTTCCACCAGTGTGTATTCTTTCACCCTCTGTGATCTGGGGCTTGTTAGCATCCTTTTCATACTGGAAGGAAATATAACATGCATTCTATAGCTTCTATCTGTCAAGTTTGATTATGCCAATTTATCACAATTACTGCTTTATTTTTAATCAGAGTAAGGGCACTAATTTAGTTTCCTGCTCTTTTGTCCAGAGTACTTTATGTCTAGAAAACTTGTGAAGAGACTGTTCAAGGGTAATTTAAAATGTTCATAATTTTTTAAAAACAATCTGCTAGAAGGTTGCCACAGTCAAGAAACCCATTCATTTTACATTAAGAATTGTTAAGGGGGGCTTCCCTGGTGGTGCAGTGGTTAAGGATCCACCTGCCAATGCAGGGGACACAGGTTCGAGACCTGGTCCGGGAAGATCCCACATGCCGCGGAGCAACTAAGCCAGGGCGCCACAACTACTGAACCTGCGCTCTACAGCCCGTGAGCCACAACTACTGAGCCCACATGCCACAACTACTGAAGCCCGTGCACCTAGAGCCCGTGGTCCGCAACAAGAGAAGCCACTGCAATGAGAAGCCCATGCGCCACAACAAAGAGTAGCCCCCGCTCGCCACAACTAGAGAAAGCCAGTGCACAGCAATGAAGACCCAATGCAGCCAAAAATAAAAATATATTAAATGAATTAAAATTAAAAAAAAGAATTGTTAAGGGGCATGGGACAGTTGAGTAAATCAGAAACTCAGTTAACTATGGAACTCCTTTCCCTGTTTGGAAAGAGATCATTACAGGGTTTTATGCATAATAGAAAGCCACAGAGCTTGGTACTTCAGCGTTCTTTGGATTTCTGATCTGAAAGGGGGAAAACTTAAGTGCCATATATCTTTTAAAGTATCTTTTAAACCTAAGCTTATCAAAAATAGATTTTTTTGAAAAAAAGGTAAATGGAATAGACCCTGATCCTAGGGGAAGCCTGAGCTCTAAACAGATTTAGAAAAATCTCATTAGGATTAATACGGAAAAGTGGAGAATAAATGGTAAGTCTAGGGCTTCCCTGGTGGCGCAGTGGTTGAGAGTCCGCCTGCCGATGCAGGGGACACGGGTTCGTGCCCCAGTCCGGGAAGATCCCACATGCCACAGAGTGGCTGGGCCCGTGAGCCATGGTCACTGAGCCTGCGCGTCCGGAGCCTGTGCTCCACAACGGGAGAGGCCACAACAGTGAGAGGCCCGCGTACCGCAAAAAAAAAAAAAAAAAAAAAAAAAAGGTAAGTGTATTGGAAGTTTCTATGCTGTTCTCAAGGCCACATATAGGAAACAGGATGAATGATAACAGAGAGCAGGCAGGAATGAAAGAGCCTTAGCAATTCCCTGGCTCCACATTCTACCTCATTTCTACCAACTAAGTCGGCTTGTGTCCAACTGCAGAGGGAGCCAGGCTCCACTCACACACTCTAAGGCCAGGTGTGGCCCTGGGCAAGAGATGACCCTCAGAAGCCCCTGCAGTAGAAAGCGGCTGAGGTAGCCTTGTAGCTGGAACCTACTTCCAAGTCTCTCTGCCTCAGTCCTTTAACCTGGAAAATGGTACTAATGATAATTCTTCCTTCCTTATCAGGATTGTCAGAAACATTAAACGAGTTAATCCATGTAAAGGGCTTAGAACTGTGTGTGGCACATAGCAAGTGCTTAATAAATAATCACTTTCATCGTCATTCTCTTCTTCATTGTACAGATTAAGTTGCTTTTCCAAGGCCACTATCCTGTGGTAGCACAAGGCAAGAGACCCTATGTCAATATTCTGATTCCTGGACTGATGTTAGTTCCACTGTATGATGCACAGCAGGTGATTTCAAAAGCACCGAAAGGTCCCTCATACATTTCCCCCTACAACTGTGTCACCGTGACTGAGATCTCCATCCTTGATAACCCTTTTGAAGAGTTTTCTGGTGATATAAAATTGTGTTAAGTGAAGTGAGTTTGTCTCAGGAGAGGGAACATATTAGAGAACTAGCAGAAGCAGAAATGGACTTCCTGTGATGACTAAACCGTGATCAAACACCATCATTTTAAACCGAATGCAGGGTCTGAATGAACAAGACACTGAGAAAGGTATAATTTTGAAGGGGAGGGAGAAGGTATAGGCTTGGAAGAGAGGTTAGTCAGAGGTGGAGGCCAGGCAGCTGGAAAAGAAGGGCAAAAGTCTTTTAAGAGAGTTTAGAGGACTTCCTTCAAAAACACTACGCTCTTAGGTTTCATCCCATGAACCTGAGCCTTGAACTTAGATCTGATTATTCATAATTTTCTAGAAGCATAAGAGCAACCTGCACCCAGAACTCAGAGATATGTATATGCTGACAAGGTGATTTCCGTGCCACATCAATTTCTCCTTCAGCTCTACTTCATGAGATTTAATGATAAAAATAATTCACAGTGTAGGCTTGAGTTAGAAAAAGAAGTGTTCATCTATTAACTATACAAGAATACCAAGAACGACTTTTAAAAATCATACATATAATTTTTTTATTTGGAAAAAAAAAGATACCACATTAACTTCAAGCAGTCCTTGGGCTGCATATTTTATGAGGTTTATTTGTACTGCATATCTGTGACGGGCTCTATTTGTGGTTGAAAGTACAAACATACTGATTACAATCACTGTTTCCTACATTTAGGAACAAAATTAATTATCTGCGAAAAGCAGAAAGGCTTAGACAGACTCTCAGTCAGTAAATGATAATAGACAGCACCCAAATATAATGACTCCGTCTCCTACTTTATCTGTTTTAGGCATTCTGAGTGGAATGAAAAAAGGAAAAATTAATTCACTTTCTGAATGTTCTTCAGAAAGGATCTGAATTTGGGTAATAAGAAGTCAGTATCAACCCTCCCCCACCTCCCATGCCCCCATATAAAATATGAAAGCAGCCTTGCTGGATTATGCACTTCCCAAAGGGACATTTTTTTTGTTTGCTTGTTTTTTTGTTTGTTTGTTTGTTTTGCGGTACGCGGGCCTCTCACTGTTGTGGCCTCTCCCGTTGTGGAGCACAGGCTCCGGACGCGCAGGCTCAGCGGCCATGGCTCACGGGCCCAGCCGCTCTGCGGCATGTGGGATCTTCCCGGACCGGGGCACGAACCCGTGTCCCCTGCATCGGCAGGCGGACTCTCAACCACTGCGCCACAAGGGAAGCCCCCAAAGGGACATTTTTTTGCCTTCTAACTTCCTGTACTACTTTTATTTGTTTTTGCTTTATTTTATATAGTAATTTATTGGAATGAGGTATATTTTTGGATGTATACAATTCACCCATTTCAAGTGTACAATTTAATGGTTTTTACTAAATTTACCAAGTTGTGCAATGATCATGACAAACCAGTTTTGCAACATTTGCGTCTCCCCAGTAAGATCCCTCATGCCCATTCCAGCACTGTTTTTGAGAAGTCTGATGCATTCTGAAGCCCAATCCCCAAAGGGACATTTTAAAAGGACATTAAGAAGTCTGTACCTTCACCAAAACAAAGGTTACTTGTACTACCCTATTAACAGTACCCCCAGTAAGGAAAGGAATGACAAACAGTGAGACCTAGAACAGTACCCAGTACCAGGACTCAGAAAGTTGTGCCTGCTGGTGATGATGAAAGTTTGTGTTTTATCTTACAAAGGCTGTAACACACTGGAAGGAATCTGCCTCAGATTCTCTCATCTTGGCCTTTTGTGAAATCTTCATTACAGCAAATATTGTAACTACCCCCTCCCTGGAAGAAATTACTGTACTACAGCGTGACTTCACTTAAAAATGCTTCTGTGAGCTGGGATGAAGTGTCAGAGTAGCATGGACATACATACACCACCAAATGTAAAATAGCTAGTGGGAAGCAGCCGCATAGCACAGGGAGATCAGCTCAGTTTTCTGTGACCACCCAGAGGGGTGGGATAGGGAGGGTGGGAGGGAGGGAGACGCAAGAGGGAGGGGATATGGGGATATATGTATGCATACAGCTGATTCACTTTGTTGTTCAGCAGAAACACAACACTGTAAAGCAATTATACTCCAATAAAGATGTGGGGAAAAAAGAAACTAAAAAACAAAAACAAACATCTGTGATGTTCAAAATATGTGCTCAAGTTTTAACGTGGGGTTAGGGTTAGGACTGCCTTTTAAGAAACGGGCCAAGTAGAAAACATTTTCTGCCAGAGACCTGAGCAAGACAGCAAAATGCAGAGGCCTAAGAGGTTAGTGAGCCAAGGCCACTGTGGAGCTATTGTGAGTGAAGGATGTAGCAGTACAGTTGCCAAGAGTAACCTTATTCCGAGTGGGTAAAAAGGAATCAGAGGAATCACACTGTATACCTGAGGCCATGTTTTCGGAGGCGTTTTAGCTTTTGCAATAAAAATCAAAGCAAGAATTCGGGGCCTTTTCTGCCCTCGCCAGATAGAAGGCTGCTTTCCCTCTGCTCTGATTCCCTGGCCACTGAACATTAAAAAGGCATTTTGCACTTCCTCATTCTCGTCCTGGGAGCACAAGGATTCTCGGAATATCAGGTCATGGGGAAGGCCTTCCTCGACTTCTGCCCACTTGGATGAATATTCCTGACTTTCTAACCTTTCTGAATATACCCTGAGCACAAATCAGTGCTCCACGTCACTCCCAACAGACATGGATAAGCATCTGCTTACTACTCTGTGGTTATCACTTGCTTCATCTTAGAATTGCAGTATAAGAGGAAACTATCAGCCAAGCTACTTAGCGATACAAAACTCCCAACCCCAGAGCCTGAACAAGCAAGAAAGGAAACAATAGCTTGGGGACCAAAAGAGAGAGCAATAATAGGTCGTGGCTGGAGGCCCCAAATAGCAGAGTTTACTCCTAACCAGAGGCAACTAGTCAAGTGCCCCTTTTATACTTTTTAAAGTATTTTCTGAAGAGCTGAGAAAACTGCCACCGTTCTATCTTTGGATGTGCCTTCTGCTACCCTCCAACAGGTGGGACATAGCCCAGCCTTTTGACCAACCAGTCAGGGCTGAGCTAAGTGTCTTTCACTAACTTCTTATTTTCTTGCCTGATCCTCCAAAAGCATCATGAACTTGAGAGGTTTTTGCAGCCATCCAAGGCTGGGGAATCACATGTTGCAAGACAATTTTCCGTGGGTCTCTTGTGTTTCTGCATGTCTTATAAACAGAGGCACTTTACCCCCCAGACTGTCTTTATCAAGTATCTTTGTATAGTGAGTAGTCTTGGAAGACAGTGATGGTGTCACCCTTCAGAGAAAAGAATGAGTACTCTTACTACCTATTATAAAAGATTTGAGTTCCCTAAGCTCAAGGCTGCTCTCTTGTAATGCAGCTCACTGTGTGTGTAGGAGTCATCTGGTCCTCTTTGCCTTTCCCGGTGGGAATTGAGGCTTGGGGAACTGGCACAAATGCTGATACTCTGGCTACTGCTATCGCTGTGAGAAGTAAACTGTCCAGCATCTCTGAGCCAGGAATCTCCCGTCTTTATCCAGCATCCATGAAACTGTGGCCAGGTAACTTGTTAGTTTGCAATTAGGGTAAAAATCTCAGATGTTTCCCAGTTCTTGAGGACATTTTCCTGCCACATCAGTCCAGAGACCACAGAAAGGAGGAAAAACTTCTCTCTAAAGATTCACAACATATAATCACGCTGACACTCTTGCCAAGGGAAAGGCAAGTAATTCTAGATTTATGAGGAGCCCATCTAATTCCCTAATATGACCCATAATATACATAATTTCAGGATGAAGCATTATAAAAAGCTTCCTTTGTGTGACCACTGTTTGAAACCTGTCCCAAAATTAACATTTAGTGCCTGAAAGTGATGCCAATTTTTTCATTTGTATTCTTCTCATCATTAAGTAGGTAATCTATGTTTTAAAACTATATATTTTCCCCATGGGAATCACTAAAGTTTTTTTTTTTTGAGAACGAAAAAAAAGATGGCAGCCTGTAAACATTTTTGTCTTTCCAGAAATGGACCTCATGCAGATGAAGTTGCCTACCACAGTTCTAGATGCTGACCTACAGACAGTAATTAGGTAGTTAGCCATGTACTTGTTTTTAACACTTTGAAATCACTTGGTACTGAAAACAGCTTGTAAGAATTCAGACAAGGCATCTATCTCTATAGGAGACTAAAAAATGAAAGTCCAAAGTGATAGCATGAGGAGAAAAACACTGACATTCTGACACCTGAGAAATAACCTCAGCCTTCAAAAGCAGAGAGGAAGGTACGGCTAATCTTGGAAATTCTGATGAGTTACAGTCACTCACACAGACAGCAAAATATAAGAATTTGATAGAGTGAATTATTATTGAGGATCAACAGAGAATCTTCCCCAGACCTTCCTGGCACACGTAAATAAATACTGATTTCACTGAAGATATCTTCAGAAATTCTACCAAAGGAAATAGATGTAGCCACTATGGAGAACAGTATGGAGGTTCCTTAAAAAACTACAAATAGAACTACCATACGATGCAGCAATCCCACTACTGGGCATATACCCTGAGAAAACCATAATTCAAAAAGAGTCATGTACCACAATATTCATTGCAGCTCTATTTACGATAGCCAGGATATGGAAGCAACCTAAGTGTGCATCAACAGATGAATGGATAAAGAAGATGTGGCGCATATATACAATGGAATACTACTCAGCCATAAAAAGAAACGAAATTGAGCTATTTGTAATGAGGTGGATGGACCTAGAGTCTTTCATACAGAGTGAAGTAAGTCAGAAAGAGAAAAACAAATACCATATGCTAACACACATATATGGAATCTAAGAAAAAAAAATGTCATGAAGAACCTAGGGGTAAAACAGGAATAAAGACACAGACCTACTAGAGAATGGACTTGAGGATATGGGGAGGGGGAAGGGTAAGCTGTGACAAAGTGAGAGAAAGGCATGGACATATATATACACTACCAAACGTAAAATAGATAGCTAGTAGGAAGCAGCCGCATAGCATAGGGAGATCAGCTCCGTGCTTTGTGACCACCTAGAGGGTTGGGATAGGGAGGGAGGGAGATGCAAGAGGGAAGAGATATGGGGACATATGTATATGTATAACTGACTCACTTTATTATAAAGCAGAAACTAATACACCAGTGTAAAAGCAATTATACTCCCATAAAGATGTTAAAAAAAATAAAAGCATATGTTAGGTTCTCAGTAGGCAATGTTACTACTAAGGAAACTCAATAATGGAGACCTGGACGTACTAAGGTCCAGAATCAAAGGCAAATGCATTAAAAACTATCTGTTGGTCCAACAGGCAGATTCCAAACATTGCAACTGGAAGAAAACCTATACCTCACCACTGGCATGGTGCATAGAGATTCTAGACAAAGTCATTTTACTGTGTGACTGGGTCTTCCATCACCTACATAAACATTCCTTCTTCCCCTAGAAACTACTCTGTGCCTTTAAGTGTATGAAGACGAAAAATCTCATGCTTTTTAGTACTTCATTGGGAAATACTATAGCAAAAGTCTTCAAGGAGGGAGAATGAATTCAAAAGCTGATTGTGAAGCTGGAAAAACAGTAGAGAGTAGTACAGGATATTAAATAAGATAATAAAGATCCACTTAACCTACGTTCAAGGAATGAAGATTCTGGTGAAAAGAGAGTGGAACTCTTTGAAAGAGCAATATGGAGTAATTAGGAAAAGCATGAGCTTTGGGGTCAGACAGATCCAGCTTTGAATCCTAGCTCCGCTACCTACTGGCCAAGTGATCCCTGAGGACAACAACAGTCAGGGTCATCTTTCCAGCCACTTCTTGTGCCCCCGGTGTCTATCAGTGGTTCCACAATTAGATGCTCACTAAATGTTCCCTGAAATGAATCCTATTTCAGATAGTGCTAAAAGGAATATCACAATGAGGAAAGAAAGGGAGAAACAGTGAAGGTAGAAAAGGTTGCAGTTTTGCACAACATTCAATGAAGCATACAAGTCAAGATAATGAAATTATGGGAGAGGAAGCACTAATGCCGAGAAGTTCTGAGATGAATCAATAAAGAACACGAGTACAAATGGAAACATAAAAGTGCAAACAGCCACGCGAGGATATGTGAGTAATTACTTTGGGGGGGATCGTAAAGAAAGTAAATGAAATCACAGAAAGTTTTGGGAAACTTTCTGGAATAGCAATAAACATCCAATATGCTGATTATTACTCATTTTATCAATGGATCTGAAATGTACAATGGCTATGCATATAATCCACATATAGGGATATAGTAATTACAATCAAAGTGGTTTCAGAATAAGAACAATTGCATTGTAAAAAGAAGGTTGTAGCATTCAACAATTTGTGTGGTGTAACGACAATGTTGAAAGTATATGTATTGAAAACTGTACATATTTGTATTTGCCTCAAGGTATAAGATATGGAATTCAGTAACATGCTGATAAATTTAACAATGATACCCCCAGATACTACCCATATGATACCCAAATACTATTTTTTAAAAATAAATTTATTTATTTTATTTATTTATTTTTTGGCTGTGTTGGGTCTTCTTTGCTGCGCACGGGCTTTCTCTAGTTGCAGCAAGAGGGGGCTACTCTTTGTTGCAACGCGTGGGCTTCTCATTGTGGTGGCTTCTCTTGTTGCGGAGCATGGGTTCTAGGCATGCTGGCTTCAGTAGTTGTGGTGTGTGGGCTCAGTAGTTGTGGCACATGGGCTTAGTTGCTCGGTGGCATTTGGGATCTTCCCGGACCAGGGCTCAAACCCGTGTCCCCTGCCTTGGCAGGTGGATTCTTAACCACTGAGCCACCAGGGAAGTCCCCCAAATACTATTAAAGACCTACTCAGTACTCACTTGGGGCCATGATGCTTAACCTAGTTCACAAATGTAGATGAAGAATCAAGATGGATCTATTTACAGTCCCATAATTAATACTTTCTTGAACTTTTCAGTAAAAATTTTCTTTCTTTCCCTTACTCTCCTCTCTCTCTCTCTCTCTCTCTCTCTCTCTCTCACACACACACACACACACACACACACATTCACACATTTTCACATACTTGCTATTTTTATTCACGCCTTTAAATTAAAATAACATTAAACATCTTGGCACTTAAAAACAAGTTTAAGAAAATCTCATTATCTATTTGGCACTTAGAAAACTGCTGTAGAAAGAGTACTGCACTGGGGCTTAGTGAGTACCCGCCATGTGCCTCGAACTCTGCCAGGTACTTTGAACCTATCATTTCAGTGAATCCCCATATATCAACCCCATTTGACAGATGAAGAGTCCACGGTCACAGCTTTGCCATTAACTGTCATTCACTTCCAACCTCTGGGCCTTACCTTGTCTACTAAACAAGGTGGCTGGAGTTGCTTCCAAGGAAGTATCAGAATCAAATGGAGTACTTTTTAAGTGACAAATTCTCTGGCCTCTCCACAGACCTACGGTATCAGAATCCTCGGGGGGAGGTGGGGAGGCTCCAGGAATCTATTTAACAAGTTCCCTAGATGATTGTGGTGATGAGCCAAGTATGAGAACTACATGCTTACCACCTACAGGAGCACTGTCAGCAACAGCGCCCTAACATTTGCTTGCATGCCTTCACTTGGTAGTCTGAAGAACTGAAGACCATCTTATGGAAAACGAAAACACTAATAGGCCATAATTATAAAAAATTAACAGTGCCCCATTCATTTATATAAGACCAAAATGTCCTTTATGATCTGGGGTAGATGGTGGCCACCAAAACAGCTGAGCAAAGTCCCTGCATGGCAGACCTCATGGCATGGCTTATAGCTAGCTAAAAAGGCTGTCCCAAACAGAGCTCTGGAAGAGCCTATTTTCGAAGAGGTCTCTCGCCACAGCTTAACCTCAAGCAGGACTAACTGGCAGGCTCTTACACTTTATCACAACAGGAAGGCGAAGGTGCTACAGCAGAATCTCATTAATGCTTTAGTTTTCAATCAGCTTTGGCTTTGGGGCATTCTGTGGTTTTGTTAGCAGGAATAGAGTTCTGCAGTCCACCCAGCCCTCACTTCCCCTCAGCCCCCATAGATGGCCCAGCCCCCTTCTGGCCCATACAGAGTATAGCTGGATCACACCTGGCCAATGATTCCCCACCCACACCATTTGGTATATATTACTTAGAGCTGGCGATCATAAAACAGTAACAAGGCAGAGTTTACATATGGTTTCTGTTCTAGTTTAGGCGTTCCCCGGGGAAGGCAGGCTTCACCGCTTTCATCACCAGCTGGGAGCTGGGAGCAGTCAGGCCCTTAATGGCCAAAACAGAAAGGCACTGCATCACTGAGCGCCTCTTGACAGCCAAGGCCTTTCTTCCTGAATGATAATGACATGAAATGTACTCCCTCTGTGGGTGTGCGTGTGCACACACACAAACGGGCACATGCGCACCTAAAACATAGCATGTTTGGCATCCCAAAATAGCTATTCAATTTAAGTTCATGATGTCTTTGCAAAATCCTTATGGAGCTTTTAGAGTGAAAGTCTGGGAGGGGGCGTGGTGGAAAGCGTGCTAGATTGTAGCAGCAGAAGACCCTGGACTCTACTTCTGGCTCTTCCACTAATTTTATAACTTTGGGCAAGACTTCCTGAACTTTTACTTCATTTGTAAATCAGTGGGACTAGACTAATTTCTTACGGCCTTTCTAACATTCACATTATAGTGAGATGTTCACTGTAGTGAAATTTATTCAGTTACACGGCTATCTGTCAATGAAGCTAAACTGACCTTTTAAAGACTTAAGAACTATGTCTTGGGTAACTGAGTACCCAGTACCTGGCAAAGAGCCACGAACAGAGCAGATGCTTAATAAATGTTTACTAAACAAACCTTCATGTCTAGAGCCTGATCAAACTAGTGGACTTAATCCCCTACCAGCTCCCCACCCTATTTTTCTGTGTTTAAAAGCATTAGAGGAGAATACATGTTTTCAAGACGTTGCTGTCAAGTGACCAATATCAGAGGCAAACTTTCAACACTCCCATACCCTGTCTTTAATGGTATCTCCTTATTTTTCCTCTTATTGAAGACATTTCCACACCCCTGGCACTCTTGCTTTGTGTCTGACACATAGTGGGCCCTCAATCAATTTCAGGTGAATGAACATACGAATGCACTGACTTTTCTTTTTTCTAGTTCTGTGAGATTTACTTTTGTATAAGGCCCTAGAATCTGGCCTTCAATTAGAAAGCAATCAAAGGAATAATTAGCCACTGAAGAACACTATCGTTAGGACATTTCTGTTCATTTTACTATAAAATATTTTCTCAGCAAATGTGTTTCAAACGGCTAACATTGTGAATGGGGCAATTAGAGCAGTTCCGTAAGTAGCCATCCTGTGGGCTGCATCATTTTTGTCCTCCTTTCTAGTTTAATTCACCAAAGAAACCAGTTACCCCTATCGTTCTGTACTTCCAGAGTTTAAAGACAGGGCTAAATGGCCCATTCTGCTGTCCACATTCTGGGTAAGCAATGGCTCGGAGTACACAGTAGTTGCACTATATAGAAGATAAGAGCACGAATCGAGCAAGGCAACAAGCCAGGGTTGGAATCCCAGTTCCCCCACCTCTATTTAACTACCTTTGACATTTGGGCAAGATATTTAAGCCCTCTAAGCTTCATTTACTCCTGTGTAAAATGGGGATAATACTATATTAGGACCTATCCCATGGATTACTAAGAAATAATATTACATAAACTGGCCAGCAGAGCACCTCAAGTGTGGTAGGAGCTCAACAAGGGTAGTGTATTATACTATTATGCCACGTCCTTCTACAAAGCTGGCAACATTCAGGAATCAGTCACCATCACCTTAGTGAGATCTGGCTGGTAGCTCTTGGCTGTATGTTCTGCTCTGTATTGAAAAGTGTGTGCATCCTGTGGTTCTGAATGTGTGCACCCTAGCTTAGCAGGTACAATGTAACTAACATTGTCTGACTGAAACCAATCAAGCTTCTGCCTCACAAAACTGTCCCACCCCCATCACAAATCCTATCAGCCTTACACTGGTATAAATCAAGGCTGCAAAAACAACTGTTGGAAAACATGAATGTTTTGCCTCACCTGTGTTCTTGTGTAGGTTTAGTTAGTGGGGTCCAGCTGGGTCTCCTATGTTTAAAGTCACTACTCAAAATGCAACTCAAAACTACAACAAGGTAGCACCTCACACCAGTCAGAATGACCATCCATTAAAAACTCTACAAATAACAAATGCTAAAGAGAGTGTGGAGAAGAGGTAACCCCCCTACACTGTTGTTGGGAATGTAAGTTGGTACAGCCACTATGGAACAGTATGGAGGTTCCTTAAAAAAGCTAAAAATAGAGCTACCATATGACCCAGCAATCTCAATCCTGGGCATACATCCGGAAAAAACTATAATTCAAAAAGATACATGCACCCCTATGTTCATGGCAGCACTATTTATAATAAGCAAGACATGGAAACAACCTAAATGTCCATCAGCAGATGAATGGATAAAGAAGATGTGGTATATACATACAATGGAATATTACTCAGCCCAAAAGAAGAATGAAATAATGCCATTTGCGGCAACATGGATGGACCTAGAGATTATCATACTAGTTAAGTCAGAGAAAGACAAATACCATATGATATCACTTATATGTGGAACCTAAAATATGACACAAATGAACTTATTTACAAAACAGAAACAGACTCACAGACATACAGAACAGACTTGTGGTTGCCAAGGGGGTGTGGGGGGGTAGGGATGGATTGGGAGTTTGGAATTAGCAGATGCAAACTATTATACATATGTACAGCTGAATCACTTTGCTGTATACCAGAAACTAACACAACATTGTAAATCAACTGTACTTCGATAAAATAAATTTAAAAAATAAAGTCACTACTCAAAATAGTAATGTGATATATATGATTAAGAGCACAAGAGTGAAATCAGAATCAAAGAAAGTGGTGATAACCTAATTAAAGGGAGACCTGATCAACTTCTGAATCATGACTTGGTCAAGTTACAGTTTCACTGAGCTTCAGTTTCCTCATTTACAAAATGGAGATAACAGTTCCTACCTCACAGGGTTGTCATGAAGGTTGTGATAACTAACAACAGTGGTAATAATAGCTAATAATTACTGAAGAATTACCATGTACCAGGCACATGCTAAGTGCTTTAACACATGTTATTCCCTATGAAGAAGATATTCTTTTTAGCCCTATTTTATGAATCAGCAATACGAGACTCATACAGATAAAATGATTCACCCAAGGTCCCACAGCAAGAAAGTGGGTGAAGCTAAAATCCAAAGCCAGGCATTAGGACTCCATAACCTGTGGACTTCACATGCTGCCTAGCTTTGTGAGGTTATTCAGTCCCTCTATCATCCCTGCCCACTTTTTTTCTCACTTCTCTCCATCAGCACCTGCTACGGGCCAGGCTGCCCTACTCCCAGTAGAATCCAATTCCTCTGAAAACTGTAGAATGGTACTCACAGTGGTGGTCAGTTTTCCTCCATTCTTCTGGACATACTGGATGGAATCGTGGATCGTAGAAAAGAGACCAAGCAGTACATTCTCCATGTCATAGATTCTGTACATGCCATTCACCAGTTCTTCGAGAGACAGAATGTATTCTCTCCAGTACTTGTCAATCTCCACCACACCTGCCATACAGCCTTGCATAACCACATTGCAGTAGCCACCACACGGCTTAACCATCATCAGTCCCTGGCAGTAAGAGCAGTACCACATTCTGGTGAGCATTCGGCCACAGTCCTTACTGAACTTCAGGTGATCAGTTGTGTTGATCACTTCAATTCCGAGATTCAGGGCCTGGAGGAAGATCCTAGTGACTTGCAGTGACTTGGAAACCTGGGTCATAATAAGTTTGGGGAAATTCCCAAATACTTTCAGGTCACGCCTTGCCCCTCGGAGGCATTCATTGATGTCTAAGGTGGACTCCGGCAGGCCTGGGTTCATTAGCTGGGTATAGATGACTGGAAACAGGCTGTCAAACAATTCATTGACCATGTCATCCACGTTGATGTCAGAACCCAGGATATAGAGAGATACATCAGTGAAAAATTCACCCACAAACTCAAAAGCTTGTGGGGTCAGGCTCGGATAGTTGTTCTTGAACATGGCATTGGTATAGTTCTTGGCATGGCGAACAACGATTTCAAAGGCCTCTGTAAAATAAGAGATAAAGAAATGCCCACAAATTAAAGCATGAAAATCCAGTGTGTAATTGAATTTGAGATTTCTCTATTGCTGTAGTGATTAAGGTCCCATTTGCCTTAAATAACTGACTCATGTTTACTTCTGGCATTGCCTCTACTCCTGCAGCTGTTTGTTCCTATAAACCAACTCTCCTTTCTGAACATGAAGTCCAAACCCCGATGTGCACGTAGATTCTTAAGCACACAAATTATATTTCAAATGACAAAAGCCAGGATTCAGTTAACATTCTGGCCTCTCATAAAAATATTGATTAAAAATTGGCTAAATGAGAAGTTCTTTCTCTTTCTCACATTGAGTTATTCAGTTAAAAAGAAATTGTATTTCAAGACATTTCATCTTGGGCTTCCCTGGTGGCGCAGCGGTTGAGAGTCCGCCTACCGATGCAGGGGACACGGGTTCGTGCCCCGGTCCGGGAAGCTCCCACATGCCGCGGAGCGGCTGGGCCCGTGAGCCATGGCCGCTGAGCCTGCGTGTCTGGAGCCTGTGCTCCGCAACAAGAGAGGCCACGATGGTGAGAGGCCCGCACATCGCAAAAAAAAAAAAAAAAAGAGACATTTCATTTTTAGACAGAGATAAATATTTGACAACAAACCATATACTATATAAACTCACATAACAATTTAAGCCTGTTCATCCCTGGAGGAAAGGCAAGTTCTTAGCCAAGAATAAAAGCTATCACAAATTTCATCATGTAGGTAGATTTTCTCTAGATAACTTTAAAGGGAGCTGACAGATTGACAGTCCTGAAAGTGGAATTTATCCCCTAAACAGGTATCTGGATGGAGAAAAACAACACATGCACTTATCTATACATTCGATACTGAAAATAACACCTCTGGTATTTGCAAGCTGAACATCTGGAAGGATAACTGCTAAGCTTCCTTGGTAAGTTCGGCTTCCACATGGCTTGGAAACCTTATCTACTCTACAGAGACTACGGGTTCAGGATTACATCTGCTGCCCCTACCCCTTGGCATAAGGCCTGATCAGTGTCATTGGTTTGAGAGAGAAAGTAATAATGTCACCATCCCATTTTCTCCAAACTGAAGCACTGCAGACACAATTTATCCCAAATAACCAGAGTCCCACATTTATATGAGAGAAAGGATAAAACTTCAATAATAGATTTTTCAAAGAAATAAGACATAGTTTAAGAACAAACAAAAACAACCAAGTTTCCCAAGACATTTAAAATTAACTTAGTAGTTTCTTTCCTTTCCTTCCAAAGCGCAAAGGTCCATGACAGATGTACCCCAAATGATGCTATTTCATGAGCCTTGAAAAATCAAATTGTTACCACTTTCAGACTACTAGACAGACTGCATTCCAACAGCTCCTTGGGATCACTTAGCCAAACTTCTCAGTCATCTGTGGCAGAAGTGAGCTCTTGGTTGTACCACCACCATCTGCCCCAGATCCCTCACAAGGTAGAACACACTTGCTAGATTCTTCCCTTGGGTTTCTGACATGCCCAGGAATGTTGAGCAGATGTCAGAGCAATTCTACTGGGTTTCCAAGCCCACTTGAGAAAGTTAATCTTCATTTTCATCAATTGCTAAATGTTCATTTGTTACATTTATTTTGTTTAGAACGTTAAGCAATTCTTAGAAAGTTTATCTATCTTATAACAGTCTCTTCCTAACGCCACACGCTACTTTATTTTCAATCCTTGAATCTAAAGATTGAATGAAGCCAAGAGATCGTCTAACCCAATACAAAGGACCAGTCAATTAATTCTTTAAAATCATCAGAAATTTGGAGATTAAAAACTATTCATTCATTTTAATTTCAGCTACCAATCATTTATTATATACTAGACCCTGTACTGAGTACTAGGGGGTATATAAGTGCTAGGTAGATGGAGATAAATAATACACCTTCCTTGTCTTAAAAGTACTCCCAAGCTATATGGTTTAGCATTTACAAAGCATTTCCAAGTATATTACGAGATCTACTTTTTACAACAATCTTCTGAATTCGGTATTGCAATCCCCATTTTATAGGTGATGAAACTGAGGCTCAGCAGAATTTAAGCACTGTCCCAGGGTCACACAACCACAAAGTAGAAGTAGTCAACTCAGACTAGTGTCTCCCGGCAACGGTTTCACTCTAGTTGCCCTCAGCCCTATAGCTAACACACACATCCTCAAAAATCTTTGAAACTGAAGTTCATTTTTAGGCTCATTATTTTCCCATTGGCTTCTCCTCTCCAAATGGAAATGTACTGGAAGAAATTGCAGCCCAAAGACCAACAAAGCAGAGTTATACTTTCACCTTTGTCTTGGGACAGCACGAATTCAGAGAAGAAAAGACTGCTGCTGAGATACTACCCTGTGGATCTCAGTCATCTAAGGTACCTTACAATTAATTCTCTACAAGTCAAATTTCATCTCTAGCACAGTGCATTTGTTCTCTAATGTGCAAGATATACGACAGTGAAATTCCACAGACTGTACTGCCATAACATTTTTCTTAAGTTTCTGTTACTAGCACTGCTGGATCGATAGAAAAAGAAAATTACAAAAGATCATGAACGCTTCTCCAGAAAGAATAACAACAACACATATTGCAGAGGGAAAGGGCTAGGGGTTCATATGCTCACATGTGCTTCCTGCTCCAACTTTCACAGCTCAGAATCCACTTAGCACATCTCTGGGTTTTGCCCAACCCCCTTACTTCTGTATCATGGGACAACAGACCAAACCATAACCGCTCAAGCAAAGGCTCCTTGGGGATTTATAGGAACCAACACTAGGTGAAAAGTGATGCTCAGCTTGAGGTTGGCAACTTGAGGTTTCATGAAATGAAGCCAAGGGCTAGAATGGGCCAGGAAGTTCAGTCGATTGATTTTTTTTTTTTTTTGGTCAGATAATAATGTACGCTTAAGCTAGGGGAGGTTTTCCTCTGTCTCTTTCCTGGGAAAAAGTCAAGCATTATATCCAGGAAAAGTCGGAGCAATGTAAAATCAGAGATGTTACGAAAAATTTGGCACCAAACAGAAAATAGTCTATTTTTAACAATATATAGAAAGATATATGATACAGATAAATAGATCTAATAAATTAATACACATCCAAATATAGCAAGGTTTCTAGATTTATTGTTGCCCCCATCACTATTCTGGTCACCCCTATTTGGACACACTCTACTGTTATCAACTTCCTTCTTAAATTATGGCGCTCAAAAAGGGACACAACTCTCCAATATGGTTTGATATGTAAAGTGTGTGATCAGGCTATCACCCCTCTTTAAATGGTTCAGTAAGTTCTCCCCCATCCCAACCCAGGACATATATCCTATAACTGTAGAAAAATGAGTATCCTTGGTACTTGGTGCTGATGTTTCTTTACCCAGACCTAGACATAAAAAAATGTGTTTTCATGGGCCTTTTCAGTAAAAGACTGGATTTTTTTTAAAAAGGAGAGTCTACTTGTAGTTGGAAGACAGGAATAAATGAACTATTGAGTTCCCTTCAAGCCCTTAAGAATAAAACAGTCCTGATAAAGGCAGGTTACTTTTTTCAAGGTAGTTTTTCCAGCATGTGAGAATGGCAAATACTTTATAAGAACTTTTTAAATTCCTAGGATAAATGCCACACAATGGGTTGGACTCCAGTCTTTGTTTTCAAGCACAGGTACCTTAATGGAAGAAGAAAACTGACATTTATGTGATACCTGCAAAGTATACGCCAGGATCTGTAATGAACTTGCTCACATATGTCCTCTCATTTAAATTTAACATTAACATATGTATTTGGAATTATTTTTATTTGGTGAGGAAACTGAGGCTCAGACAGGTTAAGTGACTCGTACAAGATAATATCTCTAGTTAAATGCCACAGCCTGAATTTAAGTGTAGGTCACTCTAACACCAGTACCCTTGCTAATTCCACAACATGCTCCATCCTTGAAAACTGGACATTGGGAGACTTCTGGTCTTGGCTACATGTAAAGAGCTTGGAAATTATCATTCCCATTCTCAACAACAAGATAATAGCTGAACCAACTGAAAATCAATGATTCTTCTTAGACCCATCAGAGAGTTAAGGTCACAGGGCAAACTGCTACCCTGAAATCTGGAAAGAGAGGCAATTACAGAGAATCACAGCTGAGATCTGCTGGATCTCAGACACCTGCAGCAGACGCCACTGAAGCTATAAACTAGTCGAAACCCTTAAATGGTAATTCTGACAAACTGATAGAGGCTGAATGTGAACTATCCTGAGAGTTGAAAATTCCTGGGTCCTCAGTTTTATGGGTCCCCCACATTCCCATGGGATTTACCTCAAGAAAACACACAAAGTTCTCATGGTTAAGATCTAAGAAAAATCTCCTCGTTTTTTCTGGCAGGGATAGGGGGAAAGTAATAATTTAGAAATACACCATGAGCATTCTCCATAACAAATGCCTATTCTCCAACAGACACAACTTTACCAAAGCCTAATATACCTAGAAGAGGGGCAAGTAGACAACTCCAGTCCCTCCTAGCCTTCCTGTAACACCTAAAGGGAAAGAAAAAAAGGCCGAGAAAAACTTATGAGGGTTACAGCTCATGGACTTAAGTCTACTAACAGACTGATTAATCGTAATATTATAGGCCACTTTCACTCCCCCCCATACCCTTCCACCAGAAAGACACAGATCCTATTTAAGAAGGAGTTCTTAGAGAAACCCACCAAAAAGAGGTGAGAAAAAATAAACAAAGACACTAGAGGAAACTAAAGCCTCTAGCATCTATAGATACAGCAAACAATAAATAGCCTAACTCCTAGTCACATTAACATAAAACTTCACACTAAACGTCTAATTACCTCAGCTCCTATTACCCAATATATCATATTCTGCTTTTAACAAACAATTACAAGCCATGAAAAAAGGCAAGAAAACAGTCTGAAGAGACAAAGCAATTATCATAAACACACTCAGATATGGCACAGATTTTGGAAATATCAGACAGGGAATTTAAAATAACTATTATTAATATGTAAAGGACTGTAATGGAATAAGTGGACAATATACAAGAACATATGTATAATGTAAATACAGAGATAGAAATGCTAAGAAATATCAAAAGGAAATGCTAGCAATCAAAAATACAAACAGAAATGAAGTATGCTTTTCATGGGCTTATCAGCACACTTGAAACAAACAAGGTAAGAACCAGTGATCTTAAAGAAATGTCAGTAGAAACTTCTCAAACCACAATAGGGAGATTAAAAAAAAAAGAACAGGGCTTCCCTGGTGGCGCAGTGGTTGAGAGTCCGCCTGCCGATGCAGGGGACACGGGTTCGTGCCCCGGTCCGGGAAGATCCCACATGCTGTGGAGCGCCTAGGCCCGTGAGCCATGGCAGCTGAGCCTGCGTGTCCGGAGCCTGTGCTCCACAACGGGAGAGGCCACAACAGTGAGCGGCCCGCGTACCGCAAAAAAAAAAAAAAAAAAAAAAAGAACAAACAAAACACAGAAAATAATATCCAAGAACTGTGGGACAAATTCAAAAGGTGTATAATATGTGTAATTGCAATTCCAGAAAGAGAAGAGAGAGAGAAGAGAGAAAAAGAAATATTTGAGAGAATTATGCCCAAAATTTCACAAAATTCATAATAGATAACATGCACAGGTCCAAGAAGCTCAGAGAATAACAAGCAGGTTGAATACCAAAATACCTACTCTTAGGCATATCATATTCAAACTGTAGAAAACCAAAGACAAAGAGAAAATCTTCTAAGAAGCTAGAAGAAGAAACAAACCATCTTATCTGTAGAGGAACAAGGATAAGAATTACATTGAACGTCTCATCAGAAATCATGCAAGGAAGAAGAGAGTAAATGAAATATTTTGCATTGAAAGAAAAAAAGAAGACCTAGAATTCTATTTCCAGCAAAATTATCATCAAAAAGGAAAAGAGAAAGTCTTTCTCAGACAAACAAGAATGGAAGAAATGTCACCAGTAGACCTGGTTTGCAAAAAAAAATGTTAAAATATGTTTTTCAGGAAAAGTATATAAGCCAGAAAATCAGATCTACATGAAGAAAATAAGAGCATCAGAGAAGGAATATATAAAGGGAAAATAAAACCTTTTCTTTTTTAAAAAATTGATTTAATATATAACTTTGTTCAAAGTAATAACAGCAATAATGTGTTGGTGATTATAGCATATGGATAAGTAAAATGAAAATTATAAGGTAACTGAACTACCAGTGAAACAATCTAGGGTAGTTTGAATTTGAAAAAGAAGCATATGCTAAGAGGAATGGAATCATACATAAATGTTCAGTTAAAGCCACAGAAGACAGGAAAAGAGAGGAAGATTAAAAGTAACCAAAACAAAGAATATGTGCAATAAAGAGAAAGCAGTTATAAACATTATGAATATTAATCCAATTACATCACTAATCACTTTAAATGTGAATAGTTTAACTACACAAAGTAAAAGATAGAGACTATCAGAGTAAATATAAAAATAAGACCCAACTATAGACTGTCTACAGGTAGCACATCTTAAATATAAAGATACAGGTAAAGGGATGAAGAAAGACATCATGCTAACACTAAGTAGAAAAAAAAACTGGAATAGCCAAATTAATTTCAGACTAAGCACACTTTGGAAGAAGGAATATTATCAGGAATAAAAAAAAAGGGTGTTACAAAATGTTGAAGGGGTCAATTCTCCAAAAAGACATAATCCTTATATGTACAAACCCACAATTATAGTTGGAGACATCAACACCCCTCTATCAGTAACTAATAAATCCATCAGGCAGAAAGTTAGCAAGGGCATAGTTGAACCAAATAGCATCATCAATCAACTACACCTAATTGACATGCATAGGATAATTCATCTATCAACAGCAGAATGTACATTCTTCTCAAGCTCACTTGGAACATTCACCAAGATAGACCATATACTTGGCCATAAAATACACCTTAACAAATTTAAAAGCACAGAAATCATACAAAGAATGTTCTTAGACCACAATGAATTTAAATTGCAAGTCAATAACAGAAAGATAACAAGACAATATCCAATCATTTGCAAATTAAACAACACATTTCTACACAACGCATGGGACAAAAAAGAAGTCTTAAGAGAAATTTTAAAATATTTTTAACTAAATGAAAATGACCATACAACTTACTGAAATTGGTGTGATGTAGCAAAAGCAGTGCTTAGAGGGAAATTTGTACCACGGAATGCTTACATTAGAAAAGGAAAAAAGATCTCAAATCAATAATTTAAGATTTCACCAAAAGAAACTAGAGAATTAACAGCAATATAAACCTAAAGCAAGCAGAAGAAAAAAATAATAAAAAATTAGAGCAGAATTCAGTGGAATTGAAAACAAAAATCAACAGAGAAATCCAATGAAACAAAAAAAGCTATTTCTTTGAAAAGATAAATAAAATTTAAAAATACCTAGCCAGGCTAATCAAGAAAAAAAAAGATAAGACACAATTTAGTAATATGAGAAATGAAAGAGGGGTCATTATTAATGATCATATGGATATTAAAGGGATAATACATGGATATTATGAACAACTATATGCCCCAAAACTTGATTAAATTGATAAAATCCACCACCAGTTCCTTAAAAGACAAAAACTATCAAAACTTACACAATGACAAACAGGTAATCTGAATTATCCTGTATTTATCAAAGAAACTGAATGATTAATTAATAAACTTCCAAAAGGAATGCAGGTCCAGATGGTTTCACAGGTGAATTCTTTCAAACATTTAAGGAAGAAAGAAGACCAATTCTCTACAATCTCTTCCAGAAAATAGAAGCAGAGAGAACATTTCCTAACTCATTCTATGAGGCCATCATTACCCTAATACCAAAACCAGATAAAGGCATTACAAGAAAGGAAAGCTACAGACCAAGATCTCTCATGAATATAAATGCAAAAATCCACAACAATATATTAGTGAATCAAATACAACAATGTATAAAAAGACTCATACACCATGACCCAGTGGGTTTTATTCCAGATATGCAAGTCTGGTTCAACCTTCATAAATCAGGTAATGTAATCCATCATATTAATGGGCTATAAAGAAGAAAAATCAAATGATCATATCGATAGGTACAGAAAAAGCATTTGCCAAAACCCAACACCATTCATGATAAAAACTCTCAGCAAACTAGGAATAGGGGGCAACTTTCTCCACTTGATAAAGTATATCCACAAGAAACTTACAGCTAATATCATACTTAATGGTGAGAAACTAGAGGCTTGCTCCTTAACCTAAGATTGGGGAACAAGGCAAGGATGTCCCTCTCAGCACTTCTTTTTAACATTGTACTTAAAGTCCTACCTAATGCAATAAGACAAGATAAGGAAATGAAAGGTACACAGATTGGGAAGGAAAAAATAAACTGCCTTTGTTCACAAATGACATGATTGCCTATATAGTTTGTTACAAAGAATTGATATAAAACTCTCCTTGAACTAATAAGCACATATAGCAAGGTTGCAGAATACAAAGTTAATATACAAATTCTATACACCATCAATGATTAACTGATATTTCAAATTGAAAACACAATACCATTTACATTAGCACCCCCAAAATGGAATGCTTAGGTATAATTCTAATGAAATATATATAAGAATAAATGGAGAAATATTCCATGTTCATGAATAGAAAGGCTCAATATTATTAAGAATTCTTCCAAACATGATGTATGCGTTCAGTGGAATCCAAATAAAATTCCCTGCAAGTTATTTTGTGGATAACAATACTAAAGTTTATATGGAAAGGCAAAAGACCCAGAATAGACATCACAACACTGAAGAATAACAAAATCAGAGGACTGGGACACCCAGGTTCAAGAATTCCTACAAGATAATGGCTATAATTACCTGTGCTATACAGTATATCCTTGTTGTTTATCTATTTTATACATAGTAGTTTATATTATGTTATTATAATACAAATAACTTATAATGGAGTATGATCTGCAAAAAATACTGAATCGCTATGCTCTACACCGGAAACTAATACAATATTTAAATTTAAAAAAGAAGAACTATTAGACAATCAATAAATTGTTAATTATTGTTTTCTCAAAGTGACTGTACCTACAATCAGATGTATAAAAAACACTGAGGCCAACATAAACTTTCAAAGAGGGAAAATAAATTCCTATAAAGTTACAGTAATCAAGATAGCATAATGGGACTTCCCTGGTGGCGCAGTGGTTAAGAATCCACCTGCCAATGCAGGGGACATGGGTTTGAGCCCTGGTCCAGGAAGATCCCACATGCTGTGGACCAACTAAGCCTGTGCACCACAACTACTGAGCCTGTGCTCTGGAGCCCACAAGCCACAATTACTGAGCCCACGTGCCACAACTACTGAAACCTGCACGCCTACAGCCTCTGCTCCACAACAAAGAGAAGCCACTGCAATGAGAAGCCCGCACCCCGCAACAAAGAGTAGCCCCCACTCGCCTCAACTAGAGAAAGCCCGCATGCAGCAGCAAAGACCCAATGCAGCCAAAAATAAAATTAATTAATTAATTATTTTTTAAAATTTTTAAATAAAAAGAGCAGAAAACTGTAAAAAAAAAAAGACAGCATAGTATTAGCAAAAGAATAAAGAAATAGATCAATGGAACAGAATACGGAGCCTAGGAATAGATTGACAGAAAGGAGAAAGCCAACTCAATGGAAAAAGTACAGTTTTCTCAACAAATAGCTCAGAAACAACTGGACACTCATATGCAAAGAAATAAATCGATACAGACCTTACACCTTTTATAAAAATAACTCAAAATGGATTGTAGACCTAAATATAAAATGCAAAACTATAAAACTTCTAGATGATAACATGGGAGAAGATCTTGATTACTTTGAGTTTAGCAATAAGGTTTTAGATACAACATCAAAAGTACAATCCATGAAATAAACAATTGATAAGTTGGACTTTATTAAAATTTAGAACATCTGTTTTGTTAAGAGAATGAAGAGACAAACATCTGCTAGGAGAATGGAAAAACAAGTCACAAACTGTGAGAAAATATTTGCAAAACATATCTGATAAAGGACTTGTATCTGAAATATATAAAGAACTGTTACAATTCAACAATAAGAAAACAAACAATTCAGTTAAAAATGGACAAAAGGGGCTTCCCTGGTGGCGCAGTGGTTGAGAGTCCGCCTGCCGATGTAGGGGACACGGGTTCGTGCCCCGGTGCGGGAGGATCCCGCATGCCGCGGAGCGGCTGGGCCCGTGGGCCATGGCCGCTGGGCCTGCGCGTCCGGAGCCTGTGCTCCGCAACGGGAGAGGCTGCAGCAGTGAGAGGCCCGCGTACCGCAAAAAAAAAAAAAAAAAAAAAAAAAAAGGACAAAAGATCTGAACAGACATCTCACCAATGAAGATATGTAGATGGCAAATAAGCATAAGGAAATATGCTCAATATCTTCTGTCATTAGGGAATTGCAAATTAAACCAACAACGAGATACCAACCACTACACAGCTATTAGAATGGCTAAAATTCATAACATTCACAATACCAAATGCTGACAACGATGCAGCACAACACTGCTGGTGAGAATGCAAAGTAGTACAGCCACTTTAGAAGACAGTTCGGCAGTTTCTTACAAGTATAATTGTGATCCAGGAATTGTGCTCCTAGATATTTACCCAACTGAGTTGAAAACTTAAGTTCACACAAAAAGCTACACATGAATGTTTATAGAACCTTTATTTATAATAATCAACTAGAAGCAAGCAAGATATCCTTCAAAGGATAAGCAGTGGTATATCCATACAATGGAATACTATTTAGCAATAAAAAGAAATAAGCCATCAAGCCACAAAGGGACTTGGAAGAACCTTAGATGTCTATTGCTAAGTAAAAGAAGCCAGTCTTAAAAGGCTGTATACTATATGATTCCAACTCTTTGACATTCTGAAAAAGGCAAAACTATTGAGACACTAGGGAGATCAGTGGTGACCAGGGATTTGGGGGCAGGGGGGGAGAGGGGAGGGGAAAGGGTGAATAGGTGAAGCACGGATATTTTTAGGGTGGTAAAACAGTTCTGCTGCATGATATTCTAATGGAGGATACAAGACATAATGCATTTGTTAAAACCCACAGAACTGTGCGACACAGAGTAAATTTTAATGTAAACTATGGACTTCAGTTAATAATAATGTATCAATACTGGTTCATTAATTCCAAGAAATGTACCACACTAATGCTAATAATGTTAATAATAGAGGAAACTGTGCAGGGGAACGGGAGCAAATAGGACCTCTGTATTATCTGCTTGATTTTTGTTTAAATGTAAAACTGTTCTAAAATGAAGTCTCTTCATTGTTTTTAAATGAGAAAAACTGGACCTTGGAAATTAGTCCTTGATGGAACTAGTGACCACAACCACTGAAAAGTGTTAACTCACTCCCTCTGCTCAATCTGCTTTGACATTTCTTTCATGAGTTAGGGAGTTTTAGCATACAAATAGACACCATATGGCATCAATGTAATTTTAATTGGAAAAACCACTGGAAAAAGTTAATGGACCAAAACACCCAAATAGGTAACACACTTCAATGTTATTTTTGAATACTGAACAATTTTTTAAAAAATAAACCACATAAAAATGCAAGTTTAGGTGGTAAGAAAAGCTCTCGCATTTTTCACAGTAGTTCATATAGAAGATGCTAGAAGTTTTGCTCCAATTTCTGTTAGATTTTTCTGGAATTTTATGCTCCACATTAATTTAGATAGAATTGATGAAGCTTAGAAGTAAGTTGCTATTAAATATAAACCATTGGTTGGTAGAGTTCCATGACCAGGCTGTAAATGTATACAGTCTTGCTTTTTAAGTTTCACACGCTAGGCTACTAAATACAAGGTACATGAATTGGAAATAAAGAAATGAGTGAAAGACAAAATGAAGGAAACATTTTTGAAGGGCTATTACTTGTATCATTTCATAGATAGGTAGATAGATAGATGGATAGGGACAGACAGGATGAATTTTCCCCTGAAGCCTATTCTATTACAGAACAGAGAAGACAATTAAAATGATTCACTCAACAGATCCTCAGGAATAGAAATGAATATCCACAGCTACTAGAAAATTTATGACTCTGCAACAGTTGACCACCCTTGCCGCATTAGCCCAATTAGTTCTTATTCTTTACCCTCCATTAGCTTTTCTGAAAAACCAGTTTGTTTTAAGCTTCTGTACATTCTGATTCATGTATTTGATCATTTTTCCCTCTTCACATTTGTTGCTAGAAAGCATAAACCAAATTTATCGTCTACCTCTATCAAGCACAGTAAACTTCATGTCATGCATTTTGTGCCACAGCTCTAATCCTGGCTCCATCTTACTTCCTACCTGTATTTTCCCCTTTGCCTAATTGTTCCTATGTATTTTAGTTGCACTGTATCTTACTTTTATTATGTACACTTTTGTAGAGCACTTTAAACTCTTTTCAGGAGAAGGTAGGATATAAATAAATAGGTAGGTAGATAAATAAGGAGAATGAGAAAAAGAGAAGCTATACCTACCACTTAAGACAAAATATCATTTCAACAATATATTCTCACAAGTTTTAGTAGCAATGATAGAAATGTTTATATTCATAAATGCCAGACTCTTGTCAGGGACTCATTAAGCAGCCCAACACTGTCTTCCCTAGCAGTTGTCAGGGCTTGAGATTGAACCTGCATACGTGATCCTTCCAAAATCTTTTATCTTTCTACCCTTTTATTATATCTTAAAATTTTGATCAAGTGTATATAACAATGTTAAAATTAGGTAGGCAGTAATAAGGCTGGCTTCATCATGGCTCAGAATATGTCTGTTTTCACAATGGATTCCGGGACAAGCCACACTTGAGAAATCAGGAAAATTGGCTAAACAGAAGAACGTAAGGGAATTCCAGATGATGACTTGTTTCTAATATTGATAAAATTTTAAGAACAATTTGTCTTGGAACTCATTTTACTGTGGACACATCAAGAATAATTCTGACTCTTATGAGATCATCTTGTGGTCCAGCATTTTTCATGCTAGACCATACCTTGCCCTTCATCTTGGTGAGTTAGTTCTGTTATCAGACTTGAATTTTTGTCTTTTTGTTCATTCTTCTGTCTCCCAGGCTTTCACTTGAAGAAGCCAATTCTTGGTTGATTAGGAAATATTCTTACATATTCAAGGTTCCCATGGCTAAAAAATGACACCTACCAAAAGAGGCATCAGGGTCACATTCTTAGATCTGGTAGTTCACTCTTTACAACAGAAAGCCTGACAGTATCCAAGGAAGTAAAGTTCTATAGTTCCTCCCAGAATCCATAATTAAATAGCTTTTAAAAGCCCCCAGAGCTCTCCAAATCATTCCACTTAACTAAAATCTTTTTTCAAAAAAAAAAAAAAATTCCTCTCCGAAGAGTTCATGGGACACGGATTGCTCCAAACGAACAGTAACAAGAAGCATGGCTTGTGTCTTAGCCAGACCAAAAAATCACTAAGACATTCTAGGTTTGACTATTGTCTTCTCAACTTGTGAACTTTTCCATGAATCAAGGCTAAAGTGTTTCTTAACTCCCTACTATTTGTAACCATACTTTAGGACAATAAAAATAGTCTTTTTAGGATATAATGAATGAAAGATTCTGCTGCATAAAGAGGGAATGGCTTCATTTAAAGGTTTAAATGCAAACATTCTGGTAGTGCCTTTATCTAATAAAAACCTGTATTTCTTTTCAATATACCTTTAGGTATTGAAAAGAAAGAGCACAACTAGGGGATTTTTCTGTTGCTTTTAGGACAATTAATGTGTTCATCTGACACAGTCTTGCTCTTCTCTGCTCTTCTTTCCTCCTTTAACCACTTAGGCACTAAATGAGTAACTTAAGAAAAGTCAATTGTCCGTAGTTTATGCAACCACTGTTACTGGAGAGAGTTCTCTCTATAACCTATTATTAGGGATTTCCACAGCACTTTGTATTTCTTCAAGTGCTTCACAGCCAAAGCTTTAGTGACTATAAAGGCAACAGACTCCTCTTTCCCTTGGTTAGTGGAAGATGCAATCCCATCCTCCTTCCACTCACACTAATGAGAAGTACCAGATCGGAGTTGGCTTAAAATTTATTCACGCACCCTGCCAAGGCCTTATTCATTCATACACTCTACAAGTACTCACTGAGAACTCTTTATAACAATTTTTTTTTTCACTTTTTACACATGGAGAGCCAGGAGACTACTGTGTACTCGCTCATGAAAGATGAGAAAGATCTGGGAAGAGTTCCCTTATGGCTTCTCCTGCTAAGCCATAACATGTTCTCTCAAGATATAAGTCTGAACCAAATTTCAACTTGTTTGGGACCTAAATTATCACAGGCCCCTGACATTATGTGAAGTCAACATTAACCACTTGGTAGAAAACTATTTAAAGACCATTTTTGAAGCATCTTAGCTGTCTCATTAGATCGATTGCACTTGTATAAAATTATACTTTTTCCACTTAACATTTACTGAAGGTACATTATCTGCTAGACTGTGAATAAACCAAGCAAACAACATGCTCCTTATGCCCTAGAGGCTTGCAATAGCCAGCTGTGATAAAATACTGGATGGTCTATTTTCTTTGAAAAGCATAGAATACCTTATAGATTTGAAAGTACCTTTTGTTCTGAGAATGTTATAGCTTAAATAAACATAGAATACACGGCAACACGATCACCATAAGTGAAGTGTTTCATGTCCTTTCAGAGTTTTAACATTTGTGTTCTCATTTAATTCTCCTCCTTCTCTATCACAGGAAGTGAACGTGCATGTGCGAGTGTGTTGTGTGCACGCATGCCCACACGCATGTATGCAAAAAGTAGTGAAGGGAAATATTACTATCCCAGTTTCACAGATGAGATAACTGAAACTAAGACTGGCTGTAAGTCATAGAACTATGTGGCAGTTGGTGGCAGTGACAAAACACAGGACTCCTGACTGTACAATGATTTTTCCATTATGTTTATCTCCTTCCAAGGAAAATATTGCACAGCACTTAAGGATTAGCTTTAGGTATAGTAAGAACTAGCATGTATGGAGCATTTACCTCTGCCAGGCAGTGTTTCAAGTGCTTTATGTGAATTAATTCATGTATTATCAGGACCCCCACTATGAGATGAGTATACTATTGTCTCTATTGTACAAATAAGAAAAATGAGGCACAGAGAGGTTAACTTGACAAAGGTTATATAGTCAGTATGCAGAAGACCCAAGACTTGAATTCAAGCAATCTGACTCCAGAGCTTACCCACTAAAACACTACACAATAATTCCTTGAGGTATGAGGAGATTGATTTTTTTTTTCCTCTTGGTTCAACTCTAAAAGAAAAAAAATATTTCAGCTGTTTGGCTATACTGGGTTTTTACAAGACATCTCAGGAAAATAACTTCATAATTTGGGTAGGATTTGAGGAACAAGGCAAAAGCCTGAATGATTCTAATTACCTACCAAGAAAAATAATTGCCCAGAAATACATAGTCTGCAGTGCCTTATAGCCATAATGAAATGGAAATTATAAGAAAATAAGAGAAAGAGGTCAATACTGTGTATTTCCTTGGGATTATTGATATGGGTATGAAATCTCTGAGCTCTCAGCTCTAATCATAAAACTATGGTATTTAATTGAAAAGCTAGCCTTTGTGAAAAGGCCAGGCCCTCCCTTGAGCCACAGTTCCTTCAAAGTGCTACTGGCAGAGACAGGATTCAAGGGCCAGGATCTTGACAGTTTCTTGGGACTCAGTCTCCTGCAGGGCACACCAGCTTAGGAAACACAAGGAAGGTGAAGGCTGGCTTGATTAACTCAGTGGGAGAGAGCTGCTCGGGCGTACTCAGTGGGCTCTGGCAGCGTCCAAAGACCTGGCAGGAAGGTCAGTATCACCACTATGACTTCAGCTGAATTCAGTGGCAGGGAGGAAGGCATGGAATGCCAGCAAAGGTCAACCATGTGGCTTTCCCCTGAGCTTGTCAAAAGGAGGGAATATTTCACTTTTAGCAAACTGCTATTATAGTCTATAAACTTTATAAAATGATTTTTGCCTCCACATTAGAACTGAATCACATTGTGTACGCATCTGGTATGAGTCTATGTGAAAGAATGGGATGGGACGAGGGGTGGATCTATAGAATTAAGGTTAGAACCTGACAAAAGAAGTCAGCCGGTAGGAAAAATTGCGTCCCTAAAGACGCCCCTGGTGAAGCTGGGCATGGTAGTCTCTGTTTCCCTCAGGTTCTCACAAGGACTTCAAGGCACTGAAGCAACCACTATGATTTGCAACTATGACTTGACAACTGGAGGGTTTGATAAATGCTGGATGCTTCTCAAAAAGTCAAAAAATGTTTATGTGCAAAAAGGGAAGTGCTTCACAATTTACTGAGCATCAAGTACCTAAAGTAAAGAATTCTTCCTCCAGGAAGAACTTGAGAGTAAGTAAAGGAGACTCCATGGACGTTCTCGTGAATCACTTTTTTCTTCTTTCTAGCAACAGATGTTTGATAATCTTTTTGACATTGCCTTTCTTTTGTTTAATAAGAAAATTACTGTTATGTATCCAAAAATACAGTGTGAACATATCTGAGCGCTGCCTATGATTTCTCTCCTCCTCCATATCTCTTCCTCTCCACCTTAATTTCTGGATGAAGAACCAGTTCTAGTGACATCTAGAATGGTGAGGCGCAGTAGAAAAAATACTACAGTATCACTATGATCTATGAAGCAGGTCATCTAATCTCTCTAGGCTTGAATAAATTACTAATTGGTACCTATTTGCACAAAGCCAGCTAAATTCTGAGGCTACCTGAATGCTGGTCTATAGCAGTTATTGAGGGCTTCAGCAACTATCCGAAGAGCCTAAAACCCTAGAGCAAATTCAAAGAAATGAGTTAGGGAAACATCTCTTTTGTTAAAAACTCAATTGTATTTGTTTTTAAAGGGGACATTTCTTAAGACCTATGAAGGACATGCAGCATTTCCTTGTAGCAAATGCTGAAGGCCATGCATGCAAGAGCAGACCACCCTCCTTCCACAGAAGCGTGACATCACCAGCCACAAGGGCTGTCTGTACTGTACTGTTGAACAATCATATGTGACGTTAATGACTAAGGACCAGGTGACCTAATGGAATCTGACCTTCCAAACAATCTTGAACAGTTGATTATTTTAACAAAATGTGGAAATGGGTTTAACAGGAAGTTATAAAAATGGAGAGCCAGTGACTGAAATAATCCTAGAATTACAACCTGGAAGAAGAGAGGGTGTGGTCAGAAAGACAAGCAGCCACTCCCACAAACATAAATGCTTGATTCAGCTTCCCATTTTGAATTGTCTGAGTACCTCTGGCAACCATCATATACAATATATTAAAACCAATGAGAGAACCCCAGGTCCTGAGCTAGAAAATCAGAAGCAAGCCACTCAGCACTACCTTGGTTACTTGTAGCATCAGAGACATGGACGACTTTGGCCGCCATTTGTCCTTGAGCTTCTAACAAACTGCAGGTCTTTATTTGAAGAAGACCCAAGCTCATGATTTTAGAAGTCTCTTTGGAAAACCTCTGGCAGGCTTTGCCACTCCCTCGCCATAGCTATTCCAGATAAGGGGGCGGCTGAGCACAGGCTCCTCCTCATAGCAGGATGCTTTTCTTTTATCTTCTAGGAGTTTCACCCTCAATAGGTCACAATGAATTTCCTTCCCTTTAACCCTTCCATTCCTAAACCTCCACAAACTCAACCTAAAGTTTAAATCTGGGAGGGAATGGGGGAAGGATTGAATCAATGGAAGATAGTCCCATGGGGTAGATGGACAGGGGACAATATCAACTTTCAAGGCTCAATCCCTGTTAAGGAAACATCTGTGTGAAAGGAAATCCAGCTGTTGGCCAGGCAGCCCCATTTATGTCTGCTTCTGGTACACTGACATTTTCTGGGTTCAAAGAAAACAGCGCCTAAATTATTAAAAGGCCTGGGCACTATTTTAAAATAATGCTTGGAGTGATCTGATGTCTAAAGTGGCTTCCTGCTAGAAGGACCTTTGCCACAGTGCTACATTCAAGAGAGCTTATTTTATTTTTTTAACATCTTTATTGGAGTATAATTGCTTTACAATGGTGTGTTACTTTCTGCTTTATAACTAAGTGAATCAGCTCTACGTGTACATATATCCCCATATCGCCTCCCTCTTGCGTCTGCCTCCCACCCTCCCTATCCCAGCCCTCTAGGTGGTCACAAAGCATGGAGCTGATCTCCCTGTGCTATGTGGCTGCTTCCCACTAGCTATCTGTTTTACATTTGGTAGTGTATATGTCCATGCCACTCTCTCACTTTGTCACAGCTTACCCTTCCCCCTCCCCATGTCCTCAAGTCTATTAAGAGAGCTTATTTTAAATGGGCATTTGAAAACGGGTCCATTGCTGTAATTTGGCAACGTGCCTGGAAAAAGCTGATTTTGAGATTGGGCATTTTAAAGAAAATCTCTAAAATATAAGCTACAGTCGCTTTCCCTAATGAGGCCTTCTGATCCTGTTGCTTAGCACTTTCCTTAAACATGCCTAGGGGTTCCCTGTGCAGGTCTGGGGGCAGCCCCGATGCCTGTGCCAAAGGAAGACACAGCACAATTGCACCGTGTCCTCTGCTGACCTAACTGGCCTCAACTGAGCTATAAATTCCAGCTCACGGGGTCTAGAACAGTGGAGCTGACAGCACTGAAAATTCTCTCTGTTTTAAGAAAGAAAGTTGAGGGGAAACCCCTAAAACATTATTGTTCCAGTGTGAGCTATGTAACACAAAAGGACGAATTAAAATTCAATTCTGTAATTTTCTGAAATCTGCCTGTGGAAGTCATTAAGGTCAATGCCTCTGGCCCAGAATGACTGAAACCAAAGTAGAGAAGTGAATTGTTTTCTAGTCTTCCTTAGGCTCTAAATTCTCTGGGCAGGGAAGGGGGAAGGAAATATCAGTGCTGTGTGGTCCTGGCATACCATGACATCAATGGTCATTGGAATATTAATGTGAATGATGTTCAAATTGCCCCTGCGATAGACCCATAATGAGGCTGCCCCATTCCTGTGCTATATCTTTAAGCTTTTTAGAACTGTTTGGACCTGCGCTTTTACTATAGAACAAGTTATCAGTACTCATATGCTGACAAAATATAACATATGCCTCTTTTCCTTGTGCCCCTTTCCTCTTCCTCTATTGAATTTTCAGTCTTCTATGTGCCTCTCAAAAACACCAAGTGGAAGTCAACAAATATGGCCACAAAAGGAGAAAACAAAAGTCTATCTGCCATTTCTCAATGCTTGTTAGAGTAAAACAATATACAGTACTTTTTTTTTTTTAAGCTGAGGGGTTTTGTGAGTCAGCTCATACACACACTGGCTTGCCAACTTGTTCCCACAAAATGAGTCAGGCCAGATGAGAATGTTAATTTATCTGAGCAGACATTTGTCAGTACTGATGATAAAGAAAGGTGCTGGTGTGTTCCGCCAGCACATACCAACACCGAGAAAGGTATGCTGCTGACAGCAACCTGGTGAAGAGAGTCACCATTATTGGTCCCAACCTAGCTGAAATTGTGCCTCTGTCATCAGCTCATTTTGGCTGATGCTATCATCATACCCCGTCCCCCGTAAATGCCATGTGTCCTTTCTTCTTTAAATAAAAATGAAAGTTCTTTTTGTTTCAAGAACGCCATGACAACCCTGGAGCCAGTGCCGATATTGACAATCCAGGTTGAGTATCATTGGTTAACATGATGTCGGCAGACTGGTTCTATAATGGTGACTAAATGACAGTATTCTAACAACAACAATAATAATGACAACAGTAACAACAACTAATAGCTGCTGAGCGCATTCATTTGAATCAGGCAGTATTCTAACCCCTTTACATTTATTCATTTTAATCCTCACAACCACCTTATGAGATGGGTATTATTATTATTATTCCCATTTTATAAGATGAGAAAAGTGAGGCTCAGAGAGAAGAAGTAAGTTGCCCAAGGCCACCCAGCTAGTAAGTGGTGCACAGGTGGAATTCAGAGCGAGATCTGTCTGGTTCCAAAGTTCTTAAGCACCTCTCTCTAATGCCCAATATGGAAGACTAGAGTCTCCTTGGAGAAGGAGAGAAGAAGGTAGCTTGAAATGGCATATTCACTATTACTGAAATTTCAAACCACATAAAAAGAGAGCATGAGATTTTTATTTTAATTCTGTGGAATTTTTTATAGAAACAGAGGGAGTTAATTGGCTGGAGGATGCTGGAAGACTGGCTTCTAGGAAACCTCACTAGGTCCAGAGTTGAGTACTTCTCAAATACATACTTCTCTCAGGGGTGGATTCACATCAACCAAGCTCACAAAGGGCTATGTTTAAACATTTTAAATTCCCAAGGTTTGGAGACTCGAAACTCAGTCTCGACAATGTCCCAGATTAATTGAACGCATAATATCAAACCCTCCAAAGACTGCTGAATCAAAGCTAAATGCCAATGTATAAATTTATAATGATAAATATAATTTACAAAGTGACAGATCCTCACTAATCTCCCTACTGGTAAATAACATGGGAAGCCAAATTATCATCTAAGACCTGCTTAATAAACATAGAATCAATATCAACTCAAGTTATAAGATTTGAGTGTTTAATAATGGCAACATGTTAAGATATATCCCTATAAATAGGATTTTGTAATAACATGTTACAACAATAGCTAACATTTATTGAGGGATTACTATGTGCCAGGCACTGTGCTAAATATATAAATTATCTTCCTTTACTCTCACAAAGGCGCTATGCGGTAACATTATTAAAATTCCCATCTGAAAGACAGAACCTGAGGCTTTGAAAGGTATAGACACTTGCCCAAGGTCATAAAGCTGGGGAGTGCTAGGCATGAGACATGAACCCTAATCAGTCTGATCACGGGACCTCACTCATAATCACGCTGCTTCATTGCCTTGGTGCCTAGTCCAGAGCTGTACAAGGCAGTCTCTCTCCTGGGCAGAGTGGGCTGATCAGTGCTACTATCTTTCTCTGTGACTTTCTCCTTTTTCTCTGCTTTCATGACCAACGGCTCCTGACCCCCACTGCCTGACTGACACTTCTTTCTTCAGCTGTGTTAACACTGTCAATCAGGCTACTGTCTGGTCTTTTTCTTTAGGAGCCATTAAACCTGTCTGTCTCTGTCTCAGTCTTGCTCTCTCTCTTTTTGAAATTTAAAAAATAAAGTTCAAAGAAGTAAAATAATAATCACCCATATTCCTGCCAACTATTATCAACAATAGTTAACTTTCACTGATTTGCTTCCAGTCTTTTTTCTACAATTATGCTTTACAAAAGTTTACAAATAATACGTGATGACATTCTTCTTTTATAATTCACTCACTTCTAAGGGAATTTGCATAACTCCGTTCTCCTTCATAACTTGTTGCCTCTTAGGGGGCAATTTCATTTTCAATATTTTCAGGTCCTTGAGGAGGTCCCTCCAAGCTGCTGCCATGCCCCAGCTACACATTACCAGATATGGTGAGATTGGTATAAAAACCGGTAGATAAGACTGACCATCTTGTTAACGTCAGAGCTCAAAACCGTACACTTTGTCTAGCCTGCCTAACTCTTAATTGTCAAGGCAAATCCAGATTAGCACAAAAGATTGTGAAAATCGGTATTGTGCAGGGGTCAATGACTACACAGTCTTTCCCCAACAAAGCAAAAGCATTTGTATTTTGACAAGGAAATTACAGGGTTGGAAATAAACAATTAACTACATAGGTGACTGGCGAAACTGAGGGCATCATTTTGAAAAAGAGATATTTTGGAAACAGAAAAGTAAGCTATTAAGAAGCACCCCTGAACATTTCTGAAACTCACAGACATAATTCATGATATCTGATGAATGACATTTGGTATATATTTATTTCAAAACAAAAATTAAAAGGGGTGTTGCTTTATGGGTTTAAAGAAAGATGCATGGCCAGAACTATTTTTAAAAGGTATCTGCGGAAAGGATAAAACCACAAAATTAGTGGAAACGAAAAGGCCTCCCCGAAGGGGAAAAATGTGGTGTGCATAGTAAATATCAACAAGTGAGCACAGTGAACAATGGTCGAAGACATCTTTTCCATCAAATCAAAGAAGCCTTTTTCAGTCTGTGATACATTAAACTTCCAAGGTTGTCATTATGGAGTTATTTTTATAGTTTATCTACTCTAAATATATCTTTCTAATAATATGTATATAGCAGAAAACTGAGGAGATATTATAAACTAAATTCATTGCTATTTCTGATCAAAAAAAAGGAATCTTATCATGGATTATAGGTATCAACCAAATGACTGGCTCCCCCTCCTGGCCACCCCAGGGATGACATAAAACATTCCTCACGCCTCTGCCCTTTACAGAACCTTTCTCAGGCACCATTTGGCCGACGCCTACTATGCAGAGATCCACAGTGTCCTACTGCCAGCATTAAGACAAGCAACTGTATAATGCCTTTATTATTCCGGGCTTTCAACTGGAGTAGCAATACCTACCTATTCAGATCATTGCTTTATATGTGGAAAACCAACAAGTGAAGAGCCTGTCCTTTAAATTTAGCTACTAATGCCAAGAACCCTTCATTACTGTTGATTATTCTGTTATCAGATCTCTCTGGGTCATTAGAGCTGAACATTCCAGGCTCCTTCAGATCCACCTTCATCTTCCTATTTCTCCGCTCACACTGTCTGGCTATTATCCCTTTCCGGTCAGAATCATTTTCCTCAGCCCTTGCAGTGACAGTCCAAAGGACAGAAGAATACTGAGCCAGGCACATCTCTAATACCTTATGACCTAAGGGACATTTCTGTTCCAATCACAGTCCATGCACTTGCTTGTGCTCATTATACAGCACTGTAGCAATGAGTGTACTCCAAAACTAGTACAGAAAGTACATCATCACAGCCTTTATTTACTAATGCATGGACCATCGGCCATTCTAAGAACTGAAATCTTATTCTCCTGGTCTCAACTCCTTTTTCTCCACTTCTCCCCTGGTCTCCACCCCTCTTGATCCACTTACTTCCACTCCAAATATCAACCAACTCCCATAAAAGGTAGGCTTCTACTCCTCTCTATGCCTTCCTGTCTGCCCCAGGCCTTTGGATGCCAATTTCTTGCCCTGAAATCATGACCTCATAGCACTCACCTCCCCTTCCCCGGACTGACAACCTTACCAACATCTTCTAGTTGGGCCAGGACACAAAAGCCTAGCGTGCAAATATTAATATAAGGTTCCTCTGATCAATTCTGCTTATTTTCATCTACCATTTAGATTAGAAATCTTTGATACTAGACATATACATGTTTAAACCTGAAAGGGACCTTATAAGTCATTGAATTCAGAGACTCCCAGACAGTTTTGGTCTGCAGATCTATGATCTCAGAATCTCCTGGGGTGCTTGTTGTAGGCCCTACTACAAACCTATAAATTCACAGTTTCTAGGCATTGGTCCCAAGAATGCACATTTTAACCAGTTCCCATGATAAGTCTAGAGGTAGGTCTGGGTATACTGATTATCAAAGCCTGTCATTTCACAGGTGAGGAAACTGATAGGGAAGGAACTAAAACCCAAATCTCATGAGTCCCAATCTTTTGTTCTTTCTATCATACCACCTTCTCTCCTGCCGGGAGAAGTATTTGGAATTATCTTGCATAAGAGTTAGTTATAAAGTCCATTACCATAAAAAGCTTGTTTGTAAAGAACACAGTGGCCTATCTCTCAAACTCTCTCAGAACCCTCCTTTTCAAAGCATTGCAGGGCTTCCCTGGTGACGCAGTGGTTGAGAATCCGCCTGCCAATGCAGGGGACACGGGTTCCATCCCTGGTCCGGGAATATCCCACATGCCACGGAGCAATTAAGCCTGTGCGCCACAGCTACTGAGCCTGCGCTCTAGAGCCTGCAAGCCACAACTACTGAGCCCACGTGCCTAGAGCCCGTGCTCCATAATAAGAGAAGCCACCGTGATGTGGTGCCTGTGCACCACAACCAAGAGTAGCCCCCACTCACCACAACTAGAGAAAGCCTGCACACAGCAACGAAGACCCAACGCAGCCAAAAATAAAATAAATAAATTTATTTTTTAAAAAAGCATTGCACACTATTTATTGAAGACTAATATTCCTCGTGGTGACACATATTAACTTCTGTGTATTTACGATTTCTCCCCCACAAAACTTACATGGGTCACAAACTGGAGAGACTGTTGAGTTTGAGCATTGTGTTGGAAGCACCAGAGAGTTATACAAGGATGCTTACTTGAGCTACCTAAACTACTTGTTACCCCTTCTTTATAAAGACTATAGGACGAGAACCAAACAGCCAAAAGCAAAAGGAAAAGAAGCACTAACAAAGAAAGAACTAATAGGTCCTAGCCCTTCAGACAGCCCTCCTCTTTAGTTGCTTATAGTTTAGCTATAACTTACATGCAACCATCAGAAGAGATTTACACAAAGAATTTTTTCCATTACAGATGAATATTTTGGAAACAAAATTCGTAATGGACCCTTAGCATGTGACATTAATTGAAACAGCAGTGTGATTATTAGATAATATAAACAACTGAGAATTTAAGATAGTAATCAAGTACTTTTGGGCCTGGGCGAGTTGAACATAAAGTCTATTACAGCATTATCATGATCTCCCACTTGGTAAAAATGTAAAAGGTCACTTCAAACTTAGTTAAATATAGTAGCCAAAGACATGCAAGACTCAACTGGAAATACCAGGTTGTCTTCTTGACCTGGGACTGCCTGACTGCCTCTGAGACCTTGGTTTGAATATAATGACAGAATAGGGCCCATGGATGATTCAAGAAATAGCAGATGGGACTCTAAAGAGTTATACAAAGATGTGACAAAGGCACAGGGCTTATATATGTCATCAGAGAAGACACCAAAAGTATTTGGCTATGAGTTCAGCTGGATCCAAATGTCATACAGGTTGGGAAACACTTATATGGCAGTTGCCTACCAAGGCACAGGGCCTTAGAGTCTAGAAGTCTGTGCTTTGTGTATAGTTGCTAGGATCAGGAAATTTTAGTCATCTTCTCTACTTCTCAACACATTAGTATTTTAGTCACCTGGAAAGAAAGAAAAATTACACAAACTTCCAACTTAACGAAAAAGAATCAACAGCCTGCCTTAGTCTCCCCCCGCCCCTCTCCTGTGCCCCCAGAGTACATTGTGTGTACCCACCATACTAAATTGTACTCACTAAAGTGTAACGACAGTCTATACTTACAAACCCATCTCCCCAGCACGAGTGCTCTAAGGGCAAGGACTATGTGTCTCATTCATCTTAACTCCAGCACCTAGATAGATTCTCGTTACATAGGAGGCTCTCAACATGCGTTTGCTAAATAGATGGATGAATGAGTGAACAGATGAATGAGAAATCAAAGGATGCTAACCAGACATCATGGATGGCTCACACTGTGCACAATGAATGCTGAAAAATGAAAAATTAGACAATCCATCAATTGGTTTTTCTACAGGATATCAAACTAGCAATACGCTTGTTTCTTCTCCCTCCAGACATCAAGGCATTTCAGGTTATGTCGCCACTCAACTAGAATTTAAGGACATAAAACACCTTAGGCTACTGCATAAGACTTCGAAAATTCACACACATATTCTGCCTTTAGCTTTATCCATTAGGACGTGTTCTGCAATATTTTGAAAAAGTCTTTATTATCAAAGGAAACCACAAAGACTTTAATAATATTATCTCATTAGCCTTCAAAACATAGCTGTAAGGCGATAGCAATTTTTACCGATGAGGAAACAGTGACAAAGGAGGCTAAGTGACTTAAAGTTATTAAGTTAATCAGTTCATTACTGATTCAGCTGACATTTGACACTGTTGATATCCTCCTTCCTAAATTGCTTTCCCTTGACCTCCCTGACACTAAACCATTCTCACTCTTTTCCTTTTCTCATGAATCTAAACTTCTTTACTAAAGAATGAATCTAATGTTAAATCCATTCATCTGTACTACTGCAAATTGTATTGGTCAATGTACCTATATGCACATAGCTGTGTTTACATACTTGTTCATGTTCTTTTCCATTTACAGAGACAGCTGCATTATAGTAGTTAAAAGCATGAACTCTGGAGCCAGAATACATACTTTCAAATCCTGGCTCTGCTGCATGCTAGATATGTGACCTTCAGTCAGTCACTTAAACTTTCAGTAGCTTGGATTCTCTACCCGTAAGATTGGAAAAATAATACTACCTACCCTCAGAAGGTTGTTGTGAGGGTTACATGATAAAATATTTATAAAAATGCTTAGAGGGGCTTCCCTGGTGGCGCAGTGGTTAAGAGTCTGCCCGCCGATGCAGGGGACACGGGTTCGTGCCTTGGCCCGGGAGGATCCCATATGCCGCGGAGTGGCTGGGCCCATGAGCCATGGCCGCTGAGCCTGTGTGTCCAGAGCCTGTGCTCCACAACGGGAGAGGCCACAACAGTGAGAGGCCCACGTACCGCCAAAAAAAAAAATGCTTAGAACAGTGCCTGGCGCATAATATATTAACACTCAATGTTAAGTATTACTAATAACATTTCATATGAACATTTTCATGTAGCTCTGCAATGTTTCATTGTGTTAATACATCACAGCTTGCTTAGCTAATTTCATCTTGCATAATTTTAGGTGAGTTCATAGGAGTTTGGAAAATCACTGAAAATTAAAAACAGGAGATAGATCATATCCATCATTTTTGTTATTCAATGGTATTTCTTCAAACTCCTTCACTGATTCAACTCCTCCCTCTCCCACCACATCCTAGCCTCCTTTTTTTTTTCTCCAGGCAATTGCTACAACCCCAGCCCAGGCACTCAGCACCTCATAATTTTTTCACGGTGCTCATGTAGGATGCACGGTGAACTAATAAAGCCCTCACCAAAGTGAAGTGTTTTGGCGTTAGATCACAACACACCTAGCAATGTCTTGCACATGGCGCCTCTCTATAAATGCCATATGGATAGATGAAATGAGATGGTTATGGGACCATATGGAAGAGGAGGCTGGAAGCAGGCTGGGGCCAGGCTGGGAAGGGACCTAGACGCCATGCTAGAGAATTTAGGTTTGATCTTATAAGCTATGGAGAACCACTACATTTTTCTGAGTTATAAAAGTGAGAAAGAAAAGAAAAAGGGAATGCTAATTGAAGGCTAAAAAAAGCAGTTTATAGCTTTCTAACTATTCAGTAGTAAAGTTGATTTCTCTTTAACCCTGGCACAACTTCAGAGCATCCCTTTTCTTACTTGTCCCTCCACAAGGAGGCTTTTTAAAAGATATAATATTTGCCTTTGTACTTTGTTTTAATAACAGATTCTTTTCTCTAAAGGGTTCACCCATAACTCATTTTAAATGCCTATATGCCTTATATTTAAGAGAAACAATTTGTGTCCAAGATTACCCTGCCTGAAGGACAGGTAGTTCCTGGTGACCTGGGAAGTCTAGACCTGAGCGAATTGTGAGTTCCAGCTGGTCAGCTTCACAATAATTACCCAACTCTGAAAGCAATCTATATAAGAACATATAATTATCCACCAACTTGCCTCTGCAGCACTGGAACTGCAGTCTCAGTGACAGGCACTCTTCAGAATGTGGTCCTTAGCCTGGGAATGAAACAGGTTCTATTGCTAGTGATTTAGGAAGAGATCGATGGGCAACATCACCACCTTGATCAAACCCCTCGCAGTCTACTTGGGGTGTTGTTAACCCCAAAGGGATAGACGACAATGAACTGGAGTACTTCAATAAAAACTTCTAAAACGGAGGCTCCAAAGGATTTCTGTTTTAGCATCATTATAGTATAGCCATAGTGAATAGCAACTCATCAGAGACCTTTCTCCATAATGGCTTATTCCAAATATTTTTCTCATATCTCAAATCCCTGTGGAATTACAATGTTCTCACTGACATTGAAAATTATTGCAGAAATGATGTTCTCAGTATGAAAGATATCGTATTTCCTCCCCCAATTACAGTCTTACATTTTGTTTCCTTTTAATTCTGTTTTTTTTTAAATTATTTTTCTCTCTGAATCGATCCTCTGCATCCACAAAGGTAGCTCTATAGTTTCTTTCCCAACTGCCTCGCTGATGTTCTCTGGCATTATAGGCTAGAAGGAAAAGTCTCTCAGTCTCATTTCCTTCACTTCAAAAGTAAATCCACTGGTTTGCCTCATCCACAAAAAGGTAATGGGAATGTTTTCCTGCCACATGAGTCAATCCTCATGTAGGAGGAGTGAAAGGACAGGCCAGATGGCAACTGTCACGGCTGGCTGGGTACACTGCCAGGATCACAGAGGTTAAAGCTGGGCCAGGTGTCACGGCTCAAAAGGAGGCAACTGGGACTCCATGAAATGACTTTAAGGCCAGGATGACAGGAGGCCAATAAAACACTTTTTAAACAAACTGAGAAAATAATAACTTGTACCCCTATCTTTACTAGTGGACTTCTATTTGCAAAGGTGAACTCTAGATTGTTTGAGCGGAAGTGATACATTAGAGTAGACTTCTCTTCTGAAACCCTTGGACAAGGCTGATGAAGTAGATAGAAACTAGGTGTAAGCAAGCCACAGGAAAGTGGGGAAGAGGCAAGTTGGTAGTGAGGAACTGGCCAAGGCCAGGGAAACGCAATAGCTAAAAGCTACCCTTACCTGTTTAGCCTCCGCTGCTGTGTACAGTGAGTGCCTGCACTATACTCTGGGTGCCAAGAGCCCAAAAGAGAATCAGGCATGATTCTTGTCCAGAAGGACCTTCCTGCCTGGTGTGCAATCCAACCTCTACTACGCCCTCAACAGTTTATTTAGGGTTCCTGGGGGGCTTTAATCTTCCCAGCCCTGCCGAGGACAGAAATTCACAACTCCTTTTGGGTCAGAAGCACTGTCATTTGCAAAGACCTCCATGAATCACGCAAACTAGTGATTCATCAGAGAGCCCATTCCCAATATAGCAATTGCTCTGAGAAGAGACAGCCCTAAATGCTACCATAGGGATCCTACTTATTGAAAGCCCCAGACATTCCCTCCCATCTTCTCTGTGGGAGACAGAGGATTAGCTCTAAGCCCCTGGCCCAGCACCAAAGCAACATCGTGGCACATGCACGTACCCTGCATGCTCACATTCTCTTCTAGGGGCTGGTACCTTCACCGTAATTACCATCACTTGCTAAATTTCATCTCTATGCAAAGTATCATAAAAAGGTGGCTATCTATCTGAGGAGCAGTTGTTAGAGTAACCAAGCTTGAAACTATGATAGAAATGCAAATCTGAGGTTGCTAGTTAGGGAACAGAAGGAAAAGGAGAGCCCAGCAGAGCAAGTCAGTTACCTTGAGAAGCACTCAGAGCTCCACCTGTTTTAACTCACAGAAACACTCCTTCTTTAAGTACGTCTCTGTACATTTCCTATTCCACTTGCCCTCCCATCCTCTCTCCCTCCCTCTTATTCTGTCCCCTTTCCCCATTTCCTCTTCTCTATCCTCTCCCAGCACCTCGCTATAAAATAGAAGCCCTAATGAGACTCACAGCAGTCTGCTTATACATGGCTGCCTGATGGACTGTGCATGTCCATTCCAACACCAAACGCAAAAGAATTTGGGATCACCCACTCGATCAGATTACCTCTGCCCCGGCTTCCCTCCATTAGCAACCAAGAAATGACCATAGAGATTCAGACTGGATGCCTGTCATATGGGCTTCCTGTGCCTAGTTCCCATGGTAACAGATAGAGATCCGTCACAAGAATAGGTGTTACATCTATGCAAACGGGCTGCCAAAGCTTTCGGCTCAGACAGCAAGGAGACAGGTTAACAGAGGGCAGCCCTGAGAGTTTGCTAGGCCTGCAGAGTCTGGCAGATGTCAAGGAGTCAGTAGGCAAGGAGTGGACAAAGAGGCCTGTGCAACCACAGCAGACATCAGGCCAAAAAAGTTGTCGGGGTACTCAGCTTGGTCAGAAGAGCCCAAGCAGATAGGGGCCAAACAGAGCCAGGGATCATAGACCTGGAGGTGCTGTGACCACAGGAAGCCAAGGCACAGCCACCCCTTCCTGATCTGAACTTCTGAGCAGCATTTCTAGGATTTATTTAAATAGCTGCTATCATTCACAACAACACAGGCTGCATTTCAGGAGGTGTGAAGTAGTGCTAGACCACATCGTAGATTTGCAAAGCTTTTGGGGGTCCTTTAAGATGCGATGGACAGCTGTGTGTTTTTTGTTTGTTTGTTTGTTTAAAGACTTTTAAAAAATTATTTATTTTATTTATTTATTTTTTGGCTGTGTTGGGTCTTCATTGCTGTGCACGGGCTTTCTCTAGCTGCAGTGCACGGGCTTCTCACTGTGGTGGCTTCCCTTGCTGCAGAGCACGGGCTCTAGGCGCGCGGGCTTCAGTAGTTGCAGCTTGCGGGCTCAGCAGTTGTGGCTCGAGGGCTCTAGAGCGCAGGCTCAGTAGTTGTGGCGCACGGGCTTAGTCGCTCTGCGGCATGAGGGATCTTCCTGGACCAGGGCTCCATCCCGTCCCCTGCATTGGCAGGCGGATTCTTAACCACTGCGCCACCAGGGAAGCCCCCAAAACTGTGTTTTATAGGGCCTAGAAAGATAAGCCAGCAAATCTCAGGTATCCTAAGGTGAATTACTTTGCTTTCACGTTCTTATTAACAAAGTTAAGCAAAGCAGGTGAAAGAATGCCTGATGTTGCCTTGCTTTTCTTTTCACTTCTCTATGCTGGCCTGCAACCAAGCAGGAGGCCTTTTAAACACGAAAACACTTCATTATTTTCATCTAGCTAGGAGAAGGCCCCTCTGGGCTGAGAGGGAATGCTATAATTCTTCAGCACAGCCTAGAGTGGGACAGATGTCTGAAGAGGGCTTTGAGGAGAGATGCTGACCAGTGGGACTTCTTTACTTTCCTCCTTCTTTCATTCTGATGCAGCCCCCGAGTCAAATGAGTGCCAATACATACCCCAAAGACGAAGAGAGATTTTCAGAGGAGCCACACCACTGCTCTCCCCCATTAGCCCGCATAATCAAGAGCTGACTGTAAGCATTTGGATCCTTGGGAAACAAAACTAAGTTTTATAAACACCTTCTGGGTCTTGTTTTAAGGGGAAAAACCCTGATATTGATTTGTATGACACTTATCAACATTAGGGTTTTTAGGACACATTAAGCAGTGTCACAAGTCAGAGCAGATTGGATTCATTAATGGAACTGGTCCGCCTCTCTAAACATCAGAGCAACTTTTTAGTAACAAGAGACCTTACTTCCTCCACTTAGTTGAGCTGGAAAATTAATGTAGTGTGCTTCTGAAGAAACACATAATGAACATGATGAATTTTCATCATCTTGCTGGAAAGTGATTCTTTATGTTCTTATTCCAAATTTACAGCAAGTAAATTTAACGTTCCAAAGCTGCTGAGCCTTTTTAAGACCTCACTCTCAATTTGTGGGGCGCTTTAACTGATTCTGACCCGGAATTGATTAGTGCTTTCTGAAAAATGCACGTGTAGCAAATTGCTGCACTTCAAGATAAATCAAGTTGTTTGAGGAAGTTACACTCTATTCACATTTCTTCTAAGGAAAAAAAATAGCCTTTACCTGGGTATCCTGCAGAGTGTCAGGGACCCAAACTGGCTCTCTGACTTTCATAGGAAATTTGTAATCAGAGTTAAAAATCTCCACTGGTAACTAGGAGCCCATGCTGACCAGCTCCTGGGCAGAGCTGATTTTAAAGTTACTCACTGACCTTTGGTGAAAAGTCACAGGCACAAAAGGCATCCCAGAGCACTGTGAACACCTAAGGACATGGATGCTCTAAGCAGATGTTCCATTTCCTTTTTTTTAAACAATACTGAGATATAATTCACATACCATAAAATTCACCCCTTCAAAGTGTACAATTCAGTGGGTTTTCGTATATTCACAAAGATGTGCAACCATCACCACTGTCTGATTCCAGACACATTACCAGTCACTTCTCATTCCTCATTCCCCTCTCCCAGCCCTGGCAAGTACTACTCTACTTTCTGTCTGTATGGATTTGCCTCTTCTGGACAATCATTCCTTTTCTTTTTTTGCGGTACGCGGGCCTCTCACTGCTGTGGCCTCTCCCATTGCGGAGCACAGGCTCCGGATGCGCAGGCTCAGCGGACATGGCTCACGGGCCCAGCCGCTCCGCGGCATGTGGGATCTTCCCGGACCGGGGCACGAACCCGTGTCCCCTGCATCGGCAGGCGGACTCTCAACCACTGTGCCACCAGGGAAGCCCATCATTCCGTTTTGCATAAGGGTTTTTGATTTTTATTTTGTTTTTTAAGTAACCACTGCGTTTTTCCCTTCAGGAAGCAATAAATCAGTAGGAAATGTTAAGGTGGTCCCATTTAAAATTTAGGTCTTTGAACAAACCAGTATGGGAACTTCCTTCAGAGAAACTTCCCTTAGGGGGCTTTACTTGTGGATATGGACAGCTGCTGACAGATAGCACTGCTTGAGCACAGACCTTCCCACCAGGTATAATTCTCTCTTCCCCCTTTGGCTGGGGAAGTTGGGGGAGTGTCTTATTTTGCTGTTTATCACAGACAGGGTAGATTTGAATATCTCAAAGTCAGTCCCAACCTGTTTATGGGAAGTAGTATAGCCAAGTAGACTCCAAAATCAGGTAAACTAGGTCCAAACCATATCTCTGCCACTTTTTATGGATTCCAGGCTGTGTGACTATGGGCAAGTTACATGATCTCTCTGAGCCTCAGTTTTTACCTGTAAAAGGGAAATGGTAGTATCTACCTCACAGGGTTTATTTTGAGGACTAAATAAGATATAGATAGATAGTTATAAATAGAGACATAGATAGACAGCTTGGTACTATAGCAGCCATTAATAATATCTCAATAAATATCTCAAATTAAATGCCTATTATGTGCCAGGTACTGGTTTTTGCATTTACTGACTGCTTACTTACTGGTGCTAAGTACACACTATTAAAAGGAAAGATGGGATTATGAATACAAGGATTGGCGAATGCCTATGAAAGATACTGATATAATAAGATGACATGATGTCTGATCAAGTATGAGACTGCTGTCACACCAGTAAACACCAGCCCCAGCTTAATTTCTTGACAGGCAAGGCAAGTTGACATTCTCAGGAAATTAAAATTCAACATGTTCTTTCTGTGAAGAATACTACAGTCTATGAAAATCAATATGTTTCACCCTGACTATATAGCAGCCAGTTTCTACAGTAATATAGCAATAGCTATTCAGGCACAGTATAATATAAAATCTATAGATCAATAAGCCCTTTGACTTATAAAAGTTACAGCAAATCGCCAGGGACAAAAGATCTAGAAAAGATAAATGTCTGTCATCAAAAGGCGCCTTTAAACATAATCCTGTCAAAATAAGAATAGATATTTTATAAAGTATGTGTGAAAACCTGATAGGATACTTTAAACACAATCAAGCATGTATCTTCACTAATAAAAAGTTCAAAGTCAAATATTTTATAACTGCATACACAGTCCATCTGGAAGGTGGACAAAAACTGGGTAATTACCATAGGTCCCTACCTGTAAGTGGTTATTTACTTTCTCAGGTTTGATGGCCAATAACTTGATGCGTAATACTGTTTATAGCAATAGAAAATAATCACAAAGCAGTGGGTTCCCAACAGAATTCCATTTCTGTAGGATTTCCTATAATCTTTAAGAACTAGGGCCATTTGAATCCCTGGTCCACAACACTACCTGAGCCTCATAAAATTACATCCAGGAAGAACAGATTGGAGCCACTAACATTTATCAATGTCAAAAGAATGAGGAGTAGGATACAATTGTGTATCATTAACCTGATATTGGGATGTGTATGTTTTTCTCTCACTCAGCAAAATCATCTAAAGGAAACATTCCTGGATTCTAGTTAGGTTCTGAGGGTCCCATGCCAAAGTCCATGACTGTATGAAATGATTAACTTTTAGGATTTTTTTTTCCCACAATGTGGGATGGTTTTTACTTCTTCCAGCAATCAGGCTTTGGTTCCAGACAGGAGGAACACTGAACAAGTGGTGAAGAACCCCTAGGAATCCAATTAACCATTTCCCTCCAGCACAAAGAAGTTTTGAACAAGTTTTGACTAAACAGAGAGTGGCAGGAGCCTAAAGAACCACAGGCTGTTGCCAAGTAGAGGTGAGGTCAGTCCTCTGCTCAACAACTTCTATTCTATTCTATTCTATTCTCTTCCATCCCATCCCATCCCATCCCATCCTATCCTATTCTATCCTAAATCAGCTGATCTGGCTTCTGGCCCTACCTCTGTCACTAACTGTAGGACCTCAGGAAGTGTCTTCAAACTTCTGGATTTCTGTGCCCACATCTGTAAAATGTGTAGCGGGAACTAGATGATCTATCTTTCTGTGCATCCTGTGATTCACTTCCAATAACCCTCGCCACTCTCTGTTTCACTCTTATCGTCAAGACTTGAAGAGGAAAGGACAGACCTACTCACAAAGAGACCTTCACTAAATAAGTCAGTGATTTAGGCTTTTATTAACATTTTGCCAAGCACTGTGTTAGCTCCTGGGGATTAAAGATGAATATGTTTCTGCCCTCAAAGATTTTCTACGAGACATATACATAACATATAGAAGTATCCGCAGTGGTCCAAGGCAAATGCCATTAGCTTCCCAGGTAAAGAGACCTAGCAACCAAGCAGAGGGCATGACGGAAATTTAGGGGAAAAGCTCTGCTCCTGGGATTTAGGCCAAAACCTAGACGGTGAGCAGAAGGAAAACTTGATTTTAGGGGGCTGTTCAGATCCTTGGAGAGCACGCCAAGGGATTCAGCTGTGGGACTAGGCGCTTTCTCACTGTTATGAGTCCTCCAACGCCTCTTCTCAGGTAGAACTCAGCCTTACTGTTTCACCTCTGATCCAAGAGCCACACCCCTTCACCCACTCATGAGGTTTCTCTGTTTTTGCCTTCTTATCCTCACCTCTCACCCCTGTGTGCCCAGAATATAGCGAGGGTCCTATGCTACTTATGGCTGCCGTCAGCTAGACGTGTGATGTTAGGCAAATTACCTTTGACGCCAAACCGCAAACCTGTTTTTTTCCCTTCCTCCTCATCATACTACTACTACCTCACATTTGTTCAGTTTCCAAAGCACTCTAAAGATACAGACACCAAGGCTCAGAGAGGAGGAATGACTTGCCCAAGCTTGCACAGCCTATAAATACAAAAATCCTTAAATGTTCAAAAGAAGGTGTGCATGGTGATAATGAAGGATGTCACCAGGGAAAGCCAACCAACCAGGCAGCCACTACGAAGCTTCACAGAAGAGGCTTCATTTTGACAAATTTACTGTGGTCCAAAATTTGGTGCTCAGCTTTACCCATCAAGAAATTTGAGTTTGTCAGTGTCCCGGTGTTCATCTGACTCATGCTAAGAAAGATCCCAAGTAACTGGCATATGCAACCAGAATGCCTAAGTATTCATTTGCAATATGAATTATTACTACTAGGGAGACTAGATTCTCATATTCTTGGCCATACTCTCCATAGACAAGCTACATGAAAAGATGAATTATAATCAGAAGGTTGATTGGTGAGTTCGGAACATTACCACATGAGTTAGTGAAATCATGTAAATGTTCAATGGTATCAGGTCTTTGTAATCTAATGAACCATCTCTACAATGAAGATACACCTGCCATAGGACAGGCTTGGACAGAGCTAGACAGGCTCTGCAGAACGCCCTCAGTTACTCTCTCCAGCCTCCGTTCTTGTTGACATATCACTTCTTTAACAACGTTAATACCTTCCGATGACACCTCTCTGCTTTGATCTATTGCATCTTGTTTAAAGTTTAATTATCAGAGAACAACCTACTTCTAGAGTCTTCAGGGGACACCTGTCACCTCCATGGACTGCAAACTGAGTCCAGGTTCTTTGATTCTGAGTCTGCAATGCTTAAAACTACATCTTGCTGCCTCACCATCGAACAGGATGGTCCCATATCCTTCACGAGGTTGTTACAGGAGAAAAATGAAATACAAAAATGCTTTTAAAGGACCATGCAAATATAAGCTATTATCATTTGAAAAATCACAAATGGATCATTTTGCTATCCTTCAACTTCACCAAATAAAGTGGCCAATAAGAGCAGAGAGCACTTAGTGGAAGAATTTCCAAAAGGGAAAAATTCTCAGTCAGCTAAAAACTTGGGGAACTCCTGCTTAACTACTGTTTTTATTTAAGCTCCCCAAGGCTATTACTTATTTCCAAAACAGTGCTGATGCGAGAGATACAATGAAATGAGGTCGATGAGGGCAGGTTCCGGGAGCCAGGCTAGGGTAATCAGTGCACAATTAGTTATTAACTGATAAATGAGGAGCCAATTGGTCAATTGGCTGGATTACATAGAAGAAGTAGAGATCAGCCATATATATAAACACACACACACATATACACACACACACACACATATATACATATATATACACACACACATATATACACACATATATACACACACATATACATATATACACACACACATATATATATACACACATACATACACACATACATATACATACATATATATACACACATATACATACACACACACATATATATACATATATACACACACATATACATACATATACACACATATACATATACACACACATATATATACACACACATATACATATATACACACACACATATATATATGTGTGTGTATATATGTATATGTGTGTGTATATATATATATATATATATATATATATATATATACACACACATACACTGGCTGATTTATGAGAAAGAAAAAGAGGGAAAGAAAGAAGAAGAGGGGGAGAGAAAATGAGAATGAACCATAAAGCCCCAAGAAAGAAGTACATATAGTAAAGAGGCCCTGGATATCAGCAAGCACTGGAGTCAAAGAAAGAATTTCTTCCCCTCCTACCAACCACAAGGAGCATTTCTCTCCCTGGGAAGAGGAGGTGACCATTTCCTCAGGAGACTGATTATACTCACAGAGGCCATACTAAAAGTTGACCTCAAATTATATTCATCACATTTCATTTCAAACTCTCATTTTTTGACTGTCATATGTGTCATTCTATGAGTTGGAGGAGCGGGACATAAAAGGGTATGTTATTATAGGAGATGAGACATCCTTATCTTTCAAAAGGACATGTTTTCTGCTAGAAATTTCTTTACCCCAAAAATGCTCATTTAAAAAAAATTCCCTTTGGTAGTAGAAAAACCAGAGGTAAATAAAGGCTAAGCCAGTCACCTACTACACCTATACTACACGCCTACTGGCATGTTCAAAGGCATGTCCTCAATTAGGCAGTCAGATATGACAGCATATCTACATATGATAATAGATTTTAAAGAGATGAAAATCAGGCCTTAAAGGTCAACTAGAAAAATCCTCCCTTCCAATCTTTGAACCATTATGTAAAAAGAAATGAGAACAGGAGGCTATTTCTTCTAAAGAAAGATCCTAAGCCAAAACACATAGTATAGATAACCCCATGAAAGGAACGGGAGTTGGGAGGTAAAATCAGGGAGGGCCAAGGGCATGCCAGAAAGTGCACGTGGGGCAGGCTCTCAACAAAGGCAGTGTCCCCTCTATCTATCCTAAGTGACTGGACCGCCATGTGGATGAGGGTTCCAGTTCATTAGTGCTTTGACCCTGTTTCTGAATCTGATGACCTTTGAGCATCACCACCGCCATTTTGTGAATAATAGAGACCTTCCATTCACAGAGTCCTCCTGACTTGGCTCCTTTCAAAGCAAGCCAAGATAGCCTCTCCCTCCCAACATGGAGTCCAGGGGAACACAAGGGGCAGCCATTCTGCTGGGGCCGGGGTTAGGAGGTGGCGGGAGAAAGAGCAAGAGAGCCAGTGTTGCAGCCACCCTGGAAACCCATATCCTCTAAGGCACACAGGCCACTCAGCACTCACCTGGCTAGTGCCAGACACCACAGGATTACAATGACATATCTGAACAATAAGATTGCCATTCATGCAGATAACTACTGACTTTTCTATGCAAAAGATACCTGCCAGACACAAACATTTAGACATGTAGCCTTTTTCTTAACTTTAACTCATGTTTGTGTGTCTCCACATAACCCAGGGTCCTGGTGTCTACCTGATATATAGAAGAAGCTCAATCATAATTTTTTTCTGTTATTTTACCTGGATGCAGCACAGAAATAAGATCATTGGCTTTGGAGTCAGGGAACACATGTATTCTAGTCATACTTCTGCCGTGAAAAAGCTGTGAGTCTTTAGGCCAGTCTCTCCCCCTCTCTGGCCTCGGTTCCCTAGCATGCTCCCAATGGTATGTTCTCCCACTTCATTCAGCTCTCCTTTCAAACACTCCCTCTTTGGAAAGGCTTTCCTCATCACCCTATCTAGAATATCATCACCACCCACCTCCCTCTTTTGCTCTGCCTTACTTTTACATCATAGCTCTTAGCACAAATTTTTAATTGCCTTATTTATATATTTCCTTCTTTGCTGTCTCCTTGCCCTCCACCTCCTGTCCTGCCAATAGAATTTGAGTTCTATTAAGGCAGAGATTTTTCTTTATCACTGCATCCTTTCCACTGCTAGATCCCTAGCTTCAGAACACAGTGCCTACCTATCACACAGTAGGTGCTAATACATATCTGTTGAATTAAAAATTAAAAGCATAGTAGATGCTCAATAAATGTATATAGAATGGGACAATGAAGGTGGTGAAATGGAGAGACTCAAGGTCCTTCCCAGAGGAGAAAGTACGTTCTGATAAGAATCTGGTACTCAAGCAGGCACCTCCAGAGCTGCTCGCAAGAGTCAGAGAGAGAGCTCAGGCGTTTGTCTCCCCCAGGTTCCTAGAGTTCAGAGCTAGGCTGTTCGGCACCTCTCCAAGCTGGACACCAGAGGGCAGTATACCCACACTTACTGCTTCCATCCGGTAGAGGGCCAGAGGTAGGGGGAATCCAAGTTCGGGATAAATGGCAGTACTCGGGTGTCAAATTGGCATGTCAGGAACGGCGCCTAACTGCCCCCTGATGTCAGGAGCTGCAGACTACAGGACAAAGGGTTCAGTAAAGACTTCATTCAAAATTTGTAACATGGAAATCAAATGTGAACAACAGACCCCAAAACCATCTGTTCTTGCCAAAGCCAGGACAGACTCCATGGCCAGCTGCCAGAAGTGTCCTGGGTTGTTCTATACACACTAGGGGAGGGAGCCACGTTTCCTTATAACAAAAGTCCACTATGTAAAGGGCTGCCAAACGCAATCTTCGTTTTGATGCATTCTCTTTACCTAGAGTAATGTAATAAAATGATAATGATAATCTTTTGGTTTATGATTATCCCGAATCCCACCCAACCAAAAAGCCAACTCCCGGCATCAAAGTAAGGTGACATTACAAGCTGATTATTTGCCTCTCCAAAAGATTTATCATTGTGACTTGCTGAAAGTGCATTTTGATTAAAACACTGTAACCATTCTAAATTGGGGCATTTTTAAAAGAGTATAATTAAATCCCAAAACTGAGCACTCTGCTACAATATTAAAGGTGTGTATGAAAATATATATAAAGAAAACCTTATTACAGTTAACTGGGCATATGCACGTAATTTCTATTAAGAAATTTAAGGGCTTAATGAAAACCCAAAACTATTCAGTACATGAATTTCTATCGTGATGGCATATTCTACTGGTTTTGAATTCTTAGCTCCTGTGAGGTACATATTTAACTTTAACCATTCCTTCTTGTGAACTAAAAGGTTTGGTGCTCTTAGTAAATGTACTCCAAGTCTTATACCTAAAGAGATTTTCCTCATATTTTTTTTGTAAGTCACCAAACCCAGAATATCCTAATTCTGCTCCCTGGGTACATCCTTTTATGGACTCGGATCTTACACACAACACCCCAGGCCACAAACTGCAGTCTGCTCAAAATATTAACAGCCTCTATATGTTTGTGTGGCAAATCAACAATCTCTAGCTTCAGAACTAGATCACTGCCTTGGACCTCTGTGAAGCTTCTGTATGGTGTTTCTTCTATAAACCTGCAGAGCCTCCCTGTAAGCTTTTGATGAATTAAAGTGTTTATTTGGAACTAGATAAGCTTAGCAGGCTTGTCGCTACACGTTCCTGTTAATAAAGTTGAGAGTGTTTCAACCCTCAGGAGGTAAAAAGAAAGAGCTGGTCCATCTTGTGCTGTCAGAGGTGATCATTTTCAGTTGGCCCCCTGATAGTGCCAGCAAATGTATCCCTTTTAGCATCATTTAAACCAAGCTAATATAGGAGGCTTCTCCTCCATCTGCTCACAAGGCTACAGAATGAAAGAAAAAAATAAAGAGCTCTAAACTTATGTAAATAACTCCATAGAAAATTTGAAAAAGCAAAGCCTTTTCTAAAGCACTTCTTTTTCCTTTGAACAAGACGTGCAGAAAGCCGGTTCCATTTAGTGTTTTTATCCCAGCTGCCCTAGATTCACTTCACCTGGACAGGGTGTGAACACCAGTAAGCAATGTTTGGTGTCTGCTCCATTTCTAACTCCTTATCATTTGTACAGAGGCTTTAGTTTTTAATCAAGAGAACAGGAAGTAAGCTGAAAGCAATAAAACACAAAACAGAGCAGGGCCTGTGAATTCCAGGGAAAAAAACGTAAGTGCTTGAGAATGTCCCTAAGCACAAAGGAGGCCTCCTTTGTGTGAAAGTTGCTAAGAAGGAACTGAAGAGGTAGACAGCTAAATATAGCTTACTGAAAATGTAGGAAGTCTACACCAGGGTCAGTCACCTTGTTAGCCTTGAAGGCACTAGATTTGTGGGAGCGGGCACCAGGTGTGCCTCTTTATTTTCTCTGCTCCTGCCTCCATTGCTTCTTTAACTTTTTCTCCCATTCTTTTTCCTCCTGCTGCTTCCACTAATTGTCTGTTCCTTCCCCACCTTGTGGAAGAGAAAGACCAAAAGTAACTACCTTGAAGTGGGGTTGGAAAACTGCCTGCAGAATGGCCTCAGGCATCCCAGAGCCTAAATGTACCTGATCTCAACAGCATTTCCACTGTAAATACCCTTCCCTATGACAGAAGGTTGCCTACTAAGTAGTGGAAGATGCTATTGGCTTCCCAGTCTAGCTTAAGGAATATTTAAAAATCTATTTGGTGAGTAGCAAGTAGGAGAAGAGACTCTAAGAGGCAGACACTGTGTCTGTATTGGCTCCAGTAGCACATCTTTGTATACTCCATCTGAGTCTATCTCAATACATTAAAATATCCAGGGCTTCCCTGGTGGCACAGTGGTTGAGTCCGCCTGCCAATGCAGGGGACACGGGTTTGTGCCCCGGTACGGGAAGATCCCACGTGCCGTGGAGTGGCTGGGCCCGTGAGCCATGGCCGCTGAGCCTGCGCGCCTGGAGCCTGTGCTCCGCAACGGGAGAGGCCACAACAGTGAGAGGCCCGCGTACCGCAAAAAAAAAAAAAAAAAAAAAAAAAAAAAAATCCATTTATTCCTGTCTACCCCATTGCACTGTGAACCCTTAAAGGTAGGGACTTTGTCTCTCTCCTCTTTGTGTCTCAGTATTTACCTCAGAGCCTGACACACAAGAGGGCATTTGATAAGTATGTTTAGCTGAACCAAGCTCTGTATCAACAGGCAACAAAACAGTGGCTTCAGCCTAAAATATGCCAACTGAAAAGAATCTGATGTGTGGATCATAGAATGTTTTCAAAAACTTAGTAGTTAAGATATATGACTATTCTGACCAGAAAACAACTGACATAATCAAAAGAAGCAAGGAACATTTAAAAAACTGTTACAGGGACTCTCCTGGTGGTCCAGTGGTAAAGAACCTGCCTTCCAATGCAGGGGACGTGGGTTTGATCTCTCGTCAGGGAACTAAGATCCCACATGTCACGGGGCAACTAAGCCCTCGCGCCACAACTACTGAGCTCGTGTGCCTCAACTAGAGCCTGCAAGCCACAAAACTACAGAGCCCATGTGCTCTGAACCCCGCGCGCCACGACTAGAGAAGAGAAAATCTGCACGCCACAACTAGAGAGAAGCCCACACACCGCAACAAAGAGTCTGTGCCACAACTAAGACCCAACGCAGCCAGAAATAAATTAAATAATAAATAAATAAATCTTTTAAAAAAAGGTGTATTCCTCACGAACAATGTCCTTCGGGAAGACTATCCTTTATCCTCCTATCAGGAAACATGTCCTCCCCTTGTGGTAATTCACATAAAGTGGTCATAGCCATGAAAAAGTACAAAGGCAGAGAGTCTGCTTACGCTTTGCTAGGATTAGATATTAAATTAATGGATAAGGGTCACACATGGTCCCAATTCCAAATTCATATTGCAATGCCTGGTCAAGGTGGGGTGAGACAAGAGAAAATTTCCAGCTTCTATTCTGAACAACCTGGCTTAGGTCTGATAAGATAGACTGTCATGAAAACTATCCAATGAAATGTAATTTTTCATTCAAATCTTCAAAAAGAAAAAAACCAGTAAAACAAGTTTATTATCTTGTATATGTAGCTAAATACTTATGGACTTAAAAATCTGTTTTTAAAAGACTATATTACAAGTAATATAAATTACCTTGAAGCATTTGAAAAGCACATTATGTGCTAGAATACTATTCTACTTCCCTGAGCTGCTATTATATGAAAAATGGTGGGTCAACCCTCTCATAAGCATCTCGAATAAACAATCATCATCTCTATAGTACTTGGAGTCAAGTACATTCCATGCAGCAAAGTCCTCATGGGCAGTGACTAGAGCCATTTTTTATAGTTTAATATTTCAGTAATTTATGTTTTCTCTTTTAAGCTTAGAAGAAAATAAGAGTGATTTTCAACACCATCAACAAAGTTTAATTTCTGTATGCTGAAGTATAAGTACAAAATCAACCCTAAGCTGATACAGTTTTTAAAGTACCAGTTTAAAAGTAGTACTTTCCACCATGTATGACAAATCCTTAAATGTGCCTGAAGACAAATGTACTGACAAGTTTGACATTAGCCATAGTAAAACCAAGAAAGGGGTGCACTGGGAGAAGACAAATGGTTTTAAGTGAAAGCATGGTAATTAGGAACTGGGTATACCTTATCTGGGACTCACAACAGAAACTACTTAAAAGGCAGCCTTCTCAAAGTCTGAAACATTCTCTATTCCTATAGATCAGTTCAGTGCTTATTTAGATGAGGTTTCTCTAACATCCACTGCTTCAATTACTTGGGTAGTCACCAGTCAAATTAGGATTTCTGAGGACACATTTTTTTTCTCAAGCTAACCAACAGCTTAAGTGGTACAATTTATAAACTGTCAGAGATAACTTTTTCTTTTTTGTTCAAGAAGCCATAACACTTTCACTTTGCCTTCACAGTTAACGTAACTCAAATTCATCACCACTATTTTCTGAGTGACCACAGACGAGCCCAATCCTACCTCGGCTCAGGATAATCTCCAAAGCCAGGGAAGCTCTTAAGAAGTATAATGCTCAGCATCAAGTCTCCTGGGCTTCTAGTCCTGCTCTGACATTTTACCCCAGTTTCAGTAACTGAGCCTTTGGTAACTCCTTGAGATTTATATACTCCGGTCAGTTCCAGCAATCTTGTGCCTGTCCTTGACACTCTGTCTTGCCTGGCTGAGTTCCTATCTGGGTTTCCTGGCCAAAACTCTAGTTCTTCTGGATTCCCTTACTGCTGCTCCTTAGGGTCTTGCCACTAGAGCCATGGATTAGAAATCCATGTTCTTAACTAGAGTCAGATGGGCTCAGCTGCAATCAGATGTCCCAACTGGGCACACGTCTATCTCCCCTCCTAGACTTTGCACTCAGGAACAAAAACCTTACTATATTCATTTTATTCCACAGAACAGAGCACAATGGCCAGCATATAGAAAGTGCAGAGAGGATTGAATCAGTGGACCTCTACCATATTTATCACCTGCTGCCATGCTTACTTGAACCTGATGTTGTCCCCATTAAGCTAAACTTCTTCCTATTACCAGCCCCTGGAATTTTCTCTGGTCACCAGCACCATTTCCCTGAATCTCTTTAAAGGCTAGGGGACAAGCATCTTAGTTTTCTATCTAAAGTACATAAATGATTGTTAAATCTAAGTTCTTCTATTCTTCTTAAGTCTCCTCTCAAATGCTCCTGATGCTATTAAGAAAAAAATTTCTTCTTTCTGAAAAAAAAATTATAAGCGATTTCCTGATATCTCATGCTTACAAATCTTTTCTCAATAGAGTAAGTTTGGGGCTTCCCTGGTGGCGCAGTGGTTGAGAGTCCGCCTGCCGATGCAGGGGACGCGGGTTCGTGTCCCGGTCCGGGAAGATCCCACATGCTGTGGAGCGGCTGGGCCCGTGAGCCGTGGGCGCTGAGCCCGTGCGTCCGGAGCCTGTCCTCCGCAACGGGAGAGGCCCACGTACCGCAAAAAAAAAAAAAAAAAAAAAAAAAAAAAATAGAGTAAGTTTGTCACAACGTCAAGAAATCCCTTTTTATAATGCTTCTTTAGCAAAAGTGAAGAAAGGTCAATTTCAAATTCAACTGGAGCTCAATAACACATTAAGATTTTACACTTCATTTTACGTTTATCTAGCTAAAATAACAGAGCAAGCCAGCTTTCCTTCTCTGAAAGAACAGATTGTAAATAATTAAAAGAGGTGCTGGTCAGACAGATGGTACAATGATGATGTTCATGAGAGAGAAGATCCTGGTCTATGTATCTTCGGGTCTGTTGGCTTAGATGCCCCATATGGTAGGTGTCCACACATTGAAAGGGCCCCTCAGCATGACACTACATTCCCCCTTTGGTACTCAAAGCTTCCACCTGAATTGATGCTGCCAAGGGGGGAAGAGTAGGCCTCACTCCTCCTACAGCCACCACCAATGCTTCTAGACATTGAGGACAGGCGTTTGAACCCCATGGGACACAGGATGAACATGCTTATTTTAAGGGATTTAGCTGATCCATCTAGCTTGTGTATTTGCCTTTTGTGAACAGAACACAGGCACCATCACACTGCCTGTGCCTTGTCTATGGAATAATGTGCAACAATGAGTTTTGTAAACAGCTCAGTTCAACTGCTGCTGTTGGTGCCGCTCTTGCTGTAACTATGATAAACACCGTATATTATTTAAAGGCCAAAACCAAACAACCGACCTAAAAAATGCATTCCTTTGAACACTACCTTTGGTCTGCTACCTTCTTTTATAAGGAAAATAGTCCTTGGAAAGGAAAGCCATTAAGTCCTCTAAACTTGGGTAGAAATGAGTATCATCTGGTGCTTCCTTCACTGGCACAGGGGTAGGGTGGCATACAGAAGATGGAAGCGTGCAAAAAAGGGTAGTGGATATTTTCCTCTCACCTCAGGCCAACATTTGGTAAAGCAGTATGAGGTACAAGCAGGATGGTCCTCATAATTTGTGGGACACAGTGCAAAATGAAAATGCGGGGCATCCTTTTGTTAAAAAAATTAAGAATTGCAAGTGGGCAACAGCAATGCATTAAACCAAGCGCTATGCCCTCCTGAGTGCAGGGCCCTGTATGACTGTACAGGGTGCACATTCCTGCAGACTAAAAGGTCAAAGGTCTGAGACTAAGAAGGAAAGGCAGAGTCTTCCACTGACACTTTATCTAGCCCCATCTACAGGATAGGTTCCATTTTTTCCAAGGTGACCTGATGGGTCAGTGTGTCAACACAAAGGAACATGAATGACTTGGGAGAGAGGCCTCTGCTTTCTTACTGGTGTGGTGGCAGTGCCCTTCTGAGCAGAGATGGCCAATTGACCTTGCATTTTCTTTGACCTGAGACACCTCTAGTCCCTTCTTTCTTAGGCCTCCCAAAGATTGACTGCCTTGGGGAAACAGAGGTAGTGCAAAAAACAAACGGATAGACAAAACAAAAAAACCAAAGAGTCAAATTCAGTATTTAGAACAGATAAAAATAATTACGTTGTCGTGTGATTAGATGGCTCTTTTGGCTTCACCTGACCTCCTCCACCATCTAAGCATTCCCCAGAGCCAAAGTACTTTACTGAACGTACCACAGAAATGTTCATCTTCTCCACACAGAGGACATTTTATAAATACACAGACCGGCCCAGGTACTACAGATTCCAAATCAGGGCATTTAGATTTCTGTGGACTTGAGCAAAGAATTCCAAGTTCCACTCTCAACCTGATTTCATCCACTACATTATAAAAATCAAGAATGCACAACTCTGAGATATCGGTTATTATGGTGTCCGGAGACAGGCAGTAAGTTGATGAACACTGTCAATCTAGCCTTTGGGGGGTTCATTTTGTTCTGAAATCTTTAGGTGGTCATTTATTTAAAAAAAGAAACAAAAGAAAAAAGCACAGGTGAATTGTTTTGCAAATAATAGAGTGGGCTGCATATTCAAAAAGCAAAAGCAAAAGGAAATGTCCTAAGTGCATTCTGGAAAAGACTGTATAGAGAGAGCCATTGGAGCTGTGTACAGTAGGAAGGTCCAGCTGGATAAAAAGACAGGGCCAGCAGCTGGCTGGGAATTTAACTAAATTAAAAAGCATCATCGAAGAAGACCACCAGTGTCTGAGAGGAGAACTCCCAAATCGAATTGAACTCCACCTATTTCCCTAGTGGAAGCATTAAATGGCCATTTAATGGGAGAGGTATGCCTTTTCTTTAAGCACATCTATGTGTCCGTTTCAAATACTCTAAGCTGCAATGATGCCATCACTGCTTTCATTTGAAGTCTACTCATGTATGATATCTTCCCTTACAAGCAACTAATTGAAGAAACAAGAATCTCCCCAGTAAATGAACTAGGAGATCTGAGCACTAGTAATCAAGGTTAGTAGGAAAGACACAATTGATCAATGACTCCTGAAACTTTCTTGTAAGGAGTACCTCACAAGAAAAAAAATGTGGCAACAGAGTTCACCAAGGGGGTTCCTTTTAATTCAAAGAGAAATGTCTACCACCAAGAGCTTTTCATCTGAAGTAGCCATAGAAATTAGACAGGTAGGTGGTCCCCGTCTTTAACTAGCTCATGCAGAGATGCTCTTTGAAATACATTTTCTACTTTTTGTAGGGTTCAATTGCAAGTATTCTAAGCAATGGGGTTGCTGGTTGCTTCCTTTCCTACTTAGGAAAATGGAGGTTCATAAGTCTAATTTTTCATAAAAATATGCTTGCTGGGCTTCCCTGGTGGCGTAGTGGTTGGGAGTCTGCCTGCCGATGCAGGGGACACGGGTTCGTGCCCCGGTCTGGGAGGATCCCACATGCCGGGGAGTGGCTGGGCCCATGAGCCATGGCTGCTGAGCCTGCGCGTCTGGAGCCTGTGCTCTGCAGCGGGAGAGGACACAACAGTGAGGGGCCCCGCATACTGCAAAAATATATATATATATATGCTTGCTAACGTGTTTATATGTGCATCTTTCTGCTTAGGAATACAGTAAATCCATATAAAGTCTAGTACAATTTTATAAAATCATGCAGGAAAAAGCACTTCTTTCCCTCCCTTTAGGGAAAGAAATAGCAAGTGTGTTTTTAAAAACTGACAGCAAAACTGGCATTACCTTAACAAATACTAATCTTTGGTAGCTTCAACTAAGTCTAAGTCATGTCTTTAAGTCTTCATTTCAAGGGATTTTAATTAAAAGGTCAAGAACACTAAAATACAACACAACATGTATTAGCACATCTTGGTTAAACAAAGAACACTTAGGGATACATTTTGTCAAGGCTGTAAAGATCCTTTATACCTCAGGCACTCAGATGAACTTCACTAATAGGTCTCTTAAGCTTTGGTTTTTTATGTGTTGTCTCCATGAAGTCTGCATTCTAAGTTTAATTGCACGTGAATGAATAAACCATCTAGAGGGGTGTGTGTGTGTTTAAAGATAGTGAGAGAATGTAACCAAGAAACATAAAACGGGCGTAGAGGGAAAAAAAGCCCTTGCTGACATCTGCATTTCTGATGACCATTCCTAACACACTTAATTATAAACTCTAATGCTCTTAATCATAAACCCCAAGCCTTACAACCCCTTCCCCAAAGTGAGAGTCAATACAAATAGAACCCTCTTGCACTGTTGGTGGGAATGTAAACTGATACAGCCACTATGGAGAACAGTATGGAGGTTCCTTAAAAAACTATAAATAGAGGGCTTCCCTGGTGGCGCAGTGGTTGAGACTCCACCTGCCGATGCAGGGGACACGGGTTCGTGCCCTGGTCCGGGAAGATCCCACATGCCACGGAGCGGCTAGGCCTGTGAGCCATGGCCACTGAGCCTGCGCGTCCGGAGCCTGTGCTCCGCAACAAGAGAGGCCACAGCAGTGAGAGGCCTGCGTACCTCAAAAAAAAAAAAAAAACTATAAATAGAACTACCATATGACACAGCAATCCCACTACTGGGCATAGACCCTGAGAAAACCATAATTCAAAAAGAGACATGTACCACAGTGTTCATTGCAGCTCTATTTACAATAGCCAGGACATGGAAGCAACCTAAGTGTCCATCGATAGATGAATGGATAAAGAAGATGTGGCACATATATACAATGGAATATTACTCAGCCATAAAAAGAAACGAAATTGAGTTATTTGTAGTGAGGTGGGTGGACCTAGAGTCTGTCATACAGAGTGAAGTAAGTCAGAAAGAGAAAAACAAATACTGTATGCTAACACATATATATGGAATCTAAAAAAAGAAAGGTCATGAAGAACCTAGGGGCAGGACAGGAATAAAGACGTAGACCTACTAGAGAATGGACTTGAGGACATGGGGAGGGGGAAGGGTAAGCTGGGACAAAGTGAGAGAGTGGCATGGACATATATACACTACCAAATGTAAAATAGATAGCTAGTGGGAAGCATCTGCATAGCACAGGGAGATCAGCTTGGTGCTTTGTGACCACCTAGAGGGGTGGGATAGGGAGGGTGGGAGGGAGACGCAAGAGGGAAGAGATATGGGGATATATGTATATGTACAGCTGATTCACTTTGTTATAAATCAGAAACTAACACACCATTATAAAGCAATTATACTCCAATAAAGATGTTAAAAAATACAAATAGAACAGTGAGTTGAATAATTAACTTGCTGAAGGTCTGGACATAAGCAGCATTTCACAGGATCATGTATTCTATACCTTAAATACAGTATGTAAAATAAGCACATTGCTAAGTGCAAAAGCCCTCCATCATTGAGGGAAAAGTCAAGGAACTCTAGTTTGTATACGCACTCACACACACACACCCTCATCAGTTCATGAAAAGTTAATAGCATTTAAGAGGGAGGTATTATATTCAAAACAACATAATATATTAAAAGCCAAATCTGTGACTCAGCCCAGCCTGTAAACAGTCTTGTATGAACTGTGTGGTTCTTCAGAGTGGGCTTAATAATTTTCCTCCTATGGGCAAACTAATAATGATGATGATCCCCTGCCTGCATATTTGCAAAGCTATTTCAAAGCCCATGCACATATATTCTCTTATCCACCACTCCTCGTCTTCCTGATTCTAAAGGAAGGCTGAATGGCAAGGACTCTGGACTAAGATAATTCTAAAACCTTGGTTTCCAGTCTGGAAAATGGTGGTATTAAACATACCCTACCCTCTCTATCTCACAGGAGTATCGTGAGAAGCAGATAACACACATAAAACTGTTCTAAAACACTTCCCCCAAATATGCAACAATAATCCTTTATCAATACAAACAATCTAGGGACCTCCCTGGTGGCTCAGTGGATGGGACTCCATGCTCCCAATGCAGGGGGCCTGAGTTCGATCCCTGGTCAGGGAACTGGATCCCACATGCATGCCGCAACTAAGAGCCCGCATGCCACAACTAAGGAGCACATGTGCCGCAACTAGGGAGCTGGCGAGCCCCAAATGAGGAGCCAGCCTGCCTCAACTAAGACCCAATACAACCAAATAACATAAATAAAAATATATATATAAACAATCTATATGTTATACAATAGTGATTGATCAACCATTCAGAAATCTTTCCAAGTTTCTTATCTAATGAAATTTCCTGCCAAAGACTAGGGAATATGTCCAGCTCTACTCGGAAACATCTGTCTCGATCAACAGAAGGAGAGGATGAGCAGAAGACGTGGAGATGTGTAAAAGAAGCAAGGTCACAAGAGAAGAAATTCACAGAGTAAAATATGACTCCAGCAGGACTCAGCCAAAACAAAATACTGGACTACGTTGATAACTAAAGTAGATATAATTTGTTTTAATTCCATGACCAAGAATTTAGACCAACTGAAATTTCCAGGTTCCCTACCATGGTCCAAATGTTCCCATTCTGGGCTTCTAGGTCATCTGAGAAGTCAAGTCTGGTTCACAGACTCTTTCTAACCCTTTGGGGCCTAAAACAGCAACTGCTCCCTCCATCCTTCAATTTGACTGGACTGCCTTAAATGTACCCAAAGGGAATAGCATCCTCTTCTCCCAAGTCATAGGCAAATGGGAAAAATCCTTGATGGTTCCATCTGTCTCAAATGAGAAACAGATCTGATTCAAGAAAACTGGAGTGCCTTGGGCTTATACTTAGATCTGGAGACAACCCTTAGAGGAAAATATCCAATATTCAACCTCAAATATGGCTTGGCAACTATACCTGATTCAGGTTAATTTGTACCAGAACTATCATTTATCCTATATTACTATCCAAAGACAAATTTCTCCCAAAGTCCACACATGACTTTCATATCTACAGGGTTCTATTTTTTTGAAATAAAACAGTATTTTTAGTGTAGACGCCACTAATAGTTGCTAAGTATATTCTATTTATTTAACATAATAAAATTAACCCAGTATCCTGTTTTTTCCCCTAAATTATTACTCTTTATGCAACTTTGGAAAATATGCAAAAATTACCCATTCAATATCTGAGTTAAGTCCACAAAAATGATTTCTTTTCCTTTAAATAGATAAACAAATTAAACCCAGGATTTCAATGGAGGTGGCTCCACTGTCTCTGGAGTTTTCATAAATATTTCCTTTAAATTTATCTCTAAAACTTGCTTTGCTTTGGAAACTACCCTCTTTTGAAAGGACAGGAGGCAGCAAAGCAACAGCCAAGTCCTGAGTTGTTGGAGGAGACAGTGAACTAACAACAGGCCCCATACAAGAACCTCCAAGGCAGGGCCAAGAAATTTGTATTTTTAAGTAGTTCTAAAACATTTGTACCAACTCATCCCATCCTCAGGTGTCAACTCAGCTCTCTTTTGAGGATGCTCCTATCTCTCTCCAGCCCTGACCTTTCTCTTGAGCTCCAGACAAGCCCTCTGGTTATCTCAGGGGCACCTCAAATGCACCAAGGCCAAAATACTGAATCTATTTATTTTCCTCTCCAACTTGTTCCTTCTTTAAGTCTGATTTCAGGTGGTTTTTTTTTTAACATGAAAAACAGACATGCGCCAAGATCACTTGCACTTCTATGAACTAGAATTAGAGCTGGCTCCCAACCTTATGCCTTAATCTTCCTTTAAAATAATGTTTTTTAAACTGACAATTAAAAAAACTTGTTGGGCTTCCCTGGTGGCGCAGTGGTTGAGAGTCCGCCTGCTGATGCAGGGGACACGGGTTCGTGCCCCGGTCCGGGAAGATTCCACATGCCGCGGAGCGGCTAGGCCCGTGAGCCATGGTTGCTGAGCCTGCGCGTCCGGAACCTGTGCTCCACAATGGGAGAGGCCACAACAGTGAGAAGCCCGCGTAACGCACAAAAAAAAAGAAAGAAAAAACAAGAAAAAAAAAACTTGTTATAAACCGTTACCGTCCTGTATTTGCCATTTTTCTTCAGACCACATATATTTTTTAAAGGAATGGACTCTAGGAAACATTCTGCTTTATTTACAAAAATCTAAAAGGCTTATTATATTATTTGTATGCAGACATGGAATATTACCATTAGATACCAAATGGTGTCCCTTTAAAATAGGTCTTGATTAAAGTATCGGTAGAGTATCAGGAGAGGCAAGTTCTATCATCAGGTTTTCAGAGAGATTGTTTATTCACCAGATTACACAGAAGCAAGCACATCTGGGTTAAAATTGGCCCTGGGGTTGTGCTGAGTATATGAGAATAGAACTTAAGCTGTAGCTTTTGTTTGAATTATCATTTAGTCTTGCAAATCAAAGGGAACTATAAAGAGGACAAATATCAGACACAGAAAGTTGTGGTAGTGTTACAAACTGGGTCATCTACATGGCTTCATCTTGATCCTTCTCCCACCTCTCCGACTGTCCCTCACCCCCATCTAACACTAGGAAGAAAATAAAAGTGGGTGGCTTGTCCTGGTACTCCCTCTCCCAGAATGCCTCAGGAAAGGAATTGAACTGGTGAAGGGGAGTAGAGGCAGTCCCCAACTTGGTGATAGTGAAATATAAGGTCAAGTTCTAGGCCAAAGTTAGAGCTGGATGCAAGACAGCTTATCTTTGAATGTGGTCAGCAGTGAACTCTGTCATTCCTCTGTCTCACCATACACAATTCCCTCTACTCAATTACAACATAAGAATGACGGTACATTGGATAAAGCCCAAGCTTTGGAGTCAGCCAGATCTAGGCTGGGATCCCAGCTTTGCTAACTAATGTGTATGACTTTGAACCAATTCCTTAACCTCTCTGAGAGTTGGTTTCTTCCTTTCTAAAGAAAGAGTGCTAATAGTACTAACAATTCCTTCATGTTTGTTGAGAGGACTTAATGAGAAATCACATATAAAGTGCATGGCACATAGCAGGCCCTGTATAAATGCTAGTTTTTACCCCTATTATGATCAGCATCATTATTAAATACCTTGAGGAATTACTCTATGTTTCTACTTTTAAATTGTATTATCTGAAAGTATTAGGTTGAATCATACTAAATTGCCATTTTTTCAGATTAAAAAAAGTCAAGTATCAGCTATTTTATGTGGTACAACCTAAAATTTTAAGAAGCGTATCCTGGAAAAGGGGTACACTATGTTTAATACCTGGTTATATGTGGCAAATGCACAACCTGGTCCTTTGGAGTTAAGGAAAGTGAATGACTATGCAGGTGAAGGATGAGTATCTGGTGCTTAGTGCAGAACAGATAGAAAATAACTCTGTTTACAATACCAGCTGAGTGCTGAAGGCCAAAGCACTACAATGCCATTGGCATGACTTGGCTACACTACTATGAAGCAATCATGAAAGGACGCTGAGAATAGGGAGGAGACCATGTCCGCATAAAACAAAATTAAACATAAGCCCAGCCCCACAGGGTTGTTCCCTACAAGAAAGGCAGAGAGCTTAATGAAAAACATGCCCTCATGACAAGGAGACATTTAACATGCTCTGCCTTTCCTTCTTAGTCTCAAATGACAGTTTGATTTTTCAAAGTAATCCATATGTGTTGGGGAAAGAAAATGGGGGGAGGGTGGTCCAATTCCAAAATACAAATCAAACCTTAGAATGCTTTGTAAATAAAAAAATTACAGACTTTGGGATGTAAAGAAATTGAACGTAAGAACACAGAGGTCAGTGGGGAAATATGCCTGGTCCTTATATGCTATAATATCAGGAAGTAGAAAAACCCAGAATCATTTATGCTTGGAAGCAGTATAATATAATATAATGGAAAGAGACTGGGGCTTTGGAGCCAGAGAAATCTGCACTCCAATTCTGGTTCTAACACTTACTAGCTGTGAGACGACAGGAAAGACTCCATTAACAGGATTGTTGTGAGAATTAAATGAGATAATATATTTAAAGAACCGCTCACACAATAAGTATTGTAAAACCAGAAAACAACCAAATGCCTGTTCTAACTTTGCAAATTTATAATACCACCACCTACAGTTCTGACTGTATTCCTACATATCCTCCCACACACAAAGATGCATAACACACAAAATGAAACTTCATACTCAATAAAAAGATAGTTCTTGGCTTCACATATTCCCAAATACAAACAAAGGCGATGTATTTAGATGGATGTATGTTCTGAATGCATCAGAAAAGTTAGTTTTTAACTCTATCTTTCAGGTTATTCTCTTTTTCCTATTCAAATCCTTGTTCCCTTAATTTAAACAAGGTCAATGATGTGGAGAAGAGACAGAAGATGGAGAAAAACTGCAAGCATATAAGAGTAAGGTTAGAAAGTGAACCAGTATGAGGGCCAAGAAGAGAAATGTCCCTTCTATAAAGTATGTGAGAGGCGTATGAGGAGACATAAGGTGGTGGGAAGGACCAACAAATGCACAAACAAATGACTCAAGGAAATAAAGGACTAACCGACAGCAATACTTACACAATTTTATATGCCTCTACCATCAAACTTTCTAGGACGTTCACTTACAATGAAGCTCCTTATGTTGGAGTGCCTCTTTATTCATTAAACTTTGTAACTTGTGAAGCCAAATGGCTACCCTGCCTGGATATCCAGAGGTTTATGTGGATGAGAGAGGAGGTCCCAAGGTGATGAATTCACTAGTTTGAAAGTGCCAACCAGGAAGGAAAAAAAGAGGGAGGATAGTGAGAAGGAGCTAGAGACACCCTCATATTCCATCCCGGGCCAGTCCAGGTATGGTGGGTTACAGCTTCCCAGCTTCCTAGACTTAGTTGATCTTGTCATCCAAACGTATAGTCCCTGGTAAAACAAATGCCAATGTTGTTACTGCTTCCTACTAAGAGTCATTAGACAAATGAAAGGAGGGACTCTAATTAGCTTGGAGAATCAGTGGTGGCAGCTAGCAATGATATTCAGTCAACAAATGATTATTGAGCTATACATAAAAGGGGAGTGATGGGCTTCCCTTGTGGCGCAGTGGTTGAGAGTCCGCTTGCCGATGCAGGGGACGCGGGTTCGTGCCCCGGTCCAGGATGATCCCACATGCCATGGAGCAGCTGGGCCCGTGAGCCATGGCCGCTGAGCCTGCGCATCCAGAGCCTGTGCTCCGCAATGGGATAGGCCACAGCGGTGAGAGGCCCGCATACCACAAAAAAAAAGGGGGAGTGACATATTGATATCAACGCTGAGGGCCTTAGATCAGTCACATCCAGATTTGTATTATGATCTGACAATATTTTTATTCTATATCTTTTTTTTCATGTATCCTTAAACTCATCCGTACATTTTCTCTGTCATCTCTACCAGTGGTAATGAAGTTTCTGACAACAAAGTGTATTGTTGGAGCCCATGCTCTTCATTAATGAGGTTATCATTACACTGCCTATCTATCAACAGGGAAAATGAATCCAGTGTGTGAACAGGGATGAAAGAATACACCCAGGATAAAAGCCAGAGGAGACAATGAATATTACATTTATAACCTTAATCCCAGTTTCTGGCCCATTTCTTTCAGTTACATTTTGTTCAGTTTCAAACATGTCAGCCACAGCTAAGAGTCTTACTCATTGTCACCTCTCACCCAGATGCAAAAGTTCAAGTTCATTATCTCAGGAAAAACTGTACTCCATTGCCCAACCTTAGCTAGTCTGAAAAGTATGCCTCGAAATCCATTAAAGATTCACTTGGTTCCATTTTCAAAAGAAAAATATTTTTGAGTTTAAACTATCCAAATGTTTCTATAATATCTAATTGGATTAGGTTTTGGGAACTTATCATCCTAACTAAACTGCAAGAAAGTGAGAGGAAGACCACAATGAATTTGCACTGAAGGTTCAACAAGAATCAGTGCATTTGATTAGCTGTGAAGCACTGATTTGGAGGGAAGAGGGGCTAGTGAGTCTCATGTTTGAGAAGTTTCACATCTAAAACGCTAGCTGTTAGACAGGGGGAAAAAAAACTATGAGAATGAGATGGCTCAATGCTGTCTGTCCTTCCATCTTGGTAGAGTGGTGAGGCAGGGGGAGTAACTAAAAGAAGCCTGGGCTGGGAGCTAGAAGACCTGGATTAGAACCAGTCATTGTGGGTTCAGAGTCTCAGTTTCCTCTGTGAAAAGGTGTAGGCTAGATGCTTTCTAAAACCTCTTACACCTGGGCTTCCCTGGTGGTGCAGTGGTTCAGAGCCATGGCCGCTGAGCCTGCGTGTCCGGAGCCTGTGCTCCGCAACGGGAGAGGCCACCACGGTGAGAGGCCCTCGTACAACAACGATAACAACAACAACAAAAAAGCCTCTTACACCTTAACATCCTAGTCTTCCCTATGAATAAGGTGACCATACACCCGGATTAACCTGCTACACTCTCAGTTTACACCTTTTAGATCAACCAACCTGTTGATTGTTTTCAGCCCTTCTTTCCTTCTCAAAAGTGTCCCTTTTTGGACAATAATTTACATTGTTATTCTACCTCTGAGTCATTTTTAAATGTAAGCTTTGTACTTTGGTACACAGCTCTAGCTAATTACATATCTCTAGCTAGCATGCTTAAAATTACAGTGCTTCATTCCTAAAGAAAGGAGGGAAGAAAAAGAGGGAGGGAGGGAGGGAGGGAGGATAAAACCAGTGACATAGAAAGAAGTAAGTGTGAGTAAGGGGAGTGTAAAGTTGAGTTTCACCTACTTGGCTAAAGAGATTTAAGGACTCTCCTAACTGAAATTACTGAGGGTTTTTTGTTTGTTTGTTTGTTTGGTTTAGAATAATTGCATAAGAAATTCTCCTACATAATTCAGCTCACATGGGACCATTTTATTTATTTATTTATTTTTTGCTTTGGGTATACTTTATTTGCTGAAGTATTTTAAAGCATAGATATCATGACATTTTATCCCAAAATATGTCATTATAAATCTCTTTAAAAAACAAAACGTTTTCCTGCATAATCACTAAATGCATTGTCATACCTACCAAAACTAACAATTCTAGTCCCCAGCTGATAATTATATTTCCCTAATTGCCCATGGGACCATTTGAAATTTCTATTGCATATTTATAAATGTTTATTTATATTCTACTTAATGGGCACTGATGCTGTTGCTTAAGTGTGACTCACTCCCTTTTATCATCAGACATCATTTATATACAGTGCTGGTCAAGGCACATAAGTTAAATTGAGAGAAAAGGGTCTAATGCTAAAAACTAGCCATTTTGAAGTCATAAAAATCAACATAGCTGCTCACATAGGCCGAAGTCTGCCCTTGGGTATCCACAAACAATTCTCATCCGAATAATCACAGAGTTTAGGGTACTAGTTTAAACTTGTCTTGAGAATTTCAGGCTTAAATAACTTCTTTATTATTGAGACTACTTAAAAGAAATCCTTCAACAAGTACCTAAACCTAGTTAAACATGTATGTCTTACATAAAAGTTTTAGTTTCAAAATCAGATAAGGGAAAAGAGATTTTGTTGGAAATAGTGATGAAAGATCCTAAGTCTTCCTTTTTCTGGGATTAAAAAAGTCTACCGCAAGCTATTGTAAAAACCCAAAGCCATATCTAAACTAATGAAATAGAACAAAATTTCGACAAATATTCATGATATTTGGATTAAATCTTACTGAACTTTCATTGGAATCTGAATATTTTGCTTGTTTTTTCAAGCTAGAAACAGATACGTATGAGTGTCTAATGGACTTCATCATATAAAAAATATTTAGATACTTCTGGTGAAGAGGTACCTGGCAGACAGGTCTAATCTCAAAAACTATTTACCATTCTAGCCAGAAGGATCTACTTTTTTTTTTTTAATTACAAAGCCATCTGAGAAACAAAATGCTATTAATATTTAAACTCAAATGATATTGGATCTTGATATAGCTGACTCAGACTATGTATATAGATATACTGATGTGTGTGGAAAGCAGTGGCCATAATTTCCATAAGCCCTATGGGAAACCGGGGGTGGAGGGTGGGCATGGGGGTCAAGGAGATATGAAGAGATCTCAGTCTAGATCTTCCTAGCTTGACTTTGAATTGATCTTGCTGCCTGGGACCTGATTCAGGTTTTGGTAGACCATTTCTCTTGTAACTGGACTCCTGTCCACTCAGTATATGCCTGCCCGGTAGTTTAGTCTCCATCCTCCCCCGGCCACATCTTCTGCCAGCCAAATGCCTGAACATACTGCCTCTGAATATTTGAGCTTCCATTTTCTTAAAACAATCCTTCCTTGAGAAACCAAAGAGAAAGGAGCACAGGGTGGCTACCGTAAGCAATAAACACAAGGTGTCCTGGCTCCCTGTGTGCCACTCTCTGGCTCAGCGAGCTCATATTCTTTGACACTAGGAATCACACACCAGACAATCCAGGAAACAAGCTTGCCCAGTGCTCAGACTCTCTGGCTGTCTGGGTAGATGTTTATGTACCTCTCTAAGTTCCAATACCATTGTCAAAGCCACCTGCTTAAGACATCTCCAGCTATGAGCTAAGCTATTACCTGCCCCACTCGGAAGGTCAGTGAAGTGAAAGAAGGGTCTCCTGAGAAGGGTTCGATGCTGAACATTTTACCTGAGAAATTCTCTTTCAGAGAACTCACTTGTCAACTTAAATGGCGGGGACAGGTGCTCCTTAAGAGAGTTTTTGACTTTACGAAACTTGCCCCATGGGCCAAATCTATTTAAGTTCAAGGTTTTCCCATTCTTGGCACAGCATATTCATTCTGGCCCCTGATACCAGTCCTAGAGAAGAGAGATTTCAGCTCTGCAGGACCTCCTGAGAGCCGCTTAGCAATGCCTCTGTTAGGGTAAAGAATGTTCAAGAAGCAAGAGCTGTCGTAGCTCCTTAACTAAAATGAATATCCACGTCTTACTTATAAACTTGATCGCCATTTCGATAACACTGGCTGTAGCAAAGATCAATAGACCTAATTACCCTGTCCTACATATTCTGAGGACTAACCTCTGGGGAAAGTATTATTGGTGGAAACTCTATATGCAGCATTAAGTATTAATAACACTCTCAGGTTTTCTGAAAGGACAGGTAAAGGCAGGAAAACAAAAACAACTCTGATTCTCTGACCATCATTAGAAACCCAACCTGCCCGTGAACGTCAATATTATGTCAATAATTCTGAAGAAGAATGAAAGAAGTGTGCTGCACAACCACCCATTAAATGGAAGAACACTAGGTGACATTCCTGATGAGCTTGTATAATTAGTGAGGGTTTGGAGCTACTGGTGCACGGAACACCCATCAGCAGACGGCTCTCTGGTTAGTTAAAATTCTGGAGGACATGCCAATGCTTCTTCTTTCCACTCGGCTTCCTAGAATATCCTGAGAAAACAACCTGCAACTTATTGTGGACACAGATCTAGGCACTGGGTAGAAATAGTGGGATGAGCAGCAGTAAGATGCTGCTAGAACAATGCCCAGGCTTCCCAAGCACGGAGGGCCTGCATCATATAAAAGCCACTCCCGATCTCCAGGCAGGGAGGAATTCAATTGCACAAATGTCAGAAATGTAAAGGGGCCGAATATGCCCCTGTGGCAAGAAATGCTGAAGAAATATCTGCACAATGGCATCTTGCAGGCTGTTACGGCAAACAGTGAGGCTTGGAGCATGGAGAACTGACAGCTGTGCTTTTAGGGGACATTTTCGGATGCAGAGGTCACTGGAGAAATATGTCAGTTGGCGTGGTGAGTTACCCCATGCTAAGAGAAACCAGATCAAATTTTTGGCTGGTTACCCAGGACACTCCGGGATACCTCCTCTATAATACGATTTTCAACCCACATCCTCCTTCAGCAAAGGGAGTATTTGTTTACTCAGTTTTCCCTTTTCTCTGAAGCACACATACTTTGTGGGGCTCCTTGTCAGAAACAGTTCCCCACCCTGGAATGAAATCTGCTGATGTGGTTTCCTCAACTGAGCCTTGTCTGCTCACTAGGAGAGACAAACAGTTTCACTTAAGGACAGCACGTAAGCCTTGTTTGAGATGCTACATTTTGTCAAAACCAGAGCAAGGGGCTTCCCTGGTGGCGCAGTGGTTGAGAGTCCGCCTGTCGATGCAGGGGACACGGGTTCGTGCCCCGGTCTGGGAAGATCCCACATGCCGCGGAGCGGCCGGGCCCCTGAGCCACGGCCGCTGAGCCTGCGCGTCCGGAGCCTATGCTCTGCAACGGGAGAGGTCACAGCAGTGAGAGGCCCGCGTATCGCAGGAAAAAAAAAAAAAAGAAAGAAAAAGCAAGCCAGAGCAAAGGCTGAGAGTAAAGCCGAGAAAGCTCTTCCGAGCAGATTCTTAGTTTTATCAGAATCCCAGAGTCCTAGGAGATCAGAGGACTTAGAGAGTTCCCCCAGCCTAATGTTCTTGCTTAACCAAACATTTCCAGAAATGAGAGAAAGGAGGCACCCAGCTTTCCCCAAGCCACCCACCTTGGCTTTACATTCCAAGTCTCCAAATACCTGAGTTCATAAAAAATAAGTCATGGCAGCAAGTTTTTAATAACATGTCTTCTGCATCCAAACTTTGATAGTTTGATAAAACAACCAAAGAAACCAAGAAATACAGCAAGTCATTACCAAGAAACTGTTGCAAGTCATGGAACAGAGAATAATGGCAAAACCTGATCCCTGTCCACAAGGTGCTTGGACTGAATAAAAACAAAACAAAACATAGAAACATGGAATGAGCACTGAACAAGCAATAAGAAAGTGAACAGCTTCATATTTTGCAACACTATAAACTCATAAGTAAAGCACAAACCGTGCAAAACAGTGTATTATAAGGTACTAATTGGGCAGTACGGACAATTTGAAAGTACAAAAGAAATTACAAAATGGTGAGAACGGTGGGGGGACTGTGACCAGGGAAAGTTCGGGAGCTGGGGCTTGAAGGAAGATTGAACGAATGGGCTCAAACATTCTAGGATGAGGAAACAGCATGAGTAAAAATTCAGAGGTGGCACTGAGGTATGCATTGTGAGAGCATATTTAGGAGAGCGAGCCTTGATGTACATGTCTTCTGGGAGTAAGGTAAGGCTGGAGAGGTAACAGTGAGGACCAGTTTCTGCTAGGTCTGAAAAATCAGACAGAAGATTTTATGTGCTGTGAGGTAAGCATAAGGGAGACATTTTACGTTCTTTGATAGAAAATCATAGCTCTCTCCTGAAAGTTTACAATGTATTAGTACTCTGCTAAGCTCCTTTCAGGGATTATCTCACTGAATACTCACAATAAACCCAGGAGGTAGTACTAGCATTACTCCTATTTTCTTAAGGGGAAAATGAAGATCAGAAATATTAAACAACTTGACTAGGGTTACACAGCAAATAAAAGGTAAAATCAGAATTGTAACCCAGATATAAACACTGTGCTCTTAAGCTACCATGCTCTATGTGATGAGGGTAATTTTCAAAAAATAAACCTAGCATCACTGTAAACCAGAGAGGGTTAGAAAGCAACGATACTGGTTAAGAGTAACCTCAATAATCCAGTCAACTAGGAGAAAAGGTCCCAAGAGAAGGCAGTGAAAGTGAAGAACAGAGACAGGATAAATCCTAGAGGCAATGGTGATGTACTGGATGTGTAGGGGAAAGCAAAAGATGCCGTGGAGAAGAGTAATGGCACTAGCAAAAGTGAGGGAGGGGTAAGATGAGTAATTAGTTTGCAGGGAGGTGGTACAAAGGCTAAATTAAATTTTAGACATGTTGACTTTGAGGGGACAATGGAAAATGTCCAGTGGAAAGCTGATGGTATGAGCTTGAAGATACACCTTTGTTTTGTGTATGGCTCCCTAAAGAAATCTGCCAATTCGTTCCCCAGAAAATGTGCATACTTGAAATTCTGCTTCACATTTCAGAGGGCCAGTGACTCTTCAAAACCCATCCACAGTACCTTTGGCACAAACCATGAATAATAAACTGAGGATGAAGACATACAGATTGGGGAGTCTCATGCATAGTGGGCTTCTCTTGACTTCAAGTGATAGTGGGTATCAGGGAATTCTCTTGACTTCCAGGATCCTGCCTCTCTGGTTCCCACCTTCCTCTCCGATCACTACTTTTCCATTTCTTTGTTTGGCTCCTACTCTTTTCCCTGTCCAGTAAAATTGGGTACTAACCAAGAATCTAGAATATCCTTGACCCTCTTTTGTCCTCTATACAGGTTCAGCTGGTTGATTTTTATAGAGATTTTGTGAATATCAAATGAAATAATACATGTAATTTGAACAGCACAGTCCCTAGCTTATAAATCGCTCTTAGCAAATGGTAGCCATGATCACAAGCTGAGAAAAACAGAAGAAAGAAATTGGTTGACTGAGACAAAGATCAAGCCTTGAGAAGTTTCAAAAAAGAGCTATATTAGAGAAGCCCATGGAGATGAGCATATCACAGAAGGAGAAAGAGGATGGTTAGTGGTACAATGTGCCTCAACAAGAGGAAGAGAATAATTTTAAATTCTATTTAAATTGTCTCGAGTTAAAATCAGGAAAGAAGACTCTTCTTACTCCAGGTCAAAGTACTACTTCCCAAGATGCACAGTGGTGATTAATCTCCTCTCCAATAAGGTGCCTCGTGATGACACAAGAACACCAGTTTGTTGCAGTGGTAGTGATGGTTGCTACAGTTTATAAGTTAACTCTGTCATCATTAGAAAAATTGGAACATGAGCCCTCCAAAAAATATTCCAACAAACTCGGAATACAGTTTTCAAGCTGAAAATTCAGAAGTCGAGCATCTCTCAGAAGTCAATTCTCCGCTAATCAGGTCCCATGCATTTAGAACAACTATGGAGACAAAAATGTCATGCAAACATGCCGCTGGCAGCATTTAAATGAAACAGCATCCTCTTATCAGTTCCCAGCCTGGTCTCTCCCGGCATACGCTTCTCAACATACAAATAAGTGCCATGCTCTTACATTTGCAAATAGATTAATCAGGTCTCTTGAAAAATTGGGAGGATTTCTTCAAGTTTCAAGGGGTAAGATCTTAGTTTCCTAAACTAAGTTTGATGGGCCACATACCAAGAGAGGTGTAGCTCTCTGAGCTTCTTATTTATAGTTTTTCCTAAACAAACAAACAAACAAATTTACTACTTCTAGGGAGCTATTAAGTGAAACTAGAGCTCTACTGGTTGACTTTAAGAATGTAGGGTTACACAGGGAACTCTACTTCACTTTGCTGTATGGTAGAAACTAACACAACATTGTAAAACAACTATACCTCAATTAAAAAAAATAAATTAAAACATTTAAAAAATAAATAAAATGGTAAACAATGAAAGAAAAGGAGGGGGACCTTCAGATATTGTATAATATGTTTATTAAACTTCCTTAAATTCTTAAAAAAAAAAAAGAATGTAGGGTTAAGTTCTATCAGTCTGCTCCTGAATCAAATATTAGAAGTCAGCAGGACTCCTGGGGAAGGAAATGCTTATTTTTCCCCCGACAGCCGGGTATTAGCGCTAGAAAATATGTGCATGGAAGAGGGAGGAGGTGGAAAGTATTTGAACCATTTCTGTAAATAAACAAGTCAGTGAGTATGATGCATAATTCCGAAAATTTGCATCTGCAAATTTGCATTTCAGATTTCTCAAAAATTATAATGCAAGTTAGCTTGCTTTTCATTCCTGCTTCCCCCCTCCCGTGATCATCCCCAATTTCAGCTGTGATTCACTAAACATTTTTTCCCATTGGAAATTATAAAATGATATCCTAGCTCATTGTTTCATTTTATATTGAACTTCATTGGGTTTTCAGACATTTACACTGTCAGCTCTCTTTCCCTTACTGTAAAATCTTTTTTATCGACAATTCAATCATGTCAAGTTTGGAACAGGAGAGGCACTGATTTGATCAGCTATCATTGGATTTACAATATATAAATGACAGCACCATATCTGGCCCTCGTCTAAAGCAGCTGCCTTTTATCGATTTATATTCCACTAGCAAGGAAGAAAAATTACAGCACAATGTAGTGGTATGGTCCAAGATCAATACCAATTTTTTTCTTAATGACACAAAGGCCAAGATAAGGACAGCATAAGTCAAAGCTAGACAGATCAGATTTGTCTGATATCCCTTTCAATTACTGAAGAGCATGCACAGGGATGTATAACATTAAAGCAAAGGAGAATATTATTCCAAGTGGTTTAAAATTACGACTTCAAACAAGACAGAGTAGCATCCTCCCCAAGATATGGAATTGAAATGAGCTGAGAATGGAGGAACACCCTTCCCACCTTGGTCTAAAGCAGCTGGGCATCTCCAGAGTTAGTCTAACTACTAGATCTCAGAGCACTGATTCAGCTGTGTAATCCCAACAATGAGGATTTAAACCAGGACTCTAGAATCAAACATCCTGAATTCCTTAGATGTTGGTATTGAACAATAGGTAATGAAGAGTGAAATAGACTGGTTGCCCCCCAGAATATAATCATGTTACAGGAAACTAAAAAGCAAATTACCCAAACAACTTAACAAGCTCAACAGAGTGGTTAGGCCGTATCTACTCTGTGTAAGTTGTAAAGTCATAGCTATCTCCACTATGGCATCAAAAGGCTGCCCAATCTCCATGGGAATCTGGGCAGATTACTTCAGCAAAAAATGGAGCTGGGTCCAGGTCAAAACAGTTCTTTTTAAAACTGGTGCACCACGACCCCAACCCTGTATCACGGCACACCATGATAAAATCAGTTCCCAGGAATGCTGGAACATAGACTGCCTTGGTGATTTTCTCTACTGATGGGTTTTTCAAAACTTGCTACCAACACTGAAGTAGGCAGGGGCTTCTCCTCATTAAACTATGTCCCTGTTCTGCTTGCATATCTTTCTGATAGCCCCTTCCCTTCTACTGTGCCTCTGCAACAGAACACAAACATGGTTAGGCACTTTATTTGACAACAGGGTTTTTTTTTTTGCTGGAGAGTATAAGCTCAACACAGATTAGGTAAATTACAGATAAAGTAAAGGTGGTCACGAGAAGCATGATGAAATCTTGAGAGGGCTTTTGTGAAATATATTGTGAAGGGAATTCAAATATCTGATCAGTGGCATAACAGATGATGCCTGAATTCCTTCCAGTCCTGAACGCCTATGTTTCTAAGTAATAACAGCTCACATGCCCTATTGCTAGTGAAAAAAAAAAGGAGTAAAAAGAGCATAAGTCTTTGGAATTAAACTGACTTGGGCCAAAGGGTAGACTCTGCAAACTACCAGCAGTGTGATCTTGGGCAAGTTACTTAGCCTCTCTGTACATCAGTGGCAGGCACAATGACAAATGTGCTGTACATAAATGTACTAAATGTACATATAGATATATACATATACATATCTCATTTGATCCTCATAACAATCCTATTAGATTGTTATCTCCATTTTAATATGAAAAAAATGGTTCAGTGAGCTTAAGTAAACTTGTTCAGTCATACGTGTTGTAGAGTTTGTATTCAAAGTCATACGTGTTGTAGAGTTTGTATTCAAACCATGATCAAGATGGTTCTAAAATCTTTTACCATTACTCCCATCAGGCTACAGTCCTGCTACTCCAATCTAAGCATCAGTTATTTTCTTCACTGTCTCTCTGGTCACTGAGAAATCAAGTTTGGGCCACACAGCTAACCACAACAGAACTGTATAATCCCATCTACAGAGTGAGTAGCCAATGAAAACTTAAATGCCTGCTCAGGAAATGCTTAGAAATAAAACATGGAAACCTCACTTCTTCAAGCCATGTTTGTTACCAGTGTCACCGTAATAATATATCTAACTGAAGAGAAGCAAGTGTCCCAACTCTAAGGACAAAAAGGGAAGTTGTAACAAGAATGCAAAGGGCAGCATAAGACGTATATTTTATACAGTCAGTTTTCACTTGATTTTCCAGTAGTGCTGCTAATGCATTTTTTCTTGCAAATTACTTCAGTATTTACTGATCATAACATCAGATGCTGCAGTTTAGCTGGGGGTAACAGAAGGAGGCATTTCAATCTTGTGTGAAGTAATCAGAAATAGGATGCCTTGTTTTCCATAAAATATCATGCTAGGGCTCTTGAGTGACAGTAAAACTGGGGCCACCAGATGAGTTGTGGGACTGGGAAGTTTTCTAAGACCATACTAGTAGTTGGCACAATTAAAAGGTCAGGAAGCCAAAGAAGTAAGACAGAGATAAAGAAATACACAGACATCAGAAGTCAGAGCAGGCAGTGGGGTCACGTGTTTGGGTGGAGTAAATGGGAGAAGTCCATACAAAAAACCATTAATTGAGGCACCTAGCTTGAACCATACTCTTACATACTTTCTCTCAAAGAAAGAATATACCAGCTGTCCTCAGCTAGCAGCAAAGAGGGTAATGATGTCTGGCTGAGCAAAAAAGACACAGAATAACAAGCTGGTAGGTGGGAGATAGTACAGAAATGTGATTAGGCACTCTGGCAATAGAGTCTCAAAATGACTGTGGTCAAAGTTATGACTGAGAAAGTACACCAGGAAGTTAGTCCAATAGCCAGCACACAGTAAGATCTCAACAAATTTTTTAGGTCCTGCAAAAAGGATTATGCCTAAAAACCAAAGGATGAAAATTTCCAAGTGTATGCAAAGTGATCTTTCTAGCCACACATATACATAGCAACATTTTTGATAAAATTGTATTTTTCAACACATAATAACTAAAAATGAGGGTAAGTTAAGGACCAAGGATAACCTCAAAATAGCTTATTTTGGAAATACAAATGTACACTAATTATTGCCAGCTAGCAACATGTGTACTACAATGATTTATAAGCTTTCTGACTTTATAAGAAAGAAAAAAGAATTTTGGTTAAATCTATAGCCAGTTATCCATATTTTGAATTTCTGTATAATCCTGGCACATTCTTAAGTGGCCCAAGTAAATGAAGAGCAACAATGTTACAATCCTTATATAGTCAATTGTATCGACCATTTGGGAATATTAGCACATTGATGGTTCTGTTCAAATTGTAGTGGAATGGGTAGTTACTTTATATTTCTGTTGAAGCATTTCCTTCCTTTTTTCTAGATTATGTACTTAATAGAGACAACCTGGGGCTATAGAGACACAAATAATTTAGAGTCAGAAAACCTAAGACCAAGGCCTAGTTCTACCACTTACAGGATGAGCTAACTCTCTGTGCCTCAGATCCCCCACCTACGTAACAAAGGTAATAATATCTGCCTCTCTCAGTGTAGGTATTATTCATCTTTATATCCATGATGGACCTGAAAATTGTGCCAGACAAACAGTGAGCAGATGCCCAAGAAACATCTGTTGCATGGTGATGAAAATTTCAAAAAAAGATAGTAATTTATGGCCCTGGAATTTTGTGTTTGCCAGAAAGACACTCATATTAAAAAACAAATATTGTAATAATTCTACAATTATCACACCACTCAAAATCATTTTACTGAAATAGATTGCTTTGACCTGATTTAAACTTCATCTTTGAGTTGGCATCACTAGACCCAGTAAACAGGTAACTATATATTGCAGAGACTATGCATTTTTACCTTCCTAAAGGACATGCATAAGTAACACATGCCAAACATTCAAACATATTTAGAAGATACAATTAACCTAATTACCATAGGATATAAACAAGATCCAGAGTCTCATAGTATAATATACAAAATATCCAGGATACGATCCAAAATTACTTGGCATACAAAAAACTAAAATAAAACAAAAAACAAAATTCAACTCACATGGGCAAAGATGATCTATAGTTGCCAACACTGAGATAACAGTGAGATAGAGTTATCAGACAAAGATATTAAAGCAGTTATAAAAATGCTGCAATAAATAAGGGTAAACACTCTTGAAAGGAATGGAAAGATAGTATGTTTCTGCAAAGAAATAGAAGCTATAAATAAGACCAAAGAGAGGGGCTTCCTTGGTGGCACAGTGGTTAAGAATCAGCCTGCCAATGCAGGGGACACGGGTTTGATCGCTAGTCAGGGAAGATCCCACATGCCATGGACCAACTAATCCTGTGCGCCACAACTTTTGAACCTGCACTCTAGAGCCCATGAGCCACAACTACTGAGTCTGCATGCCACAACTACTGAAGTCCACGTGCCTGGAGCCCATGCTCCACAACAAGAGAAGCCACCGCAGTGAGAAGCCCGCACACCGCAATGAAGAGTAGCCCCCACTCACCGCAACTGGAGAAAGCCCGTGTGCAGCAACAAAGACCGAACGCAGCCATAAATAAAATAAATAAATAAATAAATAAATAAATATATTTTTAAAAACCCCAAACAAACAAAAAAACTCACTAGGTGCATTCAATAGCAGAATGGAGATGACAAATAAAGATGAAACAATATAAATTCTCCAATCTCAGTAACAAAGGGGAAAAAGATTGAAAAAAGAAGATGAACAGAGGCTCCTGGATCTGAGAGATAACAGCACAAAGTCTAACATTTGTACAATCAGAGTCCAAAAAGAAAAGGAAGATTATGGTACAGAAAAACATATTTAAAGAAATAGAGGCAGAAATTTTCCCAAATTTTGAAAAAGACATAAATCTACAGGTTGAAGAAGCTCAGAAAATTTCGAACTGGATAAAGCCAAAGAAATCTATACACAGGCACATAATAATCAAAATGCTGATAACTAAAGAAAAAGAAAAAAATCTTGAAAGTGGCCAGAGAAAAATAACATATTGCTTACCATGCAATAACAGTTGCAATGACTGTGGATTTCTCATGTGAAACCATGGAGGTAAGTAAGAAAAAAGCAGCACATTTTTAAACAGCTGAAAAGAACTGAAGATGAAATAAAAACATTCTCAGGTGATGGAAAACTATGACAATTCAAAGCTACTGAACTGCTATAAAGGAAATTCTTTGTAGAGAAGGGAAATGATACCAGAAGGAAAACTGGAAAATCAAAACTGAAGGAAGAGAAGCAGAAATAATGAATATTCAGATAAATAAAATAGACTATTTTTCTTCTCTTGAGTTCTTTACAATATGCATCACAGTTAAAAGCAACCATTATAGCACTGTCTGTCAGGATTTTCAATATATTTGGATAAAACAATACAAGATAAAATGGAGGAAAAAGGGGTCTATACAGTGGAAGATTTCTGCATTCAGCTTAGGGTGGTAAACTATGGATTGTAAAAAGACTGTGAAAAGTAAAGTGTGGGGCTTCCCTGGTGGCGCAGTGGTTGAGAGTCCGCCTGCTGATGCAGCGGACACGGGTTCGTGCCCCGGTCTGGGAAGATCCCACATGCTGTGGAGTGGCTGGGCTCGTGAGCCATGGCTGCTGAGCCTGCGTGTCCGGAGCCTGCGTGTCCGGAGCCTGTGCTCCACAACGGGAGAGGTCACAACAGTGAGAGGCCCGCGTACAGCAAAAAAAAAAAAAAAAAAAAAAGTAAAGTGTGCATATTGTAATCCCTAGAGCAACCACTAAAAGAAAAAAAACTATACAAAGACATATAGTAAAAAATAAAGTAAAATGGAATAATAAAAAATGTTCAAATAAGCCAAAGGAAAACAGAAAATGAGAAAATGAATGAGAAACAGAAGGGAAAAAACAGAAAACAATAAACTGATAGGCTTTAGATCCAACTATATCAATAATGACATTAAATGTAAATGGTATAACAACCAATTAAAAGATGGAGATTGTAAACTAAGCTGTCTACAAGAGATCCATTTCAGATATGATGATATAGCTACATTAAAAAGTAAAAGAATAGAGAGTAACTTAGCAAAAATGGCAGAGTAAGAACTTCTGAAAATTTGTTCCTCCATAAAAGCAATAAAAAACTGGCAAAAATGTGAGAATCAAAATAATGGAAATTAACCAAAGGCTTGGAGCAATCCAAAGAGCATTTATTTTTTTAAATGGCTGTATCTTGGTGAGAACAATGAACTCTGAGAAATTTTTAATTGTCTAAAACTATGTCCTGTTCTCCAGCTTGGCAGTAGCCTTAAAAAGTAAAAGCTTGAATTCCTAAAGGAGCAAAATGGAATTTAAGATCTCTCAAAGCCTCATTCCTGAAGAATTGTCATGAACTGACCTGTCTGGAGATTCCCTGGAAGACCCAAATTAAAGGCTCTCTCTATTAGACCTGATTTGGAATACGCTTAGTACAAAAAGCATTTTCCCTGTGTGGGGTGGGACGGAGTGTTTTTCAAAGAAAATTACTGAAAAGTATTTTAAGTTTGTGACTGCCTGAGGTTGTAGATAACAGCTACAGCAAAGAACAGACTATAGCTTAGCAGAAAAACCTGGTGAAGTCATATCCATAGGGGCTTTTAAACTATTGGACATATTCCTGGGAATATAGATGGTTATGCACATATGTTGGACTGTGCTTATGCTCAAGAAAGACCTGGGGAGGCACTAAGATCTCACTTACAGTTGACTTTGAGGTTCTGTGCAAGCAACAAGTGATGGCTCAGGCAGAATTGTCCACTGCTTGACTGAGTGTTGAAGGCATGGCCCAACACACACAAAGAGCCACAGCAAAGACTGGAAATATTGATTGTTCCAGGCATTTAAGGAAATCTCAGTCCAATCATTAGCTGAACACTAAGCTAACAAAACAGAAACTTCAGTGGCCACACACAGCAAAGAACATAGACTTAGGAAATTAATTCATAAAACTCTCAGATACGAATAAAACAAGTAGCAAAACCAGCAAACATTGGGAAGGGGGTAGAATCTGATGTCCAGAGTTCCCACATTGTATTATTTTAAATGTTTTGTTTTTAACAAAAATAATAACAAGACATGCAAGGAAATAAGAAAATTGTGGCCCATACAGAAGGGAAAGAAAGCAATCAATAGAAACATACTGAGGAAACATAGTCATTGGACTTACTGGACAAAGATTTTGAATCAGTTATTTTAAATACGTTCAAAGAGTTAAAAGAAACTGCATCTACAGAACAAAAGGAATGCATGAGAATTATTGTCTCAACCTAAAGAGAATATTAATAAAGAGAAAGTATTTTTAAAAACTAAATAGAAACTCTGGAGTTAAAAAAAATAATTAAAATGAAAAATCACTAGAGTGGCTCAAGAGCAAACTTCAGCAGGCAAAAGAATGAGTGAACTTGAACTCAACAAACTCTAATTAGAAAAACTCAAAGAGACCTACACCTAGACACATCATAATCAAACTTTCAAAAGATAAATACAAAGAGATACCCTTGAAAGCAGAAAGAAAAGAAGTGACTACTGATGAAAGAAATTAAAGATGATACAGGGTTTCCCTGGTGGTGCAGTGGTTAAGAATCCACCTGCCAATGCAGGGGACATGGGTGCAAGACCTGGTCCAGGAAGATCCCACATGCCACAGAGCAACTAAGCCTGTGTACCACAACTACTGAGCCTGCACTCCAGAGCCCATGAGCCACAGCTCCTGAAGCCTGGGTGCCTAGAGCCCATTCTCTGCAACAAGAAAAGCCACCACAATGAGAAGCCCATGCACCACAATGAAGAGTAGCCCCCCCCCCCACCGCAACTAGAGAAAGCCCATGCACAACAACAAAGACCCAATGCAGCCAAAAATAAATAAATAAAATAAATAAGTTTTTTAAATACCTTAAAAAATAATAAAGATGATACAAACAGATGGAGAGATATATCATGTTCTTGGATTGGAAGAATCAACATTGTGAAAATGACTCTACTACCCAAAGCAATCTACAGATTCAATGCAATCCCTATCAAACTACCAATGGCATTTTTCACAGAACTAGAACAAAAAATTTCACAATTTGTATGGAAACACAAAAGACCCCGAATAGCCAAAGCAATCTTGAGAAAGTAAAATGGAGCTGGAGAAATCAGGCTCCCGGACTTCAGACTATACTACAAAGCTACAGTAATCAAGACAGTAAGGTACTGGCACAAAAAAACAGAAATATAGATCAACGGAACAGGATAGAAAGCCCAGAGATAAACGCACGCACATATGGTCACCTTCTTTCTCTCTTTTTTTTTTTTTTGTGGTACGCGGGCCTCTCACTGTTGTGTCCTCTCCCGTTGCGGAGCACAGGTTCCGGACACGCAGGCTCAGAGGCCATGGCTCACAGGACCAGCCGCTCCACGGCATGTGGGATCTTCCCGGACTGGGGCACGAACCCATGTCCCCTGCATCGGCAGTCGGACTCTCAACCACTGTGCCACCAGGGAAGCCCGGTCACCTTATCTTTGATAAAGGAGGCAAGAATATACAATGGAGAAAAGACAGCCTCTTCAATAGTGGTGCTGGGAAAAATGGACAGCTACAAGTAAAAGAATGAAATTAGAACACTCCCTAACACCATACACAAAAATAAACTCAAAATGGGTTAAAGACCTAAATGTAAGGCCAGACACTATGAAACTCTTAGAGGAAAACATAGGCAGAACACTCTATGACATAAATCACAGCAAGGTCCTTTTTGACCCACCTCCTAGAGAAATGGAAATAAAAACAAAAATAAACAAATGGGACCTAATGAAACTTCAAAGCTTTTGCACAGCAAATGAAACCACAAACAAGACGAAAAGACAACCCTCAGAATGGGAGAAAATATTTGCAAATGAAGCAACTAACAAAGGATTAATCTCCAAAATATACAAGCAACTCATGTAACTCATTATCAAAAAAACAAACAACCTAATCCAAAAATGGGCAGAAGACCTAAAGAGACATTTCTCCAAAGAAGATATACAGATTGCCAACAAACACATGCAAGGATGCTCAATATCACTAATCATTAGAGAAATGCAAATCAAAATTACAATGAGGTATCACCTCACACCGGTCAGAATGGCTAACATCAAAAAGTCTACAAACAATGAATGCTGGAGAGGGTGTGGAGAAAAGGGAACCCTCTTGCACTGTTGGTGGGAATGAAAATGATAGAGCCACTATGGAGAACAGTATGGAGGTTCCTTAAAAAACTAAAAATAGAACTACCATATGACACAGCAATCCCACTACTGGGCATATACCCTGAGAAAACCATAATTCAAAAAGAGTCATGTTCCAAAATGTTCATTGCAGCACTATTTACAATAGCCAGGACATGGAAGCAACCTAAGTGTCCAACGACAGATGAATGGATAAAGAAGATGTGGCACATATATACAATGGAATATTACTCAGCCATAAAAAGAAATGTAATTGAGTTATTTGTAGTGAGGTGGATGGACCTGGAGTCTGTCATACAGAGTGAAGTAAGTCAGAAAGAGAAAAACAAATACTGTATGCTAACACATATATATGGAATCTAAAAAAAGAAAAAATATTGTCCTGAAGAGCCTAGTGGCAAGACAGGAATAAAGACGCAGACGTAGAGAATGGACTTGAGGACATGGGGAAGGGGAAGGGGAAGCTGGGACGAAGTGAGAGAGTGGCATGGACACACTACCAAATGTAAAATAGATAGCTAGTAGGAAGCAGCCACATGGTACAGGGAGATTAGCTCAGTGCTTTGTGTCCACCTAGAGGGGTGGGATAGGGAGGTTGGGAGGGAGATGCAAGAGGGAGGAGATACAGGGATATATGTATATGTATAGCTGATTCACTTTGTTACACAGCAGAAACGAACACAAAATTGTAAAGCAATTATACTCCAATAAAGATATTAAAAAAAAGAAAGAAAAGAAGTGACTCATTTACAAGGAATCATCGACAAATTGGCAGCTGATTTCTAATCAGAAACCATGGAGGCTAGAAGGCAGTGGTTTAACATATTCAACGTGCTGAAAGAAAAAAAACTAAAACACCAAGAATTCTATATCCAGCAAAACTATCTTTCAAATAAAGGAGAAATTGGGAGTAACTGTTTAATGGCTACAGGGTTTTCTTTTGGGGTGATGAAAATGTTTTGAAAGTAGATAGAGACAGTGGTTGTACAACATTGTTAATGTACTAATTGTCACTGAATTGTTCACTTTAAAATGGTTAATTTTATGGTATGTGAATTTCACCTCAATTTTAAAAATGAAGGATAAATTTAAAACATTCCTAGAAACACAAAAACTAAAAGAATTTGTCACTAACAGATCTGCACTATAAGAAATACTAATCCTTCCAGCTAAAATGAAAGGACATAGGCAATGACTCTGATCTACATGAAGAAACAAAGAACACCAGTAAAGGTAACTCCATAGGTAAATATAAAGGACAGTATAAATGTATTTTTGTTTATAATTTTTTTCCTCCTACTTGATTTAAAAAACAATGACGTAAAGCAAACACTATAAATCTGTGTTTATGGAAACACAATGTATAAATATATAATTTATGAAAATAATAGCATAAAGAAGAGGGAGGAACAGACCAAAGTTTTTGTATATTATTTTAAGTTGGTATTAACTGAATTAGGTTGTCATAAATTAAGAAGTTAACTCTGTGATAACCTATATGAGAAAAGAATCTGAAAAAGAATGAATATGTGTATATGTGTAACTGAATCACTTTATTGTACACCTGAAACTAAAACAACACTGTAAATCAACTATATTGCAATAAAATTTTTAAAAATAAATAATTTTTTAAATAAAAGGGCTTTTGCTTGGATACTGAAAAAAAATAAATATCTAGAATAGGGAAATCTATAGAGACAGAAAGTAGATTAGTAGTTGCCTAGGACTAGAGGGAATGGCAGCACTGGAAGTCATGGCTAGGAGGTGCAGGATTTCTTTTGGGGTAATGAAAACACTCTAAAATTGACTGTTATTATGGATGTGCAACTCTCTGAATATACGAAAAGGCGCTGAATTGTACACTTTAAATGGGTGAATTGTGTAGTATGTAAATTGTATCTCAATAAAGCTGTTAAGTAAAAAGCAAAAAAAAAGAAGTTAATAGGACAAGAACTAAGAGAATAGCTACAAATATATAGCAAAAGAAGTGACAAGGGAATTAAAATGGCATAGTAAAAATATATATATTTAAAACAAAAGAAGTCAGAAATGGAAGAATAGTGGGACAAGAAAAGACGTAAAATATAGAAAACAAATAGTAAAATGACAGATGTAAATCCTACCTTATTAGTAATTACATTAAATGGAAATTTATTACACTCTCTAATTAAAAGGCAGAGATAAGCAGAATAGATATAAAAACATAATCTAACTATATGTTGTCTACAAGAAACACCCTTTAGATTAAAAAACACAAATATTTTCAAAGTAAACAGATGGAAAAAGATATAGATATACCATGAAAACAGTAATCAAAAGAGAGCTGGAGTGGCTATACTAATATTAGTATTATACTAATAACAATATCAAAAAATTTTTACTAAACACGAAGGACATTGTATAAAGGTAAAGGGTTAATCCATCAGGAAGATGTAACAATTCTAAACATATCTGAATCTAAGAACTCCAAAATACATGGAGCAAAAGCTGACAAAATAAAAGAAAGAAATAGACAATTCAACAATAATAGTCAAAGACTTCAATACCCCACTTTCAATAATGTACAGCACAACTAGACAGAAGATCAGCAGAGAAACAGAAGATACAAACAACACTATAAACCAAGTAGACCTAACAAACATTTATATAATCCTCCCTCCAAAAACAGCAGAATGTACATTCTTCTCAAGTGTCCATGGAACATTCTTCAGGATAGACCACAAATCTAAAACAATTTTAAATAATTTTAAAAGATTGAAATGATACAAAGGATGTTCTGACCATAATGGAATGACATTAGAAATCATAACAAAAGGAAATTTGAGAAATTCACACATATGTGGAGATTAAAAGCAAAACTATAGAAAATAAATTACCATGCAAACACTAATCAAGTGTTAGTGCCTATATTAAAATATAGGAGTGCCTATGTTAAAATCAGAAAATGTAGACTATAGAGCAAAAAGAATTATCAGGGAAGTATCACATTACATAATGACAAAAGTGTCAATCCACCAAGAAGGCATACCAACTATAAATATGCATGCACCTAACAAAAGGGCTTCAAAATACATGAAGACTCAATATAGTAAAGATGTCAATTCTCCCCAAATTGATCTATGTGTGTAACATGATTGCAACCAAAATCCCTGCATGATTTTCTCTGTACATACAGACAAGCTGACCCTAAAATTCCTATGGAAATCAAAAAGATCCAGAATAACCAAAACAATTTTGAAACAGAAAAATAAAATTAAAGAAATCACTGCACACAATTTTAAGCCTTACTATAGAGCTCCAATACTACAGACAGTAGACAGTATAGTATTGATATAGATCTATGGAATAGAATTGAGGAAATAGGTCCACACATACATGACCAATTGAGCTTTCACAACGGTTCAAAGGCAACTCAATGGAGCAAAAACAGTCTTTTCCACAGTGGTGTTGGAATAATTAGACACCTGCATGGAAAAATAATGAACCTCTCCTTAAAATCATGTCTAATGCAGAGATTAATTCAAAATTGTAAAACTATAAAATTTTTAGAAGAGAACATGGGAGAAATTTTTTTGACCTGGGGTTGGGCAAAGTGTCCTTTTACATGACACCAAAAACACAATCTATTACCAAAAAAAATGATCACTTGGAGTGATTCATCACAAGTAAAACTTCTGCTTTGAGAAAGAGATTTTTTTTTTTTTTTTTTGCGGTACGAGGGCCTCTCACTGCCGTGGCCTCTCCCACTGTGGAGCACAGGCTCCGGACACGCAGGCCCAGTGGCCACGGCCCACAGGCCCAGACGCCCAGCGGCACGCGGGATTCCCCCGGACCGGGGCACGAACCCACGCCCCCCGCACCGGCAGGCGGACCCCCAACCACTGCACCACCAGGGAAGCCTGAGAAAGAGATTTTTAAAGAAAACAAAAAGACAAGCTACAGATTAGAATAAAATATTTGCAAATCATATATTCCACAATGGACTTGTATTTACAATAATATAAAGAGCTCTTGAGTAATAGATCTCCAAGGGCATTATCCTGAGAGAAAAAAAACATCCCAAAAGGTTACTGTCCAATTCCATTTATATGATGTTCTTGAGGTGACAGAATTAAAGTGATAGAAAACAGATCAGTGGTTACTACATACGTTAGAGTTGAGGGAAGAGTGTGACTATCAAAGGGTAACACAAGGGAGTTTACTTGTGGTGATGGAACAGTCTGGTACCCTGATTTTCATGATGTGTATTCAAATCTACACATGTAATAAATTTCAGAGAACAATACATGAAAAAGTACATGTAAAAATTAGTGAAATTGTAATGAAGTCTATACCTGAGTGAGCAGTATTATGCCAGGGTCAATTTTCTGGTTTTGACAATGTATTATGGTTATGTAAAATATCATGGGGGCAATCTAGGTGAAGGGTACATAGGAATTCTCTGTACTATTTTCATAATTTCTTGTAATTTGTAACTATTTCAAAATTAAAAGTTGTATTAAAAGAACTCAACAATATGTAAACAAACAATCCAATTTAAAAATGGGCAAAAGACTTGAACAGACACTTTGCTAAAGAGGATACATATATGGTCAGTAAACACATAAAAAGATGCTCAAAATCATTAGCTACTGTGGGAATGTAAATTAAAGTCATTGTTGAGATACCATTACACACATATTAAAATGGCTAAAGTAAATATTGCTGACAATACCAAGTGCTGACCAGGATCTGAAGGGACAGCAACTCTCATCCATTGCTGGTGGGAATGCAAAATGGTACAGCTGCTCTGGAAAACCATTTGGCAGCTTCTGATAAAGTTAAGCATACACTTATCATATGGCCTAGAAATCCTACATCTAGGCATTTATCCCAGAGAAATGAAAACTTATGGAACTTATGTTAACACAAAAACCTATACTCAATTGTGTATAGCATCCTTATTTGTAAGTTCCCCAAAATGGAAACAACCCAAATGTCCTTCAACTTCAGAATGTAAGAACAAATTGTAGTACATTCAAACCATGGAATACTACTCGGCAATAGAAAGGAACACACTATTCATACATGCAACGACTTGGATAAATCTCAAAGGCATTATGCTGAGTGAGAGAAGTCAGTCTCACAAGGCTGCAACACTGTAAGATGCCATTTGTGTGACATTCTGTAAAAGGCAAAACCATAGTGATAGAGAACAGATCAGCATTGCCAGATCAGCGTTGCCATGAGTTATGACTGGGATGCTACAAAGGAGTAGCAAGAGGAAGTTTTTTGAAGTGATGTCGGTTCTGTATCCTCATTTCAGTGGTGGTCACATGAATTTATAGATGTGTTAATAATCAAAAACCTGTATACCAAAAGAGTCTGTATGCTAACTAACTGTATGCTAATTTTTAATAAAATTAACCTAATTATGCCAGTAATACTATCATTTCACAATCTAGAGATTTAAAACTAAGAGCACGTGTGCACATAGTGCTTACAAAGTACAGGCATTTTTCTAAGTATTTTACAAATATTAACTCATTTAATTTTCACAATAACCCTATGAGGTAAGTACTAGAATTCTCGCCATTATACACACTGGGAAAGTGATACACATTGAAGTTAAACAATTTGTCTGAGATGACAGAGCTAGAAAGTGGTGGGGCTGTGATTACAGCCACGCTTCCGTCTAAGTCCAGAGTCTCTGCTGTTAACTGTGAAGCTTTACCGTGTTCTATGCTATATGCTATGAGCTCTTTAGAAGATATTCTCTCCTCATTAATAAACCTAATTGAGGTACTTATTAACTGATACATTTTAAAGACAGCCCTTAAGATTTAAATTCAAACAACCAACTAGTCAGGAAGCGACAAAAAGAGGAAGCAAAAGATCTGTCATAATTTACACTTCACTTTCCCACTTACTATACTGATTAACACAGGTGGCTGGTTTCTTGCCATGAATTTTTTTGTTCTCCTTGCATAAATCCATACAATACCTGCTATTTAAATATAGACAAAAATGAACCCTTCTCGGGGCTTCCCTGGTGGCGCAGTGGTTGAGAGTCCGCCTGCCGATGCAGGGGACACGGGTTCGTGCCCCGGTCCGGGAAGATCCCACATGCCGTGGCGTGGCTGGGCCTGTGAGTCATGGCCGCTGCGCCTGCGCGTCCGGAGCCTGTGCTCCTCAACGGGAGAGGCCACAGCAGTGAGAGGCCCGCTTACCGCAAAAAAAAAAAAAAAAAAAGAAACTTTCTCATTCGCAAAATTGCTGAAGGAAGTTTGGGTTTCTTACAGTAGCTGGAGAAGCGGAGAAGGGGCAGTTTTTTAACTTCTTTGCTGGTATTAAAATTAATTTCTAAAGGCATGTAGGACAATGGTACTAAAAAGATTATTAGTTTATGCAGTCTTGATTTGTGTTTGTTCCTACCGCATTGCCTTTGCCTCCATTCAGAAAAGTTAATGAAAACTCACACACGCCAAAGTGCTGAGCAAAGACAAAAAACAAGTAATACAAAATCTCTCCTTGGGGAAAAGAAAGAATAGATGTTAGAGAGGACCATGCTTAGTTATTGTTTTTGAAATAAATTTGACCAGAAAAATTAATTGGGTGGTGCTGTTTAAATCATACTGTCTCTTCAAGGTCTGATTTTACTTCGAGGGGAAAACAAAGCCAGATATCTTGTTTTGGGAAGGAAATGGATCCTGTGGGTTTTTATAGTTAGGATGCCTTTGGATCGTTTCCTACTTTTATGTGTTCAAAATAAGTCCTAAATGAAGGGATAATTTCATGAAGTAGACAGGGAATGAGCCTGATTAGAGGTTAGGAAATGTATAAGAGCAAGAATGTATATAAGTTCATCGTTAAACAACCCTGGACACATTCAGTGACTATCCTCAAATCCACATTAACATACCACAGACAGCTGTACTTTCTAAGGTCCACCATTTGCGAATTAAACTGCCTGTTTATATTTCAAATGCATGAGTCTGCCAGTGACTGGAAAGTGTGAGGGCAGAAGTGCACCAGGGGCCAGGAAGGAGGAGGGAGGTTCTGATGAAAACTGGGAGGAGAGTGTGATACATTTGCTATTCATTCAACTAACAGGCACTGAGCACCTGCTAAGTGCTGCGCAATGCCCCAAGGGCAGGACAGAAATTGAAGGAATATGCGGTGAACACATACTGAAGGGCTTTGTATTCTATGCCAAGGAGTTTTACATTTTATGTCTTTTGTTTAAACACGAATAATCCGTGTTTACTGTACAATATTTTAAGAATACAGAAAACAAAATGTTAAAAAAACCCTGTAATTCCACCACCCAAAGCTGCACGCTCTCTGTGTCTGTGTCTGTCTTTCCCTCTTTCTAGATAGATAGATATGTCTCACTCTTTACATCTGTTGAGAGAAATATGTGTACACTCTTCCTCTCTCTCTCTCTCTCTCTCTCTCACATACACACACACAGAGGGTTTTTCTCACTTAAAAAATATAGAATGACTATTCATATCATTAAATCTTCTTCAACAACATTTTTTAATAGCTGCATAGGATTCTATCATATTGCTATTTCATAATTTGACCAGTCCTTTATTGCGAGTTGTTTCCTATTTTTGCAATTATAGTAGCGGTTATTTTTGAAATGCAATCGTATTTGCATTCCGTGACAGCTGTTGTCCAGAAACAAGGCGGTTTCAGACTGCCCCAGGGTAGAAATGCTAAAGAGAAAAGGAAGAGTAGAAGATCATTGAATGATAAATAAGGACCGAAGTTGGGTATTTTGTGGAAAAAAAAAAAAAAGGATTCATGTAAGGCGGTTCCTACTAGAGAGAGAAGAGTAAGAGGGAGGAAAGGCTCTGTCCATGCTGTGGGCCCTGGTTAAGTTATTCACTCAAAAAAACTTTATTGAATGCCTACTGAGAACATATGAATCACCTCAGACTCTGGATCCTAGAATAAGCTAACCAAGGTTTCCAATATGATTTCCTACGCAAGCTATCATCAGTCAACGGTTCACTTGAGGCATCTGACCCTTGACAAAGAACTGACTGGACACGGTAGCTAGATGATCACCTACATTTCCCAAGTCCTATTTCCGTATTAAGTTAAATCATCAGAAAGCCAAGTACCTGGACCATATTATCTCAGCCTCCAAAGAAATGTCTAAACTGAATTACAATTTAATATTACATTCTCACCCTTTATGTACAAGGTCGATACAGGAATTATCCATTTCAACAGGGTTGTTGTTCCTTTGCAAAACTGTAGTTGAAGATGTCTGATATAATCTATTATCTCTCACAGAAGGGTCCATATAATAAATTTCATGATAAAAGTTGTCTGGGTAAAAGAAGTATACATATTTTTTTTCTACAGTAACAATAAAAACTATAAAAGCCAATGTATCTTCCTGTTTACTTTTTGCTGCTAGGAAACAGACTATTGGATTGGCCTGTCCAAATACTTCATGGCATCCACCCTTTCTGGTTCCTTTAGTTTGTCTCCTTCGTTTTTATGTTTTAAAGGTCCTATGTTTATACTGTTTAATTTTGTACCACCACCTCAGAACCTTTTGAAGGTATATGGAATGGAAGGAATCTTAAATAAATCTGTCACTGAAAGCTTTTAACAACTGGGCCACATGTTACTAAAACCTGGCTCAATGGTTATCAATATCTGACTGGGGCTGTGAGACTTGATATTTGTTAGGTGATAGTTTTGATTGCAGTGTAATTAGTGTCCATGTGATTAATGTCTTGAAATGTGCCATTCTAATTCATTTTCATAACATATAAATGTACACATGCAAGTGCTAATGATGTAGCATCTCAAGATGACTAAACCTCGAGAGAAATCTATAACTCCCATCTTTAATGAATATAACCCTGAGCTGTTCCTTTTCTGTGCAGAAAGCAATAAAGAATGGAACGAAGCCAACTCAAAATTGTATGAGTGTGCTCTTCTCTCTTCTCTACCTCTGATCTGAAGAGAAATGACTTACAGTTAAACCTACTTAAAACCCTTCAATGGCTCTCCACTTAAAAAGAGAGTTTTTATCTTCAGGATAAAGTCCAACGGCTATGGTAAGATGTTCATGCTAGCTTAAGTAAAAAAGGCAAATTACAGAACAATATGATCTCAATTTTATCACACATACACAAATAAAGCAGACCAAAAATGGGCACTGAAATTGACAATAGGGTTAAAAATTATTCTTTTTTTAAATCAATATATTCTTATTTTTCTAAAATAAGCATGTGGGGCTTCCCTGGTGGCGCAGTGGTTAAGAACCCGCCTGCCAATGCAGGGGACATGGGTTCGAGCCCTGGTCCAGGAAGAGCCCACATGCCACAGAGCAACTAAGCCTGTGTGCCACGACTACTGAGACTGCATTTTAGAGCTCTCAAGCCACAACTACTGAAGCCCGCGTGCCACAACTACTGAAGCCCGCATGCCTAGAGCCCATGCTCCGCAACAATAGAAGCCACTGCAATGAGAAGCCCGCGCACCACAACGAAGAGTAGCCCCTGCTCACCACAACTACAGAAAGCCCATGTGCAGCAACGAAGACCCAACACAGCCAAAAATAAATAAATAAAATAAATAAATTTATTAAAATACTAATAATAAAATAAGATAAGCATGTGTTAGTTCTGTCATCAGGAAAAGAGAATCATTCTTCTGAACAGTTCAAATATTCACATATTCCAGAAATTAGAGACCCCACTGGAGGCATGGTGGAGCTGGTAGAATACTATAAGCCTCTCTCTTTAGATTGAGTGCACCTGGGCTGTGAGAAGACACATGATACCCACAAAGTGTCACAGCCAGTGAATGGCAGAACTTAGAACAGATCCAGGGCTCCATCCAGTACAGTGCTCTGATGCCCCAGCTACCTGTCTGAGCTCTGGAAAGACACTAAGGAGTTAGCCTTTAGGGGTCAGGCTAAGCTACAGGACTTGAAGATTTCTTCCAACTTTAAGAGTCTATGAAATACAATCTGGCAATACAGCCTTCTCTCGGGTTGGAAGTCCTAGAGTCAGACAAAAGAGAAACAAATAAAAAGTATTTTTAAGGCAAAACAATGTTCAAAGACAGAATCATTTTTGGACCTCTGGAACGGACACAGTCCTAGAATTCAATATATTTTTCTGTTAATTTCAGATTGTACATCTTGCTTGCTTAAAAATAAAATTTCTACCTAAATGAAGAAAATATGGCAGATAAAGAGAGATCTTTTGGCTGGCCTCCTGACCCCTTGGTCCAGAGCTTATTAACGGATATGTTGGGAGATTGATTTTTACTCAGGGACTAGGAGTTGGCCTGAGCTTTCAAATTCCACCTCTTTCCTTCCAATAGAATGGTCTTTCCTTTTAAAAGCTTTGAGCCTCTGAGCTGAGGCTACATAAAGCCTCAGTCAGATCAGTTTATTGTTTTTTTTAAGTGAGGGAATGGTGATAAATCAAAGGAGCATGGTAACTTTTGGACCATCGGCTCCCAATCTCTGGTCACAAGACAAATTATGGTGACCAAGAGACATTCTCCCTAAACTCCTGGCTGAACATGGAGTCAAGTATGCAGTACAGACTTTTTGTTTTGGGGAGATAGCATAGCTTCAGGACCATACTCTTGCAGACAACAGAAATAGTAATAATGGTGACGACTGTAGTGCTTTGTCCTCTCAGCAGCAACTCCCAAAGATGGGCCAGGCCAACAGTTCTTTAGAGGACCTCTTGGCCTTGGTCTGTGTTGGGAGACAATCCTCCATGGAACTCTTGTGTTTCTGCCTATCTTGTGAACAGAAGCACTGAGTGCCTTTGTTCTGGAATATCTTTTCGAGGATGTTTGTGTAGCAAACAGCCTCGGAAGACAGAGATAGTGTCTAACTCTGAAGGAAAGAGCAGGTTTGCTTAGAAGATACATCTGAGTGTGGTCGAGTATAATGAAGATAATGTCTCTCCCTGGAGCAAAGGGCTGGTGTACTTACTGTCCATTATAAAAGATTTGAGCTCCCTAAACTCAGGGTTCCTCTCCTGTAATTCAACCCACTGGGTGTGCAGCTATCACCTGGCTGTCTTCACATCATCTTGTGGGTACTGGGGCTCAGAGGGCCAGGGTAAAAATGCTGATACCCTGGCTACTGCCGTGAGTAATGAACTGTTCTTCGTCTCTGATCCAGGAGTCTTGCGCCTCCTGCCAGCAAGTCAAGTAAAAATTCGACCCATCATAGTTCTTAACAATCTGCACTCCCTGGGACTGGACTCCTATAAAATCCATGGAAGCAATTAGGAAGCACGTACAGAACCTGCAGCCTAAAGGTTAAAAGACTGCTCGTGGCTCAAGATAATCATCCTGATATAACAACTGTGTGTGTTTTTGACAATTAACTACTTTAGTTGCAACTGGGGCCACAGGGTCACAAAACCTCATCAGTGCTTGATTTGGGGCCACAGTGATAAAAGAACAGGTTTAGACCTAACCCAACATGTCTTCAAGGGCAGGTTTAGACAGAAGCTGAACTGCCTTATGAAGTACCTCCTTGGAAGAATCAAAAAGTCCAGTCACTGGTCAGTTCTGTACCTGGGAGAGCTTCGGTTTAACTCTCAGCCTGAACACCAACAAGTCTTTTTTGACACTGTTCAATTTACATAGTATCACTGCTTAAAAAATAAAATATTCAGAATAACTAATTCATTGCTGAGGGTTTCTGGAGGGGTTTTTTTTCCAGCTCATTACAAACCATACAATGTGCCAATGTATTCTTTTAGTGCAATTATGCAGAAGAAATACAATGCATGACTGGACCCCTTCATTCAGCAGTGGCCATGTTCCAAAAACTAACTGAGAAAGATGTTACTTCCACTCCAAAAAACAAACGGTAATTCTTAAATGCCTACAGAAAGCTGAACGGCTTTTTAGAATTACTGGATTATTGCTTTACTATTTTAAAAACTCAGTAATTACATCTTAGCTGGGGGTTTACAGTATTCAGAATATAGCACAGTAATAGCCCACTTCTTTCCATCCTAAAAAATAACCCCACTTTTAATTTATGAACATCGTTATCTATGTAACTAAAATGACTCGTAATTTGTTTTTTCCTGAAATGATAGGTTATACTCAGAAATCCTCATCTCTATTTTTAAAAAGGAAGGGAGATGGGAGGGATGTTCCCATCTTCACCTCCATGTCTAGCAAATAAGCCAAGGTTCCCCACCGTCTTTGCCTCAAAGGATCCCCAAAGTACTAGTGGAAGCAGATGTTATGTGAGACGCACACTGAGTACTTGAGTCTTTCTGCTCCCTGAACACGTTAACTTGACACTTGGAAATACTGTATTGGAAAGTTATTGTCACACATAAGCTTCTTAAATATTTCTGATAGAAAAGAGATCCACATGGTATCAATGAAAACAATAGTTTAATTAAATTTTATGTACAGAAAAAGCTTTCATTTTCCCACCCCTTATACTCCTGGTTGTTGTGCAAATTTATTCTTCAAATGCAAATTCCGACGTTTGCTGTATCTGTCAAAGCCACAACAACTATTTTTGCTCCTGGCCTAACTGAAGCACTAAAGTTAAAGCAGTGCAAAGGGCATAACCCTGTGGAGTCTGCTCCCCAACTCCACCCACCTTCTGCAAAGAAAGCAGTAGAAGCCTTTTTACCAGGTCCTCCCTACGTCCCTTAGTGGGAAGCGGCAGAAGCAGCTCCAGTGGGATGACGGGGAAAGATTACTGATCCAGGGCTAAGGGAGCTGACTTCAGCGGGCAGCTATCTGATTCACACATACGTTGGCCAAAGACCAACTTTGAAGGACAAAGTTCCAGCAGGGGAAACAGGTAAGGACAGCGTAGTACTGACTCGGAATAGCTTTATTTCTCAGAGCTGAGTTTCTTCGGATGGAAATCCCCCACCCTCATCCCATGCCCATATACAAACACATCACCATCAGTATCAGCACCATCTGCTTTTCCTTTCTGGAGATTGTGCTGGGAGGTCCTTACTGGGAAAACAAACAAGAGGAAGCTGGATTTTCAGAACCTGGTATTTGAGTCGTACCTCGCCTAGCCCCGAAGCATTTCTGGCTCCCCCTTGTGGGGAGAAGCTGTATTAAAGTGCACCTTGTGTGAGGACCCAGGAGTTAACCTTTATCAGGAGAATCAAAATCCTGGGAGAATATACTTATCTTCATTAAGTTAAAGGAATCAAGAGGGTGCTTGGGTGAAGGCAAATGAGTCATCAAAATCTTTGGGGTGATTCTCAATCTCACAACTAATATTGGTCCTTTGTTCCCCAATTTTAAAAATATACATCATTTGAGATATCTAAGAACACAAAGGAGTCATGTGTATCTACAGGCTAATGATGATTAGAAATGTGGCTACAAACACTAAAATAGAGAAAAAACAATGAACTACATTTTACCTGACCTAGACCCTAGTCCCAGCTCTGTCCTAAGCTAACTGGATGAAGTTTGACAAGCCACTTAGCTGCTTTAGATCTTTTTCTTCCATAAATGATGATAACAGCTGTCAGAGATACTTCACTGAACTGTTGAGAGTTTCAAATTAGAGAGGATACCAAAGTATTAAAAAAAGTTATACTGTCTTGTATCGAGCATATGTATATTGATAGACAACATATATGACCTAGAGTTCCCTCTAACTTAATGAGTCTAGGCAAATTTATCTTCTCTATGAAGGCATACAGCTAGCAACCATTAAGGTGAGGCTGAGGGGTGAGGGAGGGGCCACAGAGAGGTCCTGAGTAAGACACTGTTCAATCCCAACTTGAACCGATCTCTCTTTCACTGCGTGATGGGAACTTCAGTGTCCTCATTTCTAAAATGGGGTTAAAGGTAGCAGCATCTTTTCCATTGAGCTGCTGTGTTAAATGAGATAATGCAGATAGACCACTTAGCACAGTACTGTCGTCATCGTTGCCGTCACCACTCTTTCCTTCTCCTTTGACAGCGGTTTCAGTCTAAGCATATCAGAACCAGTGCATTATATGGAGAGTATATAGGTCAAAAGAGAAAACTGGAATTCTGTTGAGGTTGGAGAAAGGAATGGTTGCAAAGGGCCACATTGTGAAGTACCCAATAAAGGAATTTTTTTCTCTTTTGGCTGCATCAGGTCTTCATTGCCGCGTGCAGGCTTTCTCTAGTTGCGGTGAGGGGTGGCTACTCTTCATTGCGGTGCACGGGCTTCTCATTGTGGAGGCGTCTCTTGCTGCTCAGCACGGGCTCTAGGCGCATGGGCTTCAGTAGTTGTGGCACACGGGCTCAGTAGCTGTGGCTCGCGGGCTCTAGAACGCAGGCTCAGTGGCCATGGCTCACGGGCCTAGTTGCTCCGCGGCATGTGGGATCTCCCCAGACCAGGGCTCGAACCCGTGTCCCCTGCATTGGCAGGCGGATTCTTAATGACTGCGCCACCAGGGAAGTCCAGGAATTTTTTAAAAGGTAAAGCTTTGTTCCCATCCTGATGATGCCTGTGATTGTGGGCCCCTTTTGTTAGAACTGGACATTGAGATGTCAGGGAATAATTGACAATGACTCTCAGACATCTCTTTTGGTTCATAAATAAGCACTTGAAACATCCCTTAAATATTATAACTATATATATATATATCCCATTTTATCCTAATGCACCTATACTTTAAACTTTTTATCAATTTTTTTTTTACCAGTGTGGCATTCCACTACCCTTAAAAGCATAAAGATACCTATAGATAGAGATTTCATAATGCATACATTCATTCAGCAAACACTCCAATGTTTACTTCATGCCAGACATCAGGTTAGGCATGGGGTTAAAAAGGTAATGAGAAGCTGGCCCTACTCTCAAGGAGTTCATAGTCCAGTGATGAGTCATGGGTGCAGGAAGGGCAAAGGTGGTCGGTTATGTTTTAAACATGTTCAGTTTGCAAGGCCTTTAGATAGTTGTTTGTAATGACAGACATCTAGGCTGAGACTATGTACGTGAGTCCTCGGCAGTAAGCACCTGTGAAGTCACCCAGGTACACTGTATACAATGAGAACAGAAAAGCAAAGATGAGCCCCTTGAAGAAACATGCTGAAAGGGTAAACTGACGAAAGGAATCCATGAAAGAAAGAGATAGACAAAATAGAGGCAAAGAGTAAAGAAAACAATCAGGAGAGAATGCCAGTCCAGAAATTATATAAGGAGCTTCTATATAGAAATCAATAAGACAGAAAAGTAGTGAGTGCTATTACTGTTATGATTATTCCTATTTTCAATACTCGGAGGGTTTTTCCTCATTCTCATGGATGATGCAGTAGCCAGCCTCCAAGGTGGCCCTCAATGATGCATATCTCCTGGTATCTGTGCCCTGGTACAGTCTCCTTCCAAAATGAATCCAACCCGGCCCTGCTTGACCAAGAGAATACAGTAGAGGTGATAATGTATGACTTCCAAGTCTAGATCGAAACAGGCACTGTGGATTCTAGCTTGGTCTCTTGGATCATTCATTCTATGAAAAGCCAGCTACCATGTTATAAGGACATTCAAGCCAACCTACAGAGAAGCCTACGTAGAGGAACTGAGACTCCCCACGTACAGTCGGCACCAATTTGCCAGCCATGTGACTGAGCCATCTGGAAATATATCCTCCAGCCCCAGTCAAGCTTTCAGATGAACATAGCCCCAGCCAACATCTGACTGCAATCCCACTAGAGACCCCCACTCGGAACCATTCACCTGAACCATTCACCCAATCCCTTATCCACAGAAACCATGGGAGATAAATTGTCATTGCTGTTTTAAGCAAGTAAGTTTGGAGTGATTTGTTATGCAGAAATAGATAACTGTACAAATGTTTCCCTCTCCTAAATCTAAACAACAATTTTTAAAAACCTGGAACACTGTAGTGGGAACCATACATTTCCTGGTATGAAAAGTTTCTTCCACACAGTCATTATTGGTACATTTCAGTACCCTTTCCCCGCCGTCCTTTATGTCAGTTAATATCTTAACACTACATGAACTACATGGCTGTTGCTGGGAGTCGTTCCTTGGTTTATACATCCTTTTAGCAAGAGATGAAGTCCTAAGTAATAGATGGCACAGAAGACAATCATCGTAAGAAAGCTAAAAGAATAATCCCCATATCTTCCAAAAGAGGGACTATGACTGGCAAAATATACTTTTGAAAAAAGACAAGTTAACCATGACATCTAAGGCCAGTAGAACCTTAAAAAGTGACTGGATACTCCTGGTGAGTTGATTATACTTGTTCTCCATAAGAAAGTGTATGAGGAGGCCATACTAACCATACAAACCCAGGGATGACTGTACAGGAGCCTAGGTCAATGGAAGACCAAGCACAGATATTTGTGAAACCTTATTTGGTAAATCCACTTTGCTTCCAAAAAAAAAAAAGGAAAAAAAAATCAGAGCTTATTTTTCACATTCAAAGGGAGGTAAAACTTATTTCACAAAACCCTCTCACTCTTCCTGCCTCCCTTCCCCCTCATGCTTATGGAAGTTGGGGGAAAGATGGAAAGACATGGCTCACTTGCAAGAGTAGCAGCGTATAAAGAACAGTTCTGATGTTTAAATATTTGGTCCTACTTTACACCACATGCCCCCACCATGTTCACTGCAGAAAGCAATAGTCACTGCAGATAAAGGGTAAGGAAGCCAGTGAGACTACTGGAAGAAACTATAGAAAAAATTGACTAATCCAGGGTCAAACCGTGAGGGTCCTGACTCAGAAGGCAAGGAGGTTGTAGGCAACAGTGGATAGAGCATAAGTACCAAGTCCCTTTTTTGCACTCATCTTACATTCTTCCTTGTTGGAGCTAGGATGAAACCTTCCAAGTTTAGACAAATGACTCTGCTTGTATATGCTAATTTCAAATCAACAAGGTGCTGGTCAGGAGAAACAACAAGCTGAGACTTAATAATAGATCAGATGAGGTGAAAAGGGAAGTCAGGCCTGAAAGGAGCTGAAAACGGTGAGAAAAAGGACAAAAGTCCAAAATAAAGCATGGGGAGTGCATAGCTACAAACTAGTGAAGTCCTGCTGACTTAAAATGATGAGAATTAGGTCTGGGGTACCAATGTGCCTGGCCGAGGACAGAAGGTCGGGGTTTGTATGAAAGCTTTTCTTTCTTCAAAGATGAGGGGAGTCTAGGAAAAGTTCTGCCTTTGACAAGAATAATAGAATAAAACTAGAAAGAGAAAGTCCACTTCTTAGATACTGAGGAAAAGAAGATCCAAGTCTGAGATCTGTGTGGGTCCGGGTAGCTGAACATAAATACCTAGTACCTTCAGGACTCCTTCAGAAGTCTCTGTTTAGTTGAATGCCATACTCCCTAGAGTTCAGGAGACTGTGGTAGAAGTGACCCTAGGAGAATTCTTTTTTTTTGTGGGGGGGGGGGCCGAGCCACACCACATGTGGGATCTTAGTTCCCCAACAGGGATCGAACCCACAACCCCTGCATTGGAAGTGCACAGTCTTAACCACTGGACTGCCAGGGAAGTCCTAGGAGAACTCATAAATATTTGTTAATGTTCATCAAAATACGACAATAGGGGCTTCCCCTGGTGGCGCAGTGGCTGAGAGTCTGCCTACTGATGCAGGGGACACGGGTTCGTGCCCCGGTCTGGGAAGAACCCACATGCCGCGGAGCGGCTGGGCCCGTGAGCCATGGCCGCTGAGCCTGCACATCCGGAGCCTGTGCTCCGCAACGGGAGAGGCCACAACAGTGAGAGGCCCGCGTACCGCAAAAAAAAAAAAAAAAGAGACAATAAAAACAGCACATTAAGTGAAAATAATATCAATGATATTTGGTAAATGAGCACTAAAGTATGCTTTACAATTAACTTTTATTTATCATTATCTGCTGACTGCAGACTTTCCAGGATCTTCTGCTTGCATGGTTTGAGTGACAGCCTTGTAAATTCACTTTTCTATACTATAAATAAAATATTAAGATACATTTTTCCTTCCTCTATCTAAATGTTTTGATTTTGAGTCCCTAGATAACAGTCCCTAACTCACAACTGAGAGTAAGTGGAGATTTCTATAATCTTGATCCAAAATTCTTGAGATGGTGGGAAAAATACATAGGTGGACATCCGTACAGGCTGTAATTTTGAATTCAGACTTAGGGAGGGATTACTGTATATACCATACCTAGAGTGAAGTGAACAAAATGTGGCCTAGCAAGCATTTTTTTTTTTTTTGGCTGCACTGGGTCTTCGTTGCTGTGCGTGGGCTTTCTCTAGTTGCAGCGAGCGGGGGATACTCTTCGTTGTGGTGCGCGGGCTTCTCATTGCGGTGGCTTCTCTTGTTGCGGAGCATGGGCTCTAGGCACGCGGGCTTCAGTAGTTGTGTCACGCGGGCTCAGCAGTTGAGCAAATAACTATTTGAAATTAGTATACCAGGAGCTACTTCTAAAGTATCTGACAAGTTTAGACTCTTAAGCAGTTTAAAAGCTTCATCAGGCAATCTTGTTTACAAATTAACAGAATTCTGAATTAATGAGGTCCAACTGCTTTCTTTTTAAATAACTTCAAATACAGGCTAACTTTAACACATATGGAAATAATTCTCCTCCCACCCCAATGATACACTGGACCTCAAAGACATAACTTTTCTTTTGGGAGCTACTGAATAATTCTTGCCAGAGATTCAGTTTCCAATGGCACTGTTCTGAAGTGAATGACAAATACTCCAATATTTATACACGACCTGGCTAATGAAAATACATATTTGTTTTCTCCAGTACTTTTTCCATACTTCTCTCCAAAGACCTGAAGGGATGGTTTGGTTTTGCAGTCATCATAAATTTATTATACTGAACTTGTGACCCAGTCTGGATGAGAACCAGAATGATATCCAACATGAAAAGGCAGAATTCACTCAGTTCTGCAAAACTGCGTTCTTTCAGAAAATCCTGAAAAATGGCCCCTTTTACTTTCTTTACATTGTTCTCCTAAGTGCCACCAAAATGTTTTATTTCTATAGTTAACCAGCTCTAATAAATATATACTATATTGTTTTTTGTGCCTATGAGTTACAAATGAATAATTCTAAGATTTGATATCACAAGATTCAATATCATTTTCTCAAACAAAACTTCATCACCTAAACTAGTTTTGCCTATAGAACTCATTCTGAAGCTTCCATTTCACAAACTGCTCCTTATAAGAACTAATACATAACAGACTTTTTTAAAAAAGGCTGACGCCTTAAATGTTCTTTATTTTGAAATCTCTGGTATGTGACCCTTCCAGTCACAAAGCAAAGAAAAAGCCAAGAGTACCTAATTTAAGTGGATTTATAGAATCAAATTTTATGTGTGTGTGTGTATACGTATATATATATATATATATATATATATATATATATATATATATATATATATGTATACACGCTGAATATATGCATATGACATAAGATAAAGACAGACATCCAGCAAGGCAAAACCCATAAAATGTTTCAAGATGAAACGATATAATTATACATGATACCACATATAGGGCATTTCTCTACCATTTGCCATCTGTAATAAGGAGTATTTTTATTTCCCTCACCAAAGGCGATATCTTATCCTCTCTTACTTCAGAGTGGGCATAGATACCTTCAGGGAAAAAAAAGAACACTTTAAAAGCTGATTCCTGCTTGAATATTTATTTCCCTGCCATAATTTTCATTATTCAGGAAGGATACCTTATATGAATTGTGGATTTCATATGCTCTCATTTTCAGATACCACTGTATATGCACTCACTGAAAGTAGAAATCCAACTGCCTATATAATGGTTTTATAAATGGAACAAGTTGGCTTAAACTGAAACAATTTTAGGAGACTTTTCCATTGCCTCCTTGCCATGACAGCTCTCCAGCTCGAGGCTTTTGAATCTGAAATAAAGATCTTTTACAGCAACAGTTAGCATAGACACATATCTACAAACGAAATTTTTCATAAGTCACGCTCAAAAATAAGAATGAACTGTTTTCCAAACTAGAATGAGTTAATACTCAAGATTGTGCCTACTTACAGAGAGAAAAGCACAATGCAGAGTACCTGACTTGTTGGACGGGAGTCAGAATCAGGATTAACATTATGTGCTTCCTTATTTCTCTGATGCCTGCTTCTATTAATGTACAAAAGAAGTTGATCAAGAGCAAGGAAATTTGTATTAAAAACACCAGTGAGAAGAGACAAAAGACACAGCTACTCACAGAGACAATGTCTGTCTGATTGTTTTTCCTGAAAATGGAAGCATAGATTAACAAAAGAAAATCAATGCTGCCACTTGAATGAAGGAAGAGAGGGGGTGTCATTTCAAATACATGAAATGATAGAAAAAAGGAAAAGGAAATAGTTTCTGTATTTCCTACACAAGGTCAGTCAGTATTAATAAAAACAAAGGTGGAAAGAGATGTTGCCAATAATTATTGCAGAAACATTCATGACAACCAAGAATTCAAAATTAGTTCAGGCTAACCTAAATCAGAGTCCACTGACACTTCATGGCCACAGATTTTATGCTTGTTTTTGGGGAAAAAGAAATATGGGGTGGGGGTAACAGAAGAGGCTGGAGCAAGGGGGGGTCAAGGAACCAACAGAAGGAAGAATTTGTTACCTTAAAAAGAATCCATCATAGCCCTGCTTCCTAAAAAATTCTATGGTATTCCTCCCATACAGCTCACAGATGCAGAAGGGTAATGGACTGGAAGATGAACTAGGAGATACACAATCTTCACATAAACCAACTGAAGTGGTCATACCAAACAAAAGCAGCATTGAAGCATGCATGCTGATAGACCGCAAGAATATCAATGCTGATCACATTCCCAGAGGAAACTGAAATCAATTGGAAACAGGTAAGAAATCCAACATTTCCAGTGACACTGATGAATTTCTTCAGGGATGTCATGACAATTGTAAGGTTCAAAGGCACACCCTTCCTTTATGGTATAGTATCCCTGTAAGATCCATGTGGTCCCATAACCAGCAAGGTAAACGTCAGTGTTTGGGGGGAAAGGAGGGCTGATATGTTGTAGCACTTAACATGATGACTCACACGCTAAGTATCTGTGGGAGGGAGGAAAGATGTATAGAATAAAGAGGTTTAGAGAAAAAGAAGATCATCAAAAAGTTGGGGAGTAAGGTTTGTAAGTAAAGGTAATGATAGAATTATTTAAGCTTAGATAAAATGGGAAAAACATTTAATAAGTCTTCCAGGATATTATACACATGGCTGATCTCCATCTCTGCTGAAGACAGAACAAGATGAAATACTGCTTAAATGAGTTAGGTTAAATATAAAGAAGGCTTCTTGTCAAATACTTGAACAGATTACTAAGGGAAACTGAAGGTATCTTAAAATAAAATGTATTCTCACCTAACCAAGATAAACTAGGCTGGACAACAGATTAAATAAGTTCACTGCAGTTCCATACGGCTCTGATAAATTTCTGACCAATTCTAGTAAGAACTCTAAAATTGAAATACAAAGAGACCATGGAGGTACACGTTTTTTCCAATCACAGTACTTAACATCCATCCTTATCTGTCAACATATAACAATAATATGCCCATAATTCACCATAACTTTCTCATAAAGTTTAATACCAGCATTCAGCTCAAGAGGTAACCATTTCTATTTCATTGACCTTTCTTTTCTTTCTTTTTTTTTTTTTTGTAAGCTCCCCTCAACCACTTTCAAATCTTTTCCATCTGGCAAAAAAAGTAACAGAAAAATCTCATTTCCTGTGCCCAGCCTGCCTGATCCTTGCCGGAGACAGGACCCACTTAACTGTCACCTGATCCTTTGGTCCAGTCCTCACCTGATCTCCCTACCCCCACTCAATGGTAACCTCAACCACTCCTAAACTTGTAGAGCTCTCTGTTTACCTCTCTTACCACATTTGACAAATTCTATCTTGGATTATTACTGGTCTGTGTCTTCTCTTTCCTATGAGACTAGAAGTCCCTTGAGGGCAGAGATTATGGCTGACTCATCTCAGGATCCCTATGACTCCAAGGTAACTGCCTCGGTACTGAAATTTAATGAGTTGGAACTACAGCCCTCTCCTAGATTTAAAGACATGGTTAGCTAACCAACAGTTCACTGGACAGGAATTTACTTAGTTATCTATTTCTTTCAAGTCTGGATTATTGTCCAAAATATCGTGTTGGATAAAAATCAATAACCTTTACTTTGAGCCCTGAGATTAAACTCTAAGATACTAAAATTCTATTCACTGGATATGTTCTTCTTTATGGTCTGACTTATGTGTGTTTATTTTTTTTTTTAATAAAGCTAGCTGTGCTCTTCCTTACAGCTTAAGATGAAAAAAAGGTTCAAACTTTACTGCTCAAACCCAGCAAATTCACAGGATTCTCATTAGCTTCTCCACAGTTGCTTATAAAATGATTTGAAAAGTGAAGATTCAGAACTTCACACAACTATCAGAACCTCCAAATCTTGGGAAGTACCCTGAAGAATGAAAAAAGATCACTACTGTCCAATTTCTGAGGGGGGAGCAGATCAATAGCTAATACCACTCTAACAAATACAGATGTGGTATTTACTCGGTAATCCTTACAACACCTGCCAGCCTCAGTCAAAAACTTCCAACTTTAAGTACAAAGAAATGCTAGCTGAGCTGAGCAGAATGGTGCAAGCTCCATTTAAGTACTAGCACAATGATCATGCAACATCAGTATGTATTTGGTGAGTTCATCTTTCCTTACCAATGGCAAATCCTCAGCTTAGGGGCCCAAGCCCAACAATGGACTTTGGATGAGAATAGTCTTCTTCTAGTTCACCTTCTTCCTTCCTTGGGCAGAATCTCCAGTTAGGAGTAAAACAGTGATAACATTCAGGACTAAAAGTGAACTTTCATTTGTCAAAAAGAGTTATTCCAAAATTTACCCCTCAGAGATCCTACTCCTCATTTATTCTCAGCTATCCTCCAGAGAGACTTTTACCCTGGCCGACATGAATACCTGTTCAAAATGGATACTTCTCAAACGTGACTTCTAATTTTGCCAAGGCTTTACATAAATTCTTGCTAAATAAAACCCCATAATGCACATCACTCCAATTACAGCATCAAAGAGTTTTTCTTCACTTTGTGTTTCAAAATCAGTGGATTGCTTAGCTCATTAGATACTGCACCACTACCCCACCCTCCTGGTAAACCACTTAATATTTTACCTATTTTCCAACTTCCCAGTACACTGGTTATAGTGAAGATTGCATGGGTTTTGTACAATCAATCTTGTTCTCTCCACTGAAAAGCTATCCCCTCACATCTTGCTACTCTCTCTGAAGTGGGCCTTATTTCTTCCAATTATTTCACACTATTACTCTAAAATCTTTCTCCTTTACTGATTCATTTCCAGTGACATTAATATAAGTTCTACTTTCCCTACCTGTTGTTTTTTCTCCACCCATACACGGCTTCATCCTTATTTGCATGCAAATCCATGATAAAATCAGCTACACATTTTCCTTTTCTGTTTACATCCCTGCAGATTGTCACGATTCTTCATTGTTTCTACTGTAATCCAACTCTGAGTACTTTTCAGCAAATTTCAATGTCATGCATCTCCCTAAGATTTCTAAATTGCTCATATATCATTTGGGCTTAAAAGCATAGCTAGAAGAGAATTCAAACATTAGGAATAACTTCTTGACCATGAAAGACATTTAGACTTAAACACCAAAACAGACCATGAGGAAAAAAAAGATATAAAATATCTATCTTTAGAAATCTTTTCAAATTGTATGAAAAACCGCAACTCATATATGATTTAGGTGTAGGGATACCTAAGCAGAGGGATGCATTGAGCGGCTTGTTTACTCAAGGTCTAAGATCCTACAATATACTCATCTAACTACATGTCTCAAATTTTGCTAAGAAAACTTTAGATCCTTGTAGAATGATGATAAAATTCATTAAGAAAAAGCCAAGTCAAGATATTATACCAAATTACCCAATATTTTATTCAGTTTGAGTTCCTCTTGGGCAAAGATAGAATTCGTAATTTAATAAGGCCTTTGAAGGGTGGAAGGGTGGAGGAGTGAGACAGACCTGTCTTCCTGCCTTTCCTTAAAGCTGGTGCCAGGCTGCCTCTAGAAAGGAGGAGGGGAATAATTAGAAAATTTATTGAGTCTGGAGCATTGTTCAACCAACTAGGTGCAATCAACTGCTGTGGACATTAATTTCACTTTTGAGAACACATAGCTAAAATGGAATTCTTTGAAGATCTGGGCAAGATTTCCTCACTGTTGGGGAACTAAATACATCCTAAATTTTTAAAATCCTGGCAAGCAGCTAATCATTTCTAATTAACTGACAATTGATTGTGAGAGACTAACAAATAGGAACTTTGCCAGTCAAGAGATAAACAGCATGCTGAGATGGGGATCATAGAGCTGGTGGGAGTTTGGTAGAGCCAAGAGAGAGGCAAAAGTGTGGGAAAGCGGTCTCAAGGTAGCCAGGTTTCCAACAACCGCACACAGGCTGCTATTTTGTCCCTTCGATAATAAGGCAAGATTACATGTATAACTTCAGTGCTTTTAAATATTGCTATCGCCTTTCATTAATATCACTGTCACCTATAACTTTTCCTTGTAGAGCACGTCACAGGTAATGTTACATAAATAGGCAAATCCAAAGGGCTAAGAATTATCAAGGAAATTTAGGGGAAAGTCTCAAAAGAAGAAGGTATGCCATATCATTAATATTTGGTGAATGTGACATGTAATTTTTTAAATTGTAAGAAAAGCATCTTATGTTTTATTCCTTTTATTGTTAGTGACCTTGTACTGTAGAGGGAGAGGCAGCATGGAGTATCAGAAAAACCCAAGGAAAAATAGAGGTTTTGAAATCAGAGAGACAAGAATTTGGATTCCAGCTCTGTCACTTCATGACTGTGTGACCCTGGGCAAGTCAGTTAACGTGTCTCATTTCTCTCATCTGTAAAATGGTTGTGATACTACAGTAAAAATTACTGTGAGGAATGTGTGTGTGTGTGTTAAAGCACATAGTACAGCAGCATATGGTTAACAATAACTGTTCATTTCCCTTAGGATCTCTTTCTACCCACTATCTCCTTCCTCTAGCCTCCTCAGGTTTCCTTAATCTCCTCTGTTTCCTTCATGTTCTCCTTCCCCAGCCAGTTTTCAATTCTCTACAATAGTTATTACACACTGCTATATCTAAAATGGATAACCAACAAGGACCTACTGTATAGCACAGGGAACTGTGCTCAATACTATGTAACAACCATATTTGGGAAAAGAATTTGAAAAAGAATAGATACATGTATATGTATAACTGAATCACTTTGCTGTACACCTGAAACACTACATTGCTAATCAACTATACTCCAATATAAAGTAAAAAGTTAAAAATAGTTATTCTTCTCCTTTCCAACTGAAGCCTTACTTATGGTAAAATCCCAGCAATTATCAGTAATTATTGGGAGTGATTGCGTACCTGGCAGATTAATAGGACTAGAAAGATTTCTAGATGCTTAGGGCTTAAATGCCAAGAACGTAACAGCACACCATGGGTAATCAACATGAGTACCTAAATACATCAAACATTATGCTAGACATTGGGGTTACAGAGATGAGGACTCAGACCCTGTCCTCAAAGAGTTCAGAGTCTACTGGGGGAGACAGACATAAAAACAAATAATTGTACTAGAGTGTAAGAAGTACAAGAAGCGAGAAATGTGGGTATGCTAGTACACTGTTGGTGGCAATGTAATTTGGTGCAGTCCCTATGGAAAACAGTATGGAGGTTCCTCAAAAAATTAAAAATAGAGTTACCAGGACTTCCCTAGTGGCGCAGTGGTTAAGAATCCTCCTGCCAATGCAGGGGACACGGGTTCGAGCCGTGGTCCGGGAAGATCCCACATGCCGCAGAGCAACTAAGCCCCTGCGACACAACTACTGAGCCTGCGCTCTAGAGCCTGTGAGCCACAACTACTGAGCCCATGTGCCACAACTCCTGAAGCCCGCGCACCTAGAGCCCGTGCTCCACAACAAGAGAAGCCACCAAAATGAGAAGCCGACGCACCGCAACAAAGAGTAGCCCCCGCTCGCCACAACTAGAGAAAGCCCACATGCAGCAACGAAGACCCAACGCAGACAAAAATAAATAAATAAAATATATTTTAAAAAATAGAGTTAGTTACCATACAATCCAGCAATCCCACTCCTGGGTATATATCCAGAGAAAGCACTATTTCAAAAAGATACATGCATCCCAATGTTCATAACAGCACTATTTACAATAGCCAAGATATAGAAGCAACCCAAGTGCCCATCAACAAACAAATGGATAAAGAAAACGTGCCATACACACACACACACACACACACACACACACTGGAATACTACTTAGCCATAAGAAGAATGAAATAACGAAATTCTGCCATTTACAGCAATGTGGATGGATGTAGAGAATGTTATGCTTAGTGAAATGTTAGACAGAGAAAGACAAATACTGTATGATATCACTTACATGTGGAATCTGAAAAAAAACAAAAAAGCTCATATATACAGAGAAGAGATTGGTGGTTGCCAGAGGCAGGGGCTGGAGGGTGGGTGAATGAGTAAAGGAAGTCAAAAGGTACAAACTTTCAGGTATAAAATAAATAAGTCATGGGGATACAATGTACAGCATGGCGACCATAGTTACTAATACTGTACTGCATAGTGGAAAGTTGCTGAGAGAGGAGATCTTAAAAGTTCTCATCACAGGAAAAAAAATTCTGTAACCGTGTAGAGTGACGGATGTTAACTAGACTTATTGTGGTGATCATTGCACAATATATATAAATATGGAACATTATGTTGTACACCTGAAACTACTACAGTGTTGTATGCTAATTATACTTCAATAAAAAGAAAGAGAGAGAGAGAGAGAGAGAGAGAGAGAATGTATAAGTACAAAGCTGGCAAGGAGGATGGGGAAACCCAAACTGCTGTATTGTACTTATGTGGGGTTTGGGGGTGGGAGTAGGATGGTACTCAAGGAAGACTTCTCAGAAAACGACACTCGTTCCAGTCCTAGCTATGCTCTTACACAAGCTGCATCACCTTGGCCAATTCAGTTCACCCCTTTGAGCCCCATTTTCCTTATCAGAAAAATGAAGGGACTCAACAATCTCCAGTAGTCCTCGTGGCTTTAATGTTCTATAACTTTTTACCAAGTAGGAAAATGAAGGGAAAATAACTCTGAATTCCATATTTATTTCTTCTTTCCCCCCTGTTTCTTCTTATCCATTCATTTTCCCTTGCAGCCAGCTAGTCATTTCTAGTAGCTTTGTTTTTGACTCTCTTCTATCATGATGGTGTTGTGTTTATGGACTTGATATCATGGCTGCAGAAGGAAGTTCCCTAGTATGAAGGGATCAGTTTCTTCCTTGTTCCTTGTAAAATAAGATGATAGGTTAGGTTGAGTCCTGAGCAATGATTTAAAATTTTAACTCCACGGATTCTTTTGTTACATATCAGGACTTCAAAAACTATTTTAGTAACTTAACATTGACCCTCGCAAAAGATCTACCTCCATACCCATTTAACAAACATTTATTAAGGCTTTCTCTGCATCAGGCTTTAGGCTGGGGGCTATGGGAGATGCAGAAATGATTAAGATATGGGCCTGGTTGTCAGGGAGTTTATGATTTATTTAGCGGCTGTGGCACTGAGCCCAGTGCTATATAAAACATATTAGCAAGGCAATCTTTGTTCTGTCACAACTGGAGCCATGAGTCCTCAACATGTACATGTGGTTTTGACTAGCAGTTGTGCATTCAGTAGGCGTTGAAAGCCACATGTCAAAAATTGAGCTGCTTAAAAAAAAAAGTTCAACCCCATTAGGAATCAAAGAAATTTAAGTTAAAACAATGAAATTCCATCATTCTCCTAGCAAATTGGCAAAGATGTAAAAAGATAAAATGCAATGATGACAGTGTGGTGCGATGGGTACTCACACACTGTTAGTGGAAATGGTAAATAAACTCTAGTGCACAACCACACAGGTGAATTCTATACAGCCATTAAAAATAAAGTTTTTAAGAATATGTAATGACATGGTAAATATTCATGATGAAATAATAAGAGAAAATAGCAGGTATCAAACTGAATATAAGCTTAATCACACTTTGTTAAAGCAATATATTTTTCTTTGTGAATGCAGAGAGAAAAAAGACAGAAAACAATATACCAGAATGTTAACAGTAATTATTACTTGATAGTGTGATTACAGGTAATTTTACTGTTCTTTTTAATGTCTCCCTGAATTTCCCAAATTTTCTGCAACAGTACTATTGCTTTCTAGTAATAAAAAGGTATTATAATGCATATAAAAAGGAAAAACATACACTAAAATGTTAATAGCAATTTTCTTCGGATAGCAGGGTGATGGTATGGGTTTTATGCTCTTCCTGTTTTCTGTATTTTAAAACATTTTCTAGAGCGAACATGTACTAACTTTATAGGGCTAAAACTCACTTAGGAAAAACTAGATTGTCAGATGAATTAGCAGCAAAGACAGAATGAATAAGCATATATTATTTAAATGAGTCCATTCTACTGCCAATACCTTTAGGCTCTGTCTCCAGTGACTCTGGTTTGGGGCAGTCGCTTAACTTGTGCGTGTTTTAGGAAATCAATAATTACTGCATGCTTCAAAGGGATTGTGTGATGGTGAGTGTGATAGCAGTGGTGAAACGCTCTGAACTCAGGAAAGAAAGCTATACAGCAAGTAGTAATGGATATTTTAATTCTCTAACGGTGTAACGTTTGTGTTTAGATTGTCTTCAGCAGTTTCACCCACTCTCATTTCTTCATCTTTGTGCAGATTGACTCCCAAATCTCTGTCTACCACTCTCCACCCCAGACAAAACAGTTCTTTTCCCTAAATCCCCCTTCTTCTGTCCTATTCTTCTTGTTGTCTGGCTCATTTTTCCTACATCTCTTTTTTTTCCCTACATCTCTTGCTTGCACCCACAAATATTGTCACAGCAAGTTAAGTTGATTATGAATGAATCATGAACTTGATTAACCAGTTTATCTTGAATCAATATAAGTTTGTGTAATTAACTTGGATATTATGTTAAAATTACTGTTCTTTGGCTCCTGCTAGGTATAGCTATCTACAGAAATTTTATATGTCAGAAAACATTCAAATATGAATGTAATCACCCCTTTCATCCTATGAGTTCAGGCTCAAAAGCTATGAGTTCAAGACTCCTCGCCTCAGTCAGGGGAGCTGGGTTCTGTTTGGCCTCACCACCAACCCACAGTGTGGCCTTAGGTAAGTCACGCCTCCTTTCTGGGCCTGTCTCCTCACCTCAAGGGTGAAAGGAGCTGCCTGGATTATCTAAAAGGCCCAGATGATAGAGACGAAATGGGGAAGTACCGCTGTACAAATGAGCTGCCCTCACCTAGAACAGCACAAGGCACAAACCAGGGGCTCAATGCACGACATCATAATCAGAATGACACACCACAGCACAGGAGCCCATATCACGAGCCAGCAAATAACCCTTTACTGGCAAGTACAGTCCACTAAGCCCTTTGGCAATTATTCCTGAACAATAAAGCTGTCAGCCCTTGTTTTAAAAAGTACTTATAGATAAAGGGATAAAAGGGGGGAAAGGGAGCTAGTCTTGTTATAAGAGTGAGGGAGCAAAGCCGAGGAAATACTGTAGTCTGCCAGACGGTATTCTGAGATAGTCTGGTAAATGTGAGATCAGATTGTTATCAAGATGAATGGATATCTGGGTCCAGTGAGCACGTCATAGGTATGGAGTCTAATAAGTGAAACAGTGGGCAATTGAGAAAAGTGGGCTGCTGAGGTAGTGCCCTGCCGTTATCCAGAGAAAATTGGCAACAATCACTGATGTTCCCTGCACCCATCTCGCCTTAATACCCCCTCCTGCCATCACGCTTAGGGCCGCTGCTAGCACACTGTGTGCCTCTGTGCAAAGCAACAAAAGACTTCCCTCTGTCACAAAAGGTGCCCCTCTGGCCCATCCAGCTGCAAAAGGGATGGAGGGACTGCAAATGGTGCCCTATTTGGGCAGACCTGCCCAAAGAAAGCATTGGTTGGCAACCAGTACCGTGGCTGGATCTCAGCTCCTACATGAGGTACCTCCTCAAGCTGGCATCTACCATACTCTGGGATTACCACCCCCAATTCCCCGCCCCCACTCCAGCATTAGTCCAGGCCACGTTAATTTCTGACTAACTGCTACCCATTCACCCGCCCGGCCTCCGTCCCGGCTCCAATTATACCAGGCACTACTGTCACTTCTCACCGTGCTTTGGACTGGGACCAGATTCATCCCTGAGTGAATGAAAATTAAAGATTTTAGTCAGTATCTTAATGAAAAGGATATCATTTTAGAATATGGAAACCTGAATGAGTCTCAGTGGTAGTGTCATGAACTACTCCTTGGAAAATAAGTCTTTTGGTCTAATAACTTGAGGAAATCCTATATACTGTATCTCTTGGAAATTAAAATCAAACATTAGTAAATAAGGCTCTGTTTCACCCACCATTTCTCAAACTTATTAACCATGGAAACTTACTGAGAAGCCTTCATCTTCCGTCCATTCCAGGCTTCATTCTCAGGACACTTCCCGAGAACACAGACCTTCTGCTCTCCTTGGCCAGCCTTCCTGGAGAGGAAAGGATTTCTGGTGGCAGAGCTACTGGGGCCTAAGGCAGGGGTTCCCGGACAGCAACAGTTCCAGACTGGAACTCCTGGGCTCAGTGTGTCCCTCAGGATGCCCAGGCATGCGCCTAGGTGACAGAAAGCTATTATCGAGGAATTTGGCTCTGCCAGGGACCCCAGGGCTCTGTTTGGGTGTGTGTGGGTGGAGATGAAGGGGAAACCATCTCTGGCTGCTTCAGATCGTGATGACTGACTTTAGAAAACAAGGTCTGAGGCTTGGGAGAGAGAGAGTACATGTCTGTGCAAGTGTCAGCTTTCTGACAAAATGAAAATTTCAACAGAGATTTACAGACACCCTCCCCACCCGTCGTACATATCTATGTCAAGATTTTGAGTTTGCAAAGCACTATTGGCATTATCTCACTGGACCCTTGGCAATCCTCTGAATTAAAAAAAGGAAATAAATTCCTAGTATAAATGTGAATCATTGAGACTTTCATCCATATGCTATCCTAGTGACTAATTTAAATCCTCGTAACAAACCTGTGAGGGTAAGCGCCATTATCATCCCCCTTTTTTCCACACTCTGAAACTGAGGCTCGGAGTGCTTACTTTATAACAGTCACTTGGATAGGTGTTGGAAAAAAAAGGAGAATCAGGCAGACATAGTCCTTTTCTGAAAAAATTCACAGCCTAATGCGAGAGACCAGCAGATAAGCGGCACTCAGAACACTGTGAATACTACCATGACAGTTAAAAATCATGATAATGGCTAGCATTTAATGAGTGCTTACTACATGCTAGGTTCCGTGCTAAGTGCTTTGTGTATATTATCTTATTTAATCCTGACAACATTCCTAGGAAGAAGGTTCTATCATTATTCCCATTCTAAAAATGAGGAGAGGGCTTCCCTGGTGGTGCAGTGGTTGAGAGTCCACCTGCCGATGCAGGGGACATGGGTTCGTGTCCCGGTCTGGGACGATCCCACATGCCGCGGAGCGGCTGGGCCCGTGAGCCATGGCCGCTGATCCTGCACATCCGGAGCCTGTGCTCCGCAGCGGGAGAGGCCACAACAGTGAGAGGCCCGCGTACCACAAAAAATAAAATAAAATAAAATAAATAAATAAAAATGAGGAGACTAGGCCTGAGAAAAATGAACTGACTATTGCAGAGTTGACCAGCTAGGAAAGAATAAGTCCAGAATTCTAACTCAAATTGGTTTGACAACAGATGTGCTGATAACTACGAAGTTAATTTTAGAGGGTCCTATGGACTCAACACTGAGAGCATCTTAAGCTTCATATTCCAGCACACATAGTAAATCTTCTTTTTAAAAAGTTAATTGGATCCTTCTATATATTTCAAAATGATCACCACGATAAATCTAGTTATGATATGTCACCATACAAAGATATTACTTAATTATCAACTGTATTTTCCACACTGTACATTTCACACCCGTGACTCATTTAATTTGGAACTGGAAGTTTGTACCTCTTAACCTCCCTTGCCTGTTTCTTTACCTCCCCCCCCCGACCTCCCACCCCTCTGGCAACCATTGTTTGTCTTTGTATCTATGACTTTGTTTCTGTTTCGTTATGTTTGTTCATTTGTTTTGGTTTTTGGATTCCACATATAAGTGAAATCATATGGTATTTGTCTTTCTTTGTCTGACTTATTTCACTTAGCATAATACTCTTTAGGTTCATCCAGGTTGTCACAAATGGCAAGATTTCATTCCTTTTTATGGCTAATATTGCATTGCATATGTATACCACATTTCCTTTATCCATTCATCTACTGAAAGGTACCTAGGTTGCTTCCATATCTTGGCTATTGTAAATAGTGATGCAATAAACATAGAATCACTATGTTCTGTAACAGGAACTAACATAGTGTTTGATACTTCAAAAACAAACAAACTCGGAAAAAAGAGACGAAATTTGTGGTTACCAGACGTGAGGGGTGAGGGAAGGGGAACTGGATGAAGGTGGTCAAAAGGTACAAACTTCCAGTTATAAGATAAATAAGTACTAAGGATGTAATGTACAGCATGATCAATAGAATTAACACTGCTGTGTGTTATATATGAAAGTTGTTAAAAGAGGAAATCCTAAGAGTCCACAAGAAAAAAAATCAATAGTTGATGTAAAGCAACAAATATTATTGGCAAATAATAATGAAAAGAGGAAGAGAATGGCTTAGCAGGGATGGGATGCTTCCAAAAACTAAATTCTGACAGCATGCTCATATGTATATTATCTCAACAGGAAAGAAAAGAGAGGGGCTTTACTTGTCACATGACTCTATATTTGATTGTCACAAGAAAAAATTTTTCTTCTATTTCTTTAATGTTGTATCTCTATGAGACGATGGATGTTCACTAAACTTATCGTGGTCATCATTTCATGACGTATGTAAGTCACATCATTATGCTGCACACTTTAAACTTATACAGTGAGAAATGTCAATTATATCTCAATAAAACTGGAAGAAAATATGTTGATTGGAATATTCATTTTAACCCAGATGGGATGAGGCTTTATTTATATAGGCACAAAACCGCAGGGGCTTAAGTTTTTATTTATAGATAATCTCATCATAGTAAGTGACTAATCTGCATCTAGTCTGGTTACCCTTAACTTGGGGTAACCTGGGGCTGCTGGGCTCTCAAAAACAGACAGAGGATCTATGACTTAATTTAATTTAAATTTAAATCCAAGAATGAAACGTACTTAGGCATATCCAAAATCTGGATCCTGAGAGCTGAAATCTGGCCAGTTACTATGTAAAGTGTCAACTTTGAGTTCTTGTTTCTATAAGATTAACAACCCCAAAGTTTGATTAGCTAAAGTATGTCTTCTGTACTAGTTTAAATGGGGACTGGATCATGGATGATACTAAATATATTTGGAGATGCTTAGAGAAACTGAAGGGGGAAAGCCCCGATTTATATAAGGGTAGTTTTCAGCTCCTTAAACCAAACTCATAAATTAGTCTTACATGTGAATATAAACTTGCATTTCCTCTTTATTGGCTACAGTCTTAGTATATTGGGAAAGGGGGGATTTCTTTGCCATTCAGTAACTGAGCGGTTTTACTTTCCACTCTACCTTTGAAGAATGGAACACTTAATTTAATGTCCTAACTATCTTCCTGTCTAATCAACATATGCCAAAAAAATCATTTGCCAGGCTCCTCCCACTGTACAAATAACAATAATCCCTAGACGACAGCACAAAGATGTATCAACATGTAGTTAATGTCCAACCAATAGACTATATAGCAAAAGTAAAACAGGCAACTCTCACCTTTATAAGGTGCCAAGTCATAAATTACAGCCGTCTCACTTCTGGTCCATATTAATCACAGAAGGGACAGAAGCTATGCGACTGCCTCCCAGGCCTCCACATATGGCTGTGCCTTGCACAACTCTAGAGGGTGCCTTGCACATGGACTATGATGTTTATGTGCAGGGCATAACCTGCACAGTTGCATACAGCAGCCTACTTTCCCCACCTCCATCCCCAATTACCCCAAAACATGGTTTGGGCAGTTTTGATTTTCACATACTGGAGATGCTTTTGTTCACACAACCTCTTGGCACTGAACACTGGCTCCGCTTAGCAGCACTAGGAAAGCACAAGAGATACCCACTCAGTTCTTAGCACTGCTCTTCTCATGTTGATTCTAAGAACATTCAGCAACATTTCATTCTTTATTAGACATTAATGAAAACAATAAGCAAAGCTGGGTCACTAGTAATTGGTCTCATGTAGAAAATGACAGCCAGTCAATTATTTTTGATAAGCCCCTAGAAATAGCAAATAAAACATCTGTGCAATAACCCCTTGTCAATAGAACAGCCATAAATCTGGGTCTCAATACTCTGACCAATGCTCTAAGGAAAAAAATATTTTAAGCATGGTAAGAGAATTTTAAAGAATGATGTCATCTCTCTCTCTCTCTCTCTAAGTAAGAATGAACATTTTGATAATCTTCAAAGTTTCTTTTCGGTTCCACTGGGCCACAGGAATAATTTTAAATTGTATTTCTGGCAGGCAGGAAATAAATGGATGCAAACATCTCCTATTCAGGGATAGAGTTAGCCGGCAGAGAAGGGGGTCACCCAAGTGATGGAATTTGAAGAGTGCTGAGAAGGCCACACAACGAATAAATGCTATCATTTACGTTTCATCACACTGTATTAAGGGCAGTGTGCAACCACCAACCAGTATCAACACACACACACACACCCCCCTAGTTAACATGAAAACATTCCTAAGAGAGATAACACATTAAGCCTCTTTGATTACTGGCACATTTCCCTTCCCACAGACAGTATCTGGAAGAAAAGGAATACCCAGCTAACTTTAAGTAGAGGGAGAACAGCATAGGGCAATAGATTCAAAACCTTGAACACAGGGTATTTTTTAGAAAGAGTGCAACAGGGTACTGGTGTTGGGGTGGGAGGAATAAGGACAGTTGGGGTAGTATTTTAAAGGCATCGGATATGGGCACCTTAGGGGGGGAAAGGAGAAGAAGGGAGGAAAGTTGAAGAAAAGGTTAAAGGGAATGAAACCCAAATTGCACTCACTTCACGGTTTTGACTAAAACTTTTCCTGATCCCATTTCACAGGGATTGACTCCGAAGAAGTTTCCCATAATAGAATTAGGAAAGCAGGCTATTATTTGGTATGTGTTCCTGGAAGGCTCGCATTAACCGACAGTAGCTCCTGGGAATTTATAGCAAAGTTGTTCCCCAGCTGTTGGCATATCATGATGGTGGGTAGATACAAACAGCTGCAACTCCCATCGCCTCTCATTTCCACCTGGCCCTGATCACTGTTCAACCCCATCCCTAATCTCTGTGAACAGGCAACGCTCACATCTCCGGCAGCCTTGTCTACTCTGAACCCAAGTGTAACTGACAGATTGGCTATGATGCCCAATTTAAAAATATTTTTTCTTGCGAATACAATTCTGAAGTTTTGGTGAAAATTTATGGGGAAATGTGTTACAATTTCCCAACATTTGATTTGACTTTTTTGTTGAACATTTTTATTCACGAAGCCAGAAAGTTTCTGATTCAAATATAAGTGTGAAACACAGCTCTCAAACTGTGAATGAAACTAAAATAACTAATGTTGATCTGGGGGTCTTCTTTCATTCTGAATGTCCCTGCATTTAAGTAGCCTATGGAAACATACCTGGTGTTTTACACAGATTACAACTTGCCAAAGGGTAATAGGATGTCCTTGATCTTCTTGAATTGAAAATGTGATGTGGGCACAATAAACTTACTCCTAGACACAAGTACTTTAAATGTGGTATTGTTTTCTGTTTTCTAATTTAACATGTCCAGCTGTTGCCCTATTTACAAGTTATCTTCCTTCGATAAAATTCAATTACAGTTATCTGTGGGATGTCTTTTTATCTATATACCCCACAAAATAAAGATATTTTAATATTAATGTTTTCTCCCTCTATAAGTTAAAAAGTCAAACCTATCATGGAAACCATAAATTCTAAAAGGGATAACATTACACTGTGTGATTTTGGTACTGAGAAGCAGTAAGAGTCATTCTCATTTTTTTACATATCAGCCAACAAAACAATGTAATTAAAGTTACAGTGTTACAGATGGTATTTTGCAAAATACTTTTGCAATTTTTCACAAAATAGATGCATATAAATGCTGTCATTTTATGCTGGAAAATCACAAGCAATCCTCTCTATGGAATGCCTACTCTATAATGAGCTGGGTATGTTACTGAATCAAGCAGGAGGGAAGAAAGGACAAGAAGCGTTTCACACAGGAAAAAGCACACATAGAAGGAGAAAGCAGTTTGGATTTTGGTTGATGCAACAAAAACCTATATAAAGTTTGCTTACTTTAAAATGTATAGGCAGATGTAAGTCAGTTGATTCTGTTGTCTCAGTAAAATGGAGTGCCTCTTTCATCCTTTCTTACATGTGGTAATTGGTAAGCAACCAACATGATAGTTACAAAAATATGAAGCCCACATCTAAGTAAGCCCTGACACCATTTTGACATTAAATCTTCAGCACAATTACCAGGGCCAGGCAGTTCACTGAACTGTACAATAACAAACTCAACCAAACCACTTCACACCGGCCGGGGACGGTGGGCCTTACTGGTTTTAGTTAGACAAGGCTGCGGGGATGCCTGAGGGCATTTTAGATCCACTTATGTAGCTCTGTAAAGTAAATATTACTTGTCATGCAAATTTCTAGTTTTAAGAAGTAGCCGGCTACTGAGATTACTAAGGTATACAGACAATTTAAATATGAAAAATTGAAATAAAAACAGACCACTATATGTAGTATTTCCAGACACAATCATCTGAAGTTATTTTTCTGCCTTCCTCTATGTGAGCAATAAGAGGAAGAAAATGATACTTAAATCGAAAGAAACTAAAGAGAAATGACATCATGTTCCATTAACCAAAATCAATACCTTATATATGCAAATACAAGTTTCAACAGGGTATCCATATGCAAATTGTAAATATGAAGCAGCATTCCTTTTAATGCACAATCGAGCATTAGGTCGCTATTTATTTAGGAGATTTTCAGTAAATTGCATGCTTTAATCTCTGTGTTATGGGAAATGGTCCTTTCACCTCCTTCAGAAGTTACCTATGGCAGCTATTAATGCCCACAAGCAATGCAGTGACCCTGGCAGTGCATAATTCCACAGTGCATATTTAATTTTGAAGGTGAAAAACGAGACATACTCCCCTCATAACACTTATTTTTATGACTATCCTAATTCTTTGAAATTTATTATTTTCACTAAAAGCACCCAGAAGGTAATTGAAATAGATTTTCCAGATACATTTCTAGATTATCTTAACCTACAGTAACATGTTAACTCATTCATAACATTCTTAGCAAATACAGGAAATGGAATTTCCCCAATTAAAAAAAAAAGGCCCTACTAACCTGCTACTTCAGTGTTCTTCAAAAAAACTAAAGTCATTTTCAAAGAACTTCTGTGTTTTTTTGGAGATCAAGCCTCAAAACCTCTCTAGTCAATCATCAGAACTAGAAAAGGGAACAGGTAAATAAGAGATGGAAGTGGCCCTCTGGGGTCAAAGCTACTAAGGAAAGAACCAATCATTCTCTCTCAGGCTCCTAGGCTAGGCATTTAGTGCCTGAATAAGATCATTTACTCTAAGATTCTCTTGTGACTTGAAATGGCTGAGTAACTCCCAGGAAGGAGTTTGTTACCGTCACTGTCAGGTCTGGCAATGAGTCTTCACTGAATCAGATACTGAATTACTAGGCTCCCGGGCCCAGAAAATAAATGGCTGAAGGAAAATTGATAATAGTTTTCAGAGCAAAGGGAATGTTAGCTAAAATTGCAACTGGGGAAATGAGAAAAACACATGAACAAGTCACCAGAAGCACAGAACTGAATGAAGCCTAAGGAATCACAGGTAGAATAGTCTTTGGTGTCTGGTCTTCCCACCTAGATAGGCGGCTCCTGGAGAGCAGGCCTCCATCTCGAAAATCTCGTCTATCCCCATAGTGGTAGAGCTCAAAAAATACTTGCAGAATCATTGGGAGAAATGGCATACTGTAGCCCACATTCACTTGTTCAGTCAGTCAAAATTTCACAAATAGTCACCCTGGGCAAGACACTGGGGCAGATGCTGTGGGAGAGAGAAAGAGAAAGTCATCATATCTCCCCTCAAGGAGCTCAGAGTCTAACTGGGGAGATAAGACACATTTACAATTAGCTGCTAAAGTACAAAATAATAACAACAACAAATAAAAGATACTAAATAATAGGTTCCTTTAAAGGGATACACATAAAGTCTAGAGCAAGGGAAGATGAGTTCCAGCTGGAGGAAAAAGAGAAGACCCCATAAGAAGGTGCTGTTTGAAAAGGGCACCCACCCTCTCCTGGGCCCTTTCTGGAGTCCTTCTCATCAACCTTCATTCACTTTCTTTTCAATAGGCCCTAGGTGCTGGCCCACTGCCTCCATTCCTCTGCTGCCAACACTTATTCTTTGACTCAGGTTTTCTCTTGGGCTCACTGCCAAGCAGAACACAGCTATATAGTTTCCCCATCTGTATCCACTTAAGCCCAGAAACCCTTTTGAGGTTTTGTAAAGGGTTTTACAGCTAATAACTATAGGGGAACAGACAAGTTTTAATAACACACACGGAGAAGTTCTAAAAAACCTAAAAAGCCTCCAGAAACAACTATCACAGATCTTAACTGGAATGGAGATGAGATTAGGCCTGATTTCCCTAGTTCCTTTCACTGATCTCAAGGCTTCTTCCGGTATCCAGCACTACCCACCTTCCTTCACCCCTGTTCCCATCCTTTTCTTTCACACAGTTAAAACTTGAAGAGGAAATGTAATGGTAGAAAACTGGATGTCTCTAGAGGTCAACATGACAGTCCTTTACATCTCAGAAAATATGAGCTAGATTTAATAGCTTCTGTGCTGCTCATAAGAATAGTCATCTTAGATCAGATGCATGGTGCCTAGGAAGAACTAATGAGTTTTAGAAGGAATGCCTTGCAAAATCAACCTTCGTAAGTAATAGTAAATGTCACAATTATAACTTCATTCGAAGTGCACACAGAATCTAGTGCTAACAGATGTTTTCATGCGTCTTTCTTTAGGTTCTACATTAAGTCACACCTGTTGGGGTTCACTGAACACAAGCAACTGCAAGCATGATGGGAAAGAATATTGACACAAACCATGGCAACACAAACACATTTCAAGCTTGAATAGCCCAGCCTGCTTTAATAACTAACGAGCTCAGAATAGTAACGTGAACTTTGCAAGGGATGGAGAAGGAGAATGACTTTTTTTTTTTTTTTGGTTCTAAGAGTCCTGGGCAACTACAGAAATCACCACTTTATGTTTCATATGGCTTCAATGAATTTTCACACATGGAAATTCAACTCTGATTTTTTTTTAGTGATGACGTACCAATCATCACTCTAACAGCAATAAGTTAGGGGGTGGAGGGGATCCTCTTTTTTTTTTCCAAGCCACATTTGGAAGTACAATTAATTTCACTTATTTCAAAAGGAATGCATGGTTGGAAAATGTATGACTGAAGTAATCACTTTTCTTTTTCCAAATATCCAACGCTCTTGGTACTCCCCCAAAAGTCCTCACTGTGTGACTCTATCATCAATTTGCCAACTCCCAAATCATTTCCTTTCTCTGTTCCCATTCTTAATTTCATGACTTTCTCCAGTAAAACTTGAAATTTTGCCATTTTGACGGTATAAATTCAAAATATAGCTTAACCTTAGCTGAGCCCTGGTTGATGTTAAGCAAGCCTTTTATTTATATCTTGTGGACTATCCAGCATTTTCCAGGACAGCCAGTCTAAGCCTTTCCCGTTTTCCACTCTTCCCAAGTTTCCCAAGCCCCAAACCCAATCCTGTCCTCTTTACTTCTAGCAAATGACACTCCTCTTTGACTTTACTGGATACAATTGAAGACATTAGACAAGAGTTCCTATGATGTCTTGCCTCTCTGTCTTAACACTTGCCGTCTCTTCACCAATCTTTTCTCTTTTCCTCCTGTCTCAAGATACCACACTCTCCTGCCCTCCACTCCCAAATACACTAAAAGAGGAATCAACACTGACTTCCTCAACTCCAATTAACGTGGCTTTCATGCCTACCATTCCAATGAAATTTGGTTCTCAAATGTCGCCCACGACTTCAGAGTTGCTAAACATGATGGCTACTTCTAACCTCCATCCTTCTCTACTTCTCTGTAGTATTTGACACTGCTCCTGCTTCAGCCTCTCTGCCTTCTATGCTAACATACTCACAAGGTTTTCATTCAGATGCTTTGGCCATTGCTTTGCTGGTCCTTTTCTAAAAGCTCTTCTTTGGCAAACTTTCCAACTTTTGTGATTTCAATTACGATGCCTTATATAGGTAACTCTTAGATTTCTCTGTAAGTCTCAACTTCTCTCCAGAGCTCTAGGTCTATATTTCCATCTCCCTCTTGGACACCTCCCCATAGGGAGGTCACCCATAGAGCAAACTCAACATTACTAAAGTCATCATCTTCCCTCCTGGAGTGACTGCCCCACAATCTTCATTGCTTCAACTGACCTCCCCGTTTCTAGTCACGGCATCACCATGCTAGTTCCCACTTACTAACAGCTGTGAAAGTAAAAAAACTTTCATTCCTTCCTCTCACTCATCCATATCCATCTAGTCATCAAGGCTTATCAGTTCTCTTTTCCTCAGTGTTTCTCACACCCATCTCCAGCTTTTCTCTATCTCCACTGCTACTGCCCAAGTTAAGATCTTCATCATCTGTCACCTCCAATGCAAGGGACATTGTGCTCAGTGCTTTACACAGCACAGCTCACATAGCAAGTGCACAATAAATCTTTGTTTGACACGCCATCCTTTTCCTACACATGATGCCAAGCAACTATTAACAACCATCACCACGAACTGGCACTCCCAGCAGAATTTCCTTTTAAACAATAAAAGCGTTGAATAAAAAAATCCAGGCGAGAATTTTTAACCACATATAAAGTAAGATGAGAGAAGTGATTAGGTGGTATAAAGTGGCAGTTCACTATCCCTGAGTAGTGCAACTGTACAGTACACATTAAGTAGAATCGTGTTACCTCACACTGAGAAAGATAACCATACAATAGTGAAAATGGGGCCGATATATTTAGTCACTTCCAAAGGGAGCAACAAGGATCCCAAACAGGACATTGTCCCTTAAACTGGTTTCAACCCTGTTTAATATCCAAAGAACTTGAAGATGATGACAGGTTACCTTTTACATTAACTGTCTCCAGGCACATCATACAACATTTTCCTCAAACACTTTTAAGAAACATGACAGGAAGAAAAAGTGCAATTTTCTGTTTCAAGTACCCATGAACCTCATGTATTTTTTTCTCTGAGTTTCAGACATTCTCCTTGGTATATAAATGTCTTGGGGATGTTAAAGAATGCGAATGTAGCTTCTCGCAGAAAAAAAACTAGTTGTGTATGGCTACCTAACTGCCTCTGTGGGCATCCTGATGTCACTAAAACATTTAATATCATCAGTTAAAGACACATTCCTGGTTTTGTTAGAATAATTCATGGTCCTTTAGAGCTCAACACTATTCATGTAATAAGGAGTGCTAAAGTGGAGGTGGAGAGAAAGCAGCTAAAGAACTAGAATGATTTCTCCTTCCTCCCAATTGTCTTTTCCTTGTTCCTATACTGCTTTGGGCTTTTGATGGGACCTTGAGAGGGATGGGGATGGAGGGAAATAGAGATGAGAAGAGAGGAAGAAAGGAAGATACAGATGGTGTTTCTAAGTTTTCACAACTCACGTGAGCCTGGCTACTTCAACTGATCATTTGCCTTCTGGCTTCAAAGTCAGCCTCTCTTTTTCCTTCAGTTCTATTTTGCTGTATGGGTTTAACTATTGTTGAAGAAATTTTGGGTAGGAACGGCAACAATGTTTGAAGAAACTTGCCTGACATAAAAGCCCAGTGGCTAGGGCATTTACTTCACTTTGTGTCCCCAAATCACAGATGCAAAAGCCATCCCTTTTAAATGACAACTGCCTCCCTCACTTAGTGACAACTGCCAAGGTGGCTAACATGTTTAAAAGGCATCCACAGAGAGAACTTAAAAGTCTTTCCTTTCCTTTATATTTCCTGGTAAAGACTGTCTTCCTGAAATAGGAACTGTGCAGTACCTAATAAAAAACTGAATTTGCTAAGAAGTTTTTATACCCTCATAAAGTAGCCCTAGTGAAAGTCATCTAACTGGCAGGAATTGTACAGGTAACAGACGGCTGGAACCTCAACCATGTAGTCTTCTCAACTTTGGTTAATGGGCCCTGGCGGGCTGCCGTCCCAGAAGTTTACTACAAAAGTAAAATGCAAGACTAATGAATTTTAAAATGATGCCAGGCATAAACACTACTCTTTGGCATTCTTTTGTCATTGAACAAATATCACAGACAACTCTGCAGATTCCCAGGTATACAAGCCAATACAAAGTACAGAAAATACTATGCCAGGCCCAATGTGTATATTCCCCCCACAAAAAATCCAAAGAATGTTGCTGGGATGTCAACCATCCACAAAGTATTAAAATGCACAAAATGGTGCCAGGGGTATAAGCAAGAGGCTTTTTCACCTGGGTTGCAACATACCATTCTGGGCTCCCTGGAGACAAGACAGAATAAAGCTTGAGAAAGTTGGCTGATATCTTCAGGGGGTGCTATATGAAGGCAGATTACAGACCTCAGGCACTTCAGTCAAAATAGATTGAGGTTGAGAAGGGATGTAATCAGTCTGTCAAATAATGGATATTGATGAGGTGAAGTGAACTCATTCGCCAAATCCTAATGCAGTAGAGATAAAGAAGACTTTTGAAAGTAAACAAAGTTAAGCTTGAAACAGATTAAAATGGGAGATGGCATGGAAAGAAGCTAGTTTAAGTATACGGAATGCATTACATTATTCAAACCTAGAGGTTCTAATGACTGAAAGTACATAGTTTCCCCAAAATTGAGTTAGACACATCCATAAGATTTAAATCCACAATGGCTTATTGAATTACAAAATAGACCCCTGATCTTCAGAAGCAGACTCCTGGAAAGCACAGAAATGATCCAGTTCTAATTATGATACCTAAGAAGAGTTCCCAAGGTTTACCAGGGATCTAATTTGTACCCCCAAATCACTAAATCACAATGACATTTTTATGGACATGTCCTTCTTGTTAAGGAACATGATTATTCTCTATTGTCTTTTTCTAGAATAATTTTACAATCCTCCTATTCCGTGTTCTATAGCCATCTGCCCCCACCCCCCCAATCTTTTGCAATTGCATTTTGGGAGTGCATAAACCATCCATTTTTTAAAAATCTCAGAGACACCTTTTTTTGTTTGGTTTGACCAACAACTACTTGAGCATTAAATGTCATTGTATCTTAGTTTTGCTTCAATTCCTTTATTTCATACAATCTTTTAACGATTTGTTTATGTCATTGAACTCTAATCCTTCCATTTTATTCTTATATTTCTTTCCCTATAGTTCCCTATACACAACTATCTTACTTTTCCTTTTTAAGTCCTCTGATTGTGATCCCTTCCATATTTGTTGAGAACAAACTAAGAGGAAATAGCTGTAAGCCACAGAATAAAATATTTCAGTTAGACATATCAGTTAGACTTAGAATGATACTATGTAAGTAATATGTTGGCGATGTTTTTGTTCTCTACCCAGCATGGAGCAGTTGCAGGAAATTAGGCCAGCCTCTCAGCAGCTCAAGTCAGACCTCTACAGTAAGACTTCATTATTTAGCTTGAAAGTGAATTTCAAAAACAGACTCACCCATAGTCAAATGTAAGTATAAACAGACTTTCCAAGTCACATATAAATGAGTTATTCATCATCTGCCATTTGCAATTGCCCCTACCTCTGGTTCCCTGTCATTAATTAAGTGCATCAGAAAATTCACCTTAGAATGTTGACGTGAAAGGTAAAGTTCTAGGGTCTTGCTTTTAAAAGAACATGACAGATGAAGGCAGTGGCCAAGACAGAACAAGAAAAAAAACAGATAATGTGACAAGGACAGATTCTGAGCCATCCCCTGGCTAGTGGAGTGTCTCATATGAAGGGCTCATATATGAGATCATTTGATCAACAACTTTTACTTCCAAACATCCAGAAATACATACTACATCATTTAACTAGAAAGTAGTGAGCTTGAAATCACACAGCTGCTCAGCTTGATCCAATGAGATGTTAACCACTCTGGCAAATTTTCTAATCCAAGTCTCTCATTTCCAACTGATCTCATTGGGTGGCCCACATGATATATGCAGAGACTAAAAAGGGGGCTGTTTAAACTAGGACACCGTGAAGGGTTATTTTACAATGCTATGTGTTGTACAGATTAACTCAAGATATTGTTCCCTGGGTGTTGCTTTAAACTAGACAAGTTTTTAAAAATTTATTCACATTTATTGAGTTGTAGGCATATACCCCTAGAAAACAGCTGGGAAATGGAAATGAGGGTCTTTTGTCCCCTGCCTGCCTTTTCAACTTTCTCTTCCACTACACTATTCCCTTTAAGGAACCTTTTATTCCAGCCCAAATAGTTACTTTGGCACCCACAAAGCTCATTTTTCCTGGCTCAAAGATTTTGTTCAGGCCGTTATATATACAATACATATCACAGTCTCTCACATCCTTTCATTAATAACTTCTCTTCATCATTCGGGTTTAGCTCAAAAAGGAATAGCATGTACATGACCTCTTTGTCAACTAGTCTATAAATCCCCCTTGAGAGTAGAAACTGCATCTTACATACCACCCTCACAGTACCTAGCGCAGTGCTTGGCGCTTTGTAGATGCTCAGTAAATACTTGTAGATTGAATGAACCCATCAACTGATATCTGTCTCAAGATGCTTACTGTAACATGGACACTCTTGCGAATCTAACTTCAGAAGATGCACGTATTCAAAATATAGTTCTTGTTGTCTGAAAACAGTTAAGCAACAGAGACCTACACTATTATCACTGCCTGAATTCAGTGTAAACACCTTGATAAGAAATTGTCATTTCCTTGGGTGATGGTGCTCAAAGGGTAACAACATGAATAAGTTCTGGGGATGTAATATACAGCATGTTGACCATAGTTACCAATGTTGTATTGTGTATTTGAAAGTTGCTAAGAGAGTAAGTCTTAAAAGCTCTCACCACACACACACACACACACACACACACACACACACAATGTAACTATGTGAGGTGATGAATGTGTTAACTAACCTTATTGTGGTCATTTCATGATATACACATATATCAAATCATCACACTGTACACCTTAAACTCAGAAAATATGTCAATTATGTCTCAATAAAGCTGGGAAAAAATAGTCATTTCCTGAAACACTGAAGAACTGCTACGTTCAGAAACATTATTAGGCTATTTCGATCTTTATTACTGAAGCCATGGAGATTTGCCATCTAACCGAAAGTTGTTCAACCAACACAAAACAACTGAAGTAAGGAACATTAACACCACATTTAGGCGATTAGTGTAACATGATCACCATTCCTAGGCATCTTTAATTTTTGTCAAACATAACAAAATTCATATTACATTGACTCCGATTTCATTAAGATAATATGATTTGAAATAATAATGACAAGGGCCTAAAACAGAATACAGACCTGTTAACACTTGGAAAGCTTCTTTCCCCCCAGAGGCATATCAGGATACAAAAAGAAGACTTCCACCAATGTACTCCTAAGTCCAGAAGCAATGGTACCTATTAAACACTTAGAGGGGGCTCCCAGGGTTTAAGGTGATACAAAAGAAAACACAGCCTCAAATAAGATAAAGCCTTACCCCAGCTTTCAGAATCTAAATGTTTTAGTTCCAGTTTATGTCCTATCTATTCCAGTACCTTGGAATCCAGAAGCAAAACAATGTTATCACACTGATTCTCTAACACAAAGAGCAAGAGGCTTTCGGCAGAGTCCAGTTATGGCTCCCTGATGAACTAGAACTTGTGAATGGGCCATCCTCAAAGGCCATGGGGCCGAGCTGTTCTAAGAACTGAGTGTGTACTATGGGAACGAAGTGAAGGCTACTGATGTGCTTTTTCCTGTTGGCAGTATTGTTTTGTTTTTGTTTTGGTGGTGGTGGGGTAGATGTTTGTTTTACTTCCCATATTTGGTTTGGTTATGTTCCAATTAAGGAAACCATCTTTAATTGCTATATCCCATCTCATTCTGAAGGCTTGACATAAAAATTATGTGTTTTTTTCCCTTATTTTTCCAAAAACGAGAGTCAATAAAAGTTTCAATTCACTTTGTAGATGTTAAGAGTTACTTATTATGGTTTGAGAGAAGATTTAAGCCTGACAGAAGTAATCTTTTCAATGTCTTGATGCTGAATTGGAAACACTATTACTTAATAAAGAATAATACTTTAAACCACCTTTTTGTGACCAAGAAAAAGAACCACAAAATCACTTTAGGCTATTATTTCTCAGTTAAGCATAACCTCTGTAGTGGATATTTTAGGTGTAAGTCAGAAAACATATTGCAAATATAAAAGAGTGCCTTTGGGAAGTGACCCATGCATTCATGTTTAGTCCTCTTTATATATCAAATTCCAAACACATTAGAGTTTGTAAATAATAATAGAACTAAATTTATTTTAAGGCCATGGCTGCATGAAGTTTTCCTTTACAAATTGCACAGCTAAATCACTATAGATCTGTCACTAAGTTTACTATAGCAGTGGTCGAGTGGAAAGAATATATAACTATCAGAAAACCAAAGGACAAGTGATATTAGTCCTATGACCCTGGGCAAGTCTTGAATCTCTCTAGACCTGAGCTTTTACACCTGTAAAGTAGGGATAATATCAACTGTTTTTTACTTATACAACGTTGGTGTGACTAAACAGAAACAACTTTTCAAAGTGTAATTTGGAAAACACATCAAAGAATTTTACAACTTCATGCATGTTTTTTGACCCAGTAATCTTGAAATTTTAAGAATTTATCCTGATCAAAGAATCAGAAATGCACCCAAATATTTATGTACCGGAATGTTAATCACAGCATGAGCTCTTATTGGAAAAGTCAGAAACAATCCAAATAGATGATCAAGTCCAAATAAATTAGTCTATATCCATACAATGGAAACTATGCAGTATTTAGAAAAATACTTAGTGAACTAGAAGTTTCATAATAAATAAATAGCAGAAAAGTGGGTTTCAAAACAGTATGTATGGGCTTCCCTGGTGGTGCAGTGGTTGGGAATCCACCTGCTAAGGCAGGGGACACGGTTCAAGCCCTGGTCTGGGAGGATCCCACATGCCACGGAGCAACTGGGTCCGTGCTCCGCAACTACTGAGCCTGTGCTCTAGAGCCCATGAGTCACAGCTGCTGAGCCCATGTGCCAAAACTAATGAGCCTGCACTCTAGAGCCCGTGCTCCACAACAAGAGAGGCCACCTCAATGAGAGGCCCACGCACCACAACGAAGAGTAGCCCCCACTCTCCACAACTAGAGAAAGCCCGCGCGCAGCAACAAGGACCCAATGCAGCCAAAAATAAATAAATTAAAAAAAAACAGTGTGTACAACATAATGCAAACTGTAATACAAACACACATTTGCAAAGAGAAAAGACTGGAGGGAAATAAGCCAAGATATGAACTATTGAACCATTGTTATCTTTAGAAGGAATTATGGATGATTTTTATTGTTTTTTTATACTTACCATTTTCAAATTTTCTTTAAAAAACATGCATTGCACTTATAATCAGAAAAAAGAATTTTAAGTAATATTGCCTCTCAACCACTATTTTGGAAACTATATGAGATATTTGTGAAAGTATACTTGTAAATTCTAAGATAATATTACAAGAATAAGATCATACTATTACTGTTAGAGAAGTTCAAATCCTCACTGTCAACAGACAAAAATTAAGTAATTCAACTTTGGAGCACATACCAAAAAAAAAAAAAAAAAAAGTGTTTCTGGGCTTCCCTGGTGGCGCAGTGGTTGAGAGTCCGCCTGCCGATGCAGGGGACATGGGTTCGTGACCCGGTCCGGGAGGATCCCACATGCTGTGGAGCAGCTGGGCCCGTGAGCCATGGCTGCTGAGCCTGTGCGTCCAGAGCCTGGGCTCCACAACGGGAGAGGCCACAACAGTGAGAGGCCCGTGTACCACCACAAAAAAAAAAAAAGTGTTTCTGCAAAGAACTGCACTGAGAAAGTTCCTTCTGTTGGCTTTGATTGACTTTTCCACCCCCCAAATGTACTTCTTTTCTTCTCATTCTATACATAGTACCTAATAATATGGGTCAGAATCTGTTGAAAACTCCCTAGAGTTATTTTAGCTATACAACATCTTGGTTTTCTAAGATGGGAAAAGACGTGCCACTACTTTGCCCAGTTAGATACACAGCTAAAATGTCCACATGGCTGCAGGAGTCAAGTGAAGAAGTGTTCTGTTCAGTAAGTATGACAAATGAGGATGCGGTACATTCACCTATCTCTCATCACTGGCAAGGCCTCCAGTCCATAAGATAAACTTAGAACCTATAAACTGCTAGAGAAGAGAGTAATACTAGAAAATTATACAAAAGTCAAATGTCCACTGGGCAAAATGTAGGAAAATGGGAGTATACAAGGCAAATATAGAAAGTAGAGATTCCATCAACAGAGGAATGGATAAAGAAGATGTGGCACCTATATACAATGTATTATTACTCAGCCATAAAAAGGAATGAAATAGTGCCCTTTGCAGAGATGTGGATAGACCTAGAGACTGTCATACAGAGTGAAGTAAGTCAGAAAAACAAATATCGTATAATATCACTTATATGTGGAATTTAGAAAAATGGTACAGATGAACTTATGTGCAAAGCAGAAAGAAAGACACAGATGTAGAGAACAAACTTAAGGATACCAAGGTGGAAAGGGGAGGTGGGATGAATTGGGAGATTGGGATTGACATATGTACACTACTATATATAAAATAGATAACTAATGAGAACCTACTGTAGAGCACAGGAACTCTACTCAGTGCTCTGTGGTGACCTAAATGGGAAGGAAATCTAAGAAAGAGGGAATATATGCATACGTATAGCTGATTCACTTTGCTGTACAGCAGAAACTAACACAACATTGTAAAGCAACTATACTCCAATAAAAAATTAAAAAAAACAAATTAGAGGTATAAATGACAGAATTTTTAAATGTGTTCAATGGATTAATGTGCTTTGTTGGACTGAAAAAACCTCAAAGAGAAAGGGCCACAGTACATTTAGGGAGACATTTTAAAACTGAGACATCAGTAAATTATCTGCATAGGATTAAGTGCTTTGCCTCCCCATCCCCTCCCCCATCCTGAGCGATAAGAAAATTACCCAAATTTCCATCTATGGCTTTTTAAAGGTTTAGTCTATCTATGTATAGAATGCAAACTTCTACAGAGCATGCTTCAAATGCAAAATCAAACAACTCAGTGATTATCTCTGTAACACCTAAATGAAAATTCAAGAATTGGTGATATTGAGAGGTCTATCAGTCAAATGATCAATTGAGAAGGCTGATGAATGGAAACAGTAAGGACAATCCAATGAATTTATCTATCTATCTATCTATCTATCTATTTATCTATATATATATATTTTTTTTTTTCCCTCTACGCAGGCCTCTCACTGTTGTGGCCTCTCCCGTTGCGGAGCACAGGCTCTGGACGCGCAGGCTCAGCGGCCATGGCTCACGGGCCCAGCCGCTCCGCGGCATGTGGGATCTTCCCGGACCGGGGCACAAACCCGCGTCCCCTGCACCGGCAGGCGGACCCTCAACCACTGCACCACCAGGGAAGCCCTTGATCTATATATTTTTAAAGAAAAACAAGAATACAATCCTTATTAGCATCCTTATCATTTTTTGAACCAACTATCACTACCTTGTTTGACTCAAACACTATCCCTTTTTTCATAGTTTAAACTCTTTAAAAAGATAAAAGTCATCAACCATTTCCTTTTATGAAGATTTTTCTGTACAATCACATAAAATTGAATGTAAAGGTAAGGGAGAAAGCAGGACAAGTCCACGAAGTCAAAGCACTGTAAAAGGAGGACAAAAATCCAATGATGCTTCTAACCCAATGTTTACGGCCAAATAGCTGAGAGAGAGAAAATAAACACAACTTTTATGAGCACAGTAGCTGACTTTGAGGTAAATGGTAATCTGACCCTCATATGATAGAAAATCGGGTCAGGTCCTCAAGGAGAAATTAGATATCCTGATGGAAGCTAGCAGTGAATGATCTCCTCTTATACTTAACAGACGCTATTAAATAATTTTTCACTCACTCAACTTCAACAATGTTCACTTGAACTTTCAACAACCTATTAATATGAGTTGAAAACAAAATACTGATGTTAACTGTACAACCACAGCCCGTTTCTCAGAAATGTGAACCTACCCTGGCAAGTCACCAACCACATTTGGCCACATATTCTCTCTCACCATTCCCTGGTAAAGATCAAAGGCCCACAGACAGCATCTTATTGCTTTCACTCTCACACAGTGAGTAGATTACAACAGTAACAACCTTCCTCATTTGAATACTGATGTTTAAAAATGAAAAGACCAATCGACATTGACGGTTGCCTTGCCTACCTGTTTAGCTTTGCTAACTCGATCTTCTACTTGATAATGAGGGAAAATTATATAATGTGATCCCCCATGGGAAAAGACTGATTGTTTTTCCAGGAAATTGTAAATGAGATCTATTCAAAGATCAGAAAAAAGTCAGAAAGATAATGAAAACAACCCAAAATGTTACAATTGGAATGTGTCGCAACTTTTATAATCACTGATAGTAATACTGAAATAAAGTTATTTAAAATAAATTGAGGTACTAGTCTTCAAAGTATCACCCTGAACAGTAGAGCTTTTTCTGAGATTTACCGAAAAAGTAACACAATCTTTCTAGTTCAGTATATCTTGATCTATATAGCTATCTTCTAAACATACCCAATTGTTTAGGAAAATGCAGCAAAGTTACTTGTTTGCAGCAAGAAACATGCTTTTTAAAGTCATTAACCAATTTGCAATCGTTTGAGAACCTCTCTGCCCTGAGATATTTCAAGAAAGACAAGTTTGTTAATCATTTGGTCATGCTGCAATTCAATATCAGCAGCGGAATCAAGCCTTAAGCCCCTTCAAATTCTAAAATACCTTCCAGAATCCCTCACAGTATTGCAAAGGGCTGTTCCTGTTCTCTCTGTGCACCAAGAATCCCCATCAGTATTATGTGCACATGCACCATTTGTCGCTGACACTCAACCAGAGACACAGACAGACATGCTCCACTGGAGGACCAATTTCCAGAGCAAAGAATACTTTAAATGAGAAAAACAACCTACCCTGCGTGCTCTAATTGCCTGTGTACTGTGTACGATTTAAAAGAGAGAGGGAGGAAGGGGACAGGGGAGGCAGCAAGTGGATTTTAATCTATAAAGTGAAAATTAATATGTACAGCATTTTATTTCCAGATTTAAATCATTTCCATTAAATTTAATTTACCTAATTGTTAATGAATTAGCAAACACATTTAGCAACCAAATCACCTACTAATTGGATCCTAATGAAAACTACTTAGCTGCTTGTATTCATGTTGATCATCATGTATGATTCACCAGGGTGAACTACACCCAAGGCCTCTGGCTAGTGAAACTGTACTTTCTACTTTTCATTGTTACCTGGATCCTCAAAGTGAAGAATATACTTCTTTTTTTCTCCCTCTAGGGTCAAGGACAGTGTTTGCTGCAAACTATAAAGCAGTACAAAACATTTACATCAAAGGACAAGGAGATCACCCAGCTCCAAAAATCCGGATTGTATATAAACTACATATGCCACTGCTTACTGATGCAACAGTAAAAGAAACTCTTCCCCAAGTTGTTAGCTGGGGCTTCTAAAGATGGGCCAGTTTTCAGTATAAAGCCTGAAACTAGGCTGGAAAATCTGGAGATGCTTTAGAAATGTCTTCACAGGATGCCAGAGGGCCCTCCCCAGCCCCTCCCCTCCTTTTCCGTTTCTTCAAGTCAGAGGGATGTAGCCAGAGGCAGGGCTTCTTCCGGTGGAATGTATGGCCAATTATTATGAGTCCTTAAAGCACTCTGGGCTCCTTTAGTCTGGGGGCCAAGGCTTCAAATGAGGGTCTCCCCCTCCCCCCACCATGATTCCAGTGATAACAATCTTACAATCCATTCTCTTTCCTCTATAAACACAACCCAATGACCTGCTTCCTTTTGTAACTGGTGCCAGACCCTGAGTTGATTTCATCTGCCACCTTTCCTAATCTCTAGCTTGACCTGGCTAACAGCCATTTAAATCTGGACCTTGACTAAAATTGTTTCTAGGTGCTACTGAGCAAAACGGCCCTTAAATCCTGCTTGGATTTGTCTATTTTCGCTCCTGAAAGACACTGGACCTTGGACCTGCTCTTCAAAAAACGTGCTTTTTATACCTTTGGACGTGTTTAGATGCATCATCCTTTCTTTCCCCTAGAATGAAAGAAAAATAATTTTGCTTGATTTCCATTTAAATGGCCACCAGATATTTGAAACAACTCTTTGTGGCTTAGCTGCCAATTTAATTAACAAGGAGTTGACCTTGGGGTACCAGTCAGCAAGCATTTACTGAGAACCTAAATTGTGCCCGCCAACTTTGCCCCTAAACATGAGCAAAGTCACACACCAAGTCTTTGCCTACAGAGAATTACTGTCTAGCTCTGCCATTAACTCATCAGGTGACCTTGGGCAAATTGTGCACACAGGAAGGGAACAATGCACAGGACAGGGTCAAATGGGAAGATGTCCTGCTCAGAGGCAGGATGCATAGTGGAGGAAGGACTATCCAATCCCTTGAGAGCCTTATTTCCAGTCTGACTCCCAGTAGGTAAGGTAACACAAATAGATTTTTCCACAGCTGCTCCCACTTTCCCTTCTCCAGATGGCCTAAGATCATACCCATCTTCTGCTAAAACAGATCCCTAGGTCCAACAAAATGTCTCAAGCTGAGCCATCATTTACTGAAAGACAGATTCTGAACTTTGCTCTAAATGCCTTCACAGTCTGCTAGTCTAAATTTAGAAATATGTGTGTGTGTGTGTATATGTACATACATATATATATGAATATGTGTATCTAAAGCCTTTCCCTAATCACCTTTTAAACAAATTTAAAAACCTGCAAAAGGTTTTTAAACACACAAGAATACCTTTATTCTGACTGTGCCTTTATTATGGACCTTTTAATACTTATAGATCCCACTTGTATTGTTTTCCAATACAATTACAGTAGAAGGTTATAGAGGTATTTACTTACAAACACCACTGCTCTGGAATCAGCAAAACAGCCTCTTTTGTACAATCTTCCCTATCCCTTCATTTGTACAAGCTTCTACAGTACCCAGCTTAGCATGGCCAAATCAAAACTCTGCAGGTTTTGTGGTAGGCGTTTGTTTAAATGAGGTTTTAATACAATGTAGTCATTATTGCCATCCTGCCCTTAGACAGAATTTTACATGCAAGATATACTGAATGTATATGTACTGAAAGAACACAGAATGGGATAGGGGAATATAAAGTCAGGTTGTATAGAATATAAGTAATTTAAGTTGAAGGACAAGAGCATGAAAGAGAGGGCCATTAAGCTGAAGAAATCTTTTAAGCAATTATATTGGGGTAGAAATTAAAAGTGGATTGGGGGGGCTTCCCTGGTGGCGCAGTGGTTGAGAATCTGCCTGCTAATGCAGGGGACACGGGTTCGTGTCCAACATGCCGCGGAGCAACTAGGCCCATGAGCCACAACTGCTGAGCCTGCGCGTCTGGAGCCTGTGCTCCGCGATAAGAGAGGCTGCGATAGTGAGAGGCCCGCGCACCGCAATGAAGAGCGGCCCGTCGCTCGCCGCAACTAGAGAAAGCCCTCGCACAGAAACAAAGACCCAACACAGCAAAAATAAATTAATTAATTAATAAACTCCTACCCCCAACATCTTCTTAAAAAAAAAATAGTGGATTGGGATATGTTCTAGAATCTAGGCATTCAAATTCTGAACACTTGTAAGGTACTCATTACCAATATTCTTCCCCCAGTAACCCCGCCATTTGTATTCAATTTTAGCTTTCATTACTGAATTCCATTTGTCCCGAGGAAATGTTGTTCTTCAACACTGCAACAATAATATACTAACTGCTTCAGATATGTGTTGCATGGGTTGTTAAATCCCTGCTAAATGATTAAAGTAAGGTTGTCTTCTACTTTCTGGCTCTGTGTCAAAGATATGTTAAATGGTCTTTTAAATTTTTTAATTATTTAGTTCCTGAAACTACATTATACAATGCTTATGCAATAATTAACCTGTGGCTTTCAACAGTGATTAGTGAGTCTTTATTATGGTAATGATGGCTCATTCATAGACGAACTTTATTAAGACTCTGGTCCAGAGCTCACTGAGATCCCAGAGTCATGAAAAGTTTCCATAGGTCCTCATCTAAAAGACTATATCCTGGGACTTCCCTGGTGGTCCAGTGGCTACGACTCCGCCCTTCCAATGCAAGGGGCCTGGGTTCCATCCCTGGTCAGGGAACTAAATCCCACATGCCTCAACTAAAAGGTCCCATATGCTGCAACTAAGACCCAACGCAGCCAAATAAATACATAAATAAATATTTTTAAAAATAATAATAATAAAATAAAAGACTATATCCTGAGGAAGAGAGAGATGTGAGGCACCAAATAGCAAGGTTTCGCTAGCAAAAGAAATAAACAGCCTCTAACTACATTTAGCGATTGCCTTAAGAAGTTTTCATTTTGGCGAGTCAAGAATACTCCATTATCATTGCCTATCAGTTTTCTGCAAGCAGGCTGTCTTCACTTCCCACAGAGTCTCATTCCTCTAGACTGCAAGGAGCCCCTGGGCCTTCAAAAGATTTAACAAATCACAAGAAAAAGACACAGCTAGCGCACTTGCTGGATGTCTCCTTAGCCAATCATCAAAGCCAAGCCTAGCTTTAGTAATATTAACTTATGGATTTCTACGATGTGCAAGCACGGTACTAGGTGCTTGGCACATATTCTCTTATTTAATCTTTATAGCAACCCTTTGAATTGGTTGTTACCCGTTCCATTATACATACCAGGAAACTGGGACACTGAGATTAAGCAACTTGCCCCTAATTACACAGCCAATAGATGTTGACTGCAAGGTCCCAGCTACAATGTTGTAACTGTGTATCTACAGAGAGAACCCCGGGCAGGGGTTCTTCAGGACAGGAATCTTCCTTAATGAAAATTATAAGCCATTTGTATGTAAATATACAACTGTCAAAGTTTGCATCTGGCATTCACTTGAAAGCCCAATCAATGTTCCACGTAAACCATAATCCAAGAAAATTCACTGAAAGATATCAGAGATGAACTGTTCATTGATCATGTCAAATTAGGAAAGGCACAAATCACAAAGTCAAAATTTTATTCACACCTAAATTGGGTGCTTTCTGGTCCTTTTAGTTTACTCTCAAAACAGTAGCCTGGGGCTTCCCTGGTGGCGCAGTGGTTGAGAGTCCGCCTGCCGACGCAGGGGACACGGGTTCGTGCCCCGGTCCAGGAGGATCCCACTTGCCGCAGAGTGGCTGGGCCCGTGAGCCATGGCCGCTGAGCCTGCGCGTCCGGAGCCTGTGCTCCGCAACGGGAGAGGCCATGACAGTGAGAGGCCTGCGTACCGCAAAAACAAACAAAAACAAAAACAAAAAAACCCAGTAGCCTGCCATTCTGACTACTGTCTATTGTCAAATATCAACCAGATTATTTTGGATAGAAATATTTCCCCTTTGTCTATCAAGATGACAATATCACAGCACTAAATATTTTATTCTTGTAAACATGTCATTTGACTTAATTTCAAATATTCCCCCTCCCCTAGATATTTGACTCCACATCACCTATCACTTTTGGAAAGCTTATTTGTGGTGATCCTGGCAATACCTGACCCAATGTAACAATTCACTGAAGTGTTGGGTTATCTGTCATAGAGTCATTACATGTAGTTTCCTGAATGGTTCCTTTTAGTGAGTCAAAGAACATTCCTCTCCTATGTTAACAGGGTCACACATTTTACTGAGAAATATTATTTGGTTTTCCCTTATAGATTATCCTCAGTGGCTAGAGATAGAGAAAAATCAGAATATAATCAAAGAAAAGGTATCTCAGCAGCAAAAATGTAGATCCCTCTCCCTCCAACCCAAGCCCTCATTCAGAGTTGAATACTTTTCATTTACCCGGAGCCATGATAAGTTTTGTAACCTAGTTTTTGAGCCCCAAACAGATTAAAAGCAGCAAGTTAGAGGGGGAAAGGAATGCACTAATAGACTTGTGTTCTGGGGAGAATTATAGAAAACCCCACAAAAGCCTTATATTTTAAGAGGCCAAATCTGTTAAAATCTAGATATATGCTTATCATTATGAAAGGCTGAGAAGAAAAAAGCAAAAATTAGATGACTATAAGTAGATAAGATTTCATGATTACTCAGCATAAGCTTTGTTGGGTATGAGTGCTATACGTCTTTGTGCATTTTGTTTTGTTACATGCCAATGTCAGGATTTCATCATTGTGCTATAAAATAACCTGAAAGCCTACATTTAAAATTTTACGTTTTAGGGCTTCCCTGGTGGCGCAGTGGTTGAGAGTCCGCCTGCCGACGCAGGGGACACGGGTTTGTGCCCCGGACTGGGAAGATCCCACATGCCGCGGAGCGGCTGGGCCATGAGCCATGGCCACTGAGCCTGCACACCCGGAGCCTGTACTCCGCAACAGGAGAGGCCACAACAGTGAGAGGCCCACGTACTGCCAAAAATAAATAAATAAGTAAAAATAAAAATTTTACGTTTTAGAAATTTTAACAATCCACTTTAGGCAAAAAAAATAAGGAACGGGAAAGTTGAGAATGTACTGAAGAGGGAAAAAAGAAAAATAACAGAATTTTCTCAATTTTCCTCTTAAAATTCCTTCGCATACTCATTAAAAGTATAAAAGTTTATTGAGCTCTTACAATGTACCAGGCAATATGCTGAGTGCATTGAAAGGATTATTTCATTTAATATGTGCATCAACCCTGTGAGACAAATATTATCATTCCCATTCTATGGATGAGAAAATTGAGGCTCGCAGAGCCTCAATCTAGTCAGCAGTTAGAACTCAGGTTGGTCTGACTACACTCAGAAATCTCAGCCTCCACTCTACGCTACATCCTGCCCACAAAAGTAACTCAAGTATACATATTTCCTGTTGGACCAAATTGTCTTCACCTCCCAACAGGCAGTCAGAAGGGTTGTATGTCAACACACAAACGACTGGCTTGATGTGACAAGCCAGTCAGAGCAACTGAACAAGTTTCTGTGTACTGATGCACCCAAAGGCAAGACCAGCCTATTATTAGAATACACAAATCTCATTTATGATGTAAATGGAACACAGATTTAAGTTTCCTCCGCTCAACAGTGGCGCGGAATGTAGTAACACTTTCTGAAAGAGTTTACACAGGGCTGATAATCAGTGCTTAATGAGGTGCTTTTCCCCAGACACAAGACCTTTATGTTACTGTCAGCCTGCTCACCATCTCATTTTTCCCCACCTGAATAGCTTCATCCTCTTACAAAGGCCCATCACTATGTGAAAGTGGCAGTATAATTAATTTTTTCAGTAAAAGCCAAATTGTTTGTGCTCAAACATCCTGCAGTTCAGGAAATGTCAAAATGTCAGACCATGTAGGTGGAAATAAACTTTGCATTCCACTTCCAATCACTTCCTGTAGGGAAAGAATAGCTAGACATTCCATTGAGAAAACAGAAATGCACAGAACTGCTTCAAAAAAGTGACTCAATGTCTTTCTTATCTGATAAATATGCCATTATCAGTATATCTTAATCTATCTGGAGTTCAAGCATAATACCCTAGTGCTGCTTGTAAGATCCTGTCACATCTCCAGAAGCTGGTGTATGCCTATGTGTGTGAACACAATACATGACCACCCCACACTCCCTTTTAGATTGTTTTAAAAAATGACATTGATTTTTAATTTCCTTATTACAAAATACATGTACATACACCATAAAATGTCTGGCACATACTAGTACTCAATAAATAATTATGATATAATTTTTTAAAAATTAGAAAACATAGATGAAAAAAAGAAGAAAATAAAACCTCCATAATCCCATCATCCAGAGAAAACCACTGTTTTCTGTTATCTGTGATTCCAGCCTTATTTCTATGCATATTAAATACATTTTTAAATAAAAATGGGATCACACTTTATGTACTATTTTGTCACTTAATAATAAGTTGTCAGCATTTTCCTGTCATTTTATTTATTTATTTATTTAAATTTTATCTATTTATTTGTTTGTTTATTTATTTATTTTTGGCTGCATTGGGTCCTCATTGCTGAGCGCAGGCCCTCCCTAGTTGTGGGGAGCAGGCTTCTTTCTCATTGTGGTCTTGTTGCGGAGCACGGGCTCCAGGCACCGGGCCTCAGTAGTTGTGGTTCACAGGCTCCAGGGCACAGCCTCAGCAGTTGTGGCGCACGGGCTTAGTTGCTCCATGGCATGTGGGATCTGCCCGGACCGGGGCCCGAACCCGGGTCCCCTGCATTAGCAGGCAGATTCTTAACCACTGCGCACCAGGGAAGCCCCCTGTGTCATTTTAAATTCTTTTTCAGCAGCATTTTAAGAACTGTACAGTATTCCATCATATAAATATCCCATAATTGAACCAATCCCTTAATATTGGAGATTCAGGTTATTTCCAGTTTTTCACTTGTATAATGTCACAATGAATATAACTATATTCTTTATTTACATATTCTAACTATATATATATATATATCCTATATATATATATATTCTATATATATATATACGATATATATATATATATATATTCTAACTATATCCTTATAACTAATTCTTTATGCACCTACTTGGTTATTTCCCCAGGACAAATTCCTGGGCATGCAGAAAAGGGAAACAACCCTGATAAATGGATAAATAAAATGTGTATATCCATATAGTGGAATATTATTCAGCCATAAAAAGGACTGAAGTTCTGATACATGCTAAAACATGGATGAACCTTGGAAGCATTATGCTAAGTGAAAGAAGTCAGATAGGAAAGGACAAATATTGTATGATTCCACTTACACAAAATGTTCAGAATAGGCAAACCCATAAAGACAGAAAGTAGAATAATGGTTGCCAGGGACAACCAATGGTTGATAGGGAATGGGGAAGGACTGCTAATGGATGTAAGCTTTCTTCGGGGTTAATGAAAAGATTCTGAAATTAGACAGTAGTGATAGCTGCATAACCATGCGAATATACTAAAAACCACTGAATTGTACACTTTAAAAGGATGAATTTTATCTCAATAAAGCTATTATTTCAAAAATTCTGAGGCACGTTATTGTTTGCTTAAAGGTTATGCAAAAATTTTAAGCTCTTAATGTAAAAAAATTATTTCTTGGACTTCCCTGGTGGTCCAGTGGTTAAGAATCCGCCTGCCAATGTAAGGGACACAGGTTCAATCCTGGTCCGGGAAGATCCCACATGCTGTGGGGCAACTAAGCCCGTGCGCCACAACTACTGAGACCATGTGCCAGTACTACTGAAGTCCGCACGCCTAGAGCCCGTGCTCCACAACAAGAGAAGCCACCACAATTAGAAGCCCACACACCGCAACGAAGAGTAGCCGCCACTCACCGCGACTAGAGAAAGCCTGCACACAGCAACGAAGAGTAGCCCCCGCTCACCGCGACTAGAGAAAGCCTGCACACAGCAACGAAGACCCAACACAGCCCCCCCAAAATTCTTAAAATGAACTAAAATTAATTTTCTTTTGAGAATATTCTGAATGGTATGCAACCACTAGCGAGATCACCTAAATAAATAGTTTAGCTAGGAATCACCTAGACTGAGACTTCTTAACGTTGGCATAAAAATGTTAATATCATGAACACCTGTAGGTTTATTATTTATATATTACAAGATCCAGAAAGGACAGAATGCTTTTTTCTTTTTAAGATTTTTTTTCTTGTGGACCATTTTTAAAGTCTTTATTGAACTTGTTACAATATTGCTTCTGTTCATATGGGATCTTAGCTCACAGACCAGGGATGGAACCCTCACCCCCTGCATTGGAAGGTGAAGTCTTAACTACTGGACCACAAGGGAAGTCCCCAGAATACTTTTTTGGGTAATACACACACACACACACACACACACACAATTTTTTAACACGAAAGTATACAACAGTTTTCAATAGTCAGTAAGGTTACCTGTAGTGTTACCACTCAAAATGCCAGATCCTGGGTCAAGACAGAAATGGCAGAAGGGACATTAGTCCCTGCCTCTAAGGGTCTTCTCATCTCAGATAAATTACATCGCTTTTTCAGATTCCTTCTACTGTCTCTGAACAAAACACCACTAAACACCATTTCACTTCCTGAGCAGAACTTTTTTTAAAAGACTAAAGGCAAAGCCTTCAGTGTACATTCTGCTTTCCCGTTGGTGCCCTCTTCATTTCAAATGCTGCAATGAAGTCATTTTTGCTCTTCACTTCTCCTCTCTGGTATGCTTCTCCCATGGGCACCTCCTAAGTGGTTCAAGCAAAAAGACCCATCATTGCTCAGCAGTGAGGGCAAGTTTGAGCCACAAGTCAAATACCTTCCTGAGACCTTTAACCTTGTTGAATGGGGTGGGAGAGTGATGAAAGCCATTCTACATACCAGGAAGGTCTAATGTCACAGCTTACAATCTGTCCAAACAGGATGCTTGGATTTTTTTTCTAAATGGTGACCAGGGTGGCTCAACAGCAGTATTCCTATGATGACACCCTCAAGCCATGCCACACCTAAAGAGAGGGAAGGACAAGCTGGAAAGAGGGAGATAAACTACCCGCAAAAGCTTCCTATCTGAATACTTGGGGAGAAATGCCTAGGAAGTCCCTGTGAAGAACTTTACACACCACAGAGAGGAATAAAAGTGTCCACACAAGTGGCTAGTCAGGAAAATTGTTGCCAGCAGGGTGCAGGTTAGGTTAGGTAAAAGCCACGGTCATAAAAGTCACCAGCCAAACACGACCAAAGATTCATATGCATCTTTAATTACTTTATTAGATACTAGCCCAAATATTTCTCAGGGCCCAGTCTTTCAGAGAGCCATCAGTATCTTCTGAGGTTTCTAATCAAATTATATTTTGGGGGTTTCTGTCATTTCTCAATAATTTCTAAAGCCATTGTGATACCTGTGAGGTATTTGGGGAAGAAGATTGCATTTTCCCATTAGGTTTAGCCTGTTTAGTCCTTAAATATCATTTCCACTTATTTTTATGAGGCAACATTCAAAGTGCTTTATTTAAAAAACTAGGGACTTCCCTGGTGGCGCAGTGGTTAATAATCCGCCTGCCAATGCAGGGGACACGGGTTCGAGCCCTGGTCTGGGAAGATCCCACATGCCGCAGAGTAATGAAGCCCGTGCGCCACAACTACTGAGCCTGCGCTCTAGAGCTCGCGAGTCACAACTACTGAGCCCACGCACCTCAACTACTGAAGCCTGTGTGCCTAGAGCCCATGCTCCGCAACGAGAGAAGCCACCGCAATGAGAAGCCCGAGCACCACAACAAAGAGTAGCCCCCGCTTGCCACAACTAGAGAAAACCCGCGCGCTGCAACAAAGACCCAGTGCAGCCAAAGATAAATAAATAAAAGAAATAAATTAAAAAAAATTTTTTTAATAGTAATTATATGGTCCAGTGGTTAAGACTGAGCGCTTTCACTGCAGGGGCTGCGGGTTCGATCCCTGGTCGGGGACCTAACATGCTGCATGCCGCGGTGCGGCCAAAAGTTACAAAAAACAAACAAAAAACAAACAAAAACCTAGTAATTATAGACTGAACCAATAAAGTAATGAGAGGCAGGCTTATAGCTCCAATGCAATGGCATCTTGTAGGGAAGATGTTTTACCCGACAAATGAGTTAACCCTCAGGAAGCTTGACAATACCAAGAACACCTGCTATCCAATCATGCCAGGTGATGTAAGACTAAAATGATGAAATTTTTGTTGAGGAGGGAAGTCCCTGCCTACTCATCTTCCTTTCTTTAGGGTATCTCCTTGGGAACATAATAGGTCTGATAAAAAGTCTCGACCCTTTGGTCTTATAATGCTTGTTCATGGGCCTCTAACCCTTGGAACTACAAATACTTCCCTTCAGAATTAGCTCAGAGGGCTTCCCTTGTGGCGCAGTGGTTGAGAATCTGCCTGCCAATGCAGGGGACACGGGTTCGAGCCCTGGTCTGGGAAGGTCCCACATGCCGCGGAGCAACTAGACCCGTAAGCCACACTACTGAGTCTGCGCGTCTGGAGCCTGTGCTCCGCAACAAGAGAGGCCGCGACAGTGAGAGGCCCGCACACCGCGATGAGGAGTGGACCCCGCTCGCCGCAACTAGAGAAAGCCGTCGCACAGAAACTAAGACCCAACACAGCCAAAAATTAAATAAATAAATAAATAAAATTAAAAGTGTCTCTTAAAAAAAAAAAAAGAATTAGCTCAGAGGTCTCTGGGTATACACAAGATGAACACAAGGTACATCCTCTTATCTCTCAAGGAAACAAGAGAAGATTTAAATTGTTCTCTCTTCTACTTTTCTGTATAAACGTTTTCTCCATCAAAATGCATGAAATTCTTTCCGGACATTGTAGTCATTTGTGTGCTACCTTACATGCATGTGACTCTAATAATGCTTACCCAATATTAAAATTACATTTCTCCTCTCTTCCATATTGGTATAGAAGGGCCTTGTGCTGATGGAACTACTTTAGTTCTCTAACAATGACGAGTTGATAAGGGGTGGATTTCTGTGAGTGAAATGCATACAAACACCTGAAGAAAAGCGGGGACACTGTAGTTACATGGAAATCAATTTAACACACTTGATCTAGGGACCAAAAGCATCTACTGGTTACTTGCAAGTGCAATTTCAATCAATCAATCCATCAACAAACATTCTCTGAGCTCCTTCTATGACCAGGCCCTATGCTAGGTGCTGAGGACACCAATGAGACATAGTCTGGGCCCTGGAAGTGTTCACAGTGTAGTGGAGACATCACCAGACCATTGGGTCCCCACAGATCTACTCCAGAAAACAGAGTCCAACTTCTGTTTGAAGAGACTAATTGTTTACTTCAGCTAGGATTATAAACTGGAACTGCTGGTGGGAATTTTGCCACCTCCTTGAGGTAGCCTGTTCCCTCTTTGGGCAACTTAGATTGCTGGAAAGTTATTGCCTGGCTTGAGAAAGCTATATCTCCCTATGGCTCTCCTCCACTAATCCTAGTTTGCCTCCTTCCACACCAAAACCACACACACACACACACACACACACACACACACACACACACAATTAGTTTAATGCTACTTTGACTTGAGAAACCTTCATGCTTTTTCTATCAGCCAGCGTGGCCCCATGAAACTCAAATTTCCCAAGCTAAAAAATTCTAGTTCTCTCAACTTTTTCTCATATAATGTGATTCTGAGTTCCTCTGCCATTCCTTATTAAAGAAATCTCAGGCAGCAACAGATAAAGGTGTTATTTAGAAGGTTGGTAGCTGGGCCCTGACAACAATTTACAAACCTATTTTGAAGGAGAAAATGGGATGCATTAGGCCCCAGTTTGTGGTCTTCATGATCAAGTATAAGCAGAATTAATAATTCATATCCTGCTAATGCACAGCAAATCACATAAGAGCTTCAGCTTTAGCAAGGTCTGGAACCGAACACACGCTCATAACACAGCTCAAAAGCATGAATAAAAGCAATCTGTATATCCATCGCAATCAGGCCTCCTGATTACTGCTCACTTGCAAGAGAAGTTTCTTCCTTATTGAATTTCTGTACCCTTGGACTCAGCAGTCTCTCCCATAACTTTTCACTCTACATAAAAACTTCTAGTTCCGGGCTTCCCTGGTGGCGCAGTGATTGAGAGTCCGCCTGCCGATGCAGGGGACACGGGTTCGTGCCCCGATCCCGGAAGATCCCACATGCCGCGGAGCGGCTGGGCCCGCGAGCCATGGCCGCGGAGCCTGTGTGTCCGGAGCCTGTGCTCCGCAACGGGAGAGGCCACAGCAGTGAGAGGCCCGCGTACAGCAAAAAAAAAAAAAAAAAAAAAAAAAAAAAAAAAAAAAAACTTCTAGTTCCAATTATTAAAGATGCAAAAGCCAATAGTCCCGATGAATTTAGGGTGTGAACAGAGAATCACAGTGCTTCTCTAGTCCAGTATGTTTTTTAGATAGAAGAAAGTGAGCCTTAGGGAAAGTGACTTGTAAGTGGCAGAGCCCTAACTAGAACTCAAGTTTCATTACTTTTCTCTGTTTTCTATCAAAATGCCTCTAAGTGAAAAAAAAAAAAAGTCTGCAAAAAACATCAAGAGACATAATTCAACCAACAGTGGTGTGTTGGGAAAAAAGGTTCCTGGTGATCAAAGTTGTATTCAGTGAGTTTGGGTCTCCTTCACCTAACCACCACCACTTTTCCTCTTTTCAGCTCCCTGTAAACGTGTGCTTTCTGTATCCACCTAAGGCAACAGAAGACGTTAAGTGTGGAAACAAATTCAGACTCAAATAATATTTACTGGACATCCACTAAGTGCCACGCATTTTCACACACAGGATCTCATTTATTCTTCATAATAACTCCATGAAGTAGGTGCTATTATGCCCATCTTCCAGATGAGCTCAGCTCCAAGAGACCACATAGTACAGTCAGGATTCAAACTCAGAACTTTCAACTCCAAGTCCAGTACTCTCTCTGCTACTTTCTCTGTGTACCTTTTAATGACTTTGATGATTCGGATGGTACTGGTGGTCTACTTCATCCAAGTTTTTGCTTGCTTGCTTCACAAACTGATTCTTTTTTTTTTAAGTTTTATCAGGTTGAAATTCTAAAAGGTCCAACTTCTAGCAATCTTCTTTGCATATTAGACTATGATGACAGCCTGCCTATAGCAGCAGTCAGGACAGGAAGGTTTTGCATTAGGTTTTGGCAGACTATAAGAAAACTCATAGCCTGAACAAGGGAGAGATGAGGTAGTCTATCTAACCATGCTCTTCTGGATGGTTCCAGGAAGCCCTGAGACAAGTAAAAAAACTGGGTTCATCTTTAGAAGGTTCACATCACTTTAGCTTCAAATAAACCTTGACACCCAAGTAGGAGTACCAGGCAACCACATAGGCCATTTATATCTCCAGGTTACTGTAAAAAGGAAGGAGCAAGTTTCCTAATCTGGACATTGAAACGCTAACTTGTAGCCTCCCATTTGTAACCAATGAGTTTTCACAAGGACAGGTGGGTAATGGAGAATGAACGTTCCCTCCCAGCATTTTTAATTAACTGGTTGTTGGATTTATTGGTCAGCTCAGTGGGAAATCAGAACCTACTATTTGGGGGCTATTTTTATAGCCTTCTGGAGTTGGGTTGCCTTAGTACAGACACCTGGCACCATTCCTAGAAATGATTAGATCTGTATTTTTTCCCTTTTAAAAGCAACCAGTGAGTAGATTTGATCATTCCAGGCACCTGGCTAGTAATCCAACATAATAAAGGTACCCCTTTCCCTTCCCACTTTGGTAACACAGCATATGCACCACCAGTTTATCCCTTCACATCCAGCAGCAGGTCAGAGGCAAAGAAAGTGTGGTTAAAACACAAAATAAGCTCTGTAAAACCTGGGAAGCAAGGGGCTGTATCCATCATCTATACGTTTATAAGCTATAAAACCGGAATAAGTAGTCTCTGAATAAACAACAGTTGATCTTATCAACTCTAAATTCCTCAAATCAGAGTTTCAGCTCATTTCCTCTTTGTCTTCCTGCAGATGAAGCACTGTTTAGGAAAAAAGAGAGCCTTTTGCCATTGGAGATCTTTTTACAGCATACATTAACAATTTCCGTGCAGATATTTGGGTGGCAAATCGTAACCCAATACCTATTTTGCAATAAAACTACCACAGCATTAAATTGACATAATAGAGACAGAAATTGTATTCAGTCAAGTTTTGGTCATGCAGGCACTCACCTTAATGTGGGAGATGAATTAAGTTCATCCTTGGGAAATCCAAGGGTAATGACCGAAACACAATGTGATTGAGCTAATTATCAACCAGGTGTGCTTTAAGGAGTCGATGGTTCAATCTATTACTGCTAAGCACACAAGCCTTTTTGGGGAGGAGTTTATGAGAGCAGGTCAGACACTGCAGCTTCTCAGAGGGCAAAAGACAACGTTTCTGCAGATTTTGCATTATGTTGGGCCAACCTAAATCTTGGCCAACCACCAAGGCCAGTCAAGAACCTGAAACTTTTCCTGACTGTTCAAGGCCCCAGGGAGCTGGCCATCCCCTGGAGTCCACTGGCAGTGGCTATCTATAAGCAATTGGCCTATACTGCCTTGTAACAAGAGTCAACTTTTCATTTGTATATGTCTGGTCTTCTCAGCTAAACAAACTGCTCAAAGGCACACACATGTTTTTTTCTTGTATCCCCCATGATGTCTGACCTTGTTAAGTATTTGCAGATTAAGGTCTTCTGGATGAAAAGTAACTTTTTAAATACTTACACATTGCTGTATGGATATTTCTTACATTTGTTTGTCTCTGTAAATGGAGTTCTGTATATGAAACATAAACTGTTTAATGGCTCTGGTTCATTATAATGAACATCAGTCTCACACAGTGTGGGACATGGAGCTGGGTATGCACTGACCTCATGATATACCCAACCACCTCAGCACATGTTACTGAACAGAGCCCTACTTCCCTGGGACCACATCTACCTTCTCACAGCCCCTATTCTTTCTTGCTATTCCCTCCACTCACACATCTCCTTTTTCTCCTCCTTGTCCCAGTACCTCAAGGAGCCTGGTGTTCCCAGGCACTACCAACCAACTCCAGTACACATTTCTTCTAGTTGTCAAACTGTGTCTTCCTCAAACTGGACGTCATCAGTCTTCTTCAATGAATCCCAGTACACTATAAGATCCCAGAGAACAGGGACTAAGTCTGAACCATTAGCATATGTATTGGTTGGCCAAAAAGTTTGTTCAGGTTTTTCTGTAAGATGTTACTTTTTTGGCCAACCCAATGAAATCTACCTCCCACCCTCCACCACCCAACCCAGAAGCCTGGTTCAAGGAACATTCAATAAACAGTTTAACTGAATTTCAGGATTCTAGGTTGCCCACCAGCTACTAGAAGATCCTAATTCTCTGGGTGGCTATTAAACAAGTGATTTGACTAATAGTCTAGTGGTTGTTAAATTCATCATAAGCTAAAGCACAGAAGCAGAACACACACAGACCAATTGACCTATGGGGAGCTAGTTCCAAGTATCCAAGCAGCATTCTCCTAGCAGAGACTTCTTTGTTTTTTGGCACAGGGCAACTTCAATATTTGAATGTTAAATGTTGAATCTGCATTTAAAAGATAACCATCAATCAAGTATTTATTGATTTCCTGGCACATACAGGGCCCTGTGCAAAACGTCTGTGAGAAAAAAATGGATGTGTTCTCAATAAAGCAATGCAATCAAGCGGTGGTAGCAAGAACAAAGCATCAACTCTACACGCTTCTTCTTAACAGTCAGAGGCCATCCAGACAGACTAGCCTGAGAAAATACCAGATGTATATACCTCACTCCGTGTGGAAGGTCTGGAGATTAAACAAAACAGAGGTACAAGGTTTCATCTTCTTTAAACATTTTACCAACCTACATTGAAAGCCAATGTCCTTCTTGAATGCTCTTCCAACAAAATGACAAGGACGAGGAGGGAAACTGATGCCAGGATATAAGAGCCTACCTAGGACCATTTTAAAGGTCTTCTAAGGGTTCCCCATTTGCTGGAACCTTCTCTCATGGAGATCCCCCTGCTCAGTGACTGTCCAGAGCCACCACCACTGAGCAAAGCAGGCTTCCAAACAAGCTCCAACTGGGCCAGAGCTGTTGAAGAACAAACTATTAATACAAAAAGGCCCACCAAGCACCATCCAGAAAGAATCTGGGAATTTTTTCACAAAGTAGGATTCATTTTTTAAAGTAAATTATGTTTTGTATTGTCCACCTCTCTCTTTCCTTGGAATAATATATTGTTGAATTGCTCATAAAGACAATCACATAGGTTTTCCAGGAATTTCTATTTGAATCAAACCAACTCCTTCTGTTTCTGAAACACATTCAATAAAAGAATGATTGCATTTCTGGTTAATCCAACAACATACCACAATATAAATCTACCGAAAGAACCATTTCTATGATAGACGTATTTAAAGGCATGTGAAATGCTACCTTTTAATCAAAAATTAACTGTAAGTCAAATAATTCTAAGTTTTTAAAAAGGGTATAACAAAAAGGCTTAGAAGACACTAACCTGAGTGAATTTTTACACCACATCTTTACTTAATATTAGTGTTTTTAAATTTTGAAACATTCTTAAAGACAAGCACCAATTTTTTTATTTCACCAAAGCAAATGATTTGTTCATTTGTGTATGTATACACACACACATACACACACATTTTTTAGTTTGCCTCTAGATAGTTTTGAGTTAAGGTTATATATCTGAAAGGAAAACAAAAGGTAATTCCTTTTTTAGAAAAGAAATTTGAGGTGTATGTTTTTAAGAAAGCCACTACCCCTAGGAATGTCAAAATGTCTTTCCCCATTGGAAATATGACTGATAGAGCAAAGGACTGGGTATCTCCAGGATTCCAGAGCTAGATGTATAACCAGAAAGAAGTCACTTAGACTCTCTTTGAGTTTCAGGTATGTTAGAACTGTGCCTAGCAAAGAATAGTGTCAAAACCTACCGTTGAACTTTACCCAGGGTTGGGCCAGAAGGTATATAGGTCCTTTCCATTTCTAAAAATCATGCATGAAGATGCCATCTAAATATAAGGACCTATTTTAAAATATCTTTTATTTGAGCCCTCACTATTTTGTTAGGTAACAGAAACTACAGTGATACTTCATAGTAAGCCCTTCTGAAAAGGGCATTTTAAGACACTTCATTGCTGTTATTTTTCCTATATTTAAAAAAACTTTCCATAATGCAAATATATCTTTTGTTCTCAGAAAAAATAATTCCATAATGGCAGGTGGATTTGGAGGTTAAAGGTGGTGATAAGGAACATTTTCTTTTTCTTTTTCAGATTATAAAAATTATAAATCTGGATTATAGAAATTTTAGAATATACAATACAAAAAAGAAATGATCCATGATTCCACCCAAAATAATCTCTATTAATATTTTAGTACATTTCCTTATAGTATTTTCTCTAGTGTATTATAGATAGTCAACTGGGATCAGATATATTATTTGATATTTTACTTTTTCACATGTATTGTTTTGTGAGTGTTTTTTACTGTCATTAAAAACCTTTGAAAACACCATTTTAATGGCTTCATCATAGTGTACTCTATACGACCGTCCCCAACTGTTCACTATTACAAACAATGCTGCAGTGAACTCCCATATAAATTGGGTTTTGTGCACATCTCAGGTACTTCTGAACTTGTATCTCCTTTGCAGCAACTCACTGGCCAAGAAGGAAAGGGCAACACTGTGGGGAGCCAGTAAGGGGCTAATTCGCACCATTCCCACCCCTCTCCTTTTTTACTTGCCCTTCTAGCACTCAGTTTCCTCTCCCTCACTGTCTTAAATTTGGCTCTGGATTCTGACTGACTCTGACCCTGATGCACTGAGCAGAAGTGGCTGAGGAGACAGGCAGACACACAGAAGGCTGCAGCTAGAAAAGCAGGGGAGGCACCAATGACCTGGCCCACGGTGCTGTCTGCTCTCTGGCTGGTGATCTGAATGGCGCTGGGCACCAGACCAGCAGTGACTGGTTTTCCTAGCCTGGGTCAGGGTGGCAAAGAGACCGCAAGATCTCCATCCACATAGCCCTGGAGCCTTTGGCAACAGCCATGCCATTACTGAGGTACAAATTCCCAAAGCAATCCAGAGGACAGAAAGAAGTACAGCTGAAGTGCTTCAAAAACTCAATGTACTATAACCTTAAAGTAAACTTTAACACTCTCATCAATGTCCAGTTTCTTTTTTCTGATATATCTGACATAATCTTTTCTTTGACTTCCTGGAGCCCTGTGTTTCTTATAGCATTTCTTCCTCTGGTCAAAAACTGTTTGACATCAAAGTGTGTCACTGGACCACATACATCTTGTTAATAAAGGAATTATTCTGTAAAACATGGTCTCTCCTTTCAGAGCATTGCAAACTAATTGGGAAGCAAAAAGGAAAATACAAGAAAGGACTAGAGAATAATAAAATTAAGCACTGAGGCTATTGTCAGACTAGCAGTAAGGGCTCTGAGAGGTCAGACATGGTAAAGAGCCATGAAAATGGATAGTCTTTGGCTACCCAGAGAGAGACAGGGAAAATGTCCCTAAGATTAACAAAGCCACTAAAGAGGGAATGCGCCCCACCAATAATCAATCTAGCATATCTATCCCCACAGACTCAAGTGTTGCCAGAGGCTTTAAGAGGCTGCTTGAGCACTAGAGGCTTTAAGAGGCTGCTTTCTAGAGGTAGGAAGACCAAGATACTTCAAAGAGAAACCTAAGCCCTTGATGAAGCAGCACTAAATAAGCAGCAATAAAAAAGAGAAACTAACAACCAACATTGTGGCCTAGATCTGTATAAAAACAAAAATAAAGAAAAATAGCCTTTTCTGAAAGAAGGTTGACATCCAAGTGCAAACGGTCTCCAGGGTACCTTTCATTTGCTTTCTGGCCATTTGTACATGACCTTATGCACAGGGTAAAGAAAGCAAATTTACCACATCATCTTCACCCCATGGGGTACCATCTGCTCCTTTCAAAAGAAATTTTTCCCCTATCCTCATCAAGCACCAATAATTCACATGTTTAAATATCAGCAGATACTTACTTTTTCTTAAAACCATTTTATTAAAAAAAAAAACAGGGGCTGAAAAATCATGTAATCAAGAAGCCCATTTCATAGGAAAGTTGGAGCAATGGAAAGAGCGCATCTTCTACCAAATCTGCCAACATATTTTGGACATACTGGGGGAAAACATTCATAAAATTGTGCTGTCTCTGGCATAAATCACTCCAATAGAATTCTTTCTGAGTTATTCTCTATCTATATGGAGGATCAAAGACCCACTGGCTATTTCCCCCACTGAAATAATCTACAGTTCCAGTGGAGTTATCTGCAGGCAAATGATCAAGCTATTAACACTTGCCAGGCCAGTAAGACTGTAAAGTTAACTGCAGTTGAGGTAAAAGGAGCTTTGAAGTACATACTTTTCTTTCAAGTTATCCAGATCCCCATTTAAGTATACTCATCCCAGGGATCACATCTTCAGGTTATCATATGGAAAATCTCTTGTCAGTATCAACCAACCTAGGACATCTTAAAAGAAAATGCATATCAAATCCATTATCAAAGACTCTCTGTTCTTTGGCTCTATAGAAATGTCAATTCAATGCTGTATGAAAGTTTTCATTTAGCAGAGATTTGGGGTAAAAAACAAGGGAATCGACCAATTCTGAAACATAGTTTGCTTCCCACTGAGACAGTAAACAAGGTGATACAAGAAAAGATGAAGGACGTATTTTTAAATAAGAGTGGGGGAAATACTAAAGAGGGAGAAAAAAAGGACAAAAGAGAGGCAAGGAACAGAAATAACAGTTGTTATTGAATTCATCTACTTAATAGTGTCTCATTATGCTTAACATGCAATATACAAGAAAACAGAGAAGAAAATTAATTCCACAGAAATAGATATACATGCTATGCAGAACTGTGAGTCACAAAAACCAGGATTATCAAATGTGAACATGTATAAAAACTCTATTTTCTTCAAATCTAGATTGTCTTCAAACATTCTGAACATCCTCAATGAAACTGGATCTGTTATTTACCTGATCCCTGTCACCCTCGCCCACCAACATCACAGACAAAACTTAGAACCGTTTAGTTTTCTGAGGTCTGCATGGTCCTTATTTAAAGTGGGAACGAAGAAAAAAATGATGATGCAAGTGACTCAGGGACCAAGAATCTCAGAGAAAGAGGAGGGGCCAGGCTGCATTAATATGTAGCCCACAATGAAGTCTGCATCAAACATGCCTGTGAACATGTCTTCTTTGTGGAAGGTAAACCATATGTTAAATTAAACAATGGATATTGGTAAAGCTACTAGTAATTTTGATAGAAGAAAATTGGACTGAATTGAATGTCTAGAGTCATGGGTTAATGCAAATTACTTGTAATGGATGCATTTTTTCAGTATACAGAGGTCTGACAGATTGAACTTTCACACATGTGAGCAATATGTAAATACCCATTAGAACAGATTTGATTTAACAAGATAATACCGGATATCCAGGTTCTTCCAGTACACATCAAGCCATTCAGTCTTATCCATTTGCAATCAATCTCTCATTCTTCCCTCCTCACCTCCAGGAGGCAGTCATTCAAGGCTTTATTAAGTGCCTGTTACCTACAAGGCACTTTTTCATGTCCATTTGCAAAAGGTACCTGGCTCTTTAGAATATGAAATGTTGACCTTTTTCCTTTGTAAGAGTTGTATCACCTTTTATTTGCAAAGTTCATTAACATACCCTTGATCCAAGTGTTCATAATGTATATTTACATTTATGTGCTTTGAACTAAAGTGAATTAAAATTAATTTTAAGTAAATTTAGAATTAAAATCAATTTTGCTCTGAAGCTGTTTGGGTTTGTTTTTTCCTCACAATTTCTGAATGCCTGTGATATAACTGGTAATACATAGGCGTACTGAAGACCTGGATTCTACGGGTCCATTCCTAGACATCATAGGGCACACTATAAATTGTCTTCAATATAAAAATGCTTTTAAAAAAATTTAGAAAATGCAAAAAAGAAGACCAATGCAATGCAAAAATAATTTCAGTGTGATCATTTCACATTGAAAAACAGCCGCTGTTGATTTTTTAGTATAAGACTTTCCAGGATTTTTTCTCCATATAAGTTTAGTTTTATTTATTTTCATGCAGTTGTATCATAGTATATGTACAGCTTTATATCCTGTGGAAACTATAAACTTTAATGGCTTTATAACATTGTATCAAAGGGACATATCACAGTTTATATAACCATTCACTCCTCTATTATTAAATATTTTGTTGTTTCCAATTTTTTGTTATCAGAAAACACCTCTGTTCATAAGGCTCTTTTTTTTTCTGTATTCAGGATGGTTTTCATAGGAGAAAGTCCCAGAAGTCCAACTATTGGATCAAACCATGAATATTTTCAGGCCCTTGATAATACATATTGCCAAATTACTGTTCCAAAAGGGTTGTACCAGAAATGCACGAGCGTGTCCATTTGACTAAGTCCTCACTGGCAGTAGATGTTATTTTTTATCCACTCTTTTCCTAATCTGCAAGTAAAAAAATGTTATTGCATTGTTTTCGTTTGTATCTCCTTGATACTCGTATGTGAACTTTAACTCAGTTTCTAAAATGCTCCTTTTGGAGAGAATGCTTTTTTAGGATTTCTGTTAAAGCAGACATGCAAGTCTAGTATCAGGTCCTAGCAGAGGCCAAAAGAAAATGAGAAGAGAAGAATCATGCAAAAACTTTTAGGCAGTTTGAAGTTCCTTTTCTGTTCATTAAATGACTACGGATGCCAGGGACTATATAGTTCTTTATCAGTATTCCCCAGCTGTCCGTAGGGCCTTCATACTTGGAAATTTCACTCCATCATTCTCTAAGCATTGCTGAGGACCCACCCTGTATCAAACACAGTACTGGGCCCATGAATGCCACAGTGAACAGAGCCCCTATCCTGGTCTAACAAAACCCTAGTCTAGTGCAGAAGGCAGGAGGGTTGTCCAGCGGAGTGTGAAAGTACATAGCCAGGGAACCTAAACAAGACTTGAAGGGTCTAAGCTGAGGCCTAAAGCAAAAGCTGAAGCTCCCACCCCCACCCCCAGTTCTTTCTTTCAACTATTTCTCATGTGATATGATTTTCAAACCCATCCTGGTCACTATCTTCTGGATATACTCAACTTTGTCAATGTTCGTAAAATGTGGTGACTATACTTGAACATAATACTCCAGATGTGGTCTGATCAGCACACATGCTTCTAATACAGCCTAAAATTGTTTGGCTTTAAAAAAAAATAAGCTACACCACATTGTTGGCTCATATTAAACTTGTGATCAGCTAAATCCCCAAGAACTTTTTACATAAACTGCTGCCAAGTCACATCTCTCATATCCTGTACATATGCAATTTTTTAAACCTAAATTCAAGACTTTACATTTATCACTGTTAAATTTCATCTTGTAGGTTTTGACCTAGAGTTCCTACAAGTTGAGGTCATTTTAAATCTGGATTCTGTCATTCTATATATTAAACTATGCCACCCAGCTTTATATTATCTGTAAAGTGAAAAGCCTGTCCTTGTGATCAATTATGACCAAGAATTTGCTCCGTTAAGGCAAGGGCCATGATACGGACACCTTTGTATCCCTCACAGTGCTAAGTAGGGTGACTTTTACACAGTAGGTGCTCAGTATTTGTTGCGTGAATGAAACCCCAGGCAGAGCCAAAACATTCCTGTGGCCCTTCACTAAAACATCTTCCTCCAGGTTGACGATAAATCAGTTGCTCAACCACCTGTAAATTTGCCTAATTACTGGTTATGCAGTCAAATTTCACAACCTTATGCACAAGGATATTACAGAAGACTTTCAAATGTTCTGCTAAAAACCAGACATCCTATATTTGTATTTGACATTCTGGCACAGTTGTTAGGATGCAGACATCACGATGCAGCCATGAAAAAAACAGACTACTAGAGGCTGTTTATCATTTACCTCCCTGACAGTTTTTCCTCAATCCTTACCCAGATTATGGGGGACTTTCATTTTCTGCTTTCTTCAACATGAATATTTTTGAATATTCAATCCTTGTATGCCTTTAGGTTCTTTACATTAGAGAGGCAAATTTTTAAAAATAATTTTACATTAAAAACTGCACTGAGAAAGTGAAAAACTCATACATTTATCATCAGAAAAAAACTAGATGCATTTTTAAGCTTGTTAGCTTTTGAAAGAAGATAAACCTCAAAACAGACTCCCAGTCCTATTCCCTCAAACCATCCTATCAAAGTTTTACAATTTTTAAAACAGCAGAAGCATATTACTTTCCTATAGTATTTTACATGGAATATTAATGAGAGAACTGACAGACATTGACTCAAGGAATCAGTGAAGCCTGGGTCTGAGACTACAGAACCACATTGTCACCCAAATATCCTTCCCCACTCCTTTCCTGTCCCTTGGAAGTCTGGAATTAGAGACTTTAAGAAATAGACCAAAAAAAAAAAAAGACTAAAAAAAAAAAAGAAATAGACTATCCAAGAAATAAAAGAATTCTCAGAGAATGAGCAGATAATGTGCCCAGAATGATTAATGGCCCTTCAAAGATGAGCAAGTGTGGGAAACACATGACTCCTGGCAATGTGTGCTTTGCCTGCCAGATGGTGCCTGACCCTCCACCCCATCCCTCATCCCTTCTCGGAGCTTTAGCCCAACCATGACGCCCATCCCATCCTTGACCTCCTCTCCCCCTCTCCCACCTCATCCCTGATCTCCACCCTCAAGACTACGGGATGCGGTGAAGCTGAGGGATGGGGTGAGGCTGCCTGTTTTGCACATTACTTGGTAATGTTTAAAAAGTAGCTGAACGTTTTATTGGTTTGTTTTGTAGGCTTTTGCAGAAGTCTCCCCCGCTCATGTTAAAATGGTCTTGTCAAAAAGTTCCCAGCATCAAAATAGCTGATCAAAGCAAGCATGTCAAAATGTTGTATAACTACCTATATGATAGAATGAAGAAAGTATCTAGGAATTGGAAGACTTGAGTACTAGTTCCAATTTCTACCAATCGTCTGGCAGACCTTGGGAAATTCTATTCCTAATCTGAGCCTGTCTTCCTTGTAACTGGAAAGTTTGGGCTAAATGATCTTCATAGTTTCTTCTCAAGCTATGACCCTCAGACTGCCTGGTACTGTTATTTAACTGTTTCATTTGCAATTACCTTGTCTTTAAGCATCTCTGGTCATGCACCATGTCTCGTACTTCCACAGAAGGCATCACACAGTCTGAGCCCATAGTTGGCACTCACCATTTTTCAATTGAACTGATTTTCCATCTGTGAGCTAAACTGGCTATAATTAGGCTTCTATTCAATAATTTTACTCTGAAGAGCATAGGACATCACAGGTAACCTTGGCTGCTGGTAAGACTCTAACCACCATCAGGCCAAACTCTTTGCTCACAGAACATAAAAATTACAGGGATGACTGAGAAAATATTGAACCACCCCTCCAAGTGAATCTGATGCAGGGTCCTCTATGGTACACTCTAGCCAGATGGATTGATGCTTCCAAGTGACCCTGCTTTCGACTTCACCTCCTCTCTACTGCCCTTGTCCTAATTGGTTTATGCTAAGTCAAAGATGAAAAACACTCTATAGTCCAAGAAGAAAAAAAAGTGGCCTGGTGAGATATCACTGATATTTTACATTTTAGAATAAAGCTTTTCTTAGAACATAAGTATTTCAGTGATATTTTTTCAAATTAGATTTTACTCCTATCAAACTTTTATTTATGCTAACGACCATAGGGAACATGCCTTAATAATTCAGAACTTTTTGAGAGAAAAGTCTGCCCACTGTTGAACACAAAATTGGGGTTTTGTTGAGAAGTAAGCAGAGGAGAGATAAGGAAGGGACTTCCTTACCTCTTAAGAATTGTGTCATTTAATAGATTAAGAAAAAATAGCAGCAATTATTCAGGACCAAAAGAAAAAAATTTTAATTTAAGTAACAAATGGTTCAGAGTTAACATTATATGTAGATGAACATTTTGGGGGATGACCATTGAGAAGAAAACTTTAGCAAGACTGGGCAGCCAAATAACTAAAAGATATTTGCATCCTTTTAATTTATTTATTTTAAACACTAAGTAAATACAGAATGCATTTTATCTCACAAAAAAATTCAGAACTTTTTAATCCTCATTTTGCTAAAGTAACAAATTCATTCTACAATGTTCACTGAACCCCAAGTATATGCTAGGCACTGCACTAGCTGCTAGCTTGTTCAACTAGATATAGGTTAAAATCCTGGAAAACACATCAGCTTTTCATCTTCTTTACATGACAGTGATTAAACACCTAGCTCCTCAGATTTTTTTTTTTAAAAAAGGTATGTTCCAATTTCCTTATTAAGAAGACAATTCACCAAAGGCTATCTGAGTATGTTTCTCTTTTGATACCATGCTACTACCATCTTGGTCAAGTCTGATTAAAGAGTAGTGTCACTGGCTCCCATTCATTACTAATAGGACAGATTGAAGTACTGAACAGATAACCAAAATTTCTCAATGGGTCTATGCTTTCCCTTAGCCTGACTTCACAAGAACAAAATATAAGTGAACTTTTGACTTTCTGTACTGCTTCCATAAAAAATGATGGCAGCTATAGCAGATTTCTGCTTTTAAATGAAATGGTCACAGAGATGCTAGCGTACTAGTAAAATCAGCCCAAATAAAGCATTTAGTTTGGCACATAAAGAATCTGCAGTGAGATCTTGTCGCCTGGTGATCCTATTATTGGACTTCAGAAAGATGTGGAGTTTCTCACTTCTCTGATTCTTAAGTAGTATCAAGTTTAAAATTTTGTAGCATTAGGCAAATGCACCACACAGAGAAGAAAGCCGACCCTCACCAATGGGCATTTGGGCCTTCCCTGATAATCTGTGGAAGTGTTTTCAAACTCATTGTCTCAACACATTGGTATGTGCAGATCAGCTGTGAATATGTTTTGCATCAGCTGTTACTAATACTGAACTACCAACATTTGTAAGTAATTTTCTGTTTAAAAAATAGTGAATTGAAAGTTGCTCCTATACTACAGAAATACCATCACTAAATCACTCACATTCCAATAGGCTTTCTAGTCCAAGAGAGAAGAAAGGGGCGGGATTACCACTGGTACACAGGGAACTGCGCAGAACCTAGGATAGCCCCGCCCATGTGAGGGACCCACTTGGGAAGTGTATCTTGAGGACTGAGGAAAGCAAAGCTAGGGCTGAGAATTATGCTTAACTCTGGGCAGCCCAGAACAAGCAGTATTTGAAAGTTATGAGACTTAGCTCTCCTAATGGTTGGGAATTGCTCATCTGTAGGATAGCTTGAACTTTCAAGATATGAGGTTGTAATAAGTTGGGCTTGGGGGATTTTTGAGGGGGTTGGTTTTATTGGAGAGGGAGGGCATTATTCCAAAGCAAATACCTGTCTGATTTTCAATTCTCTCAGCCTGTAAGTGATATAACAGAAAGTGGGAGAGTGACACTGCCTTAAAGTGAGAAGAAGTTTGGAGCCAGAGAGGAAGGAATTCTCTTTTGGACCTGCTAAGTTTCAGTTGATGGTAGGAGATCTGAATGGAAAAATACAAGCGTATGTAACTTATTTGAGCTGGTTTCCTCTTATGTAAAATGGGCTTAAGACTATCTGCCTTGAAGAGTGTTGTGAGAATTAGAGATGATGTATATAAAGTACAGAGCCTGACTCTAAAAGACAAATTTAATTATTATTAGTCCATAAGATATATAGGACTGGGGCATGGGTAAGAAGTCAGAACTGGAGAGTTAATGACATTGAGATAGCAGCTGAAGCCATGAAAATGAGGGAAGAGTAGAGGGGGAAGAGAGCACTAAAGACATCCCTTTTCAAGAACAGTCACATTTGAATGGAAGAGGAAGATCTGTCATCAAAAAGAGAGAAGGAATGCTCACAGAGGTTGGAGGGAAACAGATATATGAAGTGCCACAAGCCAAGGGAAGAGAAACATTCAAGGGGGAAAAAGAAAAATAAGCCCCACTGAATTCAGTAAAAAGTCAGTTGTTCGTAACCTGAAGGGGAACAATTTTAGTAAAGAGGCAGTGGCCGAAGCCAGATTACAAGGTGTTTCAGAATGAGTGGTAAAGAAATGGAGCCAGCAGATGTAAACCACTCACTTGAGAAGAGAAAGTCAATAATGTCTCAGTCTGACAGCTGGACTTGGTCCAGGCACGCAAGAACAGACTTTAGCCGTAAAGACCTAAATGTTGGATTTTAATATGGAATTTTTGATGGCTGCAGGTATAGAGGGGCCTCCCAAGGGGAAAACACATTCCTACTAAAACTAAATATGGCTTTCATAAGCTCAACAAAGAAAGGCCAACCTTGGCAGTTTCTTAAATCTCCATGGCTTCAAGATAACGCCACTCAATTCTAGGGACTGAAGAGAGGAGAAAAACAGAATGAAAAATTCAAGAATGTACAAAGATTGGTGAAGAGCCTGCTCTCTTAGGTGGCCTCCCTGTGGAGCTTTTGTTCTCAGAATTCCCAGACTCTCCAAGTCTTAAGGAGTATAACCCAATCAAGCCTCCTCAGGTTGAAGGGAAAAAAAAGGCTTCCCTGTTAACTCCAAACCAATCACCTCCTGCTTCCCTTGTATTACACAAAGTCCCTATTTTCAGTGAGTAAATAAATAACCCCCCAAAAAGCAGAGTAGCTTTCTGGAAAAGCTGGTAGGGTCCACAAAGCTGATTAGGGCTTGTTTATTTGAAAGTTTCAAATAAAAGGCATTTCAACTGGTCAGGAATGTTTGAAGACTATTAAGATGGGACAGGATTCCCTAGGTAAACATGTCCTGACTCAGGCTTCTTGGAGCCTCTAATCCCTATAACAAGCAAGGTCCTAAATAAGAGAAATAATAATACTAGCTACCATTATTGAACAATCGTGTACCATGTGCCCTTTACATGCATCGTTTCATTTAATCCTCACAGTAGCTCTACGAGGTTAGATATTATTAACCCCAGGGATGAAGAGGCCCTAGGCTAACCCCTGGTGCCAAAGGACCTCCCAGGTTTCACCAGCATAAATGCCCTATATCTATACCCTGGCCATGTACTTGTATTTTCTTGTCCCAGTACTGCTTTGACTGCTTGGTTTTCAAGCAGTTAAGAAAAAATTAAAAATATATCTTGTCCCCATTCTAGCTTATATCATACAGGTTTTGGAAATATATAGACCCCAAGTTCAAGTCCTGGCTCTGCCCCATCCAATCTGTGTGGTCTTAGCCAAACAGACAATCATAGTAACTTCCAGTGTTGCTGTGAAGACTGAGCTACTAAGTGCAGTGCCTAGCACATAGTGAATAATAAAAAATGTTACTTTTTAAAAACTTTAGCATTAAGTAATCGTTTGATGTTTCCCTCATTCAAGTAAGACTATTTGTTATGTGTATGTGTGTGTGTGTGTGGTGTGTGTGTGTGTGTATATATATATATATATATATATATATATATATATATATATAGCTGTAAAATGTTTGAAAACTTCAGAAAATTATAAAGAGAAAAAAATGAACTATCATTATCACCATCCAAAAAAAAGGCCCCCAGATATTTCAGCATAGATGTACATGTGTTTTTCCCCCAAAACTTATATATATATAGGGCCAAAAAGTTCGTTCAGGTTTTTCATAAGATGTGATAGAAAAACCCAATATGTATATGTATGTGTGTGTGTGTGTGTGTGTATATATATGTGTGTGTGTGTATCCCATTCTTTATAAAGTTTTAACATATATCATGAAATATTCTTTGAAAATATCACTCTTAACAGCTTCGTAATATTCCATTGTATAAATGTACCGTAACTGATTTAACAGATGCAACACTGATTAAACAAAACAACTGACTTTTAACCAAAGTCCTCAGTAGCTCAACCAGAGGATTCTTCCAATGAGAATTCCAGGAAAAAGAGAGTTTCCATTTCCCTTAAATTACACCTCATGTTCAGCCACCATGCTTCCAGCTGTCTCTGTCAGGGATTACTGGCTTTAGTGTTACCTGTATATATCTAAGCAGAAGCTTTAAAAGTTAGACTTTTGGGCCATGTCCAAGGCAACCACTAGCTTGAAAAATATGTAACATTATGTACATTTAACCACAGCTAACTAATAATAAAATACATATTCTGAACATGTTAACAAACCACATTACCATTCATTTTGTGACATCAGAGGAACATTACTGAACCAGAGGACTGGTTCTCATTAAGATATCCAAGATGGATTGGTTAAATATATTATGGTGCACCAGACAACAGAGTATTGCATAGCCATTAAAATAATGTTGACATCTATGTAATAACATGGGAAAATATTCTGAAAATAATGTTAGGTTATTTAAAAAGCAGGGTATAAAATGCTATGTACGTTACAAGGCTTGTAATGTATACATATAATTTAAAAGTCTGTTAACCAAGCTGTTAAGAGTGGCTATCTCTAGGCTTTAGTATCATGAGTGAATTATTTTCTTCACTATCGTATCTGTATTGTTGAATTTTCCAAAGTTAACACGTATCATACCAATAAATTATTCTTACTTTTAAAAAAGGCAAAATTGTTCATTCGCCCACATTCTAAACCCCTACTATGGTGTGTGCTACCATAGTAGGGAATCCATATATTCTGGCTTGTCAAGACTTAATTGTATCGGGACTTCCCTGGTGGCGCAGTGGATAAGAATCCGCCCGCCAGTGCAGGGGACACGGGTTCGAGCGCTGGTCCGGGAAGATCCCACATGCCCCGGAGCAAGTAAGCCTGTGCGCCACAACTACTGAGCCTGTGCTCTAGAGCCCATGAGTCACAACTGCTGAAGCCCACGTGCCACAACTACTGAAGCCCGGGAGCCTAGAACCCGTGCTCCACAACAAGAGAAGCCACTGCAATGAGAAGCCTGCACACCGCAACAAAGAGTAGCCCCCGCTCGCCACAACTAGAGAAAGCCCGCGCACAGCAACGAAGACGCAACGCAGCCAAAAATTAATTAACTTTTAAAAAAAGACTTAATTATATCAACAGTAATAAATAACCCTAATGGAGCCAACAGAATACTGGAATTAGAGACCAAGTCTTGAATTGGAAACTAAACTCTTACCTGTTCCCAACATTATGCCCTTGGCAAATTGCTTAATCTCCCTGAGCCACAGCCCTCATCTCTCAAGTACGAAATATATTATCTACCTCACAAGGCTGTTGTGAGTTTGAGTGAGACCTTGCAGGTGCAAGTGCCTGTTCCTATACCTGGTGCACAGAAAGTCGGTTAAACCTAGTTCTAATACCTTTCTCAGCAATATAGAAAGTGCAAAGTGACTCTCATTTTAATTATTCAATTCCTATTCTGTTTTTCTCTTTTCGTTCAATGTGTCCTCCTGTGTTCAGACTGGAGTCTGAGAAAGAATACACAAATAGGAGAGATGCCAATGAGAGTGAAAATACCTGAGACAATGGGAATAGGCAAATATCTGAGTACCACACAGTCCTTGTATCATATGCAAACTGGAGATGCTTGATCACAAGCTGAATCAAAATTAATAGTTGACTGCCCCTACCTACCCTGTGACCATGACTTAAACCAAAAAAGAATAGAACCTCAGGTTTAAATGTCATATTTAAATGGTCCAGTGTTAATGCAGCCATAGTTGCTTGGGGAGTGGGGGAGATATATTTACAAGTGTGGTTAATAGTCATAAGGGAAGGTTAAAGGAAACCCTTGTTGAGTTCATACAGAAGAAAAGGGCTATACGTACAGTCAATGTTAATTATGCTCTCGTTTGCCATATGATCTTATGAGAACAGTTTTGTCCATTCCTGTGCTAATGAGCACCTAAAACTAAGGCTCTGTCATGTGCATTTTATTACTGCCATTGGTTTTTCCAAAAGCAGCGTCATATTTGTCCTAGAGAGAAAAAAGGAAGGTATTTTCCAAATGAAACTTGTAATAGTAATAAGCCTCCAACCCTTCCTCTTCCTTTTTCCCCACCTCTCTCTCACATAAGCTGGTTTATCATTCTATCACTCACAATTTCTAAAAACAAACTGAAAAATGTGACGGTATTAAATATGAATAACCATCTGTTCCATCGCTTTGAGCTGGAGCTCCAAACTCCAAATACAGGACAACAAAAAGCCCACCCTCTGGCATACTTAAGCAAAAGGGTTCTTTCAGCCCACACGCTCAAACATTTTAAAAAGGTACGTGACAAATGAGCTCTTCAGTCAAAATTCTCACTTTTTAACGTCTGCAATTTTATCTAACATTCAGAATTGCATCCAGGGTTAGAACTGTATACTTGGTACGTCTTCTTTAAACATCATATAGATCAAAAACTACTAGAAGTCTGAAAACATCAGATAATATGACTGAGTTTATTCTTTTATGACTCCACCTGAACAGGAGAGGAATGAATGGGCTTCAGAAACCTCTTATTTTTCCAGCAGCTTTCTTACAGAATAATATACTTTCATAATGAAATGTAAGATTATAAATTGCCAAATTGATTTTGCATCAGTGGTAAAAAGTCGTAAGTGACTAAGTGTCCTAAGGTGACCTAGTATGTTATAGAAAATGTGAAACCATAGTATACTGACAGTTTAATTGGTTTAGCAAGAGTTCATATCACTTGGCTAAAATGCATCATTGGCCTTTTTATCGTTACATCTTATTGCAGCTTTAAAAATAAAATAGATGACAATCTTGTGAAATGTTTCCTTTACTGAATCAGGTTCCTGTCCTTGACTTTATTGCTATGCCTAGCTTTCCAAAGCAATGTTTACAAACTGCCTCTGCCTTTTAATATATGTTGAATAGTGAAATTTATCTCCCAACTTGATCCGTTCGAGCCTGGAGATGGGAAAACACTAGTGCATAGTCGGTGTGGGGAACACCAAACCAGATGGCATCAAGGAGTTAAATACCAGAGTGGATGGCACCTTGACATTTATTGCTGTCTAGTCCAAACCAGAATATATAATTTGACTCTTTTACAGCATTAGCAGGGCAATTTAAATGCGTTAGGACTTGAACTATCAAAAGATGCTGTCTCCTGTCTCCAGATGTAATTACAAGACTATTAAAGCAGTCTTATAAATACGAGAAGAGCTAAGACTGTGAAGGGCGACAGAAGTGGAAAGAACTACCTCCCCAGTAACGGCAGCTCGTTTTCTGACGGAGCGGTCCCTGCAGCAGAACAGGAGGCCAGCGTGCGGGCTTGGGTGTGTTCCTCCTGAACCACTGGTGTCAAAGGAAGTCCCTGAGTTCGACTGCGACCCAACACAGTGAGACAGAAGCAGAAATGACATTGCCACCACCAAGAACATTCTACGCCTTCTGCCTCCCTTATACTCCTGCAGGTTAAACAGGCAGATTTTAGTCATTAGTCCTGCTTACTGAGAAGCTACTTACCACATGTGAGGAGCGTACAATGCTAAGCAATGGTGCATTTAGTAAATCCAGGCCATGCGAAGTTGCCATTCTCTGAACCCCGGTATGTAATGACTCCCTAAAGGACAACTGTCACTTGTTTTCCCAACACCCTCCCTTCGGTGGTATTAGTGTATGTGTGTATGCGCATGTAAATGTCAAAAAAAAGAATCAAAATGTTTTTCTGGGGGCTTCCCTGGTGGTGCAGTGGTTGAGAGTCCGCCTGCCAATGCAGGGGACACGGGTTCGTGCCCCGGTCCGGGAGGATCCCACGTGCCGCGGAGCAGCTGGGCCCGTGAGCCATGGCCTCTGGGCCTGCGCATCTGGAGCCTGTGCTCCGCAACGGGAGAGGCCACAACAATGAGAGGCCCGCATACTACAAAAAAAAAAAAAAAAGATTATGTCCCAGTTAGCTACCATGTTAAGGAATTATGTACAAAAATGGTAAAAGGATGAGGGAGGAGGGGCCATAGGGTGAAACTCAGATTCTAAGCAGGGAGCTAAGTGCATGCAGAAAAAGATACTTGTTCTTAATAGTCAGACTCAGTGTTGATTAGGATGTAGAGAGATGGAACTTGCATGCTGCTCCTGGGTGTATAAATTGGTAAAACTCTACTGGAAGGCGATCTGGTATTAAGTACCTAGATCTTCCTAAAAGTTTGTATTCTTGTTTTGTTTTGTTTTAATTTTTTTTCTTTTTTTTAACAACTTTATTGCAGTATAATTGCTTTACAATGGTGTGTTAGTTTTTGCTTTATAACAAAGTGAATACATATACATATGTTCCCATATCTCTTCCCTCTTGCGTCTCCCTCCCACCCTCCCTATCCCACCCCTCTAGGTGGTCACAAAGCACCGAGCTGATCTCCCTGTGCTATGCGGCTGCTTCCCACTAGCTATCTATTTTACGTTTGGTAGTGTATATATGTCCATGCCACTCTCTCACTTTGTCACAGCTTACCCTTCCCCCTCCCCATATCCTCAAGTCCATTCTTTGATGCAGTAATTTTACTTTTAGGTCTCTAGCCCAAGGAAACATGAGAAATGAGCACAAAGATATATGTACACAAATGTTCACTGCAACATTGTTTATCCTAGCATAAAACTGGAAACAACCTAAATGTACATCAGTAAGGGGTTGGTTAAATATGTTATGCATATTAACAATCACACTTACACAAACTTTTAATGGCACGGGAAGATGCATGTATATATTGTTAAGAAAAAGGCAAGTTCAAAACTGTATGTAGTAGAAGCAAGTTTCTTAGTCCCCTAATCCTATGTATTTTCAAAAACATCTTTAAACACAGTGCAGTGAAATAAAAAAAAATAAAGCAGAAATGTGGATGGACCTAGAGAATGTTATGCTTAGTGAAATAAGTCAGAGAAAGACAAATACTGTATGATATCACTTATACGTGGAATCTAAAATATAATACAAATGGAATGTATATGCAAAACAGAAACAGACTCACAGATATAGAAAACAAATTACTACTGGTTACCATTGGGGAGACAGAAGGAGAGGGGGCAAATTAGGGGTATGAGATACAAACTACTACATATAAAATGGATAAGCAACAAGCGTATATTGTATAGCAAGGGGAATTATAGCCATTATCTTGTAATAACTTTTAATGGAATATAATCTGTAAAAATACTGAATCATTATGCTGTACACCTGAAATTAATATAATATTGTAATTCGACTATACTTCAATTTTTAAAAAAGCAGAGCTCATCACTGTTGAAAGTAAGAGTTTGGTCACTTGAGTTAAAAAAAAAACACTTTTTATTTTGCAATAATTTTGGATTTACAAAAGAGTTACAAAGCTAGTCTCAGTCAGTTTCCCCTAATATTAGCATCTTAAATAACCATGGACCATTTGTGAAAATTAAAACACTGACATTCGTACAATGCTATTAAGCAAACTACAGCGTTTATTCAGGTTTCTCCGGGTTTTTGACTAATGTCTTTTATCTGTTCCAGGCTCTAATTCAGGATACCCCATTGCATTTACTTGGTCACTTAATTTTAACAAAATAATTCAAATTTTCACCTTGCCCCAAGACTCATAAAATGCCCATTCATTTAATCAGGTTTTCTTTTAGCTTAAGTCATTTCTATTAGAAGAGCCATGAAAGTATAAAGAAGATACCATTTTAGAATAAGTCAAAATAATCTGTTCTCCTGATTTTCACATGAATTTATTTATCTCAGATTCTTCCCAGAGAACTTTGTGTTTTCCCTCTCCTATGGTCCCTGGGTCCCTGTTAACTGGTTTCACATTTCCCTAATAATCAGGCCCCTGGTGGCTGGGCACTAGGGCAGCAACATCTCAAACACGGAACAAGAACAAGTACTAAACTGAACGGAGTAGAACTTTAAGGTGGGGAGCAACCATCAGTAACCTCAATCTTGCTAGAAACAATCTCTGGATGAAAATGATTCACTTAACAAACATTTCTTTAGCATCTATGCAAAAAAACATTTTTAGTATCATGTGTGTGATATCAGAGTGGTGCAGAGAGGCTAACTCAACAAAGTCACTTAGCTAATAGGTGGCAGAGCAGTGATTCAAACCCCAGTTCCTATGTGACTCTAAATCCATGATCTTAATGATTCTATTATTGTGCCCCCTTGAGAGACTCTCAGTAAATGATGGAGCTGAATCATTCCAATTCTAGCTCTTGAACCCTGACTATTCCAACCTTGAACTGAACTCTGACCCAGCACTGGTTCTCATTTGATCTTTGTGGCCATGTGCCTTCCTACCCCTTTTACTAAACCTTGGCCTTCCCTACTCAGATGTGCTGTATATATACCAACCCAGTTGACCCCTCTGTAATGTGTCTCAGTCATATTCTGTTAAAAGCTTTCCGGATGTGCCTGCCTCTTCTGGTTGGGGACCATCCTGCCTGTCCCCGACAATGAGGGGCCTCCGGTGTCCTTTGCTCTGTCAGCCAGTCTGGTTGCCATTCTGGCCATTAAGCAATTCTAGAACAGCTCCTGGCCCTCTGCTGCCCTCTAGGAGTCACCAGCTACTCTGCCCCATCTGGAACACAGGATTAGCTTTACCTTTGGGCCCTGTACTCTGCCAGTTGGCTTGGTAACCTTAGAGCCAGGAAAGGGGAAGTCTAGCTCAAACAGCCTGGATTTCCTGGGAGAGTGACACTTGGCAGCAAGTAGCTCAAGGGAAGTGACTTTCTTGTCTTCCTTTTCTAAAGAAGGCTGGAGGGAAAGGAGGAAGAAAGGCTAGTCCTGCTCCTTTTCTTCACACTGAGCATCACTCGAGGGCAATCTCAGACTAGCGTGTCCCAGCTTACAAAGGAGCTTCCCCACCCTGGGAGTGAAGGGCAGAGGAGGCAGCAAGTCCTTGAGCCTTAGGGAAATGGATACATCAGTGACTTGGCCCCGTGGATACTTTCTAAACTCCTCCAGTCACTACAGGAATGACCTCAGGAACTACCAGCTGTGCACAGGTGGCAGAAGCCTTTGATGACTGGTTTCCTCTTCCCTAGAGTCATTTAGCAGCAGGAGGGGCTGCGAGGTGAAGGGAGCAGCTGTTTATTCTCATGACACTTCCCACTGCCAAAGACAGCTCTGTGATTGATCCCCCCTCAGAAGATCTAGCTTGTACTCTGGGGACAGAAACGGTTTGGGGATAGATGGGTTGTGCAATTTCCTCTGGGTCAAACACTGGCTCCTCAAGAGAAAACAACAACTTTCCCCAGTGCTCTCTGTTGCTGGGAGTGAAAGGGGGTGACGACAAAGGTACCACCACCACCCTCTTCCCACCTTTTCCTCTGACCTTCTTAGCAACCATCAATATAAGCTCACGGGGCTTCCCTGGTGGCACAGTGGTTAAGAATCCGCCTGCCAGTGCAGGGGACACGGGTTTGAGCCCTGGTCCGGGATGATCCCACATGCCACGGAGCAACTAAGCCCGTGTGCCACAACTACTGAGCCTGCGCTCCAGAGCCCGCAAGCCACAACTCCTGAAGCCCAGGCGCCTAGAGCCCATGCTCTGCAACAAGAGAAGCCACCGCAATGAGAAGCCCACGCACCACAATGAAGAGTAGCCCCCGCTCGCCGCAACTAGAGAAAGCCCACGTGCAGCAATGAAGACCCAACGCAGCCAAAAAAATTAATTAATTAATTAATTTAAAAAATATATATATATAAGCTCACATGGGTTTATTCACTTGGTCCACACTACAACTGTATGAGATAGATTCTTCTACCATCCATTTTAAAGATGGGGAAACTGAAGCTCTGAGAACGTAAATCTCTTGCCCAAGATCACGTAGAGGCAGAACTAGGATGTGAACTCAAATAGTCTTAGAACTAAGAGAGTCATTAGGATTAAAAACAGACTTTAGAAAAGAAGCCTTACACTCCCCGCCCAAGCACCCCTTGCCAACACACACACACACACACACACACACACACACACACACACACACACACACACACACACACACACACACACACACACACACCATGCCAGTGATTGTTTGTCTTTTCCAGCAAAGAGCAATTTAATCTCCTTTTAGGAAACAAAATCTGACCAATTTAGTCAGGGAGAGGAGACAGGCTGAGAATAGACAAGCAAGTGAAAGTAAAAATCAGACCTGCTGAAAACAGGAAGTAGAGAAAACAGGCTGGAAGCTCTGATCAGAGATGAGACACGTAGATGTCAGACACTGCTTCCCCATTTGTGAGATGCTTTAAAACAAGAATGTAAAAGAGAATCACCTAAATCATGTCATCTCTAGAACCTCACCCTGAAATCGAGGGTAGGGCTTGACTGGTCATTGGGAGGACAGAGGAAAGGAATCACTGCCTTTTCCTTCTAGCCTTCCCTGAATTCCAACATTAGTCAAGGCTGGGAATCCAAGACAGAAAGAGGGAAAACTAGAAGAATTGCTAAGAGAAGGACTGTACACTGTGGCTAGCAGGTCGAAGACTGGGGGACCACCCTGAAAAGCATGGGAACAACTGGAACATAACAGCTGGTTGGGCCAAGGCTTCCCAGCCCGAGGCTCGGCATTGACCCAAACCCACTGTTTATTTGCATTGCAAAAGCGTATCACCCTCAAGCTGGATCTTCCAAAGATGATAACATCAGTTCCCATTTAATCATGAAAAAGGAACAATCAAAAATAAGCAGATGACTCTGGGCTTTCCTCTGCTGCCACAGGTAGAATTTCAATGCTGTCTGAACCTGACAAATGCCAGGTTTTAGCGGGAAATGGCAGAACCCTGAGATGCTCTGCTTGGGCATTCTCTGCCCTTGTAAGTTGCCCAGGAACACTGGGGGTTTTGGTTGTTGTTGTTGTTGTTTTTATAAATGTATTTATTTATTTATCTTTGGCTGTGTTGGGTCTTTGTTGCTGCACGTGGGTTTTCTCTAGTTGTGGTGAGCGGGGGCTACTCTTCGTTGCGGTGCGCGGGCTTCTCATTGCGGTGGCTTCTCGTGTTGCGGAGCACGGGCTCTAGGCGCCTGGGCTTCAGTAGTTGTGGCACGTGGGCTCAGGAGTTGTGGCTCATGGGCTCTAGAGTGCAGGCTCAATAGTTGTGGTGAACGGGCTTAGTTGCTCCACGGCATGTGGGATCTTCCCGGACCGGGGCTCGAACCCATGTCCCCTGCACTGGCAGGCGGATTCTTAAACACTGTGCCACCAGGGAAGCCCAGGAACACTGTTTTTGAAAGAGAACAATCACCTTGACGTTCTGATGATTCTAAATTTGGGGATCGCTGTCAGATTCCAGTGGTTTTTACAGGACATTTACATATGAAGACATTCTTAATGAAAAATATATTCTATACTGTTTAGCATAACACTGGATGAAAAATATTCCACTCTGTGTGCTGTTACAGGGCTGCAGTTGAAATTCCAGTTGCTTTTGGAAAATGCTCAACATTTTTGAAGCTATTTCCTACCAATGAGTTTATCACACAATATATAGAACCCAACTGGCCACTTTAAATGACTCTAGAAGGCAACTGTATATCAAACTCCCCCATAATGGATTTTTTTAAAATTGTTAAAGAAACTCATCAATCCTCAGTAATCATTTTAAAGTAAAAATGATTCACTCATAACTAAGCTAGTGCAGCCCTGGCTCCCAAAACAGAAGCCATGACCATGAATAACTCCAATTCACCCCCAATTCTGGAAGTGCTAATTACCTCCAGGGATGCTACACAGGCAGCTGAAAAGCCGGATGACCACAAGCAATTAGCCAATCAATTTGGCTTGAAATCGCCCGCAACACAATTGGCAGAAAGCCATACATGGAGTTTAAATGGCAGTCACCTATCTGAGAGGAAACAAAAGGTTTTAGCCTGCCACACTACATTAATAACCGCCATGATGCCCAAAATTACCACCATCCTAATCACATGTTGGGATTTAGGCCCTGCTCAAAAAGCAAACAGATTACTCATTGTTGAAAACGTCTTAGCCCATTAGCACCCATTAGCATACTAAGTAGGTCTCACCTAGGAAAACTGAGGGCAGTGTTCTGATGGAATGGAAAGGAGGAGAGTCACCCAGCATGGGAAAAGGTGAAAAAGAAAGGAGTATTTGGGAAACACAGGTGTGGGAGAGATGGTGAGGGTGAGTGAAAACAAAGCCCCTCTGGTTCCCATATTCCTTAAAGGGGAAAAGAAGGTGGTCACAAGTAATAATCTCATCAGTCTAACATCAATCCCAAGCAAGATTTCAGAACACAGCATCAAGCAGATTTGTGAGCATTTCAAAAAGGAAGAAGCAGTCACAAGAAGCTGGCATAGTTTTATAAGAACAAGTCATGCCAGAGTAACCTCATTTCCTTTTATGATGGGAGTATTGGGCTGAAAACCAAGGGAAAACAGTGGATATACTGCTTCTGGATTTCAAGAGGGTTTAGAACAAAGTGGAGTCATGTCCAAGATAGACTGCTATAGATTGAAAAGAATACTGCTGGCTGGTTCCTTCACTGCTTTAATGGCTGTACCCAAAGGTGCTAGTTAATAGATTAACGTCACTCTAAAGGGAAGTTTCTGAGGGGGAACCTACGTGATCTGCTCTGCTCAGCATTTTTATCGGTGACTAGTATGAAGGCGTAAATAGTACGCTGATCAAATTTACAAATTACGTGAAGCTACAAGGCACAGTTAACCCATTTTGAAACCCTAGTGATCTCAACAGGCTACAGTTTTAGCTGAAATTTAACAAGATGCTATTATCATATAAGACGAACACCCCAAACATGGGATGAAAGCTGGCGACATCAATTTGGAGAATTTTGCTTGACTTTAAGTTCAACACTCATTGACTCACAGGTGAGTGTCTTAGGCTGGCTGCCTCAATAAAAGTGTAGTATGTAGACTATAGGAGGTGATTGCTACTCTGTGCTCTCTATTGGGCAATTCTGGGCACCACAATTTAGGGGAATAATCACCAAATAGAAGCCTATCTACGTGAGAGTGACCAGTATGGTGAAAGAGTTACAAGGGGACTCATTTTGGCCCAACACACATAAAAATTATCAATTAAAGCTGACCAAAAATGAAACGGGCTGCTTCTTAAAGGGGAGGATTCCTTCATCACAAGAGGTTTTCACGCCAAGACCAAATGATCACTGCCTTGGAATATGTTGTACAGAGGAATCACATGGAGGCAGAAGGGTTGCATTCAATGACCTCTAAAACTTCCTGTCAACTCTGAGATACTGTGACATTATGGAACCACCTTCCTTAATTTATAAAACCGGAAAAGGACACAAAACCCACCTCTGGGTAGTAAATTAACACATGAAGAGAAATATTCTGAACCCAGAAGAGAGACTAGGGAAATAGCAGACAACCCCAGTCCTTTCTTCCTCCAAACTCCTTAGCTGTGGGGGTCTTGTTTGCATGGATAGCTTGGGAGTTTAAATAAACTTCACTTGGGTGGCTGAGATGTTTGTAACGAGGATGGGGGTAAAGGGAGTCAAATGGTGATGTGTAAACAACTTATTTCCCTGCCTTCTGTGAAAACAGATTTGATGTTTTTCTATAGAGAGAGTGATTTATATGAATAGGGCCAAAAAGCAAACAACAAACTAACCCACTTTAAGAGGATTATTTGTGAAATACAATTGAAACTCCATCTAAATCAAAGCACTTCTTCTGTGAGCCCTTAATTAAGACATAAAAATAACAGAGAGAGCATGTCCATAAGCAGACAAGACTACATTTTTTTTTCTTTTTTTTTTTTTTTGTGGTATGCGGACCTCTCACTGTTGTGGCCTCTCCCGTTGCGGAGCACAGGCTCCGGACGCGCAGGCTCAGCAGCCATGGCCCACGGGCCTACTTGCTTCACAGCACGTGGGATCCTCCCAGACCGGGACACAAACCTGCGTCCCCTGCATCGGCAGGTGGACTCTCAACCACTGCACCACCAGGGAAGCCCAAGACTACATTTTTGAGGAATACAGCTGCATACTACCATGTGTGTGTCTGAAGGTGCCCTGAGGTGCCTGGCATACAGTAGGTGCTCACTAAATAGTTGTTGACTTGCTGACAGAAACAGAGAAATAAAGTTTTTGAGGCATCTAAAAAAATGCCCTCGAAATTCCAGCCTGTAGTATGACAGCAGGATTTAGGTCTTCTACTTGAGACAACTTCACAGAGCTGAGCCAGAAGCTTGGTGTTCCTTGGCTTCTGGCACACTGAAAAAAGGACACAATTCCCTAGGCAGATTGCTCAGGATCAGTCCTCTGGAGCAATGAATTAGGTGCTTCCCCAGTGAGCTATGGAAAATGCTGGCTCTCTGTGCATGTTGGGAGGCAGCAGAGAGTGTAATACTGGCCTGTTGCCCCTGGAAACCTTGACCTGGACCCAAGAGTCCTCCTTCTAGGGGATTCTGCTCCAGGGATAGCCTTTCAAGTGCATGAGAAGATATAACTAAAGATATTCCCTTCAGCACTGTGTGTCAGAGAAAAAAGGTAAACAACAAACCCAAATGGTTGCCAGTAGGACAGGAAACAGATAGGAATATTACACAACTGTTTTTAAAAAGGCCAAAGTCTTTAAGTACTTAGTTTGAAAGATGTCAAAGATATATGAAGTGGAAAAGTATGTTGCAAAACAGTACATATGGTACGATCACATTTATGTAGTGAAAAAACTGTGAGTGACTAGTGAGTGTGTGTGTACATATACAAATGCATGGGAAAAGGTTTGGAAGGATACACACATCAAACTTGACAGTGTTTCCAGTCGGCAAAGGCACTAAGACAGAGGGACAGGGACAAAGGGGGGACTTGCAACTTTTTTACTTTTACTTTTTACTCTAGATATTTCTGTATTGCTTTTTCTTTCTTTTTTACATTAAGCACATCTAAAAACTGGACTCATTTTTCCATCTCACAAAATTACCTTTGTAATTTGAAAAAATATAAAAAATGAAGGACTCTCTCACTCTCTCGCCAAGCCTCCTGGGACTTCATAGAGGGCCTTGGCGAAGGAGTCCAGCCAGACCTACTTAGCTTCCCTGCTCCACCCAAGTCATTCCCACTCTCTTGGGGGTGGGGGGCTGCAGGGGAGACCAGTTATCAGGGTGGCACATGGACCTAAATGGAGGGACGATTTATGAATAAGTGACTTTCTCAGAAGGTCAAAACCCTGGGAGAATCAACAACCTTTTCTCATAAGAACCCTTTCTCAAAGCCTTCTCATAATAAACATCAGCAGTGCCTGCTACTAAAGTTATGTAGGGCACCTACCAAAATACTTGACATTGTCAAAAAAGATGGAGAAAATCTGGAACTTGAGGCAAAAAGAAACAGTAAAATGAAGGTGCTGATTCACATAAGTCTCCAGGCAATAAAACCTTGATATGCGTGTCCTTTTCTATCACATCCTCCCAGACACGCTCACACACAAGTTGTTTAGGAAAAGGAAATGAGACAGCATCAAGTAACTAGATTCAATCAACAAAGCACCCCCCCAACCCCGTAAATCACTCGTGCTTCTCTGGTTAGACACCAAACGATTTCTATGTTTCATGAAAGAAAAGGTTAACGTGAAAAAGCACCTCATGGATCAAGGTCTTCCTCATCAGAATGTGAATGGAAGGCAACTCTATCCTCAGTTTTGTTACCTGGAAAATAGGAACCATGTGTCTCCTGGAAGTAAAAATGTTCTAAAGTGTTTTTAGCTTTATATAAGTATAGAATTACCTGATCCTGGGGTCATTTTAGTGCTTCAAGTCTATCAAAAATGCCTGAGAATGGTTCATTTTCAGCTTCAAACTTTAATTTGGATTTCACGAAATCCAAATTATTTTAAAAAGTAATTTAAGAAAGGGCCATAGTGAAGGCAGTACTTGAAGCAAAAGACAGTATAGAGCAGAGGCTGAGAGACCAGGCTCTCAAGTATGTCTGCGTTTGCAATTCCAGCTCTGGTATGCAATAGCTTTGTGATCATGGGCAAGTTACATATATATGGAATCTAAGAAAAAAAAAAAGGTCATGAAGAACCTAGGGGTAAGACGGGAATAAAGACACAGACCTAGTAGAACATGGACTTGAGGACATGGGGAGGGGAAGGATAAGCTGTGACAAAGTGAGAGAATGGCATGGACATATATACACTACCAAACGTAAAATAGATAGCTAGTGGGAAGCAGCCACATAGCACAGGGAGATCACCTCGGTGCTTTGTGACTGCCTGGAAGGGTGGGATAGGGAGGGTGGGAGGGAGATGTAAGAGGGAAGAGATATGGGGATATATGTATACATATAGCTGATTCACTTTGTTATAAAGCAGAAACTAACACACCACTGTAAAGCAATTATACTCCAAAAGAGATCTGTTAAAAATTAATTAATCAATTAATAATTACAGCAGTCTTGGAACAGGCCCCTAGATGATGACCAGGCCAGGAGGCTCAGCATCAGGAAGAGACTTACTCAATGATACACTATCTGCTTAGTGGCAGAGCTATGAATAAAGAGTCTGTCCTCTGCTTCCTATTCCCTGATTGGTTTTTTCCCCACTATACTGGTTTAAGTGATTGGCTGGAGGATGCTCTTCTCCCAAAGATTATGATGACATCACCCATATGGTCAGCAGTCTTCTCCTTCCACTGCCAGCAATGAATAGGATTCTAAAACAGACTGGAAGACTACTTCCTTCTACTCACTGTAAAAACTGCCCGTACATCTTAATCTGATACTTTTTCTCCCACCTCTCTTTATTAAAAGAGAAAGTTCAGTGTACATAACTAACTTGAATCCACCTTGCTATTTCTACAGATGTTTGAATTTTAACTGTATCACTTCCCAAGAGAACTAAATGGTATATAGTAGCTTCATTATGATCAGAACAAACACAGCTGGGCTCCTAAATGGTGCAACTCCTCTAATGCCTCTCCTGGGCTTTAGCTTTGCTATTTGATTTCTTTAAGCGATGTTTACTGCACTCAGTTGACAAACATGAGTAAAGCGTCTAATTCAGCAGACCAAAATCCAGCCCCTCTTAAAAGCAACATAGGTGAGGACAAAATAACTACATCTGAGAAAGGAGATGGGAGGCAACATTCGAAATGATAGTTCTCCCCTCAAGCCAAGTTGGCATCCGAGTGGTAGCAGAATATTCCAACAATCAGTACCCAAAAGGATATTATTAAATCTGGGAATCCTGACTTTAGTGCTGTTAAAATAACTGAGGCTACTTATTTGAGTCCATTAAATAATCAGAAACTTGAATCTATTCAGACTAGGATTCTGATTCTAATAGAATCAGATTAGAGTGGAATGGAATCTTAGAGATTAGCTACCTTGTGGTTCTTAACTGTTTGGGGGTGCATAGACCCCCAAATCTGATTTAAGATATGTGCTCTCTCTCCAGAAAAAAAGTCACATACACAAATCATTTTATATACAATTTCAGGGGCTTTGTGGACCCCCTCCAACCCATCCAGCTAAGGAACAATGTGCTAGTCTACTCACCTCTTTGGACAGACAAACTGCACTTCAGAAAGGTTAACTTGCCCAAATTCCATTAAGAAGATAGCCCTATATTTTTAAATGTGACTTACACATAACAACCCTAGTTTGTAATAGCCCTTACATGAGTGAGTGTATAGTGCTGTTTGGTTTAATATGCAATTTTATATACATATCTTCATATTCTCCTAAATAATACAAACTGAACATGTAGTAGCTCCATTTTATAGATGAGAAACCCAAGGTTTAGAGACATTAAATAAAGTTCCACCAACGTGTGCTGAAAATCTACTCCGTGTATCCACTCACCAACACCCAACTAGGAGGTAGAGATACAGAGATGAGCTCAAAGAAGATCCTCGAGAAGCTTCAGTTCAGTGAAAGGGACAGACATCCTCCTCCCTGATCCACAGCACATCATTTCCAGTATGGAAAGTGCTAGGATAAAGGAAGGGAGCATGGAGCAGGCGGGAAGGAGCAAGATGGCAAAGAGACCTAGCCTAAACTGCAGATTTGGGAAAAGATCCCTGCTGGTTACAGGTCCCAGAGCTAGAAGAAAGATCAAGCTGGAACTGGAACCTACGTGTTCTGATTCCAAGGCCGGCACTTCTCTGTGTGCTGAGCTTCCCAAGGGCCTTGCAATCAGATGACGCTGAAGAATCATTCTTGGGAGCACAGCTTCAGTCACATCAGGAATAAAACCGCCTAGCTCTTCAATTTTCAATAAATGCCGCTCTCAGTTAGTATATGCTCAATACACGCAAATTTGCTTTAGCACATGAAAATTAATTAGCCGTGACTCAACTTAAACATGAGATAATTCAGTATGTAAACCTGAAACAGTTTCTTCCTACTAGTGACCATGTTACTATACTCAAATATTCTCCCCCCACGCTTCTCCATTTTCCAATCTTGCGTCCTTTGTGTTTTGCTTTGGCTCTAACTGTTTATCTCTTTTCTTTCCTGCTATGCTGGTAACCAGAGCCTCTGAATGGCTGGGTAGAAAAAAAAGAAACAAAAGTGATTCGTAGAGAGCCCATACAACTTTATTGTAAGTACAAAGGCACATTTCTACTATAGTTTCACTGTCTGTATTAAAGATGTCTGGAAAAAGAATAATAAGTGTGCAGACATTATTATAATGACACAGAGAGGACTGTTCAGGGACAGCTATATTTTAAATGTTTTTCTTCTTGTTCTTCTCCTCTCCCTGACCTCCCACTGCCAGCCACCCATTCCCTCACCCGCCTCATCCCATCGCCTAAAAGGTCCTGAGCATTTTTGAATCATGATGAATTATTTCCCTTTTCAGAGTCTCTGGAGCTATATTTGTAGCACTGTATTTCAAATGATTTGCAGTATGCATGTTTAATTTGAATATAGCTCATTTTTCAGTACTGAGTATATTTTAAGTTTGTTGAATCCTTTAATTTTTTAATGACCTCTGGAGGACAAAATTTTCTGTGGTAATATATCGATATAATGTAAGACACAGAAGAGTTCTGATGTATAAAACTGACTTCCACATAATTTTTCAGCATGGTATCTGTTATATCAAGTCAGACGTACCTACAGAAGGCTTAAATAATAGCAATAAACTTAATGATAATAAGTTTATCATACATTTGTATGGCAACTAAAGCATTATCTTATTTTGGTCTCATAACAATTTGAGATTTAGAAAAGACTAAGATTATCCCCATTTTACAGACAAAGAAAATGAGGCTCAAACAGATTAAGTGGTTAGTTCAAGGTCACACAGCTTCCACATGTCAGACGGGGGACAAGAAATCAAAAGTAAAAGTTTTCCACACGTGCTGAAACCCCTAAGATAAAAAATATCACAGCTCTCTCACCTTGACTTAAAAGTGCTAACAACGGTTTGTGAAAAATGAAAAGCCTTGAAGGAAGGCAGAATAAAAATCTAAGAGACAATCACTGATCTTTTATCTTCTAGACTTCAAGCCGAATCAAGTTCTTCAAAAAAAACCCAATAAAGCCCAGACATTTTCATCATAACAAAATAAATAATTCAGTCAGGCTTTAGAGGACTCCTGCATTATGATTGGCTATTTGATATATTTGTGACTTAGCCGCCACTAAACTGATTAAAGCTAACCTCATTGACGCAGTTATGTCGACAGAGCCTTTGATGCTGACAGTTATGAATGGAAAGTGTAAATAACAATAAATAGCCTGCAGCTTCCACATTTATTCCTAATGGAGGATTTAGCACTTTCAAAAGTCAAATGCCTGATAGGCTAAAAATTACAGCTTTGGTCTATCTGGCGCCAAAGAAACTGTTGAGATTCATCACTGTCCTCTCTTTAGGAAGATATCCACAGAGCCTCAGGTTCTTCCAGGCAGACAGGCACTTTGATTTTAAAAAACTCAGACTCTTTGAGCTGCAAGCAGCTGTAGAAATTACCTGGTCTAACCCCACATTTTATATATGAGAAAACGAAAGCCCAGAGAAATGAAATTAATTGCCTAAGGTCATCCAGTGAGTCATGATGGAGTCAGAGCTACAAGCCATATCTTCTTACCCCCCAGTCCAATGCTCTTGTCACTAGACCACACAACAGGGAAAAATCTCCACCCAAGATACACAGGCAGTCTCCCTCCCTCCCTCCCTCCCTCCCTCTCTCTCTCTCTCTCTCTCTCTCTCTCACACACACACACACACACACACACACACATGTCAATTCCAAATTATAATGACCTATAAAGATAATTGAATCCATATTCTCTGTGCTGAATTTCTACTGGTCTCAACAGAAACAGATCTGAGAAGGACTCTCAGATGTAAAATTATATGCAATTTTTCAAGTTCAAGCCCATCTCATGATTACAAATTAATGCCCTATTTTAAGGCACACCTGAAAATAACATGCACCCTCTCTGTTTCATCAATAGCGCTGCTTTTAATGTGTGCAGTATTATTCCATTTTTGTAAGGAAATCTACATGTATGTATTTGAATATATGCAGAGAGAAAGGCAGAAAGCTTATGGTCATCTCTAGGTGTTAGAATTCTGGGTGGTATTTACATTCTGTTTTATATTTACCAGTATTTACCAATTTCTCTTTCAAAACTAACACCTATAATTTATGTACTATCAATAGGATAGAAGAAGAGGAATAATATTAGAAATGTTATAATAAAATATTCAGACATATAAACTCTTGGTATTTTTCAGGCTCCAAAATAACTTCACAATCTCAACTCATGGTCAACTAGGCTTATAACATAAAATCTGCTCAATTAGAATTTCCCTCCTGGGAAACTGAAAAGACTTTGAACCTGGTAATCATCCCCTTCCATGTATATATTTGGTCTATAGAACAGGTAGGAAAATTTATTAAGTTACTGTCCCCAGAGGGCCTCTTATTCAAATTCAGGAGCGGCTAGCTCAACAAACAGGATGTTGTCTGGGAGCATCTCCACTAATCTGATTTGATGAAGGAAGGGATACTTTAAGTAAGTGAAGTGTGACTGACAACTACTTTCCAAGAATAACAAACACCAGAGAACATTTATTGAGCACTTGCTGTATACTAGGCACTATGCTAAGTTTTATATGCATCATATCATTTACTTCTCACAACAACTGTGTGTGGTTAGGTCCTATTATTTATTATCCTTGTTTTAGAGATGAGGAAATTGAGGCTTAGAGAGGTTAAGTGGGCTCCCCTAGGTAATGAGATTTATTCCAGAATCTATTCTCTTAAACAGTAGACTACTTTTTATTATTTTTTTCCATACCTAGAGTAACTCAAAATCACTGCTAATAAAGTGTTTCCAAGTAGAGGTTCTATCAGAGTTGCTTTAATAAGCAAGGCTCATTGTAATTAGCAGCCCCAATTAATGGGCTTGCTCAAGTCCTTCAAGCAAGTTAAACATGCCTTCCTACAAATCTTATATACACTATTAATTTATTTAGCAGATTCTTTCTTCATAAATGGGATGAAAGTAAACTTCAGTCCCAGTCAAACTATCACAATATTCAAATTAACAGAGCCACAGTTAATGAGTTCACTCAAGATCATTAATTTTTACAAAATATTTACCTCCTGCCTTGCCTTCACTTCTGCCATTTCAGCATTTATTGCTTGTATATTTAATGTACAGACATATGTTTGCATTATTACAGTTTTCATATAAAGGGCTTCTGACCACCTTCAGAATAAGAAGGAAAAGGCCAATTGTGGTCCTGCTTTATTGTGAGACATTTCTAACATAGTCTCTAAAGTACTAGGCTTTAATAATTTGTTTAAAACCTAGTCTAATGCCAAGTAAATATAAAACAGAATAAAATGCTCAAGTTGGCATATGTAATTAACACTTCCATTCAATGTTCTTAAACATTCCTCTCTCTTTCTTATGCCAAGTCTACTGGTCCAAAATTCTGGTGCCTGAATTAGTACCACTCCATCCCACTACCCAAAACAAATAAGCATAACTAGACTGCTTCTGTCTAGCTTCTCTCTCTTATGTACATCATATAGCGAAAGCTCCAGATCAGTTCCTAGCTCCTTACTTTGACTAATTCAGGTCACCATCTCAACCCTCCCATGTCTACATTCACACAAAAGAGAAAATAACAGGAGTGCCACTAACTTTCAACTTGGAAATGCTTGAAAATATAATTATTGCACGTAAAGCACACTGAAATCCCTTGAGGAAAACTACAGTGTGTACAAACCATAACTTATTATACCTTGAGAATATTGAATATTTCTGTTATGGTCTTCATACGCCTAGAATTGTAGATATGAGCAAAGAATTAGAGTTCGAAGAGTCCAGTTCAGTGTTTCCTCTAAGTACCAACAGATTTCATGAGCAAGGAAATGACAGACCCACGTGTTCTTCTAACACTGTAGTGCCCGCATTTTAACTAGGCCAAGAAAGAGAGGCCCTGTGCAATATGGCTAACTACTTATGGGAGTAATTTCACCATACAACTCTAGCAAATTTATTTCAGTTTCAGATATCACTTTCCCCATTAACTCAGGAGACCAAAGGAGCATAACTGCCTTCTTTTCATCCCTGTCAAACTCAGCAAGTTTCTCAGGAAGCAAATACTATTTAAATCATTTTCATATTTCTAAAATGCCTGTAAGACAAGCCCAGGGTCTAATTATGCCACTTAAATTTGTTGAAGATGTTTGGGTTTTTCTTTTTTTAATTTCAATACCGAAAGAGCCCAAGGGTTTAAAGCCCTAATAATCTAATAAACTTTGCTAAGTGAACATTGTAACAGATACGCCTGGATGGGATTTTGTAAATACCAGACAATTTCCCCTGATCTTTATCAGGGAAAAGAAGTCTAAATCTTTAGCAGGAAGAAATTAAATGTAGTGCAAAATAATAACATCTGGCCAGGTTGTGTTCATCAGAGTAGCAGCTCCTTTAGATGTCAGGCTGAAAAGTACTAAAATGAACTCTGAAGGGGGTGTGTGCGATTCTTTATGAGGCAACAGGAAAGGCTGCTGCGCTGCCATAGAACACTCGGGGTACAATTAACTCGCCCTAGTATGTCCCTACAGAGAACCGTTTCACATCAATGGAATTTGAATCCTATGTCAAATAAAATTTGGGGGCCATTCTTGGGGCATTTTGTTTATTTCTCCATTACTGTACAGATTCCTAACAGCACTTACTATTTCTCAAAACTCTCTATGATCATTTTTATCACTTCATAAATCTTATTTTTATCGTCTACCTCCAAGGGAGACAGTGTGGCTCAATGAAAAGAGCAATGACTTTGTAGTTAGAAACTTAATGCTGCCACTTACTGGTTATGTGGCCTTGGGCAAATTGCTTAATGGCTCCTAGCTCCAGCTTCCATATCTGTGAAATGGGGATAATAATACCTAGCGGTATCACTACCATTAGGAAGATTAATCAAACCTAGCACATAGTAGACTCTCAGTAAACTTAGTTAACCTTGCTTCTCCTTCATGTAAGTGACCCAGATGAGTTCAAATGTCTAACCTCACCAACTTTCCAGAGGCCTCTGACCTTCAAGAAGGCTTAAGTTAACTGAATATGCACTATCTTTCCCTCCCATCAAAACAAAAACAAAAGTCCTAAAGGTTATATTTGAAATAATACGTGCATCATTTAAGCCTCTTCTTTCACTATCAGCCATCTCAACCTTCTGGCAGAGATTGCCAGAAAGAACATACTTTGTTTTTCCACTAATGATTACTTTGATGCATGAGATACTTTGTCTTTCCTGCCACTGATTTTTTTAAGCTGGCATTTAGAGAGGGATAATTCTGGTCATCTCACAATTAAAAAAAAAAAGGTTTTCCCACCAGAATGTATACCACAAAACAGTGCTAAACCACTGATTTGATAGGCCAGTGTATCTGTTTCAAATGTTAATTGCTAGAAAGAGTACTGTTTTTCCAGTCCCCAGGAACAGGAGTGTGGACAGAAGGCTTTTGGGTTTTCCCCCACCTACTACTCTGTTGGACAGGAACAGGCGCTTTGGCCTCACTGAATGAGTTTCTTTAGCTACCCTTCAAGGGCTGGGGCATGTGGGAGTAAATACACACACTACATCAAAGAAAAGTTCCAGGGCCCATTTTCCCAGCTGGGGAGGTGGGAAGGATGCCCAGAATCCACGCTCCAGGCAAAGAGACTGGTTGCAGGTAACGTTTCACCACCCTCCCAGCACCTTTCCAGCTACCAGAGCACAGACTCAGGTGCAACTCTAGACCAAGATTATGTCCTAGTAAATGGTCAGAAAGGTCTCAAATCCAGGAGGAAAAAAGGCAATGCTGATAGCAGTACAGGAACTCATTCAGACTAGTGGTCAGTGTCAAAGACAACTGAATAACAACAACAATCATCCTTTAAACTTTTCAAAGCATTTTTATATACATTACCTCTTTTGATCCTCAGCTCTGGCAAGTCGGCAGATCAGGTGTTATCTTACACATAAGAAAACAAACTCAGACACTTTATTACCAATTTTTACACAGATACTCTCAGAATAGGAAATACAACACATGTCTGATTCATCTAAGGCTAACATCTATTAGGAAAGAGTCAAACAATATATTGGAAGCCAAAGGAAGATATTGACATATTTGACTGAAGGTGCTTTTAAACCACCATAAAAAATAAAAATTGAATTAACAAATCAGTAAAAGCAATTTATAACATATAAAATGGGTTAGCATCCTGAATATACAAAGAGCTCTTAAAAATCAATAAGAAAAGGTCATCTCAATAAGAACAATGAACAGCTAATTTTTTTTAATGATGAAAGAATATTAATGAGAAAAAACACAAAATAAAAAGTACAAATGACCAACAAATTTTCCTAATAAAAAAAGAGGGGACTTCCCTGGTAGCTCAGTGGTTAAGAATCTGCCTGCCAATGCAAGGGACATGGGTTCGAGCCCTGGTCTGGGAAGATCCCACATGCCGCAGAGCAACAAAGCCCCTGCGCCACAACTACAGAGCCTGCACTCTGGAGCCCGCGAACCACAACTACTGAAGCCCACATGCCACAACTACTGAAGCCCGCACGCCTAGAGCCCGTGCTCCACAACAAGAGAAGCCACTGCAATGAGAAGCCCTCGCACTGCAATGAAGAGTAGCCCCCGCTCGCCACAACTAGAGAAAGCCCGTGTGAAGCAATGAAGACCCAATGCAGCCAAAAATAAATAAGTAAAAAAATAAATTAAAAAAAGAGTACTATTTCTTCACCTAAACTGGGGTTATTGTAAAAGGGCAAACAGCAAATGGTCAGGAAAATGGACATTCATACATTGCTAGCAGGAGTGAAAAGAGATACAACTTTACAGAAGTCAAACAAGCAATAAATGTGAGAAACCTTAAAAACTGCATAGCCTCTGACCCCACAATTCCAGTTCCAGGAATTTATCCTGAGGAAATAATTAAAGATATGCATAAATATACTTACATGGACATTATTTATCTCACTATGGTCTACTGAAAGTAACCTAAATTTCTAACAATAGAAAGGGTTGGATTAATAACATATGAGACAACAGCATGACTAAGTAGTAGGTGGCCTCTAAATACTCTATTGTTATTATAGTATAGAAATAGTTACATGGAAAGATGGCTATAATACATTACATGAAAGAGCACATAATCCACTTTTTAAATATATACACACACAACTATATATGTACAATACTGAAAAAATGTATGTAAGATTAGATACTAAATTGTTAATAGTAGTTATCCTCTGGGGGATAGAATGTGGGTCATTTTATTTTCTACTTTTTCATTTCTTTGTGGTTTTTTTTCATTTTATCTAATAAACATGTATACTCATTTGTACAGTAAAAAATTATTTTTTAAAAAAGAATACCCTGGGCTTCCCTGGTGGCGCAGTGGTTGGGGGTCCTCCTGCCGATGCAGGGGAGGCGGGTTCATGCCCTGGTCCAGGAAGATCCCACGTGCCGCGGAGCGGCTGGGCCCGTGAGCCATGGCCACTGAGCCTGTACGTCCGGAGCCTGTGCTCTGCAACGGCAGAGGCCACAACAGTGAGGGGCCCGCGTACCGCAAAAAAAAAAAAAAAAAAAAAGAATATCCTGAAACAAAGTTTGCTCTATTACATTCCATCTCAATGGGCAAGCATTGATCCACTATCTATAGACTTTTTTTTTTTTTTGTGGTATGCGGGCCTCTCACTGTTGTGGCCTCTCCCGTTGTGGAGCACAGGCTCTGGATGCACAGGCTCAGCAGCCATGGCTCACGGGCCCAGCTGCTCCGTGGCATGTGGGATCTTCCTGGACCGGGGCACCAACCCACGTCCCCTGCATTGGCAGGCGGACTCTCAACCACTGCGCCACCAGGGAAGCCCTCTATAGACTTTTTTTAATGAATTTTTTTAATAGCTATCTCTTCTCTTATTTATTTATTTATTTTTCGCTGTGTTGGGTCTTCATTTCTGTGCGAGGGCTTTCTTTAGTTTTGGCAAGTGGGGGCCACTCTTCATCGCGGTGCTCAGGCCTCTCACTATCGCGGCCTCTCTTGCTGCGGAGCACAGGTTCCAGACGCTCAGGCTCAGTAGTTGTGGCTCACGGGCCTAGTTGCTCCGCGGCATGTGGGATCCTCCCAGACCAGGGCTCAAACCCATGCCCCCTGCATTAGCAGGCAGATTCTCAACCACTGTGCCACCAGGGAAGCCCCTCTATAGACTTTTAAGATCTTATATCTGAGTAGATTTCAAAACCTAGAAACAAATGCTGTAGGCAACAGCTTATAACTTTTCTGTCCATCTGGTCATAGTGGTATCAGTAGTTATTGCAGAGGAAGTGGAAGAGATAGTAACCTGTTTCTATTAATACTACTTATTTTAATTGTGTGTGTGTGTGTGTCTGTGTGTATTCACTGAAATATTTACTGAGTGTCTACTATCTCATTGGGAGACACAGGGTTGAGGTAGAATACGCATAAGCCCTACCCTCAGAGAGATCATTCTCTAGTAAAGGAGACCCACGTTAATCAAATAACCATCATATATCACTACCAACTTGATAAGTGCTAGAAAGAAAAAACACAGGATCCCAGGAGAGGGAATACTGTAGAACCTGGTCTAATCTGATAATTACATTTCGGTTAATCAGGTCCAGTACTAATGCTAAAGAACTTCAACCAAAGGAGGGAAGAATGATAAACATCCTGATTTCATCATTTTTGTTCTCCTTTCTCTCCTAATCAACTCAATGAAATCAGGGTCTGCCATTGCTAGTTAGATCTAGAGGCTATGTTAACTCATTCAGACCACTAGAGGACCATGCAGAAAACATATACTATTTAGTCTTAAACATACACATAGACACAGAGAAAGAATGAAAACACACACAAATGTTATTAGCAGTTTTCTCTGAATGACAAGATTATGAGTGGGTATATTAGAGCATTTCAATATTAATTAAATTATATTAAAGCATGAAAAGCATTTTTAAATGTATATGTACCAGATATGTGACATTCAGTACCACAAAGCAGATATTATATTTCATATACAATTATGCTTATAAATGTATGAGAGGGAATAACAAAAACAATGGCTACCATGCATTTGGTTCCTATAGAGCAGCACAGGCCTGAGTTCTTCAGTCCTCACTGGATTTAACCCTCTTTAATTCATGGCTCAGAGAGAAGTGAGTTGCCCTTGGTAACAAAGAGAGGAGGTGGTAGAGCTGGGACTTAGACTCCAGTCTGCCTGAAGGCAGAGCACATGCCCGTCTCACTATGCCCCTCTGCTTCTCACCTAGATTTTTTGTCCTTTCAAAAGGGATGACGGTAAGGCTAGCTAGGGAGTCCAGAAAGACTGGTATCTAGTAGGCAATTAATAATGTTTAAATTTTAATTTAAATTTAGAAAAAGATGTGCACTGATTTACCTAACTCCCTTACCGGCCCTTCTCTTTGATCAAAAGCTATGTCTGTCTGGAGAATTCATACAGGCAATCTCCTCCAAGAACCTCTACCCTCTAGTTGGAATTAATCTCTTCCAACCCCACAGGCATTTTGTTTTTTCACTTTGTCTCCTTTTTCTAAGAGGGCATTCAAACTGTGTAAGCTTTGAGCCTTAAAAAACCTGGATCCACCCCATTCCCTTAGAAACCTGCTAATATTTTTCTTACCGCATTTCCCATAGGATGCCTTGTACCCAAATTACTCACACATAAAAGTCTCAGTTTCTGAAATTTGAGCTACTTGAAGGTAGGCATGAGGTAGTTTTTATCTCTGAATCCCCTACAATACCTGCCTTCAGACGTGCTAGGTACTTGCTCAGCAAATGCTTTTAGTTAAATATAATAGAATGCCCCTGCAAGAAAGAAAGCTAGAGCTGGGGAGATTGTCTGTGACCATGAAACAAAATACACAGTGGCTATAAAACACATGGTGATTAAGGGCATAGGCCCTGGAGCTGTATGTCCTGGGTTCAATTCCTGTCTCTGCCATTTATCTATTGGCTGTGCAATTTTAGAAAACTTACTTAATCTAAGCCTCCACTTCCTCAGCAATAAAATGAGGCTAATAATAATACCAACTTCACTGGGTTGTTGTGAGGTCTAAATGAGATAATATAAGTAAAACACTTCAGAACAGGACATCTTTCATTCATCTCTCCCTGACTCAAATACATATTCAGTGAGGAAGGAGGTTTCTGATTCTCACCCCAAGCCTTCAACTTTCTCTTCTCCACACCAGCTCCACATCTTCTACCTAGGCCACCTAGACTCATTCAAACCCAGTCCAAGTGACTCCAGAGCCTGCCCTCTTAAACTTACACTCCACTGCTGGACTGGGAAGCAAAGGAGGAGACTAAAGGCATGAAACCCCATTCGGCCTTTGCAGGTAGTCTAGTTGTAAGCTGATGGAGCCTGGAACTAAAATCAGAGAAACAGAGCTAGAAGGCAACGGCATGTGATCAGTGAGACAACTGAGGCCCAGGGAGGGCAAAGGGGAACAGAAGGTAGGGAAAAGATGGGGGGAAGTATGAAAGAAGAAACAAGAGCTGGTGACTGACTGAAAGAGGAGACAGGGAAAAGCAGGAGTATGAGGGTGTGCCGCAGCCCCTGGAAGCATCTTACAGTCAATAGAAGGAGAGGTGTTTTTAATTTCTATGTTACCACTTCTAGCTTAGAGGAAAATTGTTTCTACCTCCACTCGATTGACAGGAGAATTCAAATCTCTCAAACATATGCTTCATTACTCAAATATCAGGTACTGCAATTCAGTGAGACAGAAAGAGGAGAAGGAACATATGTTTTCAGAAAGTAAACAAATCCCAGAGGGGGAGGGGTGGGGAATAATCACTCTGGGCAAAAAGTCGTATTTTTCCTGGAAGCTTCTAGAGGGCAGGGACAATGTCCTTTAATTTGCTGTGTTGGGCCCACTAGTGAGAAGGTGGGCCATGATAATGGCAGCTATAGGGGGGAGTTCAGAGCCCTACTGAACCAAGGGGCATGCACTGGGGTAAGGAGTTAATCTACATAATCTCCTCACCTCACTGTTGGCCCAAGAACACTCTGCACCCGCCATTTTTGTAGGCTCTTTTTATTAAACAGTTTTCGGTCTAATGACTGACTTCTAAATCAATAGAGGGCACAGGAAGGGTTTACAACTCTCCCCAGCCTCTGGCTCTGCTAAAGCCACAGAATTTTGAAACTGAATTAAATCCAGAAAGTTCTTAGTTTAAAACCAAAATAAGTTTAAACACCCAGTTTCCAGTTGTTTTTCCAACAGCACTAATAATTAAAGAATCACATTTTTTATAACTTTGTAACCAAAATATCTCTTTGAGTCAACTCCATAAAAGTACACTAATTAAAGCCAGCATCTTCTGGCCTCTGATGAGAAATTCACCCTTTTATAATGGGATTACTAGAGCTTTGCTGTACAGATGAGTGGTTTGATTAATAATTTACATTTTTGAGGATATATAACCTCACTCATGGTCATGGTCTGCGTTCCTAAAATTCTCCTATTCAGTTTAATGTCATTATATTTGGCCCTGGCAAATGAATTAAGTTCTGATTAGACATCAGTGTAATTATTCTCTCCCGTATACATTATTTTCAAAAAAGAAAGGGTTGTGACGGAATGGCTGGCAGTTTGAGCCGAGGAGTTCAGTGGGGCTCACAGCATGGGCAGGAGAACTGTCAGACTAGTCAAGAGAAAAAAGCGTGAAATGGAGAAAAATTGCTCAGTACTCACTTAAAATCCCCACTACATTATAAAAACTAAATTAACAAATGATTGAATCTCAAAAACATGTTTATCAACATTCAAGCAATTATTTAGTCACATATTAACAGTGAAGGAAAAGAGCTCTGCTTGAATAGTGTCCCTAAACAGTTATTTCAAGCAGAAATGACTGGAGAAATTGCTCTGAGCTGATGGAAAAGGGTGCTCTAACCAAGGGCAATTTTACTTAGGGGGAGTGGGAGAGACAGGAATCTGACAGAAAAAAAAGTAGAATAACTGCCAAGAGCAGATGGAAACAGAAAATAAGGGAGCAGAGAAAGAGAAGACGCACAGCAACACTGCTTCCTCCTCATTCATCTCCTCCACAGACAGCAGGTAGGAGAAAGCCTTCCAACGCTGGATGAGGATAGCGCTGTTCTTCCTCTCTGCCATGATACCGTGCACCAGAAAATGCAACGAAAAAATGGCCGGAACACAACAACGCCTTCGTGATCTAGCCTCTTGCTTGTGTGTAAAATATACCAGATAGGTATATTTGGAAGAGAAGCTTCAGGAAGCTGAAAAAAGGATTGCTCCTGGAAGTACTGACATTTCAAACAGCTCAGCTTCACATCTAACAATGCATAAAATAAACCCCTCTTTCAAAGGGTCCTTTGCCTAAGTGCTCTCTCACCTGTGCACTGGAGCTGCTTCAATGTCATCTACATGGGGCAAAAGTTGTTGAATTACATCATGAAGTCCAGCTTTGTCTAGGATTATGTCTGTAATGGTAATGCATCATTTACCTGGCCCCATGTGGGGTGAAGTGGTCCACAAAAATGAGCTGTCTAGATAATAATGCATGTATGTAGTGCTTTACAGTTTTCAAGACATTTTCACATACATTATTTCTGCTCCTGAGGAAAGCAGGACTGTAATTATTATCCCCATTTTGCAGATAAGAAAACTGAGGCTATTAGAGTCTAAGTAACCACCCAAAGTCATAAAGGCCATAAACAGAGAACTAGAGTTAGAACTTAGATTTTTCTGACTCCAAGTCCAGTGTTTCTTCCATTGCCTTTAAGCACCAAAAATATTTTTAGCCATTCAAAATGGAAATATTAAGGGAAAAACAGTGAACATAACTTGATCTTTCCTTATCAATTCACAGCCATCACTAGGAACATTAGTTGTTGGATCTATTACAACATAGGGGCTACTGAGACAGGTAGGGATATACCCCTCCATAAAATGCCCCCAACTGCCACATTCAGTGAGTTCTTGAGTCACTTTTAGGTCCTCCACTCTTACTGTCATTCGTTAGCTTCTCGCTGCTCATATGTACCTCCCTCTGGCAGTCTTTCAAAGCCCTTCTAGTTAACTGCTTATCTACTACTGGCTGGAAAACTAGAAAATCAAGCTTGTAAAGACTGTGCATAAATTCAGAATGGTAGTAGGCTCTGAGCAAGGACCCAGGAGCTCTCAGATGAGTCAACTACATAAAGCAGGAGCTCCACGTCATTCTAGGCGCACAGAGATGTTTTCTGCTTAACCATCATTTCTCCTCTCTGATAAAGAGAGTTCACGTTGTGAGAGAGACAACTTCCAGAAAAGCGAAGTGTTGCTGCATTCTGAAGAGTCTGTTCTCACTCAAAGTCAGTGGTACCCTGGCGAAGACTGGAATCCTCCAACGCACAGAAAAAACCCGGACATACCCCAAATATTTCCTGATGGTACAAGGTTGAAAGTTATAATGAAATTCTACAAGGAAAACAGAACTCAAGGCTTGAAAGTGCAGAGGTGGTGGAGATATGATGAAAAACTCAGAATTCTATCCCATTTTTCTTCTCAAGGACCACAAATCCTACAATTTCTTAATTTTGTTTTACCTCAAGCACACTAAGAACAGGAAAACCATGACACATGATGGCTTGGAAGAAGCTGTGGCATCAATGAGTTTCCTCATCGGTAAAATGGAGACAGTTACAGTATGAACCTCATAGGGCTGCTGGGACAATTAAATGAGATAATTATGTAAAAGTAAGCATCATATAGTAGGCACTTAATATAACTGTCACTATTATTATTATCATTATCATCATCATCATCATTATTAGGTAGGGGAGAAGAAAATCTACTTTCAGCCAAGTTTTTCAAAAAAGAATTAATTAAGCAGAAACAAAAAACGATTGTGCTGTCCCATTTTACTAAGCGCATCAAAGTAAATTAAGTTTAGGAAACGAGGCAATGCAAAGATTGAAAATAAAGAACAACTTTTTAAATGCTTCAATCATTATCAAGACAACATTAGCAATAGAGCAATCCAACCACTGTAGCAAAGGGCCCCAGGCTCATTTATGAGGGCAAAGGCTTCCTGCAAATGAAGACATAAACTCCAAATCGAGGCAGTAAGGATTGCTCATGGAACTGTGCACGTATTTGCAGAAAGCACTCACTGCTTAATACCCGCAATGTGAACTAGTGAAGGAACCCTAAAGAGATTGTGGATCTAGGCCAAGATCAAGATGAGCTATGTTCAATTTCATGTGGTGAAAACAGCTCACATCAAATTTCACAGGAGTGAAGTACTGGAGCAATTTTCTCAACAATTTGTTCTACCGGAATCTTGGGGAGGGGGTGTATTTTAGGGAAAAAGCAACTGTGTCTGCCAATTAAATTCTTTGGAGCACTAAGTAGTTATAAGAAAAAAGTGGATACTCTCTTTTTCTCAGCAATCAGTAATACATCATCTTGTAGCAGTCCCTGATTTTAGTCTTGTCTCTCCAGACAAGGAGACAATCCTACAGAAGGGATTTGGGGCAATGTCTCTACAAACATGGCATAATTGCCTTGAGGTCTAGGACCATGTTTTATTTTGTTCTTATGGGGTTTATTTTTTCTAAGAGTGAAGCAGGAAAAGAATAAGAAGAGAGAATGAAACAAGTTAAAGAATGAGTACATATGGTGACAAGGTAGAAGTCACCGGCAATGAGTTCAGACATTAGTTTTCTCCATGTTCCTTTGCCAGGGCTGTCCTTCTGCCTGTCCCCACAATTTGAGAAATAATATATGTATGTGTGTGTGTGTGTGTGTGTGTATGAGAGAGAGAGAGAACTAGTAGGTGCTGCCCCCCTACTCTCTACCCTCTGTTCACAAGACAAGCGTTCAGCTTCCATTCTATAGCAGCCATATCTGGAAGCTAATCCAATCAAAATCTTGTCAAAACTTCCTTTCTCTCCTAGTCTTCTGCTGTTCCAGAACTAGAAAACACAACATGCAAAATGCAGAACTGGACAGAGATGTGAATGCTGACATGCAAGGCCCTCAGATAGACAGCCACGTCAGCTACTCTTCACGCTAGAATACCAGCGTGATCACTCCACCACCCCCATCCAGCCAGGCAATGGCAAGATAACATCTGTGGGCTTGGTTATTCTGGGAATGAAACAAATCACAAATACTCCATTCTAGAAAAGCACCTCCACAGCCCATAGAGTAAGATTCAGCCCTCCACTTCAACTCGATCCTCATGTCACATCACTTCTCATCACCCTACTTTCAGCCAGTAGATCAGCTCCAAAATCAATCTAAGAAGTACATGAATGGTACATGTATTTTTAAAATGAGCTTAAATTATTCATTCTTTTGCCAAATTGTTAGTCTCAACAACCTCTTCACAAGAGTCTGACTGCATAAATAGGTTAACAAATACTTCAAGCTTCCGTATTATACTTCATATAATCAACCCAACATCCCGAGGCTTTGACCCAAGAAACTGTTGTGAATGTATGTTTTATTAGCTAATTTGAATAATTTTCTCAGCTAATTCTAAGTATTTCATTATAATATGCAAAATAAGCTATAATCAACCCACCTTACAATTCAAACAGGTTAATTCTTAGAAAGGTGCCATAAATCTAAAGATTTCGAATGTCAAGTAGTAAGAAGTGTTATTTTTCTATCTGACCCCAATTCTCTCCTTGTGGGACAAGAAAAAGGCAGCTGATTCCATCTGCTTAAGGAAGGATAGAAGAAAGCCCCAATATCCATAATTAACTTTCTTTCACAGGACGTGGCATAATGAGGTAGTTAAAAGCATATACTCTGAGGGCCAGGCCAACTGGGTTGAAATCCTACTTTCCCCATTTATTAGTTGTGTGACCTGCGGCAAGTTACTTAACCATTCTGTGCCTTGAGTTTTCATCCATAAAATGGGGAACCTAATAATACTACTTACTTCATAGGGTTTATTGTGAGGATCAAATGAATTAATATATGTAAAACACTTAAAAGAGTACCTAGCACATAATGCTATATAAGTGTTTGCTCTCATCACTACCATCATCCTCCTAGCTGGGTCTCTGAATCAAGGGAGATACTCCCCATCCAGCCATGACAGTCCTACAAGTTAATAAGGAGAAATGTAATTTCCTACCCATTCTGGCAACACCACAACAGCTATCTTTTACAGTCATACACAGGTGTAGTAAGAACTGAGACTCAGAAAAAGAGAAAGGATAAGCACTCACACAAATGAGAAAATGTTGGGCCATTAAGCCAGTTTTTCCCACTTAAATGGAAATAGTCCCAGTGGTCAGAAAGAGTTTGTGCATGTTCCACAAATATCCAACTAACTCCTGGAAAAAAATGGTATTTAAGTAAACATTTTTGTTTTTTAAACAAGTTTTATGGGCTAGTGGAGGGAAAGTACCATTTATTCCTTCTTCAGAGATTTCATCCTTTACATACAGGTAAACAGAATGTCCTTAGACAATGATTTCTGACAATACCCACCTTTCCAAAGATTGTAATGCAGCTTCTCTAAAAACCATGTTTTTCCTTAACCAGAATCTCTCACTGGGAGGTTTGTTTGGTTTTTTTTTAATTTTAATTTTTATTTATATTTTGGATGTGTTCGGTCTTCATTGCTGCATGCAGGCTTTCTCTAGTTGTGGCGAGCTGGGGCTACTCTTCGTTGCCGTGCGTGGGCTTCTCATGGCAGTGGCTTCTCTTGTTGCAGAGCACAGGCTCTAGGCACGCGGGCTCAGTAGTTGTGGCTTGCGGGCTCAGTAGCTGTGGTGTACGGGCTTAGTTGCTCCACAGCATGTGGAATCTTCCTGGACCAGGGATCGAACCCGTGTCCCCTGCATTGGCAGGCGGATTCTCAACCACTGCACCACCAGGGAAGTCCCTCACTGGGAGGTTTTTATAACAAGTATTAATGTTGGAATGGTAATTTATAAATCATACTTAGCATTTGAAAGCCCAGTGCCCAAATAATGATGCCATTGAGCAGCACATCTCAAATGATCCCCAGAACTCACCTTGGAAAACTGCAGCATTCTGAATAATTAAGAACTTGAGCTCCATACTTGCAGACTGAAGCAGTTGTTCCATGTTCAATCGTGCTGTTAGTTGGTATTTTTCTTCCATCTTTCTTGAGCAGCATGTTGGGCCCTTGGGGAGACATACTTGCAAATCTGATCCTGAAACAAACAAGTTTTTCATGTTTCAGTAAGCACAGTGTCTCTCTCTCTCACACACACACACACACATATACAGGAGGCAAACAAGGCAAAACAATGCATTTCTTTTAAAATACAGTAAAATCTTGATTATCCAAAATCAGCGTTTACCTTAACTAATCCCTGCTTTCTCCCAATTATCTTTATGACTGATTCTTTTTGAATAACCGTAAGAATTAATTGCCTAGGTTTGACTCATAAATGCTGTATAAACTAATTTATAGCACAAAGTATACATCACTGAACACCAATATTTAATTTGTCTGTTAAAAGACTAATCTTCACTCCTACAATTTCTTTTTCTTGATTATAATTTATGAATGAAAACACAACCAAGAAGCCACTTTCAAACTTCCAGTTATGATTTCCCAATGAAATGTATGTCTGGCCAATCCAATGTCACTAACATTAACATTCAATCACCAAAATCCCTCACAACTCTTAACAATTCTAGCTGTAGCACAAATGCCAACCTCCTGTTCCTCTGAATTCCTGAGCTCCCTTATGATGCAGAATGCTTTTTTATTTCTGTATCTCGATAAAGGTCTGCCAAATGAATAATCTTCTTGATTATTCCAAAGTTAGGGAATCCGAACCTCTTCTCAGTCCTCAACCAATGTGACCCTTTGCAGTCCTCACAGTTAACCAATCCCTCCTTAAAACACTCCCCCCACCCTGCTTTAGTGAACCTACCCAGTTCACTAAACCTATCCACACACACCCCATACACCCCCCACAACTGCTATGGCTTATATATATATATATATTTTTTTTTTTTTAATATTTATTTATTTTATTTATTTATTTTGGCTGCGCTGGGTCTTCACTGCTGCACACAGGATCTTTTAGTTGTGGCATGCAGACCCTTAGTTGTGGCATGCAGGTGGGATCTAGTTCCCTGACCAGGGATAGAACCCAGGCCCCCTGCATTGGGAGTGCGGAGTCTTACCCGCTGGACCACCAGGGAAGTCCCACTATGGCTATTCTTATCTATCTTTTCTTACTTCCTCTTCGTCTGTTGTTGTTGACCCTCTTTCTCATTCTACATCTCTGCCCAACCCCAATGATCTTACCTAACCCCTGTAATTGCTGAACTCTCTAATCCTGCCTTCACCTTTCTTCTGAGCTCCAAAATCCCACATTTTCAACTACTCTGTGGGAATCTCAAATTCAGCAGACCCCAAACTGAACTCAATATATCCCATATAAACACACACAAAGTTACGTCTCCTGTATTCTATACCTCAGTTAATGATTATCGTCCACCAAGTTTTCCCATAATAAAAACCCTTTCTGTTGTTTTCAGCTCTTCGCTGGTGACTCAACACACTTCTGTATCCATGGAAGTCATCAGCATATAAAAGAAAATTGAAGCCATGGGAGTAGGTGAGAGTCATTCAACAAATATTTTATTGGGTATCCACTATGTGACAAGCACTGTGGATACAGCAGTCTGTGAAGTCCCTGCCCTCGTGGAGCTTATATTCTTGGAGACAACAAACTACATATGTAAGGTCAAGCAGTGATAAGTCCTACAGAGAAAATAAAACTAAGTAAGGAAGGGAAAACAAACTGTGGTATATACACACAATGGAATACTACTCAGCCATACAAAGAAATAAACTATTGATACATGCCACCACATGGATGAACCCCGAAAACATTATGCTCAGTGAAAGAAACCAAATTTTAAAAATTACATACTGTATGGTTCCATCTAGAAAGTGAAAATTAATCTATGGTGACAGAAAGCAGTTCAGCGGTTGTTGGCGGAGATGAAGACGTTCAGCAGGTGAGAGTGAGGAAATTTGGGGGAGTGATAGATATGTTCATTATTTTGATTGTGATGATTGTTTCATGGCTGTAAATATATGTCAAATTTATCAAACTGTACCCTTAAAATATGTATAGCTTATGGTATGTCAATTATACCTCAATATAGCTGCTGTTTTTTAATGTTTAAAAGACAAAGGTAGATAGGGAATGTGGTGATTGCAGGGACGCTTCTATTTATGTAGGGTAATCAGGGATGGCTTCTTTCAGAAGGTGACATTTGAGGAGAAATGAGGGAAACAACGGAGAGTCCCAAGATTTTATATCCTCTACTAATACTAGCAAATATTAGGGCTCAGTACATATTTAAGTCCAATCTCCTTCTTCTTCTGTAACTCCTGTTTTACTCAAACTTTCCCTTCAATAGCATTTGTTGAGCTCTTCTGTGGTGGCCATGAAAATGTGCATCTCAGACCTCCTACCGCAGGGAGTATAACTGACGAACGGTCCCAGCTGCTGTGCTCTAAATTCAACACCATGTTGTGCCCAGGCCACAATCCCTAGGGGCTGCTCCCAGCCAATGACTGAGCATGGCAAAGATGCCAAGTCCTGTGAGACACAGGACTTTGCTGACAGGCATTTTGGCTTGAGGACTCCCCACTGACCTTGACAAAACTTTCTTAAAACTGTACTGCAGTTTACATTCTCTCTACTCAACCTTCCTTCCTTCCCTCCCTCCTCCACAGGGGTCAGACCTACACCACAGTCGAATGGCTCATTTCCTTCCCAAGTGTTTTCCCCAAGAAACTTCTTGCACATCTAGTGCTATATTGGCATCTGCTTCTCAGAGGACCCAGAGTCTAACATAGCTTCTGTGTGCCAAGCACTGTGCTACATGGTAGAGGTACAGCTTTCAACAAGAGAGACGTGGTCCTTACCCCAAGGAGCACACTGTCTAGAGGGGTTAACAGAGATGAATACCTAGTGCATATAACTGGGTGCGATAAAGCGACGTAGTTAGCTAGGATGACAAAACATGTATATGGGATATCCCCCCAAGGGGGGACACCCCCAAAGTTCCATAAAGTCCTTGGCAAAGTAAGCTTTCATAATAAACATCAAATCTTACTGAAGTGAGGCTAGAAAGAATATTCAGACGTTTTAGCTTTTCAGTGACTGAGGTGTTATTTTTTTTTTTTTTAAAGGTGGGGGGGGGCTTCCCTGGTGGCGCAGTGGTTGAGAGTCCGCCTGCCGATGCAGGGGACACGGGTTCGTGCCCCGGTCCGGGAAGATCCCACATGCCACGGAGCGGCTGGGCCCGTGAGCCATGGCCACTGAACCTGCGCATCCGGAGCCTGTGCTCCACAGCGAGAGAGGCCACAACAGTGAGAGGCCCACATACAGCAAAAAAAAAAAAAAAAAAAAAAAAAAAAAAGGTGCGGGGAACTAGTTAGCCCTAAGTTACCAGAAAATTTACTTTTGTTACAATCTCTGATTTCCCTAGGAATTCCAGTTATCATGGTCCTAACGTATGTGTCCAAGTTTTCTAAATTTAGGAATGAAATTCATCAAGTTCAACCTCACAGTATTGACTCCAAGCTCTCCACTTCCTCCTCCTCAAGGGAGCTGCTGACAAAAGTAGTAAAGGAGAGCATGGATAATGCGTATCACCAAACCTAACCCAGTACTGCGGTTTATAGTACTGGATGGAAAGGTGACGTTTAATGCGTCAAAATACAATTTGCGGTCTGGAGACGCAGAGTTCAGATTTATCTCCTATAAATGTCAATCTCATATACAAGCCTTAAACCGATTTTAAATAGGGTCTAAGCTCAAAGGCTTTATGATTATCTTCAGAAAAAGAAAAAAAAACAGAGCTAGTTCTAGCTCACTGTGTTCTTTCTACATGAGGTTACAAAATGTAATGCCATTCTAGAAGTAGAAACTGATTCAGTTTATTGGACCAAGTAGGGAAAGAGTCCCCTTGGGGACAAGTGGCTAATCTAGATTTATTTAAACAAGGGTAGTTGGGACACATGTGTAGATATGAAAAGTCCTATATAGCAGGTACTTTCCAAACACCAATTTATTTTCTTAGTAAACTGATGCCTAAATAGTGTGTGGTTTAAAATACCTGTATTTGCATACATTCATAAAATTAAGCGTTATAGATAAAATTCTTTGTGTTGCTAAATTTCCATTGGTGATGATTTCCTGTTTTCAAGAATGGTAGGGTTTATTTGGCAGGGTGGCTGTTAGTACTGTTCTAACTCCCAGCAGCTCTAGCTAGTAGGAGTTATAATAGGGCTCAGATCTTTTCTTTGTGAAGTGCTGTGAGTTACTTACATCTTAGAAGGTAACAAACTGCCACTCAATGTACCAACAGAAGCCCAGGAATGACTCTTTAAATGACCACGACGCCAGTTTGGTTTGCCTTAATATGATAATTCATGAAGTAACTTAGAGCATGCATAGGGGTACCCCTTCCCTGAGTTGGTCAAGTCTCATCATTGTATAAACTCCTACTACCTCAGGAATTCGGTTAGCCAAAATCTTTAAAGGACTAAAACCTCAAATGAGAACTTATGGGAAAACATGTCAGATGTCATGAAGAAAGGTACGTGTTATATCCAAATATAAGAAATGTATATATAGCAATATTTATCCTCCCACCAACTTATCACAGCCTGGTTAATCAATAAACCAGTATAATTGATCTGGGGGCTAAGAGTTAGCTATAGATTTGAGGACATAAAACACCTATAAACTGATAAGAATTCACGATTTCCAAACCAGGAAGGAGAGAACTAAATGCCAAAGGGAAAAACATTTTGTTTTAAGTAAATTTCATATAACTCACAGGCCAGCTTAAAATAAGCCTCAGTACATGATAGCGTAAGGAACGAAGTGGGCCAGGAGAGCTAGACACACCTATATGAAATGACAAAAATGAAATATAACCATTTTAATGCATGAACATGCCCATGAAAGAAACAAGACAGAAAGAACACACAAAACAGAAAGAAATAGAGAAGGAATTTAGAGGGGAATCCTCATCAACAAAACAAAGAATTACTCTGGGAACCAAATCCCAAGTGGGATGAATAAAAAGTAGAACCGAGGGCAAATGACTAAGGAGGTATACTGAGAACTGGTACATACTTGTGTGAATAAAAGCAGAAAGGCCAATTCAAGAAATAAGATGTAACTTACAAAAGACATAGTAAGCAGCAAAGCATTCTTTAAGTATGTCAGGAACAAAAGAAGGTTAAGGGAAAATAGCTCCTTTATTAGATGGGAAGGAAAAGTAATCACGGACCACACTCGTCAAAGAGGTGCTCACATTTTTTTTTTTTTGTAAAAATGGAATTCAGCTGGGAAATGGGAATAGAGACAAGCACTATAGCCTGGGATGGAGATAAGGAGAAGACTTAGCAATTGACTATTCGAATGAGTCAGAAAGGTTCAACTCTTTAGGGCTTAGTAAGTTGCATTCCCAGATGCTAAAAAAAAAATTAACTGAAGTCATTACAGGGCTGCTAGTTCCCATTTATTCTGGAGGATTACAAAGTACCTTCATACTATAATCTCCTCTCCTAGGTTTTTAGTTCCTGGAGAGCAGAGAATGACTCCCATCTCCTCTGGGAGGCCCCGGCGATCTCAGCCAGCCCTGTGCATGTAGTGGTGCATTAATGAGGGCTGCAGACTGAGAACACAGAAAGAACACTTTCTGTCTGTCTGATCTAAAAAGGAGGAGTGGAGACAGATGACCCTGAAAATGTTACATCTGTATGCTTTGATCTTGGAAAAATATATTAAAATACCACAAAAATCAATTTCCAAACATCTTGAAGATTCACAAACAGATGTTTCGCTTGAAGAAACTATAAAGTGCTTTATTTCTAGTTATTTTGAGACAATGTCTTGCTTGCACAGTGGGCCCAGTTCTGGGTCTTACAACTGAGAAGAGACATTTGAGTTATGGAAGCTTTTCTCTGGAGGATTATTCCCATGTGTATCCAAGCTGGGCACCCTTACCAGTTGCTTTCCCTTCCAGAGGCTAAATCACAGGTGGTCCACCGAAAGCTCCCTCCTGATGTGTACTCTTGTGTAAGGGGATCTCTTAGGTTTGGCTACCTGTGTCCTTGCCTGCTTGACCTATAACACAGACTCTCTCCTTTGGGCCTAGTTCTTAGTCTTTTTGGCTCCATTCAAGGACTTGACATTTTAGACTGCTTCTGGTTACCCTTAGCCGCCTCCACCAGGACTGGGACTTCAGTTCCTCTCTGCCATGCCAGTCACAGGTGCACCACACTCACTTGGAGACCCCATTCCAGGCCTGAGCTCTGTCCCTAATTGGAAGAGGACAGTGAACACTATATATGAGGCTGTTTAATTGTATCTGTTCTATTGGATTTTATTCCAAGTCAGTAAGTACTAACGGCCTGGAGGCCAGCATCATGGTAGGCAAAACACTTATGGTCCCTCTGGTCAAGTAGCTTACAATTTAGTCCTAGCCCCACCACTTACTAGCTTGCAACCAAGGGTAGATTATTTAACCTCTACAGGCCTTTTCGTCCCTATTATCAATACCACTTACCTTGCAGAGTTGTTGCAAGGACTGAGTGAGATTATGCATGTAAAGCTCTTAGCCTACTTGGTACAAGGTAAATATTCAATATATGTTAAGTAAAATTAAAATAAACAAAAAACAAATTCATGCTAAGAGACCAGACTTTCACACACAAAAATAACTAGAGAACAGTAAAAGCTGATATATGGTTAGGTGACAAAATATGCAGTATATTTTCTGAGGTGACAGAAATAGTCTATATTTTAATTGGGGTGGTAGTTACATGGGTATATAAAGTTGTCAAAACTCAGTAAATTCTTCACTCAAAATGAGTGTACTTTATTATGTATAAATTATATTTCAATAAAGTGGAATTTTCAAATATGTAATATAGACAACATTTGCTGGATAAGTAAATGCTCACCAGAGGCTCTAGGGGTCAAAGAAGACTTCCAGGAGGAGGCAGGGCTTGAGCTACACGGTAAAAGATGAGAAGGCCAATGGGTGAAATGCATTTGGCACCTGTGGAATAGTGGGGCAAAAATAACCTGCCTAGAGAGAAGCTAGAATCTGGGGTATAGCTAGCTTATCAGGCAAGATGGGCCAGAGTCTGAAGGGCCTTGAATGCAGACAAAAGACTATGGGCTTGACTCCATGGACAATAAAGAACCACTGTTGAGTCTCAAGCAGAGGCATGATATGATGAAGGGTGCTGTTTAGGAAGATTAGTCTTACAGCTTGAAATTGGGAAATGAGCTAAATAACCCCTCAAGGTCACTTCCAGCCCTCCGATTCTCCAATTACCTTTATTATGTTCTATATGTTGGTTATTTTACTACACTGCAATTTTAGCTAATGACTATAAATTGTCAAAAATCACATTTAAAGGCACGCTAAAGAACAGAAGAAGTATTAATGTAGACCTTGATCCTTATACTTTTCTAAAAGCAGATAGAACATATTCAAACAGCAACAGAAGAGACTAAATCGTCAGGGCTCAGTAACAATGAAAACTGAAATATTTTCCCTATATATACGCGTGTGTGTGTGTGTGTGTGTGTGTGTGTGTGTATGATGATTTCACACATTTTATTGCCAAGGTCTGCTTTATGAATGGCAGATTTTTTTTGCTAACAAACCTATGCTGTGCTAAAAATAATAATGTAATATTATCATTAAAGTAATACTAAACAAAGGAATGAATGATATCCAAAACTGGTTTGCTTCATGACTTATAGGGAAAATAATAGATGCCTATTAGAATTATCCAAAGGATTAAGTGCAGGTTGCTCTACAAATGAACGAAAAAATAACATATCAACCATTTCTAAAAGGTTTTTTTTTTTAACAGAGGACAAGCCAATTTGCCATCCAGAAATATTAACTAATTTCCTTAGCATATAACAGTGACTTGCTATTAGAACGGTGCCTTTTCCCCTAATTAATCATTATCTAAATCAAATCTTACATGCTCATTAATTTCTTACTAATCAAGATAGGAATACAGATGAAAGAAATGGTTGCATTTGAAACCAGTGGGGAAAGTGAGGATTGCTGGTGGAAGAAATCGTCTTAGGGAACCCAGATGAAGGTTATCCTTCTGTTATTTAGCCTGAAAGAACATGACCTTGCAGAGGGCACACCTGGGTATCACGAGCTCAGACTTTAAATCAAAGATCATGCCTGGGGCCGTGACAGACTCTGCCTCTGTAAAAGGCAGGCCAAAATGTCGCTACCACACTGGAGTACTGGGAGTTTAAAGCAACCCTGGAGATAAGCCTGAGAACTAAAGAACGAATTACCTTTATCTCTACTGCCAACTGTCAATTAACTGCATATCATTTCATGCCCAGTAAAGGTTGAATCCCTAGATCACTACACTCTCCCACAAAGAGGTTCTTTCTGGACCACATTCCCAAGCAGCAGTCAAACATGTGCTCTGGGAACACAAATTCACTGATTACATTCAGCCTGCCAAAGTGGTGAACAATTCATTCATACAACATTTACAGAATGCCTACTTTGTGCTAGGGTCTCTGCCCAACCCAAGGAATACAGTAATGAACAGGACACAGTCCCTGCCCTGGGGTTCACAGATTGGTCCAGGAAATGGACTCCCAAACTATCAATAACTAGAAATTTCTAGGTCACTCTGGACACCTCATTCACCCTCATCCCCTATAGCCAACTGTCACTAAATCCTACTGGTTATGCTTTTTAAATATCCCTCATCATTCATCTCCTTTCCATCCTTGCCTCATCACCTCACCTCTTTTCACTTGGAAAACTATTACAGCCTCTAAACTGGCCTTCCTGCCTCTACCCTCTCTTCCACCCAAGCCGGAGAGAAACGTTGCTAAAGTACATATCTGATCACATCGTTCTCCTTCTTAAAAACGGAGCAGAGCTTCCCTGGTGGCGCAGTGGTTGAGAGTCCGCCTGCCGATGCAGGGGACGCAGGTTCATGCCCCGGTCCAGGAAGATCCCACGTGCCACGGAGCGGCTGGGCCCGTGAGCCATGGCCGCTGAGCCTGCGCGTCCGGAGCCTGTGCTCCGCAACAGGAGAGGCCACAACAGTGAGAGGCCCGCGTACCGCAAAAAAAAAAAAAAAAAAAGAGCAAAGACACAGGCGTGTGAAAGTGGGTGGCATATACAGGCTTTGCCAAGGAACCTGGTAAGGCTAGAGGGAAAAGTGAGCTGGTGGAAAGTGGCTGGGGCCGTATAAGGAGGAGTATGTGAGCCCCGCCACCAGATGATTCCTAGTTACCTTTGGCTATTTTCTGTTTGTTGTCTTTTTACATTTTTTTCCAGCTTTCCTGAGGTATAATTGACTCTGAGTTATTTTTGGATTGGATTCTCACAGGAGAGAGTGTTCGCGGGGGCAGAGATGCACTCCACAAGCTTTCTGTCCTTTGAATTCCCATAGCACTCCGCATCCTTTATAAAGACACTTCTCACACTCTCTAACTTGCATCATGGTTACATTTGCATGCCTTATCTTCACTACATTTAAGTTCCTTCAGGGAAAGACCCTTGACTGACTTATCTTTGTATCTCAAGGGGCTCGCTGATGGTTTTGGCTTGATGCCCTCCCCTTTGACTTGGAAACAATGCCAGAACTTCAAGAGAGTTCAGTTTTAAGGGAACCAGGTCAGATTAATTGATGCTAATAGAGCAACTCATAGAAGAACAGTATTCCAGGAAAAATAAAGAATCCTCAGAGCCCAAAATGGAGCTCTCTCTCACCTCCTCTTCTCCCTTCGTCTCTTCCCTCCACCCCGTCCCCCCCACACACATTATTTAGACAGGGTAAAAACCCTAATAAAAACAAAATTGGGTTGGAGGATATGCCAGTTGGGATAAAGAATCTTTTATCTATCTATCTATCTATCTATTTATGGCTGCATTGGGTCTTTGCTGCTGCAGGCGGGCTTTCTCTAGTTGCGGCGAGCGGGAGCTACTCTTCGTTGCAGTGTGCGGGCTTCTCATGGCAGTGGCCTCTCATGTTGCGGAGCACAGGCTATAGGCGTGCAGCCTTCAGGAGTTGTGGCACGCGGGCTCAGGAGTTGTGGCTCGCGGGCTCTAGAGCACAGGCTCAGTAGTTGTGGCGCACAGGATTAGTTGCTCCACGGCATTTGGGATCTTCCCGGACCAGGGCTCGAACCCGTGTCCCCTGCATTGGCAGGCAGATTCTTAACCACTGTGCCACCAGGGAAGTTCCGGGCTAAAGAATCTTTTAGAATTCTGCCAGAGGGACTAAACCAAGGCAATTTTCCTGTCTCTCCCTAGTCACTCTTTCACTAATTGTTATTCTACTCAGATAAGTAGCGGAGATCCCATCTTTTAGGAGATGTATAATTTTTATTTTTCAGATACAATATTCAAATACGCAGACCTGAAGCATAGCTGAGAATTTCAACACCCTAGGCCCAATCTAAGTGCTAGGCCATTTCCCCTGTGTATGAAATCACATCGTGGGTGGGGGGAAAGAACCCTTCCCTACCAAGACTAAAGTGTTATTATCTGTTCTGCTACCAAATCAGCTGTGTGACTCAACCAAATACCTTTTCAGATCTGGGCCTGACTAGATGACCGTGCAGACAATTTCAGATCGAGAGTCTGCTTCCAACTATAGGTCAATCAATAGTCACTAAGCCCATTCTAGACTAGGCATTGCGAGGACACAAAAGAAGCAAAGGACCTGCCTCTGCCCTTCTAAGAAGGCTCTGTCAATAGCACTTGACAATAGCTATACATGAACATGGATATGAGGCCAAGGCAAAGACCAACAACTCAGCCTTTTCAGTGCTTCACCCCATGTAATAACCACATTCCCTTTTATATACCCCTTTGTCTCCAGAGGCCAACTAATGTCAGATAGCTTCCTGATGGATGGCACGCAATAGCAAAGGGAAGGACACTGGAATCAGACCAGGTTGTGAATCCCAGCTTCACCACGTAACAGCTGTGTGATCTTAGGCAAGTTACTGAATCTCTGAGCCTCAGCTTCCTTATCTATAAAATGGGAACAATAACACCTACCTCTCAAGGTGGTTGTGAGAATTAAACTCTTATTTAATGTTTCCCAAACACGTGCCTTCATTTCCTGCTTCCCTCTTTTGTTCATGCTATTTCTGTCCCAGGAGTGCTCTTCCCCTAGCTTCAGCTATTAAAACCTTCTCATCCATAAGGTCTCTCTCAACTGTCTCTTTCATAATGTTTGTCTCTCCTCCCCCAGGTACCCTCTCCACCAAATAAACCCCGGGAGCTGTCAACTCTGTGATTTTTCAGCACACTTTGTACTTCTAATACTGCATTTTGCAATCTAGCTTTTATAGATATTGTTATACTTTTATTACCCCTACCATTAAATTGTAAGTTTCTGTAGGCAGGAACAATATCTTGGCCATCTTTGTATTTCCTGACATGGCATAGTACCCGGAATATAGTAGACACTCAATTAATGCTCGTTGAATGGATGAACAAATACTCAACAGTTAGACCCTGCTTCCTATAGATAGTAAGCTCCTTATGTCTTGAGGCATTCAAGCATAATTTGGGTAGCAATGTCAGAGATACCACAAAAGGGACTCCTGCACTATGTAGCATTCTGTGCCTGGTGACCTCCAACGTTCCTTTCTCTCTGCGTTTCCATGAAGACCACACTCTAACTCACTAATCTCTTTACATGCCAAGACTGTCACTGCCACAAATGTTAGAACTGGTCCTTTTGTCATAAGCAAGTGTGACAGTATTTCTTCAGAGAATGTCTCATCTGTGACAACTATATATTTACCGTTCTGCATGCAAGTTGTACCTAAAACTCAGTATACCTGACAGTAAAAAGGCAGTCTTTTGCTTCACAGATGTCTCTGGCTTCTAAAACTCCCTGTGCCTGATGTTTCTGCAAACCACAAAGACTAGGTAGAAGGCTACGGTAGATTGAAAGCACACCATCACCTTGATCCTACAAGTCCTGTGAAAAAGTTTTTCAAGTGACTAATAAGCAATGATTGCCTTCTTATGGCTAAAGTGTTTACAAAAATATTTTTTAAGAAAAAACATCCAATAAGGCCATGAGTTAAAGACACAAAGTCCATGCTGAATAATAATACGGTAGCCTATTCAGTTTCAGAACTCTTCTTCTGATCCAGAGTGACTAGGTAAGTCATTTCACTCCCCAAGTCCTTGATTTAACCATTTAGAAAGTGGGTTAACAGCAGTTGCCACCCACATCCCTTTCAGGAAATACACTGAAATTTTGTAACCAACTTTAAGCTTCCCTAGAACAAGTTCCCCTTAGAGTAGAGAGCTCTGGTAAATTGGGATGATTCAAGAGGCCCAGAAAGTTCTCTTCTGTAGTGGACTGAATGGTGCCCCCCAAGAAGATTATGTCCATGTACTAACCCCTAGAACCAGTGAATGTGACCTTATTTGGAAAAAAAGGGTCTTGCAGATGTAATTAAATGAAGGATCTCAAGATGAGGTCATCCTGGATAATCCAGGTGGGCCCTAAATCCCATGACATGTCCTTAGGAATGACACACAGAGGAGAGACACAGGAAGAATAGAAGGCCATGTGAAGACAGAGGCAGACATTGGAAGGATGCAGCCACAAGCCAAGGCAGGCCTGGAGCCAAGAGAAGCTGGAAGAGGCCAGGAAGGATTCTCCTAGAGCCCTTGGCGGGAATGCAGCCCTGCTGACACCTTGATTTTGTACTTCTGGCTGCCAGAACTGTGAGATAATAAATTCAGTTGTTTTAAGCCACCAAATTTCAGGTAATTTGTTATGGCAGCCCTGGGAAACTAGTACACCCTCTCTCTCCCACCTATAAGTACCTGCCTAGTAATGTCTAAATGTTTCATCATGGGTGAGTTACTACTTGGTTAAGCAATTTCATCAGGTGTTGTCTTAAAGCGTAACATTCCTTGAGTAATTCCCTTATACCTCAAGGCTAAAGAGTTTACCTGGGAGCTTCCTGGAGCACAGGAAAGAGGGGGTGTGGTGGGGGAGTTAACCCAGCACACCTGGATAGGGACATGGGGCGATGTCAAAGGGGAAGATTAAAAAAAGATCAAAGGGGCCAAAACCAAATTTTATCTATGCTCAGCCTTGAGAAAGTCATATTGACGAAGCCCAAATGTTACTTTAACAGCACAGTCCCATACTATAAAACGTAAGTCTTGCAGAAGCAAAAAAATAACAATATTGCCTCAGTCCTTGGTTCATGGTCCAGAAAGTCCGTTAGGAGGGTGCTCAGACTAATCCAAATGCCTCATTCTCGATGCTCAAATGTGTTTGTTTTCAACGTATGGACACCAAGGGGGGAAAGCGGGGCCGGGGGTGGGGGGGCGGTGGTGGGATGAATTGGGAGATTGGGATTGACATGTATACACTGATGTGTATAAAATAGATAACTAATGAGAACCTGCTGTATAAAAAATAAAATAAAATACAAAAAAATGTTTGTTTTCTTAAGCCTGATACATTAGGTGTATTTTGTATACATGAAAAAAAGCATTTTGAGCTATTAGCAATCAAATAATCACAAAGAGAGCTGGGCAGCAATGGAATATACCTATCAGTCTGGGCCTCCAGCCCAAGCGTGAATTTGGTAGGAGTTTCTCTTCACATTAAACCTGCCCTAGTCTTCCGGCACTTCTGGAGACGCTGTTTAACCAGCTCCCAGGCAAATCTTTCTGATGTCCAATTGCCCTTACTGTTAAGATGCTTCTCCCAGCTCTAATGGCTAACCTAAATTTCAGTTTCAAGCCATTGCACCTTGTAATTACTTTCTCAGCCACTGTAAATAATCTGTGCCCTCTATTTTATCTTTCCCCTTTCCCTATGATAGGGACCTGTGGAAAAGGGAGTCGGTTGCCTTGTTAGTACAACATACACACTGCACCTGAGCAAAATGCAACCAAAAGAAAATCAAACACTCACTCTTGATCCCTGAGTGAGAAACAACGTTATTGATCTTTTCCTTTTTCCTATCCTTCAGCAGATCTGAGCGTCTACACTGACATGCTCTAGTGCTGTGGCATTTATGCCATCTTGGGGACTAGCTGTGTAAATGCTCCAGTAATTTTATACAACTTCAACATACTGTTGTGTTAGAACTTGAGTGTCTGAAGGACTGAGAAGGACAGATTTTCCGCCTCCTTCTCCTTCCCCCACTCTCATGTAATATGAATCAAAATCTTCACTAATTGGCCCTCCTCCTGCCTGTTATTGAAGTCTAGACTTGGTGGCAACCCCTTCTGTGGAAGAGATTTAATGAAGGAGAAAGTGCATGGGAGGGGAATTGGCAAGCAAACCACTGCAAAGCAGCTATAAGAAACTTGGAGGCACAAGGAGTTTTGGGTAAGCTGAGATTGGAAACTAAAGAATATGGTTTCAAACACACAGAGACACACACACAGAGACACACACACAGACACACACACACACACGTTGGTGAATTCACTCTGCCCTGAACCAAATGTTTCCTAAAATTGAGGAAATTTTAAGTTGCATTAATGCAACACATAAAAGAGTTTTCAATGATGCTCAGTAGTGACTTTTTCCTCCTTGCTTTCTTTGGGAGCCATGAAAAACAAAAATAAATTACCCAAACAGGTAATTTGGGGATTTGCCTTCCATTCCCATGATTTCACCGAAAAACTCAAAAATTTCTAATAGTAACTTCATTCTCCTGTCAAGCTGGGGGTGATTCAGATACAGAGCTCTCCAGAGCCCAGTGTGGGCTCCAAGAGGGAATGCCAGGAGGGCTCCAGATCAAGCTAAAAGAACCAAGCCTGGATCCAGGATCTCCCTGTGGGCTGCTAGTATTGTATGACCTGCCTCCTGAAAGCCACCAGCTCTCAAGACTGCAGCAATTTGGTTTGGGAATGTCTGCCTCATTTAACTTTTACTTTTTTTTTTTCAGGAAAGAACTGAAATAAAGTACAAATGACATGGGAACCATGGAGCCAATTCTCCCAAAACCATGCTGACCGCGCATGTATGTCTAAGGAGTGTGGGGTTCAAGGTAGCTGAGGCTACAGTCAACTAGGGCAGTGATGGAAACAGTTTGATCCAGTCACTGAGGCAGTTCAACTCAGAGACGATAACCTTCACTGAACGGGAAAATCAAATGCCCGTGACCCCGGGCTGCTGGGCTGCATTTGGGATGCAGCATTCCCACAGATTCAAGCCATCACTCTTCCCAGGCCATCCTCCTTCCCCTCAACAGATACAGAGACCCTCCATGCATGGTCCTCATCTGTCTCCATGTCTGCCTCCCCCACCAAGAACAGAGAGAGGGCAGTTTTTTTCTTCGAATCCCCAGCATCTCACACATACTGGGTTCTCAAAACTGGTTTCAGAAGTAATCCCCAGAAATGCTGAGCCCACCACAAGAGTAGTGATTAGGAACATGGTTCTGAAAGCAGACTGAGTGGATTTAATTCATTTTGTAGCTATCTGACCTTGTACAAGTCACTAAACTTCTGTAAGCCTCGGTTTCCTCATCTGTAAAATGGGAGAAATAATAACACCCACCTGGTAGTTCTATTGTGGGGATTAAATGGGATGTTGCCCATAAAGGGCTCAGCATAGCGCCTGGCTCAATAAATGTTAATGATTATTAGCACTGCCCCCACCACAGGTGCTCAATAAAAACTTGCTGAATTGAAGTCACAGCAATGGGAATGACTAGCAGATGTGAAGGCAGCTTGAGTTTTTTGGGTATTTTTTAACGTTTTTCCCCACCTCGCTCTACACCAGATGACCTCTGAGAATGTTTTTTCTTTTTCTTTTCTTTTTCTTTCTTTCTTTGTTTTTTTGTTTTTTGTTTTGTTTGTTTGTTTTGTTGTTGTTGTGAAAAAGGATAGAATAGGGGATAGTTAGGCTCTGCTTTTGCTAATCTTCAGTTTTTCATTCAGGGCAGAAAACCAAGCCTGGCAAAGCCAGGCAGATGATTTTCTGAGAAATATGACATGGCTATTAAAAACCCTAAATGAAAGTTGTGTAATGAGCATGAATCTGAATACATTTAAATTTCCTCTAGATCCAGTAATTCCAGCATCATCCTTATATATTTTTTAAGTGTTCCTTTGCAAATGTGAGAAGACCAAAGCCCTAAAAGATAGCAGAATTTTTCCAAGGGTGGAGGTTGGGTTGAGGGTAGGGAGGGTGCCCAATTGTCATGAAAATTAACCCCTGAAAACGCACAGGATTTTATTACCAAATGGATGCCTGAGGAGATTACTACTAGATTTTTAGGGTCTTTACTATCAAGAGAGCAACCTGCATGCCTGAAATAATTAAGAAGAAGAAACTCAATTATCTAGTAAACTGAAATTTCAAACCGCCCTGCTTACCTAAATGAGAAAAGCTGCTTAGACTAAAGCGTCATTACTTCTATTTAGACAAGCCTTAGCAAAGATATACAAGGAGCTAAGGAATGGGACCCCACATTCTTCCCTAAGCCACAACAATGCCTGTTTATGTAAATAGGATTTTCAATAACAGAACAGAATCTGAAAAAAATGTTTGCATTATTGTCTCTGAAAAAAATGCAAATGCAGAAAATGAAAGTCAAGGGGCTTTCACTATGATTGGGCACAGAATACCCTAAAATATTTATTTATTCTATGCGAGTCTGAGCCTGGATTCCAAGTGGATCTAAGAAACAAGCAATGACTCAAAAGGTCTGAGTACAGTATGAAGAAGCACCAAGGTTCCTCTGACTCCATGGCAAGTGAGTGCATATTTATTCAAAAATTCAGTTTAAAAAGAAATAATAGTAGTAGTAGATATCTATTTACATTTATTTGGCAGCCCCTTCCAAAATCTGGGCCAGAATATAAATACCCTTGCCTCCATCGTCACCATCTGACAATCAGACACTCTGGCCACATGACCATAACAACCTCCAGGCACAAACTAAAAGCTCATTAAAGACTATATGAAGACTATTTATAGAAGAGCTAAACAAAGAAGGAAAGAACTACTAGCAAAATTAATTAGATTGTTCATACTTTTGACAACTATTACTATTTGTTTGAACTCAAGTGTCCAGTTCCTTTACTGACTGGTATTGATGACTACGGAGATGCCACGTATCCAGAGTTTTCAACTGACCCTGTAGTTTTTTGGTTCAAGAACTCAGGTTTTGACCTATACTCTGTATATCAGCCTTCCTGTTGCTGTTTAGGCAGCTGATAAGAGGCAGAAATCCTTCTTGCTCATTAGGCCATTAGCTGCTGTTAAGCAAAGGGCTCAGGGAGGGGGCTGTTCAGTGGCCCAGAGGAATGTGCCAAACCCCACATATAAAGCCAGCCTCGATTTGGGGTTAAGAATTTAACCTTAAAAGGCTGACAAGTCATAAATTTGCCTGAGGTTCATATATACGTGTGACTTTCACAGTTTATATTTCCTAGCCAGACTCAAAGTCAAAACATGTCCCTGATTAATGAATGGTACTAATTGTTATTCCTGACTTGAGAACATTAGTCTTTATCCAAAATATTTTCTTAAAAAACACACAATCTCATACTTAAAACTCTCTGGCTTAGGGGAGTTTGGATAACTGGTCAGAAAAAAAAAAGGAAGAGGAGGCTAATGTTATCTGTTACTTGGTGCTACCATTTTGGTAGGCAAGATTGACTGAAAAGCTTCCATTTCACTGTGTCCATCAAGCAAAGTGCAAAGGAATGTCCTCCAAATCTAAACATCTGAGATAAAGCAACCATCTGTGAGTCCACACAAAAACTGAGCTGGGGCCCGGGCAGTGAGGAGGTGGGGGGATGGAGGGGCTAAAGTATCTTTAAGCACATTTTGTCTAACTTATCTTGTTAAATATTTATACATAACTGCATAACCTAACAACCTTGGCCAAGCTTGGAAGAGATAATAGATACAGGACAAACCAAAGATCCCCGAAGTGTAAACACAAAGAAAAAAATACCAAGGAATACTCCAACTGGAATACACTCTCTAACCTGTAGTCAAATTTGAAACTAGGACACTAAAATCCAATGTCCTGAAACGTGATAACTTCATCAGGGAAAAGCAGGCTACAATTTGGTTAGCCTACAGGGTAGGTGTCAGTTCTACCCCACAGTAGCAGTCTTTCAAAGGGGCTCCCTTATCTTTAGAAAAAGGAAAGGCATTCAGTGTAAGAAAAGAGATTTCTAAGAACAGAGATGCAATTTGCATTCATTGAGAATTATGACAAAGTGAGAGAGAATGTAAACTACATTGCAAGGATCTGAGGTATTCAAGTCAGATATATTTAGCCTTGTCCTATCTGTACAAAAAGCCTTTTAAATACTCAGAGTTCTTAGAAAGTGGAATGTAAATGCATCAGTGCATATTTTAGACCTCTTCATTTCCAAACTAAGGAGTTGAATTTCACAATATCCCAAGAGAAGTAACCAGGTACCCAAATATGTGGGCAGAAATGCAAAGCCTGTTTTCTCTCCAGGATCACTGAGGGCAAGCGGATGTGGAGAAGGCAGAGGAAGATGGGGGAAGAGAGGGGAGAAAAGAAAATCAGGACCTATAGGAAAAGGAAACACAACTTAAAATAGAGAGGAAAATATAAAACATTCCACTCATCTATTTTTTTAAGAGAACAAGGAACACAAAAGCATTCAATAAATATAACAAACCATAAAACACCTTCTGTTCCAAACTATAACCACTTGAGAGAGTGTGAGGGTGGAAAAGAGGAAGGCGAAAAGGGAAGACGTGGGGAGCAGTCCAACAGACGATGAAGGGGGGGACCCACTCTTCCCCTTACCATGGGCGTCAGAGTAACTTGGGCTACTTCTTATCACTACTCCATGAAATGTTGATGAGCTTTTGGGGAATTTTCCCAAAATCGTTAGTTGGCAAAACATCTCATGGCCACTAGGACCTAACTTGAAAATAAAACTGAATATTGTTGAGGGGTGGGGGAAGACTACAAATGACTGAATAAATGTTGGTTCCAATATCACCTTCAGGCTTTGCGAATGAGGCAACCTTACTCTCTCAAAGAACAAAAAGGCAATCTGACAGCTTTTGAAGGCCAAAAGAACCTTCAGGCAATGTTATTAAATTGACCCACAGTACTGAAGTTTCAAAGGCAAGAAATGACTTGGGTTTTCAAAATTAACACTTGTATAAAACCTTCAGAATTCCATGGGGGGAAATAAACCTTTATTTCAGAAATAGACTTTGAAGTTTGAAAACAAAGCAGAAAATCTGTTTCTGAAAACAGAAGGGACTATCTGAAACACTCAGCACAGTTCTCCCATGGCTCTTTGAAACTCCTCGTGAGCTCCACTCTGACTTCTGGGGGTGGCCAGAGAAGACACACCTCAGAATGCCAGCAAAAGAGGACATGGGAAACCAATAGTTCCCTAGGGTAAGAGCAAAATGATCTCAAGACGTATGTGCCTCCGGCCACATTAAATTAAGCCAAGGCCTAGACTAGAGGTTCTATCCATCTAGGGGAGCAAAGACTGTTTTTCAAACTGTCACGAAGTTATTAGCAAATGAGCAAAGACCCCGTAGGCTCTCTCTAGCCCACCCATTCTCACTTTCTTATGCCCCCTTCCTTCTCTCCCTCTCCCTCTCCCCCCAACACTCTCTGAATCTCTCTCTCTCCTTCCCCCTCCTCCCACCCTCCCTTCCTCCCCGACTCCACCGATCCACATCAATGAATAAACAGCTGAAGCACAGCACAAACTTGAGAAATCAAAAGAACAATGATCTATTATATGCAAGACCCTCTCTTAAGTGTTCAAGGTTCTGGGGGCTTCCCTGGTGGCGCAGTGGTTGAGAGTCTGCCTGCCAATGCAGGGGACATGGGTTTGAGCCCTGGTCTGGGAGGATCCCACATGCCGCGGAGCAACTAGGCCCGTGAGCCACAACTACTGAGCCTGCGCGTCTGGAGCCTGTGCTCTGCGGCAAGAGAGGCCTCGATAGTGAGAGGCCGGCGCACCGCGATGAAGAGTGGCCCCCGCTTGCCACAACTAGAGAAAGCCCTCGCACAGAAACAAAGACCCAACACAGCAAAAATAAATAAATAAGTTAATAAACTCCTACCCCCAACAACTTAAAAAAAAAGTGTTCAAGGTTCTTACCCTCAAGGGGTTTACATTTGCCTACAAATCACCTGGGGAATGCTGTTAAAAAATACAAAGTCGGATTCAGTAGGTCTGGGATGGCACCTGATATTCTGCTTTTTGTGTGTGTGTGTGCCGAAACCCCGGATTGAACCAAGATTCTGCATTTCTTACAAGCTCCCAGATGCTGCTGATGCAGCATCGATGGGCCACACTTTAACGAGCAAGGCTCTAGTAAGAACAGAAAAGTACATAAATAATTACAAGAGCAAAGGAGAACCAAGTCCATGGGAGAAGTTCATTGATAGCAGGGTTCAAAGGGAGAAAGGATCACATCTAGTCATGGGGAAACATGAAGTGATTCATGAAGAAGATGACATTGCACTGACACCTTGAAAAATGGGTAAGACGGCAGCAGGCACTGATGAGAGGAAGACAGTCAGGTGGTCTGTAAGCAGAGGCTTGGAGACAGACAACTACAGGGTCCTTTCAGCAATGAGTTGCCAGCCTGTTATGCTTAAATAGAGGGCACACATGTCAACAGGATAAGAGTGAGAGGCGTGATGGAGAGAGACTCGCAGGACTTAGCCATTTAATTTGGATGTGAGATGTGTAAAAAGAAAAGTCAAAGTTGATTTCAAGGTTTCAAGTTGGGTCTCAAGCAGAGATGCTATCACCAGAAATACAGAATGTTGGAGAGAGGCCGGTTTGTGCAGATAGGAAAAGAAAATGATGGACTAATTTTGTACTGTGTTGAAAGTGAAGCACTGGCAGGACTTCTGGATGGAGATATCTAGCAGGAAACTGGGAAATACTGAACTGGACAGCAAGGAAGAGGTCAGGTTGGAAAGAGATGGAGGAGTCATTCAAGCAGCGAAGATAATGAAGTCATGGGAATGGTTGTGGGAATGAACAAAGAGAGAACAGAAAGGGCAAAGGACAAACGCGACTGGAACACTTGCATCTAATAAAGGGTGGGAGGAAGAGCGTAAACAAGCAAAGAAAGAATCAGCTTTACAAGTAGGAGGGGAACCCAGCGTGTACAATATCCCAAAAGTCAGAGGAGTGTGGGAATTTAAGTCAAAGACTTTATATCCGGACCATATTCCTTCCCCTCATAATCCAATGTGTACACTGGAAAGAGCATGAGCTATGGAGTGAGACAAATCTGGATGTATAATAAATCCTGGCTCCACCACTTACACAACCTTTGGGAAAGTAAACGTTTCTGGGCCTCAATTTCTTCATCTGTAAAACGGACATGACATCACCTACCTTTCAGCTTTGCTGTGTAGATTACATGAGAGATTAAATATAAAACAACTGACACATAGTAGGCACTCAGTAAATTGTAGTTTTCATGTTCTTCACTTGTGTCCTTTCCAAAATATTCCATCAACCTAAAAGTAGCCTCAAAAAATCTACCTAAGAACAAGGAGTTTCAAGCTTATGTTGAATGAAAATAGATACCCTGATGAAGGTAAACTCATGAACAGGGAAATTAAAGAAACCATTATGCCAGAGAAACAGAAAATTATACAAGCCTCTCCCCCAACCAACCAAAAAAAATCACATCCCCACAGACACTTAAGAAAAGATCAGCCCAATTACACAAGTATTCCTAGTATTTGCTTGGAACCACATGTTTCAAAGGCTAGCCAGCATGGCCCAGTCTGAAATGGAATAGAGACCAGAGCTCCAAAGCTACACAGTATTACAGCATTCTTTCTCCAAAGGGGGAGAGCCAGAGGGGCCTACATGTTGGAACCAAGCCGATCTGTGGAACTCAGAACCTGCAGACACTTTATGAGTGGCTGCATTGTTTGCACATAAGATATATAAAAACAAGGCTTTCCAGACATAAATGTAATGTATGATTGTGAAAGACCACCCACTGCTAAGAGTAACAACGACTTTCAAACAGTTTAAATGACACACATAATTATTAATTATTGCTATCAAAAATAATAGAAATCTGATCTGTTGATTCTAATGTATTTTTCTACACAGAAGTATGTGTGTGGGGTGTGTGTGTGTGTGTGTGTGTGTTGGAGTACATTGTCTTATTTGCAAAGTCTTGGACTATGACAACATATACTCATACTTTTAATCAAGAGCTCTTAAAGTCTTTGGCAGTTTTTAAAAAAACTCACCAGATGTTGGCAAAACACATTTTAAGACATGTCACATGCAAAAGCCTGGAAAATATCATCCACACCCATGACTTCCAACTTGAGCCTATATGTCGATGAGTCCCAACTATGCTTCTCCTGAACTCCAGAAGAGTATATACACTCTTTCCCAGTGATCTCATCTATCCCCAGCTTTCAATTACCATCTACATGCTGACAATGTCCAAATATGTTATCTCCAGCCCTGACTGCTCTCTCTTCTATTATCCAACACACAACCTCAACTACCTACCAGACATTTCTGCCTCAATGATCAAAGGACCCCTCAAACCCAACCTGTTCAAAATCAAACTCATTATTTCACCCCTCAAAAATATGTTCCTCCTGTGTTTCACTCATTTATTCAACAGATATTTACTGAGCACCTATTATCTGCTGTAGCCTCACCACCCCGCATAACTGGAAGTTCTAGACTCTCCCTTCTGTCCTCATAACCAGTCACCAAGTCATGTCTACTCTACTTCCTCTATTCTCTCAACTTTATCTTTTATTCTCCTAGTTATCGCCCTGGCTTTTCACCTGCATTATTAAAACTCCCTGCCACCACTCACTCCCCAGTTATCCTCCATAATAAATAGCGTTTCCTCTTCTTAAAATGTTTTCATGGCTCATCATCAGCCTTGGATACAGTCCAACAAAACTCCTCAGCATCTCCTACCTACTTTTCTTTTTCATCTTTCCTCTAATTTCCCCACATCTGTACTCCAAACAATCCAAACTGTTCCAATACAACAAATATGTCCTTTTGTCTCTTAAATCTGTACCTTTGCACATACCGTACAGGACAGCCCACTTAAGGCAACTACGCACCCTCTTCCATAGCTCAGCAGCACCCAGGTCCCCACAGGGCACCCAGCTCATCATGCTGCCTTGACATCCATGGTTTTCCTTACTGGGTCCCTCCCTAAGCAACGATTTTATCTTATTCATCAGCTCAGTACCTGGCATAGAATCAGTGCTCAATAAATGTTGGTTGAAGTAAAGAATGAATGGAAAACTTTTAAATATTTATGCAGAGATAGCATATAAAGTTCATTATTAGTAGGTTCATTTTCTGACAATTTCCATCTGTTTTCCAAAACAGTTAAATGTGGTTCCCCAATAAAATCACTCCATGAAACCTAACTTGAAGTGCCTCTTGGGTCACGGTCTCATTTCTATGGAGCTCAACATGCAATCCAGCCAGTGCTAGAAGTAGTTCTCCAAAATGAACCAAATTCACAGTATGGGTTGACCATCACTCCTTCAACAGAGATCACACCTCTGTACTTGGGAAATGATGGACCTTTATAAATGAGCAGCAGCTCTATGGTATCAGTGGCAATTAGCTCTGCAACAATTTGGGGCCAATCCAGCTGAAAATGGTTTACTCAAGCTCTGAAAAGCTGTACCCCCCAGTTCTTCCCAGTGTAGGTTAGGCTTATTCTCTAGATTATTAAGGGGGTACAGTTGTAGGGATATTTTATATGTGTGTATGTACGAGTATACAAATATGTGTGTGTGTGTGTGTGTGGAACCAAGCAGATCTGTGGCACTCAGAACCTGCAGACACTCTGAGTGGTTGCATTGTTTGTACGTAAGATATATAAAAGCAAAACTTTCATGACACAAATAAATGTAAGGTATGATTGTGAAAGACTGCCCACTGCTAAGAGTAGCAATTCACAACTTTCAAACAGTTTAAATAACACATAATTACTAATTGTTGCTATCAAAATAATAGAAATATATATTTATACACATGTATAATCTATGAATATATATGTAAAACATATGCAAATACCACATTTAGATAAAGCTGCAGCTAAAATCTCTCTCTACTTGTCACTTCCTCCTCAAACGTTAGTTTTGAAAGAGGGGCAACAAGGCTCCCAGGGCCACAGAGAATAGAGAAATATGCTTCAACTTCACCACCACCCTTCCTCAGTCTCTGCTGCAGATCAGTTTAGAAAATGATGCATTCAGAGAATCAGTCATTCTCCAAGTATATGCAATCCTAGGACCTCATTTGACAGTGATCAAGTCCTCTAGAATATGTCTTTAGGTATTTATTCTTACAGTCATTCCAACCTTTAATAATAACTCTGTACAAGGCACTCTACTCGCCACTCTAGAGGATACCATGACAATCAAACATGGCTCCTATATTCAATGGGCATAGGGTCTGTCAGAGGCTATGAATAAACTATGGACTTCAAAAAACATGGATACTAAGTAAGAAGTACAAATAAGGTAATTCTGGGAACCGAATGCAATTAGGGCATATCTCTGTATTATCTCTGCACACATGATAATTTCCACGTTCATATGTTTTCCAATCCTTTCAGTCTGTTATGTGCCAGTTAACTTTCTGATATATACCAGAATGAGGGCTCTTAACCTACTCCCTGTATCTATCACCCTAACTCTTCCTCTCTTCACCATGTTTCCCTCAGCTTCAATCATCCAAACCAAAATTTGACAAAGAGCAATGGAGAATCCCAGGATGCCATAATACATACTGGAAGTATGTATTATGCAGAGTGTGGGAGAGAGGGAAGAGAACCATAATTAAGAAGGAAACTATGCAAATAGAATTCTAACATTATTTTTAAATGATCATCATTTCTTTCTCTTTTCCCCTCTTGCCTACTTGGGCCTGTATCAGAAAGAACTCCCGATGGGTCACTGCTAGCCAATTTTGAAAGTATGCCCTAATGCATACAGAAATTAAGAGGACTCTCATGAGGCCCTTTAGACTACTCCAATAAAATTCCCATGGCTGAAAACCACTTTGGATTATGTCCTTTTAGATGTACATTTATGAAGTTTGATGGTATAGGTAAGAAACACCAAACACCGAGGAAAAACTCATACACATTTAGTGTATGTTTCTGTAACTGACACCAGTTGCATTATTTTCACACTAAATACCACAGATCTGTAAAGTGAAAATAAATATATGCATTTATGTATACGTAAATATATTTATTTTTAAACTACTTAAAATAGCCTTGTAAACAAGCACAAGCTACTTACCTCTTGTACGACTTGGCTAGTCTACTTTTTCCAGGGAGTTACAGTACAGCCAAATGAATTAAGTCAATGTCCTTTATCACTTACCCATAGACAACAAATGGATTTTTGACCTGAAAAAGTAGTTACTTTTTTAGAAACCTTAGTATATTGGTAAAAAGGAATCAACTACTTAAATATTGGTTTTACGGAAATTTTATGGTTACAATACATTTATAATTCCCTTCATTCATTTAGCCTACAAATATTTATGGGGTACCTATTATTTTGTACTATGCACTATGCTAGACACTGACGATACAAAGATACATAAAATACAGCCCCTATAACCTTGAGGAGATCACAGTCTAGTAGGGAGATACAGATAATTACAAACACGTACCTTAAAGATACCATAATCAGGATTTCTAATTTTCCAGTAATAAACTTATATTCAAAAGGCAGAGTCAAAAGCCCAGTTAAAATTCTACTCTATTTTGCTGAATTTATAAGAAATAAATGCATGCTTCATTGTGGAAATTTTGAAAAATACAGAATACTCTCAAAATCATCACTTCTGAGAAATGTACATCTTTCAACTTTCAGGTGAATGGTTGGAATACAGTGGGTGGAAATTTCATTTATAATGGCTTTAACTTCTCTGTCCCTTTTTACTGCCACTTTCACTTGTATTTTATCTCTCTTCCTATCAATTATTTATCAATATAGCCTATTAAGTATACTTCAAAGAGCTTAGTAGATTTACTAATCTAGCATATAAATACAATTTCAGCTACTAGGCATAATTAACTGTTCAGAACACTAGCAAAGCATTTTGGTCCTAACATTGACTCCTTTTTCCTCATGAGAAAAAATACAAACTCTCAAATAAGGCTTTATGTAGCTACACACATAGAGAGGCAAAAGTGAAAGTGCCTTCCTTGTTAATCAATGCGGATTCACTTTTGTTTAAAAATGGCAAACAAGTATTTCTAATAATTAGCACTTGGATAATTAATATTTAATTGGCCTAATTCGAAGAAGAGAACTAATACTTTACTTTGTATATTCAACAAGGTATTCAAGTGAGACTATAAGGTCCCAGCGAGCGTTTTCCCCTCACACACAGTATTTCAAAATGCACATTTTTCTCTGCTGATATGCTCACCTTCGCGTTGCTTTGTGAATCGCAGTCTTCCTGTCATTACGTTTCAGAAGATAAATTCCCATTACTTTATGCTGTCTCTAAAGCCAGTCTGGGGCCCATGACTTGGACACTATTTTCTGATGCTCATTTCTTAATGGAGTTCTGGGGATCCTGTTTCAAGCCTGACAATTTGCTAAATATGGGCAGATGAGTGGGGGATTTTTCTGCCCACACTTTCCATTAGACCCTAGATTACCAAAAACATCAAACCTCCTTAGAAGCTCAGCTAGGGCTGAAGAGATGCTGGCTCCTGGTATGGTCTCTGGAATTGAGCCTGTGCACCAATTCTGACCCCACGTTACAGAAACCTGTGAGGTACATCAACAGGTCCATGCATGTGTCACAGCTCAACCCCCAAATATGGTAATGTCAACATTAGTGAGAAAGGTCTAGCCGACATTAAATCAAAGAGAGTTTGATTTAAGAGATGTCTTACAATTTATGTCCTATAATTGTTGATCTTTAATGATACTAAGCCAGTCATAACAATGTGGCTAATTTCAATTTGTTCTCTGGGTACTCAACATTAATAAACCCTGCCTGATGGTAAGTAAGAGTTGCCAGCTAACTGAGGTAAGGCTGAACCAGTTCCCAGTCAAAATATATGCAGCTTGAAAAGTTTGTCCATATACCCCAATAATGTCTCATAAAAATGTGGACTTAGACTTTTAGAATAAGTAAGATGACACATAGCTTAAGAAAGTTATTTGAGAGTTTCACAGAAGAATACATAATGATCTAGAAATTCTATTATCAATTATTTACTAAATGCTCTACGGTACTCTTAGCATTGTGCTCAACACTGCATCAAATACAGTGCTTTCCCTTTAAGGAGCTTATAATCTAAAACATACAAATAACCATATGCAGAAAAAAAGCGAGAGATCAGAGTAAAAGGAAGCATTCACAAAAATGTACAAATTCAGCATGCCAGAACTTTTCAGTTGAGCAATATGATCCCCAGTGAAATTCTTTCCAAATGATGTATCGTGTGCACAAGTTATAAGTGATTATCTTCAATTTTCTTAGAAATGAGTAATAAGATACCTCTTAAGAACCATGCTTTTGTATATGCATCAAACACTACAGTTGGCGTGGTCCTATTGATAGCTGCCATTTAAGGAGAACATATTTTCTGTCTTGTCTCACATCAGACAAATCCAGACCTCCTTTCTCCCAGGTTGGTAATAAGCAGCCTTTTTCTAGGCTACAGTGAACAGCAAACATTGCAACTCCAAAGATGGGAGCAGCAGAATGCTCAAAAATATTGCATCAAAATATTGGATACAACCTACCAGCCCATAAGAAAAAAAAAAAAAACACATTGCAAAACTGACACCATCTGTGTCATCTAGCATCCATCAAAATCCTCTTATGCTTGTATTTCCTAATGCTTACACACAGAATTTGCTCCAAGAATTAAGAAAACTTTTTAAGATGGCGGCCCTATTAAGCGACCTCTCCCTATCTCCCACTTCATCTCGTCAGTTCTTTTCCCTTGCCCAGGCTGGCTATTGTGACCATTTCAGCCAATTTCCTGGAGGTATTTTCTAGCCCTTTTCACCCTATTTAATCCCACAAGTTTCCTGAGAAGCCTGTTTACTTGTATGCTCCCCCACTAGACTGTGAGCGCCTTGACAAAAGGGACTATGTCTTACTCCTCTCGGCACCCCCAAAACCTGACACAGAGCCTGCCAAGCAGCAGGCAGTCTGAGACTCCTTTCAGGCCAAGGCGCTCCACTGACCATCAGCCCTCTCCTCAATCAGATCGATGCTTCCCTCTGAGAACATCTCATCACCGATCACCAGGATTAGCGTAATAAATACATTCAGACCACATTTGAGAGAGTTTTCTGAACTATCCCAAGTTAGCACATGGGGATACCACTTTTTCAAAGTTTGAACAAATCACCTGCTTACTCAACTGTCCAGTGCAATCTCAGAGGAGAGAAACCCCTCCCACACCTCACTCTTCTCCCTCCCGACTTTAGGACCGCTAACTGCTTCCAACTAATTGGGGAACCACAGCTGGCAACCCGGAGGAGGTTGCTAGTTCTCATACTCTAAAGCAACAACAATGAATACAAAACTCTCTTTTCGAGAACGTAGATTTTTATTTTTATGTTGTTTCATCTATTTGAGAAAGTCCAAGTCAGTTTTGGCTCTTCAAGGCTGCCTTTTACCCATTCAGGCATTTGGCCTTCTGGATTGGTTCTTGCACTTTCCAAGGCCCTCTAAGGCAAGATTCCTCAGTCTTTGGGGAGTTGCAACACTACCACGGTTTGTTTGATTTTCTCATTCCCATCCGTCCCCTTCACCACCACCACCCCTACAAAAGTGGTGTATGGCATTCATAAAGTGAATTACACTTGATTTTTGTTTAGAGGAATTTTTTTTCAGACTTCTGTAACATTCCCTTGAGACAACTGGAAACATCATTGTCTGATTACTAGCTCACTTTCCTTGCCTAAAATTGTATCCATTCTTGATTGCGCCTGTGGGTAGGTTAAGCAAAACAAAATAAACATCTAGACTTATGAGCTCATTGGCTTTTTTCTGAATTTTTCTAAATTAAATAAGGGCAAAAGAGCTGCACTGAAAGTCAGTTATATGGATTTTTCTGCCAAATGCTAACTCTGTGTGCCTGGTTTCCATCTGTGGTGCTTTCCAAGTTACAAATCCTTAGGAAAAAAAAGAGTGGGGTACGAAAAGATCTATGGATTTGGGGGACATGCTATTTAGAATTGCTATCCTGTGCCTTTGAACACTAAAAGAAATGGGAACATGAGATCGTAAGGCTTTAGATCAGCTTTGTGGAAGTCTAGTGTAGTCCTTCAGCACCAGTGATTTATTTTTTAGGCCTGCTGATTTCAAATGCCATTTAGTCTCATCCATATTAGCATAAGAAATGTACCTTATCCACTCTAACCCAATTCTGCTAATGGCCTAAGTTAACAGTCAATCCCATGCTCCCCCTAAGTGAGACAAGACATTCTTGAGGATTTCTCCTTACTGTGACCAAATCTCGTTTTATCTGGGACAAAGAAAGCTTTAATGCAGTTAATATAGTGGAGCGGGAGAACTGAACATGGCTTAAAATATAGATGGGAAAGAAAAGTCAAGCGGTCATCCTGATGGCTCATAACTATCAAATAATTTGCAGCTCTCTTTCAATTTCCAACCACTGAACGACAGCAGCAAATCACACATTTATTCACTTTGAAATTATGCGCTTGCCATTGTATTTAGTCGGCCATTATCGTCTCTTCTCCGAAATACTGATGAGCTCTTTCCACACATGGACATTAGGATTTTTACCATGCTTTCCATATCTACAGTGACCATATGTGCCCAACTAAAATTCAGGACACATGGTTCCATGCCAGGACAGAGTATTGGAAATCTGCACCGTCCCAGAAAATGCAGGCTATATGGTAGCTGTGTGGGTATCGCCATATTTGAAATTTGGCTTTGCTCCAGGATGAGTCAGAACAGTGCTTGCCACGTAGAAGGTGCTCAACAGGGCATATGTTTGTTAAACAGAAGTGAAGTAGGGAATGTTGGGTTTATACGGTAAAGACCCTTGGAAAGGGATTTTTTCCTACAGAGTTTGGGAAATACTTGAGGAAAATGAAAAATCTCCATTACGAGTCCCTGCTCTCTGTATGTAACATGGCCATCCTTAGGCCAGGAGTAAGGGAGCTTGGAAGGAGGGAGCCCAGGCCAAATCTCATACACACAGTGTGTGGGCCCTCCCAATACTTTTATACAGATGCTGCAAAGAGGCAGGCAGCCAGAGAGCTGGGGGAGGGCAAGGAAGGGTGAGCTCCTGCTTGAGCCTGTGTAGAGGGGGGTTGCTAAATGAGTATCTGTGCATTCCCTCTGGTCTTTTTCCTCTTTTAAGCACAATCTTTACCCCTTGGCTTCAAACCCGCCCAGTGTGGCCCCCGATCCAACCCTGGACCCATTCATCTTGTGGGGGGCTCATCCTGTGAGGACCAATTTTTACATTACCAACAAAAGCATGTTCTCTGGCCTTACCAAGCTAATTACCAGGGCACTTCGAGGGGAGAGGGATTCGCCTGCTGTTGCAGCTCTGTGGAGCTGATTCATAGGTTGCCCCTTACGGCTCCTGCGCACGCTCACGTGGTACGTTATTAACACTTAACAGAGTGAGAGGTAGTTCTACCCTTCCTTAGAGCTAAATCCTGCAAAGCAATATTTAACATATGCGCAAATGCATTTCAGTCACCAAAAAGGGTGACCAATTACCTTTGCAACTAAACAGCAGGCTCGCTCGGCTCTTTTCATCCACCTAAAGAAAAGGCTGAGGGCGCGCTGGCTGCCTAGGTAACCTCCCGCTAGTGAACGCTCGCCGGCAGCGCCCACAGGGCGCGCATCGCATTCACAACTTGGCCCAACCATCAGGCCCGCCTCCCTGACTTGTTGAGAGCCACGAGCCAAGTTCTGGCGAGGGCTGCTCCCCGATCCCTCGGAAACGCGGGACGCGCGCCTCGCTGGATGCCTGGGTGGCGAAGAGACACCGGAGGCCACAAACGTCTTACGATTTGTGAATACAACCAGCCGTTTCTTAGAGCGCACCTCTGATAAATAAACCTGTTTGAAGCCGACTCTTCTTGCCTGCATTGCCAGTGTAGCAACTTGTCCTAATTGGATTCTAAGGCAGGCTTTTAGGACTCCAACCGTGGGACAGTCAATCACACAAGGCCATTAATATTCATCTGTTGACAGCGGCAGCGCTCAGGGAAGGTTAAAATATGCCCTTACAACACGACCTGATTGTGCAGAACAAAAGGCAAGCGTTCAGAAACTTTCCTCCACCTAAAATCATCTCCCCTTCAGGGTCCAGCCTGTCAAGAAGGCAGATGAGTTTGAGAAGGGGAGGAGTTAAATCATCTTTGGACTCCTGCTCCCCGGGCCAGCGGCCCGGTTTTGGAAACGATTTCGCCAGCCTAGAGAAGAGACGCTGTTTTGAAGGAAAAGGCTCAGTCCTCCTCATTTGGGGCACCCTCCTACCTACTCAAAAGTTTCCCTCCGTGTGTCTTTACCTGCCACTGCGGATTCGGAGATCTGTCCTCAACTTTGCCTGCACTTGGGCCCGCGAGCCTCGGGAACCCAGGCTGCGGAAAGGAGGGCGTGAGGGCAGGTTGGGGAGAGAATGGCCGGAGCCGCGGTCCAGCTGAGGCTGAAATTCTGGCACGTACGTGCGAGCGAGGGTGGCAAATTCCAGAGGCAAGGCACCAGCTCGGATGTGGGGCGCCAGTTCGCCGAGGCGGGGAGAACCAGCTCCAGCCTTCCCGCCCTCCCCCCAAAAATGGGCGCTCGCTAGAAAGGCCATGCTCGCGGTTCCTCCCCGTCGCACCTTCGCTGACAGCCCAGCGAGCTTGGGAGATGCGGACACGGCCCACATATACCCTTCTTCCCTTTCTCGGGAGACCTGGCCGGGCCCGGGCACGGCGACCACTCCCAGGTGCCCGGCCGCTAGGCTCACGATCGCGGCCCCGCGGGGCTAGCGCGCTCGGGTTACCTCCACCATGCGCCCCTTGGCTCACCGCCGGGCGCGGGGAACGCGCGAGGGACGACTCCTCACCTGGCACTGGGGTTTCAGGCACCCACTTGAGTCCGGGCTGCAGTCTCTGGAAGAAGGAGCGGACCTGGTGACAGGTGGCGTCCGGCGGCGGCGGCGGGGGCTGTGCCTGTCCCGGGCAGTCCAAGCTGAGCAGCATCGCCACCACCAAGCACGCGGTGCGCACGGGCCCTGCCATCCTGCTTCGCCGGGAGCAAGGAGAGAGCGGGAGAGTGGCAGCGGGGGCGAGAGCTTTCCCAGGACTCAGCAAGCCTGGCAGTGGCCCTAAGGAGCGGGAGACGTGCCGCTACCCAGCCGCTGCAAAAGTTTCCTCGCAGCTACCTGGGCGCTGGGCGAGGGCGGGAACGGCTCGGCGGCTCGGGGCGGGGCGGGGTTGACCGGGTTGGGGCGGGGCGAGGAGGGACCGGGTGGGGCGGGGCGAGGCGAACTGCGCGGCCGGGGGGCGGCGGCGGCCGCGCGGCGAGGCTGCAGGCTCGGGGCGCGGGGCTGCGAGGAGTGCTGGGGCACCGCGGCGCGGGGACCGGGCAGGAGCGGCGCGAGAGGAGGAGGCGGAGCGCGTGCGGTGGCTCCTGGCCCCGCAGCCCAGCTGCTGGCTCGCCGCCGCTCTACACAGAGAGCTCTGGCATAACTACTGCAGAGGGGCTGCAGGCTCGGGCGCGCTGATTGGCTTCCCAGCAGCCGTCCCCTCTGACTGGCTCTGGGAGAAGTTCCCCAGCCTCACTCCTCCTTCCCGCCGCTCATTGGCCTACAGCCGAGAGGGCTTTTCCCTTTAGGATTTTTGCAACCTCTCCATCCTTCCTTGGGGGTGCGTGGGGGTCCCTGGCTTAGGTATCCCTCCTCCCAGCCCGATCCAGCTCGTCTCTGGCCACCAGAGCCTCGCAAGAGGTCTTCCTCCTCCGCACAAAATCCACCTCCTCTTCCTATTCTCTGAGGAGCTTCCCTCGAACCGTTTTCCCAACGCAGCTCTGGCCGGGTTCGGAAACCCACCCCACAAATAGTCACATTCAGGGGCAGCTGGGGACCGCTGGCAGAGAGGGGCAGGAGGTTCACAACCTGCCTCATCTTTGAATACTGTACCTAGAAAGTCTGACAGCCCGTGGGGCTTACTAGATTTAATTTAATAGAACCACGCAAAGTCAGAGAAGGCACCTGATCCAGGATGAAATCTGTATCCTGTAAGGTAGCCCCTGGTGACCTTTCATGAAGCAAAGCATAACTGGTGACAACAAGATAACCTGGGACTTAAAGTCAGCCTAACTCATTAGAAAATCGTTTCACACAGCAAATTCATTGAGCCAGAGCTAGCCTGCTTGAGAAGTCTCCGAGACCCAAATCCCTACCTCTCCTGTTTAAATTTCATCATTTGAAACCCAGTTCTTTGAAAATCAGATACCTCTCAGAGGAGGAGTGTATTTGGTCATTACCCATATGCTCCTAAGTAGGGATCTTTAACTCCCAGGTTCTTCCTGGTGACTCCCACACACACCTAAGCACAATGTCTGGCACATAGCAGGAACTCGATAAGTATTTGTATAATGAAATGATTTAACACCTCAGTGTGAATTAGTTTATCATCTGATCGTGTTGTCTCTGATCTAGGTAAAAGCAGGTTTAGGTAAGGAAAGAAAAAGGAGAGCCTCCACCCCAGGAATTCTCCAATGAGTGCCAGCCAGGCCAGGGGCAGGGGGAGAGGTCGTGTGCCAGAACTTGTGGACTGAGAAGAGAGGCAAAGGAAAGACAGATGGCCGAGGAGCTCATTCATTCATTCAGTAACAAATATTTGAATTGCTGCTACGTGCCAGACACTGTGAGATACAAACAGACAGTGGGATACAAAGATTAACCTGTGGCACCTGACCTCAAAGAGCTACAGGTCTTGTGGGAAAGACAACTAAACAGAAAAATGTTAACACAGCATGTGGTAAGTGCTAACATAGAGGCAAATGCAGAGTTCTAAGGGGGTGAGAAGGCAAGTCACAGAAACCTTCCCAGAGGAGGTGATGCCCTAAACTCAGGCTTGAAAGACCAGTAGGAGTTGAGGTGAGAAAAGAAGATGGGGGGAAGGGGCCAAGGGAAAAGAAGCAGGATGAACAAAGATTCTGACAGGAGAGAGCCTGGCGTGGCCCAGTGGGATGGTGGGAGGTGCAAGTAATGGTTTCAGGCTGGGGAGTTAGAAGAGCTACAGCAGCAGAGGTAAGCAAGGGTCAGATTATGCAGAGTCCCCAAACCATGCAAAGGAGCCTGGGGAACCACTTAAGGAAACTCTATGCAGACAGGTGACATGACCTTATTTGCCCTATGAAAAGATCTCTCCAGCAGCATTGTGGAGAATGACTTAGAAAAGGAAGAGGTTTGGAAGCAAGTTAAGAGGCTGTGAAAATAATCCAGACAAGAAATGGTAAACTCCTGTGTCAGAGGAGACTTGGAAAGGGGAAAAACTACGGGAGATATTTAGGAGACAGGATTCAAAAGGCACCTAGTGGATCTGGGGGTTGGGAGAGAGAGATTCAAGGACGGGGGGCTCATTCATTCTTTTTTTTCAACAAACATTTGAGTGCAGCCTACGTATCTGGCATTCTTCTCCTGCTTCATAATTTTGCCTGGGGCTAGGCCTGCGCCTGCATTGAACATTTGACAAATGACATATCCACTTTAAAAGAAACACCAATTAAGAGTCATAATTTGGCTGGTGAGTTTGATATGTTCCACCTGTGGAGCCCTGTGACCAAAGGGCAGATTGGAAGGCAAGCATTGATTGAATTTCATGACCTCGCAGAGGAAGACATGACCTCCCATAAATTCATGATCTTCCAGAGCTCATGCAACTAACTACAAAGGCAACAGTTGTTTTCAACTACTGGGTACTGAGTACCTTGAAAAGAGCCACGACTTCTTATTTTTAATATATACTTTTATATCTAATACACTTTGTATGAACCAGAGCAGTGCTTCCCAAAGTGAATCCCTGGTGGTATGTGGGCCAGTGAAGTTTTCGGGTTTTTTTTAAAATAAGTATTTGTTGTAATGTGGATCAGAAATTATGTATATACATAGTAGTGCATCCAACCCATGACTTCATTAGGACAAAGCTAGGTAGACAGTACTGTGATAAATTCACTTCAATAAAAATGTGAGCTGGCTTAAAAAAATATTAAACAGTATTGAGAATACGAGGATATAGAAAAACTTGTGCGGTGGTATGTGAAAGACAAGGATTTGGACTTAGGTCGTAAGCAAACTGACCCTGAGGTGTTGGCAAATATTTCTTTGGCCTTAAAGCTTCTGCACCCGCTCCAAGCAGCTACATGAGGGTTTTAAACCGACCTAAGGTAGAAGTTAATATAACTTTCTAGGCTTAAGGAGTGGTTGCATTTTTTTAATAAGTGACTCTCAAAGACTTTCTAGCCTTCCAGCCCACAAGCTGTAACTCTAACAGTGGAATTTCGAGCACTGGAATAAGCACCGAAGAATAGGTTTTTGGTCAGGAAAGCCTGCAGGGGCACTATGGACAGCTGTCTATCGAGTGTGTGGAATTTTACTGACAAAATCCAGTTCCTTTACCAAAGCGTCAAATCTGTTCCTTTATATGCTGTATACTGCTGAGATGGGTGACTATGAATTAAGATTGGGTTTTCCCCTTCCCTTTTACATAAACAACTGTCTTACTTCTCAAGGCTCCCTTCCTCATATTAGAAGTCAGGCCAATGACTCATCCTTATTCTTCAACTAGAAGAGACAAAGAGAAACAATCAGTCTAGAAACACAAAAGGATGTGCTGATTGAGCCGGTGTTCACTTTCTACAATTCATGGCTCTGTGCTTTCAGGCCCAGTTGGAAGCATTTAGATAACACCATTGGGCCCCATTTTCCTCTTTGGGCCTCAGAGGAAGGCTACCTAGCACAGCAGGCCCAGAAGAACTTTTCTTCACCTTTCGTTCCTAGTCTCCAGTTTGAAAGAATTCGAGAATTCCCAGCTGTAGCCAGCAGCTATTATCTTGCTGTATCTGGGAGGAGAGTCTGGTTCCATGGCTCCAAAAGCAGCATAAATCAAGGTTTCTGGGAGAGGGTTAAGAAAGGGTGTTCAACAGCTGCCGCCATGGGAGGGGCTCATACACAGCCCTGCACACGGCCACACACACACACACACACGGTTTGTCTTGGGCCCGGTTCCCTTTGCCGCCACAGGTGATGCTCTCCCCTCCCCAGCCCCCTGAGGTACACAGTGTCTCCTCCCCTTCACGCCACCCTCCAAACCTACTTTCTGAGAAGAAATTTTAAAACTCATCCGCTTACAGGGTATACGGTTGATAGGATACAATGGGGCTGCTCACCCAGGGGTAGGGGTATTGAAACAGGGATCAAAGCTTTAAACCGAAGGAACAGGGCTCTAAAAACTGTGGAATTCCAGGCATTTGCCAGTGGGAAGGGAGTGTTTAAACTGAGGGGCAATGAGGCCTTTTTAGGTACACCTGAAATCACATCATGTAGACAGTTGCTTCTATGTTAGACGGGTGCTGTTCACAGTCAACACCTCCCTAGCCACACCTCTGCACTCTGGCACACAGCCACTTTGTCTCCTTCTCTTGCAGTGTATGACTCCTTTGTGGGACAGAGGGGAGGGGAGGCGCCAGGCACACTGATCCCAATTCTCCCAAATGTATAAGCTATGATCAGAGAATGAATTATGGTCCTTTGGGAAAGAGTGTTCATTCATTCACCCCAGCCAGCAGGCCAGTGCAATCTAAATGGTAACTTTGTAAGTTGAAAGACTTAAAGCCATTTTGAAAATTGCATAATAATCCCAGGTAGAATTTGGCTCTATGTGTATGGAAAATTAATAGGACCGGCTGAGATGCTTGCATTATGAGTTGTGGATGGATAGCCTCTCCCCAGACCGGGACTATGCTTTGCCCTCTCTAAATCCACAAAACATACTGAGGTTCTTGTAAGTTAGAGTTCAAGACTTTGAAAAAAAACTATTGAGATTTTTATTTGTGGCATCATGTTGATTGCTGCAAATAAAAAATTATTCTATTCTGTCTTCGTTTGTATAAGGAATATTGATCTAGATTCCTAACATATTTCTTCATACCCCTAGTCCATTGAGTTTTTTTTTTTTTTTTTTTGATTGGGCAGATATACTATATGTATATCTAACATTTTGTCTCTATTGCATAGGAGGGTCAGTTTTCTATTAAAATTTAAGGGGTTTGTAGTTTGGTGATTGAGAAGATGGTAGCTTTAAATCTAAAGGCTGGTGACGCCTGAGGCACAGCTTTATGTGCCACATGGCAATTCACGAATACTTTGTTTTGCTTTGAATTATTGTATCCCCCAAAACACATTGGTTCAGGTAATGTAATATATTTACTTTGCTGTATGGTGTGTAGAATCTGTAAGTAATTTTACTAAGTTCTTTCTGGGTCTTTATGCTCTGGAACCTGGGTCCCCAATAGGTCAACAGTTGGTCTCTAACCATTGACCTCTCACATGTTTGCTTCTCTCAAGGTCCTTTCCCATCCCCACAGCTCCCTGGATTCCCAGCAACACATGGGAGGAAGTCAACAGCCAGCCACCACCACAGACAGCAACTCATACTTTCAGTGGCCTCGTCCATCCCACTTCCCAAGCCTCACCCACAGTCCTAAGTCTTGGGGAATTTCAACAGTAGCACCTCATATGAAAAGGCCATCCCCACCCCTACCCCTAACTCTATACTTATTGTAAAGTCTATCCACTAGGAACTGTGTTTTTGAGAGGCAGTATGGTTGGGACCTGGAGCCGAAGGAGGGGAAGAGCAGTACCAGACCATTCCATACCTTACCAACCAAGCCCAGAGTCTGCTATACTTGTTGTACCAACACCCGGGGTGACCACTACATTTGCCACATTGGGTAGCAAATGTATGTTTACTTTTTTGTCTCTACCATGACTTGTGAGCTTTAGATGCACAGGAGTTCATATTAATATCAGAAAATAAAAATAATATTAAGTAAATTGACCCTTCACTACAGACTGTTTGAGAAGCATTATGCTAAGTATGTGCACAGTGCTTTGGCCCATGGTAGCCACTGAGTAAATGTTTTTAAATAAAGCCCTGAAATGCTTTTCTTTACAAAAATAAATTCCTGCATTCCCTAATGATAGAGTTCCTATTAAAAGCACAAGGCATAAAAACTTTCCAATAATAGGTAGCCCATTTGAGGATAAATGTCTAACTAAAAGATTTCTCCTACAAAAAGTATCCCACAGGGACACTCTTCTTCTGTGGCTCGCTCTTATTCAAGCAATACTCAGAAGTCAGTAAATATGGTTTGCATGAGATTTTGCATCTCAGTAGAACTTGGTGTAAATTACAGATTGGAGGTTGAACTCCACTACCTTCGTGTTTTATTTTCTCCATTATTTCCCCCCTAATTTATGTCGTTTTCTGTTGTAAATGAAAGAGATGCTAGCCTGTGTACCAAAACATAGCAAACATACCAAAACAAAGCAAGATGATAAGATCCAGAGGGAAGTACTGCTTCCTTGGAATGCCTTCATCTCATTCATTCTTATAACATGTCAGAAGTATAGCAAGTCTCCCCTGCCATAAATAAATTGTATGTCATTACTCAGAAGATTTAAGCTCTGTTGGATGTCTCCAGTCGTTCCCTAACTGCTGTTAAACTTACGGTTAATGTCATATGGTTTGTTAGCAGTTTTTTGTCTGGTATTGTTCTGAAGTCGTTTCATGGGGGAGTACCCTGTCTTCCCAAATAGATTGGAATAATCGAAAGAGCAGAGGACCAGCAGTCAAAAGAGCTGGTTTCTAGTTCTTGTTCTGCCACTCCGAGCATTGTGACCCTGAATCAGTAGCTTAACATCTCTGAACCGCAGCCTCCTTAACTGTAAATTGAGGATGGCAGACTACATGCTCTCTAAGGTTCCTCCTACCTCTGACAGTCTGTATTTCTATGGTTGTGAACTCCTTGAGGGAAGGGTTCTTATACTTCTGTACCCAGAATCTGAAGCAGTGCCTAGAATGTATAGTAGGGCCCCAGTACATATTTATTGAATGAATGGCTGAATGCATCCCTCAGAACACAGACCCCAGAAATGGCTCCATAGGAGATTCTCAAGAAATATTTGTTGATTCATCAGTGCGCTTCTTAATCAAAGTACTGTGTACAGATGTAGAGAACAAACGTATGGACACCAAGGGGGGAAAGTGGCAGGGGGGCAGGGAGTGGTGGTGGTGGGATGAATTGGGAGATTGGGATTGACATGTATACACTAATATGTATAAAATAGATAACTAACAAGAACCTGCTGTATAAAAAATAAATAAAATAAAATTCAAACAAAACCAAAGTACTGTGTACAACATTTAAAATCTAATTTTTCTCCTAACGAGCAGCACAGTAATGCTTCTTGTAAGCAATATTGCAAGAGTGGAGATATAAACAGACATACTTCTGTTGTATTTTACCTCCAGAAATCTAAGTCAGAGACTTTTGTAATTAAGTCATTAAAATTTTTAAATAACTGAGGCTTTGATGTTGACTCTTTAAGATTGTAAACTACTAAAGGTAAGAGACTATGTTTACCTAAATCTTAGTGTATGGGGGTCTAACAAATTATTATATTGTTTGGAAATTATGGTAATAAACTTTTGGGAGTGTTTATTATTAATTTTTCCTTGTTGAAAACCTGTGTCAATCCTATCTATGGAAATCTTTCTGAAATGTATTACATATTTCCCCGCCTTAGTAAACAAAGTGTGTGAAATCTAATCTAATCTATTCTTGATGCTCTGTTATATCATATTCAATTTTTGTACTATGTTACGAATCTACAGAAATGGTGAGACAGTGAGCTGAGTCTGTACTGGGCCTACTACACATCATGAAACTTGCTTTCTTAAAAACAACAACAGGAACCCCCTGTAATGATTTGTCCCTTCCTCTTTAACATATGATATAGAATGCATAGACACATGCCCTCCTGCATTAGTCTGCTTTTTACAGATTATAATTCTGGGGTCAAAGGCTAAATTAGCCCTTCCTGGGATGTTCCTCTGGTTTTAGCACTAGTAACTTCAACCTCTCAGTCGATTTCAACCCACTCTCCAGTTTACTTGCTTTAACTTATGTTGCAACACAGTGATCACAAGAGTCCGCTCGGCGTGGTGGAATGGGCATAGGTTGCAGAGTTCGATAGTCCCAAGTCCAAATTTTAGCTCTATTACTTACTAGCTGGGGGACCTTGGACAAGCCGCCTTACCTGGCTGAGACTTCACTTACAAAATGAGGATTAAAAGCTTAACCTCGGTTGATAAATGGATGAATAGATAGATCCATGTGATAATACAAGTATAGTACAATGCTAATTGTAGAATATAAGTAGTCAGGATACTAGTGTCCACTATAATATTCTTTCAACTTCTCTATATGCTAGGAAAAATATAACCTTGGAAGGTCTTTGAGAGACTAGAGATAAAATAGGTAAAGCTTCTGGCACGTTGTAGGTATTCACATTATCCTGTGAACCTTAAGGCTATTTCTTTTAAAGGCCATCAAAGCCAGGTTTGTTTGTTTGTTTGTAATAAACGTTAATTAATTTTTTATTACCAACGTTTGTAGAACAGTCACTATGTTCTAATTACTGGTGATATAGTGATGAGGGCAAAATTTTTGCCCTCTTGACCCTTAACCAGTTTTGTTTCGGTTGTGAGTTCATTGCCAGGTTTACCACGATGCCAGCACTGGGAACGCCAGATTATCAAGGTTTCACATGATTCGTAAGTTTGAAGGGGGCATATGCTCTCAGAGGGTCTCCTTTAACTTCACAGTCTCGGCCTCAGCTCAGTCTTCCTTCAGCCTCCCTTAAAACAGGTCCACCTGGAGGGTATAAGAGCTAAGTAGTGTTCGGTGATGGCCAGAGTCCAGCAAGAGACCTGCCACAGGCCCAGGAATTCTCAGACACCGATTTGCCTTTCCATTTCCCAGGGCTTAACCTCTGTCGTTTGGCCTCCCCAATTACAATTACATTTCCAGACCTTTTTTTTGGCCTTACCCTCAATTCCCAGCCTTGGTAATGGCTCGTATTTCCTGGATGTAACTACAGGAGCTCAAATTCACTTCTGAAAAAAAAGTTTTCAAACTTGAGCTTGCAGCCAGATCTACCCCAGATTTAAACTTCACAGTCATACTCACATACACTCATACCATTTCTAATTTACCATTGTAGGGAAATATCATGCTGTATTTACTTTTCTTGTTTTCTGTTTGATACCAGGCAATGAACTGACTCTTCTTCAGAGGAAACAGGCCAATGATATCCTGACAACCGGAAACAATGCCAGTCTCTTGGCTGACGGTCTGCATGTGGAGGAACAACGTTTACCCCACAGATGGAAGGGAAAGTTCATCTTCCTCCGCATAACTGCTCCTATGGCCAAAAGGTCATTTAATCCCATGCAAGCAGCTAGATAAGATGAAAATATAAAGCAGGATTCTTTGTGCTTCTAAATCATCTCGGGTTTATCAGATGCCCCTACACCACTCAAGGATGGGAAACCCTGGGACAGTTAAACAGACACATCAAAGAATGAAGGATGGATTTGCCTATTGTCCTTTTGCATATTTTCACAGATATGATTTAGTTCTTGACTCTAAAATGAGAAGAACAACAGGTTATCTTTCTATGAACAGTTGTCTTCACAACTGAAGCAGCCATGATTCTGAAATCCAGGGAGAAGTTCTCTCTTTCTCACTTTACTTCTGCTGCAAATAGAACTTGTAATATTACTGATTACTTTAACACATTGACAGTGTCATTAATACTGAAAAAAAATTAAGCCTGCCAAGTTTCCTTATCCCTATGCTAATATTACTGTGGATTCTCAAAACTGAGGCAATATATCCATTCATACCATTTTTCCGTAGAATTTGATCTTCGGGGGTGTTTGAATCCAACAAACAGGGATTAAAGTAACGGTAACACACAGTGCAATTTTGTGACCTGACAACAAACCTCATGATCTGAGAAGGAAGGGTCAAGGTTTCAGGACTACCTGATAATCCCAGTTAAATTGTCTCCTTTTAGAATCTCTTACATTTGTTTAAGACTTCATTCTTCTTACAAAGGGCTTCCCCATACCTTATTTGGATTGTTCTTCCCAACAGCCCTCTGAGATAGACCAGGCATGCAAATATTATTACCCCCATAACATTGATGAGAAAACCTCTGAGATTCAGAGAGTAAAGTGATGTTCCCAAGGTCACATAGCAGGTCAGCAGTGAAGACAGGACCATAACCCAAGTCATATACCTCCAATACCTCCCAAACTAAAAAATCCCAACAAGCCATGTGGCAGTGGTTTAAAACCTAAATGTCACAGGCAAAAACTTTTGAATGTCATCCAGGTGTCTTTGAAAGCCTCACGGGAATCAATACTCACCTTAAAGAGCCAGGCATGAAAAATGACATGTTATGAAAAACATGCCAATTTGGGATTTACTAGATGACAGAGAAAAGTTGGAGACAACAGAGGCAGGGCCAGGTTTCAAACAGAATATTTCTTGTGCTCTTCGATTCACTGCAAGCAATGACCTTTGCACAAGATAGAAAAGGTACAATGCTGGCAGTAGAAAAGAGAGTTTGTGTCATATAATTCACTCAAAATTTGTGAAAAAACTGGAAGACATTTTGGAAATCACCCCTGCAGTTTGATTTCTTTTTAATGTTTATTTATTTATTTATTTAGGCTGTGCCAGGTCTTAGTTGCGGCATGCAGTCTTCTTAGTTGTGGCATGCGGACTCTGAGTTGCAGCACGCATGAGGGATCTAGTTCCCCAACCAGGGATCGAACCCGGGCCCCCTGCATTGCGAGTGCAGAGTCTTACCCACTGGACCACCAGGGAAGTCCCTGCAGTTTGATTTTAAATGTTTGGAGAACCTTTTCTTCCTTGTAAGTGAAAAACCTAAGATGGTTCAGGGGAAGTCTCTCTGTTCTACTTTCATCATGTTATCAGTAAGGTAAATGAAGAAATCAAATTAAGTCCACATGAAGTAGCCTTTGAAAGCATCTGAATTGCACTTCCTCATGCCAGCAGAATTTGACAGCTAATTACGGAGACCATAGATGATACAAAACTCAGAATTTCTCAAAATGTAGTAGTAACGCCTGGGTAGGGAGGACTGGTTCTATTCATTACAGGAAATTCACAGCTTCCCTCAGGAAAAGTGGTTCCATGGGTCAGAGTCAGGCCTCATGCTTGGAATTAGGGGGTTCAGGTCTGACTGAAGCCCTCTTCTTCCTGCCTTGCTTTTACAGACTGAGAGGGGCACTAAGTCTCTCAAAGGAGAGCTCCCCACAGGAAGGAAAAGTTAGCCTAAGAGGGAGCTAAACCAATGATGCTGAGTTGCCAGAATCCCTCCACAGGCCACCCAAGCAGTGAAGAAATTCATGGAGAGAAAGAAAGAAAGAAAAGACCCACAGCCGTGAGCAGAGCCAGCTGGGAGGGATGTTATTACTTTATTTCTGTTTTCTTAACTATGTGTGTGTGCATGTGTGTGTGTGCACGTGTGCGTGTGCATGTGTGTTGAGGAGGAGGGAGGATTGATTGCAGAAAATGTCTGGATCCACAGCACTCAAGATGGAAACTTTTGTTGATATAACTTCTCCTAACTTTCCTACACCTTCCTTCCCTTCTACTCCATTTCCCCAGTGGCTATCAAGAGCTGTATATATCTGACCACAAAACATCCAGTCAGTTCAAGTCAAAAATGCAGCCAGCCATCTGGATTGACTCAAACTCTGTCTACACACACCAATTGGCTTGGGGGTAAAAAAATGTAATTCAGTGGAACAACTGGTTATTTTTAAAACAACGAGTTGAATTCAGACAACCATCCAATTAGTTGATTTCAAAATGCCTGTTTGGCGACATGAAAAGGGTTATTTTCAAAGGGCCTTGTGTGTGCATAAACAACCTGAATGCTATTAAATTGACGAGCTATTTTGGAATCAAGTAGATAAGGCCAAAGCGGCTGGACTCTGTTTATAAAGGGGAAATGTGTTAGGGTAGCAGAGTCCATCAAGCACTCCAGAGGGTGACACCTTCTGTTGGAAGGATGAAGTCTTTCACTTGACAGCAGCATAACCATACCCTTCTTTGTAGAGGCAAGCACCTCATTCTTTTTTTAGGCAAACCTCCTGTGTGCCTTCTTCCTGGACATGCCATGCTAGCCAGAAGGCCAAATATTCAAATAGACCCTCAAAGGCAAACGCGCTTCAGTTAGCTATTGCCACATAACACATTTCCTAACGCACACAGTGATGTTAACTCGATTCTCTCTCCCGTTACGGGTTTCAGTCTCACTACATACAGCAAGGAAGCCTCGTCTGAGCCATTTGACCCGATTCGTGAAGAGTTGGGTCAGTTTAAACGGCACAGCTGTATCTCCCTGAGCTTTTCTCCCCCCCCCCTGAAATATGAAAGTTCTTTCCCCGTGTTACATGGCTAAGAAATGATTTAAGAAAAAAGGGGGGATGAAGGTCTCCTCCTGAAGAGAATTTTATTTGCACTCCCCATGCTTTGTCATAAAGGGCATTCAACTGTGTTAATCATATAAGAAGTTTTAGAGAAGCTCTCTTTTTCACATTAGGCTTAAAACATCACCCCTGAGGGGGTGCTGATGGCCCCCTTAGAAAAGATTTCTTTGACATCTAAGACACAAAGGACTTCAGCAAACGTTCCAAGTTAAATGAGTGGTGCCTAAGTGCTGACTCTCCATCCCCAGTGACAAGCATTTACTAAGTGAAACTTTTGTTACTGCAAATGTCTTACTTGGGTGTGTCTTAATCCCGAATGTTGTGGAGGTTTTGTTTTATTGTGTGTGTGTGTGTATGTGTGTTTTTTAAAAAACATTTATTTTATCAGAAAGGATTCTCACAATGGAAGCATTCATTGCCATGGCTGTGGCTGAGTCTTTACATTTAAGACTGGTTAAGCTGCCCCAGGTAGAAGTGTTTGCACAGCTACAGAAGTATATAATCGGGCTTCCCTGGTGGCGCAGTGGTTGAGAGTCCGCCTGCCAATGCAGGGGACACGGGTTCGTGCCCCGGTCCGGGAAGATCCCACATGCCGCGGAGCGGCTAGACCCGTGAGCCATGGCCGCTGGGCCTGCGCGTCCGGAGCCTGTGCTCCACAACGGGAGAGGCCACAACAGTGAGAAGCCCGCGTACCGCAAAAAAAAAAAAAAAAAAAAAAAAGTATAGAATCACAGCCCCCGAGTTGGAAGGGGGCCCATTAAGGCAGTCCTTGCCTTCAGGCATCCAGGCCAGAGGAATAGCCACCCTTCTCTTTAAGATCTCCAAAGACAAAAACTCCACATGTAGTTCTTTTATTATAAGAAGTGTGAACTGTAAAATGTATTTACAAGGGAATGATATTATAATCCATCTTTAAATTATTTCCTTTTTTAAACATTTGCTTTCCCAAAGTTTAAAAAATTAATACAGTAAAGTTTCCTTTCTCCTGTGACAAAAATACACTCAATAGAAGCATTTCTCCTCTTTTTGAGGATCCACATGGGACATTTCTCTCAGGAAATTCTACCAGAAATCGTTATGTTTCTCCTAAAAAGCAGGTTTGCTTTTATGTTATAGATGCTCTGAATCAAGAGATGTTTCCTTTCTCCCTTTGACCGTTGGAAAGCTTAGAGCCAAACGTGTAATCAATGAACAGGACCCTATCCCAGCTTCACCCATTTTCCTTCCCTTATCTTTTCTTCAACCAAATTTCTTCACGTAGTTGTGTTTTTTGTTGCTGTTTCTGGGCTTTTTGGTCTGTTTTGATGTTTGTAAGCAGTTTCGTGAAACAGTTACGATCAGCAGAGGCTCTGGATCCCAGCTCCACCTTTTCCTAGTTTAACCTCTCTGAGTCTCAGTTTCCTCATCTGTAAAATGGAGATAACAATTGTACTTTCTACCTCAGGGGGTCGTTGTGGGCATCAAATAATAAAATACACGTATAGTGCCAAGCTGATAGAAAGCACTTTCATTATTAATATTATAACCGTGCTACCTTAAATCATTTTGGGAGCAAGCAGGGCAAAAAAATAATTACTTATTCCCCAAATTAAAATTTCAGTCTTTTATCCCGCTTCTCCTTCTGTCTTTTGTATGAGTTGTCTTTCAAGTGAAATCATTTGGTGTTTCACATTTTGATGGAAACTCCTTCTACTACCTTACAGGAGAGTGCTTCCCAAACTTGCCTGATCTTAAGAATCAGCAGAAGCACTTATTAAAAATACAGATTCCTGCTCTTGGACACCTAAAATTATTGCATGAACGAGCAGTCCAAGCTCAGATGTTTCTGGGATTGACGTGTTCCATATTGGCTTTGATCATCAGCTTTTTGTGCAGTATATGCCACATTGTCTACACTTTCCTCCAAGAATCTAATCACAAACTTCCAAACTTGTTTTCTATGTAGTGAGTGTCCCACTAACTTTTTTTTTTTTTTCATATTTTTCCTTCCGTGACTTTTTGCACCACTTATTTTTATTCTTATACTTCCTGTCCTGCCACATGTTCGAGCCTATCTTTTTCCAACTCCCGTTGCCCCTTCTTCGTAATAGCATGTCCTTCCCTACCCGTCCCCCACAACACTCCTTTGGGTGAAGTATATCAGAGCTACGGTTGTTTGTTTGTATTTTTTTGTGACTGAAGGTATATGGACATTTCAAGAAAAACAGTTACTCGGTAACCATTCCAACCCTTTCTTTGGGGAGAAAAACATCTGCTGCCTTCTTTTATTTTATTGGCCTGATTGATGGCTCTACAACACAGCGAAGAAGCAGCTCCACCCACCACAAGCTCTTCATCCTGCTGGGGAAGCCATACATAGTTGAGAGACCAAAAAGTGCAAGAAAAAAAAAGATTGTATCCGCCTTCCTCTGTTTTCCATGGATAAATGCCAAATCCCTCATACTTAAACTTTTCCCCCTTCCTTTACTTTGCCTCCCAGTTTTCCTTTGAATGAATGAATAAATTGTCTACCCCTCCAAATCTTCTCAATAATCTACCTCTATAGCTCATTCCAGTGTTTAATCACCTTGACGAAAGAAAGGAAGAAAGAAAGGAAGGAAGGAAGGAAGGAAGGAAGGAAGGAAGAAAGAAAGAAAGAAAGAAAGAAAGAAAGAAAGAAAGAAAATGTCTTGCTTACTAAAATCCTAAAAATCTCTCCTGCTTTATCTTAAGACTATTTGGGCTGTTTCCTCTTGTTACATGTGTGTTGCTAGGATAGTACAAGTATTTTCAAGATGAATTCTCTGCCAAAAGATCTTGCCACTGAGTCATCACCATCCTCATCTTTTTAAAAACATGAGCAAGTCTCAGCAGTGCTTCATTCACATTAGTAAACATTACCTAGGGAAAGAAAGAACAGCCTTCAAGAACATGACATCATCATTAAAAATAAATGTTTACTGAGTCCCTACTCAGTGCGTAGCATTGTTAGCCCTACAGATATAATAAGCACCTGCGTTAGGCACACCTGCACACACATGTACTCCGGTGTGCTAAGTCCAGAGAAGTGGCTCACACTAGAAGGATTATTGGAATTCCAAGGAAGGAGCAATTCTGCCCAAAGGGCCCGGGTGGTCACAAAAGGTAAGACTCCAAGCCCTGAAGAAAGAGTAGCAGAGAGCCTGAAAGAATTAATGTGAACAAAGACCAGGAAACAGGAATGAAAATAGTTTGGGGGGAAACAATTAGGAGACCGTTTGACGCGAGCAGACAGTTTCTGTAGACTGGAAGACGAGTGGGAGATAATAATGGAGCGGTAGACCTTAGTCTGCTTATAGAGGGCCTTGAATGCTAGGCTAATTAGTGTGGCCTTATCCTATAAGCAATAAGGAGCGCCACCGTCACAGATAAAAGAAAGCAGGAGAACACTGGTGCTTCTGGGTACCTTAAAGGAAAGGAAGCAGGGACACTGATTACAAGAACTTTGTGAAATGGCTTGAGTTTGCATAACAGTTCTCCGTATTGGAGACTTCCTTATTCCCTTGAAGTAGCAACACTGGGAGGACAGCAAGAAGAGGATAAGGGAGAGATTACAGCCTACCCCAAAGGAAGTGAAAAGGGCCCTAAGAAATGGAATAAGTGGTGGTGGTGGTTTTAAAAGTAGAAAAATAGACAAGGAAAATCTCTGAGGCTCACAGAAGGGATAAGAAATGCTGCATATTTGGAACCAGCACAGGACTGCAAAATGCCTTTGAGGGCTTTGTAAGGAACCCTAGGTATTTTCCTACCACCCAAACGTTTTCAACAGGATATCTCATGCTTATTTAGGGAAGGGGACTTAAATTGGCATTGTTAAATGAATGCACCATTTTGTGAACCCCAGAGAACTCTGAGAATATTCTGTAAATACTACCTTGTTGAACTCAGTGGGATTGACTAGGTATGAGGTAACATCTTAAGCCCCCTAATTTGAAAGCACTGCTTGGGCCATAGTGGCTCCCCATTTCCTCACTCAGATTTGATGCAAACATGAAATAAAATTCTTTTCGGTCAAGAGTTGATTGTGCCCTGCTAAGATAAGCAGTTGATTGGATAATCAAGTACTGCTCTCTGCTCTCTTCCTAATTCAATATGGTTTCAGTATTGTAAATGGGCAGTTGTCTGTCCAGGACCACTTGGAAAAAGCTTCTGGCTCCACTGATCTTCATTTCCAGCTGAGCTGCTCTCTCTCAGTTCTAAATTCACCCCTCCTCCCTTTGCAAGTAGGGGATCACCAATGTTTACCTGACAGGACACAAAGTGATTGGGAAAGACCCTGTTACCTCCTTCCATCCACTCTGCCCATTAGTCAAGAAGACAGGAAACACTGCTTTCCTCACTGACTTTCATGACCATTTTGCACCGGGTACATACTAGATATGCAATGGTATTTGCTGAACAAATGAATGAATGAATGCCGGGCACTATCCTAGGTTCTGGGCATTCAGCAGTAAAGAAGAAGAAAATATACAAAAATCCCCACTTTTATGGAGATTATATTGTAGGGAGAGAAAAGAAGGAAACATAAGGTTCCAAGTTATATCAGACACAGCACTGAGCACATGGTAAGAACCCAATAGATATGTGGTGAAATGGGACACTCTAATATAATAATAATGCATCTACTTTATGTTTCTCTGCCTCCTTGGTCTCATTAAAAAACTTATTATCTCAAAAAGATAAGAATATAATTACCATATGATCCAGTAATTCCTTTCCTAGGTATATGTCCATGAGAATTGAAAGCAGAAGCTTTAACAGCTGTTTGTACACTAATGTCCATAGCAGCATTTATGCATACAAATAGAATATTATTCAGCCTTTAAAAGGAAGGAAATTCTGACACATGCTACAACTGGATAGACCTTGAGGACATTATGCTAAATGAATTAAGCCAGCCACAAAAATACAAATACTGTATGATCTCACCTAACTAAGGTGTCTAGAGTAGTGACATTCATAGAGACAGAAAGTAGAACAGTTGGTTGCCAGGGGCTGGGAAGAGGGAGGAATGGAGAGTTTACCACATAATAGGTATAGAGTTTCAGTTTTACAAGATGAAAAAGTTCTGGAGATCTGCTGCCCAACAATGTGAAAATACTTAATACTACTGAGCTGTACACGTAAAAATGATTATGACGGTAAAATTTATGTTACGTGTATTTTACCACAATTAAAAAAAAATTAAGCACTTATTAAACCTCTTTTTGTGAGAATTGTTCAAAGATTAACAAACCCAAACCCTTTGCTGGAGTTTACATTGTAATACAGACCCTTCATGATGTGGTCAGGCGTGTCAAGGCCATACAGACAAGAGAACACAAACATTCAGCCCAGATATGGAGAGGCAGCTGGATATTTACATTACCTAACAGAGCAAAGGTGAGTGCATTTTGGGATGGAAGGACGGCAGGCTGTCCACCCCGCGTGATTTGACTAGATGCTGCTCCTGATCCATTTCTCAAAAATATATCAACGCCACTGCTTGTCATACAGTCTAAAATTATAGTCCTTTCTTTCGAATCTTGAAGGGTTAGGATCTTCCACAATTCCTAACGAGTAGGCAAATAACCCAAGAAGGGACAAGACTGGTTTTCAGCTAACAGTTTGCTTCTTGTTTTTTATTACAGGGCTCCAGGATGAGAGAGGAAGAAGTGGGGGAGGAAAGGAGATGGGTGGGCAACCAGATCAACTTCCCACTTTCACACTCAAGTGGAGGAGGCAGGGAGGCAAATCCACATTCACAGAGGCTTAGAGGGGCTGTTCTCCCCTCGAATAATGGAGAGTAAAGGAAAACCATTTCTAAACAGTAGCACTGACCAGCTTCCAGAGGTAGTGATCTCCATTCCTGCTACCAGAAGTGCTCTAGCAGACGCGGGGGTGGGCAAGGGGTATTTCTCCTAACTCTACATTCTATGCCTCTCTTAACAGAGACAGGTGGGTGAACCTCCTTTACTTCACCCCACCAGCACAGTCACACCTCAGTCCCTCAGGGGACACCAACTGTGTGTGAGAGATTCTAGAAACAGATGGATCTCTTTGCATTCTCCCTGAAGAAGAAGTTTGCTGGGCAGGATTCTTTAAACCACATCGCAAATGCATTTTTATCTCCGTAAAGGAAAAAAACTGTTTTTAAGGACTTCAGCACATTGTTTATGAGTCAATGGAAACTGCTAATAACAAATGGGTCTTATCTATTCACGAAAGCAAGTCTCTGAGAATCTCTCTTGGGAACCACTGTGAGCAGTTAGTTTGAGTTATTGTACACATAGACTTCAACTAATAAAAGGGCATGTTTTAAAACATTCCAGAATTCCAACCTGTCACTAATTCACATTGGTCTGCTTGCCTCCACCCCCATTAGTCCAAATAGATGAGATTTTGCTGAGGCAGAGTTTCAAGTAGTTTGCAAGTGGTAAAGAAAAAGAGGGGATTTCTCTCACCCTCTCTCTTAATTTGAGACACATTGTTTGACATCTCACTATTAGGACCAATAGGTGACAATTTTTCCCAACTTGTTATTTACCTTGGTTCTCACTAGAAAGTTGCATTACAGCAAGAATGGGCACTGACTTTCTTGCAGAGTGCCAAACAGATTTGTTTTTCTTTGACTGACTCTCTTTTGGTCTCATGACAGTTATTAAGCTAATGTCAAATTAAATTAGCTTTCATTCATTTGTAAACATGAAGCCCAAATGCTCATCAATAAGATAACTTAGAGGTATCCTAGAGGATGCTCTGGCCACTCACTCTCTTTGAAACATCTCTTTGGATTGCAATGATACCTGTGATGTGTTATTTTTGAATAATATTTTCTAAGATCATCAAGCTATAAATGCATGCTCAGAAAAAAGTTAACCATAAGCTATTTAACGGACATGTAGAAAGAACATTTAAATGAGAATTTCATTTTTCTATTCAGATAAAGAGCACTTCATCTCTAAAGCATGTGGGAGCCCATCATTGCAAGGGTTCTAGTCTTTATGCAGTAGTTGGAGTTTCCCAAGAAGACATCAAGCCAGGTTCAGAAGTTTTAAATAGGTTTTTTGTTTTTTGTTTTTTGTTTTTTTTTTGGTCTTTGGTTTTATATATGTGTTTATACACACACACACACACACACACACGTCAATCTATAGTTGTATTTGTTTCCTATATGACAGGAATTGTGACCTGCTGTTGAGAAAGCATTTTGAGAGCCATAGGAATGAAAAAGAAACAATGATGCTTCTCTGGTTCTGATTCTCTTCAATAGGAAGGGAGAGTCAAGACTTGGTGATAGGCGCTTACCTGGTGAGCAGCAGGTGAGAAATGTGACTGAGGGTGTGAGGCAGTTTGGTGCTAAGAGGAAAATACTGTGAACTGGGATTTGTAGCCCAAATACTTTATCATCCTTCACCTCCCAGCATGCACCTCATGAAATAAGCTTTAAATGCTTAGGAAGTAGGCAGCTTATAACAATAAAGGGATTCCCCTTCCAAGAACTTTCCGGTCTGAGATGACACACGTAGTACAGAAATATTCCGTTGTTAACCAACGTAATATATGCACTAACTGAGGGATAGAAGAGCATAAGCATTTTAGCTTCAAAGGCAAAGTCAACGAATTTGAGATGAACAATCTTACAATTAAGACTTCAAAACCAATCTTCAAAGTACAAGTAGGTACAAGCCAATAGAAGAGGGCTAAAGTAAATGCAGGATCAGTGATGCTGTGGCCAAAGCAGGTGGAAGCGAATCTTAGGGAGGCGCTTTTCTTATTTAAAAGATGCTTTTGGCTACCTCCTCTATGAGGTCTTTGCTGTCCCTCACTCCTTCCCTGGCTCCATTGGGCCACTCTTTCCTTTGGGTCTCTCTGTACACACTCCACCACATCACCCATAACAACTTACTGCGTTTCTGTTTCCGTGTCTGTGTCCCCACTGGACTTTAAGTACTTTGAAGACAAAGTCTTCTTATTCTTTTATGTGTCTTCATCACTCTAGCTCCGTACCTAGGACACAGTAGGTGCTCAACACTTTTTTTGAATGGATGATATCCCATAATACCCTGTGATGAAAAGAACCACAGCTAAATAAAAGTTCCCGTTAAACTTATGTCAAGTCAATTTAGGGCTCCACGGAAGAAAGAGAACTGTAAGTTCCCAGCTCCTAAATCAAAGGCTGAAAGCTCGCTCCTCCGTAGCCATAGCTCCTTGATACGGCTCCTGATTAATAATCTGTTACATCCTCAAAAGGGGTCATTTTAAGGTAACACAGAGGAGCTCCCATGACCTATTGACCTTTTATATCACCAAAAAGGAGCTAACTTTGGGTCAAAGGATGGCAGAATACTTTGCTGTGGTTCACATATTACCCAGAAACCTTTGGCTTCCTGGAATTCATAATAAAAATTCCAAATCCCCAGCAATAACTTTCAAACCCCACAATTCTTGCTAACACAGCAGAGTAACACTTGGATTCTATGCCAGGCCTCCTGACCTTTTGTTAATTGCAAAATAAACAGATCTCCAGTTTAGAGGGGCCTTCTCCTTTTATGGGCTCCCTGCAGTGTAGGCACTGCTTGAATGGTATTTATTTCGGCCATATTTGCTTTCCAACACTTGTTCAGAGCAAGAGGCAGGTGTCTGGGAGTGGAAGGAATAGGGATGGGAACCAGAAGAGAGAAGCAGGCGCCCTGAAAGTGCTGAAAGTGCCCAACTTACTCTTCAGAAGAGGTTGAGGTCTAGAAGGATGTATGGAAATGAAATTTTATTTTAAAAATCTTCAACCAGTGTATCTGAGCCCCTACTTTTGTGTCTTCCCCTTCTCTTATAGAGCTCACTATGACAGAAGCAAAACAAAAAGCTGGGGGAGCCAAGAGGAGAGATAACTCTTCTCCTCTGGCCAATGCTAGTGATTGGCATAGAAATGTGCTAGGGAATGGCTGCGGTGGCATCATGAAGATTGGCCACAGGTCGTGGATCTCCTCAGTTTTGCGGATTCAGAAACTTAATTTTATGTGTTGCTCTAGGGCTAATCAAACTCCAAGGGATTGCTCCATGATAAAACAGCAAGTCAAATATTAATGTAAATGATAAACTAAAATTACTTTACTATATATTTACTATATGCCAAGAAATGTTCTAAGTGCTTTATATTGAATTATCTCATTTAACACTCATAGCAACACTATGAGAAAAGTACTATCACCACCTTCATTTTTAAAGTAAATAAACAAAGATTCAGAAAGGTTAAGACTTGCCCAAGCTGGTCAAGTTAGGATTCTTATAAAAGTCTGTCTTATTCTAATGCCCATGTTGTTAACCTTACACACACAGTCACTCATTCTTTTATACTGAAAAATAGTACTTGTTGCTACTTTGTGCATTCTCTCCCTAAGAAGGAAGATAATGAAAACCGAGTTAAGTCCTGAAGATTGTTTGCTAAGTGTCAAAATCAGAACAAGGAGCTCAATAAATACCTTACATGGATGACTAGTTAAGAGTCTCAAACTATGCCGGCCTAGTGAATTAGACTCCTTCACCCCTGCTCCATAGATTCCAGACCTTAAGTCAATCAATCAGGACACTCTCCTCCAAAACGTCAATGATTAAGACTAACTCTGCCTTGCTGCTTTTTCTGTCCTTAAATACCCATATTTGGACCCTATCGTTAACCTCAGTCAGTGACTACAGTCTTAGATACTATCCTTGCTCAATTTCTGCCAACCTTTTTCTGAGAGCTGGATCCTGCTCTCCCTAAATCCTATGCCTCCACCATAAGGCTGCTCCTTTTACCAGACTGGCCCTTCGAGAACTCCTGATGACCAGAATTATACCTGAGTTAGCTATTTCCTTTGGACCACCCAGCTATCCTGACAAAAGGTCATTAATTTATTCATTTAACTAATCTTTACTGTGTGCCTACCATTTGCCAAGCACTGTGGTAGGGGCCTGAGGGACCAAAAGGAGGGATATCTTATGCCATCGTGATGCTGATGTCTTGGTCTTGGGATATAGTACAAGAATCACCCAGGTTTATCAGTTAAGGTCTGGGCAGGAAACAGATGGCATACTCAAATTGAGTAACGTAGGGAGAATTTCATAAAGGGGATATTTAAAAAGCTGTGAGTAGAGTGTAGGAACCTCACAAGAGACAGGGTGGTACCCAGGAAATAGTAATAGCAGGGAGTTATTATCCACCCGAAGGGCCAAGGAGAGGGAACAGTGTGAAGAGTGTGGTTTTATAGGAGCTGTGGCCTTCAGTAGAGGGAAGCAGCTGCTGCCAGTACTCAACCCATCAAGAGAGAGCCTAGGGAATAAATACTCCAACTTCACTCTCCTTCCACCCTCCAATCTCCAGTCAGTGCCAAACACAACCAGAAGTCAGGAGGCAAGGGAGCCCATTAATGCAATCCAGATGGGTCAGCCTTCTGTGGCACAGAGTAGGGTGAAGGGCAGATCTGGATATCTAGTAACACTATGCAACTTGATTATTTCTTCCCTAACCCCAATCTGCTCCTGAGAGCAGATTCCTTCCACCCCCTCCTTCCTGCCTACTCCATACGCCAGAGAGCACTTCTTACCATGCCACGTGAGACAGCCCAGTCTTTACATTCAGTGAGTTTCCCAAAGACTCCATGACTATTTAGTGACGAAATCAGATCACAGACCTGAATGACTCTCAATCCAACGTGTTTCCTTCTACAGTACCTCATTCTCTGCTAACATCGTGATGGTGATGATGATGATAGCTGTCATTTTTTGAACTCTTATGATGTGCCAGGAACTCTGGTCTTTTACATAGAATGCCTTGCTCTGAAAATAGTGTGGAGTCCATAGGTGTCTAATCTCGGGCAGGAGAAAAACCTGACTTCCAGTGGACAAGTGAGAATAAACACCAACTTCTTACCTTTACAGATAGTGGAACATTTTTATGGGTACCATTTCCATTCTGCCTCTGTCACCCTTCAATTGCTGTGTACCAGATGCAAAGAGGATGTGGTTAACACATTCTAATTATGGGCTCTCGGAAGAGAGCTGCTTTTATGGAATGCACTCCCGCTGCCGCTTTGGCTTCTGTTGCAGAGGCTGCTGAGTGTGCTAAATGCTCTCTCCAAATGCCCAAGGGGCACCCTCAGGATTTGAACATGCAAACAGAGGAGCTTAACTATGGATACTGAGAACGAGAATGATTCCATTCATAGCCTTAAAGTCCTGAAAGGCAAGGTTAAGTGTTTAAGGGACAACTCCAATTGCACCTAAGGGTCAAGACAGCTTCATCAATGATTTGATATATCCATCTAGTTCAGTTCCCCAAAAGTTACAGAATCTGTAAAGGAATCCAATCTCTACTTACTAGACCTTCCTGGGGGAGTGGGTGCACGGGTGGGGAGATAGGCTGAACATAAGCCCAGTAGGAATTCCCCCATACACGCAGAGCAGCTTATCTTTGTTCACCAAATGTTTACCCAATAGTATGTAAACTCCACCAGGTCAGGGATTTTTGTCTTGCCACCCCTTTCCATTGCAATATCTCTAGCACCCAGCATGGTGCCTGATGTACAGTAGGTGCTCAATAAATATTTGTTAAATTAAAGAAGCTGAAGGTTTCTTCTGCCGCCCAAAGACTCCATAATAACTCCCAAGGTTATGTCAGTTGGAAATTGCTCTGGGCATCTGGAGGATACTGTCCCTCCCATTCTCTCATATACTGGAGTTTAACACAACCTTTGTCATAGCATTTTTTTCCAATCGTGGTCAAAATAAGTCTTTTAGTAGCATTAGTTCAGCCCAAAGCTACTCAGATAAGTCGAGTGAATATCATTAGACCCACTTGAAAAAATTTAATGATTTACTCCCTTGTTTTGGATATCTTGGTGTTGTAGTTGAGTTTGAGAGACTCTTAGAAAAGAGATAACAGGCCAAACCTCACTTGACACCCAGTACCATAGTTAATGTTAACTGTTTCTGCACTAGTGAGCTTTTCATTATTCAATTGCTGCCCCAGCTCCAGAGATGTGGGGCAACTGACAAGATGGGTAATGAGCTTTCATTTTCTTTATACAAAGCCAATTAAGGAACTGGGTGGTCTCCACTTATTTTGCAGCTTATTCAGATCAGTAACCTTCTTTCTTCCTTTCAGATACATTCTTTCCTATGGCTGGAGAATCAGGGCCAGAAACAGAGCAAGTTTAGCTGCATTTATACTCCGTGTATTGCTCAGCGGAAGGACATGCCTGTTACACCAAGGATTTGCAAGACGGTCAGTTTACTTCAAGCAAATCAAACCAGACTGGGAAGCACTCTAACTTTTGAATAGATTTTATTTCCAGACCCTTAACTGAGATCCCCAAGGTGGTCTACTTAGACTAACTAGATTTCAGTCACACATGTATAACCTGCTAGATTTGTAAGTTCCTTGAGACCACTTACAAATGTCGGTCTTATTCAGTGCTGTGTCCTCAGTGTCTAGCTCAGTGTCTGGCACGTAGCAGGTAACCAATAAAATACTGATGAATAAATGAAGGAATCCTTTCTAGATCAACTTCTAATAAGTTTGCTGGCCAAACATCACAGTAAATATTTTAGGCATCTCCCAAAGAAAGACCAGTAGTGAGGATGATGATGAGGAATAACTTCTACTCTCTTTTGGATCTGAGCAGTCATGGGTTTAGATCATGTGGTCATTCATTCATGTAAGAAGCATTTATTGAAACAGGTACCATGCTAAGTACGGGGAATACAAAGGTGAATAAACTGTAGTCCCAGCTTTCAAGGAGTTCAATCTGTCTAGGGAATAGACAATAAAATAATCGCAATGCTATCTAATAAGTGCTTGAGGGGACAGGCACTGAGGGCCGTGGGAGCACAAAGGAGGGATATCTAATTTAGGCTGAGAGGTTAGGAAAGGCTTCCCAGGAGAGATGAGAATTAACTGTATGTTTGTAGGGCAAGTGGAAGTTAACGAAGATGAGAAAGAGAAAGGCATCCCAGGCATGTTTTAGGCATTTAGCATGATGTTTCCAAGGCACTACAAGTAGTTGATACAGTTATTATTGACATTTTGGCCTGGATAATTCACTGTGGTGGGAGGCTGTGCTGTGCACTGTAGGATGTTTGGCAGCAGTAGTTCTAGATCCTATCCACTATTCCAGTAGCACCTCACTTCCCTGAGCTGTGACAACCAAAAATGTCACCAGTTATTGCCAGATGTTCCCCTGGGGGCAAAATCACCCCTAGTTGAGAAACAGAGCCAAAGGTATGTGTGAGGAAGTGATGGGAAACAAGATTGGAAAGCCAGGCAGGGGACCAGGTCATGAAAGTTATGTGCACTGTGATAAGAAGTTTGGACTTTATCCTGAAGATCACAAGAAGCCCTTGAAGTATTTCAAGCTAGAAGATAATATGCTCAGATGTGTGTTAAGACTATCACTCTGGCAGCAGTGTAGAGTGCAAATTTGAAGGGGATGTGTAGAAAGACTGGAAGCAGGGTGATGAGTCACGAGACTCTTGCAATCATCCAGAAGGGAAGTGATGAGAGTCAGTGTTAAGGCAATGGCAGTAAGAATGGAGTAAAGAGGGAAGATTTGAGAGATATTAAGAAAAGTCAAATGTAAAATAGATAGCTAGTGGGAAGCAGCCGCATAGCACAGGGAGATCAGCTCGGTGCTTTGTGACCGCCTGGAGGGGTGGGATAGGGAGGGTGGGAGGGCGACACAAGACGGAAGAGATATGGGGACATATGTATAACTGATTCACTTTGTTATAAAGCAGAAACTAACACAGCATTGTAGAGCAATTATACTCCAATAAAGATGTTTTTTTAAAAAAAGAAGAAAAGTAAAATTCTTAGGATTTAGTGATTTAGGGATGTTGGAGGGGATGAAGATAAAGATGTGACTCCCAAGTTTCTAGTTTCAGTAATTGGATAAATTATGGGGCCATTCACAGATAAAGGAAACATAAGAAGAAAATCAGTTTGAGGAGGCCCATACATTTTATTACTGACATGTTGAGTTTGAGCTACTATAGGACATTCAAGTGAAAATGTTCAGAGGGGGATTTGCCATACTGGTGAGCATTAAGCAGAGAGTTATGGGAGCTACTGGGGTAGACGGGTCCTGAAAAGGAGCTAAGTGACAGCCTGTCCTATACTACTACATTTGCTACTAAACAGCTCAGAGCCTTCTCTTGCCTTCATTTATTTAATAAACATTTACTAGGTGCCAGACCCTAGGCTGGGTGCAAGGGATATAAAAAAAAGTAAGACAGAGCTCCTGCCTTCAAGGTTCTCACTGTCCATAGAGGGAGACAGATAGGTAAACATGCAGTAATAATGCGGTTTGATAAGTGTTATGATGCATATCTGCAGAGTGCTATAAGAGCGGGAGAGGAAGAGCATCTAATGGAGTGAGTGTAAGGGGGAAAGGCAGAGAAAGCTTCCTGGGAGGTGCAATATGATGGAGAGGGGAAGAATCGCAAAGCCCATGAGAATGTACCTTGCAGGCCTCCAGCTAAGCAGCATTTCTCAACCTAAGCACTACTGATATTTTAGACCAGATCATTCTTTGCTGTAGGGGCCGTGCTGTGCATTGTAGGATGTGGAGCAGCGTCCCTGGCCTCCACCCACTAGATGTCAGGAGCTCCCTCCTCCAGCTTGTGACAATCAAAAATGTCCCCAGATGTTGCCAAATGTCCCCTGGAGGGACAAAATTAGCCCAGATGATACTGAACTACAAGGAGCATAATTTGATCAAGGGCCTGAGGTGCCATGTCCTGAAATCCATCCCTGAATGTGCACAAGGCTGCACTTCCCGCGGGCTGTCTTTAGTGAAGGGACTGGGCACGTCAGGGACCCTAAGGTACTCCTATTGCGGGGAGATGAAGGAATCCACTGACACCAGACTTTGGCTCAAGGACTCGGCGAAGGCCTCTCTTAACCTTTCTTTGACTACCTGACAATCTACCATGTTCCTACCAGACCTTTTTCCCCCTCTCTTTTCACCAGGGCTCAGATTTACATCTCAGTCTGATGGCTCTCAGCCTTCTCCAGCAACCTCGCTAGTTTCTCTCATACTGGGTGTCTCCCCTAATGAAATCCTTTCATGTTTAATCCCATATGGGCTTCTGCTTCTCAGAGGACCCAGACTAACATAGGCAGCCAGACCCTGGAATCAGAAATATCTGGGTTCAACTCCTGGTTCCTCTTACTAGCTGTGTGGCCTTGGGCAAGTTACCATACTTCTCTGAACCCCGTTCACCTGTATGTAAAATGGAGGTAACAGTGTCTACCTCAGAAGGTTTCTATGAGAATGAAATGAACCACTGCATCTAAAATATTTAGCACAGTGCTAGATACCAAGTAAGAGCTCATTAAGTGCTGGCTCTTAGTAAAGGATGGATATGTGGAGAAAGGGCATTCTGAGCAGATTGGACAGCATGATACACAGACTGGGTGGTGAGAAATGCCATAGAAAGGTGGGGAGGGATGTGAAATGGCATAAGCATTTCAGTACCTCAGAAACACACGTGCAAGCAGGAAGCTATGAGAGATGATGTGAGAGGTAGGCAGGTCTAAAGCAGAACAATTCCAATCCTTTCAACCTTTTTAATTCAAGTTATATTCTTCAATCCTTTTATCAGCTCCTCTGAGCCTTCTTCAAGTTCACTACATCTGCCTTTATCTAAAAACCTAAACCTTCACACAAACTCCATCCAAATTCTCTCATTCAAAGTGTCTGACTAGTTGGGAGAGAGACTAAAGGGTTTGTTGCTTCACAGTTCCTCCCCTCAGGACTGCAATTTATGTGGCCCTGAATGGGGATTACTCGGAGGGAAAAAGATCTAATCGCTACTTGGCCCTTGCCCTGAAAACTCTTTCATTCGATCCAAAAACATTAACAGGAACCATTTTTCCCCTGAGGAGAGTTAATCATTACCCCAACCTCCTCTTCTCTACCCTCCCCTCTCCCTACCACACACACATACACAAGAATAATCCAGACATATCCATGAGCATGAGAATTTTTAAATCTGCAATAATGTAACCAATGTGTGGATGTTCTGCCAGCTAGACTTGAATTCAAGTCCCAACCCCAAGGATGAACAGTTACACAGTCTTCAGCAAGTCAGCCTCTGAGCCTCAATGTCCTTTTCTATATCATGGGGTTAATAAATCATACCCTGGATGAAAAGCATTTTGACAACTACAAGGCACAGGACAAGTTACTATTATTCAACTTGTGTCAAGTTAGGGGTCTAAAACTACCCCTCTGATGCTCTTCAGAATGTTCTGTGCTTTCCTTAACATCCTTACCCAGGCAATAGATACGAAGAAATCCAATTGGTTTTCTAAGTAAGCAGAGAAACAGCTGCCCAAAGCTTCTCTGAGGGAGAAAAGTGTAAGCAAAAAATAGGACTGGTGACGCTAAGCTCTGGACTGGGTTTCATTCATTCAGCTTTGCCAAACTGAAATTTCTCTCCCTATTCCCTATATCGACTCCTGAGACTTCGCTAATCCATTCTTATCTCCTCTACCTTACTTGGTTTAGGAGTTCATCCCTTCATGCCTAAAATCACTCTATATTTTTGTCTACCTGTTTACTGTCTCTCACCCTCTACTATGAATATAAGTTCTATGAGAGCAGTTTTGTGGTTTTTTTGCTGTTGAATTCTTTGATATTTCTCCAGGACCATGCACAGTGTCTGGCACATACTAGGTGCTTAATTAGTCTCTGAATGAATGGATGGATGAATAAATAAATGAAACGCTGGACCTCTGCAATGGCATCCTGGCTGGGCTTCCATCCTTCAGTCTCTCCAATCCTGTATGCACCTCCATATTAGGCTTTACCTGGGTGGTGGTAAGAGCAAGAGATCGTAGACTTTGAAGAAGTGGTGAAGGAGCATGAGCTCCACCCTCAGGAGTGGAAGAGTAATAGTAAGAGGGCTTTAAAACTTCTAGAACCATCAAAAAAGTGTATTTGGAATTATAAGCATGGGTAGACTTGCCCGAAGTGTCTTCTGTGGAACACTAATCTTATCAGTGCTTCTCAACAAAAGGTCCATGATCAAGTAAGTTTGAGAAACACAGCCTCATTAATTCTACACTCAGTGCACCCACAGATTCACAGGTTATATAAGCATATTAAAGGCTTTCAAATGTCAGACAGTAAAGAAACGTGCTTAATCATAAAACCCTTTTATCATACAATATCTGCGGAAAATATTTTAGAAAAAAACTGGTCTAGGAAATAACCATGATAAGAAAGTTATCAGATTTCTAGAAGCCTTAAATCCCTTCCCAGATTTTTTTTAAATCTGCTGCCTGTTTCCATTTAGTTATCACCAGCAAAATGGAGCTTTAAAAGGAAAGGAGGCTGAGTGTCCAATAGGCGCTACCAAATTTACAGTGCAATAAAGGGCTGGAGAGGTGAGACAAGGCAGAGAGGAAGTCAAGTAGAAAAATCAACTAGTGGGATCTGTGGAAGAAGGCAAAAAGCAAGCTTCTTATGAATCACTCTCTCAATGACTATAATCAGTCTTTCTCTCCCCACACGCTACTGAAACTACACTCACCAATGGGCTGACGCCTCGTTGCAAAACTCAGCGGGTACTTTTCTGTCATTAGCTCTCAGATGTAACTGACACAGTTGACCCGCCCTCGCTCTTGAAGCGTTCTGTTTGCTTGCCTTCTAGAAAACCAGGTTCTCCGGCTTTTCGTCCTACTTTTTGGCTCCCCCAGCTCAGTCTCCTCACACCTGTCAATCCTTAAATAGTGGTGTACCTTGAGGCTGTGTCTTCTTCTAGGCCCTTTTCTCGTCTCACTTGACACATTATCCTGAGCACGCACCTACTCCCATGGCTTCATATACCATCTATAGGCTGATAACTCCCCAAATCTGTATTTCTGGTGTGGTCTGTCCCCTTGGTTTTTGGACCTTAATATCCAACTTCCTACTCAACATTTAAACTTGAACTTATACTCAGCATGCCCAAATCTGAATTCATCCTCTTTCTATGATCTCAGAAAACAGCATCACCATCAACCCAGCTGCCCAAGTGAAAATCCCCGGAGTCAACCTCGACTCTCTCTCTCTCTCCCTCTCTACGTTCACTCAGTCAACAAGTTCTGTCGATTAATTCTCGTAAATATTTCTGAAATCTACCCACTTCTCTTCATCTTCATTGCTACTGCCATTCTTATTTCAGGGCCCCAAGTTCAGACCAACTCCTTACAGAACTCACTGCCTCTGACCTTACCACTACTCCCCCCGCCCTGCACCCAATCCATTTGGTCACACCACAACAAGAATGCAGTTGGTCTTTTCCAACACAGGTCTGATCTTACCACCTCTGTTTAAAACACTTCAAAATGACCTCAACAAAAAATTTAAACTCTTTTTATTTTTTTGGCTGTGCTGGGTCTTCATTGCTGCACGTGGGCTTTCTCTAGTTGCAGCGAGCAGGGGCTACTCTTGGTTGTGGTGTGCAGGTTTCTCATTGCGGTGTCTTCTCTTGTTGCAGAGCACAGACTCTGGGCGCATGGGCTTCAGTAGTTGCAGCATGCGGGCTCAGTAGTTGTGGCTTGCAGGCTCTAGAGCTTAGGCTCAGTAGTTGTGCCTCGCAGGCTCTGGAGTGCAGGCTCAGTAGCTGTGGCGCACGGGCTTAGTTTCTCCGTGGCATGTGGGATCTTCCCAGACCAGGGCTCGAACTTGTGTCTCCTGCATTGGAAGGCGGATTCTTAACCAGCGAAGTCCCAAAAATTTAAACTCTTTAACGTGATTTCCAAAGTCCTTCATGATCAGCTCTTGTTTTCACAGTAAATTGTAATGGTAAGACTGGGGAGCAAGACTGGCTGGGTTCAAATCCCAGCTTTACCATTTTTAGTAGCTGTGTAACTTTGAGCAAGTTAACTTCCCTATGTCTTAGTTTTCTCATCTGTAAAATGAGGTTAATTACAGTACCTACATTTTAGGGTTGTTTGAAATATTTTGTTAATATATGCATAGTATTCAAACAGTGCTCTATAAATGTTAGCTTTTCGTAGTAATATTATCTCTTCAACCTTATCTCTTGCCACTTATTCCCCCCCATCCTCTAGCCATATCATATGTCTTTTAGTTTCTACAGCATAACACATTCTCTTTTTTAAGTGCATAATTCAATGGCTTCTAGTATATTCACAGAACTGTGTATCTATCATTGTACTCAACTTTAGAATATTTCATCACCCCCAAAAGAAGTCCCACACCCCTTAACCATCACCCCCCAACCCCCTCCCCATCTGCCCTAGACAGCCACTAATTAATCTACTTTCTGTCTCCATGGATTTAGCTATTCTGGACTTTTCATATAAGCGGAATCATGCAATATGTGGCCTTTTGTGTCTGACTTCTTTCACTTAGCATAATGTCTTCAACGTTCCTCCATGTGGTAGCATATATCAGTACTTCATTCCTTGTTATGGCCACACTATGTCCTCTTTCACTGACCTTTGTACACGGTATCTCCTCTGGTAGTAACACATAGCTCCTCTCCACCCCTGACTCACATGGCTAACTCCCATTTAAACTCCAGTTCTCAATTTAGATGGAATGATAAGATTTCCTCCTGGAAGCCTTTGATGACAGCCCTCTCCATATCCCCTCCCGCTCCAGCCTGAATTAAGTAAGCTTCCTGGGTGCTCCCCCAATATCCTGTACATCCCCTCTTGCTTCTCTTTTTGTCTTTCTTTCAGATTACCAGGTGAACAATAACTGGGGCTGTGTGTTTATTGCTCGTACCCAGCACCAGCAGAGTGTGTGGCACACAGTAGGCACTGAATTACTCTGTTGAATTAACGAAATGGGAATATGAGAGGCTGGCCCAGAACAGAAAAGTGGAGGCTCTACTGGTAGCAGACCAATAGGAGGTTTTCTGCTGTGGTACCAGACTAAACTTTCTAAAACTCTGCTTTTTTCAAACCTAATGTCCTCAAGCAAGATGCTGGGCTTTGGTTTTTCCTCTACAAAATAAAGGGTTCACCTGAATAAATAATGTCATTAAAATAATGTCTTACACTGGAATGGTTAAGGAATGCAGCCTCCATCAACTAGAAGCTTCTGAATCCTCTTTTAATCAGTTCTGTCTTGACACTTGATTGAATTATTAGCAGTAAGTGCCTCTGTATTTATCAGCAATTAATTTCCCTCCACTGGCCTGGCTTTGTAAGATGGAATGGAAAGTAGGAGGTAGCATTCCCTCTCGGGGAAGCATTTCCCAGCTCCATCCACCAGGCCCGACCTATTCTGAGTGGGCTTGCTGTTAATGAACATCACTGTGGCTCCGTCTAGGTCTGGACTGCTTTCCATAAGAGCAACTAGAGCTAAAGATCTAGAGGTAAAGATCCAGCAACAAAAAAAATTTAGAATCACAACACACTCTCTATACACACCACTCTAAGGCTTCAGTATAATAAGTCCCATTTATCAAACACTCTACTGACCCTTTATAATATAATGTTCATAACAATCCCATGGAAAAGTATTATTATTGTTATTATCATCATCCTCATTTTACAAATGAGGAAACCGAGCCACAGAGAGGTTGAGCAGCCTCCCAAAGTCACACATCCAGTAAATGGTAGAGCCAAGATTTAAAACCAGGCCTTTCTGAATGCAGAGGCACGGCTTATGATGGTATAGTCCACATGCCTCCCATTATTTAGTAATTATTCATTTACATATCTTCCTCTCCCACTGTGCTATGAGGTCCCTCTCGGTTTGTGCCACCAGCACCTGGCATAGTGCTTGGCACATTGGTTCATTCATTCCTTCAAAAGAGATCCACTGAGTGCGTACTATATACTAAACACTGATTATAGGACTGGACCATACATCAGTGAACAAGGCAGTAAGATCCCTGGCCTAGTAGAGCTTACATTCAGGTGAAGGAGACAGACAAGTAAAAAAACAAGATTTTCTATGAAGAAAATAAAGCAAGAAAATGGAATTAAGGGTAGCTTGGGCATGGCGGTGGGCAGTGCTTTATGAGACTAAAGAGGTCAGGGAAGGCTTCTTTAAGTAGGTGATGATTCATTTGAGCTGGGACTTAAATGATGAGAAAGAGCCAACCATGATAGGTGAAGCATGTTCCAGAGGAAGCATGTTCCAGGCAGAGCAACCAGAATGTATAGAGGCCACGAGCTGAGAAAGCGTTTGGCCCATTGAAGGAGGGAAAAGAGGGCTAGTGTGGGTGGGGCACAGGGAGCAAAGGGGTGAGTGATAGATGTCAGACCTTACAGGACTCTGTAGGTATTGGGCACCTCCGATTGTACCTACACTTGGGATTGGGACTGCTGCCCCCTACTGATTCATAACAAGAGCCTGGCTGGAAGAAACAAGTTTATGAACGGGGATATTCAGAGGTAAGATTCCTGGGCCCTGGGAAGGAAAGCATGGGCCTTCCCTGCACCTGCTTCCTCTGTTCCCGGGGAATACCTTTCTGTGTAGCCTACTTGCATTTTTTTACCCTCCTTCCACCTCCTCCTCCACACACATCTCTAAAACAATTGAAGCATGCAAGCCATACCCTTCAACTCCCCCTGATGCCATAAGACAGCCAAGTTGTGCCTTGAGCCTCTAATGCTAAAGCCCTGGAGTCAGATAAGAGGGAGTAGTGGTGACAGTGGCAGCAGCCACGTCGCAGCTTGAGTTCAAAGCTTCAGGGCTTCTTCTGCCTGACCCCTGGAGAGATTCAGACCGTTTTAGCTTGGCTAAAACAGCAGTCTGGAGGGCTGAGCTTCCTAACTACTATGGTGAGCAGGAAGGAAAGCAAGACTCAGAAAAAGCAAACACCGGGGACAAGAATTACCAGCACAGCCTCTGCACAAACAGCAGACAGGCTGGGTGGAGGGCGCCTAGCACAAATACGCGCAGGTTTCAGAGCAAAGAGGGATACATTTTCCTCTCTTGAAAGCCAGGTCCAACACTTCTTACTCCCTACTGCCCCACTGTGGAGAAACGCTTTTGGGAAAGCGTTAAGTGCAGGGATTATTGTGGGAAAAACATTCATTGCCATATTCTTCTTTCTGGCTTTGGGCTTCTAGCAGTCCCCATTTTCCATTTCCCCCAACACCTATCTAGCTCAGAGAAAGGGGTTTTTGACAGATGTACAACGGCATCGTCTTCACCTCTCACTGTTAAAATTTAAGGCCAATAAAATTAACTAAACATTGAGCTTAACATTTTAGAAAAAGAGAAAAATATTGCATGAGAAAGTGGGAGGAAGGAAATAATAAAGATAAAAGCAAAAAAATATTAGAGGATGTAAAAACAGTGGAATTAATAAATAAATTCAAGCGCTAGTTGCTTGAAAGGACTAATAAAGTAGATGAACCTCTGGCAAACCTATGTAAGAAAAACATACACACAAAACTAGAAATAAGAAAGGGAATGTAACAACCAGTATAAACAATATTTTTTAATTGTAAGGAACTGCTATGCACAATTGTATGCTAATAAATTTTTACAATATAATGCAATGGATGGTTTTTCTACAAAAATATAAAATATTAAAATTCATACTACAACTAGTAGAAAATTTGAATAAATTGAGAAACTGTCACCACACAAAATTCTTAAATCTAATAATATTTTCAAATCTCCAAGGAAGAAAACATAGAAAAAGTTAGGATACACCTAACTTTTTATTCCATGAAACAAATCTGGTCCTGATCCCAAAACCTGACAAAGATAAAATAAAACACAAAAATCAGAGACCACTATAAACTCTGAATATAGGGGGAAAAATGCTTTAAGATACTAGCAGTCATGATTTAGCAAAGCTTGAAAGGAGCAAAACATTACAATCACAAAGGACTGATTCTAGGAAAGCAATGGTTCAGACTAAAGCAGTCTATTAGTATAAGACTATCTATAGGTAAAATCAGTGCTTGCCAACTTTTTCAGACCATAGATAGAAAATAAAAATATTTGTATGGGCCATTGGTGTATGCAGATGAGGCTGCTCCTAGCTAGAGGAGGGGAGAAGGGGTTTCTGGCTGTCTCAAGCCCACTGGCCACCCTGAGAGTCAAGGGGACGGATATATTGGTACATCCATAACCAAGGGTGCTAGTCACAGTATTTATCAAGTGGTAAGGCACACAAATCAACCAATGAGAATGTATGTGGATTCTGGGAAGTAGCATTAGATCAGGGACCTTGTGGCCTCATACAGCAGGTGTTACCCCTTCAGTTGGTAGATTCTTGGGAGGTCTGGGCGGGGGGAGTCCCAGGAAATAGTTGGGTCAGTGAGGGAGCACTCAGGACGCTTAGGGCAACAGTGATTTGCTACGGAAGTATTTCAATTTTTTAAAGGATCTAATTGTTTTAGTATGGACCAGCTGAATATATAAGCTCTGCCTGCAACCCAGACCCAATCCATCATGTGCATCACTTGGGAAGATCTGGGTTAACCTGCACTCTTAGTCTGTTTTAGGACTTACCACCCTGTACTGTAATGGTTGGCATCTTGTCCTTCTGACTAGTCTGTGACACTGTTCATCTTTGTCTCTCTTAGCACCCTTGTACAGTGGCTGACACAGAGCAGAAGCTTAATAAATGTTTGCCAGATGGATCAAGATTTATTTCTAAGAGATAATCAATAGAGCAAATAATAACGTTTAATATGCATTCCTTAAAATTAGGAATGGAATGATAAATATGCTAAGGGTATATTTGAAAATAATGAGGATAACATGACAAAGAGCATCTATTTTAAACATGAAGCAAAATAATATTTACTGAAGATCATTATCAGTATTTCTTTTTTAAAAAAAACAAGAAAAATAAAATTATCTTCTAGCATTTTTAATATTGTTTTAGAACTGATCAATTCAATAAGATATAAAAGAGATATAAGGTGTAAGTATTAAATAAATTATGATGGAAAATACAAAATATAAAGAACTGAAGAATAAACAAGACAATTTATATAACCTATATAAATAAAACTATAAAAACTATTGGAAGATATAACAAAAAGCCCCCACCTCAACCAACCATATGTATATTTTTAGTATGAATGAATGATACTATTGTGTTATTTTCTAAAATTGTTGTCAAGTTAATGCCTGCAGGAAAAGGCCACACTCCTGTGGGCAAAGTATGAATGGAGTCTCCCTGGAAAACAGTGGTTAATCCAGATTATCAATCATCTGAGCAAAAAGACAAGAATGTGAAACTAAGAAGGCAGGTCTTAGGTGGGCAAGCAAATGAACTGCTTGTCTTTCTCTAAGTCTAGTGCTCTTGGATTCAGACGTTCTCTCCTTATGCTCCTGGGTGGTGGGTTGCTAAGATGATACCAACTTTGTGGAAATAGTTGTGGATCAAGGATAAGATGGGGCTCTGAAAAGCAAGCCTTATGTTGTAAAATATAATGATCTGGTTTCATATTATTCTCTGTGTTTATTTATCTATTTTTATTCCCTAGGTTTTAGAACAATCTTGTTAAATGTTCCAGCCTTATCTCAACTATGCTAGACAGTACTTAGGAAAATTTAATGTATCTACATTTAGACCAAAGTGCTGAGCGAGGAGCAGAACCTCCTCTTTCATAGGCAGGCAGTCATGGGGTTGTGGGTAGTTATGTGGGTAACTGAGTGCTTGAGCTACGCACTGCTTTACATAATCTCATTTTATTTATTTATTTTGGCCTCGGGATCTTAGTTCCCTAACTAGGAATTGAACCCGGGCCTTCGGCAGTGAAAGCAGGGAGTCCTAACCACTGGACCACCAGGGAATTCCCACATAATCTCATTTAAACCTCTCAACAAACCAGTGAGGTAGGTACTTTTTTAATCTCAATTTACAGATGAGAAAACTGAAGCTCAGAAAAGTGTAGTGATGTACCTAAAATTATACAGCAAGGGAAATGGAAGAGGTAAAAGAAACACAGCTCTGTCCAACTTCAAACGCCATGTTTTCCACTGCTACCTACTACTTCAAAGGACCCCCAGGGAAAGACAATTTGTGGAGGACAAGAGTTAAGGGTTCTAGGCTTAACTGAATTAACAAAGGTAGATGTTTTCCTTTATGAGATAAAAAAGATGAATTAAATATACACATGCTATGTTCATAGATGGAAACCCTAAATAATGTAAGGATATAAATTCTCCTTGAATCCGTTTATTTAAAAAAAAATTTTATTAGGGTAAATTTCAAACATACACAAAAGTGGAAGGAGTAGTGTAATAAATCCCAATGAATCTATCAATTTGCTTCAAGAATTATCAACACATGGCCAATCCCATCACATCTATATCATTCTCTTGTACTCTCTCCATTTTTTTAATACGGTAGGTCCTTGTTGGTTGTTTATTTTATTTTATTTTTTATCAATTGCATTTTTAAAATATTTATTTATTTATTTATGGCTGTGTAGGGTCTTTGTTGCTGTGCACGGGCTTCCTCTAGTTGCAGCAAGCTGGGGCTACTCTTCATTTCGGTGGGCAGGCTTCTCATTGTACTGGCTTCTCTTGTTGCAGAGCACAGACTCTAGGTGTGTGGGCTTCAGTAGTTGTGGCACACGGGCTCAGTAGTTGTGGCCCGTGGGCCCTAGAGCGCAGGCTCAGTAGTTGTGGCACATGGGTTTAGTTGTTCCACGACATGTGGGATCTTCCCAGACCAGGGCTCAAACCCGTGTCCCCTGCATTGGCAGGCGGATTCTTAACCACTGCACCACCAGGGAAATCCCCAGTTGTTTATTTTAGATATAGCCTTTTGTACAATCCCAAACTCCCTAACTGTCCCTCCCCCTCAGGTAACCATAAATTCATTCTCCGAGTCTGTGAGTCCGTTTCTGTTTTGTAAATAAGTTCATTTGTATCATTTGCTTTAGATTCTGCATATAAGTGATATCATATGATATTTCTCTTTCTCTGTCTGACTTAACTCCATTCAGTATTACAATCTCTAGGTCCATCCATGTTGCTGCAAATGACATTATTTCATTCTTTTCAATGGCTGAGTAATATTCCATTGTATATATGCATCACATCTTCTTTATCCATTCTTCTGTTGATGGACATTTAGGTTGCTTCCATGTCTTGGCTATTGTAAACAGTGCTGCAGTGAACACTGGGGTGCATGTATCTTTTCAAATTATGGTTTTCTCCAGATATATGCCCAGGAGTGGGATTGCAGCATCATACGGTAGCTCTATTTTTAGTTTTTTAAGGAGCCTCCATACTGTTCTCCACAGTGGCTGCGCTGATTTACATTGCCACCAACAGTGTAGTAGGGTTCCCTTTTCTCCATACCCTCTCCAGCATTTATTGTTTGTGGATTTTTTGATGATAGCCATTCTGACTGGTATGAGGTGATACCTCATGGTAGTTTTGATTTGCATTTCTCTAATAATTAGCAATGTTGAACGTCTTTTCACGTGCCTCTTGGCCATCTGTATGTCTTCTATGGAGAAATGTCCTCTTAGGTCTTCTGTCCATTTTTTGATTGGGTTGTTTGTTTTGATGATATCAAGCCACATGAGCTGTTTGTAAATTTTGGAGACTAATCCCTTGTCGGTCACATCATTTGCAAATATTTTCTCCCATTCTGTGGGTTGTCTCTTCATTTTGTTTATGGTTTCCTTTGCTGTATGGAAATAAAAACAAAAATAAACAAACAGGACCTAATTAAGCTCAAAGCTTCTGCCAGCAAAGGAAACCATAAACAAAACGAAGTTTGTTATTTTTTAAGCACCACATTCTAGAGTAAAATTAACTCCAGAAATGCACAGAAATTAGATTGCTTATGAAAGGAGAATCTTTGGATATTTTTATTAATATATTTTACTTGACGCCCTTAAGAAAGATACCTCAAAGTCCACTAAGGGTGTCTACTTCAGCCCTGTCCTACATATAGAGTTCTATAGCTATGTTTCTCCCCTGGTAACTTCATGCCAGAGATCCTCAGAACACAGGAAGACCCTTGTACCTGGCTGTTAAGACCCTCATCCACATTCAGCTCCCTCATCTCTAAGACCCTTGTTTGTTTTGATTCTGCTTTCTCCATCTTTTCTCAAGAATTTTGTCCTCAACACTGATTTCCCCCTTTTAAAATCACTTCTAACATTCCCATTTTTTTCTGCTTTATAAGCCTGGTGCTTTTATACTGATGGATAGAAGCACATTAAATCATCCAAGACAGCCATTTCCCCTGCACATTCTGAGCTGCTTCGAGGATGGAAGGGGTACACAAATAAAACGCTTAGAGCATTAAAAGCATGGGCCAGCCCAGTGATCATGGATTTAATCCTGGAATTAGCTCAGGAATATAGAGATCCAACTGTTCTCCACTGTGCAGTCTGAAGAAAAAAGAATGCAAAAGTAGCCTTCATTCAAAGAGGACCCCCAAGAGGCCCAAAGCATCCTGTATCACAAAATAAATCCTCATACACTAAACACAGAATAATAACTAAAGAAAAAATTGGGCTTCGGATGACGTCAAAATCCTGCTCTGATCCCTCATGGTCTGAGAAAGACCGTGTAGTGTAGTGGTTGAGAGCATAGACTCAAGACCAGACTGCTGAGACTAGAATCCCAGCTCTGCCACTTACTACTTGGGTAACCTTGGATAAGTTCCTTTACCTGTCTGTTCCTTAGTTTCCTTATTTGTAAAATATGGTAATAATAATAACTATCTCAGAGAATTGTTATGAGGAATAAATGAGATATGTATAAGGTAGCTGTTAATAAACTCTGCCTCCTCTGCAAAAACCCCAAGATTACTTCTTTCATGTTCTTCTGCACTGATCCAATTGCTTATCCTTTTGTAACAGGAAGTTTTACTCTTGATTCCTTCCCCTCTTCTTCTTTGACCTCTCTTATTGCCTCTTCAAACATCCCTCCCTGCCGAATGCCCTTTTGCAAGCTGCTGTTAAAGCCCCAGGGTGTCAAGGGTCAGTACTCTTTTCAATCCCAAGACCCAAGATTGCTTGCTCTTCCAGGGGTTCTAGCCCAATTAATGAAAAATAGCCAAATACAGGGCACAGGGTTTGTCCTTTGGAGATTCACAGATGTAAAATAACAGCTGTTCTACCACAACTGCTGTTTTTGAGAAATCCAAACTGCTCAGATTAGACCCATGCCAAAAGAAAATTTTTCACCACTGAGCATGCCCTAATTAATTTCTAGGCTGAGTCTAACTTCATCAGTGACCTGGAGATTTCTACAAACCTTCATTTCCCTTACTTTGGACTTCCTTACCATCTTCTCTCAACATTCCCATGTCCCCATGCCAGCTACCACTACATACTGATGCCATCTAATATTTGCCTTTGCATTTTGTCCTTTGTTTTCAACTCCCTCCAAGTCCCTAAGCAGATTAAAATAGCCAATCAAGAATATCAGACAAGGACTTCCTTGGTGGCACAGTGGTTGGGAGTCCGCCTGCCAATGCAGGGGACACGGGTTTGAGCCCAGGTCAGAGAACTAAAATCCCACATGCCGTGGGGCAACTAAGCCTGCATGCCACAAATACTGAGCCTGCGCCCTAGAGCCTGTGAACCACAACTACTGAGCCCACGTGCCACAACTACTGAAGCCCACGTGCCTATAGCCCGTGCTCCACAAGAGAAGCCACCACAATGAGAAGCCCGTGCACCACACTGGAAGAGTAGCCTCCACTCTCTGCAACTAGAGAAAGTCCACGTGCAGCAATGAACACCCAATGCAGCCAAAAATAAATAAATAAAATAAATTTATTAGAAAAAAAAGAATATCAGACTAAAGAATCAAATCAAATATTAAAAAACAGTTAGGGGAAATATACCAAGAAGTTCAAGCTAAACAAGTTCCATAAGCCCAATGCAACATTCACAATAGTGTCTGGGTCACTGAGCATGAGATCACAGAACTCATCTAAAGCCAAACAAGAAATCCATTCCTCTCAGAATAAAGATTCATGGGTACAGCTGCAATCCAGGTACAGGGGTAGCATATTTTGATGATGGTTCTATATTCATATTACATTCTGGATATCACCCAATATCATTTCAAGTCATTCCCAGCCATCCTTGGCAAAACCTCAGAATCCGTTCCAAATACAACAAGCAGAAAGCACACTAAATTATGGACATTCTAGTATTTCTCAGTAAAATCTACTGTGGCCTGGGAGCAAGTATTTCAATTGTTACCACTGATCATTAAACACTCTATGATTAGACTGTGAGCTCCATGAGGGCAGGGATTTGGGTCTGTTTATCCACTGTTGTGTTCCCAGAACATAGCACACATAGGAGGCATTCAACAAATATTTTTTAATGGATAAATAACTACATTCTCAATTCTATATTATGGTGTGCCACGCCCTCCCCTGCCATTAATCTCCCTAGAAATTAGGATAAAGTACTTATTACTTATTCAAAACTTTTAAATCCCAAAATTTAAACCAAGTTAATTGATACTGACTTATCCCCACAAAGAGTAAAATCAACATTTGAACAAATCCCCAGACCAAGGAAGAATTCAGTTAGTTGTACACTAACACAGCTAAAATTATATTTCCCATTATAATAGATCTTTCCTCAATGATAATGTATCAAATTTGATAAATCCCTAATCTAAATCCCAAAATGTTTGCTATGACACTCAACAAAATGATTCTAAACTCCATTTGGAAAAAATAAACAAGTCAATAATATCAGAAGAATATTTTACAAAGGAAGAAAAAGGAGAAGGTACCAATTTTGCCAAATATTGGAACACATTATAAAACAATAATAATCAAAACAATATGGTACTGGGGCTTCCCTTGTGGTGCAGTGGATAAGAATCTGCCTGCCAATGCAGGGGACACAGGTTTGATCCCTGGTCCGGGAAGATTCCACATGCTGCAGGGCAACTAAGCCTGTGTGTCACAACTACTGAGCCTGCGCTCTAGAGCCCGTGAGCTACAACTACTGAAGCCCGCGTGCCTACAGCCCATGCTCCGCAACAAGAGAAGCCACTGCAACAAGAAACCCGAGCACCACAACAAAGAGTAGCCCCCACTCGCCACAGCTAGAGAAAGCCCACACGCAACAGCGTAGACCCAACACAGCCAATAAGAATTTACTATGCAAATGAGGTAAGCACCATCAAACACGGGGAAAGAAATATTTAGGTAATATTGCTAGGATAACTGTAGCCACTTTGGGGGAAAAATTGGTTGAATTACATACTTTACATTATGAAACAAATTCTGGATGGATAAAATATTAAATATTGAAAATTGAGTTAATTAAAAACAAACTGGAACTAGGAAAGAACACATATTATATCTTTGGAAAGATATTTTTCAGGAAAAGAAATTTAAAAGGAAATGATAAACTTTTATGATTGTACTGTTTAAACAAGTAAACTTCTGAACAGTAAAATAAAAAATTCTTATGGTAACCTGTAAAGATCTATATAATCTGGATTCCTAGTTTCTCTCTGACCTCATCTACTCATTCTGCTCCAACCATGCTGGCTTCCTTGAACATACTATGCATGATCCTTCTCCTGGGCCTTCGCACTTGCTATTTTCCTCTGCCTGGAATGCTCTCCACTCATATACACACCTTCAAATGTCCCTTACCACCCTATATGCAATAGCAACACCTCCACCCAGCACTCCTTATCCTCATTACTGACCGTTATTTTTCTTGAACTATATGGCATTTATCATCTCTAACATACTATAAATTTACTTGTTTATTTATTTCTTAATTGTTGACCCTACTAGATTTTAAGGACTGTGAAGGCAAGAAACTTGTTTTCTTCATTGCTATACACCTGGGGCCTGAAATCAAACCTGGCATATAGTAGAGCTCAATAAATATTTGCTGAATGAATGAACAAAAAGACTAAAATAAGAGGAAAACTCTGCCATAGAGAAAATTCCACCAGACATGATAGGCAAAGGCTTAATGGCTCTTCTATATAAAGAATTTGTCTGAATTTGTGAAAATGACATTAAGACTAGGCTTATAGTAAGCAGTCAAGAAAAATGTGTTGAATGAATGAATGAACAAATGAATGAGTATATAAATGAATAAGGGACGTGAACAACCAATTCACATGAGAAAATAAAAATAGGAAGCAAACATGGAAAAAATGTTCAAATAAAAAGGCATTAGGACAATTAAATTAGCAATTAAAAATGCTTAATGAAGTTTCAGTTCAAATAGCAGCAATATAAATTGATAGACCTCTCTTTAAAAAATATGTCAGTATGCTTCTGCTTGTAACAGGATGCCCAATTCAAATTCACTTAAAGGGAATTTACTGAATCATATAACCAAGAGTTCAGGGCTAAGAAGGTTTTAAGACACAGTTTAATTATGGTTCTAGCTCTGTTTCTTTGTAATTCCTTCACATCTGCCTGCCTCTTTGTGTTGGCTTCATTCTCAGGCTGCTGTTCCTCATTGCTACAAAATGTCTGCCAAAACAATGAGACTATGTGCTTCCTCTTGAATATCTTGGGAAAGAGAGTCTGCTGCGTTTTATAAGCATGGAAAAAAGTCCTGAGCTTCATACTGACTGGGCCACCACTGAACCAATTTCTGTGACCAGGGGAATACTATATGCTGAATAGTTTAGGCCTGGGTTATTTCAACCAAATACTATGGCAAAAAGAATGGATTACCCAAACTGGTTAAGAGTAATGAGGGTTCACAGTCGCAGGTGGTTGTAGAATCAATTCCACACATATCATAGTGATTGCTAAGAAGAGAACCACAAGGTCCACTGCAGAAAGCAATTTGGAGATACCTATCAAGAACCTTTGGACTTCCCTGGTGGTGCAGTAGTTAAGAATCCGCCTGCCAATTCAGGGTACACGGGTTCGAGCCCTGGTCCGGGAAGAACCCACATGCTGTGGAGCAACTAAGCCCATGCGCCACACGTACTGAGCCTGCACACTAGAGCCCACGAGCCACAACTACTGAGCCCATGCACCACAACTACTGAAGCCCGTGCGCCTAGAGCCCATGCTCCACAACATGAGAAGCCACCGCAATGAGAAGCTCACGCACCGCAACAAAGAGTAGCCCCCGCTCGCCACAACCAGAGAAAAGCCCGTGCACAGCAACGAAGACCCAACGCAGCCAAAACAAAAACAAAAACAAAAACAAAACAAAATAAACAAACAAAAAAAAAGAAACTTTAACCTAGTAATCACATTCCTGGGAATTTATCCTGAGCAACAAATTCAAATGAAGAAAAGCTATATGCATCAATATTTACTTTATCTCTGTATTATATGAATAATTGTATTAACCTATAGTAGCAAACACTCTAATAACTTAAATGCACAACTACTGAGAAAAATTTAAAGAAACTATGCTATATAAATCAATATTCATGGATTTCCCTGGCAGTCCAGTGGTTAAGACTTCACCTTCCAATGCAGGGGGTGCGGGTTCCATCCCTGGTTGGGGAGCTAAGATCCCCCATGCCTCGCCGTCAAAAGACAAAACCATAAAACAGAAGCAATACTGTAACAAATTCAATAAAGACTTTAAAAATGGTCCACATCAAAAAAATCTTTTAAAAAAATAAATATTCAATGGAATAGTATGTAACTATTAGAGGTAATAATTATAAAGATTATGTAATGACACTAAGATATATATATATATATAAACATTCTTACATAATATACATATATACTATAATACAAATAACTGAATACAAAATTCTGTATATACTAATAGTGGAATGGGACATGAAAAGTTGAAAAGAGTCATATTTAGGTAGCAGAATTAGGGTGATTTTTTTTCCCTTCTAAAATTGCCTTTAATTTTGTCAGGAAGTTTTTAAAACAGGAAATTTTAAAATCAAAGAGAGACAATCCAATAACAACTGAGATATTCCTGAGAAGCATGTGTCCTCGAACAATAAAATCAGATTCTAGGTTAAGCCAATGGCTCCATCAAACCCTTGGCAAACTTGTCTTCAACTTGTCGGCCTGTCATCATCACCAAAGACTCACTTTCCTTTCTGGTTTCCTTTTCCATTTTTGCACCCCCTCCTCCACTGATCTCTATGTTTCCTGGAATCTTCAGTCATTGTCAAAAAGATCTTAGAAACTCATTTTCACTGAGGTTCCCTGGTGGGAGGGCTTACAGACTGGGGATGGAAATGCTCAGTGCAAAGAAATCAAGAGATGAGAGCTGATGCTTCTGTTCAGTTCAGTTTTGGAGATGGACGAGAAGAGGTCTTCCAGTACTTGTCGTGTGTCTATTATCCAAATATTTATTTATTATCCAAATGTTGATTTAATTACTAAATTCAAGACATTGTGAGAGATATAAGTATGAATAAAAATTACAGAGTAAAAAAAGGGATAGGCCTGTACACAAATAACTATAATAAAATGATGAAAATAAGAAGTACATAAATGGGATTAAATGATATGCAAATTCAAGGCAGAAGATTATTTCTAGCTGAGGATATTAGGAGAGTCTTCATAGAGGAGGTGATGGAGTTTCTGGGGCCTGAAAGATGGGAGAGGTTGTAGTATGCATAGAAAGGGGAAGAAGATTCCAGGCCAGGGTAACTGAATAGGAAAACGCACTAAGATGTACATAATAATAACAAGTACTAAATTTCAGCGAATCTAAGCCACCAGTGACTATAAGACACACTGTTATTTTATGCAATACTAAGAAAAGATAAACACTGCCAATCAAACAAAAATTTGATGATTTCTTTTCATTTGGAATTTTTATTCTATATTTACTGAAAGAGCTCTTTTAAATTTTAGACATAGACTAGGCAAAATAAAATAGTTATAATATTCCTAAATTTTCTTCGCAGTGAGTGAGGAAGGGGCCAGATGATGCAGGGATTTGTAGATCATATTAAGAATTTTGGAGGGAAGGGATATGGGAACAGATGTATATGTATAACTGATTCACTTTGTTATAAAGCAGAAACTAATAAAAAAAAAAGAATTTTGGGGACTTCCCTGGTAGTCCAGTGGTAAAGAATCCACCTTCCAATGCAGGGGATGCGGGTTTGATCCCTGGTCGGGGAACTAAGATCCCACATGCCGCCGGGCAACTCAGCCCGCACACCACAACTAGAGAGAAGCCCGTTCACCACAATGAAGATCCCGCGTGTCACAACTAAGACCTGACACAGCCAAAAGAATAAAGTAAATAAATAAAATTAACTAATTAATTTAAAAGAAGAATTTTGGCCTTTACAATGCAATTAATACTCAAAAATGTTTTCAACAATAAAATACTAGTGGACAGCTCTGACCATGTTCTACTGGGATGACCATTCGCTTTCACACCTAAACTCTTCCCTCACAATCTCCATGGATTACCCTAACAGAGTAATTCTTAAAGAGTAAGTTGTCTTTATTCTTCCATAAATAATGGGCCAGAGGAGAGCAAAGGCAAGAAGAAATGGGGCCATATATACTATCAAACCACACTAATGAAGGATACTTAAAATAAACCACAAATAAACTACATTCTGTTTATGCCACAATGACTTAGGAAGAAAATGTACACAGGTTCTGGCCTTGGTGATGATTAATAATGATCATTCATAAGAGATTTTACAGTTGAATTGCAAAATAAAATCCCCAGCAATATAGGAAGATCAAGAAAACCATTTTATCATCTAAATGGATATTCAAAAGGCCTAATATTGCTATAGGAAGGCAAGGAAATAATTATTTGGATTTTACAAAATGCACATATATGATTGATACCTCGAAAATGCTTTCAAAGTTTATTATATGGTCCCTCCTCCAAAATATATGCAATATATAGTTATCAAATATTGCTCAAATTAATGTACCTAACAGTTTTATTTTATGAAACCAGTCTGTCATTTGATCTTAATTTCTTCATGAACGAAAGAGCAGTCCCATAAAATTGAAAATGTAATTTAGCAATTTAACAAGGACACAACAACCCTTTGAAAATGAACGGCTCTTAACTGAATAGTATAACTTACCTACTTGGCATATTAAACAAATAATACACTAAATACCAGTTTTCCCTACTACTGGGTTTCACTTAAAAACTGGGAATTATAAATTTTGGAGATTAATGCAGCTTAATATCAAAAACACAAACAACCCAATCCAAAAATGGGCAGAAGACCTAAATAGACATTTCTCCAAAGAAGATATACAGATTACCAACACACACATGAAAGAATGCTCAACATCATTAATCATTAGAGAAATGCAAATCAAAACTACAATGAGATATCACCTCACACCAGTCAGAATGGCCATCATCAAAAAAATCTACAAACAATAAATGCTGAAGAGGGTGTGGAGAAAAGGGAACCCTCTTGCACTATTGGTGGGAATGTAAATTGATACAACCACTATGGAGAACAGTATGGATGTTCCTTAAAAAACTAAAAATAGAACTACCATATGACCCAGCAATCCCACTACTGGGCATATACCCTGAGAAAACCATAATTCAAAAAGAGTCATGTACCAAAATATTCATTGCAGCTCTATTTACAATAGCCAGGACATGGAAGCAACCTAAGTATCCATCAACAGATGAATGGATAAAGAAGATGTGGCACATATATACAATGGAATATTACTCAGCCATAAAAAGGAATGAAATTGAGTTATTTGTAGTGCGGTGGATGGACCTAGAGTCTGTCATACAGAGTGAAGTAATTCAGAAATAGAAAAACAAATACTGTATGCTAACACACATATATAGAATGTAAAAAAAGAAAAGGTCATGAAGAACCTAAGGGTAAGATGGGAATAAAGACACAGACCTACTAGAGAATGGACTTGAGGATACGGGGAGGGGGAAGGGTAACCTGGGACAAAGTGAGAGAGTGGCATGGACATATATACACTACCAAATGTAAAATAGCTAGCTAGTGGGAAGCTGCCGCATAGCACAGGGAGATCAGTTCGGTGCTTTGTGACCACCTAGACGGGTGAGATAAGGAGGGTGGGAGGGAGGGAGATGCAAGAGGGAAGAAATATGGGGACATATGTATATGTATAACTGACTCACTTTGTTATAAAGCAGAAACTAACACACCCATCGTAAAGCAATTATACTCCAATAAAGATGTTTAAAAAAAAACAAAAAAACCTGGGAATTATCTTTGTACCCATACTTTTAATTTAAAGTTCCAAGAAGAATTTTTTTAAAGTACGCTAACCAGGTATGCCTTCTTGGAGTGTACAAATATTAATCATTATAATGACAAATTACCACTGAAATATTATTGAAAAGAAATGTATCATAGCATTTTACAAAGGGCTATGGAAAGTAATAGATTAAAATAAAGACAGAAATCATGCTAAAATGGGCTCACCTTCAATTTTTAAGATTATGATTACATCTATGATTAATCTATATAGAGAATATTCAACATAATACAATATTAAATATGCTGCCACCATCTCACTTACAGACTGATTACAAGGCAAATTAAAGTGTCATGAAGTCATCCTGCTAAACTTCAGGCTAGTGCTCTCAGACTGTAATGGGCATGCCAAACACCTGTGGATCTTGTTAAAATGCAGATTCTGATTCAGTAAGTTTCCATGGGACCCGTGATTCTGCAGTTCTAACAAGTTCCCAGGTGGTGCTCATACTGCTGGACCACAATTTGAGTAGCAAGGCTTTGGACTACAAGAAACTTTATATTCTGCAAGAAACTTTATAACAAATATGTTTTTAGACCCCACTTCTTTCATTCATACTTCCAACATATTCAACAAAAATTTTAAATATTTCCTCTGGATAGAAATATTCTCTATTCAGGGGGTGTGGTTAAGAATCTGCCTGCCAATGCAGGGACACGGGTTCGAGCCCTGGTCTGGGAAGATCCCACATGCCGCGGAGCAACTAAGCCCGTGCACCACAACTACTGACCCTGCACTCTAGAGCCTGCGAGCCACAACTACTGAGCCCGCGAGCCACAACTACTGAAGCCCGTGCGCCTAGAGCCCATTCTCCACAACAAGAGAAGCCACCACAATGAGAAGCCCGTGCACTGCAACAAACAGTAGCCTCTGCTTGCCACACCTAGAGAAAGCCCACGTGCAGCAACGAAGACCCAATGCAGCCAAAATTAATTAATTAATTAATTAATTAAATTTATTTTAAAAAAAGAAAAGAAATATTCTCTATTCAGAACAGACTTGTGATTGCCAAGGGGCTAGGGGGTAGGGGAGGGAAGGATTGGGAGGCTGGGATTAGCAGATGTAAGCTTTTATATATAGAATAAAGAAACAAGAAGGTCCTACTGTATAGCACAGGGAACTACATTCAATATCCTGTGATAAACCATAATGGAAAAGAATATGAAAAAGAATGTATATATGTGTATACTTTAATCACTTTGCTGTACAGCAAAAACTAACACAACATTGTAAATCAACTATACTTCAATAAAATTCTATTCACATTACTACCTAGTAGATGCTAGCATAAGGGACATTAAGCCCATATCAAACACAAAGAAAATAATTAATAAATACTTATTGATGGACTGGCTTTTTAAAAGAACAGCTTTAGAGAGACATAATTCACATACCATAAAAGTCACCCATTTATAGTGTATAAATCCAGTGGTTTTTAGTATATGCACAGACTTGTACAACCATCACCACTTTCTAATTTTAGAATACATTCATCACTCTAAAAAGAAACCTGTACCCATTAACAAACACTCTTCATTTCACCTTAATCCCTCCAGCTCTAGGCAACTACCAATTTATTTTCTGTCTCTATGGATTAGCCTATTTTAGATATGTGATCTTTTGTGACTGGCTTCTTTCACTTAGCATAATGCTTTCAAGTTTCATTGATGTTGTAGCATGTATCAGTACTTTATTCCCTTTCAATGCTGATCATATTCCATTGTATGGATATACCACATCTTGTTTATCCATTCATCAGTTGATAGACATTTGAGTTGTTTCCATGTTTTGGCTACTATGAATAATCCTACTGTGAACATTCGTGTATAAGTTTTTTGGTGGGTGTGTGTTTTCAATTCTCTGGGGTATATACCTAGGAGGGGGTCATATGTTAACTCTTATGTTTCACTTTTTGAGGAACTGCTAAACCATCTTCCAGAGTGCCTGCACTGTTTTACACTCCAACCAGCAATACATAAGGGTTCCAATTTCTCCACATCCTGGCCAACACTTGTTATTGTCTGTCTTTTTTAAAAAATTATTATTATAACCGCCCTGGTGGGTCTGAAGTGGTATCTCACTGTGGTTTTGATTTACATTTCCCTGATAGCTAATGATGTTGAGCATTTTTTCACGTGCTTATTGGCCATTTGTATATCTGATTGGTTTTTTTTACCTTTTAATTTTTTTTTTTTTCCAGTACGCGGGCCTCTCACTGTTGTGGCCTCTCTGGTTGCAGAGCACAGGCTCCAGACACGCAGGCTCAGCAGCCATAGCTCACGGGCCCAGCCACTCCGCGGCATGTGGGATCTTCCCGGACCGGGGCACGAACCCATGTCCCCTGCATCGGCAGGTGGACTCTCAACCACTGCGCCACCAGGGAAGCCCCTAAACAATTTTTTTTATTGAGGTGACATTGGTTTATAACATTATATGTTTCATGTGTACAACATTATATTTCTATTTCTATATACCTTACAGTGTGCGTACCACCAAAAGTTTAGTTTCAATCCATTACCATACAGTGGATTCCCTTTACCCATTTTGCCCTCCCTCCATCCCTTCCCCTTTGGTAACTATTACTTTGTTCTCTGTATCTGATTTCTTTGTTATAATTTATTAAGCATTTACCATGTGTCAAGCCATTTTCATTCATTGTCTCATTTCAACTTTTCACCAGCCATATGAAAAAGTACTTTTTTTTTTTTTTTTTTTGCCGTACGCGGGCCTGTCACTGCTGTGGCCTCTCCCGATGCGGAGCACAGGCTCCAGACGCACAGGCTCAGCGGCCATGGCTCACGGGCCCAGCCGCTCCGCAGCATGTGGGATCTTCCCGGACCGGGGCACGAACCCGTGTCCCCTGCATCGGCAGGTGGACTCTCAACCACTGCGCCACCAGGGAAGCTCAAAAGTACTATTTTTTAAACAGCTCTTTAAAGATATAATTGACATACAATAAACTGCACATATTTGTAAATCTGATGAGCTTAGACACATGTATACACCTTGTGAAACCATCACCACAATCAAGAAAACATAGCCATCATCTCTAAACATCTTCTCATTCCCCTTGATAATCCCTCCTTCCTGACCCTTCCCATCCCCCTGCCAAGGAACCACTGTTCTGCTTTCTGTCATTATAGATTAGTAAGCATTTTCTAGTTTTATATAAATAGAATTATATGCTATAAACTGTTTTATCTGGCTTCTTTCACTCAGCATAATTATTTTGGGATTCACCCAAGTGCTTGCATGTATTAATAGTCCATTCTCTTTTTTTAACAGCTTCATTGATATATAATTTATATACCATTCAATCTATATACTTTTTAAAGTATACAATGCAATGGTTTTGGTATATTACAGTATTAATTTTTAAACTGTGGTAAAATATAGGTAACATAAAATTCGTCATTTTAGTCCATTCCTTTTTATATTGCTGAATCGTATTCCATTGTATGGATTTACCACAATTTGTTTACCTATTCAGACAAGTAATATTATATTCATGCCCATTTTACAAATGTGAAAAAGTAAAGCATGGAGGTAAATCACAGGCAAGTATGTAATAGCGCCGGTGTTCAAACCCAGGTCTGTCCAATGCCAGAGTCAATGCTTTTAACCACCATGCTACACTGTCTTTCCAAACTGAAAAGACTTAGCTGTACTTTTAACCAAATATGTGCTGCCCCCATGGCCAACAACATATTAGTTCTTGCTATAGCCTAGCCCTGGAGGCTGATCAAGGTCCTTCTCCCCTAATAAGCTGAAAGATCCTTTCACACACACACAAAAAGGTAAAGTAGAAGCCATTGTCAGTATAAGCCACAGACATTGAGGTGACCATACTGTAAATAGCAGGCAGGGTTCCAGAATCGAGGATCAGACATGGGTTCAAAGAGCTGGATGTAAGCAGGACCAGACAGGTTAGTGTCGGAACAATGAGCTTTGCCCAATCATCAGTAAAGTAAACCGTCTGCCCTCCCCAGGCTTGTGCCAAAGTGTTAATTGAACGTGAACTAGGAAAAGAAACAAGTCTTTGTGTGATAATAGCCCAGTTGGAACAAGTACCCAAAAGAGTCACTTCAACTCTCAAAGAGTTGATTCGTTTACCCTTAGTAGTACATCAGACTGGGAGCATACAAAGATATATTCCCCTACTCTTCCTAGAAAGAACTTTGAGGGCTAATGCACTAAACTACCTTCACAGGATTATAGGACATAAGGGCTACCTTGGAAGAAAGCAGTGGCGGCCTCATCTCTATTTTCACTAATTCATAAAAAGAGGAAATGAGATGTAATAGAAATAGGCATTTCTTCACAGTATTACAAAGCTCTATAATATAAGCTGTCAGAGGAGGCTGTGGAATCTTCTGCCCTGGAACTCATTAAGAGCAAGAAAGATACCCACTTGGAATAAATCCAGGAGAAGAGTCAGGGGAATACCAGACATAGAGATGAACTAAACATGGTCTGCAGCAAGGGCTGGCTGCAGCCAAGCAACTGGATCCCAGCCAGCTGCATAGGCTAGCCATTCCAATTGTCTGCAGGGATCACTCACCTCCAGTGTAGCCAGAGAGTACCGAGAGGTGGTTCCTAGAGAACTGGACTCTCCAGTTCTGTGTAATTTCATCTCCTCCTTCTTTTTGTGAAAACATGGCCACAACAAGGCCACTAATATGACATTTGGAGACCAGAATATGATTTATTTTAAGCCTCTAGGATCTTTGGTTAAAATATATATATTAGACAAAGAAACAGCAATTGATGCTTAAAAAAACAAACCTGAGGGACTTCCCTGGCGGTCCAGTGGTTAGGACTCCGCGCTTCCACAGCAGGGAACTAAGATCTGCAAGCTGTGCAGCCGGCCAAAAAAAGAAAAAAAAAAAAACAAACCTGAAACACATGGACCCCAGTCACTACAGGTTTTATCCATAAAAAACAGTAAGGGGCTGATGGAATACACACAGCTCACGACAAATTAATCTTAATTCCTGACCCTGGCTCTAAGGTCATTTACAAGGGCCTGATTCCAGTCTCCAAGGCCTCCTCTACCCATAGCTGAGACATCAATTTGATCCCAGCTACAGGCTTAGTACTAACCCCAGACACAGCTCTGTCACCCCAACACTCTAGGACTCAACATCAACTTGCTGCAAGTCTTGTCCTTGTTTGTTAAAATGTAACTCCTTTCCCTTCTTTCCCTTCTTCCTTTTCTCCCTCCCCTCCTTCCTTCTTCCCTATCACCCAGAAATTCCACTTTCTAGGTTTTTACCCAAGAGAAATGAAAACATGTCTACAATAAGACTTGAATATCAATATTCATAGCAGCTTTACTTTTAATAGCTAAGAAACTAGAAACAGCCCAAATGTCTATCAACAGAAGAGTGGATGAATTGCAGTACATCCACACAACGGAATCCTTCTCGGCAATAAAAGGGAAATACAAACTGATACATACAACAAGATGGATGAATTACAAAAACATGCTGAGTAAGAGAAGCTAGACACAAAACAATATATACTGCGTGATTCCATTTATATGAAATTCTAGAACAGGCAAAATCAATGGTGGAAAAAATGAGAATAGCAGTTGTACCTGGGATGTGTTATGGGTTGAATTATGTCCCCCCAAAATATATGCTGAAGTCCTAATCCTCAGTACCTGTGAATGTGACCTTACTTGGAAATAGGGTCTTTGTGGATATAATCAAGTTTAAATAATGTCATTAGGGTGAGCCCTAATCCAATACGGTTGGTGTCTTTATAAGAAGAAGAGAGACAAAGACAGAAACACAAGGAGAATGCCATGTGATGACAGAGAAAGAGGTTGTAGTGGTGCATCTATAAGCCAAGGAACACCAAGTATTGCCAGCAACACTAGAAGTGAAAAGAAAGGAATCGAACGGATTCTTCCCTGGAGCCCTCAGAGAGAAGCGTGTCTCCGTTGAGAACCTGATTTTGGACTTCTACCCCCCATAACTGTGAGACAATATGTTTCTGTTGTTTTAAGCCACCCAGTTTGTCATAATTTGTTACAGCAGCCCTAGGAAACTAATACAAGGTGGGGGAAGTGTGGACTGGCTGGAAAGAAGCATTAGGGAACTTTCTGGGGTAAAAAAAAAACTCACTGTCTGTGAGTTTTACCTCAAAAAGAAAAAGTACCATAAATAAATATTGAATTATAGTTAATGACATGCATGCTGAAGCATTTAGGGGTGAAGTATACCAATGTCTGCAACTTACTTTGATTGATGGGTGGAGGTATGGATAGATATGTGATAAAGTAAATAGTGTAAAATGTTAATCACTGTAGAATCTAGGGGGTGGGTGTCTAGTGTTTGCTCTATACTTCTTTGAACTTTTTTTACGTTTGAAAATTTTCATAACAAAATGTTGGAGAAAAAACGAACTCTGCTTGCTCTGTGAAAGCATCTTCAAAACAAGTTCCTTAGCCTACTACACCTCTGTTCATTCAAACCAGACTGGAAATTCAGGAGCTGCCATAGCCTCAAAACATTTTACAGTTGAGAAAACTGAGTTGTAAAGTAGTTCAGTGACTTGCCCAAGGTCACACAGCTAGTAGAGTCATAGAGTAGTAGAGTCATTTTTATTCCCCAACTTTGCAAGGCTGGGATCATCCTGTCTTAGTCATCATTATATATCCAGCACCTAGCCCAGTGCTTGCACCTGGCAGAGGGTAGAAGCTCAAGATGAAAGAAAGCCTACAAAGTTGTGCTCTTTACTGGTCTGTACATACCTTGTCCTAAGGTCCAGGCCCTCCTTGTGCTCCAGTTCTGGTCACTGGATCTATGCCTCCTCCCTGAGCCAAAGCCCTCACTCTGGTGTCCTACCAAATACCCTGATCCCACAACACCAGGCTTGCTCTTTCCCCTTCTAGGGACCGAAATCCTATTTGTGTCCAGACTTTGATACATGTTCACAGTTTCCGACTGTCAACCTACCTTGATTTCTCATGTCATCTAACCAGATTCCTCATTGCAACAGTAACCCGCCCGTCTCGTGGTGCTTCCCACTTCTTTGGGCACAGATAATGACCACCACTCCTTCCCCCACCACTGATTGCTACTGATTGCCTATTATGGTCGCATTTGGCCTGCTGGTCTGGCCTTTGCGCCAGACTCATAGTAAAGAAAAAACAGAAGCCTTTACATCAAACACTTCCAAATGTTACCTGCTTGCTCGTTGTCTTGGGGCCAATCTATACCAGTGTGATTCCCTCGTGGCACTCCTCAGATCCCCATGGCCAAAATATGAGCCACAGCCCATTGTTCTAGGGATAGGGATAACCTCCCAAGCCTGTAGGGAAAGGAAGGAAGGCAGAGAAGGAAGAAAGAGAGGGAACACAACAAATATTTTTCCTTTCCCTTCAAAATGTAGGGCAGCATGTGAGTACTACAAGCTTGGGGTAAAAAGTGCATTTATTTTAGAGGCACCAAAGCACCAAACCACTAACCCAGAACTTAGGGGGCAGAGGAAAGTAAAGTTTAAAAATGGACATTAAATGCGGAGAGTTTGACAAAGGTCGTTGACACAAAGCAGCTAAGGCCTGTGAAGGAGAAGCTGCCGTGAAACGTCCAGACTCATCTTTTCATGAACTCATTTGATCCTTCTAAGCTGTACTGTGACTCAGTAGGTATATAGACACTGCCTCTGAAAATCCCTCGTTAGTCCCCAGGCTCTGTCAAGTGACCGCCTACATTCACAGACATGCTATAAACTATATACATATAGACTATAGACAGATCCTTTGCATGTGGCCTGCATGTCAGCCTGACTGAGGTGGAGAGAGGGCCCAAGAAGGCAAACCCTCCAGCCAGAACTTCTTCACCAAAGATAATTCCACAAAAGAATTATTTTCACTTCAATTCACTTCAGATGAAAATAACCTGTGACTAATACCGAATTGGACATTATGAGTTCCTTTACCTTAGATATGCATAAAGCAGAGTATACAACGTCTCCCTCACTCCACACCCCCAGCTCTGTAAAGGTTCTAACTTAGTAGCACTGGAGGGAAAACACAGGGAACTCAGTAAGGAAGAGCAAACCATGCTTGCTACAGGCAGAGAGCAGATGTAAAGAGAATAAACTAACATTGTGTGCATGGCATAGTAACATGGGTGGTTGCTCTGGTGATTACAATTAACATCTTAATCTATAACAATCCAGTATGTATTAAAATCAACTTAATTTTAATGTTTACAAAAAGTATGCTTTCCAAAAACTCCATTCCTTCTCCCTTCCTTTTTGCTTTACAACTTTATACATTGTATGTAAATGAACATAGATTTAAAATTATTCCTTTATGTAGTTGTCTTTTTAAATAAAATAGGAAAAAAAGTTACAAACTATACGTGTGTGTATAAATATAAATATAAATAAATATATATATATATACACACATACATATATACAGTCTTTAATCTCTATCTATGTAGCTAACCTCACTGGTGCTCTTTATTTATTCATGTGGATTCAAGTAACTATCTACTGTGCTTTCACTTCAGGATGAAGAACCCCCTTTAATATTTCTTGGAGGGCAGGTCCTTAAGAAAAGCAAAGAATTCTTTGCTTTTATTCATCTGGGAATGTCTTAATTGCTTCTTCTTTTATGAAGTATAGTGGGGTTTTTTTTGAGATTTCCTGAAATACCTATTTTTATTTAATTAATTAATTTTTTAAAAACATCTTTATTGGAGCATAATTGCTTTGCACTGGTCTGTTAGTTTATGCTTTAAAACAAAATGAATCAGCTATACATATACATATATCCCCATATCTCCTCCCTCTTGCTTCTCCCTCCCACCCTCCCTATCCCACCCCTCTAGGTGGTCACAAAACACTGAGCTGATCTCCCTGTGCTATGCGGCTGCTTCCCACTAGCTATCTATTTTACATTTGGTAGTATGTATTAGTCCATGCCACTCTCTCACTTCATCCCAGCTTACCCTTCCCCCTCCCCATGTCCTCAAGTCCACTCTCTACAACTGTGTCTTTATTCCTGTCCTGCCCCTAGCTTCTTCATAACCATTTTTTTTTAGATTCCATATATATGTGTTAGCATACGGTATTTGTTTTTCTTTCTGACTTACTTCACTCTGTATGACAGACTCTAGGTCCATCCACCTCTCTACAAATAACTCAATTTCGTTTCTTTTTATGGCTGAGTAATATTCCATTGTATATATGTGCCACATCTTCTTTATCCATTCATCTGTCGATGGACACGTAGGTTGCTTCCATGTGCTGGCTATTGTAAATAGTGCTGCAATGAACATTGGGGTGCATGTCTCTTTTTGAATTGTGGTTTTCTCAGGGTATATGCCCCGTAGTGGAATTGCTGGGTCATATGGTAGTTCTATTTTTACATTTTTAAGGAGCCTCCATACTGTTCTCCATAGTGGCTGTATCAATTTACATTCCCACGAACAGTGCAAAAGGGTTCCCTTTTCTCCACACCCTCTCCAGCATTTATTGTTTCTAGATTTTTTGATGATGGCCATTCTGACTGGTGTGAGGTGATACCTCAGTGTAGTTTTGTTTTGCATTTCTCTAATAATTAGTGATGTTGAGCATTCTTTCATGTGTTTGTTGGCTATCTGTACATCTTCTTTGGAGATGTATTTTCTCCCATTCTGAGGGTTGTCTTTTCATCTTGTTTACAATTTCCTTTGCTGTGCAAAAGCTTTTAAGTTTCATTAGGTCCCATTTGTATCCATTCAGCCAGTCTACGTCTTTCAGCTGGAGCATTTAATCCATTCACATTTAAGGTAGTTATCGATATGTATGTTCCTATTCCCATTTTCTTAGTTGTTTTGGGTTTGTTATTGTAGGTCTTTTCCTTCTCTTGTGTTTCCTGCCTAGAGAAGTTCCTTTAGCATTTGTTGTACAGCTGGTTTGGTGGTGCTGAATTCTCTTAGCTTTTGCTTGTCTGTAAAGGCTTTAATTTCTCCATCAAATCTGAATGAGATCCTTGCTGGGTAGAGTAATCTTGGTTGTAGGTTTTTCTCCTTCATCACTTTAAATATGTCCTGCCACTCCCTTCTGGCTTGCAGAGTTTCTGCTGAAAGTTCAGCTGTTAACCTTATGGGGATTCCCTTATGTGTTATTCGTTGATTTTCCCTTGCTGCTTTTAATATTTGCTCTTTGTATTTAATTTTTAGTAGTTTGAATAATATGTGTCTTGGCATGTTTCTCCTTGGATTTATACTGTGTGGGACTCTTTGTGCTTCCTGGACTTGATTAACTATTTCCTTTCCCATATTAGGGAAGTTTTCGACTATAATCTCTTCAAATATTTTCTCAGTCCCTTTCTTTTTTTCTTCTTCTTCTGGGACCCCTATAATTCGAATGTTGGTGCATTTAATGTTGTCCTAGAGGTCTCTAAGACTGTCCTTAATTCTTTTCATTCTTTTTTCTTTATTCTGCTCTGCAGTAGTTATTTCCACTATTTTATGTTCCAGGTCACTTATCCGTTCTTCTGCCTCAGTTATTCTGCTATTGATCCCTTCTAGAGAATTTTAAATTTCATTTATTGTGTTGTTCATCAGTGTTTGATTGCTCTCTAGTTCTTCTAGGTTCTTGTTAAACGTTTCTTGTATTTTCTCCATTCCATTTCCAGGATTTTGGATCATCTTTGCATCTTTATTCTGAATTCTTTTTCAGGTAGACTGCCTATTTCCTCTTCATTTGTTTGGTCTGGTGGGTTTCTACCTTGCTCCTTCATCTGATGTGTGCTTCTCTGTCTTCTCATTTTGCTTAACTTACTGTGTTTGGGGTCTTCTTTTTGCACGCTGAAAGTTCGTAGTTCCCATTGTTTTTGGTGTCTGCCCACAGTGGCTAAGGTTGGTTCGGTGGGTTGTGTAGGCTTCCTGGTGGAGGGGACTGGTTCCTGTGTTCTGGAGGATGAGGCTGGATCTTGTCTTTCTGGTGGGCAGGACCACGTCTGGTGGTGTGTTTTGGGGTGTCTGTGACCTTATTATGGGTTTAGGCAGCCTCTCTGCTAATGGGTGGTGTTGTGTTCCTGTCTTTCTAATTGTTTGGCATAGGGTGTCCAGCACTGTAGCTTGCTGGTCGTTGAGTGAAGTTGGGTCTTATCGTTGAGATCGAGATATCTGGGAGAGCTTTTGCCATTTGATATTACATGGAGCTGGGAGGTCTCTGGTGGACCAATGTCCTGAACTCGGCTCTCCCACCTCAGAGGCACAGACCTGACACCCATCCAGAGCACCAAGACCCTGTCAGCCACATGGAAAAAGAGAAAAAGGAAAAATATATATATATCATTTCACCCAAAGTCCACCGCCTCAATTTTGGGATGGTTCGTTGTCTATTCAGGTATTCCACAGATGCAGGGTACATCATGTTGATTGTGGAGATTTAATCCACTGCTCCTGAGGCTTCTCATTCTGTTGCTATAGCTGGAAATGGTCTGTTTGTCACCAAGTCACTTCAACAGGTAAGAAAGTCAGTCTCATGGAGGCTGCGGATGAGCTAGCCCAGGGAGGATATCTGACTTTGGGGTCCTCTTTTCTCCTTCACTTCTTTTCTCCCTTTTTTTCTTCTTTGCACTTCATATGTTGGAAGAGATCTTTTAAGGTCTTGAACCAATATTCCACTGCCATGGAAAATTCCTGGGTAGAAACTGGAAAGAACTAGGATGCAGATCCGTGGACAAGGCTGGCAGCTAGGGTGACTCCATGGGATAGGCAAAGATCTCCATTCAGGCCTGCCTCCCTATTTTTTAACATCTTTATCAGAGTGTAATTGCTTTACATTGTTGTGTTAGTTTCTGCTGTATAACAAAGTGAATCAGCTATATGTATACATATATCCCCATATCCCCTCCCTCCTGTGTCTCCCTCCCACACTGAAGTATAGTTTCAATGTATTTAGAATTCTTGGTTGACTGACCAAGGAAGTGAAAGGCTTACATGCTGAACTACAAAACATTGATAAAGTAAATTGAAGATGATTCAACGAAAGGGAAAGATATCCCATGCTCTTGGATTGGAAGAATTAATATTGTTAAAATATCCATACTACCCAAAGCAGTCTACTGATTTAATGTGATCCATATCAAATTACCCATGACATTTTCCACAGAACAAGAACAAATAATCCTAAAATTTATATGGAACCATAAAAGACCCAGAATTGCCAACACAGTACTGAGGAAAAAGGACAAAACTAGAGGAATAACCCTCCCAGATTTCAGACAATACTACAAAGCTACAGTAATCAAAACAGCTTGCTATTGGCACAAAAACAGACATATAGATAAATGGAATAGAATAGAGAGTCCAGAAATAAACCCACACACCTACGGTCAGTTAATCTTTGACAAAGGAGGCAAGAATATACAATGGGGAAAAGACAGTCTCTTCAGCAAATGGTGTTGGGAAAGCTGGACAGTCGCATGTCAGTCAGTGAAGTTAGAACACACCCTCTTACCATACACAGAAATAAACTCAAAATAGTTTAAAGACTTAAATATAAGACATGACACCTTAAAACTCCTAGAAGAGAACATGAGAAAAACATTCTCTGACATAAATCATCGTACCAATATTTTCTTAGGTCAGTTTCCCAAGGCAATAGAAATAAAAGCAAAAATAAACAAATGGGACCTAATCAAACTTGTAGGCTTTTGCACAGCAAAGGAAACCGTCAATAAAATGAAAAGACAACTTATGGACTGGGAGAAAGTATTTGCAAATGATGCAACCAACAAGGGCTTAATTTCCAAAATATACAATCAGCTCATACAATTCAATAAGGAAAAAACAAACAACCCAATCAAAAAATGGGCAGAAGACCTAAATAGACATTTCTCCAAAGAAGACATACAGATGGCCAATAGGCACATGAAAAGATGCTCATCATCGCTAATTATTAGAAAAATGCAAATCAAAACTACAGTGAGGTATCACACCAGTCAGAATGGCCATCATAAAAAGCCTACAAATAATAAATGGCTGGAGAGGTTGTGGAGAAACAGGAACTCTCCTACACTGTTGATGGGAATGTAAATTGGTGCAGCCACTATGGAAAACAGTATGGAGGTTCCTTAAAAAACTAAAAATAGAGTTACCATATGATCTAGCAATCCCACTCCTGGGCATATATCTGGAGAAAACTATAATTCAAAAGGATACATGTACCCCAATACTCATAGCAGCACTGTTTACAATAGCCAAGACATGGAAGCAACCTAAATGTCCATCAAGGGATGAATGGATAAAGAAAATGTGGTACATATGCACAATGGAATATTACTCAGCCATAAAAAAGAACAAAATAATGCCGTTTTCAGTAACAAGGATGGACCTAGAGATTGTCATACTGAGTGAAGTAAGTCAGACACAGAAAGACAAATATCATATAATATCGCTTATATGTGGAATCTAATAAAATGTGTACAAATGAACTTAGCTACTAAACAGAAGTAAAGTCACAGATGTAGAAAACAAACCTATGATAACCAAAGAGGAAAGCTGCGGGGGATAAATTAGGAGGTTGGGATTAATAGATACACACCGCTATACGTAAAATAGATTAAAAGAAAACAAGGACTTACTGTATAACACAGAAAACTATATTCAATATCTTGTAATAACCTATGTGGAAAAAATCTGAAGCTGTACACCTGAAACTAACACAATATTGTTAATCAACTATAGTTAAATAAAAAAAAATACTTCTGGGAAAATGAAAAGTGTGATAGTAGTTCCAGTCCCCAACTACTATAATGGCAGAAACATGGTTGCTCAGTCTCAACCTATCAAAAAGAGAGGAGAGGCGGTGTTATGGACTGAATTGTTTCCCCTCAAAATTCATGTTGAATCCCTAACCCCCAAGGTGACTATATTTGGATATAGGGCCTTTAAAGAGGTAATTAGGGTTAAATGAGGTGATTAGGGTGACTGATCCAGTAGTACTGATGTCCTTATAAGAAGAGGAAGAGACACCAAAAGCACATGCACGCAGAGGAAAGGCCATGTGTGGACACAGAAAGAAGACAGCCATTGCAAGCCAAAGAGAGAAGCCTCGGGAGAAACCAAACCTGTTGACACTTTAATCTTAACACTTGCAGCCTGCAGAACTGTGAGAAAATAAATTTCTGTTTTTTAAGCCACCCTGTCTGTGGAATTTTGTTATGGCAGCCTGAGCAGACTAATACAGGTGGTATTCTGGATGGGATCCTGAAACAGAAAGAGGATATTAGGGGGAAACCAGTGAAATTTGAATAAAGTGTGGAGTTTAGTTAATAGTAATGTACCAGTTTTCGTTCATTAGTTATGGCAAATAGACCATAATAATATGTTTATAATAGTGGAAACTGGGTGTGGGCTAAACAGGAGTTCTCTGTACTATATTTGCAATTTTTCTATACATCTAAACTACTCTAAAATTAAAAGTTTATTTTAACAAAAATAGAGAGAGGAGAGGTATCCAAAGCCCACAGGTGCAGGGCAGCAGAGGCCTGTAATCAATGTTCTAGACTTTCCAGGGCAGCAACATTTCCTCCACCACAACTTCCTCTCTGTAAACATATACCAGAGCTCCCCCTAATTCTCCTTTTGGGCTACCTTCCAGCATATGTTTCTATTGGAAATAGATTATTCAGTAGGAAAATGGAAAATCTGATGGTATTTCCAGTCCCCAATCTCTGTAAAAACGCTAATACAGCTGCTCTTTTTCAGTGTCTCAAAAGGAAAGGGAACAAGGTCTCCAAAGCTCATAGGCCCAGGGCAATAGAGGATTATGAAGGAGATGCTGGTGTTAATAAAGAAAACCTTACAGACCAGCTTCTATCCTGCTCCCAAATCAACACAGATAGCATCACTCTTTGGGTACCTGTCCCCAGAAATCTCCCTTTGTGAACCTTTCATTCCACCAATTATGGCAAGATTCAGTCATCCTCAATCTCCCTTTTTACAGATTTTCCTTGCATGTAATAATAAAGTAAAGGAAAAAGGAAGCCATAAGGAACTCCAGGCCTCTAGTTTTATAACTGAGTGATAGGATCGGATCCATAGGATGAGGGGCTCATGACGAAGGAGCCAGTGTGAAGAGGGCAGCTCGGCTTTCACGCCTCCTCTGCCACATCGTGGACTAAGACCCGAGGCCCCCATCAGGGCCTCCCACTCTTTCTCCCTTTGGATAACTTCCATTCCAACCAGCAAGTCTGGTGTCTTTGTTGATCTGTTCCTTTTATGAGCCACCACACACGTTCCCCCTGAACAGCAATATGGTGAGAAGACATTAGCCACCATGAGCTCCTTGCCTCTGTGGGGTCACTAATACAGCAGTACTGGTAAAAGAAGAAAGGAAATCTGCGTGAGCCTGAGGCACAGAGCAGCACTGACCTGTGACCTGCTCCTCCGTCCCTGCTGCTTTTACTGTGGAGAAAGCTGTTAACTTGTGTCTCAGGTGCTACCAGACAACCCCGCTCTGGTCCCCTTCTATTCCTCCAAGGGAAGCAAAGTCATTCTTGATCTGTTCCCCATATATTCTTTCCCTTGAGTGTAGATAAAGCTGGAAGAGGGAAAACATCAAGTAACTATAGTCCTTTAGCTTTATATAGTTCCACTAGCCCAACTGTGTAGAACAAACAAGATTTTAGGCATGGCAGGAGAGAAACACGTGAAACTTGTAGCCTTTACAGCTCATTTTCTAAGCACCTGTAAAGAAAAGAGCATTGGGAGTAAGATTCAGACTGGCATCAAAGTCCACGCGACCACCCCGATAAGCAGCCTGGGACACAGGTCCTTCTCCCCAGCCTCACACCACGTGAAGGAGCAGGCCTGCCCAGTGCCTCTGAGGGTGTGTCGGGCGTCCTTGAATCCTCAACAAGGAGGAAGAATGGGAACTTTGGTCTGTCTGACAAACTGCACGGGAAAGCCATCTGGGCGAGGTCGGCTTTGGAGCGGAAAGGCCAGTTGTGCGGGGAGCTCCCAGCTGCGTCCTAACTGCCCCCTGCTGGTGCCGGGACCATATGCTCTGCCACCACCACCACCCCCGCCCCACGGAAGGGGCTGGCCCCCTTGCTCTTATACATGCCAGGTGAGGCAGGGACAGCACCCTGCTGGAAGAAAGTGGGCAAAAGAAAGAAAACGGGAATTGAAGCACCATCATGTATTCGTAGTGCCATAGCAGTTTCTACAGGCTATTTTTAGCAGAGCCCACAGTCCCCTCTTTGTAATTATTTGTATGCATCATCCAGACCTTCAAACTATCTGTATTATCCACAATTATTATCTCAGCTCATCTACATACTCAGTTTCCCAGGAAGGGAAAAACCTCTCCTGATACTTAGTTTATGAATTCTGGGGAATCTGACTGGGGGAGATGTAGAAAAGCAAACAATTGGTAAGGCATATAATTATCTCTTTCAAAGGAAACATTCACCTCCAGCTGGCCTACTTGTGTAGGCTCTAGTGCCTGAAAAGAGAATTAATTAACCCAGGCAGGTCTCTAGTGCTTGCATGTCCTCCTTCAAAACCTATTTACAAACCTGCTTAGAAATGCTGGGCCTTTGCAAGCAGATAGTTCACTTATAAATACAGCTGCAGATAGAATTCTTTGAAAATGGAAATGAAAAATTCTGAACAGGAATAACTTGACATTTGATTCTGGAACAATGGTAAAATGTCAACAACATCTGCCATGAAAATATAGAACTATAAAATAATGATTAAGGGTCCTTTCAGTTTTCTAAATATATAGTACTGTTTTGGTTTGGTTGTTTTACAAAGCTCTGTGTGGTACCACTTTGCTTTAACAAAGTTAAAATAATACTATTTAAGCAAGTGAGTAATTAAACACGCACACAGACTTTAAATTGTATTGGAACATAATAATAGTCTCATTCTATCAGAGCTATGGTCCATCCAGGCCAGAAGTCTCTCTTCCATGTACTAAAAGCTAGGTTTTTTGATAGTCTAATAATCCCCTAGTTAGTGATGCTTTTAAAGATATCGGTGTCACCAAAACATCCCAAATTCTTCTAAAAATCCATTTTAATGTTATCACTTATAATTGTACTTAAACTTTTCTTAAATTTATCTACAATATGAACCAACACCAGCTCTTGGATGGCTAATTAAGTCCTTGCATTTGCTGCCTGTCGTGCAAAGTAGCACCTCCAACTTTTCTTCCTCTTTAAAAAATTTTAACTGCGATTAAAAAAACCACACTTAACATAAAACTCACCGTCTTAACCCTTTATAAGTGCCCTGTTCAGTAGTGTTAATTATATTCACATTGTTGTGCAATCTATCTCCAGAACTTTTTTGTCTTGCAAAACTGAAACTACACCCATTAAACAACACCTCGCCCCCATTCCCCCCTCCAGCTCAGCCCCTGACAACCACCATTCTATTTTCTGTTTCTATGAATTTAACCATTTGAGATACCTCATATAGATGGAATCATACCATATTTGTTTGTCTTTTTGTGACTGGCTTATTTCACTTATCACAATGACTCAAAGTTCATCCATGTTATATCATGTGACAGGATTTCCTTCCTTTTTAAGGCTGAATAATATTCCATTGTATGCATATACCACACTTTGTTTATCCTTTCATCCACTGATGGACACTGGGCTTCTGGCTCTTAGCTATTGTAAATAATGCTGCTATGAACATGGGTGTGCAAATCTCTCTGCAATATCCTGATTTCAGTTGCTCTACATCTATAACCACACGTGACATTGATGGATAATATAGTAATTCTATTTTTAATTTTTTGAGTAACCACTATGCTATGTTTTCCATAGCATCTGTACCATTTTGCATTTCTACCACCAGTGCACAAAGGTTTCAGTTTCTCTACATCTTCTGGTTTTTTTGATAGTAGCCACCTTTTTTATATATATATAAATAATGAGAAGCAAGAAGTTTATTTACTGAAATCTGCTATTCTTTTATCTCACATAGCATTCTGTCTTTTTATTAATAAAAATACACTACCAAATTATAAAAGGTTTGAAAATTTAAAACCAGCACAAAGTAAGCAGTAAATATTTTCTGAAGGTATTTTTTTAACATCTTTATTAGAGTATAATTGCTTTTCAATGGTGTGTTAGTTTCTGCTTTATAACAAAGTGAATCAGTTATATATATGTCCCCATATCTCTTCCCTCTTGCATCTCCCTCCCTCCCACCCTCCCTATCCCACCCCTCTAGGTGGTCACAAAGCACCAAGCTGATCTCCCTGTCCCATGCGGCTGCTTTCCACTAGCTATCTATTTTACGTTTGGTAGTGCATATATGTCCATGCCACTCCCTCACTTTGTCCCAGCTTACCCTTCCCCCTCCCCATAACCTCAAGTCCATTCTCTAGTAAGTCTGCATCTTTATTCCCATCTTGCCCCTAGGTTCTTCATGACCAATTTTTTTTTTAGATTCCATATATATGCGCTAGCATATGGTATTTATTTTTCTCTTTCTGACTTACTTCACTCTGTATGACAGTCTCTAGGTCCATCCACCTCACTACAAATAACTCAGTTTCGTTCCTTTTTATGGCTGAGTAATATTCCATTGCATATATGTGTCACATCTTCTTTATCCATTCATCTATTGATGGACACTTCAGTTGCTTCCATGTCTTGGCTATTGTAAATACAGCTGCAATGAACATTTTGGTACATGACTCTTTTTTTTAGTTTCTGCTTTATAACAAAGTGAATCAGTTATACATATACATCTGTTCCCATATCCCTTCCCTCTTGCGTCTCCCTCCCTCCCACCCTCCCTATCCCACCCCTCCAGGGGGTCACAAAACACCTAGCTGATCTCCCTGTGCTATGCGGCTGCTTCCCACTAACTATCTACCTTATGTTTGGTAGTGTATATATATGTCCATGCCTCTCTCTCACTTTGTCACAGCTTACCCTTCCCCCTCCCCATATCCTCAAGTCCATTCTCAAATAGGTCTGTGTCTTTATTCCTGTTCTACCCCTAGGTTCTTCATGACATTTTTTTTCTTAAATTCCATATATATGTGTTAGCATACGGTATTTGTCTTTCTCTTTCTGACTTACGTCACTCTGTATGACAGACTCTAGGTCTATCTACCTCATTACAAATAGCTCAATTTCGTTTCTTTTTATGGCTGAGTAATATTCCATTGTATATATGTGCCACATCTTCTTTATCCATTCATCTGATGATGGATACTTAGGTTGTTTCCATCTCTGGGCTATTGTGAATAGAGCTGCAACGAACATTTTGGTACATGACTCTTTCTGAATTATGGTTTTCTTAGGGTATATGCCCAGTAGTGAGATTGCTGGATCGTATGGTAGTTCTATTTTTACTTTTTTAAGGAACATCCATACTGTTCTCCATAGTGGCTGTATCAATTTACATTCCCACTAACTGTGCAAGAGGGTTCCCTTTTCTCCACACCCTCTCCAGCATTTATTGTTTGTAGGTTTTTTGATGACGGCCATTCTGACCGGTGTGAGATGATATCTCATTGTAGTTTTGACTTGCATTTCTCTAATGATTAATGATGTTGAGCATTCTTTCATGTGTGTGTTGGTAATCTGTATATCTTCTTTGGAGAAATGTCTATTTAGGTCTTCTGCCCATTTTTGGATTGGGTTGTTTGTTTTTATAATGTAGAGCTGCATGAGCTGCTTGTAAATTTTGGAGATTAATCATTTGTCAGTTGCTTCATTTGCAAATATTTTCTCCCATTCTGAGGGCTGTCTTTGCGTCTTGCTTATGGTTTCCTTTGCTGTGCAAAAGCTTTTAAGTTTCATTAGGTCCCATTTGTTTAATTTTGTTTTTATTTCCATTTCTCTAGGAGGTGGGTCAAAAAGGATCTTGCTGTGATTTATGTCATAGAGTGTTCTGCCTGTGTTTTCCTCTAAGAATTTTTTACTGTCTGGCTTTACATTTAGGTCTTTAATCCATTTTGAGTTTATTTTTGTGTATGGTTTTAGAGAGTGTTCTAATTCTTTTCCATGTAGCTGTCCAGTTTTCCCAGCACCACTTATTGAAGAGACTGTTTTTCTCCACTGTATATCCTTGCCTCCTTTATCAAAGATAAGGTGACCATATGTGCATGGGTTTATCTCTGGGCTTTGTATCTTGTTCCATTGATATATATTTCTGTTTCTGTGCCACTACCATACTGTCTTGATTACTGTAGCTCTGTAGTATAGTCTGAAGTCAGGGAGCTTGATTCCTCCAGCTCTGTTTTTCTTTTTCAAGATTGCTTTGGCTATTCAGGGTCTTTTGTGTTTCCATACAAATTGTGAAATTTTTTGTTGTAGTTCCGTAAAAAAGTGCCATTGGTAATTTGATAGGGATTGCACTGAATCTGTAGATTGCCTTGGGTAGTAGAGTCATTTTCACAATGTTGATTCTTCCAATCCAAGAACGTAGTATATCTCTCCATCTGTTTGTATCATCTTTAATTTCTTTCATCAGTGTCTTATAGTTTTCTGGGTACACGTCTTTTGTCTCCCTAGGTAGGTTTATTCCTAGGTATTTTATTTGTTTCGTTGCATTGGTTAATGGGAGTGTTTCCTTAATTTCTCTTCCAGATTTTTCATCATTAGTGTATAGGAATGCAACAGATTTCTGTGTATTAATTTTGTATCCTGCAACTTTACCAAATTCATTGATAAGCTCTAGTAGTTTTCTGGTGGCATCTTTAGGATTCTCTATGTATAGTATCATGTCATCTGCAAACAGTGACAGTTTTACTTCTTTTCCAGTTTGTATTCCTTTTATTTCTTTTTCTTCTCTGATTCCTGTGGCTAGGACTTCCAAAACTATGTTGAATAATAGTGGTAAGAGTGGACATCCTTGTCTTATTCCTGATCTTAGAGGAAATGCTTTCAGTTTTTCACCATTGGGAATGATGTTGGCTGTGGGTTTGCCATATATGGCCTTTATTTTGTTGAGGTAGGTTCCTTCTATGCCCACTTTCTGGCGAGTTTTTATCATAAATGGGTGTTGAATTTTGTCAAAGCTTTTTCTGCATTTATTGAGGTGATCATATGGTTTTTATTCTTCAATTTGTTAATATGGTGTATCACATTGGGTATCTCGTGTTTTTATTTGCATTTCCCTAATGACTAATGATTTTGAGCATCTTTTCATGTGCTTTTTAACCATTTGTGTATCATCTTTGGGAAAGTGTATATTCAAATCCACTGCCCATTTTTAAATTGGAGTGTCTTTTTATTGTTGAGCTGTAAGAGTTCTTTATATATTTTGTGTGCAAGACACTTATCATATATATAATCTGCAAATATTTTCTCCCATTCTGTGGGTTGTCTTGTCATTTTCTTGATGGTACCCTTTGAAGTATAAAAGTTTTAATTTTGATGAAATTACCTTTTTTTTCTTTTGGTTGCTTGTGCTTTTGTTGTCATATCTAAAAAGTGCCTAGATTCCCTAATCTAGGTCATGAAGATTTATACCTATTTTGCTTCTCACAGTTTGATAGTGTTAGCTCTTTGATCCATTTAAAATTTATTTTTGATATATAGTGTGAGGTAAGGGTTCAGCTTCATTCTTTTGCATGCAGAAATACATTTGCCTCAGCACCTTTTTTTGAAAAGACTATTCTTTCCCCATTGAATGGTCCTGGCACCCTTGTTGAAAATCAATTGAGCATAGAAGTGAGGGTTTATTTACGGACTTTCTATCCTACTCCATTGATCTATATGTCTTTAAGCCAGTATCACACTGCCTTGATTAATGTAGTTTAATAGTAAGTTTTGAAATTAGAAAGTGTAAAGTCTACATTCTTTGTCATTCTGATCCCCCAGTGGCTACTTAGTTGCTGGTTTTCACTGTGGTTGTGGGCTATTGGTTTTCAAGGCTACCACAGAACTGGGGAGGGAGCATGGAAATAGGGGGACATTCTAATGACACAAAGCTTACTGTTCTTACCAAGATTAAGCCATTTTCCTTGAAGAAATGCTCTCTGGATTTTTGTAAGCTTTCTGTTATTTTCTAGAATACTGAAAAAGTTATTTTTGGCTAGTATTTGCATTGCTTTTATGGAGGGGAGGGTTTTCAGAGTTCCTCACTTCACCATTCTTGAAGTCATCAAGATCTGAGTTTTTAACCTCCACTACTTTCTCCTCCTTTGCACCAAATGTTGTTAGACCAACCTGTGCAGCTTTCTAGGATTTGAATAGATAACAGTATCACAAATTATCACACACATTACAAGCCAGCAGAAAACTGTTGGGAATTCTCGAAGATTACGCTATGTGACAGGATCCTTATCTTTTTATGTATTAATGTGTATATCTCTTACCCACATTGAAGCAGGGTGTTAAAATGGTAAATTATGTCATATATATATTATATATATGTATATGTATGTATGATCCAACTTCCATAGTACAATTTTTTCAATTGACCAGTAATACCCTTTACAGCACTTTATTACCCTTTAGCACCCTTTAGGATCCAGTCTAGGATCAGGTATTGCATTTATTGTCACATCTCTTTAGTCTGGAACTTTCACACAGTCTTTTTTTTATGACATTGAGATTTTTAAAGAATATAGTCCTCTTTCCTTTTGTTTTAATAGACTGTTCCTCATTTGGAGTTTGTCTAATATTTTCTCATGTTTAGATCCATATTATGCATTCCTGGCTAGAAAACTATGTAATTAATGCTGTGTCCTTCATAGGGTATAATACTGGGAGGCACAGGATGTCTATCTGATCCCCATGGGTGATGTAAATTTTGATCATCCAATCAAGTTGTTTTCTAATTTTTCCACTTTACACTTACTATTTTTTCTCTATCAACTAACTAATAAGCAGTCTGTGGAGAGACACTTTAAGAGCAATGTAAATATTCTGATCCTCATCAAAAATTTCCCTTTGTTTTTAGCATCAATTGATGATTCCTGCTTAAATCAATCTTTACTATGTTGGTTGAAAACTGATTTTCCAACTCTAGCGCTCCCTCCACATTTACCATTCAATACTCAAGGTCCCTTGTCTTTTAAAACAGCTATTTTCTCTAGGTGGGGATGCTAGTATGACATATTGCAGTCAAAACCAACTTGTTGGTCTCAATGGGGATAATATGGGGTGGGGGGAGCTACTACAATAGGTAGCAGGGCCTGTATGGTAATCAGAAATTGTAGTTCACTGGTCCTTTGGCATTATATAACTGAGCAGGCACCCTAGGGACATATAGATGGGCAGCCCACTGAGGTTCTTCTACAACTGACAGAACTCCTGGTTTAGTGAAGGGAAACATGGTTTGCTCTACCACAATAGAGAGTCACAACCTTTCACCCAATTACAATATCTGAGTTGGCTTATAGATTTAGGATCCCATAAAGAAAAGGAGGCCAGGTACCCATAGAGAAGAATAGCATAAGTGTGTATACATTTTCCTCCTCACTTTCCCCCAGTGAAACTGCAGCCATTTTCCCTGGGGAAAAGGAAATACCCCACGTTTTGGAGAACAGTAGATCCTAGTTCTGGGTTAACACTAATTTCTGGACAGCCAGAACACTATGGTCACCAGTCATAGACTTTTAGGATAAGGATTGACAAGATATAAGTGCAGTTTTAACCCTAGTCAGCCTCGCCATAGGCCCAATGAAACCACCAAACCCAATCCAGTGAAAATGGATAATATCCCCAGTTCCTGAAGGTATACATGAAATGCATATCCTCAGCAAATGACAGAATTCCCACCTGGGCTCTTTGAGCCACAGAGGCAGGGCTTTTAAGACTATAACGGAAGAAGGCGCCAGGTAGAGACTCCTGGAGCTCCACCTCCCTAACAAGAAAGCAATATTGCCTCCCTGGTAGAACTGCAGAGATAAACGTTACCATCAACGTAGGAGATGTAGAAGTGACGATTTAATTCATAGTTGGCTACTTTAAAAGTCAGGTGGGTCTCAAAGTGACCTTAGATTATCATTAATTGTATGTCAACTCTAATTCTGGCTACTGTTCCAGATATGATCTAGTAAACACTTGGCAAGTAGCTATTGATCTAATGAAAGCATTTTCTCTATATATCAATCAGGACTGGGACTAGGGTGAAGTGAGTGAAGCAGTTGCCTCTGGTATAAAATTTAAGGGATTGCCAAAAAAAATAAGTAACCAAGATAAACAGTATTTGAATGCAATAATTTACAAAACTAAAATTAATACAAAAATCCATGACATACAAAATAGCAAAATTTTAAATAGAGACAGGCTTAGCAACAAACAGAGAACAACAGAAGCAGAATACCTTCACTGTCTTGCCACAGAATATGTCAATTCTTCAGCCATGTGCCACTAACTTTCAGGGCACATTGATCACCTCACCATCCCACAGGACATCATTATGCTAGTCTACCACTGATAACATCATGCTGACTAAAGATGGAGAGCAAAAATTAACAGGTACCTCAGATGCTAGATAATGGGTGATAATTCTCCCAAAAATACAAGGTTCTCCTGACACAATAAAATTTTGGTGGGTGAGGGGCAGGTACGTCCAGGATCTGGGACATACTGAATATCCCTTCCAAGTAAATGAAAAGTTGTTCCATCTTGGACTCCCTATCATTTAAAGAACTCCAATGGATTTTGGAGATAACATATATCACATCTGACTGGTTGCTTCCTTCCATCTACTGGCCTACAAAGCTGTAATCTTCCATCTCTGAGAGAACCCAGAGCAAGAGATGGTGCTCCATCTGGTCCAAGCTGTAGTGGGAGTGGTTCTAACCACCTGGCCATTATCACCTAATAAACCCAATGGTACCAAAAACATTTGTGGCAGATTGGGATGTTATGATAGCTTGTAGAAAGTCCATACCAGAGAATCACAGCAAGAAGTCCCTGGAGTTCTCGAACAAACCTGTTTCCTTAAAGAAGTAACTTTTCTCCATTAAAACCAATACATGTCTTGCTTCTAGTTTCTGGTTGACTTTGAATTTCTAGCATAGATCTTCAAGTGACGATGTAACCCAAACTGTCCATCATGAATTGAGTGCTAAGAATTAGTTGCCTAGCTATAAACTTAGGTGTGCCCTGAAGTATTTCATCTTCAATGGAAGCTGTATATTCGAATGTGGCCTGAGTAGATATTGAACGTACAAGTCCCAGGATATCTACTCCTGCTACATAGCTATTTTTGCAATTCCTACAGCCTCATGGGAAGTTCAAGGCTTGTTTACAGCTGGCTCATAATATGCCTGCAACAGCCAGAAGTGAATTGTTCCAGCATTATAGCCCTGAGAGCTATCCCTGAAGAAGAGTGGAGAAGTAAAATCCCCCCAGTGGGCAGAACTTCAAGGAGTACAACTTAAGGTCCACTTTGCCTGCTTGGCCTTTAGGCCATGCATGATCTATACCAAGGGTTGGCAAACTTTTTCTCTAAAGGGCAGGATAGGAAGTATTTTCAGCTTTGTAGGCCACATATGATCTCTGTTGCAACTGCTTAAATTTACTCTTGTAGTGCAAAAATGACCACAGATAATATGTAAATAGAAGGGTATGGCTGTGTTCCAATAAAACTTTATTTATAAAAGCAGTTAACAAACAGGAGTTTGCCAACCTCTCATCTAAAACCAATTCTTTGGCAGAATCTAATGGTTTGATTAGATGGTTATGGATTTGGAAGACATGAAAGTAGAAAATTGATAACTAGATTAACCTCTTAATTTGGGGTCCACAGAATCCTAAGTGGCTGGAAGATGGAACATATAATATTATATAATACTGGTTTCCTTAATTATCTTATGTATTTTATATGTTACACGCAAAAATACTACTCTGAGAATGGGTTCATGAGCTTTACCAGACTACCAAAGCCTTTGAAAGCTGAAAATGTTAAGAACGCTTCAGAATGGGCCTCGAGAATGAGAACTTTCATGTCTCAAGTAGAATGCATCCTAAAAGGCCTTAGTCTCCATCGCAAAGGGACGGTACCAGCAGGGTCAGAGAGAGAAAATCCAGAAGGTTTCTATTCTAGTAAGGGAAATTGCTACCCCATCCATAAACGAAGGGGTCCGGTGCAATCAACCTGCCATAAGGTTAGGGCTAGTCACCACAAAATATGGTACTTTACCAGGGGCTCAGAGTTTGTTGCTGCTGCTGATAAACTGGGTTGAAGTCCATGAGATTCACTGGTCTTATGTACAGCATCACAGAAGCAGCAGGTCTCATAGGCTGTTGGAAAGGTTACTAAAGACTCAGTTACGGTACCACCTAGGAAACTAACACCTTGCAAGGTTGGGATGCTGTGCTACAGGATGTGGAATCACTCTGAGCCAGCCGACAGTACATATAATGCTGTTTCTCTCATTGTCAGAATACATGAGACTGGGAACCAAGGAGTGGGAAAAGTTACTGGCACCTTTCATGAACCATTAAACCTAATGGTCCATTGACAAAACCTTTGTTTCCCATACTTGCAACTTAGAAGTTGAAGACAGTCGTATCTTAGATAGTCTCTGGAAGTAATGATAACTTCATTACACCAAAAGCCTTGGCAGCAGGTCACCAGACAATGGAAAAGTATGGACAAGACCAAAAGTATGGAAAGCTGGGAGTATGAATGAGATTATATTCTTGGGGATTCCAAGAACTGTTGTGGGGCTTGGTGTGGAAGGGAACTGGGTGCAAGCAAGTCTAGAGAAATGATGACTGTGACATTCTGACCACATTGTGATTGTTTAAACATGGTAATGGAAGTGTTCTCCATGAAATCTGTGAATTTTACAGTCATACAGCTGAAAGAACCAGGACTTATGTTTTACAATTTATACAGCTGCTTTCATATATTTTTGACCATTTTACTTCTTTTAACTGTTAACATTTTTTGCATCTATGGGAATGTAGACATGTGCTCCCCTATCCATGTTGTACCATCTTTACCTGTAAGATGACAAGGAAAAACCTCAGTCCTCCTCCCGTGTATCTCTTTTACTCTTACTACTAGCACACTCACACTTCTGGCGCCAGATGTGTGGAGGTTTTCCCCCAGCGAGCAAATTCTTTGTGCCACCAGCTGGGCGTCCTAAGATTTAACCCAGTTCTGACACTATCTACCTGGAGATATGTCAGATCCCACAGGTTAAGGGCTCGGTCCCACAAGACTGCCCCCTGACACACACACACACACACACACACACACACTTCAGATGCCAGTCACAAGCCCAGGTTGTCACCTGTGCTTCTGACCAGCTGGCTATAGATCAGAAGTTCCAACAACCCTCTCTTCGGGTTTGATTAATTTGCTAGAGTGGCTCACAGAACTCAGGGTGACACTTACTTACATTTACCAGTTTATTAAATGATATGATAAAGGATACTGATGAACAGCCAGATGAAGAGATACACAGGGCAAAGTCTGGGAGGGTCCTGAGTGCAGGAGCTTCTGTCCCCATGGAGTTGGTGTATGTCACCCTTCCAGTATGGATATGTTCACCAATCTGGAAGTTCTCCGAACCCCACACTATTGGGATTTTATGGAGGCTTCATTACTTAGGTATGATTGACCATTAACTCCATTTCCAGCCTTTCTCTCTTCTCAAGAGAATGGGGGCGGGGCTGCAAATTCCAAGCTCCTAATTATGACTTGGTCTTTCTGGTGACCAGCCTTCATCTAGGAGCCAGCCAGGAGCCCACCCAGAGCTGTCTCATTAGAACAAAAGACAATCCTATCACCCAGGAAATGACATGGGTTTTAGGAGCCCTGTGCCAGGAACCAGGGAAGAGACCAAGATATATTTTTTCTATTATCTTACAGTGAGCATGTCTCATATGTTACTCCAGGCTGGCGTGGTCTGGGGTAGCATAGATTATAATACAATTTTGTACTCTCGTAGTGTTTACCCTAACAAGAGTCTTAGCTCCTTGAGGACACGGTCATTGTTTTATATCAATGTTACTCAAAGTGTAATCTGTGGACTGCTTGTTACCAGTCCATGCCTAGACAAGTACAGGAATTAAGATTAAGCATTTTTAATTTTTTTTTTTTTTTTTTTTTGCGGTACACGGGCCTCTCACTGTTGTGGCCTCTCCCGTTGCGGGGCACAGGCTCCGGACGCGCAGGCTCAGTGGCGCAGGCTCACGGGCCCAGTCGCTCCGTGGCATGTGGGATCTTCCCGGACCGGGGCATGAACCCGTGTCCCCTGCATCGGCAGGTGGACTCTCAACCACTGCGCCACCAGGGAAGCCCTAAGCATTTTAAATTTTTATAGAAATTATACAAGGTAATTTTCATGTCTATAGGATCTTTAAATTTTTTTTTTTTTTTTTTTGCGGTACGTGGGCCTCTCACCGCTGTGGCCTCTCCCGTCGCAGAGCACAGGCTCCGGAAGCACAGGCTCAGCGGCCATGGCTCACGGGCCCAGCTGCTCCGCGGCATGCGGGATCCTCCCAGAACGGGGCACGAACCGGCGTCCCCTGTATCGGCAGGTGGGCTCTCAACCACTGCACCACCAGGGAAGCCCTAAAATTTTTTTGATTTTTATCTTCTATGACATTGACTTTTTAAATTCTTCTAATAGTTCATTTTTATTGTATTTTATAAAAGTATTGGTCCACTGCAGTTTGGAAATTTTTAGAAACGTCCTTCACCACACATTTTGAGAAGCACTATTTTTTATACCACTTTTTTTTTTTTTAGATTTGAAGCTTTTGAGGAGAAAAGATGGCAGAGAAGAAGGATGTGAAGCTTTTGAGTTTCAGTTTGAGGCCAGTCTTTATAATTTAATTAGAAAGACTGAAATATGAGTGACAGTATGTGTAAAATATTTCCAATGAAATAATAGGAAGGAAAAGAAAGAAAAAAATAAATCATTTGTGTATATTACCATATACACCAGTAGCATTACAGACACCATCAGATATTCAGTTTAGCTCAGTTTATCTCAGACAATAGACAAATTATAACTTATATCATCTCTTGGTTCTAATGTGAAGTTTTTTATTACAAGGGAGAAAAAGGAATTCCATGTTTGGATTTTGTCCACAAAATAAATTTGTTTTTGTGAACCATAGTTTTTGATACACACAGGTTTACTTTGAAAGACACTTTGTAAAATCCTTTTTTCACTTATGACTTTTAAAATATATTTTTAAAATGATGGATCTTATACTAGTTTAACTTCTGTTTTGCCCGGTATGATGCTGGTTCTTAAATGTATGACTGAGATGAATTAACGTTCTGCTGTATAGTCTTAATGCTGTATTTCACGCATGAACCTAGAATGAAGAAAATTCTGCAAACGGAGTTGTCTCACTAAAAAATGAATATAAGTGATGTCTAATAACTAGACTATTAATTAATTCAACATGTATTGGATGCCTGAGTGCCAGGTACCTGAAGATAGGCCATGGTATGGAAATGTAATTTTAACTTTCTTGCAACCTGGAATCCTCGTATTTTGTACCCCATTAATGGCCAGGTAGTATACCCTTGAAAAAGCTTTTATTTGTCTAATACCAGAAGCCTAGTTCCAAATTCATAATTGTTGAAGAATGAGCTATTCTGGTACACTGAGGATTAACCCATTTCCATATTATAATACATTGTAAGGTAAAAAAGAAAGCAGGAGATAAGACTACATGTACACTACAATTACAAAAGGGTAAAACATGCATATGAAAATAGCCCAGAAGGCAATAAAAATGATAATAGCTGTGTTGGAATAGTAGCACTATGGGCGGTTTTTATTTTCTCTGTTTCTCAAATCTTTTGTAATAAATTATCTTCATAATTAAAAAAATAGAGGCAGTAGACAGGAACAGACATTTCACAAAAGAAGAAATTCATCTAGTAAGCAAACATAAAAAAAACATTCACACTCACTAGTAAAAGAATATATATTAAAACACCACTGTGGTGCAATTCTTCACCTAATTGGCAAAACAACTTCTTTTAAAAATAAAACTTAAAAAAAAAAATAAAATAAAATAAAACTTAATGTCATTGAGGATACAGGAAAATGGTACTCTTATACATTACAGATCACACTGTAAATTGGTTTGACCCTTGTTATGGGTTGAATTGTGTACCCCCAAAACTCATACATTGAAATTCTCAGTCTTAGTACCTCAGAATGTAACCTTTTATATGGAAGTAAGTTTGTTGCAGATGTAATTAAGTTAGGATGAGATGATGCTGGAGTATGGTGGGCCCCTAATCCAATGTGACTAGTGTCCTTAGGAAAAAAAGAAATTAAATTTCTGTTGTTTAAGCCACCCAGTTTGTGGTATTTTGTTATGGCAGCCCTAGCAAACTAATACAACCCCTATATAATGAAAATAGCAAAAAATATATATTTTTATATATTATATATTATATTTGTATATATAAATGCAAGTTATATGTGAACAACTATGCGTAATGTGGTGAAACTGATTTTTTCTTTCTCTTCTACCATTTTATTTAATGTTTCTATTATTTTATAATGAAAGAAAAGTTAATAAAATGTAAAAATAAGAATAATTTGTTTTTTAATTCCCTTACCAATTCATGGACCAGTAATTGAGAAATATATCTATTTAGTCTCTGAAGGACATTTCACTTCTGAAATTTTTGATTCTGCAAAAGAGTCAAGACAAAATAGTTTTCTTGTTGGTGTGTTAATATTCCTTGTAGGTTAAAAAACCTTCCAAGGATATATGGATGAAAATTCAATCAGAACCTTATTGCTAAAAGGGACTCAAGTCAAATATACAACTGCAGAAATTGCAGGACTCACTGAATTCCCTGTATCATCCCTGACAGATGCTCATCTGGCCTCTGCCCAAGTATTTACAATGATAGGGAGGTCACTGCTTCTCCAATTAGGCCATGCGTTGTCGCATAGCAATTATAGCTAAAAATCTTCAGTATATTAAGCTGAATTCTGCTTCTCCTTATTGTACCCAGGGTTCCCTCTGCAACAACACAAAATAAATTTATTACCTGATTTATATGGCTCTCTTTTAAATATATGAAGTCTTTTCAGGTCAAATATTTAATTCCTGAAGTTATTCCTTATCTGATATTGTTTCCAGAGGTCCTCTTTTCATGCTTACCTGGTTGTTCCCTAGTCTCTCAGTGTGCTTCAAAATATGGTACAAAAATAAAGTTCTCCAGGTATAAACTGAACAAAGCAGATTACTGTGGAAGAATTATCACAACTTATCTAAAACAAGGCTAAACACTAAAAATTATTATTGCTACTAAATACTTTTCCAGACCCTTTGCGTATATTATCTTATTTTGGTTCTCTCAATCACCATGCATTATTATTCATCATATTTTACAAATAAGAAAATGGAGGCACCAAGAAGTAACTTGCCTAAGATCACACAGTCCAATCTGAGATCAGTTGAAGTCCAAAGCCATTTCTCTTAACCAGCTCTTAATATGTATCTGTTGAATACACGTTTAATAAATTCTTGTTGAATGAAGAAAGGATTTATATATTTACTCTTTTAGTAATTTTTTGGCCTTGTCCTAATCCTGGCACTTACAAAATTAACAGTAAACTGAAATCCCCAGATGCTCGTCATATAAGCAACCTTTCACTCTCATCCTAAACAGCCTTAGCCCTCATCTCATTAACCTAAATGCAAAAACGTACATTTCTCTCTATTACATTTCACCTTGTTGTTTTGGGCTCATCATTATAGCCTGTTGAAATATTTCTGAATTTTGACCGTCATATGGTGCTCTCCTATCTTGTGTCACCACAAATTTAATAAACACACCTTCTCCAATAATTCTTCAGTTTAAAAAAAAGAATTTTTTTCTAATTTCTATGACATCAACTATTTCTTTTATAGCTACACATTTTATTAATAAAATAAAAGTAATGATAATAGAAAAGCATACTCTGTAATTCAGTTTCAATTATTTCATGTTGATATTCAGCCCTAATGAGGCTGAATCTATGAAATTTTAGTGTAGTGTTTGGAAACGAAGAGAGTGACTTCACCTAATGCAATATAGGAACCGCCAGGTTTATGTAGGATGTCACTTAGGATGCCTGGATTGCAAGTAATAGAAAACTCAAGTCAGCTGGCTTCAACAATTGTCAGCTTATTAAAGCATATGACAAGGAAAACGGAGATAAGGCAGTTTCAGTATTTCACAGGTTCAACAATATTATCAAGGATTCACATTCTTTCCATTTTCTACTCTGAGGTTCCGTTTGTCTGCTACTCTCCTCATAGCTGCAGAATGGTTACAACACGTCCAGGCACTATGTCCTGCAACAATAATTTCCAAAGGCCAGAAGGGAGGACATCCTTTCCTGGTGCTCCATTCTAAGACTGAGAAAAGACTTCCCAAAAGGTCTCCAACAGACTTTTCCACATGTGTCATTATCAGAATTATATTACATGTCCGAGGCCTAAGCCTGCCATTAACAAGGATAATGGAATTCTCCTGGCTGCAGACTGGGAGAAAATATTTGTAAAAGACACATCTGATAAAGGGATATTATCCCAAATATACAAAGAACACTTAAACACAATAAGAAAACAAGCAACCTGATTAAAAAACGGACTAAAGACCTTAACAGACACCTTAACTAAACATACTCTTTCTTGCCATACAATCCAGCATTTGTCCCCCTTGGTATTTACCCAAAGGAGTTGAAAACTTATGTCCACACAAAAGCCTGCACGTGATGTTTATAGCAGCTACACATATAATTGCCAAAACTTGGAAGCAACCAGGATGTCCTTCAGTAGGTGAATGGTTACATAAACTGTGGAAGATCCAGACAATGGCCTGTGAAACGAGTTATCAGGCCATGAGAAGACATGCAGGAACCTCAGATGCATGTCACTAAGTGAAAGTAGCCAATCTGAAAAGGCTACACACTGGATGATGCCAACTATGTGACATTCTGGAAAAAGCAAAACTATGGAGATATTACAAAGACCAGTCAGTGGTTGCCAGGAGTTGGGGGTCAGGAAGGGATGAATAGGAAGAGCACAGAGGATTTTTAGGGCATTGAAAACACTCTGTATGATACCATAATGAGGGATATGTGTCATTATGCATTTGTCCAAATGCACAGAATGTCCAACACCAAGAGTGAATGGTAATGTAAACTATGCACTTTGGGTGATAAAGATGTGACGATGAAAGTTCAACAGCTGTAACAAACATACCACTCTGGTGGGGGATGTGGGTAACGGGGGAGGCTCAGTTTTGCTGTGAATCTGCCACTGGCAAAGCCCATTAACAATTACCAGGAAATAAAAAGAGAGTCTGGGTAATAAAATGAAGTCTAACCTTTTTTTTCTTCTCTTTTCCTTTGTGCTTAGTCCAGTTTCACTTGCTCATGGGTGGCTGTGTGCAGAGGTCTCGCATCCGGCATTTCGAAGCAGAGTCCCTAGTGTGAAACGGCTGTGCCTGACGCCTCAGCTCGGCGGGCCGTGTGCAGAAGCGCTGCGCACAACGCGGCAATCCAAGATGGCAGCGGTGGACCCTGTGCAGAGAGACACTGCACAGGACACTGCAGTCCAAGATGGTGGCGGCAGGCTGTGTGCGGAAGCGCTGTGCCTGGCACTTGGCTCTGGAGTGAGCGCTGTGAGCTGCACGATTGCGCCCACCCCATCCGGGAGAACTCCCAGCCCCTCCCCGCTGACAAGAGCCCTATAAAGCAGCCCCGCCCACAGGCGTGTACTCTGCAGCACAAGCTCACACCTGTCGATGCTTTGATCAGAAAATGAAGCTTTCCTTTGCTTCTGAACCGAACTTGGTCTTATTCTGTTGGCTCCAAGGACACCAGGCAGGAGGACCCTTGTTGGAGCCCAGCTCGGGAGGGTCAGTAACAAATCTAAAACTGCTCTAAAAAATAAAATAAGGTTTCTTAAAATTAGGGAATAGTTGATTTACAATGTTGTGTTAGTTTCAGGTGTATGACAAAGTGAATCCGTGACACATATACATATATCCACTCTTTTTTAGATTCTTTTCCCATATAGGCCATTACAGAGTATCGAGCAGCATTCCCTGTGCTATATAGAGTAGGTCCTTATTAGTCACCTACTTTATATATGGTAGTGTATATATGTCAATCCCAATCTTCCAATTTTAATTTTTAAAAAATTACCAAGGCTGGCTTAGCTGGGTTAAGGGCTGAGCTGGAAGGGACCGAGCCTCTGTTAAAACCTGTGGTGCCTCACACCAGTACAAATTGGGGTTCTGTTATCATGGAAAACATGGGGGTGGTAGGCAATCAATGGTGTCTACAACATGTCCCAGGATATATTCAGACATTTAAAAATGTGGAATGAATAGATAACACCCAGATGTACTTGTGCGATTATAGATAAAATAGTTAGGTACTAGCTAGCAGTGGAATAAAACTATTAAAATCCAAACCCACTGGAAAAACTAAACTAGTACAGTAGTCTACTTGGTGGGCACTATCATGGATGAAAAGTGGAGCTGACCTCAAAATGCTAGAAACAAATTACCACATATTTCATCCATTCAACAAAGATCGGATCAAAAAGGGCAGGGAGTGCTCGCTTCGGCAGCACATGTACTAAAATTGGAACAATACAGAGAAGATTAGCATGGGCCCTGTGCAAGGATGACACACAAATCTGTGAAGCATTCCATATTTTTAAGCAACCTAAATGTCCATCTATGGATGAATGGATAAAGAAGATGTGGCACATATATACAATGGAATATTACTCAGCCATAAAAAGGAATGAAATTGAGTTATTTGTATTGAGGTGGATGGACCTAGAGTCTGTTCTACAGAGTGAAGTCAGAAAGAGAAAAACAAATACCGTATGCTAACACATATATATGGAATCTAAGAAGACAGTACTGATGAACCTAGTGGCAGGGCAGGAATAAAACCGCAGACGTAGAGAATGCACTTGAGGACACAGGGTAGGAAGGGAAAGCTGGGATGAAGTGAGAGAGTAGCACTGACATACATACACGACCAAATGTAAAATGGATGGCTGGTGGGAAGCTGCTGCATAGCACAGGGAGATCAGTTGGATGCTTTGTGATGACCTAGAGGGGTGGGATGGGGAGGGTGGGAGGGAGGCTCAAGAGGGAGGGGATATGGGGATATAGGTATATATATAGCTGATTCACTTTGTTGTACAGTAGAAACTAACACAACATTGTAAAGCAATTATACTCCAATAAAGATGTAAAAAAAAGGGGGGGGGAATTTCTTTCAACAAATCCAAGTAGAATTCAGTAAATGCACAATGAAGGATCGTGATTTTGCATTTATTCCATAGGAAAATAAACAATATACTTCAGGCTTCCTTATGTTTATACAAGTATACTCCATAGTTTCTTTGATGTCTTCAGTATAAAGGCACACTAATACCAGTTTTTAATAGGGAGTAAGAGTGATATAGTGAATATTTAATTTTGAGGAGTTGGCAAAAAGATTATTTTTAAGTTTACTTCAAAGGAAAAGGATGAAATAATAAAAGATGAAAGACTGATTCATGTTCTCAGTGCTAGTTAATTTAGAAGACTCCACAGTCCCATTTTTATCTGCAGACTGCAATCTTTCTAAGATAATTGATCTAGGTTTCTGATTTATTGCATTTGCTGTCACTCATTGTATTGTTTGCCAGATTAGAAGTGTTTGATATAAGTTTATGTACTAGGTATAATTTCAATATGTCATCTAGTCTTTGTTCATCTTTCACTGTCAGTTGATGGCTTAAAATTGGCTCTCCAGGAAATCTTAATTCACTATTATCTAACTGCTGCATTAAAAAATAATGAGGGAGGGACTTCATCACCTATCATTTCAAACATAATTCGATAAACCCTACACACTCAGAGCTATAGCATGATTAGTTTGGTTGGATTCTAAATTATTGAGTCCAGTTCATAACAATTTCACAAAAATAATATTGCAAGTCCCATGAACCAGATTCATTTCCTGGAATTAGGAAAACAGGAAGTACTTCTAAAACAAGTCTAAGGACATCAGTGGTATTCACAGTATCAAATGGATGAGTACAATAATATAAAATCCAATAGCAGATAGGAAAGTGTTCTTATTTGGTGGGATTGGTACCTTTTGTGTTTGTGACAAAGTAAAACAGACAATAAATACAAGTCCAAGTACCTGCTACAGAGCTAACAGAAGGGATGTTTAGCCGTGGGCCCTGGAGAGTACATATGCCTCAACTGTAAATCAGGAGGAAATACTAGAGTAAATGCATAGAAGGAAGTTTGTTTCCAGCTTTCTCAGTGACTTGTTTTTCATAGAGAGAAGTTGAAATATCTACAAGAGGGGATGACCCATGAAATTCAAGGAACAGAGCAATGATATCTCAGAAAGTAACAATTTGCTTCAAAAGAAGTTTCGAAGAAGCTGTGGTGAGTAATGCATTACTCAGAAGCCGTTAACCCACAATTCCCCCTGAGGGCAAGTCTGCTGGGAGCCCCCCCCCATCAAGTTACAGAGCAGGGACTTTTGTGTTTCAATTCAAACAAGCTTATCAAGACCACAGTGGTTCAGGAAATAGGCAACAAAGGAAAGTACAATAAATAAAGTGCTCTTCACAATGAAATTTGTCAAACTTTTTGAGAAAAGTAACTATCAAAAGAATTTTGCATAATACCTTACCCCAGGGGGTTGAAATCAAAGTTTCACAAATTCTTAATCTTCCTATGAAGCTGGAAAAAAAGATGTAGCACATAGCAGTACAAGAGAGCAACATCATTCATTCATTCATTCAATAAACATTTATTTAGCACCTACTATGTGTAAAATTCTGTATAAAACATAGATACAAAATCACGGAAGACACGGTGTTGGCCCCCAAGAGGTGTGTTGGAGGGAGACAGACAAATAAAGCCATGATTCCAGTCAAGTGTAGGGAGTCCTAGGGTGTATCTGCACAGGGATTACCCCCACCTTCATTCTGTTCCCTCCAGGCATCCTTTCTCATCTATTCCCCCGAAATGTATAAATGGAAATAGAAAATTCTAGAAAAAGGAAAGGTAGAGAGGGTTATGAAATGAGCAGAAACCCAGAATGTAGCAAATTGACCAGATCTGGTTTTGTCAACAAATAAATTGCAAGACAAAAACAAAAAAGAGGGAGGGGAAACCTTAGATTAAAAGAGATCTAGAAAAACATAACAACCAAATGTAATGTGTGAAGTTCGTCTAGATCCTGATTCAAACAAATCAAAAGCTATAGGACACAGGGAAAATTGAACACTATCTGGATATTTGATATTAAGGAGTCATTGTCAAATTTTTTTTTAATTAGTTAATTATTTATTTATTTTTGGCTGCTTTGCGTCTTCGTTGCTGCGCGTGGGCTTTTCTCTAGTTGCAGCGAGCAGGGGCTACTCTTTGTTGAGGTGCGTGGGCTTCTCATTGTGGTGGCTTCTCTTGTTGCGGAGCACGGGCTCTAGGCCCACAGGCTTCAGTAGTTGTGGCTCACGGGCTCTAGAGTGCGAGTTGTGGCACATGGGCTTAGTTGCTCCACGGTATGTGGGATCTTCCTGGACTAGGGCTCGAACCCGTGTCTCCTGCATTGGCAGGTGGATTCTTAACCACTGCGCCACCAGGGAAGCCCACTGTCAAATTTTTTAAGTGGATAATGGTATTGAAGTTGTGCCTTTTTTTTTTTGAGTCCTTATCTCTTAGAGACTCACCAAAGTATTTACAGATGAAGTGATAGGATGGTAGAGATTTGCTTTCAAATGATCCAATAGGGGGAGGGGAATGTGGCAGGGCATAGAATAAACATGATTTTTTAAAAATTATTTTGGCTGCGCCGGGTCTTAGTTGTGGCACGCAGGATCTTCGTTGCGGCGTGCAGACTTCTTAGTTGTGGCATGCAGTGGCATTCAGACTTCTTTGTTGCGGGCATGCAGACTCTTAGTTGTGGCATGCATGCGGGATCTAGTTCCCCGGCCAGGGATCAAACCCCGGCCCCTTGCATTGGGAGTGTGGAGTCTTACACACTGGACCACCAGGGAAGTCTCAGAATAAACATGATTGACTATGTGTTAATAATTTTTGAAGTTAGGAGACAGTTACATGTGGTTCATCATGTTATTCTCTTTACTTTGTGTATGTTTGAAATTTTCCATATTCAATAAATCAACTTAGGGAGTCAGAGGAGGCTTCCCAAAGGAGATGTGAAGTGAGTTTTGAAGGTGGACAAGAGCTATGTAGCTTAAAAAACAAAAAGGCCATCCTCTCATCGCAAAGAACTTGGAGATAATAGTACCTTTTTAAAAAATAACTTTTAAAAACTGTGAAGTATATTGTGTGTATAATAATGTATGTAAGGCAAATACACAGTTTAAAGAATCAAAATGAAATGGAAATCTGTGACCTACCACCCAGCTTAAGAAAGAATGCCTTCAAAGCCTTCCATGCCACTCCTCAGCTTAACATCCTCTTATTTCCACCTCCAAGAGCTAGCCACTCTCCTGAATTCTGTGCTAATTATTCCTTGCTTATGTTTAGAGTTTTTTTTTATCACACATGTTTATCTCCAACCAATAAGGTACTACTTAGTTTTACCTTCTTTTGAACTCCATATAAATGGAATTATACTGCATATGTTCTCTGACTTACTTTGTTCAACGTTATTTTTGAGATTTACCTGTGATATTGGGTGTACTTGTGGATTATTCTTTTTGTTTTTGGTATTCCATTTTATGAATATGCCATAATTTATTCAGCCATTCTACTATTGATAGACATTTTAGTTGTTTTCAATTTGGGGCAGTTTGGTACTATAAGTAATCATCTATATGTCTTTGGAGCACAGATGCAAGTGTTTTCCTAGGGGATAATGGCTTAAGAGTGGAATTTATGGGTAGGATTAAGATTGCTTTTTTGAGATGTCAGCTGATTACATCATCTCATAATGGAAGGAGACTGTCAACTCCACTGTCACTCAGCCAATGGTGTTAACAACTCTCAATAATGTCTCTTCGTAGAACTCAGCATTGAAAAAGGTGTTCCATGAGCATAGTTTAGCAACATGTATCTTGCACCATATGGGGTAGAGAAAAGTTGAACTTTAGGTACCATTTGCTGCAAAGCAGGGACAGTTCTTCAGGCTTCATTATAGCTGGAATAAAATATCCCTCAAGAATATTCCCCTCCCTTTGTTTTAAATCCTAGCTCACCAAGCAGATTTCTGAATTGTATTTCCCAGCAATCTTGATATCAGGAAAAGGGAGTACTCTGGATAACACGGTACTCAAACAGCCTATTTATAGGAAAGGGATTGCCTCTATTGGAGGACAAGATGCTGAAGTATGAAACTGGCTGACGACAGTGAGAATGGAAATGTAAAGATTGCATGGCAATTCCTTAGGACCCTAAGAGGTCAAGAGTTTAACCTTAGAGTCTAAGAATATGGTGATGCCATTAACAGACATAAAATAGTCAAAAGGACAGGTTTGAGGTGGGGTGGGGAGCAGAACTGGAAGTGATGACGTTAGCATATACCAGATGTGCAGGGCCCTTGGGACATCCAGGTGAAGATGGCCAGTTGGGAGCCTGGAAATCAGATCTGGAGCTCAAGTGGAAAGTCGGAACCAGAGATACACATTTAGAAGTCATTCACATAAGCCTGAAATTACATTACTAAGAGAAAGAATGCAGAACAAGAAGAATTTTGAGCACAGGATCTTGAGGGCATACCTATATCTAGGAAATAAGAAAAAGAAGAAGAGCCAGTAAAGGCAACACAAGAGACTGTCAGAGAAGTAGGAGGAGAACCAAGAACATAGAAGGCAAAGGAAGAAAGTGAGAACTGAAGGCTGAGGAAAGTGAAAGGTTTGGGGTAGCTCCTTGAAACCTGTGGGGATTCACCTAGTGATAAACAAAAAAAGAGGTCGATAATAAAGAAAGCTACCAACTATTCAGCACCTATTATGTGGCAGGCACTATGACAAGAACTTTGCCTAGATTATGTTTTTATCATGGTAGAATCTACACAGCATAAAATTTACCATCTTAACTATTTTTAAGTGTACATTTCAGTGGTATTAAACACACTCACATTGTGCAACCATTACCACCGTCCATCGCCAAAACTCTGTTCATCTTGTAAAACTAAAACTATTAAATAATAGCTCCCCATTCTCCCCTCCCCTCAGCTCCTAGCAACCATTATTACACTTTCTATCCTTATGATTCTGACTATTCTAAGTACCTCATATTCGTGGAATCATACAATATTTGTCTTTTTGTGCTTGGCTTATTTCACATAGCATAGTGTCCTCAAGATTCATCCATGTTGTAGGTTGTCACAGAATTTCCTTCCTTTTTAAGGCTAAATAATATTCCATTGTATGCGTATACCACTATGAGATAACAGAAAATATATATATTAGTCTCTATCCCTGGTTCCTGGCACAGGACCCCTGAAACCCTTGTAAAATCCTAACTGATAAGAGCACAAGGAGCATCTTGTATTCTAATATTTGGTCTTTGACCCCTGTTCCTGACACAAGGCTCCTAAATCCCCTGGAATTTCCTGGATGATAGGAGTGTCATTTGTTTTGGGGGTTTTTAAAAAAAATATTTATTTATTTATTTGGCTGGGCCGGGTCTTAGTTGTGGCATGTGGGCTCTTAGTTGCAACATGCATGTGGGATCTAGTTCCCTGACCAGGGATCAAACCCAGGCTCCCTGCATTGGGAGCACAGAGTCTTAACCACTTGACCACCAGGGACGTCCCAAGTCATTTGTCGCCTGATGAGGCAACTCTTGGTGGACTCCTGGATGGGGGCTGGTCACCAGAAAGACCACGCCATGATTAGAAACTTGGAATTTTCAGCCCCACCCTCACTTCTCTGGAGAGGGGAGAGGGGCTGGAAATGGAATTAATAATTTATCATGCCTACATGATGAAGCCTCCAAAAAAATCCCAATAGTAGGGGGTAATGGGAGCTTCCAGTGAGAGGTGGTATGTCATTGTAGTTTTGATTTGCATTTCCCTAATGATTAGTGATGTTGACCATCTTTTCATGTGTTTATTGGCCATTTGTATTTTTCTTTGGAGAAATGTCTATTCCAGTCCTTTGCCCATTTTTTAATCGGGTTGCTTGTTTTCTTCATTGCTGAGTCTTAGAAGTTCTCTGTATATTCTTGATATCAGATATTTGACTTTCAAATATTTTCTCCCATTCTGTGGGTTGCCTTTTTATTCGGTGGATAGTGTCTTTTTTTTTTTTTTTTTTTTTTTTTTTTGCGGTACGCGGGCCTCTCATTGTTGCGGCCTCTCCCGTTGTGGAGCACAGGCTCTGGACGCGCAGGCTCAGCGGCCATGGCTCACGGGCCCAGCCGCTCCACGGCATGTGGGATCTTCCCGGACCGGGGCACGAACCCGTGTCCCCTGAATCCACAGGCGGACTCTCAACCACCGCGCCACCAGGGAAGCCCTGGATAGTGTCTTTTGATGCACTAAAATTTTTAATTTTCATTAAAGTCCAGCTTGTCTATTTTTTTTCTTTTGTTACCTGTGCCTTTGATGTCATATACAAAAAATCATTACCAAATCCAATGTCATGGAGATTTTATCCCATGTCTTCTAAGAGTTTTACTGTTTTAGGTCTTACATGTAGATCCCTGATCCATTTTGAGCTAATTTTTATATGCCTATATTATTTTGAATGGTCTCAACAGCACTGGGAGGTAGATAGTATTGGTTTTCCTATTTTACAGAAGAGGAAACAAATTTTAAGTGGTGAATTCGTTGTCCAAGGCCACAGAGATGGTAAGAGGAGTCAGAATTCAAATCCATGTTTCTAGAACTCTAAAGCTCAGGTCCTTGCCATATATCATAGAGTCAAGGCTTGGCCAAGGTTAGCAGGAAATTATAACAAAATTAAACAGCAGCAGACTTTTACTTGAGAGTGGGAGGTGTGGGGTTTGCCCAGGGCCTGGGGTTGGCCAGAGGACTTCAGAGCTCAGTTCTGGTGAGACAGCATAAGTTCAGTTGGGAAGTGAGCGTAGCCAAGAGAATGGGATGGTGTGGGGAGCGGGGGTGGGGGGCGGAGGGAGGTGAGAAGGGAGCCACAAGGCATAGAAAGAACTTAGACGCCTAGATGAGGTCTAGATGAAGTGTAGAAGGTTGTGGTGAAAATGGGAGTTTCAGAGTTTGCAGTGAAATCTTGGGAGATGTAGCACTCCCCAAACTAGCCATACTCACTCACACACACCCTGACTTTGCCTGGCTAAGTCCTACTCCTCCTTCAGGTCTCAGCTTGGATGACCCCATCTGGATCAGATGCTCCTTGCCTGTGCCCTCCCCCCCAGCCCTCAGTGCTTAATTGTAATTGTACTGACTACCTTTTACTATAGCTGAGAGCTTGCTTCTCTCCCTCTGACAGACGGTGAGCTTTCTGAGGGCAGACCAGTTTCTTACTCATCTCCCTATCCCCAATGCCTACTATAGGGCCTGACCCAGACTAGTTGCTCAGTAGGTATTAAGAAGCGGTATGGCACTATATATAGAATGGGTAACTAATAAGGACCTACTGTATAGCACAGGGAACTCTACTCAGTACTCTGTAATGACCTATATGGAAAAGAATCTAAAAAAGAGTGGATATATGTATATGTATAACTGTTTCAGTTTGCTATACAGCAGAAACTAACACAACATTGTTAATCAACTAAACTCCAATAAAAATTAATTTTAAAAAAGAAGCAGGGACTTCCCTGGTGGCACAGTGGTTAAGAATCCGCCTGCTAATGCAGGGGACATGGGTTCGAGCCCTGGTCCAGCAAGATCTCACATGCCGTGGAACAGCTAAGCCCGTGCGCCACAACTACTGAGCCTGCGCTCTAGAGCCCACGAGCCACAACTACTGAGCCTGCGTACTGCAACTACTGAAGCCTGTGCACCTAGAGCCCGTGCTCCGCAACAAGAGAAACCACTGCAATGAGAAGCACTCACACTGCAACGAAGAGTAGCCCCCGCTTGCTGCAACTAGAGAAAGCCCAGTCTGTGCGCAGCAACGAAGACCCAACACAGCCAAAAATAAAAATAAATTAATTAATAAAAAGAGAAGCAGCACTATGGCTACATGCAATGTGGTATTTTGGATTGGATTTTGGAACCAAAAAAGGATATTAGTGGGGAAACGGGTGATATCCAGATAAAGTCTATAGTTTAGTTAAGGTTACTAATAGTTAACAATCTATAGTTTAGTTAATAATAGTACCAACATTAGTTTCTTACTTGTGACAAATGTGGATTGGTTATGTAAGATGCTAACATTAGGGGAAGCTGGGTATGAGGTATATCAGAACTCTCTGACCTATCTATGCAACTCTTCTCTAAGTCTAAAATTATTTATTTATTTAGGCTGCGCTGGGTCTTTGTTGCTGCATGTGGGCTTTCTCTAGTTGCGGCGAGCAGGCTTCTCATTGCGGTGGCTTCTCTTGTTGCAGAGCACGGGCTCTAGAGCACAGGATCAGTAGTGGTGGCACATGGGCCTAGCTGCTCTGCGGCATGTGGGATCTTCCCGGGCCAGGGCTCGAACCTGTGTCCCCTGTGTGGGCAGGCAGATTCTTAACCACTGCGACACCAGGGAAGTCCTAAAATTATTTTAAAATGAAAAGTTTATTTAAAACAAACCAAACAAAAACAGAAGCAGTATCGTGTAGTGGTTAGGATGGCAGGCTCGGTGACCTTAAGAAACAACAGTTGACCATTGAACAACAGGGGTTTGAACTGTGTGGATCCACTTATACATGGATTTTTTTTCAGCAGTAAAATACAGTAGTATTACACAATCTGAGGTGGCTGAATCCACGGATTTGGAACCACAGATCAGAGGAACTGCAAATATGGAGGAACTGCGCATACATAGGGCTGACTATAAGTTATACTTGAATTTTTGACTGTGCTGGAAGGTGAACACCTCTAACACCTGAGTTGTTCCAGGGTCAACTGTACTTGCGTTTCCTGAATCTCTGTTTCCTTATCTGTAAAATGAGTATCTTCTTGATAGGGTTGTATGTGTATACATGCATACAGATTTTATTATTTATGTCTGTGTATACACAGATAATATTTACAGGATGTCAGCCACTGTTCTAAGTGTTTTACATACATTAACTTATTTTAATCTTCTTACAACCCCGTGAGGTAGGATTTAGCATTATCCCCCTTTCACAGATGGAGAATTCGAGGCACAGAGAAGCTATCCAACTTGTCCAAGGTCAACAGGGAGGAAATGGTACAGCTGAACCATGAACTTAGGCAGTCTGGCTCCAGAGCTGTGCTACCTCCTTTTAAGCTTAACTGAGTTAATACATGTAAAGCACTTTGTACAATTCCCGGGACAGAGTAAGCACTCAAAAAGTGGTAGCTATTATTTAATTAACCCTGAAGGGCAAGTCTAAGGTGTGATTCAACCAGTGAATGCCAGGATGGGATGGAGGTAAAGAGCATAGAGGTTTATAAAAATAAAAGTTCAAGCCAGGGAGATAGGAGATTAGAAGGGACTCAATAAGAAGTGAAGAAGGGTTTTTTGTTTTGTTTTTTTCCCATTCACAGCAACTTCTATTCACTCAACCAGGTATAAAAAGAGCTAAAAGTCTTCTCTAATGCTGAGGATTCTATTGCATTTCTGAGGATATTTTTATAATCTAAACGTGCAGTAATTTTTTGAGCCATTGATACTATAAAAAGTCCATTTTAATGAAGCATTTTTCCAGTTGATTTTAAGTCACATGCAAAACTTGAAGCACTTTGTAACCAGTGTTCCCCAGCCAGGCTTCTTGAAGCCAAAAGCTCTAAAGAGCAGTTTGCTGCTACCAGCAATATAGCTGGGGTCACTGTGTGTGCTCTGCAGGTCTCCAGCTGAACCTGGGGCTCCCTCTAGATCTGTAAAGGACATTAGAGGTCATCTAATCAGACCCCTTTCTTGTATATGTTAGCCAAACAGCAGCAAAGAAAATTAGTTGAGTCTTTTAAGATCTAGAGCTAAAATCACTCATTTCCTAAATCATACACACACTGAGTGCTTATTCAGTGTTAAGCAATTGGGAAACAGAGATGAACAGAAAAATCTCTGACCTCTAGTTCCCTATAGTCTGGTGAATAAGACAGAAATGTAAATCATAGAGCGTGATAGGTGTTATGAGAGGCGTGGATACAAGGCGTTGAGGTGACAGCTGTCCCTGGAGACTTCCAGGAAGGCTTCACAGAAGAGGACACCCTCCAGCTGGGTGTTGCAGGCTGAAGAGGCAAGAGGCAGCATTGAAGGGGAGGTTGCGAGGCCGTCTTCCTGGACAGCCCCATGGCTCTCGCACTGCACTGCTCGCTCTGTTAGGCGTGCCTCTGCCTCTAGACGCAGCCCACCCTGTCAGCTTCCAGCACTGCTCTTTAGCAAATAAAAACACAGGTCACCCAATTCAATTTGAATTTCATAGACAACAAATATTTTGTAGTCTAAGGACTCCCTGAGTGTATGTGTGGGACATCCTTATACTACAAAATATTTGTTGTTTATCTGCAGTTCAAATTTAACTGGGTGTCTTGTATTTTATCTGGCAACCCTACTGAGAGTAAATGTTCAATAAATCTCTGTGGGAGTAAGGGAGTGGCAGAAGGGAGAAAAGAAGAAAGGCAGGGAAGAAAGGAGCCAGTTCATCCACTGATGGCCTTAACATATTTCTCACTATTTTCTTCGTTTTTTCATTTTTCCCCAGTTTTATTGAAATATAATTGACATATAACACTGTATAAGGTTATGGTGTACAACATAATGATTTTATATATGCAGTTATTGGGGCATGGTCACCACAATAAGTTTAATTAACATCCATCACCTCACATAGTTTACAATTCGTTTTTCTTGCGGTGAGAACTTTTACGGTCTATCCTCTTAGCAGCTTTCAAATATACAAAACAGCATTATTAGCTATAGTCATCATGGTGTACAATACATCCCCAGCACAATTTTCAGTTCTATGTAGTACAAGGTAAACAGTTGTTTCCCCCTTTTTTGTTAAAAAGCCTGCCCTCATGTGGTAGAAAAAAAGTACTAGTCCAGAAGCCTTAATTCTGGTCTTCCAGCACATTGGGGCAAAAGGCTCCACAGAGGTGGGTGATCTGGAAAGGAGGATGAGATGCTAGGAGTGTGTTTGCTTGTTTGTTTGTGTGGGGACAGGGGAGGAATGAACAAAAGATGAATAGGCTTCATATCTCAGATGCCAGGAGAGTGTTGTTCAAGCAGCTTTTTAAAACGGTTTAAAACGCATTTGTAACTCTGTGCAAGCCAGCATAATCTGTTTCCAAGCTATTTTGGTGAGAAAATATTTTAAGAAGCTGCCTAAAATCCGTCCAGTAGAATATTTAAATTGAGACACACTTTCTAAATGGTAAAGTACTATTTAAATGTTGTCAATTAAAAGCCACCCTGCGGGAAGTTCCCTGGTGGTCTAGTGCTTAGGACTCGGCATTTTCACTGGCATGGCCCAGGTTCAATACCTGGTCGGGGGAACTGAGATCCTACAAGCCACGTGGCGTGGCCAAATTAATTAATTATTTTCAAAAGCCACCATGGTGACCTTGGCTGTGAGGAAAGCCTGATTTGCGTGCCTCCCCTGGTCATTAACCTTAGCAGGTAGCCCAGTCCCCATGGAGTCTCCTCCCCAGTCCTCCTAACCTGGTGGCGGTGGTCCATTCTCTCCAACCATGAGAAGAAGAACGGATGAGGTTGCTCTTTGCCTCAGCTCCAAACCTTACGTGCTGCCATCATCCGAGGTGACTCCAGCGCCTAAGTGGACACCCGTCCAAACACCAGGCCTCATGGTTCCTTTATCTCCTCTCCTCCAGGGCTTCACTCACAACCTTCCACACATACCCATGGACATAACCTTGGCTTTGCCATCTCTGGGTACACCTCCTCTTCTGACTCTCCAACTCTAAAATCTCACTCTCACACTGGACCATGACTTTCTGTCCTTCCCACTTTCTCACTGTCCCACTGAACCTATTCTTTTTTTTTTTTTTTTTTTTTTTTTTTGCGGTACACGGGCCTCTCACTGTTGTGGCCTCTACCGTTGTGGAGCACAGGCTCCGGACACGCAGGCTCAGTGGCCATGGCTCACGGGCCCAGCCACTCCGCTGCATGTGGGATCTTCCCGGACCGGGGCACGAACCCACGTCCCCTGCATCAGCAGGTGGAGTCTCAACCACAGTGCCACGAGGGAAGCCCTGAACCTACTCTTTAAACCTCCAGTAGACTTTCAGAACCGAGAGCTGTCCCTCTTTTCCCAGCCCCTCAAGCCCCTTCTGACTTCACGTCCTTCCCTCACCTTGGACGCCTCACATGACCACTTGAACTGCGTGCTCACCAGCGACTGAACGCCTCAGCCTCTGTCTGTCAGGCAGGCCCCTGACTCTGCCTCGGTCTGACCATCTGTCTGCCCCCCACTCCAGGAGGATGACCATAGCTGAAGCAAGTGGCACAGGGGGGCAGACAGGTGCCAGTCCACAGTTACGATAGCCCAGCTCAGCTCAGCCTCCAGAGCTTTCCTTTGGCTTTTACCTGTCCTTCATCGGCTACTTCTCCTCGTCATCCTTCAGCTATTCCCAACCTTCTATGCCTCTGAGTATCAGCTTCCTCATCAACAAGCTGGGGTGGTAATATCTATCCTGCAGGTTGTTGTGAAGAATAACTGAGGTATGTACATAAATGGCCTGGCACGTTGCAGGCCATTCATATACATATCTCGTGAATTGCCACTTTTCTAACACCCAACACCATTTGCATTTCCCTCACTCTAAACATGACCTTGTCTCATAGAGAAAAGAGAAGTCATGGGGTACAGGGAAGGTGGGGAGCCGTACCCCCCTGAACCTACAAACTTGATGGACACCCACCTGTACTAACTTGCCTCTAGTCTCCCAGAATGAGGCGCCACTCCTCTTTACCCAGGCTAGTTCCTCCCTTTTCTCACCTGTATCTTCCCCCCTCCCCGCCCCATCGCCTCAGCTCATACTCATGCTCAAATCAAATCTTTCCCATCTTAAAACAATTCTCTCTTGGCTCTAAATCATATCCCTCATTCCTTTCACAGTCAAGCTTCTTCAGAGAGTTGTCTGTACTCACTGTCTCCACTTCTTCACCTCCCACTGACTTCTCCCCCCAGCGCAAATTGCTCTCTGCCCTCATATCTCCAGCCTGGTCTTCTACTGTGGGCTATAGAGCCCTTATCACCACTGGGGCTAAGGGCCCTTTAAGAGTAAACCCACACACTTACAGGAAACATCCATCTCTTTTCACATCTATCTACAGGACAAGAAATTCATCAGGCGCTGGTACTAGCTCTTCTGCTCCTAACCCCTCTGCCAAGTTCAAAATTGCCCTGCATCACTTCTTAGCTATGTGATCTGGATTAAGTTACTTGACCTCATTAGTAAAATGCGATTAATAATGGTGTCAACCTTAATAGGTTCCAGTGAGGATGAAATGAGATAATCCATGTAAAGTGCTTAGTGCATGGCCTGGTGCATACATGGCCAACACTCACTATGTTTTATAGTCAGCCTGGGGCTGGATTCTGGCTCTACCGCTTCCTGCTGGTGTGCCCATTAGCAAGTTATTTAACCTCTCTGAGCCTCAGTTCTCTCCTCTATAAAACGAGGTAAACAGTAGTACCTACCCCTGAGGGCTAAGCTGGACGTTCAGTAAGAGGACATGTATAACACTGAGAAGAGTGCTCCAAAACGACGATACTATTATCCCCAGAAAGGCAAGGAATTCATTTGTGAGCCTGTCAGAGCACAGCCATCTGGATCTCATTCCTGATTCCACTTGCAATATACTAGACACATGTATACATGCTCCTTGAGGCCAGCCAGGAAATGGGAAGCACCATCAGGACAACAACTGTCACCTGGTGCAGCCCAGTGTCACACTGCTTCAGGGGCAGCTCTTTGTGCAGGGATAAAAGCTCGTTCAGCGAACTCTGGCTGTGAGATTTCTTACAGCTGTGCATTGCTACGTGACACCCCCCTGAGGTCCAAGTGGCCTCTCCTGCACTGTCAGCATCCCGTTCTTTCTTATCTTGAAACTGTCTTTGAGGCCCTAAACAAGGATCTGCTGTTCTGATTTTTAAATAGATGAAAAGAAAAAACTTTATTAACCCTTAACAGTCTGTCCCCTACTGCGGCTATGAAGTCAACTGCCTTTTGTACGTCTCAAACAGGCGCTCCACACTGCCCCCAAATCCTACTCCTTCTCTCGGGCAACTTGTGCTTTCATTTTCCCCAACGACCTTCTCAAACTTTCCTCACTCTTCTTAAGTCTCCCACCTTGCCATCTCCACAACCCTCCCCTCCCCCTTCATCTCTCAATGGATGACCATACCTCCTACCTCAGACAGCAAATTGAAGCCATCAGATGCAAAACACTCATACAACGTTGATAAATCTGATTGTCAGTATGTTCTGTGCCCCTCTTTCTGGCCCTGTCAGCAGCATTTGACACAGTCTCTTCCTCTCCTTGATACACTTTCATCCCTTGTTTCTAGACACTACAGTCTCTTTGTTCCCCTTTTCCCTTAGTGGCTGCTGTTCTTCACCCTCCATTGCTGGTTTCTCATTATCAACTCAACTTTTAATGTTTGAGAGCCCCATGGCTCTGTCCTTGGACCTCCTCTCTTGTCATCTACCTTTACTTCCTTGATGATTTCATCCAGTTTCATGACTAACTACTGTCTCTGCATTGACGACTCCCAAATTTATATCTTTAGCCTAGACCTCTCTTCTGAATTCCAGACTCATATTCTGCTGCCCACTAGATATGTCCACAGACTGGATGCCTTAAACAATGGACATTTATTTTTCTCACAGTTCTGGAAGCTAGAAGTCCAAGAGCAAGGAGCTGTCAGGTTTGGTGTCTGGTGAGACCTCTTCCTGGCTTGTAGATGGCCACCTTCTTGCTGTGTCCTCACATAGCTTTTCTTCTGTGTGCTCATGAAGAGAAAGAGAGCTCTCTGGTGTCTCTTTCTCTTTTTAGAAGGACATGAATCCTATCGGATTAGGGCTCCACCCTTTCAACTTCATTTAGCCTTCATTACCGCCCTAAAGGTCCTATATTCAAATACTATCACATTGGGGACTAGGGTTTTAACATATGATTTGGAGGGAACACAATTCAGTCCATAACAGATGGTCTAATAGACATGCCAACATTAATGCGTCCAAAATGGAACTTCTTCTGATCAGGGGCAGATCCAAATGTTTGGTTCCTGAAACTGATACAATTTAGGGTACCTTACTTAGGAAAAAGAGCTTAAAAGTCACTTCCTAATATATTGCTAGAGCCAGAGCAAATGAGAGACCTAAGCTTCACTAGCTTCACCGTTAATCTGCCTCTGCTCCTTGTCTGCATTCCTTCTCCCCTCCGCCACACACACCTGTCTCTCCCAGCCAATGTCAACTCCAGTCTTCAAGCTTCTCAAGCCTAAACATTTCCAGTCATCATTGACTCTCCTCCTTTTCTCTCACCCTACATCCAGTATGTCAGAAAATCCTGCTGCTTCTACTTTTGAAATATATTCAGAATCTGACCATTTCTTACCATCTCTACTACTAGCACCGGGTACTAAGCCATGATCAACTCTTGCTTGGAATATTGCAGCAGCCTCCAACTGGTCTCATTGCTCCCACTGTTGACCTCAAATGTCTATTTTCAACAGAGTGAGACTTTTAAAACTGTAAACCAAATCATGTCAGCTCAAAACCCTCCAAAGTTTTCGTTCAACAAACATAATCAAGGTACCATTCTAAGCCGTGGGGACACAGCAGTGAACAAAACAGATAAAAATTCCTGCTTTCATGGAGCTAACATTCTAGTAATGACTCCCCTGATCACTCAGAATAAGATCCGAGGTCTTTATTATGATAGAGTTCTTTATTTATTAGCTTACTGTGTCTCCTCCTAGTAGAATGTAAATTGCATGAGGTCAGGAATTTGTTGGTCTGTAGCCTTAGTGCCTGGAACATGTTAGATACTTTATGAATATTTGTTGAATGAATGAATGAATGAACTTCCCCATACCAAACTGATGCATCTATCTACATCTGTACTTTTCTTTTTAATTTTTATTTATTTATTTTTAAATTTATTTTTGGCCACGCTGCATGGCTTGTGGGATCTTAGTTCTCCGACCAGGGATTGAACCCACGCCCTCGGCAGTGAAAGCGCAGAGTCCTGACCACTGGCCCGTCATGGTATTCCCCACATCTGTACTTTTCTGATTCTCTTTCTCTCCAGTTACAGTAAAAGAGATATCCTCCCTTTCATCTATGGTACAGTGACTCTCAAACTTGAGTGCAGATCAGAATCCCCTGGAATTCTTGTTAAAATACAGCACTCTGGGCCCTACCCCAAGTTTCTAATTCAGTCAGTCTGAAATGAGGCCCAAGAATCTGCATTTCTAAGCAGTTCCAAGTGATGGTGCTACAACTGGTCCAGGGACCACACTTGAGAACCACTGACCTCACCCCTCCTACTTTCTCAGGAACCTTACACTCTCAACTATTTTTTCCTTCTGAATATATGCAATGGCTCCCTTTCAACTGAATCCTTCCATTCCCTTCCTACTCCTACTGTTGCTCTGTCTTCCTGATCATAAGCCAAATTTCTTCAAAGTGTTATCTATATTGAAAATCTCCATTTTCACCCTCTACTCACTTCTCCACTCAATCAATCAACCCTCTTTCCCCATAACTCCACCACAGCATCTTTAATTAGAGTCACAAATGATCTACATGTCCTCAAGTCTAGTGGACATGTTTTTAGTTATCATCTTCCACGCATTCAGCACTGGAAACTCTTTCCTCTTTCTTTTAGCAGTCTCTTCACTTGGCCTCTTCCTCTTGGCCTCCATGAAACTAGAGTGTCATTGTTTTTCTCTGGCTGATCCCTCTCAGGCTCATCTTCTTCTATCAAACCATTAGATGTTGGAAATCCAAAAGATTTGGTCCTATGACCTCTTCTTTTATTAATCTGCATTCTTCTAAGGAGATCTCATGAATGACCGAGGGTTCAATTTCCAGATGCCAATGTTGCCCAAAATTATGTCTCTAGCCATGTTTTTAGATATTACTAACTCTAGACTTGCATAAATGACTAGCTACTTGACTTATCTGCTTAATGGTCTATTAGGCATCTCAAACTTAACACTCGTAATTATCCCACCACCCAAACTCTTCCTCTTAGTCTTCCCCTACTCAGTACTGGCACCATCGTCAACCTACTTGCCAAAAATCATTCTCGACTCCTCCTTTACTCATGCAGCTACTTAGTCACCAAATCCTACCCTTCTCCCTCCTAAATATCTTTCAGATTTATCAAGTTCTCTCTCTCTTAGTCCAGACCAGCATCATCTCACACTTGGGCTACAGTTGTAGTTGACCTCGCTGCTTCTACTCTTGCCCCACTCTCCACCTTCCACCCAGTAGCTAAAGTGATCTATCCAAACACAAATCTAATCAGGTCCTTCTGTTCACCAGCTCTCCATGTTGCACCTTACACCCAGGAGAAAGTTAAAGACGGAGCTCCATAAACATGTGTACAAAGCCCACTTGGCTTTGTGGCATTACGTATACCTCAAGGCCTTTGTAATCTATCCCCAGCTGACCTATTCTCCACGCTGCCTCCTGCATCCCTCACCCTAACCATTTCAGACTACCTGCACCTCCCAGAATGCTGTGTATCCTTGCCCATGACACTCTTCCAAGAAGCCCTTAACTTCTTTTTTTTTTAACATCGTTATTGGAGTATAATTGCTTTACAATGGTGTGTTAGTTGCTGCTGTATAACAAAGTGAATCAGCTATACGTATACATATATCCCCATATCCCCTCCCTCTTGTGTCTCCCTCCCACCCTCCCTATCCCACCCCTCTAGGTGGTCACAAAGTACTGAGCTGATCTCCCTGTGCTATGCAGCTGCTTCCCACTAGCTATCTATTTTACATTTGGTAGTGTATATATGTCCATGCCACTCTCTCACTTCGTCCCAGATTACCCTTCCCCCTCCCCACCCTTGACTTCTTCATCCACTTGGCTTACTACTGCTTACCTTTAGAAAGCAAGCTCAAGCGTCATTTTCTAAGATTTTCTTCTCTTATACCATCCTAGCTGCCTCTGTGCTTCCAGATGTTCTCATGCCTTCCCTATCCTGTCACTTACTACTCTGTATGTTAATCATTCATTTTATTTTCTGTTTCTTTCATGAAACCATGAGAATCCTGTAGGGCAAGGACAACTTTGACTTATTTATCTCTATATCACCAATATGTAGCCCAGTACCTGACACCTACTAGGCATTCAATAAATGCTGTTGAATAAGTTATTAATAAATAAACGTGTGAAAAAATGGTGACCTTGGAAAAGTTCATGAGTAAGGAAGTTTCCAATGAGCTAAAAAACAACTGAAGGGGGAGTAAATGGAGAAGATGAGTGTAGACCATGCTTTTGAGAAGCATGGCTATGAAAAAATGAAAGAAAAGAGAAAGGAGGGCTGAGGGAAGATGTTACAGAGATTGCTAGTTGCCTAACCAACATTCATTGTCCTCCTTATAGAAGACTGGTTTTAAGCTGGGCACACGATCATCTAAAGTAGAATAAAGTCTGCGCTTCCTGACTCTCTTGAAGTGCTGTGTGGCCAGTGGGGTATAAGCAGAAATGTCATATAATAGCATTTAGCATATTTCCCTGAAAGACCATTGATGTGTGCCCCTTGCCTCTTCCTACCCCTTCCTCCTTCTTGCTGCTTGAAATATGGATACAATGGTTTGCACTTCATCTTGGACCCTGAGGAACAGAGCCACACTCTGGGAATGGCAGAGCAGAAAGCTGGAAGGATCCCAAGTCCCTGATAACTGTACAACTGCCACATCAGCCTTGGATTGCCCTCCTCATATCCTTCACGTGAGAAATAAACTTCAATTTTGTTTAAGCCATTGTTAGGGTGGATTTGTTACTCACAGCAGAATCTAATCCTAAGAAATAGAAAGGGTGGTTTTCTTCAGGATGGGAGACACAAGATAATGTTTATAGCTAGAGAAAGGAGTCAGTAGAAAGGGAGATAGAGGACCCACTTGACATATCAAGGTTAATGAAGGCATGGGAGGGGTGGAGACCTGGGACACAGATGGAGGGATTTGCTTTGGTTATGAACAGATACTTCTCATTCTGTGAGCCCTAGGGAAGAGGACAAGAACTAACATTTGTTGAGCACATTCTATGTACTAAGTGCTTTATAGATAGTAACTAACCTAATCATCGTAACACTTTAAGGTGAGTACTGTAAAGAGTACAAGTCTTAAGTGATTTGTGTTCAGTTGTGCACAAGAAGTGACTTTAGGGAATTCCCTGGTGGTCCAGTGGTTAGGACTCTGCGCTTCCACTGCACGGGGCACAGGTTCGATCCCTGGTCGGGGAACTAAGATCCCGGAAGCTGTGCAGCGCAGCTAAAAAAAAAAGTGACTATTATTTCAATAAGAGTTCAGTCTCTATCTCAAGTCATAATCGGATTTCAATTCAGTCTATATTGTTTGTGATAACAATAGCAAAATATTGAAAACAAATAAAATGTCCAGCATAGGGGATTGGTTAAATAAATTATGGTCCATGTCCACAATGGAACAGTCTACAACTGTTAAAAAAGAATGAGGTAGCTCTTTTTGGATTGACGTGGAATGAATTCCAAAACATATTGTAAAGTAAAAAAACAAAGTGAAGAACATTGGGTATAGCATACTATAAAGGTGTGTAAAAAAGGAGAAGCCAAACAAAAGAATATACATGCTTGCATGTATATATGTAACTATCTCTGAAAAGAATACACAAGAAACTAGTAACAAGTGGATATGTCTTGGTAAAGGATGGGGTGGTGACAGGGAGACTTGTGTCTCACTGTATATTCTTTGGTGCCTACTGAATGGAAGATGATCTACAATCTACAAATTTTGCCTATTAAAAAATAAAGAACATATCACTTAAATAAACAAACTTCATCAATTGAGAATCTTCCCATCATCCTCCTTCTTCCTTGGCTAGCATCTCAGTTCTAGCAGGCTTACACAGCCTTGTGGCTGCAGTAATAAGCAGCTGTTTAAGCTGGTAACACTCAGATCAGAGGTGGATCCAGGTTTGATGGGACCCAATGTACACAGTTTGGAGAGCCTTTTTTTTTTTTTTCTTTTTTGGCCACGCCATATGACATGCAGGATCTTAGTTCCCCAACCAGGGATTGAACCTGTGCCCCCTGCAGTGGGACCGTGCAGTTTTAACCACTGGACAGCCAGGAAAGCCCCTGGAGGGCCTTTTAAAGAAAAATAACACACAATTATGAATAAAAAATTAAGTACAGGCCTTGGAATTCATCTGTGCAAATGAGGGGCCCTGAAGCTGAAACTTCAATAGCTTCAAGGTAAATCAGCCTCTGATGCTGAGTGTATTATTCCATTGGATCTTAGCTATTGTCACCCCTCCACATTGCTCCACTGAGATAAGACCAGTTTCATCTTATTCCCAGCCTTACAGTCATGCCCTGAATGCATACAGTCATGACAAGCAGACTTCCTCCAATCTGCCAGCTTCTTCTCTTTCTCAGATAACTTCAGTACGCTTCTTAGAGGTTACAGGAAAATTCAGCTGTTCTTATTGCAGGAAGGGGGACCCCTTCCAGGGCCTGAGAGTGGGCTCTTGTCTAACACTCAGAAATGAGTTGTCTGAGGAGACACACATACTGACAAAGCAGGAGACTTTATTGGAAAGGGGTACCCGGGCGGAGAGCAGCAGGGTGAGGGAACCCAGGAGAACTGCTCTGTCACATGGCTCACAGTCTCGGGTTTTACGGGAATGGGGTTAGTTCCCGGCTTGTCTCTGGCCAGTCATCATGCTTGTGCCCATATTTGATCTGACTCAGGGTCCTTCCTGGTGGCACGCACATCCCTCAGCCAAGATGGATTCCAGTGAGAAGGATTCTGGGAGGTTGGTAGGACAATATTATGGGCTGGCATTGCCTCCCTCCTTTTGGCCCCTCCTGGATTCTTCCAGTTAGTTTCACAAGACATATTATGGGCGGGAGTCTCCTCCCTCTTTTCGCCCCTCCCAAACTTTCCCAGTTAGTTTTCGGTGGCAGCGCTATGAACCTCCTGTTGTGAGACAACTCATGCAAGTGATTATCATCGTGCCTGGCCAAGGTGGGTGGTTTTTGTTTCGGTCAATGGTTCCCTAGCATTCTCACAAGCCAGTGCTGTGAGAAAATTGGGAGAATCAGGATATGAACACTTAAAGTGCAGCATGGTGAACTCCTCTGAGATCATGAAGACATCAGTCCCCACTTGGGTGTATCATATTCTCTGGCAGCGTCCAGCCACCCAGGTGTGGGAGCAGAGAAAGGGGGGCTGTTGTATTGATCCACAGTTTGGATTTTGCACAATGGGTATTGTATCAGTGCAAGGACAAGGGAAGTAGGAGTATGCTATGACAGATGTTGTATGGATGGACCGTGGACGCTAGACTCAATGGTAAAGATAGGGATTTGGAAAAAAGATAGTGCAAATGCGGGGTTTGAAGTAAGCAGAGTTGAAGCCAATTGACTGGGAGGCTGTGGGGCTAAGATGCTCAGCAGTGATTTCCATGACATCACTATTTCCTAGTCCTCTTTCTATCTTCGTGGTCACTCATTTACAGTCTTTTTTATTGGATTGTCTTTCTTCAACTGTCCTTTAAAATATTCGTATCTCCAGGGCTCTGTCTTCATATTGGATATCTCCACTTGGATATTCCACAAGCACTTCAGATCCAGCACGATTGATTTGTCCAACTTATCTTCTTCCCCACCCCCTATGTGGTCTTCTTCCAATGTATTGAGACCTATTTTACAAACTTAACTTTAATTTCCATGAGAACCCTCAAATTTTAGAGATGAGGAAACTGAGGCTCAGTTTAAACAACTTGCCCGTTTCTAGTTCTGCTACAATTGTCAGAGCTGGGATTTGAACCTAAGTCTGGCTGACTGAAAATCCCATCCTCCATTCATGAGTGCCTTTTGAGAATTTTGTAGTTTATATACCTTACGTACAAGGCTCTGTCCTGCTCAGTGGAACCACCATTCACCGGGTGACCTAAACCAGAAAACTGAGAGTTATCCTTGTCTCTTCTTCCTCACTATCCCTCCCCATGTAATATAATCAAATTCACTACCAAGTCCTGCTGACTTTACCTCATAATATCTTTGAACCCATCCCACCATCTCCACCACCACGTCTCCAGTCCAAACCACCTGGACTGCTACCAGAGCACCTCCACCCATTCTCCACACACAGAAAAAGCTGCTGCTAGCAAAGCACATATCTGATCAGATCACTTCCCTTAGTGCCTATAGGACCAAGTCCGCTTCTTTGTGTGACATAACAGATTCTCCATTATCCTCAACAACTTCATCTCTGGCTCTGTTCTTTCTTAAATAGGGCACTCAGGGGTTGAGTTAATTCGGCATCTGAAGTATATACCACTCAATGAGGTATCTTTAAGAAAAAGAATACAAAATTACAAATACAAAATTAGGTAAGAGGCTCTCTGCGGGGAAGAGGCCCCAAAAGTGAGGAGCCCTGAAGCTTAAAATTCATTAGCATCACAGAAAATCAATTTCTAAGAACACTCACCAGATCATGTGCAGTTTTGTAAAAGCACTATGCTCTTTCATATGCTTGCTGCCTTGACACCTGTGATTCTCTCTACTTGAAATGTCCTTCCCCTGCTTACTTACCTAGCAACTCACTCTTTGCCAGTGGTGTGCTGGAATCAGATCACAGGCTCATGACAGCTGATTGTTAAACACAAATTCTGTGAACTGGTTGTTAAACGCTGCCATTATTCAAAGGTAAATTAAATAAACTTCAAATTACGTAAATTATATTAAACATAAAGGTAATAAATACTCAAAACTCATCACTTCCTAATTATTTTTCGACATTTTACTGTTATCCATGTTTGTGATGCTATTTATGTCCATTGCATCTGTGTGGTGGAAATACTCTATAAAGACCTGCTGCTGGATACTAACACAACATTGTAAAGCAATTACACTCCAATAAAGATGTTAAAAAAATAAAACAAATTACATATGTGACCCAAGAAAAGCTTTTAACTCTGTTACAAACTTATTAGATAAATTTAGGCAAAGTTAGAAAAAAACCCTTGTCTATCCCAAATAAAAATCTCACATATAAAGGCATGTGAATTATAGGAAAAATATTTTATAAGCAAATGTTTAATATTCTATTATATAAATAAATCTGATTAGTAAAAAAAAAAAAAAGACGTGCTGCTGTACATCCCTTCCCAACTCTGCATTCATTGACTTCACATTGGTAGCTTGAAGTTGGTGGGAGTATTTACAGCACAGAAATCAGCAAATGCCACAAGTAAGGGCTTGGTTTTCCCTAGAGAGCCCACTGTTAAGTATTTACCAGCACACCACTGTTTATAAGCCAATCCAAGGAGCACTTCTGTGCAGCCTGCCCCGATTTCCTCCCCCTTACACACACGTACACACACACACACACACACAGAGTTGATCACCATGCCCCTCCTATACCCCATGACAGCATTTAACATACTCGATTTCAAGAGATGGCTTAATTAAAGGCAGATACTATGTATTATCCATCTTTGTATCACAAATGCTTCACACACTGTAATGTCTCAATAAATGTTGGATGACTAAATTGAACGTCTCTAGGTTCAGTTTCTTCTTATGTCAAATGAGAATACCTGCTCTCCCTACCACACACAGACCTTACAAAAACAAATGAAATACTAGACATGAAATACTTTGAAGGAAATAGTGAGAAGTATCATACAAGTACAGGGTATTATTTTCACATGTTCATGTAGTTTAATGAGTTTCCATCATAAAACACCTGTTGAAACATATAATTCTAGCTTTCCCCTGTCCTCTTGCAAGATATTCTGACATTACACCCCTGGGATCCCTGGGCCTCTTTGAACCTTTCTGGGGTGAGAATCAGGAGAAACTGCTTTGTTTTAATAAAGCTGATTATAAAGTATGTCCCTATAAAGTTGATTTTGGAAACCTATGAAGAAAGTGATAAAATCAGAGATATATACCCATTGAAGGAAAACTCCCAATTGACAATTAGGGACCCAAAATGATGAAGGTATTAAGATAGGTTAAGCCAGGTACTGGCACAAAAACAGAAACATAGATCAATGGAACAGGATAGAAAGCCCAGAGATAAACCCATGTGCATATGGTCATCTTATTTTTGATAAAGGAGGCAAGAATATACAATGGAGAAAAGACAGCCTCTTCATTAAGCGATGCTGGGAAAACTGGACAGCCACATGTAAAAGAATGAAATTAGAACACTCTCCAACACCATACAGAAAAATAAACTCAAAATGGGTTAAAGACCTAAATATAAGGCCAGACACTATAAAACTCTTGGAGGAAAACATAGGCAGAACACTCTATGACATAAATCACAGCAAGATCCTTTTTGACCCACCTCCTAGAGAAATGGAAATAAAAACAAAAATAGACAAATGGGACCTAATGAAACTTAAAAGCTTTTGCACAGCAAAGGAAAACATAAACAAGACGAAAAGACAACCCTCAGAATGGGAGAAAATATTTGCAAATGAAGCAACTGACAAAGGATTAACCTCCAAAATTTACAAGCAGCTCATGCAGCTCAATATCAAAACAACAAACAACCCAATCCAAAAATGGGTAGAAGACCTAAATAGACATTTCTCCAAAGAAGATATACAGATTGCCGACAAATACGTGAAAGGATGCTCAACATCACTAATCATTAGAGGAATGCAAATCAAAACTACAATGAGATATCACCTCACACCAGTCAGAATGGCCATCATCAAAAATCTACAAACAATAAATGCTTGAGAGGGTGTGGAGAAAAGGGAACCCTCTTGCACTGTTGGTGGGAATGTAAATCGATACAGCCACTATGGAGAACAGTATGGAGGTTCCTTAAAAAACTACAAATAGAACTACCATATGACCCAGCAATCCCACTACTGGGCATATACCCTGAGAAAACCATAATTCAAAAAGAGTCATGTACCTAAATGTTCATTGCAGCTCTATTTATGATAGCCAGGACATGGAAGCAACCTAAGTGTCCATCAACAGATGAATAGATAGAGAAGATGTGGCACATATATACAATGGAATATTACTCAGCCTTAAAAGGAAACGAAATTGAGTTATTTGTAGAGAGGTGGATGGACCTAGAGACTGTCATACAGAGTGAAGTAACTCAGAAAGAGAAAAACAAATACCGTATGCTAACACATATATATGGGATCTAAAAAAAAAAAAAGGTTCTGATGAACCTAAGGGCAGGACAGGAATAAAGACACAGATGTAGAGAATGGACTTGAGGACACGGGGAGGGGGAAGGGTAAGCTGGGACGAAGTGAGAGAGTGGCATGGACATATATACACTACCAAATGTAAATAGATAGCTAGTGGGAAGCAGCCACATAGCACAGGGAGATCAGCTCTCAGCTCGGTGGTTTGTGACCACCTGGAGGGGTGGGATAGGGAGGGTGGGAGGGTGGGAGATGCAAGAGGGAGGAGATATGGGGACATATGTATATGTATAACTGATTCACTTTGTTATAAAGCAGAAACTAACACACCATTGTAGAGCACTTATATTCCAATAAAGATGTTAAAAAAAAGATAGGTTAAGGCACCCTACCTATAACTTTCTTTCTTTGTACTTTATTTCATTTTTTAATTTTTTAAAAATGTATTTATTATTTTTGGCTGCATTGGGTCTTTGTTGTTGTGTGCGGTCTTTCTCTAGTTGAGGCGAGAGGGGGCTACTCTTCGTTGCAGTGCGCGGGCTTCTCATTGCGGTGACTTCTCTTGTTGCAGAGCACAGGCTCTAGGCACGCAGCCTTCAGTAGTTGTGGCTCGCGGGCTTAGTTGCTCCGCAGCATGTGGGATCTTCCTAGACCAGGGATTGAACCCGTGTCCCCTGCATTGGCAGATGGATTCTTAACTGCTGTGCCATCAGAGAAGTCCCTCATTTTTATTTTTATTTGTCTTATTTAACAAGCCCAAATATGTAGCTTACTATGTGTCAGACACTATTCCAATTACAGATATTACTCATTTAATTTTCATCTTCTTTTTATTATTTTTTAGTATTCATAACTACTAACATTTATTGGGTGCTTGCTATAGACCAAGACTTTTGCTAAATTTATGTCTTATTATTTCATTAAAACCACACACTAGCCCTCATTATCTCCACTTAATGGAGGAATGAGCTGAAACTAAGGGTGTTAAAAACTTTCCCATATCCTCATTGTATAGATAAGGGCACTGAGTCACAGAGAGGTTAAGTAAATTGCCCACGAGCACACACTTCTTCCACTGTGGGCCATTTCTGGACCATGACCTCATGATTCTGACTTTACTCTTGCAGCCTTACAACTTGACTCTTCCCTAATTCTCCTATATGGATATTTCCCAGATAATGATCACATCATATCCTACTATATTGGGCAGTAATAGCAAACTACATCAGTATGCATTGTGACATGAATCTGGCTTTCAGTCAAGAGAACTGAATTTGCTCTGCCACTAGCCAGTTGTGATGTTTGGGGAGCCCAAAGACCCAGTACGACAGAGAAGTCTTCAGCATGCCACCACAGTGCAGCAAAGAATTGCCTGCTGTAGTGGGAAGCCCCTTGAGGAAGGATGTGGCTACTCCCAGAAGAATATTACACAAAGTTGTAAGCCTGGCTCCAGGGCTCTTCCCACCTGGCAGGTTTCTCACCCCCAGAAGACTGCCTTGACCACCAGACCTCTGAAAGAAACTGAGTCATTGGGAACTGCTTCCACTCCCTTGCTTATGTCCTTGATCCCAGATCCATTGTGCTGCTTGTTTGATGGTTCTATAGCAAACCAAAATACAAGCAACTTGGGGCCAGTGTGAATTGATGTAATCACATGTCTTTGGACCACGATCAGCCTTCATGGTCTGACCTGTATTAGGCCTCTTGGGCAAGTTATTTAACATCTCTGACTCTCAACGTTTCCACCTCTAAACATGTGAGTCAATGTTATGTTGTGGAAAGAAAAAAGAGTCTGTGTCAGACAAGCTTTTTGATTCATTCATTCATTCACTAAAGGAATATTTATGGTGTGTCCATGATGTGTCAGTCACCAAGTTGAGCACTGGAGACAGAGATGAACAAGGCTGATACTGGGGTAGTACCAGCCCTTACAAAGCTTACATTCTAGTTGGGAAAACAGGCAAGAGGCAAGCAAATGAACAAATAACTATAAATTTGGATAAATGTCATACAGTAAATACTATGATAGAAATAGTCTGTGGGGATGGGGGGAGGTGGAAATCTACTTTTCACAGAGTATCAAGTGAGGTTTCTCTAAAGTGCCATTTAACGCAAATCAAAACTACAATGAGGCATCACCTCACACCAGTCAGAAAGGCCATCATTAAAAAGTCCACAAACAATAAATGCTGCAGAGGGTGTGGAGAAAAGGAAACCCTCCTTCACTGTTGGTGGGCATGTAAACTGATGCAGCCACTGTGGAAAACAGTATGGAGGTTTCTCACAAAACTAAAAATAAGGAATTCCCTGGTGGTCCGTGATTAGGACTCCACATTTCACTGCCAAGGGCATGGGTTCAATCCCTGGTTGAGGAACTAAGAGCCCACAAAACACTCGGCATGGCCAAAAAACCCCAAAAACACTAAGCTAAAAATAGAGTTGCCGTATGATCCAACAATCCCACTCCTGGGCATATATTCAGACAAAACTATAATTCAGAAAGATATATGCACCCGTATGTTCATGGCAGCACTATTGTAAAATAGCCAAGACATGGAAACAACTTAAATGTCCATTGACAGATGAATGGTTAAAGAAGGTGTGGAATACACACACACACACACACACACACACACACACACACACACACACAGTGGAATATTACTCAGCCATGAAAAAGAATGAATGCCATTTGCAACAACATGGTTGGACATAGAGATTATCATACAAAGTGAAGTAAGTTGAGAGAGGAAGACAAATATCATATGCTATCACTTATATGTGGAATCTAAAATACGACAAAAATGAACATATCTACAAAACAGAAACAGACTCACAGACATGGAGAACAGACTCGTGGTTGCCATGGGGTGGGGGAGGGGAGGGAGGGGTTGGGAGTTTGGGATTAGCAGATGTAAACTAGTATATATAGAATGGATAACCAACAAGGTCCTACTACATAGCACAAGGAATTATATTCAATATCCTGTAATAAACCATAATGGAAAAGAATATGAAAAAGAATATATATATGTGTGTGTATAATTGAATCACTTTGCTATATACCAGAAACTAACACAACATTGTAAATCAACTATGCTTCAATAAGATAAAATTTTAAAAAATAGGGACTTCTCTGGTGGCACAGTAGTTAAGAATCCGCCTGCTAATGCAGGGAACATGGGTCCAATCCCTGATCTGGGAAGGTCCCACATGCCACGGAGCAACTAAGCCCGTGTGCCACAACTACTGAGCCTGCCCTCTAGAGCCTGAGAGACACAACTACTGAGCCCATGTGCCACAACTACTGAAGCCCTCATGCCTAGAGCCTGTGCTCCACAACAAAAGCCACCACAATGAGAAGCCCGCGCACCACAATGAAGACCCAACACAGCCATAAATAAATAAATAGAAAAAATTTTTAAATAAATAAAAATAAAAATTGAAAAGCTAAAAAAAAAAGAAGTGGCATTTAAGCCAATTTATTATTTTACTAGCTTTGTGATCTTGGCCAAATTACAGTAAGTTAAAAAAATACAATAGGTAACTGCTCTGAGCCTCAATGGGCATAACTCCTACTTCCCAGGATCCTTGTGATGATCCAATGAGACAATATGTATAAAACATCCAGCACATAGTAAGCGCTCTATAAATGTTCATTCCTTTTCCCTTCTAGCTTGAGTAGTGAATGTTCTCCAGCCTGAAAATTGCTTAAGGCCACATAAGCTGCTTTGGTAGGTATTTACCTACTTAGTTCAATGTTTAGTGGACAAATCATGTCACCCCTGAAGTTTGCAAAAATTATATGCGCTTACACTTTAGGATTGAATCTAGATGCCTTCAATTTAGTGTCACCCCATCATGAAGTCTGGATAAGCCTTACTCTAAGATAATCAGCTGTCTGGGACTTCCCTGGCTATCCAGTGGTTGAGACTCGCCCTTCTAATGCAGGGGGCGTGGGTTCAATCCCTGGTCGGAAAACTAGGACCCTGCATGCCTTGCAGCCTAAATAAGTAAGTAAGTAAGTAAGTAAGTAAGTAAGTAAGTAAGTAAGTAAGTAAATAAATAGTCGGCTGTCAAAGCAGCAAATTAATGTCCCATAATTTTCCAGATTGGTTCCAGCTAGACTTCCCTATCACTGACTTAACCTTCAACAAAATGTTATGAGAGATATCCACTACTGGATCCTTGTACTGCCCAAGGATCTGGCACGTTGATTTCTCTGTAGGGTGAAAGAAACCTTTAATAAGGAAAGGAGGCTGTGGTTCTCTCCACTTACAAGTGAAGGACTAGCAGAGTTTAATTTTGATACACAAGGTCACATAGCAAATTTGCTAGCAAGCTCAGACCAGAATTCAATAGTGGCTTTGCCACTATTTTCTGGCTTAGACTAGTCATTGCCTGGGGTGATGATTAAAAAATCAATTCAGCATAACTAAAACCCCTACTGACTGGTTATCCCATCACAAGACACACACACACACACACACACACTAATTGATAGAGTGATGCTGGTTTTGCTGGTTTTGTCAAGAATAATGTGATGGTTTGTGGTTGAGATTCACTATCCTAAAGAATCTGTACTAAGCTAAGATAGAGATTATTATATGATAGGCCAGTTCCCCTAAGGTCACTTGGTGGAACCTCATCTGACCACACTTTAAAAACACAGTGCTAAACACACACACACACAACCATCACGGTAGTCAAACTTTTTCAAAAGTGCTTATTGTTAATAATGTACCTACAAGTAAAAGTTTAAGCCATGTTTCAGTTATACTGTGAAATGTGGGGAAGATCATACAGTTGGGCCAGGAAGAAAGGAAGTGAGAGTTGCTCAACTTGATGAAGCAAAAACAATATTCTTGGTTTCTGATTTAAGATATTTTTCATGTTCAAGAAAGAATCGCTATTTATTCAAATACTGCTTCCAATTATTAATATTAAAGATTATAAATTTTGTCTGAATCAACCATGGTATAACATAAATCAGCACCTAAAAGCCTGGGGGCATTATGAAGTTTTTGTCTTTAGAAAAATTACTGATAATATGTTTTTACTGTCAAAAAGGTATACTTATTTCCAGTTGCATTCAATACAGTCAGTTCCTATCCTAAAATTTAAAAGCTCTGTCAAAATTAAAATAACATACTTGTGCGTTAAGCTAAACTATGGCTGTTTTCAAATTATTCAATATAGAAAACCATCACGTATGCATGAAATAAATTAGAAGCAATGGCTTTAACAGGGTTTCCCAAGTCGATGCTTTTGAGCAGATCCTAGAAATAGCTCTAGTAATATCCCCAGTTTGGTGGCCAAAGCAATTTAAGCAAATTAGAGATGCTTAAGCCTTTGTCGAATGACTGTACTAAAATCAAATTTGATACACTTTAAAAACCAATACTATAGACAGTAATTATAATTGCTCCTGACAAGTCAGTTGAAAAACCACCCCAGACTTCCAACATAGAGTGTTTAAACAGGATTGTCCTTTAAGCACAATTCTACATAAATTACTCAAAGCAACAAAAGAACAGAAGTCACTGTAAAACAGATACAGTTTGACATTTTGGTTCTCTTAAAGCATTCAAAGTGCTCTGTCATATAGTCAAAGTAATCTAGGGCTGGAAAAATTCTGGGAGAACAAGAGGAATTACTGGAATAATATGGAAGAACCCGCACTTCACCATCAACAGAAGCAATGTTATGTTTCCTAAAGTGAACTTGCTTTTCCTTTATCTTGTTAAAAATATGGTGGGGCTCCCCTGGTGGCGCAGTGGTTGAGAGTCCGCCTGCCGATGCAGGGGACACGGGTTCGTGCCCCGGTCCGGGAAGATGCCACATGCTGCGGAGCGGCTGGGCCTGTGAGCCATGGCCACTGAGCCTGCACGTGCGGAGCCTGTGCTCCACGGCGGGAGAGGCCACAAGAGTGAGAGGCCCGCATACCGCAAAAAAAAAAAAAAATATATATATATATATATGGTGAATATAACTCATGAGGAAATTTTCTCATATGTTCCTATAGAAGACAAGCTACATAAAGCTGTTTGGGTATTTTCCAATACAAGACCAGATGTTCTTAAGTGAAAATGATATGAAATTGGGATACACAACAAATGCTGATCTCTATGACACTACTTTCCCCTGCTTTTTCTTTGATCCTCAGCTTGGCTGCATACCCTTTTTTTTCATCGACTCTTTAAATGAGGTTCTGTCCTCAGCATTCTCTGCTCTTCTCACTGCCAAGGCTTTAATGGACATGCAAAATCAGATCTGTGTCCTCTGCTCTAGTACCTGCTGTCTTCATCTCTCCCTGGATGTCCCAAAGACCTCTCAAACCTGCATGTACAAAAGTGACCTCATCATATTCTCCACCGTCACTTCCACCAATCCTGCATCACTTCCCCCAACCTTCTACCTATCGCCACCACCTGCTGTTCCTCTCTATTTCAGCTGTGCTTGCCAGAAATCCAGGAGCCACTCGAGAGAAACTACAAGGAGTAGGGATAAAGTGTGTGGACTTTGGAGTTAGGCTACTCCGGTGCTACCACATTCTAATTAGATGAACTATCAGCAAGATTCTCCCACTTACTATCTAATTCCATATACAGCCTGGGCACTAGAATCAGGCTGGATTCATAGCCTGGCTCGCTTACTTGCAGGCTGTGTCACCTTGGGCAAGTTACTTAACCTTTATGGGCCTGATTTTCTTCATCTGTAAGATAGAGATAATAGAATTTCTTACTTCATAGGCTATCGTGAGAATTAAAAGATATATTGCATGCAAAGCACTAGTACAGGGCCTGGCATATAGTAAGCACTCAGTAACTATTAGTCATTATTATAATTATTTATATTCTTCCTTCATCCAATCATGTTCTTCTCCCAACATTTTATTGTAAAAACTCCTGAACATAAAGAAAAGCTAAAAGAATTGTACAATGAACACACACATCCTTATCACCTAAGTTCTACTATTGTTAACAGCTGGCTATATTGACTTTAGTGCATATCTATCCAGCCATTCATCAGTCCACCTTAATTTTTTATGCACTTCAAAGTAAGTTGTGCAGCATCAGTTCACTCTATCCCTAAATTCTTTAGCATGCTGGTCATTAACTAGAGTTCAATATTTAATTTCTTTTTTAGATAAAATGAACATATAGTGAAATGCACGAATCTTAAGTGTATGTGCTTTGATGAGTTTTGACAAATGCACACACCCCGTGTAACGCAAAGCCCTGTCAAGATACAGAACATTTGCATCACCCTAGAAAGTTCTCCCATGCCCCCTCACTGTTGGGCCCCCTACCCTTGCAAAAGGCAATCACTGCTCTGATTTTTTTTCCTGCCAGAGATTAATTTAATCTATTCTAGAATGTCATATAAATGGAGTTATACAGTATGTACTCTTATCCCCCATCTTTTTTTTTTTTTTTTTTTTTTTTTGCGGTATGCGGGCCTCTCACTGTTGTGGCCTCTCCCGTTGCGGAGCACAGGCTCCGGACGCGCAGGCCCAGCGGCCATGGCTCACGGGCCCAGCCGCTCCGCGGCATATGGGATCCTCCCAGACCGGGGCACGAACCCGTATCCCCTGCATCGGCAGGCGGACTCTCAACCACTGCGCCACCAGGGAGGCCCTCCCCCATCTTTTTAACTGTGATAAAGTTGATATGTCAAAAGAAAAACTCACTGTTGTTTTATTTTTTTTATTTATTTTTATTTTTTTATTTTTTGCGGTACACGGGCCCCTCACTGTTGTGGCCTTTCCCGTTGCAGAGCACAGGCTCCGGACACGCAGGCTCAGTGGCCATGGCTCACAGGCCTAGCCGCTCCGCAGCATGTGGGATCTTCCCGGATGGGGACACGAACCCGTGTCCCCTGCATCGGCAGGCGGACTCAACCCCTGCGCCACCAGGGAAGCCCTCACTGTTGTTTTAATTTGCACAGATTACTACTGAGGATGAACTTTTAAAAAGTTATCACTTAGGAGTTTTTTTTCTTCGACTCTGCAGACAGAAGGATATGGACTTGTATGGACTTAGTTCTTGGCTTACCAGATGTGCAAACTTGGACAAATTACTTGACCTTTCTGAGCTTCAGTTTCTTCATCTCTAATAGGGACATAATAATAGATTTATCTTGTAGAATATTACTACCTTAAAGCGTTGTGAAAATTATGAGGTAATGCATGTAAAGCATTTATTATTGCAGTGTCTAAAACACAGAAAGTGCTCAATGTTAGCTATTATTATTATGTGGTTCCTTGTAGATTAAGAGTAATTACTGTGCTCTTCCTTCCATACCCACATAGCTCATTCTCTCATGACCTCCTCCTCTCTACTCAATTGTCACCTCATCAGCGATAACTCCCTTATTGTCGTATTTTAACATAGCAACCAACCCTAGCACTGTTTCCCCATCTTGCTATACTGGGTTGAATTGTGTTCTTCCAAAAGATATGGTCAAGTCCTAACCCCTGTACCTGTGAATGTGACATTATTTGGAAATGGAATCTTTGCAGATGTAATCAAGTTGAGATGAGGTCACACTGGGTTAGGGCAGACCCTAAGTCCAATGACTGGTGTCCTTATAAGAGACAGAGAGACACATACAAACACACAGGAAGAGTATCATATAATGACAGAGGCAGAGATTGGAGTGATGCATCTACAAATCAAGGAATGCCAAGGACTGAGGGCAAGCACCAGAAGTCGGGAAGAGACAAGGAAGGATCATACCCTAGAGCCTTCAGAGGGCCTGCCAACACCTTAATTTTGGACTTCTAGCCTCCAGAACTATGAAGGAATAAATTTGTGTGGTTTTAAGCCACCCAGTTTGTTATGGCAGCCCTAGCAAATGAATACACCTGCTTTATTTTTCTGCATAGCACTTGCCATCTGACATAGTACATATTTATTTTGTTTATTATCTGTTTCCCCTGACTTGAGTAAAAGATCTGTGACAGCAGGAACTTTGTTTTGTTCATACTGATTCCCTAGCACTAAGAGGGTGTCTGGCACATAATAGATCCTCAATAAACATTCCCAGAAGGAAGGGAGGGAGGGAGGGAGAGAGGGAGTTAGTTTACTATTCATATATACTACATTGAACACTATGATTTTTGAGTTTATTTTTTGCTTTTAATTTTAAGATGGTTTTGATGTGAAGCTTTTATGTGTTCAAATTCATCTTTTTTTAGTGGTTTCTGTCATCAGTGTTATGCTTAAATTACCTTTTCTCAATGTCATGACCATAGAGTCACCTTATTTTCTTCTTAGTATTTGATAGTTTAATTCTTGTTTTAATTGTTCGTTATGAAAAATTTAAAGAAAAGTAGAGAGATTAAGATAATGTGCAGTTTCATTTTTTATATTCAACCCTTCATCCATCTGGAATTTACTTTGATGTGTGGAATGAGAGCTTTAACTGCTGTTTTGTTTCAGGTTTTTTCAAAATAGTTAACCAATTATCCCAGCAATTTTTACTAACCTATCTTTTCTTTACCAATTTGAAATGACACCTTAATGATCATCTAAACACATATATACTTCCATCTGTAGAACAGCATAGAAATCTCAGCAACAGGCATCTATTTTTGTTGTAGCATCACTTTTAAAATGCTACTTTATAAGTTTTAGTATCTGTTAATACAATTTCCACTTCATGATTCTTTTTTCTCGTCACCATTTTCTTGACTGTTCTTCCCCGTTTTTTCTTACAAACTTTAGAATCGTCGTGAAGTTTGGAAACCGTCCCTTCATGATACTGGTTGGAACTGTATTAAATTTATCCGTGTATTTATGGGAGAAAGCTGCCGCTACCTCTATCCTGAGGCCCTGTTCTGATTCGCATCTTCATCTCCCACTTGTAAAACAGTCTCCAAGCCAGCCTCTATGTTGCTGTCAGAGAGGTCTTACTAAACAGGCAAATGTAGATTATGCCATTTCTCTGCCTAAAACTCTTAAGTGACTTCTCTTTCCATTTGGGACAAGGTTCTATGATCCGGTCCTAACCTACTTCTCTCCTCACATGGGCCGGCCCATTCTGAACCAAGTGTAGTTCCTTGGAAGAGCCTCCATCTGATCTCTTCTTTTTGCATAAAAAACTCTGCCTAAAAAAGACCCCTCATTGGCCTTCCTGCCTACCTCCCCTCAGGCCCCATTTCCTGACACTGGCCCTGGGAAGGACTTCCTGACCCAGTCACTCTCCATTCCCAACCTGGGTTACGTGCCCTCCCCCCTGCCTCTGGACATCTAGCCTGGCACTTACTGTACTGGTCCCTAATCGTTTATTTATCAAAACCTCGAGCCTACTCCACTCCTACTCAAAACCACTTCTTCTGGGGCTTCAGTCTCCCTAGTTACTTAAGAATAAAGCTGGACTATGATCTATAAAGAAGGATTCTTTCAGCTAAAATTTTATACAGTCCCTTGTTTCAAAGCTAATATAACAGGATTGCCAAAAGGTCAACTTCTAAGTCAACATATGTTTGGGCTAATTAAACCGATGCCATATCGGCTCTTCTGTCTGGGGAAAATTAATGCCCACACTGATGACCTTGAAAAACCATGGAATATTAAACTACTCTCTGAATCAAAGGCAAATAATATACCTGGTAGTGCTTCTCCTGAACTTACTGTAAATCTTTAGAAATGAGTAAGCTACATATGGTATGTTACTAATTTTCCATATAACTACCGATTTAAATTACCCCTTTCCCCCAAATTCTAAACAAATGACTTAAATGCAAAGCACTTTTAAAATTATTGGAGATAGATCTAACTTTAACAAAGACAGATCAGATTATTTGAAGCTAGAAGAGAGCCGAGGATCGCCCAGGTCAGCCTTGATTTTAGATGAAGGAATTGAGACTCAAAAACAGGCCAAGTGGCCTACCCCTCAGGAACAGAGCCCCTCCACACATGCCCATTAAAAGTGGAAACTGCAATAACTGCATACTAGCCACCTTTGGAAAGCACCAGCGAACCACTAGAGACAATAAACTTGCATTATTAAAGTGGAGGTTTGGTGGTGTTAAGGATTATAACAAATAAGCTTTAATCCCTTCTTTTACTGAGCTACTTTATTAGAGGGGAGGGAGACCTTTGCTGTGCTGCCACATCAAACTTAACTATGATTAGGCACCAACAAAGTAGTAAGCATTAGACAGCACAGGAAATATCTGTAGAGTTCTTTATGCTTGTATAATTGCCTCAAGCGTTAGTCACTTTAAAAAAATCACACACACTTACTTAATACTGGAAGACAGAATTTACTACCGAAAGTCTCTTTTCATTAAGATTTCACTTCATCACTAAGAAAATCCATCCCCCAAACCACTACCAAGTAGAACACACTTAACCCACATATCCTTGAGGTAGACCAACGTTATCACTGTGTTTCCCCTAATGAGGAAACGGAAGCCTTAGGCAACTAGCTCAAGGATAAGTGCAATTCAGTAAGAGCTCCTCTTCCTGATTAAATTGGACCAATCTTATAAGGGAAAATTAAAAGGGTTTAAAAATTCGAAAATTCCATGGCGACAGGAAATAAGAATGACACACACATATAACATCTTTAGTTAGTCCACATCTTTTTGATAAGAAATAAAGACTAAAGATGAAATTTAAAATAGACTTCTTTTGTTGACTTTGTGTCCTAGAAGCTGAGGTCTTTCATTCTTTTTGAGCAGTCGTTCTCCAAGAATGGTCTCCAGGCATCGGTGGTACCTAGGTTGGAAACGCAAATCCTCAGGCCTCACCCTAGACCTACAGTCAATCTCTGGAGGTAAGATTGGGTATCTGTGTTTTAAAAAGTGCTAAAGTTTAAGAACCACTACAGGATCCAAACTGCTTTATCTGGGTGGCAACTGGCTGAATAACCTTAACACTTCTATTGTTATTAGTCAATATTCACTTTTTCTACCTTGTGATCTGCCCCAAACAGCTAACATGAGTAATTTCTGCTCAAGGTTAGTCACGCTACAGAACCCCTGAACTCCGAATTCTAATAAGCCTATGTCCAGGTTTCCAGCATTTACTAGCCTCCAAAGCAAGGTGGTATTTCTCCATCTCAGTGGCCCTTCCACCAAATGCTTTCATCATAGAACCCCAAACCGAGTGGACTAACAAGTTCACTCTACCCTCAGGTTAGATCTCAAATCTGCCCAGTTCCTCAAGGGCTGGTGACCCACTGGTTTACAACTTTGCATCTCCCTCATACGGATAAACACGTGTACTTAAAACAAAATGAGCACATTTTGTCCAAATATTTGTCAGCATAATAAAATTCCCCAAATTAGGAGTCTTGGTGCTTTATGCAGATGCAAACTTGAAAAGCAGACATGCCCAAGTTTCCCTTTAGGACCGCCCCACCCCACCACGGACCCAACCATGAGATTTAAAAAAAAATCTTCCAGTATTGTTAATCTTTAAAAAAACAAAAAAAAAAGGGAGTCAATTTTTTTCAGATCTATAAATTTATTTTACAAATTTAGGTCCATTTACATTCAGTTAACAATCTGATCCTTCACCAAACTGCCAAAACACACCTTCATGATTTCAAATATTTTATTTTAAAAATCATTATCATCATTTTTAAAACTCCAGATGCATTTCAAAACATTTTTTAATGGCAGTAACTAGAGAAAGGATTTTACGATCTTACTTAAGTACCAGTAGACTGTCGTCAACAAGGGTCCTGCGGTTTACAGATGGATACCGTGCAATTTTTCTCCTATTATACTAATCAAAATTGCATCGTGATCCACCCGACAACAGCAAAACAGGTCATATTACAATTACCAAATATCAGAACTTACAACCTTTAAAAATTAAAATACAAAGACGATAAAAATCCTCCTTTCTTCCACAGGCCGGGACAAGTGCAATACTTTATACGTAACACAAGTAATGCAACAAATCCCCACCCATGGATGAATGGGTACGAAGGCTGGAGATGCGTGAGAAGGTAGTCACAGGGCCGCTGACAGAACACATTATCACAATCAGTTTTGCATGGATTTGCACAGCCATATATATACATATACGCTGAAATGCAAACCTGCAAAACTAACTGTGAGTAGCAGTGTCTTTGAATGTTCTCACCATCAACAAGAGATTTGTTATCCAAGAGTACTGGAAGTGCCCACACTACAGTAGAGTGATGCCAAAACTACCTGCACTGTGAGCACTTTGGTACTACTGGGACCCGATCTTATCCTTGGTACAAAAAACCGTATGCTGCTCACAACCCCACCCTCTGCTCCCAACAGACAAGGACAAAGCCAAAGACAAACCTCTGAAACGTGTCCTATGCAAATTATTAGTCAAGGCATACTTTCCAATGCTGTGTATCAGGCAGCCTGTGCCAGAAGGGGCATTTAGGGCAGTAGATTCTAAGCTGCTTCACTAACTGCACTAGATGCACCTTAACACAAGAGACACATTATGAGAAACGGCTCAAAAGCACCAACAGCTTCATTATGCACAAACTACGGGTCTCAGTAGCCATTGATTAAATCACCATGGTAATGTAAGAAGTGCTTGCATTGCAGTAGATCTCAAAAAGCTACCTGCACTGTAAGCACTTTTACATGGCCAAGGCCTATTCCTGTAGCAAACTGTCCTCCACGAGCTCTTCTTTTTCGTGCTCACAGATCTATTCAGACTCACCTGGTTCGGAACAGAAACAAAAAACAAAAAGACAAATTAGACACTGAACAAGTAAACTACTAGTTAATATTCCTGAAACAAGCTTTTCTTTGGCTCAGAGTCCCAGCTAGGTTTTGGAATTTCAGCCAAGTCCTGAGAAATATTAATACTCTGAATTACTTACACAGAGTTGAACACAAATAACACTGGCAATTTCAAAAGTCCAATTCTTAAGTATAAGCGGATTTTGGACTTCCCCTCTCCATCTAAGAAAACTTGCTATCTGCCTCCCAGAAAATGTGCAGGCCCATTATCTCCCCCCACCCCTGATTTTAGAAGAGCTTTATCCAGAGAAAGATGTATATAAAAATCAGAAGACTATTTGCTTCCTGAGGTAGGGCTCCATACAAAAAGTGACCGTTAGATTAAATGAACATTCCCTGCCCCCAACCCATTAATAGACTATGACAGAAACTTTAAAGCTGGTTTAAGAAACACAGCCTTCTGCGCTCTTCACATAATGCACAGATGGCCTAGAGATGTCACATTTTGATCTATTTCAAAGGGCTCTTGTTCTGTTTAAACATTTATGGACCCATTTTCTCCATTAAACCCAAAGAAGGCAGATTAGCTCCTCTTCCCTTCTTGTCATTATCGTCCATAAGAAAACCTTCTCCATTCCCAAGTGCTTATCTTACCTAAGAACATGAAGCAAGGAAAATGAGCCCCTATTTGAAAAGGGTTCACAAGGTTACCCTACCTCTTCCGCGATGGGTTAAGTTTTGTCAAAAAAAGAAAAATTCAGAGACACAGAATCTGTAATGTTTAACTAGTGACGGAATTTTAAATGTTGGACTTCCTTCATGGTACCCCACAGCATTAATCTAGTCTTTATAAGAAAACTCCTTAAACCTGATTCATAAAAATTACACTTAAATCTAAAAATCTAAATTCTATGGGGAAAGAAGAGTGAAATTAGTGTAGAAAATAGTACCATTTTCCCTCTTAAATTGGATTTCTCCGCCTGTAAAGTATTTTTTCTCCCTTAAAAAAATACTCCAAACTGGAGTCAAAAACGCATAATATTTGCCGACTCAGCTTGGCAACATTGAGCCCCTCACGGGTCAGAGAGAGCGCCTTCTACAGTCAATACCTTTCTTTAACCGTTCATCTGGTATACCTCGCGCGGCGCCGGACAGCCACTCTCCCACTCCTTTAAAATGTAAAAGGAAAACAACCCGCCCCCCCAAAAGCTTCCAAGCCCGCCTTTGTGAATCCCTCGGCCTCTTCCCGCGCCTCTCACACTCTTACCTAGTGCTCCCGTTGAAGTCCGGGAGCCGCCCGCGCGCCCAGGGTGTGCTCCAGCTGCTCACACCACGCGCTCCCGTCCTCGTGCTGCAGCCGCCGCCGCCGAGATTAAAGAGAAAGAAACAAAGCATCATGGGAAACGGAGTTCTCCATTCAAAGCACCAAAAACGCGCCAAGCCCACGCCTCCCTCCCCCTCCATTCCCGGGTTGGTGGGAGAGAAGCCAAGGGGGAGGGGAGTCCTTTTTTCCCCCCCTCCACGTGCACCCCCTCATTCCGCACCCCCCAAGTTCTCGTGGAACCTAAAGGTCAGCGATGGAGGAGAAAGGGGGAGTCGTTTCCCGCGCGCTCCCCACTACCCCTCAACTGCACTCTGGTACTTTGCTTTTCTCAAGTCCCGCCCGCTCCGTCCCCTCCCACCCAGCCAGTCAACTCTCCCCGATCAGAGCTGCCCCAACGAAGGTTCTCCCCTTCTGCCCCGGCCGCTGGCCCGGGCCACCCCGCGCGGGACTCGGCCCGCGCCCGCCCCTCGCAGGTGGCGCGCCCTGCGATCCCACACCGGCCACCCCTCTTCCCGTCCCCCCTGCCCCCCACACACCCCGGGCCGCGCGCGCCACCCGAGCGCTCGGGGGACCAGGCGCGAGCGCAGCCTCCCGCAGAGCCCGAGGAGGAAGAGAAGCGAGGAACAGCGTTCAGGAAATTAATCGGGGCCGCGAGAGCACGCCTCACCCAAAGTGCCCCCGGCCAGAACGACGCGGGGCCACTAGCCTTCCTGCCACCACTCGAGGAGCGCTCCGTCCCCTCGGCCCTCCGTCCGAAGCTATATCCCTGGGAAAAGCCCGCCCCTCTGCCTTTAATAGCCCAGGGAAAAAAGCCCGCCCCCGCCCACCCGGCCCGCACAGGAATTAGGAAACGGAACCCCCACCCCGCCAAAGCGAAAACCCCACCGAGCCCCAGTTACCCACGGGCCGAGCGCAGTCGGCATTTTCCCCTCTTTCCCCCGAGCCGGAGTCTTTAATTAAAGGCGCGCCTGGGACGCCAGCCCGGGCGGCGTCCGGTGCTGGAGACGGTGCCACTGGCGCCGAGCCCGGGATGGCGCACTCGCTACCACCTCGTCCGGTCCCGCTCCCGCGGTGCTCACCCCATCCCCCCACCGGAGACAGACGACGAGGCCCACGGAGCCGTGGGACCGGGGTGTCCCCCACCCGGCGCGCGCATGCGCGCCACCTCTCCGCTAGATTGAAAGTGTTCCTAAGGCCCCAAGAGGAAAGAAATACAGACACAGCATATTCACTCTATGCACATGTGAAAGTTTTAACCTCTGGCACCTTGTGCTACTGTTAGGAGGATTTCGCCTTTGCCAGGAGCCCCCCTCACCCAGTAAATCAGGGTTTCTTGGCAGGCATCGTTAACGGTAGCAGCCACCGAGTACATGCACAAATGCAAGGAAGATACGGTGCAATTATCTTGCTTTCTCTTCTCATTCCACAGCTAATGAGAACCAATTGAGGGCTGCCTGCTTAAAGGCCAAAGCCCAAGGACGCTCTCTGTGAAAAGTAAGACGACGTCTTAGTTTAAGAAGCACAATAAAAATGGAATTAAGCATACAGCACTTTGAACACTGGGCAAAATGCGGTCATCAGACTATACCTACTCCACGTCCCTGGCGGACCCGGGCGCTGGGAGAGGGTCTGGGAGTGCGGGAGACAGTTACAAATCAGAGAGGGCAGTGAGCACGCACGATCTGGGGAGGAAAGCACTGGAAAGCAAGCGGGGGTGAGAAGGGGGTGTGCCAAATGAAGCCGACCCCTCCCTCCCCACTATTGTTACCGCAGAAGATTGCGGCAGCCCAAAGCCCAGCGGGGGCCAAGGGCGCCATGTGATTCTCAACCTGGTGCACAGTAGTAGCTCAGGCAAGCCGATTACAAAAGACTGGCCTCTCCCGCTCCTGGTCCGCGATGGAGTCCAACCTGAACGGCCAGTGCCCCTCAGGCGTCAGCGGTGGAGGCAACGAAAGCCACACTCATTTCTCCAAAGGGAGTCACTCCTACAGGTGGGCTTTCTCCCCTTTTCATAAAACGCGCAAACAGAGTTTGCAGCCCACCCTGGCGCGTCTGCCTGATACTTTCTGGAAACTACGCAACCCAAAGTTTACTGCCCAACCAGATCCGTCCTGTGAGATTGCACCGACTGCAATGCAACTTTCGACCTTTAATGGTAACGACTAGCAGTGGAAAGAAGAGGAGGGGGAGGGAAGAGATCTTAAACCCGACTTTAAGAAACATTGTATTAAAGCAAGATAAGAACAGTACCTTTGAGCTCGAGCAAAACCTGGAGTAAAAAAAGGGTTTTTGCGAAAGTGGCGCGAAGATAATATCATGTGATCCGACCCCAGGGCGTCTCCTTCCCCTTTTGCCAAACTCCCCTCCCCCCGAAAAAAGGGGGGTAGGGGAGTTACATCCGTTCCTCACAAACTATTAGCATAATTAATTGTGTCCTGCAGCTGCAGCCAGAGCTCCCGTTCAATGAGTAAACATATCCTCATCCTCTTCACCATCAGAACAAAAAGACCCATTACCCTGATTTTGGAAAATGTTCCCAAATAAATCTCATTATCATCAAAAGTCTTAATTTGGCATTCCGGCTCTGTCTATGTGTCTTGGTTTGAGAGACAGAAGAGAGTTGGAAAAGATGAAATCATCCTATTAAAAAGGAACAAGCAGAAGCAGCACTTTCAATGGAAATACCATGTTGAGGGACTTCACTAGCTTAAAAATTTCCAAAAGTTTTAAACAGTTCATTAAACAAGACATCCTCCCAGAGTCTTCCTACTCGCCCCCCCAACTCCCACCCCTCCTCCCACCCCTCCTTCCCTTTAAAGCCAGAACAATACCCGGAATAAGGTATTTTGAGATTGCTTTACCAGGATATTTTCTTGTTCTTAATTTTTTTTAATGCTTGCAACATATAGAATGTCTGGATCAAGTTCCCAACTAGCGAAAATAATTTCTTCCATCTCAGTACCTGTGCAGTGCAAGGTAAAATTAAGTACAAGATATAGGTTACTATAAAAAAACAACTAGGACATTTTGATACATAAGTAATGTATTTTTGTCTTTTTCTTTTGGAAAAAAAATGTAATCATCAGCCAAAATACCTAGAGAATCAAAAAAAGCTAAAGAACAAAGCATTTCACACACACCCCTAAAAAGTCAGAATAGCTAACAGCTCAAAGAAAAGCACGTGATCCCTTCATGCTTTAAAACTTGTGGTCATGCTGAGGCTAAAAGCTAAGAGCTTGTGACCCGGCAACCCCTTCCCCTCCCCCAGACCACAACCCAGGGCTTAAGGCTCCAGGCTCCCACCAGGCTCCTGCTCGCTCCCAGTATTGTGAGACAAACAATACTTAGGCATTCTGCAAAATAAAGGAGCCACAACTCCTAGCTCCAGTCACATCATTTACGCCCAAACAGATTGGCCTGTGTGTGTGCATATGTGTATGTGGTACATATGTGCATGGGTGCGTATATATGTATATCTCATATAGAACATATGCTTACACAGAAGCCCAGATGTTCTATATGAATGTGTAAGGAAGGTATCGAAACTGGCCAAAGGAAGGGAGGGAGAACTTATCTAAGAATTCTCATCACAAGTTAAAATTCTTGCCACTATTTTGAGTTTCTGATGAATTTAAAAAACAGATATCCTGTGAAGAATTGCCCCCCAAATAGAGATACTTTGAGCTTTCATCTGCCTGAAAAGGAGAGGGGGATTCCTCTATATTGACTCTAGATGTAATTGTGCCATAGAAAGCAGCAATCTCAAGTAGTTTGGATTTTAGCACCTTTAAAAATACTGGTAATTGACATTTTACCCAGTTGAGAAATCATTTTACTTGATTTAGAAATAATATTAAGTGGCTCTGTTAAACCTAATGATTGGTATCTTAGGACAAAAAGGTCTCCATGGAAACCAGAAAGTAATTTAAGAGTATTATGTTCCTCACACAACTAGAATAGAGCTTTTGTTCTATGTGTATTTACTACTTTAATTTTTTGGACTACACTTGCAGTTAAGGTCTCTTACACTCTAGTTTTGCCTGGGATCAGGAAATCAGCATCCTCCTGCAGTATGTGTTTTGCTCCATTTGTGTGGTTCTGTGTTCGTATGTGAGTGTGGGCCTATGAGGCCTAAAACAAAGCCCGTAGATCAGAACACTCACTGAGCAATATGGGGGGCGGGGGGGCGGTGGAGGTTCCAAGGAGAAAATATTTCAAATGCTATTTTGCTATTTGATCCTAGAACAAGAACTGTGATTTCATGAGATTCAGATAAAACTGGTCTTCACTAACTTTACTTTTTTATTTTTAAAGTATTCATTTATTTACAAACATTTCATATTTTAAAAATGAATCAGTCTTGTTTTGAATGGCCAGAATATTAAAATAAAGTAACCTGAATAAAAGAAATTTGAATTTTTTGTTACTAAGCCTTAGTTTATGAAAATTTGTGTCAACAAAATAAAGGAAAAAATCTGAGTTAATAATGAACTTCTGAATGTTATTTCTTTTCAATAGCGTATACCAACATAAATCATGTAAGTAAAATAAACAGTACATCTTCAACTGAATAGTGTCAAATGTGAATTAAATATTAATTTCAAAAGGTTTATCCCTTCTTAAGAAAGAGAAAATTTCACTAACTGAACATGCACAATTATATAATTTGGTTTTTAAAATGTAGAAAGTAAAAGTATATTTATCCCAATCTCAAAGGGTTTTATGAAGATCAAATGGCAGCAAGAGGTTGATTGACTTTCTGAAATATGAATGTTTAAAATACACATTTTATTAAATTTCATTTGTTAGTAAACTTTACTTTTATAAACTGATCTTTGCTAACTTTGCTTTTTAAAAATAATGTGTGTCATTATTTACAAACATTTCTTATCCTTATTAATGAGTTAATCTTGTTTTGAATGGCAAGAATAATTAAATTACAGTAGAATGAAATTACATCTTGCATAAATCGGATGAGGTATGTGGGTACTAGCACTTACAACATGGAACTAATTTTGTTAATATGTGATGCTTTAAAATTACTGTTCTGTCAATCTTTGCTTCTCTCAGTAGTATGATAAAAGTTTCCTCTCACTAACAACGTTATTTTTTACAGGTCAAATATTTCAAGTCAAAATACTTATGCAAATATTGAAAAGATATCAAAATAATCTGCCTTTCATCAGTAGAAAAATTTCTTAAATTAATTCTCCTACCTTGAGAGTAGACTCAGCGGACAATAAAGTGATTCACTATTAAGATTAAATAGTGTTAAAGGTATTTTTACACTCTGTTTGAAACACTTTGATTTTCCTGTTTATGTGACCTTAGAAGTGGAACTTCTGGTATTACAGACCATAAAATTGCTAGCAGACTGTAATACTATAATCAAAGAAAAAGCTATAAAACAGAAATGTTTTACACACATCACTTTTTTTCAATCACTTTTCAGATTAAATTTGTCCATCTTTGCACCATTATAAATTTTCTAAGTAAAAATAGTCATGGAACGGAACATGATGAAAGATACAGTTTTATCTTCAAAACGCAATCCCCAAAACTTATCATCATCACATATTCTTCCAAAGCAAGTAAATCGTAATGTTAAAGATTATCCAACTGTATAATAATTTTACACTATTAAGTGTGTTACTTGAAAATGTCGTGATTAAGAAGAGATCCCAAATATTCATCTAAGGTTAGAAAAATTTAAGTCATTCACTATTCTCTCTGCTATCACTGCAGTAAATCATGGTAATGTTCTACTACCTATGTGCAGAGAAAGCACAATGGTATTTTTTAGAGCTCCTCTCTCTTTTTTTTTCTCTCCCCAAAGATAACGTTTATCCTCAGCTTGGTAGTCCTCTGCTAAGCTTAGAGATTCTCTTTAACTGTCTCCTGACTTGTGATTGTTGAAGGAAGTAGAACTATTGTCTGGCCTTTTTCATGCTGAGGAGGAAGGCGCAGTGAAATGTGTTGAATTATCCAGATGCCTGAAAGGACGGCAATGAAAGCTTGGAACAACCTAAATAACAGGGCTAGCACTCACTGTAAAAGGGAATCTTTCAACAGATACAGCCTACAGAAGACATCTACTTTAAAAATGAAAGAGAGATTTTATTTTCCCAAAACAAATGTAATCTGGCTTACTTTTGAAATTTTTGAAATGATGTCTAAGTCAACAGGAAGACTGATGATTTAAAAATTCACCATGGAAGGACACAGTTTTCTTTTTTAAAAATCATGGAATTTATAACCCCAACTTGGAGCTCTGTGTATATTTTTATTTTTTCAGAAAAGAGTGATCTATCCATAGCCCCCCAACTTTTTCAAGTCCTAATGAATTTAACTACTTGAAACTTTACTCCCAAGATTTAAAATATGATTCACATCACTAAGACAAACGGTTCCTTTATTGCTGTTAGTGATTCCATTTCTATAGCTACTACTTATTAAACCATCTTTAAGAATTAAAACGGTTTATGTGCTGCTAGAAGATTAAAGCAAGAAGAAAGTGTGGAAGTTAAGATTTAAGTATGGGTTGCATATTTGTGAAAATGTTTAGATATCAAATAGATAAACTTGCTGAACTAAATAACATTATTATAGGATATGTTTTAAGTATTCAAGAACTCAAGGTTAAAGAAGCAAACATGATATGTTGGTATGTGTTACAAAAAAATACTGTACTACCGTGTGTTAAACCTTTTTATGTTTTTTATAATTAATTAACTAGACCAAAGTTCAGTGCTTCCTTGGAGGATATCAAGGCTAATAAACAAAGCCATTTTAAATATAGAGTCTGCTTGTTGATTTTGGAGAAACAGCAAGACAAATAATCCTGGTGAGTATCTAGGGTTAAATTATATTTTTAGAATGTAATACTTGACTAATCTGTAAATCCTTTCATATTTATTTCCTTTGCAATTTTGCCTTAAAGACTGTTTAAACAAAAGCATAGAAACCACTAGATCTTGAGGAAAAGTAGCATGTAGCTTCTTTAGAGTAAGATATACACCTTGCCTTCAGACTGAATTATAATCTTTGAGGCTTTCTTTAATTTGGTCTCAAAGAAAATTTGTTTTCTTCCTCTGCATATTTTAATCATGTTTTTTTCAGTTGTTGGCAATATACTTATTCTTCTGACATTTTATTATTTATTAGTGTATCTGGATGTTATATCTTTTATTAGTTACTAGATATAACCTTTTATTTATACCCTAACCCAAATTATTTACAAAAAATTAATGTGCCTAAGGATAATCAACAAATTAGAAATTGAGTAGATCCCATTAGTTTGGTTAATCACTTAACAAAACGAGACCAATTTTTATTTGCTGTATTTGTCCCACTCAACTAATTACCCTTCTTCATTAAGCTTCAAAAGTCTCTTCTTTAAACAGCAGTTTATAACATCTTTAAAAACTACTGGGGGGGGGGAGTCAATACATTTACTTGATTTTTACTTCTGTGTCAGAAATTTAAATATAAAAGTTAAGAGAATTCATTTTATATTTTGGTTCCTAAACAAAGTGTCCTATTTATGCTTGTTTTGGTCTACAGTTCCTTGGTTTTCTGCAATTTCAACTATTTCATTTACAATTCAAACCCACCATTCTTAAACTAATCTCTATACTTGATTAATCCCTGCATGCATACTGCATCTTTAACTCCAGTAACAAAGTTACCAAGTATACACAAAAGTCTTGATATTTAAGATCTAAAGCTCCTAAAAAATTAATCCTAAAATTAATTTTGCTGGCTTTTAACACTATCATATATTTGCAGCTACAGAAATTAATTCTAGTATTTGACAGATTATCACAATTTTTGAAAAAAAAAATCCCAAATTCCAATTTGCCTTTCACTTTGCCTAACTCTTGGTCAAGTTTGTATGTCCTTTCAATACTAAGTTTATGATGAAATACTGTACATAACAGCATTAAACCTTGAAAGGACATAGCAGAGTATCTTTCAAAGGATAGTTTGAGCCAACATTTTAGGTTGGCAAGGTCCTTAGTGGGCATCTAACCTAATCACTTCATTTTACAGACAAAGAAACTGAGACCCCCAAAATAATTTGCCTAAGATGCCTCCACTAATTGTCACAGAGCCAGATTAAAGAAAACCACTCTTTTGGTTCATTTGGAAAGAAATCTAGATAGTTTTTTATTTATTTTCAAGCTCGACTTTCCCGTAGGGCTGTTGTGAAGATTAAATGAGATAATGTGTGAAAGCAACAGAGTGATCACAATGCGTGAGTGCTCAATAAATGTTCTTTTTCCTTCTTTTCTCTTTCCTGCTGATGCCCTATGCCTTATTATCAGCCTCCTTGCCAAGACCCCAACTTCTTACTGTCAAGATTTGGGGCACCAGAGTGCAAGCAAGGCACTGAAAGAGAGTTTTGGGAGACTTGCGCTATCAAAAATGTAACAATCTAATCATCCTCACGCTTTAACTATGATCTGATTACACCAGCTGAAAAGACACACAAACTGTCATCCTTCTACTCAAGTGTTCCAAGGAACCTGGCTGTTGCACAGGGAAATGGGTACATTTCTCACCCTCTGCCACCCCCAGTCTAGGTCGGGATCCCCAATCATGATACCAAGTAATAATGAACATTTGACCATCAAAACGCAACTTTATGTTCAAATTCATAACCTGCAAACTGAAATTTGCCTCCTGTGTTACTTGCGTCTTAGATTTTTCTTCAACTATACAGTTAAAAAGGAGAAACACAGCTCACTCTCTGGTGCCTTTATATGTACTAGCTTGACATTAAAAGAGCTGTTAATATTGTATAAACTGTTATACCATCTGTGTTATAATTCTGCCTCATCAGGTTTTATGGAATGCCCCCCCTCCATTTCCTTCATTCCACCAGGCATGTCATCAAAGGAGAATAAATTAAGTATTGTGCCAGAAAATGTGGTCTACTTTCTAAAAGGCATCTATCTCTAGCTTTCAGAAATGCCTTTTGGAATGAGCAATGTGGAAACAGTGTCCCCATTGTTGTATAGGAATGTCATGAATTGGATCCCCACCCCAGCCTTTTATAGAGAAAAAGAATAAAAAGCGTTCATCTGAGTTTAAAATTATCATATTTTATAGCATATGCTAACATGCTAATGAGATGAGGTATTATCACATCTTTGCTGAGGCCATTATGGATAATTGAGCTTTGTCCATCCGCCCCACTAGATTGTAAACTCTGTGATGGTGGAGACAACTTCAACTTTGTAGTTTTATGAGACCCTTTCAGAGTGTGTTGACACTTCCACTGTTGGTCTAGTGACTAGGTTGAATATTTGTATTGGGGGATATCAGAAATGGCAGCTCTCTTCCACTTTGTAAATTCTATTTCAACACTAAGTGTTTACTAACGACCAAAAACCATATGTAAAGCACTAGATAACATGAGCAATTCTTTAACTCTGTCTAAAAATATATAACTGAGAGATCAAGCAATGTTCCCCTAGTAAATAAAGATAACTCTAGGGAATTTCTTTGTAAAGATTTAGACAGCTTGCAGAGAAGTTCCTTTTGGTGGTTAGGGATAGAAAGGCGTAGGGAAGATTAAGGAAAGCCAGTTCAAAGTGTTAGAGAGAGGTTTTTGCATCTCAAAGAGGGGGAGGGGTTGGAACTCTAAGAAGACTGAGGCTGGGAATTGGGGCTTTTCCCTTCCTGCTGACTGCTTTAACCTACCCTCTCCGCAAACCCTGTGGTAGTGTCGAAAGGGACCGGGGAGTGAGAATCAGGAGATCTCAGCTTGAGCCTGCTCTCTGTCACTAACTAGCTGAAAGACATTTAAGCAAATCACTTACTAGATTACCTCTGAGGTCTCTTCCCATTCCATAAATCTTTGCTCTTTATCTCATTCCCCCCTCTTTTTTGTTCTTCCTTTCCCCTACCCCCCACCCCTTCTTCCTGGTCTTCCTTTTAACTGCAATAATAGTAATAATGAATTAGTTACCTCTGGAGAGAGAGTTAAGATGGTGTGTGGAGAATTAATGGAGACTTTGGCTTTTTATCTCTGTCATGAACTTTTTTCTTTATTTCCGTCCATTTTCTTTATTGATTAAATTATGATTTCTCATAAATTTCAGGTGCTTATTACATTTAAGTATTCAATAATCTGCCAAAAATATTCCTCTTTCGTGGATATAAATGTTAACACAAAACATTTGGTCACAAAGAGTGCAGTAAATCAGGAATTAATGTGGCATAATTCCACATAGGCCTACCATACAGGAAAATACTCCACAAGAGTGAGGATTGGAACCCGAGGCTCCAGTTGCATTTTACCTCATCTTTTAAGCTATAGATAAGGGTTTTCATTCACGTAAGTCAGCAGAAAGATTCTGGGAACCCCTCTTACTATGACTGTGTCCAAAGTGGATTCATACTTCACCTCATGACGTGGACACAGGATTGGCAGAGATGTGGGCAGATCAGTGGTCTCTAGGTCTCTCTCCTCCCATTCTTTAAGGGCCCCATTTCAAGTTACACCTCCTGCAGGAAGCTTTCTTTGTTAAATCCAGCAAGCAGGGATTTCTGCCTTCTCCGAACTACCATAGCCCTGGAGTTCCATTTTGTTTCAGTTGTGTACTTAGGTATTTAGAAAGAGAATAATGATCTGTTTGCAGAAAATGGGGTCGACAGAGGTTGAGTGAGCAACTCATGTCTCCACACACCTTGCTCAATCACTCCTTCTCAGCAATCCCAAATGCCAGAGCTCCGGGAGATCTCTGCCCCTTCATTTGCTTCACATTCACAAAGTCTGCTCTTCACTGCCACTTGGCCCCTAAGAAATTGTCTCAGCTGCTATCTCTACTCCATCAGTTACCTTAAACAAGAGATACCAATACCCCAAATGTGAAATCTTTGGTGATCCCATCGTCTTATCATTCATCAGCAGAATAGCCTGGGTAGATTTTTCACCTAAACTCAAGACAGATTTACTAATTCAGACCCCTCACCCCAAAAAACACAGCAGGCAAAGATGTTAATAACCTGTAACATTGATTGAGGGTTTACTATGTGCCAGGCACTGCTCTAAATACTTTATATAAATATCTCCCACTGTGACCCTATTAGATAGGTAATTGTTACTGTTACCCTTCTGTTCTAGATGATGAACTGAGGCTCTGACAGGATACGTAATTTGGTATGATGGAGCCTGTGCTTGAAGCCAGGCTGACCTGTCACTCAGCACCATTTCAGAAATCTTTATCCTCACCCCAAAAGAGACACAGCAAAGTTATGATGGGAGCATGTGGATTAGTAAATCAGAGTAGAGCCCAGTGCTGGTGGCAGTGATAGAAGGTGACTTCTCTAAGAGCTTCTGGGAGGAAGGGAAATAGAACTCTCTGGGACAGAGTCACATGGTGGTTTAGCCTCCAGTGAGAGACTTAACTGGGGAAAAAATTTTAAGGACAGGGACAGTTGGCTCCTTTAACACTTTAGAGCAGTGCTATCCAATAGAAAGATAATACAAGCTGAACGTGTAATTTAAAATTTTCTTATAGCCACATTAAAAAAGTAAAAAGAGGACTTCCCTGGTGGTCCAGTGGCTAAGACTCCACGCTCCCAATGCAGGGGGCCTGGGTTCGATCCTTGGTCAGGGAACTAGATCCCACATGTGGCAACTAAGTGTTCGCATGCTGCAACTAAAGATCCTGCACGTGGCAACTAAAGATCCTGCGTGCCTCAACTAAGACCCAGCGCAGCCAAATAAATAAATATTAAAAATAAAATTACAAAGTAAAAATAAACAGGTGAAATTAAGTTCACCACTATATTTTATTTAACCTGATATATGCAAGATATACTTATTTGAATATGTAACCAATATAAAATTATTAATGAGATATTTTACCTTTTTACCAAATCTGGTGTGTATTTTATATTTACAGCACGTCTCATTTCAGACTAAATGTGTTTCAAGTGCTCCATAGCACACGTGGCTGGTGGCGACCATATTGGACAGCAAAGGCTTCGGGGATTTTCACTGCCTTGTGGCACCGACCACTCTATTAATAGCACCAACTCCTTTTCCCTCTTTCTTATTCATTATGCACAGCGTGGCTGTTAGCTGTTAATATTGCCTTCCCAATGTTTCCAGATCATCAAGCCCCATCTCTGTTAATAACAGGTTCACTCTATATCCATCTCGTAATAACAGCTAACATTAATTGAATATGTATTATGTGCCAAGCACGCTTTTAAGTGCTTTAGCTTTACATATATTGTCATAAAAATCCTCACAGCGACCCTATAAGCTAACCTTTTTACCATCTCCCCATTTTGCAATTGAGGAAACTGAAGTTATTTAACTGTCAAAAGCCACACGACTGGTAAGTGGAGGAGCCATGACTGAGAAGCCCTACAAGTTTAAACACCTCTGCACCCCACTCCAACCAGGCCGTACTCTAGAACCAGAGCCACAGACAGCTGGTTAAGGATCACTGCATCTAACTCAGTGACAGAAGTGTAACTTGGTCTCAGGTCCTCCTGGACCATGCCAGACCTGTGAGGAATTTGAACACAGCTGCTTTCCTTTTCTGTGATGGTTGCCCCTAGCAACTAGTACATAGTACAATATATAGGGTTTGTATCTATCTGTGTGGGTCTGTACCTACACACACACACACACACACACACACACACAAATCAAACACAAACTGTAGAGAGTGTTCATAAAATCCAGAGAATTGTAGAGCCGGAAGAGCTCTGAAAGACCAATCTCATCAAGAAAGTGCAGTGCAGCCAGCAGTTAAAGAGACCTGCTCAAAGTTACACAGCTGAACTGGAACCCAGATAATCTGACTTCAAGTAATTTAATATCTACTAAATACCTCTTATGCAGGGTGCTTCCTACCTGAAAGATAGGAGTTGCAACAGCGTAGCAAGTCTATTCTCACTAATATAGACTTTATCAAATGTTTATCTTCCCTGCCAAAATAGCGTTTTTTAATTGTGTCAGCATCTACAAAGAGCATTCGTGTTTTTTAGAAATTTAAAATTGGAGAACCCGGAGCTAAAGTGCATTCCCCTTGCCCTTCCTTGTTTACGCTGCTAGTTAGGCATTTACACTGTTTCCTAAATGTTTCACCAGGCCAACCCCATATTAAATTCTTTAAGGATTAAGACACCATCGTACACTTATTTAAATTCACAAATGAAGTTCTTTAAGGATTAAGACACTATCATACATTTATCTAAATTCCCTACCGCCCTAATTCTGAGCCCATAATAAACATGTAATTAACAAAATTGAAATTGTACAATTATCAGTATGAAGTGGTTGGATTTAGCCCTTTCGTTTTATAGATTTTTTTTTAATGATGTTAAAACGCACTACTCAGAAAGCATTGTTACCAGCTTGACCTTTAGATTAGTGCTGGTCGCCATTTCAGCCAAAGGGACAGCAGTAACATCTCACAAAGATTCTTTCTTTCAGCAACAAACTAGCCACCGCTCTTTCCTCGGATCCTTCTATTTCAAAGTGGAGAGCTTGACCATAGTTTAAATGTTACAATGCTTCCCACTTAAGCAGAAAACACACTTGATTTCGAATAAAAAAACCTCCGCTTTAATATATTATGTTTCAAAGTGGAGATGGCTGTGAAACTTGAGCCCTGACATACAACCTCAACCTGACTTTTAAAAGTGCTCAGAAAACTGTTCTTCTAATAAGCATGAGAACCCGCTCTTTAATGATTTTTCTTGCCTGCCTCACATCATTTATTCTAAATCATTAAAAAATCAAAATAGTTTACATTAAATAAATCTTAGAGTACAAAAGAGGATGGTCTCACTCATTGTTGGATAAAGACTGAAAAGACTACTGAGCTAGTTCCAGGGTGGAATAGAGATTCAGTAGTGACAGCTTAATTCTCAGGAGCTGTTACTTAACAGAACTTAAAAAAAAGAAGACACATTCTTGAATTATTTATAAAAATCATGCAAAAAAACCCCACTTTAGGGACCATGGGAAATTCATTTTGTCCTTGCTTTTAACATTTTCAGAGCCTATCTCAGTGAACAAAGTGCTAAGTCCAAAAACAAATGAATTAACATTTAGGTGGTTGAGCAAGACTTCTGTCTTTTGTTTATTGCTGTTTGATTTTTTTTTTAGTAGCCCATTGTAAAAGCCCTGGGGCACACCTTCAGAATACATGAATAATGTCAATAATAACTAATACAGCCTGCTATGGAAAATACTGTTTTCAAAACCACAGGTTAGTTCCTGGAAGTCAGCCGGTCAGAGAAAGGATGTGGTGTAGCAGCAAGTTTAAATAGCTTGTGCAACAAAAGGAAGAGAGATCTGTTGACTTCTGCCTCCTAGAGGGTTGAAATCGGAAAGAACTATACTTAAATAGTTCATTCAGAAAGCATCAACGATGAAGAATCCATCACATTTTGAAAAGCTTCGCTCATCACTTTTGGGAATTCAGGTGAGAGAGGAACTAATGTATCAGGATAATGATAAGATGAAAATAAGCGTGTTAACTTCGGATTCAACGAATCAGCCCAGTTCATTTTGGTTGTTACATGAAAGGCACTGACACCACTTTTTAAATGAGCCCCCAGTTCCCATTTCTTATTGTTGTGAACTGAAGGAGTCATGGTAATTCACCTGGCTTTAAAATTTCTCGCAGTTGTTGAGTTCTGCAGCCAAATAAGTTCCACAAAATAAACTCATCGCAGGCACAGGAAAAGCAGCTCTTTTGAAAATACCTTGTGATCAGGCTCTAGGTCACGACCTGGGTCTTGAGAAACTTGAGTTAGTAGATGTTAGTTTTTCTTAGCTCTTTGTTTACCCTGGACTTAGACATTTTGTATTATTAAAAACCTGTGGCTTTTAAGGACATTCTATTTATCTTTCCAGGCTTTTTTGATGGAAATGCCTGGATTTTCTTGGAAACAGGGATTTTATTGTGGATTCCTGGTGCCCCTTGGAGAGGCTTATTTTTCTGGACAATAGTTTTCCTTAGTGTCACTACTCTTTTCATCTCCCAATGATCACAAGCTCCCAAGGTCGAGAAAAGTGCATCCTTTTGTTCTAATGAATCTGAAATTCCATTTTAAAAAGTCTGCAAAAGGGGCTCTTGGTTAGTAACTTAAGGCATAATTCTATTGCATGAAGTATCCAGAGGGGTTAGCCTTCAAGACATTTGGAGAAAAAGAAAAGCCAGCTCAGTTAAAGTCAAAAATTTAGCAGCAGTGTTCATAGTTTGATCATTCTACTTAAGGATTTTAATCTTTTATTATCTGTACTTTAAAGTGTGTTGGACAATATAGGCATCCTTGCCTTTGTTAAAAGCATAGGACCCAGTAAACTGGCATAAAGAAGTAAATTACCATTGCCTCTGGCTATAAATGGAATGTTCATGGTGTGAAAAGTTCTATTTGCTCCAGACTGAATCTCTCGCCCTCATTAGAGTATGAACATTAAAGTGTTTTATGAGTTTGTGTTGTATGTTATTTTCATCGATAACTCAGTCTTCCAGGGAAAAGTGAATAACCATTTTTTAGTTAAAAGCTGCTCCACTAGCCAAGAGCCACATGTAGCTGCCCCACTAGCCAATAGGCACATGTGGCTATTTTATATTTTAAGTTTAATTAATGAAAATTCGACAACACAAAAAATGCAGTTCCTCAGTCTCAGTAGCCACATTTCACGTACTCAATAGCCACATGCAGCTGGTGGCTCCTGTACTGGACAATGAAGATATAGAATGTTTCCATCATTGTAGAAAGTTCTATTGGACAGCACTGCCTCAAAGGGTACTTATTCTCTGACATGACTCTTAATACCTGGCAGCAGAAAACGCTGATGATTGTTATAGCTTGCCGTTCACAGAAGCCCAACTTTCTAGAAGATGAATGGTGTCTCTTCTCCCCAGTCATAATGTAGAGAAATACACTGGGGCTGGTAATTTGGTGTGATTATTAAGAATTCTGAAAATTTCCCTCAAGAGTTTTTTGTTACTCTAAACTATAATTAAAAATAAACAACCAAACCAAACCAAACCAAACCAAATCCCTCAGTGCCATCTAGCTTTGATTAAGCAAGGAAGAAAGGTAGCTTCTATTTTTTTCCTAACCAGGCTATGTAGAACAGTATAGAAACCGGGTTTTGTTGGCATACATTAAATGCACACAAAAAATTATTGAGGATTGTTAAGATAAGATATAATGGTAATATGTTGTAAGGTGACTACTATTCAAAATTACCATGTGATACCATTTTTTAAAAAAATCACCTATTTGGCCTTTTCCTTTTTACAGTAACAGTTACTTCCTTTTAGTCTTTCAAAACATTGTGTCTCAGAAATAGCTACGCTAATTAGCTTGGTTTTCTATGCTTCCCAGATTTGTGATCCCTTCAATTTTTCACAGATCCTTTATCTATTCTACAGCCCAACTGGCTTGCTCAGGATTCCCGAATATATCGTGTGCTTTCTTCATCTCCAGTTTTTGCTCATGCCCTTCTTGTGGTCTGGAATGCTGTCTCCATCTCTGTCTTTCTGAGACTTATCCATTCTTCAAGGCCCATTTGAAGTGCTACCTCTTCCGGATCCCTCCCGGTGAAGTGACCCTTCCTTCCTCCAAATTCTAACTGCATTATAATTAAGCGTCTCGCCTCCCTTACTGGACTGTAAGCTCGTTGGCACAAAGATCTTGGTCTTAGTCATCATTGGATCCCTCTACATACTCGGCACAGGGCTGGTGCTCTAGACTTGGAAAATCCTAGCAATATTCTAAATATACACACAAGATTTCTTTGAACTGCATCTGCACTGACAAAGCAAAGGCAGTAGCATTGCACATTTGGCTTTACATTAAGTTTTAACAAATATTTCAGCCAAGCCGATTCATTTTGGCTTATAGATTATATAGATCGTATTACCGCAGTTATAGATATATCGACCTAAAATATTGTACTCATGTGAGCCAAAGAAGAAAGAAATTGGGCTTCAGCAATATGAATTCTGGTTCTAGTCAAATCTAGATTGTATTAACACTTGACAAGATAACATCTTTCGTGTATCAGGTTGGCAAAGGCTAAGAAGAGCCTGATAAAGCAGTGTCGGTATGGAGAAACAGAGACTCATTTATTTCAGATGGGAATGTAAATTGGCATAATTTCTGTGGAAGGCATAATGTAATTTGGTAATAGCTATCAAAATTTAAAAATGGAACAAACAGTTTTACTTAAAGAAATGTATTCAACAGTCACCCTTTCACCACTATAGCAGAATGCTTATGGCCTCTTGAGGGAAGTATGCAGCACCATCTAGGAAGTGCTCTTGCCAAAGCATTGGGCCTGAATCTGATGAGGCCTGCTTATCAAACTACCAGTGCAGAGGAAAGACGAGGAAAAGAGGAGAACACGTTAAACAACACCATGCAAGGCAGTCAGCAAAACCCAGAATGCGGAAAACTGCAGGACAAACAACCCAGTTTTGCCAAGAAATAATTGCAAGGGGAAAAAAAGGGAGGGAGAATTTCTAAATTAAAAGTGACTTAAGAGGCATGTCCATCAAATGCAATATGTGGACCTTGTTTGGATTCTGACTTTTAATAGATCAGCTGTAAACGATTGTCCTTAGGGGAAATTTGAACACTGACAGCATGTTTTTGATATCAGAAAATTACTGTTATTTTTTAGGTATGGCAGTGGTATGTGTTTAATTTTTTAAAGAGTCTTTATCTCTATAGATACATAGAGAAATATTTATGGAAGAAGTTTGCCTCAAAATAATAACTATGAGTTAGTTGATTACTGTTAAAGTTGGGTGTTCAGTATACAGGAGTTCACTGTGTTGTTTCTCTACTTTTGTGTATCTTCTACATTGGCTTTTTAAAAAGAGCGAGGTGTAATGTTTTATAACAGTATTGCCTGTAATTGGAAAGAAACCTATAAACAACCTAGATCTAGAATAAGGACTGGTTAAATAAATTAATGTATAGTCACACAATGGAATACTGTGATATTGTTAAAAATAAAGATAGATGGATCAACAGGTAGATCTGATATGGAACAATCTCTCAGATATAGCAAGTAAAAAATAATGTAGGAGAATATGAATAACATGTTCCCATTTATGCAAAAAGGAGCGGATAAATATACACATACGTACATGTATTTGTATAGGTTATTTCTAAAGGTATTCTTAAGAAATTGCTAACAGTGTTTGCCCCTGCATAAGGGTCTGGGTGTTACAGGAGAATGGAGTGAGAGAGAGACTACTTTTGACAACTTTTCTAATTTAAAAAATACTTCTCATTTTTTCACACTTGAAATTATGGCCCAGAATAGTAGTTAAGAACTAAACTTCTTGAGTTGACTCATGTTCATTGCCAAATAGATGCTAGAAAAAATTTTGCTGACTGGTAAAAGTTTGGGAGTTAGAACACATTTTGAAATTATCTGTAAATTGGCAAGCATTAATGCTCTCCTTTGTGTCAAAGGAAATGCATGCATTTCTCACTCACAAATGAGAGAAACATTCCCATTTGGAGATTCCCCAGAGGGACCTATGTTTATAACTAAACACATGTTTTCAAGGGCTACGAAGCTGCAGAGGAAATTCGACCCTCTGGGGCAGTGGCAGAGATAATCCAAAACAGCAGATAATCCAAACTTCATAATATTTTGTTTTGAAATGCATAATATTATTTTTAGAAGCAGGCCATTTATGTTCTTAATTATGTTTTGCTGAGGGTAATAGACATATTAAAGTGAATTTGTAGTCTCTGAGCACCCACCAACAGAAGGTGGTGGAAGACATGGACCAGAAATCTGCTTTGTGATAGAAGAGATACTGATAACCTATAACTGGGTCAGGAGGTCGTGACTGTAGATTTTTATTTCACTTCCCATCACCATGTAGACATTCTGCCTTTGCCTTCCTATGACCTCCTCTCCAAAATCTTTCTGAGAGCATTCCATCGAATTTGCCTTCCAAACCAAAGTTTAAAATAACAATACTGATCTGTAAGGAGAGAAGAAATCATTAGCATCCTTTCTATTTATAAAGTAAAAGATTAGGGTATTTTTCAATTAATACGTTCCACATGGACCACTCCATTATTCCTGCCTAGTGAAAGGTGATTGTCCAGCACACTGGTTCCTCCAGGTATACAGTTTAACAAGTAGGGCAGAAGCCTAAGGTAGACAATGTGGAAAGCCCTAGATCACTGGTAAGAGGGCATTGCTTTAAAAATTATTTTTTGTTGTTTTCTGGGTTTTGTTATTGTTGTTGGGCATGGACCTGATGGATAAGGCAAATGCTGCCAAAGGCGAAGAATGAATCCCTTTTCCTGACCACCACCTGCCTGACAGTGTGCCAGGGCACTTCTAGGCCTGGGACCTTGTTTTAGACTCACAAAGACCCCGTAAAAGAGGCGAGGGCTGGGAGCAGCTGCATGGGGCAGAGAAAGAAGTGGGGACGCCCCCTAGATTTCTAGCTCAGCCGACCGGGTAGATGTGATGCCTTTAACAGAGATGCAGAACACAGCAGGAGCTGCAGATTTGGGCAAAAGTTAGGAAGAGTTAGTGAGTTCCATTTACCACAGGATAATTGGTGGGTCACTAGGTCCTGACGGGTCACGTGGTGCACGGTGGGTCATAACCTTTAAGCCAGTGAAAGAAACAAGCCGTCCTTTCTATCCCTCTGAAAATCTTAATTCTCACCATATGTTTTACTGCCCATGGCACATTACAGATCACTGGTCTATTTTTTAAATGCCAGAAAACTGTATTTCTATTGTTCTTGTCTTTATACATTTACTACTTATGTTAGCAACAGAAAAAAAGTTTTTAAGTGCAAGTAACATAGAAGTGTGTTTCATTTACCATAATTGCTGTGTTCCCCTAAAGTGCATATACATCCATTCATTTTCAACTCTCTTTAGCAAAATGTTTCTTTAAAGAAATACAAATATACAGTAAAACATAAGAAAATGCTCAACATCACTCAGAGTTCAAGAATGCACATTAAAACAGCATTATTCACCTTCTCATGTTGGCAGGGGTGTGCGGGAAACCCATAGGCACTCTCCAAACAATAATAGTGAGAATACAAATCTTGGCAACCTCTTTGGGGCCAACGTCCATGCACTTAATCACTCTATACACCATGCTGTGCAAGTTTTGTGTTTTTTCTCCTACAAATATATGCACACCAGTACAGCAAACATTGTCTAAGAATGTTCATTACAATATTGAAATAGCAAACAGCAAGAAAGAGCTTAAATACCCATGAATGACTGACTAGTTAAATAAATTAAGGTCCATCAGGCAATGGAATAACATGCAGCTGTTAAAAATAATAAGAGAGATCTATTCGTATTGGACTCTATGTTTACTGTGATCCTATTGGCATCCAAACAAAACAAAAATAAACCAAAAAAATCTTTCTTTCTCTGCTTGTATGTTGTAGAAAATTTGGGGATCAATTCGAAAGAAGCCATTAATGATGGTAATGCCCGGGAGGCAAGATTATGGTGGGACAAGGACAAAGGAAGACTTTTCTTTTCATTTCTAACTGTACTCTACTGTTTGACTTTTTAAAAATGCATATGTATCTAAAACAATAGAAAAAACGATGCTGAAACTTTTCAAAACCTATAGGGAATTCCCTGGCGGTCCAGTGGTTAGGACTCCATGCTTCCACTGCAGGGGGCATGGGTTCGATCCCTGGTCAGGGAACTAAGATCCCACAAGCTGCGTGGCGTGGCCAAAAAAACAAAAACAAAAACAAAACAAAACCCTATGCCTCTCTTTTGGTACATTTAAAAATGTCGTGTCCTCCTTTAGTGCTATTTGAAATTTAAAAATAAATTGGACATAGTAACTGCAAACAAATCATTGCAATGCAACAAAATGTCTTGCTTTCAAAACTCACACACATGCCCCTCCCTAGGGATTCTAACACTGTCTTATCCTACAATCTCCCTTAATTCTCTCCAGAATGCTCAATGTTCTTATTCCTCTTCTTTTGTTGTTTATTTTATTTTTAATTGAGATGTAATTGACATATAACATTGCATAAGTTTAAGGTGTGCAACGTGCTGATTTGGTACACTTATATATTACAATGTGATTACCACCATAATTGCCATTTCTTTCTGTGGTGAGAACACTTAAGATCTAGTCTCGAAGGAGTGCTTCCCAGAACTTCTGCTGCCAGTGTCCTTGTCCACACAGTGAGCCACAGCCACCCCCACCCGGCCGCTGCAGGAGACCCTCCAACAGTAGCAGGGCAAGTCTGTTGGTGATGTATCACCTCAAGGTATTTGTGTGAGAAACTCTCTATTTCTCCTGTATTTTTTTTTTTTTTTTGTGGTACGCAGGCCTCTCACTGCTGTGGCCTTTCCCGCTGTGGAGCACAGGCTCCGGATGCGCAGGCTCAGCGGCCATGGCTCACAGGCCCAGCCACTCCGCGGCATGTGGGATCCTCCCAGACCAGGGCACGAACCCATGTCCCCTGCATCGGCAGGTGGACTCTCAACCACTGCGCCACCAGGGAAGCCCTCTCCTGTATTTTTGAAGGACAGTTTCTCTGTAAATAGAATTAAATATAATTAAAATGTCCCCATGTTTCAAGACATAAGTCAAGGATTTTCAGGAGTACGGTAATCTTCAATGGCTAAATTTCAGGAAATCTTCTTTGCAACCTGGGAGAACATATAGACCAGAGGGCAGACAGCAGAAGCAAGAAGAACTACAATCCTGCAGCCTTTGGAAGAAAAACCACATTCACAGAAAGATAGACAAAATGAAAAGGCAGAGGGCTATGTACCAGATGAAGGAACAAGATAAAACCCCAGAAAAACAACTAAATGAAGTGGAGATACGCAACCTTCCAGAAAAAGAATTCAGAATAATTGTAGGGAAGATGACCCAGGACCTCAGAAAAATAATGGAGGCAAAGATCGAGAAGATGCAAGAATTGTTTAACAAAGACCTAGAAGAATTAAAGAACAAATACTTAGAAGAATTAAAGAACAAACAAACAGAGATGAACAATACAATGAATGAAATGAAAAATACACTAGAAGGAATCAACAGCAGAATAACTGAGAGAGAAGAACAGATAAGTGACCTGGAAGACAGAATAGTGGAATTCACTGCTGCGGAACAGAATAAAGAAAAAAGAATGAAAAGAAATGAAGACAGGCTAAGAGACTTCTGGGACAACATTAAATGCAGCAACATCCGCATTATAGGGGTCCCAGAAGGAGAAGAGAGAAAGGACCTGAGAAAATATTTGAAGAGATTATAGTTGAAAACTTCCCTAACATGGGAAAGGAAATAGCCACCCAAGTCCAGGAAGTGCAGAGAGTCCCAGGCAGGATAAACCCAAGGAGAAACACACTGAGACACATAGTAATCAAATTGACAAAAATTAAAGACAAAGAAAAATTACTGAAAGCAACAAGGGAAAAATGACAAATAACATACAAGGGAACTCCCATAAGGTTAACAGCTGATTTCTCAGCAGAAACTCTACAAGCCAGAAGGGAGTGGCATGATATATTTAAACTGATGAAAGGGAAGAACCTACAACCAAGATTACGCTACCCAGCAAGGATCTCTTTCAGATTCGATGGAGAAGTCAAAAGCTTTACAGACAAGCAAAAGCTAAGAGAATTCACCACCACCAAACCAGCTCTACAACAAATGCTAAAGGAACTTCTCTAAGTGGGAAACACAAGAGAAGAAAAGGACCGACAAAAACAAACCCATAACAATTAAGAAAATGGTCATAGGAACATACATATCGATAATTATCTTAAACGTGAATGGATTAAATGCTCCAACCAAAAGACACAGGCTCGCTGAATGGATTAAAAAAACAAGACCCATCTATATGCAGTCTACAAGAGACCCACTTCAGACCTAGGGACACATACAGACTGAAAGTGAGGGGATGGAAAAAGATATTTCATGAAAATGGAAATCAAAAGAAAGCTGGAGTAGCAATACTCATATAAGATGAAATAGAGTTTAAAATAAAGAATGTTATAAGAGACAAGGAAGGACACTACATACTGATCAAGGGATCAATCCAAGAAGAAGATATAACAATTATAAATATATATGCATCCAACATAGGAGCACCTCAATACATAAGGCAACTGCTAACACCCATAAAAGAGGAAATCGACAATAAAACAATAATAGTGGGGGAATTTAACACCTCACTTACACCAATGGACAGATCATCCAGACAGATAATAAATAAGGAAACACAAGCTTTAAATGACACAATAGACCAGATAGATTTAGTAGATATTTATAAGACATTCCATCCCAAAACAGCAGATTAAACTTTCTTCTAAAGTGCGCACAGAACATTCTCCAGGATAGATCACATCTTGGGTCACAAATCAAGCCTCAGTAAATTTAAGAAAATTGAAATCATACCAAGCATCTCTTCTGACCACAACGTTATGAAATTAGAAATCAATTACAGAGGAAAAACCATAAAAAACACAAACACATGGAGGCTAAACAATATGTTACTAAATAATGAAGAGATCACTGAAGAAATCAAAGAGGAAATCCAAAAATACCTAGACACAAATGACAATGAACACACGATGATCCAAAACTTATGGGATGCAGCAAAAGCAGTTCTAAGAGGGAAGTTTATAGCAATACAAGCCTACCTCAAGAAACAAGAAAAATCTCAAATAAACAATCTAACCTTACACCTAAAGGAACTAGAGAAAGAAGAACAAACAAAACCCAAAGTTAGCAGAAGGAAAGAAATCATAAAGTTCACAGCAGAAATAAATGAAAGAGAAACAAAGAAAACAATAGCAAGGATCAATAAAACTAAAAGCTGGTTCTTTGAGAAGATAAACAAAATTGATAAATCATTAGCCAGACTCATCAAGAAAAAGAGGGAGAAGACTGAAATCAATAAAATTAGAAATGAAAAACGAGAAGTTACAACAGACACTGCAGAAATACAAAGCATCCTAAGAGACTACTACTAGCAACTCTATGCCAATAAAATGGACAACCTGGAAGAAATGGACAAATTCTTAGAAAGCTATAACCTGCCATGACTGAACCAGGAAGAAATAGAAAATAGGAACAGACCAATCACAAGCAATGAAATTGAAATTGTGATTAAAAATCTTCCAACAAACAAAAGTCCATGACCAGATGGCTTCACAGGTGAATTCTATCAAACATTTAGAGAAGAGCTAACCCCCATCTTTCTCAAACTCTTCCAAAAAATTGCAGAGGAAGGAAGACTCCCAAACTCATTCTATGAGGCCTCCATCACCCTGATACCAGAACCAGACAAAGATCCTACAAAAAAAGAAAATTACAGACCAATATCACTGATGAATATAGATGCAAAAATCCTCAACAAAGTACTAGCAAACAGAATCCAACAACACATTAAAAGGATCATGCACCGTGATCAAGTGGGATTTATCCCAGGGATGCAAGGATTCTTCAGTATATGCAAATCAATCAACATGATACACCATATTAACAAATTGAAGCAGAAAAACCATATGATCATCTCAATAGATGCAGAAAAAGCTTTTGACAAAATTAAACACCCATTTATGATAAAAACTCTCCAGAAAGTGGGCACAGAGGGAACGTACCTCAACGTAATAAAGGCCATATACAGCAAACCCACAGCAAACATCATTCTCAATGGTGAAAAACTGAAAGCATTTCAACTAAGATCAAGAACAAGACAAGGATGTGCACTCTCACCACTATTATTCAATATAGTTTTGGAAGTCCTAGCCATGGAAATCAGAGAAGAAAAAGAAATAAAAAGAATACAAAATGGAAAAGAAGAAGTAAAGCTGTCACTGTTTGCAGATGACATGATACTATATACAGAGACTCCTAAAGAGTCCACCAGAAAACTACTAGAGTTAATCAATGAATTTGGTAAAGTTGCAGGATACAAAATTTATGGACAGAAATCTGTTGCATTCCTATACACTAATGATGAAAAATCTGAAAGAGAAATTAAGGAAACACTCCCATTTACCATTGCAACAAAAAGAATAAAATACCTAGGAATAAACCTACCTAGGGAGACAAAAGGCCTGTATGCAGAAAAGTATAAGACACTGATGAAAGAAATTAAAAATGATACAAACAGGTGGAGAGACATACCATGTTCTTGGATTGGAAGAATCAATATTGTGAAAATGATTATACTACCCAAAGCAATCTACAGGTTCAACGCAATCCCTATCAAATTACCAATGGCATTTTTTACTGAACTAGAACAAAATATCTTAAAATTTGTATGGAGACACAAAAGACCCCGAATAGCCAAAGCAGTCTTGAGGGAAAAAAACGGAGCTGGGGGAATCAGACTCCTTGACTTCAGACTATACTCCAAACCTACAGTAATCAAGACAGTATGTTACTGGCACAAAAACAGAAATATAGATCAATGGAACAGGATAGAAAGCTCAGAGATAAACTCACACACCTATGGTCAACTAATCTATGACAAAAGAGGCAAAGATATACAATCGAAAAAAGACAGTCTCTTCAATAAGTGGTGCTGGGAAAATGGGGCATCTATATGTAAAAGAATGAAATTAGAACACTCCCTAACACCATACACAAAAATAAACCCAAAATGGATTCGAGACCTAAATGTAAGACCGAACACTATAAAACTCTTAGAGGAAAACATAGGAAGAACACCCTTTGACATAAATCACAGCAAGATCTTTTTTGTTCCACCTCCTAGAGTAATGAAAATAAAAAGAAAAGTAAACAAATGGGACCTAATGAAACTTAAAAGCTTTTCCAAAGCAAAGAAAACTACAAACAAGACGAAAAGACAACTCTCAGAATGGGGGAAAATATTTGCAAACAAATCAACGGACAAAGGATTAATCTGCAAAATATATAAACAGCTCATGCAGCTCAACATTAAAAAAACAAACAACCCAATCCAAAAATGGGCAGAAGACCTAAATAGACATTTCTCCAAAGAAGACATACAGATGGCCAAGAAGCACACGAAAAGCTGCTCAACATCAGTAATTATTAGAGAAATGCAAATCAAAACTACAATGAGGTATCACCTCACACCAGTTAGAATGGGCATCATCAGAAAATCTACAAACAACAAATGCTGGAGAGGGTGTGGTGAAAAGGGAACCCTCTTGCACTGTTGGTGGGAATATAAATTGATACAGCCACTATGGAGAACAGTATGGAGGTTCCTTAAAACACTAAAAATAGAATTACCATATGACCCAGCAATCCCCCTACTGGGCATATACCCAGAGGAAACCATAATTCGAAAAGACACATGCACCCCAATGTTCATTGCAGCACTGTTTACAATAGCCAGGTCATGGCAGCAACCTAAATGCCCATCGACAGATGAATGGATAAAGAAGTTGTTGTACATATATACAATGGAATATTACTCAGCCGTAAAAAGAACGAAATTGGGTCATTTGTAGAGAGGTGGATGAATCTAGAGACTGTCATACAGAGTGAAGTAAGTCAGAAAGAGAAAAACAAATATCGTATATTAATACATATATGTGGAACCTAGAAAAATGGTACAGATGAACCGGTTTGCAGGGCAGGAATTGAGACACAGATGTAGAGAACAAACGTATGTACACCAAAGGGGGAAAGTGGCAGGGGTGTGTGGTGGTGGTGGTGGTGGGATGAATTGGGTGATTGAGATTGACATATATACACTGATATGTATAAAATGGATAACTAACAAGCACCTGCTGAATAAAAAAATTAAAGAAAAAAAAGTTCTAGTCTCTTAGCAACTTTGAAATATATATATAATACAGTGTTGTTGACTATTATCACTATGCAGTGCATTAGATCTCCTGAACTTATTCGTCTAGTTGCAACTTTTAAAAATACTTGTTAAACAGCTTTATTGAGGTATAATTGACATAAAACAAGCTGTACCTATTACAAGTACATCATTTGATAATTATTGCCATCCGTATATACCCATGGAGTCATCACCACAATCAAGGTAATGAACATATCTATCACCCCCTAAAGTTTCTGGTGCCCCTTTGTAGTCCCTCCTCCCTCCACCCCATCCGTTGAAAACCTCTGACCTGCTTTATGTCACTATAGACGAGTCTGCATTTTCTAGAATTTTTATATAAATGGAATCATTTATTATATAGTCATTTTGTCTGGCTTCATTCAGGATAATTATTTTGAGACTATCCATGTTGTTATATGTAACAAAAGTTCATTCCTTTTTATGGCTGAATAATGTTACATTGTGTGAATATTCCAGAATTTGTTTATCCACTCAGCTGTGAAAGGACATTTGAGTTGCTTTCAGTTTGGGGCTATTATAAATAAAGTTGCTATAAATACTAACGTACAAGTCTTTGAAATGGACATATGGTTTCATATCTCTTGGATAAATACCTAGGAGTAGAATGGTTGGATCATATAGTAGGTGTATATTAAGCTTTTTAAGAAATTGCCAACATTTCTCATCACAAGAAAAAAAATTCTTTAACTATGTAACATGACAGATGTTAACTAGACTAATTGTGGTGATCATGTTGCAATATATACAAATATTTAATCATTATGTTGTACACCTGAAACTTATATAATGTGGTTTGTCAATTGTACCTCAATAATAATAATAATAATAATAATAATAAAAAGAAATTACCAGATTGCTTTCCAAAGTGCTTGTATCATTTTACATTCCCACCAGCAGTGTACAGGAGTTCCAGTTCTTCCAGATCCTCACCAACATTTGGTACAATCAGTCTTTTTTAAAAATATTTATGTATCTATTTATTTGTTTGGGCCGGGTCTTAGTTGCGGCAGGTGGGCTCCTTTGTTGTGGCATGTGAACTCAGTTGCGGCATGCATGCAGGATCTAGTTCCCTGACCAGGGATTGAACCCAGGCCCCCTGAATTGGGAGCGCAGAGTCTTACCCACTGTGCCACCAGGGAAGTCCCACAATCAGTCTTTTTAATTTTAGTCATTCTAATAGGTGTGAAGTGATATCTCATTGTGGTTTTAATCTGCATTTCTTTAATGACTAATGATGTTGAGCATCTTTTCCATGTGCTTATTTGCCATACATATATCTTCTTTGGTAAAGTGTCGATTCAAATTTTCTGCTTTTTTTTTCTTAATTGGGTTACTTGTCTTTTTATTATTGAGCTGTAAGAGTTCTATACATTCTGTATACAAGTCTTTTATTAGATACAAGATTTGCGATTATTTTCTTCCAGTCAATGCCTTACTTTTACATTTCTTAAACTGGGTCCCATGAAGAGCAGAAGTTTTAGATTTTGATGAAGTCCAATTTATAAATTTATTCCTTCATGGATGTGCTTTTGGTGTTATATCCAAGAAATCTTTGCCTGATCTAAGGTCACAAAAGATTTTCTCCAAGATTTTCTTTTATAAGTTATATAGTTTTAAGACTATAGTTTAGTCTGAGTCTGTGACACATTTGGAGTGAATGTATTTGATGTGAGATATGGATAAAAATTATTTTTTTGCATATAGATATTAAAATATTGCAGTACCATTTGTTGAAAATACAATCCTTTCTTCACTGAGTTGCATTTGCACTTTGTCAAAAATCAGTTGTGCATATATATTCATACATCCCATATGGATTTTATAATCAGCTTATTGACTTTTACCAAAAAAATCTTCTGGGATTTGGATTGTGATTGTGATGAACCTATGAATCAATCTGGGGGAGAATTGATATATAAAGTGTTAAATCTTTGAATCCATGAGCACAGTGTATCTCTCCATCAACTTAGGTCTTGTTGATTTCTGTCAACAATTTTTATATTTTCCAGTGTACAGGTCTTTCACATCTTTTGCCAGATTTATCCTATTATAAAAGATATTATTTATTTCAATTTCCCTTTGTTGCTAGTATATGGAAATACAATTGATTTTTTTGACATTGATCTTTTATCTTACAACCTTGCTAAACTTACTTATTAGTTGTAATAATTTTTTTGTAGCTTCCATAGGATTTTGTACACAGAAGATCATGTCTCAAAGAATAAAACTGGTTTTACTTCTTCTCAATCTGGAAAGATGTTATTTCTTTTTCTTGCCTAGTTTCACTGGTTAGAAACTCTAGTGATATATTGAATATAAATGGGGAGGACAGACATCCTTACCTTGCTCCCAATCTTAGTGCAAAAGCATTCAGCTTTTCACCACTGACTATGATATCAGCTGTAGATTTTAGTAGATGCCCTTTATCAGGTGGAGGAAGTTTCGTTCTATTCCTGGTTTAGTGAGAATTTTTATCAGAGATGATCGTTGGTTTTTGTCAAATACTTTTTCTATGTCTCTTTTGATGCTCATATTTTTTTTCCTTTTTAGCTTAATATCCTGAATTACATTGATGGATTTACAAATGTTAGCCCAACCTTTCATTCCCAGGAAAAACCCCACTTGGTGAGTTATCCTTTGTATAGTTTATTTGATTTGTTAATATTTTATTAAGAAATTTTGTATCTATGCTCATAAAGGATTGTGGTCTGTAGCTTTTATTTCTTGTGATTCCTTTGTATAGCATTGGTTTCAGATTAACACTGTCTTCATAGAATGAATTGGGAGGTATCCCAACTTCATTTTCTAAAAGAGTTTGTGTAAAATTAATATTTCTTTCCTAGATGCTGGGTAGAATTCACGAATAATGTTATCTGGGATTGGAGTTTTCTTTGTGGAAAGCTTTTCAATAAGTTCAATTTCTTTATAGATAGTTACTCAAGTTATGTATTTCTTCTTGAGTTTTAGTAGGTAGTTTCTTTCAAAGACTTTCTCCGTTTCATCTAAGTCATTGAATTTATAGATGTAAAGTTGTTCATAACATTCCATTTCTGTCTTTTTAATATCTGTAGACTTTATAGTGATGTCATCTGCCTCATTCCACATTAGAAATTTGTGTCTTCTCTCTCTTTTTCTGATTAATCTGGCTAGAGGTTTATAGGTATTATTAGTCTTCTCAGAAAGAAGAATCAATTTCATTGATTTTCTCTGTTGTTTTTATATTTTAAAATTTTACTTATTTTTACTTTGATCTTTATTTCTTTTCTTTAGCTTACTTTGAGTTTCATTTGTTCTTTTTCTAGATTTTTACAGCAGAATTTGAAGTCATTGATTTGAGAACTTAGAACTGGCTTCTTTTATAACATAAGTATTTATTTATTTATTTAAATTAATTAATTTATTTATTTTTGGCTGCGTTGGATCTTCGTTGCTGCGTGTGGGCTTTCTCTAGTTGTGGTGAGTGGGGGCTACTCTTCATTTGCGGTGCGTGGGCTTCTCATTGCGGTGGCTTCTCTTGTTGAGGAGCACAGGCTCTAGGTGCATGGGCTCAGTAGCTGTGGCTTGCAGGCTCAGTAGCTCTGGTGCACAGGCTTTGTTCTCCATGGCCTGTGGGGTCTTCCTGGACCAGGGCTCGAACCCATGTCCCTTGCATTGGCAGGCGGATTCTTAACCACCGTGCCACCAGGGAAGTCCCTACCACATACTTTTTTTTTTTAATTGGAGTATAATTGCTTTACAATGGTGTGTTAGTTTCTGCTTTATAACAAAGTGAATCAGTTATACATATACATATATCCCCATATCTCTCCCCTCTTTGTGAGTGCTTTAAGTTTTTCTCTGAGCACTGCTTTAGCTACCTATAATAAAATTTTATGTGTTGTGTTTTCATTTGCATTCAGTTCAAAATACTTCTAAAATTCTTTTGAACTCTACTTTGACCCATATGTCATTTAGAAGTGTGTTAGTTTCCAAATATTTGAAAATTGCCCAGATGTCCTTCTGTTATTGATTTCTAATTTAATTCCATTGTGATCAGAGAATATGTTTTATTTGAATTCTTTTAAATTCATTGGGACTTATCTTATGGCCCAGAAAATGTTTTACCTTGGACAATCTGTGTAATTAAAAACAATATGTATTCTGCTGTTAGTGGTAGAATTTTGTGTAAATATTAATTAGCTCAAATTAGCCAATAATGTTCAGTTCTTCTATATTCTTAATGACTTTCTGTCTACTTGCCCTATCAATTATTGAGAGATGGGTGTTGAAGTCTCCAACTATAATTGTGGATTTGTCTGTTTCTTTTTGCAATTCTATAAGTTTATGCTTCATGTAATTTGAAGCTCTGATATTAGGCACAAAAATATTTAGGCTTCTTATCTTATCCAAAAGAATCAACTGTTTTATCATTATGCAGTGATATTCTTTACCCTTGGTAATAGTTTTTACTCTGAGAATCTACTTTGTCTGATATTAATATAACCACTTCAGCTTTCTTTTGGTTAGTGTTAGCACAGTATCTTTATCCATCCAATTTGGTTTTATCCAATGTGTCTTTATATTTAAAGTCTCTTGAAAGTGACATATATTTGAAACTTTGTTATTCAATATGACAGTCTTGAGGTGTATCAACCATTTATACTTAATGTGAGTATTGATATGTTTGGGTTTAAGTCTACATTTGTACTATTTATCTTCTATTTGTCCCATTTCTTTTTTGTTCCTTTTGCTGCCTTCCTTTGGATTGAGTATTTTTAATTATTACTTCTTATCTCCTTTGTTGACATTAGTTATAACTCTTTGTAGTTGTATTTTAATGGTTGCTTTCTTGGGCTTATAGTACAGGATGTCGTCTCTTTGCATGGTACTGCAGGACTATAAAAATGACCAAGCAAGTTGAGCTATACAAAGAGATCTTAATAATGAGAAAGTAACAATAGTTCTGTGAGCTTGAAAATTTTTATCAAAATATAAAAACTCTTTTACTGTTGTTTATAAATGTATAGAGAAAAGAAAATGTAGTAAAGTGAATATGTATCTAGTACACTGTAATTTAAAGTATTAAAAACGTTGAGAATTAAAGTGTTCTGTTTCTTTGTTAAAAAAAAAACTTATCAAGAAGACTTCCTCTTCCAGGAATATGGTATAGACATACTTTTTCCTATTCCTCCCTCCAAGTACAACAGAAGAAGACTCTGAAAGTTGGACTGAAACAGACAAACCATACTGACTAGGGAGCTTGGTCCCCAAGGAATAACATGGCGTTGAGTTCCACGGGTTTTCTTTTTTGCCTCATTTTTCCCAGACATAGAGATGAAGAAGTTGGCAACCCAGAAATGCCAAGAGGAACAGACCCAAAAAAGTCCCAGTAAAAACTTGCACTCTTTAGCCAAAAGGCCAGGAAAGGGGCAGCCTAGCAAGAAAGAAAACATTTTTCAGGAACTGCTCTAATCCAGCCAAACACCACAGAAAAATCTGTGATCCCACCCCCAGCTCCAGCAGCAAATGCTCAGTTGCTGGCTTAGAATTCCACACTAAGCAGGCGGCAACAAAGTGCTGCAACACTCCCACCAGGGTGGTGTCAGAGAAAGCCCAGTCAGGAGCCAGGACTTCCACTCTGCTGACCCATAATAAGCGTCCCTTCTTCCTCCCTCCCCCCTGTAAGGTATAAGTGGAGACCACATGGACAGCTTGGACTTGCCATTCCTGGCTCCTTCCCCTCCCCACTGGAGCAGTAGCAGAGGTAATACTAGTTTCACAAAATGAATTGGGAAGTGTTCCCTCCCCTTCTATTTTCTGGATGGGATTGTGCAAAACTGGAGTTAAATCTTTAAACATTTGGTAGAATTCTCCAGTAAAATTATCTGGGTCTGAAGATTTCTTTGGAGGGAATTTTTAAATTATAAATTTATCTTTTATATAGAAAATCCTGAAGAATTCACACACACACACACACACAAAACCTCTTAGAGCTTATAAACCAGTATAGCAAGTTAGCAGGATACAATATCAATATACAAAAATCACTTGTATTTCTATACACTAGTGAAGAACAGTCCAGAAATGATATTAAGAAAATAATCTTATTTACAATAACACTAAAAAGAATAAAACACTTATGAATAAATTTAACATGAAAATGTGCAAGACTGGAAACTACAAAATATTATTATTATTTATTTTTTTTTTTTTCTTTTTGCGGTATGCGGGCCTCTCACTGTTGCGGCCTCTCCCGTTGCGGAGCACAGGCTCCGGACGCGCAGGCCCAGCGGCCATGGCTCACGGGCCCAGCCGCTCCGCGGCATATGGGATCCTCCCAGACCGGGGCACGAACCCGCATCCCCCGCATCGGCAGGTGGACTCCCAACCACTGCGCCACCAGGGAGGCCCTACAAAATATTATTGAAAGAAATGAAAGACCCAAATAAATGAAAAGAACTCCATGTTCATGAATTGGAAAACTTAATATTGTTAAGATGGCAGTAGTCTCTAAACTTGAGGCTTTATTCTATGAAATTTTGGATATAAGTAAATTACGTTAAATTTGAACAATTCCCTCAAATATTCCCTCTGATAGTCATAGCCTGAGCTTGAAAAGTAACTTTATTTTATCTAAATGACTGCGTAGTGAATACTTCAATTACCAAAAAATTATTAGCACTCATTGACTAAAAACCCTTGCTTTTTGGGGGGTGAAATTTGGGGAGATTCCAAATAACAAAATTCCAAGCCAACATGAAAAATATATGCTATTTGTAGATGATTATTCATTTGCTTTAACTAAAGTGTAGATAACAATAATAAAAGGCCATGTATTAAGTTATTGAGGAAGGTGCTGGTCTTATCCATTAAATAGTAAGCAGGGAAAAGTCATCTAGGCTACCTGGCTTTAAGCATTATGGGTCTAGTCACAGATGTATCTTATTTTAGCCTGATTTCTAGGAGTATTATTGTCATCTAACTCAGGGTTCCCCACCGTCTGTGGCTGTTAAGAACCGGGCCACATAGCAGGAGGTGAGTGGCGGGAGGGCAAGCGTAGCTTCATCTGCTGCTCCCCATTGCTCCCCATCTCTCACATTACCACCTAAACCATCACTCGCATTACCACTTGAACCATTCCCCCCACCATCCGTGGAAAAATTGTCTTCCACAAAACCTGTCCTTGGTGCCAAAAAGATTGGGAACCGCTCATCTAACTCATACCCCTTGGTTCTAATTCTGTGTTCAACATGTAATTTTTAATTATAATTATACTATTCATGTAGGTCTGCTTAAGGGGAAATAAATCAATCATTTAACATATGCTTCTTGTGCTAAACATTGTGCTAAGTCCTGGGCATAGAGTGGGAAGATAGCAAGTAAGGCCTCCACCTTCTTGACATTTAAAGATAATTGGGGGAACAGACCTTAAATAAATAAACCTACAATAAATATTTAATTGCAAATTAGGATAAATTTTCTAAGGGAAAAGGACAGGATGCCATTGGATCAGGTGATCAGGAAAAAAGTCTCTGAGAAAGTAACAGTTAAGGTGAGATAATGATGTATGAATAGGAGTTAGTCATGTCAGAAGCATGGAAACAATATTCCAGGAAGAGGGAACAGCAATTGTCAAGAACCGGAGGTGAGAGAGAGTTTGACATGTTTGAGGAGCTGACAAAAACATCCGTTTGTCTATGGCATTATATGAGGGGACTTTAGGGATATATAGGCAGAAGTTATATCATACAGAGTTTGTGGTTGTGGGTAATGGTAAGTAGTTTGGGATTTATCTAAAGTTCAAATGCAGTACTTTGAATGGTTTGACCCAGGTAAAATGATCTAATTTTCATTTTTATTTTTATTTTTTATTTTGTTCTCCAAGAACTTTATTTTTTCTACAGTCCCTTCTTTTTTTTTTCTTTTTTGGCCATGCCATGCAGCATGTGGGATCTTAGTTCCCCGACCAGGGATCGAACCCACGCTCCCCCACAGTGGAAGCACAGAGTCCTAACCAATGGACCGCCAGGGAAGTCCCCCTCAAAGAGCTTTATCTTTTAAAAATTTTATTGGAGTATAGTTGATTTACAATGTTATGTTAGTTTCAGGTGTACAGCATAGTGATTCAGTTATATGTATATTCATAATATACATATATTCATTCTTTTTTAGGTTCCTTTCCTGTACAGGTTATTACAGAAAATTGAGTAGAGTTCCTTGTGCTATACAGTAGGTCCTTGTTGGTTATTTATTTTATATGTAGTAGTATGTGTATGTTAATCCCAAGCTCCCAATAATTTTCCTTCTTAAAAGATCACTCTGGTTGCTGAGAATGAATTGGTTGAAGAGTGGGCAGAGGACATCACGAGGAGGCTATTGAAGTAATATAAGAGATAGATGTTAGTATGTGAAGGCAGAATGGTGGCAGAGGAAATGCAGAAATGAGAAGAGCCAGATGTGAGCCCTGAGGAGTGGTCATTGAGGAGCTGTATAGGAAAGTGAGGTGTTGTGGAAGCAGAAACTGGTTCTAAGCGGGAAGTAATATAATCAGGTGTGTCAGAAACTGGAGAGGTTGAATTCAATAGGAAGGAAAAGTATGTCAAATCGATATGGCAGCTTAGTGATCTTTTCTGACCTCTGTAAAAGAAGTTTTAGTGAATGCAGAAGCTATGTTGAAGTGGGCCAAAGAGGGAGTATAGGCTTTCTGTTTCTGGCATGTCATCACTGCTGAGAACAACAAAAAGTACGGTTCATAGATGAGAAAACATCTACTGAAAAGCCTTGAAGGTCTGTAAGGTAAGGAATTATCAGGATAAAACCTCCAAGAATGTGAGAACATAGAGAAGTGAAGTAATGAAATCAGTTTTGTCCTGGAAACAATTGAGGAATTTGGGTGTTTGAAGATTTCAACTTCCCAAAAGCCATTCAAAACATAGGGGTAAAAGACACAAGCCCAGAGATCAATTAAAGGTGAACAGTCTAATAGAAGTCCTTTTCCTATTAGACTGGATTTATTCCCCCAAAGGAATAAATCCTCAGTAAAGGAGAACTTAACTTACTTTCCCACCCACTCCCCCAGGGACTACAAAAGAATATTTTCTTGGTGGTGCCAAGCAGGACAAGGAGGAAAAAATTGGCTGAGAAGCTGTCATCATGCAGCCCCAAATCACACTGCTGGGGTGACTCAAGACATCTCTAGTCATAAATTTAAAGTGATTCTGGCCTGTTAATGTTCCCAGACACTTAGCAAAAGCAAACATAGATCCTTTGTGAAGAAATTCACCTTTGTCCTAGATATTAAAGAATTTGTTCAAATTATTTTGTAAGGAAAGTGAGCAGCTCACAAAAAAAGTTAATAATCAAACAAGGGATTGAATTACCATAAGTGAGAATTAGCAAAAAGTAACAGACAGCAGAGTCATATGTGGAAATAATTTAGATTTGGGAATTATTAAACACAGAATATGAAGAGCTATACTTACTATGTTTAAAGAAGTAAACATGTGTGTGGGAAACAAGAAATTCTAAAGACTGACCATATTTGAAAAACAATTTCATTGATCTTCAGAAAGAAAGAAAAAAATCATGATTGAAATTAGGAACTCAATAAATTGAAGAGATTAACAGCAAATTAAACACAATTAATTAGAGAATTAGTGGATTGGAAGACATTTCAGAAGAAATTATTTATAAGGCAATAAATCTTAAAAGTTCTCACAAGAAAAAATTTGTAACTGTGTGGTGATGAAAGATGTTAACTAGAATTATCGTGCTGATCAGTTCACAATATATACAAGTATCAAATCACTTTGATGTACACCTGAAACTAATATAATGTCATATGTCAATAATATCTCAAATTTTTTAAGAAAAGAAATTATTCAGAAATCAGAACAGAGAGGCAAAGAGGTAGAATATATGAAAGAGGCTACAAAATGGTCTTATAGACAGGCTTTGCTATTGTTTGATAAGTTTCAAACCAAGATGTATAATAAAGCTTTTTTTCTGACAAAAAAAAGATAAAAGAAAGCAAACAAGAAAGAAACTTGGAATTTAGAATGATAGACTCAGGTCTGAAGTATACACTTAATCAGAGTTCTAGAAGGAGAGTCGAGAGAGGCAATAGCTGAGAGCTTTTCAGAACTGAGCAGAGACACCGGAGTAGAGCAGCCAGAGAAAAGACACAGATTACTTTCAAAGAAAGGAGAGACACTAGACAGCTAACTGACAGCTGATTCCTAACAGCAACAGTGCAGTCAATTGACTATCGAACTATAGCTTTAATGTGCCAATGGAAAGGAACTATCAATTTGCAAGTGTATGCCTTGCAAAAGTATCTTTCAAGCAAGAGAGTGAAATATAATGAGAGGAACTGCCACCAGTAGAACCCCATTAAAGGAAATTCCAAATGTAGAATAAAATTTGTTGCAGATGCCAGAGGTTCAGAAAGGAGAACAGAGCAAAGCAAGTGAAAATATATGAATAAATCTAAATAAATATTTAATATTAATACTAATTAATATTAAATAAATAGTAACTTAATTACTTTAAAAAGTAATTAAGTCTTAGAGGGTTAAAGTATATAAATATATAGAATTAAAATATAATACCAACACAAACTGAGAGGGAGCAGTAAATGAACCTAGTATTTAAAGTTTCTTTTGTTGTCAGAAGAGTATTAATTAGTTCCAAATGTTTGTAAGTTATCATATTGCAGTCTCAGGAATGGATAACCATTTAAAAATAAAGTCAGAGGGCATAATCTTGAAATTGAAAGATAAGGAAACTGTGGAATAAAAGAAGGTGAGAAAGAAGGGAAAGAAATGTGGAAAAGAGGAACTTACAGAACAAAAATAAGGCTATGGAGTTAACCCAAATATTCAAGTAGCTAAACTGAACAAAGATTGTCAGACTGGTCTTAAGAAACATACAACCAGTTAAGTTATTTACTGAGACATATCAAAAAACATAAGAAAGCAGAAAAGTTGAAAGGAAATAAATGGGAAACGTATATATCATAAAATAGTACGCAACCCAACTCGATCTCCAGATTCAAGGCAATTCCTATGAAAATCTCAGCTGGCTTCTTTACAGAAATTGACAAGTTGACTCTAAAATTCATATGGAAATTCAAGGAGATCAAAACAGCCAAAACAACCTTGAAATAGAAGAACAAATTTGAAGGACTCATGTATCCCAATTTCAAAACTTACTGCAGCACTGCAGTAATCAAGACAGTGTGGTACTGGTACAAAGGTAGACATATAGATCAATGGGATAGAATGGAGAGTGCAGAAATAAACCCTCAAATTTATAGTCAATTGATTTTTTAAATTTATTTTTAATTGAAGTATAGTTGGTTTACAATATTGTGTTAGTTTCAGGTGTATAGCAAAGTGATTCAGTTTATATATATGTATATATTTTTTTCAGATTCTTTTCCATTATACATTATTACAAAATATTGAACATAGTTCCCTGTGGTATACAGTAAATCCTTTGTTGTTTATCTATTTTTTATATAGTGGTGTGTATCTGTTAACCCCATAATCCTAAATTATCCCTCCCCTGCCAACAGTCAACTGATTTTTGACAACGGTGCCAAGACATTCAGCAGGAAAAGAATAATCTCTTTAACAAATGGTGTCAGAAAAATTGGATGTTCACAGGTAAATGAATTGTTGGCCAATTCTCTCTTTTTGTTATCCGTTTTAATAAAATGTCACTTGGATTTATCACTGGGATTCGTGGAATCAACGCAACTACACACTTTGCTGTCTGTGCATGAAATGAATACAGCTGTGAAGCGACCAATTACCAGCAAACTTTGAACAAAGTGATGTGATTGATTACTGATCATGATGCACATCTGTTATTTACATAGTTGTGTATGGATTGAAGAGCTAGCAGCAAAGTCTGTAACTTTATGCAATTACAGTTAATATACTGTGGTAATTAAAATTTGAACCGTGTTGTTGGGAGACTGGTGTTATTTAATGAACTGAAATTTGTGCATATTGAAACCAAGAAAAATGAGAACTATCTGTATACACACTTTACTTATTAGAGTCTACCTTCAAGTGATATACTGTATAACACTCACATATAGTACCTTGCAATATTATGCTTCCATTTCTTCCCTCCATCATCTGTGCTATTTTTGTCATACATTTTACTTTTACATATGTTATAAACCCACAAAATGTTGATAATTTTTGCTTTAGGCAGTTGAATATCTCTAAAGAGACTCGAATAAGAAGTCTTTATGTGTACCTATATATTTACTATTTCTGGGGTGCTGCAGCCTTTGTGTAGATCCAGATTTTCATCCTCTATCAGGACTGAAGGACTTCCTTCAACATTTCTTGGAATTCAGGTCTTCTGGTGATGAGTTCTTTCAGCTTTTTTAATATCTGAAAAAATCTTTATTTGCTTTTGCTTTGAAAGATGTATTTACTGAGGAAAGAAATCTAGGTTGACTTTTTTTTCTTGCACCACCTTAAAGGTGGTGTTCCACTGTCTCTGGCTTGCACTTTTTCTGATGAGAAATCTCCTATCCTCAGTATATAATATGTCTTTTTTCTCTGGCTGCTTTTAAGCTTTTCTGTACCACTGGTTTTAAGCAATTTGATTATCACATGCCTTGGTGTAGTTTTCTTTATGATTTTTATGCTTGGAGTTTGTTGATCTTACTAATTTTTGAGTGTCCAGTACTTTTGAGTGTCCAGTGCCCAGCATACTACCTGATATGTTGAAGATAAATCAATAAATATCTCCTAAATCAAGAATGATTTTGTAAGGCAAATCAACTATATGAATGCATCTGTTTGGATTTCCAAATAGTTTAATTTGTTAAACCAAAATCACTTTCACCAACAAGTCTCATTACCTTTTTCTGAGGGCTCTTATTTTCACTCCAGCTCCTCCCACCTATCGCCTTGCACAGTAAGTTCTAGTAAATCTGAATTATCTTAAGTTTTCTAATCTGTCATGCTGTTTTGTGTTTCTGTGCCTTTGCACATGCTATTTCCTTAGCTTTTACCTCCTTGGTCTGCATGGAGAACTACTATTTATCTTTCAAGATCCACCTTAGAGGTTCAACTTCTGAGGAACTTAAGACTTCCTTGACTCAAACCCCTTCCCCATCTGATTGACCACTTTTTCATCTGAGCCCATCCTTATTTTATAAATATTACCATCACGGCATTTATCACATTTGTCTACTTGAATGCTTCTAGCATTTAGCCCAATTCCAGGCATGTTGAGGTACTCAGCAATCATTGCTTGAATAAATGGGAGTTGGGGGAAATTTAAGAAAAAGAACAGAGAAATTAGAAGAAAGTCATATAAGGCTGGATTCAGTTGCTTTTGAATCAAAATTTTATTGAGGTACACAAACAGAAAAAAATTTTCAAATCTTAAGTGTACAATCCATAATTTTTACATGTAAAAGCATCAATATAACCAGTGCCCAGATCAAGAAATAGAACATTACCAAAACCCCAGAAGCCTGCCTGGTGCCCTCTCTCGGTCACTATCTCCCCTAAGATAACTATTACTCTAACTTCTAACACCAGCAATAAGTTTTGCCTGTATAACGACTTCTATATTACAGGCAAGACTGGATCAAATTTTGATACTTTTATTATACACGACTACTACTACCAATGGCTAAAACTTGTTGAGTGCTTTCTATTTACCAAGCACAGTTCTAATTGCTTTACATATATTAATTAATTTATCCTCAAAGCCACCCTGTGAAGTAGGTACTATAATTACTCCCCATTTACCAGTAAAGAATCTGGGATACAGAGAAGTTAAGCAATTTGTTCAAAGACCCATAACAGCTAAGTGGTGGACCTGATATTTGAACCCGGATAACAAGTCTCCAGAACTTGTGCAGTGCAATGTACAAACAACATCAAACTCTATCTCAGCAACATATGATATGTGAACGGTTTAAAACAGTTACTGTTCATCACCTGCTGTTGCAAAATGTGAATGTCAGAACACGAGATATAGGGTCTCCCAGGCACTTGTGGTCAGATGCCCTTTATATGTCAATGCTGCATAGTTGCTGAAAACAAGACCTGCCTGAGTTCAAACCCCAGCTCCACTACTCCCTAACCGTGGGAACGTAGGCAAGTTACTTAACCTTTTTGTGGCTCAGTTTTCTCATCCAAAAATATAGGTAATAATAGTACTTTATGAAAGTTAAAGGAATCACTCCTGGCACAAGGTATGAGCTCCATTCATTCATTCATCTATTGAACAAATATTTGTTCAGTGCCTACCATGTGCCAGGCACTTTATTTGGTGCTTAGGATATATCAGTGAACAATAAAATATCCCTGCCCTCTTGGAGCTTATAGTGTAGTGCAGCCTGGAAGTGGGGTAGATGGAGAGAACAGAAGAAAAACAACATAGTATAGTATTTTTGAAAATGATAAGTGCTATGTTTTTAAAAAGTAGGGAAGGATAAGGAGTAGTGGGAATGCTGGAGAGGTTGAAAGTTGACAAGATTAAATAGAAGGGTAGGGGTAGGCCTCACAGAGAAGCTAAGATTTGAACAAGCTAAGATTTGAACAAGGACTTGAGGAAGGTAAGGAATTAAGATATGTGGATATCATGTACCTTTCAAAGAGCATTCAAGGAGAGGGAACAGGTAGCTAAGTCCCTTATGGTAGGAGGGTGCCTGGGTGTTCTAGGAACAACAAGGCAGCCAGTACTGCTGGAGTAGAGTCATCAAGGGACAAAGTGGCAGGAGAGGAGTTCAAAGAGGTATTGTATGGGGAGGGGTGGAGAAGAGGGTACGGGGATTCTCCATGCAAATCCTGTGGGGCCTTGTAGGTTGTTATAAGGATTTTGTTTTTTACTACAAGTCAAATTGAGAGCCTTTGTAGGCTTTTAAGCAGATTGGTAACATGGTCTGACTTAACAGTTTATAACAGTCTCGCTGGATCTGTGTGGAGAATAGATGGTGGGGGGTTGTGGGTTGAATTGTGTCCCCCCCAAAAAAGATACGCCCAAGTCCTTACCCGCCCCTGTACCTATGAATGTGCTCTTGTTAGAAATAGGGTTTTTGCAGATGTAATCAAGTTAAGATGAGGTCATATTGGATTAAAGTGGGCCCTAAATCCAGTAACTAATGTCCTTATAAGAGGAGGGGAATTTGGGCACAGACACCCACAGAGGGAAAATAGCTCTGTCAAGACACACAGTCACATAGGGAGAACACCATGAGAAGACAGAGGCAGAGATTGGAGTGATGTGTCTACAAGCCAGGGAAGGCCACAGATTGCTGGCAACCCCCAGAAGTTAGGAGAGACAGATTGTCCCTCAGAGGCTCCAGAAGGAATCAACCCTGACGACACCTTGATTTCAGACTTCTAGCTTCTAGAACTGTGAGATAATAAGTGTCTGTTGTTTTAAGCCCCCCACCCCTGGTTTGTGATACTTTGATACAGCAGCCCTAGGAAACTAATATAGGGCAAGGGTAGAAGCAGTTAGGAGGCTATTTTTCATAGTCCAGTCAAGAGATGACAGGGACCAGGATCAGAGTGATGATAGTAGAGACAGTGAGAAGCCATCAGATTCTGAATACATTATGAAGGTACAGCCAACAGAATATTCTGATGTACAAGATGTGAAGTGTGAGAAATGTTAGTTATTATTATCTGCATGAATAATTTAAATATTTATCAACATGAGGGCTTCCCTGGTGGTGCAGTGGTTAAGAATCTGCCTGCCAATGCAGGGGACATGGGTTTGAGCCCTGGTCCAGGAAGATTCCACATGCTGGGGAGCAACTAAGCCCATGCGCCACAACTACTGAGCCTGTGCTCTACAGCCCGCGAGCCACAACTACTGAGCCTGCGCTCTAGAGCCTGCAAGCCACAACTACTGAGCCCACGTGCCACAGCTACCGAGCCCGCATGCCACAACTACTGAGCCTGTGCTCTAGAGCCCGTGAGACACAACTACTGACCCGTGTGCCACAACTACTGAAGCCTGCGTGCCTAGAGCCCGTGCTCCACAACAAGAGAAGCCCCCACAATGAGAAGCCCGCGCACTGTAATGAAGAGTAGCCCTGCTCGCTGCAACTGGAGAAAGCTGGTGCACAGCAACAAAGACCCAATGCAGCCAAAAATAAATAAATTTATTAAAAAATATTTATCAACATGACACATATACTTATAAATGTATATTTTCTCATTGTCCCAAATATCCCAGGCTTGAGGCTAGTCAAGCAGGGATCGTTTGCCAGGGAAATCAAAAAGAAGCTTATTTTGCTGTGTGATCAAAGAGTAAATCACATTACTTGCCTGGGTCTCAATATCCTACTTGGTAAAATAAGAAGCTTGGGTTCCATTGTATGAGTGTATGATTCTATTATTATCAAGTGCCTTGTTGCTTTAGTATTGATAAAGGTCCCAGAGGGTAGTAAACTGTTTTCTGTCTTCCATTTTTGAAAACCTATCTCCAAGTCTGCAGTAGCTTGGAATAACAAAACTCTCTGTCCTCACTGTTGTTTACTCTCTGCCATTTGATACTTGACTACAAGAAGGAGTGACCCACCATATTTAAAAATAGAATGTAATTTATTATGCAAGACCAAAGTAACCCTTTGTGCATTTTTTCAGGGATATGGAAGTGGAGTGGGCTTGCCTGATGGGAGTCTGGGACTCTACCGAAAATAAAGGTTTGGAATTCTAAATCTCAAGACTTTGGACTCCACTTCCCAGAGCACAGTTGTCACCATCACCTGAGTTGTCACCATCAGTGCGTTTTTGCTTTTCTTTTTGGCTGTGGGAACTTAGTTCCCCAAACCAGGATTGAACCTGGGCCCCCCGCAGTGGAAGTGCAGAGTCCTAGCCACTGGACCTCCATGGAATTACCCTCCATCAGTGTGTTTATATTTATATTTTAGGAGGGTTAATGAATTTATAAGACAAGATAATACTAATACTAACGGTAATAGAAATATTTATACAGCGTTTGCTATGTGTGAGGCATTACTCTAAGGTTTTTTTTGTTTGTTTGGGCTGCACTGGGTCTTTGTTGCTGTGTGCGGGCTTTCTCTAGTTGCGGCGAGCAGGGGCTACTCTTCGTTGTGGTGCACAGGCTTCTCACTGCGGTGGCTTCTCTTGTTGCAGAGCATGGGCCATAGAGTGCGTGGGCTTCAGTAGTTGTGGCACACGGTCTCAGTAGTTTTGGCTCCCGGCTATAGAGCACAGGCTCAGTACTTATAGCGCCCGGGCTTAGTTGCTCCGTGGCATGTGGAATGTTCCGGAACCAGGGCTCGAACCCATGTCCCCTGCATTGGCAGGCAGATTCTTAACCACTGCGCCACCAGGGAAGTCCCTACTCTAAGGGTTTTAAAAATATTAACTCACTCAATCCTCACAACACGCTTATGAATTAGGTTCAATTATTACTCCCATTGTACAAACAGGGAAACTGAGGCACAGAGCAATTAGAAAAGATTCTTTTATTGCATTAATAAGGGATCTTATATCAAGCAAAAATAAATGTAACCCTTTTAAAAGAATCAAAATAGACATGATAAATGCAAGGCAATTTAGAGGCTTAATGTCGAGGAAAGTAGTTTTGTCAGCATCCCACAGACTAATTCTGATGGGGTCCATAACAAAATCCATGTTGACATTAGGCCTCTTCCTTCCTCCAAACTATGTTGACACTGGTTCTCTAAGGAGGAAAAGGAGACTGAGAACCAGGCCTCCGGGTACCTGAATGCAACCTTGCCAGCCACCAAACACCTGTTAGATCCGGTTCCCAAGAAGTTTTGAAGTTTTGAAATGTATCCTGGTCTTGTTTCTAAGTCACTCCCTTGCTAGGTCTTGAAAAATTAGACTGCTGCTTTTTAGATGTGCGTAAACCTCCTTTCACCTGAGATTCCAGAGCCAGTGTTTCCTTTCACCTTCATGCTTCCTAGAAAATACCAGCTTTCCTAAAAGTCACTATGATTACTATTTTGGACACTCCAGCCCCTCTCTGTTTCAGAGAGGGCCCTACAATCTTTGTGAGGGCCATCTTTAGGTCAAGCCCAGGCTGGGTCCCTGTTAGACTATAGCCAAGGTGTGTTGTCAGTGTGTGTGGCCAATTTGATGATGGAAGAATCATCATTGGGCAACCAGGCTAATCAAAGTCTGAGAAGGTTGCTTATTTACTTAACAAAATAGTAGGACTGAAATGAAGGACGTGGGTTTGTACCCCCAAACAAATCCTGGAAGTTGTGAGCAACCTTTGAAGCTGGAACAGAGTAGTTTGGGGACTGATCAAAGGAAACCACTTTACACTGCCGGTAGTGTAGGACTAGTTGCCTGCAATAGGTTTTAAAGTCAAATAGGTGCAAGAGTGATTTAGAGAACTTCCTGAGTGAAGCATGAGGAAACCGTGGGCTACCCGGGGTACAAGCCCAGTCTCCCATAGGGGCACGGCCAGGGGACATGTTCTCCTGACACACGCCCTTAGAAGGTCGATCAGAGGCAGAAATTCTGGCCAGACCACTGTGCGGACGGGCGGCGGGCGGAGTGCAATTCCCATATTGTCAAGGACCCTGAACCAAATCCAGGCTACCTTCCGGAGCTAACCGTCCTCGATGTCACGTTACCAAACTGCAGGCCTAGGGATTATCCCTGTGTCACTCCCTCCTCCCCCACAATCGCAGTGTCCAGGTGGCTTTGTGAGTCACCCAGACCCTCCGTAATAAGCCCACCATGGGTGGGGCTGCCTCGCAGTTTCTCGCCCCTTCCCGCCCTGACTCAGCTCTCTTTTGATCTTCGAGCTCGGCTTTCGTGCAGGCAGAAGCTGCCGCGGCGCCCGCCCCACTGGGCATGCTCAGTGCTCGCGCGGGCTGTGACGATCGCCAGGCAGCGCCCGGCCCGGCGCTCTGGGCAGCGGCGCGCGGGTCCCTTTAAATCGGGCTGGCCGGTTGCCAGGCAACGGCGCGGCCCGCGCTGGCCCTGCACTGCAGAGGCTCTGCCCGGGGTCGGTCCGGCCGGGTCGCGTTGGCCAGCGCCGAACCCAGAGCAGCCGTCCGCCGCTGGTGGCCGTCTTCAGGGAAGAGGGGCCAGGGCCCACCGGACCCCACCCAAGCCGCTAGGTATGTCTGCGCCCGGCCTGGCCGGGGCTCCCCAGGCTAGCCCCTCGCCCTCCCTGGGTGACCCGGGCGGAGGCAGCGCGCTCCCCGCCTCGATGCCCACTGCGGGTTTCTTCACCCTTTAGGGCCCCGGTCCGGAACTGGCGGGCGTTTGGGAGGGCAGGGGACAGGGTGTGGGACTCGGGGTGTGGAAGGAGGAGTGGGGTCAGGCCTCGCCCCTGCCCTCTCCCTGCCGGCCCGCCAGCAGAGGGTAGGGACTGGCGAGGTGGGAGGTGTCACCTGCGGTGGCGGCCCGGGCAGCACACTGACCCTAGCCAGCTCGTCTCCACTGGAAGCAGTGGTGGCAGGAGTTTAGTTAACCATTTACAGAGAAAACCCCCAAACTCTGCATGCTTAGATGCAGCTTTATAGCAAGAAAGTGACTTCCATACTAATAAAGTACTCGGCCTTTCGGAATTAAGGCGACTTCGTATCTTTTCTCCTAGAAGGAATTATTCCACACTAATAATAAAGAATTGGGGGTAAGAACCGTGCACAGGGCCCGGTTTTCAATGGTACTTTGCTTCGCTCTCAATATCGGCCAAACAATAGAGAAGACAATTTGTCCACTTGGCTCATATGTGAGGTCCATGAAAGATTAAGGCAAAAACCGGGATCACTTCCCTTTTTAATGATTTTTCAAAATAACTGGACTCTGGGGGAGGGAGGCAATGCCTTGGCTCCAGCCTCTGCTAACGCGGCTCTTGGCCTGCAGCTTACTAACAAGCATGCCGCTGTGGCCACCAGTGGTGGCTCATTTGTTCAATAGTTGCTAAAGGTGAGGAGGTACCGCGTTGAATAAGATGTCACCATGATTCTTGTCCCATCTGATATTTACATTGCTTGGGGAAGGAAGACTTAGTGGTGTGATAGTTGGGAAATTGAGTTGACAAGTTAAAAAGAAAACTTGCTTCAAAGTGTCTGACATCGCATTTCAGGTAAGCCAAACAACATTAAGGCTATCACTTGTATGTAATTTTAAGCTACATCTCATATGAACACAGATTTGGGCATTTTGGTTAATTATATATTAACCAAAATATATAAAGTATGTTTTATATATAATATATTTTCTTTTTCAGTTCAATCTGGAGAAGGAGAACAGCGGCATCAGATAGAAGACCTTGGACGTCAGGAATTGTAAGTACCGTTTTGCTGGCTGATAGCTGGTTATGGAGGTTTAGAAGCACAGAGCCTCACCCAGTGTAAATCTTCAATCTTTTAACTAGACCATTAGTCTGCACTGTCAGTACACTATCAAAAAAACCTCTTAAAATACAAAAGAAAAAGTGTCCTGAAGACTTTAGGTGAGCCAAATAAACTTTAAGGGAAAAATAAAAGCCCTTTCCCTAAAATGTCACCCCCCAAAACCTCATAAGCCAAAAGAGAAGTTATAAGTACTTACAGAAACTCAATTAGAATCAAAACGTGGTAGGATTTTCAGGAAGAATATTAAGGGTCATTCATTCAACAAATATTTATTGAGGGCCACTATGTGTCAGGCAACAGCAGGGATACAAACATGAATAAGATGCCAGGAGATCACAGCGTATTGGTAAAATGAAACTATGTATGAAATGATGCAGAAGCACAAGAAAAACTCAGAGTGCGGAGTCATCCTTGATAATCTTCAAACTGATACCTCAGTTGTAATATTTCTAAGATATTATTGGTGGCTCTGAAAAACACTGGGACATTTGGAAAGTTCATGGTAAAGCAATTGGTGATAAAAAATGCAAATCTCTTCGGATGTAGAAAAGACTACAACTCTTCTGCTTAGAATCAATTTAGCTTTGGAAATTTGGGGACGTCAACAATTTACAGGATTTAGGGCTAATTCTTCCATGAAGACGCAGGTCGAATTAATGTAAGATTCAAGTTTAAGTTCCCTCCTACTTACCTGAATAGTACTTCCTCTTTTTTTTTCAAACTGACTTTTTCTGAGGTCTGATGACTTCAGGCTAGCAACTTTGAAGCACATATCTTTGGAGAAGGGTTGGGTTGTTTGACTGGTTTATGTTCCAAGGGAGGGTAAGGAAAATCTAAAAAAGAACAACCCATGGTGTATAGTATACTTTAAAATTGCTTCCATTTTCATTTTCAATAATTTCTCCTAACCACCTGGAAATAGGTATATTGTCCCTATATTACATCTGAAGAAACTGAGGTTCACAAAAGGTAAGTTTTCACATAGTTCTAAAGTGTGGGAGCCAAGATATCTGACTCCTTCAGTCTTTTTTTTTTTTTTTTACCATAGTCCACACTTAATTCCTTTCTCAAGAACTTTCTTTTCCTTCCCCACAATTTTGCATGGTAGAACATGTTTACCCACCTTCCTTCAGACAGCTTTGGGCAGTCCTCATTTTTGTATTTAATAGTTTCTGTAAACCAATGATTTTTGAAAGGCTGGGGAATGGAGAAGCTCCCCTAAAGGGAGCAGGTCAGAATCTTCTGGAGCAAGGAGAGGGGATAATGATGGCAGTGTTTTGTGCCTGGGAACAGTGGAAGCAGAAAAATAAGTTGAGAACTACTGCTTTTATGTGAGAACAGATTGGACAATTGAGCAAAGAAGCAAGGCCAGTGACTTTCTTTGAAACAGACGTTTTTTTTCCTGTCTTGGCCAAGCAGTTTTTCTGAGGGTTCGGAGAACCGAACCATCCAAGAATAATGGGAAAATGTTGCCTGGGCTAAGAAGGGCCTTTTGTCTTCCCCTTACTGCCCCATCACAGGTTGGAGATGACCTTTTCTAAACATCACTCCCAATTTACAAAGTTTGGGATGAAGCACTCTTGTGAGGTGGGAAAAAGCTTCTGGAGGTTTCCAGTCCCTGCCTACCCCTGCTTGGAAGAATAATTGCATTTTGCAGACAGATCAAGATTTATGCAAAAGAGATGGTCCTGAAATTTTGAAATCAAATCTAATGTAAATGAGATAAGGCAAGAAAGAAAAGAGATCTTTGATTTTTATGTCATCAAATTTCCCTAAAGCATGTGGTTTAAAGTATAAATATTTTAGAACATAAATAATTAGATTTCACATACTTGATCACTTATCCATCTTAATATGAGCATATTCCCCAGGGCCCCATACCTTGAAAATGAAAATTAGATGGTTTTGTGGGTTTCTCCTTTCACAATAAACGGTGTATTACTTTCTGGAACTTTTTGAAGACATACATGCATTCACCCAAGATTTTTATGAAACAGTTTACCTAAAGATCCATAATAAGCGATCACTCTTTGCTTAGCTTTCAACAATTACATTATGTTATATGATATTACATTATAAATCCATTTTCAGTTTATTTTATCAGTGGTTCCCAAATTCTTTAGGTGAGTAGAAACCATTTCCATGAGTCAAGAAATTTCCGTACTCCACCAAAATGCCCTACTAGTTTGCCACTGCAAAAGTAAGTCACCAGAGGATGAATGATGATGTTTTCAGGGAGACACTAACTAGAACCGTCAGGTGTCCATTATCAGTTCATGTCAGACACAAATGAACAGATGTAGCCATATAATGGACAACCATGCCTTAACAGTGCAGTCCCAAGGACTTCGGGGGATCACTGGCTTAGAGGACCACTAATGTTGTTTTTGTCATATGACTTTATATTGTCTTCCTGTGTTTTCGTTTCTTTAAATTTTTCATTTCTCTTGGACCTCCTTCCCCTACCCTTCAGTCCTTCAACATCCAATATAGTGTTGGGTAGGCACTTGTAATAATAAATGACCCACTAAAAAGGCATGCTTATACTTTCAATAATGGCTCTGGTTTGATCGGCCTTATGCTGCGACAAATTACCTAATCAAGTATATTGAAAGCAAAATGGCTGCCACGCCAGGGTAGAGGAAGGAGTATCATTGTGTTAAAGCATATTTCTTGTCTTTGCCAGAGAATACTAATGTCATACTTGTTCTGCATAAAAAACAAACAACACAATCTGTGAAGAGAAAATGAGCCTGGCACCTTTTACCCGCACTCTGGGCTTTGCCATACTCTGTGACTAGATTTGGGAACAAGCCCTTAAAGGATATCTTGCCAATGAAAGAGAAAAAAAAAAGAAAGGAAGGAGGGAAGGGGGAAAGGGAAAGGGGAGGAAAGGAGAGAGAGAAAGAAAGGGAGAGAGAAAGAAGCAGCTCAGAGACCCCTTGACCCTGCCCTGTGTAAGCTATGGGAGGGAAATTCCAAAAGGCTTTTCAGACCTTTCTCTTTCTGGCCTTTGATATGTGACATGCAATTCTCCTTACCCTCCCCCCTTCCTTTTTCCTCTCTCCTTTTGTGGCCCTTTAAAAATACCTAAGCTCTGAAAATAGTGGGTTGTTTTCTTTCAATTTGTGGAATGAAACCTAACAGAAGAATACAGAGGAATTTTAGGATAAGCACTGACCTGAGAGACAGGGTCTCAGTTTTACCACTATAGGCTGTGTGGACTTGGACAAGTCACTTAACTTCTCTGAGCCTCAGTTATAAAATAAGTGGACTCTTCCCAGTTCTGTGAAAAGCATGGGCTGTATCAGGAAATTATACAGAGGCCCAGGGAAGAAATGTAGTGATGCTGGAATATATATATATATATATATATATATATATATATATATATGTTTTTAGCCAGAGATTTATGGGAGGGTTGGAGATAGGAGTCACTTTTTCAAGGTGCAAAATCATTAATGAAAAGAGCTTTCTATTTTAACCTTTCTCTATACCCAGGCCTCTATCTCAGATTTGTCATTATTGCTAAGTTCATGTATAAAGTGGCCTCACCTTGCCCCTCTGCATACCACTTTCCTGATCAATCTCACCAATGCCTTTCATCCAGAATTAGGTAGGAAGAATAGTAATCTCTCTCCCATTGCTACCTGATTAGAAGCATTTTTAAACTTTTACAGAGTTGTCTGGTAAAAATTTGACTGCTAAACAATGTGACTGGGCTTCCCTGGTGGTGCAGTGCTTAAGAATCCGCCTGCCAATGCAGGGGGCACAGGTTCGAGCCCTGGTCTGGGATGATCCCACAAACCACAGAGCAACTAAGCCCATGCACCACAACTACTGAGCCTGCACTCTAGAGCCCGTGAGCCATAACTACTGAGCCCGCGTGCCACCACTACTGAAGCCTGCGTGCCCAGAGCCTGTGCTACACAACAAGAGAAGCCACTGCAGTGAGAAGCCCGCGAACCACAACGAAGAGTAGCCCTCACTCACCACAACTAGAGAAAGCCCATGCACAGCAACGAAGACCCAACGCAGCCAAAAATAAATTAAATAAATAAATAAATAAATAAAAATGTGACTGGCAATTAGTATTGCCATCTTTTCTGTTTCTTCTGTTCCTTTCCTTTATGATCCCTGTAATAATTCCCAGCATTTGCATTCATATTTCTAGAGAGGAGAGCAAATGGGATTATGATCATCTTCCTCTTTAAGGACAGATAGATCATCGATACTTCTGGATGGTGACTAACAGAATAATAAAGTCAAAACTGACTATTTCAAGAGAAAGGAGAGGATGCTCCAATGGCAAATACATACCATGAATTTCAAGTCTTGGCTTACTACTGTGGTCTGATTGACTAAACTTAAAGCTTGGGTTATGGCTTTTGAACCAATCATTTTAACACCTTCACTGAATATTTGTACCTTTTCCTTTCCTCAAAGCCAAATAGTTGTCAGTGGAGATGTATCCTTGGGTATAGAGTGAGTCCCTTCCCTCTTATTTTGGGGGGAAGGTGTCAGGCATGTAGGTATCGAGTTTATTCTCTCATTGTCTGTAGTAAGAACAATTTGTTAGAATTTAAACTATACTTGTTAAAAAGAAAATAATCAAGAAATAATATGTAAAAAAGTGGTTATCTCAGGGCTACAGGACTATGAGGAAGATTTCTTTTGGTTTTTTCTTGTATGTGTGATTTTCTGTATTTTCCAAAGTTCTACAGATAACATGCACTACTATTAGCATCTTTATATAATATGAAATATTACAATTATTAAATATATTAATATAATATTACATTTATAATCTTTAATAATATTAAAGAAAATATTAATTAAAAAATAAACACAACTGCCATTTTTTGTTACCAAGATAAAATTACATTTGTGTTCATGGGAAAAATAGATTCAGGCATACTTTGATTTTTCTCGGTGGTAATCTTCCAACTATATTACAGCAAATTAATGTATAAAGTGAATAAAATGACCCCCTCCTTCTTCTTCCCACCCTTTGGCAGTAACTGCAGTTGCCAGTTTGCTGGCTTCAGATGCCAGTGGCCCTTCAGCATGTTGCTTGGGTCCTTCTTTCTCCCTTCTCTCAAAAGTAGTTACTGATCAAATGTTTCTGTTTTAGGAAAGCTGTATGTTATGGACTGTCTTTGAATAGGGAAGACTCCTTGAAACAAAATAAGTATCCTCTAATTTTTGTAAATTTAGAAAATTAGCTGTGATTTAGTATGCTAAGTTTTCACCTAAAAACTATACTTGGAATCAGTATCTCGAGAAAAACCCATTTGGTGGCATTAATATTTTCAATTGTTGACATTCGGTTCTCATCATGAAATTGCTGTCAAAACGGATAGAATTCTGTACGCTTGGCAGTCTTACCTAAAAGCAAAGCCCAAGACTGGAATAGCAGGAATTTACAGGTCAAGACAGAAGGGCGTTTGGCAGCGTTAGTCATAAGGAAGTCTGCATGGTATACTTTACCCAAAGCAGCTCACATTGCATTAAGCACTGATGTTTTAGTCACTTTAAAGAATGAATAAACAGTAGTCCAACCGAAAAGAACTAGGAAAAAAAAAAAAAACCAGGCACATTGGAAGCACAGATTTAACTTATCAATATTAACCTATTAATTTAAAATCACTTTTACTGTTTTAAAGCAGTTGTTTTCATGCTGCTTTCTCATAGAATTATTTTCTTTACAATAAGTAGCCAAGTGTGTCCATTTATTGGTTATATTTCATAGGATCAGAGAATTCTAAAACTGGAAAGGTCTGTAGAACTTAGCTAGTTTAGCCCTTTCCATTTATAAATGAGGGAACTGAGGCCCAAGTCACTCAGTGAGTTAGAGGGAGTGCCAGCCCTCAAATATTTAGGTTCTTTCACCCCTGAGCCAGGATTCTTAGTTCTTTCCACTACCCCGGCTGCCAGTGTAAATATGTGCCTTGATTTTAAATTTTGTTTTTCAGGAATTGGAAGAGGTGCCTGAAGAAATGGATGCTAGAAGAAAACACTGGAAGGAGAATATGTTTGCTGCTTTTTCTAGTGCACAGGATATTCTAGATGAGGCTTCTCAGCTTGAATCTTCTTCTGAACAAATGACTTTACGTAAGGCCAAGAGAATGGAAGGGATTTTTAATTTGTCTAGTAGAAAGTTTCAAGAAGAAAATAAATTTAAAAGGAAAGAAGTTATTTCTCAACCAAATGAAAATGAACAAGAACCAAATTTAAGAGAGAGAAAGATAAACATTTCAAAGAATGAGGCAGACACAAATTCTGCCTCCTGTGAATCGTCTAATTTGGACATTGCAACTGAAGAAAGCTTTAATAGTGCAGAAGAGCCTCTTAGCTGGGGTACAAAGGAATTATCAACTCCACCACGAAAAGACAAGAAGAAGAAATTCACTGGAGGAATGTCTCCAAAACTTCGCCTGAATCTTTTGAATGAAGAGCTGGAAGCGCTTAATATGAAATGCAGAAAAATAGAAGAGGAATTCGAAAATGCGGAAAAAGAACTTTTGAACTGCAAAAAAGAAGTCTCCTCAAAACCCCTAAATTTTCAAGAAGCAGGGATGGAAACTTACAAGAAAGACTGGGAACTTCAAGCTTTAAGAAATGACCTCTCTGAAAAAGCAACAAATGTTAAAAACTTAACAGAAGAACTCCAGCAAGCCAAAGAGGTCATCCACAAGTTGAGCCTTGAGAACAAGGATTTAAAAGAAGCTGTTAGGAAGTTAAAGCAGCAAACTGAGGTTGGAAATGCACTCCTAAAGGAAGAAGTGAAATTGTATTATGAATTAGAAATGGAAAAGATCTACGGAGAGCTCAGGGCCATCAGGAATGAACTGAGAGCGAAGACCATACATGCAAGAAACAACAGAGCCCTGGAGTTGTTTAGAAAACTCTTTGCTTCTGTAACGTCATCAGGTACCCCTGACAGCTTTATGGGGGATTTTTTTTTTAAATAAAAAAGCCTTTCATTAGGCAAATGATTGAGCCAAATCAGTGTTTCTTGTGCTTTCTTTGTGTGCAACTTAAAACATGTGTGATGGGATGTGATTTTCATGTTTGGTGAATCAAGATATCTGTGAAAGGTGTAGATGTTAACTTCAAAGCTTCTGCTTTCTCTTTCTAATGAATTTATTGCCAGAGTCCAAATAGAAATGAAGTTTTAGAAATCTCTTTACATATATATATATATATATATATATATATATATATATATATATATATATATTTACTCAAAGACATGTAGTGATTCACCAAATCATTGATGAATAAGGATCAACAGACATTTTGTGATCTTGTGAGCAATGTGTCCTTGGCACGTGAATATTCTTCCATCTGTATTCGTTGATATTAACAATAAAAATCTCATTTATTTGTGTAAGCATAACATGTGGGTATGGGTCTTAAAGCAGTCTGTTCAGACTCAGTGGAATACTAAAAATGTATCTGCTTTCCCTGAGATCTATCCTTAATTAGGCATATGTAAATGTCTCCCCCCCAAATGCAGGTTTTTCCACCCTCCTGCTGTTTTCCCCATGCTTTCTCCCCTGACCTGGCCACAGTGCCCATAGACCAGAAGATGGCTTAGAGACACGGCTGTGACCTTGGCTACAGCCCTGATTTTGACAGCAATAGCTTTTGCCTTTTCTTAAATTGACCAGCAAGGGGCGTTACTGACACAGGTCTTCCAAAATTCTACCAGGGGAAAATTTATAAGTTTCCTGCCCAGTTTACGTCATCAGCTGGACAAGACTTGGGTGAAAGGTGTTGGATGTCATCTAGGTAAGCTGTTAGTGAGGTCTCTTGATTTATACAGGAATCCAGCCATGTTAAGAGCCTGGACAATGACAATTTCTTTTTTACTTTAAAAGAACAAACATGTACTGCGTCAGGCCTTTGGTGGAAACTATGGGCCAGTTGATTCTGTGCATTTGTTTGTATCAATCAAGGTTTTTTGTAATTGGAGCTCTATTTGCCTGGTATTTTTAAGTCCAATGAACCAAATGTAATTACAGACTGTGAAGGTGGGATACGATTGTAAGGGTTCAGGTATTTTCCCTGATGGGAGATCCCCAGCCTGGGAGTCTAGACACTTGGGTTCTAGGACCTGCTTTGTTATTAACTAGCTATTTAACCTTCTAGGCCTGAAAGTCCTCATCTGTAAAATGAAGGAGTAGATCTATCATCCAGATTCTGTTCAGTTCTAACGTTCTGTGATTTCACCACAGTGATTTTAATCACAAGTGTAACTACCTGTGAGGAAGTAAAACCCCTACGGCATTGGAGACGTTCAGCTCTAAGACTTCAGGGGATCTACTTTACAGACCTTCTCCTTTCAAAGGAAATATACAAAGGCTCTTGTTTATAGTTTGAACATCTCCAAGTACCATGTCAATAATAAATCAGGAGAGGGAGTAAATGAGGTTATTCCTTCTCCTTTCTCTTGTTTCCTTTTTACTCACTAAGGTCGGGGAAGGCCTTGAATGGAGACAAACTAGGCTGACCTGGAGCTGAGCAGGGCTTGCCCGGCCTGGGACAATTGGACTGAATTCGAAGATAACAATCTTTGGAGCTTTCTGACTTAGTCCTGATAACTTCACCCAGGAGCTGGCAGCCTGCTCAAAGAGGAAGGTGACTTTCAGGTTTCTGATGGTCACTGCTGCCTGCCCAGGATCTAGGCACAAAAGCAGACTAGGAAATCTTTGCCCTGTTTGACTCTCTTCCTCATCACCCCCTTAAAGATTACCCCTTGGTCCTTGCCCCAGAAAGACCCTCAGCCCCTGAATGCTAGTATGCAGAGCAGCTTACATGTTTAAAATATTTCACAAATTGTATTAAGCTACTAGGCTCCATCCTCTTAGTATATTTCAATTTTTAAAGAGGAGCTTTTACTCCAGAATTTCTATCAACCAACCACACATTGAAAGTCTTTGGTGACAACTTGGTTTGGTTTATCTTGCATGAGTGTATGTGTGTGTGTGCATGTGTGTGCACACGCTTATGTGTGCTTGGGGGTCAGGGAAGGAGTGTGGTGTTAGGAGGTGCAGAAAAGACAAGTGCATGGCTCAGCTCAGCTCTTGGGTGGGGCGTTTGTATTTCTAGGATAGAACTGAAATAGAGTTTCCTGATGAGACAGCCTGGGATGCTGAGCCCTAGCAAGGCTCTCCCTGTGGAAAGGCCCTTTAGACAGCCTAGATCCAGACACTATCCAGGGAGACAATGTACAGTCAGGAGAGCCAACAGTTTGGAGCTGGGACGGGCTCACATCTTTTTTTTTGCGGGGGCGGGGGGTTGTGCCACGTGGCCTGTGGGATCTTAGTTCCCCGACCAGGGATCAAACCCACGCCCCCTGCACTGGAAGTGCAGAGTCTTAACTACCGGACCTCCAGGGAAGTCCCAGGATCACATCTTTTGATGCTTTAATTTTTAAAAGCAGGGCTGCAACAAGCTGGGAGAAAGCTGAGAAGTTACTGTTCGTCTTCATGGGCAGATGGGAACAGCCGTGGGTTGAACTGGCTTAAAGAACCAGAATCAAGGCAGATGCAAATTCTGTCCCATTGTCTCTGTAATCACACTCGTGTGATTGTGGGCATTAGGTGGCCGCCAATTTAGATCAGAACGTATCATCACTGTACCTTCTATTCTACTGAACGGGCGACGTGGAGGTGTTTTTTTAACGGGATTGGCACATCAGGCCACTCATCCCTTTAATCTGTTGGGTAAAATTTTTTTTTTTTTTTTTTTGCTGTACGCGGGCCTCTCACTGCCGTGGCCTCTCCCGTTGCGGAGCACAGGCTCCGGACACACAGGCTCCGCGGCCATGGCTCGTGGGCCCAGCCGCTCCGCGGCATGTGGGATCCTCCGGGACCGGGGCACGAACCCGTGTCCCCTGCATCGGCAGGCGGACCCTCAACCACTGCGCCACCAGGGAAGCCCGGGTAAAATATTTGAAATCAGCAATGCAACTGCACACCATTCCCTATCAACTCCCAATTGTGTACTTATTCAGAAGCATGGGCTCTAGGAATAGCTGCTTCACGTTGAGTTTATAACCCAGTTCTAGAAACATTTGCTGAGCCATTATTACTGTAGTTAATCACTGCTAAGACACACTTAATATATATGTATATATATAGACATCCTTGAATTTGGGACACATCTTTAAATCGATGGCATGCCATAGTATAATTGTCAGTGTTTGTTTGTTTAAATCTCTCTTAGTGGTTCATAAAATAATGGTGTATCGTACAATCAGTGGAGTTTTAGATTTGATGAAATGTGGTATGTGCTAGGCCATGGATATGGGGATAAAAGGATTTATGAATAAGACGGGTCTCTGACCTCAAGGACCTTTACTTATACAACTAACTAAAACAATGTGGCAAGGGCTCTGCTAGCAGTGCTAACACAAAGTGCTGTGGGAACACAGAGGAATATCAATTAATTCTGCCTGTGGGGCTGGGAAGGACTTCATAAAGGACGTGACATTTGAGCTGGGCCTTGAAGGATAAGAAGGATTTTTCCAAGCAAAGCATGGGGGCAGGGGTGGGGGCATTTCTGGAATGTGAATGTGGAAGCTCTATTTGGCTTCAAAGAAAACTCTTAACAGCAATGAATTACAATGCTGTGATGTTACATTCTGCTGACTACAATTTTAAAGTCCTGTGTGAGGTTCTGCTCTGAAAACTACCTGCATTCCAACCCTTTGCAGATAAACTGGAGAATGGAGTTATCATGACATAAACACGGGGTTCCAGATAACAAACTGCAGGAAAAAGATTTTGCTGGTGCCACTGTACCTTTGGCTGCCATCATCTTTTTTTCCGAAACAAAAGACCTAAGAGATTTTGGTCATAGTATTCAGGTAAGTCCACTGTGAGTGGTTTGGTTTCAAAGAGATGTATGAAACAGAAACACCACAGTTGCTCTTCTCTCCAAGAAGCAGTATAGCACAGAGATCAAGTGCACCAACTTTGGTTATCCACTTTCTAGCTGTGTGACCTTGGTCAAATTGCATGAGTCCCTGTAGCTCAGTTTTCTCACTTTGCAGGATGGAGTTAATAAATAGTGTTGTTGGGAGGATAAGACAAGATCACATATAGTCAATAAATGTCACCATTATTGTTATTATTATTATTATGTAACTGACAAGGGGAAATTGACCAAGTTCGTCTGTCTCCTTCCAGCTATTATCCTCACTAAGCTTTTTACACTTACTGACCCTCAAATTGTGTTCTCTGGAGAGGATATGATAAACTCATTCATAAGATGTGTATCAATGATGTGTGATATATTGGGGAAGATAGAACAAGTTGCAGGGAGGATATTTTGATTTCATTAGTATATGAAGCCTTAAGCCAAAGTAGTGAATCTGTCATGATAGACTTTCTGGCCTCAAGACAGATCCTATAAAGGGAATTTTCTTGGGTCAGAGCCCAGTCAACCCCCCTCCAGTCAGGTCGGTGTGAGGCTGGCCCCTGGCTCTGGCAGGCAGAATACCAGAAGGAGGAAGAAAGCCCTGCTCTAGTGCTCCAGTGGGAAAAAGCTCATCTAGGAAGAGGGAATGGAGACAAGAGAGGCTATTATAGTATTTTTCATTTCCCCTTGGCACAGGGAGCCAGGCAGCTGGGGACCCACTACTACAGCTGCTCAGATAAGAATAAGTCATTGTCTTGTTCTTTGTACTCATAAGACACTGAAGCTGTGGTTCCCCATGTATTGTAGGTGTGCCCTCCTGTCCATCTTTCCATACTGAGTATCAAGGTGGTGTCTCCCCTGTTGAGTGGCCAGAGCTACTGTTCACAGAGTCTCTCTCTCTCACACACACACACTCTCACTCTCACTCTCCCTCTAGTTCTTGCTCTCTCTTTCTCGTGCATTCTCTTTCTCACCATTGATCACACCCAAACTTTTGATGATTGCAGCGTTTCAGTGGGCTCAGGTTGCGTTTCCCAGGAGACTCAGTTTATACGTGGTTCTCTGAGGATGTGTCCTGGGGTAACCTTGAAGCATTTCTTTGGCCTTTCAGCCCATGCCTGTTGACTCCACAATAGGTGTTGTCATGTATATTTCAGACCATGATAGGAAGCATAACCTGAGAGATTCTTCTTATGTCACTAATACTGTAGCCTGCATTTGGACTGTTGGTTAGAGCCTAGTTTATTATGTGTCACACACTTCCATGTACATCATCTTCTGTAATCTGCACAAAAATCCTTGATCATCAGATGAGAAACCAAGGCTCAGAGATACTAAATGACTTATTCAATATCACAGTAAGTAGTAGATCTGGGATTCAAACCCAGCCTGTCCAACTCCACATACAATGTTTGTTCCATTATATCAGGCCACCTTTTGTACTAAAACGAATGAACCAAAGGTTCGGTCGCCATAGAGGTTATTCAACTTTCTCAAAGGTAAACTGGTTTATTGCTTCAATCTGGACTCAACTTGAGTCAGCCATCTCTTAAATGGCTAGGCTGCGTAGTGAAGATGCATCTCATTATTGGAAAGACCATAAAGTATACATCTTCTGATGATGGGTTATTAGGTCTACATGAAGGACACAGCACCGAGTAACATAAACAAAAACAGTTGAAATATGAAGCCCAATTGACATCTCTCTAAAATAAGCTCCAGAACTGATGGAACCAAACTGATTAACTACAAGGGGTCTCTGACACTCACTGTAGCTTTGGGGTCTGATTTTTTATTCTTTATAATTCAAAATTATTTATCATATTTCACCCATTTTTGCCCATTGGATCTTTGCTTCCTAAAGTGTTTTCATTGAAAGTTGACTACTTGTTAAGAAAAAAAAAAACCTGCTCTAAGCCCCCTTACTGCTTAGAACGTGTTAAGTATGCTTGATGATTTATATATTTCCCTCTTATTCTCTCCTTGTTGCCCTGGTAAATTTCTCAAAGTTACAACAGAGGAATCATATTCTGTTCACTCATAACTGAAACAGTTCTTGGAAAAACCATTTCAAGATCTCTTTATTAAAATATCTTCAATAACAAGACAAAATGTTTTCTTTAAATTTACAAATTTATTCAAGATTTTACAAAACAACATCTCTTCATATAATGAAGTAGAAGAAATCTGGAGAGCTGCTCTTGGCATTCATAAATGTGGGTTATGTCAGCAGAGAGCCTGGAGGGCATTTCTGGTTTTGAGGTAATCAACCTTTTAAAATGCATAATATACTTTTATGTGGTTTTAATGAGTACAAAAAATATATTTACATGTAACATAAGGACTTTTCTCCCATAATACACGACTTATCTGAAATCTTTTCCTTTGGGTATATATTAATGCATGTTTATAAATAAACAACCGAGAGTTGAAGGGCTCCAGTTCGTAGTTTGTGCCAGGGCAGGGCAGTGTCCTAGAAAAATCATGAGATGTGGAGTTTGTCCCGTTGGATTCACTGGTAGAAGATGGAGTTTGGGATGCCAGAAGTTTATGGGGGATCAACACCTGTGAAGGAAAAGGGGAGGAAGCAGCATTGAGCAGAGAGGGAATTGCCATGCAAACGACAAAATCTCGTCAACTGGGCAGGGAGCTCTGGAGTCTTATCCATCAAAGTGATCCCTGTTGGGTGGAAATGGCTGGGCCTTTGTACCCCCCGCCTCGTTTGGTCACCAAATGCGGGCTTCCTCTGGAAGGCAGAGTGGCTGTCTGTGGATAACGCAGCCCCTGAATGAGCTGATGGCTGGAGATGGTCTGCTGCCCTCACTCCCCTGTTGGGCAGTGAGTTCTCCCTTTAGGGAGACCTGGGGTGTGCATCTTTGAATCTACCACCCTCCATCCCTGTCACCTCTCTTTCTGGCTTTTTTCGGGCCTCTCTTCCAGAGGGGAAACTTACAAGTGTGATGCTCGTGGGACTAACTACAGCACCCACCTCCGCAGCTGTTCTTGGGGCTGCAACTGTCACTCAGCACCTCCTTCCTTCACTATCAGTTCTAGATCACGCTCGCCCTGAGCTACCGCCCTCTGGTGGCCTCAGTGTCTTACTGGCGGGCCTGACCCAGATTCGCATCTTTGAAGGGACTGAGCCGCTGGTCATTATGCCCTTCTCAGGCTGGGGCTGCCGTACCTGTCCACCTACAGTCACCATTGTGCAAGGGAGTACTAACATAGGCCCAAGTGGCAGCATAGTTCCACACGTGCTTCTTCATGTCCCCATTGTGCAACAGCGGCCCTACCTCCTGATAATGAGTCCATTACCCCTGCCATGTTAGTGACCCCTCTTCTGGCCTGCTGGGAACTGGACACAAGGAGCCTAAAGGGCTTAGGCAGCAGCTGTAGCTTAGAATTCAATAGGATTCTTACTGTGACCCCAGAAAAAAAATGCCTCCTTTGGAGACCAGGTCCTCTAGTCCTATAGAGTTACAGGGAAGGTGAGCACAAAGTCCCTGCATTAAGCAGGAGTCAAGCAGAGAAGTAGAGTGATTAAGAGATTTTACTTTTATATCCATACCTATATCACCTACATTTCTCTATCTACCTACCTACCTACCTACCTATGTATCATCTATAGATAGAGACATCATAGATTTTACCTTTACTCAATTGTATTAAGTTAAACAGTCTCTGTAAGCTTCACAGCTAATGCTGGGGCTTGAAGTCGGCCGGGCAGTCGGGAGGGGCAATGAACATGAAGTGGGGGAGATCAAGGACAACTAGAACCCAGAAGCATGAGCTGGAACCCAGGAGGATGAACTGGAGTCTGTATCAGTCTCTCATTTCTTCCAAATTTGATAAGCTCGTGCTCCTTGCCCATGACTACACACAGGCCTGGCCCTGGTCTAGAAGTCTGAAAAGCTGAAGGAGGATTGAGGGGAGAGTGTAGTGGCAGCCACAGGCCCGGGGGTTGCCCGTCACCAGAGAGGTGAACCGATAGTGACAATGTACGTGAGCTGAAACTGTACCTGGTGCCCCTGCACTGAATTTCCAGCAGAGAAGCTCTATGGCTCCTGCTTCACCAAAGCCCATCAAATCTGCAGAACATCCCACAAGTAAGAGAATTCTGGGAAATGTAGTTCAATCTAGGCAAGTTGTCACATTACAAACCTACTGGATCTCTCAGTGGGTCATTAGAAGTAATGGTAATTGGAACCACTCTTGCTTCTACCCCTCGATCCCCAGACCGTGGTATTCTTTCAGTTGAGAACACAGTGCCTACATAGACATTTCTCCAAAGATATACAGATTGCCAACAAACACATGAAGGAATGCTCAACATCATTAATCATTAGAGAAATTCAAATCAAAACTACAATAAAAAAAAGGAAAAACAAAAAACAAAACAAAAAAACTACAATGAAGTATCATCTCACACCAGTCAGAATGGCCATCATCAAAAAATGTACAAACAATAAATGCTGGAGAGGGTGTGGAGAAATAGGAACCCTCTTGCGCCGTTGGTGGGAATGTAAATTGATACAGCCACTGTGGAGAATTGTATGGAGGTTCCTTAAAAAATTAAAAATAGAATTACCATATGACCCAGCAATCCCACTACTGGGCATAGACCCTGAGAAAACCATAATTCAAAAAGAGTCACGTACCACAATGTTCATTGCAGCTCTATTTACAATAGCCAGGACACGGAAGCAACCTAAGTGTCCATTGACAGATGAATGGATAAAGAAGATGTGGCACATATATACAATGGAATATTACTCAGCCATAAAAAGAAACAAAATTGAGTTATTTGTAGAGAGGTGGATGGACCTAGAGACTGTCATACAGAGTGAAGTAAGTCAGAAAGAGAAAGACAAATACCGTATGCTAACACATATATATGGAATTAAAAAAAAATGTCATGAAGAACCTAGGGGTAAAACGGGAATAAAGACACAGACCTACTAGAGAATGGACTTGAGGACACGGGGAGGGGGAAGGGTAAGCTTGGATGAAGTGAGAGAGTGGCATGGACGTATATACACTATCAAATGTAAAATAGCTAGCTAGTGGGAAGCAGCCACATAGCACAGGGAGATCAGCTTGGTGCTTGGTGACCACCTAGAGGGGTGGGATAGGGATAGTGGGAGGGAGACGCAAGAGAGAGGAGATATGGGGATATATGTATATATATAGCTCATTCACTTGGTTATAAAGCAGAAACTGACACACCATTGTACAACAATTATATTCCAATAAAGATGTTAAAAAAAAAAGGATGAGGGCTTCCGTGGTGGCGCAGTGGTTGAGAATCTGCCTGCCAATTCAGGGGACACAGGTTCGAGCCCTGGTCTGGGAAGATCCCACATGCCGCAGAGCAACTAAGCCCGTGTGCCACAACTACTGAGCCTGCGCTTTAGAGCTTGTGAGCCACAACTACTGAAGCCTGCGTGCCTAGAGCCCATGCTCCACGACAAGAAAAGCTACAGCAATGAGAAGCCCATGAACCACAACGAAGAGTAGCCCCCGCTCTCCACAACTAGAGAAAGCCCGCACGCAGCAACGAAGACCCAACACAGCCAAACATAAATAAAATAAATAATTTTTTTTAAAAAAAGGTTATCATATATCAATATTTGAAAAGTTGCATACATTTTGAAAACAGGAGAAGAAATAGAAACCAGGTAAAACATACTTTTAGCAAAAGGCTCAGAAATATTTTTTGAAAACAAGAGGAGTCAGAAGAACGAAAGGAGTATAATAGTGAATATATTAATGAGTTTATAAATTTCATTCAAAATAAGGCTTCTTCTGTTTGTTGTCTTTTTTTAAATTAAATATGTGATTTTGGGGGCTGCTTTCATTTTCAATAGATAACCACTTTCAAAATATTTAAACTAATTTTGACTGTATTTATCATGATATTTCCAACTAATATTGTATGCATGTTATCATTTCTTGATTTGTCCATCTGAGACATTATCCATTCACTTTTCTTTTTCTTGTTAAAAGTATATATTGAAGGTCTATTATATTCATTGTGCTAGAGCTTAAACATGACATAAAAAATAAACCATGGTTTATCAAGGTTTTTATAGTTTCAAGTTCTTTATAATTTAGGAACTGAGTCAAGAACACAAAGTTAATACATTAAAAACATAGGACTTCCCTGGTGATCAAGTGGTTAAGCTCCACGCTTCCACTGCAGGGGACACAGTTTCAATCCCTGGTTGGGGAAGTTCTGCATGCCGTGAAGCGCGGCCAAAAAAGAAAAGTATATATATATATATAATTATTATATTTCAATGTAAGGCATATACATGTTCTTTAGCACTATTCCCTAAATGCCTCTTGCATTATCCTGATTTCATTTTTTTTTCTTTTTTTTGCGGTACGCGGGCCTCTCACTGTTGTGGCCTCTCCGGCTGTGGAGCACAGGCTCCGGACGCACAGGCTCAGCGACCATGGCTCACGGGCCCAGCCGCTCCGCAGCATGTGGGATCTTCCCAGACCGGGGCACGAACCCGTGTCCCCTGCATCGGCAGGCGGACTCTCAACCACTGCGCCACCAGGGAAGCCCTCCTCTCCCATTATTAACCTCCCCCACCAGAGTGGCATATTTGTTACAACTGATGAACCTACCTTGACATGTAATTGTGCAAATCCATAGTTTACATTTACATTCCTCTTGGTATTGTGCATTCTGTGGGTTTAGGTAAATGTATAATGATAGGTATCCACCATTATAGTATGATACAGACTATTTTCACTGCCCTAAAAATCCACTGTGCTCTGCCTGTTCATCCATTTTCCTCTCACCCCCGCCCCAACCCCTGGCAACCACCGATGTTCTTTTGTCACCACAGTTTTGCCTTTTCCAGAGTGTCATATAGCTGGAATTATACAATATGTAGCCTTTTCAGATTGACTTCTTTCACTTAGTCATATACATTTAAGCTTGTTCCATGTATTTTCCTGACTTGAGAGCTCATTTTTTAACATTGTTAAAAATAATATTATTATATTAATAATATTCCATTTCTCTGATGACACATGATGTGGAGCAGCTTTTCATATGTTTATCTGCAGTCGTTATATCCTCTTCAGTGAGGTGTCTGTTAAGGTCCTTGGCCCATTTTTTTATTGTCTTTTTTTTTTTTCTTACCGTTGAGTTGTAAGAGTTCTTTGTATATTTTGGATAACAATCTTTTATCAGATGTGTCTTTTGCAAATACTTTCTCCCATTGCATGAGTTGCCTTTTTACTGTTGTTATTGTCTTTGGATGCACAAAATTTAAAATTTTTCTTGAAGTCCAACTTGTCTGTTTTTTCTCTTGTTGCCTGTGTGTTTAGTGTCATATCCAAGAAATCACTGTCAAATTCAATGTTGTGAAACTTTTGCGCTATGTTTTCTTCTAAGAATTTTACAGTTTTATGTCTTACGTTTAGGTCTTTGATTCATTTTGGCTTAATTTTTGTATATGGTGTAGGTAAAGATCCAACTTCATTCTTTTGTATGTGGATATCCATTTTCCCTAGCACCATATGTTGAAAAGACTGTCCTTTCCCCAATGAGTGATCTTAGCATCCTTGTCAAAAACCATTTGACTATGTATGCAAGTGTCAAAGGACCATATCAAGAATATGAGGGCCTCCCTGGTGGCGCAGTGGTTGGGAGTCCGCCTGCCGATGCAGGGGATACGGGTTCGTGCCCCGGTCTGGGAGGATCCCATATGCCGCGGAGCGGCTGGGCCCGTGAGCCATGGCCGCTGGGCCTGCGCATCCGGAGCCTGTGCTCCGCAACGGGGGAGGCCACAACAGTGAGAGGCCCGCATACCGCAAAAAAAAAAAAAAAAAAAAAAAAAAAAAAAAAAAAAAGAATATGAAAAGACAATTCACAGAATGGGAGAAAATTTTTGCAAATCTTATATTTGATAAAGTTGTATCCACAATATATAAAGAACTCTTCCAACTCAGCAACAAAAAGACAAACAGCCCAATTAAAAATAGGCAAAGAAGATATATAAACTTCTCCAAGGAAGATATGTAAATGGCCCAAAAGTGCATGAAAAGATGCTCGATGTCATTACTCATTAGGGAAATGGAACTCAAAACCACAATGAAACACCAGTTTACACTCACTAAGATGGCAATAATCAAAAAGATGGACAGTAATGAATGTTGGTAAGGATATGGAGAAAATATGAACACTGATACACTGCTGGTGTGAAGCAAAATGGTGCAGCTGATTTGGAAAACATTTTGACAGTTCCTCAAAGAGTTAAACATACTTACTATATGACCCAGCATTTCCACTTCTAGTTATACACCCAAGGGAAATGAAAATATACAATCTCACAAAACTTGTCTGTGAATATTCATAGCAACATTATGTATAATAGCCAAAATGTGGAAACAATCTGTGTCCATTGATCTATTGATAAACAAAATGTGGTATATCAATACAATGGAATATTAATCAGCCATAAAAGGAATGCAGTACTGATACATGCCACAACATAGATGAACCTTGAAAACATGATGTTAAGTCAAAGAAGCCAGATACAAGAGGCCACATATTGATAATTCCATTCATTTGAAACATCCAGGATAGGCAAATCCATAGAGACAGAATGTTAATTAGAGGGCAGGGTTCTCAACTTGGTGAATATACTAAAAAGCACTGAACTGTACATTTTAAAATGGTATGTGGCGTGTGAATTATATCTTGGGGGAAAAAAAGAGGAAGAAAATGAGGGGGGAAAATACCACTACGAAGCAAATGAAATTGCTGTTGTTGCCACAGATTCTCCTAAGGTGCCAATTATTTTCTCTATGAAGGGAAGGAGCAGGTTCCTGATAAAGCCAGCATCTAATTGGGAATGGCTGTGCTCCAGGAGCCTGCAGGACAAATGTTAATAACACTTCTCTAATAGTTACTCTGGTAATTTCTCTAGAAATGTGTGCGGTACATTTTGCTTTCCCCAACAATGTCTGTTAAAAGCACAGTGATGTTTTCTGTTCAGTGTTCTATCCAAAAGTTAGATGCATAGGCTGTTCTAGGAAGATGTTTTCCTCTCCAGCTGGGCTATAGACATGCCAGTGAGCTGATCATGTTTGATGAAAAGCTGAGTCTCATTTATACACCTTGCTGGCCTATGAAAGAGGATTGATGCTGTGTCAGTTAAGTGACATGCTCTGGTTCGTAATTTAAATCCCATAAATTTGTGATCATGGCATTTGTTTTTACACTGAAATTGGAGAATATAAATACTTAGGTTTGTGTGGAATGATTTAGTCACCTAGTTTGCCAGTGAAAAGTTTTTCCTTCATTTGTTTGTTGTTAATGTTCTTGGCTTCCTGCCAATTCAGTAACACTGACCCCCCCCCACATTGTCATCTTGTCATCTGAAAGAATTCTGCAACTGTAGATTTGGAACAAATGTCTAATGGATGAATGAATGAATGATGTATTTTTCTTGTTTATTTTTCATGGGGGGTACAGAATCATAAATAAATGCTTTATGTTGTGATTCAGCCACTAAGAAATTAGGTCCAACATCGTTTAAATGAGAAGTCAGTTGCCAGGAAGCAGATGGACAATAGTGTGACGGGATCTTTTACGAACATGGATCATCTTTGTCCCCAAGCAATAGCATGATACCTAGGAGTCCAAAAAAAAGCCAGGCAAGCGTGAGGATTAAGCTATAAAAGAAGGTGGGTCTTCCTGTGCTCAGTCTCTTTACTTCCTCCTCCAAGCAATTGACCTCCACTTAACTCAGTTACTGAATGAAGGCTTCATACCGGCATGGAGTGTAGTTTCCTAAAGGACCCCCAAAGATTGGGTTTGTTGAGCCTAAGCTAATAGTTACTGCTCGCTGTTGCCCCTTGTGGATGCTCCGGAGGAATACAGCCTGATAAACTGATAGAAGGAACAGACAGCTTCATCATGGGAGATGAAATAATCAGAAGTCAAAGAGTCTTAGCAACAGTTGTCAATGAATAAGGGCAACCCCTATGTTAAGGTTGGAAGTTGCTTTGATTGCTCACTTGCGGATGACAGCGCTCAGCTCACAGGAGTCCTTGCCCTGACTACTTTGTCTTGCCCTGTTCCTAGACCATTTGTCAGCCCTATTTTTCTCCCCTTCTTTGAAAGTGTACTGAAACTCCAACCTGAACGGCACCCGCACTTGGGCAACAGTGACTGTCCCTGGTAATTACTCAGGGAATTACTGAACTAACCAAAAAATCTTTCTGTGGCAAGTCCAAATTCCTTTCTTGCTGCAGTCTCCCTGCTGTCTAAATTTCTCACCTGAATTTGGAAGCTTGCATGGATTCTTACCATCTACTCCACAGTCCGATTTGGTCCCATATCCCCACCACCACCAAGCTAGTATGTAAATTTTATCCCTATCTTCCAGGCCTAGTCCACCTCTAGGCCCATTTCCCATCAAGCCTTTCTGAGTGTGTCTTGTTTCTGCCGAAAGGTGGGTTCTAAGCATTAGGGTCACATCATTTCCATGCTGGCTGGCATACAACTAAGAACATAGGAATTATTTAAGAAATTTATCTGAAGAAAATGAAAACACTAATTTGAAAAGATATATGCACCCCCCATGTTTATTGCAGCATTATTTACAATAACCAAGATATGGGGACAACCTAAGTGTCTATCGATGAATGTGAATGGGTAAAGAAACTGTGGTATACACATACAATGGAATATTATTCATCCATAAAAAATAGTGAATTCTTATCATTTTCCACAACATGGATGGACTTCCGGGGCATTATGCTAAGTGAAAAAAGTCAGACAGAAAAAGACAAATACTGTATGATCTCTCTTATATGTGGAATCTAAAGAGAAAAAAAACCCACCAAGTTCATAGATAGTTCATAGATACAGAGAACAGATTGGTGGTTGTAAAAGGCAGACGGTGGGGGGGTGGGAGAAATGGTTGAACTGTTTGGGGGGATTTTTTTCATTAGATAAATTGAATATTTTTTTTTTAATTTAAAAAGGAAGGGATTGACTTCCGGGTAAGATGGCGGAAGAGTAAGACGCGGAGATCACCTTCCTCCCCACGGATACACCAGAAATACAGCTACACGTGGAACAACTCCTACAGAACACCTACTGAACGCTGGCAGAAGACCCCAGACCTCCCAAAAGGCAAGAAACTCCCCACATACCTGGGTAGGGCAAAGCGGAGAGATCCGCACACAGAGGATCGGTGCCGAGCGGCACTCACCAGCCCGAAAGGCTTGTCTGCTCGCCCGCCGGGGAGCGCAGCGCTGGAAGCTGAGGCTCGGGCTTCGGTCAGAGCGCAGGGAGAGGACTGGGGCTGGCGGCGAGAACTCAGCCTGAAGGGGGCTAATGTGCCACAGCTAGCCGGGAGGGAGTCCGGGAAAACTCTGGAGCTGCCGAAGAGGCAAGAGACTTTTTCTCCCCTCTTGGTTTCCTGGTGCGCTAGGAGAGGGGATTAAGAGCGCTGCTTAAAGGGGCTCCACGGACGGGCGCGAGTCGCGACTGAAAGCGCGGAGCCCAGTGACAGGCGTGGGACGCTGGGGCTGCTGCTGCCGCCGCCAAGAAGCCTGTGTGCGAGCGCAGGTCACTGCCCACACCGCCCTTCCGGGAGCCTGTGCAGCCCGCCACTGCCGGGGTCCCGGGATCCAGGGGCGGCATCCCTGGGAGAACGCACGGCGCGCCTTGGGCTGGTGCAACGTCACGCCGACCTCTGCCGCTGCAGGCTTGCCCCGCACTCCGTGCCCCTCCCTCCCGCCCGGCCTGAGTGAGCCAGAGTCCCCGAAGAGGCTGCTCCTTTAACCCTGTCCTATCTGAGCGAAGAACAGACGCCCTCCGGCGACCTACACGCAGAGGCGGGGCTAAATCCAAAGCTGAGACCCAGGAGCTGTGAGAACAAAGAAGAGAAAGGGAAACCTCTCCCAGCAGCCTCAGAAGCAGCGGATTAAAGCTCCACAATCAACTTGATGTACCCTGCATCTGCGGAATACATGAATAGACAACACATCATCCCAAATTGAGGAGCCCGGAGTCAGTGCTGTGCCTCTGAGGTGGGAGAGCCAACTTCAGGACACTGGTCCACAAGAGACCTCCCAGCTCCACATAATATCAAACGGCGAAAATCTTCCAGAGATCTCCATCTCAACACCAGCACCCAGCTTCACTCAACGACCAGCAGGCTACAGTGCTGGACACCCTGAGCCAAACAACTAGCAAGACAGGAACACAACGCCACCCATTAGCAGAGAGGTGGCCTAAAATCATAAAAAGTCCACAGACACCCCAAAACACACCACCAGACGTGGACCTGCCCACCAGAAAGACAAGATCCAGCCTCATCCACCAGAACACAGGCACTAGTCCCCTCCACCAGGAAGCCTACACAACCCACTAAACCAACCTTAGCCACTGGGGACAGACACCAAAAACAACAGGAACTACGAACCTGCAGCCTGCAAAAAGGAGACCCCAAACACAGTAACATAAGCAAAATGAGAAGACAGAAAAACACACAGCAGGAGAAGGAGCAAGATAAAAACCCACCAGACCTAACAAATGAAGAGGTAATAGGCAGTCTACCTGAAAAAGAATTCAGAATAATGATGGTAAAGATGATCCAAGATTCTATTTCCCAGATCCAAAATCTTGGAAATAGAATAGACAAAATGCAAGAAACAGTTAACAAGGACCTAGAAGAACTAAAGATGAATCAAACATCGATTAAAAACACAATACATGAAATAAAAAATACTCTAGATGGGATCAATAGCAGAATAACTGAGGCAGAAGAACGGATAAGTGAGGTGGAAGATAAAATAGTGGAAATAACTGCTGCAGAGCAAAATAAAGAAAAAAGAATGAAAAGAACAGAGGACAGTCTCAGAGACCTCTGGGACAACATTAAACGCACCAACATTCGAATTATAGGGGTTCCAGAAGAAGAAGAGAAAAAGAAAGGGACTGAGAAAATATTTGAAGAGATTATAGTTGAAAACTTCCCTAATATGGGAAAAGAAATAGTTAATCAAGTCCAGGAGGCACAGAGAGTCCCATACAGAATAAATCCAAGGAGAAATACGCCAAGACACATATTAATCAAACTGTCAAAAATTAAACACAAAGAAATCATATTAAAAGCAGCAAGGCAAAAACAACAAATAACACACAAGGGAATCCCCATCAGGATAACAGCTGATCTCTCAGCAGAAACTCTACAAGCCAGAAGGGAGTGGCAGGACATACTTAAAGTGATGAAGGAGAAAAACCTGCAACCAAGATTACTCTACCCAGCAAGGATCTCATTCAGATTTGATGGAGAAATTAAAACGTTTACAGACAAGCAAAAGCTGAGAGAGTTCAGCACCACCAAACCAGCTTTACAACAAATGCTAAAGGAACTTCTCTAGGCAAGAAACACAACAGAAGTAAAAGACCTACAATAATGAACCCAAAACAATTAAGAAAATGGGAATAGGAACATACATATCGATAATTACCTTAAATGTAAATGGACTAAATGCTCCCACCAAAAGACACAGAGTGGCTGAATGGATACAAAAACAAGACCCATCTATATGCTGTCTACAAGAGACCCACTTCAGACCTAGAGACACATACAGACTGAAAGTAAGGGGATGGAAAAAGATATTCCATGCAAATGGAAACCAAAAGAAAGCTGGAGTAGCAATTCTCATATCAGACAAAATAGACTTTAAAATAAGGACTACTAGAAGAGACAAAGAAGGACACTACATAATGATCAAGGGATCGATCCAAGAAGAAGATATAACAATTGTAAATATTTATGCACCCAACATAGGAGCACCTCAATACATAAGGCAAATACTAACAGCCATAAAAGGAGAAATCGACAGTAACACAATCATAGTAGGGGACTTTAACACCCCACTTTCACCAATGGACAGATCATCCAAAATGAAAATAAATAAGGAAACACAAGCTTTAAATGATACATTAAACAAGATGGACTTAATTGATATTTATAGGACATTCCATCCAAAAACAACAGAATACACATTTTTCTCAAGTGCTCATGGAACATTCTCCAGGATAGATCATATCTTGGGTCACAAATCAAGCCTTGGTAAATTTAAGAAAATTGAAATTGTATCAAGTATCTTTTCCGACCACAATGCTATGAGACTAGATATCAATTACAGGAAAAGAGCTGTAAAAAATACAAACACATGGAGGCTAAACAATACACTACTTAATAACGAAGTGATCACTGAAGAAATCAAAGAGGAAATTAAAAAATACCTAGAAACAAATGACAATGGAGACACGACGACCCAAAACCTATGGGATGCAGCAAAAGCAGTTCTAAGAGGGAAGTTTATAGCAATACAATCCCACCTTAAGAAACAGGAAACATCTCGAATAAACAACCTAACCTTGCACCTAAAGCAATTAGAGAAAGAAGAACAAAAACATCCCAAAGTTAGCAGAAGGAAAGAAATCATAAAAATCAGATCAGAAATAAATGAAAAAGAAATGAAGGAAACGATAGCAAAGATCAATAAAACTAAAAGCTGGTTCTTTGAGAAGATAAACAAAATTGATAAACCATTAGCCAGACTCATCAAGAAAAAAAGGGAGAAGACTCAAATCAATAGAATTAGAAATGAAAAAGGAGAAGTAACAACTGACACTGCAGAAATACAAAAGATCATGAGAGATTACTATAAGCAACTCTATGCCAATAAAATGGACAACCTGGAAGAAATGGACAAATTCTTAGAAATGCACAACCTGCCGAGACTGAATCAGGAAGAAATAGAAAATATGAACAGACCAATCACAAGCACTGAAATTGAAACTGTGATAAAAAATCTTCCAACAAACAAAAGCCCAGGACCAGATGGCTTCACAGGCGAATTCTATCAAGCATTTAGAGAAGAGCTAACACCTATCCTTCTGAAACTCTTCCAAAATATAGCAGAGGGAGGAACACTCCCAAACTCATTCTACGAGGCCACCATCACCTTGATACCAAAACCAGGCAAGGATGTCACAAAGAAAGAAAACTACAGGCCAATATCACTGATGAACATAGATGCAAAAATCCTCAACAAAATACTAGCAAACAGAATCCAACAGCACATTAAAAGGATCATACACCATGATCAAGTGGGGTTTATTCCAGGAATGCAAGGATTCTTCAATATACGCAAATCAATCAACGTGATACACCATATTAACAAATTGAAGGAGAAAAACCATATGATCATCTCAATAGATGCAGAGAAAGCTTTCGACAAAATTCAACACCCATTTATGATAAAAACCCTGCAGAAAGTAGGCATAGAGGGAACTTTCCTCAACATAATAAAGGCCATATATGACAAACCCACAGCCAGCATCGTCCTCAATGGTGAAAAACTGAAACCATTTCCACTAAGATCAGGAACAAGACAAGGTTGCCCACTCTCACCACTCTTATTCAACCTAGTTTTGGAAGTTTTAGCCACAGCAATCAGAGAAGAAGAGGAAATAAAAGGAATCCAAATTGGAAAAGAAGAAGTAAAGCTGTCACTGTTTGCAGATGACATGATACTATACATAGAGAATCCTAAAGATGCTACCAGAAAACTACTAGAGTTAATCAATGAATTTGGTAAAGTTGCAGGATACAAAATTAATGCACAGAAATCTCTGGCATTCCTATATACTGATGATGAAAAATCTGAAAGTGAAATCAAGGAAACACTCCCATTTACCATTGCAACAAAAAGAATAAAATATCTAGGAATAAACCTACCTAAGGAGACAAAAGACCTGTATGCAGAAAATTATAAGACACTGATGAAAGAAATTAAAGATGATACAAATAGATGGAGAGATGTACCATGTTCTTGGATTGGAAGAATCAACATTGTGAAAATGACTCTACTACCCAAAGCAATCTACAGGTTCAATGCAATCCCTATCAAACTACCACTGGCATTTTTCACAGAACTAGAACAAAAAATTTCACAATTTGTATGGAAACACAAAAGACCCCGAATAGCCAAAGCAATCTTGAGAACGAAAAATGGAGCTGGAGGAATCAGGCTCCCTGACTTCAGACTATACTACAAAGCTACAGTAATCAAGACAGTATGGTACTGGCACAAAAACAGAAAGATAGATCAATGGAACAGGATAGAAAGCCCAGAGTTAAACCCACGGACATATGGTCACCTTATCTTTGATAAAGGAGGCAGGAATGTACAGTGGAGAAAGGACAGTCTCTTCAATAAGTGGTGCTGGGAAAACTGGTTAGGGACATGTAAAAGTATGAGATTAGATCACTCCCTAACACCATACACAAAAATAAGCTCAAAATGGATTAAAGACCTAAATGTAAGGCCAGACACTATCAAACTCTTAGAGGAAAACATAGGCAGAACACTCTATGACATAAATCACAGCAAGATCCTTTTTGACCCACCTCCTAGAGAAATGGAAATAAAGACAAAAATAAACACATGGGACCTAATGAAACTTAAAAGCTTTTGCACAGCAAAGGAAACCATAAACAAGACCAAAAGACAACCCTCAGAATGGGAGAAAATATTTGCAAATGAAGCAACTGACAAAGGATTAATCTCCAAAATTTATAAGCAGCTCATGCAGCTCAATAACAAAAAAACAAACAACCCAATCCAAAAATGGGCAGAAGACCTAAATAGACATTTCTCCACAGAAGATATACAGACTGCCAACAAACACATGAAAGGATGCTCAACATCTTTACTCATTAGAGAAATGCAAATCAAAACTACAATGAGATATCATCTCACACCAGTCAGAATGGCCATCATCAAAAAATCTAGAAACAATAAATGCTGGAGAGGGTGTGGAAAAAAGGGAACACTCTTGCACTGCTGGTGGGAATGTGAATTGGTACAGCCGCTATGGAGAACGGTATGGAGGTTCCTTAAAAAACTACAAATAGAACTACCATATGACCCAGCAATCCCACTACTGGGCATATACCCTGAGAAAACCATAATTCAAAAAGAGACATGTACCAAAATGTTCATAGCAGCCCTATTTACAATAGCCCGGAGATGGAAACAACCTAAGTGTCCATCATCGGATGAATGGATAAAGAAGATGTGGCACATATATACAATGGAATATTACTCAGCCATAAAAAGAAATGAAATTGAGCTATTTGTAATGAGGTGGATAGACCTAGAGTCTGTCATACAGAGTGAAGTAAGTCAGAAAGAGAAAGACAAATACTGTATGCTAACACATATATATGGAATTTAAGAAAAAAAAATGTCATGAAGAACATAGGGGTAAGACAGGAATAAAGACACAGACCTACTAGAGAATGGACTTGAGGATATGGGGAGGGGGAAGGGTAAGCTGTGACAAAGTGAAAGAGCGGCATGGACATATATACACTACCAAACGTGAGGTAGATAGCTAGTGGGAAGCAGCCGCATAGCACAGGGAGATCAGCTCGGTACTTTGTGACCGCCTGGAGGGGTGGGATAGGGAGGGTGGGAGGGAGACGCAAAAGGGAGGGGATATGGAAACATATGTATATGTATAACTGATTAAATTTGTTATAAAGCAAAAAAATAAAATAAGTTAAAAAAAAAAATAGATAAACAACAAGGTCCTACTGTATAGCACAGGAAACTATATTCAGTATCTTGTAATAAACCATAATGGAAAAGAATATGAAAAAAATAAAAAATAATAAAAAAAAATAAAATAAAATTCAGCTTTAAATAGTTCATTAAAATTTTTGCATGTATTAGATAAAATGTAATAGCTATACTATTAGTTATATTTGCCTTTTAAATTTAATAGATAAATTTGAAAATTAAAAAAGTTTAAAACTTATGCAGAAAGGAATGTGAACCTTTGATCTCACAATTTAATTTTCATTTTTAATTAAAATATCAGGCATTTTTTTACACTTTCAGTTATCTATTGCTGTATAGCAAGTCCTAAAACTTAGTAGCTTAAAATAAATTATTTTTCTCTCTCACAAAAAAAAAAAAAAAAAAAAAAAAAAAAAAAAAATAAAAAGGAAGGGATTGGGACTCCCCTGGCAGTCCAGTGGTTAGGACTCCACACTTCCACTGCAGGGGGCACAGGTTCAATCCCTGGTCACGGAACTAAGATCCCACAAGCCGTGCAGCTCGGCCAAAATAAAAAAACATATATATATTATATGTTATATATATATAACATATATTATATATATATAAAACATATATTATACATATATATAAAGGAAGGGATTAGGAGATGGTGGACACAATCCTAGCACATTTCCTCCACTTGTCTCTGCAAGACAGTTATCCCCATACTTCCAACTGGAGAAGCCTTTACACTTAAAACAGTAATAATGAAAAGAACAATGGCTACCATTTATTGAATGGGCACTAAGGACTAGGCACTTGATGTACAGCCCTATGAGAGTGGTATTATTAGTCTGATTTTAATGTTGAAGAACACGAAGCTCAAAGAAGATACAATGCTTGGGCAAAATCACACAGCTAGCTAGCTTGTGGCAGAGCAGGGATTCAAAACTAGGTCTACCTGTCTCAGGACCCTATGTTCCTTTAACCGTAGCACACTGCCTCATTTTTGGTGCTATAATAAGAAAGAGGTGAACTGGGTAAGGGGAAAAGGTTGTAATTTGGTCCTTGCAATATACATTCTATTTACTTTTATTATCCTTCCTATGATCAATTTTCAACTCCAACTATAAAGACAGGAAATATGTCCCACCTAAAACTAAATCTGTATTATACTTCCGGGAAAGGGTATTTTTATACAAATTCAAATCACAGAAAAAAACAAAACATGGTTTTCTTTCTCCCCCAATTCTCTTTTTGATTACACTTACCTTCATTAGAATTTTCAAAGGCAATTTTTCGGGTAAATTTTCTTTTGGAGTAAAACCTACATACTACATAAAGTATACAAATCTTAAATACACAGCCCAGTGAATTGTCACAAACTGAGCACAGCCATGTCCTCACCACCCAGATCAAAATAAAGAACATGACCGACATCCCAGAAGCCTGCCTTGTGCCCCCTTCCAAGTCACTATCTGGCTGTCAACAATTATGACTCCATTTCTATTATTATTGATTACTTTTGACTGTTGTTGAACTTTATGTAAATGGGGTCATAGAGTATATTCTTTTTTAAAAAACTTTTTTTTGAGATCATCGTACATTCTTTTCTTAAAAAAAATATTTATTTATTTATTTGGCTGCGCTGGGTCTCAGTTGCGGCACACGGGATCTTTAATTGAGGCAAGTAAATTCTTAGTTGCGGCCTGAATGTGGGCTCTAGTTCTCTGACCAGGGATCCAACCCGGACCCCCTGCATTGGGAGCGTGGACTGTTAGCCACTGGACCACCAGGGAAGTCCCAGAGTATGCTGTTTTGTGTTAGCCTTCTTTGTTCCAACATTATATCTGTGAAACCAATCCACATTATTGCTTGTAGCATAACTTTAAAAATACACAAATATATACATATATTATGTATGTGTATGTGTGTATATACATATATAAACATATATGTATATATAACATTCTTTTGTATAAATATAAAATATATTTATGCATTCTACAGTTGATGGCCATTTGGGTGATTTGCAGTTTGGGGCTATTCTGAATAATGCTGCTGTGAACATTCTTGCAGGTGTTTTTGGTGGACATATTTCCTTACTTCCCTTGGGTATTTATTGATTTATTTTTAAAATTTATTTTATTGAAGTAGAGTTGATTTACAATGTTGTGTTAATTTCTGTATTGGGTATATATTTAGCACCGGGATTGCTAGGTCATAGGATACACGTGTTCAGCTTGGTAGATACTGCCAAACAGTTTTCCAAAATGGTTGTACCAATTTTTACTACAATGAGTAGAGTATAAGAATTACTCCACATATTTCCCAAACTTGCCATCATCAGGCTTTTAAATTTTAGATTTTTCAGTTAGATTTGTTATCACATTATGGATTGAATTTGATAATATGTTAAGCACTTTTGCATGTGGTAATTGGCCATCTGTAGATCCTATTTTCTGAAATATCAGTTCAGTCTTTTTATTCATTAAAAAATGAACCGTCTTTCTTTTTCTTGATATGTAACAACTCTTTACAGTCACACTAGGAGTCTTCTGTCATATAAATGGATTTCAAATGTTATCTCTCTATGGCTTGCCTTTCCACTTTTTAAATGGTGTCTTTTGGTATACAGAAGTTCTTAATTTTTAGGAAGACCAATTTATAAATATTTATCCTTTCACTTATTGCTTTTTATTTCCAATATAAGAAATATTTGACTACCCCCAATTTTCTTATTTTACCTTCTAGAAGTTTTATCATTTTACCTGTTATAGTTAGCTCTACAATTGATCTGGAATAAAAGTTTGTGTGAGGTGTGAAGTTAAGATTCCAAATTCATATGTTCCCATATGGATTCCTAATAAAGTATTATTTATTGAAAAGATCATTATTTTTATTTCCATTTCTCTAGGAGGTGGGTCCAAAAGGATCTTGCTGTGATTTATGTCATAGAGTGTTCTACCTATGTTTTCCTCTAAGAGTTTGATAGTTTCTGGCCTTACATTTAAGTCTTTAATCCATTTTGAGCTTATTTTTGTGTATGGTGTTAGGGAATGATCTAATCTCAAATTTTTACATGTCCCTGTCCAGTTTTCCCAGCACCACTTATTGAAGAGGCTGTCCTTTCTCCACTGTACATTCCTGCCTCCTTTATCAAAGATAAGTTGGCCATATGTGCGTGGGTTTATCTCTGGGCTTTCTATCCTGATCCACGGATCTATCTTTCTGTTTTTATGCCAGTACCACACTGTCTTAATTACTGTAGCTTTGTAGTATAGTCTGAAGTCAGGGAGCCTGATTCCTCCAGCTCCGTTTTTCGTTCTCAAGATTGCTTTGGCTATTCGGGGTCTTTTGTTTTTCCAAACAAATTTTGAAATTTTTTGTTCTAGTTCTGTGAAAAATGCCAGTGGTAGTTTGATAGGGATTGCATTGAATCTGTAGATTGCTTTGGGTAGTAAAGTCATTTTCACAATACTGATTCTTCCAATCCAGGAGCATGGTATATCTCTCCATCTATTTGTATCATCTTTAATTTCTTTCATCAGTATCTTATAATTTTCTGCATACAGGTCTTTTGTCTCCTTAGGTAGGTTTATTCCTAGATATTTTATTCTTTTTGTTGCAATGGTAAATGGGAGTGTTTTCTTGATTTCAAAGATAAACAAATGGGACCTAATGAAACTTCAAAGCTTTTGCACAGCAAAGGAAACCATAAACAAGACCAAAAGACAACCCTCAGAATGGGAGAAAATATTTGCAAATGAAGCAACTGACAAAGGATTAATCTCCAAAATTTATAAACAGCTCATGCAGCTCAATAGCAAAAAAACAAACAACCCAATCCAAAAATGGGCAGAAGACCTAAACAGGCATTTCTCCAAAGAAGATATACAGACTGCCAACAAACACATGAAAGAATGCTCAACATCATTAATCATTAGAGAAATGCAAATCAAAACTACAATGAGATATCATCTCACACCAGTCACAATGGCCATCATCAAGAAATCTAGAAACAATAAATGCTGGAGAGGGTGTGGAGAAAAGGGAACACTCTTGCACTGCTGGTGGGAATGTGAATTGGTACAGCCACTATGGAGAACAGTATGGAGGTTCCTTAAAAAACTAAAAATAGAACTACCATATGACCCAGCAATCCCACTACTAGGCATCATATACCCTGAGAAAACCGTAATTCAAAGAGACATGTACCAAAATGTTCATTGCAGCTCTATTCACAATAGCCCGGAGCTGGAAACAACCTAAGTGTCCATCATCGGATGAATGGATAAAGAAGATGTGGCACATATATACAATGGAATATTACTCAGCCATAAAAAGAAACGAAACTGAGCTATTTGTAATGAGGTGGATAGACCTAGAGTCTGTCATACAGAGTGAAGTAAGTCAGAAAGAGAAAGACAAATACCGTATGCTAACACATATATATGGAATTAAAAAAAAATGTCATGAAGAACCTAGGGGTAAAACGGGAATAAAGACACAGACCTACTTGAGAATGGACTTGAGGATATGGGGAGGGGGAAGGGTAAGCTGTGACAAAGCGAAAGAGAGGCATGGACATATATACACTACCAAACGTAAGGTAGATAGATAGTGGGAAGCAGCCGCAGAGCACAGGGAGATCAGCTCGGTGCTTTGTGACCACCTGGAGGGGTGGGATGGGGAGGGTGGGAGGGAGGGAGATGCATGAGGGAAGGGATGTGGGAACAGATGTATATGTATGACTGATTCACTTTGTTATAAAGCAGAAACTAATAAAAAAAAAAGATCATTATTTCCCCCATCAATTAAAATAACACCTTTGTAAAAACTCAGGTGGCTAAATATTTATATTGGATTCTCTATTTTGTTCCACTGGTCTATTTGGCTATCTTTGTATAGATATCTGTGTTAACCAAATCTTTTTATTTTCTGTATTGTGATGCTTTGACAATTGAGCCCTTGCTGATCTTAGAGGGACTGCCTTTCCCAAGGTTAGCTAATTCCTAGAAATAGTACACAACTCACCTGGGAGGGTGCCCTTCAAATGCAAAACAACAACTCCAAAGCCCATATAGGGAACTATCTCCTTTATCTGAATCTGACACTTTAGGTCACTATCCACCTTCCCATATCACCCCCAAGGCCAGGTACCAGACAACTAGGGATAACCTTATGCCCCAGAGCCTAGCTTGAAATTATCCAAACTTGTCAATCCTAAACTGCTCACCCTGCCTCACGCCTCCCGTCTCGTGGAAACCACAATAAAGGCTCTTGCCCACATTTTCTCCTGCTCCCTCTACCTCCTCTGGTGCCGCCCTGTGTCCCCCTCCCCCATGGTGTGGCATTCTCCCTTTTCTTGGGATCTGAGAATACAACATAGTATCTTCAATGCAGTCGGCTCCTGGTCTGTTGGCCTTGCCATTAAAACCTCTTTTTTAAAACAATGCCACACTGCTTTGATTACTGTAATTTAAAAATAAGTTGGGCGACTTCCCTGGCAGTCCAGTGGTTAAGACTCCACGATCCCAATGCAGGGGGCACGGGTTCGATCCCTGGTCGGGGAACTAAGACCCCCATATGCCAAATGGTGCGGCAAAAAAAAAAAAGGTTGGAATATCTGGTGTTATGAATCCTATATTCTTTTTCTTCCTCAAGTTTGCCTTGACTATGTTGGCCCTTTGCATTTCCATATACATTTTAGAATCAGCTTGTCAATTGCTATTAGAAAAAACCTGGTATCATATTGAATCTATAGGTCAATTTGGGGGGAATTTATATCTGTACAATACTGCTTCCTCCAAGCTATGAACAGGGTTTTTTCCTCCATTTACTTAGGTATTTTTTAAGCTCTCTCAGTAAGGTTTTGTGCTTTCCTGTATAGAAGTCATGTTTTACCTTTTACTATTTTTCTTGATATTTAATGTTTCATGATGTTATTGTAAATGGCATTGCTTTTTAATTTTCAATTTCTTTTTATTGTTAGTAAATAAAAATACACTTGCTTTTTTATATTAACCTTGTATGCAGTGACTTTGCTAAATTAATTTATTAATTATAATCATTTGTGCACACAGATCATTCAGACAAAGCTACAGATCCATGTTGCTGTGTGGTGAAATTGACAGGTTTATTTCTCCTGAACCTTACACATTGTTGTAACTCCATCGATACATGAGATTAAAAACCTAAATAAATAAATGAAATGACATCTCTATATTCATGGATTGGAAAAGCTAAAACTAGGAAACTTTTAGAAAAAAATCACAGGCATAAATCTTCATGACCTTGGATTTGTAAATGGATTCTTAGAAAGGACATCAAAAGTACTAGCAACAGGGCCTCCCTGGTGGCGCGGTGGTTGAGAGTCCGCCTGCCGATGCAGGGGATGCGGGTTCGTGCCCCGGTCTGGGAGGATCCCATATGCCGCGGAGCGGCTGGGCCCGTGAGCCATGGCCGCTGGGCCTGCGCGTCCGGAGCCTGTGCTCCGCAACGGGAGAGGCCACAGCAGTGAGAGGCCCGCATACCGCAAAAAGAAAAAAAAAAAAAAAAAAAAAAAAGTACTAGCAACAAAAGAAAAAAATAGATAAGTTGGACTTCATCAAAATTAAAATCTTTTGTGCATCCAAGGGAACTATCAAGAAAGTATAAAGACATTTCACAAAATGGGAGAAAATATTTGCAAATCACATATCCAGTATGGGTCTTATATCCAGAACATATAAAGAAATTTTCAAACTCAACAACAGAAAGAGAAATGATCCAATTTAAAAATGGAAAAAGGATCTGAATAGACATTTCTCCTAAGATGTACAAATGGACAATAAGTACAAGAAAAGATGCTTAACAAAATTAGGCACCAGAGAAAATGACTGCTTATAGGGTACAGGGTTTCTTTACGTAGTAATGAAACTGTTCTGGAACTAGATAGAGGTGATGGTTGCACCGCATTGTGAATGTGCCATTAAATTGTACAATTTAAAATTATTAATTTCAAGTTATATGAATTTTACTTCAATAAAAAAGAAAAAATGAACAAAAAGAAAAATAAATAACAAAATGGAAAACTTAAGCGTTAATATATCAATATTTCACTAAAAGTAAATGCAAGTACATCTGTTGAAAAACAGAGGCTAGAAGGGTGGGTAAATGAACATGGTTCAACTAGATGCTGTCTACAAAACTCACTTCAAATATAATGATAGAGGGACATTGAAAGCAAAAGGATGGAAAAAGCTATATCCTGCAAACATTAATCCAAAGAAAGTGTTGCGGGAAGGGGGACCCCTTCCAGGGCCTGAGGATGGGCTCTTGTCTAACACTCAGGAATGAATTGTCAGAGAAGACACATGTGCTGACAAAGCAAAAAACTTTATTGGAAAGGGGCACCCGGATGGAGAGCAGCAGGGTGAGGGAACCCAGGAGAACTGCTCTGTCACATGGCTCGCAGTCTCAGGTTTTATGGGAATGGGGTTAGTTTCTGCATTGTCTCTAGCCACTCATCATGCTTGTGCCCATATCTGGTCTGAGCCAGGGTCCTTGCTGGTGGCACATGCATCCCTCAGCCAAGATGGATTCCAGCGAGAAGGATTCTGGGAGGTTGGTAGGACAATATTATGGGCTGGCGTCTCCTCCCTCCATTTGGCCCCTCCTGAATTCTCCTGGCAGCAGCACCATGCTCCTTATCTGGAGCTGTTGTGAGATTACCCATGCAAGTGGTTATCATCGTACCTGGCCAAGGCGGGAGGCTTCAGTCAACGGTTCCCTAACGAAAGCAGGAGTGGCTTTATTAATACCATGTAATGTAGACTTCAGATAAAATATTACCAAGGATAAAGAGGAACATAGCATTATGATAAAAGGTACAATCAACCAAGAAGACATAGTAATCCTAAATGTGTACACCAAAGAACAGAGCTTCAAAATACATGAAGCAAAAACTGACAGAATTGAAAAGAAAAATAGACCAATCCACAATATGGTTGTGGACTTTAACAACATCTCTCTCAATAGAAATACTAGATAGAAAATCAGCATGGATATAGAAGAACTGATAAACACCATTGTTGTAGGGAGACTAATAGCCCCCTAAACATATTCATGTTTGAATCCCCAGGACCTCTAACATTACATGGCAAAGTGGTAGGCAGAATAACAACCCCTTCGAAGGTATTCATGTTTTAATCCTCAGAACCTAGGAATATGTTACATTACATGGCAAAAGGGAATTAAGGTAACAGATGGAATTAAGGTTGCTTATCAGTTGACCTTAAAATATGGAGATCATTCCAGATTATCTGAAAGGTTAAATGTAATCACAATGGTCCTTAACCATGGAAGACAGAGGCAGGAGAGGAGGTCCGAGTGATGTGAAGTGAAAAGAATTCAAACCACTTCTGGCTTCAAAGATGGAAGAAGAGGGCTATGAGCTAAGGAATGTGAGCAGCCTCTAGAAGCAGGAAAGGGGAAGGTAATGGATTCTATCCTAGAGCCTCCAGAAAGGAATGCAGCCCTGCTGACAAACTGTTTTTTAGCCCAGTGAGACCCATTATAGACTTCTGAACTACAGAACCATAAGATAATAAATTTTGTGTTGTTTTAAGCCATTAAGTCTGTGGTAATTTGTTACAGCAGCTGCAGAAAACTGATTCCAACGATTAACTAACTGGTGGTAACGCTCCACCCAACAATAGCAGGACATACATTCTTTCTAAATGCGCATGGCACAATGACCAAAATAGACCACATCCTGGGTCATAAAAGAAACCTCAAAAATATTAAATTAATTGAAAGCATACAGAAATTGTTCTCTGACCATCATGCAACCATACCAGAACAGAGAGCTAATAGTTAAATCTCCAAACACTTGGCAATTAAACAGCACATATTGAAATAATTAATGGCTAAAAAAGAAGGCTCAAAGCACTCAGAACTACATTGAACTGAATGAAAATGAAAATACAACATATTAAAATTTGTAGGATGCAGCTCAGGCAGTGATCAGAGGGAAATTTATAGCACTAAATGGTTAGAAAAGAAGAAAGCTCTCAAAATATTAATCAAGTCCTCACCTCAAGAACCTAGAAAAAAGAAGAGCAAAATAAGCTCAAAGCAAGCAGAAGGAAGGAAATAATAAAGAGCAGAAATCAGTGAAACTGAACAAAGAAAAAGAGAGAAAATTAATGAATCAAAATGCTAGTTCTTTGAAAAGACCAATAAAATTGATAAACCTCTTGACAGATTAACAATGGAAAAAGTGAGATAGCACAAATTACAAATATTGGAAATGAAAGATAGATAGGCTATCACTACAGACTCTGCAGACATTAACAGGATATTGAGGGATTACTATGAACAACTCTTTTTTTAAGATATATAATTTTTAAATTTATTTATTTATTTTTGGCTCTGCCGCATGGCATGTGGGATCTTAGTTCCCTGATCAGAGATCAAACCTGCACCCCTTGCAGTGGAAACACGGAGCCCTAATCACTGGACTGCCAGGGAATCCCTTTTTGATGTGATGGCAAATGCAAATCAAAACCACAATGAGATATCACCTCACATCTGTCAGAATGCCTGTCATCAAAAAGAACAAAAATAACAAATGTTGGTAAGGATGTTGGAAAAGGGAACACTTGTACACTGTTGGTGGGAAGGTAAATTGGTACAGCCACTGTGGAAAAGAGTGTGGAGATTTCTCACAAAACTAAAATTAGAACTACCATATGACCCAGCAATTCCACTCCTGGGTATATATCCAAAAAAACCCAAAACACTAATTTGAAAAGATACATGCACCCCAAAGTTTATAGCAACATTATTTACAATTGCCAAGATATGGTAGCAACCTAGGTGTCCATAAACAGATGAATGGATAAAGAAGATGTGGTACATATATACAACAGAATACTACTCAGCCATAAAAAAATGAAATTTTGCCATTTGTAGCAACATGGATGGACCCTGAGGGCATTATGCTAAGTGAAATAAGTCAGACAGAGAAAGACAAATACTGTATGATATTACTTATATGTAGAACCTAAAATATACAGCAAACTAGTGAATATGACAAAAAAGAAGCAGACTGACAGATATAGAGAACAAACCAGTGGTTACCAGTGGGGAGAGAGAAGGGGGGAGGGGCAATATAGAGGTTGGAGATTAAGAAGTACAAAATATTAGGTATAAAAAAGAAAGAAAAGAAATCTCCAGCCCCAAACAGAGAATTCTACCAAACGTTTAAATAAGAAACAACATAAGTTTTACAGAATATCGTCCCAGAAAAATAGAGGAAAAGGGAACATTTCCTAACTCATTTTATGAGGCCAATATTACCTTCATACCAAGATTAGGCAGAGACAGTACAAAAAAAGAAAACTACAGACTGGTATCTTGCATGAACTTAGACACAAAAATTCTCAACTAAATATTAGCAAATCAAATTCAGTAATATGTAAAAATAATATGTAAAAAGAATTATACACCACAACCAAGTGGGGTTCATTCCAGGAATCCAAGACTGGTTCAATAGTCAAAACATAATCTACCATGTTAACAGTGTTTAAAAAAAGGATTACAGGCAACCATTCAGGTGATACAAACAAACTTTATTTGACTCTTCATGAAATGAACAGTCTTTCTTCAGAGAACTGCAAAATGGAGTGGAAGGCAAGTTTATAGGATACAAAATAAAGAACAAGAAAGAGACAGTTAGAAAATATCTGATTGGCTGGAGTCACATTGCCAACTTTGTGTGGGTGAGAAAGCCCGGAGTCTGCTTGGCAGCTGGGGATTGGCTGACTGAATGTACTGCGTTTCTGGTCAAGTGGAGCATTTACAGGGACATGAAAGTTACCTAAGTTTCAGTTTGCTGATGTGGCACCCCAGGCAGGAGTGACTCCACTTTGGGCCTACAAAGTTATTTCAACAACAGACAAAAAAAAAAAAATGTTGTCATATTAACTGATTCAGAAAAAGCATATGACAAAATTTTAAACTCATTCAGTGCCTTAGCTTGGGCTGCTAAGTTCTGGAGGCTTCGATGTCCAAGATCAAGATGCCGGCTGATTAGATGTGAAAATTCTTCCTGGCTCATAGATGGCTGACTTCTCACTATATCTTCACATGGTGGAGAGATTTTGTGTCTCTTCCTCTTTTTATAAGGGCATTAGTCCCATCGGAAGATACCCACTCTCATCACTTAATCTAGCTCCAATCACCTCCCAAAGACCCCAACTCCAAATACCATCACATTGGAAATTAGGGCCTCAACATATGAATTTACTGGGGGCCATAAACATTCAGTCTATAACATTGATGAGAAAAACTCTCTCCCAACTAAGAATAGAGGGGAACTTGCTCAACTTGATAAAGATCAACCTACAAAAACCCCTACAGCTAACATTACACTTAATGGTGCAATACTGAATACTTTCCCCAGAAAATAAGAACAAGGCAAGGATGCCTTCTACTCTCTCCACTTTTTTTCATCATGGTACTAGAAGCCCTAACAGTACAAACATGCAAGAAAAGGAAAGACATACAGATTAGAAAGGAGGAAATAAAACTGTCCCTATTTGCAGATGTCATCTTGTCTAAGCATAAAATCCCACAGAATCTACCAGAGAACACTAAGAATAAGTGAATTCAGCAAGTCCAAAGGTCACTGGGCACAGGATAACACACAAATATCAATTGTATTTTTATATGCTTACATTGAACAAGTGGAAACCAGAATTAAAAACAATACTACTTTCAATCATCAAATAAAATGAAATAAGTAACATTTTAACAAAACATGTACAAGATCTGTGTGCTGAAAACTACAAATAAGCAAATAAGCACATGAGTAGATGTTCAACATCATCAGCCATTAGAGAAATGTAAATTGAAACCACAATGAGATATTATTACATACCTATCAGAATAGCTAAAATTAAAAATAATAATTCAAGCAAATGCTGGTGAAGATGTGGGGAAACTGGATCTCTCATACATTGCTGGTGGGAATCTAAAATGGTGCCGACATTCTGGAAATAGTTTGTCAGTTTCTTACAAACTTAAACATACACTTGTCATACAACCCAGCAACTATACTCCTGGCATTTATCCCAGAGAAATGAAAATTTATGTTCACACAAAAACCTGTATCCCACTGTTTTATAGAAGCTTTATTCACAATCTCTAAAAAACTGGAAACTACCCAGGAGAGCTTCAACGGGTATATGGGTAAGCAAACTGATATATTCATGCCATGGAATACTACATAGTAATATAAAGGAAAGAAGTTTTCATATACACAACAACCTGGATGGGTCTGACAGACATTATGTTGAGTGAAAAAAATCCAGTCTCAAAAGTTTACATACTATATGATTCAATGTATTTAACATTATAAAAATGACAAAATTATAAAGATGGAGAACAGATCAGTGTTTCTGAACCATTTTTTCATTTTTGGCCCCCCTGAGAAGAGTTTTTAGCCAGTTTTTTTCTAATTGCTTCCCCCAAAATGAAATACCAAGGAATAAGATTTTATCAGGTAGGGCTGAGTTTTGGAAAGCTACAAATCATTGTAATGGCTAAGATTCTTTTTCAGGGAGGAGGGGGCAGAGGCAGGTTGGAAAGGATGGGGAGGGAGTCACACTTCTCTAAGGATGCATTTTGGTAGAGTTTTGACTTTTGAAATCTTGCCGTTGTTCTACATTTTCCAAGATGAAATTGAATCAACAGGATTGGGGGAGAAAACTAAAACGGAATGCAAGCAGAAACAAATGAATCTAACTGTGTTTCAAGTGAAAAATGTAAGCACATGGAAAATAACCAATACAAACAACTTTTGGACAAAGTACTTGGTCTATATATCCTTGGACGAGCAATAAAAAAAGAACTGTATACAACTCTTCAACCCATTTAAGCAGGTTGTTTTTATATAGTAGTATGAGTGCATCAATTCTGAAACTATTTTATGTGTATTGGAGAAAATGAGTTAATATTGTTGCAAACCAGACTTCTGCTGGAGGAAGGGAGATAAAAACTTTAAAATGGATGCAAGCAGGAAATACCTTGTAGAGTTGGAATGGAATTAGAAGTATCAGTATGCACTCACAATTTCTACAAAATTAAGGGAAAAAATTGGAATGTGGACTAGAAAGTATTAAATATATCTGTATGTATGTATATATGTATATGTTTACATTAATGAATACACAGATTACATTTTATTCTACTAGAAAGTACTATTTGTATAGAGAAAATGAGAGATATCTGTATAACAACTGATTAAGAAACGATCCCAGATTGGGATTGACGTATACACACTACTATATATAAAATAGATAACTAATAAGGACCTACTGCATAGCACAGGGAACTCTACTCAATACTCTATAATGGCCTATATGGGAAAAGGGTCTAAAAAAGAGTGGATATATGTATATGTATAACTGATGCGGTTTGCTATACACCTGAAACTAACACAACATTGTAAATAAACTATACTCCAATAACAATTAAAAAAAATGATCTGTAAAAAGTTGTTTTCAAAGTAACCAGGAATTTAACTGTTCCTTCTTTTAGTATTTTTTTAACTTTTTAAATCTTTTATTTATTTTTTTCTTCTCTTTAAAAAAAAAAGTTATTTATTTATTTTGGCTGCGCCGGGTCTTAGTTGTGGCACGTAGGATCTTCACTGCAGCATGTTTAGTTGTGGCATGCAGGCTTCTTAGTTGTGGCATGCATGTGGGATCTAGTTCCCCAACCAGGGATTGAACCCGGGCCCCTTGCATTGGAAGCACGCAGTCTTACCCACTGGACCACCAGGGAAGTCCCTAAAATAGCCTTTTAGTTTTGAAACCGTACATGTTTTCATACTTCTTTTATGTTAGAAGTAGTGTAGTTTATTGGTTAATAGAATGAGTTTTTTTTTTTTTTTTTTTTTTTTTTTTTTTGCTGTACGCGGGCCTCTCACTGCTGTGGCCTCTCCCGTTGCGGAGCACAGGCTCCGGACACACAGGCTCCGCGGCCATGGCTCGCGGGCCCAGCCGCTCCGCGGCATGTGGGATCTTCCGGGATCGGGGCACGAACCCGTGTCCCCTGCATCGGCAGGCGGACTCTCAACCACTGCGCCACCAGGGAAGCCCCTAGAATGAGTTTTGAAGTCAGAGAGTCTGTGTTTAAATCCCAGCTTTTTCAGTTATTAGCTATGTGATCTCAATCAAGTTATTTAATCTCTATGAACGTTGGATACCTGATCTATAAAATGAGAGTAATAGTTATGTTACTCACAGGGTTGTGTACATAGAGTGCCCAGCATACTGTGGTTGCTCAATATCAAACAGGTATTATTGTTGTTGTGTGTAATTATTATTACTGAGTGACCCAAGTCATATAGTTATGGTATACTGCTTATTCCACTAGTAAGAAAAATAAATAGGGCTTTGTGCCTAATTCAGGTACCCAGAAGAAACAATCACATAGCTTATCTATTCTCATGTTACGTATTCATACACATTCTGGGAAGTCTTAACTAAAGTCTCAAAATATTGATATTTTAAAATTGTCTAACACTTGCTATAACTCCATAGGAGAGGAAATCAACATAAGAAATGTTTTGTATTTTGGGCTTTTAATCAGAATGGTTTAGTTACTAAATGGAGCAATAAGTTGTCACTTCTGGGCTGAAGGTATCCTTCAGGAGATAAAGAATAACCACTCTGGGGCAGTAAAGATCCCAAAGTCAGCCATCTTGTGTTTGGGTCCTAGAACTGCCTTTTCTCATTGTAAGACCTTGGGCAAATCACTTAAATTCTTTATATATCAGTTTCCTCATCTGCAAGATCTGGATAATATTGTCTATTCATAGGATTATTATGAGGATCAAATGAGAAGGGGTGTGAACATGCTTTTGTACACAGTGAGGTGCTACACAAGTATATCAGATGGTATTATACATTTTGTGGCACAAACCTCAAAGACAACAAGGGAAAATGGTTCTACTGTACTTTGACTTGGTTTTATAAACTATGATTTTGTTACTTACTGAATGCCAATAGTATTCTCTGTAGCTATTCAAAAATAGATTTATGAGATATCAGTGTAGTCCATGAACTGTAGAGTGTTTTTGCCACCTAATATGGTCTTTGTCCCTTCTTTCACCTTTCCCTGAGCAGCCTGTTGAAAATGAATTATCTTTTGGTAAGAAAATAATTACTGTGAGAAAAAAAGTCCCACAAACAAAATCTACTAAGATTTTTGTTGATCACTTGGAAAGCAATTTACCTACAAATAAAAACGAGTGTAGCCAAATCAGTATATACTTTTTTGGGCTCCAGAATTACTGATACTATCCATTAGCATATAATCCAGAAATGGAAATAAAGTCTATATTGTTGGCTTACATTTCAAATTTTTCTCTGTTTTTTTTTTTTTTGCGGTACACGGGCCTCTCACTGTTGTGGCCTCTCCTGTTGCGGAGCACAGGCTCTGGACGCGCAGGCTCAGCGGCCATGGCTCACGGGCCTAGCCGCTCTGTGGCATGTGGGATCTTCCCGGACCGGGGCATGAACCCGTGTCCCCTGCATCGGCAGGCGGACTCTCAACCACTGTGCCACCAGGGAAGCCCCTTCTCTGTATTTCTTAAGACACTACCTCAAAGTGCCAAGAAAACTGGGTGTGAAATTTTAAAATGTACTTATCAACCTTGTTTTTTATGTATGTGAGACTAATCTATGTCATAGATTCATTTAAATTGCCTGGTTATTTATGTATTTTGTGGATAAAGGCTAGCTGTCCCCTCTAAATGATAAGGTCTTGTTACAATTTATTCATTTATTTAGTAGATTTACCTAGTTCCTTTGCTCTCTAGCTCATCCTTATCCATTTAGGAAGTAATGAAAAATAAAGTATGATACATTTTTCTATGTAACTTTCTGTTTTGGTTCATCTTGTTTCACATTTTAATTTAGATGACAAATAAAAGGCATGTTTGAGCCACTTGCTAAGTCAAACTTCCCGGATTCAAGTTTTCTCATGACAGCAGTTACAGTTTATGAATTCCTAAACTCTAGTCTACAAAAATAACAAGCTTTATTTTTCATTCTCAACTCTTCAGAAAACTCCACCAAACCTCAGTTGTTCTCAGATGACATTCCTGAATCTATGGTTGAAATTTTAAATGTACATCTTTTCCCCCAATGACACATATTTTAAGAAGCACTTGCGAACATTTGAAAAATTTCTTTAATGATATATCAGACTTCCCTCAGCCTCTGTATCCCAGGAAGTCTGGGCCTTCATTTTGCTCAGTAATTAGATATAGGAGTTGGGGCAGCGGCTGGAGACTCTGACTGATATGGTTACAAAAGAGTCACTTGTAAACTAAATAGCTAAAAAATAAACAACTAAGATTTCCCAGGTTGACCTGCATTTGACTTCAAGTCATTCTGTTTAGGTCCAAATGTAGTTTGACAAAGAAACTGGAAGCAGGTAGAAGGTGTATAGACCTTATACAATCCCACAGGTAAGAAAGAGCAAAAGCACTTTCATATCATCATAGACTCTTCAGGTCCGGAAGGATTAATGAACATTAAAGGTCATCCACTCAAGTCACCCATGTGATACTAGAATCTCCTTTACAGTACCTTGCCAAATCTTTATCTAGCTTCTGCTTGGATACTTGCAATGACAGTTAACTCACTATCTCAGAAGGCAGAGAGTTCCATTTTTCTTACATTGATCAAAAATCTGTAGTTTCCAGCCGTTTGTTTTAGTTCTACTCCATGAGGCCATTCAGAAAAAGTCTAACGCCTCTTCCACATGACAGTCCTGCAAATATGTGAAGACAGCTCTCATACCCGCCATGCTATGTCTTCTCTAGGCTGAACATCCCAAGTTTCTTCAAATGTTCTTCCTATGACAGTGGAGGAGCTTAATAAATATTTGCGGGATGAATAAGCAAGTGGTTTCTTTCCTTTGAATATATTCTGTTTTGACTATATCACTTTAAAAATTAATATTTATGGGATACTTACTATGTGTTACTTCATTTAAGTTTCACAACGATCTTATTATTATCTCTATCTTACAGTTAAGGAAACTGAGACACAGAGAGGTTAAGTAACTTACCCAAGGACACAGAATTAAAAGTAGACAAAACTGGAATGTGAAGTAGGGAATTTGTGACAGTAAAGCCCACATCACACTATTCTGCATTCTTGAAAGTGTTGCTCAGAAATGAACACCAATACCTTAGGTGCGGCCCAAAGTAAGTATGGCTATGATCTCCTTTTTAGTTATTATATTTCCACGAATGTAGCCTAACATCAATTGAATGTTTGGAGGGGACAATTATCGGCATACATTAAGCTTACTCTTTCAAAGTGACAGCATTCTCAACCTGTAGTCATTCAGGTGGCTTTTTGAGCTCAAATATATGACCTTATATTTTGCCCCTTTAAAGTTTCATCTTTCTTGATTCATTCAGTCTCTGTAACTTGTCAATATCTCTTTGAGTTCTAATCTTGCTATCTAATATAGTTATCGTTCCCCCAGGTTTGCATTTACTAAAATACAAGGGACTGGTCATGCTCTCTATATTTTCTTGAGAAGACCAATGAACAGAGGAAGGCTGCAGAAAGAACCCTGTGGCAAACCACTAAAAACATCCTTCCTCTCCCCTCCCCAGAAATTAGGGGGTGGGACTGAAAGTTCCAACCCTCTAATCCTGGTTGGTTCCTCTGACAACCAGCACCCATCCTTAGGTGAGTTCCAAATTCACTCATTAACATACAAAAGACACCTATATGGCTCTCATCACTTAGGAAGTTCCAAGGGTTTGGAGCTCTGTGCCAGAGACGGGGATGAAGACCGAATACATATTTTTTATTTTAAATCACAGTATCACAGTATATTTTACCACACTTAAAAAAACAGTCCGCCCATATTTCTCCACTTGTTAAAAAGCCTTTGTCAAATGCCTTGCTGAAGTCTAGAGAGGCCGTATGTCTACACTTTATGATCAACCAATTTGGTAATCCAATTCAACCTGCCTAAATTATGCTATCAAAGAAAGAAATGAAGTTAGCTTGATATCTGTATCTATATCTATCAATATATAGATATATCCTCCTCTCCTCTCCTGTATATAAATATAATCAGATTATATATAAACATATCATATCAGTTGGTCCCTTCTTTATCCAAATATTCAAAAACAGGGAATTCCCTGGCAGTCCAGTGGTTAGGACTTGGCGCTTTCACTGCCAAGTTTCAATCCCTGGTCGGGAAAATAAGAGCCCACAAGCCAAACGGGAAAAAAAAAATTCAAAAACATGTTCCTTTAATAATCCTTGTTAGAACTAACCATTGTATTAATAACAAATTATTTTTAAGGAATCTACCTTCTTCTCTTTGGGGGGAAGGCTCTAGAGTATATTAAGCATCAAACAGATAACATTTATTATTCAGACTCTTATCTTGCGCACTAGGTATATCCTCATTTAACATATGGAAAAAACTGAGGCTCTGAGAATTATTTATCTGACTCAACCAAGGCCACACAGTAGTAAATGTCAGAGTCAGGATTCATCACACTGTTGCCTAGTTCTAATGTCCACATTTATTCCTCCAAGCTACTTTGCCTACTTCCACTCCTTGCTGAACACCTCTTTTCTCCAACAATTCCTCAATCAGAGAAGAAAGAAGCACAGTAAGAGTTGAAGAGATATTCCTCTTCTACGTCATCTATCAAATTGCAACATTAGCCCTAAGCACCAGGTGTATACCTTTCTTAATCTTCCTTCTCCGTCTTCTCTGACTATAAATTCCTTAAGAGGGTTCTTTTTGTTTTTTTGTTGTTTTTCTGTTTTGTTGTTTTCAACATTTATTGCAAGTCTCAGATCATTAGAGCTCCTTGTCATTATTCATCATGAACTGTGACACCCTCTTGTATATTTTTCCTTGCATATGTGTCCAGTTTTCATTCACTCACTCATTCAATCAGTAAACTTTAACTGAGTACCATATGGGTTAAGCTTTGAGACTATGGTGGTAAACATGATGGGCAGGGTTCTTGTCCTCATGGAGTTTATAGTCAAATGAGAAAGACAGTTGAGAAGGTATTTATATTGCAATGTGAAAAGTGCTATGATAAAGGTAAACCACTGAGTTCTGTGAAACACAGAGGAGAGAAAACTAACCTTAACCCAATTAAGGATGCACAGTGGGGCGAGCAGAGGTAGGGAAGGCAGGGCCATAGAAATCTTCCAGGAATTGACATATGAATTGAATTTTAAGGGATAAGTAATAAGCTTGGAGAAAAGGGTAGGGACATGGATTCACAGCAGAGAGACTAACACGTTCAAAAGCCAGGAAAGAAAAGAAAGCTGGATTATTTCAGGAAATATGAATAATGTGGTATGGCTAGACTAGAGAGTGAAAGCAGAGGAATACCATTTTTGAAGGTGGAAACAGTCATCTGGATCACAATCACGAAGAATCTTGTAAGTTATGCTAAGTTTATAGAAGTGTTTGATTTTAAGCAGGGGAATCACGTGATGACATATGTGTTTATTTTATAATTAATCTGGAAGCAAGATGGCAAATAAATTGGGTGGGGGAAGAAAGAGTGAAAGTGTGAAGACCACTGAAGAGAATGCCACACAGGGTGAAAAGCTAAAAAGAGAAAAACCTCTTAAAATCAAAGCAGAGTTTTCTAGAGTCTCCTGGTTCTCAAGAGGCAAAGATCAGCATTAAGGACTATCCAGGGGGAGGGTCCTGGTTAACATTGCAGGCCCTGGAGGGCTATGCTCTAGAAACAAGGGAGAACCAAAGCATTAGCAAACTGCAAACCACCCTTAATCAGCTCAGTCTCTGCTTGGGCTAAAATGATTGATTATCCATTCTATCTGCCTAGCAGAGAAAAGGATGGACACTTTCTGAAGGAAAAGAACATCAGCAGGAGTCAGAGTCTCTACAGTTTTTATAAACAGTGTCCAGCATTTAACTAAAAATTACTAAGTGTGTCATGAGAAAAAAACAGACTGTAGAAACAGACCCACAGAGGATCTACAAATTTGAGTTAACAGACAAAGACTGTAAAATAACGGTGATTAATGTGTGAGAGAAAATAGATGATAAGATGGAGAATTTCACCAGCAACTTGGAAGCTGTAATAAAGAATCAAGGTGGTGGAGTAGGAGACCCCAGGATCCATCCTACCATACAGATCAACAGTTAGACAGCTAATCACAAACAAAAACAGCTCTGGGAGAGCTCTGGAGTCCACCTGAGAAACTTCAGCAACATAGTAGAACAAGAAAAAACTGAGAATAATCACACAAAAAAGGAAAAACAGCTTCATTTTGCCTGCATCATCCCATCCTCCAGGCTGACACTGCTCTGTGCCAAGAGGGAACTCCCCAGCTAGAAAGAGTTCCCTCACCGAGAAAGGGAGAGCAAGGTGAATGACCAGCTTTTCCAGCCTTTCAGGACACTACATGAAGGACTCACGTTGGTTTCACCCCACCCAGAGACCAGCAAAACTGAGATGGCTGGGAACAAGGAAGAAGGGCAGGGGCTAGCAGCCTCAGCCACATAGTGAGGACAACAGCAGTTCCCTGTGACCTGCTTTGCAGAAGACCCCAGTAGCTTCTGCCACTGGGCAGCATAGTTTTCACCGGCTTTTGCCCCATGGGTTTTCATGTTGGAAGACACCAGCCATTGGAGTCCCTCCCTGCTAGCTCCCTACCCAGACCCCTGTAGCTGATCCCTGCCATTATGTACACACTCAAGGCTAACCTCCCCAGCCCAACTTCCAACACCAACCTCTATGGCCACGCACACCCCTGTGGTGGGATCCTGCAGCACTGGTGCAGCTACTATGGAAAGCAGGGCAGAGGTGCCTCAAAAAATTAAAAATAGAACTACCATATGATCCAGTAATCCCACTCCTGGGTATATCCAAAGGAAAGAAATTTACTATCTCGAAGACATATCTGCTCCCCCATGTTCATTGCAGCCTTATTTAGAATAGCCAAGACATGGAAACAAACTTAAGTATGCATCAGCGGATGAATGGATAAAGAAAATGTGATTGATATATATAATATATATATAATGGAACACTATTCAGCCATAAAAAGAAGGAAATCCTACTATTTGTGACATGGATGGACCTTGAGGGCATTATGCTAAGTGAAATAAGTCAGACAGAGAAAGACAAATACTATAAATCTCATATATGGCATCTAAAAATATCAAAGTCATAGAAACAGAGAGCAGATTGATGGTTACCAGGGCTGGGGTGGTGGAGAAATGGGAAGATGTTGGTGAAAAGATACTAACTTCCAGTTATAAGATGAATGCGTTCCAGGAATGTAATGTACAGCATGGTGAGTGTAGTTAACAATACTGTATTGTAAACTTGAAAGTTGCTATTAGTAAATCTTGTGTTGTTGCCATAATGACAACAATAAGAACAAAATGGTAAATGTGTGAGGTGATGGATGTGTTAAACTTATCATGGTAAACATTTTGTAATATATACATGTATCAGACTTCCCTGGTGGTGCAGTGGTTAAGAATCTGCCTGCCAATGCAGGGGACATGGGTTCGATCCCTGGTCCGGGAAGTTCCCACATGCTGTGGAGCAACTAAGCCCGTGTGCCACAACTACTGAGCCTGAGCTCCAGAGCCCGCGAGCCACAACTACTGAGCCCGCATGCCACAACTACTGAAGCCCGAGCTCCTAGAGCCCATGCTCTGCAACAAGAGAAGCCACCGCAATGGGAAGCCTGTGCACCACAACAAAGAGTAGCCCCCGCTCGATGCAACTAGATAAAGCCCACGCACAGCAACGAAGACCTAATGCAGGACTTATATATATAAGATATATATAAAAAAATATATATACATATATGTATATAAAATATGTATACATATATACACATGTATCAAATTATATACAATACATGAAAAATATATATAAATATATATATATACATGTATCAAATCATCCATTGTACACCTTAAACCTGCACAATATTTTATGTCAATTATATTTCAGTAAAGCTGGAAGAAAAGAATCAAATGGAAATTATAGAACTGAAAACTAATATCTGAAATTAAGAAGTAACTAGAAACATTTACAAACAAAATAGACCTGGCAGAAGACAGGATCAGTGGATTGATAGACAGTTAACTACATAGCACCTAAATAGTAGTAATGAGAGAAAAAAAGAAAAATAGAGAAAAGGACAAACAGACATGTGGCACACATTGTCTGTTCGACAAATTTGACAAAATGTCGAATATATATGTAATTTAAGTCCCAGAAGGAGAGGAGAGAGAACAAATCGGGCAGAAGTAATATTTGAAGAGATTATGGATGAGCGTTTTCCAAAATCGAGTAAAGACACTAACACACAGATGCAACCACACACAGGCTAAATACAAACACAAAAAAACACTTATAGGCATGTCAGAGTAAAATTGCAGAAGTCAGAGACTAAGTCTTAAAAGCAACCAAAGAGAAAAGACAAATTACCTTCAAAAAAAAGCAAAAGAAGTCTTAAAAATGACTTCCCCAGCCCAACCTGGAACATTTTGAAAATGACTCCCCTAAAATCAAGGTTACATTTATGAGTATGCCTTTAGTTCTTTTTCTGACAATTGCAACTTACTGTCAACCCAGTCACTTTCTCTCTGTGTTACTGACATTTCCATATTATCGGCAGATTCTCTAGAATGAGGTCCATGCTCAATGGGAGTATGGTATGGTGGAAATAGGGCTCTGCCTCTAACAAGCTCTGTGACCTTGGGCAAATTCACTAAGCTCTTTAAACCTTGGTGATGTTTCTCATCTGTAAAATTCAGACAGTATCCATCTTGTGGGGTTAGTGTGGCAGTTATGTGAGAAATGCTTTTAGCACAGTACCTGTTATAATATAGGAATTCTGTGAAAGGCAGCCGGTATCTTTTTTTTTTTTAACATCTTTATTGGAGTATAATTGCTCTACAATGGTATGTTAGTTTCTGCTTTATAACAAAGTGAATCAGCCATACATATATATATATATATATATATATATATATATATATATCCCCATATCTCCTCCCTCTTGCGTCTCCCTCCCTCCCACCCTCCCTATCCCACCCCTCTAGGTGGTCACAAAGCACCGAGCTGATCTCCCTGTGCTATGTGGCTGCTTCCCACTAGCTATTTTATATTTGGTAGTGTATATATGTCCATGCCACTCTCTCACTTCATCCCAGCTTACCCTTCCCCCTCCCCGTGTCCTCAAGTCCATTCTCTACATCTGTGTCTTTATTCCTGTCCTGCCCTTAGGTTCATCAGAACCATTTTTTTTTTAAATTCCATATATATGTGTTAGCATACAGTATTTGTTTTTCTCTTTCTGAGTTACTTCACTCTGTATGACAGACTTTATGTCCATCCACCTCACTACAAATAACTCAATTTCATTTCTCTTTATGGCTGAGTAATATTCCATTGTATGTATATGCCACATCTTCTTTATCCATTCATCTGTCAATGGACACTTCCATCTCCTGGCTATTGTAAATAGAGCTGCAATGAACATTTTGGTACGTGACTCTTTTTGAATTATGGTTTTCTCAGGGTATATGCCCAGTAGTGGGATTGCTGGGTCATATGATAGTTCTATTTTTAGTTTTTTAAGGAACCTCCATACAGTACTCCATAGTGGCTGTATCAATTTACATTCCCACCAACAGTGCAAGAGGGTTCCCTTTTCTCCACACCCTCTCCAGCATTTATTGTTTCTAGATTTTTTGATGATGGCCATTCTGACTGGTGTGAGGTGATAACTCATTGTAGTTTTTTTTTTTTTTTGTGATATGCAGGCCTCTCACTGTTGTGGCCTCTCCCGTTGCGGAGCACAGGCTCCGGACGCGCAGGCTCAGCGGCCATGGCTCACGGGCCCAGCCGCTCCACAGCATGTGGGATCCTCCCGGACCGGGGCACGAACCCGTATCCCCTGCATCGGCAGGTGGACTCTCAACCACTGCGCCACCAGGGAAGCCCTCATTGTAGTTTTGATTTGCATTTCTCTAATGATTAGTGATGTTGAGCATCCTTGCATGTGTTTGTTGGCAATCTGTAAATCTTCTTTGGAGAAACGTCTATTTAGGTCTCCTGCCCAATTTTGGATTGGGTTGTTTGTTTTTTTGATATTGAGCTGCATGAGCTCCTTGTATACTTTGGAGATTAATCCTCTGTCATTTGCTTCATTTGCAAATATTTCTCCCATTCCAAGGCTTGTCTTTTCCTCTTATTTATGGTTTCCTTTGTTGTGCAAAGGCTTTTAAGTTTCATTAGGTCCCATTTGTTTATTTTTGTTTTTATTTCCATTTCCTAGGAGGTGGGTCAAAAAGGATCTTGCTGTGATTTATGTCATAGAGTGTTCTGCCTATGTTTTCCTCTAAGAGTTTTATGTGTCCGGTCTTACATTTAGGTCTGTAATCCATTTTGAGTTTATTTTTGTGTATGGTGTTAGGGAGTGTTCTAATTTCATTCTTTTACATGTAGCTGTCCAGTTTTCCCAGCACCACGTATTGAAGAGGCTGTCTTTTCTCCATTGTATCAGCCAATACCTTCTTTCAAGATGGAACATTTTCGGCAAAGCAGGTAAAGTGTTTATGAAATGTTTCACTTTCAGCAGGAGAAGCAACTGCAACCATCTGATGATAAAGAAGATGATGGTGATGACGATGATGACTCTAACTGCCATTTATTGGAGCACTTACTAAGTGCCAGTTTACCTTTATTTACCCCAATAGCAACGCTATAAAACCAGTACTACTATCATTCCCATTTTACAGTTGGTGAAATTGAGGCTTAAGGAGGATAATCAACATGCTTAAAGTGGAAATGGCAGAGCCCAGATCCAAACCAATATGTCCCCACCTTTGAAGTTGTGCTTGGGATGTTAGATGACCCCCACCACTCATTTATGCGAGGCTGGCCATGGCTCTTGGCAAGACTATCTACACGATTCATCTGGAAGGCCTGTGTCACACCCCACAGTGATACTGCTTCCATGCCTCCTTCCACTAGCCTGGCCCAGTTTTCTCTGTAGTTCCTTCATTCTCTGCTTTTTGGACTTGTCCACAACTGGATACCTATGAAGTCTCAAAATATGACATTTCCTTAGGATTTTTTTTTATGTGGTGAGCATTCTACTAGGTTGAACTTCCCTTTCCCACTTTTCACTTGTCTCAGTGACATCTTGGTCCAATCCTACCAGTTTCTAACCCCTCCAATGAGTAGCAGAGTTTCATTTTAGTAATTAAGATTCAGTCATGCTGATTTCTAAGCTTTAGCCTTTGATTTCATACAAAGCTCTCTTTTCTCAGGGCAGAGTTCCCAACATGGGTCTAGAGCAGAGTAGGGTGTTTCCTTCTCTCTTGTCTCTCTTCCCTCTTCTGCAATGAGAACTTTAGGGTTGAGATAAGAAGGAGGAAGAAAAATACAGACTGTCATTTGCCTGACTTTGGTGAGGTTCCTCTCTGCTATTTATGAGCCATCATTACAGGACAGTAGATTGTAATGATCCCCAATGGGGTGTATATCCCTAGGGGAGGTGCAAGATACTCCATTGGGTACTGTAAGAGAATATTAGAAATTGTAACAATAGATTTTAATCCAAAGAAAATTTTAAAAGTCAGCTTCACTAATGTTTAATATGCAAATTGACATCAGCACCTTCCCTGGATCCATATATCAGATGGTCACAAACAAGGCCTGGAAAATTCGTGGGTAAGAAGGGAGTTCCACAAAGCAAATGACTTGTAGCGGTGCTCTCCCGCATTTCTTAGCCTTTTAGTTTTGCAGCTTACCTGTGGAGGGTTAAATATGTTTATGCATAATGTTATCTAATTTGAGCTAAACCAACTTTAATATAATGGACAAAATGTTTCAGAAGATCTTTGCAAGGAAGCCATGGGTTGAATGCTAATAATGCAAGCACAAACAAAGAAAACGGCAGAGCAGAGGTTTCCCATCCTCCCAATATAAGAACATCTTCACCTCTATTTCAAGGTGAAGACTGAGACACTCTAGTCAGATGCAACAGAAAGTCAGGCAAAAGTTTTTCTAATTCTCAAGAAGACAATTCGAAATACCGAGTTACATTCACATCTTATGTCAGTTGCTTTATTACATAGTCCCATTCTACACATTTCAATATAAATAGTTAAAACATAAGCATCTCTCCTGATGCATTACTGTTGCCTGCTTCCTTTATTCTTTGATATAATATAAATAGATGGAGGAAGGGAAGGATTCCAAGATGATTTCAAAGTATCAGTCCTGGGCGACTGGATGAGTTGTGATGTGGAAGGTTAACAATGAAATGGTAGATGATGCTTTTGAGCAAGTAAAATCTGAGGTCAGAAGAAGACATCTAAGAAAAAACTGAATAAAACAAACATACACAGAGACAAACACAGTGCATTTAGAGATATATACTTAAAGCATTTCATTTTGAAGAACTTGAAAAATTGGATTTATAAATTCAAATCTCTATAAATGGAAGTATATTGCCCCAACACACCAAAGCAATGTACTATATGACACACAAAAAAATACAGCTATTCAATCCTGAGTGCATTTATAAACAATAACATATTTTGAGGGAAAAGTTTCAGTTCCAAATTGGTGGTGCATGAAAAAGTGTAAACACCATGCCATTTTAATTATACAATTTGCAAATAAAATATTGCATTTAAAAAAAACCTGACGTCTCAACAGAAACCATAGAAGCCAAAACACAGTGGTGTTATTATAGTGTGAAAGAAAATGACTTGCCAAAACAAAAATCCACAACCAGTGAAAATATTCTTGAAAAATGAAGGTGCCATACTTACGTCAGACAAACAAAATCTGAGTGAATTTATAGTCAGCAAGCCTACACTAAAGGGAATTCTTTAGGCAGAAGGAAACAATCCCAAATGGATACTAAAAACACAGGAAAGAATGAAGAGCTATGGACAAGTAAAGATGTGAGTAAAAACAGATCGATTTAATTGTACAAAACAGTAATAGTAATGCTTAGTACGGTTTAAAATATATAGAGAATTAAAATGCATGACAGGGACTTCCCTGGTGGTCCAGTGGTAAAGAATCCGCCTTGCAATGCAGGGGACGCGGGTTCGATTCCTGGTCAGGGAACTGAGATCCTACATGCCGCAGGGCAACTAAGCCCACGCACCACAGCTACTGAGCTCACGTGCTTCAACTAGAGCCCATGTGTGGCAAACTACAGAGCCCATGGGCTCTGGAACCCCCGCCCCACAACTACAGACCCCATGTGCCCTGGAGCCTGCGCGCCACAACTAGAGAGAAGCCCTCCCGCCACAATGAAAGATCCCACATGCCTCAACGAAGATTCCACATTTTGCAACTAAGACCTGACGCAGCCAAAACTAGATTAAATAAATAAATAATAAATATTAAAAGAAATAAACAAAATGCATGACAACACCATGGAGTTTGGGTGGGGTTCATTCCAATCTCTAACTTCAGGGTTAGTAATGTCATAGAGATGTGGCCAATAAAATACCATGATGACTGGTTGAGTGAGAGGTATATGACCAAAGGGGAACCCATAACAAACCAGCAAGCACCAACCCTGAAACTTTAGCTGGAAGTATTATGGTATAGACATTTTTTCCCACTGGAGTTGCTAAGCAGCAGGTTGCAAGCCTTGAGATTCCAAGGCTTAATATAACAGTGGGATGGCCTATCTGAAATGAATCCAGAGCAGAAGGAAGCAGAGATGATAGATGGACAGAGGTTTATTTTGGATTTAAGATCCTGGATCCACCCATACCTGAAGTTAGCATATCTCTGAAATTTGCAATTATGTGTATTAATTAAGTTCTTTTTTAAAAGTATGAATACAATAATGTAAAATGGGAGTGTAAATGGAGTTAAAGAACCTTCGGATTATAACATTATTGGTAAAGTAGAAAAGAAATAATTTGTATTAGGCTGCAATAAGTCAAGGGTGCACGTGTAACCTCTAAGGCAACCACTAAAAGAATGACAAAAGAATGTACAAGTGGGGACTTCCCTGGTGGTTCAGTGGTTAAGGACCCACCTGCCAATGCAGGGGTTATGGGTTCGAGCCCTGGTCCAGGAAGATCCCATATGCTGCAGAGCAACTAAGCCCATGAGCCACAAGTACTGAGTCCGTGCGCCACAACTACTGAAGCCTGTATGCCTAGAGCCCATGCTCCGCAACAAGAGAAGCCACCACAATGAGAAGCCCATGCACTGCAACGAAGAGTAGCCCCACACTCGCCACAACTAGAGAAAGCCCGTGCACAAGTAACGAAGACCCAATGCAGCCAAAAATAAATAAATAAATGAACAAATTTATTAAAAAATAAAGTGTAGAATGTGATGATCTTATATATATATATATATATATATATATACATATATATCATTGTAGAATGATACCAAGATCAAGATAATTAACACATCCCTTCACTTTACATAGTTATCACAGTTACCTTTTTTTGTGTGTATGGTGAGAAAGCTCCCAGCGTCTTTCAAGTGTACAATACTGTATTATTAACTATAGTAACCATGCTCTGTATTAGATCCCCAGAACATACTCTTCTTATAACTGAAAATATGTGCCTTTTGACTTGTATCACCCCATTTTCCCCTCCTGCAAAGCTTTGGCAACCACCATCCTGTTTTCTGTTTCTTTGAAATCAGATTTTTAAAAAAGATTCCAACATATATACAGTACCGAATATAAAATAGTTGGCTGGTGGAAACCAGCAGCATAGCACAGGGAGATCGGCTCAGTGCTTTGCTCTGACCTAGAGGGGTGGGATAGGAAGGATGGGAGGGAGGCTCAAGAGGGAGGATATGGGGACATGTGTATGCATATGGTTGATTCACTTTGTTGTGCAACAGAAACTAACATAGTATTGTGAAGCAATTATACTCCAATAAAGATCTATTTAAAAAAAGATCCATATGCAAGTGATACCATGTAATATTTGTCTTTCTCTGTCTGGCTTATTTCACTTAGCCTAATGCCCTCTAGATTCATCCATGTTGTTGAAAATGGCAGGATTTCCTTCTTTTTATGGCTAAATGATATTCCATTTCAGTGAATATCCAATGAATGGATAAGGAAAATGTGACATTTTGTTTATCCATTCACCTGATGAAGGACATTCAGGTTGTTTCCTTATCTTGGCTATTGTGAGTAATGCTGCAATGAACATGGGGTTGTAGCTATCTCTTGGAGACTGATTTCAATTCCTTTGACCCAACACAGCACCCCCACCAAAAAAAGTACAAGCAACAAGCTAATAGAAGAGAAAAATCTGAATAACAACAACAAACATTAATGTAAAAGAAAGCAAAAAAGAAAAGAGAAGGGAACATAAAACAGCTGAATCAAACAGAAGAAAAACAGTGGGAGGTAAAAATCCAAACATATTTCTAATTACATTAAAATTGAGTGGACCAGTGATGAAAATGTTCAAAAATTGATTGTGGTAATTGTTGCACAACTGAATGAATATACTAAAAGCCATTGAATTGTACAGTTTAAATGGGTGAATTGTGTAGTATGTGAATTATATCTGAATAATTTTTAAAAAGTGAATGGACTACGGGCTTCCCTGGTGGTGCAGTGGTTGAGAGTCCGCCTGTCGATGCAGGGGACATGGGTTCGTGCCTAGGTCTGGGAAGATCCCACATGCCACGGAGCAGCTGGACCCATGAGCCATGGCCGCTGAGCCTGCGTGTCTGGAGCCTATGCTCCGCAACAGGAGAGGCCACAACAGTGAGAGGCCCACGTACCGCAAAAAAAAAAAAAAAAAAAAAAAAGTGAATGGACTAAATATACCAATGAAAAGGTCAAAATTGTCAGACTGGATAAAAATAAAACTCAACTACATACAGCTTACAAAAGATACACCTTAAATATAAGTTGAAAGTTAAAGAATGAAACAAGATATATCTTGCAATCACTAACCACTAGAAAGCTGATGGAGCTGTACTAATACCAGACAAAGCATGATCAGAGATAGAGAAGAATATTTTGTAAAAATAAAAGAATCAAATGACTAGGAGAATATTACAAATTCTAAAGCCATATGCACCCATAATAGAAAAAAAGCAAAAATTTTTCGAGCTAAAAGGTGAAATAGACAAATCCACAGCCATAGTAAGAACAATCTGATAGATGGAGAGCAAACCTTTAAAAATACAACATTCATTCATGATTAGGAAAAAACCACTCATAGCACATTAGTAATAGAAAGGAACTCTTTTAATCATATAAAGTGTATCTACAAAAAAAAATCCCTAGATCAAACATCATGCTTAGTGATGAATTATTGAAAAATTTCTCCCTGAGATCAGGACTGAGACAAGGAAGTCTGTTATCACAACTTCTGCTCAACAAAGCTTGGAATCCAGTGGCAATAACACAGGAAAAAGCAATAAAGAGTATATGGTAGGAAGGGAAGAAAGAAAACTGTCATTATTTACAAAAACATGAGTTGCAATAAAAAAAATACTCCAAAAGAATCTGCAGAAAATCTATTAGAATTAATAAGCAAATTTAGTAAAGCTACTTGATAGTTTATATCTAAAAATTATAAAAAATCAAGAGTATTTCTATATAATAGCATCAAGTAAATATGAAATGAAATTTTTAAAGATACCGTTTACAGTAGTATCAACAACATCAAACAACTAGGAATAAATCTAACAAAAGATGCCCAAGAGCTTTAAACTGAAAACTAAAAATTATTGAGAAAATTTTAGAAAAGACAAAAAACAGAGTGATACACCTTGTTTATGGATTACACAACTCAATATGGTAAAGATGTCAGTTCTGCCCAAATTGATCCATAAACTCAATGTGATCAAAATCCCAACAGGTTGCTTTTATTCCACTAAGAAATTGACACATTGGTTATAATATTTATATGGAAAAGCAAAGGGTCAAGAATAGCCCAGACATATTGTAGATCTAAATAAGAATGATACATCAACAAAACTTCTACAAGAAAGCAAAGAAGAATATCTTTATGACCTTGGCAAAATTAGTGATTTCTTGAAGAAGACCAAAGGCATTAACCATAAAATAAACAATGTGGAAAGGAATAGGTGTGCCTCTGTTCCCATAAAACTTTACAGACACTGAACTCTGACTTTCATGTTATTTTTTAGAAATCATTATTAATGTATAAAATTTATAAATTATTTTATAAAATAAATTTCACAAAAATTTTTACCAAGTAAAGTTTTACAAAATATTTTTTAAAAAGGAAAAAGTTCAGAAACTGGACTACATTAAATTTAAGAGATTCTGTTGATTAAGAGAGTAAAAAGCAAAGCACAGAGTGGGAAATGATATTTGTATATTATATAACTAACAAAGGGCTTGCTTTTATCCAAAATATATAAAGAATTTGTACAAATAATTATGAAGGCGGCAGAAAAATGGAGAAAAGACTTGAAGAGGTGTTTCTCTTTTAGCGCTGCTTTAGCTACATCCCACAGATTTTGATACATTGTATTTTTCATCGTAATTCATTTAAAATATCTTCTAATTTACCTTCAGATTTTCTCTGACTCATGGATTATAGGGAAATCTGTCGCTGAATTTCTAAGAGCTTGGAAGTTTTTCTTTTGTTCTTGTTATCTTGGTTTCTAGTTTTATTCCGTTATGGTCAGAGAAATTTTCAATTCTATCAAATTTGTTTTGTTTTATCACCTAGGATATAGTCTAGCAGGCTCACCTTACAAGAAATACCAAAGGAAGTTCTTCGAACTGAAAGCAAGTGACCCCAGAAGGTAATCTGAATCTACATGAAAAAAAAGAGAGCCCTAGTAAAGGTAATTAAGTAACTTATAAAAGATAGTACAAATCCATATTTCATCTCCTTTCTTCTCTTCATTCATTTAAAAAGCAACTGTATTAAGCAATATGTGTATGATTGTGTTGTTGTGCCTGTAACATGTAAAAACGTAATACATTTGACAATAACAGCACAAAGGAGGTGGGCGGGGGCAAGTTGTATTGGGGTTAGGAAATGATACCAGGTGGTTACTCAAATCCACAGAACAGATGAAGAGGACTAGAAACAGCAAAAAAGAAGGTAAATGTAACAAACTCTATAAATATATACTTTGTCTCTTTTCTTTTTAAAATATTAATTAATTAATTAATTTGGCTGTGCATGGTCCTAGTTGCCACATGTTGGATCTTCTTTTAGGATCTTTTTTTAGTTGCAGCATGCAGGCTCTTAGTTGCAGCATGCGGGATCTAGTTCCCTGACCAGGGATCAAACCCGGGCCCCCTGCATTGAGAGCGCAGAGTCTTAACCACCGGACCACCAGGGTAGTCCCTGTCTCTTTTCTTTTCTCAGCTTCTATACTAGACATAAAATTATATAAAGTAATAATTGTAACATTGCATGTTTGGGTTTGTAACATATATAGATGTGATATGTACAACAATAATATCACAAAATGGGGAAGAGGGAACGGAGCCATATAGGAGTATAATACTTCTATATGTTGCTGGAATTAAGTTAGTATAAATGTAAAGTAGATTCTGGTAAGTTCAGATGTATATGAGAAGCCCTAGAGCAATCACTAAGAAAGCAACTTTAAAAGCAGAATAAAAAAATCATTAAAAGTATGAAATTGTTACACTAGAAAATACTTAACGCAGAAGAAAGTAGTAAGGAAGAATAGAGGAGTATAAAAGGCATGAGGTTACAGTTGACCCTTGAACAACATGGGCGTCAACTCTCCCACCTCTGCAGTCGAAAATCCGAGTATAATTTATAGTCAGCCCTCCATATGTGCAGTTCCTCTGTATCCACAGTTCTGTATCGGCGGATTCAAACAACCAGGGACTGTGTAGTACTGTAGTATATGCATTTATTGAAAAAATCCATGTATAAGTGGACCCACACAGTTCAAACCCATGTTGTTAAAAGGTCAAACGTATATAGTAAACAAAACCGGAAATATCAATGAAAGTCCAACTATATCAATAATAAAATCAAAAGTGAATGGATTAAACGAGCCAATCAAAAGGCAGAGAATGTCAGTCTTGATAAAAGAAAACAAGATCCTACTATATGCTGTCTACCAGAGGAGTCACACTTTGGATTTAAAGATACAAATACGATAAAAGCCAAAGGATGGAAAAAGATACATCATGCAACTAGCAACCATAAGAAAGCTGGAGTGGCTATACTAATATCAGACAAAGTAGACACCAAGACAAAATCATTACTAGGCACAAAGAAGGACATTTTATATTGATAAAAGAGTCATTCCATCAAGATCATATATGAAGGGCTTCCCTGGTGGCACAGCGGTTAAGAATCCGCCTGCCAATGCAGGGGACACGGGTTCAAGCCCTGGTCCGGGAAGATCCCACATGCTGCGGAGCAACTAAGCCTGTGCACCACAACTATTGAGCCTGCGCTCTAGAGCCCGTGAGCCACAACTACTGAGCCCACGTGCCACAACTACTGAAGCCCGCATGCCTAGAGCCCGTGCTCTGCAACAGGAGAAGCCACCGCAATGAGAAGCCCACGCACTGCAATGAAGAGTAGCCCCTGCTTGCCGTAACTAGAGAAAGACCGTGTGCAGCAACAAAGACCCAACGAAGCCAAAGATAAATAAAATTTTAAAAAAATCATATATGAAGTATAAATATATACACCTACTACAGAACCCCAAAATACATGAAGCAAAAACTGCCATAAGTGAAACAAGAAATTAGACAATTCTTGGGCTTCCCTGGTGGTGCAGTCATTGAGAGTCCGCCTGTCGATGCAGGGGACACGGATTCGTGCCCCGGTCCAGGAGGATCCCACGTGCCGCGGAGTGGCTAGGCCCGTGAGCCATGGCCACTGAGGCTGCGCGTCCAGAGCCTGTGCTCTGCAACGGGAGAGGCCACAACAGTGAGAGGCCCACGTATTGCAAAAAAAAAAAAAAAGAAGAAAGAAATTAGACAATTCAACAATAATAATTGAAGATTTCAATACCTCACTTTTTTTAAAATTTATTTATTTTTTGTTTTATTTTATTTTTGGCTGTGTTGGGTCTTCATTGCTGCACGTGGCCTTTCTCTAGTTGCAGGGAGCAGGGACTACTCTTCGTTGCGGTGCGCGAGCTTCTCATGGCGGTGGCTTCTCTTGTTGCGGAGCATGGGCTCTAGGCACGCAGGCTCAGTAGTTGTGGCACACGGGCTTAGTTGCTCCACGGCATGTGGGATCTTCCCGGACCAGGGCTCGAACCTGTGTCCCCTGCATTGGCAGGCGGATTCTTAACCACTGCGCCACCAGGGAAGCCCAATACCTCACTTTTGATAATGGATAGAAAAATTATGCAGAAGATGAAAAGGAAATAGTCTTTTTTTTCTTCCAGTTTTATTGAGATATAATTGACATTTCTCACTGTATAAGTTTAAAGTGTACAACATAACGATTTGACTTACATACATCATGAAATGATGACCACAGTAAGTTTAGCGAACATCCATCATCTCATATAGATACAAGAATTAAAGAAATAGAAAAACAATGCTTTTTCCTTGTGATCAGAACTCTTAGGATTTACTCTCTCAACAGCTTTCATATATAGCATACAGCAATGTTAATTCTATTGATCATGTTGTACATTACATCACTAGTACTTGTTTATCTTATAACTGGAAGTTTGTACCTTTTGACCACCTTCATCCAATTCCTCTTCTCCCTACCCCTTGTCTCGGGTAACCACAAATTGGATCTCTTTTTCTATGAGTTTGTTTGTTTTTGAAGTATAATTGACCTACAACACTATGCTAGTTTCTTGTTACACAACCTAGTGATTTGATATTTCTATACATTTCAAAATGATCACCATGATAAGTCAAATTACCATCTGTCACTATACAAAGGTATTGCATTATTATTGAATATATTCCCCACACTGTACATTTCATCCCTGTGACTCATTTATTTTGCAACTGGAAGTTTGTACCTCTCAATCTCCCTCACCTATTTCTCTCATCCTCCCACCCATATCTCCTATGGAAACCACATGTTTGTCCTCCGCATCTGTATCTCTATTTCTGTTTTGTTATGTTTGTTCATTGGTTTTGTTTTTTAAATTCCACATATAAGTGAAATCATACAGTGTTTGTCTTTCTCTGACTTATTTCATTTAGCATTATACCTTCTAAGTCCCTTCATGTTGTCACAAATGGCAAGATTTCATTCTTTTTTATGGCTGAGTAATATTCCATTGTATATATCTTCTTTATCCATTCATCTATTGATGGGCACTTAGGTTGCTTCTATATCTTGGCTATCGTAAATAATGCTGCAGTAAACATAGGAGTGCATATAGGAAATAGAAGTGTTAAATAACACTATAAACCAACTAGAACTAATAGATATATATGTATTGCTATATACAGATATATATGTATATCTATCTATCTATCTCCACAAAATAAAAGCAGAATATACATTCTTCTCAAGTGCACATGGGACATTTTTCAGGATAGACTATATATTAGGCAATATTATAAGCCTCAATACATTTAAAAGAATTGAAACCATACAATGTTATCTGATCACAGTGGAGTAAAATTAGAAATTAATAACATAATGATACCGGGAAATTCACAAATATGTGGAAATTAAACAACATATTCCTAAGTAAACAATGAGCCAAAGAAATCACAAGAGTGATTACAGAATATTTCGAGATAAATGAAACTGTAGGCACGACAAACAAAATTTATGGGATCCAACAACTAAAGTTGTGTTTACATGGAAATGTATAGCTGTAAACACCTACATTAAAAAAGAAGAAAGATTCAAATCAATAACCTACCTTTCCACCTTAAGAAACTTAAAATAAACAAAAAAAAGAAACCCAAACCAATTAGAAGGAAATAATAAAGATTAGAGTGGAAATTAATAAAGTAGAGAATAGGAAAACAATAGAGAAAATTAATGAAACAAAAAGTTGGTTCTTTGAAAAGTTCAAGAAAATTGAAAAACATTTAACTAGATTAACCAGGAAAAAAAAAGAGAAGACTCAATTTACTAAAAACAGGAATGAAATATAGGACATTACTACCAACCTTGCAGAAATAAAAAGGATTATAAATGTATACTATGAACAACTATATAACAAATTAGATAACAGACAAAATGAACAAATTGCTAGAAAGACACAAACTACCTTACTGGACAGAAAAGGAAATAGAAAATTATGAATAGAACTATAATAAGCAGAGAGACTGAATTAGTAATTTTAAAACTACCCACAAGGAAAAGAACAAAACAAAACAAAACTAAGGATTTAAAGACTTCACTGAATTCTACCAAATATTTAAAGAAGAATTAATAGCACTTTTTCATAAACTCTTCTAAAAAATAGAAGAGGAGGGAACACTTCCCAACTCATTTTATGAGGCCAGTATTACTTTGCCACCAAAATCAAACAAAAACAGCAAGTAAAGAAAGCTAAAGGGCTTCCCTGGTGGCGCAGTTGTTGAGAGTCCGCCTGCCGATGCAGGGGACACGGGTTTGTGCCCCGGTCCAGGAAGACCCCACATGCCGCGGAGCGGCTGGGCCTGTGAGCCATGGCCACTGAGCCTGTGCATCTGGAGCCTGTGCTCTGCAACGGGAGAGGCCACAACAGTGAGAGGCCCGTGTACCGCAAAAAAAAAAAAAGAAAGCTAAAGACCAATATATCTTATGAAAACAGAAACAAAAATCCTCAACCAAATACTGGCAAACTGAATCCAGCAACATATAAAAATAATTATACACCATGACCAAGTGGGATTCATCCCAGGATTCCAAGGATGTTTTAACAACCAAATATCAATTAATGTAATGCACCATATAAACAGAATAAAGGACAAAGCTCACATGATCATCTCAATAGATGCAGAAAAAGTATTTGATGAAATTCACCAGCCCTTAATGATAAAAATGCTCCATAAACTAAGAATTGAAGGAAACTTTCTCAACCTGATGAAGGACGTCTTTGAAAAAACCCACAACTAACATTATACTTAATGGTGAAAGTTTTTCCCTAAGATCAGGAGTGAAACATGGATGTCTGCTCTAGTCACTTGTATTCAACATTTTTTATTGAAATATATTTGACATATAACATTGTGTGAATTTAAGGTATACAACATTTTGTTTTGATACATTTATATATTATAATATGATTCTCATTGTAGGGATAGTTAGCACCTCCATCACATCACATTATTATCATTTCTTTTTTTGTGGTGGGAATAATTAAGATCTAGTCTCTTTGCAAGTTTGATAATCATAATACAATATTGTTGTCTATATCCACTACACTGTGTATTAGATTTCCAGGATTTATTTACCTACTAGTTGCAAGTTTTTATCCCTAAACAACATCTCTTCTATTCCACATTGTACTGGTGGTTCTAACTAGGGCTTTGGCAAGAAAAAAAAAAGGCATCCAGATTGGAAATGAAAAAGTAAATAATATTATCTCTATTTGCAGATAACATGATCTTGTATATAGCAAATCCTAAGGAATACACTAAAAATCTACTAGATATAATAAATGAGTTCAGCAAGGTCACGGACACAGGAACAAAATACAAAAATCACTTGTATTTCTATAACTAGCAATGAACAAATTGAAAATGAAATTAAGAAAATGATTCCAGCAGATGCAAACTATTATATATAGAATGTATAAACAACAAAGTCCTACTGTATAGCACAGGGAAATATATTCAATATCCTGTGATAAACCATAATAAAAAAATAAAGAAGAATGTATATATACATATGACCAAATCACTTTGCTGTACAGCAGAAATTAACATAATGTTGTAAATAAACTATACTTCAATTTAAAAAAATGATTCCATTTACAATGGCATCAAGGAGAAATAGGAATAAATTTACTTAGGAATAAATTTAACAAAACATGTGCTGACTTGTACACTGAAAACTACAAAATACTGATGAAAGAAATTAAAAACCTAAAATATTAAAAATCATCCCTAAAAATCTGCTTAATGAAATATTTAAATAAAGTTGAACACTTTAAAAAAAATCATCCCACATTCATGATCGGAAGACTTAATATTGCAAAGATGGCAATACTTTCCAAATTGATCTACAGATTCAACTCAATCCTTTATCAAGAACCCAGCTGGTTTTGTTGCAGAATTTGATAAGCTGATCCTAAAATTCATCTGTAAATTCAAAGGACCCAGAACAGCCAAAATGACCTTGCAAAAGGAAGAACAAGTTTGGAGGATTCACATTTCCTAATTTCAAAACTTTCTGCAAAGCTATAAAAATCAAGACAGTGTGATCAATGGAAGATCATTGAGAGTCCAGAAATAAACTCTTACATTTATGGTTAACTGATTGTCAACAAGGGTGCCAAGACCATTCAATCGGGAAAGAATGGTGTTTTCAACAAATGGTGCTGGGACAACTGGATATCCATGTGCAAAAGGATAAAGTTGAAACCCTACCTCCCACCATATGCAAAAATTAACCAAAAATTGATCAAAGACTTAAATGTAAGAGCTAAAATATCTTCTCAACAAAAGTGTTAAGCACAGAATACGTAGATTTTACTAAGTAGAAACATCAGGTTTGTAGACTTGCAGGAATTAGTTTCCAGCTCTCCAAAAATGTACATTCATTCACTTTGTTATCTTCAAGATACCTTTGTTAGACTAGCTGTTTGCCAATCAGGTCCTTTGCACCTATAAATTCATTGTATAGGCTTATCCATGCTTAAAATGCCCATAATTTTTACTCATCATAAAGGATTCTGGATGTCATCAAAACTTAACCCTTTTTTCTCAGGAAAAATGTTCTCGGGAAAAAAAAGTACAGAGGTGACTTGAAATTGTGAAATCAAAATTGGATTCCAAATAAGTTAGAGTTTTCATAAGAAATTGAGGAAGCACTGTTTAATTTGACTGCCCTTTACTGGGTGACATTTTATTTTGAGTTCTAAAGCCATCTGATTTCCAATATTTACATTGGCACTGTCTACTGAATATGCAGAACGATGAGCAAAGTTGATAAGATATCAACAATCTTTAGTTTTATATTTTTTTCAGCTTCACTATGATCTTCAAAGAAATCAAGAAGATGATTTGATATTCTCCTTTTTAAATCAAAGTACCTAAAAGCTAGGAGGAACATTTTTCAGTTGCCATGATTTGACACATCATTTGATTTACTGCAGAAAGCATGATCCTTGGTAAGCTCTGACAAAATCAACTCCACACTGCTAGGGGCCAACCCATCCTGTACCAAAATTTCCCCTTTTGTTCACCCACAGGACATTTTAGTTGCTATCTTGGAATGAGTAAATGTAACTTTATTCAAAGAGCAATGAAGAGAAAGATAGAATAATGCATGTTTGTTGGTATGGTGTATCTAGGGTAAATCAGTGGCCACCAATTTCAGCTGAACATTAGTGTCTTTCTGGAAGACCCAAAGCATCTGATTGATTTATAAGCACTTATCTGTCTTATACTTCACTTGTGAGATTCAATCTCCATATATGCTTACACATCCTGTTCTCTGCCATGCCCAGTCCCAAATTCTTTTCAGTTTATTGTGCAGTTATGTTCTGTTTTGGTTGTTTACCTCCCTAAGCCAGTTGTATGTGCCCTTCTATCTGTCATCAAAATAACATAGTCATTTATTTAGTTTTCTTTTTGGGTGATTTCTGGGTCAAGCTGGAGTTGGTATTGTGATTGTATTCATTTTCTTTATCTGACCACTCAGAGCACAATATTCATAATGTTAAAAATTAAAGTACCACTATCTCCATACAAATCGCAACAGTTAATCCACAGGCAAAGTCAAAGACAGAATGTTACAAATCATGACTGCAATACATGTAAATTAGAAACAAAGTTGCATGCCTCTGAGTGATACAACAATGAATGATGGGCTATTGTGAACAGCGAATCATGGTTGCCAACATCAGTGGTCAAGGTTAAAGACAGCAACAGTGACTACGGATAGATATTCGATCATATTTATTGGACACTGAAAATAGCATTGCTTTCAGCCCCTGCTTTTGGAGCCATAGTATGGGTTTGGTACCTTTCCCTCAAACATGAGCAACCATTGCTGAAAATTGATTTTTTGCATACTGGGGAAGAGTTTCCTGGGATGCAGGACTTTCAATGCTAAAACTGGGACAGTACCAAGGAAATCAGGATAATTGGTCACCCTGTTATGTCTTTGGTAGCCTTCCAGAACACTGGAAGGACTGTTTTTGTCAATTTTGTCCAGCTTTATAGTTGCTTTTGTGGGGAGAAGATGTGTTAACTTTCTTAATTTATCATGCTGGAAATAAATCTCCCATACTATGTATACTACATATTACTTTTAGTGTGCCTCTCTTTTACTAAACTGTAAACGCCATGACAATGGGGGTTTTTGCTTGTTTTGTACACTGCTGTATCTCTGGTGCTTCGCATATGGTTCGTAGGCACTCAATAAATTTTTTTTTCTTTTGTTCAGTAAATATTTTTTGATGAATAAATGAATTAATGACACTTGCAGGAGTGTTGGAGATTAGATTGGAAGAGGGAAAATTAAATCAGATAGCCAAGTCAGTAAACTGGTAGAGTGGTCCAGGTAAGAGATGGTAGAGACAGTGGAGATAATGAATGGTAGGCTGATTTTAGAGATAATTAGGAGTCAAAATTGCCACGATTACTGATAGAGTACAGATGAGTGGGGGGAGTGAAATAGAGGGTGGTGTCAAGGATGACTCCTTGATCTACGGCCTGCAGAACTGGGTGGATAGAGGTGCTGGTCAGTGAGTTAGCAAACAGTGGACCAGTACCAGGTTTATAGGGAGAAGATCACCAGTTCTGTTTCAGACATACTGAGTTTGAGATGCTTTTGAAGTGACTAAGCAATTTCAAATAGGCAGTTGGATATATGGCCCTAGAATTCAGAGGAGAAATGCTGACTAGAGAGCTAAATGAATGTTTTGTCAATCCCAGTGGGTGGTAAATAAAGTGGTGGGCGTGGATGATTACCAAGGAAGAGAGAGAACAGGGTCTAAGGTCAAGCGGCAATTGTACTCTGCATGTGCTTAAGTTTTTCCTTGGATTAAAGAAGGGAAATCACTTGATTGTCAACTGGAGCCTAAGTTAGGATTTCAAATCATAAATGTTTTAATGATTTTGCAATGCAACAATTAGAAGAGATTTCCAGGTTTTCCCTTACTTTTCTTTTAGGTCCCATTTTTAGAGACGAGGCATGTTTCATGGCATACTTGGTATCCATTGGTTGTGTTCTTTTTTTTTTTAATTTTGGTGAAGGTTCTGACTTTAAGTATCTCTCATGTCCTCTTGTGTGCTCAGCTCTGTGCTAGGTGCTATGGAGAATACAAGAGATACCTACCCTGTTGACTCTTGAGGAGTCTTCTAACTATTGGGAGGAAGAATCGCATATTAAAATTGGAAGAGATCTTAAAGATAATCTAGTCTGATTTCATCATGTTTTTTAGAATCTGAAAGTGTGTCCCAGAAAGATGAAGTGACATTTCAAGTTCAACATGAAGTGATAGAGATCGGATTAGAAGCCAGGGCTCCTGATTTCTGTCTAATCAAGTTCACTGTTTTTCACTAAATCACTCATTCATTTAACAAACACTGAGTGTCTAAGTGTTCTAGGCACTTGTGGTAAATTATTCTAATTTTTCTTTTCTTCTTTCTTTTTTTTTTTTTTTTTTGCGGTACGCCGGCCTCTCACTGCTGCGGCCTCTCCTGCTGCGGAGCACAGGCTCCGGACGCGCAGGCTCAGCGGCCATGGCTCACGGACCCAGCCGCTCTGCGGCATGTGGGATCTTCCCGGACCGGGGCACGAACCCGTGTGCCCTGCATCGGCAGGTGGACTCTCAACCACTGCGCCACCAGGGAAGCCCTATGCTACTTTTTCATTAGCATTCACCTCTGGTGATTAATAGTAGCATCCATGATACCCTGGGCATTCAATAAGCAGACTTGATGGACAACTGGGTGTGGCTTACAGCTAGATCATCCACTTTCCATTTATAGCCATTTCTTCTCTTAATGCCTGAGGGAAGAGGAAGTAAGTGGTAGATTAACATATGAAGCAATTAGAGAATAACATAGTGTATAAAGTGTGTAATTAATTGCTAAATTGCATTAAATGATTCTAAGTGCAACAGAGAGGTGTAGGAGCCAAGGCCCAGAATACAAGACAGCAGTCTCAGACAGGAAAAAGTCTTCCAACAGCAGTAACCACTGGCTCCCTGGCATGTTCCTCTGAGAAAGTTCAGCCAACATTTATGGGACAAGCACTATGCTAGGTGCGAAAGGGTAGAAAAAAGATTAGGACATGGTCTCTTCTCCCAAAGAGCTCACTGTCTAGTGGGAAAGACAGAAGTACATATAATTTCAGTATAATGTGGTAAATGATGAGATCGAGGTCTGGCCAGGATGCTATGGAAGCAGAGGAGGGGAGCTTCACCCAATCAAAGGGTAATTAAAGCTTCCAGGAAGTGAAGGGCCGACACCTGAACCAGGTTTTGAAGGCTGCTAGGTCCTAGCAAGTCGAAGAAAGCTGTCAGAGGAGTTGTAGGAAGCAAGAACAGCAGAAATAAAGAAACGAAGGCCTTTTGTCTCCCTATTCCACTTATCAGAAAACCTGGAGACAACTGTAGCTACTCTTAAGTAGAACACTCCAGATTGCTGCCCATAAAGCTAGCTTGTAGCTATATTTGTTGAGCTCTGTGGGCCAGGAACTGTGCCAGATGCTGGATGTGGATTATCTCAAGCAATCCTCAAAAAAAAAATTCCTTGAGACAGGTACTTCCATCATCCTCAGTTTACAGATGAGGAAGCTAAGGCCCTGAGAAGTTAACCTGAAACTCGGATTTTTGTCCAGGCCATTTGGTTTTTGTGTCCTGGCACAGACTATATCTCATTGTGAATATTAGCTCCCTGCAAATCTTATTCATATATAATTCCTCTAGTTTTTAGACTTATTATTATAATATGTGAGATTAGTGTAGACTTGTCTGATCATGTTATCTAACCAACAGCCAAAATAGGGCCAAGGAACAAAGATGCTCAAGATTACCTGGGACCCAATGGCAAAGCCAATTATAAGGACGTGTCCTCACATGTCCTCACTAATATCTGTGTCTAAGAATGATATTTATCAGAATGAAGTCTCTTGGGCACTCAGATGAAACTGATGACATGCCCAAGTGATACTTTTTTTTTTCTTGTTTTCAGCTTGATGGCTATAGGTCAGTGGTTCTCAAACTTTTGTGTCTATCACAGTCTTACCTGGGGAGCTTGCTAAAAATATAGTTGCTGGGCCCCATTTCATATCTATGCCAGAGTTACTGGGGTGGGGGGCTTGGGCTGCTGTATTATTAACAAACTCTTGAGATGATGTCATTCCATTCCAATTCCACTTCTCCCTGTTCTTCATTACAGTCTCTTTCCCATTCTCCATTTTCTACTCTCTTTTCCATTGTCCATTCTCCACACCCAGCTTCAAATTGCTAAACTAGGGAAAGACATCAACACAAAGTCTCCCGAGGCCCCCATCTCCTCACTTAGGTACTAGGGTAGCTCCATAGGGTGGCCAACAACAACAAAAACTATGTAGAGGGACTTCCCTGGTGGTGCAGTGGTTAAGAATCTGCCTGCCAATGCAGGGGGCACGGGTTCAAGCCGTGGTCCGGAAGATCCCACATGCTGCAGAGCAACTAATCCCATGCGCCACAACTACTGAGCCTGTGCTCTAGACCCCGCGAGCCACAACTACTGAGCCCCTGTGCCGCAACTATTGAAGCCCACGCGCCTAGAGCCCATGCTTCACAACAAGAGAAGCCACTGTAATGAGAAGCCTGTGCACTGCATTGAAGAGTAGCCCCCGCTTGCTGCAACTAGAGAAAACCCGCGTGCAGCAACCAAGATCCAATGCAGCCTAAAATAAAATTAATTAATTAAAAAAAAACTTAGAAAAAAAACCCTAAGTAGAAGAGCATAGGCACCAAATGCTGGTAGCCTACATTAGCAGGTAGACCAAACAGATGATATGGCAGTTAAGGGATACAAATAATAATAATAATAATAATAATTGTCCTTCATATTTATTGGGGCAAGAACTTTAATGTACATCATTATCTGTCCTTGTGCCCCATAATAGCTTCGCAAGTAACAGTAATCTCATTTGACTGATGTGTAAACAAAGGCTCAGAGAAGTCAAATGAATAACCCGAGGTAACTCTGCTAGTTAGTGGCAGGCCAGCAATTCAAACCCAGGTCTTCTGACTTTTATGCAGCATCTCACACAAATATATAGCATTCTATCTTTTTTCACAGAAACATTTAATATACTTAATCCATCAACTTTAAAAATAAAGAATAAAAAATATAAAATGTATCCAACATACAAAACGCAAGTAGACTTCAGTTCCATGTAAGTGACATTTGCCTCCTTCTGAACCAATCATGCAAAAGTTGTCATAATTTTACAGTGGTTTATGTGATTAATTGATTAAGGTCTTTCTCCCCCACTACACCCAAATGGACCATGTCCATATTTATCTAACATGTAGTAGGTGATCAATAGGTACTTAATGAATGAATGCATAATCCACTGGTGTTGATTACAGCTAGAAGGGAGTGAACTTAGGCACTAGGTGAATTTAGTCTTTGGTTTAGGCAGGAGCAGAAATGCTAGTGGTATCTTACACAAAAACACTGAAGACGGGGGAAAAATTACTTTTGAGTTGCTGGAGAGGATGAACTTGCTTGTACTAGACATAGTGATTTGAGCTCAGGGACAAGGCTAATCTAACCAGAGCAGATGCAGTTGCTAAATGGTTTTTTACAGGGTAGTGAAAGTCAAGAGATTGTATCAATTCTACAAAAAAAGAATGAGGGAAGTTTCTTAATGTGTGGTCCTCAACAGATTGGCATCAGACTATCTGGGCAGTTTAAGAAGGCAGATTCCTGGACCCAAACCTTCAGAATCCTCTGGGGTGGTGCCAAAGAATCTGCATTTTTAACAAACTTCCAAAGTTTAAGACTGGCTGGACTGGAAGGGGGTGGGGGTCTAGGACTCTGTCTAGGGAGAAGCCTGCATTTAAAAAGAGAAGAAGGGAAACCTACAAAAGAGACTGAAATAGCAGCCAGGGAGCCAGAGTCAGAGTCCATGTTACAAGACAAGGAAGGTGAAAGTTTCAGAACAAGTAAATGGCCTAAAGTGTCAAATGTAACAGACACGTCAAGAATGAAGATGGAGAAAAGTTGTGAAGATGGAATCAATATTTTTCTGGACCTGGACCTGTCTTTTAAGACCCAACTCAAAACATTTCCTCCCCAGGGATGTATTTCCTGCTCCACTGGACAGAGTCCACCAAACTTTTCCGTATGTAATTCTATTATAGCATTTCACCTATTGCACTGAAATTCTGTTTTTCTTTCTCATTAGAAATACCTGTTTTTCTTTCTCATTAGACTGAGAATTCCTTGAAGGCAGGAGCTGTGTCTTACTCTTTTTCAAATGTCCAATGTCTGGCATAATACCTGGCATACAGAAAATATCTGAAAATGTCTGCCGAATGAGTGATGGGAGAGCAATGGGAGGGAAAGAACACAGTCTGACAGTGAAGGTAGAGTCTAGCACTGAAGGTAAATGAGAGCAGGGCAATTGATGCTGCTGGAGCAGAAAATAAGTAGGGAATCAGTTCCTCCAGAGTACAGAAAAGATGTGATTAAAGTCACAGCTTTAGCTTTAAAAAGCAGAAAGGACAATTCTCTCTCTGAATTTTGAAGGAAGCCAGAGACGATGGGTGTACAAGATAAAGTAGCTTAGCTCAGATGGCCCTACTCTAAATAAGTCAGGACGTTAAAGACTTTGCTGAGAGTGAGGTACAAAAAAAAGCAGGATCTAGGGCCTGAAGCAAAAAGTGAACAGAAAAGGAAGAGTGTTGGTGGAAGTGTGCTGGTGAATCAATAAGAGATGAAGAGATCCAATGCTCTATCCTCAGGCACTGTTAAGAGCACGTTATCACAATCTGACTCCTTTCTGTAGCCCTTGAAATAACAGGCTGCATCTATCAGTCATGCTAACTGGAACTGGCTACCAGACCTGGGACCTGAAACTAACTGGAGTCACTGATCTCTTCCTCTCCTGAACTCTCCCTGCACTTCCTTTCCACCGCAAACGCACTTGCTGCAGTCCATCCCCTATAGTAGCTATTTGTCTTTTCCTTGTTAGACTGTAAATAGTTGAGGGCAAAGGCTGTGTCTTATTCACTGTTGCACTGTACCTTAGCATAGTGCTTTGTACATAATAGAGGATGTTTGTACCAGGCACACACCTAATATAGCATTTATCACATCATACTGTGTTTGTTTGCTTGTCTGTCTCCCTTTTTAGACCATGAGCTCAAGGTCAGGGATTGAGTTGATCTATGTCTCTCTTGTGTTTGGAACTTAGCAGCTGTGCAGATGTTTATTCAATCAAATTTTGTTAGAAGGAATGCATGGATGAGAGAATGAATAAAAGAGAGTAAAATATGGGGATTTGTGAAGAAATCTAAAAAGATGACGTACTGCACAGGCACTAAATTTTGTCAATTACACAATCATCAGTCTCATCCTGACATCAGTAAGTGTGTAAAATTGGTGGAAAATGATGCTGGGTGTGGGGGGAGGACCTGTTTTCAAACACACTGTGAATATTTGGAATACACATTCTGGATCTTCTTATGTAAATTTCCAGCCACTCCCTTTCAAGGGTACAGGGCCTGGGTGAAAGGGCTAAGGGTCCTGCTTTGTCCACCCTTATTAGGTACCTGTTCATATGGGATACAAGGTTACATCAAACATGGTTACTGTTCCCTTGAGGATTACAATTTAATGTTGTCATTGGAGTGAAAAATAAAAAGAATGATGAAGCAGCATAGAAAGAGCAGTGGATCAAAACAATGAAAATCCACTGCTTCCCCCCCCCTTTTTCTACAGGAAAAATAGCTACTCGAAGGGCATCTTTAAAATTTCATTGGTTTGTTAGGAACTTTTTTTCTTTTCTTTTAAACCACTGGCTAGCAGTCTGTGAGCCCAGTAGAAAATAACAAAAGCTGACCCTTACATAGGGCATACTATGTGCGCAAGCGTTATTCTATGTGATTTACATATATTAACTCATTTCTCTTAACAATCCTATGAGATGGACACCACTGTGATCTCCATTTTGGATGTGCTGAAACTGAGGGACAGAGGTAATGCAACGTGCTCAAGGTCATAGAGCTAGAAGTGGGGGAGCTGAGATTCAAACCCACGCAGTCTGGCTTCATACATCAGAGGAAAGCACTCAGTTTAGGTGTCGGGTTTACCTGTGTGAAATATGAAGAAAATCACTTATCTTTTCTGATTATGAAAAATCTCAGAATTTATACAGGGCCTGTTATACGCCAGGGACGCTAATACACGGTTTGCTGGCATTATTTCATTTCTTTCTCACAATAAACCCGTGAGATACTATTTTTATCCCCATTTTAAAGACACAAATTTAAGGCACGGAGATGAAAAATGATTCGCCCAAAGATTGAAATCCAGGCAGACTGTCTCCACTACGAGCTTCTCAGTCTTTCCTGGCAGTAAAACGAGAGAACGGGGGACCTCAAAGGGATGCCACGAGAGTACAATGAAATAATGGATATGAAAAGGCCTCGGTGAACAAGTGCAAGGGATAAGGCCTACCCACTTGAATCACTGTTGAAAACTGGTTACCCGGGGCCCCTGGCCAACGGTTTCTAGTCCCAACCCAGCCCCTTCTCCGCCCAACCCACAGCGATATCTTTGAATCTCTTTCTCTATCTCCTCGGATCCTGCCCCCAAACACTTGGCTGAGCGGCGGACCGGAGAATAGAAGGTACGCGCGCGAGCAGGAGGCGGAGCCTGTCGCCCCGATCCGTACCGGGGGTGGCTTCTGCACATGCGTTGTGGCTCTACGGCTTCAGCTGCCTCCTCGCTGCAGCCAATCAGGGCCCGCGGCGCGCTCGAGACGTATTAACGCTATGTGAGTCGTTGCGTGCGAGGGGGGCGACGTAAGGGCGCTCCGCGAGCCCGTCTCTTCTCGAATGAAAGGAAACAACCTCCGGCGACAGAACCCCGCTCCCAGGCGCTGCCGGAGATCCAAGATCGAGTTCTTTCTCTTTCCCCTCATTGGCGCTTCTCCCCTGCCGTTCGCCTCTGGGCCCCGCCGGTGAGTCCCCACGGTACCCTGGGGCCCCCCATTCTCTGCCCGGCGGGAGAAGACAAGGAGGATGGCGGTGGCCAGGCCGCCGCCCCTGCCCGTTGTTAAGGGGGACTCTTGGTGGTCTCGCTTTATTGTCAGGGACCCCAGAAGCGCCACTCATTGAAGGCGCTTGGCAGAGAGGCTGCTGAGAAAAGTGCTTCGGAGGAGCCAAGGGAGAGGTTAGGCTTAAGCCTAGACTTCGGGGGAGGGGGCGCAACATTTAAGGAGGACAAAATACCGGGAATTTTTAGTCTTTGCCATCGCTTAGGACATATTTGGGAAGGAGGGAGACTCCCAGTTTGGGAAGAGTGAGAGGAAGAATTGTTAGGATGGCAAGAAGGGTAGCCTTACGGAATGAGGAAAAACTCCGGGGTGGGGGGAATTAGGGGTGAAACTGAGATAGGAAACGAAGACTATTAGAGGGCGAACTCCTGGCGGGAGGAGGGTTAAAGAAAGTGGTAGGGTGATATTTTCCTGGATCCAGGAGGAGTGGAAAAGGACAATTAGGGGACCCTGACTTTACGACCGAAAGGAACCTGCTAAAGTGCTTTATTGGAAGATAGTTTTGCGAGTTTATCTAGCGCTTGATTAGAGGGAGATCTTGGAGTCTAGTGTGTATTGAGGAATAAATAACGGAGAGGCTCCGGTACGTTATGTGTACCATCCTTTATTATATGGACGAGCAGCACGGCATTCTTTTGAAATTTCTTCGTTTCGATATCTGCGTGGAAGTTGAAAAATCCTTTAATTTTGAAAAACCTTTTCTTTTTATCGGCTTACTACGTAATATCAGGTCTTATTCATACAGTTCAAATTCTTTCTCTACCCTTGGGTTTGAAACAACTGGAAAATTCCTTTAGTTTCCTTTTGAATAACCGCAAAAAGCAGTGCGAAGCATGTAATAATATCGTGCAACCAAATTCAGGTGCCCTTCCGGTTCATCTCTTATTCGTTTATTTCTCTCCAGTGTAACTTTCCTGACAGAAATACTGCTTCTTGGATCATGTTTATATATTTTGATCTGTATATTTCAACTTCCTTGCGTGTGGAATTGTTTGATCTTCCGGAACTGCAGTTTTTGTTTTGTTTTGTTTTTCTGTGAAAATGGTCTTTCAGATATCAGACACTGAATGAGCTCTCGAGTTGGTTCTTGAATGCTCTCCTTGATGTTTCAGGTTATTTCCACCTTGGTGCTTTAAAGCATCTTGGAAAATCTGAAATGCACTGATTGCTTCAGCCTAACTAATCGGGTTTTTATATTTTTTCGGACATTTAAATTATGTTTCTCACGCTGTTATCTTTGCCTCTTTATTTCAGCTTTATAACATTACCATAATGCTATGTTTCTTTTAAGGAAAAGGTTTCATTGTTGGGTGAAAGCATCAAAGTTTGATCTCTGCATGCCCTGAAAAACCTTTTAGACTAAAATTAAAATGCCACATACTGTATGGATCATTATGAACCCCTTAATATTGGTCCTTGGAATGCCCTTATTCTCCTCAAGTAGAGACCACAAATGTGACAGCATTAGATAAAAATCTGCATTTTTATGATAAAGACATTTTTACTAGGAGTCATTGTTTCCATGATGTTCTCCACTTCATGTTTTACAAGGAGGCTGTAAAAAAAAATTAGCAAGATATGCACAGATGCATTATTTGAATTTTAGTGGAAAAATCCATTTACTCATTGCACGTTGGGGAAAGTTTTTAATTGGTTTGGTGCACTTTTATGTGCGTTTCTGTTCACTTTACAAATTATATTTAAACTGATTACAGAAAAAATACACGAGTATTTCTGAATGCCAAATAAAGTGTACCTTTTTTTCTCTTTTAGATTTTGGGGTCTTTGATACCTAGAAAAGTAAGTTCTCAAAATTAGGATGAGAAATTTACCTGTTTATAAATGGAAAGAGGCAGGATTCCATATGGGTAGAATTTTGGGGACACCATTTTCAGAATTAATTTTAAGAATAAAAAGTGATGCTCTAATCTAGGAATTTACTTTGTCTTAAGCTGTTTTTATAGCTTATGCTAAGGTTGTACAGAAATTACACATTAAGATGTCTGTATAGATTGGATTCATAATGTGCCATCCTTTCAGCTGGCCAAGGATGACCAGGAGAAATGCTGAATACATTACATTTTTTTCAGAGTGCTTACTGTTCATTGCACAGTAGTAAAGAAAGCTAATTTAGAACTGAAGTAGCAAATTCTGGTGCTATTTATGAATTTTGATGTTTTGCATATTTAATTCTAAAGATGTTGGCAGCTACATTCTTGATAAAGCAACTGAACACATATTTGCCTGAGCAAATGCAAACACACTTCCCCTTTTGTTTCTTTTGTTTCTCTGTTATGTTCTTTTTTTTTTCTTTAATCCTAAAAGTATTTGCTGCCTGTTTTCAATCAGTTTCACGGTTTATAGCCAGTGCTATGAGTACAATACTGTTGTAAAGTATCCGATGCCATTTGGAAGAGTGAAGTATTTAAAATTGCAAATAGCGTTAAGAGTTTGTTAAACCCATCAATGCAGAGACTGTCAGGGCCTTTGAAGTTTCATTAAAGAGAAAAACATAGATATAAATGGATGAGAAGATCTGTTTCTTTGTGACTTTGTTTCAGTTTTAAGTATTTGCATTTTATATTGTAAAGCACTGAATGGTTTGCATCTACCACCTTGATGGCTTCCAACTGCTCCTGTTCCTGTTGGTGAGCAAGTGCTTCTCAGAAAGAAACAGTGTAGTGTTAGTGAGTCCATTTTTTCAACATATTTTGAGAATGTTCAAATGTATGGAGGAATGGAAAGAATTTAGTAAATTTTAAGACAAAACTTTGAGATTTTAGTGACTGTAATGTGTGTTGTGGTAACCTGGGTCCTGAACTGCTTAGTTATGTTGATTTGGGAAACCTACACAATTCACATAACTGATTTTACATTTGTTTATAGTCTTCTGAAGAATCCATGTTGAGATTGATGATCTAAATCTGAAACCTTCCGTGTTAGAGCTTTTCTTCCCTTTTTTTGTTTGACTATACTACCTATAGTTATAATTTGACTAAATTTAAGGCTCATTCAGAAAAATTTCCCTTTCTTTATACAGTATTACTAATTAAAGTATGAAAGTTACTACATTTAGAACACGACTGTCAGTTTGTAACTTTAATAAGCAGACTTTTGGAGTAAATCTCAGAGTCAGATAATACAGTTGTTTTTATAAATGATTGGTTCCTAAAGTCTGCATTTTTGAATAGACTGGTGTAAAGCTTAATGTTTTCCTTACTTGCAAAAGGAATACAATAGCAAAAACTAATAAAGATGTATACGTGATTTTTTTAAACTTGAAAATAATTCAGTTTTTAAAAATAAGTGTTCCAAAGTCATGGTTATGTAAATTCATTTCTCATTTGTTGGATTATCAATATGTGAACTTCAAGGAGTTGTGCAGTTATAGAATTCTGTTCACCCTGGATATTGTGTAGTTCTCTTATTAGTTTTTACTCTGCTCTTAGATGTATAATTCTTTGTCTCCTTGAAGGGGCACCTAGCTAGCTATACATGAAAAATGTTTTTCATTAATTATGTCAGCAGATGACTATTTTAATATCATACACTGTTCGTGTTTTATTTATCCATGCAGAAATAGTTCTAATTATTTCACATGTCCCTTAATTTGAGAGCAGTTTGATTTTTCTCAGTACTTCATTAACTTATCTTTATGCATATGCTGTACATTTTTTTAAATTACAGAGGTTTGAATATTAATTTGTCTATACTAAATAGCTATTTTTAAAGGCATATATTAACACCTAGGTCAAATATTAAGCAATTTATATTACTGTGTAAACTGATTTTTAAAACAAAATTAACCATTTTGTTGCCCTTCTTATTCTCTGTAGCATTTCTTGAGACATAAAGTGGCATTCTAAAGGCAATTTAAAAATCATGTCAAGCTCAGTTGAACAGAAAAAAGGGCCTACAAGACAGCGCAAATGTGGCTTTTGTAAGTCAAATAGAGACAAGGAATGTGGACAGTTACTTATATCTGAAAACCAGAAGGTGGCAGCACACCATAAGTGCATGGTAAGTATGCCCGCAGCAAGCAAGAGACCTGAAACCATGAGAATCTTAATAATGAATATTCCTGATTACTAAACAAAACAAAACAAAGCAACAAAACCAGTTAAACTTTTAAGAAATGGTTTCTCCCTAATGCTATGCCATTTTTACTTGAATATTTCCTTTTAAATTTAACATCTTATTCACTGTTTCACTGTAATTTCTTTATATATGAACCTTAATTTTTTTTAAATGTAATTTATAGCTCTTTTCATCTGCTTTGGTATCATCACACTCTGATAACGAAAGTCTTGGTGGATTTTCTATTGAAGATGTCCAAAAGGAAATTAAAAGAGGCACGAAGCTGGTAAGTTGGTATTTCTGCCTCTTGAGAATAAAACTTACTTTAAGCTCATTAAGGAGGAAATTACTTATTTTAGAGTGTATCGTGTTATTAACTGAGTGTAATTTTTTTAAATTGCAGTCTTATTTTTTTCCCCAAATCAGCAAATTGCAAGGCTAGGTTTAACTTATTTGTCAATCAACGAAAAAGGAGTGAATCAATATGTATATTATCCATTCTTTCTCTTTTCAAAAAGAATTAAAATCTTCTTGGAGGCCATGTTGACTTACAAAACAAGCAGATTGCTTAATTTGAATGTTTCATGTGTTAAAGTCTTCATTCACGTATATTTTGATAATTAAAATTCTGAAATGTTTTCATTTTCCATTAATAAAGTAATTGTGATCATTACAAATGAAGATGACAGAACCCTTTCAACAGGAAAATGTTAGTAGTTGCTGCACAACGTATTTTACCATGGTTCAGCTATACAACACAGCATTTCTGACTTTGGATAACTTTTGGTGAATCTTACAGTTTTTCTGAAGCTGTGCTAAGTGTAATGTTCCTGCAGTTGTCTTCACTACCAAGTAACCAGTTTGGCAAGATACTGTATTGCTCTGTTGGAGAGGTAGTGTCGTCTCTGTTGCTATTTAATACATTATGGTTTACATTGAGACAGTGTCTTCTCATTTGGTTATTTTTCTCCTCTGAGCTCTTTATTGAAATTACATCTGTAAATGTACCTTCAGTAGCTGCACTATCAAGTGTTTCATTATTTTAAAGACGGGTTTGGCAGAACATGTATCTATGTTCTTAGGCACTAAGTAGTCTCATATTTCATAAAGAATCTAATGGGAAAGGGGGGCTATCATTTTGATGTCAGGAATAATCTATTTTGAAAAGTAGTCAGTTTTCTAGTATTAGTTTAAAAAAAAGAAAAACAATATGAAGAAGTTCAAAGATAACATTTGAGATTTGTTTTAAGGATGAATAGTCTCAAACCCTAGAATCAGTATTGGCACAAATGGGAATTCAGAGGTCAGAGAGTTTTTGTTGTAGTGAGACCTTAACTGTGAAAATGTTTATATTCCCCACCCTCAAAACTATAGATAACAATAGAATGCTGCATTTTTTTTAAAATGCGTTTTTTTTTATTTGGTGGTTTTAGATTTCTTCATGTTACTGTGGCTTGCTGAGTTTTGAGAACCAGAGCAGTTATGTTTTTATTTCCTAGTCCTTAAAAGCAACTTTGGGTACAAAGAAAGAATACTATTTACTTGAAGCTAGTTGTATTGTAACCCTTATCACCCCATTATTTATTCCTTGGCATTATGAATATTCCTGGAAAATGCATCTACATCCTGACTTGTTAACATTTTTGTTATTTGACATGGCTGCTCTAGTCAGAACAGGAGCAGTTTTGGTCCCTGATGTTACTGTGTTATTAACAAATGCAGTGCCTAGTTTTATATGAAGCAGCAGCATACATCTGTCAGTATTGCTAAATTCAATGGAGCTTTAATTTATTTGTACCTGTTTGTGCAGAAAGCATCAGAACTTGGTACAGATTTCACTATTATAAATGGTTTTGATTAATTTTTAATGATATGGTGTAGGGAGTTAATTTTTTTTGCCCAAGTGTAGTGAGTTATAAATAACTAAGCTTGTTCCTTGATCTAGGGAGTAGAACAGTATTGGAGGTTAAGACCACAAGCTTTAGTAACTAACTAGCTGGGTGACCCTGGGCAAGTTGATTTACTTCTCTACACCATGTTTTCTTCACCTGCCAAAAGGAGATAACGGTAGTACTTGCCTTCCAGGGATATTGTGAGAATCAAAAAAGAGACTATACAGGATTTAGCGTGGTACCTGGTACATGGTTAAGACTTGATAAATGGTAGCCCCTGTTGTAGTTATTGTTCGTAAGTAATAATAAGATCCTGCTAATATTGTTGTAGGCTAATGAAAAGGTTGCTGGGCTGGGAATTCATGAGGCCTGTTTTTTTAATAACTGCCACTGACACATTATATAACTTAGGGCAAGTCACCAACGGTAAACGGATAATGCTGTATCACTGCTTACTAAACAGTGATATTGCATAACTAAAGAGTGCTATAAGAGATATAAAGAGTTACCTTAGGAAAGGTGCGGGTTTTTTCTTTTTTCTTTTCTTTTTTGGCTGTGCCGCATGACTTGTGGGATCTTAGTTCCCCGACCAGGGATTGAACCTGCACCCTTGGCAGTGAAAGCATGGAGTTTTAGCCAGCGGACCGCCAGGGAATTCCCTTAGGACAGGTGTTTTGTAGCCATTTTGAGACTGTGGGCATCCAGCATTGAGGAATAGTGGCAGCAGGAGAGAACTTTTGAGCCAGGTATATAATTTTGCTCCCTTTCCTTCTCTTAAAATGTCAGAATTTAAATAATTTACATAGGGGCTAGGACTGGAGTAGCATCTGTATGTTTAATTTTGAAATAATTTTGAAGTCTCCTTTTAACCTTTAGTTTTGTCCCTTCCATTACATCATTTTTACGTGAAGTACTATCAAGTAACCAAAATTCCAGATTTTGGTTTTCTTATTTACTTTTCCCTGTGCAGATTTGTCTAAGCAATAAAAGGGCCATAAATCAAATAGAAAGGGAGAAAAAAAGTGGAGAGTTTCATGTAAGTAGGTAAGCTACGTGTAAACTAGATAATCAGTTTCCCTAATTGACTTTTTAAGGCATTTTATCCTGTGAGTCTGCCCTGGCTCCTGTTCATCTAGATTTTAGGTGAAAAGTGGGTCATGAGTTCCCGTTGAAAATAATGAAAAACAGGAGTGCTGGTCCATGGGTGCTTTTAAGACAGGTTCCAGTCTGTATCTCGTGCTGGCTCCAGAGGTTCTCACTTGCCCCAAAGAAAAGGAGAAAGAGAAGAGTCTGGGGTTTGAGGTGAAAGTATATAGGCGGCCAGATGGGTCAGAGTCTTGAGAGGATGGGAAGTCATAGTAGAGCCGGAGGTATGGGTGGCAAGTGTGTTCTTGCTGCCACAGGCCATTTTCCAAGATTTTCATGTCAGCCACAAGGATCGGGGAGGAAAGCCATTCTGCATGAACATATTCATCTCTTTTACATCACCTTTAAGCACCAAGATGGACCAGGAGACATTTGCCAGCCTACTAAGGTTTTTATAATTTGAGACTCTGTTTTTGCAATTAAGACAGATTTTTTTTTTCCAGAATGGTTTCTAGTTCCTCTTGAATTCATATGTGGAGACACCACATCTGTACCATCTACGCTTATTCTCCAGCCATCTAGCCAAGAAATGCAAATTTCCAAGTAAGATTATGAGTTATCGTTGCTGTTTTCATTTTGTTTAAGGAGACACTTGAGTATATTTGAAGAACATACTCTTGCTGGATGAAACTAGGTGGTGAGATCATTAAGAGTATCTACATCGGGGGAATTCCCTGGTAGTCCAGTGGTTAGGACTTGGCACTTTCACTTCTGGGGCCGGGGTTCGATCCCTGGTCAGGGAACTAAGATCCCACCAAAAAAAAAAAAAAGGAAAAGAAAAGAAAAAGAGTATCCACATCAGATAGTTACTGTTAAAATTGGTACCTATGTCACATATATCACAGACTCTAGGAATAGAAGGAGTTGAGAGGCCATTTAGTTCACTTTCCTTCCCCTTAGGCAAGATTACCTAAAAGCCATGTAACATAGATTTTTTGGTCTATCTTATTTTAAATATATCAAGAAATTGTGATTCTACCCAAGCAACCTGGAACAGGACCAGTATTATATAACACTCTTCACAGTTGCGAAATTCATCCTTCAGTATAACTCAAGTATCTCACTTAAGTTAGAGTCATTTATTCTAGGTCTGCCTCTTTCCATTAAAGGAAATAGTTGGTTTTTTTCTATATTAAAAATGAAAAGTCCTTCATAAACTTGATGACTACCCTCAGGTCATTCCTAAACTTTCCCTTTTTCAAACTAAATTTTACCCACATGTCTTAAGAAATCCTTTGAACATTTTTCCTGCTTTTTTCAGTAGCAGAAATAGCTAACATTTATTGAACACTTAATATGTGCTAGGAACTGGGCTAAGTACTTTGAATACATGAACCTTTTTAATCCTTACAGTCATATTGTGAGATAGGAAGGCATCCATTCTCACTTTACAGATTAGGAAACTGAGGCTCAGAGAAGTAACCTGACTATGGTCATATAGCTAGTAAGTGGCAGAGCTGGAATTTGAATCCAGGGCCAGTTAACTCCAAAGCCAGAACTCTTAATTTCTAGGTTATACTAGACTGCCTTTTAAGCTACCTAACCAAAAATCACATTTTAAAAAATGTAATGATTAGAGCTTAGAAGTTTTCTAATAAAGATGGAAATATACTGAATTTAGGGCATAATCAGACTCCTATTAATATATTCTGTTAATAGCATTGTTTTGGGGACAAAAATCCTACATACATACTATGTAAGAATATTCCAAGTCTGTATTACGCTCAAGATACTTTTTGTAGCCTCTGAAAATAAAAAGACATATTTTACATAGTGTTTAGTTTATTTACTCAGTACCAGTAGAGTGCTTGGCACCCCAGAGAAACAGGGTGTCTCATTTTGAGAGTTCATGATCTAGATATTGGGCATGCCATGAATCTGCATATATGACAATTTATAGATACACCTTTTTATTCTGTGCGGGAGGGGTCTTGCCAATTTAGGTGGTTAAGACTACTTCCTAGAGATGGTAAGTTTAAAAAAAGAAAAGGATGAGTCCATGAAATAGGTTAACTATAACAGAATGGGTCATTGCGACTGGCAGTAATGGATTAGAATTGAGAAAGGTGGGATGATTACAGGGTCTTCAAACATTAGACAGGAATTTCAACTTAGATAGGAGGGGCAAAGCAGGATTTTTCAGGACACATGTAATACACAGTAGTCATTGTAGAGAATGAAGTATAATAATGGCAACATATTTGTCTGCTGTACATAGATGTCCTGCAGGCAGGCATCTTAAACTCAACCAGTATTCATCATCTCCCTACCCTGAAACCAGATTCTCTTTCTGAATCATTTACCTTCAGTTCTTCCTTCTTCCACATCAGTCACATCGATTCTACTTCTGGGATGTCTCAGCCCTCTTGTCTTTCTTACTGCGACCCTGTAACCAGTCTTCCTCTTCCCATCCTTCCAACATACTGCTGGTATTTACTTGATCTCTACTTTTATAACCTAGTATCACTCACTTCCTGACTCCAAACCTTTACTGATTCCTTAATGCCTACAAAATAATACCTGCCCTTCAGAAGTCGTACCTTAACCCACGTTTTCCATTCCTAATGTCATCCCCTCTCCTCTCGGTTTCCCAAGTGTCCTCTGCTTGTCCCCACATCTGTCCATGTACAGATGTTATTCATCTCCTAGCTGCCTCTCAGAACTTCTCTCTGTTTTTGAGTCCAACTCAACCTTCACCTCTGTCATAGAGTTTAACACTATGCATTGTACTTGTTACACGTGCACAAGCCATTCTCCTCCACTGTGTTGTGAACTCTGGGAGAGCAGAGACTGTATTTTCTTTGCCCAGCATAGGATTAAGCAGGGGAAATGCATGGAAAACACTTAGCACGGTGCTTGACGTCTCATTTGTGCTCAGTTATACTCTAGTAAGTGGGCACTCATTAACTGTTGGCTGAATTTGAAGGAGGGAAGGGCTTCAATTGGATAATAGTGTGAAGCTTAAATAATGGGCTAGGTGTAAATTGACCACGGAAGTAATAGTATAAGCATAAAATTCCTGTGTTTTGGTTAATTGGTGTTTTAGTGTTGTTTGCAGCTCTAGCAGTTTGAAGAGGAAGGAGAGAAACCTAGAGGGAAAAATCAGGTTGGTTATTTGTTCAGGATGGTGGAGAGCTGTGTATGCCTCAAACAAGGGTGTTTTCATGTTTCTTCAACCTTCACTCTACCAGTAGGGTGTTAAATTTTTGGTGTTTTCCTCAGGCATTGTATTCGTCAAGGCCTCCATCTAGAGTCTAGAAATCATCTGTGTGTCCATTTATCAGACACTTAATTGGGTGCCTACTTCGTACCAAGCACAATGCTAGACACTTTGTATGCAATCATGAATAAATGTACTTTGGCCTTAGAAGTATGTAAAGAGGGCTTCCCTGGTGGCGCAGTGGTTGAGAGTCCGCCTGCCGATACAGGGGACACGGATTCGTGCCCCGGTCCGGGAAGATCCCACATGCCGCAGAGCGGCTAGGCCCGTGAGCCATGGCCGCTGAGCCTGCGCGTCCGGAGCCTGTGCTCCGCAACGGGAGAGGCCACAACAGTGAGAGGCTCGCGTACCGAAAAAAAAAAAAAAAAAAAAAAAAAGTATGTAAAGAATGCCACAGGGGAGCTGGGAGAGAGGACCATAATTAATGTTACCTGAGAAGTCAAAAGACTTCATAGAAAGTGACATTTGAAGTGTGATCCACTGGGAAAATGATGCTGTAGAACTCAAAGGGGGAAGAGTTTCAAGGAGGAGGAAGTACTTTTGACAAGTATTAAATGAATATTAAATGCCAGTGCTATTTAAAGTGGAGTGTGTGTGGCTTATTTGGCATTCATTAAGGGTGAAATGGAGCACCCAAAGTGTATAGAACGCAACCACTGCTTACTACATACAAAGAAGCAGAAGATGCCAGGTAATTAATGGTGCAGTGGTACTTAACCAACTATTAAATCAGAAAGGGGTGTGGGTGGGTTGCAGATAGGTATTTTCTGAAAAAGATTCCCAAGTGATTTTTGATGAACACTCTCCATTATGGACCATTGCCTTAGGACAGGGGTCGGGACACTTCGTGTAAAGGATCAGATAATAAATATTTAAGGCTTTGCTAGCCACATTGTTTCAGTTGCGGTCACAGACAATACACAAAGAAGTGAACATGTCTGTGTGCCAGTAAAACTTTTTTTATGAAAACAGGTGATGGGCCGAATTGGGCTTGCAGGATCCTTGCCTTACAGTATTTTGGGGGAAAAACAGGTAAATCTTTTCCTCAAGATTTGTCCACTGGCCTCATTGTCATCTGTGTAACTAAGTGTACATTCGTCATGAATGTATTCGTATAAATGTGAATTTTTTTGAAAGCTCATTATGGCATGCAGATTAATTTAAATGTGCACAGATATTTTACCTGTCATTTATATAAAATGAACTTTGTTTTACTTTGGAGGTGATTAAGGAGAATGAATGTGAGGCCAAAGAGAAACTTCAGATCTAATGATGGAGAAAATCAGGTCTTTGACTATTACTGAATAAATTAATTTTTTAAAAATTCACAAATTTTTTTCCTTTGCCTTCATTGAATATTGATACTTCTTTGTAATTGAGAATACTGTAAATTTATGTCATTATATAATCACTTCTCACTTATTTGTGCTAATGGAAGAGAACCCAAACCAGTAGTATAAAATAATCTATGTCTGGTTTTGGGGGGATGTCTTGGTACTTATTTGAGCATGGATTGTAGTTGGTGTTCTTCACAGATTAAGTATAGTAAGCAGCCTGGCACTTTAGAGTACCCTCAGCCTGAAAGACCTACATCTTAGAAGAGCTTAAACATAAAGATCTGAGCTCAGAAAAACTCTGAATCTTTCAGATGAATAAAACAAACTTCAAAAGCTCCGATAAGATAACTTTATATTCCTCATAATGATGATTCATAAAGTTGGATGGAGTTGGAGTATGTGATATTGAGAGCTAGGTCAGGAGACTAGGTTAAGTAAGAGCTTGATAGACTTACTTGCCCTCTGATTTCCAAAAGACTTCTGAAATTATTTATTCAGTAACTGCTTAGAATTGTCTATTACTGTAGTAAAAAACAAGTGCTTTTCAGTAGCCCTGTTTTTTAGAAGCACTTGGAATTTAAGATCCTAATCTATCAAGTCACTTTTCAGTGACTTTGACAGCTTTCAGATTTCATTTTTGCTTTCTAACTTTCTACTTAGACCTATTTTATTATATAACCCTTATTAAGAATATTTTATTAAGTTTGTGTTTTTTTGAGACCTTCTTCAAAATGCTGTATATATATATATATATATTTTTAATTGTAGCTGTAGGATAAACCAGAAACAGTTATGAGTTCATGTTCCACCTTTCTGGGCAGTGGTCATTTTTTTTTTTAGGAGTTTTTAACAAATCAAGTGGACAGTATCTGCTAAGCAGTTAATTCAGACGTTTCTCTGTTTTCTGACTGTGTTGGATATGTGAGGTATTACTCTATATAAAGTAATGAACCTGGAGTTAGGAGCATTTTTTAGGCAGCTCTGAAAACTTGCCCCAACCGCACTGTCCTCCATTCTAGTTTGAACTGGAGGTAGTGTTTTCTGTTATTAAAAATAACACAGAATAACAAACACCAGTGTAAGGTGAACTACTCTCACTTTATTTTTGTCTCGTTTCTCCTGTGAAAATATCCTAGGTACCCTATTCCCAACTCCCAAGTGCTTTTTTTAAAAAGATTTTTTGAGGTGGACCATTTTTAAAATCTTTATTGAATTTGCTACAATATTGCTTCTGTTTTATGTTTTTGGCCCGGAGGCATGTGGGATCTTAGCTCCCCGACCGGGGATGGAATCCACACCCCCTGCATTGGAAGGTGAAGTCTTAACCACTGGACCACCAGGGAAGTCCCTCTGATTTTTCTTTGTTTTGCTTTTGTTTTTTTCCTACAGACTTTTTTTTTTGAAACCTCTTTCATTCTCTGTACATTTGTAGCAGTTTTCTTGCAGCAGGTATCTTGAGAGTAGTAAGTACTTGGCTGTGAGAATTGATGTACTATACACTGGTGATCAGTTACTGACATGCATAGTAGATGTACAGCAGTTAAGCTGAGCAAGCTAAGACTTAGAGCTTTTCCCCAAGAGCCTTCTCTTTCTGCCTGTCCTAGAAATTGGCAATCTCATTTGTTTTGCCTTGTCTCTGTCTGTGGTCTTAGTTGAGTTTTCCCTGAGCTTCCCCCATAGCAACTAAGAAAGCAGTATTTTTCCTTTTATTACTTAAGACTTCTTCCTTTTGCAAAGTGAATTTCAGTCCTGGCCTATTTCAGTTGACTGAGGAGCAGGTATGTCCCAGCCTCTGTCTTCTGCGGGACTTTAGCTAAGTCATAGTCCTTTCAGTTCCGTTTGCCTCCTCTCAGGCGTGACTTAGTTCCTCTTTCGTCTGTGGATCAGCTCCTTGAGACTCTGCTTGTGTGGCACAACTTAATCTTAACATAGTAAAGCTTTGCAGACAGTAGAACCCTAGTTACCAGGGGCAGGAGGGGTGGGGGAAATGGGAGATGTTTGTTAAAAGGTACAAAGTTGCAGTTATGTAGGATAAATAAGTCTAGAGATCTCCTGTACAGCATGATGACCGTAGTTAATAATACCCTATGGTATCCTGGAAATTTGTTGAGAGTGGATTTCTGGTGCTTGTACCACATGCACTAAAAAAAATGGTAATTATATGGAGAGATGGATATGTTAATTAGCTCAACTCTAGTAATCATTTCACTATGTATATGTATATTAAAACATGGTGTACATCCTAAATATATATAATTTTTATTAACATTTTTAAAAAAGATAGTATGATATGCAGACATCTATAAGAGTCTCTTTTTCTAATCTCCCCATTTTGGAAGAAGTAATTGATTATTGAAATTTATTAGGTCTACTAGGTAGCAAACTGAACAGAGGAATAAAAGTAAAAGAAAAATCATTAACAGCAAAGAAATTTTCACCTCACTTCTCTAAAGAACTTGAAATCAGGGTATAGGCAGGATAAGCTGAGAATTGACATTTATACCTATATTGAAGACAGGAAGTTGGCCTTCAACAGAATATTTGATATGTGGGACGGACCTTTTTTCAGGGAGGAGGAAGTCCGCCATTGTCTTTGAGAAATGTGTTCGTGTCAGATTAACTTTGATTTGCCCACATGGAGAGCAACCTGGCTACAGTGCAAGCATGACACTCGTTCTGCTGAGGGCTCAGTAGGGCCTATGACAGATTGGAGGGCAAATGTTTTGTGTAAAGAGGAATACAGGATAACATCACTCAGGTCCAACCAACTGGTGCCTTGCTGTGTCGGGGGGGCCCGTTTTCCTATTATTCTACATTTTTTTCGATAGAAGTCCTCTTTGTTTTATTTTCCATAATACTTATTTTTTTTAAAGAAAAGTATGCTAGCCACCTATCTAGTTTCTCACCTTCTTTAATTTTCTTTTTATCTCTTTTTGATTCTCTCTGCTCATTCTCTGTCCCTTCAATTGGATTGTTCTCCTCAATTTCACCTTTCCAAATCAGACTTTTAAAATATTTTTAGATGTATTTTAACATACTTATGTCAAGTCTGCAGTTATTAGAAACGTGAATGAGAAAAAAATATTCCATATGATATTAAAATCTTCAATAACAGAGTAACCTGAGTTGCTTTAGTTAACTGGTTATACTTGGGGCAGATTTGAATTTATAACCAGCCAAAACACATTTTGATATATTTTGGGCACTTGGTTTCCTTCTCATTCTCGATAATTGAGTACTACATGGTTAAGTCACAGTGTTTGTCTTCCAAAAAACTCGTTCTAGAAGCACTTGATGGATAAAATCTATACATTTATAAAGATGATTTGTCATACAAGGAAGTAAAATGGTAAGAGCCAAAATGAATACTCTATCTTAAGTCCCATAGGTGTTCAAGTAAAAAGAATTATTTCAGGTGTTGCAATATAGTAGTGATATCTTGAACATAGTAGTGTTCCCATTCTGTATTCATAGGTATACAAGCAGATATACATTTTATATTTAGTTTTATTATGGACACTTTTTTGGTATTTTCTTAGTACTTTGCCAGAATTTCATATACAAGCAGAAATACCTGCTTATGTATGAATGCTGCATAAAATAGATCCTGTGAATTCTAATTAAGAAAAATTCCTACTCCTAGCCTTGAGAAGAATCTTCCACTCTCTGAAAACAGTTTTATTGGGATATCTTCCTCTTTTCTTCCTTGAGATAAACTGACAAAATAAAAGTGAGAATAAGCTTTTTCTCACTTAAAAAAATTTTATTTGTTCTGAGTTGCTGTAGTTAACTGGTTATACTTTGGGCAGATTTGAATTTATAACCAGCCAAAACGCATTTTGATATATTTTGGGCATTTGGTTTCCTCCTTATTCTCAGTAAACTGAGAGATGGGTATTGAAATCATTTGCTAGAGTATTTCCAATGGTTTTTAAATAATTTTTTGTAATTTCCCCTTTGTAGAAAAATCAGAAAATATAGGAAATGATGAAGAAGAAAACCAATCACACACAGATAGTCACTCAGCATTTTGCTATGTTTACTTCCACCTATTTTCAAAGAATATATGTTGTAAACATAATTAGCATACCTAACTTTGTATCCTGCTTTATTTTTTCACTTAATGTTATACATAAACCTTTTCCCATGCCATTAAAATGTTTTTGAAAAGAGTAAAGAACATTCCTACATATGGTTGTACTGTAATTTATTTAAACATTTTTCAGTGGTTGTTTTCCACAGGTGGTTTTACATTTTGGGCTATTCCAACTCTGCAGTGAACATGATTGCATATACACCATTTAAGTATGATTTATTTTGTAGACTAGATTAATTCAAGGAAAATTACTGGATCAGAGAGTATAAACTTTTAATAAGTTCTAAGATAAATAAGGCAAGTTGCTGTCCAGAGAGTAGACCAATTTCCAGCAGTATCTGAGGGTGCCCATCTCACTGTGTTTGCCAGTGCTGAGCCTCTACAGGATTTTTAACAGTACCTCTCCTTTTATTTTTGCTTGCTCGTTGAACTCAATAATTTTTTTCAGAATGTACCTAAGCAAACACATTTTCGATGTAATTTCGAAATGAGCTACTTGCAGTACAGTTCTTTTTTTTTTTTTTTTTTTTTTTTTTTTTTTGCGGTATGCGGGCCTCTCACTGTTGTGGCCTCTCCCGTTGCGGAGCACAGGCTCCGGACGCGCAGGCCCAGCGGCCATGGCTCACGGGCCCAGCCGCTCCGCGGCATATGGGATCCTCCCAGACCGGGGCACGAACCCGTATCCCCTGCATCGGCAGGCGGACTCTCAACCACTGCGCCACCAGGGAGGCCCTGCAGTACAGTTCTTAATGAAGTAGTGGTAATGTTAAATTTATTAAGTTAAAAACCAAGTGACAGTATGTACAAAATTACATAGAAAAATACTTTCACGTAAGCATAGCAACACTGTAATGGTGTCTACACTTGGTGAGTATGAGCGATCTTTTAATTTTCTTTGTGCTCTTTGGTGTTTTCCACAATTTCTATAAGTCTGATTTTTTTGATTAGAAGTATAATTTACTAAAATAATAGAACCTTATAAATAAGTTGTAGTACAAATGCTCCACCTCCTCAAGAATTTATAAGCCACCCAAAAGTATTTAACAACTTTCCCTGCTTGATAATTTGGCACAGTGTTTCTTTTTACAGTATTGCTTTGAAGTTTATTTATTTAAGGAAGTGGCGTATTTCTTTCGCATTAATAATGGGCACTGGCCATCATGTTTTCTGGGAAGTACCTGTATTGAGAATGTTTGTTTCTGACTTACATAGGAGTCTTTTTTAAACGATAGCTTGAATGAAAGGTTGAGTGTTTGACTTGCTTAGAGAAATGTAAGGCATTTTATTAGAATTTACATTAGCCTCTTGGTACACTAAAATTGCTTAGGGGCCAAGTAATCCAAAAATTAGGATGTTCTTTATGTTAAAATTAATCAAGAGGAATGAGAACGTTCCAAATGAGGCATCTAGCAACCAAGAAACAAATGAACAGATTTTAAGATTTACCTTACTGTGAATTTATTTTTGCATGGCATTTATAGCTTAGGAGACAGCCTGATTAAAAGTTCACTCAGTACAGTATACTATGATATGTTAATCAAAACCACTAACAGTCATTGTTATGTACTTAAAGAATTTTTTTCTAAATTTAGACATGAGCTAGTTAAACAGTATGAATTATCCAATAAAGTCAGAAGGTAAGGTATATTAAAATATGTTGAATCTGTTTTATCTATTTCCTTGAATTCATAATGTGAGAGGTAAGTAACAGATTAAATTAAAATAGATGAGCATGTTTTCACAATCTATTTGACATCACAAAATATTTTTAGGGCTCGAGGTATTTGAAAATCTACCTAATTCTTTTATCTTCTCTCCTTCCCTCACTTGAAATTGATTTTACCAGGTTCCCAAATAGTATGTGAGTTTTTTTCTAAAAAATCTCATTGATAAGTGGAAATGTGAAAGAAATTTTTTTCTGGAATGAGCCATTTTCTCCAGTTACTCATTTCCAGGAAGATCTGGATTGTGAAAAGGTCTACAGCTTACATTCCTGATTTGCAACATTTCAGATTTTCTCTTAACCACAATGAACCAATAGATATTAATAATATTCCACTAATTTTGTCATAGTTTAACATGGGAAAAATAACTCCCAGTAGAATTTGATTTGAATTATTTCTATGTGAGAAAACAAGAAAAGTAGCATTATTAGTTACAGAAATTTTCAATAACCAATTTGTTTTCCTTGACAGCGATTTGATATGCCTCTAACCTGATTTCATAGCCATAGCAAAATCACACACTAATAATATTATTTTATTGTTTTCCTGTAGATGTGTTCTTTGTGCCATTGTCCTGGAGCTACAATTGGTTGTGATGTGAAAACATGTCACAGGACATACCACTACCACTGTGCATTGCATGATAAAGCTCAGATACGAGAGAAACCTTCACAAGGAATTTACATGTAATTATTTAACTTCTCTTTTAGTCTTTTTTAAACAGTCATACTTTCTTTAGGCCTTTGTAAAAATTGTTTCCCATTTCAAAGCATTTCATCACCATCGTAAAGGGTGTTTTTGGTAGGGAATTTAATGCTTAGAGAAATGGCATAGAAAGTTTAATGATAAGGTTTTTGGAATCCAGCTTCTGAATGGGGTGAAGTGTACTGCTCATTCTTAATTTGAAAAATGAATTTGGTTTGTTTACTTGGTAATTTTTAATTTCTTCATTTTTTGTAGGGTTTATTGCCGAAAACACAAGAAAACTGCACATAACTCTGAAGGTACGTTATTCAGCCACTTTTCAATTTCAAGAGGAAATTTGAGTAAAATATGAGTGAATTATACTATATTGACTTTTACCACAAGACATATCTTAATATTGAATACACTTTGAAGAATTAAAAGCATTCGGGTGCTTTCTTCAGTAGCACGTATACTAATATTGGAACGACACAGAGAAGATTAGCATGGCCCCTGCGCAAGGATGACATGCAAATTCGTGAAGCGTTCCATATTTTTCACAACATTGTAAATCATCTATACTTCAATTAAAAATAAAAGAATGCTTAACCCAGTTCCTGCAGAGATTCAAAGCCTTTTGAAAGCAGTTTTATTATATCTGTAAATTAATTCCCTTTTTATTCCTATTATTAAGATTTATAACTAAGATATTTAAGGAGAGAGAACACGTTCTGTTCGCTTTTAAGTTTAAGCACTATAAAAATTATTCAAATTATGAATGAACCATAATGAGGGGGGAAAAAAGAGAGAGAAGCATTCAGATAAACTAATGTACATAGTGAAAAAGATCTGAATTTTTAAGAAAACTTTTACCCCAAAATTCTTATGAAGAGTATGTTGAGAATGTATTTATCTTTAGGGGGAAATGATGCTAGTGGTTACGGATTTCTGTGTTTAGGTAAGTATGTTAGTAGATTGTAAAGGTAATAATTAGAAACCTTGCTACTGTCAGATAAAGAAAACGTGAACTGGGGATACTAGTGCATTTTGTGATAAACAGGCTTTCTGTTAAATTTTTATTCACATTGTAGTACTTTTTTTCCTTAATACAGACATGTTCATAAGAGGTAATCAATTTTAAAATACAAAGTTTTAAAATTGTTTTATAGTTTATTTCCACTTAAATTTATACAAAACCAGGATAGTCATGTTTATGTATAGTTAGCCAAGCTGTAGTTGGTCTTTAAAAGGTATGGGAAAGTTCTCAAATTGAATTCTGACTTGTTTCAAACCTTTTCAAACAGATGGCTTTGATACTTTTACTAGTATCAAAATATAAAAAGGCTTAGATTTAATCTGAGATTGTTCTATCCTTCCATTTAGATTAGAGATCTTTAAAGTTTTTGTTAGCTTCTGAGAACATGTTGCTTAGAATTAAGAATGGTTTGAGCCTGTTGTTTTAGGAAGTTGTTGCTTTTATAAAGACTTACCTAGTTATCAGCGTTGCCATATTAAAATTTGTGGCCCTTTTTGATCTCTTAGATCTTGGTTTTATAATACAAAATAGTATTGTTTCCCCTTCACGACCAGTTAAGTCTAAATACTTCAGAAGTGCTGGTTAAAAATTCAGTGTTTAGCAAAAACTTGTCATTAAGGTAAACATATTGGACAAATAATAAGAACAGAATGTTTTTGAGGTGATAAAGTACAACTGATAAACTTTATAGTGTTTTCCTTCAGTTTTTTCCTCACTTAATTCTGTAATTGAATTGAAAAACCTTTCGTGAAAGGTTAAGAGTAAGCTTTCCCACCTTTCATTGTTTCAGGTTTTAACAGCGGATTTATTTGATTCTCTTCACAATTGTAGTGAGCATATATGGTAAGGAAAGGATTGAGACTTAATAATCTGACGAATACAAGTGTGTCAGCATACTGGGGCAGGATATTTGAGGGTGGCAACAATGATTAATATAGTCATCTTCCCTTTTATTCCCTCAGTTTCTGAAGCTGATAGTACCATCTAGTGGTAGAGATAAGTCAGTGCAGACTACATAAAACAATTTTGACCACTTTTTGCTTTGAGAACCTTTTTAATGAGGAAGATCTAAATTCATACTTTTCAGGAGGGCTTTCCTTTTTTTAAGATTTTTTTCATGTGGACCATTTTTAAAGTCTTTATCGAATTTTTTACAACATTGCTTCTGTTTTCTGTTTTGGTTTTTTGGCCCCGAGGCATGTGGGATCTTAGCTCCCCGACTGGGGATCAAACCCGCCTCCCCTGCATTGGAAGGTGAAATCTTAACCACTGGACTGCCAGGGAAGTCCCAAGAGGACTTTTCTTTCAATATAACTGGCAGGAATACTACAATTCAAATTTGTGATACGACTGATTTGAATTTTGGGTTCAGTGTATAGTTTGGTAGCACATTTGGGTTCCCTGTATTATTGACATATGTAGTATGTTTATACTCATCTTGTAGAACTTGAAAGCATAATATTACAGTTTAAAAGTATGACAGAGTTTCTGTTTATTGAATTTTGACTTTTACCACATTCATCTAGCTTGAATTTATTAGATATTGAGTGCTTTGTCAGAAACAGAACTTCCAATTATTTCATTATTCTAATGGGAAACATATATTCTAATTTATGGTGGGGGTTTATAGGATTGTATTTCAGGGACTGTCATTGAGAATTGTATGGCACTAATCTATACAGCAAAGAGGAATTGATACCTTCGGCAATTTCTTGATCGTTTTTGCCATTTGTGGCTCAGTACCTACTTTGCTAATACTTAAAACGATAAATACTATGTAATTCAGTCTGTCATGTCGGCTTGATATAATATGAACTGTGCTTTGAAATATTAAATTTGAGAATCTCTTTACCGTCTCCATACTTTTGCCTTTTCCAGAATGTCATATAGTTGGAATCATACAGTATGTAGCCTTTTCAGATTGGTTTCTTTCACTTCGTTGGCCTTTTTTTTTGGTGGTGGGGGGGTTAGTTGTTAATGCTTACAAGAAAGGATCCAATGGACAAGAGATTGAAGGTACAAGAAGGAGGATTCAGGCACAAGTGGAACAATTGCCCTGTGATAAGGAGGACCTTTCCACTGTAATAGGAGAGAAGGAAGAGGATAAGTGGTTCCTATCAGGTCTGTTTTCTCTGTGATGGAGAATGTAGGGAGAGGGGTGAGGTTTGGAAGTTGAAAGAGAGAGAAGTTGTTTTGAAAGAATACTTGTGAAGACCAGGGGAGGAAGTTTGCCTAGAGAAATGTAAAGTTTCCGGACTGAATTGGACCAGTTGAGGTTGGTAACCATGAATTTATAAAGTGATGCCATCAGTCAGGTTGTGTGACATTTCCTACAGCATTACAGGATCCTGAGTGTAGAATAGAGAAAGTATCTAGTTGGTTCATTCAGAATCGGAATTTTTCCAAGTGGGTTCAACAAAGGAGTAAAGGGATAAGGGAGTTTAGAATATTTGTGAGAGTAAAGAAACTGAAAGGAATTAATAGACTGGAGATCCTGGTAAGATTGAAGAACAATGAGAATGAAAGTACTTGGGAAAGCAATCATCTGTGGTCCCAAAGTATGATATAGTGATTTCAGAGGTAGAATCCTTTTAGGTGATTATGAGGTATCTGGGTATGATTATAGGGATTAGGTGGTTGATGGAGGACATCAGTGAAGATTAAGGAACTGAATGGCTAGGTGTTGCTTGGATTGTCCATGTGGATAGTGAAATCACCCAGCATGATGGGCAGGGGTCAGGATGGAGAAGAGGGCTGTGAGCTGTGTGCTAAAGAAAGTGATGTGTGAGTGGAATGATTGGGAGTTGGCAATTATTAGCAAGCAGGAGAGGAAGAAGGTAGCATAGTCTGTGGACCAGCAGAATGGACGTCATCTGGGAGTTTGTTAGAAATGCCTGATCTGAAGCCCCACCCCTGACCTACTTAATAGGAATTTAAACAAGATCCCAGGTGGTTTGTATGCATATTAAATTTGGGAAGCAGTGGTTTAGTTGAATGACATGGACCTCAGCGGTGCAGGGCTTTTTACAAGGGAATGGAGAATTAATGGCTCAACAATGCTGTCTAGCAGAACTTTCTGTGATGATGGAAATGTTCTATATTTGCACTGTCCAATATGGTAGCCACTAGCCACATGTGGTGATTGAGTGCTTAAAATGGTGTAGTGCCCTCCTATATGTTAGAAATGGACTGGAATAGCCAGAATTAAATCCTACATCTTATGTTTCCCCCCCGTTGGCCTGTGTTTAGATAATAGGTATATCCTTTACCTTTTTTAAAAAATAAGTTAATTTAATTAATTTATTTATTTTTGGCTGCGTTGGGTCTTTGTTGCTGCGCGCGGGCTTTCTCTAGTTGCGGTGAGCGGGGGCTACTCTTCACTGTGGTGCGCGGGCTTCTCATTGTGGTGGCTTCTCTTGTTGCAGAGCACGGGCTCTAGGTGCACGGGCTTCAGTAGTTGTGGCTCGCAGGCTCTAGAGCGCAGGCTCAGTAGTTGTGGCTCACGGGCTTAGTTGCTCTGCAGCATGTGGGATCTTCCTGGACCAGGGCTCAAACCCGTGTCCCCTGCATTGGCAGGCGGATTCTTAACCACTGCGCCACCAGGGAAGCCCTTTTACCTTTTTTTAAAGCAATATTTCAAAAATGTCAAATGTTGGCAATAGCAAATAGCTTTAGCTTGTACCAGATGCCAGTCTGTATTTTGTAGAAGTACTTTAATATGATAATTTGTCATCACTAAACATATGACTACTTATAAGGAACTGTGATTACAAATGAATGGTGGTTCTTTTAAAATCATTTTCATTAAGGGTATTAAGGTCTTTGCATTAAATAATTTATATGGAGCAAAGTAATCTGTGAAGAGATAGAAAACAGTATCTAGAGTAGATGCTGGGTGTTAGATATTCACAGCAAGAATGTGTAGAATGTAAGTCATCATCACAAACATAACCTCAGCTCAGTTTAAATTCTTAATTGTAAGGAGCCAAACTTGTGGTTTATTATATTTCTTAAATTACCCAATATAGAATGTTTTGCATGGGATGGGTACTCAAGAAATGTTTGTAACTTCTTCATTTTCTTTGGCTTGAAACTAAGAACGGTATTTAACGTGTCACTTGTTTTTGGGTGACACTTCTTGTCCTGTAGCTTCTCTTGTGCTGGGTGTCAGTAGAGAAAGATGGATTAATAAAACAGGGTTTCACTCTGGGGGGAGTTACAGAATTTAGCAGCAGATATGTGACTAACTGATTAAAATACAGTGGTGATACATGGAAATACTTAGAGATAAAGGGGCATGATGTTTGCATCTTACTCTTTAACCTTTCAGAAAAAGGTATATGGATAGAGAGAATGAATGATAAAGTATATGTGGTAAGATATTAACATTTGGGTGAAGGGTATATAGGAATTTTTTTTACAGATTTTTATAAGTCTGAAATTAGTGATAAGTGCCACAATTACAGTCACCATAAAATCCCAGGTATTCTGAGACAGTGTAAACAAATCAGGGACTTGGTGGAGTCCCTAATGTACAATTTGGGAGCTTTATTAGAGGTGTTTGTCAAATCATATAACTCAGTTTATGTTTCAGGAAATAGTTATATTGGAAGTATGTTGAAAGTGTGTTGTCATTTATGTAGATTCAAGCCTTTGCCTGGTTTAATAGTCCCTTAATATTTTCTTTCCCTTGTTCTTTTTCTCTAGATTATGCTGCAGTTTCCACTCTTCATTACTTTTATTAAGTGGAAGTTTAGGGAGATTTTAATATGGTATCAAAAGTGTTTAAAAACCTTTTAAATTTAGGTGCATTGAATAGATTTATTAGGTACTGGAAAGGCAGTTTTGTACACTGGTTGAATATGGGCTTTGAATTCAGATGTATGTTTGAATCTTAGCTCTGCCACTTACTAGTCACGTGATCTTGGGCAAGCTATTTAGTATCTCTTAGAACCTTAATACTGCATCTGTAAAATGGGGATTAAAAAACCCCACCTTGTAGGATTATTGTAAGAATTAAATGAAATGATGCATGTGAAGCTCTTAGCAATGTGCCTGGCACATAGTAAGTTGCTCAGTAAATACTACATTCTGTATCATTATGGTTGTAACCATTACTCCTTGAAAACTCTACCTACCTCTCTTACCACTCATCTTTTCATGTGCTCTTCCTTGGAAGATAATAGAATTTAAACTGTGTGATTTAACTTGGAAAATTTTAGTAATTTATTCAAACTGTGCTCTTTGCTAGAATTGACTCCATATTCTTTCTTTGATTCACCAGATTTGTTGACTACCCATGTGCAAAGTGCTGTGCTAGGCATTATTTACACTCATCTTTGTTTTAGCGCAATTTATAAACTTGCATTATAGGAAGTGTGAAACATACGCAAAAGTATGTTTGAAAAAAAGGCCGAATTCACAGTAAGATAGACAAGATGAAAAGGCAGAGGGCTATGTACCAGATGAAGGAACAAGATAAGACCCCAGAAAAACAACTAAATGAAGTGGAGATAGGCAACCTTCCAGAAAAAGAATTCAGAATAATGATAGTGAAGATGATCCAGGACCTTGGAAAAAGAATGGAGGCAAAGATCGAGAAGATGCAAGAAATGTTTAACAAAGACCTAGAAGAATTAAAGAACAAACAAACAGAGATGAACAATACAATAACTGAAATGAAAACTACACTAGAAGGAGTCAATAGCAGAACAACTGAGGCCGAAGAACAGATAAGTGACCTGGAAGACAGAATGGTGGAATTCACTGCTGTGGAACAGAATAAAGAAAAAGAATGAAAAGAAATGAAAACAGCCTAAGAGACCTCTGGGACAACATTAAACGCAACAACATTTGCATTATAGGGGTCCCAGAAGGAGAAGAGAGAGAGAAAGGACCCGAGAAAATATTTGAAGAGATTATAGTAGAAAACTTCTCTAACACGGGAAAGGAAATAGCCACCCAAGTCCAGGAAGCACAGAGAGTCCCATACAGGATAAACCCAAGGAGAAACACACCGAGACACATAGTAATCAAATGGGCAAAAATTAAAGACAAAGAAAAATTATTGAAAGTAACAAGGGAAAAATGACAAATAACATACAAGGGAACTCCCGTAAGGTTAACAGCTGATTTCTCAGCAGAAACTCTACAGGCCAGAAGGGAGTGGCATGATATACTTAAAGTGATGAAAGGGAAGAACCTACAACCAAGATGACGCTACCTGGCAAGGACCTCATTCAGATTCGATGGAGAAATCAAAAGCTTTACAGACAAGCAAAAGCTAAGAGAATTCAGCACCACCAAACCAGCTCTACAGCAAATGCTAAAGGAACTTCTCTAAGTGAGAAACACAAGAGAAGAAAAGGACCTACAAAAACAGACCCAAAACAGTTAAGAAAATGGTCATAGGGATATACATATTGATAATTACCTTAAACATGAATGGATTAAATGCTCCAACCAAAAGACACAGGCTCGCTGAATGGATACAAAAACAAGACCCATCTATATGCTGTCTACAAGAGACCCACTTCAGATCTAGGGACACATACAGACTGAAAGTGAGGGGATGGAAAAAGATATTCCAGGCAAATGGAAATCCAAAGAAAGCTAGAGTAGCAATACTCATATCAGATAAAATAGACTTTAAAATAAAGAATGTTACAAGAGACAAGGAAGGACACTACATACTGATCAAGGGATCAATCCAAGAAGAAGATATAATAATTATAAATATATATGCACCCAACATAGGAGCACCTCAATACATAAGACAACTGCTAACAGCTATAAAAGAGGAAAACGACAGTAACACAATAATAGTGGGGGACTTTAATACCTCACTTACACCAATGGACAGATCATCCAAACAGAAAATTAATAAGGAAACACAAGCTTTAAATGACACAATAGACCAGATAGATTTAATTGATATTTATAGGACATTCCATCCAAAAACAGCAGATTACACTTTCTTCTCAAGTGCGCGTGGAACATTCTCCAGGACAGATCACATCTTGGGTCACAAATCAAGCCTCAGTAAATTTAAGAAAATTGAAATCATATCAAGCATCTTTTCTGACCACAACGCTATGAGATTAGAAATGAATTACAGGGAAAGAAACGTAAAAAACGCAAACACATGGAGGCTAAACAATACGTTACTAAATAACCAGGAGATCACTGAAGAAATCAAAGAGGAAATCAGAAAATACCTGGAGACAAATGACAATGAAAACATAATGATCCAAAACCTATGGGATGCAGCAAAATCAGTTCTAAGAGGGAAGTTTACAGCTATACAGGCCTACCTCAAGAAACAAGAAAAATCTCAAACAATCTAAACTTACACCTAAAGGAACTAGAGAAAGAAGAACAAACAAAACACAAAGTTAGTAGAAGGAAAGAAACCATAAAGATCAGAGCAGAAATAAATGAAAGACAAACAAAGAAAACAATAGCAAAGATCAATAAAACTAAAAGCTGGTTCTTTGAGAAGATAAACAAAATTGATAAACCATTAGCCAGACTCATCAGGAAAAAGAGGGAGAGGACTCAAATCAATAAAATTAGAAATGAAAAAGGAGAAGTTACAATAGACACCGCAGAAATACAAAACATCCTAAGAGACTACTACAAGCAACTCTATGCCAATAAAATGGACAACCTGGAAGAAATGGACAAATTCTTAGAAAGGTATAACCTTCCAAGACTGAACCAGGAAGAAATAGAAAATACGAACAGACCAGTCACAAGTAATGAAATTGAAACTGTGATTAAAAATCTTCCAACAAAAGTCCCGGACCAGATGGCTTCAGAGGTGAATTCCATCAAACATTTAGAAAAGAGATAACACCCATCCTTCTCAAACTCTTCCAAAAAATTGCAGAGGAAGGAACACTCCCAAACTCATTCTATGAGGTCACCATCACCCTGATACCAAAACCAGACAGATCCTACAAAAGAAGAAAATTACAGACCAATATCACTGATGAATATAGATGCAAAAATCCTCAACAAAATACTAGCAAACAGAATCCAACAACACATTAAAATGATCATACACCATGATCGAGTGGGATTTATCCCAGGGATGCAAGGATTCTTCAGTATACGCAAATCAATCAACGTGATACACCATATTAACAAATTGAAGCAGAAAAACCATATGATCATCTCAATAGATGCAGAAAAAGCTTTTGACAAAATTCAACACCCATTTATGATAAAAACTCTCCAGAAAGTGGGCATAGAGGGAACCTGCCTCAACATAATAAAAGCCATATACGACAAACCCACAGCAAACATCATTCTCAATGGTGAAAAACTGAAACCATTTCCTCTAAGATCAGGAACAAGACAAGGATGTCCACTCTCTCCACTGTTATTCAACATGGTTTTGGAAGTCCTAACCACGGCAATCAGAGAAGAAAAAGAAATAAAAGGCATACAAATTGGAAAAGAAGAAGTAAAACTGTCACTGTTTGCAGATGACATGATACTATACATAGAGAATCTTAAAGATGACATCAGAAAACTACTAGGGCTAATCAATGAATTTGGTAAAGTTGCAGGATATAAGATTAATGCACAGAAATCTCTTGTATTCCTATACACTAAGGATGAAAAACCTGAAAGAAATTAAGGAAACACTCCCATTTACCATTGCAACAATAAGAATAAAAGAACTAGGAATAAACTTACCTAGGGAGACAAAAGACCTGTATGCAGAAAACTATAAGACACTGATGAAAGAAATTAAAGATGATACAAACAGATGGAGAGATATACCACGTTCTTGGATTGGAAGAATCAACATTGTGAAAATGACTATACTACCCAAAGCAATCTACAGATTCAGTGCAATCCCTATCAAATTACCAATAGCATTTTTTACAGAACTAGAACAAAAAATCTTAAAATTTGTATGGAGACACAAAAGACCCCGAATAGCCAAAGCAGTCTTGAGGGAAAAAAACGGAGCTGGGGGAATCAGACTTCCTGACTTCAGACTATACTACAAAGCTACAGTAATCAAGACAATATGGTACTGGCACAAAAACAGAAACATAGATCCATGGAACAGGATAGAAAGCCCAGAGATAAAACTACGCACCTATGGTCAACTAATCTATGACAAAGGAGGCAAAGATATACAATGGAGAAAAGACAGTCTCTTCAATAAGTGGTGCTGGGAAAACTGAACATCTATATGTAAAAGAATGAAATTAGAACACTCCCTAACACCATACACAAAAATAAACTCAAAATAGATTAGAGACCTAAATGTAAGACCAGACACTATAAAACTCTTAGAGGAAAACATAGGAAGAACACTCTTTGACATAAATCACAGCAAGATCTTTTTTGATCCACCTCCTAGAGTAATGGAGATAAAAACAAAAATAAACAAATGGGACCTAATGAAACTTAGAGGCTTTTGCAAAGCAAGGGAAACTACAAACAAGACAAAAAGACAACCCTCAGAATGGGGGAAAATATTTGCAAACAAATCAGCGGACAAAGGATTAATCTCCAAAATACAAAGAGCTCATGCAGCTCAATATTAAAAAAACAACCCAATCCAAAAATGGGCAGAAGACCTAAATAGACATTTCTCCAAAGAAGACATACAGATGGCCAAGAAGCACACGAAAAGCTGCTCAACATCAGTAATTATTAGAGAAATGCAAATCAAAACTACAATGAGGTATCACCTCACACCAGTTAGAATGGGCATCATCAGAAAATCTACAAACAACAAATGCTGGAGAGGGTGTGGAGAAAAGGGAACCCTCTTGCACTGTTGGTGGGAATGTAGATTGATACAGCCACTATGGAGAACTGTATGGAGGTTTGTTAAAAAACTAAAAATAGAACTACCATACGACCAAGCAATCCCACTACTGGGCATATACCCTGAGAAAACCATAATTCAAAAAGAGTCATGTACCACAATGTTCATTGCAGCTCTGTTTACAGTAGCTAGGTCATGGAAGCAACCTAAATGCCCATCGACAGACGAATGGATAAAGAAGATGTGGTACATATATACAATGGAATATTACTCAGCCATAAAAAGGAACGAAATTGGGTCATTTGTTGAGACGTGGATGGATCTAGAGACTGTCATACAGAGTGAAGTAAGTCAGAAAGAGAAAAACCAATATCGTATATTAATGCATATATGTGGAACCTAGAAAAATGGTACAGATGGACCAGTTTGCAGGGCAGAAATAGAGACACAGATGTAGAGAAGAAACGTATGGACACCAAGGGGAGAAAGCGGCAGGGGGGTGGGGGGGTGTGATGAACTGAGTGATTGGGATTGACATATATACACTGATGTGTATAAAATTGATGACTAATAAGGACCTGCTGTATAAAAAAATAATAAAATTAAGTTAAAAAATTTTTTAAAAATGTAGGGACATGAGGAGAGTGTAAAAAAAAATCCCCATCACCCAGCTTTAGCAACCGTCAGCTCCTGGCCAGTCTTGTTTCATCTATACCCTTACCCACTTCCTCCACCTGGATTATTTTAAATTAAATCCCAGCTATCATATTTCATTTTGGCACACTTAATTAAGAATAATATATTTTATGTATGTTACATTTTTATATATGCACATGTATATGTATATGCTAGCAGAAATCATTTATCTGCTAACTTTACTGGAAAAACAGAGTTTGCTTGTGACCAGGGGCATGCAGAGCAAATGCTCACCACGTTCCCATTGAAGACGGCAGGGCAGAGGACCTCCAGTCTTGCTTTTGTAGCTGCCCTAAAGATTCAAAGCAGATGTGGTAATGCTTACCCCAACTTTAATACTTGGCCTTTTTCTTAAAAAGAAAATTCTGACAAATGTTTATTGAGTGCCTGCTGGGTGTGGGCACATTGGGGAGTTTAGAAAAGAAGCCCCTTGTGGGCAAAGAGCTTACAGTCTACACAAGGTATGATGAGTAATAATTAACAATTGAATAGAATTTCATAGTTTACAGAGTGCTTTTCTCAAACATTTTCTTAAAGCAGCCTTTTCAGGAAGGTGTTCTTATTAGTCCCATTTGATATACCAGGAGACTTGCGAGTGTTAAGTAACTTCACCAAGTTAAGGCCTAGAAAGTGGCAGACTTCAGACTTTCTGTCCTTTCTACTTCATACTGTTAAGTGATGTGAGAATTTAGGAGAAGGAAGGAAATGGGGCTTAAACCAGGAAGATATAAGATGAGGAAAACATTGATTAGGAGGGAGAAGAGAATTGGTAAAGGGACAGATAGGGCTTATACGATACTAGGAGGAGGGGAGAGTTGGTTTCCTGGTAAGTTGGTCAACCCCTGTCACATAGGGGCAATCAGAAGGGTAACAGAGAAGGGCCTGGCCATTCTAAGGTGACATGGACATCTGTACTCATAAAGGTGGGGAACACTTGGAAACACAGGAAAGGAGGACAACCTTATTTTGCTACCTACCTTATCAAGTCTGGATTTTTAGAAATTGTAGTTGTGAATACAAGGGTAAGGTTTTATTTTCTCCCATATTCTTTTGTTTGAATAGGTATATGAACATTGTACAAAAATCAGCAATACAAAAGAGTGTAGACTGTAAGTAAGCTTTCCTCTCATCCTTGTCCTTGTATCTCAGTTTCCAAATTTTTTTGCTGAAAGCAACATCTACTGTCAGTTTCTTTTGTGTCCTTCCAGAGCAATGCATACATAAGCGTATGTATAGCTATCCTTTTTCTAACTTGCAGGAGCATATGAAGATGTTTATTTCCATGATAATGGGTATTACTACTTCCAAAGCATATAGTAGTGACTCACTGACATGTGTTTGTCCCAGCTCTGTTACTCCCTAGCTTTGTGATCTTAGGCAGAATTATTTAACTTTTCTGAATTTACTTATCTATAAAATGGAGGATGGGGATGGTGACTGATAAAACCTCATGGGGCTGTTTGAGGTTGCATGAGATAGTGCATGTAAACTGCATAGCACATCTGGTATAGTCAAAACTCAAAAAGCTCAAATGTTAGCTCTTATATTTTGGGTATTTGCATTTACATATTAAATGGAAAAGGGCAAGATGCAGAATAGTATGCTTAGAATGCCATTTGTTTGTATATTCTTTTAAAACAGATTTGCATATGCATAGAAAATAATAGCTGACATTTATTGAGAGTGTCTTATGTGCCAGGCCCTGTTCTAGATTAAGTACTTTACAGGAACTAACTCATTTAGTTCAAGAACCCTCTGAGGTAGGTCTCAGGTCCAAGGACACACAGTCTGTGACAGATCCAGGGTTCAAAACCAGGCTCTCTACCCTTGAGATTGAGAAAAGAAGCATTAACGGTACCTTGAGAGGAAGGGAGTGAGTATGAAGAAAAGGAAGCAAGGAAGCTAGGGCACTAGCTGGGAGTGCAGAGCAGATGGAATTGGAAGGTGGAAAGGAAGATTCTCCCTACTTTTATGCAGATAGTTCTTTTATAATTATTATTAAAAATAACTTTTAAGAATGTTAAAACATTTTCAGTTTTGAATTGGAAAAATAAACAATAAGTAACCATGAAAAATTTAAACAAAGGTGCTCTGACTAGCTTCATACTCACATTTTCATGTGCAAATAATTTTCAAATATTTTCTAGGATAAATTCCCAAAAATAAAATCACTGGGTCAAAGGGTTTAATCTTTTTAAGGTTCTCAATACGCATTGCCATATTACTTTTTAGAAAGTTGTGCTAGATTATATTCCCGTCAGCAGTGGCTGACTTTACCCCCTCCTTTCACCACATTGGATGTTATAAATTCTTTTAAATACAAACGTAGTACATAGCCCATTGTTAAAAAAATTAAAATAGTACAAAAGTACTCTTAAAATTAAAGTAATTCAGAAAGCCCTCTCTTCACCCCAAAATCACACTCTCAGTAGTAGTAGAGTTCCTACTACTAACAGTTTGTATATCTTCCTAGAACCTTTCTTACATACGTACAATCTTACGTATATCTGCATATGTGCACTATTTGTAATGCAATGGCATCACAGTACACATAGATAATGTTATGCAACTTGTTTTTTTCATTCTGTGATGTATCAGACACCCTTCTCTGTCTGTGCATACAGATCAACCTCATTCTTTTTAACAGTTATGTTACATCCCATAGAATAAATAGAACCATAGTTTATTTAAGGATTTCTCTTAATAAAAATCAGTTATATCTATTTTTTTCACATACAAACAAAACTGCATTGATCTTCCTTATACGTATGTGCTTATGTACTTGTGCAAGTGATTCTATAGGATAAAGTCCTAGAAATGGGGGTGCCAGGAGAGACTCTGTGCATTTAACATTGGGAATAAGTACTGTCACATGTACCAACAGTGTATGAGAGTGTCCAGTTCCCTACAACTGTGCTGGATATTATCAGTCTTATAATTTTTACGAATCTGATTATCTCATTTAATTTCCATTTCTCTTATCATTAGTAAGGTTGTGCTTCTGCCCATGTTTTTTCAGTCATTTATATTTCTTCTGTGAATTGTCAGTCCTATCCTTTGCACGTTTTTCTTTCAAGGTTCGTCTTTTTAAAATTGGTTTGAAGTGCTGTCTGTAAAATATAGATATTAATTCCCTGCCACTAAATGGCTTCTTAGGTGTCCTAACCCCAAGATTATAAAAAAAAATCTCTTCCATTTTCTTCTGTTACATTTCTGGTTTGTTATTTTATTAGATTTTTTGGATCCATCTATAACTTTTTCATATGGTATGAGAAAAGGAATCTGAATTTTTAGAAAATGGGTACCCAGTTGTGCCATAATGTCTCTCCCCCACTCATTTGAAATGCTACCGTTATCATACTCTGATTTCCCATATGCATGTGGGTCTCTTTTCAACCCGGCTTTCTCTTCTGCTGACATGTGTCTATTCCTGTGCCAGTGTTTTAACTACTGTTGCTTTATGGTATATTTTGATATCTTTTTTTTAAAAAGATAGTCTTGTGTATTATACATTTACTCTTCCAGAAAACTGTGGAATCAACTTTCAATTCTGTTTTATCAGCATTTCATTAAATTAGGTTAGCAAGAACTGATACCATTCTAATGTTGATCCTGTTCATCCAGAAGCATGGCTTATCTCAACATTTTTGTGGGGCTTCTTTTATATTTGTATTTCTAACACATTTTTTGTTGGGTTTATTGTAGTTTTTTTACAACTACTTAAAGACTGCTATTTTGATAGGTGAAAATGATGTATCACTTAATTTACACTTCTTTGACTTAGAGACGTCAAATTTTCTAAAAGTGTATTTATTTATTTATTTTAAAGTTTACTTTGGCTGTGTTGGGTCTTTGTTGCTGTGCGCGGGCTTTCTCTAGTTGCGGCGAGCGGGGGCTACTCTTCGTTGCGGTGCGCAGGCTTCTCATTGCGGTGGCTTCTCTTGTTGCGGAGCATGGGCCCTAGATGTGTGGGCTTCAGTAGTTGCAGTGTGTGGGCTCTGTAGTTGTGGCTCACAGGCTCTAGGGCGCAGGCTCAGTAGTTATGGCACACAGGCTTAGTTGCTCCGTGGCATGTGATATCTTCCTGGACCAGGGATTGAACCCGTGTCCCCTGCATTGGCAGGGGGATTCCTAACCACTGCGCCACCAGGGAAGTCCCTAAAAGTATATTTAACTACTTATGTTCTACGAATTATTTGATCATATGCTTCACCCATTTTTCTGTTGGGGTCTTAATCTTTTATGAGCTTATCAGACCATAAAGATACTAATCCTTTGTCATAAATACAGCAGATGTTCTTCCAGTTTGTTTGCCTTCTAATTTTATCACTTTTTTTTTTTACTTTCAGAAGTTTAAAAGTCTAATATAGTTAAATCTGTCAATCTTTTGTGATTTTTTTTTAACTATTGCTGTTAAAGTCCCCTAAAATTTTATACTGAACGATTCCATGTTTAGGACAGACAAATATGCCATCTGGAAAACTAGCCATGTTGGCCTGATAATGGAATCAGTTAAGTAATTTCTTTATAGGTGTTTAACAATGTAGTGTTATTATAGTGTTAGGGATTATTTGTTTTCATTGTAAATAACAGAATATTATGTATATCACATATATGCTGTAATATATATCAGGATGATTGGAACATTTGGTTATGATTTTTCATTTTAATTTTTGGCACATGCAAGTAATTCTAATGGCTTTAATGAAATTCTGTGTCTTAAAAATTGTCAGATTGAATGTTTAAAGTAGGTGGCATGTTCTGATGTGAAATTTGCTATAGTGTTAAGATCAGAATTATCTTTAATTGACTTGTCTGTCTTCACAGGGAGAGTTATTCACATGAATTTGTCTTATTCCTATAAAACACTATCCACTTTTACCTTCCCCCCCCTTTCTTCCCTTAAATCCTACCATAGTTAGGTGAAGTTACATTGATATAAATTTTTATTAACTGTTTTGCAAATGGTCTAATGCTCTCAGTTCCTGGAGTTTATATATTCAAGTATATTCAATGATTAAATTACCCTTTCCTTATCATAATGAATGTGCTTTTATTGCTTAAAAAAACCCTTTAAAGTATTTATTAGGAAAGATCAGCATCTGAGAGGAGGAGTTGATATGCTTTCTCATGGAAGAAATTAGTCCGTGGAATTATAGTCGATAAGTTAAGGTAAAAGAAAAAACAATGTAGGTATTAGAGCTATGCCTAAAACTTTCTTAGTTTGACACTAAGACAAGTGAATATTTGGTTTTTATACCTTTTTGAACACTAAGTGCATTGTCTTATATACAGTAGGCCCTCAGTAAATATTTTTAGTGAATAACTGAATGAAGCACCTCTATTAATGGTAGAAATACTTTTCAAATTACTGGGAAGCACAGTTCTAAAACTTCTACATAAATTTTGTTTAATCCATTAACGTATACACAGACAACCTGCACCATAGCTTTTCTACCACTTATGTTAGAAATTCCTTTTATACTTAATATTTGTTTAATTACTTGATCAGTTGGTTAGTTCATTTGTAGATATCTTCCTTGTTGAATTTGATCTTTTGATTTTCATGATAGTTTAAAGAGCTATCTAGAGGAGTGCTGTACAATAGAACTTGCCTGTAATGATAGAAACATTCTATATCTGTGATGTCCAGTAGAGACTCAGCTTGCCACATGTGACTAATAAACACGTGAAATGTGGTCAGTGTGACTGAGAAACTGAAGGTTTAATTTTTTTTTTTTTTTTTGCGGTATGCGGGCCTCTCACTGTTGTGGCCTCTCCCGTTGTGGAGCACAGGCTCCGGACGCGCAGGCTCAGCGGCCATGGCTCACGGGCCCAGCCGCTCCGCGGCATGTGGGATCTTCCCGGACTGGGGCACAAACCTGTGTCTCCTGCATCGGCAGGCGGACTCTCAACCACTGCGCCACCAGGGAAGCCCTAATTTCATTTAATTATAAATGACTTAAATTTTAAAAAGCCACATGTTGCCAGTGGCTACTATATTGGACAGCACAGATACACCTACTTTATTTTCATTTAGCTTTCCAAGTTATAGCAAGTTTATTTTCTGGGTAATTGTTCTGATTTCACCAACAGTGTGAGGTAAAACTCTTTGAAACCTATGGTAAAAAAAAATTATACAAGATCTAATTCTAAAAAATTCCCTTATTAGAGTTTGGAAATGTTTATTGAATTATGTGCACAGTTAAGATCACAAAACTCATTTCCATAGAATTATAACTTTGATGGAAATAATTAATTTTACAGTGATTATAGTAAAACTATTTCTTTGTATTTGATTTTTGTTGCATTTATATGAAATGTTAGGCCACTATATCAAACATACCACAGATCATTTCTCCCCGTATCTTGAGGTGATTTTATTCTAAGGAGAAACATATGTTCTAAGGACCCATGAACTGATGCTCATTTTAAGATTGGTCCATGTAAAGCTTTGGTTCATTTTTAAGCAGCTGATCTAGAAGAAAGTTTTAATGAACATGAACTGGAGCCCTCATCACCTAAAAGTAAAAAGAAAAGTCGCAAAGGAAGGCCGCGAAAAACTAATTTTAAAGGGCTGTCGGAAGACACCAGGTCCACATCCTCCCATGGAACAGATGAAATGGAGAGTAGTTCCTATGTAAGTAGAAAAATGTTAGATTCTTACTTTTTGTTGCACCATGAATATTTCATCTGAACTGTGTTGATAGGTAAAGTTAATCATTTGAAGTGTTAACTAAGCTTGAGGTACTGATAGCATATTTTCATGGATTTTTTTTCAAGTTTTTCATTTTCTTTTACATTTGCAGAGAGATAGGTCTCCACACAGAAGCAGCCCTAGTGACACCAGGCCTAAATGTGGATTTTGTCACGTAGGGGAGGAAGAAAATGAAGCAAGAGGAAAACTGCATATATTTAATGCCAAGAAGGCAGCTGCACATTATAAGTGCATGGTAAGTATGGTTCTTTTTATGTGCTTTTAAACCCAAGTTTTGGAAAATCATTTAGCTAGTAACCAAATATAGAACTTTCCTCCCCAGCATTAGTGTTTTAGAATTATGAATAGTGTATCCTATAATCTCAAATCTTTTTTTAAAAGTATAATTGACTACAGTATTATATTAGTTTCAGGTATACAACATAGTGATTCGATATTTTTATACATTACAAAATGATCACCACGATAAGACTACTTACCATCTGTCACCATACAAAGTTATTACAATATTATTGACTCTGTTTCCTATGCTGTACATTATATCCCCATGACTTATTTATTTTATAACTGGAAGTTCTATAATCCAAAATCTTCATAAACTCTAGATTTTAAAACATATAGCCTTTATGATTTAGTGCGATTTAAAGTAATCCTAATTATAGTTACTATGTTCCAGATAATCCATAATTAATGATTTCATAACTGTAAAAATTTCAGCTTTATAAACTTGTCTTGGAAGCTGTGTTTGGCCTCCACTATAACCTCGTAAAATGCTTTCTTATTGTACTTCATATACCATATTACAGTTATTCATTTATGAGCCTCTTTCCCCTAATAGACTCTTAAATTCCTTGAGGGTAAGAACTATATCTTATCTTTGCATCCTTAGATCCGGGTCTGACATATAGCATATGTAAACATTTTTGAACTAGATTGTATTGAATTACTCATCCCATTTATGATTAGGTTTAAAAAAAATTATATTATTTAGGGAATTCCCTGGCGGTCCAGCGGTTAGGAGTCCGTGCTCTCACTGCCGAGGGCCCAGGTTCAATCCCTGGTCGGGGAACTAAGATCCCACAAGCCACATGGCATGGCCAAAAAAATTTTTTTTAAATTCTATTATTCATATCAGAGGTTCTTAACCAGAGATGCATATCAAATTTACCTGGGGAGCTTTCTCCATAATATGTACCCTTGGAGTAGATCCCATACATGTCTAGTCTGAAAAAAAAAAAAATCTCTAGGTGATTTTCATCTGCATCTATGATGGAAATTTGTCATTTTAAACTATTTTTGAAACTGTGGAAATGTAAAATAGTTGAGATGATAGGGTGACACTGCTGAACAACTCTCCTTGTTAAATGAAGCATTTAATCTTGGCTCCACACTGGCAACCTTAGTTTTATTCCATTGTCCTTATTTTGGGTTATGTTTTAATCAGATGTGAATAGATTAAAAAATATTTGAATCAGTACTTGATTATTAAGGAAAAGTCATCTTTCTCAGGATATTAAAATAATGTAACATATTTGTTCTTATGTTGTTTAATCTTTTTCTCACAAGGATTCTGAATATTAAATGTTCCTGCATTTTTCTTTTCTAGTTATTTTCTTCTGGCACAGTCCAGCTCACAACAACATCAAGAGCAGAATTTGGAGATTTTGATATTAAAACTGTACTTCAGGAGATTAAGCGAGGAAAAAGAATGGTCTGTGCTTTTATGTTTATGCTATGCAACATTACTCTTCTGACTTTGTGCTTTAAATTTAGAACACATCTCAAATTTATACAGTCATCAAAAAATTTAATATAAAGTAGTTCATATGTTAAAGTGAAGTATATATTTGACTTATTTGTAATGTAATAAAGGATGCTGATGTTACTGAAAGTTATTCCTCTTTCTATGTAACTTCATTACCTAAGACAATTATACTGAGGTTTATACTTCAGGGTATTTGGGAGTCTTTTAGTAAAATAAATGAAGATGTGAACATGACACACCTTATTAAGTTTAAAATGTTAAATTGTTTAAGCTCGCTTAAAGAAAAATTCCATGACCCCAATAGAACATTGAGAATCTCCCCATGTTGTTATTCATTCTTTTTTTTTTAATAAAAGGAGATTTTTTCAGAGGCTTCTGTTTAGTTAAAGTTCACATACATAGTTATGTCTCTTAATATGTTTATCATAGCTTTAAAGTTTCCTTTATAAAATGTGCCTAAGTCTCATGTTTTTAAACATACTGAATTACTAATAAATAGCTTTAAGAAATAATGGCATCTTTATTTGATGACTTACTCCTTTACAGTTTGTGAATATTATAAAATGTCATTGGAATGCAGAATCTTTAAGACAGCAGTTGTCTCTAGAAATGACTTTATTTAAAAATTTTTTTATTGTGAAAAATTTCAAACATCAAAATTAGAAAGACTAGTAACACACGTCTATCCATCACCTTGACTCATCAGTTATCAAGAATTTGCGGCACTCGTTTCATCTATGCCTTTTATTCTTGTTGCTTGAAGTATTTTAAAGCAGAGCTGAGACTTCATATCATTTCACCTCTACATATTTCAGTATGTATCTCTTAAAAGTTGGACATTTTCTTACCTAACCACAATGTCATTACACCTTATAAATTAACAATGAGTCTTCAGTGTTATTTAATACCTAGTTCGTATTTCCCCAATTGTCTCAAAACTATCTTTTTAAAGTTGGTTTGTGTGAATCAGAGGAGGTTCACATATTACATATGGTTGTTATATTTCCCTTGAGTAATCTAGGGCACTCCCTCCTCCCTGTCTTTGTTGTTTCTGTTTTTGTTTTGTTGTATGCCATTGACATGTTGAAGAAAACAAATTAATTGTCCTGTAGAATATCCCACATGTTTTATTTGTCTGTTTGCTTTTTCACAATGCTGTTTAACTTGTCCCTCTATCCGCCAGATTTTCTTTTAAAGTGGAAGTTAGATGTAAAGCTTGATTAGATTCATTTTCAACATTTTGGGGGGTAAGAACACTTCACAGGTGGGACTATATCATCCATATTTTATCACATCAGACAAGTCATAATGTCTGACGTTGGATTCGGGTGGTGAGTTGATCCCTCCGTTGTGAAGCGCCCCTTCGATCTTTCATCTAGTGGTTTCAGGCATTGTTGATCTTTGTCTGAATCCATTAGAAATGACTTTTTCTTTGTGGAACTGCATTTTTGAAGGTATAAAGATTATTGATGTCATTTGTTCCATTTAAATCCAGTTCAGTTTTTTGATACTTTGATTACTCTTCTAAAAATGAAACTCCTTTAAAACAGAATGTGGAGTACTAAAAAAAAAAATAAAGGGGAAAAAATCACTTCATCGTATGTAGCGCAATGTTGTGTCATACAGCTAAAGTCAAATAGGTGACTAGGATAACAATTCACATTCTCTTGATCAACTTATTTACTTCTGCATTGTTGAATCTTAGTGTCAACACTAACCTAGCATCTCCCCAAGTGTGCTCCAAAGGAAATCAGTCCATCGGGATGCTCTCCCACTGCTCCAAAGTTAAAAGGGCATCTGGACTTCAATAAACTTGGGAAGTTTACTATACCCTCCTTCCCGGAGGAAGGCTGTCAGAAGTTCTGCAATCAAGTAATCTGTTGAAAACTAGCATTTCTTAAACTTCCTTGACTATGAAACCCTTCTTCCAACAATCACCTTCAGTCTTAAAAAGATGTCAGCCCCTTTAGTCTGTTTCTGCCCTTTTGCCTACTTGGTAGCAATCCCTCTCTGAGGGGCATTGCTTTCCTATCTTCTCATTCTTCCCCCCAGTCATAATAGGAAAGGAACTGATCTCAGGGAGGAAAAGAAGCCAACCACTAAAATATAGAATATGTTTTTGTGTGTGTGTTTGGCAGTATTAAGGAGTGTTCCCTTTATGTTTCGATGTCAGCTCTCTGATGGTTAGTAGAGTTAAATAATGGAAACATCAGGGGTGACTACATCTTAGAAAGTCTGTCAAAGTATGATTTAAATTGCAGTGTTATTTAATACATATGCTATACAATAAGTTCAGTGCACTCTTTTTCAATAGAAAAACTGGCTGTTTTCTTTGTAACGTGGACTGTTTGGCTGAAATAGCTAAAATAGAAGAAATAAGATTGCATAAACTTTGAAATACTGCTTATGATTATTCTTTCTCTTCCCTTAAACAGAAATGTACACTTTGCAGTCAGCCCGGTGCTACTATTGGATGTGAAATAAAAGCCTGTGTTAAGACTTACCATTACCACTGTGGAGTACAAGACAAAGCTAAATACATTGAAAATATGTCACGAGGAATTTACAAGTAAGAGAACAACAATTGTCCATTTTCCTAAGCTTGTCAGTAAGTAACTGCCCTTAAATAGATGACATTAGTTTACTTGCTCACTCTTCTTAGGTGGTGTTTAGCCAAGTGTAGAATGCTAAGGACTCTGTATAGGAAATGAGTACTGCAATTGACATTTTCCTCTGCCTACACATCCCTGGATTAGCATTCATTCAATCAGTATTTTTCTGGTCCTGTGTGCCAGGCATTGTGCTAGGAGCTGGGCATACAATAGTGATCAAAACAGACAGAGACAGTGTCCTCATGAAAGTTTACAGTCTAGTGGGAGAGAGATATATCAATTAAATTCTCACATAAGTATACAATCATAAACTTCGTAAGTGCTGTAAAAGATGTTACAAAGCACTGTGACAGCATGTAACAAGGAGGAGCTAACCTACGAGTCTGTAGTGGGGGAGTGTTTGGGAATTTCCTTAAGGAAATAGTGCTTGAGCAGAGATATGAAGGGCTAAATGAATGTGGGCATTGGGAAGGCGTTCTAGGCAGAGAGAAGAGCGTGTGCAAGGCCCTAAGATGGGAGAGAAACAAGGGTGCAAATGAGGGGGTGGGTGGTAGGAGGCTACTGCTGAGGGTCCAGGTGAGAATTGTGGGTAACTTAGAATAGGATGTAGTTGTGAAGGCAGAAGTTGAAAGACACACTTGGAAGACCGATGAAAGAGTAAGGTTTGGAGATTTGGGCTTACATGTTACCCTCTTTTTTATGGCCCTCCACTTACCAGTGCTGCGTTGGGCTAGTGTTATCATTGTGAATCTACAATGGTTCCCTTTGTTTAATCGAATGGAGAATAAGTTGGTAGAGATCCCTGAATATTTATTTGGTTTGCCTTTGCAAGTTGTAAAGCACTTCTTTGCTCTCACGTTCCCAGCGTGCAATAAACCAGTGACTCAGGGTCTACTATTCCATGGACAAAGCAGTTTGCATAAGCAGTCACCAAGTCATTTGGGTGATTGCATGAGGTGCTAATGCTGTATTATAAAATTGGCCAAACTTTGCTTAATAATAAAGGCACGTGTTTTTCAAGTGAGTTCTCTCAAGCCTTGAAGGAACAGATAATTCCAATGTTATTTAAAGACGTCCAGCACCATAGCAAGAGCTCAGCCTTACTGAGCTCTTATAAATTTTAATAAATTCAGAGTGGATTTCTTTGGATTTTCTTTGATTTTTCCATAGCAAAAAATGGAAAACTTCTTGGTTCATTCTGTAACATGTGCATAGCTGTGACACCAAACCTAACAAAGACAGCATTTAACAACAAAAATTTTAAAACTAGAGACCAGTCTTAACTTTTATAAATATATGTACCAAAATCTGAAATAAAATATTAGAAAATCAAATCCAGGGCTGTAGTCTAACAATTTAAAGATTATTCAAAATTAGGAAATATATAAATGTGACCTGTTACAATTAATAAAGAAAAATCCTAGTGCTTTCCTAGTGGATAGTGAAAAGACATTGATACCATTCAACATCCATTTCTGAATTTTAAAGTAAGGTAGCAAGAGTGCTCTTGGTGGTAAGGTAGGAGTCTTAATAGAGTGTTAAGAGAGACAAAAATGGCAAACAGCTTATTTAGTGTTAAAGTAAATGGACCATGGTTCTTAGCCAGAGCTGAGCCTCAGAATCGCCTGGAGGTGGATACGGCCCTCTTTAGAAATGTTCATGCCTAGGCCCTACCCTCAGATTTAAATTCAGTGGGTTGAGGCCCAAACCATGTATTTCGATGACTCCGCAGGTGATTCTCACGTTCATCTCTAATTGAGAGCCACTGTATCAATACACTTTCATTCAGATCAGGAACAAGACAAGGGTGCCAACTGCCAACGTTACTTTCACTTTTTCTGGAGGGTTAAGCCTGTGCAATGAGAAAAGGGAGGAAAATGTATAGTAAATGTTGTGAAGGAGAAAAATAAAATTGTCAATATTATTGATATTACTGTCTACCAAGAAAATCCAAAGAAATCAACTCTGAATTTATTAAAATTTATAAGAGCTCAGTAAGGCTGCTGAATATGAGATGAATTTTTAAAAACAATTCCAGTAATAACTACTTAGAAAATGTAAAGGAAAAATGTCTATCCCACCACACACGCACACGCACACGCACACACGTGCATACACATACACCAATGGTGAACCTTTTTTAAAAAATAGCATTTTACATAGGACCCCAATGAATGACGAAATATATTATGTTCCTTGATAGACTCAACTTTGAAAGATACCTGTTCTCCCCAAATTAATCTATATACTTAATACAATTTTAATGAAATCCAACTTTTTGACAGTTTTATCTAAAAAAGTAAATGTGGTATTATTGTCTATTAGTAATGATTCTTACCTTATATAACAGGAAAAGAAATAGAAGCTTAAACAAGATAGAAGTTTGTTTCTCCCCTAAAAGACGTCCAGAGGAAAGCAGTGCAGATGTGGTAGGCAGCTTTTCAGTGTTATCGTTGGCCCCCATTGACGTCTTTCTGCTGTCTCCTCCTTGGGCTTCCTTCCATAGGAAGCAGGAGGAAGCAAGGGCAAAGGAAGATGGAAGGACAAAGTAGCTGTTGCTCCAGCTGCGTCAGGCTTTAATCAGCCTTCCTGGAAGTTCCATACATGCTTCTGCTCAGCATCTCATTTGCCAGAATTTAGTCACATGTCCAAAGGAGGCTGGGAAATATACTCTTAGTGGACACATTGCTATCCAAACAAAATATGGTTTAGTGCTATGGAGGGTGGTGGGGGATAGATATTGGGGTAGCCAACTAGTCTATCACATGAAGCCAAGAAAAATTTTAGTGCAATTGAGAGTAGAAATCCCCTGTTAGATATCAAAGCCAATCATATAGTAATTAAAACAGTATGATACTGGCCCAGTGATAAAGATCACAGAAGATAGATCCGTGTCTTTGTTGGAATCTTATAAATAATTATGGTAGCATTTTATATATGTGGAGACAGAATGGATTAATTCAGTACCTGATATCTATACAGTTGGCTCTCCATTTAGAAAACAGTCTTGACCCAGGGAACTCTACTCAATATTCTCTAATAACCTATATGGGAAAAGAATCCGAAAAAGAATGGATATACGTATGTGTATGTACAACTGATTCACTTTGCTGTACACCTGAAACTAACACAACATTGTAAGTCAACTACAATAAAAATTTTAAAAACAAAGGAAAAGAAGAGAAAACAATTGTGAGTATAGGTGGCCTTTCTAAGCATGATAGGGAACTCAGAACTTTTATTTGACTACATTAAAATTAGACTACATAAAGAGAACTCCAAATCATTAAGAAAAGCACAACCCAGTTTAAAAAATGGGTAAAGGACATGAACAGGCAGTTTATAGAAGGAAATAACCATGGGTTATAAGCACATGAAAAACTGTCCAACCTTATTAGTAATGAAGCAAATGCAAATTAAAACAAGATCTTACCAATTTTGGTAAAGATGAATAGGATTTAGACTATCTACTGTTAGCTAGGTTTTTGAGACACAGGCATTCTTATTCCATGTTAAGGTTGAATATAATAAATTGGTACAACTTTTTAGGAGAGCAATTTATTATTGGAGATGAAAACCTTAAAATAATGTATATCTTTTGCTACTAGTGTGCTTGTAGGGATTGAGCAGACAACAGTGCAGAGATGTATGTGCAAGGAGTGTCATTGCATTATCGTTAGTGATAGTGGCAACACCCACTAAGGCATCCTCTTAGACTCAACTATACTTCAAACTGACAGGATTACCCCAGATGGCATCAGTCTACTCAGGAAGGATATAGACAGGAACTACAGCTTGCCAGCAGGGTGGCATCAAATATTCGTCTTCTCTGAGAGTCCTTGCAGCAGTCATTGTAGCAGTACAGCTCAGGTCCAATAAGATATGATCCACATTGGGGAAAAGCCTCATACCCCATTGGAGTCAGCACCTCTTAACAACAGTCATATAGGCATAGATAATTTTCAGGTTACACCACACTGCAAGAGGACCAAAGATAAGACTTCTTATCAGAATATGCATATTTTTCCCAGTCCAGATACAGTCTACCAACTGGGGGGTAACATAGCTTAGTAAAATAGTTGACACACTAATTTTTGTTAAGTTGCTAGAGGAAGAGAGCTAAAGAGTTAACCAAAGGTGAAATTCTCATGTGGAATGGGGAAAGATTTTTAACTTTTCACGCACAATAGCAAAGAAAGAAAGAGAGAGAGAGGGAGGGAGGGAGGGAGGGAGAATGAGAGAAAGAAAGGAAGGGAGGGAGGGAAGAAGGAAGGAAGGAAGGGGAGAGAGAAAGAAAGAAGGAAAGAAAGAAAATCAAATCGGAATTCTATTAGGAGACTTAGTAAATAAATTTTGGTACATACATGCATCTAGTGGAATACTATGCAGAAATTAAAGAATAAAGTAGACCCATGTGTAGAGTTGTGGAGAGGTATTTCAGTGATTGAGTCGGGAAAAAGTTGCATAATTCTATTTTAGCATATAAAAAGTACATGTGTACACACATATACAAGATATGTGTATGTTTTTTATACACAGAAAATTTTCTAGGAGCATAGTCAGCAAACTTAATAGTTGTCATCTTTCATTCATTGCATAGGGGTGCAGAAGAGGCAATTTTATATTCTCCTTTATATGGTTCATGAGCAATCCATTATTTTTAAAAGTAGCCAATAATATTTTAAAATAACAGGCCCACTTAAAATATTTAGAATCAGATATGTGGAGAATTATTGTGTTTACATATTAACTTTATTTAGATATTTGCACAATAGTTATCCGTTTTCATCTCAGGAAAAGATGGAAAGTGTAGATAAGAAAAATAAAACTAAATGTCAACTTTAATTCTACCACCAGAGATAATAACTTTAAATCTTTTGGAATATTTTCTTCTAGACATTTGTGTGATTGTATATACGTGTATATTTCTAAAAACAAAACTTTCTTATATATACTCTTTTATAACCTGTTTTCCACTTACTATATCTTTAGTAGAGGCATTTTTTTTCTGTGACGTTAAACAGTTGTACATCACCATTTTAATGGTTGCATAGTATTCCAGTGTATGGGTGTATTAGTTTGTTTAATCGGTTCTCTTTTTAGACATTTAGATGGCTTTTATTTTTTAGCTGTTAGAAAACCATGTTGCAGTGATCATCTCTAAACAAAAGTATTTGGACTGGGATCCATGATGATTTGAAATGCTCTTTTTACTTTTTCACATTGAAATTTGTTTCTTAAATCTGCTCAGAAGTGGATTCCAGATTTTTTCATAGAGACCATGGAGTTCAAATGAGTCCGTAAGCAGGCAGTTTGGGGAGAGAGGAATGGACAAATGAAAGGAAATGCAAGGAGGAATATTTCTGAATGAAGTGGCTTCCTTCCCTCCTACATGTGACTTGCTTTCTTTCTTTACCAGCCCTTTCTGGATCCTGAATATATTCATATTAAAAAGGCGAGGGAAGATTATATAGTGATCTGTTTATCCTGTTTTATTGTATTTTCTAAGCTATTTAAATATGTATTTTTCTAAAATGTCAGTCTCCCACCATAAAACAGTAAGTTCTGTGACAGCAGAGATCTTGTTTGACTGGTCAGCACCTGCGGCCTTGCTGTCCAGACTGGTGAAAGACACATAATAGGCCTATGGGAAATAGTCCTTGAGTGAAAAATAATCCCATAAAAAGATTAAAATTTGTTCTAACAAGAAAGGGCTTATCCTTTTAGATAAAACTCTTACAAAAATTTCTAAAAGTCCACAAAAATAGAAGAGTATAACAACCCCAGTCTCAGCAGGTACCAACTTATTGCCACGGTTGTTTCATCTACAGTTTTTTTCTTTCTGAGGTATGTTAAAGCAGAATCCCAGATCTCCTGTCATTTTATCCTTACATACTTTAATATCACTATGCTATCATCACATCTTATAAAATTAACAGTAAGTTCTTAGTATTGTCTTATACCCAGTTCACTTTCGCATTTCCCCAGTTGTCTTGAAGATGTCTTTTTAGACTTGATTTGTTCAAACCTCAATACATGCAAGGTCCTTACATTGCATTTAATGGATGTCTCTTAAGTCTCAATATAGAGCAGTCCCCACTCCACCCTTGCCTTTTCCTCCTACCTGTTAAAGAACCTGATAATTTGTCCTGCAAAAGTCCCATATTCTAGATTTATCAATTTGCGTTTTCCTGATGTCATTTACCTCATTTCCCTACCCCTCTGTATATCCTGTAATTTGTAAGTTGGCTCAAAGGCTTAATTAGATTCAGGTTATATTTGGGGGGATATACTTCATAGGTGCACTATATAGAAGTGATATTTGATATTTGAACTCATGATTTAAAAAGTGATTCCTAACATGCAGAGTTTGAAGAGTAGAAATTCTCCATAGTTCTTTGAAAATATTTTAAGAATAAAAAATGATGGGGGCTTCCCTGGTGGCGCAGTGGTTGAGAGCCCGCCTGCCGATGCGGGGGACGCGGGTTCATGCCCCGGTCCAGGAGGATCCCACATGCCGCGGAGTGGCTGGGCCCGTGAGCCATGGCCGCTGGGCCTGCGCATCCGGAGCCTGTGCTCTGCGGGGGGAGAGGCCGCGGCGGTGGGAAGGCCCGCATACCGCAAAAAAAAAAAAAAAAAAAAAAAAAAATGATGAGCAAAACTAGGTCAGAAGTCAGTTGTTATTGCTGCCCCCCCAGCCCCACCCCTGCCGTTTATTCTACTCACTTGTTAGAAACTTTTCATGTTAAACCTAGTCTTACATCATTTGTGGCAGATGAATTCCTGTGATCAAATTTTATCTGTTGCTGACCACAAGAGGGCATCCACTGAACATTTTTTAAGCATTGTTCCATCTTGTCATCTTGTGTATAATTGATCTAAAACTGAGCTCAGATCAGCTCCCACCCTTCTTTGATTATTGTAGGGGTGGTTAACTATAAAAAATATATTGATGTGTATACAGTAAAGTGACCTAAACCTTTGTTCAAAATCACCTGCATTGCTATTTTCATTAAAAACAATGAATTTCAAGTATATAGTGTATATACCCAAGTAAAAGGTTGTCAGAACAGCATGATGTCAAAGTATCCCTCCAGAGATGGTTTGTTAGTTTCAAAGAGGGAATACTTACCCTTACGATAGAGAAATCTGGCCATTTCTACCACCTTAAGCAAGTGAAAACAGCACACTCATAGCAGGACATTCTGGAATTACATGCATCCTGAGGTATGCAGGATTACCTACAAAGTATCCTGGAGTAGCAAAGGAAAGTTGAACCTAAACTTAACCAAGCCCTTAGACCTTGTTTCTAGTTTACAGGAAATAAAGGGTGAGAGAAAACCAAATAAAACATTACCGCAGGGACGTCCCTGGCGGTCCAGTGGTTAGGACTCGGTGCTTCCACTGTCGTGGCCTGGGTTCAGTCCCTGGTCAGGGAACTAAGATCCCACAAGCTGTGCAGAGCGGCCAAAAAATGAAAAAAAAAAACCTGTAAAAAAGACTCTTAAAAAACAAAACAAAACAAAAACATTACCACAGTTAGATAAATCCAGAATGTGGTGTAGTTGACGAGGCATATGGTCTGACTCTTCCCAGAAGGTCAGTGTCATGGGAAAAAAAAGAAATTGAAGGAGCCAGTCTACATCATGAGAAACATAGCTAAATGCAGTACCTGGAAAACTGTTAGGTGACTCATAAAGGTGTTCTAGTAAAGGCCAGGACACTAATGATGAAAAGGTACTTGAGGAGTTTGAGTAAAATTGTTTCATGAAATGTGAGCAGAAAGCAGCAGCATATATACAGTTTATATTATTTCCTAAAATGTGCTTTGAAATTATGTATATGAAACATTATAGAATTTCATTATTTCATATATATACCTAAAGTTGATATTTTCATGTTGGCCAAAACCTTTTTAAAATCTCATTGGGCAAAGTGAGGAATTGCCTTATATTTGGACATATGTGGTTTTATTTCAGACGAACTTTTATTATTTCATTAATAGAGTGCTTTCCTTTCTATCTTTTAGACAGAAATGGACCTATAGCTAATTGTGGGGTGTTTCTTTAGTGTGGATGAGGAAACCCAGATTTTAAGTGGGCATGGACCTCATCCACTAATGATATAAATATATTCTCATAAACAATGACAAAACATTTTGAGATTTTTATCTTTCATCATTGTAGACTATATTGTAAAAATCATAGTGGAAATGATGAGAGAGATGAAGAAGATGAGGAACGAGAGAGTAAAAGCCGGGGAAAAGTAGAAATTGATCAGCAACAACTAACTCAGCAGCAACTTAATGGAAACTAGGTATGAAAGTTAATTATATTGGCTCTGTTGTCAGAATACAGTATACACACTGATAAATACGTATTGAGGTAATAATGTGCAGTATGATTTTTTTTAATGCTATTATGTTTAGTTAAGCATGTTACTAGAATGCTGAGGATGTGTAGGCTTGCATAGTTTTTTTCTTTTAACTAGCTGATTTTGTAACAGTAAACACAAGCTATCCACTTTATCAGTAAGTGTAGTTGTAATGTCAAACCAATGAGATATTCTTGCTCCTCAATAACATTATATTATTGTGTTCCCCTCAAGCATCATATTTTACATTTTTTTATCATCTTTTAAACAGGTTCATGGGACAGAGTTAGAAAACTGGGAATGAATAAGACATCCATAACTACTATTCTTTTTTCACTGTTTTCTAAAATCAAAAAGGGTTTGTAACTTTTTACTGCCCAACTCTTAGATCCTTCATTGAACTGCCTAAAAACATCTTGTTTGTTTTATGAGCCTTCACTAGATGGCAGAGTTTGACATGTTGATATTACGTAGCTGTAGTTTGCAGTTTCTGGGAAGCAATTGAAACACTATTAACCCTGTGTATAGTGTCAACAGTTAAAGCAGACATTGAAATGAAGTAAGCTATATTTCTGGAATGAACAAAGTTCTACTGTTTAGAGTGTCTAAGTTTGTTTAGTGGATTCATACTCAAGGGAAAGCATAAGCAAATTTCACTTTACAGTGCAAACACGCCTCTGGTGGCAGCACATGGGAATTTATGATTTTTTTTTCCACACTCAAGTAATGGAGGCTAGAAATGAAGAGAACCTTCTTTTTCTCTTGGCTTCGACAGCACATGCTAAAAATCTCTTCCAAGAAGTGTGCTAAAGCTTTTCATTTGGTTCCTGTTAAAGTTGTTCTCACTGACCAGCATGGACTCAGGCAACTGGTGATTATAAGCTCTGAGCTCCAGTGCTTACGGCAAAATTCTCTTGACAGTAACCCTCTTCTCTTTTCATATCATACAAAGAGCTTCTAGCAAAATGATTGGATCCTTTCAAGTTTAAACTAACATTTGGCAACAGCAAATTAAGCCTCTTTAACCTTTAAAGGGTTACCACTTACTAAGGACTTTGGCCACCGTGTCTGAAACCCGTTCCTCTCAAGTGCCGTGTTGTTGTGGAACACTTCATATATTGGCCCAAAGTATGTAAGGAGATCTCATGTGCTGTAGAAGTAAAAAAAAAAAAAAAAAAAAAAAAACAGTCTTTGCATAAAACAGTATTTATTTTTAATTTTGTGACCACTATTTTAGAAACTTTATTTAATATTTTTAATGTTTTCATTCATTGCTTTGCTTATCTATAAAATAGGATTCTGTGCCCTATTTTTCTTCTGGTAGGGTTCAGTGTTGTTTTATTGGTCATCAGAATTGTTCCTCAAAGCCTAAGAACCCAGCTTTTTAGAAAGGATTTTCACACTGGCATTTCTAGCTAGTGATATTTTCTTCCACTTACCTGCTGAAGCACATTTATATATTTCTTTATGGCAAAACCAAAAAATTTTAGTTGTGTTCTGCCGAATATTACCATAGCACCTCAGTATCAAGGGTAGGGATTCTGATTTCTGAATTATTAGTTAACCTACCACATTAAAGCAAATTAGCCAACAAGAAATAACATGTTAACTTGACTGTACATTGAGATATTCTGCAGCTTATGGAAAAGCATTTTAAAAATGTAACAGGTGGAAAATTACACTGTGCTTAACGACTGATTTTTTTTAACTGCTAGTCCCTTAAAGTCACATTTTTCAAGTGTGTATTCACACATTTACTTAAATCAAGGGACTCGATGATTGCTTTATTTTAACCATCTTTTATTATTTTTAGAAGGAAACTAGCTTTAGTAGTGGATTGCCCTATATGTTTTTCTCTTTTACTCTAAATATACCATTGGATTTTGTGTGTGTGTATGTGATGAATTTTCAAAATTCACCATGACTTGAAGTGCAACGACAGATCTAGATGTTTGTTTACCAAGCTATGTGACTTTTCCCAAAGGATCTGTATTTTATTTCCTTACAGCAGCTTGAAACCCATTATTTTAAATCTTTGAATCACTGTGTCTAGATTATTTTTTACATTGTGTGCCATAGACTTACCCATGGAATAATAGAGCACCTTCATTTTTGGACAACTACTGTAATGATGTTTTTAGGAAAAATGGAAGGTGCCGGGGGTAATAATGGCCAGTCAATAATCATGTAATGAACTTCAAATACAATAGCTGTCAGTTAATTGATTTGTTATGTAATAAACTGTATGACTTTGTATGGGTTTCTTCAACCCTTTCTCTGCCACTAGCAACCAGAATAGCACTTTACCATTTGGTTGGCTAGATAAGTGGCTGGCTACCTATTTTTCTCACTGTGGTGTGATTGGCTAAATAGTCTTTCATTAAAAATTGAAATGTAAATTGAAGTCACATGAAAAATCACCTTTGGTTGTAAACCTCCAATATTTTGATTCTCTATCCATGTTTTCGTCACATGCTGAGTAAAAGTGCCTTACAATGTAAAAATTGTACAGTACTTATGTTCCCAAGTAGCATCATCATCTTCTGGGTAGTAATTACATCGTGGTATGACTATTTAGAAAAATGGACCTCAGCAGTGTATTTACTGTTCATCTCCTAAGTCCTTAACTGTAGTTTTAATAAGCATGACATTATTTGATAAGTATATAACATTTACATCATTTCAAAAAATACTGCCATGACTGTCTTTTATGCGTATTTTAGCTTGAAATTTTGAAGCGTCTTTTCTTTTCTCCTTTTTTTTTCTTTTTTGTTTTGTTTTCGTTATCGATATTAAACAGTGTAATCTTTGCAAGCGTATATTGAAGATTATTCTGGAGCATTTATTGCCTTACCAGAAATGTTAGTAAGAAATGTTCTTTAGAGTAGAAAGATAGACTTGAGTTTCTATACTTTAATAAGAGCTCTTTGTTCCTGGGGGGAGGGGGGATGGGAGGGGTGAGTTTTACTTTCATCTCAGTTTATTAAAAACCCACAACTGAATGAAAATCATTTTATTTCAAGGATCATCAGTTTTAGAGTTTCAGATAGTACTTGCTCAGGAGTACATGCTACTCAAGATATTAAGAGAATAACAAGATATGTAGATCTACTGTTGAATCAGAATCTATGTACTTGAACAAATGTGTGACTCAAATATCTCAAAGCAAAAGAAAAGTGTTCTAGAATGTTGTTGCTTTTTTAAAAAGCACTAAAGTTAGACCAAGGTATACAGTTTTGTTCTAACAGACATTTAGGTTAATTGTAAAGATAAGGAATGCATTATGGGTCAAAATCAAACATTCCTCTCATGTTATGTATATTTTGTTCCTGTTATATTGGCTTTATTTTCAGAATTGTAGTTTGTAGTATTAGTTTCCTTTTATTGGTATTCTTGCATATACTATTCATTCAATAAATGACTTATGACTTTCATGTTTGTATTTATGTCTTTTTTGTGCAAGGGTATGATGAAGCTTATTTGTAACAGCAATAGTACTGTGTTCCTTTTAGTCTTGCTTTTATTTCAAGGTGGAATACCTAGCTTGTTTAATAAATTTGTCGTTAAACAAGTATGAGAGAGAAAAATGTGAATTTGAGTTTAGTTCAAAGTTTCACACATAAGGCTTTATCAGGGAGAGAATCAGCAATCTTTCAAAAGTATGATAGAACTGCATTACATCTTGGTTCTTTTATCATTCTATGATAAAGACTCCTACAACTTAAATTGGGTCCTTTGGAACCTAGTTAGAAGGTGATTTTAAAAATAAACCAAAACTCCTAGTACAATTTATCTGCTTGCTAATAAGGGTGCAGGATTAATATCCTTGTCATAAAGGGATTCCACCTTAAAGATTTAAATGTACTCCCTTTACTCTGGACAGCTTACTTCTAGCTGTTGTGCTCATGTATTGAGGTGGTCCTATCCAGGGCAGAAATCAAAGTTTTAATTGGTAGAATTTGCTCATTCCATACATACAATTCCTAACCTGCGTTCCTGCATTCCTACTCAAAAGGAAAAAGAAATCAAGTAAGAGGTTCTGATTAATGCTGGAACTATAGGAGAGTGTGCTTTATTGCAACTGCTACACACATGCTTGGCGAGTGTGTGTGTGTGTGTGTTGAAAATCCATTACTTAGTTTCATTTTAATTACCCCATAAAACTATAAAGAGAATTATGTGGTTTTCTTTACCTAATTGAAACTGTTGACAGCTGGGGTTTGGGGTTGGGGTGTTTTTTGTTTGTTTTCTTTTTTCAGCTGCAGTCATCAGCAATTGCTGAGGTCATTCCAAAGCATAAATGTGCTAGAATTTCCTACGAAAATTCTGTGGCCAGCAAATGGCCAGTCCATGTTTTTAAGGGGAAAACCCAGTCCCTGAGACAGTGCTGCTTTATGTACCAACCAGTGTTACATAATTTTGCCTTGTTCAGATAATGAGGTAACTGGGACATTAAGGACAAGGCAAAAATGCATTCTTGATTTTTCTTCAGAAGATGAAAGCTATAAAATACCAGTTACGATGAAAGTTAATGATAGTATTTTACCTTGTTAAACTGTAGCAGACATGTTCTCCGTGGGGTCAGTGTACTGAAGTTAGTCAACCAGACCTGGGTCCTTGTCAAAAGATAGCAGATCCATAAACATCCAAATTCTACCTTTGCCTATACCACTATAGGCTATAAATGTGTTTTTATGTTGGGGGTGAGGGTAGCGGTGGGGAGATAGGGAAGGTACAGCTGGGCAAAGAGCTAACTAGATCTGCTGTGTGAATGAAGGGGCAACCTTTTCAATGGGACCTGAGAGAGTAGATATTCAAGGGAGTGTTAGGAGCAGGGAGATAGAAATAAACTGTACTTTAACATGGACATTGGATTTAGACTGTTGAGTTTCTATAAAATCATTTGTACAAAAGGGTAAGGTTTTTCTGTTTGAGTAGCATTAAAATCAGCTATTTACAGATTTTTTTGAATTTTATTTTATTTTTTATACAGCAGGTTCTCATTAGTTATCTGTTTTATACATATTAGTGTATACATGTTAATCCCAATTTCCCAATTCATACCACCACCACCACCCCACCACCAGATTTTTTTATTTATAAAAGTCATATATATACCCATAAAAAGAAATGAAGTACTGATACATGCTACAACATGGATGAAGCTAGCTAAGAAGGGGCTAAGAAGGCAGCACAAAGTGTCACATATTGTAGGATTCCATTTATATGAAGTGTCCAGAAGAGGCAGGTTCATAAGAGACAATGCAGATTAGTGGGTGCCAGGAGTTGGGGGGACGGGAGGATGAGAATAACTGGCATGGAATTTCTTTTGGGGGTGATGAAAATTAGATAGTGGTGATGGTTATATAACTTTGTGACTATACTAAAAGCCACAAATTATATGCTTTAAAAGGGTGAATTTTAGGGAATTGCCTGGTGGTCCAGTGGTTAAGGCTCCACGCTTCCACTGCATGTCACACCACGCGGCCAAAAAAAAAGGTGAATTTTATGTTATGTGAACTTTACCTCAATTAAAAAATATGTAGTCATTGTACAAAATTAAAATATATATCAAGCAAAATGTGAAAATCCCCCCTTTTCCACAAGCCTACTCCCCAGTATTTGATGTGTATTCTGCCAAATGCTTGTGTACAGATACAACTTAAGACGCTTTTTTTTTTTTTTAGCAAAAATAGGCTCATGCTGTATCTACAGTTCTGCACCTTGTCTTTTTCACTTGAACAACATTACAAGGTGTCAGCACAACTAGTTTCTCACATGCTGTTTAGCAGCTCCATGGCATTGTAGGGTATGGTTCTGTCCAGTCTCACGTGCATCTTCATGTTCTTAAGCAAGTAATTTCTTAGGCTAAATTTCCAGAAGTGGAACTGCTAAGTAAAGGGTATGTACATTTACAGTTTTGATAAAAATTGCCATCCAGAAAATTTGTACCAATTTAAAAGTCCACCTGAAGGGATTAAGCTTCCTTGCTACTCCAAAGAAGTGCTTTTTAATGAAAAGAGGTGTGGTACCTTTTTAAAAAAATAAAATCATACATGCTCTACAGAAAATTCTATGGGGTTTTGATTTTGTTGTAAAGACCAGATAGACTATATCTCAAAGTGGAATATGAATTATCTTTGGGAAACTGGACACTATATTTGATTTGTGAAAAGATTAAGTCAAAAGGTTTTATTTTGTATGTATTATTAACAGTAGTAATTGGTGAATAATTTTCCTTCCTTCTGCTTTCTGAAAAGTAACAGCTTGCTCGTAGCTGTTCATTGTTGCCAGATGGATCTGCTTCTCTTTGTGTCCAGGGTCGAATATGGCTCAGTTTAGTGTACTTGAAGGGGTTGTGTACTGTTTTGTTGAAGAATTCCTATGACCTTTATCCATCGCGATGGTTCCTACTCCCCAAATCATGACTCTAACAACTGGTCAATTATGTAAAAATAAGATAGAATCACTTGACCTTTTCAATTAGTTGTTTTGTCCTTGTATGAATAAAATCTAAGACTAACTAGAAAAATTGACTTGATATTCATATCATGCTTTTAGCTTATTTGCTAGAAAATCATTTTTTTATTTAAGAATTTCAAGCAACAGTTAGTTACCTGCATGTCTGAAAATAAAGTAAGAAATAAGAGTAAAAATAACATGAATATTTGGTTATCAAGAAAGTTCCTAAATAAAGAATAAATTGAATGTAGTCAGGATGGATTGATGCCATATGGTGCTGTTAGTTTTTTTCTAATTCTCAAAATCACATTTTGTGCTAATCTGGGTATTTATGACATTAGCCAAACAACTGTTTTACTTAAAAAGATTTAAGTCAGATGTATAATATTACAAAAATAATTTTTAAATATTTTACCAATAAGATGTATAATATTACAAAAATAATTTTTAAATATTTTACCAATAACCTGACCTTTGGTCATGTTTCCTTCCCCCCCTTTCTTTATATGCTTATAAAATAATTAAGTATTTAAGGAGGCGCGACAAAACAGGATGACTACACTAGAAAGTTCTTTCTGTAACTTTGAACTGCAGCAGTCATGGAGAGTGGTGTTACTTTCACTTCAGAGGTTAGCCAGACAACTTAACACAAAGGCTTATTTTCGAATGTTCCTGATCCTTAAGCCCAATAGGCTTATGTTCTATATTTAGTATTGATTTAGTATTACAAGGAAGCAGTAATTCTTTGGACCCTGGTCTCGTATATTCTTGGTTAGAGAGCAAGCACAAAAGATAAGCAGTGTCTGAAAGTTTGCAGATCAGAGAGCTGGAATTTTGGCATTATCCTCAAATACAACAGTCTTTCCGGACCTCCCTTAGAAGAGCTGTTCTTAAGCATTTCAGCTCATCCCATGTGCCCAAACAGCCTAGGGCAGCTATCCAGTATGCTGGGGGTGGGGGTACAGGAAGAGGGGTTAAAGAAAACGTATGTCGCTTAGGAAAAAGACTTGACAGGTTTTCTTTCTCCCTGGGAAAGAGGCAAGGTAGGAGATTCAGGTAGCCTTTACTGCATTTAATAACTGAGGTCACTCCATTCCGTGAAACTTGGAAATGCAGCCAACTATTTGTAGGCTACTTCCTAGAAAGATTGACACAAAACATTTAGAACATTCGTATCTTTTTTCTTTTTTTCCTTTGATGCCCTCCTGGAAACTCTCTTACCTTAATTTCCATGATCTATACCACCCCTTCTAGACCAGTCCTTTCCTGACTCTTTTCCCTACCCTGATCTAAGTGTTCCATGGTGTCCTGGTCTTTGCCCTCTTGTATTGTTCTTGCTTGTCACCACAGTCTGCTGCTCCAGCTCTCACCTGTGTGTTCTGCTGATGAGTTCCAGTCCCTATCCACAGTCTGCTCCATCCGCTGAAGCTCCATGCTGAGTCTCAAATGAGACTCTGTGCTATTCTGGACATTTGTACTCCATCTGCTGGCTACTCAAGCATGAGTCTCAAACCAAGTTGTCCTGATAGTGCTACAGTTCATCTACTTTGATTTCCACATCTACTTCCTTAGAATCTGTCATTCTGTCTTTTGGATCCATCCTCTCTATTCTTACTGCTGATAAACTAGTTTGGATTCTACTGTGTTTTGTTTGTCTGTTTTTCTTCTTAACTTTTTGCCAAGATTCCTAACTTCTTCCACTCTGTGCCCGTGCTCACCAGACTCTTAGTTCCTTCGTTTTCTTTATTGGGCAGTTTTTGGTCTTGCTTCCGTAACTACTCAGTTTGGATAAGATGGTTAATCACCTCCATTACCCTTTGACACCACTGGCCTCAACTTCCCACTTCTTGTAATTCTCTTCCACCTTTTTGCCTCCCCTCTGCCTAGAGTTCACCCCAGTCTTACATCTGGGGAAGATGACCTGCTAGAGGACATCACAATGCAGACCAATGCCACCACAATTTTGGTGTTTAGTCTCAAATTCTCCATATCAGTCTGCAATCCTTTTTACTTACATATGGACTCTAGATTTTGGTGGCCTTGGCTCAGATCCCATGTAACCTCGACTAGGTTGCTGACTCTCTCTGTACCTCCATTATCTCATCTTTTAAATGCAGGTGAAAATACTACTCCATGCATAGACCTGTGAGGATTAAAGGAGGGAACCCAGACTGAAGATCTCCGTCCCCTAATCCACCGTCCCTTGTTCCTGTGCTCCCTTCTAGGTTTACCCTATTTCTTTCCTCTTCTCATATAATTTTCTTGAAAGTCAAGTCCCCACTTGATGTCTCCACTTACATATCTTTATTATCCATTCCTTAGCTCACTGTACTCGCTTCTGTCTATACGTCTCCATTTCTCGCAACTACACTAAAACCACTGGAGCAAAGTTCACCAGTGACTGTTGCTAAAGCCAGCAGGCGCTTTTGAGTTCTTACCTTACTTGACTTCTTGACTCTGTTTAATGTCCCTGACAGTCCAAGCACCATCATATGGTTCTCTGCCAGTCTGCTTTTGCAGATGACCCAAAGATGAGAGTAACTCATAAGATGACAGGAGCAAGGTTGAAAAGGCCTTCCAGTGGCTGGGACTGTACATGGACTGTCTCCCTAGCCCCTCCCCACTAGCAGAGATTTAATAGGTACCTATGCAAAATCACAATCTGGTCTTTCCTTGGCAAAGGACCTACACATACAGAGTGGGGTGAGCTGTAGGCACCTGGGAGGTAAAAGGGTAGAAGGGAAAGTTGAGAGAAGGAAGATGTTGAGGCCATGGGTATCAAGAGGTAATGAAGTTGATTAGCCAACTTGCTTGTGAAAAATGCCACGTGGTAAAGGCAACTCAAAGCTCAAAGCACATCAGAAAGCAAAATGCATTTATGTTCATAGATACACATATATAATTCTTGTTTAGTGGAAAAAATCAAAGTTAAGGTATTTGCCTACTTATAAAACCTATGAAAATCACCAGAGATACAATGGTGAGACAAAAGCTGGGGAACTGTAAAAGTTCTAAGCCTGTTATGCAGATAGAATCAGGCAGCAGACGCTTGAAAAGGGGCCACACAGGAGCAGAGGGAGGTGGATAAATTAAGAGCTTTATGGTCTGAAGACCTGGGTTTGAGTCCTAGTTTTACCACTAGTAAGTGGTAACTCTGAGCAAGGTATCCTCCCCTTCTCTCAGCCTCAGCCCCACCCCATCTGTCAAAATAGTATCCCTGTTATATATATATATATATATATATATATATATATATATCCCTTAAACCACTGGGTTGTCTTAAAGAGCAAATAAGATAAAGTTATTTTAAGTGAAATCAGCTGATTCATGGTAGATAACAGTACAGAAAAGTAATAGCTATTCCCTTTCCACACAGTGATCCTTCAGATATAAAAGTGAAGCTATCCCATTACTTTTTAAAGTTTTAAAAAAATATTTTCACTATTCACAGATGACCTGATGCTTATCATACCTAAATTAGAAAATACAGATAACTAAAAAAAAATTTTTAAGCCCTCAGAATCTTCTGGACCATAGGTCACCATTATATTTTTGTAAAATCTTCAATGTTTCTATGCATATATGTAATTATATAAAATGGGCTCATATTACACCTACTGAGTTGTATTCTGCTATTTTCATTTAAAAATTGGAAATTTCTTCACAGGTCAGTAAATACACTCTATCATTCTTACTGGTTGCATAATAGTACATTTTGTGGCTGTATCACAGCTTATTTAACCATTTCCCTATCATCAGACAGTTAAGTTGTTTGCAGGTTTTTTTGTGGCCATTATTTTGCTAGTGCAAACAGTGCTGATCTAATCATGAAGAAACAGCAGAGAACTCCAGATTGAAGAATGTTCTACAGAACAGCTGGCCCATACTCTTCAAAAAAGTCAACGTCTTGAAAAACAAAGGCAGAGGAACTGTTCCAAGTTAAATGTGACCAAAGAGACATGACAACTAAAAGTAACGTGCGATCCTGAGTTGGATCCTGGTTCAGAAAAAGAATTCGTGCTATGAAGGACGTTTTGGGGACTTTTAACTAAATGTAAATATGGACTGAATATTAGATGATATTGTATCAATGTTAATTTCCTGATTGTGATCATTGTTGTTATATAAGAGAATATCCTTGTTCTTAGAAAATACATACTGAAATGCTTAGGAGTAAAGATGTGTCATGTCTGCATTTTAACTGGTTCAAAAAAATTGTGTGTGTGTGTGTGTGTGTGTGTGTATGTATGTGTGTATATAAAAAGACATAAAGCAAATAGGGTAAAATGTCACAAGTTGGTAAATCTTGGTGAAGGATATACAGGAGTTCTTTGTATTATTCTTGTAACTTATCTGTAATTTTGAATTTTTTTTTTAAGTTAAGCACAACAGCAGAAACAGCAGCTCTTGTTAAGGGAGCCTGAAGAAGGAAATAGGAGTAAGCCTTGGTGAGCCATCAGGATATTTCACTAGGGAACCACATCTGGAGGAAAGAGTATAAACTGTATTTGGATCAGGTGGCCTAGAGAGGAGCCCTCTCCTTTCCTATTCAGGAATCAGGGAATTGGGAATCAGGGTGATTCCCAACATTTTCTACTGAAGTACATCCAAAATAGTGGAAATTGGTCTTTTGAGCTGTTTTCACCCTTCAGCTGCCACTGTTGTGCTTTGTATCTCATTTCTTCATCTATCTTAGATTCCTTTTTCATTCTGTTGAAGTAACATTTATTTTTTTCTTATAGGACACAAAGTAACAAATATTTAAAAATAATGCTGAGATGAACATTCTTAAACATATAGCTTTCTGCCCTTGTCTGATTATCTCCTTAAGATAAATTTCTAAACAAATTCCCAAGTCAAAGTTCTGTGAACATTTTTTAAAGTCCATTAATTCATATTACCAAATGCCCTGCAGAAAGTTTTTACTGTGAACACATTAACCAGTTTCAACAATTATTAACTAATTTCCAATTTTGTTTCATATATACCCCTACCTATTCCTCTCCCATAGAAATATATATATTTCTCTAAAATACAAATACTTTTAAGAAATAACAATCACAGTACTATTATTGAACCCCTCTAGTGTTTAAATTTCTCCAGTGGTAAGTGCTAAGTGTTTGTTATTCTTATCTAAATTTCCACAGATTTGAGGAGGGAGAAGCAAACAGAAGTTCTTGAGGTTTTGTTTGAAATCATCTTAAAGGTCATAATTCACTTTATATATAATTATCTCTATATTATATGTTATACAGGTATATATTGCAGGCAATTCTGGTAGACTGTATAAAATCAGATGCTTATTAATCTAGTTTAATGCTAATTTAAACTCTCCAAACACACTTAAGAATATTAGGATATACAATCAAAATAATACACATAAAATACAATTGCTAAATAATTATTACAAACATTTGTCGGATAGCATGCCTTTAAAAGTCCACACACAAAGTTGAGTAGAAACATTTTTATATATTCATGTAAATTGCAGAATTTTACCTGGATTCAGCTAAGCAAATTATTATGAAATAGCTGCCAGTGAAAATGAGTTATTTAAAAAAGCAAGCGATTAGGCAACAATGAATTTGTTGCCTAGTCAATTGCTTTTTAAATTTCAAATAAATGGTGGAAATTAGGCATAGTCTTAATTATGTAGTAACAAAGTCATTATTAGCATTATTCTTTATCCATGCTTATACTATTCCTTTAAACTAGTTTCCTGTATTAGGAAGGTGTTTCCCAAGAAAATCCCATGATACGTCATTTCCACTGGTAGCTATTTTGCGTAGCCTGTGGACCAGCTGAAGGGTGAAAACAGCGCAAGAGACCAATTTCCTGTATTTTGGGTGTACTTCAGTAGAAAGGGTTGGGAATCACCCTGATTCCCAATTCCCTGATTCCTGAATGGGAAAGGAGAGGGCTCCTCTCTAGGCCACCTGATCCGAATACAGTTTATACTCTTTCCTCCAGATGTGGTAGTTGCTGTTGGTGCCCTGGCCAGGTCGCTTTACCAGCTGTGCCCCCATCCCACATTAGCTTCGAGTGCACCTTACACCTGGGACCTCAGGTTTCTTGCCCTTGCCTGATGGGAGCCTGGGAGGCTACACTCCCCCTCTTCCCAGGTAGTCAATGATTCTAGGATACAAAATCCTTGTCCCCCGGGCCTGAAGGCAGGACTACTGCAGTGGGTCAGTCCAGGGCTCTGTGTCCTTGCTCACCTTTCTCCCTCTCCTGCTTCGATTCCTCCCTTGTGAGTTTTTATTTAAGAGCGCCCCCTCCACAAATCAGAGAATTGAAATAATGTATCAGTCAGGGAAAGAGTTATGCTTTTCTTTTAGAAATTTAAGTTTCAGTTGCAAGTCCACTGATAGTGAATTTTTAAGCAAAGATGTTCATTCCGAGAGCATTGACACAGCCTGCTAAACTGAGGGTTAGAAGTGGAGCAAAAAAGAAAGAATGGGGCCTTTGTCTATGCCTGTCGGAAAATAGAGCATTAAAAGCAATTCTGATAAGATTCTAAGACAACCGCAACTAGATTTCTCATCAGTTTTATTCAGTCCTGTTTTGATTTCCACTTGGAGTAGTCGTCTACTTTTGTGACGTCATCTGCCTCTGCACCAAAATAGTCCTGGAAATCCTGAGTCTTAGGTGCACTGTAACAGTCTGTCAGTTTTATGCACCTGGTAGCAGTATCAGCTTACACTGAGAAGGCTGCTTCCTTCCTCCCGAGGCTCTGAGACTGTTCTTTATCATTTCTTCCAGAAGACTCACTCTAGCCCAGAGCTGTCCTACAGAACTTTCTACAGTGGTAGAAATGTTCTGTGTCTGGCTGTTGAACATTTGAAATGTGGCTAAGTAGGACTGAGGAACCAAATTTTTTACTTTATTTAATTTTAATTCATTTAAACTTAGATTTAAATAGCCACATGTGGTTAGTGGCTGCTCTATCAGATGGCACAGCTCTATCGAATTTATAGCAGGGCCCTTTAAGTAAGTGTGAAGGGAGAGCAGAAAACAAGTGCTGAAAGATGGAGTGGTTCTGTTTCATTTTTTAGAGCAACCAAAAGTATCAGAATGGAGGAAAATGGAATGCCTTATTAGATAATAGTATACAAGTGAATGGACCTACTTATAACTTTTTATTGACTTAGTGTATGATAACCCTGAGGCAAAAACATATTATGAACAGAGAAGGCCTTGATAAATCTTCAGGGTGTTAAAATCTGTCCCAGTACAGATGTGTGCTATATAATCACTTTCAAACAACAGAGCTATTTTTTTTTTTTTTTTGCGGTACGCGGGCCTCTCACCGTTGTGGCCTCTCACTGCTGTGGCCTCTCCTGTTGCGGAGCACAGGCTCCGGACGCGCAGGCTCAGCAGCCATGGCTCACGGGCCCAGCCGCTCCACGGCATGTGGGATCTTCCCGGACCGGGGCACGAACCTGTGTCCCCTGCATTGGCAGGCGGGCTCTCAACCACTGTGTCACCAGGGAAGCCCCAACAGAGCTATTTTAAACTCAGCCATAAAATCTTCTTTAGAAGTCAATTTATCTGTCACCTTGTTACTACCCAGCTTGAAAAGGTACACAATTTCCTATAGTAGTATTTGGCCTATACAAAATTAACCTAAAGTAACCTGAGCTGCTGTCTTTGACTTAAAACTTTCCCTGTGTTGGAAGCCTGAACTATATAAGACAGTTTACTGTTGAGCTCATTAAAAATATATGAAGCATGTCTATTATACCTAATTATTTCTAACACACACCCCTCCATCCTGATACCACGGGTCAGGAGATGAGGGAGTAAGCCTTTGGTGCTAGCAGCCACCTAGGAGGGTGCTAAAGATGGTTTGGTGTAAAATACCCTGTCCATTTTAGTATTCTGAATTTTGGGCCTGGTCCTGGAAAAGAGCAACATTAGAAAGAGATGTCATGTCAGCATACAGATACCTGAGAACCCCAAGAAGCCACAGCCTTAGCTGTATTAATAACCGGAGCAACAGTGCTTTCTGAAAACCACAATAGCAGGTAACATAACCTTAGGGATTTTAACTTCTCTAGAAGTAAGGAACCCTTTATTATTCTTTCTGTCTTATTTGCTGATTTTTCTACAATTGCCTATAGCAGAAACACTCAAATGCAGCACATAAGCATGAAGGTAGGCCTTTTAAGAGTACACATTTATGTTGGGTGAGGCAACAACTCTGCCTTCATTTAGAAAGTAATTCTTGGGACTTCCCTGGTGGTCCAGTGGTTAAGACTCCACGCTCCCAATACAGGGGACCTGGGTTCGATCCCTGGTCAGGGAACTAGATCCCACATGCCACAACTAAGACCTGGTGCAGCCAAATAAATAAATAAATATTTTTTTTTAAAAGTAATTCTTTTATTGCCTCACCTTGAGAACAAACTGTATACTCAGTGTGTAGTCCTTTTTATTTTTGTGAGCTACTAATTCTATTTTATATAAGGTTCTCTTTTCAAAAAAGAATTTAACATACCTCAAAATGTACATATTTCAATATTTAAATATACAAATTTAAGTATACATACACATACTAAATACTGATAGATGGCATTACATTTTAAACCTTAGTTGTTAAAATATAATTACTCTTGGGACTTCTCTGGAGGTCCAGTGGTTAGGACTCCACGCTTTCACTGCCGAGGGCCTGGGTTCAATCCCTGGTTGGGGAACTAAGACCCTGTGAGCTGCATGGCACGGCCAAAACAAACAAACAAATAAATAAATATAAATTACTCTTTAAAAGCTTATTATAATTCTCTTGGTTTTTATCATCATGATTTAAATTATAACCTAGTGCCCAGAGCTTGGTTTCTAATGCCACTCTCCAATGAAAGGAACCAGGGCTTTTGGGGGAAATGGCTGATTCCAAGGCTAGGGCAGGGAAAGTACAAGATGAGCCTAGAATATCATGCTGTGCCAGAAATTAAGAAAGTGCCCAGGACTTCCCTGGCAGTCCAGTGGTTAAGACTCCATACTCCCAATGCAGGGGGCACGGGTTTGATCCCCTGGTTGGGGGAAGTAAGGATCCCGCATGCCGCATGGTGCAGCAAAAAAAAAAAAAAAGTGCTCAAAGAATGGTGGGGTAATATCAAGACACAGGAGCCAACGTAGAGGGACTCCCAACAGCCAAATCTTGGGCAATTTGGGCAAAAAAGTAATGCTATTAATGGATCATTACCTATAAGATAAAATTGGAACCCATGAGTCCATGATGATATAAATAATTTAATAAATAATGACTGGGGAGAAGGGAACGCTCTCCATTATAATAGCATTTCAGCTAATCAACTAAGAAGGAATGATGTTAATAGGAAAATCAACATTTGACATACACCCCAGTAAGAATTACTTCAGGCAAGAATCATCAGTGGATGCTAAAATTGGTGAAAGTTTGATGAGGAACAATATTTACATAGTCTTAGTATCATTCCTCATAACCTTTATTAGTTACAAAGGGGAAAGTAGGATCTTTATAGTGAAGAAACCTGGCAGACACTGCCAGAGACAGCATCATCATCTACCTCAAAGGTTTGTAGTTATTTTAAGAAGGCTGTGCAGCAAAGGTGATTTAACAAGATGCAGCTGCAGAGAGGGTATCTTCATATTGCTCGTGAATGACATTTTTTGGATCAAATAACTTCTTCAAAATTCATTTACTCATTTTTGATTTCAGGTTTCCTTGTACATGATGAAAAGTGAAACAATACCTTTTAATAAGTACCTCTATTTGCAGGAGAACTTCACAGTTAAATGATGTCAGTTTTATATTGATATCGTGAGATGATTCAAATCGAAAATCAGTTATATTAGTCAGGGTTCTCCAGAGAAACAGAACTAACAGGATGTGTGTGTGTGTGTGTGTGTGTGTGCGTGTGTGCGTGTGTGTGTGTGGAGAGAGAGAGAGAGAGAGATTTTAAGGAATTGGCGCACACGGTTGTGGAGACCTGGCGAGTCCAAAATCTGATGGAGAAGGCCAACAGGCTGGACACAGGGAAGAGGTGCAGTTCCAGTCCAAAGGCTGGCAGAATTCCTTCTTGCCTGTAGGGGAGGTCAGCCTTTGTTCTATTCAGGCCTTCAAATGATTGGATGAGGCCTACCCACATTAGGGAACGTAATCTGCTTTACTCAAGAGTCCACTGATTTAAATGTTAATCTCATCCAAAAAAACACCTTCACAGAAACATCCAGAATAATGTTTGACCAAATATCTGGGCACCGTGGCCAAGCCAAGTTGAAACATAAAAATTAACCATCACATTGGTTAATTCCAGTAATGGTCCAATTCATGGAATCAAAGTAAAGCTAATGGGAATTTATTCTGATGAAGGCGAAACATCTGACATTGAGAAAACTATTGTAAATTCAGTTTGAAAATTCAACACTTAGGATAAGTATTTTTTAAATAAATATTTATTTATTTTTATTTTTGGCTGCATTGGGTCTTCATTGCTGTGCACGGCCCTTCTCTAGTTGCAGCGGGCGGGGGGCTACTCTTTGTTGCAGTGCGTGGGCTTCTCATTGCGGTGGCTTCTCGTTGTGGAGCACGGGCTCTAGGTGCACAGGCTTCAGTAGTTGTGGCTCATGGGCTCTAGAGCGCAGGCTCAGTAGTTGTGGTGCACGGGCTTAGCTGCTCTGTGGCATGTGGGATCTTCCTGGACCAGGGATCGAACCCGTGTCCCCTGCATTGGCAGGTGGATTCTTAACCACTGCACTACCAGGGAAGCCCTAGGATAAGTATTTTTGCAGTGATAATTTTTTTTTCATAGAAATACAAATTTTGGTGGACCACAGCACCATGGTAAAAACAAGGTTTTTACTAAGCAAAGAAACGTGTGGAGCAGAAATATACTCAGAATTGGTTGTGGTACAGAAATAATTCCTCATTATGTCCACATAAGTGGATTACAAAACTGTTTCTGGAAAGTCAGGAGTGGGGCAGGGGAATCTTGGGTTATACCCATGCTTTCCTTATTTCTTCCTTCATGCAGATATTCTAGTAAAGATCGGTGGCATACGTAGCATATTTGACACCCAGAATGACAAAATTATATGAGAAAATTATTTTGTCTGTCTGACAAAATTATTTTCTGTAATAATTAGTAAAAACCATTATTTTCTTGATTTCATCTTTAGTTTTAAAACAATTAAAATTTAAAAGGATACATTTCAATTTTAAATACACTGTCCAAATTCAGTAAAATATTTCATACATTAACCAGATTTTTACTTACCAAACAAAAGGATTACGTCTTGTAGACTGCACTCTGTTTGCTGTTTTAAATTTTAAACACAAGTAAAAGCTCCAAGTTGTCACCTAGAATGACAGGGTTGAAATAATGACTGTTTCTTTGTCTTTAAAGTCACTGGGCTTTCACCTTTTATTTCACATCTCTGTTAAAATACAGGAGTATGTGGTACCATAGGGGTGGGAGAAAGAAACTGCAAGCCAGAATCAAGCTGGAAGGGTTCTGAAGTGTTGGTATCTAATTTAGAAACCAGTGTGGGTGGCTGAGTCCGTTTGTGTCAGGGGCCAAATGTATAACCAAAAGTTCTCTGAATTAATTTCCCAGTGAAACAATGATTGTTAAAAGAATAAGTAATAAAAATGTGCTAATATGAACTTCAAAGCCTATATACCCAATGGAAATGCACTCATGTTCACCAAAAGATACGTAAAAAAACAAAAAAGTTCATAGCAGCACTATTTTTTAGAGAAAGAGACTGAAGCTCCGAGTTCAATGACTTGCCCCATTTCACAAATCTCCTACCATCACACTTCCCTCAGTGGCCTTAATGGAGGCCTCCAACTTTGTGCTGGGCACTGTGGTGGGTGCTGGAGCTACACAGATGAGCACGTTAGGAATGGAACAACTCTTATGTGCTTACTCGACCTATTGGAGAGTCGGGGAAGATTTTTTTCCCTCATTTCCGTATTGGGAATTGTGGTGGGAAAGAATATAGATCAGCAAAGGTGATAGTTCCCATTTACTGATTGTGCACTGTCCTAAGTGCTGTACCATATATATATACATATGCACACACCATATACGTACACATCATCTTCTTTAACCCTCAACGATCCTTGTTAATAATATCCCCATTTTACTGAGACGAAAAAGAGAGGCTCAGTGAGCCTGATTCGCACAAGGTCACAGAACAGTTAAGGGTTCCCCTCGGATTTGTACCCTTATCGGGCTGACTCTAGGGCTCTAGGTCTCAACTCTTATATCCAGTTAAAGATTTTTGTTAGAATCCGGCCACGAGTCAGGAAAATGGAAGCCGCAATGCAGTCCAAGGAACCTGAAGAGCCGGCGCCCAGTTTAGGGCCACTGGGAAGAAAGGAGGGCGGTGGCAGGTCTGGGAATTTGGGAGCCTTCTGGATGGGAGACTGAGGGAAAGAGGAAGAGAGGCTGCGCGGGAGTCTCCGCTTCTTTGGGAAGAAAATTCCCACGGCCACCTGGAGAGCCTGGAAACCCGCAGGCTCCCACGGAGGGGCGCGGGGAGCGCGCGGGCGGTTCTGGGCGGGGCCCCGGGGCGGGGCGGGGGCGGGGCCTGCTGCGCCTGAGCTCTTAGCGGCGGCAGCGGCAGTGGCGGCGGCGGCGGCGGCGGCGGCGAGGAGCGCTCGGGCGGACCACTCTGCTTTCCCGCGCGGCGCCGCCTCCTGCCGCGCCTCCGCCTTCTTCTCGGCCCCGCCGCCGGCTTCCTCCTCCCCAGACTGCCCTCGGCCCGCGCGCCAGCCGGCTCCGTTATGGCGACCCGCAGCCCCAGCGTCGTGGTGAGCAGCCTGGCCCGTCAGGCCCGTGGCGGCGGCGGCCGCCGTTCCCTGAGGCGCGGGGCCGCAGTGCGGGCTCGGGACGGTGTGGCCCGGGGCCGGGGGGCGGGGGGCGGGGGGCGGCCGCAGCCTCCTGGGTTCGGCCGCGCGTCACACCCGGGCGGCTGGGGGGATGGAACGGTGAGGTCGGGGTGGCCGCCTCTGGAGAGCCCCGGGAAGGAGGGCTGCGTGTGGGAGGAGAGGGTGGAAATGGCGTTTTGGTTGACATGTGCCGCTTGCGAGCGTGCTATGGGGAGGGGCCGTGGGCCAGTTCGGGAATGATCTGGCGGGGTGAGGGTGGGAGCTTTCTTAGGAGGGGCTCTTCTCTGTCGATTTGCGGTGTGTGGGTGAGGTCCTCGGGGCAGCTCCGTGAGAGGGCTCAGGAGCACGGAAACGACCACATGGGAGGCATGCGGGGACTGGTATTTTCACCTAGTTTTGCAAACATAGTAATGATTATTTGTGGGAATGCGCATTGCCTCATTGCATCCTCACGGCAGCCTTGGCAGCGGTAACCATGCCTACCTTTTTACACACGTAGAAAGTAGTTAGCCGATATTAGGTAGCTTTCCCACGGCCCAGAGGTAGCCAGGCCTCGTAATCAGATCTGCTTGAATCCGGATCCTATGCTCTTTGATGCTGCAGGGGACAAAAAATGCGAATCTGGTCCTTACCTTCAAGGACATTGGCACCATAATCCATCTTTGGTATCCTGTCTCCAGCCTCATTGGTTCTTTTCCTTGTTTCTCGAACAAGCCAGGCTGCTCCCTCCCCTTACCCTCCCTTTCTGATCACGCTTGCTAAAATAGCCAACCCTCTCTCAATAGTTAAATGCCTTAGCCTGCATTATTACTATTATTATTATTATTTTAGCAGTTACCTTATTACCTGTTGATTGTCTCTCCCACAAAAACATAAACTTTATAAGGGCAGGAATCACCGCTGTAACCCCAGCGCGTAGTACAGTGCCTGGCATGCAAGAAATTCTCAGTGATGGTCTGTTGGATGAATAAATTAAATAATTAACCACTTGAGCCCTAAAAAGGGAAGGGTTCTAGTTCATATTAGGCATTATGACTTAAGGTAAAGGGCAGTGCTCTTAATGGAGTCTGGCCTGGGATCCTGCTTGCGTGGGTTATTTACTAGCTGTGTGGCCTTGGGTCACTACCTTTCTGGATTTAAGTGTCTTATGTATAACTGAGGTGCTAGCTACCTCATGGTGTTATTGAAAGGATAGCCGGTCTTTGTGAATGAACAACCTTTGCGTGGTCCCTGACTGGGAACAGTAATATTATCTATCGATGTGTTTACCTGCATAGTCCTGTTTAGTCCTCAAAACAACCCTCTAAAAAAAGTATGATTATCGTTTTACAGGTGAGGAATCCTTGAAGCCTCAGTGAGAGGTTAAGTAACTTAACCTCTTAAGGTAACATACCCAGTGTCACACAGTTATTAAGAGGAGCTCAGACTCAAACCTAGGTCTCTCTCAAGGGCCCATACACTTAAATGTTATGCTAATAGTAGGTACTCAACTGTTTTTATTCAGTTGCTGAGGAAGTTAGATGCTTTTAAGCTTTGGGGTCCAATGGCTGCACCAGCATACAGTGAATTATTTTTGCTAGAACTGGCTGTTAGTTTTGTTTGAACATCAAGATATTCATTGTGCTTTCGGTTTGCAAATTCCTGTTCCTTTTTTTATTTCCTTCCCAGAAATTGTCTTCATGTTAGCAGTGACGGACACTTAAATAGTGCTTACTGTGTGCTGGTTACTAAGCCCTTTACACATATTAACTGGTTTGATATTTATTTAAAAAACTTATGTGGCTCAGAGAGGTTAAGTAACTTTCCCAAGATTACCCAGCAATACTAGGATTTGAATCTAAGCTATCTGGCCCCAGAGTCTGCTCTTAACCTCTCCACTTTTAGGTTCATAGTGACAGTGGTAGATATTTATTTAGTACTTACTATGCTTTAGGCATTGAAGTAAATATTTTGCAACATTATCTAATATAACTGCCCTAAAGATACATAATAGGAGAGAGGGAGAAAAACACTAGTATGACCTTGGAGGCACAGATGGGTGAACTATTGACAACTTGCCCAGTATCACTTAGATGAAATTGACCTGCAGATCTGCCTGATATGACCCATGCTACTTGTAACTATCTCTCTAAACTTCCAGGGTAAACTTGGACACACTTGAACAAAGAACAAGCTTCTGAATTTTTGCAAGTTATTGTGAAACATCACGTATACATTATGTGGATAAAATATCTTCTAAATTTCAGGATATTAGTGCTAGAAATGTAACCCCTATTAACTGGACTTAAATCTTACCCTGCTAATAATTTTCACAGAATTGATAAAATAGTGCATTTTTTTGGTCCACAACCCTATCATTGTTATCATCAGGGTTTAGACTGACAATGTAGACCAAAATTATTCTTGGTGACCACCAAGAAATGGAGCAGTTGAGTTTGGGGGTTTCATTCTACAAATTGATTAACGTGACATGCATTCTGTAGATTCATCTTAATTGTTTTCTGTCCATTTTTGTATCTAGGTGTCACAGAAAGTCCATAGGCAGGAGGTAGGAAAAATACAAAAGGATCAACCAGATCAGCAGAGAAGAGGGGTCTTGGAGTTCTCTTTTGGATTTCTGTGGTTCATTAGGCAGTAACTGGGCCATGTCATTCTTTTCCCCTGTGAAGAGATGATAAAGATGTGCTAGTGTGCTCTTCTTCCTATCTGTAATTGTATATTGTGTGCATTGGTAAGATTTATATGCTATAAAAGTGTCAACCACCATTGTTAATATTGAGACTGGATTGTTATTTTCCTGCCAGTGGCTGCCAAATTACTAACAAACATTTAGAATAACTTGCTACTAATAAGAATTCAAACAAACACTTCAAATTGCTATGAAACTACTGTCTTCAGCACTGTGCTTCTGACAATTGATAGGCATTTATGTTTTGCCCAGAATTAACATGCCTGTTATTCCACTGTGCACACTGGAAAGATGATAGTGTTAGATAGTAGTTATGGGCCCGCTTATGTAGAAGCAGGTAATAATTTATCCCTGAGTTGAATAGAATGCTGATTTTAATTCTTGTAACCCTTAGATTCTTGTAAACCTTTTAATTCTTTTCACATTTAGGGATAAATGCATCAGTAGTTCATAATTTTTGTCTTATGATATCCTGAGTTATCACAAATTTTTCCAAGGGGATGACACACCTGCTTTGGTTTTTTTTGAGAATTTTAAAGTGTCTGAATATAAAAGGTAAAAATATACCACCTAGCCATTTCTGCCCATTCTAGAAGCTTGGAATTATTGTTGGTTACTAGGAATAAAATAAAATGTATTTTATCTATTACTGTACATCTTTTAATTCATATTTTAAGACTTGCTTCCTCACTTCCATTTAGTCTTGTTTGGACCCAGGAACATTGTCATTTTTTGACCACAAACAGGCTTAAGCAATCCTGCTCACAGATGATGAATTGATGTTGCATGTGTTGTCTTAGCTCAAGTTAATTTCCATGCTTACTGTAATTTTAGATGGTATATCTCTGTAATTAGACATGTGTAAACCACAAAATTTTTCATGTATGAAAACCATTATTATCGATGTGACACATAATTATTAAGAATTTGTGGCTTCAGTTTTACTGAAAAATAAAATTATTTTGGTAATCTATGATAGCAAATAGACAAAAGATATATAGTAATGTTACATGTTCCAATAATCTTTCATATTAATAAAAGTGCCTTGTAGATTTTACCAATAACAAGTATATTACAGATAGGTTAGAATTTGAGAGCTATGTATTAAAGCTCTGAGGAGATGCAGTCAGATTTCTGAACTGTCTGGGTAAATGGTAAGTAACTGAGAGCTATTAATACCCTATCCTTTGGCCATTTCTGGCTGAACTGGAAATCAGAGTAGGAAAGGTGGATCTGCAGAGAAACCACATTTCATTTGTTTACCACTTCCAGCTCCTCCAGGGCTCTCCCCCAAATATTTTGGGGTTGGGCCCTCCCCAAAGCCATCCAGGACCTTCTTTGCGATCTTTAGCCATTTTATGTTAAGTTCATATGTTGAAGCTCTAACCTCCAATGTGATGGTATTTGGAAATGGGGCCTTTGGAAAGTAATTAGGATTAGGTATGGTCATGAGGGTGGGGCCCTGGTCTTTTAAGAAAGACACCGGAGAGTTCCCAGCCCCAGCGCTCAGCACACAGATAGCTAGGAGAAGATGGCTGCCTACAAGCCAAGAGAAGAGACGTCAGAATGAAACCTACTTTGCTGGCCCCTTGATCTTGGACTTCCCAGCCTACAGAACTGTGAGGAATAAATTACTGTTGTTTAAGCCACCTGGTCTACAGTATTTTGTTGTGGCAGACTAATGCAGTTCTTTTAGAAGGTGTTGGTAATAACCACGTGCTTAGACATACAACACCAAGTCACAAATAATAAAACAGATGTGATTTATACTCATATGCAAAGTTGGGCATTGCTATTGCCTAGTTGATTTAGAAGGCTGTGCTAATTCAGTATCAGAGACATACCAGTCTAATTTACTCAGTTTATATCCTAGGCAACAGAATATAATGACTACTTCAAGCTTGATATTGCTTTAGGAGGGAGTCACTGGTGCTGGCTGACCTTGGGTTCCATGTTTTATCTTTAGTGTGTATAACCGCTTTTGATAATCACATGTTTGTGGGCTTGTGAAGTTAGATTTGGTACAGATTATAAGCTTTAATGTGCTGTATAGCTAGTTGTATGTGTATATGTCTTTTCCATTAGATTATACGCTTTTTGAAGGCTCTAAATTTATAATCATCTTTGTATCCCCCTGCAAAATCTATTGCATAGTACCTTAATCAAGGTGGATGCTGAATGCATTTTTATATAATTAAACATACTGCAATCCCTTCCTATCAAAGTACCCACTGGATTGTTAACTAATCCATGTTAGATGGGGTTAATTAATACCAGATATTAACCAATATCAGATGGAACAAATAAGGGCTGATAAGATTAAGGGCCACCAAGTATATTTCTGTCTAGCTCTTCTAGAGATTGAGATTATTAGGCCTGTTTAATATGAAGCTTTGGTGCTTGGGATGATTAAAACAAATTCCTGTCTATTGAATTATATCTTCTGTTATTTCTTGCTGTCAGTGGTATAGGTGCAAGCACGGCTTCTGAGTGAGAGTTTGAGTACCCTCCTAAACTCCCATAATACTTTTTCTGTATTTTTAAAATAGTTTCACACTGTCTTATGGTTATTCATGTATATGTCATATCTTCTACTACACTGTAAGCTCTTTGAGGGTAGTTGTGTCAAATTTATCTAATTCTCTCTAGTATGTACAACATAGTAGGTACCCAATAAATATTTGAGTGTTAATGATAAGAATTACAGGTTCTAAATAAGGTCCTCACCATTTTAAAATTACTATTCTAATACGTATTTGAACATTGAATATGAATTTTTAAAACTTGGATTTTTCATTAATGTAAAATTGAGAAAAAATGATGTTGGTGCCGTGTTATCATTTAAATAAATTGCTTCCTGTTTAACTTTATTTGAAACATACACAAGTACACATATTAGTATAATGAACCCTCATGTAGTCCTTGCCCAGTTCTGACAATTATCTATGCATGGCCAATTCATATGTTGCTTAAATTAGGATCCCCATAAATACACCCCATGTATTTATAGTGAATTATAACAAAGTTGTGAATTTATGCCTAAAGTACCTCAAGTAATGCAGGTTTTATGAATTCTTATTTTTGCCTTTTGGGAAGAGTTATATTGACATGTTTTTTTTTTATCTTGAAATAACATATCAACCCTTTTACACTGAATGTGATATATAAATCTAATAGTATTGATTGAAAATAAAACCTTTTGAATTGGAAAAAAGAATTTTTTTAATTAAAAAACATTTTTTTTGCCATGCCACGCGGCTTGTGGAATCTTAGTTCCCCAACCAGGGCCCTCAGCAGTGAAAGCGTGGAGTCCTAACCACTGGACCACCAGGGAAGTCCCTGAATTGGAAATTAATTTGGCGTGTTGACAGAGAGAGAATTCCTATTTGGGGGGCACATCTGTGCTGGTCTGTCTGTGTTAAACTGCATGTTTGGGATGAACTCTGGACAGAATTCCCATTGGCTTTGATTGAGACAGACAAGAATCTTGAAGTTCTTAGGCTGCCTGCAAAACCCATAGCCAGGCACTGAGCCATTTTCACAGAACCAGTAGGCTTTATAAGTGTTGCATGTTTCAAAGAGTCCTGGGTGAGTCCTGGTTTATGCTTGTGGCAGAAGCAGTGAGTAACTGGGAGGAGGGGGTGAGTAAGTCTCAGGGAAGCCATTTTGGTGCTCCGAATCTTGACTTTAAAGCACTGTGAAATGGTAAGTTTTCATTCTTGTCAGGTAATAGCAGATCTGTTCTGTTGAGCCTGATATCAATGTTTGTCCTCTCGTAGCATCTAGCAAGGTCTAGCTCTTCTTTTCCCAGAACTTTTAACTAAATTTCAGTTTATAAAATTTAGAAAAGTAATGCTTGCTTGAAATACTCTTGTAGGTGACACAAATGTCCTAGTCCCATTCTTTTTTTTTTTTTTTTTTTTTTTGCGGTATGCGGGCCTCTCACTGTTGTGGCCTCTCCCGTTGCGGAGCACAGGCTCTGGATGTGCAGGCTCAGCGGCCATGGCTCACGGGCCCAGCCGCTCCGTGGCATATGGGATCCTCCCGGACCGGGGCACGAACCCGTATCCCCTGTATCGGCAGGCGGACTCTCAACCACTGCGCCACCAGGGAGGCCCTTTTTTTTTTTTAACATCTTTATTGGAGTATAATTGCTTTACAATGGTGTGTTAGTTTCTGCTTTATAACAAAGTGAATCAGCTCTACATATACATATATCCCCATATCCCCTCCCTCTTGCGTCTTCCTCCCACCCTCCCTATCCCACCCCTCTAGGTGGTCACAAAGCACCGAGCTGATCTCCCTGTGCTATGCGGCTGCTTCCCACTAGCTATCTAGTTTACGTTTGGTAGTGTATATATGTCCATGCCACTCTCTCACTTTGTCCCAGCTTACCCTTCCCCCTACCCGTGTCCTCAAGTCCATTCTCTACATCTGTGTCTTTATTGCTGTCCTGCCCTTAGGTTCAGAACCATTTTTTTTTAGATTCCATATATATGTGTTAGCATACGGTATTTATTTTTCTCTCTCTGACTTCACTCTGTATGACAGAGTCTAGGTCCATCCACCTCACTACTAGTATAATTCAGTTTCGTTTCTTTTTATGGCTAATATTCCATTGTATATATGTGCCACATCTTCTTTATCCATTCATCCGATGATGGACACTTAGGATGTTTCCATCTCCTGGCTATTGTAAATAGTGCTGCAGTGAACATTGTGGTACATGACTCTTTTTGAATTATGGTTTTCTCAGGGTATATGCCCAGTAGTGGGATTGCTGGGTCGTATGGTAGCTCTATTTTTAGTTTTTAAAGGAACCTCCATACTCCCATTCTTTTTATAGTAAATGTCTTCTGAAATAAGCCTGATGACAGTGTTTAGCAGATACATTAGTACTTCACCTTAGAGGACCTGGCATAATCTTTTGCCCCTCAAAATAGGATTTTTTTCCTACATATGAAAGTAATACATGTTTTTTAAAAAACAAATCAATATTGACTTCACACCTCGTGCTGAGCGAGTGCCTGTGCACTATGTGCTGCTGGAGCTTACCTGTGGGCATGTCCCAGTCCACCTGCCTGAATCGCTGCCAGGCTCCTGGCCACGTGCTCCAAGTGGAAGCGGTGCACAGCTACTACCAGTCTGACACGACGATACTTGAAATTCCACCAAAGTCTGGAAAACTCAGAGCTCTTGGGACTGAAAGAGAGATGATGTGAACCTCAAATTTCTTAGAATATAATTCTCAATTCTGTGAATAATAAATGTATCTTAACTATATATTTTAAAAATTTATTGAAAACCAAGCTACTTGTCCTTAAGCACCTAATACAGTGCTGACTGGAGGAGGAGGTACTCAATAGATATTAACTGATGCAGTGAGATTTAATTATGGTTTGACCAGTATTTCTTGCAAACTGCCAGAGTTCATGTCATCAGCTTCTTGAATGTGATTTGGAAGATACTTAGTCTTGAATGTCATGTGAGACAGAGTATTATAATTGTGGTTTGTGTCTTTGAATAAGCTTTAAATATAATGCTGAGTGGGAATTATAAATCAACTATAATTTTTTTAAAAAGTGAAATTGGCAGTGGGAAAAAAAAAGAAGTCAAAGTGTAGAAAGTGGCAGGTCCCCACTTCTTACAGTTGACTATTGTTTGGTTTATTCTTCCATACCCACCCTTTCTTTCTTCCTCTCTCCCTCTCTCTCCTCTTTTCTTAATTTTTTGTATTAAATTTTTTTTGTTTGTAGATTTGGTTTTAATATATCATAAAATTTCCCCATACTTTTCACATATATGTATAAAAACACATACTACCACAAATAATTTATAAGAAAGACTTGATATTTTTAAAAAGCAATATGTACTCACTGAAGAAAATTTGGAATATATAGTATAAAGAGCTAAATAAAATCGCTGTAACTCCCCTCCCCAAGACAAAAGTTTTTTTTATGATTTTGTTATAATTTTTCTGTGTTTATAGGCCCATTATATAATTATAAAACTATAATCATAGTACATTTTACCACCACAGGTGCCACATCATCAGTGTTATTAAACATTTTGCATTACAAGGACTGGGCATATCAAGACGACCAATATGTGGTCCTACTCAAACAATCTTAGAGTATCTACTATGAAGGTACCTCATGAGTTGATTATAACAATCTCAGACTTATAGAAGTTTGGATTTTTAAGGAATCACTTAGCTTTTTTTGGTGATTTTTTTTCCTACTGTGAGATGAGAGAGACTCTGGGTTTGAGGTAGGGAGCAGCAGTTTTTCTTGTTCACTGTGATATTTTAACTTGTTAGACTACACTGTATTAAACATTTTTTTACTAAATTTTCAAACATATGCACAAGTCGGGAGAATAATATAATGGATCCCCATATACTCATCACACGTTTATAATATTATCAAGATTTTGCCACATTTGTCTTAGCTCTTTAAAGTTTTTCTTTTACTCTGCTGAACTAAAGAAAATTTCATATCATGTCATTTTACTTCTGTAATCTTAACTATTCATCTCTAAAACATGTGGTTGATTTCTTATATAACTATAATTCATTATCATACCTATGAAATTACAGAAAGTTCTTGATATCTCATACTTAAATTTCTGTGATAGGCTAAGGGTTTTAAACGTCTAAATCCAATCAAGTGTTTGTATCATGAAATGCTCTCACTGAAACAGCCATATTTCTTTTTCAGATTAGTGATGATGAACCAGGTTATGACCTAGATTTATTTTGTATACCTAATCATTATGCTGAGGACTTGGAAAAGGTGTTTATTCCTCATGGACTAATTATGGACAGGTTAGTACAATCTTAAATTGAAATTTTGTTTTTTTCTTATATTAATTTCAAGTGTCAGCAACTGTTTTAAGTAGTTGATGTTTGAACATGAACTAGGCCAGCTTGTCACATAATAGCTGCTTTCTGTTTTAAAAGCCCTCTTGACAAAAAAGGGAGGAAGGAAGAGCTTACTAATTACCCAGTATAAGTCATGGTGTACTGGGAATCTGTAGAGAGTAGAATAAAGTAAATATTGAAGGGAGATTGGAAGAATGAACTCTAGGCACAAAGTCTTTGATTTCTCAACCCTGAACAAGGTAATGGACTGGGGCTGAATCACGGGAAGACAAGGTCAGATTTTGATGATTATGCCCGTCTAGCTTGAAAATTTCCTGTTAAATGAATTGCAGTGAAAAACTTTACTTGTTATTTAAATGCTTGCCTTGTGTGTCTGGCTGTTGTTTTTTATTTTAAAATTATAATATCAATATTATAACTCTATTCTAATATAGCTATGTTCTAGAATTCTAAAATATTCTAACTGTAGAGGCTTAAACAAGAAGAGTAAAGTTATCTCAATGTACACATTTCCTACCTATACATTGGCCATGTACATATACTATATATTTTAACACATGGGTATTACTATCATATAGGTCTAAAATTTATTGGGCATTTTTTCTTATTAATACATCCAGAACTATCTCATATATTTTAAAGGGTGCATGGCATTCCATTTTCTGGCTGTACCATAATTGATTTAACCAGTTCCTTATTGATAGGTGCAAGATGTCTCCATTATTTTGCTTTTGCAGATCATACTAGAAGGGAACATCCTTTTATAGATGTTTGGGCAGTTGCTCAAATTTATCCATGGGGAAAGTTTGTGACAAGGGGACGGTGTGTTTATTGAATGTTTTGATACTGCCAAATTATCCTCCAAAAAGTTTATATTAATTTATGCTCCCAATGGTATATGAGAGTGCTCTTTCCTCACAATCTCTTCTAATATTGTATTATAGGAATTTGCTGGTTTGATAGGTGAAAATTGTATCTTATTTTAATTTGTTTTTTTAAAATTTATGATAGATGTAACAAACAGTACACTTGGATTTGGAAGGTTTTTGAAATTTTTATCTTCACTTTATGAGCAAGGATATTATACTTCATGGGGGCAAAGGATGTGTTTTGTTGAAGTTTAATCTTTTTTTTTTTTTTTTTTTTTTAATGCTTGGCTGCGCCTCACAGCTTTCGGGATCTGAGTTTCCCAGACGAGGGATCGAACCTAGGGCCGCGGCAGTGAAAGTGCCGAGTCCTAACCACTGGACTGCCAGGGAATTCCCCTGGAAGTTTAATCCTTAAGGGATGTTTGTTGTAAAGTTTAAACGTTCCTTTTATAATATAATTTAATTTCTATTAAATTCTTGATTTTATTTCTGTAGGACCGAACGGCTGGCTCGAGATGTGATGAAGGAGATGGGAGGCCATCACATCGTGGCCCTCTGTGTGCTCAAGGGGGGCTATAAATTCTTTGCTGACCTGCTGGATTACATCAAAGCACTGAACAGAAATAGTGATAGATCTATACCTATGACTGTAGATTTTATCAGACTGAAGAGCTACTGTGTAAGTATATTTAATGCATGTTTAAAATAAACATGGCATTTTTTTTTTTAACGGTACGCGGGCCTCTCACTGCCGTGGCCTCTCCCGTTGCAGAGCACAGGCTCCGGACGCGCAGGCTCAGCGGCCATGGCTCACGGACCCAGCCGCTCTGCGGCATATGGGATCCTCCCCGACCGGCGCACGAACCCGTGTCCCCTGCATCGGCAGGCGGACTCTCAACCACTGCGCCACCAGGGAAGCCCCAAACATGGCATTTTTATTATATGTATCCTATATGTATGAGCTTTAACTGGTTATATATAAATTCTATTAGCTTATAACTCTTATACAACTAAAGAGCCAAAATTGATCTACATAATAGATAAAAACAAAACCATATGAATTCTGAAATTCAAATTAACATTAATTTGACGTGAAGGACTATGTTTTGCTGAAATCAAAACAAAACAAAACAAACCATGGCAACTGTAGGTTTTCCTGTATGTTTTTGAAGCTCTGCAAACTATACTTACATGTTCATTTTACTTGGTTAGAGTGAGATTTTCTAATATATTCCCTAGTAGTGTATATCCAAGTGAATATTGTCTTTTTCAAACTAGTCGCCTATACTTATTTTAAAGGTTCTTTGGTTTAGTTTAATTTTGTTTTTTTTTGGATTTTGAAAAACCCGTTTTCAGAATTGCTCTTGGGACTTGGGGGATATACTCTTTTGACTGTACTTACTGGTGGCAGATGTCCTCTCTGGAGCTAGATTGACTTGCGGGGCAGTCGTATTTGGAGTTAGGTGTGAGTAATAAAGTGGGTCAACAGTTGTCTCTTAGCGCATATGGAGCGAGAACATTAGCACATTGAAAAGACCACTTTTGGGTCACAGTCACTCTGTCTGTGTCACACAATCTCAAATGCTTCAGAATATTGACACTTGTGGGGTGAACCAAAATCCATGTCATCTTTACACATGAATTTCATCATCCACAATTTCTTTGATCGTGTGAATGTTTGATTTTTATTACTTCATACTGTTGCTTTTTTTCTGGTTGCGTGTTGTCATTGTAGTTCCTGAGAAGTTAACTATTTTCCTTAAAAATAGGATTTTTCCTAGCTTCTTCAAGGATTAGAATAAATGTCTGATCTTTGCTCTTTCATGAATCAGTATTGTAGTGCATCTTTGTAGAAACTTGGCCTATGTTTACATTTTCGTTGAGCATAAGACCACTTATCTACATTTAACTTTCAGCCTCCATTCTCTTCGTTAATCATCTATTTGACCCAAGTCTTTGACCTTTTCCCCATTTTCATCAGTCCTGTGGGTGATTGGACAGCCATTTAAGCATTATCATAGACATTTTCCCTATCCTGTTAAAACCCTTTGTGCTCATATATCATGACATTACTTCATACTCATAAGCTCCTTTTAACTTGTCAAAGTCTCACTTGAATTAAAGACTTGCTTAAATACAAAATTTGGATTTTTACTCAACAGAAGTTATTTATTTTGCTGATTTACACTAAGATTTAATTCTAGGCAATATAGCTGCCCAGACTTTAATATGTTGTTGCTTAGAGGCAAAACATGGGCTTACAGTCCAGGGCGTGATTTCTCTGTTTGGTCTTCTTAAGCACCACCACCCCTGACCCCCACACATGCACATAAAAATCAATTTTGTTACTTTATGACTTACACTTCATTGCTTTGGGGACTTGTGCAGAATGTTCTTTCTTTGAAAAGAAAGCTCATTAAAAAACTGAGAGGAGTTTAATATTTTCTTTTTAAGAGTATTTTATAGTTATAGAGCAATTTTGAAGCGGTAGAAACACTTTGACATTTTAGTTCCATTTTCTACTTTTAGTTTTTTTCCTATTAGTTGTTTTTTATTTTTATTTTTTGTTTGTTTTTGGCCATGCTGCGTGGCATGCAGGATCTTAGTTCCCCAACCAGGGATCGAACCTGTGCCCCCTGCAGTGGAAGTGTGGAGTCTTAACCACTGGACCACCAGGGAAGTCCTAGTTTTTTTCCTATTAGTTTGAGATCTTAGAGGATTGTTAAGCTGAACTCCTCAACTGATAAAAGGCATTGGAACCTTCAACATGATTAAAGCAAACATTTAGGTAAATTTTCACGTAGAGAAAAAAATATCTGTTCTGTTTTATGTGAAATTCTGTGTAGATTTACTGCTAAACAATAGAAATTAGGAAAACCATATACTTTCTGTTGATTTGAAGTAACATTTCTACCCTATTTAATAATTCATCAGCTTGTTGTGGAAGATATTCACATGTACCTATAAAAAAGCAGGCAATTTAATTTGATATCATAAAATGGGAATTTAAAATTGTTTGCAGCATCAGTAACATTGATGTTAATGCAGTTTTACATGTTGATCTTGACCAGTTTGAAACAGTGAATTAAACATTAACTGATCTGTACTTATCCTAAAGAAATGTTCCGTGAACTATTAAATGTTCCCAGAATATATAAAGAGCCATAATAATATTAACACACCCCATCTAGTTTTTCTTCAGAATGAAAATTTATTTTTCCGATTAAAAAATACATGTTTATTATAAAGAACATACAACCATGGAAAATTATAAAGGAATTAAGTCACCCTAAATTCCACTACCACTTTTATTTCTAATATTTTGAAGAATTTTCCCTCTGTGTATACACACTCACATTATAGTTTACATACTCTTAGAGTAGCTAGGCAGAATTTTATTTGCTTAGTGCCTAGTTGACAAATTGCCTGGGGATTCCAAATACCATGTTTCATTAAATCTTAGATAGCACTGATTTTAAGATTTACCACTATTTGTTGTACTGCTAAGAAAGAAGACGCTGTCAGTTATTGTTGTAAGTTGCTGTTGATTGTAATTTGTCAGTTTCAGGGGTATTAAAATGTGAATGTACATCTTAGAGCAATAAAATGTAGTACTATATATTCAATGACTTTTTATCACTAAGTCTCTGTGATATTAAAAAAAGAAACAGTTGATAAGTGTGCAAATGTATTTTCTCTGTTGTGAGTGCAATTTTGCAGTGAATTTTTTTTTTACTAAAATAGTTCAATTAAAAAAAAAAATGAGGAAGTCTCGAGAGGGAAAGTTGTCCGACAAGTAAATTTTTTGTGGGCCCTAAGCAAAGGAGAAATTAACCTGATTTATGGTGTGTCCAGACTAAATGACTTATGTTAAAATGAAATTCTTCTTAGAATTTTATTTTATTTATTTTTCATTATTATTATTTTTTAAATATTTATTTATTTGGTTTTGTCGGGTTTTAGTTGCAGCAGGCGGGCTCCTTAGTTGTGGCATGCATATGGGATCTAGTTCCCGGGCCAGGGATTGAACCCAGGCCCCCTGCATTGGGAGTGCAGAGTCTTAACCACTGCGCCACCAGGCAAGTCCCTTTTCTTAGGATTTTAAATCTTGCAGAAAACTTTTGAGTTATGAATTATTATCTCCATGTACATTTGAGAACAATGAGGGGCAGAGGTATTAAGTGACTTGCCCAGGATCCTACAGGTCTTCAATGTGAAGACAGGCCTTTAATTCTGTGCAGAACTGAGAGTCTTATTTGGGAAAACTTTTAACTGACTTGGATCCTCTAACATGGGCTTCCTATTATTTCTTCAGAAGTTTTGCATGCAAACAATTCATTTTGCCAGTTATGGGATTTTTCCTCAGTTAGGGTCAAGGTTCATGAAGCTATAAGTTTCAGTCTTAATCTTGGAAGTCACTTGATTAGTAGCTTGATTAGGCTATCTGTTTAGTATATCAAAGGTACAAATTACTTTATAGCAATTTGTTATTTGTAAGAAGCTGACTTTTTGAGTGAGCTTGTTGAAGAAAAATGCAGAAAATATTGGAGTAGTTTCTTAAAGTGTCTCTTCTAAGCAGAGGTCAGTAGCTTTTGGTCTGACACTTTTCTCTGTATGTACTTAGTCAATTGCTTTAAGGTATGCTTTTTTCTCCAGAACAGTTGAAGTTAAATGTAAACGTACCACTTTGATGTTGACACTAGATAGTCTAAAGCTTATCTTCTGTAAATCTATCTATTTATATATATATGTAAAGAAAGTGAAGTGATTTATGCCTTTCTCCTGCTTATTGAACTAAGACCATAGACGTGGATGGAGAAAAGAATTTGTTCAGTTTAAATTGGCAGGAATGGGGATGTGTACTGTCCATGGTATAAGGAAACGCTAACAGAACTAGAGTCAAAAGTATACTTTCTAACTCTTGCCTGTGGATTTCACTGTGATGTAGTCCTTGTCGGACAACTTAGGTTTTATGTAAGCACCCTGATTAGTAGAACATGAAGGTAGTGGTCAGGTTTGGCCCCATGAAACCACAACTTCTATTTTTAAAAAAAAAATTAAGGAGGGACTTCCTTGGTGGCGCAGTGGTTAAGGATCCGCCTGCCAATGCAGGAGACATGGGTTCGAGCCCTGGTCTAGAAAGATCCCACATGCCATGGAGCAACTAAGCCCATGGGCCACAACTACCGAGCCTGCGCTCTAGAGCCCGTGAGCCACAACTACTAAGCCTGTGTGCCACAGCAACTGAAGCCCGTGCGCCTAGAGCCCATGCTCTGCAACAAGAGAAGCCACCACAATGAGAGGCCCGTGCACTGCAACGAAGAGTAGCCCCCGCTCGCCGCAACTAGAGAAAGCCCGCGCGCAGCAACGAAGACCCAACACAGCCATAAATAAATAAATAAATAAATAAATAAATAAATAAATATTTTTTTTAATTAAGGAAATTGATTAATTCACTCAGCAAACATATTACCACCTGTTGTATGCAAGGTACTGTCTTTTAGTCCATGAAGAGTGGTTCTGTTGAACATGTTTATCAGATCCTAGTCCAAAACCAGACATGGAACGAAAAGCAAGAACACAGGTTGCAATGACTTCTGAAGGTTTGAAAACAGTGTACTTGAAAATACCAGATATTAAATATCAGCACTAACACTTCAATCTTTTCTGGTACCCTGTTGTACCAAATGATATCTTTGATGTGTTTAGAGCAATGCTGACGAACAGAACTTTCTGTGATGATGGAAATGTTCTGTGTCTGTGTTGTCTAGTAAAGAGCCACTAGCCACATGTGACTGTGAGGCTGTGAAATATATCTCGTGCAACAGAGGATCTGGTTTTTTTTTGGCCACACTGCGCGGCATGTTGAATCTTAGTTTCCCGACCAGGGATTGAACCCGTGCCCTCTGCAGTGGAAGCGCGGATTCGTAACCACTGGACCCCCAGGGAAGTCCCTGAATTTTTAGTTTTATTTAATTTTAAATAATGTGGTTAGTGCTTATTATATTGAATAGTGCAGGATTAGATGATCTATAAGGGCCCTGCTTCATCAGCATCATTTTTAAAACTGATAATAGCTTCTTTTTCCTTTAAAGCAACATTTTAAGTTTAAAATAACAGGTAAATAAATTGACTTACTACCTGGGCATATATCCTTCCAGACTTATTATTTTCCGCATATATTTTTAGAAAATTGGATATCTGCCGTTTTTCATCTGAGGTGCAGTCTACCTCTAAAAGTTTATGATTCTAATATTCTCCCTTTTGTTGATATTTGATCAGGGCACAGGAGAACAGTTAAAGGACACAGAGGATGGTTGAAATTATGACGTGAAGAGAAAATATGATTGAGTGTGGTGGACTTGGGACCTAGCTGGATGTAGAAGGAACAGTTGTTTCCCCATAACTCCATTCTAGGGTCCTAAAGAATGATCTGAAGTTCACTGCAAAAAGGAAGGCACATATTGCTAAGCCACTAAGTGCTAAGGCTGGACTTCCTACCTCAGTAATACTCCTAGTCTCACCCTCTTGGGAGCCTAGTTTTGGTGATTAACCTCTCTGCATTCTCTTCTTATGGTCTCAACCTGTTTGTTCCAAGCCGTTCTTTTGCAGCCCACTCATTAACGTGTTTTCACACAGCTTTCTCTCCTCTTTTCCTATACCAAGCTTCAGTTCTTGTTGCTACCTGGAGGTTTGCACAATTTTTAGGGATAGACAAATAAGAAAGTTCCTTCCTATTTCCCTTCTCTTTTTTTCACGTAGACTCGAGAAGAGGTAGATAAAATGGAAACACAGACGCTGAGGGTATGTATTTGGTAGACCCAAAGAGCTTCTCTGGGGATTTTATGTAGTTGACAGTGACATTCTGAGTTAAGGACAGATTGGGCTCTCCCATGCCAGTCCCATCATCTCCTTAAAGATGAAGCACATAAGAGTCACTCAGTAATGAAATGCAACAGGGATACAGTGGGAAGCTTATCATAGGAAGGGAGGGAGCAAGGGAAAATCCTCTGGTGGGGTAATTGATTCATGGGTGCCATTTGTATGCAATTTGGGCACTTATACCTGTATTCTAGCACAGTGGACTGTAACATTTTTTTAAATGAATCTTCTGTATTACCCTTCATTTAAAAGGTGGCTGTGTTTCCAGAAAAAGGAGCCTCGAAGCTAAAACCCTTGGGGCGAACAGAAATAGGGAGATTTAGATCTAGTGCAGCAGCAGTGTCTTGTGTGCTTGGAGTTCTCTTGTCTCTTACCCTATCACCATTGCCTTTGGATCACAGGGTTTTTTCCATACTTTTCAGTTCTCAGATCTTTACTCCTTTTCTCTGTTAAAAAGGGGTCAATTGAAGTCGACTGTAATACCAAATTTATACAGAAGATGTCGCTATTTAACTTGATTTACTGTGTAAATCGTTTACTGCTGTGATTCGCTCTCATTGAAAGCTTCAGGTTTCATACAGTTTTGGTTTTTTTTTTTTTTTTTTTTGCTATTAATTCTGTTTTTGAAACTCTAGGTTTAAACCCTAACTTAAAGTTAGTTAGAATAAGAGGTGTCCGAAATTTCCTTAAGATGAGAAGTAATATGCAAGAGTTTTTTGATATTGGTAGTCATACTTATGTATCTTACATTTAGTTTGCAACACTGTATACTGTTGGCCCATTTGTGTTTTTCAAAAATAACACTCCATAAAATACGGACACATATATAGAAGTGTATGACAAAATTAGAAGTACAGGCACACCACGTTTTATTGCGCTTCACTTTTTTAAAAATAATTTTTTTAACATTTATTTTTTGTCTGTGTTGGGTCTTAGTTGTGGCATGCACGCTCTTTCACAGTGCATGGGCTCTGTAGTTGTGGCACACGGGCTTAGTTGCCCTGCGGCATGTGGGATCTTAGCTCCCCAACCAGGGATCGAACTGGTGTCCTCTGCATTGCAAGATAGATTCTTAACCACTGGACCACCAGGGGAGTCCCTATTGCACTTCACTTTATTGTGCTTTGCAGATACTGCATTTTTTATAAATTGAAGGTTTGTGGCAGTTTTGGGTCAAGCAAGTCTATTGATGCCATTTTTCCAGCAGCACTTGCTCTCTTTATGTCTCTGTGTCACATTTTGGTAATTCTCGCAATAGGTCAAACTTTTTCATTATTATATTTGTTATGGTGAGCTGTGATTAGTGATCTTTGATGTTACCATTACAAAAAGATTAAGACTCACATGATGGTTAGCATTTTTATTTTTTATCTATTTATTTATTTATTTGGGGTGGGGTGGGGTTTTACCATAGTTTCATGTTTTATTTTTAAAGAAACTGCTGAAATGTTTTCCAGAGTGGCTGTACCATTCTACATTCACATAAACAAAGTATAAGTGACCCAGTTTCTCTGCATCCTCCACAGTATTTGACGTCACTATTTTATTTTATTTTTAAATTAATTTTTATTGGAGTATAGTTGATTTACAATGTTGCGTTAGTTTTTGCTGTACAACAAAGAGAATCAGTCATACATATACATATATCCACTCTTTTTTAGATTCTTTTCCCATATAGGCCATTACAGAATATTGAGTAGAGTTCTTTGTGCCATACAGTAGGTCCTTATTAGTTATCTATTTTATATATAGTAGTGTGTGTCTGTCAATCCCAATCTCCCAATTTATCCCTGCCCCTTTCCCCCTCGTAACCATGTTTGTTTTCTACATCTGTAACTCTATTTCTGTTTTGTAAGTAGGTTCGTTTGTACCATTTTTTAAGATTACACATATAAACAATAGCATTTTTTAGCAATAAAGTATTTTTAAATTAAGGTATTGTACATTGTTTTTTTTAGACATAATGCTATTGCACACTTAATAGACTACAGTACAGTGCAAACGTAACTTTTATGTCCACTGGGAAACCAAAAAATTCCTGTGACTTGCTGTATTGTGACACTCACTTTATTGTGATGATCTGCAACCAAACCCGAAATATCTGAGGTATGCCTGTATATAAAAGTAGAAAGTCTTCTTATCCCTTCTCACTACTCAGAGGTAATTGCAGTTATAAGCTTTTTAAAAATGCTGAACAGAAATGGTTTCGTAGGCAACACATTGCTCTATAACTTGGTGTTTTTAGTTACCATTGTTCATGTCAGTGTGTATATAGATTATCAGATTCTTTTTTTTTTTTTTTTTTTTTTTTTTTTGCGGTACGCGGGCCTCTCACTGCCGTGGCCCCTCCTGCCGCGGAGCACAGGCTCCGGACTCGTAGGCCCAGCAGCCACGGCTCACGGGCCCAGCTGCTCCGCGGCACGCGGAATCCTCCCGGACCGGGGCATGAACCCGCGTCCCCTGCATCGGCAGGCGGACTCCCAACCACTGCGCCACCAGGGAAGCCCTATCAGATTCTTTTTAATAGCTCCACAGTATTACATTGTGCGGATGAACTTAATTTAAATAGTTCCCTGTTAATAGACATGCTGGTTGCCTCCAATTTTTGTTTTTTATAACAGTTGATACAGTGAACATCCTTGTATGTACCTTTGCACACTTATGTTTTTGTAGCTTTGATTCCTGGAAGTGGGATTGCTGGGACAAATGGCATGTGTGTTTACAATTTTAATAGGTATGGCTATATATTTTTCAAAGGACAGTGTACTGATTTATACTCTCACCAACAACAAGGGTGCTTGTTTCCTGTCACTCTTGCCAAAATATATATCATCAGGCTTAAGTTTTGCCAGTGTGAATGGGTGAACAGTAGAATCATGTTGTTTATTTGTTTCTCAGATATCATTTTATATGTTATGACATTCTTTTGTGAATTACCTATTCGTGTTCATTCTCCATTTCTCTATTGGATTCTTATTGTTGGAGCCCAATGTATAATAGAAATACTCGTTACAGACCTTTTCTTTCAGTTTAGGTTCATGTCATGCCTAAGTTTTTACCTTTCTGAGAATGTGGAAATATTCTACGTTTTCTTCTGGTCTGCTTATGGCTTTATTTTTTACGTTTAGATTTTAATCCATCTGGAATTTATATTTGTGTATGCTGTGAGGTAGGGATCATACTTTATTTTCTTCCCAAATGGATTACTAGTTGATGAAACACCATTTATTGAATAATTCATCTTTTTCTTACTGACTTGAAATACCATCTTTATCATATACTAAATCCTCATATATTTCTGGGTCTGTTTCTGGGCTCTATTCTGTTCCTTGATCTCTTTGTCTATTACTGTGCTGGTACAGCACCACTGTAATTGCCACAGCTTTGGTATGCTTTGCTCTCTGGTAGGGCAAGTCTAAGCCGTTTCATTCACCTGCTCTTTCACTCCAGTTTTCTGTCTTGAATCCAGCACAGCCAAATTATGATCATTATCACCACCAACTACACTGGGTGTGGAGCATTCCCTTTTGAAACTCTTTTAAGGGTTTCTACTAGATTCTGTGATAGCATAAAACTGGGAGCCTAAGAGGTATGCTTTAAAGGACTACTGATCAGACCTGATTTCCCAGACTGTGCTGAAGATGACCTGGGCCTGAGCTAGACTTTTGAGGGAAATATCTTTGGAGTCGAGTGTGATATAGACGAGACTCTACACCTTGATTGACTCATGGGAATGGTCCAGGGCCAGAACCAGACACCTGTCATGCTAATAACTTCTTTCGTGGTTCAGAAATAACTGAGACTGAAGATGGGTGGCCTCTGTAATACTGCCCACTCGAAAATGGGTGTACCCCATTTTTAGGACTCTTCGAAGCATCACATCAGTAATGGCCAATTAGAACTTCTTAATTTTTACTAATCTCTATTTGAAAGTTACCTAGTCATTCATTTCTAGAGACATAATTCTTACAGTTTGTATCATTTAGAATATCATAATGCTATGACATTAGATAGCTAACTTCTTAAATCTTCTAGTTCGCATTTGATAATTTGAAATGTGTGTGTATACATGGAAAGATATACATATATATTTATCTCTTTTTTTAAACTAGAATGACCAGTCAACAGGTGACATAAAAGTAATTGGTGGAGATGATCTCTCAACTTTAACTGGAAAGGTATGTATCTTGAAGGGGAAGAAAAGAAACATTCCATACTGAGTCAATTAGTAACACTGTGCTTTCAATCCATCACCAAGAGGCAGTTTAGATAGTTATTTATGCACTCAGACAAGGGTTATTTAACCCTTGGAAACAACCTAAGTTAGGTATCTTTCTCTAGGTCATATAGCAAAGAGGCAGCAAAATCCAACATTAAACATCAAGTCTGTGTTGCCAAGTACTGCTGGTATGCTTCTGTTGGGGATCTAATTTGGGATCCTTCAAAAGAATATATGGGGGAAAGGACAGTCTTCTTTTTAAAAATAAACAGCACATAGTTTCTTAAAAGATAGAGAAACAGTATAATGTAGTGACTGAAAGTGTGGGTTCTAGAGCTGGAGAGCTTTGATTCAAAGCCTGGCTCAGTACCTCCTAGCTATGTGACCTTGGGCAGGTTATTTAACCTCTCGTCTCCCATATGATGCTACTGGCAGTCATCTCAGTGAGTGAAGAGGATTGAGTGTTATAATGCATGTAGAGCTCTTAAAACAGTTTCTGGTAGTTAGAACACTTAGTATGTTCAAACATACTGTTATTTTAAGGAATCCCAAAAAAGAGTTTAAAATACATCAAAATTCTTCCAGCATAGACATTTCGCTGAGATAATAGAGCTATTAAAATAGTTGAATATTTACAATATTATTCTTTAGATACACTGAAATGATTTTTGAGTAACCAATGATAAATAATGGAATGCTTTTTTTAATTTTTATTTTTATTTTATTTTATTTTATTTTTTGGAATGCTTTTTTTTCAGCTGCCAGTTACTTTTTTGCTTATAGACACAGTGCCAAATATAAAGGCATAATCTCATAAAAGCTTCACAAGAATCCTCGTGAGGTAGATATTATCATCCCCATTTTACAGATCAGGAGACTAAGACTCAGCAAGGTTGAAGGACTTGTCCAAAGTCACACTGCCAGTTAAGTGGTAGAGCTTGAATTTTTTTTTTTTTAAATCCTTAAAGGTGTGTGTATTTTATTATTTATTTATTTATTTATGGCTGTGTTGGGTCTTCATTTCTGTGCGAGGGCTTTCTCTAATTGCGGCGAGCGGGGGCCATTCTTCATCGTGGTGCGCGGGCCTCTCACTATCGCGGCCTCTCCCGTTGCGGAGCACAGGCTCCAGACGTGCAGGCTCAGTAATTGTGGCTCACGGGGCTAGCTGCTCCACGGCATGTGGGATCCTCCCAGACAAGGGCCCGAACCCATGTCCCCTGCATTGGCAGGCAGACTCTCAACCACTGCACCACCAGGGAAGCCCCTAGAGCTTGAATTTAAATGCAGGTCTATCTGGCTCCAAAGCTCTTTTCTTCCTCTGGTTTTTAGATTTTAATGTTTATAGCTTACTTCACTGAGTATCTGTAAGGCAACTTTAACATGCAACACTTGTGTCAAATTCTGTGGTCCCATATCAGGGTCGTGCCAAACTAATGTTGTCTTCCTCAACATCTTTTGAAAACTTCAAAGGAGAAATTATAATCTGTTGACTCTTTTCCCTTCCTGCCAGACCTATCCTCCTTCCCTTTCAGCATGCTTTGCCCATAATTAGAAGTCATTTGAAGCCCTTACTCCTATAATCAGTTTTTAGTGCTGGAAGGGACCTAGCCTTCAAAGCTTTCTGTGATTCCATTTGACCTTGCCTTTCCCACCTAATGTCTCTGTCCCACTACATAGCTCTGTGATCTTAAAAGGTCTCTGCTTCTAAAATAACTTTCTTTTCATGATAGTCACAGTAAGCACATTTATTGTGGGAAGAAAACAAGATGCAGTTGGGTGAAGTTGTTTCTTGGTGGTGAGATTATGGGTTATTTAGACATTCTATTTCAGTTTATCTCTGGAGGATACTGTGTGTGTGTGCAGATACATATATATATGAATAGTTTTCTCCTTTTTTCCAGTTATGGTTGAGAATATGGGCTTTGGACCCTGAAAACCCCTCTTCAAATCTATCCTCTACCACTCGACTATTTTTATGACTTTAGGCAAGTCATTTGACCTCTGAGCCTCATTTTTTTCATTTATTAAGTAAGGATGTAGCTATTTGATGTAAAATAAGCTCTCGGTAATGGTAGCAATTCTCATTCTTTTATTTTTCTAAACATTAATGACATCATACTCTGGATACTACAATTTTGTGTGGCAAATATTTAATCTCTCAGCCTCATAGTACTAAAAGTCTTTGATTATGATTTAGACAAGGTTTTACAGCTACTTAGTATTAGAGGCAAGACTAGAATCCAGTTTCTCTGTCTCATAATTCAATGCTCTTTTCAAACTATAATTCCATCCCATGGTGCAAATTGCTGCATCAGTGAGCCAAAGTTACTGATGGGAAAATGTTGTCCTTCAGATGTGCTAGCTGGGCTAGAGAAAATGCTGAGAAAGAACCGCATGGTAGGTGGTGAAACAATTATTGGTCCATTAATTGATTACAGTTGGCCCTTGAACAACATGGGTTTGAGCTATGTGGGTCTACTTACATGCAAATTTTTTTCAATAAATCCTTACTACACTACTACACGATCTGTGGCTGGTTGAATCTGTGAATACGGCTGAACTGTGGATATGGAGGGCCGACTGTAAAGTTATATGTGGATTTTCAACTGTGTGGAGGGTCAGTGTCCCTAGTCCCCTTGTTGTTCAAGCATCAACTGTATATTCAATTTTCCTAAAGATTTAGGTTACAATATCTTTTGAAAAGAGAGAAATTAGTTGTGATATGAGGAAAGGAGTAAATTGCATATGAACTATGGTAGTAATATAATGTGTATTATAAAATGCATGCAGTTATAAAATTATAGATTACATAAGGTGAGGTTTAAAAAAAGTTCTAATCTTTCTTTCTTTCAACCCAGTGGATCTTGTGTGCCCTACCTTGATAACCAATGACTTAGAAGAGTATATAGAACATTAAAATTCTGATGCCCGTAGGTATGTGATAGAGAAATGAGAACTACAAATAAGCAATATAACATGAATCTTCTTGTGACAATGATTATAACCAGTATGTGAAATGCTACCTCATTCCCAAGAATAGATATAGGACTCTTCTCTACCTCAGAGGTAATTGTTAGACAGTATTTTCTCTAAGGGTTCTAACAGCTATAAAATTATGAGAGGTAGAAATTGGGGTAAGGGTTTATGGTGGGAGGAAGCATTGGTATCTTTTAGTTTAGTCCAAGAGTATGAACACATCCAGAAAATGCAGATCAGTTTCAGCCTACTGAGAAAATGCGTTTTGAATTGGATTCCATATGGTAAGTTAAATGCATGATTTTGGAGTTATTGTACAAATTATAGTTTTGAATGTTAGAGTTGGAATACACATATTAGTTGAAGTCCCTCATTTTCCACATGGGAAACTGAGGCCCAGAGAAATTTCGTGACTTGCCCAAGATTAGACCTCCGTTTAAGTAATGAAAACTCTTAAAAAAATGAACATATGGGTCAAATTTTATTTTTAAAAATTCCATTGCAGTGAAAATTTTATATTAAAGAGTTCCAAATCCCAACAGATGGCCCATTTGTTTGAATCAGGGTTCGATATAGTAAAGTAGCTTAAAGCAAGAATTTGGATAAATCCTTAGAGTTTGTTATGATGTGACTTGAATTATAATTGGAAACACTGTCTGATTCATTGTACTGATTTTCATTTCTCTTTTTCTTCCAGAATGTCTTGATTGTTGAAGTAAGTTTTACATACTTTTAATATAGTGTTTATGATTTTCTAACTTGGTATGCACAGTCCTAAAGGTAACCCTGGGAAAGAAATTCCTTTTCATCAGTTTTAATGGTGGGCTTGTGTTATAAGGGAATGAGATTGTTTTTTTCCTAAGAAATATTTAGTAATTTACTTTTACCGGATAGTGGAAACATTTTGGTATATTTCTTACCCCTCTCTTTTTGGCTTGAATTTTTTTTGTTCCTTTTAAAGTTACACATATCATTCCCATCCATGCTTTTTATGCTTCTATTGCATATATATAACCATATACAAAATATATTTTTTGATAATTTATATAGTGCTACACTGTATATATTCTCTCTTGCAGCTTGTTATTCTCACTCAAAATTGGTTTTGAGGTTATTCATGTTGAAACATATAGAATTAGTTGACTTTAAAACCCTTCATAGCATTTCAGTGTACAAATCAACCTATTTATTGCCCTACAAATAGGGAATTTGCTTCCAATTTTTCTTACTACAACAGGGCTGCTAAGAGCATCCTTTTGCATTGTCCTGTGTGCATGTGTGTGAGTTCCCTCTGGATACAGGCACTTAGAAGTGGAATGACTGGGTTTTCGAATTTGTACATTTTCAATTTTACTATTGTTGCCAAATTACTCATCAAAGTACTTTATATTCCCACCAATAGAATGAGTTCTTACTCTTTTATGTAAAATGGTGTAAGGCTTAAGAGCAGCAGTAACCCCTGATTCATTTTTTGTTGTTACCAAGGTTTTTAGAAACTTTAGCTTATAGATTAAAAAATAAACAAATAACACACTTTTCACATGGTTTGTGTACATGAGTATCCCTGGGAACTGGTTGCTTTTTTTAAAATGCAGATTCACTAATTCCACTTCAGATTGCTTCATTTTGTCTGCGGTAATGCCGCCCAACAAATTACCACAGACTAAGCCGCTTAAAACAACACACACTGATTATCTCAGTTTTCAGGGGTCAGGACTCGAATACAGGGTAGCTGGGTCCTCTGCCCCAGGTCTCATCAGGCTGAATGAAGGCTGGGGTTCCTATCTCACCTGTGACTCATGGTACTCTTCCAGATTCATTCAGGTTGTTGGCAGAACTGAGTCCCTGTGGTTGCAGGACTGAGGGCCCCGTTTTCTTGCTAGGCTGTCCTCATGTCCTAGCACGTGACCCTCTCATATGACAGCTGACTTCTTCAAAACCAGCAGAATCTCTCTCCAGACTGCTACAGCTGTCTTGTGTAACACAACCTACTGACAACCCCATCATTTCGCAAGTCCCACTCACACTCAGGGAGTGGGGGATTATTCTGAGTGTGTACACCAGGGGGCAGGAGTCCTGGGGGCCATCAGAATTCTGTCTACCACAGCCCAGAAATCTGCATTTTTCACAAATCCCCAGCCCTGATGTTTCTGATGACTTACAGCCCCACTTTGTGAACGCTGCTTTGTACCATCTGTAGAGAATATTTTCATTGAAGAGCATTAGGGTTATGGTTTAAGAAATGTTTTCCCAATTAGAGATAGGTTTGTTTTGAATAATGTCCTACTTTTGACTAAATAGCTAAGATTCACTTTCATGTAAAGTAATTCTATATGGTAAAATTTTAATACTTTGGATACTTTTAAGATGGTATAAAGCAGTGTTTCTTGGTGTGGTCTCTTAACCACCTGCATCCGAGAGTTGGAGCATCCTGATCTTGAGTTTATAAAACAAAGTCTAATATCTTTTATAATGAAGGGCAGCACCACAACTCTCTAATAAAATATGTGTCTACATACTTGCATGTATATATTTAAATTAGCTGTCATTGATCTCTTGGTGCCTATAAAATCCAGCCCTGAGGACTGGCATTCCTACTGCTTGCTGAGAGCCAGATGACTTACAGATTCCAGAATATCTCAGTATGAATTGTGGGGAGAATCACTGCACCGAAAAAAAAATGGCATTATTCCAGTTATACATGGGGTTTTGTTTTTTTGTGTTTATATAATGACTGAATTTAAAGGTATGATGGTTTTATTTACCATTTAAATGTCTTTTCTTTTTTTAAAGGATATAATTGACACTGGCAAAACAATGCAGACCTTGCTTTCCTTGGTCAAGCAGCATAATCCAAAGATGGTCAAGGTTGCAAGGTATGTATATAACATTTTGACATAGGATACTTTCTTCATTTGAAAAAAGATTAATTGCTTCTTTGTAAGGGTAAATTTTCTTATCTTCAAAAAGTAATGTAATCTCAAATAAGACTCAGTAAGTGTCCTTTGTAAATAATTTGTCGTGTGTTAAAGCCTTTCAGTGCAGTTACCTTATTGCCCAATGTTATTAATATTTGTTTTTTCACCAATCTAATACTGATATCAAACTTGTCCTGGGTAGCATGGCAGAGGATCTGGGGCCTCTTTGCAAAACTGAGACCAAGGATCCCAAAGACGGGTTAGGAGGTGGTAGGAAGGAGTGGGCCCTGGAGATCCTGAGCTGGAATTGAGTGATGTAGTGGTCCTGTGTGCTGCATCTTGTTTTGTAGCCACGTTGAAAATGTACAATGCCTGCTTCCTTTCTTCTAAGCCAGCCTCACTTCCTGGTCCTACCTATGTTGTTTGGCTCATTAATTCTACCTGTGTTTATCCCTAATTATAGTTTCACTCCCCAACAACTCAGAGGTAGACTATTATTCCCACTTGACACATGGGGATACCAAGGCATATTTTTTAAGGTTCCCACATGATTCCAATGTGCAGCGAAGGTTGAGAATCACTTTAGGTCCTTTCCAGCCCTTTTAATATACTTATCTAGGAAGTCATGAAATCTTAAGTTTTATTGGGACTGCCCTTATCATATGTAAAGGCTTTCAGAGCACCATTACAGGTTTTTTAATGGCTGAAAAATTTCAGCAGGCAGCACTTGGATTATGAAATTAGCTTTCGTTAGAGTTGATGCATCCTACCTGCAGTTTCTGCTCTCAAGAACAAATACTATCTCCTTAGCATGCTAGTTCTTTTTTAGGCTAACATTCCTCTTTGTAAGCTATTTACTAAAAGTCTTGAAAGGTGATGCTCACCTCTCCCACACCATTTGTGGCTTAGGGATTGTCTCCCAGGGATTTGGGACTGAAAGCCTTTACTTGTCATCTTTGCTCGTTGGCATTCCCCACCCGTTCATCCTCCCCAAGTAGCTGCCCTTTGATGGGCATGTGAGTAGTCAGGGGGCAGCTCTCAGAACAGCCCATCGTGTTCCAGGTGAAGATCAGTCAAGGGCCTCATCTGTAGTGTGAACTCATTGCTGCCCCTGCCCAGGGAGCCCTGTGATTTAGCTCTCTCCATTTCATAGTGTGTCTTTGGGTTTGTTAAAACTGACTATAGTATGCCAAACTGCAGATGAAACCGTGTTGTAGAACATGAATATTCTCTTTTGTAATGCCCTGCAGTGTCTCCGTGTGTCACATGTCACATTTTATAATTAACAGCTTGCTGGTGAAAAGGACCCCGCGAAGTGTTGGATATAGACCAGACTGTAAGTGAAATACTTTGTCAATCATTTAACCAGCTTTAACCCAACAAGTTTTATATGAAATGGTTTAGAGTCACTTTAGAGAATGTTTGCACATATTAGATTTGAAAGTGATGTTTTCTGTATCTAAATGATGTGATTCTTTTTAGTTGTTGGATTTGAAATTCCAGACAAGTTTGTTGTAGGATATGCCCTTGACTATAATGAATACTTCAGGGATTTGAATGTAAGTAATGCTTCTTCCTCATTCTCATTTTTCAGAACCCATATAAAAATTTATAAAAGGGAAGAATTGTTTTCTCTTTCCAGCACCTCATAATTTGAACAGACTGATGGTTCCCATTAGTCACATAAAGCTGTAGTCAAGTACAGACGTCCTTAAAGCTGTAACTTGGCCAGGCTAGGGTAACACTCTTGCTGGCTAAACAGTTGAACAGGTTTAATATACAGTAACTGTCCCATTATTATATCAGATGATAGATGTCATAAGTAAGCGAGAAATGAACTAGTTTAAGTCTTTTAATTCACTCTCCTTCAAATACCCACCACCTCCTCTGGAAGCAGGAGTGCCGAGAACGCGTTTGTGAACACGGGTGAGGAAGATGAGGAAGGCCGTTTGTTTTGTAAAAACCCCTGCAGCAGAATACTGTTCATAGAAGACATGCCAAGTACTGTTCTCGCCTTTCACTTCACAGTATACTTTTCTAATGTGAATCTCTGGATTTTTATTTTATAGCATGTTTGTGTCATTAGCGAAACTGGAAAAGCAAAATACAAAGCCTAAGATGAGAGTTCAAGTTGAGCTTGGAAACATCTGGAGTCCCATTGAAGTCACCAGGAAAATTATCAGATGTTCTAGTTCTGTGGCCAGCTGCTTAGTAGAGCTTATTGCATGTATCTTCTAAGAATTTTATCCGTTCTGTATTTTAGAGAGGTCAGTTGCTGCATTCCCAACCTCTTTATTTGCACTATGAGCCTATAGAGTATCAGTTCCCTTTGGATGAATTGTTGTTTGACTTGTGAATGAAAAACCTCTTAAACCACACCACTATTGAATGAAAATATTGAAATTGTATCTGTAAGAAACATTGAAAGAGGAGAATATATTAGTTTTTTAATTGGTATTTTAATTTTTATATATTCAGGAAAGAACAGAAGTGATTGAATATTGTTAATTATACCACTGTGTGTTTAGAAAAGAAGCAGTCAGTTTCATATCAGTGACAGCATTTAGAGGTATTGTTATGTCAGATAAACCATATGTCCTGGAGTTATTTTAGTAGGTTTCAGTAGTATTAACTGTATTTTCCCACTTGTTCAGATTATTTCTGGAGAATCTTTGTCAACATTTCCTTTTAAATACAGGTCAGTAAGTTCTAAAAACCTACCACTTTTTGAAGTCTTCAATGTAAAAATCCTTAAAATAAAGGCTGTCTCTTTAAAAGAAACTATGCATACCTGTTATTTCTCTACAAATTAACCTAGTGTAGTTTTCTGTTGGTTACCTTTTCCTTGTCTGTTAAATTTCAGCAGCTAGTTTAATTGTAATCTTTACCAAGCACAGCAAATAATGATTATCTGGTAGAATGGGTTGGTGGAGCTAGTGAGATTCTTACCTACTTCAGAGACCTCAGATTTTAGACACATGGTATATAGTTTATTACATTTTCCGATGCTAAAATAACATGGCTCTCTCTTAGAATTCTGTTAAATTGCTTCGATAGCAACCTCACCTGCAGTTCAACAGTTTTTCAGACATACACTGTTACCTTCTTTGGGTAGAGAATACTCTATCGACTAAAGAACAACAACAAAACCTTTTGTTTTCTGGGAGCAGGAAGAAAAGTTTTAAGCCAAAACTCTTCATTGCTTCTCTGCTCCAGGTAAGGTATGAACTAGTAACCTTGCAGGCCATCCAGCTATATTTATGCCTTAAAAAGTCTGCTGTGATTCCCAGCAGCAAAACAGGGAACTTTAAATGATACTAAATAATAATTTGCTATAGTCCTAGAACTTCCTAGTTTACAAAAAGTTTTCCCTTTTGTTATCTCATTTGATCTTCATGCCCTCTGAGGCTGAGGTGGGCGTTACCCCGTGTGAGTGTAGCATCCAGGATAACTCCGCTTCCTCTCCTCAGCACGCCAGCTCACTGAGCTCTCCCGGGCCACCCTACTCACCACTGCACCCTGCCTCTGACTGCGGACCCTCCTCACCCTCCTCAGTTGCACTTACCACCTTCTCTTAGGTCGAACCCTATGAAATTACCATTTTTGTAGGTCAAGATAGTTGGCAGTTGGCAATTTTGAGTGGTATAATCTAATAACATGCAGTATATAATATAATCTACATTTATATTTGTTGCTCACTGTTTGTCTCTTCCTTTCATGTCCTCTAGAATGTACGCTCCATATAAGGAGGGCAAGAATTTCTTCATTTCATTGTAGTAGAGGGAAGGGAGGAGGGGCATGATAAGGGGAGGAGATTAAGAGGTTCAAACTACTATGTATAAAATAAAGGAGGGCAAGAATTTTTACCTGTCTTGTTCACTGAGGTGTATACCTAGTGCCTCAAAGATAGTAGCAGCTCAGATGATGGTTGTTGAATGAATGAATAGCTAAGAGTTCTGGGTTAGACTGTCCTGACCATTGCTTATTAGCTATGTGACATTGAGTTACTTAACTTCGGAACCTGTTTTCTCAACTGATTCATGGGGATAATGCTGTCTCCTTCACAGGCTTACTGTAAGGATTCATTATATGAGAGAGTACAGGTGCAACACAACAGCAGCCTGGGGCTTAGCAAGTGCTCCATAAACATAAGTCGCTGCTGAGAAAAATGAATGTTTCGAGAAGATAGGTGCATGGCTAGTAAGTGTCAGGGATTAAACCAAGATCAGTCTGATTGTTGGTACAATATCATGAAGAAGCTGAACTGTTTCCCCTTCTGACTTGTGCAGACTCTTTAGTTTGTGGTTCTGTTTTAGCTGGTTGACAAACCCAGCAAGAAACCCAGGTAACAGCCAGGAAGGAAAGGCCTGCTGAAGCTCACACACTTTTAAGAATATTGTGCAGACAGACTTGACTTAACCTGCTTTTGGGGCATACAGTTCTCACAATTTTATTTCTTTAACCAATTTTCAACAGATCAGATATAGTCCATTTATAAGGTAGGGGAGGGGAGATACTGACAGGAATAGCAGTAACTTGTAGGATAGCAGTCTGTCAAGGTAGAAGAAAAGTATTCAAAAGAAAAAAGCTGTAGCCTTCTGGGGCCGTGTAGTCATTGAGGATTGGCACAAATGGTCATAAATGTCACGCTCCAGTAATCCCTCAGGGCTGCTGTTTCATTACAACCCCTTACAATAGGGATGCTCATAAGGAAAGGAAAATGAAATTTCATTTGCTTGATTTTAGGAGCTAGGGCAACGTGGACCCTGTTTTAGGAGTATTACCATCCAGGGGAATGTTGATGCTTAAGGAAGAAGCAAACCTTAGCAACTTGGAAAATTCATGTGTCAAACCCTTCATATGTTCCCATTTTGTGAATGCTTAGAATATTGTATGTATTATACCTGTAAATATAATAGTTAGGTCCCCATTTTAATTCCATGTATAAAAGATTTATAGATAACCTGGGCTACTGCCTTAATTCTTTAGCTTGGAAAGTTAATTAATGTCCTTCCCTGCATTTGAGATCCTAGAAATACACTGAGCATCTGCTCTGTGCTAGGTGCTGGGGAAGATGGGCAAGGTTCCTGGTTTCGTGAAGATTTCATTCTAGTTGGGGAAAGGGACAGTAAACAAGACAAGTTCCAATAGTGGCAGGTTGTAAAGGACCTAAAACAGCAATGTGCTGGGGACTGGAGGATGAGGGGTGGGTGCCATATGTTAGATAAGGCGGCCAGGGAAGATCATGGTTGAGCTGCCATTGGGAGAGAAACCAGCCGCATGAACCATTGGAGTAGAAAGTTTTCATGGTAGGAACAGCAACTGCAAAAGGCACTGAGATGGTAACAAGCCATCTGAGGTGTTGGAGGGAGAGAAGGAAGGCCAGAGTGTCTGCGAGCAAGGAGAGGGGTAGGCCCTGAGACTGGAGAGGAAGGCCAGGGCCAGACCATGGACCACCTACCTGGTAGGTGGTGACCAGGAGGGTGGATTTTCTGCATTCCACAGGCGGAAGGCACTTCAGGGTTTTTAAGTAGAGAGTGATAAGGTTTTATTTGCATTTTTAAAGGCACAAGAACCTCTAAGAGCTGTTCTGAAAGTAGGTGCAGAGGATTCAGGAATAAAACTGGCAAAGCCAGTATAATACCTACTATTTAATAGGTTTACTATGTGTCAGATGCTGTGCTACAGTGCTTTATATACATTATTTTTATCTATTGTAAGCACATTTCACAGAAGAGAGGTTCACAGTCTCAGAGGTTCAGTTGCCAAAGTCGTGGAGGGAAGGCTGCCGTGGACAAATTGGTCATCATTTCTTCCCTGGATTATGGCAATAGCAGCTTCCATTCTTGTCCCCCTTCCCCCTGACCGACACACACACAGCCTCTCAACGCAGCAGCCTAAGTGATCCTAATTAAAATATTAGGTTGAGTCACTCTTGGGCTCAAATCCTTCTTGTGGCTCCCAGTTTCCGAGTAAAAGCCAAACTCCTACAAGGGTGGATAATCTGTTCTTCCGACCTCGCTGCTCCAAGCACCCTGGCTGCATCACAAGCATACTTCGCCAGAGCGCTCGGAGGCCGCTGCCCCCTACTTGCACGCTCACCCCTCTCAGTCAGCCCCTGCACTGCAGTTTGGGTCATCTTTTTTTCATTCTTGTGCGTGTGTTTTGTTTTTATTTTCTTTCTTTGTATGATGATCTTTAAAAAAATATAAATCGGATTACAGTTGACCCTTGAATAACATGATGTTGACCTGCGCGGGCCACTTACCCACAGATGTATTGAATATTACAATAAATACCCACAGCGCTACATGCTCTGCCGTGGGTTGAATTTGGAACTAACAAGTTCTACACAGATTTTGGACTACTCCCCTGACCCCCGTGTTGTTCAAGGGTCAACTGTATATCACTTGCCTCCTTAACACTTGAAAACTCAAGCTGTCCTCAGGCCTGCAAGCCCATGTGTAAACTAGCCTCTGCCCGCTGGTCTCACTTCAGTTATCCTCTGCCTCCTGTCTCAGTTCATTTCACACGTGGAGTTCCTTCCGCCTATCACTCGGTTCCCCCAGATCAGCCTGTCTGGCTCACGTGTCACCTTGGTGCACACTTCCCTGCTCTCCCTAATAGCCTCAAAGTCGCTCTCCATTACATTACCTCTGTTTTAGTTCCCTGTGGTCCTTAGCTCTGTCAAGTGGTCAGGCGGTCCCTAAATGGCAACTACTGCCACAGCTGCTAGGTTGGACTTGCAACTCTGCCATCAATTCAGGTGCAGAGGAAACAAAGCCCAAGTCTGATGCAGAGAGTTTATTACTTAGCAGCATAGGCAATATCAGCATTATGTCCACTTGTTGCGTCCCCAGTCCCACAGGATGATACCAAAACAGGGAGGACAGATGACACAAGTGGTGGCTTGCCCTGTCGTGGAGGAGTCGGCTCCATACTCCAACTAAGTGACTGTATAGCCCGCAGCTGTACCCTCAGTGGAGCAGCAAGGTTGGAAGTCCCACGCCTTTTGAAAACCAAGGAGGCGGACCAGAAACTGCCTCATGGCAGCCGCCGCAAGATCGGGAGGCGGGTGACCAATGGCCTCCCGACAGCTCCTCAAGTGGCTGTTTACCATGTTCCTGGGAGGGTCACAGGGCGTTCGTCTGAGACTTGGGTCAGACTGCAGTTGACCTTGTCCTCATGGCCTATGTGGGGACGTCCATGGCAGAGCTGTTCCCTGACAAGCACCTGCCACATGGAGCTTTTCCTTTATTTCTCTACTTATCAGCTGTCTCCCCCTAGTAGACCATCAGCTCCATGAGGGCGGGACTGGGACAGTCTTGTTCACTGCTATATCCCAGACACCTACAAGAATGCCTGGCAAATTACAGTGCTCAATAAGTATTTGTTGAATAAATGATAGAACGTTAAAAAGCAAATAAAATATTTAAAAATTGTATCTGAATTACCTAGAATGAGAAGCAAGACATATTTTCAGATTGAATTACCTAGAATGAGAAGCAAGACATATTTTCAGATTGAACAAAACAAAAAAAAACCCCAAACCCTATTTATTATTAGTCATTAATTGAATTATCACCATATTCAATGGAACCATACTAAGCACTTCTGAACCCTTATGATAACCCCTATGAGGTGAAGTGGATTTTTTTTTTTTTTTTTTTTTTTTTGCCGTACGCGGGCCTCTCACCGTTGTGGCCCCTCCCGTTGCGGAGCACAGGCTCCGGACGCGCAGGCTCAGCGGCCATGGCTCACGGGCCCAGCCGCTCCGCGGCATGTGGGATCTTCCCGGACCGGGGCACGAACCCGCGTCCCCTGCATCGGCAGGTGGACTGTCAACCACTGTGCCACCAGGGGAGCCCCGAAGTGGATTTTTTTAATCATCCCAATTTTACATATGAAGAAAGGCAAGCCTGGAGTGGTTGCATAATTTGCCCAGGATCACACGGCTAGAAGTGGCGGATGAGGAATTCGAACCCAGGCAATCTTATTCCAGAACCTGGCTCTTAGTTCTTTGGCACTTAACCTTGGCGCCCACCTCTTATGTGGAAACTAGTACACCGATAGCATAGAGGAAAATATTAAGCTCATTGAAGGTAGTAATTCCAAATGACTTGTACGTTAAAGAGCTTTTTGGAGGTCATAACTGATCTTTAAGAATGTAAACTGACTTCCTCGAGCACTGGGAAGCATTTTCAAAGATGATTACAGAGTTCCTCTAATGTGATCTTCAAGTTTTTCTGCTGGCTTATTTTATGATCCTGTGGGCAGCTTCAGACAAAATAACTTTCTGGCATGAACGGTTGTGTGTGCTCTTTGCCATTTTTAAATGTGAATTTTATAGATACTTCACTTGAAAGAGTAATGATTTTTTAATTCTTTTTTCATTATTATTTGTAACTTCAAGCATTACCGATAAAAACTGCCAAATTAAGTTTCAAGTTTTCTCTTTATACAGCATGAGTGTACTTCATAATGAGCTTCCCCGTTATGATTCATGACTGAAGTGACTTTCAAACTTGGTAGGTTTTCAGTAGAACTTCTTTTCCTAACTTTTTTTTCTTTCATTATGACAGTATTTGAGAGCTTTGAACATAAATCACAGGTTCATTTATGTTGCACGTTTCCCCCAGACATTTGCCATGCATCTTCCCATTAGCCCCACCCCTTTTCAAGCACTTTCCTATTTCCTGGCACCATAGGACATTACGGGTTCACCTTGGGTTTTCCCTGCCCCGGTCTGAAATCAGCCATTACTTCAAGGATTCCTTTATTGGACAATGGTGTTAGAAACAAAGATCTGAGTGCTAGGTGTGCTTATGACTGTTGGGGTGTCCTTGCTTCTAGGTCCTCCCAGTGGACAGAACTACGAAATATAAGCATGCATACTCACCCATGTACACACACATCTATATCTACTTCTGTATCTGGGCTACAATGAATCCTGTGGTATGGATGAGAGTGGAGACAACTGTACGTTTATTTCCATAAGGCTATTGTCTCCATTCTCATCCCCACCACAGGAATCCCCTAGCCTTCCTCTTTTCCTTATTCTTAAACTTCTTTTCTTTGACAGTGAGAATGTGGCTTGATTCACTAGTTTGTTTGACCCTAGTATCATAAAGTAGTTACATATGTCTGTAACAGATTTATTAACTAGAGTCCAGTATTTGTGGACAGATCTTTGTCGTAAGCCTTACAGTATCCAATCAAAACACTGTTTTCCAAAATTACTTTGTGTTATTCACCTGTAAAGCAATTTGATTCATTTGTTAGTGTTTATATTTCATGTAGGCCCCTGGCTCCCATATCCTAATTATAATTACTAATTATGGTGAAACATAATGAGAGTCAGAGCTATACAAAAAAGTCTGCTCAGAGAGAGATTGTTCCCTCCTTATTCCTGCTGTCCTGTCCCCGTTACCCCTACTTTCCACTGCTTTTCCCTCCCACCCTGTGAGCCTTATCCTCCTTGTTGTTAATGGCAGTTACATGTTTACCGAGCGCTTACTACATGTAGGCACTTTTCACGCATTGCTTCATTCCTGTTCACAACAACCCCCTGAGGTAGTAGGTACTCTTTTTTTTTTTTTTTTTTTTTTTTTTTGCAGTATGCGGGCCTCTCACTGTTGTGGCCTCTCCCGTTGCGGAGCACAGGCTCCGGATGCGAAGGCTCAGCGGCCATGGCTCATGAGCCCAGCTGCTCTGCGGCATGTGGGATCTTCCCAGACCGGGGCACGAAAACATGTCCCCTGCATTGGCAGGCGGACTCTCAACCACTGCGCCACCAGGGAAGCCCAGTAGGTACTCTTATTCCCCCCATTTTCTTAGATGAGGGAGCTGAGCCCCCAGAGAGTGGAAGGAACTTGTCCAAGGTGACATATCTGGAACATAACCAGTACTGAAACAGGGATCTGTCTGACACCAGGGCTGGTGTCCAGACCACCCCTTTCTTTCTTTCTTTCTTTCTTTTTTAAAATTTTTATTTATTTACTTTTGGTCATGCCACACAGCTTGTGGGATCTTATCTCCCTGACCAGGGATCGAACCTGCACCCCCTGCATTGGAAGCATGGAGTCTTAATCACTGGACCACCAGGGAGGTCTCCAAACCACCCCTTTCTTAAAATTGTCTGGTCCCTCCTCAGTGTGGGTCTTCCTGAAGCTCAGCACTTCTGAAGTCACCTTTCTAAAGACATTCTGTTAGTGATTGCAACCCTTGCTCTAGTTGGTCAGGTGTGGTTAAACAAGGTCCACAAGGGGCCACCTGGCCTTTGGTTGGAACTTAGGGGAAGATGCTGCCTTCAGTTGAATCTGCCCTCCCCTTTTTCAAAATTTGTTTACATATGTTACTTGTAAATTTGGAGACACAACAATTTCTTTAAAAGGTCACTAAGCCTTCATAGAGAACAACTATCTGGGGTCACATAGGTTAAAGGAGCAACCACATTCGGCATTGTTGCTGTTCAACTCAGTACAGTAAGTCCCCTACATACGAACAAGTTCTGTTCCGAGAGCGCGTTCGTAAGTCCAATTTGTTCCCAAGTCCAACAAAGTTAGCCTAGGTACCCAACTAACACAGTCGGCTATATGGTACTGTACTGTAATAGGTTTATAATGCTTTTCATACAAATAATACATAAAAAACAAAAAATTGCAAAAACATTTTAAATCTTACAGTACCTTGAAAAGTACAGTAGTTCAGTACAACAGCTGGCGCCTCTTAGCAGTACCAGCTACATCACTGCTGCTTTTATGCTTGCTTCCAGACATCCTGGGCTTGAAATAAAGACACTGTACTACTGTACGCTATACAGCACTGTACAGTAAAGTACACAAAATCACAACCACTTGTAGAGGATGCACGCACGTGACAACATACACCAGACACGTGAAATAACTTATGTGATTGGACATGCGAATGCATGTTCACATCTTTGAAAGTTTGCAACTTGAAGGTTCGTATGTAGGGGACTTAGTGTAGATTATTATGGGGCCTTCCTGTGTCTCAGGCTCTGTGCTAGGTGCTTTGGGGATAGAGGTGAATGCAAATTGTCCCTGCCGTTGAGGGTCTTAAAGTCTAGTAGGGGAGAGGGATCAAGTATACAAGCAATTCTAATGCAAGGCAAGTCTTCATTCAGTGCTAGAAGAGGGGGCACACCTGATGCGAGGAAATTCAAAGAGGAAACTCAGAATGGGGAAGGGGAGGCAGGAGGGCATTCTGGGGGAAGCTTCAGGGAGAAGCAATATTTGAAATGGGACTTGGGAGAATGAGAAAGGTTTGGACAGGTAGATATAGAGGAAAGAAGGCTGGGGGAAAAGGTTTCAGCCAAAAGGTCTACTTGGGTAGAGGCATAGGGAAAAAAATTGCAGGGGAGTGTGGGAAATGGTGAGTAGTCTATTTTGGTTGCAGCAGAGAGGAAGCCAGACTGGAGTCATCTTAATGGCTTTTGTATCAGTTAGCATGTTCTAGGCTTCCACTCATATTGCCTAGATCAAACTGGCTTAAACAATAAGGTTTATTGGCAACGTAACTAGGAAGTCCAGAGGTAGCTCAGGCCTGGCCAGTTTGATCCACTGCTCCACTAGGATGCCAAGAACCCATGGGGTTTCCATTGGTCTACTCTGCTGTCCGTAGTGCCAGCTTCATCCTAAGTCCAGGCCTTCTTGTGGTCAGGAGAGAGGCTGCCAACAGTCATCTGAGTGCAGGCTTCCTCAAGAAAGGCTTTCTGTGCAACTCTCTTAAAAGCGGTGAAAAATCTCTCAAGTCTCACTAGCCAGAATGGGCTCAAATGTCCCATTTCTTAACTAGTAACTGGAAATTGGGGGTGGGATTGCCTTTTGCCCAATCAAGCCCACTTTTAGAGCTAAGATTACAGTTCATTTCCCTTGGAATATGTGGAACAAGATCAAGATTCAATGAAACAGGAAGAAGTCTGAAATTGGTGCTGGGGAGGCAACCAAAACCTCTGGGGTCTCAAGTGCCAAGAAAGTGGAGTATTGTGCTTGTTGAGTGAAAAATTGGAGAACGTGGAAAAGTCTCTAGGTTTGACAAGCCAAAAATATTCCTGTGTTTCATTCAGTCTAAGATGCTATCAGTTGTTTGTCTACAGGATAAACAACCTGTTTTTTTTTTAACAAATACATTGCAAGGAAAAAAGACATGAAGGAGAAATCTATAGATAAAGAGACTTAAAGAAATATTAATCAGGGAGACTTCCCTGGTGGCGCAGTGGTTAAGAATCTGCCTGCCAACGCAGGGGACACAGGTTCGATCCTTGGTCCGGGAAGATCCCACATGCCGCGGAGCAACTAAGCCCGTGCGCCACAACTACGGAGCCCGTGCGCCACAACTACGGAGCCCGCACACCACAACTAGAGAGCCTAGAGCCTGTGCTCTGCAACAAGAGAAGCCACTGCAGTAAGAAGCCCACGCACTGCAACGAAGAGTAGCCCCTGCTCGCCACAACTAGAGAAAGCCCACATGCAGCAACGAAGACCCAATTCAGCCAAAAATAAATAAATAAAATAAATAAATTTATATATATATATATATATATATAAAAGAAATATCAACCAGGGATTCCCTGGTGGTCAAGTGGTTAGGACTTGGCGCTTTCACTGCCAAGGGCTTGGGTTCAGTCCCTGGTCGGGGAACTAAGATCCCGCAAGCCGTGCAGCGCTGCCAAGAAAAAAGAAAAAGAGTGTTAAAAATATATATATATATCAATCAATAGTGATGTATGGACCTTATTTGGATCCCAATTCAAGTAAACAAACTTTAAAATACACACACATTTATGACACTTATGAGACAATTGGAAATTTGAACAGACTTGAATATACATTGATATCAAGGAATTGTTGTGGTTTTTAAAATATGGAATAATACATTGTGGTTATGTGTTGAAAAAAGAGTCCTGTCTTTTAGAAATATATATTCAATTATTCATGGATGGAAATGGCTTGATTGGAGTCGGGGGAAATAGGTGGGGTGTGGCAGCAAGATTGGCCATGAGCGCATAATCACTGAAGCAGGATGATCGGTCTGTGTGGAGTTCATGATCCTACTGTACCTTTTTATACGTTTGAAATTTTCCATAATAAAAGGGAGATTGGGATTGACATATATACACTAATATGTATAAAATAGATAACTAATAAGAACCTGCTGTATAAAAATAAATAAATAAAATAAATCAAGGCAAAAAAAAAAAGAAAGGAGGTAAAACAAGGTATCAGGATAAGCCTAACTGAGAAGGTGACATTTGCTGTGGAATGCTCCACATGTACAGGGCCCCTGCCACCCTCTGGCATTAAAAATACTAAAAGCATACTGTTTAGGGGCTGTTGTGATAAAATAAAGATGGCCAAAAATTCTTTTCTAATCCTCCCATTAAGAGGCAGAGAAAATTCCCCTCCCCTTGAATCTGGGCTGGCCTTGGAGACTTGCTTGAGCAGTAGACTACAGCAGAAGTGACATTCCAGACTTCTACACAAAGCCATAAGAAGTCTTATAGCTTTGTTTGGCTTGCTTGGAACACTGAAAGTCCTGAGCTACCCTCGGAGAAGTCTGACTACCCGAGTCAGTCATTCAGGAGGCTAGGCTCCAGTAAACAGTCCCAGCTGAACCCAGCCTTCTACCCATCCATCCCCGCCAAGGCTCCAAACTTATGCGGCACCCATGTGGACCTTCCAGCCCAGCCCATCCGCTCTGTGAAATAAAGAATCTCCTAGCTGAACCCTGCCTGAATTCCTGACCCATAGAATCATGAGATACAATTAAATGCTTGCTGCTTTAAGTCACTGAATTCTGAGATAGTTTTTCAGGCAGCAAGAGGTGGCCAGAATAGAGCTGTATACATATGTGACAAGCTATTTAAGCAGGGAATAATAAATACAAAAGTCAGGATAGTGTTTCTTGGGGGTGGGTGGTGGTGGGGGGAGATGCAGGTAGGAAGAGGCAGGGGGATGGGGGGATGACATGGGGATGGACACAGGTGGATTCAAAGGTATCCACAGGACCTAGTTCTGAGATTGGGTATTGTAGTGGGTTCTCAAGTGTGCAGTTTAATTTTATATGCACATTACACACATAATATTGTAGGTACTGAATATTACATGATAAAAGAATTTTATAAAAGGTCTCAAGCAAGAATGGGAAAATACTAAAATTTATTAAAACTGAGTGGTGGGTACATGGGCAGCTGCATTATGATTCTCTATACTTTACATTTGAAATCTCTTACAATAATATTTTGAACTTAAATAATAGGATTTCTACAAGGACAACAAACACATAATATGTATATACATAAGTGTAGAGAAAGATGCATGAAAAGATGAGTTCCCCAAGTTTTAATGATTATTATCTCAGGGAAGTTCTTGCACTTTTTTTATTGTGGTATTATATACACAACCTAAAATGTACCACGATAACCGTTTTAAAGTGTAGAATTCAGTGGCATGAAGCACATGCACATTGCTATGCAACCATCAACGTCCATCTCCAGAACTTTTTCATCTTCCAAAACTGAAACTCTGTACCCATTAAACAATAATTCCCCAGTCTCTCCTCCCCCAAGCCCCTGGCAGCCAGCATGTTACTTTCTGTCTCTATGAATTTGACTCCTCTAGATAGTTCATATAAGTGGAATCGTACAGTATTTGTCCTTTTGTGATTGGCTTATTTCTGTTAGCATAATGTCTGCAAGGTTCATCCATGTAGCATGTGTCAGAATTTCCTTTTTAAGGCTGAATAATATTCCATTGCATGTATATATAACCTTTTGTCTATCCATTTATCCATTGATGGACATTTGGTGTCATGGACTGAATTGTGTCCCCCCAAAATTCATAACCCCTAATGTGACTGTATTTGAGATAGGACTTGGAAGAGGTAATGAAGTTAATGAAGTCATAAGGATAGGGTCCTAGTGCAAGATACCAAGAATGCAAAAAGGCTATGTGAGGACACAGCAAGAATGCAACCATCTATAAGCCAAGGAGAGAGGTCTCAGGAGAAACCAACCCTGTTGGCAGCTTGATTGTAGACTTCCAGCCTCCAAAACTGAGAAAATTAATTGCTGTTATTTAAGTTACCCAGTCTGTTGTATTTTGTTATGGCAGCCCTAGCAAATTAGTACACTTGGGTTTGCTTTTACCTTTTGGCTATTGTGAATAAGGCTTCTATGAACATGGGTATACAAATATCTGTTTGTGTCTGCTTTCAATTCTTTTGGGTATATATTCAGAAGTGGAATTGCTGTTTACTAGATATTCTGTTAGCTTTTTTGAAGAACTGCCATACTGCTTTACACAGTGACTCCACCATTTTACATTCCACCAACAATGCACAAGGGTTCCAATCTTTCCACATCTTCGCCAACACTTATTATTGTCTGTTTTCTTGATAATGGCCATCCTCATGGATATGAAGTAACATCGCCTTGTGGTTTTGAGTTGCATTTCCCTAATGATTAGTGATGTTGAGCATCTTTTCATCTGCTTATTAGCTATTTGTATATCTTCTTTGGAGAAATGTCTATTCAAGTCCTTTGCCCATTTTTAAATCAGGTTGTTTGTTTGGTTTTTGAACTTTTATGTATATATCTAAATGTATATAATCAGGAAAAATGAAACTATTTTTATTGTAGCTAAAATAGAGGAAGAAGAAAATAATTTTTAAATGAAGCTAATGCTCTGTGACTTTTTTTCCTCTTTTCAATTATTTTTCAATCATTCTGATTACATCAAGAAGAAAACCTCAATCTGTGCTCCTATGGTTTTTAATGCTGATTTTTAAAAATGTGGAAATTAGGGGGGATGGGGTGGGAGGAATTGGGAGATTGGGATTGACACATATACACTATTGATACTATGTATGAAGTAGATAACTAATGAGAACATACCGTATAGCAGGGGTCCCCAACCTTTTTGGCACCAGGGACCGGTTTCGTGGAAGACAATTTTTCCATGGACCGGGGCAGGGGGGTGGTGGGGGTGGGGGTGGGGGGAATGGTTTCAGGCTGATTCAAGAACATTACATTTTTTTAACATCTTTATTGGAGTACAATTGCTTTACAATGGTGTGTTACTTTCTGCTTTATAACAAAGTGAATCAGCTATACATATACATATATCCCCTTATCCCCTCCCTCTTGCATCTCCCTCCAACCCTCCCTATCCCACCCCTCTAGGTGGTCACAAAGCACCGAGCTGATCTCCCTGCAAGCACATTACATTTATTGTGCACTTTATTTCTATTATTATTACATTGCAATATATAATGAAATAATTATACAACTCACCATAATGCTGAAGGGAGGTGGAGCTCAGGTGGTAATGCGAGCGATGGGAAGCAGCTGCAAATACAGATGAAGCTTCACTCGCTCCCCCCCCACTGCCACCCACCTCCTGCTGGGCTGCTCACCTCCTGCTGTGAGGCCTGGTTTCTAACAGGACACGTTTCTGCCAGTCCTCAGCCCCAGAGTTAGGGACCCCTGCTGTATAGCACAGGGAACTCTATTTAATGCACCGTGTGACGTAAATGAGAAGGAAATCCAAAAAGAGGGGATATATGTATACATATAACTGATTCACTTTGCTGTACAGCAGAAACTAACAGCATTGTAAAGCAACTATACACCAATAAAAATCCATTTTAAAAAATGTGGAAATTAGGGAAAACTAGGACATATCCAAACACAGTCGTAAGTGCACAGTATTTTTTTTATCCTAATGACCATGACATTTTTTTTTGCTTAGCTTTGTGTGTCATACACATTTCCAGGCTATTGCATATGAAAATCAACATGTGTCTACAGTCAGAATTAGATTTCTGTGCTCACCTCCACTTCCTCCCTACCCATGGAGTCCGAGCAAGGTTCTTAACCTCTGAACCTCAGTTCCCACTGAGGGTCCACTTCCAACAACTTGGGGTAGGTAGTCAATAAATGGCAATTCTTATTACAATTGTTACACAGACTTTTATTAGTAATCTTAACAGCTGTTTATTTTTAAAACAGTAACTGTTTCAAAATCAAAATAGCTTTTTTTCCCTTCTCTGTGGTTTCTGGAAGGCCCTGACTTAAAGCAGGTCCTTTCACAGTTCTACTGAGATGGATTAAAATTTCCAAAGTATGGTCTTTGTTTGAACCATATACCTAATGGTGGGATTTTTAAAATTAATCAGTTATTAATTTATTAATCAAAATAGCATCGTTTTCTGGATATACAAGAAGGTATGAAGAGCACTGGAAATGGCAAGTAAGTGAGTAAGCATAAAGACTATTCTTTCTTCTTATTTACTTAAAGGACAGATGACTCTATAAAGAAAAAAAATAGTAGAAACTGTCAGTTGGGGTTTATAAGAGTTGTAGAAGTGAAAGATATGACCATTGCACAAAGAACACGAGGGCAGGTATATGGAATTATTGCGTTGTAAGATTATTAGATTTGTGAAGTGCGGCACGTAAGGTGAGAGGGGGAAAGTTGGAAGTTTGATGTTTTTGGCATGAAGGATGAGAGAGACAGTAATGACCCTCAATAGACTTTTTAAGTTAAGGATGCATATTGTTAACCCTAGAGTAACTGCTAAAAATTAACAGAAAGAGGTAAAGCTAAGAAGAAAATAGAGGAAATAACATCAGCACAAAGAAATACTAACCCAAGAGAAGGCAGGAAATTCCCAAATATTAGAAAAATTCACACACTTCTAAATAACCCATAGGTCAAACAAGAAATTATGTGAGATTAGACTTACAAATAAAATCCTGTGGTTACACTGTTCTTTCCTGATTTTAAAATTTTAAATATTTTCTATCGACTGCCTCTGCCTCCTCCCTCTCTCTCTTTCTCTCTCCCTCTTCCTCACCCTCTCCCTCTCTCCTTGACTTTCCTCAAATCCTTGGCTAAGTGTTTTCATACTCTCCAATAACTGTTTTATCTTTGGCCGCACCGCCCGTATGGTGGGATCTTAGTTCCCCGACCAGGGATCGAACCCGTGCCCTCAGCAGTGAAAGCGCCGAGTCCTAACCACCAGACCTCTGGGGAATTCCCAATATCCAATAACTCTGTACAACTTTCAACCCAATTTTTCATGTGGGAAATACATTAGAGAATCTTATCAGCTCCACTTTTGTTGTTGTTGTTTTCTGGCTGCACATTTTTCCTCCTGGAAAACAACCCTCTTGAGGCCTTCCATCCCCTGCTCCAACCTGAACAGGTAGCTCTCAAGGTCTAGTGTACAGGTTTCATCCTGGCATCCTCCTTTCCTATCACTGTGGGAATTTCCTTTGTATCTCTTCTGTGTTACATTTCTTCTTCTTCTTCTTTTTCTTCTTCTTTCTTCTTCTTCTTCTTCTTCTTCTTCTTCTTCTTCTTCTTCTTCTTCTTCTTCTTCTTCTTCTTCTTTCTTCTCCTTCTCCTTCTTCCTCTTCTCCTCCTCCTCCTCCTCGTCCTCCTCCTTCTTCTTCTTCTTCTTCTTCTCCTCCTCCTTCTTCTCTTCTTCTCCTTCTCCTCCTTCTCCTTCTTTTTTTTTTTTTTAAATCTGCTGTGACTTGTTTTATGGTTTTCAGTTTCCTGCCACAATTGTGAAGCTTGGTGTTTTCCCTTTGAACAAAATATGCATCACTGTTTTACAATCAAACTTGAAAATTCTGGTATTGGGAGTTCTTCTGCTTTCTATTGGCTGTCATTTCTACTGGTTCTTGCTCATAGTGTCTTAAATCTTTATGTGTTTGATTATGCGTTGGGTGTTAAATTTTAAATTAAAGACATAATTTGAAGCCTAGGATATTGTTATATTCCTTTAAAGAAGACTTGTTTTCCCCATGTGCCTGGGACTGCTAGCTATCTGGAATACACTTAATCCAATTTCAATGTGTGTGGTTTGTGGGGATGGGTTACTCGGATGAATGGAAGGCAGACTTCAATGCATGTGAGAGCTGGTTTATTTCCAAGTCATCCTTACTCCTAGGCTACAGCTTTTCAGAATACCAGCCCAAGGCAGGCGATGTTTACCAGAGTCTTTGTCTTGGGCTGACCCTGGACTCTGACTTTTGTTCCCTGTCCCTGGGAGGCCACTGGAAGCACTTGGTCTCTTGGCTTCTTCTTCCCGATGGAAAAAGTCTCTTTGAGCCAAAATGACCCAAAGAGCTGGTCTCATTTCTCCTGGATCTTGGCTCTCTACTTTCTGTCTTGTTAAGTATTTCATGCTTAAGGATATTTTAAAATTATGTTGTCCACCTTCTTTGATGTCTTCAGCAGGAGTGTTGGCCCAAATGACCTAGCCTGTCATTTGCAGAAGCTGAAGTCTCTCTTCCCCATTTTGGTGGCTTATAGCCTCCAGTAGCTTCCTAAGAAAGGAAGGAATTTGTTGAGACCCTTCATATTTGAAAATGTTTATATTCTATCCTGATGCTTAATTATTGCTTTGGCTGGATATAGAATTCTAGGTTGGATCTTAATTTTCCTTCAGAATACTGAAGGAATTGCTTCCTGTATTCTAGCTGCCTGTATTTCTCTTGAAACATCCAAAGCCATTCTGTTTTCTGATCCTTTGCATGTAATCTATTTTCTTCTCCTGGAAGTTCCTAGAATCTTCTCTTTACCTTTGTGTTTGAGATTTTCATGATGAGGTGCCTTGATGTGGGCTTTTTCCATTCATTATGCTGGGCACACAGTGTATTCTGCTAAACGGGAAATTCATGTCCTTCAGTTCTGGGCATTTTCATGTATTATTTCTTTGATAATATCCTCTCCACTTTTTCTTTTTTCTGGCTCTCTTTCTAGAACATCTATGACTTGTCTCCTGGAACAATCCTCTAATGTTCTTTTTCTCTTTCCTTTCCTATTTTCCTACTCTGCCTTTTTGTTCTACTCGCTGAGATATGCCCTAAACTTTTCATTTCCAAGAGCTTTTTCTTGTTCTTTAAATGCTCTTTTTTTTTTCTTCTTGAAGAATGCATAAATTATGTCTCTGAGGATATTGAGGATTTTTTTAAAGTTGTTTTCTGCTGTATGCATTATTTCCTTTATTTGAGTTTCTTTTTTCCATTTGTTGGTTTTAATCTTTTTTTTTTTTTTTTTTTTTGCGGTACACGGGCATCTCACTGTTGTGGCCTCTCCCGTTGTGGAGCACAGGCTCCAGACGTGCAGGCTCAGCGGCCATGGATCACGGGCCTAGCCGCTCCGCAGCATGTGGGATCTTCCCGGACCAGGCCACGAACCCATGTCCCCTGCATCGGCAGGCGGACTCTCAACCACTGTGCCACCAGGGAAGCCCCATGTTGGTTTTAATCTTAAAGGCTTTTTACTACTGTCTTGGCCAGTGCCAGGACTAGAGGGAGGCAAATAGGACACCCAGGGGGCAACATTTAGGGAGGTGCTCACGTCTCAGGCCCATGCAAGTGCAGGGTCAGCTGGAGAGGGTGGGCACTTCCCTTGCCTCACTCTTGTCCCAGCTCTGGACCCTGATCTTGGGCCCTGATCCAGATTTAGGGATGAGATGCTAACACGCTGACTGGAAGCTCTGTGGCCTAGGTGGGGCCTGTCAACCAGCTTCACTCAAGAATGATTGGACCAGCACACAGACATTTCATTCTGACATCTCCAAATGGAGAGTATCTTAATTTGCATTCCCTCAAAAGTAGAGGCTGAGAAAAGGATTTGAGAGCAGGTAGTTTATTTGGGGGTTGATCTCGGGAAGTTGGAATGAGGGAGCTAAGAGAGTGACACAGGGAAAGAGGAAAAGCCAATATAATCGTGTGTTATTGAGGTCACCCCTGTGGGAAACATGGGTTTTATTCCGCCCAGGGCCTCCCTAGAAGCTTTCAGAGGCCTCCCAGAATTGACCACTGAGGAGCAGGAAGTTACAGCCTTTAAACACAAGCTCCCATCTCCCTGTCAGGTGAGGGTTAAGCCTGGGGTCTTATTAACCCTGGGGTGTTAATTGACCACAATTACAAGATGCTCTTACAAGTGAGCCCGGTAAGCTCCTACAGTGTCCTAGTCCACTGGGGCTTCTATAGCAAAATACCACAGACTGAGGGGCTTATCAACAAGGGACATGCATCGCTCACAGTCTGGGGACTGGGAAGTGCAGGATCATGGCTCCTGCCTCCCGATTCATACATTGGCCTCTTTTCACTATGTCCTCTGCTGGCAGAGGGGGCGAGGGATCTTTCTCCAGCCTCTTTCATGAGGGTACTACTCCCATTCCTGAGGGTGGAGCCGCCCTCAGGACCTAGTCACCTCCCACCCTGACCTAATCAGGCCCCACCTCCTAATACGATCACCTTAAGGGTTAGGTTTCAACATATAAATTTTCTGGGGTGGAGACACAAACATTCAGACCATAGCACATACAGCATCAGAGAAGGCCTTGACACTGAAAGCAAAGAGAGACCTAATGCTCCCTGAAGGTCAACCGCTGCCAGCATGAGGCCCGTCCGATCTCGAACAAAATGGTGCACTTGTGCAGATGAAATCAGAGGTGGCCTAAGCAGAAGGGACAAGAGGCACCAGAGGTGTCTACTACATAGAGTAAAATCCCACCTCCTACCTGGGGTCATAAGCCAGGTTGCCAGGATTCTGGAAGCTCAAGTGGGGAAGGGAGGGTGGGGCGAAGGTGGTGGAGTTCTCATTCATTTAGACTTTCAGTTAATCCTTTCCATTTTGGTTTGGCGAATAGCTCACATCCTCAGCTGGGTCAAGTGTTAGCAACAGCAGATCTTCTAGAATTCACCCCCACCCCCATATTGGTGCCCTCCTCAACCCACTTGGGCCAAGACGCCCCACATGTGCCAGGCTGCCCCTCCACATGGATGCGCACTCACAGGTTGGCAGCGCCGCACCGAGGTTTGTGTCCCGAGGGTGGTCGCGGACAGACCTTTCGGCTCCCCGTCTCCCCTGTCGCGCGTCCCCCGTCCAAGTACCTAAGCGCATCCAGAGCGAAGGTTTAAAGACCCTTGGGCGGTAGCTGGTCAGCCTTGGGTCGAGGTGGTTGGCCCTGGGGGGAGCCGGGAGGCCTGACCTTTCTCCCCCAGACTCCGACCCCAACCCAGGTCCAGGTAACGCGCACGGGTCCACTCCCGAGGCCGCAGGGAGGGGTGGTCCTCCGGAGTCGTTGCCCGAGAGTGTGCATGCACCCCCCATCCTTGGGGAAGGTGGGAAGCCCTGCGTGCCTGCAGGATGTCCCAGCAGTACCTATGCTCTGTGCTTAACTCTTCTGACCTGTAAGAGTCTGGTCTCTTACTGGAGGGCTGGAAGCACCCTCTGGGGAGGAGCTGAGCCAGAGGGGCTCCCCCGCTGCTGGGCCCCTGGCAATAAAACTGGGATGACTCAGCAGTGGATCATTCTGCTGCCGGGTCCTTGAAGAATGCAGCTAGCTACCAGAATTAATGTCTCTGTGAGTCTGACTACTCATAAAAGCATATAACTCATATAAATGGAATCATACGATATTTGCCCTTTTGTGTCTGGCGTATTTCACTTGGCATAATGTCTTCAAGGTCCATCCATGTTGTAGCATGTGGCAGAAATTCCTTCCTTTTTAAGGCTGAATAATATTCCATTGTATGGATATATCACATTTTCTTTATCCTTGCATCTGTAGATGGATATTTGGGTTATTTCCACCTTTTGGCTACTGTGAATAATGCTGCTATGAACACTGACTGGTGTGTATACATATCTATTAGAATCTCTGCTTTCAATTCTTTTGTGTATATATGCAGGAATGGGATTGCCGGATCACATGGTAATTTTATGTATAATTTTTTGAGGAACTGCCATGTGGTTTGCTACAGCTGCTATACCATTTTACAAGAAATGCGCAAGTGTTCCAATTTCTCCATGTCCTTGCCAACACTTGTTAATTTCTGGGGTTTTTTCCCATAGTAGTCATCCTAATTGGTGTGACATACATTTATTTTTTAAGTATAATTTGATTTCACTATGATAAACACAAAACCATTTCCACTTGCCATAAACAAAAGGAAACTAAAAATAATCACATAATACTAAATTTAAAAAAATCCCCTTTACTGTCTAACAATTCTCTCACCTACCCCCAGTCTTGCTCTCACATTACGGAACTAGGAGTGCAGAAGTACAGGGTTCCCTTCACCCCTTGGTCCTTCCCCATCCTCACTTTTGGTCCTAGAGCTTAATAGCGCATCAGACTTATGCTCCAAGAAGTGATAAATCAATACTGGCAAGAGGGAGTACCCTGCTTATGGATTGCTACATAACAAACCACCCCAAAATGTAGTGTCTTAAGACAACAACAATCATTGATTTTGCTCAGGAATCTGCAATTTGGCAGGGATGACTTGTGATATCCAGGGACTCAGCTGGAATGATCCAAACCGCTGGGGGCTGGAACAGTTAGGGGCTGCCTGGGCATCTCTTTCTCTCCTTATTGGAGTCCACAGCATCTCTTCACATGGTTTCTCCAGCACCACATCCTCAGAGCAGCTGGACTTGTACGTGGAAGCCCAAGGCTCCAAGAGACCCAGGTGGAAGCTACAAGGCCACTTCTGTCACACTGGGCAGCAAGGCACTGAGGCCAGCCCAGATTTGAGGGGAGAGGACACAGACCCCATATCCCAGTGGGAGCAATGTCAAAGAATTTGTGACCCTTGTTGGAAACTAACACAACACTGTTAATCAAATATACTGCAATATAAAATAAAACGTTTCAAAAAAAAAAAAAAGAATTTGTAGCCCTCTTTTATCCACCAAAGGGAGAAATGCTTGTCTCGTAGGAATTCCACTCCGAAGACCTTGAGTATGGTAAGCAGATGGAACTTCCCAACTGGAGCAGTGGCAGGATGATGCCATAACTCTGGGGAGACAGAGGTAGAGAGGAAGATGCGAGGGTGATGGGATGAGGCTGTATTTTCCTCTTCTGGCTGCCCCTGGGAGGCAGACTTTCACAAGCTAAGAGCTGAAAAAAATCATCAAGCAGCAGTTTGCCCCATCTGCTGGACTTCCCGTGCGTTCATGCTTGCCTTTGAACTCTTTCTGGTTCTGGACTGAGCTCGGGAGCCTTTCCAGTCTTTGTGGGGTGTAACAGTGCTATTTTACATACTCATGGCATGAAATAAATGGAGGCAATACCTGAATCTTGTGACAGGCTGAACTATGGCTTTAATGCTTCATGTGTTCAAGCGAGTGTGGGAACCAGATGCAGCCAAGCAGGCAGGCAAGGCTCTCCAGAGCTCTGCAAGGAGCATGTTCAGTTCCAAGTGACAGAGCACAGATTTGCAATATAATGCAGTTTTGATTTTATAAATATTTTTGTCTTATATCAGGAGCTCTTTCAACTTGGCTGCAACAGTATCCCCTTCAGTACTCTCCAGATGAGTAGGTGACAATGTGTTTTATCACGAGACACTTTTGAAAGTGAGAGGACGCTGCTGATAATTATGGCAATAAAATAGGCTAAAACCAGGACTGTCCCAGGAAAAGGACTTCTGCTCATCGTACCCCTGAGCCATCTCTACACTCAGCCCCATCAACCAACTGGGGTGGAGCACCTCCTCTGCAGTGTCAGGCACAGGTTTAGTCTCCATAGGGGAGGTGGTGGAGGCGAGTCTGGTTCTGGTCCTCATGCAGCTTCCTACTGAATTGCAGGAGTCTCACCTGAAAAAGAGCCACCTCTACTATGAGCAAAGTGCCTGGACGTGAGAGTGGCTGGAGCTCAAAGGAGGTTCTACATGGGTGGGTGCAGTCAAGGGAGTCTCCTGGAGAAGTAAGCCCTTGGGATGGGTCTTAGGTGGGTGTGTTGGGGCAGGGAGAGGGCAGCCTAGACGGGAGCTCCTATGGGCCTTCCCTTCAGCTACCATGTTCTGGTCAGTGGCAACTGTACCCCACGTAAATGGAAAATGGAGCGGCCCAGGGAAGGCTGAAGCACACAAGCAATGGGGGCAGGGAGTGGTGGGAGTGCCCGAAGAGCTGGGCCTGGAGCACTTCCCAGAAGCACTTTATTTTCCTTCTAAGTTGTGTTTCATCCCAGGAACCATGACATCCTCTTCATGAGAGTATTTAAAAAATGGAGCAGATTGAAATCCCAGCCATTCCAGCCTTTTCAGAGTCACCACTTCCAACCTGGCCTGCCTCAGATTTAGACTTCTGTGAAAGATCACGTGAGTTCTCTGCTCAAGAAATTTCAGACTCCCTTGTTTATAGTGTAGATTCTCTCTCTCTCTGGTCCTTATCCTTAGCATGTACATTCTTCCACGATCTGGCAGGCAGCACTGTTTCAGCTGCAAGCGACAGAAGCACAACTCAATCTAGAATGTAAACTCCACGAGAGCATTGTTTAACACTCTATGTCCAGACCCTAGGATGGTGCCTGGCACCTAGAAGGTTCTCAGTAAGTGTTTGTTGAATGAATCAAATGAAACCTGCTTAACAAAAGAGCAACAGACCATACGTGCTCTGGACCTTGAATCAGGGACTTAAGTTAGGTCATTTGCCTCCCTCCCCTCCCACTGCCCACCCCACCCCACCCCCCGCTTCCTCCTGTGTTTCTAAGTGTTTCTGTGTGCATGCTGTTCTCATTCTCTCCTGCTGAAGATGGACTTCCTCCCGGTGATGGACATGGAAGACCAGGGTGGGTGAGGGCATAGCCACATACAGCCCCAAGCTTAGAAACTGCAAGAGAGACTCTATTTCAGGATTAAACTCCCAGCCCCCGAATCAGAGAAGTATTCTCATTGGTTAGGCTTGGGTCACATGAGCTTTTTCGAGCGTAATCCATGTGGAAAGGGGCATGGGATACTATGGGACTGGCCTGACCTGGGCCATGTGCCTGACATGAGGCTCTAGCAGTTTCCTGTGATGGGCAGCTCTTCCAGAATCATGTGACTGGCTGGGGAGCCGCAGCCCCCAAAGGGAAGAGCAGGGCAGCTGCTATCAGAGGTCGAGGACCCTCGTACTGCAGGAAAAACAAACAGCCAAAGGTCTAGAGACGAGTGCATAAAACCTCCCTCCTAATGAGACTGGGGTGGGAGTCATGGGGCAGCCCACAGGGGCCTGCAACAAACTTGAAATGACTTTGAGATCTCAGTTTTATCTTTTTGACTCTGTGCTTGTCTTAGAAAAACAGTGCTTTAAATGACCCACTACTGAATCAAATTTGTCCTCTAGAACTTGTGCCATATGTATTCTGTGGGACACTGCTTTATCTCCTCTAGGGTCTGCATAGCCCGCATTGAGAAGCTATATTTGACCTTAGCAATTTCCTCCAGACCTACCTCCTGACCCCCGTATTGCCACAGCACATCCATCCCTGCCTGTGCCAGGCCATTGTCCCCTACCTAGAATATCCTCGCCTGCCTTTCTGCCTCTTCTGGCCCCGTCCACCTTCGCAGGTGCTCGTCAAGCCCCACATCCTTTCTAGCGGCTTCCTGGGTCGCTCTCTCTGTCCTTTAGACGCGGTGTATTACAGTGGAAAGAGCTCTGAAGATCAAGGTTCAAGTTCTAACGTCGCCACCAATTCTCTGCGCGACCTCTCTACAAGTTATTTCCTCTCTCTCAGCAACTCGGTTTCCTCTTCTGTAGAATGAGGGATTGCACTGACCCTGTGAGCAAAGGGAAGCTCCCAGCTCCTTCTGCGCCCGCCCCTGCCCTGCCCCCCAGCCGCTCTTGGGCTGGAGCTTTTTTTTCTCCAGTAAATGAAATGAGTTTATGGTCAGTGCTTACGTTAAGGGTTCTCTCTCTGTCTCTCGCCTTCTCCGCCTCCCCGCCCCCTCAGCTGGACAGGAAGGCTTCCATTGAGGAAGGGGGCCCTCCCACACCCTTCCCCTATTCCATGCTCTTGGTCTAGCCTAGGCAAAAGGAAGATGCTGGATAATTCAGCTAAGCAAAGCAGATTTTCTGTATGGTCTGCCCTGGCTCAGAAGAAGGTCAAAGCCCCAGTTCTGTACCCAGTAGCAGACAGAGGACAGGATTCGTGTGTTCAAGCGTGCTCTTGGTCAGCATCACCTTCACCTGCTTCTCTCCCATCCTCTCCTCTCCCCACAAGTAAGTAGCCCAGAGCTAGGCACCCCGAAAATGAGCTCAGATTGCTAGAATGCGGCAGAGAAAAATGCGTATGAAAGATTAAAGAGGAGCACGCCTATTTTTGCAAAAGGACACGTTTGGTTGTATGATTATTTGTCCTTAAGCAGAAAAGGGGCATGGCACCAGGAAACTGGAAGAACGTTCTCAAAGTCTATTTTTGCCTCACAACTGCAGCTTCTGCTTTAAGGAATATGACGGACATATTTCAAAAGTTATGTTTAATAATATGGACTTGCTACAGGGTGTGAATGATTCTTTGGGTGGGGGCGGGGGGGAAACAGCTTCCCCAGAGCGCTTCTAAAAGGATCGGTGGGGGGGGGGACCCTAGTCCTCTTCTGAGGTAGTGTCTCTGTTCAAATCAGTGCAACTGCCTGGTGTGTCTCCAAATGCCTCTGTCTCTCTTAAGGGAACAGGGAAAGCTTAAATTCGAGTGGCACATGTGTTTTCCACCACCAGGGTTGCTATGGAGTGCAGCAGAGCTGTGGGAAATGCAGGGGGCTTATCTGCATCTGCAAAAAGTTAGCTAAGTGGAATTAGACTTTCTGTAAGGTGTTTTCCTGACTCAGGCATGTCCCAAACTGGCCAACGTGTCTTGAGGCCCTGGGCGGCAATCCAAGTCCCGCGACCTCAATTGCTCCTGGAGGAAAAGCAGCCTGTTTCAACTTTCTACACTTCTTAAAGTGTTACTTTGATTAGACAGGAGATAGCAGTCTGTTTAGCAATAGTACTATTATTCCTCTGTCATGGTTATATTTTTAAATTATACTTTCTCTTTCCTTTGCCAAGAGTAAATGATAACATACATTTGCACCACGGAGCCAACCAAAGCTGTGTAGGTTTCGCCCAGACAGGTTGAAAAATGTATTCTAGGCCCATTGCTACCCAAATAGGAAGACTTTCCCCATCCCTGGGTCAGGGGACCATGCTTTTTTTTTGTTTTTTTTAAATAAGTACAAACTCTTTAAAAACATAAAATAAGTTTTATTATCGCTATAAAAGTAATGCATCTTGTTGTTTATACAAGTATTACTTGGAAAATACATAAAAGTATAAAGAGAAAGACAGATATCATCTATAATACTAGGGCCCCAACATAACTACTATTAAATTTTGCTATATTTCTTCCTAGGCTTTTATCTAAATATTGATACAAAACTATGGATGCAAAATGTTCCCAATACACTTATATTACATATTCAGGAACATATTGCAAAAATAATTTTGTATCTTACTTTTATCACTTTATGATGTCATAACCCACAGATAACCATTATACAAGTTCTGGTTTATTCCCACCAGCCATTTTTATCTGTATATTGATACAAAACCATGCATGCAAAATGCTCCCAATATATTTATACTGCATATTAGGAACACATCGCAAAAATAGTTTAGCATCTTTCTTTGATAGACTTTTGGTATCCGTCCTCCTAGCTGCTTTCCACATTATTGATACAAAACTATGAATGCAAAATGTTCCCAATACATTCAGATTACATATTAGGAACACATCGCAAAAATAGTTTAGCATCTTTCTTTGATCACTTTTTATACCACAACTCAGAGATAACCACTGTTAAAGTTTTGACATATTTCCTCTCAGCCTTTTATCTGTATATTGAAACAAAACTGCATGCAGAATGCTCCCTGTATACTCAGATTGCATGGATGGGAACAGTGCAAAAAATCTGCTCATTTCTTTTATCGCTAAATGCTTCAGCCAGAGCATATTCTCTTGTCACATATTAGAGACACCATATTTTATTTACCCCATCTTTGTTATTGGTCATCAGGATGTTTCTAATTTCTACCCTTAAAAATAGTTAACTGAGTGACTTCTCTGGTGGTCGAGTGGTTAAGACTCCACACTTCCAATGCAGGGGGTGCGGGTTCAATCCCTGGTCAGGGGACTAAGATCCCACAAGCCGTGTGGCGTGGCCAAAAAAACCCCAAAATACTGAAATGAGCATCTTTAATGTATTCTTTTTTTGTGACTTTTTGTTCATGGAGTTTTTATGCCTTTTCTTGACCACTGATATCGACTCAACATATTAAGGATGACCCTGTGTCTGTAGTGTTTATGGTTCATGTTTTTCCAGTTGTGTGCTTGAGCATAAATTCTTTAACATTCTAGCACGTATATAAAATCTTATGCCTTAAATGAATTTCAATTCATTACAAAGAACTTAAATGATAGTTAAAGACACAAAGTCTGACACCCCCCCCATTAAACTATTAAAGTACAACTCGTCCCCCTCCTTCTGCGACAGCAACCTCTTTCTTCCTTGCTTAGGGCCCACTTTTAGATCTTTTCATCCATGGGTCTTGTAATACTTACCAGTTGTATTGCTGTGAAGATGAGCGGCTCCCAGACCTTTCAGTTATCAATCTGTCACAAGTGCACAGTGGTATCTCGTGACATGATGATCCCCGAGACGTCTGAGGTCTGTGCATCCTTGACCCAAGATTACTGCATCGCCCGTGACCCCTAAAGACTTTTCAGAGAATTATGTTTGACAACGTAACAAAAAATATGGCATAACGAAAGACACGTTGTAAAAGCAGAGAAAGAACTTCAGCTCGAATCCCACCACCTTAAAGCAACAAGTATGTTTTCTTTGATGTTCTTTCCAGTTTCTGCTCCTATATAGACCTGCTTGTCATCTGTGGTGTCCACATGATTTTATGTCCCTGATTTGTAAAACATGGTATCATTATCATTTTCCAGGTTTCGACGGAGTCTTTAAAATTATTATTTGTAATGGCTGATGAAAAAGGTTCCATTGAGTGAGTGACTAAATTAAGTTAACCCCTACGATTGGACATTCCATCTGTTTCCTTATGACTAATTTGGTTGAATCTTTAGAAAGTATCATATACGGTCAGAGATTTTAAATGATTTTAATTAACACTTTGTGCACACCTACATGTATACAGCTGCGTTATTTACTGTCACTATTTAGTCATCCTGGGGCCAGTCTTGGGCCTCACCCAGGAAGTGTCCAGGGTGTAGGCAAAAGCTCATCATACAACTAATGAGTTTCACCTCTAATTTTTCTAACCAAACAAACTCAACTCCATTTCCTGCTCTAGTCACTACTGTGTGTTCGGTTCTGATTAACAGGTAATGACAGAAGCAGCACAGCACGAGGTCTGGAGGAAGAGGCCCCAGACTAGCCTAGGACACATCCTCAACCTCCAGAAGCCCGTTTTCTTGTTGGCAATTGCTTTTTTGACGTCTTGTCCTATTTATCTCTCAGGGTTGTTGCAAAAAGAAAATATGAAAGCATTTGGCGAAGCATGTAAACGCACGCCTAAAAAGAAAGGCAAGACGTTGGGATTATTATGTTTCTGACAATTGCGGTTTTGTGGCCGGGACTTTAAAAAGCCTGGTCTTGGGGCAACAGTCGAGTCTGGCGAGCAGGTCAGGGTGGGGTTAGGGGACAGGTGAGGGAGCTGCTTTGGGAGAATCACGCTTCAAAGTCTTCAAGACTACAAGACACTGCTCTGTTCTCAGCTCCCAGACTAACAGCAGTGGCCAAGCCAGGGCCACCGCCCGAACTCCCACCGGCTGCTCAGATTCTAGAGCGCACTGGTGTAAGGAAGAGTGCTCCAAAGCCAAGCAATGCCAGAAATGGAAGTCTTCTCAGGGCTTCTCCCTAATGGCTCAAGTTACAATCCCCACAGGGGTCTACGTCTTTTTGAACTTGCCAAAGAGATCACTCCTGGGGCGGGGGAGGGAGGTAAAGGCTGCAGATAGGTAAGATATTATGAAAGAGCTAACAGATCTTTGTTCATTTATTGAGCGGTAACTAATGGGTAGAATGCCTGGGGTGTAGAGTGGCAGGGAGATACACATTTGCTATAATTGGTGCATAGATAATTTTTCCTTTAAGAGTAATGTAATTATTCTAAATACAAAGGCATGTATCAAGTTTTAGGGTTATGAGGATAAGTTACACTGTAGGCTGATGGGAAAATAGATCTCTAAAAATTTATGCCAACTTGGATATAGCCCCGACTCTAGTCTTTAATTCCTATTAATAAACTTTCATTGATCTTCCAAAAAATGCTTTTTGGACCTATTTCTATTTTCATCTTGTGCCGTCTCTCAGGAAAGCTGCCTAGAAGTTAACTCCCACCTGTGTAGGATGACCTTTTCTCCAAGTGTTGCCCTGAGCCTAATAATGGTCCAGGATTGGGGGAACAAACCCAGTCCCCTGCTGCCCCATCTGCCTTGATGATTTGATAGGTATGGTGTTTTTAAAACAATCAGCAAAATAATTTGCACTGCAGAGTCCTTAGTAGGTCTTTTTTAATTGGACAGTTACTCGTATTAGTGAAAATCAAAAGCAGCATACAATCATTCAATCTCCAAGCACTGGAGTGTATCCAACTGTTTTCCTATTTGGGGTTCCACTTTAGTCATTGTCTGTACGCACGTGTAAATTTTTACAGAGTTGCAACCACTGCCTTTTTTTGTGGCCCTGGTTATTGGCATCTAGTTTCCCAAGTAACATTGACACACATCTGTTCAAATCAATTGACGTTCCCATCATGACTGACTCATTTGGCGGGAAAAACAAGTTTACGTGCCAAATGGAACAAAGAAGCGTGGGTATCAGGGAGCAGCAGGGAGAAAGAAACGGTGGGAGAGAGTTATTTTGACTTACTGATCATAAAACATTTTCCAATAACATTTTTAAAGGATGTATAATATTACACTGAGTGATTGATTATATTTTACCCCATGTTGTGGGACACTTGGGTGGTTTTCAATACCTAGTGAGTTTAGAATGCATATAAATTACAGGATTTGAGAGATGACTGTATTTTCTTGAAACAGGAGTCTTCTGTGTCCAGATCCGGGCCAAGAGTGTTGATGTAGTGTTCCTTTGCTGGAAAAAAAAAAAAAAAAGTCAGTACTGCTAACTGGAAATGCTGGATGCCTTCAAAAAATATCCCTGTGCTTAAAATATTTTTAAATTATGTTCAGTTCTAGCTTATAAAAGTAACCTATATATCTTGTCCCACAACTTACAGAAATGTGGAATTTTAAATTTAGAGCTTGACTAAACTTTTCCTAGTTTATGGGCCACGCCTGTCTAATAAACTTAATACAATGCCATGTGCACGCAGCTTCCTAACAAATAACATGTGCTGGGAAAAGACGAGGAAACAATGGAAAGGTGCCTCCTTGAAGGTGGTAACATCGGATCAATTGATCGGTCGACTATAAATGGATTCATCTTACACAAGTCTCCCACACATTATGATGCACATTTAGCAATGCTGAAAAACAATTTGAACGAATACCTTAGAGAGTTGTTACAGAGAATTTATAGTCTGGAACGAATTGCCATCTTCTTAATTGACACGGAAATGTTTGGCTAAAATATTGCTTTATTCACATTTCTCTCCTTGGAGAAAAATCTAGGCAAACTGCAACTTCGACCGTGTGAATAATGGTGAAAGATGACTGCTTTAAGTCAGAAAAAGGGCACCACGCAGTCTGAGGGCCCCATGGACGCCCTCAATCTCGATGCCTCTTGGGGGCCCGGGGCAAAGCGCCACAGCGCATCTGGAAGGCGACGCCCCCAATCAGGATCGCGGCTCCCGCCACCCGCCCCTCGCGGTCTCTCACCTGCGTCCCGCTGGAGGGAGCCGGCGGGCGCGGGCGTGGTCCTCCCGGAGGGTGGGCGCCGGCTGCTGCCGGGCTTCCTTCTGGCTCGAGGGGACCCGTCCCGAGGGGGGAGAAAGGGAGAAAAGGGAGCTGGTGAGAGGCAGGGGGTCAGCCTCGAGGTGCCTCCCCAACCCCAAGCACTAAGCCAGGAGGGTGCGGGAACCTGTTCGCCATTCAGGCCTCGGGACTGCGGGCCTGCGGGGCCCTGGGCCGGCCCGGAGCCAACTCTCAGGCTTCCCGGTCCGGGGATCGCGGCCGGGGTGGGGCGGGGCGGCGGCGGCGGCGGCCGCGCGGAGCCGGACTGGCCCCAGGCAGCCGGGTGGCGGCGCCCCGGGAGCCCGAGGGTCCGCGGTGGCCGGAAGGGCCGCGACCCGCCCGCGTCCGCCGTGGCGCAAGGGAGTCTGGGAGAGTGAGCGTGGGGGCGGCGGGAGCCTGAGCCCCAGCTCCGGGCTGTCTGGAACCCCGGGCTCCCCAAAGCCGACCTCCTCAGGGGGCCCCACTCCCGGCCCCCGGGAAGACCAGTTCCCGGCAGCCCGTCCAGACAAGAGGGGCTTTCGTGTGCTTGGTTTCTTTCAGGATGACGGAAAGCGTGGGAAAGATTCCACACCTCCCTCTGTCTTTGCCAATAGTCCTTGACCTGCCCATGCGCCGGATCAAACCAAAATCCTAAAGTGATTTTTACAGGCGAAGTGCGACCTCAGCCAGAGAGTGAGCCCTCTCTTTTCCAGGCCCGCTGTGAAGCTCCTAGAGTAGACTCGGGGCCCCCAGGGAGGGATGGAGGTGTCTTTCGAGGTCATTAGCAATAGCGTCCAGAGTCCTGGGGGGCACGAAGAGCCCCTGAGTCGACAGCTCAGGTGCTGCCATTTTCTCAGGAGCTGTCAAGCTAGTGCCTTGCCAGCGGGGCAATCCCTTATGGGAGGCCCCCCAGGCGACCAAGGTGGCCTTGGGGCGGCGCGTCCAGGGTAGAATTCTGGGACCAGATTTTGGGAGATAGGGCAAGATAGGGCAAGCAGCAGCTTGAAACGCAGAGCCTCATTCCACAGCCACCCCCTCGGGTCCTCACGCTCCCTGCAGGCCTCAGATCGGGCAGGTCAGCGCCTCTCCACGCTGCCTGGGATTCACCGGCGGACCAGGCCCCGGGCCTCGCCCGATCTCGACAGAAGCTCCCCCCAACACAGACAGAAAGAAGGGTGGAGAGGGTGTCGAGAAGGGGCCAGAAATGTTCATCTTTTCTGGACTCCAACGTCCTGTCCACATGCAGGACGCAAGCCATTTACCAGGAGCCGCAGAGCGGCCTGGGGACTGCAGCGGGTCACCTTCCAGCGTCCCCCCTACTCCTTTTCCAATAACTGCCCCCCCCATTTAGTTGTTGGGTCTTGAAAGTAGTCTGTCTTCGTTTTTTGTCCTGTGGGTGGTATTCTAGTTAATCACGAGGAATTTTTTCCCTAACGTTTAAATTTTACCCGGGCAGGGAAAGGAGTGCTAAAATGCAGTATCTTTTTCACACCTATTTACACTTTCAAAGGCGGGCAAAGGTTGGACGGAGGAAAAACGCGCCTCTCCTGGGTCTCGCTGCTGGGGCGGACACGGCGGGTGCTGGACTAGGACTTACCTAGGGGGTGGGCCCGTGCAGGAGTCCCAGCCTTGCCCGGGCAGCAGAAACAATACTCCAGAGCACCGATCGCCCACTGCAGTACTGTTCCCGCTGCTAGGGCACGGCTGAGTGCGGGGCGCCACGTCCCTCCTCGGCTCGCATAGCCTGCCCACGGCCCCGACCACCCTCAGCCCCTGGCATGCAGTTGTGCCCTCCCCGGACTCTGGCGGGGCCTCGTGGGCGGGGAAAGGGGGCAGAGGGGAGAGGAAGAGAGACGCAAGCCCCCGCCCACCTACCTGCTCCAGAGCTGGCCTGGGGAGCAGGTGCCCCGCGGGAACGCACGTCCAGCAGAACCCCACCTTCCTACTTCCTCGCGAGGGGATATAGCAGCGCCTCACGTTTTGAACCGTTTAAAGCACTTCAAAACATGAATTGCTGCTGCATCCCCTCGGAGTCAACGAAGGGGGATCGCTCTGGGGTACCTGCAGATGGAGAAAGACAAGGTGATTGGAAGGAAGCCTGGTCCCGCCCCATCCAATGGCGAGGAATAAAGCAAAATGTCAGTCCAAATCGACGTACTTTTTAGAACTTCGCCGTTTGATTTCCAGGATCGGCAGGTGTAGTGAAAAATGTGACTCTCAATTTTTCCCCCCCAGAGGATGAATCTTGGAAAAGTGTAGCGGTGAAAAGTCAAGGACTTAGAGAGAGGAATTAGGGTGGGAAAGAATCTTACCTCTGAAGGTAAGAATAGTAAGAAAATAAATTGAGGCAGTTTGGCAACATCTGGATCACTCTTGCCAGCTTCAAAGTCTTAGTGAAACTTCTTCCTGATGTATATTATAAATAAGTCTCACTCAATGTCCCCACTAAAAAAATAACTTTTCATTTATTGACTTAAAGAAGATCACCAAAATGTCTCTGGCAGCTTCAGCTAATTTTAACATATATGATAGCTGGGAAATATAGATCCATCCACAGAAGCATCAGACGTCCTCTTTAACTCACCAGTGTTTCATTATTACAGCAAACACCCTGCTTTGAGTTCTTTTTAAAGGTATTAAAGAATGAGAGATAACTGTCCCGAGATGAAATATCTGGATGTTTACACATGAAACTGATTACTCAAACGTATTTATAAATATTTTATACCTTTCGATGTCACCTATCAAAACATAAATCAAAAAGTTTCAATACTTGACGTCAAATCACTCCTTCTTGTCTCAAGCAGTTCCACAGAAACTCTCGTCCTGAAATGGCCGGCACTGTGCATACTCCTTAATGATTAACTCATTAGATACCACTTTTTCCTTTTTAAAATGGACACACATTAGTAATAAGTTACATGCATCCTCCCCCATACTGTTTAAAGGAAACAGTCAATTAAGCATAGAAGAAACTACTACCCTATAACCCTCAATCACAAACCTAAAAGTTAAAACAACAAAACCAGTACAAAACTCTAATGGTTTTGAAAGTTAAAATACGTTTCAATACAAGTAATAGACACTCAAAGTATCCACGTCTGCTAAGTGTTCGGTTCATTTAAAAGTTACATCGGTTTTTCAAAACCAGTATAATGGACGCTGTGTCCTGTTTATTAGTTAATAAAATGTGCAGAGTATTCAATGAGACTAAGTATAAAGTTCATAACACCAGACTGAGATCCAGTGTTAACCAAATGCACTACTTGTGTCGCCGTAAACTAATTTATTAATAATAACCCCGCTCCCTAAATTGGCACATACATTTAAGTGTCTCTAAATTGCATCTTGTTTTGGCTATGCTATCCACAAACAACTTTGACTTTTGGTATTAATGGAGATAAATGTCCTTGGTTGCCCTTAAAAAGAAAAAAACAAAAACAAAAACATGTTTAGCAAACGTACAGTTATACTTTAAAACTCCACGACCTTCTCCCAATTAAATATGTATGTTCCACACAAATATGTGAACCATCACATCAGATGTTAAAGTCATCACTAATTTAACATTTCCTTATTGACTACTTAGAAAAACAAAAGTTCATTCGAAATAGCAACGGTGTCAAAGGCGAAGGTCCCTTCCAGATTGCTCTGCAAACTCACTGGAATCGAATTCACTTGTACCTTTCACTTAACCCCTTTTTTTTTCTCCCAGTGACAGTACAACGATTTACATTCCTAAAAAGCCACCTTGCTCCCCTAGTTTATGGATTTCCGCTTAGATTGAAATTTACTTACGAAAAGAGATTACAAAGAGGCGTCTTGTCACTCCAGAAGAGAGTCAGTCGCTGATACAATAGACAAAGAATCGATACTTTCGAGTTGCCCATAGCCCCACACCCCTCCTTCCGAACTGAACTGTGTTTGGCCAGATCATTTAAGAGCCAAAGAATACGCCTCTTCCTCTGTTTATATTTTACAACGTTTTGTCTTAATTTTGCAGATGCCTTCTCCCCCGCCCCCCAACAGACACGATGTACCTTCCCTCGGCGCATTCGTGCCAACTTTCCCAATGTCAAGTTTCCTACAGGGAACACTAAATAACCTTGAAAGTTTTAATAGGGAAAAGACAACGCAAAATTAACCACACATTTATTTCCAAGACATATTTTACTGCTTGCAAATTAAGAGCCACGAAAAGTCCATTTACAGTCTGTCAAAACCAGCCGATTCCGACCCTGGCGAGGCTGACAGGCGGTCACTGCCCCTTACTCGATTTTCTCTTCCCGCCCCTCCATGTTAGCTTTTTTCAGCCCGTTTCCTAAGAATTCTCCCGGCCGCACTCATGTGTCTGTTCGCCCACACCCCAGCCCCCAAACGTGCTTCACAACCCCAAGGCGACACAGAACTTTTCCAGCATTGTCACCAGATTTTTTTTCAGTCTGCCGTAACCAACGTTATTATAGGGAGAAACGCCAGCCAACAAGTCCCTTTTTAAAAAAATCGCATGTCACCTCTCGATCCACTCGAAAATGGCGCCGAAATCGAAGAACTTCTTAAATTTCATTGTCAGCTTTTTGCAAAGGTTTCTGGGATTTTCCTGCGAAGCTGCTTCGCCGCGTCTGAGAGCTAGCGAACGAGCAAGCAAGCAAAAGAGAGAGGGAGGAATGTGCGGGTGCGGAGGGGTGAGACAGACAGAGAGAGAGCGGGGTCCGGGCGGGGAGCAGAGCAGGGGCTTGGGGGACGGCGAGGGCGCGGGGCGTGAGGGCCGGGCACCGAGCCACAGGGACCGAGAGCCGGGTGCGGAGAGCCAGGAGCCGGGAGCCGGGAGCCGGGAGCCGGGGGTCGGGGTGGCGGCGCGGAGGGCGCGCTCCCGCGCTGGCTGCAGCCGAAGCTCGGGGAGCGGCGTGGCGGAGGCGGAGCGGAGCGCGGGGCCGGAGCCGTGCGCACCCGGGGAGGCGAGCTGGGCGGCCGGCGGAGAGCCTCCTGCAGCTGCTCTAGAAAAAGCCGGCTCCGGGGGCGTGGCCACGTGGTGCCCACGCCCCCCCTTCCCCGCGCCGCTCCCGGCCCGGGGGCGGAAAGGGGGAGGGAAAGGGGGAGCGGGGGAGCGGGGGAGCGGGGGAGCGGGGGAGCGGTGGGGGATGAGGGGGTGCGGGCGCTCGACGCCACGACCTTGGCCCGCAGCCGGGAAGGGCTGAAAAGGGCACAGAGCGCCCAGTATAGCCGGTACAGAGCCGAAGAGCGGGGGTTCAGGGAGAAAAAAAAGAGAAAATGGGAAATGGCAAAGCCACGGGCACAGGGTAGCGCAGAGCGCACCCAGACGCGTAGGATGGATGCCACCCCGCGCCCACAGGTTCCCCCGCAGTGTCCTCTGAACTGCCCGGAGGGAGCAAGGTGGCTGCGCAAAGCCCCTGGCGCGGTGCTTGCTGGGGGTGCCTGACCTGTTTGGGGGAGAAAAAGGGGGGCCTCGGACCGCAGGAGCTTTCGCGCTCTTCCCACGCGTTTGAGGCCAGCCTCGTCGGGACTCCCCTGCCCTCTCCACTCTGCCAAGCCCTCAGGGAGAGAGGCCCCGGGGCAGGCCCCGTACGTGCAGGCCGTCCGCTGGGGGGACAGAGCCCGGAGGGAGGGAACAACTGTCTGCACACGTCCCAGTCCAAGAAGGGAAACTGATTTTGAGACTGACCGGGGCAACAGGAGGGAAACGAGCCCTTACTGGGAATGCTACAGACTGTTAGGGACGGAGAGTTAATTTTCTTAGGTGTGAGAATGGTATTGAAGGTAAGTAGGAGGATGCCCTTATTCTCAGAAGATGCAGGCTGGAGTGGCGAGGTGAAATGTCACCGCGTCTGCAGTTTTCAAATGATACAGTTAACACAGGCACACATTGTGCCAGAGAGAGGAAGCAAGTGTTGCAGTGTGTTGTTACATCCAGGTGGGGGGTAAACGGACGTTCGTTGTGCTGGTCTTTCAACTTTCCTGTCTATTTGCAAAATTTCATAATGAAACTTTTGTGAGAACCCCTCCCCCTTAAAAAAAACAGCGCCGGAACGCTGTCTAAGAAAACGAGCGCGACTTCCTTCTCTCTCCCTGTCCCGGGTGGGACAAATCTGCGAGCACGCAGGGCTCAGACCGAGCGGGTTCTGGACGGGAAGGGCAATGGGTAGCGCTGGCCGGCAGCGGCCAGCGCCCCGGGCAAGGGACGCAGGCCCGAAGAGGCTCCGGGGGTCTCGGGCAGGTGGGCTGCCAGGCACACAGCGAGGCGGAGGAGCTGCGGAGCGCGCCGGCCGGGGCAGGGGGCTCCGCGGGCGGCTCTCAGCCACCCCGGGTCCGACTCCGACTAGCTCGGCTCAGCGCTGCAGGGCCGCCCGCGCCGCTGATGGGTGAGGAAACCAACGGGCCGCGGGAAGCGGAGCCGCGCGCCTGGCGTTGCCGCCGCCGCCCGGGTCCCCCGCGCTCCCCGAGGGAGGCCGAGGCTGTCGCGGCCTGTCCCCTGCGCCCTGCGCACGGGGTGGTGGGGAATCGCGCGCGGCACTGGAAAAAAAAAAATCAGGTGCCGGAAGAAAATAGCAACACACACGAAATCAGTATACAAAGAGAAAACCATGGACTCCGCCGTGCTCGGCGCTCGAGTTTCTTGAGCTACTTAACTCTCGCATGCATTTCACTGTGATGTTTCTGTAGCGCTGATGGAAACTCTAAATTTCTTTGCAAGGGCGATCTCGCAGACCCAAGGCAACTGCAAGTGCTGCGCGGCCTGTCGCTGGCCTCTGCGGCTGTTTTCTTTCTTTCTTTCTTTCCTTCTCTCTTTCTTTCTTCCTTTCTTTTTTCTTCTTTCTTTCTTTTTTTTAGAGGTGGGGGGAGGGAGAGTAGAGTCTTCCAGGGTCTGCAAAACTGTTTTGAAAAATTAACCAAAAAGATTTTACAGACCAAGATTTGATTTTCAGGAAAGGTTTTAAGGCTGCAGTGACTTGTACGGCTTCCGTGGGCGGTAAAAAGTTATTTCTAAATGATAATTTCCCTCTGCAAGTCTTCAAAACGCTTCGTGGACAGGGCTGAAAGTTTGTCAGGCTGTCAGACGTGACTGAACAAGCTTCTAAATCCTCAGATAGATCATTTATAAAGCCCCAGTGTCCTTAGGGTGAAAGACTTTTCTGGGCTTTTAAAGCTCGGCTTCGTGGGTAAATTTGCTTGGGTTGATCTAGCTGCGCGCAAGCCTGCATTTCCCTCCCTGGATTAGCAGAAGGGCGGAAGATTCCAGTACTATAAGATAAAAGTCGAGTCTGTGGCACGTCCTCTAAAGAAAAAAAATGCAACAGCTTCCTTTATTAAACTCTTTTTGCTACATCAGCGAATTAGAGAGCCAGTTGAATATTGATGAATGCTTTGAGGGTGAGTAATATGGCTACAGGCCCCAGAAAGTGAGGGCGGGCAGGCTAAGTATTTACTCAAGTGAACAGTCTTCAAATATTTTTCAAATATGATGTCTCAAGGATTTCCTTAGGTTTTCTTAGGACTTCTGAACCAAACCCTGATTCTGCAAATGGCTTCTCCTTTTAGTAGGCCCTTCCCAACCTGACAAAACAGCAATTGCCCTAAGAAGAGCTTAGAAACTCAGCCTGGCATTAGAACCGGGCCACAGCCCACCAGCCCTGGTGCCAGGGAGCTAACGTCTCCCTGGGCAACCGGGGAACCCCAAATGAAGTGGACACTATTCACTGATTTTGTCATTTCTGAAGTTCTGTTTCAAAGCGCGTATTTTCAGGAAAATAGCACATATTTTTTTCCTCCATGAATCATTCAGAAATTACCTTGATAAGAAATAATTATAGTCAGCCGTGGGAGGAGAGTGTAGCAAAAGCTTTGAAGGCTCTGAAGGCGCAGCTGAGAAAAATACATTAGCCCTAGACTGGAGATATTCCGCAAGGAAGTTACCCATAACGAGGTACTGTATTTGGAATAATTTTTGGAAAGTGTTTTCTGAAAAGCAATTGCGAATAAATCCTTGGAACTAGATACTAGGAAAAGGAGTTGAATTGAAAATTCTTTTTTACACTGTAAACAAAATTTCTAGAACTCAGCATTTTCATTTTAACTAGAAACGCCTTTTATGATTATGTTTTTCACAAAGGCCTAGAGTTAGGGAAACAAGACTTTCCTTACGTTGTAAATATCCAGAAGTCTTCAGAGAGATAAAATCAGGATAGAGTTACAGATTTAACAGAAAGAAAACAACTGGAATTGTGTTATGCAGCTTCTACTGTGTTATTTGTAAAAGCTTTTTTTTTTTTTTCAGGGTTCAAGCAAAGGCTAGTAGTGAGCAGTAATAATAGACTAATACTTGCCCTACTGTCCGATTAAACAAAAAAGATAGTGCCCTTTGGTAATTTTTATTTTACTTTATGAAATTAGTTATGATAAAAATAGTTCTTTGCAAAACTTAGAACTTTGGGACAAAATGTCAAATCTTAACTTCTCCCACCCCCATGATCTCACCAGGAAAAAGTAGAATGAATTAGTAAATTTTTCCTTTCTGCCGAAGAGGAGCTTAGTAAGTCCTTGATGGCTGTTGCTTTTGATTTCCAAGTCTCTTTCCAAAGACACAGAATCACTGCCTTCAATGCTGTTGGGATTTCTTCTTTAAATACGGCATGTTTTTCTTGTTGGGTGTGCACTATTATTGTCTTAATTGTTCCTGTATTTTTGCCCATGAAATCAAAGAATCTCTCAGATGACAGAAATGATTGGGTCGTTGCACATAGGAAGGCCACAGCGAAGGGGCATAGGGTGACTTCAGTCTCTACACCGTGCTGGCCCTACACGGTTCCCATCCTATAAGTGAGCATGACTGTCCTTTGCACCGGTGCGAACTGCCAGCACATTGTAATGACAGGGGCGTGGAGACGGAAAGCCCATCTCCTGTGTACGAGATTTGGTCACTTGCGTTCACCATAACCATTATGATCATCAATTTCTAACCTTACACTTCTAGCACTTTCCTTGAGCCTTGTTACCTAATTATACAAAAGAAAGAAGAAATAAGAACAAAAGCCCAATATAGAATAATGTCAACACATCAAATGTTATTGTATTCAGGGAGGCTGAAGTGCATTTGGACAGTTGGTTGCTCCTTTTATATCAAAAAAATTTTTAAAAAAAGCCCCAAAGTGGCCAGCACCAAGGAGGTGCTATGAAAAGCACAGAACTCTGCCAGCTCAGAATGACATCACTTTTAGGATCTTGCTATGCAAAGGGAAAACGCTCCTGGGGGCAAATAATATCTTGCTGGGTAGAGACAGGAGGAGGGAACAGGAAACTGAAGGTTGCTAAGGGGTGCTATCTTTGTTTAAAACCAAGATGTGTTTTCCAGGCCATGAAGTGCTTTGTTGAAAAAGGAAAGGAGGGAAAGTCAATATGTATAACTGAAGCGTTAACATTAAAGCTGTTAACACCAAAATATCCATAACTCACTTGCTGCCCTCCTTCTTGTCTCCATAACATAACTGTTTGCATTTTTAAAAAAATAAGACTTAATAGGTAGAGTTTCTAGGGCTTGTAGACGATGTCATTTCTTTTACCTCCTGTCTCAAAATAATTTTTGAGTTTGAAATCAGGTGGGATTCTGCAGTAGTTAATGACCAGGGTGACCCCCATCCATGGGCAGGAAATGGAGCTGGAGATCTGGACCCAGTTTTCCATTTTAGCATTTGCCCTAAACCCAGGGCTCAGCAGCTTCCTTAGCTCAGTGTCCCCAGGGAATGCCTAGGCCTCAGGCAAGGAAACAGGAGGGAGACAGAGAGGGTGGGCGAGGACAAAAGAGAGAAGGAAAGAAGGTGAAAGAAAACCAAGTCCTTCCCCCCATTCCTACTATCCATCTTCTAATTCAGACTCTTAATTTGCCACCACTAGGTCACCAAGGTAACCTTCTCAGGCTCCCCTCTCATCTCCCAGCTGAGTTTGGCCCCTCTTGCTGTGGTCCCCTAAGTTCTGCTCTAAAAACACAGTTCTTATCATATTAATCCTTGGCACAAAAATCACACGATGAAAAGTGTAACCCTCTCCAGCCCGGCTCCGATCCCCTCCTCCAGCCACACCTTCTTCTTCATGCTTCCACGCAGGAGATGTTTGTTCTTCTCATTTCCTCACACCTCAAGTCCCAGCCCAAATGCCGTCTCCTCCCTGAAGCCTTCTGAGATGACCTCAGGTTGGAGTTAACTGCCTCTGGCCCGTCCTGCCACAGCACATTAATAAAGCTGGCCATTCTGAGTCTCTTCCTAGCAGAAAGTAAGCTCCTAGAGGGTAGGGACATGCCCGTCTATGGATATCTTCTCAGTGCTTCGCACAATTACTTGTAACAGTTGGCGTCAATACATATTTGTCAAATAAATGCATACCTGAGAAGGGAAAGGAGGAAATGGAGGGAGCTAGGAGAATGTCAAGTTGTGTTGGTGGTGAAGCTTATGGCCAATACCCTGATCAGTTGGCTTAGGTGCCCTTTGGTGCCCTTGGTGCCCAGGGTTGTCTACATGGTGGCTTAAGCCAACATGGTGGCTTAACAAGTTGGTCTGGGATTGACATTTTAAACGCATCCCCTTTAATAGTATGGAATTAATTTACTTTTAAATTAGCTACTCAGTACTAGAAACCCTCTTCTGAAAAACTACCACCATCACTTTATACTTTTAAGTTTCAAGCTGGTCCTTGAAGGGAAGGTGAAATTTGGATGGAATGGGGGAAGCAGTGTGTTCAGAGACCTGGAGATAGAGAAGAGTTAAAAGGAGATAGACTCAGCTAGACAGAGGCTATCTATTGGGGAATTAGTTGGAGACTGAGCTGGACAAATAAGGTCCATCCACTCTAGGACAAATAGATTATGGGGGGCATGGAAGTAGGCAGAGGAGTCTTGATTTTAGTTATAGGACCGTGAGGATGTAATGAAAACAGCGTTTGCAACAGATTCACTTGGCTTACCTGGTAACTCTGCAAACTAAAACTATGATAAACCTACAGTGATCTGAACCATTGGAATATCCTATTCTTCATGCACACAGGAGTGAGTTTTCTTACTAGGGAAGAGAACGGATGGAAAAATACTGCTTCATATATGCCTATGTGTATCAGGTAATGTGCTAGACCTTTCTTCCCCAGCAGCTTTTCTCTTTCTCCCTCTCCCCACCAGTCTCTCCCCCTTTCCTCCCTCTCTCACACACTACACAGGCCGCCACCAAAATATCCCCCTGACTCGGACTTGACTGGCCTTTAAGGATAATCAATTTCCTGTGACATTACTCATAACAAATATGTTTTAAAATACCAGTAAATATCAGGCAAAAAGTTCATGGAAAGAATCCAGAAATTTAACATCATGTGCTGATTTGATGGAACAGAGGAATGGAAATACACATCTTCTGGACTGAGGGTAACCGTTTTTGGGGGGTGGCAGAGCTTCAAAGTGGAGAATGTTATTTTTCATGGGCAGTTTAAAAAAATTGTCATTAAATATTTTCAAGAAGTTAAAACGACATTGAAAGCAACTTGGGCAACTTAAATATTCGCTGTAGTTGCTGTAACCCAAATATCCCAACATATTTAGTGCTTAGGTGCCTCTGAATATAGTTAGAAGAGTGTGATTTCTCTATATACCTTAGTGGAGCAGAAATTAAGCAGATGAAATATGAAATGAACACGAGAATTAATTTGTAGTTTGGATCATAAAAGCCAGATTTTTGAAGAGATTATTTTATTTTGATTGCAAACTATAAATTATTACAGGGAGTTGGTGTAGAATGACATTGAGGCTTACTTTTGGGTCAATATGTTCCAACTTGACCTACCCTTGGTAGTGGGGAGGACTGGGGTTTCTCTAACCCCAAAGAAACCAGTCTCACTATGGCTTTAGGACTTGTCTCTCCTCCCCTCACACTGGCGTTCTTTCAGTAAGTTGTCATGTAAATGCACTTTAGAAAACAGAATAAATATTCTATGGGCATCACTTGGAAAATAAACTTTTAAAGATGTGTGTGTGTGTTTAAGTTGTAGACTTACAACTCAAAAGAATTCTTGATAGAAAGAAATAGGTTTTTGGCTAAAAGTCAAAAATTTTGAAGTAACTTTAAAAGGTGAATAATTTACATTAGCATGGTGTTTATATAATAGGGTGTGTGTGACAAAGTTAAAATAACATTGAAAATAACTTGAGTCATTTAAATATTCCTCCTGGTAACTGTAGAATGTAAGTGCCTTCAAAGGGGGGAATGGTAAGTTTCTAGACAGCTGGCAGGGATTTTTTTAAATGTTCATTTACATTTGAAAACTGGTATTAGCATCCATTTCCCTGACCCGGAGCAATTCCCCCTCACCTGTCAGAGAACACCTACACAAGAATGCTGACAGAGCCAGGCAGGGAAGGGCACGCCTGTCATTTCACTTCCGGAAACCTGTTTATGAAGCCTCCTGCAATCCACTACCTGCTCAGACCCTGTTAGCCCCCTCGGCTCCTGCTGTTTAACAATTCTGGGAGCTACTTTGATTTCATACATAACCCTTCAGGTAAGTTACAGGAACTTCACCAATGGCCAAGCCAGATGGTTGTGGATTGGATAAGAACAAAGCAAAACAAACGGAAGTAGTGAGTGATGGGAAGCGTTGTGTTAGTATTAATATATATAAATCAATGAGCAAAGCCCCCTGCCCCTCGATTTTGAAGCTGGATAATAATGCCATACATATTATTTATATATATATATATAAATGTATATGCATATACACACATATGACACAGATTCCCCCCCACACACCCTTACTCTGAGTTACATTAGGAGATGGCTGGTCCAATCTGAATGACAGTCCATTAGAGGTTAGTTGAAAGAGTTGATATGATCACTAATACAGGTAACATTAGAACCTCTACCCAGTATCAACTTTTATGTTATTTGATTTGCCTTTTACACTTTCTCCCCTTGGCTTTAAATGTCTTCAGCAATGTCCTCTTAGAAAAAAATAAATAGAAGCTTCCTCTGGAATACTTTTCACCAATCAGTCAGTCCTGTAACTTGCAGCTGGTAGGACTTATTTTCCCCAGAGAAGGAAAATAGAACAGACAGAGACAAGGGGATGGCAGTGAAATATCATTTATTTTTCCACCCAGTCTGTGACCTGCCACTGACTGTATTTACACAGATAAATTGAAGAATGTCGCACTTGTGGAGTTTGCCAGTACGATCAGATGGAAGGTCGTCTCTAGGACTGTCCCCAGTGATCCTGCCTCCTGGAGCTCCCACCCTCGTGTAATCCCCTCTCCTCGTGTGGGAGCTCTACCTCCAGACTTGCTTCTCTAACAAATAGAACATGGCAGAAGTGGTGAGATGTCACTTCTGAGTTTGGGATACAAAAAGCCTGTGGCTTCTAACTTGGACTCTGTCCCTCCCCTCCTTCCCTTCCCCCCTCCCCTCTTCCTATCTTCATCGTCATCACCATCTTCCTTACCATGAGGACACTCAGGCAGTCTATGGAGAGGCCCACAGAGAGGAACTGAGGCCTCCTGCCAACAGCCCCTTGAGTGAGCCTAGAAGCGGGGTCTCCAACCCCAGTTGGGTCTTGAAACGACAACTTGACGGCACCTCCTCAGAGACCCCAAGCCACAGGCACCTGGCAACATCGTGCCCAGGTTCCCGACCCGCAGAAACCATCAGAGAATAACTGGTTGTTGTTTTCGGGTAATTTTTATTTTTTGGCCATACCACGCGATACGTGGGATCTTAATTCCCTGACCAGGGATCAAACCCCCTGCAGTAGAAGCACAGAGTCTTAACCACTGGATCACCAGGGAAGTCCTGTTTGGGGGGTAATTTGTTGTTCAGCAATAGATAGCTAATACAGAAAGTCTTGTAACTGTATAACCAACGTAAGTTTATAAGCTGAAATCTGACCAAATCATTTGTTTTCTTCTGAAAAAGTTGTAGAAAGTCGCAAGACTGAAAGCCCTCCCCCTCTGTCTCTCTCTGTCTCTGTCTCTCTCCCTCGCTTTCTTTTTTGGGAATAAACAACTATAATTACAATTTAAACAGGATATCATAGAGATCAATCATAGGGATTAATACTAATTAAATTTAAAGAAAAGAGAGAGAAAGAATTAAAGGATGTTACTGTGTAGGTTAGCCTTCCCTTTATAATAAACACTTGTTCCTTGATAATGTATTTCTTACAAACATGGTGTGTGTGCCTGTGTGTGTGTGAGAGAGAGAGCACACTGTGTTTAGTTTAATGGTTGAGCAGGCTTTCATTATTGGTGGAGGAATGGAGGGATGGGGGTACTTACATGTATCTCCAAAATGGGCTATTGGTGAAAACTAGGGATAAAAGACTTTTTGCCCTTGACATTTATATATACTTTACACAGTTTTTTTTTAAAACCTGGTTTGCTGTTTTCAGGGTATAGGAATAAAAATTTTAATGTTACTTTGAGTCTCCTTTTATCAGTGAAAAATCACATTATGGCTCTAATTTTTAAATATTTGACAAGCAGTTATCATAACAAATGGTTTCAGACATTTTTGGCTCTCCCAGAGATTGAAAGAAAGGTGAAAAGGCCCGTTTCTTTTGAGGGCAATAAAGCATTTCTTATTATCACAAATATAATTGACACTATGTGGTAGATTTTTATAAATCACATCACTTTAAAAATGGCATGGGGCTTCCCTGGTGGCGCAGTGGTTAAGAATCTGCCTGCCAATGCAGGGGACACGGGTTCGAGCCCTGGTCTGGGAGGATCCCACATGCCGTGGAGCAACTGGCCCGTGAGCCACAACTACTGAGCCTGCGTGTCTGGAGCCTGTGCTCCACAACAAGAAAGGCCGCGATAGTGAGAGGCCCGCGCACCGCGATGAAGAGTGGCCCCCGCTTGCCACAACTAGAGAAAGCCCTTGCACAGAAGTGAAGACCCAACACAGCCAAAAATAAATAAGTTGTCCAAAATAAAATAAATTAAAAAATGGCATGAACATTACCACAATAAAGGGGGAAAATACTCTTTCAGAGTGGCATTTCAAAAGGTAAATAAATTAACCAACTCAAAATACAGTTTTCTCTTAAAGCATTTTTATCTTCCCATCTTTTGAATGTTCCTATGCTTATGAACTCCCAGGCCCTTTCTCAGTACCAATCAATCGACTGGCTTGAGCACCTACTGAATACCTTCACCAAGTACTATATGAGAGAAAGGCAACACAAAGGAACAAACAAGCAAATAGGAGAGGGTCTCCCATGCTCAGGAAGCACACGATCGAGTGGAGAAGATCAAACATGGAAGTGAAATGGTTGAAGTACACTTTTACTGAGTAAAGACACATCCAAGTCAAGTGCGGATTACTCTTGAATTCTGAAAAAAAAATTATGCCTAACTATACTGAGATGTTTACCCAGGCAAAATATGATTCTCGACCACAATATTGCTTTGCATCTTTGTTCTTGCTCTCTCCTTTGCCTAGAATGCCCTTGCCCTTCATCTTAATCTGATGAAACTCTCTCTCTTATTTAAGGTCTAGTTCAAAGGCCCCCAATTCCATGATGCCTAGGCTTACTCCATCTTTTTTTTTTTTTTCCAGTACGCGGGCCTCTCACTGTTGTGGCCTCTCCCACTGTGGAGCACAGGGTCCGGACGTGCAGGCTCAGCGGCCACGGCTTACGGGCCAGCCGCTCCGCGGCATGCGGGATCCTCCCAGACCCGGGCACGAACCCGCGTCCCCTGCATCGGCAGGCGGACTCCCAACCACTGCGCCACCAGGGAAGCCCCACTCCATCTTGACTTATATGTTGCACTGGAAAATCTAGCCCACCCAGCTCTCCCCCCACTAGAATCCCACGAGTCATACTTCTTCAATCTCTTGATCACTTTTCTGTCTCCTTTGATGTCTCTTCTTTTTTTCGTAACCGTGCCTTGAAGACTGAATGTTAGGGAATTTTGATTCTCTGGTCCTAATTGCCTGGATTCATGTCATCTTTCCAAGGCTTTATCTCCCAGTAATTGCCTCTTACACCCCTTACTTGAGCTCCAGCTCAATGAAGTTCAATTTCTTAAGCTAATTCCTGGACATATTCACCTGGATGACACTATCAACTCCAGCTCAACATGTCCAACCTGGACTCATCTTCACCCCTATCCTCTACCCTCATTGCAGTTTCCTTACTTAAAGCCAGAACTGACCATGTGTTCTGAGCTTCTGGGGCTCTAAATGGTGACAACTTCTTTGATTCAATCTCTTCTTTTTCACCTATATCAGGACTTGGCTCCAGTCTCATGCCCTCCATGAAGCCTGTCCTCTCTGCTCTAGGGTCTGGAGTCTTTCACACTCCAAATTTGCTTGCACGACTCAGTTTATCTCTTGACCAGGAATGGGGTTTCTATAGACATTTAACAATTTTATAGGCTAAAATGAATGAAGCCTTGTTGTTCTTCACTTGAAATCATTCTCATTTTCATCTCTTTTCCTACACTTCTAAGCCTTCCCCCATCTACTCTTCTCATCTCTTCTCACCTAGCTTAGAGCACTAACCCCCTAGGTGTCCTCCCATCAACAGTGCATTTCCACGCCCTGTGCCAGTGCTTACGCTCACAGAGGATTCCCTTCTTCCTCTTCTCTGCTTAGACAGCTCCTCCTCATCTTCTAAGAGTGAGATCACTGCCCCCCTCTACCAGGAAATCTTCCTGGATCTTCCAACCCAACTGGAAGCTTCTCTTCTCTGGGAGGGAGTGTTGAGTGTAGGGGAGGAAAGTGCATTTTGGAGCTAGTCCAACCTGGGTTTGAATCCCAGTGATGTTACATATTAACTATCTGGCCTCAATTTCTCTGAGCCTCAGTTTCCTCATCTATAAAACAGAGAAAATAAATTCTATCTTGCAGAGCTGTTGTGAGAATTAAATAAAGTCATGTATATGATGTGTCTGGCACGTGGTAACAACTATCATTACCATGTAGGTCTTGAGTCTACTCTAAGGCTGATATGTTACACAACCCCAGGGGGGTGTCTCCATGAATACTGCCCCTTGCAGTTGTCAAGTGCACAATTTGCGCATGGTAGTCCATGTCTATTATGTCTAGTATTGATTGTTTGCTAAGTTATTTATACATGTTTTAGTGTTTAATAATCCATAAGCTTCTGAAGAGAAGATGGGGAAGGGCAGTGATCGTTCTCTTGTACAGTCTTGTTTACTGCTATTTCTCTAGCCCCATCTGTCACCACTGTCAACTGCCCCCCACCCCATTTGTATTGGATTAAACTACTTGTGGTTTCTCTGATGGCCACAGCCTCAGTCCTCAGGTCTCTGAACAGGCCCATTTTCTGGGCTAGAATAGCCTCTAGCTCCCTAGGCTTACTTGTCTCTTCCTGATTAGAACATGTTAGTCTTGTTCACCATTGCATGCTCAGCATCTAACATAATGCCTGGAACATAGGATGAGTGCAATAAATGTTTGTTGAATGAGTACATTGTTTTCAGGGATTATTACCTAGTTTTCCTCAAGAAGGGGCATGAGATTTTTAAATGAACAGCTGTGCTTCTTCAACTATCATGACTGCAATAGACTGGATGTTTGTGCCCCTCCCCCTAATTTCTATGTTGAAATCCTAACCGCCCAATGTGATAGTATTAGGAGATGTGGCCCTTGGGAGGTGATTAGGTCATGAGGGTGGAGCCCTCATGAATGGGATTAGTGCCCTTATAAAAGAGTCCCCAGAGACCTCTTTTGCTTTCTATCCATCATGTGAGGACACATGTAGTCTGCAACCTGGAAGAGGGCCCTCACCATAACCTGACCTTACTGGCTCCCTGATTTTGAATTTCTAGCTCCCAGAATCATGAGAAATAAATTTCTGTTGTTTATAAGCCACCTAGTCTCTGGTACTTTGTTATAGCAGCCCAAACAGACTAAAACAATGACTAAATTACTAATGTCTACTGTAATCCTTTGTGTATATTATCATGTACATTGTGCTAACATTGTCTGCTTCTTAATAAATGTGTGACCTTGGGCAAGTTTCTTAATCATTCTGTGACTCAGTTTCCTTATTTGTAAAATGGATATAGTAAGAGTATTTCTCTCAGGGCTGTAGTGAGGATTCAATGAGATGCTTCTACTATTTGGAATGGCCTCTCTCAGATCATCCCAGGGCTGGCTCCTTTTTCACATTCAAGATTCAGTTCAAATGGCAAATTCTCAGCAGCTTTCCCTGACCACTCTGACTCCTTCTCCAATTTCTCTCATATCACTTTGTTTTAAGTTCATCATGGCATTTGTCGCTGTCTGATTTTCTCTTTGTGTACTTATTTATTTGTTTACTAGCTGTGTGACCTTGATTTCTCTGAGCCTCAGTTTCTATTCACTGCCATATCCTCAGTGGCTAGAATATAGTAGAGCCCAGTGAATATTTGTTGAATGAACTGACTTACCTTCCCTTTCTGAGTCTTTGAGAACAGTAATGGATAGCTAGACTTGGGTGAAAATTTTCTGATCACATAAGTCGGGGGACAAAACTATTTTCAGAGTGCTACCAGTCTGTGGCTAAGTATAAGATCTAGCCCCTGGCCTCAGGAGCTTACCATCTAGTTGGTGGGATGTGAGTTGAGTGATTCCTAGAATCACTGGTGGATTATAAATCACGAGTGCAAATTCTGCCTTCCGTGGACAAAAAGTGATACAGAAAAGTGATGGATCAAACTAAGAAGTTATGTGGCTAAGTGCTAAGTTGAGTGGTGTAGAGTCTCAGAGATATGGGTAGACAGACGGAGGGATTCAGCTGGGGGACCTTAAAGGAGAGAGAAGTCATCCTAGAGAAGGGACCAGACACTAATATTGGTAAAGCACTTAGAAGAGTGTCTGGCCCATAGTAAAAGCTATGTGTGTGTTTATGAAATAAAAACGCCTTACTGATTTTTTTTTTTTTTTTTTTTTTTGCGGTACGCGGGCCTCACACTGTTGTGGCCTCTCCCGTCGTGGAGCACAGGCTCTGGACACGCAGGCTCAGCGGCCATGGCTCAGGGTCCCAGCTGCTCCGTGGCATGTGGGATCTTCCCGGACCGGGGCATGAACCCATGTCCCCTGCATCGGCAGGTGGACTCTCAACCACTGTGCCACCAGGGAAGCCCCCAACTGATATTTTTATGCCATCAGGATTTTATTTTTTCTCTTAATAAAGATACAGGTCTTCCCTGGCAGTCCAGTGGTTCAGACTCTGAGCTTCCACTGCAGGGGGCGCGGGTTTGATCCCTGGTCGGGGAACTAAGATCCCACATGCCGGGTGGCACGGCCAAAAAAGGGGGAAAAAAGATACAAAAATAGAAAAAAGCTTTGTTCATGAAATTACCACGGGCTGCTCTTTCTCAAAAGCACGCATAAGAAGGCCACAAGAGCACTTATCTGTCTGATATTAGTAAATATTATATACCAATTGTAGAACGAGCATCAGCTGGAGACCCCAAACCTAGGGATCACAAGGATGCAATCTGATCATCCAGGCAAAGAGACCAGTTCTCAGAAGTATTAACAAAGGAAGAAAACTGCACGGGATGGGCCTCCTGAGCCTCTGCTTGGTGATGTGGGCCCTGGGTCTTCCCTTCCTCGTTGAAGACACAAGGCGGACAATCACAGTTGGGCCTTTGGCTGGACCGTGACAAGGTGAACACCTCATAGCATGTCTCACCATCCCGGGTTGTGATGGCTCCCTCGCTGGCTACTGTCCTGGAGTAGGGCATTGTGAGCCACGGGGAACGTTTGGGGGCAGTGCAGGACACTGGGATCACGTACTTAGACGATGTACGCTTGGAGGCATAGTGCAGCTCAGTGTCGTAGAGAACCATGTCCTGAGAGACAGCCTTGACCCTGATGCCACATTCCATCACACAGTAGGTGAACTGGTAGGCATAGGGCTGAACATGGTTGGCAGGGCAACCCAGTCCCAAGTGTAACTCATGAAAGTGCACATATACGTCATTGTTCAACATGAAGGGGTGTACGGTGACCATGAACCAGTCTATGGAGCACAGTGCAGTCATCGGATTTTGTCCGGAACAGGCCGAAAATACAGAGGTGAGGAAGAGTAGCCCTCCTATCAAGTTGAAAACTTTCATCCCGGTAGCGGATCAGGTAATGACTCTCAGGAAACAGGAAGCTGTCTGGTGAGGAGTTCTAGAGCACAAAGAAACACAAAAGGAAAACCGTCTTATTTCCTATTGAAAGTTCAAACACGATCATTTTTATAAAAACAAAAGACCATTCCTAAAGCATTAAAAAAAAGAAGCAAAGAGAGTAGAACTTAAATGTTCTCACTAAAAAGAAAAAAGGTAAACATGTGAAGTGAGGGATGTGTTAATTAACTTGATGGGGGAAATTTTTTCACAATATAAACGTATGTCAAATCAGCACGCTGTATACTTTAAATCCCTTCCAATTTTACTTGTCAATTATACCTCAATAAAACTGAAAAAAAAGAATAAAAAGCAAAGGAAAAGATCCCTGTGAAAGAGAACTGAATTTTGATGTCATTGTTGGAACTCACATGTTTCTAGATGACTACAATGGCTTCTTTAAGTGACTTTACCATATTGTTTTGGTATAAAACACAAATCCCTCACATACAGAATGAGAGTCTACGCCGATCAGGAGTAGCATTCCTTTGTGTGCAACCCCAGCCAAAAAGAAAACAAAACAGTTTTCATGCCAAACATTAAATAAGGTGACAGGAGATAACAGTTTAATTCAAGCTGACAGCACTTTCCTCCTGAAGGCCCCAGTGTCCTCCCATAGACCATACTAATGAACCCTTCTCTATTACCTTCTTCTTTTGGTTAACAACATGTTTAATTAAATGAAAACCTAACAAGACATTGTGGTTTATTCCTGACATCCAAATATTGAAATTTTGCCAGGTGGCTCACTTAAAATGATCAAATGAATGCTTCATAAATGCCAGTGGTAGCATCATAAGCCATTATGACCAACAGCCATTATGACCTTGCAAAATAGCAAAATTGCAGAGTGACAGAGCAGTATGGAGAAAAAAAGAGTCATGCTAAGAACAAGTGTCTAAAACAGTTTCAGAAGGGGAAGAGGAATATCATCAAATATTGTTCAACTCAGTTTTCATTTTAAAAGTGAAAGTGAAATAAATCAAATAGAAAAGTGCCTAAAATTTCAAAGGAAATGGCTATGCAGGGTTTTACTCTTGTTCCCTGCTGAATTAAGTAATCCCTGCATAAGTGAATTCATTCTTTGACTAATATTTATTGAGCGTCTACTCTGTGCCCAGCACTGTGCTAAATAAAAAGCATCCCAAGACAGTTCTTTCCTCCCCTCTTCCTCAGTTGCAAAAATGTAGCTCTTTCTCTTCCTCTGATACTGATGAATTTGCTGCATTCTTTTTTTTTTTTTTTTTTTTGCGGTACACGAGCCTCTCACTGTTGTGGCCTCTCCCATTGCGGAGCACAGGCTCCGGACGCACAGGCCCAGCAGCCATGGCTCACGGGCCCAACCGCTCCGCGGCACGTGGGATCTTCCCGGACCAGGGCACGAACCCGTGTCCCTTGCATCAGCAGGCGGACTCTCAACCACTGCGCCACCAGGGAAGCCCTGCTGCATTCTTTAATGGAAACCATGGCGGAGGAGCCCACTAGCCAGGTGCAGTGGCCTGGATGACGTGCTTTGTTTTCACATCAGCACTTGATCTGGTTGTTACCCCTGTCTCTCCCTCTCTCCTTACTGACTCCTCATTCTCTTGGGGATGTTGAGGTGTAAAGAGAAGCCTAAGAGGTCTACCCATCTCCTTCCTGGCCTCTTTGTTCTGAAATGGCTCTCTTAGGACTGCTTTTTTGTTTTTCACGAAGCAAAAAAAATAAAAAATAAAAATAACAGAAAAACAGCAGCAGTAGCAACAAACCGAAAAACCCAGCCCTCTTACCCCTCCAAAAAACCAAACAAACAATACGATGATGACGACAACAACAACAAAAACCGAGTTAATTCGGATGCCAGCTGGTCTTGGATAATGACTCAACAGTTAAATAAACAAACCACTTGCTCTGGAATGATGCATATTTGCTGAGGTTCCTTCTGGAAGCCGAGATCATCACTCCATCACTGCTGCACTATTGCCTTGGTCTCAGGAAGACCACCTTGCCCTGAGCTTGCTTTAGGAGTGCTTTTCTCTCCCTCTTTCCTCCTTCCTTCACATGATCTCACAGCCTGGACCTCACAGCCTGGACCTATTTGCCCTTAACAAAAACCTCCCCTTTAAGTAGTTCCTGGAATAGGTCAGGAAAACAATCCTTCCACTCCAATTTTGCTGTTCAAACCCCAGAACTGACACCAAGTTTAAGGGTGTGCTCCTGTGCAGGGAGTTAGCCGTCTACTTCCTCTCCACCCCTTGGGCATCTTTCCTATTGTCCCTCCTCCTCCTTCTCATGGTTAATCCAAAGAGAATTATAAAAAGCCCAAATTCTCTGAGAAACATTACAGTTGTCACCTAACGAATCATTTTAGACTACTTCACTCCCACCCCACACCACTTTTTGAATTACATTGCACTGAATCAGTCTTTTTCTTTCTTTTTTTATAAATTTATTTATTTAGTTAGTTAGTTTTGGCTGTGTTGGGTTTTCGTTTCTGTGCGGGGGCTACTCTTCATCGCGGTGCGCGGGCTTCTCATTGTGGTGGCTCCTCTTGTTGCGGAGCACAGGCTCTAGACGTGCAGGCTCAGTAGTTGTGCCTCACGGGCTTAGTTGCTCTGCGGCATGTGGGATCTTCCCAGACCAGGGCTCGAACCCGTGTGCCCTACGTTGGCAGGCAGATTCTTAACCACTGCGCCACCAGGGAAGGGAAGCCCTGAATCAGTCTTGAAGGAAGGACTTTAGTAACATCACTGAATTTGGGGGTTTATGTAGCACAAATCTCCAAACTCAGTACAGAATTGGTTTCCTCTGATTTTCTTGTAGCCAGGGAGAGATTGCCACAAGATTGGAGCAATAAGTGTGTGTGACAACATACCTTTGAGCTCAGAGAAAACTGAAAAATGAAGTCAGTGGGACCCATGTTTAAGAGTGCATCTCTAAGGTGGGAGGGAGGAGTTCGGAGACCAGGGGAGAGCAGAATGCACTTGCTAATGAGCTTGCTAACTCCTAGCTCAATGCCACTCTTGGGGAGTTGCTCCCTTTTGCTGAGCACAGGTCATCAGAACTGGGCAGCCTCCCTTCCCTGCTGCCTGGCAATTCCCAGGGAAAGGTAGAGGGTGTGTGTGGGGGTGTGTGGGGGTGTGTGTGTTGAGGGATGGTTATAAGTCACTCACAACACAGTGTAAACTCATCAAATCAGTTGGCTTTTCTAACATCCAGCTGAGATGTGTTGGCAGAATAGGACCTTGGACTTGGATGGGGAGGGAGAGGGTTGGCTCTGAAAAAGAGGGCTGAGGGGCTAGAGATGGGAAGGGGGCGCCAGAAGAGAGGGTTGTGCAGTTTGCGCCAAACTGGAGGTATTTTTAGCCATAGTTGGGGCTGAGCCCAGCATCCCGGAGCTGAGGGAGTTGAGGACTGGGGAAGAAATAACTGCAGAGAAGGGAGCGCTCACCCTGGGACTACTGTCGGGCTTCCCAAAGGCAGCTGGGCTGTTAGAAAGCAGGTCTCAGGGTTTGCATTACCATAGCCCCATTTTGGCTTGATTGCAAATTATCCTTGCAAAGCTCATAACTTCGATGCATTTGTATAGCCAAGCAGGGCTCAGCTATTGGTACCTACAGTCCTGAACTGAGCTATAGGGAAGCTGGCAAAACCAGAGCTGCTAATGACACCTGGATGCAAAATGTTTGCTTTCCTTGCAGCTACAGAGTACAGTAGCTTTCTGTTTTTCTAAATGTGGTTTATGCATATACATTTTCCATTAGTTTTTTTAAAAGTTTTCCTCCTTCCCCTTAAAAAAATTCCCTAATAAGCCTAATTCTTAATACATCCTTTACGTTTAAAAAAAACAAAACAAAACATGAAACGTTTCATTCTGGGAATATGAACTCTATTTCTTAATGTCTTACAAGAAAGAGATTGAATATTGGTCTAAACACAGAGCATTTTTAATCTCAGGGGAAAAAAAGAGACTTTTTAAGAGAGAAGTAAATTAGTTTTGTGATGTTGGTGAGTGAGTTGAGACGTGTAACACAAATCTCCTTGAAAGCAGACAGATTGTTGCCTCTTCATCTCCTCTGATGTCGTTAGAGACACATATGAACTCTTTGCGTGGGGAATGGGGAGGGGATTAGCTAAACATTTCCACATCTGGTTTGAGAACAGTTTGGAAAAAGAATTCACTCCATAGGCTCCTGGAAGCTTTTGGGGTCGACAGTTATTTATTTTTAAAATTCAGTATACTCATGACAGCATAGTTATCATTTGTATATTGTTTTCCCAGAATCTTGTTGTCAAAACAAAAGGAAACAGAGGGGAAAAGGAAACTCCAAAGCAGTACGCAATTATCTCAGGGAAATATAACTGTCAGGGCATTGATTTGCAGCAAAGTTTGTTCACTCTCTTGCAGCTGATTTGAAGAAAAATGAATCTGAGTTGGAATAAAGATTCCTTTACAAAATAAGAACAGAAGAAAGAATCCTAACACTCTGTGGACCCTTTAGTTTAGAAATTCAAATAGTCACATGTTGACTTTGCCCAGCCAACTATCTCAAGGTTTGGGAGCCTTTTAAAATCGAGGCCCAGTTTTAAAGAATTAGTTGGTTCGCTGCTCTCAAAGAAAGTGAGGATTGTGATTATACTAATGATGTCCAAGGGACATTAAAGTGAGTTAGAAAATTAAATTACTGCTTTTGTAGAATTTACATTCATTCTAAAGAAATCTGGGCCCGGTTTTGTTTTCCAACATAGTGAAACACGGTGTTAAAGTAACCACACGTTATTCATCGTTTGGCGAGGAAGAAGAATTATGAACTGCTAATGCTTAACAAAGTCCATTCTCTCAACTGAGGAAAACACCTTGACTCAACCCTAGGAAAGATTTCATTCAAATTAAACTAAAAAGTAATCATTAAAAGTGTTTTTTTTCTGTTTTTCCTGCTTTTCAGTAGAAAAATTGTAGGAAAAAACTGTAGAAAAATTGTGAGATATAGAAAAGAAAAAAGAAGAAAACATTCTCCGATCTCAGAATAATCACTGTTAAATTTTTGGTTTATATACTTTTAGTTTTGCGGGGGAGGGGAAAAAAGTCTATATACATATATATGATCCAAAGTCATTTCAGGAAAAAAAAAAGGGTAAGGCTTTTTGAAAGCTGTTTTTAATTTTTGACATTGAATTTGAAAGCAATCAAAGCATTATTTTTGTTTGGGCCATCTGGTTTTGTTCTTATAATCTGTTAAGCTATCAAGCATAGTTTAAATGTCATGGTTCATCTCCTGCACAAATAAAGGTTGTGAAATAAATAAGAATCCAAGCTCCTTGTAAGAGAGAGAAGTTTTCGCTGGGTCATTAATTTGGTTACTAAAAGGTGAGGAGTCTGATGTGAAATCAAACTATAATCAGGCTACACAACAAGGGTAAACCATACCCTGACTGAACATAAGTATTTCCAAATAAATACAGAAAGCTGTACTTTAGTGGAAATGGCAAATATCAGGTCAGGGGAACTCCTTTCTTTTCGTGCAGAGAAGCTGAATTAGTTTAATTTTTAAAGTTGAACGAAGGGATGTATTTCATAATTTCCATAAAATGTAAGGAAAATCCCCAATGTGTGCCCCTAATCCAGTTTATGTTTTAATTTAATAATTTATTTGAGTTTGATTTTTCAGAAAACGACACCCTTTGCCACAAAGCCCCAGAGTCCCTTCTCATTTTAAAAGACAAGGTAAGTTTGTGTCTGTACAGAGCTTGCAAATCTGCAGCAGCACGGCCGCCTTTTTAACCCATTAGTTGTCTCTGGAGGGCTGCCCAAACCAGAGGAAGGCCCCTTCGCCCGAGATGATTTCTGGGTGTTACCATCAGAAGGCAGAGGACTGAATCAGACACTCCTTCAAGGGCTTTGACACACCTGTGTCAATAAATGAGGGCTCAAGATGGTTTTCGAAAATGGTCAGGCACATTCTTCTCTCCCTTTCAAAACTGGGATTTTGGGGTACAGGTTTTCTTAAAGTGAGGTGCATGTATACAGCCACAGCTGAAGGATGGCTTAAGTCCAAATCAAGCCACAGTTGACTTTACAGCCTGTTTGGCTGATTTTTACCTGACTTGACCAATCTGTGGCTCTCCCAAGCCCAAAGCTACCTTGTGTATGCCCCACCCAGAATGTGGCCACTTGGTGCATCGGTGTACACCCTGACTGAGGCCATTCACCATATCTTGGCTCCTGAGGGGGAGAAAAGATTCCTTTGATAGGAAGGCTGTTGGTCGTTGTTAGGGAACTTACAGTTTGGGAGGCTTGCCTGCATATTGCAATAGGTAAAGAGGCATTGTTCTGAGGCCAGGACATTGTGGGAAGAGCAAATCGTTCTCTCTCTCTCTCTCTCCCTCTCTCTCTCTCTCTCTCTCTCTCACACACACACACACACACACTCACACAGATGGACAGATGGACAGATGGACGAATAGATAGACACACACACTAAGAAGAAAGGAAAGCCCAAATCTATTTCCTGCTGTTGCCCTGATCCTTACTATTTTTCCCCATCCCTTAATCCTTGGACTGTAAATTCCTTAGGGAGCTGTGTCCTGATCTACCATAGAGTCTGGTACATGGTAAGTACTCAGTACATATTTATTGAATAAAAGGATGAAGGAACCACTAGAAATTGCCACCTTCCACTGTTCTTTTCCCGTCCCTAAGGGCCTGAATCTAGTTACTGGCTAAATCTCTCCTCCACTCCTTCCCCAAACTCCCAGTTGAAGGCCTGCGGTAGCGGTGAAAATTTTCTTGGTAGAAAGTGTAGGGCCCCTGTCAAGAGTCCTGCCCACTTACCCACCTGCCTGCCTACTGACCTCACTGATGCCAAGGGCTGTATGTTGGCCCAGCCTAATGGTACCCACTGCCCTCTCGATTAGCTCCTAGCCAGTCACTCCAGATGGAGCCAGCCCTCCTTGCACTAACTCCCCAACCCTGGTCACTATCCTCCTTCCTTCTATCAAGCAACCAAGCACAACCAGTGTCAGCACACCTGGATTTAGCGGTAGATTCACAGGCTACCCCAACTCTTATGGCCTCAGGTAACTGAGCGAAGTCAACCTCTAAACAGCAGACAAGGTGCAACTCTCCTCTGGTCTGGCTTTACATGGGAGGAGAGAAGACATTCTTAAGCCCACATGGCCCAAGTCCAGGCAACTGAGAGACACAGCATCATGAGAACCGGAAGTCTCAGGTCCACAAGGTACTGAAGAGTCATGGGTGCCTAGAAGGGGCTTGCTGGAATCACTGGGTTGACTGAGGCAAATGGATACAGCCCCCTGAAGTCGCCCGTGGATGGATTCCCTTAGCTACAAGGAGGAACCAGACCGCGGGCTGGATGTCTGTTCCTCCTCAGAGCACATCTACACGTCCACTACCAGTTCCAAGCACAGAGGCACAAATCAGAAAACACCAGAGGTTCCTGGGAAATTGGAAGCAAGATGGGTTAAATCTCCCCCAGTGCAAATTGACCCTTGGCTCACCCTGGGCCAGGCTTGCCCAATCCACTCTGCCAACTCCAGACTGAGAGAGATCCAGGCCAACTCCAGGTTTTGTTTCAGCATCCCCCAGCCTGAGTGCTCCCCAAAATGCTTTGAAGTTGACCCCATCTCCACGTATGCTATTGTATTTCACTGGCGGATATCACTCTCCATTTCTGCCATCTGTACCTTTTATATAACAAAAGTTTGAGTTTGGGTGTGATAGGTCCTTATCTTAGCAATATCAAATTACTTGGGCAGAGCATTGGCTTGGTACCTTCTCCATGCAATTAGTATTTTGTTAAAATGATACATAATAGGTTGAACATGAGTTCATCATCTGCCTATTATAATGTATATATGTTTAAAAGTAAATATATAGCATATAAATAACGTTAAAAATAAATATAAAAGGCTGACCTATTATTATATCTGATAATATATACATATGTGATACATAATACTATTAAAATATATATTAACAATAAAAAGAGGAGGGCCTGTCCTCCCTGGCAATCTATCTTCCCCTTAACAAAGAATAAAGGACTCTTTTCTGAAATTGTATTCAAGGGTCGAGCCTCTGAACTTACATCATTTGGATATATATGTGTGTGTGTGTGTGTGTGTGTGTGTGTGTGTGTGTGTGTGTGTGTATAAAATTGTGTCCCCTCAAATTCATATGTTGAATTCCTAACTCCCAGTACCTCAGAATGTAACCTTATTTGGAAATAGGGTGTTTACAGAGGTAATCAAATTAAAATGAGGTCATTAGGGTGGGCTCTAATCCAATATGACTGATGCCCTTACTAAAAGGAGAAATTTGGACACAGAGGGAAGAGGATGTGAAGGCACAGGGAGAAGACAACCATGTGACTGGAGTGATACATTTACAAGCCAAAGAATGCTAAGGATTTTCAGCAAACACCAGAAACTAGAAGAGGCAAAGAAGGATCCTCTCCTAGAGCCGTCAGAGAGAGAGCATGTCTCTGCTGACACTTTGATCTTGGACTTCTAGCTTCCAGAACTGTGAGAGAATACATTTCTGTTATTCTCAGAATAACCACCCAGTTTGTGGTCCTTTGTACAGCAGCCCTAGGAAACGAATAAATATGTTTTTCCAACAACTTGAACAGACACACATGCCTCCTTCCCGAGATAAGAGCTTGAAACGATGAATGTTCCGTCTTGCTACAACATTAAATCCATTTGGGATTAGGAAGATGATGACTAACCAGAAATGGAGACAGGAAGTTAGAAAGAAAGGAGCCTGTCTAAAGGGGTGCTGGTGCTGGTACTGGACGCCTGCAGGAGAATGGAGTTAGGGAGGGAGATTATAACGTAACAACATCAGGGAGATTTTCCTAACTTTAGAAGTTGTCCAAAAATGAACAGAGAAGTCCGGTGTAGAACTAAGCGTCTTTGGTTCTCTGCAGGCCTTCTGGTAGCGTCTGGGTGGTCACTTTTCAGGATGGCTGGAGAGGGAATTCCTGTCCTATGTGGGAGGCTACATTAGAGAGTCTTGAAGGCTCTATCACTGAATGCTGTGTGTGTGTTCCCATGCATGTGTTCATAATATATTATCACAATTCATAATGTGGACATAATTGTGTATCATAATGTGGTCATAATGAGCGCATATATTATGAACACAGGCAGGAGAGAACACACACACACACACACACACACACACACACACACACACCATGCAGCTATGTATATAAGTCTTCTTGACATATACGAGACTACACAATATTGCCTCACAGGGACCTGAGCCCTAAGCCAGGTTTTTGTTGTGATTGGCGCTTACTGATATTCATGGCAATGACAAGGGCAAGGTGCCAAGGGAGAAGGGAGGGTGAGTCACAATATAGACATAAATACTCAGAATGGGGCTTACTGTCCAGCTCTAAGTGATGGGGGCTGACACGGCCTTTCCAAGCAGCATGATCTCTGAAAGCCCTGCGCTAGGAATTCTCTTTACAAACTTCCTGCACTGGATGAAAAGGCTGGGGCTCTGCTCTTTGGAACTAGCATCACAGCTATGGGGCAAGTGCTCAAAAGTGTAAATATTCTCTATTTAACCTAGAAAGGACTGGTAGGAACAACTTTTCTTCTCTGTTTATGCTTCTTTGCCATGTTCTAAGCAATTGCAGAATCCCAGGATTTTTGAAAGTTTGTTTCAACATATATAAGTCATGTATGGCAATAAATCTCAAATTTTTTCTTTAACTTGGATATCTAGTCTTTGTCTAGAGACACCCCTCCCATAGAGTGTGTTCTCTCCTGTTATCTCCCTTGATCCTTTCAGCAATCCTGTAAGGTCCTCAAAGACAGACATCACATGTTAAAGCTGTGGAAATGGGGGCCCAGAAGGGCGGAGAGACTTTGGGCCTCAGGCCTTCCCAGCAGTCTGCCTGGCTTCTCTCCCCCTTTACACCAGATACAAAATTGTAAGATATTATGGTGAACACATCACTGTGGAAAGGAAGGAAAGTCCTGAAGTGGTTTGACCTATGGACTACCGCTCCAAGATACACGGTGAAGTCTGCATTAGTGCTGGCGGCCAGGTTATTTAGGAGAGGGGCAGAATTGACTCTCAAACTCAGCCAAGGGAGCTGAGCAAACCAAAAGTACAGAGGGGCTCTGGGAGCAACTTCCCACAGCTGAAAAAGCTGAGAGTAGCTCTAAGGTGGCAAATGGCAGTGAGGGGCAGGGACGGAACCTTCCAGAATAGCCCAAGATTTGAAAAAGACAAGAGGAAGAATGGAGTATTCACAGGCTGGAGAGGGCAGACCCAGTTAGACAGCAGCTGAGCATGTCATTTGTGCTTCCCCTGTCACTTTTAAAAGCTTTCTTTCTACTCCTAAGTTATGGGAACAAAGACAGAAACCGAGTCCACCCATTAGACAAGGCTGCTCATCAGAGGCAGCTGCCTGGTGTAGAAACTGAAATTCCTCTTAAGAAGGAAGGAAGGAAACAAACATTTATTGAGACGTTGGGCTAAGTGGCTTTACTTGCAGTATCTCACTGAATCCTCACAGCGACCCTGTGTGGGAGGTACTCGTAGTAATAGCCACGTTTTACAGAAGAAGAAATTGAGGATCAGATAGGTTAGGAAACTCACTAAAGACACAAAGCTAAAGTGGCAAAGATAGGATTGGAAGCATCTGCCGTGCTCATGGAGCTTCCATACTTTCCTTTCTAGTATCTGCCGACATTAGGAAAGTAACATAGGGAAGGTGTTTAACAAAGCGGACATTAAAAAAAGAGGCATAGATTGTTTATGGGGATCAGAGTCTAGGACGATGGGAAGGTAAGGAAATTAATAGCTTTTTAAGCAGGAAGAATGGAGAAAAAAAGGCAATAAGTGAGAGACAGAAATTCAGATGCACTCAGAGAAGATAATTCTAGATCACTGATCACTCCTTGTACCTTAGACTTCTTAAGAGCAAGCAGTCATTCCTGATTTTGATGGAATACATTTATTCCATGAGCTGCATGCTGACCCAGAGCATAATTCACCTCAGGACATGCTGTATATTCAGGCCTTCCCCATCTGTTTTGACAAGGGAATTGTGTATGGTTTCTGTACAAAGCCACCAAATAGGGCAACCCCAAATTATGAAGAATGGCCTGCAAGCTCACCCTTAAAATCTCTATGACTGGAAAAAGGGGACCACATATTCTCAAACTCTTACATTTTTTTACAGAAGTGGGGAATCACATGTTCCTAATTCCACCCCAAGGACAGAGATTGTGTCTCTTTCTGATTTCATCATGTCTTTAAAAGGAATGCTGGGCTTCTTTTACCAGGCCTGGATGTTTGTGAAGCTCCACACAGGGCTTGGATGTTGGGGGGAGGGAGCAGACATCCGAAAAGGACTTCACATTAGTTCCATGTTCTAAACAACTATTGCTGGGCCGCCCCGGTGCCCTGAGAAAGTTGGGTTTTCACAAACATTTCAGTACTCACTTTAAAAGAAGCCCACGCGATGAGTATAAAGAAATCAGCGGGGCTGGGGTGCCCTTGGTTCCTGGTCAAAGCCACTAGCTCTGGATGCTGGAGAAAGGAACTGAGCTGATTTCCCCCAATAATACCATCTGGCATTCCCTCAGACGCCTCATGAAGAATCTCATAGTGTTTGAGCCATGCACTGGCTCATAATAAGAGTTGAACAACTGTGGCCCTCACCTGTTAGAAATCAAGACTGGGCTATGAAACCCAGCAGGGCTGACCCATCAGAAGGGCCTGACCATTTTGTGTGGAAGGCAAACCTCTCCTAAATCCGGGGATTAGTGTGTTCACATTGGGACAGTCACTGAAGCAGGTGCTCATTCTCCAGAGGGTTCAGAGTCATTTTTTTCTGACTGCCTAGAGGTAGAGGCTGAAATAGAATAAGTCCTCAAAGGGCATGACCCCGTACAGGGGACTGGGAGATAAGGGAGACAATCCTTGTTCTTTGCTTCCTTGGAAAATGGAAAGAGAAACTCTCGGCCCAAAATGGCAGCTGCCCTGGCGTTTGTGCTACAGAACGAGGGGGAAGGAGCTGATTAAAGAAATATGAAGGATTGTCCTTCTCAAGGGATATGGTCATTTGGGACACATCCCTCACTAGGAACGTATGTTTAAATTCTGAGTCTCTAATTAAGCAACACTTTCAAAAGGGTCACCTTATCATTGTTTATAAAATAAACTGATTGTCAGGAAGGAAGATTTTTCCCTTCCTTTGAGAGATCTTGCTGGTGGGAGATTGTCAACCTGGGAGGCATTTTTTTTTTTTCAAAAAAAATCAAGTTGTAAGTAGCATTTGTTATTTCTAAATACAAGAATTTATGGTTTTACTTTGTCTTCTTAAGATTCCACCAGCCTGTAAATGTGATTAGAAATTTGGTGCCAGAAATCTTCTGGTTATGACTCCCCCGATATGGACACGTCCTTGGGATTTCTAGGCTAATTGGATATTGGGGATAAGAAGTGGTCTTGGGGAGGAGATTACGGAGGAGACAGTGACTTAGCTCATCTTACAGGACAGAAATGGGTGAGCTTTATATGGAGACACATATGGACAGAAAACGGGTGAGAAGAAAGTCTGAGGAAAGACTTTTCAAAATAAGGCCATGGAGGGCTTAAGGCAGGATAGTCTAGTGGCTGAGTGGCTGTGATGTGTTAGAGAGACCTGGAATAAAACTGTACTCTGTTTTTACATGCTGGGCAACCCTGGGCATGTCACTTTCTAAGCATTGCTTTCCTCATTTATAAAATAAGGAAAGTAACAACAACAACAATAATAATATTTCGTAGGGTTGTTGTGAGGATTTAACGAGACCTTGAATGTAAAACTGCTTAGTATATTTCCTGACATGTAAGTGCTCAGTAAATGGTAGCTATTATTAAAATCATTCTTTTTTTTTTTTTGGCCGCACCATGCAGGGATCTTAGTCCCCTGAGCAGGGATCTTAGTTCCCTGAGCAGGGATCGAACTGGCATCCACAGCAGTGAAAGCCCCGGGTCTTAACCACTGGACTGCCAGGGAATTCCCTAAAATCATGATTCTTGAATACAGAAACTCAAACTGTGCACTCAATTAAACAGGGCTCATAGCACCTTTTAGAAGCTCCTAATCTATGTTCATGCTGATGTCTAAACCACATTCTGAGTTCTTTTAATGCCTGGGCATTGGAGATAGACCTAAGCTTGAACTAGGGCTCTGTCGCTTCCTAGCTGGGTGACTTTGGGTAAGTCACTTCCCCCTCCTGGCCTCAGTTTCCTCATAAAAAAAAACAGGGCCAGGTATAGTAACTACCTCTTGGGTTGGAGGGTTGAATGAGGTATGAGAAATGGCACATCCAGGGCATGGCACAGAGCAATTGCCCGATAAATGGGACCTATAGGCTAGGCTTGGGCAGACAGCCTGGCTGTGGGCTTCTTTCCACTCCCACCTCCCTCCATCCACACCTCCCTCCACCCCCTTGTGAGTCTCAACTAGACTCCCATCAATCTGCCACTCTCCCCGGGGGGTTGCCGGAAATTCCTGGCGCGGATGTCTCCTACAGGGATGAATTTTGGATATTCCTCCATCCACCCTGTTACCACTGAATTATGGGGAGAGAGAGAAGGAGAGAAGACCCATTGAGAGGGAGAGGAGAAAACAAGCGTCTTCTGTATACTCCTGCCCTGGCTAGCCCAGGCTTATGCCTGAAATAGGTGTTCGGTAAATACTTGAGGAATGTATGTACAAATGAATGAAAAAAGAGAGGCGGCGGGCAGGCATCCGGGAAGGCAGAGACAGAAATGAGAGTCGTGGCAAGCTTTTCCTGACGATGCATCCGCAACAGCTCTCTATCACGGGGCCTCCCTAGGCCGGAGACTGTGGCCAACCCCAATCTTCTCCTTCCTTGTGCACATGTTATGTGCAATACCTGCCACGCCCCCTCCAAGACACCCAGACAGAAGCTTGGGGGTGGATCGGGGCTCCCCACTTTGGGTTCAGAGCACCTGAATCTCTCAGCTGTGGACAGAAAACAGCTTCATTCCAATGCTGGTCTCAGGAAGCTCCTCCATGGATGTCCAGATAGAATCCCATCCATCATTTTGAGATTCCCTTCTTGTCCTGAGGCTGAGCAGGTGGGAGGCCAGATGTCAGATCCCCTAGCCACTTCCAATTCTCATTTCACACATGGAAGCAATGTGACTACCAGGTTTTGCCGTGAGCGACGCGCAAATGAGTGAGGACACCTGTACACACAGGTGGATCAACGCAAGCGCCGAACATGAGTGCCGTACCGTGGAAGGCACTGAGGCGGAGGATTATGCTTTTTACAGGCAACGCCTTAAAACCTTCTGTGCCATGGTTTCTCAGTGCCTTTCATAAGCTCAACTTCTGTTCTGACATGTGTTTCAAATAAGGTTTCCTTCCATAAAAATCCCACTTAAGGACACACATGCAGGAATGTGCATTTGGCTTTTCCTGGGTGTGAAATATTTTATTTGATGTGCTGATTTTCAAACTACATTGCTGGAAAATTAATATACACTTAATTGCCTGGGTGACAACCTCTCACCACAGAAGCAACAGTGATTCAGATCCTGAAGCCTTGATTCTTGACCTCTTGCCCCCTGTGAGTCCCAACCTCAATGTCACACCCAGTCTCCTATCGCCCACAAATTCTGCCAATGACACATACAACCAGGCCTAACATCTCAAAAAAAACCCAAAAAACAAAAAACAAAAAAACCCCGCCACCAACTGGAAAAAGCGTGTGAGGATTCTACCCTACATGATGTGATTGAAAATTAAAAAAATGTTTTAAAGAGAACCATTAAGCCAGGCCTTTCTAACCCATGAAACTTTTGATTGGTTCCACATTCACATCATCTCCGGCTCAGTTTGGTTCTTGGGGCCTGACTCAGCAAGCTTTTGTATTATCTCATTCCAAACATGCTGAGAGTGAGGGGTGTCACTAAGTTGCCCTTTTATCGTTAAAAAAAAATATTGGTGAAAACCAGAACTGACTTCCAATGTGGGCAATTCCAGCCAATGGGTCAGCATATGAGCCACAGGGAGTGTGTGGAGGGGACCCCGAGGTGGAGGTAATTTTGGCCTGATAGCAGCTGGCTGGGCAGCTGGGAGAGAGCAGCTGCAGGAGGGGACTGCTTCCACGGAGGGGAGATTTAAAGTTGGACTTCTGTGCAGAACTGTTCAAGCTGACCTGACTCTGGGTCAAATTCTATCCCTCGGTGTATGTTACCAGCTTATGCTTTTTTTTTTTTTTTTCGTGGTTCGTGGGCCTCTCACTGTTGTGGCCTCTCCCGTTGCGGAGCACAGGCTCCAGACACGCAGGCTCAGCAGCCACGGCTCACGGGCCCAGCCACTCCGCGGCATATGGGATCTTCCCGGACCGGGGCACGAACCCGTGTCCCTTGCATTGGCAGACGGACTCTCAACCACTGCGCCACCACGGAAGCCCCCAGCTTATGCTTTAACATGAGATGCACAGCAGTGGGGAAGTGAGCCAGGGCTGTAACAAGGACCCTTGCCTACTTCCGGAGTCGCAGCATTATTGGGGAGATTTCAGGACCCAAAGGTGGCAATTCTTATGTGACCTCTTTCCCCTCAACCCGATGTTTGGATGGAACTTAGTGTTGAGAATGTACCGTCAACAGGGCTCTCATTTAAAGTTTAAAATGTCCTTTCATAACTGTTGGAAAGGAGGTTTGTATACATAGAGAGTATCTAGGATTTGCCCATTTCTGTAAAAAAAAATCCTTCCTGACTGTAAATCCTGCACTCTGTAAATAATTTTTGGGTCCAAGAAGACCAACGACTCACATTTTCATACACCACTGCCCGCCCTGCTTCTGGAGCCCACAGGAGACGGGGAGGCATCTGCCAGGGAGGGGATGACAAATGGATGCAAACAGACGTATTTATTTGGTAAACAACTCATCATCTTCTAAATTTTAAAATTCACTGTAAGCAAATATAAGCGCAGGCTCCCTTTGAAAAAATGTACAGCATTTCTCTTAAAGCGATTCGGTAACTGCAGGAAGGCGAGAGCGACGTTCCACCCAGGTGTGCAGGACGGCAGACCTGAGTCTGGGAACAAAGTCTCAGCTGTTCAACCTGAGGGGCCACGAAGCAAGCTTTGAGCTGGGCTGGAAAGGCAGAGTGGCAGGGCAAGGAGAGAGACACTGGCTGCCAGGCCCCTTCTTTCCAGTAGAATCCAAGGTCATCTGACCACTGGCTCTGTCTCCGTTTCTCTCTCTTCAGTACCCCTAACATTTACTCAGCACTAACGATATGGCCGGCACCACACTTAGGGCTTTCTGAGCCTTCCCAAGTTTCCTTTCTCTCTCACTTCATTCATGTGCTACTTACGGTGGCCTCTGCCTGGCACGCAAGCTTATTTAGGAGACCCGGTAGGTTTCAAGGTGGCAGGCGGGGTGGGGAAGGCGACAGGCATTAGTATCAATGTGGTTGTCCTTCCCTTTCCCCTTCTTAACCTCCAAGCTAGAAAAAGAAGCAAGTTTCACGCAGAATAAATCAACTGCCAACACATTTCTTGGTTTTATGAACTGGTACCATTTTCCCCTGCTTAAAAAATGGGGTCAAGCCTAGAAAAAAGCCCAATGTATAAAGTTCTGGTACTTGTATCCTCAGAGAACTTTGAATAAGGTTCATATACAAAAAGTAGGCTCCTAGGAAAGTGTTGTAAAATGCACTTGAGCAGATTTTCATGGATTATGATTTGATTAACCATTCCCAGTTTGAGCTGTTTTGCTGAAAACGACTCTCAATTGGAAAACTCAGTAATATCTGTATCTTGCCTGTTTTTTTCTATAACCATCTCCCCTGTTCTGTGGGTACTGGAATTAGACCCTCTTTTCAGTGAAGACTGAGGTGATCTCAGGAACCTGTGGGTGTTTGGTGATTGCCAGTTGCTGGTGGGTAAAGGACCACTCCTGAAACCAAACAAGAGCAGAGTGGACATGGGCCTGGGCCAGGTGTTGGGGGAGGCCATTGTGAGAAAATGGTCTGACTAGAGTATGATGGGCAAGAGGAGAATACTCAGGATGCAGAAAGCTCAGGTTGGAGGAAGGGAGGGGAAACTCGGGATGAATTCAGTGAAGAGCAGTAGAAAGCAGAAGGGCACCTTGGGAAAAAGTTGACTTACTCGGGGGCCCAGGGAACCAAGATAATTCCAGCCCTACAGGCGTGGGAACCAGGGAGGGTTGAGCAACTGCTCTGGTGTCAAGTGGCCCTGAGGAGTGCAGTGTTCATTGTAACTTGGGAATTGCATGTGGAACTCAGCCAGCAAGGACCTGGTTTCCCCTAAGGGACTGGGGGTTGGGGGGAGCCTGGGTGGCCTGGGGCTGGATCATGGTATATTGAGAAGAAAAGGCAAGCTTATGTGTTAAAGGCTAAACAGGTTGGACTTGTCCCTGAAATGTACTGACATGGAACATCTGCACCCCCTTCCAATTCCTCCCACTGGAAAAACCTGGCTTCCTTGCTGACTGGTGGGGAGGGGGGTCCCATGTGAGTGACAGGGAATGGAAAACCTGGAGAAGCATGGGAAATAGTATTTGGGTTCTAAGGTCAAAGTCTAAAGGAGACTCTTTTCTCAAATCTTTTGTGCTCGCTCAACTCAACTCAGTTATTCCTGCGGGGGAAATAAATAAAGGTAATAGAAACCATAATTTTTGATCCCTGCCTGTCCTTATTTCGGCTGGGCAGGCACTCTAACCTAGCACATGGTTCCATCAACCCCTGGGCTCTTCTGGGTGATTTGGAGGGATCCTTGGTGGGTGGAAAGAAACCCCCTAGAGATGGACACATTTTCATGCATAGCACCTACAGGGCCTGGATTCCATGAAAAGAATGTACAATGGGCCCCCCAAACTCAATGGGTAGGAAGCCAGTGCTTTATTACCATTAGCCCGTGGACTTGAACGAGTGCTCTTTATTCCAGAGTATCTCCATTTCCATTCAGTCTTATCCAATGTGATAAGTGGGATAAGTAATGTTTTTCCTATTTTCATAATAGAGAAAATAAATACAAATCAAAATTTATTTGCCTTAATGTGATTTTCAGTAACTATATTTAATTCAATCAGGATCTTGCTACCTTCCCCCTTCCATTCATCCAACAAATATGTACCGAGCACCTTCTTTGGACCAGCAGTGTGTTAGATGCTTGGCAATATACGAAAGTGAAATAAGACAGGGTTCCTACATTCATAGAGTTTACAGTCCCAAGTGGGAGACATGTTAAATAGATAAACTCATGCATCATTATTTAACATTCAATAGTTAATCTCAAAAACGTGTAGCTAAAATTGTGATAAATGATACCAAGGTCAGATTCAAGCGCTGTGAGAGTATATAATGCAAGGATCTAACCTAGTCTTGGGGTCTGGCTGAAGGCCTCCCTGAAGAAGGTCCATTTCCACACCAGTTCTCAGACTCTGAACTGGGGCTGCAGATGGGGAGATAGTGAGCAAATGTCAACAGAATGGCCAAGACCAAAGCTACAGAACTGCAGCACAGGTCAGCACAAGCCTCTCCCTGCAACTCTTATCAGGTTTATCTTCCTCTATTCCCTGCTACTCTTTCCCCTACGCTGCCATCAGCCATCACCTTCTCCCCTCATCTGAGTACAACTCAGGTGGGTCTCTATCTTTCATCTTTGAAAATGAGTCAATAGAGGCCGGAATCCCATAGCATGAAAAGCCCGACATCTAGGATATGTGTGTGTGTGTGCTCAAGTGTGTGTGTCTTGTAGATGTGGGATAGTAATGATAATATTTAAGAAACATTGCTTTAGAGACTGCCACTCCTCATACACTGCCACAAAATTGAAATCACCTGTGGTGCTTTTTGTCAATTTGTCTTGCGAATCCTAGGGAACTGAACCTAGAATGTTTGCAATTAGGGGTGGTGGGGTAGGGGGAATGGGGAGCGAGGGGTGGAGATCTTGGTGCAAACAATTTTTGCCACTCAGGATAATACCCTTGAGGTCCATCCAAGTTGTTGTCCATTGCTTTTCATCATACCCACAGTTTGCTTCACTATTCACCTATAGAGGGACGTTTTGGTTGTTTTCGATTTGGGGCTATTGCAAGTAAAGCTGCTATAAACATTCATGTACAAAATACAGTCATGTACAAAGTACATTCATGGGGCCTCCCTGGTGGCGCAGTGGTTGAGAGTCCGCCTGCCGATGCAGGGGATACGGGTTCGTGCCCCGGTCTAGGAGGATCCCATATGCCGCGGAGCGGCTGGGCCTGTGAGCCATGGCCGCTGGGCCTGCGCATCCGGAGCCTGTGCTCCGCAACGGGAGAGGCCACAACAGTGAGAGGCCCGCATACCGCAAAAAAAAAAAAAAAAAAAAAAAAAAAAAAAAAAAGTACATTCATGTACTTTGTAGGGGACATTAGTTTTCATTTCTCTAGGATAAATACCCAGGAGTGATTGCTGGGTCCTATGGTAATTGCATGTTTAGTTTTATAAGAAACTGCCAAACTGTTTTCCAGAGTGGCCGCAGCATTTCATATTCCCACCCGTAATGTCTGAGAGTTCTGGTTTTTCCACATTCCCGCCAGCATTTGGTATTGTCACTATTTTTTATCTCAACTGTTCTAATAGGTGTGTAGTAACATCTCATTGTGGCCTAAGTTTGCATTTCCCTAATGGTTAATGACGGTGAACATCCTTTTGTGTATTTACCATCTGTATTTCCTCTTTGGTGAAATGTATCTTTATGTCCTTTACCCATTTTCTGATTGGATTGTCTGTTTTCTTAACTGTTTTAAAAAATTTCTTCATATATCCTAGATGTGAGTCGTTTGTCAGATGTGTGGTTTGCAAATATTTTCTCCCACTTTGTAGGTTGTCTTTTCATCCTCTTAACAGGGCCTTTCATAGAGCAGAAGTTTAAAATTTTGATCAGGTTCAATTTACTGATTTTTCCTTTTCTGTATTGTGCTTTTGGTGTCAAGCCTAAGAACTTTTTCCCTAGTCCTAGGTCCTGAAGATTTTCTCCTATTTTTAAAAATTTTATAGTTTTAAGTTCATGATCCATTTTGACTTAATTTCTGTATAAGTTATGAGACTTAGGATGAGGTTTGTGATGATTAATTTTATGTGTCAACTTGGCTAGGCCGTGGTGCCCAGATATTTGATGAAACACAGCTGAATGTTGCTGTAAGGGTATTTTTTTATTTTTAGAGAAGATTAACATTTAATTCAGTAGACTTTAAGGCAGATTACCCTCCATAATATAGGTGGGCCTCATCCAATCAGTTGAAGGCCTTAAGAGAAAGATTAACCTCCCCCAAGGAAGAGGGAGTTTTCTAGAAGACTACCTTCAGATTAGAGCTGCAATATCAACTCTTCCCTGGGTCTCCAGCCTGCTGGCCTGACTTGTAGATTTGGACTTGCCAGCATCCACAATCACATGAGCCAGTTTCTTAAAACAAACATCTCTCTTTCTCTCTGTATATATTTAAAATACAAATGGAATTCAAAGAAGGAAAGGTGGATAGCCTTTTCAATAAATGGTGCTGGAGAAATTGGATATATGTATACACACACACACACACACATACACACACACACACACACATACACACACACACACACATATATATATATATACATATATATATACACACACATTCTTTCTATATACACACTGTCTCTCTACACACACACACTCTATTGGTTATGTTTCTCTGAAGAACTCTAATACAAGGTTCTTTTTTTGCCTATGGATGTCCAATTTCTCTGGCACCATTTGTTGAAAAGGCCATCTTTCCTTCATTGAATTGCATTTATACTTTAAAAACATCAGTTGAGTATATTTATGTGAGTGTATTCTGGATTCTATTCAGTTCTATTGGTCTATCTGCCTATCCTTCTGCCAATACCACAGTCTTTTTTTTTTTTCTTTTTTGGCCGCACCACGTGGCATGCAGAACTTCCCTGACCAGGGATCAAACCCGTGCCCCCTGCACTGGAAGCGTGGAGCCTTAACCACTGGACCACAAGGGAAGTCCTTTTTTTCTTTCTTTTTTTTTCTTTTTCCACAGTCTTGATTAGTGTAGATACATCGTAAGGCCAACCGATTCCTCCCACTTTATTATTTTTCAAAACTGTTTTAGCTATTCTAATTCCTTTGACTTTGTGTATAAAGTTTAGATAAAATTCTCCAAAAGTCTTGCTGGGACTTTGATTAGGAACTATCAACCTGTATATCAATTTAAGGAGTATTGACATCCTTACTATGTTGTGTCTTCATAACCAGGAACATGGTATGCCTTTCCATTTATTTAGATCTTCTTTGACTTCATTTTTTAAAAAAAATTTTTTTGGCCATGCTGTGCAGCTTGTGGGATCTCAGTTCCCTGATTAGGGATTGAACCCGGGCCCTTGGAAGTGAAAGTGCCGAGTCCTAACCACTGGACTGCCAGGGAATTCCCCTCTTCTTTGATTTCTTTCATTAGCATTTTGTAGTTTTCAGCATACAAGTCATGCATATTTTGTTAGATATACATCTAAGTCTTTTTTTGAGCAATTATAAATGGTATTGTATTTTTGATTTTGGTGTCCATGTATTCATTGTTAGTATATAGAAATAAAATAGATTTTTATGCTTATTCTGAGACCTTGCTGAACTCACTTATTAGTTTTAAGAGTTTAAAAAATAGATTCCTAAAATATGACACAAAGGAACTTATCTACAAAACAGACTCTCAGACATAGAGAACAGACTTGTGGTTGCCAAGGGGAAGGAGGAAGGGGGAGGAATGGATTGGGAGTTTGGGATTAGCAGATGCAAACTATTATATAGAGAATGAATAAACAAGGTCCTACTGTATAGCACAGGGAACTATATTCAGTATCCTGTGATAAATGGAAAAGAATATGAGAAATAATGTATATATATGTATAACTGAATCACTGCTGTACAGCAGAAATTAACACAACACTGTAAATCAACTATACTTGAATAAAATGAATTAAAAAAATAAACATAGATTCCTTGGGATTATCTATCTAGATCATCATGCCATCTGCAAATAGAAAAAGTTTCATTTCTTCCTTTCTAATCTATATGTTTTTTCTTTTCTGTCCTTATTCTACTGACTAGAACTTCTAGCACTATGATGAATAAGAATGGTGGAAATGGACATCCTTGCCTTCTACCTGATCTCAGGGTGAAAGCATTCAGTTTTTCACCCTTAAATATAATATTAGTTGTAGGGTTTTTTGGTAGATACTCTTTAGCAAGTTAAGGAAGTTTCCTTCTATTCCTTGCTTGCTGAGAGATTTTGTCATGAATGGATGTTGAATTTTGTCAAATACCTTTTCTGTATCAATTGATATGCTCATGTGATTTTTTTCCTTCAGCCTGTTAATATGGTGGTTTACATTGGTTGGTTTTTAATACTGAACCAGACTTGTATACTTGGAATGAACCCCACTTGGTCATGGTGTATAATTCTTTTATATTGCTGAATTCTACTTGCTAATATTTTGTTAAGGATTTTTGCATCTATATTCATGAGGAATATTGGTCTGTAGTTTTCTTGTACTGTCTCTATCTGGCTTTGGTATCAGGGTAATATGAGCTTCATAAAATGAATGTGGAAATGTTCCTGCTACTTCCATTTTCTGGAAGGGATTATGTAGAGTTGGTGTTACTTTTTCTTTAAGTATTTGGTAAAATTATCCAGCAAAACCATCTGGAACTAGAGGTTTCTTTCTTGGGAGTTTTAAAATTATGGAGTTAATTTCCTTTATGGTTATAAGGCTGCAGACTCCATTTATATTGGGTGAGTTGTGGTAGTTTGTGTTTTACAAGGAATTGGTCCATTTCATCTAAGTTTTTAAATTTATGTGTTTAGAGTTGTTCATGGTATTCCCTTATTATCCTTTTGATATCTGATCTGTAGTGATATCTCCTGTTTTGTTCCTGATATTGGTAATTTGCTTCCTCCCTTTTTCTTTTGTCTGTCTTGCTAGAGATCTGTCAAGTCTATGGATCTTTACAAAGGAACAGCTTATGTTTCATTGATTTTCTTTATTGTTTTCCTCTTTTCAATTTCATTGATTTCTGCTCTTTATGATTTCCTTCCTTCTGCTTGCTTTGTGTTTATTCTGCTCTTCTTTTTCTAGGTTCTTTATATGGGAGTTTAGATGACTGATTCGAGACATTTCCTCTTTTCTAATGTATGTAACTTAGTGTGATAAATTTCCCCCTCAGCATGGCTTTTGCTGTGTCTCACAAATTTGTAAATGTTGTATTTTAATTTTCAATCTAGTTCAATGTATTTTTTAATTTCTCTTGAGAGTTCCTCTTTGATGTATGGATTATTTAGAAGTATGTTGTTTAGTTTCCAAGTGTTTGGAAAATTTCCTGTTATCTTTCTGTTATGGATTTCTAATATGATTCCATTATGGCTAGAGAACACACTGTGTATGGTTTTAATTCTTCTAACTTTGTTGAGGTTTGTTTTATGGCTCAGAATATGGTCTATCTTGGCATATGTGCCTTGGGTGCTTGAAAAGAGTTTGTATTCTGCTGGTGTTGGGCAGAGTCTTCTGTAAATGTTGAATAGATCTTGTTGGTTGATGGTGATGTTGAGTTCTTCTATATCTTTGCTGGGTTCTATCAATTGTTGAGGGAAGGGTATTGAAATCTCCAACTATACTTGTGGATTTGTCTATTTCTCCCTTCAGTTCTATTAGTTTCTGCTTCACATGTTTTGCTTCAAAAACAGCTCAGTTGTTTGGCTCACACACATTTAGGATTGCTATGTCTTTTTGGCAGATTGACCCTTTTATCATTATGTTACTATCATATATCATAATGTCCCTCTCTGTCTCTGGCAATTTTCTTTGCTCTGAAGCTTATCTGATATTAATATAGACACTCATGCTTTCTTTTTATTAATGTTTGCATGATGTATCTCTTTACATCCTTTTACTTTCAACCTCCCTATATCATTATATTTGAAGTGAGTGTCTTGTAGAATGCATATAATTGGGTCATATTTATCTTATCCACTCCACCAATCTTTGTCTTCTAATTTATGTGCTTAGACCACTTACATTTAATGTAATTTTTGATAAATTAGGATCTAAATCTGCCATTTTATTTTTTGCTTTCTGCTTTTCAGTCCTCAGCTTTCTTTTTCCTGCCTTCCCGTGGGTTACTTGAATATTTTTTAGAAGATCATTTTGATTTATTTGTCATGGTTTTGAGTGTATATCTTTGTATAGATTTTAGTGGTTCTTTAGGTATTATGTTTATATATATACATAACGTATCATACTCAGTGATGGTGTTATTTTACCATTTCAGGTGAAGTAGAAACCTTACCTCCATTTATGTCCATTTACCTTCCTCAGTTTATAATATTATTACAGTATCTTAAATATTTCCTCTACATACATCTAGAACCATATCAGATAGTGTTATAATTTTTGCTTCAACCATCAAACATAATTTTGAAGAGTTAAGAGGGGGAAGGAAAGTCTACTGGATTTATTAATGGTTTTGTTTATTGTGTTCTTTTTTCCTGATGTTCCAAGATTTCTTCTTTTATTATTTCCTTTCTGTTTGGAGAACTTCTTCTAGCTATTCTTTTAGGATAAGTGTGAAGGTGACAAATTCTCTTACTTTTTCTTCATCTGAGAACTTCTTGATTTCCATTTCATTCCTGATGGATATTTTTGAGGGATATAGGATTCTGGGTTGGCAGTTCTTTTCTTTTAGTGCTTAAAAAATGTGCCAATTCCTTATTCAAAACATTGTTTCCCTGTAAGTAATATCTTCTCTCTTCTGTCTGCTTTCAATATTTTTTTCTTTGTCTTTAGTTTTCAGAAGTTTGACTATGATGGGTCTTAGTGTGAATTTCTTTGGGTCTACCCTGTTTGGGTTCTTTCAGATCTTTGAATATGTAGGTTTATATCTTTACCCAAATTTGGAAACTTTAAGCCATTATTTTTTCAAATGCTTTTCAGCCCCATTCTCTTTCTTCCCTCTTCCTGAGACTCCAGTGATATGAATGTTATATCTTTTGTTATAGTCCCACAGGTCCCTGAGGCTCTTTTCATTTTTTGTATTTCTCTCTGTGTAATTTCTATTGTTATATCTTCAAGTTCATTAATTCTTTCATTTGTCCCCTCTACTCTGTTGAGCTCATCCACTGAGATTTTCAGTTCTCAAATTTCCATTTAGTTCCTATTTGTACCTTCTTATTTGTTTGCTGAGATGTTATATTTCTTTGCTGAGACTTTCTATTCTTTTCCTTTGTTTGAAGCATGTTTGTAATTGCTCATTGAAGCATTTTTATGACAGCTACTTCAAAATCTTTGTCAGATAATTCTAACATCTCTGTTATCCTGGTTTGGGCATCTACTGATTCTTTTTTTCATTCAATTTAAGATTTTCCTGGGTCTTGGTATGATGAATGATTTTCAGTTGAATACTGTTCATTTTGGGTATCATGTAATGAGACTCTGGATCTTATTTAAACCTTCTGTTTTAGCTGTTTTTTTTTTCTGTCACTGCTCTGGCAGGGGAAAGAGGGTTGCTGCCTTGTTACTGCCAGATTGGGGTAGAAGGTCAGGCTCCCCATTCGTCATTTGTTGGCATGGGTGGGTGTGGGAGTCACAGTGTTTCCTGTGGTGTTTGGCTACAGTAGAACAGTACTAGTCTAAAAGTGTTCTACCTTGCTAGGCTGCCCCTTTCATGGTCTTTTGGCTAGAGAGAGCAGGATTTTTTTTGTTTGTTTGCTCCCATTTGGTGTTTTCTGAACTGCTGGTGTCTCCAGTATCTAGTCTGGAATCTATGAACAAAAAGAAAATCCAGGGAACTCACCACCATGTCATTCTTTGGTTGCTGAGGTCCTTAGCCACTCCACCCTTTTCTCTCCACCTCTCTTGGTCTTCTTTTATTTGTTTTATATATAATGTCCAGGGTATTTGACTGTACTTAGTGAGAGAAATAGGGAAGAGTACATCTACTCCAGCTTCCTGGAGGTGGAAGACACCATTTGACTTTTTGGACCCCACATCTCGTATTAGTTAAATCTCTTCACTTATCTCTGAAGGTATGGTGTTAAAAAGTCAGTTTGATATGCTGTCTTCATTGAGTGAGTGGATCATACTCATGTAGCCTGTATGATAGTGAGGCAGAACTATAGATTAAAGCATCCCCAGAGTTCTCCAGCTGCTGAGCTGGTGACAGATTCCTTAAATCTGGTCTGCTCTTGAACAAACAAGTCTTCAGTATGTGCCCAGAGCTGCAATGGGTGTTTAAGAGGCTATGGCAAAGGCTGTAGCCTCCACTCTCAGGGTGTTTAATATCTAGGTGAGGAGACAAGACAAATGAACTCTCCATCTTAGGACCTGACCTATAGTAGACACTCAATACATATTTGTTGCCAGGATGAATGCTGCTGAACAAATGCTAATTGCCCCTGAATGACAGGTGCTAAACTAACTGTGTGCTGCACACTAGAATTGCTGTATGAAGTCAGAAGAGAGGCAGCAGCGTGGCCTGAGTAGTCAAGAAGGGATTTCTTAAGGAGGTAGAGGTTGGTTTTGTCTTGTAGGTTGGGTAGGATCTGGAGGTGTTTTTTATTGAGGTATAATTGACATATAACATTATATTAATTTCAGGTGTACAGCATAATGATTTGATATTTGTATATATTGTGAAATGATCACCACGATAAGTCTAGTTAACTTCTGTCACCATACATAGTTACAGATGTTTCTTTCTTCTGATGAGACTTTTTAAGATCTACTTTTTAGGAACTTGCAAATATACAATACAGCATTATTAACTATAGTGGCCATGCTGTACATCACATCCCCATGACTTGTTTATTTTATAACTGGAAGTTTGTACCTTTTTGAAGGTATTTTTTGAAGGAAAAATTGACAGGACTTGTTAACAGATTGTTTATGTGGGGGAGGGGGTGTGAAAGAGAGCAAAAAGCCAGACTTCAGTTCAGATCCTGGGTCACTGGGAGCCAAGGGGAAGATTATGTGTTTGATTTTGGACTTGATTAGCTTGAACTGTTAGCAAAACATCCAAGCACAATTGCACAGTAAGTACTTGGACTCTCTGAAGCTGAGGTGCTAGGTAATATTAGAAAAACCCATCATTTCACCTGAGAGTCTCCAGAAGATGTGGAGCTTAGCTCCAGCTCTGCAGTCAACAAACATGTGACCTAAGGCAATCCATAACCTCTCCCTGGGCTTTGATTTCTTCATCTGTAAAATGGGGTGCATTGCTAGATAGTTTTTAATGAGGTAACACTTGATCAGCACCCAGCAGAGTATCTGGTATTTGGAAGGAACTCTATACTTGTTGGAATACTTTCCTTCCAGCTGTAAAGTTCTAGGATTCTGAGATTTCTTTGAAATGTGAATAGTCCTTACTGTAGCTGCCTTCTATGACTGAGTTTTTACTTAGTAGATTTTTTTTTCCCAGAAGAGCCCACCAGTTTATGTTGTGTGAAGGTCAGAATGTAAGGAGGGAAGGTTATACATGTTGTGTCTCAATCATTTCAGACTTCCTAAGTTTTTCTGTGTTTTGCAGTTTTCACGCTTGAATCAGAAAAGCCTCCATTTTGGCTGACTCCAGCCCTCCACTCTGGGGAGTACAGTGGGCAGGTAGCCATTAGTACACAGGAAGGGAGGGCTTTGTGGTATCTTAAAGCCATTGGATTTTATTTATTTCCAGTTTACTCAACATTTTTTCCACAGATCTGGACAGTTTTAAAATGGGTGGGGATGGGGAGAGAGAAGGATGAAACCTAACTAGGCCTAGAGGAAAGGATGAACACATTTGCCTTGCAATATCAAACTGAGGCTCTTAACACTTAAACCTGAAAAAGCTTGTAGCTTCATTTTGTCTTTCTGAAAACTAAACACTGCCGTGACTTTCCACGTGGCATCTGAAGAGCTGACTTTGGTTTGAGAAATCGTTCCACATTTTGTGACTAGGATTGTACTTCTTTTTTTTAAATTTTTTTAAAATTTATTTTTGGCTGCGTTGGGTCTTTGTTGCTGTGCACGGGCTTTCTCTAGTTGCGGCGAGCGGGGGCTACTCTTCGTTGTGGTGCACGTGCTTCTCATTGTGGTGGCTTCTCTTGTTGCGGAGCACAGGCTCTAGGCATGCGGGCTTCAGTAGTTGTGGCACGCGGGCTCAGTAGTTGTGACTCTAGAGTGCATGCTCAGTAGTTGTGGCGCAGGGGCTTAGTTGCTCCGCAGCATGTTGGATCTTCCCGGACCAGGGCTCGAACCCGTGTCCCCTGCATTGGCAGGTGGATTCTTAACCACTGTGCCACCAGGGATGTCCCTAGGATAGTATTTCTTTCTTTCAAATTAAAAAGATATTTTTCAAAATGTAAAGTAATACCAACTCATTGTAGAGAATTTGGAAATTACAAAAATTAGAATATAAAAATAACTCATAATTCTACCGTTAGAGAGAACCATTGTTATTATTTGTATTTATTTCCCTTCAGTCTTCTTTCTTTTTGCACACACACACATGAGATCATACTGTATGTTCACTTGTATCCTCCCTTTCCCCACTTAATTTAGGTTGTGAGCATTTCCCCATGTTATTAAATACTCTCTTAAACATGATTTTAAATAACTACATAGCACTTCATAGTGTTAAATGTTACTGCATACGATTTTATAATATAGACTTTTAAGTTGATTTCACTTTTTCTCTATTTTAAATGATGCTACAATGAGTTTCCTAGTATTTATATCTTTTGTGCATTTCTAATATTTTTTAAGGATAAGTCCTTAGAGAATTACTGGGTGAAAGGACAAGAACACTGTTAAGGCTTTGGCACATTTTGCCAAATCTTCCTGTGGGAAAGTTGTACCAATTCGCATGCCCAGTAGTGTTTGAGAACGCCTGACTCACTGCATTAATACAGAATAGTTCACCATCATGTGTACATGACACTATTTTGGACCATTTCCATTCAAAAGGCATTTGCTGAGCACCTACTATGTGTAGGGTACTATGCTAGGTATGAGACTCACCCCCATTATGCAGTGTAAGTGCTAGGTAGATAACACACATACAAAGATGGTTAAAAATGCAAGTAAATATAACCACATATAAATCTCTATGGCCAGAGCTGATATCATTCAGCCTTTAAATGGCCACTTTTTGAGGAAAGACACTGTGCCAGCAAATTTTCAGACATAATTTTGATCTCATAAATGCTTTAAAAAAAGAAATGCACTAATGTGAATCTTGCAAACGACAGGGGCTCAGTTGTAATCATTTATACTGTATTTCCTGATGTAAATTAGGGTCAGAATGGAGAGGAATATTACAAATCCACATCTTTTTTAAAAAAGCAAAAACCCATTTGGGTAAAAGGACAATTTCTGCTTTTGTCAGTTCCCTTTAGAAAGTTAACCTGTTAGTTATCAGAGAAGGGGGACACAGAACACACAGAAAGCTAACCTCCTTCTGGCAGCTGGGGATAATTTGTCAGTCTCCTTTGAAATGTGGCTTTGTGCTCACTGGTAAAGGCAGCTGGAACAGAAAAAGCATGACAGACAAAAGCTGAAATCCACATGAAGAAAGGTCTTTTTCCCCAAAATTACTGCCTGAGTTAGCAACGGTCAGAACAGAAAGTACATGTATATCTTCCCAGCAACAAGCACGTCTGGAGCTAGAGAAGGCCCCCATGCTACAGGAGCCATTTAAAATAGCAGTAGCCCTGAATGGGGCTGCTGGATAGCATTTAAACAAGCCCCCTCACCCCCATGAAAAATTACACCCTCAAACACAATCCATTTAAAACGGAGACAAAATGAATGAAAGTATCATGTTTTGAAATCCAGTCAAAAGCATTTACTGTTCTGAAAAGGAAGACCTAGTTTATATATAGTGGATGCTATCTAGAGAAATAGAAATAGAGGTTTAAGTATATGATTTCAAATTAAAAGGTAACCAGTGGAATTCACTGAAAGTAATACTATCAAACTGGAAACAACCCAAATGTCTTTCAACTGGTGAATGGGTAAACTGGTACATTCAAGCAATGGAATACTACTCAGCAATAAAAAAAAATGAACTACTGAGACATGAATCTCAAAATAATTATACTGAGTGAAAGGAGCAGTGTCAAAAGATCACATATTCTCTGGTTCCGTTTCTATAACATTCTGGAAAAGGCAAAAGTATAGGAACATAAAACAGATCAGTGGTTATTAGGGTTTGGGAGTCAAGGGCAGGGTTGATTACAAAGGGCAGCATAAGGAAGTTTTGGGGGGTGATGGAACATTCTATGTCTTGATTGTGATGGTGGTTATATGACTTTATGTATTTGTCTAAACTCATAGGACTGTATACCCAAAATAGTCAATTATACTATATGCTATTTTCAAAGGTGAATTTAAAAACTTCATAAAGATAATATTATCAAACATGGGGAGGCGGAGGAAAGAGAGGAGGTTGGGAGTAATGTTAAGTGAGCTAAATCCTCAGTTTTTATAGCAGGGAGTCAATAGATAAGGTCCAAAATGGATAAATCAAGGAATAGGAGTTGAGTCATATTTAGAGACCTTGAAGTAACCACCAGATATGAATTGAAAACAGAATCTGTTAAAAATGGTTGCTTCTGAGGAGTGGGACTAGGGCTGGGGCAGAAAACTGTTTGTTTGTTTTTTTTAAATTACAAGTGCTCCTGTATTATTTGGTATTTTTAAACCATGCCCATGCATTACTTTGATTTAAAAATAAATGTAGTGGGAAATGTACTGCACTGGGAATCACGAAACCTTATCTCTAACCTTCATTCTGTACTAACTGAGCAACTCCCTTCTCCTCTCTGGGTCTCTACATCTGTAAGATAAAGGGGTTGGACTAGATGAACTTTAAGATCCCTTTCAGACCTAAAAGAATTGATCAAATCAGATGATTTGCATATCTACAACAATTCTTTGTTGAACCCAAAGCCAAGACACAGACCTTTAAAATGTTTAAACCTGGAAGGGACTCAGTCATCAAATTAAACAGTCTCTTTTTAACCACTGAAGAAAGCAAGACACAGATTGGTTAAAAGACTCACTTGGAATGACAGTTAATTGGCAACAGAGCTAGGGCTGGAGCTTAGGTCTCTGCCTGGCCCTTGCCGTCGCACCACCCAGCTTCTACCAGGTCTAATGGAATCATTCCCGGGCACCAAGGCTGACAAAAATTCCCAGGGATGACACCAGGCATGAAACTCATATGCATGCTTACATGGTTTCACTGGTCTGGGAAATGAGTCAGAATTTTGGAAGTGGTCCCTGACATAAGCATGGATGATGCAGTACCATAGGCATCCCGAAGTTGGTCAAGCCAGGTTAGGGCCCAGTTTGGGGCCTCCATTTCCTAATAACCAGTGGATCAACTGCCTTTGACAGCTCCTGCCAGCCTACTGACTTTCCTTTTTGTGTGATAGGAATCCCACCACTCAGAAATACCACCATTTTCATTCTGATTTAAAACAATGTTTTTCTCATCGGTCTTTTATCTCTACAGCCTCTAAGGTGCATGATGTTTCACTGAAATCTGTCAAGTATGATAGATATGTTCACTTGGAAACTTTTATCAGCCTTCATCAAATTAGAATGGTACCTCGGTGTGGTTTAGCAATCCTCCTAGAAAGAGAGCTGAAACAGACCCCTGACTTTGACCACACAGTCTTCCTAGGAAAGACCTTCCACGTTGGCTAGCAAGCAAGCTGAAAGCATGTGCATTTTGCCAAGTGTCCCTGCCCCCCTTGCCTGGGCCTGCAGGCTCACTTGCCCCTCATCGCACAAGGTCTGAGGTTTAGAGAATAAGGACACCATTATGTAGGGCTATCATCCTTCCTCCGTGGAAACAACACTGCCCTTTGTAAGCTCCCAGCGAACTTCAAAGGGTGTGGCTATCTTTCTGTGCTCCCAGGGAAGCCTCCTCGGGAAACACTGCTCACACAGCCCTTCTAGTACTAGAATCTTCTCAGCTGATAGTGAGTTAAAGCAGGAATTTTTAGGCAGCTCTCCCCTGGACCCCTGCCTGTTGGTGCTTTGTCTACCTTAGAATCAAAATTGTAGTTTTTAATCTTCCCCCCTTGGAAAACACTTGTTTGCCAACTTTTGTGCCCCTCTCTATCAGTGCTCCCACTCAAGCCTGGCTGTCTGCCCAGTTCTGAATCCTGCCTTACCTACTGCCTGGCGTTTACTTCACAACAGCTGGCCCAGGGATCTCAAGTACTTAGCCTCAGCTGCCAGCTTTGGGAAGGAGAGGCCCCTGTAGTTGAGCCTGTGACAAAGACAGTATTTGTTCCCACACCAGCATTCTCAATGTCAACAGCAGTGACAGGCTCCAAAGGGGATCATGCCCAGTTACTGCCCTCTTGATGAGAACTCCACAAGCCCAGGGATGTTCATACATCCAGCTCCCATATCTACTTTGACTCTCCCCACAATGCTGTGAGGTGACTAAAAACCAGTAATAAAATTCTCATTTTACAGTGTGGAAAGGCAAACATCTGGACGCTAGGGGATTTGCCCAAGGGAATGATGATCATAGTGTTAAAATAAAAATCAGGGGGCTTCCATTTAACACTATGATGATCATAGTGTTAAAATAAAAAACCCTGGCACAGTGGTTTAGAATCTGCCTGCCAGTGCAGGGTACATGGGTCCGAGCCCTGATCTGGGAAGATCCCACATGCCACAGAGCAACTAAGCCCGTGCACCACAACTACTGAGCCTGCGCTCTAGAGCCCGTGAGCCACAACTACTGAACCTGTGTGCCACAACTACTGAGCCCACGAGCCACAACTAATGAGCCCGCGAGCCACAACTACTGAAGCCCACACACCTAGAGCCTGTGCTCTGCAACAAGAGAAGCCACCGCAAAGGGAAGCCCGTGCACCACAACAAAGGGTAGCCCCTGCTCACCGCAACTAGAGAAAGCCCGCGTGCGGCAATGAAGACCCAATGCAGCCAAAAATAAAATTAATTAATTAAAAAAAAATCAGGATACTTGGGTCTGACAAACACTGCCTTCTGTGATTTGCCAATTTGTTTATGTGAAAAGTGCTATAACCTGGCTTGCTCATCATTGAGTGACAGTGGTGGTGCCTCCCAAAGTGATGGATGATGGAATGGAGGTTGACGTGAGGATAGGGGTGGTTCATGCTCTGTGGGGGCATGGAAAAGAGAGACTCTACCCAAGACCATCTCTCTCAGAGGGCTGCATGGCACTCCTGTCTTCCTTCCACCAACAAATGTTGACTGTACCAGGCACTGGAGTGACAAAGGTGACTCAGATATGCCCTTGTCTTCAAGGTGTTCATAGTTGGATGAGGTTATCACTAGTCTTAGTGGTGACTGGGGGCTACAACAAGCAGTCCAGCTTCAGACTTGAGGAAGTTCACACTCATCCTTGAGCTGGCCAGTAGAAAATGGCGTTTGTGTGGGTTTTCTAACCATAATGATGGGTGTGCACTGAATAACTCACTTTGATTCTTCTCCTGAGAGGAGGGTCCATTTTGCCACTAATCTGGCCAGACTACTTATAGTGTTTTAAAATATAGCTTCACTGCTGCATAGCACAGGGATATCAGCTCGGTGTTTTGTGACCACCTAGAGGGGTGGGATAGGGAGGGTGGGAGGGAGGCTCAAGAGGGAGGAGATATGGGAACATATGTATATGTATAGCTGATTCACTTTGTTATAAAGCAGAAACCAACACACCATTGTAAAGCAATTATACTCCAATAAAGATATAAAAAAATAATATATAGCTTCAAATGATTGTATTTTGGTTGTTGGGTTTTTCTTTTCAATAATAAAAGTGGTGCCACTCTGTGATTCCCCAATAAGTTAAACACGGTATTGCAATATGGCCCAGCAACTGTATTTCTTGGTATATACCCAAGAGAATGGAAAACAGGTGTTCAAACAAAAACTTGCATATGAATGTTCATAGTAACACTATTCACAATAGCCAAAAGGTAAAAACGACCCAAATGCCCATCACCTGATGAATGGGTAAGCAAAATGCGGTATATCCATACAATGGGATATTATTCATCTATAAAAGGGAATGAAGTACTGATACATGCTACAATGTGGATGAGCCTCAAAAACATTATGCTAAGTGAAAGAAGCCAGACATAAAAGAACAAGTACTGGATGACCCCAGTTATATGAAATATCCAGAATATGCAAATCCACAGAGGCAGAAAGCAGATTAGTAGTTACACAGGGCTGAGGGGAAAGGAAAAATGGGGAGTAACTACTTAATGGGTAGAGGATTTCCTTTTGGGGTGATGAAAATATTCTGGAACTAGACAGCGGTGATGGCTGCACATTGTAAATGTGCTTTATGGCACCGAATTGCATACTTTAAAGTGATCAAAATTGTAAATTTTGTTGTGTGTATTTTACCACAATAAAAAAGATATGGTACCATTCTTTCTGCTGGCAGTGTTGTTGTCATCCCTTATGGTGCCTGTTGCAACATGTGCATGCACACCCACACACGAAAATGTACACATTTTGCCTGGATAACTCCTACTTATCGATTATTATGACTCATCTTCCTCAGGGAAGCCATCTTGCCATCTCTATTCAGGTCATGATCACCTTATTTCCATTCACATCCCCCTGTACTTCTCCTTCGTTAGCACTACATAACAACTGGAGTTTAATCATGTATAAATGTATTTGTTCACTGCCTGACTGTAAGCTACACGAAGGCAGGGATCATGTCTGCCTTGGTCACTGTCTAAAAGTGTTCTTGGCACATAATAGACACTCAGCAATTATTTGTGGACTTTTCTTTAAAAGAATGAACACAATATATTTTCTAATGCTATTCTGAGAGCCATCTGAGAAGCATAAGCCATTCTCCTTTAACACTTTCAAAAGGTAGGCAATCAGCTGAAAGAAATGGTCAGTGGAGAGAGAGAGAGCAAGCTCTCTGGTGTCTCTACTTATAAGGGCACTAATCCCATCATGAGGACCTCACCCTCATGACCTCATACAAAACTGATTATCTCCCCAAGGTCCCATCTCGAAATACCATCACATTGGCGGTTAGGGCTTCAACATATGGATTTGGAGGGGACACAATTCAGTCCATAGCAGCCAGTATGCATTAAGTAGACACTGTGGATTGATGGGAAGGGTCATATTGGTGGGCCAGATATTAATGTTGATGTTTTCACTATATCTCATCCCCCCTCGACCCGTCAGTGGTGCCTGTTCACCTTTGGCTCCTGTACCTCCTAAAATCTCTTCTCTGCCATGGTTTTCTGTGGGTTCCAGTGTCATCTCAAAGCTTCTACGAAGCTTTTTTATTATTATATTAATAGCCAATAATCCTTGCCTCATGTAAACACAACTTATATGACATTATGCATGTTCAGATGTTTGACACATTTAAAGCACTCAGTAAATGTTAATTATTACTCTTTTATGATAAGTATTTCATGCATCCATTAATATCATGTTCTTGAATAATATTTAGGCATATAGGAAAGTTGTTACAAAATATTAAGTGAAAGAAGGAGATTACAAAGAATATGTACAGTACCAGCCCATTTTTATAAAAAAAAACCTCATATATGTATAAGACAGATATTATTGTATAGTAATTTAGAGCTCAGTATCTGAAAGTAGGCCTATTTTTTAATCTGTGCACTGTTACTTACTAGCTGTGTAACCTAGAGAAAGTTACTTAACTTCTCTGAATCTCAGTTTCTTTAATCTGTAAAATGGAGAAGATACATATATATATATATATATATACACATATATATGTATCTTCTCTCTCTCTATTTTTTGTAATGATATGCTTGCATATCTAGGAAACCCAAGAAATGTGAATGAATTTTAATTTTACATCAGACTTTATGAGAGCTCAGTACAGTAGTTAAATGCACAGTGAACATGTAGAAATAAAAAACTTTCTTATATGCCAGCAATAACCAGTTAGAAACTATGGAAAAAAGACACCAGTCACAAGAGAGGTGTAGGTCAGTGCAAAGAGCTGGGAGTCCCCTCTGTCTAACTCTAGGACACCCGGGCCTAGTAGCAGTGCCATGGTGCCACAGTTTCCCAGGACTATTAGCCCCTGGCCTTGGCTTTCTCCTTCTCGAGGCTCACGTCCAGTTCAGGGACTGGCTGTTGAGCTCCACGCAGTCCCGTCAACTTCTTCGTTCTCTCATTCTCTCCCCAGTAGAGATAAAATTGCTCCCATAGCAGACTAGTCTGCACAAATTGTTTCCAGCCTCTCCTTTAGACAACTTTATATGTTTTTCTTCACAAAGCCGTTTTTGCTTCTTGAACCACATTTTAATTCCCTTAAAGAGTATTTGCTTGAAATTTGCAGGGAGAAGAATTCTGAGCAGTTTTCCCAGGGAACGTTTGCATGGTCATTAAAATTATGGGTTCAAATCCCAGCTCTCCACTTCCTAGCTGCCTTACCTTAGTCAAATCCTTTTGCCTCTCTATCACTTTCCTCCTCTGCAAAATGGGGGATAACAATGATCTTCACTTTTAGGGATGTTGTGAAGCTTATATAAGTTTATGTATGTAAAGGGTTTAGGACAGTGTCAGGCACATGGGAAGCTCTCAATATATAGGAGCTGCTGTCATCACTAAACAGGAATAGTTTGTCCTCAATAAATATCAAAGGTTTCATCTCTTGTAAGCTACAAACTGCTTGCAACAATTAAACAGTGTTTCTCCACCCCTAGCTTCCATTCAAGAAAGTTTCAAAAATATCAGAGGCTTAATTTTAGCCTGGGGTCCTCAACTGCCTAGGACCCCTCAGGGTAAACAGGCTCAGATAATAAACTAAGGACTTACCACCTAGATAGACAGACAGAAGTCACCACAGGAAACAACCAGTTTCAGTGAGAACCAGTGAAGAGTTCTCAGACACAAGCATATAAGGAAATATATCTATATAGGAACATACATAAGGAAATACGTGATCTCTGCACAATCCTCCCTAAGCCCTTGAGCCACAGGGCTCTATTCATCCAGCGAAGGTAATTCAAACACAACAAAGTCATTTTTATACTCCTTTAAAGTTTGTAAAAACAAGATTCTCTTCTTCCCGAGTGTGAGTGTATGGTACCTTCGCTCTGCCCTACCCCGCGGAGGAGCTGAACCCGTGCTGAATCCAGCCGCTGTTGGCAGCCTTGATCAAGTGCATGGCCCCCGCCCCCTGGGGGTTTCTGGGGCCGAGCCAGGCTTGGCCTCTCAGGCACACGCGGCAGGTAGAAGCGGTGCTTCAGAGCTCCAGCCAACGTGATACTCAGAAGGGTCTCCCACTCACCACCCTCACCGGGCGTCCAGAACAGGAGTGAAGAACCACTTCACAACCCTGGGTTTTCTCCTCCAAGGAAAATGCTCGAATCTGAGAAAGAAATTCTCAGGGCAACCCAGGGAACTGAGTCCTGAGCACTCTTTGCAGACCTTGCTTCTGTACCTTTCATGCTGAAATGTCAAAAAAACAGGTTCACCGCCAGACTAGGGTCTTGACCAATCTGTGCAGGCTGACAGAGGCAGTTTTCCATCAGAAAAGCTTCACAAGACCTGTTACATCAAGTAGAAGCCTGGGCAGAGGCTGAGGAGGGGGATTGTCCAGGTGTTTTGTCATCCCACCCTCCAAAGCCTCCCAGGACACAGGGCGCTACCTTGCACATAACTTAAGGGAGTTCCTTTCCTTTCCCTTTTCTTTTCTTTTCTTTTCTTCTTTCTTTCTTTCTTTCTTTTGATATTGGGCAATTTAGTTAACTTCCCTAAAAGCCTCATCGTCCTCATCTATGAGGATAGTAAAAAATACCTCAAAAGACGTTGTGAAGATTAAACAGGATAATTTTTTTTTCCTGCGGTACGCGGGCCTCTCACTCTTGTGGCCTCTCCCGTGGCGGTGCACAGGCTCCGGACGCGCAGGCTCAGCGGCGGCCATGGCTCACGACGGGCCCAGCCGCTCCGTGGCATGTGGGATCTTCCCGGACTGGGGCACGAACCCGTGTCTGTTGCATCAGCAGGCGGACTCCCAACCACTGCACCACCAGGGAAGCGCCAAACAAGATAATTGTTTTAGTAATATGTCTTTTTTATTTTAAATTGTTTAGTAATACGTCATACTTAGCAAGCCCTCAATACATGTTGACTATTATTACTGGTTATACCTCATATATTTCACCTTACTAAATTACTACAGCTTTTAGTATTATTTTCAGAAGGTTTAAGTTTTATATGGTTCCCATGTATCACAAGGAAGGACAACTGGGAACATTTGACTGTTTTTTTTTCTTCTTTTTACTTTTTAAAGCTATTTAAACAAATCTTTCCGATATAATTTCTGACTCTGTTCATCCTAAATTCAAAAAAGCCTAAGTATTCTAATCTGAAAGCATTCTAAACTTCGGGGAGGGTCTAAGTCAAGGCGCTCTCTGCACGTTCTTTGGGAAAGAATCATTTCTCAACATGAAGAATCACCTCTCGGTTTCTCTCCTTTGCAAGTGATTTTGCCTGGTTGTCTTTTTTTTTAACATCTTTATTGGAGTATAATTGCTTTACAATGTTGTGTTAGTTTCTGCTTTATAACAAAGTGAATCAGCTATACATATACATATATTACCGTATCCCCTCCCTCTTGCATCTCCCTCCCTCCCACCCTCCCTATCCCACCCCTCTAGGTGGTCACAAAACACCGAGCTGATCTCCCTGTGCTATGCGGCTGCTTCCCACTAGCTATCTATTTTACATTTGGTAGTGTATATATGTCAGTGCTACCGTCTTAAAGCTGGCCGGCCACGTGCTCCTGTATGAAGGAGGCATCACTCATGCCAGAGAAATGTAAAGACCCCAAATCAGTTTGCTCCGTACAGAGAGGAAAGTCTTTGTGCTCCTCTAGGCAAAGGTTCCAGAGACCAGCACGCTCTCCTGCATCGTTCTCCTTTCTGGGTTTTCGTGGCCTCATCGCAGCCCAGACTCTGACCATTTAAGTCTGGATTCTCATTCCCAGCTCCCATTCTTAACCTTTTTGTGGGTAGAGCCTTTTGAGAATCTGAGAAAACCGTAGACCCTCTTCTCAGAAAAATGTATAAACGCAAATACACATTTTTGCAGATAGTTTTCAGAAAAATTCACCTAGCTTTCTATATCTCATTCAAGAACTACAGACCCCAAGTTAAAAACTCCTGCTTTAAGCAAACATAATTTTATGTTTTAAAAAGTGATAAATTCAGAAACAATGATTGCTTTAAATCACAAACCAACCTAGGGCACATAAACCAGGATTTGCTTTGTGAAAATTTTGTTTTCATATAACGTTTTAGGAACATGTCTAATTGCCTGCATGATGTGCATTTGCAATCAACATCTCTGTGTTCCCCTAGAAATGCAGTCAGAAATATCAGTGGCACAGATGGCCATCATCAGAACTGGCCAGAACTGGCCAGAACTCAGAGCTAGAAACCACACATAGAGTGGTAGTAAGCTTTTTTGTCACTGGAAGGTGGGCAGCTACTCAGTAGACAAAAGGGTCTTCATCAGATGGGGATTGGACTCTATGACCTAAACAGCCCCATTCAGCATATGAGTCAAAGGTTCTAAGACCCATGTAAACCTGGAGAAGTCTCAGACCACAAGTCCATTCCCGCTCAGCTGCTGATGGCTTTGTGAGAGGCCAGGTACCTGTTGGAGACAGACTAAGTATATGTTGGCTCGCTCACCTGAGGCCACAGTCAACCTCCCTACACTGGCCCATGTTGTTCCAAATAGCAACCGTTAGTTCCCTGCCAACCAGAGGCCCTATTGTTCTTTTACAAAAATATCAGATAATCCCAGCCCAAGTCATTCCAAGGCCATTTCCCCCTGGCTTCTTGTGTTTTGAGTAGACAAGGTCTTACTATAATCTTGAATATCATTGTTAGTCATGGACCGATATTTCTTCTTCTGCACCCACCTCCAGTGTTTGAACCCTCATACAAAGGGTGCTTAGTTGCAAGGCAAAGATCTGATGCATTGATCTGGTAGCACTTTCTCCTTTAAAAACATTTTTCTTTGAAAATAAGAGGCTGTATAGTATGTTCGAAGGAGCACTGGATCTGGAGCCCTAGTCCCTTCATATCTTGCCTCCCTGCCTCTCTGAGCCTCACGTCCCTCTATCAGACACATAACAATTCTTACCCCTGCTTCTCTCACAGGCGTCTTGTAAGATTCAACTAAGATAGTGTGTATATAAATACCTCGCTAACTGTAAAGTGTTAGACAAGCAGAAGAATTCATAACCGTCATTTCATTTAAGTTTCAAACCAACTCCATGGGCTACACAGATCCTTATTGTTGTGTCATGCTTTGCTTCGCTCTCTTGCCCTCTCCCTCCCTCTCTTTCATTCACTAAACCTTTAGAGGCCGTATTATTACCAGGTACTATATGTAGCTTAAATAAGCGCTTACAGAATCAGAAACGGGCTTAGAAAAGTGAAATAACACTTCCAAGCTCACACTGCTAGGTGGCAAGGAAATGGGATGCCCTCTCTCTTCCTCCTCCCCCTCCCCCAAGACCAGATTCCTTCCGTTACTCCATATTGGCGGTCCCAGAACATCCCCCCGTCCATTGGAATAAGAAATTGTTACTCACTTCTGAAAAATAAATCCTCAACCTTCTTTGAGACCCGTAAGGCAGTGGTCCTGTTTTCTCCTTGTGCCTGGGTGGGTGGGATGGGGAGGGCATGGGGAGAGGGTGAGGCAGGTCCCTTGGACTTGGCTCCTCTATGTTGGAACTGTTGGCTTCGTATATGGCTTTCGGAAGATGGCTAAGTGCATTCATGCTCCCTCTTTCCCCGCCCCCCTTTTCTAATTTGCAAGTTGTAAAAACATGTCGCCCCCCAAATGCACCAGGTGTCTCCAACTTTCTAATTGAGCCAGGCAGCCTCCTTCCCAGCCAAGAGCCTTGAAATATTTATCCACATTTTAGTTTCACTGAATTAATGCCTTAAGCTGGTGAGCAATCCAACTGGAGGTCAATGTTTGTTTCCTAAAGTTGTCCCGTGTCTGTGTGGTATTCAGACCTGAAAATGATGACTCGACTCCAGATTGCAAACTCCCCAGAGTGCACCCTGGAGATGGAAGCCAGCCCACATTGCTTTCTGATCAGTCAGCGTAAATGATCCTCTCATTCGAGTTCAAGGTGGGCTCAGAATTGAAACTGCCTTGAGATAAAGCAGATCAGCCCCATTCACCCCGAGGGAAGGCCTCTGAGCAGGGGAAAGGCCCCTCCGGTCAGGGGAAACATCCGCTCTCCTTGGCTTTGGGCTGTACCAGTTGGCAGATGAAGCTCTGTGCAAATGCCGGCCAGACCAAAATGGTGCCGAGACAGCCACAGTGTTGTTTAGCAGAAAAGAAAGGAAACATCTGCAAACCCTGCCTTGGTGCTGAGCAGGGACAGCCTGCGGCTTTTCCTCATGGGCCCACGGTGGGCCAGCTCCTGAGGATCAGAATGGTTCCCTGAAACAAATGCATTTGAAAGATATTTTTCATCCCCCATGCCCCTCCACAGGAAATTCTTGTGTTTAGTCATCCTTACTACATGGGCTGAGTCAGCAAGCTCTGCTTTAACCACAGCTGCTTTCAAATGGTAAGCTAAGAAGACCAGTTAGTCAGCTGAGGAGGCTTGGCTGAAACACTTTGACAGCCGGAGCTCCAAAATCAGATGGATACATTGGAGGACTTGCAAGTTGGGCACTGCTCAATGCCTTTGAGTCCTTCTGGGTGGGCCTCAATTACTCTTTAGTATGTTGGTACTATAGAGCATTCCAGAACTAGGAGGGACAATAGTTTGAGTGACTTAAGAGACCAGTATGGTGCAGTGGCCTAAGCTTTTGGCCTAGGATTTAAATCCTGGGTCTGCTAATAATTAGCTATCTGACTATAGGGCAATTGTCCCTTCTCTCTGGGTCTTGGCATTCTCATCCTTAAAATCAAGGCTTGGATAAAATGACCTCTAAGGGTTCTTCCTGCTCAAACGGTCTATGAGACAATCTAGGACAGATGACCAGCCATTCTTTCCCCAATTTACCAGGGGAAGACACTACATAACCTGTTTTGGGAATCTGACCCAGTATTTTATCCTTCTGTGGTAAAAATCTCTTCCCTGGGTCCAACCACCATCTGTTTTCTCTTGTTTGGGCCTCTGTAGGCATGGAGTACCCCCCAGGGAACATTCTTTTCTAAAGATTCTTTGTCAACCCTAAGAGCCTTCAAGTCAGAGGTCTGTTAAGTCCTCCGCAACCAGGGGAGACAATTGCTTTGGTTTAAATGACCACACTTTCCCTCTCATGGGATAGTTTCCCACCCTTTTGGTCATTATCACTGACTTGTGAACCTAGAGAGACTAAGACTGGGGTAGACTAGCTATCCAGTAGGCAGTTAGCTCTGTTGAAGGAAGTCACCTCACCCAGAGACACATGACACATGAGAAAGGATAGCTCTGTGTTATGTGACCCTGGCCACTCCTGGATCCATACCTGGACATGGACAGCCAACGATGAAATGGTTGACGTTTACTGAACACTTAATATGTATGTGTTGGACATTGTTCTGAGCACTTTAACGTGCTCGTCTGATCTCAGTTAATCCTCACAACAGTACGATGATTAATCATATTTTACAGATTAGGAAACTGAGCCACATAGAGGTTAATTAACTGACTCAAGATTAAATAGCTAGTAAACGGGAGAGCTGCTATTCTAACCCAGGATGGCTGGCTCAGAGGTGGGACCAGTGCCATCGGAGGACTGAGCTGGCACCGATGTTTCTGACTCCTCTGAGGACTGCTTGCCCCACCTGCCTCATGCGCCTGCATCCCTTGTCAGGCACAGGGGCCTGCCCTCGTTTCCATGGCATTCTGTGCCCCTTCTACAGAGAAAAAAAGCTTTCTCAGGCAGAGCTGCCAAATGTTGACCTTATGACACTGGAAATGGGTCGTGTTTTCCTCTTAAAAGAGTAACATAGGGAAAGAACACTATATAAAATGGGTTTCCCCAAACTAAAGAAAGTGTTGGAAATGGCCACGTTGCTCTGTGCTGGTAAGTCCATGAGATTTGTCAAATGTCAGAGTTTGGGGAGAACTTACAGCTTGTCTAGTCAAAGTTCTTCATGTTACAGATGGGGAAGCTGAAGATGAGAAAGTGGGATTAGATACACGGGGACTGAGGGTTAGAGGGAGCTTTGAAGGTTGGGAAAGGAACAGAAATGAAAGAGTTGACCTAATTTTTAATTTCCCTTCCTTTCCCTACAAGGAAATCAAAAAGAGGGATTCACCCACACCAGAGCCTCTTCTTCCCGGGCACTGCCCCAGCTCCTGGCATAACAGGGATTCCACGCGGTGGGCTTCACATGCAGTGAGACACCAAGCCACTGCCACATTCAGATGGCCATGGTCCATGGCTGAATAGCAATGGCCTTATTACCTGTCTTAACACCAGACCTGCTTACAAAATGGATCCCACAGTGACAATCACAAACGGCTTTGGGGAAAACCACTTCTGTTGAAAAAGCAGCTGATCAAAAAGTTTGGACCGGGCTTCCCTGGTGGCGCAGTGGTTGAGAGTCCGCCTGCCGATGCAGTGGATGCGGGTTCGTGCCCCGGTCCGGGAAGATCCCACATGCCGCGGAGCGGCTGGGCCCGTGAGCCATGGCTGCTGAGCCTGCGCGTCCGGAGCCTGTGCTCCGCAACGGGAGAGGCCACAACAGTGAGAGGCCCGCGTACCAAAAAAAAAAAAAAAAAAAAAAAAAGTTTGGACTGATGATTTTGATCCAAGGATACCTCTCAAAGCTTATTGTAATGAGAGCTCAATGGAACCAACTTACTTTTCCATATTGAATGTGCAGACATTATTGAAATATTTTTTCAAGCCAAAAGGCTTGTGAAGTATTATTTTAAAATAAATTTTATGGCCATATAAAATTTCACTGATCCTAACACAGGAGTCGGTGTAGAAAAACAGAAAGGACCTGAGGCTTAGTCTTTGGTTAAAGCCGCCCAGGAATTGGCCCAAGGGAATGGTATCTTAATGGCTGTTTTCAAAGAAACAGTAGATCTTCTTCCATCCCCAGTGTTAACCCACAACGTCCTTTCCAGTCTCTTCCTCCTAAACTCAAAAAAGGAAAAAGCACCAGAGTTTAAAAATAAAAGGTACAGAATTGGAGATTTGGCCTAGTTTGCCTGCTACTGAGTTTTACATACAATAAAACCTTATGAAGTGTCCTGTCTCCTAGGTGCAACTATAGCTAGGCTGGAACAGACGGTTAAAAGACCCACATCGCGTGTTGGGGTATAGTCTATTACAGCCTACTGACTTTCCCACATGTTAAAGTGGGCCGCACACAAGTTTACCTTATGAATAACCAAATGAACTCCCCTTCATTTTATAGGGTAGCTAAAGCCTGATTACTTTTCACAATCAGCCAACCTCTTAATTCCTCCCAGGTTGCAGCTGGGCTCCAGGAACATGGAGGAGGTTTGGTTTAGGAGGGAAGACAGAGGTTGGGAGAGGGACAGGGGCACATATGTATGCGTGCATGGCACACACAGTCACTTTTGAAGATTTCTTATAGGTAGTCAGTACTTCTAAGCTAGAAAAAAAAAACCCAGCCTTTGTAGTGTTAGGGGATGACATTTCATTACAAAAATAAATGATTTGGTCATTACCATTTCATGGTTGCTGGCAGCCACCTTCCTCTGCTTTCTAACAATTTCCATTTTAGGCACTGACAGGCCCTTCAAAGTGATTCAGCCAAATATCCACCCAAAGTTGCGTATTTGGCAGTTTCATACTTGAGAAATCTGGGGCCTCTGGGCAAAAATGTCAGAAAGGGCTCCCTCCTTCTTTGTCAGTTGCGAAACAAACAGATCACCATAAACAGTCACCGGGGCTCCTTGGGCAGCCATGCCGAAGGGAGGGGAAGGAACGGAAGTTGTTGGCAGGGGCTGCTTCCCTGGCTCAGGCTCTTGCTTTCACTCCCCGTTGCTGCTTGCACTTTTCCTGAAGGCCAGAGCTGCCTCGGTCGTTAACCCTAACCAAGGTGAGGCACAGCTCTTTGGCAGGCAGGCATCCCCTGCTAATGGCAAGCAATGAGCAGAGACGGAAATCCCTGGGACGTGATTATCTGAGGCTGGGAGGCTAGGAATCCTTTGGAAGCTCACTGTCTGGACCTACAAGCAGGCTGTCACCATGGATCCTCGCTGGGCAACTTCCAGGTTGGTCTTCGCAACCCACCTGGGCCCCGGAGCCACCACAAGGCTTAGAGCACTTTGGTTTGCCCAGTGGGGAGCATCTCCCAGGTAGCCTCCTGCCTGCCCAGCAGCTCTAAGAATCTGATTCCCCAAAGTCCTTTCACATGTTTCCCTCAGCCTTAAAGACTGCCCACCCCCCAACTCGGGACTCACTCTAAATGTTAGGCTACCTTGGTGAGGCCGTCCTGACTCCTCAGCCTGGGCCCCAACTGAATTTTCTCCTTCCCAGAACCTATTTTTCTCCTGCTCAAAGCACTCATTACCATTTATAACGATGTCTTTATTTGTGTGTTTGCTTGCTTATTATTCATCTCTCCTCTGACACAGTAAGCTCCATGAAGGCAGGGGCCACCTTTGTTTTGTTCAACATTGTACTCCCAAATGCGTATCATAGTGTCTGGCACATAGTAGATGCTCAATAAATATTTCTTGAGTGAATGAATAAAATGCTGGTATTCTGCTTACTAGTCCGTTCTGTGGAAATTTAAAAAGCACACCTACTGTCTCCATGCATAGGTCTCTCCCTAAAAGCTTCTTGCATTTGACTGTTGCAGCTTGTGTATCTCGGGGGAGAGAGCTAGCTAGCACCCAGCTACTTCCTTTCCCTGTCCACTTCCTCCTTCTTCATTGGGCCGTGATGCCCACGATCAGGCAGCTTTTTGGTTAGTGCTGGGGATTTGCCAAAAGGAACTGACTTTAATAGCAGTGTATCAAAATGTTACCTGGGGGGCCAGACTATGATACTTGATAATAATACTCGAGTTCACCTTCCCTTCCCTTTGGGTGCTACTTTTAAGAAGTTATTTAGATTCCCTGTCTGAAAACAATGGCCAATATTCTCAAAGCTACAAATAAAGTCAAGTTGCTATGATGTCTGAAAACTTCTCTCCTTTCAGTTTGCCAGCCTTCCTTCTGGGAGCCTCTTGCAAGGTTGTCTGCTCTATTAAATAAATGGCCACAGTCATCCTGTTCCACACTCTGGCTTAGTTCCTCTTCCTTTGAAATTAAGTAATGAAGAGAGATGAGTTACCAGATCTCCAACATTTGAAAATGGTTCCCAAAGGGTTACCATGCCTTCTGTTCCCTTTCTTCACAATGACATTTTAAAAGAGATCTGAGTTTCAGTTAAGGCAGTAAAAGCTACAGAGGGAATGTTTAAGGTTTCTACTGGGAGCTGCGTGTGATGTTGACCAACTTGGCCTAAGAGACAAAGGTAAAAGTGGAGTCGATGGTGGTGAGTCACGGGAGAGAGGTCAGATGGGCAGCTACCACAGATGCCCAAGGTTGGAGTGACAAAACTCTTACTTCACTAGCTTCTCAGGCTTCTTTGAATAAGCCAGAGGCCTGAAACTACCTAAGGACGCCTTCTGAGTCAAGTATAGGAAATGGACCCCAAGCCCTGCCCAAGAGTGAGATTCCCACCCCCCAGCCCTCCATCTGAGAACCTTTTTTCCAATGCCAGTAACTGAACCCCCCTAGTTACTTTGTAACACTTTCTCCTAGAAGAATCTGTTTGGCTTTAGTCATTTGGCAGCTGCTATGCTGTGAGGGTGGGGAGAGAGCTCCACTAGCTTCTCTTATGGTCTAGGGCTCTCCTTGATGCACCTTTCGCTCCATGTATCTTCTGGGGAGGGCCTTTCTGAGGGTTTGGCTGGGATCTTAATTCCTGTGGAATGTATACCCTGATGCTGTGATGTCTAGAACCAGGGCAGGCCTGGATTGGGGTGTTGACCATTTCCTGGCTAATGGTTTTCCTTTTGTTTCTGTAGCTTAAATCTCTGCTCTGGTAAGGGAAGGAGAGAGAGGGTTTAGAAAGGTATGGAAGGCCCTGTGCTCTTTGATTATACTATTGAATGGCAGCCAATCCATTTATTTCTGCTATATCATTCCCTAACACTACCAAGGAGGTTTTCCCTCATCCTTAGTTTAAAATATTAATCATCTCAACTCTGAAAATCTTTTCAAAAAAGTCTATCACCATTTCAAATGTGTTTCTTTTGGCCTGGAAATTCTATCGCTTGGAATTGATGCCACATATATACCAGGGTGCAAAGATGTATGTACATCCAGAGTGTTCACTGCAACTGTTTGTAATAGTGGTGCTCCCCAAAATGGAACCCTGAGCAGTCACAGAAAGGGTAAGACAGATCTACATGTATGGTCACAGAAAGATCTCCACGACATCCTAAAGGAAACAAGCAAAGTCTGATACAGTAGGGTCCCATATGTCTTTAGAGTCTGTCAGCTCCGCCTCTTCCCAGCGATTTCACCGAGCCCTTGCTTGTCCTCCCCTTTCATTGGTTCAGCCTTCTAACTGGTCCCCTAATCCCAGGGTTTCTCTTTCCAGTTCATCTTTCCCACCAACTGGAATGAACATTCTAGAACATCACTTTTGTCAGATCTCTACTGCCAGAGGGAGAGTCCCAAGCAACCAAGCCATCGCAATGACAGAGGCAGGGTGGTGGAGTGTTTCCATGCTCTGGAATGGAGACCTGGATTTGAAGGTAGGTTCCACCACTGACTAGCTGTGTGACTTAGGGCAAATGAATTAACCTCTCTGAGTCTCAGCTTCCTCATCCGAAAAGTAGTCACAGGGTGGTTGTGAGGAAGAAATGAGAAAATCATGTGAAGAGCTCAGCATGGTGCCTGGCACATAGTAAGCACTCAGTAAATGGTAGTGTTATTATTATTATTAAACCAGGAATTGGTTTATTTGAAGTTCTTTGAGAAATGCTTTGCAACTTCATAACACCTTTTGGGTGAAGAAGGTTTGTACATTTCCTTCACTTTTACTGGGTATCTAGTACCCATTGTGTACAGTAAGGCTGCCTATTTTTCCTGGTATGCACTATGAAAGCTGCCTCTCTTGTACTCCAGAATCTGGAGGACATGTCTAAGTCCCTTGGATCCATGGCCTTCTGGAGTTCCTCTATAAACTTTGATCATACGACATCCTGTCTATGCCTTCATCTTCCCCGACTATTTTGCTCTAATCTTTCCTGCCTGCCCATGTAGGGCAGCCTCCCAGTGACTTCGGCCTTTTCCTGGCTTCATTAAGTCTTTCTTTACGGCTGCCTGTTTTGTGTTTCTCTTCTTTGGGATCAGGTGACTATTTTACTCCACTAATTCTTTAAAACCAAAAGGGCTGTTAGCTGGTGCTGTGGAATGAAAGGGCATGCCAGTTCTGTTTTTTTTTTTTCTTGTAGAATCCTAATTTTATGCCATTATTGTGAAAGGGCAATCATGTTTTTATATTCCATTCTGACTTCCGTCTCTTTCAAGTGGGCTCCCAGAGCGGAGTCACGTCTCAGCTCTGCCTGGGGGCCAATTCACTGTGTGACCTTGGGCGCATCCAAGAGACCCCTGTACCTGTCTCCTTGCCAGCAAGATGAGAGTGTTGGATCCTGGTTCCTAGTGTGTCTGCCAGCTCGGATGTTAAATTCTTCTATGGTGTGGATGGGGTCCTGGAGGCAGTGACTACAGCTGAGGTTCTCTCATTATCCCCGTGCCAGTGACTGGGACAGTTTCCTATATTTCTAAGTGCCCATCTTTTGAAAATTCTTCTATTGTATACGAAATGTCAAAAGAATTGGTTTTTCCTTTTCTCTGGGGCTCACCCCAGCAGCAAGCTCTGAGCCCCACTTATGCTGATAAGAACCAAACACGCTGACCTCTGGTCAGATCTGATGGCAAAGGACATCTCTCTCATCACCACCTCTGTTCCCAGGATCGCCATCCTCCCACGCTTACATCCCTTGATACCTTCCAGGCAAATGCTGAATGGTTGATTATTTGCCCAGATGATTTTAGCATGCCCTCACTTGGATTTTGCCTCCAAAGTCTTTTTATTGAGAATTTTAATATTAAACATACACTAAGTCTCAAGCTTGATTTTAACTGATCCCACATGAAGGAATGATTTTCAACTCATAACACATGAGGAACATCTGTTCTGCTTATTTGAATTCAGGCAGTACCGTTACTATTATTATAGAAGCTGACTGTCAAGTATCAATATTTGTCTCTTTTAGTCCCATTGGACTTTCCGGAGTGCCACTCCCATTGGTGGCGCTTTGAAACATACATCCTGGAGTCTAGAAAACAGTGGGACAACGCCCATTTTCCTTTCCCTTTTCCCCAACTTTGGCTGCCAAACTTGGGTCAGGCCCTGGCTATCTCTTGCATACATGGTTGGGCGTGAGAGTCCCCGTCAGATGCAGCCAGAGTCATGTTCAAAAGTCCAGACATCAGGTGCACAGCCTTCAAGACTGCCTCATGAAGGCCACCCCAGACCTTTGTTTGAAACAATCAGACCTTCAGTCCCCAGGGGGAATTTGACTGAGCTGAGTTATACCTCTCTGGAGCCTCTAGATGGGTCATGAAGGAGAAAGTCTTTGGAAAAAACCTTTGGAAAAGGTTCTCATCTTTGATGTTAGGACACTCTGGCGTCTGACAATCAGTTAGTATTTGTTTCTAATAACCAAATACCAAAGCTTGTGTATGATTTACTTAAGAAAATAAACTCAAGCAGATTCAAGAGGTTCTTTATAAATAACTGTCAGTAATATTCCCATATGCTCTCATGAGTAGGAGGGAAAGGGGTGGGGTTATAGTCAGTGCTCTGGGAACTAAAGAAAACTCTGGGTATGCCCAAGGGCATGTGAACACTAAGGGCACTCATGCCAGGCTCCTATCCCTGGCAGCACGGGGGTATTTTAACAAGGGCCTCATGAGATTATTCCCCTGCCTATGGGGTCTTAGAGGCAGGCAAGATGGGGCAGGCAGCACATACCACAAAGGCAGTAGGTTGGCTCTAACTAAGCAGATTGGCTCAAAGTCAGGCTAAATATGTGATAAATAAGGGGAGGGCTTAAGCTGGAATCTTAACTACTAGTGTGACCTTGCCTAAGTCACTCAACTTCTCCGAGACCCAGACTACTCACCTTTAAAATGGGACATTACTATTACCTGCCCCAGAGAGTTGTGAGGATTAAACGGGATGGTGTAAATAAATCACCCAGCATGTGTCTTGAGTGAGCTAAGTACTGTATGCCAAAAACATAGCAGCTGCTGCTACCTGGCGTGCATCTGAGGCTGAAGCCTCATGCCTATTACAACAACTAGCACATGTAGGTACTAAAAAAAAAAGTGCTGGCTTGACACAAAAGGCCACATATTGTATGAGTCCACTTATATGAAATATCCAGATTACGTAAATCCCTAGAGACAGAAAGTAGATTAGTGGTTTCCAGGAGCTGGTGGCCGGGGGATGGGGAATGACTGCTTAATAGGTATGGGGTCTCCTTTGGGGGTAATGAAAATGTTCCAGAACTAGACAGAGGTGATGATTGCACAACATCGTGAATGTACTCAATGCCACTGAATCGTGCAATTTAAAATGGTTAAAATGGTTAAGTTTTGTGTTATTTGTATTTTACCACAAAAAATTCGCTGGCTTGGATTTAGCACTTTCTTCTCTTTTGTGGGTCTCTAATTCGCAGACAGCTCTGAGACAGTGCACACATACGGAGGCTGATAATCGGTATCTGCTTCCACCCCAGGGCGGGCTGGAGGCACGGCTATGAGGTATGCACGCTCTAGGCCGACGTCCCGCAAAACGGCTGGGCCCTGGCACTCATGTCATGCGAGCTGGTTAGTCTGACCTGAGCCCATGTAGGAGGAGTAAGAACAGTAGGAAAGGTGCCAGCAAGAACCAGATGATTAGGCTGAGGCCCAGCAGAAATAGTGGTGTCCAACTCAAAGCCTAGGGTTTCTCAGTCAGGCCACTCAAAGCTGAGCAGCCCCGGTGGGAGCCATTGACAGCCCTGCTCTCGGAAAAGGCCACTGTCCACGCTACTGCAGGGAGCCCAGGGGGGCTCATGTGATTACTAAACCCATGCTGTACCCTCCTTGAGCAATCACCCAACACTCCAAATGCCTAGATCCTTGAGCTACTACCAGGAATGTCCCTGGAGTGAATTCATTTTGGGGGCATTGAGGGACGGCTTCCAATCTGGGGTCTAGAGGGTGACCGGTTGCATTTGAGATTTGTTACCCAATAAAAATCTCTGCTAAGGCCCAGGACTGAAATAACTCAGCTGGGCTCTGGACTCAGCAGGGATCATTCATTAGCTAACACTTCTCATCTGTGATAGTTACAGACAGGTTTTTTCATGCCCCCCGAAATGGGCTTCAATGTTGCAGCTGGCAGACAGCTGTGGCCTCACAGTGTTTACATTACCCAGACTAATGCAGTCTGTGCAGGAGACACAGAATGAATCTGATTTAGCTTTTGGAAAATGGGATTTCGAAAAGTTCCGTGGTTTTCTCTCGCCCCTCCCTTCCTGGACTGCAGAAAGACTGAGGTGGAACGAAACAGGCACGGCTAGGAAAAGAGGACTCCTGTTTCTCAGGCTGATGCTTTTCTTTGTTTGGGACTTCTTTACTTGACACCTCCAGGTGGTGGGAGCTGAGCTGAGACCATAGGATTAAGATGACCAAATGTCGGGTCATCACTCTGCAGCCTAGTCTTACTGGGTCAGCACGAGCTCCCTGGGCACTTAGCACAGCATGCACAGAGACAGCTGGGCAATGGCCCCTCAGCAATGGGCTAGTCCCTTTCGCTCGAGATGTGAAAAGAACTGAAGGGCCAGGGTCCCCATACAGAGCTGGGTCCATGACCAATTGCCCACAAACTGGAAGCAGGGGCTGGTTAATCCTACTAGGGTCTGTAGGACCTACCACACCACTTCCTGAGGGACCTACTCAAGTTCAACAGTCATTTTGTTTTACTTCCTCAAGTCATTGTTAAATAAGTTTCCCAAGTCCTGTGCATTCTTTCTTCAAAATGCATCTGACATCCTCCCTTCTCCTCAGTCACCATTGCTACTGCTTGGGGTCAGGGCCATATTTCCTCATATCTGTACGAGGGCAACATCTTTCTAAACTGGTCTCCTCTCCCCGGGCTTCTCTTCCTGATGGCTCTTCCAAATATCTAACCTTGTATCCCATCACATACCATCCTGTCCCAACTCATCCCATCAAGAAACATTTCCTGAGTGCCGACCATGGGTTAAACCCTTTGCTATGCATTAGAGGTATACACATCAACCAGATATAAACTCTACCTACAAGAAAATCAGTTTGAAGGGGAGAACTCCAAGGAAGCAGAGAATTACAGGAAAGTGTGAAAAGTGTTATGACAGGGCCCAGGGGATTGTGGGAGCACACCTAACCCAGTGTTGAGGGGAGGGTGCATCTGGCTGCTCACCTCCTCCAAACCCTACATTGCTTTCATAATGTCTCCAACTTTCTATTTTCAATGAAATATCCCATGACTCTCTTAAAAGAAATCTATATTCCAGAAAGACTGGTCCCCTGACTGTTATTCAACATATATGAACTCCGCTACCTCTTCAACTTTGCCCTTGCCCTCGGCCATTATTTGTCTTATTTGGGGCTGGATGGCTCCTGTTGGATGGGCATCACGTCTTCCCCCTCTCCTCCAGCACCAGCACAGTGCCTGGCACACAGTGTCTGATGACTGATGACCTACTCAGCACGTTCTCTTTTCACTATGGTACTAATCTGACTCACACAAGCAAGATAAATGATTTGGCCTCTATAAAACAGGGCTATCAGAAAAATCTGCGAATGCAGATGAAGGGGTTTGGAAAACTACTGATAAGTTTCGGTCACACTGTCCCCAGCTTTGTCTTGACCTCCTGGAAAGAGGATGTTGTCAGATAATCAAGTGGAGATTAGCAGTTTCAAGAGCTTCAGTAGGCGTAGAGTTGGATATATTTTCCTTTCTGATTTAAATATTTAGCCTGATTTGTTTTGGGCTTTATTTTTTTGTTTTGTTTTGTTTTGTTTTGGTCCCGGGCCTGTTGGTTAGGGCTAATTTGTACAGCTGCTTTTTCGTTTGGTTTCTTCCAAGAAAGCGAGAGGAAATAAGGTTGCCAGAAAATTTGCAGTTACCAAGGTTTTCCTAAGATGAATATTATTTTTCTCTTCTAATACTGCCAAATACAGTATAAAGAGAAGCATGTGATTATTCCACAAATTTAGTTGCACCAGGGGTCAGATCCTGTACTCTATCCACATCCTGATGTTGAGAGACCTATACTGCACATTTCCTGACCTGCTATTTAGTCAACCGTATTTCCATAGTTGTACCATATTTCCAAAATTGTAAATTCACCCTGATTTTGAGCTTGGATCCTCAGACTTGACTCCTCTTGGATTTCAGCAGGAAGGGCCAAAGGGGCTGCTTTGGGTAAGGCAGGGACAAGAGAGGCAATGGAGAAGCTGGGGCAATGGAGAAAGAACACTGGAGAGGGAGTCAGGAGTGTCGAGTTCTGGTTCCTGCTCTGCCACTGACTAAATGTGTGGGTTGGGAAGTCACTTCCCCTTTCTGAGCATCTCCACAGGGAGGACTGGAGTGGATAAGCTCCAAGTCCTTTCCCGTCCAATATTTTTGGACCCTGTGACTTTGTGATAGATGGTTCTATAAAGGCTAATAAGAAAATGTCAAGGCCTTGTGGGTATTAACAAGGCTTCTCCACCTTGGTCTGCCCTTAGGAGGCATTTGCCCAAGCTGGTGCTTGGGCAACCTGAGAAGACTGAGAAGAATGGCCTGGAAGAGGGCACCCATGTTCTTACTAAAGGAACACCAAGTCTGGCCTGGATAGCTGGTACTGAGTCCCACTTAAGCCTGGAGGCTACTTTTTAAAACAGCTTTATTGAGATATGATTCACATATCATACAATTTATCCATTTAAAATATATAGTTCAGTGGTTTTTAGTATAGTCACAGAATTGTTCAACCGTAACTACAGTCACTTTTAGAACATTTTCAAAAGCCCCTGATGAAAGAAACCCTGTCCCTATAGCTGTCACTCTCCATCCCAAGCTACCTACCCTGCCCAGGCCTAGGCAACCACTAATGTTTATGTTTCTATGGATTAGCCTGTTCTGGATATTTCATAGACATGGAAACATATGATGTAGTCTTTTGTGTCTGGCTTCTTTCACTTAGCAGAATGTTTTCAAGGTTCATCCGTGTTGTAGCATGTGTCAGTCCTTCATGAGTTTTATAGCTGAATAATATTCCATTGGAAGGATATACCACATTTTGTTTATCCATTCATCAGTTGATGGACATTTGAGTGCTTTCCACTTCTTCGTTATTATGCAAAGTGCTGCTATGAACCTTCATGCACAAGTTTTTGTGTGGACATTTGTTTTCAATTCTCTTGGGTACGTACTTAGGATTAGAACTGTTGGGTCATATGGTGACTCTGTGTTTAATGGCTTGAGAACTCCTGGACCATTTTGCAAAGTGGCTGCACCATTTTACTATCCCACCAGCAGTGTATGAGGGCTCCAATTTCTGGAGGCTACTTGTTAATCCTGTCCCATTGGTAGAGAATACTTTCCAAGATTGATGGCTTGGAGAAGCCATCTCCCTGGAATAGTTTTTTTTTTTTTTTTTTTTTTTGTGGTACACGGGCCTCCCACTGTTGTGGCCTCTCCTGTCGCGGAGCACAGGCTCCGGACGCGCAGGTTCAGCGGCCATGGCTCAGGGGCCCAGCCACTCCACGGCATGTGGGATACTCCCAGACCGGGGCACGAACCCGTGTCCCCTGCATCGGCAGGCGGACTCTCAACCACTGCGCCACCAGGGAAGCCCCCCTCCCTGGAATAGTTTGACCATGTAATGTTAAGCTTTCAAGGGGACAATTTGTTTTTTTTTTTTTTTTTTTTTTTTTGCGGTACGCGGGCCCCTCACTGTTGTGGCCTCTCCCGTTGTGGAGCACAGGCTTCGGATGCGCAGGCTCAGCGGCCATGGCTCACGGGCCCAGCCACTCCGCGGCACGTGGGATCTTCCCAGACTGGGGCACGGACCCGTGTCCCCTGCATTGGCAGGCGGACTCTCAACCACTGCGCCACCATGGAAGCCCTCAAGGGGACAATTTTTATAAGCAAGCCACCTCCATTTTGTTATATGGCGGTTGGAACCTGGGAGAAGATGACTTGGGGAAAGCCACTGCTGGCCTTTGAAACCTACAGTAATTCAGTGGATTCCAAGGTATCTGAGAGAATGACTTGTAATAAGACGCCATGGGTTTGTAGTGGGCTTATATCAGTTTTAACCCTTTTAAGGTTACTTTCTGTCAGCATTCGATCATTTCTGGGGTGGAGGGAGTTGAGGGAGTTTTGGTATATCTGCCTACTCAGTTTCAGTGTCAACCTGTCCTGCCTGGGAATTGGGGCAGGAACAAAATAAGTCAGAAAGGAACCCAGTGCTTTAAGTGGGATGAAGGGATGAAGATATGTACTGGTTTGCCCAGGATGGTCCCAGTGTACACCTGCTATCCCAGTATTATTAATAGCACTGTGCTTCACCCTCAAAAGTGACCCAGTTTGGACAATATGTATGTTACCTCAGTTTTAGACTGCAAACATGTAATGCCCAGAATCACACTCAGAGCTATAAAGGCTACAGAGTTTCACATCTTGATGATCTTATATCTCACTGTGATAAAGAAAGGATGTCTCAAACTTGCTGAAGGTTGGCTTCAAAATGTCAGAGTGAGCAAAGACTGTACACAATGGAAAACAAATGCTGATGAGATTCAAAGTGTAGGAAAGAGCGTTTTGGAGGAGGGCTGGGATATAGTGTGGGGATGGAAGTCAATACAGCGGACGTTTCCATGGATGAGGTGAAGCTGGTATAGGATTTGAGCGCTCCAGGTTCCCTGACAGACCAAGGTCCTGAATAGCCTTCATCCTTGTTCTAATTAAAAGGCACCGTGCTCCCTTGTGCTTGGGCAGACAATTCACATGACCTCCCAGCTCATTTGGCAGCACTTGGGAGAAATCTGGCCTTGCAATCAGACTAAATGATGTGTTACCCTACACTTAATCTCCACCATCCATCAAAATCCAGAGGCCTTGGCCTCAGCCCTCGACAAGAGGCCCACAGTACCTGGGTAGGATTTCATCCAGGGAATGAATGCAAAGCCCCTAATTCTCCATCCATCTCAGCCCTCTGTAAACAGTTAAAGACTGCAGCCAACAGCAGAAGAACTGCCAACCCAAATGAAAGCAGTGAGTCAGCAAAATAAAGACAGATGGCAATGGATTAACTGTAGCAAAGGCAGCAAGAAGCAGACCCCTCTTACTTCTGCCTGGATAGCCTCCCCTCAATTTCGGGTGGCCCAGTGCTCACACAGAGCCCCTCATGACTTATGCTGGGGGTGAGAGAAAGCATTTGCTGCACACACGGTGCATGTAGCCACAGCAGTCTAGGCAAATGCTGTTTCAATCCACCGTCTCCAGGTGGTCCAGGCATGGGGAGGGGGACAGAGAGGACAGGACAGATGGGAAGAAGACATTGATTAGGCTCTCCCTCAAGCTCTTCCACCTCCCTTGTCACAGGGCCATTTCCTTAGCTGGCCTCATTTTCAAGTGTTCCACCCTGTTGCCCCTTAACCATACTTCCTGCACCACATATTCCAGTTTGTGGCAACGCCATCATCAGCACCATAACTGGCCCTGGTCTTGCCCATCACTTTAGTCAAGCTCAAAGTTTGGAGATGATAAAAGGTTGAAATTATGTCTAAAAGTAATGTTTGCGGTTGTATGTGAATTTCTCTTATCCATGTATATGATGATGAATCCCTAGCACTGTGCTTCCTAGAACACAGGAAGTGCTCAATAAATATTTGTCGAGTGAAAGAATGGACGAATGACAGCTCTGACACAAAACGTAGCCTAAAGACCAAAAACAAGATAGGGCCTCCCTGAAGTGAGATCCCTTATGTAAATAGCTTTATTTATTAAATCAAGCAATCAATCAATCAATAAACATTTCTTAGCACCCCCCTGCCCAGCTACCCAATACTTTGTGCTCACCCATCACCTTGGCTACAGCAACATTTTCTTAAAGCTTTCTTCAAAAGGCCATCTTCTTAAACTGACCTGTATCTTCATGCTGGCTTTTCGTATTCCTAAAACCTTTGATATTTGGGGTTCCCAACAAATAACTGCCTTTCTATGAACAGTTCTTTGAGAAGTGGAATATGCTTTAGAATAATTCCAGAGCATTCTTGGATATGGACAGGAATGGAAATAGGAATAAACACTTGACCTAGCTGAGTAGGAAAGGAACAAGAATAGGAGCGTGGTGGAGTGGGGGATGGGAAAGGAAATAGTTCTCACTCTACACCCACCTCGTCTCCTACTTCCCACCACTACCCTCTCTGCCTGGAATGAGGATTGTGACTTTTCTAGCCTGACTTTTCTTAATATTATTATTAAAAAAAATAATTCATTAAAATGAAATTCATATAATATTAGCCATTTAAAACTGAACAGGGGGCTTCCCTGGTGGTGCAGTGGTTGAGAGTCTGCCTGCTGATGCAGGGGACACGGGTTCGTGCCCCGGTCCGGGAAGATCCCACGTGCCGCGGAGCCCCTGGGCCCATGAGCTGTGGCCGCTGAGCCTGCGCGTCCGGAGCCTGTGCTCCGCAACGGGATAGGCCACAACAGTGAGGGTCCCGCGTACCGCAATAAAACAAACCAAAACAAAAACTGAACAGGGACTTCCCTGGTGGTCCAGTGGTTAAGACTCTGCACTTCCAACGCAGGGGGCACGGGTTCCATCCCTGGTTGGGGAACTAAGGTCCCGCATTCCGAGTGGTGTGGCCAAAAGATTAAAACAAACAAACAAACAAACAAACCCTGAACATTTCAGTGGCATTTAGTACACTCACGTGTTGTGCAACCTCACCTCTATATAGTTCCCGAGCATTTCCGCCACTCCAGGGTAAAACCCCTTACCCATTAAGCAGATTCTCCCCATTTCCTCCCTCCATCTAGCCCCTGGCAGCCACCAATCTGTGTCCTGTCTCTATGCATTTACCTATTCTGGACATTTCATATGAATGGGATCATATAATATGTGACTATTTTGTCCAGCTTCTTTCACTTAGCATAATGTTTTCAAGGTTCATCCAAGTTGTAGCATGTATCAGTGCTTCGTCCCTTTTTATGGGTGAATGACATTCTATTGTATGGATACACCACACTTTTAAAATTCATTCATCCATCGATGGGCTTTGGGCTTTTTCCACCTTTTGGCTATCATGAGTAGGGCTGCTATGAACATGTGTGTACAGGTACTAGTTTGAATCCCAGTTTCCAATTCTTCTTGGTGTATACCTAGGAGTGCAGTTGTGGGGTCATATGGTAACTTTGTTACTAAAAAGGTAATGTTTAACTTTTTGAGGAGCCACCAAACTGTTTTCCTACTCTATTATTTTAATACCTTCAAGGATGAGTAAACACAACAATGAAAGTGACCAATTCAAAGTCACCAGCATCTGCGAAGCTGACCTAGGTATTTCTGGGTTTTTGGCCCATGAGTCTGGGGGCTGCCTCAGGATTCTGAAGCACTGGCACTAGTGTTGACACCTAACCCTCTTTCCTTTCAGCTTTCCCTCTCCCCTTCTTTCCTTCCTTCACTCATTTAAAAAATATTACTTGAGTGCCTACCATCTTTTAAGTAGTGTGCTAGATATTGGGGGTACAGCGATGAATGACATGCAGTTCCTGTCTTTGAGGCCACTGAAAATTCTGAGGAGATGGGGCATGTTCAAGTCAAGGTGCCAGATATCATAGCCAGGAGAGTTCCAAATGCAGACACAGTGTCCCACATAGACACCAGCCTAGAAGCTCCCCAAGGGCAGTAGCTGTGTCCTGTTCTTTGCTCTATCCCTAGAACCTAGCACAGTGCCTGGAACACATGTGCTGTCAGCAGAGTAACCTCAGAAATGTCGGAACTAGGCTGCCTGGCAACATCAGCTCATCGCCTTTTCCCAGCACCCCTGGGGCCCACGTCGTGCCCTAAGGGCCATCTCTCTTCCATGAGTTCTGTCTGAGGCAGGTGGCACAGAGTGGGTGTACTTTGGGTCCAGCTGTCTCTGACTTCCCTTCAATTTCAGAATGAGTTCCCTTTCAAAAGTGTTTTTATACTTTTAGTTTCATGATCCCTTCTTCAAAGAGGAACCCAGATTATGCGAGGAAGTGAGACCATCTTTCCCAGGGAGTAAATTCATGGTGAGCAGGAACACCCTCGGTCACCACTTTGATTTTTGTTTCTAGAAATTGTCTTCTATCGGACTGTAGCTTAGGGTGGAGGTGAGGACTGAGAGGTGGGCAGGAGCTGGCCCACATGCTCATGGTGTTCCATGATTTTGGTATGCTTCTTTTTCAGTTCAGCCTATGTTCTGCTTTCCTTGGATCTGAGTGCTAACCACAGAAGTTTCCAGAAGAAAACCTAGGGAAGCAACGCATAGATGTTGCCAATTTCATAAACTATTACTTCAGTTCACATTCTTGAAACACCTCCTGGACACAAGTAATAATAATAAAAAAAAACTGCAGGGTCAATGGTGAATAAAAGGAGGGAATCGAGGGGAAAGATGAAAATAGAGGGAAAGGTATTTCAGACTAGTTTGGAAACAAGAGAAATGGAAGTGTGGGATGAGGTTCCCCCACCCTCACTGCAGAGAAGGAAAGGGCCCCGGTTCAGGAAAGCTGCTTTTAAATGGAAAAGCCCTGGGGCAGCCTGTAGACCTTTAACTCCAGTTAGCCTCAACTCCTTTAATGGCTAACTCTTGGCCTTGTCTCCTTTGGGGTTAAACCTTCTATATCCATGCTAGAGTGCAGGGCTGAAAGGGGACGGGGGAAGGACTCCTTCCCAGGGGATGACCACTGGAATTACACATTTGAAGGGTTTTGATTCTTTTAAAAATCAAGAAAGGAAGTTCTACTAAGGTTAATTGTTTTCCCTTTTTTTTAAGACCTAAAGGGGTGGGTGAAATAGGTAAAGGGGATCAAAAGGTACAAACCTCTAGTTATAAAATAAATAAGCCATGGGGAGGTAATACATAGCATAAGGAATATGGTCAATAACGTTTTAATAATTTTGTATGGGGACAGATGGTTACTAGACTTGTGGTGATCATTTCATAATGTATGCACATGTCAAATCACCATACAATACATCTGAAACTAACATAACATTGTACATCAACTATATTTCAATCAAAAAAAAACAAAGACCCCAAACCTCAGGCAACAGAGTGGTGGGAGCCCCTCTGTTAGATCTGCCTGCTGGCTCATGGGGTGATACCTCTAATAAAATTTCCATTTGAATTCCTAGCGGGAAGGCCAAGTATTATGTTAGGCGCTCGGAGGTACAATTATGAACCAGACACGGTCCTTGCCCTCAAGGAATTTACAGTCTAATAGGGGAGAGAGACAAGCAGACGGCTAATTATAACATAGAATGATGAGTGCTGGAAGTTTCTGGGGGAGGACAGAGGATGAGCATTTAAATCATGCTGGAGGGTCAGGGAAGGCTTCCTGAAAGACATGATGCATAAATTGAAGAATGAGTAGGAGTTAGCCAAGTGAAAGGGAAGGAGGAAAGGATATTCCAGACAGATGGGCTTTGCAGAAACAAGGCTTGCTAATAGAGATTAAAGCAAAAATTTATAAAATACACAATCACAAAGAATGGAAAGCTGATCTATACAAACAAAAGCTGGTTCTTTGGAAACACCATTAAAATAGGCATAGTTAGCAAGTTTGCTAAAAAAAAAAATAAACCACTCAGGAGTAAAAAGAGGTAGAGGGAGAGGGAAAGAGAAAAAAGAGAACTACACTTAGAATGTATTAAAAAGTGTAGGAAAATTTAAATATTCTTAGTAATTGTGTAAGTCCTGGTATATGTATAAAGTTATAAATAATTGGTATTTTGTATTATTATTTATACCAATAAATTTGGAACCTAGATGAATGGACAGTTTTCTAGGGGAATATAAATGACCAAACTTGGCTTGAGAAGAAAGTGAAAATCTGACTACACCAACAAACTAGAGAAGAAATCGAAACAGAATAAAAAATGCATACACCTCAGCCCTCTTGACACACACACAAAGATTTTAAAGGTAAAATGTACAAAAGCTTTAAGGGACATCCTTTTATCAAACAAAGTGCTTCAGAGAATTGAAAAAGAGGAAAAGCTTCCAAACTATCATTATACCAATATCAAATTGTATGAAGACAGAAAAATAACACTATGAAAAAGCCCTAAATAAATTATTAGTAAATCAAATCCTGTACTTTTGGAAAAGAAGAATATAACAGAAGCAAGTAGGGTTTAATCCCAGAAATGCAAGGCTGGTTCACCAACAGAAATGAAATCAATGTAATTAATTATATTTGCATATTAAAGGAAAAAAACATATGATCATTTCAATAGATACAGCAAAAGTATTTGACAAACTCAGCACCCATTGGCTCTTAGAAAGCTCTAGGAAAACTAGAAATAAAAGAAAACTTTAATTTGATGAAGAGTATTTTTCAGAAACCTACAGAAAACTGCATACTTAAAGAGGTAATGAACATAGCAGAGTTGTTCAAAACAGTCTCTGAAGCTAGAGAGTGGAGGTTTGACTCTCTGTTCTGCCGCTTGCTGACTGTGTGACCTGGGGTAAGTTACTTAGCTTCTCTGTGCTTCAGTTTCCTCATCTGTATAATGGAAATAATAATAATAATATCTATCTCATAACTTTGTAGGAGGATTAAATAATTTGTAAAGTGTTCATAATAGTGTTTGGCACATAGAAGCACTCCATAAGTATTTGCTAAGAAACTTTGAAACATTAGATGTTTTCTCTCACAGTCAGGAACAAGACAGGAAAATCTAGTACTATTGTTACTCTACTATTCAACATTTTACTGATGTCTAAGCCAATGTAATAGAACAAGAAAATTAATTAATACAACCAAAAAGGAAGGAAAAAACTCTCAATATTTGCAGATAATAATCTAACCAGGAATGAAGACTGCCTCTGTTCGGAGAGGAGTGAAAGAAGAAAGGAAGTGGGAGAAGTGGGTGAAGGGGTCAAAAGGTAAAAAAATAATTATACCCTCTAAACATTTGGGTACCACTATTTTCTTCTAGACATTTCTACTTGGATGTCTCACCATCATCTCAAATTGAACATCAAATCCATTACATTTCCTCTTGACTCCCATTTTTCTGTCAATGGCACTACCACTTTCCAAGTCATCTAGACTCAAAACTTTGGAACTCTTTTGGTCTCTTCCTTCTCTTTCATTTCCCATATTCAATTACCTACTCTATCCACTTAACCCCCTCCTAATGTTTTCAAATGTTTTATATTTTCACTCTCATGTCTCTAGTCCAAGCCAATATCAACTCATACCTGAAATAGAAGATATCCCTTAGTCCCCCTCCAAGTCACTCTATCCACTATCCTCAAATCACTCTTGCTTCAAAGTCTCCGGCGGCTTCTCACTTCCTATCATATCCAGCCTACCTCCTCTGCTTGGTGGTCAAGGCTTTTCACCATCTAGCTGCACCCAACCTAACAAAGTTTATTTTTTCCCGCTCCTTTAATATGTACCCTCTGCTTTAGTAAGACCATTATCTTCAACATCCTCACACACCTCCTTTCCTTTTTAATTCAGTGACTTTGTTTAATTCTGTACCTTGTATTGCTCTCTCTCCACGAGTATCTCCCAATCACCCTTTCTTCAATGGTCAGCTTAAATAGTGCCTTAATGATGCCATTTGTTAAACACTTAACTATGTGCCAGGTACTGTGTTCATTTAATCTCAGCAACCTAATGTGATAGGTATTTATTAATTTCATCCCATTTTATGGATAGGGTATAGTGACATATTCAAAGTTTCCATTGCTAGTAATGGAGGATCTAGAATGAAGCCATGTTTATTGCCCAACCCCAGAGTTCATGCTTTTAACCACTCTCCTCTTTTCTGACTCTGGGATGCCTCCCCTGGCTGCATCAATCCTCCTTGACCTTCACTGTTTTGCCTGCTATGCACTGTTGTCTAGTGCGTACAAGTTTAGCTCCCAGCAAAACTCCTGGAAGCCAGGGCCCACATCTCATACTTCTCTGTGCCCCTACAATCGGCATTTGATTAATTGGTAAAGGTTGATCAAATACAGCTAGTGTCCAGTCTTCAAGAAAGGTTTGAGTAGCTTGAGGATAACACAAGCCTGCCCCATTCAAAAGCCTGTGTTTTAACTCTGGAAAGGGAGGAGAGGCATAGAATTACTAAATTTTTTGAGATTGCCCGCACTCCATCCTGTCCCCCCTGATGATCAAGCCTCTCTCTGCATAGCTTAGGTCAATGTTGCAGGATGAATCTTCCCTTTACATAAAGATTAGACCAGGCCAGATTTTGTTGGCATGGGAAAATGGAACCAAGTCTGTCAAGTTACAATTGTGCAAAATCTGACTCCTGGGCATCCTCCAGAAGTGAGTCCAGGGAAAACTAAGAGTTGTCCTACCTACCTCACAGGGTCCTGGTGAGAATCAAGTGACATGATGGATATGAGCCCACTTTGGAAACTAGCAATGAAAGCAGCTTGCTTCTTCAGCCTGGAGCAGAGCAAGCAGACATCTTTGGTGATATTAAGGCCATGGCCAGGTGAAGGTTGGGGGCTCTTCAGAAATTCTTGGACTCACTATTTTCCAAAGGTTGCAAGCCTTGCTTTCCGGCAATTCTTGGGAAAATTCACTTTATCATGAGACTCCTTCAGTTACATGTAGAATTCATTCTTGACTTCCCTTTTCCTTTTTGTAATTACACTTACTCAGCTAGTCTGCAGTACTCTGGGGGCTTCTGAAAGATAAGCTAACTTTCCCTCCTTTTGGTGCATTGAAGAGACAGCATTTTGCTGGTGGTTTACATTTAGCTTTCAAACCTCTCTCCAAGGTCAAGAGCAAGTGATGAGGAGAAAGCACACTCAGGTTGCTGTCTTCTGTGGATGATCTATACATGATAGTAGCCATTGGACGTTACTAAATAAATAAGGAGCACCTCTCTGCTTCCCCTGGAGAGACCAAATTCCCCCAGAATTCAAGCGTAGGAAGCCTTAAGAGAATTTAGGAGTCCAGGTTGGAATAAAGTTCGAGGTAAAAGAAGAGACTTTTGTAAGAGACGAAGTTTGGGTTCAAAAGATTCTGATTCTGAAAGTGAAGGACTCTGGGGGGAGCCAGGGGTGAGTGAGCTCAGCTTGGCCAGAGAAGAGGAGAAAGTGCCGACTGTGCAGGGACCGTAGCCAAAGGGCTCTGGACGGAGAATAGACCGGTCTTGCAGAGGTAGCCAAAGGTATTCTGACCAGGGAATTGAGCAAGATTTATCACCTAAGTTGGCCTAGACTGGACAGAGCTTGGCTTTGAGTCTGTTTTATGTGTTGGGCATGCATTCATCCTTCCCTTCAGCCTGAGCCTTAAGATAGAGAGCCATCACTCTCAGGGAAATGGGGACAAGGGGAGGCTGTCAGGAGTGGGGACAGAACCTGAGAAGCCAAGTTATGGAAGTACCCCTAAGCCTCTGAAGGCAGCCTCGCAGGCAGGAAATAGCAGCCCTCACGCCCCTCCCAAGCTCCTGGGCCACTGGCTATCCTATCCGATTTGAACAGTGCTTGCCCAGCAGACTTGGCAGCTGCCAGGAAGGTCAGCACTGTACCGCATTTCGTGGACTCCTAGGTCCCAGCTTCCACGCACCATATGCCATTGCTCCCCCCTTAGTTCTAGAACACTAATCCCAATGAGCTGAGCCGCTGCATTGAGCTGTGGGAACACTGTGGGCCTGTGTGTGTGTGTGTGTGTGGTGTGTGTGTTGAGGGGTTCCCGAGTGGCCCCAGCCTCAGCCTCTCTGACTGCAGGCTTCAGAGGGTGCCTGTGCCCGTGAACTTTGCTCGACTGTGACTGCTGGACGGAGAGAGATGAGAGTCGGCTCCTGCTGATTCTGTCCCACACTCCCCGTTATGATAGGCAGTGAAGCAAATCATTTGGGCAATTGCCTGACCTTAATGGGATAGAAAGGGCTCCTCTCTTGCCTGCAAGGAACATCCAAGTATGTGCTTACTGTTTAGTTTTCCTGGAAAAATAATTTCTCTGGCAAGCTAAGGAGGGTGAATTTGCCTTTAGAAAAGAATTGTGTCACATCCGTAACCCCTGTGGCCCCCTCATGCATCTCCACGGCTGAAAAACTTGCGTTCAGCGGAAGAGCAACCAAAACGTCTGCTAAGAAAAGTTTTTAGTTTTTACTTAAAGAAAACGGTGTTGTATAGAGAAAAACTGAAATACACAATCGGGTAGCAATTGGTAACCCAGCAGTCCACTGAAATGCAGAGCTTTTGGAAGGAGAATGCAAAATATAAAATAGGTCGATTTAAGGATGCTCCTCCTTCTTGGAATTCTGCCCTTTATACATCCATCCCTTTGTATTTGAAAGACATTTAGAAGCTTCCGGAGGCATGTGTTGAAGAGTGAAATATGCCCGGGAGGGATCCCACTTGAAACCAGATCAGGTGATAACAGCTCTCTCTGCAGTGGAGATGGGGACCCTTGGGATGGGCCAGAGGATATCTGGGAACAACAGGAGGAGGAAGCCTGAGTGACAAGGAGGGACCAGGAAAGGAAAGAGGAGACGGGGCTTGGCTAACTCTGGATATCCTAGATGGAGAGCCTTGTAGACCATCTACACCAGTGTCTTTAAAGAAATTTTTTTTTAAAACATTGGAACCCTTTGTTCAAACACAGAACAAAAAATGAATACAAGTGGGGCTGCTCTGGTTAAAGCGGGGCTGAGGTCCCTGGGGCTCTGTTTACTTGGCTTCTCTTTCTATTGCTGAAGCTAAAAGAATAGGGAGGTAGCACCACACCCCGCTGGATAGCGAGAACCGATTGTTCAACAAAAATGTGGGGAGTTGGCTTGTTAAATACGGTCATTATTAAAAATTAAATTATATACATGGGCAATTAAGTTATGTCCAAGATAAAGCTAGCAAATACTCAGTACTCGTCACTTCCAAATTATTTTGCTACACTTCACTAATTATCTATGCTCTTGATTTGGATCTGTTGCGTCTGTGTTGTGGAAACACCCTACAGCAATGCACTGATGGACACCTCTTCCTGACTCCTTTTTTAAAATTAAAACAATTTTTAAAATTTTTGGCTGCATTGTGGGGCATGCGAGATCTTAGTTCCCGGACCAGGGATCAAGCCCGTGCCCCCTGCAGTGGAAGTGCGGAGTCTTAACCACTGGACCCCCAGGGAAGTCCCTCTTCCCAACTCCTTGTTTTGTGACATCATGTTGAGAGCTTGAAATTGGCCACAGTGGGAGTGTTTACACCATGGAAATCAGCAAACACTATAAATCAGCATCCTTCTCTCCCACCAACCGAGAGGGCCCATTGTTAAACATTTACCAGCGGACCACTGACTACACTGTAAGCCCTCACTTCTCCAGAAGCTATCCTTCCAGCAACCTCAACCATGAAGAGTACGGCTTAGAACTCAGGAGGAGAAGAGGAAATGCAGCCGGGTGATGGTATCACAAAACACAGACCCTTCACTCTGTGGAAGAGGCAAGCCACTACACGGTCCCAGCCCATGCAACTATGTGTTAAATAATGTGGCAGATGACAAGCAACCTGGTGACAACGGCATGGACTGACAACTGACACTGGCAGGTCCCAGTGTCACAATTTTGAGCCTTATAGTCTAAGGGCAAACACAACCCAACTTATTCCCAAGACCCTCGAAGACCTCACAGCCCAGCAGAGTTCAGGGAGCGGTACCGTTGATCCTTATGACCCCCTCAAAAGGAGCTAAATTACAGGCTGAACAAGGTCCACAAAGAAGCTCCAGGTCTGTGTTGTTTCCCAGTGTCCACAGTACCTAGTGTAGTATACTTGGAGCATAGAAGGCCCTTAACAATTATTTATTGAAAGCATGAACCATTTTTTTAAGCCAGCCCCTCGCCTGTTTCACCACGATTTCTTCCTTACTGCCCCTACTCCAACACCCCTGTCCTCATACCCTCAGCCCCCAGTCATCACCCACTTGCCCCTCCCCAAGTGCCCAAACACCCACCCTGCAAAGTCCTACCCAAGGCCCTGCGCCCTGGAAACGGCTCCCCCCAGACCCAAAGCGTCTTTAGTAGAAAAGTCCCTTTGTCCACCATCTTGACAAAAGGAAACTCACTCATCTAGAGCCCAATACTTCCTTTTCCTCATTTCGCAGTTTATACTGGCACGTGGGTGTGTCCCCCAAATGCCTCTGCTGTGCCCAAAACACCTCGTATGCCTTTATGTCCTCACAACCTAATTTGCCACATCGAGAGTTTATAGCATTGCTGGAGATGAGCTTGAGCGTATTTACTGATTTTAATTAAGCCTTTTTGGGTTACAGTGACCCAGTTGCAAACATCTAGCCAGCTTAGGCAGACTCCAAAAGGAGACTAGGCTGGAACTGCTGGGTGAACCAAAGGCTTTTGTCAGAAAAGACCCAAATCGGCAAGTCATGTGGCCCCAATTGGATGGACGGTTGCTACGATGGCGCGCTTTCGTTCTCCCGTGGTGGTCAGGTCAGGGGTCTTCAGGGGCATTTGGGGTCCTTCTAAAGGATTTGGAGGCTTGTGACCAGCCCTAGTGAGGCTTGTTATTTCCTTTCTCTGGTTCTGCAGGTGGCGGCCCCCAGGTGAGTGGTGAGGCTTGGTCCTGGTCAGGCTGACTTCTCAGCAGAGTTATACAGGCAATCTCATTCTGCAGACAAAGCTCTCACCATAGGCGTTGAATTGATCAGGAGAGACAATTTAGAAGTAAGTTCGAGTTAAGAAAAGTAATCTGATGGATTCTAGCAGGATAAGGGACTTCTAGAAGCTCTACTATTGAATAGGTGAGCAGTGCTCGCCAAATTACTTGACCTCTCTGGGCCTCAGTTTCCACATCTGTAAAATGAGGGCAATGGGAGCACCCACCTCATGGGGTTGTGGTGAGGATTAATTAAATGATATACCTAATATGCTTACTTCAGCACTTGGCACAGAGTATGTACCTTAAAAAGTGTGTGTGGGGAGAATTAAAAATAAAAGAAAAAAATCCAAAATGGTGGTGTTCTGAAGAGGCATGGCAGAGTTAGAATAAGTTGTACTGCAAGGTCCTTGAGGCCTAATACCTCAGCCATGAGGCCCGTGGCTGCCCCCTGCCACTGCAGCCCGTCTGTGCCACCGAACCATGGGGCATGAGGAAGCATCTCGGATTACCAGGCTCACAGAAGATGTGGGAAGCACACACTCGGCACCGTCACAGTAACCACAGAGTTGGGGAATCAGGGACTGTGTGATGGTTTCCCAGTGTCACAGTCACTAGGGCCAGTGTGTGCCTGTGTGGCCACGTAGGAGAGTCTTGGCCCAGGTCCCCCATGTACTTCCTGACTTTACCTCTCCCCGGGCTCCACACCTCACCTCCCTCATTCCCAAAGGTTCTACCAGTAACTCCAGGGCCAGGTGGGCAGGGCCTGGGCCCTCCAGGCTTCCTTTCCTTGCCCTACCGCCTGTCCACCGTCCAGGTTCACACTCAAGACCAAATGCAGCTCTACCCTCCCTTCCCCATTTGGCTTTTCACTTTAAGTGAAAAGCTAATCTTCTTAAAAGATTGAGGATCCTGTCTCTACCTCCAAGACACTTGGATTTAGAGAAGACAGGGTGACTTCAGTGCTTCACACTGAAATGTGAACCTTTCAGGCAGCGTGACAAGCCAATGGCCCCTCTTGGCATTTTGGGTCCCTCACATGACGTAGCAGCCTAGCTGCCTACTCTACCTAGTCCCACTTCAGAGGGTGACTTAGATGCAGGACTCCTGAAGGGACCTATTTGGGGTAAGGCCTGGCTTTATGGGTCTGTGGGCACTCAAGGTCCCACAGAGCTCAGGCTCTTGTCTCAGGATTATTCTGGAAACACTGTGACTGAGTCTCCTCAAACTGCTGTTAGTAGGGGTTCAATTCCACAGATCTTTTTAAAAAAAAAAGTCATTTCTTAGAAATTCTAGTCCATATCAGGAATGATAATGGGATGGCTGCCTCCCAAGGTCTGCAAGCTGTTCAGGATTTAGCTGCAAAAAAAGAAAAAATAAAGGAATCCAGTCCTTTTTTGTTAATTGTGCCAATGCTTTCATTTTTCAGGCAATTTCAGTTCAACCCCAGATCTGGTTTCTAGAGTCACATTTTTCCAATCAAATCCTTCCCATTTGCAGGGAAGAGCCTGATGTCGGAGTGTAGGATTTGAATTTGCCCAGGTGCTGGCAGTTAAGGAGGGTTTTCATATGTGAAGCTTCACATGCTTTGGAAATGTGACCCCCAGGACTGCAACAGGGGGTGGAAGCTCTTATGGGAGTTTGTGGGCTCTATCCTTGGACCTCTGCATTTCTCTGGTGTCTTGCCTTCTCTGCCTATTCTCCTGCCTTTCACTAGCACCGTTAGTGGAACTTCCATCCCTCAGCACGGTCCTGTCACTGGAGCCCCAGCCCTGTTTCTCCAACTGCTTATGGTAGCATTGCCCAAGTGTGGGAGCTTGCTCGAAAAATACCCAGGTATTCTTCAGATCAGGTAAGTTTAGGAAGCCCAGGCAATTTCCACCCCAAGTACAATATGATTAAAACCATACTCATCCTAAAAGCAACTCATCCTCAAAACCGGCCTGAAAGAATGAGGCAGGTCTATACATTTATCATATGGAACAATCTCCGAGAAGGCTGGGGAAGTTATAAAAAAGCAAGCTGCCAACATTGCAGTGGAAGCTCGCTTACATGGCCTCTGTGGTGCCAACTCTCAGCACAAAGGATGTTCTCCATTTCCTCCATAAAAACGCACCGACCCTGGATGTGCTGGTGCACCTCTCCCTAGTAGATCCAGGCACTTCTGTTTTAACTGATTTTTAATTAACTGACCAACTACTCTCCCAGTTGCATAGATAAAAGAGAGTCTGTTGCAGCTAACAAAAAGATTTATAGCATGAATTCATCTATTTAAGAAAAGGATCTACAAACACATATATAGGCTTGTAAATGCAGATAAATGTCAAGAAATGTGAACAGTGGTTGCTTCTGGGAAGGAAGTACTTAGTGTCTGGGGTAGAAAGTTTCACTACGTACCCCTTTGTATGGGTTAACTTTTTAACTTTTAACTATATTCATGAATTATTTTTTCCTAATTGTTTTTTTTTTTTTTTTGGCCATGCCACGCAGCATGTGCGATCTTAGTTCTCCAACCAGGGATCAAACCCATGCCCCCTGCAGTGGAAGCATGGAGTCTTAACCACTGGACTGCCAGGGAAGTCCCTATTTTTTCCCAAATTCTTATTTTGAAAATTTTCAAACATACAAAGGGATCGAAAAAGAATTATAATGAACACACATATACCCATCAAGATTCCACAATGAACATTTCAGCATATTTGCTATATATTTCTGTTTCTATAGATCCATCTATTTATACATATATGTACTTTTTTCTTTGTTGAGCCACTTGATTGTAAGTTACAGGCATTGTGACACACTACACTGCATTCTTCAGAATGACTCTCCTAAGAATAAGGAAAGTCTCCTTCCTCACCACAAACCATTACCACACCTAAGAAAGTAAATAATCTAGTATCATCTAATTTCCAATCCATACTCAAATTGTCCCAATATCCCACAAATGTCTTACAGAGTCCTTTTAAATCCCCCCCCCCAAAAAATCCAAAATCAAGTTTTGTGCATTGCATTTACTCTTGTCTTTTTAGTGTTATTGATTCTACAATGGTGCACACCCGTTTGTGCGTATGTGTGTGTGACATTGACTTTTTGAAGTGTTCAGGTCAATTGTGTTGTAGAATATCTCATATTCTGAACTTGGTTTTCTTATAGTACACATTCTTTTTTTTCAATAAAAAGATTTAATAGCAATAATAATAAAGGAAATCAGGCCCTGTTTTATATAAACAGCAATCTTCAAATTAGCTCATTTTCCCAATATCTCCAGCAGCAGCATTATGAGTCTTCTGGTTCTCAGATCTGATACTTTAATCCCCTTCCCCTGCATTCTCCATAGTCAGTCAGTTCCCAAGACTGTCAATTTGCCCTTTGACATGCCTCATGTATTTATGCCTTCTCCAGTCCCACTATGCCCCTGCCCACAGGTCAGGACTTTAATCTTCACCCGTAAACTACTGCCACTGCTTCCTAACTGACCTCTCTGGTGCTAGAATCTTCCCCTAAACATCTGTGCCCCAAGCATATAAAAGAAACTGCCTTCATCATGTCACTCCTCTCTGAAAAACTGTCAAGGGCTCCCTAGTTCCTACTTTCTAGCAAAAGCCCATCTTTTTTTCTGTTGGAGTCAGCTTTGAACACAGCCTCCAGCATTAGAGACAGATCTCCACTTAAATTCCAATTACTTGCTGAGCGGCCTTGGACAAGTCACTAGGCTTCTCTGGCCTTCCATTTTCTTATCTGTAAAATGGAAATAATAACTGTGCCTGCCTGTCACGTTTTTCCAGCACATGCCTGTAGAGCTCCCCCTTCTTCTAAGGGCCTCTCCAAATCTCACCCTTTCTTTGAGTCCCAGCTGAAGCCCTGCATCTTCCAGGAAGACTTCCTATCCACAGCAGCACCGCCCCACCACCCTGGGAATTTCCATAGCACTTGTGGTCTACAGGGAATAATTTAGCAGATGCTAGTTGCTATGGACTGAGTGTTTGTGTCCCTTCAAAATTCATATGTTGAAACGTAATCCCCAATGTTTATGTTTTCCTCTTATCTGCTAGTTTGGATGGCTGGGGCCCCTTGAGGGCAGGAGATCTGTCTGTTGTTTGTCCTAGAGTTTAGAGAGCTAATGCTGTGCTGAGCGTCAGCAGCCCTGAGCTTATCACACGACTGGATGTGAGAAGATGTTTGTGGAGCTTTACAGTCCTCCATTTAACCCTGAGAAAGTATGACTCTGAGAATCTCTGCCTCAGGTGAGACAAGAAGGACCAAGGGCTGCGACCATCATCCAAATAATCATAGTAATTTTTCCTATTTATAGAGTGAGTATTGTGTGTCCAGCACTTTGAATATATACTCTATTTGATTCCAACTTTATAGATGAAGAAACAGAGGCTCAGAGGGGAAGTAACTTGCCCAAAGTCACCCAGCTATTAACAGCTGAGGTTGGATTTTGAAGCCAAGTCTGTCTAAGTACAGAGTTCATATTCTTTCCCTGCTGCCTCTGGAGTAACAGTGAACAAACAGTATGTTGATGGAAGGAAGGATGATTTACCAGAGATGCTATGGTTAGGATCAAACTTATTCCAGTGCTCTCCTTTATAAATGAGAAAGCCCACCCCAAAGGTAGTGTCGTATTACCAGTGATGGGGCAGTTTCCACAAGGAGGCTGTCTCCCTTCAGAAATGAGACCAGAGACAGGCTCCTCTGTGGCCATGGGAGAGAATGAAGCAAAGCAGCTCACACTGGAGAAGGATTTAGTATCCCCGTATCTGTCTTAAAGGGCCCCAAACTGACTATCTGGGTTCATGGGAACTCCAAGAGGGTTAAAAGCAATGATAAGGAAATAAGTAGGACGGCGAAGGAAGAGAGAATGATGAGACAACAAGTAAACAGGGGACAGCATAGGAGATGAGCTTAGGAAATATGTGTTCAGGGGGAGTCCAACAGGAAATCCAAAAGAACACCCTCTGTAGTTGGGGGGTGGTGCGTTTGTGTGTGTGTGTGTGTGTGTGTGTGTGTGTGTGTGTGATATTGATTTTGTATGTATGCGTGCATATGTGTGTGTATATTGGTTCAATCTTTGGATTTAAATAAAGAACAGACCAAATTCAGAGTCAAACTGCCTCCTTCTCAGCAGCCACTTCATCACCCTGGCGTCACATTTCCCAGCTGGAGGGCAGTAATTGCATGGCCAAATCTGGACCCATCTGGGAAACACCAGGGTCTTCCTGAGTCGTCATCTACCATGCTGGCCGCCAAAGGCATAAGGTGACCTAAGTGAAGCCTTCACACAGGCCATATGCACAGAGTCATAAAACCCCAAGGGAATGTGGCAACAGAGGCAGAACTGGCATGCCTGCCAAATTTCCAAGGGGAAGAAGGAACTTGCTGCGTCCGTATTTGCCCCCAGGATTGGAAAAATGTATCTCAGTCACTGGAACTGAAGGGGGTGGCCTTTACCTTCATAGGAGAGTCACTGTTTGTACAAATACTGCCGATGGCCTGATATATGTGAGTGTCTTTATGTAAATAGAGCTATATACTCACTTTGCCAGATTGCATCAGCTACCTGTTTAACGTTTTACTTTGGTGCTTTATGAAAACAGTCTGAAAATCAGAATAATCTGTGGCCTCTGCAGTGTTTCCACTTTGCTATTTTGCTTTGGGAGTAAAAGAAACCCAGATCTGGTGCTTACCCTTGAGCTAGTCACTGACTGAATGCATTATACTTCCTCTCATTTGTTAGAAACCATATCGCTTTGACAGAGCGCATTCACAGGAACAAGGAGCATGGGGGGCCGTGCCATGGCAGTGGTGGTAGTAACTTTTAGAGAAACCAAGCAGTGAGCTGGCTGCTTGTAGTGCTTGGTGTTGCCAATGTGGTGTTCATTTCTTAATTCAGTAAGCATATGTCAAATGTACCAGGCCCTGTGCTAGGGTTAGGGGGATACAAAAGCAAATAAAGCATGTCCCTTCGTGTCCTGGGTTCTCTCAAGGATCCCATGGCCAAATGAGAGGTAAGCCACTTCAGAAAGAACATGCAGGGGATTTCTGGTTATTTTGGTTGCCTGAGCTGTGGCAGGAAGCTCCTCCTCCACTCCGAACACATTGTTTTTAGAAAATTTAAAATATGCAGCAGAGATCAAAAACAAACAAACAAATTCTAGTACCGGAAATGCATAGGTAGCTCAGAGCCACAGCAGTGAGCAGGAATTGCAACTCCACAATCTACAGAAGAATCCAAAGTGGACATGCATCCCGGGTGCACGGTTTTAATGGCAGGGTGGGTGTGGGAGTGGGGTCTGAGCTCCTCTAGAAAGCCAGCAGCTGGAAGAGCTGGCCCATAAATGGGGACAGGGGTAGAAAAAAAACAATTCAGAAGTGTCCTGGCCACTCTGAGCTGAGAGTGGGGAGACAGTCACCTTAACCCGAGTTATGCAAGCAGGCCTCCCAGGTAAAACAATTCCTGAGAAGTAACAGTAATAATGTTGACCAAGAGCTTAATTATGTGCTGGAAAATGTCCTAAGTGCTTTACTTATATTAATACATTCTTAGAACAGCCCTATTTTAAAGATATTGAACCTAAAGGACAAAAGAATTAAGTAACTTGCCTAAGGTCACACAGCTACTATGTGGCAGAGCCAGAATTCAAATCCAGGTAGTATGCACATGAGGCTGTGTCTGTCACTATGATTCTGAAGATGAACTCATAGCCAAAACTTGCTAAGTTCCTGAGGATATAAAGCACTGTGAGACTGGCATGACAAATGGGAGAATTCACACATTAAGAATTATAGCAAACGGAGAAATATGAAAGGGACTTTAAGGTAAGTATGCTTGAATGTTCAAAAATATTTTTAAAAAAGGAATAGGAATTATAAGGGAAGAATAGAATAGTTTGAAAAATACAGGTGGACTTGAAAAAGAACAAAAAAATGAACACTGAAATGGGAAAAAGAACACTTAATAGATTAAACAGCAAACCAGATGCAGTTGAAAGGAGGATTAGTGAACTAGAAGCTAGATATGAGGAAATCATCCAGGATGCAGAACAGAGGAACAAAGAGATGGAAAGTATGAAAGAGATGTTACGCTACATGGAGGATAGAATGACAATTTCTAACGAGCGTCCAGTAAGAGAGAATAGAGTGAATGGGGAAGAGGCAGTATTTGAAAGATACTAGAGGAAAATTTCCAGAGTTGTTGAAGACCAGGAGTCCTCTAACTTCCTGTCTTAATATCAGGCTCAGGAACCTGCAGGTAGGTCATCAGTCCTTATGGGAAGAGGCCAGCATCTTAGCTCTACCACTGCTACTATAATAGCTCAAAAGTGCCACTTTCTTTATGTAGAACAATATTTCTCAACTTTTTTTTTTTAGATGTTGGGGATAGGAGTTTAATAATTAATTTATTTATTTTTGCTGTGTTGGGTCTTCGTTTCTGTGCGAGGGCTTCCCCTAGTTGTGGCAAGCGGGGGCCACTCTTCATCGCGGTGCACGGGCCTCTCACTATCGCGGCCTCTCTTGTTGCGGAGCACAGGCTCCAGACGCGCAGGCTCAGTAGTTGTGGCTCACGGGCCTAGTTGCTCCGCGGCATGTGGGATCTTCCCAGACCAGGGCTCGAACCCGTGTCCCCTGCATTGGCAGGCAGATTCTCAACCACTGCGTCACCAGGGAAGCCCTCAACTTTTTTTTTTTCATTATCACCTCCCTCCTCCCAGGAGCCTTTTTAGATACTTTTTCCTAATCATTTCCCCCCCACAAAATTTTAATGCCAAAGATATACTATATATCTCTTTGTGTACTGTATGTATATCTGTGCTTTATACAAGCATGATATAGGCTGTTCCCATACCCGAGACGAAGGCTATTCTGCTTTCCTCTCCCTCTTCCTTTGCCTGACTTTCTACTCATTCATCAGGTATCAGGTTAAATGTCACATCCTCAACCCCCCAGAATAGGTCAGACCCCTATGTTATATGATCCCCTTTAAGGCACTTATGAACAGTATAAGTGAATAATGATCTGTGTAATTATTGATTCAGCAGGGTTCATGTCTCTCTTGTGTTCTGCTGTGTCTCTAGGGCTCAGCACAGTGGCTGCCACATGGTAGATGCTCAAACAGCTGAATAAATGAATGAGTACCATAAGTGGCATTACCTGAGCAGATGAAAGGAAACTCACAGCCTTGGGAGGGACCTTGGAAAGCTATTTTAACCTTTCCCCAGTTTATGAGCAGAGCTGTTGTGTAACTACTTCTGAAAGAGCAAAGTATGTGCTTTTCTTAAAACCACACTACAGTAGTTCCTTTTTCCTTTAAATAGTTCTCATTATTTGGAAGCAAAAGGTAGTCAGGAAGCTGTTGAGAATAGAGACAGATCTCTTTTTGAAAATATGTAAAAATAACATCTAAAATCATTTCCTATTTTAGAAGAGCCAAGGAAACTACCAGCTTCAAAGAAACTCTGTAGTAAATCCTTTTGTTATAGGGAATAACGGACCAAATTGAGTGAAGATTCTCTCTTTATCCAACAGAACCAAAACAAACAGGTTGAAGTTTGGTGTGGTCACAGTGGTTGTTCATATTGGCTTGCGAGAGCCAATTATTAAATTTTCAGAAGTGTTGAGAGGGGCTTCCTTGGTGGTGCAGTGGTTAGGAATCTGCCTGCCAATGCAGGGGACACGGGTTCGAGCCCTGGTCCAGGAAGATCCCACATGCCTCGGAGCAACTAAGCCCGTGCACCACAACTACTGAGCCTGTGCTCTACAGCCTGCGAGCCACGACTACTGAGCCTGAGTGTCACAACTACTGAAGCCCGCACACCTAGAGCCGGTGCTCCACAAGAGAAGCCAACGCAGTGAGAAGCCTGTGCACCGCAACGAAGGGTAGCCCCCTCTCGCCGCAACTGGAGAAAGCCGGCACGCAGCAACAAAGACCCAACGCAGCCAAAAATAAATAAATAAATAAATTTATTTAAAAAAAGAAGAAACGTTGAGAACTGGTTGTTAAATACAGCCATTATTAAAAATTAAATTATAGAAACTTACAATTAAATAAATTAGATTAAAAACAAAGGTAATAAATACTCAAAACTCATCACTTCTTAATTATTTTCCTATACTTCACTATTATCTATGCTCTTGAGGTGATTTATGTCTTTCGTATCTGTGTAGTGGAAATACCATATAATGTTTCGCATCTGCTCATCTCTTTGCAACTCCGCGTTCGGTGAAGTCAAGTTGGTAGTTTGAAATCAGCCATGGTAGGAGTATTTACATCATGGAAATTAGCAACTGCTACAAATCAGTGCTTAATCTATTGTTCTGTTGATTGTCTTGACCGGGGGTCAGTGAACTTCCGCCCACAGCCTGTTTTTGTACCGCTCACAAGCTAAGAATGGTTTTTATGTTTTTAAAGGGTTGTAAAAGAATGAAAAAGAATATGCAACAGAGAGACCCTACGTAGCCACAAAACCTGAAATATTTATTATCTGGCTCTTTACCGAAAATTTTTGACGACCCCTGGTCTAGACTAAAGAAAGTGATGGAGAAATGTTAACAGTGCAGATTAAATTTAAAATTGTGTCACCTCTGTAACTGTTACATTTCAAATAGCACGAAAAATTGAGGAAATATTCTTCCAGTATTCAAAGACTATTATCTGGTTTAGTAGAGTAGTCACTTATGTCACTGATGTACACTAGTGAAATTTCGACATACATTCCGTTGTTTCAGTTTTGTCTTATTCATGTAGTCAATATATCAACCAATAATCCTGTTGGAAACACACTTAATTATTAATTGCCACCTTAGGTTGGCTATGGACACAAGAGTTAGGAAAACATCGACTAAAGCATTCTGTGAGAGTTATTTGGCTATATGAAATTTATAATAAAGAACGTATATATTTTATTATTATGTATAAATTGTGTGCTGCACATTTATAATCAAGATATATAGGGTTATTTTTTTCTCAAAGAGTAGGTTATTAAGCATTTAACAGCATACCACTGGTCACGCCTTTGGGTTTTTCTTCAGATCTCTAGTTTATTTTATAGTTAACATATTTAGTTAATTTTTTTATTGAAATAAGAGCATTTAACACAAGATCTATCTTCCTAACAAAGTTTTAGGTGTATAATACAGTATTGTTAACCATAGGCATGATGCTCTACAGTAGATTTCTAGAACTTATTCATCTTGCACAACTGAAATTTTACGCCTACGGATTAGCAACTCTCATTTCCCCCTCCCCCTAGCCCCTGGCAACCACCATTCTATTCTCTGCTTCTTTGAGTTTGACTATTTTAGATATCTCACATAAGTGGAATCATGTAGTATTTGTTCTTCTGTGTTGGGATTATTTCACTTAGCATAATGTCCTCCAGGTCATCCATGTTGGAAATGGCAGGATATCCTTCTTTTTAAGGCTGAAAAATATTCCATTGTATGTATATACCACATTTTCGTTATCTAGTCATCTGTCAATAGATATTTAGGGTGTTTCCACATCTTGGCTATTGTGAATAACGCTGCAATGAACATGGGAGTGCAGATATCTCTTTGAGATCCTGATTTCAATTCTTTTGGATAAATATCCAGAAGTGGGATTGCTGGATCATATGGCAGTTCTAGTTTTAATTTTTTGAGGAACTTCCATACTGTTTTCTACAGTGGCTAAACCATTTCACCTTCGAACAATGTACAAGGGTTCTAATTTCTCCACATTCTCGCCAACACTTGTTATCTTTTGATTTTTTTTTTTTTTTTTTTTTTTTTTTTTTTTTTGCTGTACGTGGGCCTCTCACTGTTGTGGCCTCTCCCATCGCGGAGCACAGGCTCCGGACGCACAGGCTCAGCGGCCATGGCTCACGGGCCCAGCCACTCCACGGCATGTGGGATCTACCCGGACCGGGGCACAAACCCGTGTCCCCTGCATCGGCAGGCGGACTGTCAACCACTGCGCCACCAGGGAAGCCCATCTTTTGATTTTTTGATAATAGACATTCTGTGAGATGATACCTCATTGTGTTTTTTGTTTACATTTCCCTGATTATTAGTACTGTCGAATGTCTTTTCATGTGCCTGTTGACCATCTGTATGTTTTCCTTGGAAAAACGTCTACTTAGGTCCTTTGCCCATTTTTTACATTGGGTTATCTGTTTTGTTTTGGTTTTTTGCTATTGAGCTGTGGGAGTTCCTTATACATTTTAGATATTATCCCCTATCAGATAAATGATTTGCAAATATTTTCTCCCATTCTGTAAGTTGCTTTCGCATTCTGTTGATTGTTTCCTTTGCTTTACAGAAGCTTTTTAGTTCGATGTAGTCCCACTTGTCTATTTTTGCTTTTGTTGCCTGTGCCGTTGGTATTCTTATCCAAGAGACCATTGCACTGGTCATACCTTAAGGAGGCCAAGGTCTGTGGGGATTATTTGAGGCTTTGAATAGGTTCATGGTCTCCTTTCTTCAGCTGTGTCTGAGCAAAGCTACTAACCTGAAAACAAACTTACATCTGAGCTGTCTTAAAGCATTTGAGTTATGGCTGTAAGCTCTAACCCTCTGCATCTGATCGTGGGGAGGGAGGAGGCTGTCTAGTCCTTGAGGCCTTGAGATGCCTGGGAAAATCCTCAGGAAAAGATAACATTTCACTTTGGTGACAAATTTGTTGATTTTACAGATAACATCCACATTTTGCCTTCGAGAAGGAGCACTCAACAAGGACATTGGTTTTTATGTTTTTCTCTAAACAGTCATTAGTACAAATTAATAAATCTTTTTGTTGGGGGAACACTGGGCTATATTTCATCTTTGTTCAACTAGCAGAGAAAAAAGGAATGCATTTCCTTGGGTTTAGGATATAAAGAACAAGAAACTTTGAAGTTATATGGACCTGGCACGTGCCCCTAAGTCATGCTAAGGACACAGTGCACTGGTTATGAGCATGAACAGAGCACGTGTGAGCACATTTTTGCTTTCTCTGGCAGCGGAATTTAGAAACCTCGGGAGCAGAGGTTCTTAAACTTGAGAGTGCATCAGAATCACCTGGAGGGCTTGGTGAAACACAGATGACCCTCAAAGTTTCTGAATTACCAGGTCTATGGTGGGCCCCCGCGCATTTGCATGTATAATGAGTTCCCAGGTGACGGTGATGCCGACACTGCTAGTCTGCCTGGTTTTGATTTTAATCTACCTTGCAGTGTGTGTTCATCTAAGCAAGCTGGAAAATGCCTTTCTCCCACAGTTCACACACAAAAATAGGCGAAAAGCTTGGCTGCTCTGAAGTAGAACCATTTCAGCCTTGGACAAAGTCAGGTTCATTTCCATCAGAAAGCCCTGTGGGGCCTGAGTTAGTGTTTCAACTCCTGTGAAGGCAAAAGACCCAGTGAAGCCGGGCCCCTGATCTGTGCTGTTCCAGCAAGACATCCAGAGGCCCAGAGGCTCGCAGCTTCAGTGAGGGGTGATGTGCAGGTTAAGATATTGAAATTTTAGCACTATTTAGCTTCAGCGTCTGTCTGAGGGAAGGAGTGAAAGGGGCTAGAAAGCGAGCCTGGAAACGATCCTCCCAGCACTACTCCCAAGAAAGTGGAAGTGATGGTGAAACTTCCTTTCTCCAAGAGCCAAAGCGGCAGCATAGAGAGGCAGAGTGATAAGAGAGGTGGAGAGTGTAATACAATATCTCAAATGTCTCCAGTGGTTATCTTTGGGGGGTGGGTTCAGAGGTGATTTTTTTCTTTCTACATCGCTGCATTTTATAAATTAAAGAAACTTAACATGTACATATGCTAATTAATAATTTAAAACTCCTATTTTTCCCTTTAAAAAAATTGAGGCATAACATACATAGTTAAATACATAAATTCCACTAACCTTAAGTGTAAGCTTCATGATTGTGGGAGTGTGTGTACCCATATCACCAGAATGTAGATCAAGGTAGAAAACGTTTCCAACTTCCCAGAAGACTCCTTCATGCTTTCAGTCTTGAACTTCAAAGAAATGGGGGCAGGATTGGGCAAGGGGTCTGTCAGGCTATGGTGCCCACCTGTCAAAGTCTACCAGCCCAAAGGGGAGCTTTGGAGCAAAGACTGCCTTCCAGAGGGATCTTCCATGTGCTGGAAATGGGCCTTGGATCACGTCCTTGATCAGTCATTGGCTGGGGACTACCCCAAGAACAGCATGATCCTGGCTCCAAAGCTGAGGCAGACCCTGAGGGAGCTAACAGCTGGAGGCTGTCAACTAACCACACTTCTCACAGCTGGGCAATGGGGTCTCTCTCCACAGTGGTTCTGAGCAGTGCACCTCTGTGTCCGCCACGGCAAGTACATGCAGAATCAGGGACTCATACACGGGTTTTCTGAACCCAAAGTCTGTCCCCCTTTCCCCTCTGGCACACTGCTTCCCCACGGTCAAGGAACTCTTCTGGTCAAGAGGTAAAGAATCTCTTCAAGACATGAGCCAGGGTCATCAGGTGCTAGGAAGGGCCAAAGCTAGGGGGAGGTCAGTTTCCCTTTCTGCCCTCGGCAGTCGGCTTCAACTATTAGGTGCTCATTGTCAACTGGAGTCCCGTCAGCAAAACTGGGAAGTTTACATCCAGAATAAACCCGTTGCCACTTGCTGTGGTGTTGCCCAGAGTGTGAGGGAAAAAAAATGAAGCCAAGCTCCTCTGCTTTCTGAAAGTCTGGGCTCTAACCACAGCTTAAGTTCAGAGCGGGCAGTCTTAAAAGGGTTAACCCTGGACGAAGTGCCCAGCTAAGGGGGAAAGGGCCTCAGTCAGAAGGAAAGACTTTTCTTAAACTCAGGGCAGCATGCTCAGAAAGAGAAATAGGGTCTACACTGAAGCGTAACTTTCCGGAGAAAGGAAGGTTGGCTGTGGAAACACGTGTAACTTTCCAACATGATTTGCTTCCAGGTTGAGTCATTAGATGTAAGTTCGGTGACTATTTCCCTGGGCTGCGCCCTTTCTCTGCCGAGTGGAGGGATAAGAGGCCTCTGGGTGTGCTAGGCTAAAACACTGGGACTATTGTGAGTCTTCCATATCGGACCATTCTTTTCTGTCCATTAAAAATGCTGTGGACCAGAAACAAACCCTCACATTTATGGTCAATTTACTTTCAACAAGGGTGCCAAGACAATTCAATGGGGAAGGAATAGTCTTTTCAATAAATGGTGCTGTGACAAGTGGATATCCACATGCAAAAGAATGGAGTTGGACGCATACCTTATACCGTATACAAAAATTAAATCAAAATAGATCAAAGGTCTAAATAGAAGAGCTAAAACTATAAAACTCTTAGAAACAAACATAGGTGTAAATCTTTCTGACCCTGAATTAGGCAATGGTTTCTTAGCTATGACACCAAAAGCAACCAAAGGAAAAAAATAGATAAATGGGACTACATCAAAATTAAGAGTTTTTGTGCTTCAAAGCACACAACCAAGAAAGTGAAGAGACCACCCACAGAATGGGAGGATAATTTTGTGAATTATATATCTGATAAAAGGCTTGTCTCTAGAATATATACGGAACACTTACAACTCCATCATAAACACACAAATAACTCAAAAACGATCAAAGGATCTGAATAGACAGGCCTCCAAACAAGATGTACAAATGGCCAATAAGCACATGAAAAGATGCCCAACATCACTAGTTATTAGGGAAACGCAAATCAAAACCACACTGAGATACCATTTCATACCCACCAGGATGGCTATAATAAAAGATGAAATGGGAAATAACAAGGGTTAGTGAGGATATGGAGAAATCAGAACACTTAGACATTGTTGGTGGGATTATAACATCGTGCAGTCACTTTGAAAAAATTGTTTGGCAGTTCCTCAAAAAGTTAAACATAGGGTTAGTTGCCCTGTGACCCAGCAGTTCCATTCCTAGGTATATACCCAAGAGAACTGAAAACATACATGTACACAAAAATTTGTACATGGATGTTCATAGCAGCATTATTCACAGTAGATCAAAAGTGGAAACTCAAATGTCCATCTGAAATATGATATAGCCATACAATGGAATGTTATTCTGCTTATAAAAAGGAATGAGGTACTGACACATTCTACGACATGATGAACCTTAAAAACTTTATGCTAAGTGAAAGAAGCCAGTTACAAAGGACCACATATTGGATGATTCCATTTATATGAGATATCCAGAATATATAAATCCATAGAGACAGAAAGTACAATAAAAAGAAAGGGGTTTCCAGGAGCTGAAAGGGAGGAAAGAACCAGAGTGACTACTAAGGGCTACGGGGTTTCTTTTTGGAGTGATGACAATATTCTAGAATAGTGATGATGGTTGCACAGCTCTGTGAATGTACAATGGTTGGTGAATTATAGCTCCATAAAGCTGCTATAAAAAATGCTGTGGATCCCTAATCACCTGGCACTCATACCCTTGGATTTCTCTGAGCTGTCCTGGATGGGTGGTCAGTTTTATTCAGTTCTAAATTCCTGGGCCTGCACAAACAGCCAAAAGTTAGGAATTAAGGTTGGAGCTGCTTTTGTCTTTTGCTCCCAAGTAACATTTTTCTAAATGGTGTTAGCACAGTGCAGCCTTTCTTCTGAAGCAGCCACTGTCGGAAGGCCAAAATGTCCCTTGGATATTTTTTACCCTGAATGGAGTGCCTACTTCAGAGGCTGTGCTAGGGATGGCTTCCTTCTTGAAGATCCACATGTGGCCAGTCAAAGCCACGCTGTAATGCTACTCACTTGTTACTTACCATGTATCAGCAACATAGATAAAGCTGTAGTCAGGAACACACACACCAAAATGGGTAAGATAAAATGGCTGACAATACTTAGTGTTGGCAAGGATTTATAGCAAATGGAACTCTCACACGTTGCCGATCGAACTGTAAATTAGTAAAACCAATTTTTTTTTTCTGTGGTATGCGGGCCTCTGACTGTTGTGGCCTCTCCCGTTGCGGAGCACAGGCTCTGGACACGCAGGCTCAGCACGCGCAGGCTCAGCACACGCAGGCTCAGCGGCCATGGCTCACGGGCCCAGCCGCTCCGCGGCACGTGGGATCTTCCCAGACTGGGGCACGAACCCGTGTCCCCTGCATCGGCAGGCGGACTCTCAACCACTGTGCCACCAGGGAAGCCCCCGTAAAACCACTTTTGTAACGGTTTGGCAATACCTACTAAAGCTAAATCGGTGTATGCCCTATGACCCATCAGTTCCTCTCCTGTGTATACGCCCAACAGAAATGCATAAGTATGTTCACCAAAAGAGAAGTACAGGAATAGATACACTATCTTTATTCATAACCTCAGAGTAGAAACAACTCAAACGTCCATCATCTGGATGAAGGATAAATTGTGATATATCCATGCAATGGAATACTGCTCAGCGCTTAAAAAAAAAAAACCTACTGCTACACATAATAATACAGATGCATCTCAGAAATACTGAGTAAAAGAAACCAGACACCAAGCATGGTTCTATGGTTCCATTTACATAAAGTACAAGAAAAGCCAGAAGTAATCTGTGGTGATGAAGGTCAGAATACTGGTTACCTTTGGGGGAGGGTATCGACTGGAAGGGACATGAGGAAGCCTGTGATTTGCTGAAATCCTTCCAGATCTTGATCTGAGTGGTGTATACAGAGGCATACACAGGTAGACATGGATATAACAATTCATGGAGCCATACCATGATGTTTGGACACTTCACTGAGTGTAAATTGCATCTCAATTAAAGAAAAAGAAAATATAAACTAAGGTAGAAAAATATGTTGTTATAGAAAGTGAGAGCTGGAAGGGGCCCTAGGGATTAGGTCCAGCTCCTTCTTTTATAGATGAGGGAACTGAAAAAACTAAAGATTTGTCCAAGGCCACGAGCTAATTGGTGTAAGAACCAAGACTGATAATAAGTTTGCCACCTTTGAACACTTGTTACGTGCCAGGAGCTGTTTTCAGTAAAGTGATTTAATGCTGGCAATAACCCTATGAGGTGAGTGGGTGTTGTTATTATGCCCATTTTACAGTTGAGGCACCTAGGGCCACATAGCTATCAGGTGGTAGGGCCAAGATGCCAGGCCAGGCAGCCCTACCCCAGCACCCACAGCCATAGCCGCTCTGCCCAGACTCATAACCCAGTGCTCTGGATCCTGGGCATCCTGCTCTATTAAAAAAAATTTTTTTTTACAGGGATATCTGTTTCTTTCCTCAAAAGGGCCTCTGAGAGTCCTGGAAAGGACTGGTGGCAGGTCTAAACCCAGTCATAATGGCCAGCTTGCACTTGTCTATGGGAATTTCACATAGGTGAAGTTTTTACACAAAGCCTTCAAGGCTGATGACAGAAAGTTCTAGAGCTCGGAAAGATTTCCTCCTGGCTGCTCCAAATCTCCCTGGGATCGGGGCAGGATGGGCTTAGTGTGAATCCTCCAAGCAAAGCCCTCTCCCACTCCACCCACTCTCCCAGTGAGCAAGTACATTGTTGTCTTTAACCAAAACCACATGAGAAGTCATGGTTACGCTGGTGGCAACGAGGCGGGCAGGCCCAGTGGAAATGGATCTGGCTTTTGGAAATGGCCTCCCAGAGACTATCTCCCAAGGTTCTGGCCTTTGTACTCTGGGCCGGGAGGAGGGGTCTGCTAGGCTTGGACATCTGTGCACAGGGGCAGGCGGGAGACATGTGTCTCGAGGGCCCATCTCTTCTTCTGGTCCTTCCCATCTTTCCAAGATCTTCTCCATAGGCGTAATGGTCAGATGTGGTTCAATTAAGTTCATCCAAAATCTCTGGAGGGTCTACTCTGAGAACTCAGACATGATTTGACTCATCTGTCCTCAAAGAGTTCACTTTCCAGTGGGGTAGATTCCAGAGCCAGACAGCCTGGGTTCAAACCGCGGCCTCACCACTCCCTACCTGTGTGACACTGGGCAGCTTCATTAACCTCTCGCTTTCCTAGTTTCCTCATCCATAGAGTGAGGACATCACTAGCACTGTAGAGTTGTGAGGATTAAAGGTTAATACACGCGAAGGATGTAGAACAGTGACTTGCCCAGTCCAGGTCTGAGGTAAGTGTGAGCTACTGTCATTATCCAGTGCGAGAAGTGCTGTGACAGACGAGATCGGGCACGTCCAGGGTGCTACGGCCGTTGACAAGTGCTGTGATTAGAGAATGCACGGTGTTCTGAGGGAATCGGGGAAGGCTTTCCAAGTGAGGTGACACTGGAAGTGAGTCTGGAAAGTCGAGTAGGAGTTAGGACAGACAAGCAGCGGGGTAGAACATGGTGGACAGACAGAGGAGTGTGAACGGCAGCGGAGAGGCTGGAGACTGCCTGGCACGAGCAGGGTGCTAGGGGTACAGCCTGGAATTACTGGAGCCGTGGTAGTTGAGGCCGAAGAGGCTGCTGAAGTCTCCTTTTCCTCCCTCTGAGCAAGGCCAGCCTGCTCTTGGCCGTGGGACTTGCCCTGGATCTTGAAAGAACCTTGGCTGGGGTTCACAGGAGGCTGCAACCATCTCCAGGAAATGCCGAGGTGATGAGGATGGCCCTGCATACGGCTAATGTAACTGTCACTCCAGTCTCCCCCCTCCTCGGCCCCTCCCCCCCGAAACATTTTTGTCTCTGTCTCTGGAAAACATGTGTGCAAGCAGAGTTTGGCTGGGTGGCAGATGAGACTTTTTTTGACAACGGAAAGGCATCAACAGTCCAGCTACATAAGAGCTCCCAGCCCCGCCTCATACTTCCACCTGAAACACAAGTCTGAAAAGCCCCATGCCCCTGGGTGGTCCCGTCCCACCTTGGGGACTGTCCTCAATGCATCTGTTTCCCGCTGACCTTCCAGTGGAGATCCAGCAGGCAGAGGGACCCTACTGCCTCATGCTTGAGGAATGCCTCCCGGGCTCCCTCCCACCTCCAGCCTCCTGGCTTCCAGAACTCAACAGCTCGCCTCTTGTGGGCCAATGTTTGCAGAAAATGTTTGCAGACTTCATAGCATGCCACTTCCAGGAATAATTAGCAGTCAGGCTGCCAGTCTTTCACTCAGGTCTGGGGAACGAAAACCTCAAGAATGTGGAGCTGGGGGCAGGGGAGGGTGGCGGAGGTTAGGGGTGTTTGCCTAAATGGGGCCTGCCAGCCTGCCTAGCTGGCTGAGTTTGCGAGCCCCTGGCTCCCAGTCTCTGAGCATACACCTATCCATGCGAGCACACCACCCAAAGAACCTGCTCTGCCTGGCCGCCACAGAACATGGGGTCATTGGCTAGTCTTTCTGTTGACCCACAGAACACCAAGTCAGTGTAGCCTCCAGCCCTTCCATGCAAGCAAGACAAGGAGATGCCCTCTTTCATGCAGCTCATACCAAGAGCTAGTGTTCACGGGCACTTTCTCCAAGAATGTCCCATCACCTTGAAGATCTGGCATCTGAAAATCCCCCTTCCCCATTGTCACCAAACAAAGACACTGTTGGATTTGGGGTTCACAGACCCAGTTGGGTATCAACCACATAGTAAGCAGTTGGGGAATCTTTCTGAGAAGACTGTGATCTAGACTATGCTTTGGGATTTCCTGCACTATTTTACGGAACAAAAGCAGAGTGTGATTGTTTTGCTTCTGCGTTTTAAAAAACAGTTTAACCCTATGGGTGAAACTCCTGCGACACATTGGTATTGGTTTTTGTCAAGCCTCCAACTTTTGGTTAAGACCCAGTTTCTCCCTGTGATAATCCAGTATTGTAAGCTACATATACAGGGCCTTGAGTAAATTTTGCAAAGGACTTCCTATCCTGCTGAATCCCAAACTAGCCCAAGAGACAGGAATGACAGGATATTTTAGGAAAAGAAAATTTAACAGAAACCAATGAAAAGTCCAGTAATGTGGTCCCCCCCCAAATCAATTTCACAAACATAGGATAGGAGAAAACTGGCTTAATGGAGTAATATGTTTTTTTTAAAAAAAGGGAGGAGGCTTACGGGTTTCTGGTGACAGTCAGCCCACTGTAAGTCAATGTGTGATGTGGCCAGTAAACCAAAAAGAAAAGGTGACTTTACATTGTATTCATAAAAGTCTAGTCTTCAGAACAAAGGAGCTCTGCTCTGGCCCCATTGATTAAGCAAACTCTTCCTGAGTCCTTGGGTTACATTTTGGCCACCACAAACCTGGGGCTGTCAGGGGATGGAGAGTGACAAGCCGGGTGGGGGGACTTCTTTTATTATCTGTCTCCCTACTAGACTGTAAACTCCATGACGGCAGGGCTCACACTTGTTTCAGCCACTGCTCTATCCCCAGTATGTCGAGCTGGGCCTGTCACATAGAACTTTTTGTGCTCAGTAAATAGAACTGAGAGGCTGAGTAGACGAAAGGAAAATCTTTTTCAGTCAGAACTGTTCAAGAGCACCACCCCCCTCCCCTACCCAGGTGAGATCCCTGCCACTGGAGGAGTTCAGGGAGAGGCTGGAGCGCCATGTGGTGTGGGCACTGTAGAGGGGGCTCAGAGATCATTGGCTGACATCCATGGTGGGAAATGCAGAGGCTGACACGGTGTCTCTGGGTGGTCCCAATACCCTAGGCTGGCCGTGTGCTCAGAGGCACGTGAAACATGAGTTCCCTCGTGTACTTCCTTACTCTTTCTTGCTCTCTCTTCCCTTCTATATTTTTTATTGAGGTATAATTGACATATAACATTATATTAGTTTCAGATATACAACATAATGATTCGATATTTGTATATGTTGTGAAATGATCACCGTAATAAGTCTAGTTAACATCCACCACCACACATAGTTATGAATTTTTTTTCTCGTGATGAGAACTGTAAGATCTACTCTCTTAGCAACTTTCAAACATGCAATACAGTATTGTTAACTATAGTCGCCATGCTGTACATTATGCCCCCAGGACTTAATTATTGCATAACTGGAAGTTTGTACCTTTTGACCCCCTTCACCCATGTCTCCCACCCCATCTCATCTCCCACCTCTGGCAAGCACCAATCCCTCCTCTATATCTATGAGCCTGTTTTTTTTTTCCCCTTTAGATTGCACATGTAAGAGAGATCATCGGTATTTGCCTTTCTCTGTCTGACTTATTTCACTTAGCATAATGCCTTCGAGGTCCATCCATGTTGTCAAAAATGACATGATTTCACTCTTTTTATGACTGAATAATATTCCATTGTATATATGTACCATATCTTCTTTATCCATTCATCCATTGATGAACACTTACGTTGTTTCCATATCTTGGCTATTGTAAATAATGCTGCAATGAACATGGGGGTGCATGTATCTTTTCGAATTAGAGGGTTTTTTCAGATAAATACCCAGAAATGGAATTGCTGGATCACACGGTAGTTCTATTTATGATTTTCTGAGGAGCCTTCATACTGTTTTCCATAGTGGCTACACCAATTTACACTCCCACCAGCTCTTCCCTTCTATTTTGATGTTAAAGGTTGTCTTGGGAGTATCTTGCAGTAACTGTGCTAAAATCAGGCGATACTCGCTTATGTTCCTCAGTGACTGAGAATGTTGGTGCTGCTAATGTAGCCAGCTGCTTGGAGGCACATCCCCACTCTGTGAAGAAAATATCTTTAATAAATATTAACCTTAATAAAAACTCATGGTTCTGACAAAACAGAGTAAGAAACTCTTTCAGAAGTCATGAGTGCTCCCCCAAAGAGGATCTTCAGTTGAAGAAACCTCAGTTCATGATATACAAGTGAACAATGAGGGGGTCATTACTTACTGTGCAGAAGTTGTTGCACTAACAATGCCCTTTAATAGGTGACTGGCTGGTGGGTGAGGAGAGAGGTCAGGATCGGGATTTCAGAGACTGGATCTGGTGAGTTTTTCCTCTTTATTGAATGCTCTGCAAGGCATGCCCATAAATCTTGTCATTTCAGAGGCTCCTTTGGCCATACTATTAAAGGCAAACTCGTGACTTACTGAGGGCTGTGGGGAGGCTCAAACTCCCTGTGTAAGTCATGAGAAGATGGATTTTTCCCCTCTGTATATGTTTAAGCTGAAATGAGAATCCAGTCAGTGCTGACAGGGGGAAAGGTGAGAGAGAGAGAGAAACATCCCAGGCTTGTGAAGTTGCTGAAATTACACTGGGTGAGCATCTGCAGGTTTGTTTTTTAAAAAAAAAAGAAAGGAAAAAGGAAAGAAAGAAAAAGAGAAAGAGGGAAATAGAAAGGGAGGAAGGAAAGAAGGAAGGAAGGGAGGGAGGGAGGGAGGGAGGGAGGAAGGGAGGAAGAAAAGTTGAGTGGATTTGTGACAGGATGTGAGAAAGGGAACGGCCCATTATTCCATGGCCAGTTTCTTTCAGCCTAGAAACTCTATCATGTGAAAACCTCATCATAGTCCTGAAAATTAAATTCTATAAACAGAGAGATTTAGTGTACCAAATGATCCCAAGTGAGAGATGGTATAGGATGCAGAGCCCACCCTGGTCCCCAAGCCTTCTGGCTGAAGGAGGCTGTTCCAGATTGCCACCTTGCTAGCAGAGAGACGGTGTTTATTGATAGTGAGTGTCAAACGCTGGAGAGATTTGTGGATGGTTAGGCTGATACTGCCTTTTGATCTCCATCTGTAGAGGGAAGAATGAGGCTTGCCTTGTTCTCTTACATAACTTAATTCCAGAATGAGGGCCCAGAGAGCTTCGAACAATGTGACCTAGGTACTGCTGGCTGATCCCCAAATGTTCCTCATTTGTCTTTACTCTTCTGTTAATGAGAAAAAATGTGCCTGTAATCTAGTGCAGGGCCAGGCAGCTCTGTTCACACAGTCTCTATCTATTCTGGAGATGAAAGGGAAAATGTTCAACAGATGGATATTTCTAAAGGCTACCATCCTTTGCTTTTTTTTGAAGCTACACATCTGTTAGATATGATTACAACAATCCCTACGGGGCTGAAACACAAGACGCTTGCCTTGGACACCAAAATCTCGGCTCAACAGCCCACTTGGGAGCCATTTAGGATACGGCCTTTTTGTGATATTTCACAAGTTTAATGGATATGGGAAAACACCAAGGTTGTTCAAAGGGCCTGATATCATGAATCTTTCCCAGAAATTTTAGCTTCAGGATGACATGTGGAAAAATATTCTAAGCACTAAATCCTAAAACTCATGTTCTCAGCCTCACACCTTGAAGTTTCTTGGGAAGCCATGGAGACACCTTCAGGCTTCGCAAACCAAGAGAGCCTCCATCCCAAAGGCCATTCAGGAGAGAAATGGGAGGTCTGGGGTAGAAGGCAGGGGAGTTTCTGTGTCTTCAATAGATCCAAACAAGGGAAGCTCAAGCATCCGATAAAAGAAGGCCAAAGTGAGAAAAGACCCCAGACAAAATAAACTTGGTTCCTACAGCATTCTTTCCACAACCTCAGTTGCACATACTGTGACCCCCAAGTTTCTGTGGTGCACTGAAATGGGTAATTTGGAGTTGGAAAAAACAAACATCAACAGCCTCTCAAACAGGGTTTACCTGGGTTCTTCCCTTTCTTACCAGCTATGTTGGTTTCACATACACATGGCCCAAGATAGACCCTGCTAAATGCTGTGTGACTTCCAGGTTGTGGAAGAAAGTATTTTGGCACATTACAGGAGAACTTGAAAGTGGGTTCCCTCATTTGTTTCTCATTCTTTCCTTTTCCCGTCTCTAGAGTTGGCAATATAGACTAGACCCAATCTTTCAGCAGATGGGGAAAAGAGAACTTGGGAAAAGCTCTGCTCCCGGAAAAAGATCCACAGGATAGGAGTTGGGGGGGAGTGTTTGGTAAGAGAAAAAAAATGATCAAGGAAACACCTACTGTTTACTCTCCTCAATTCTTAGCTGAGGGTCTTTGGACAAATCATGTAACCACTTGGATCTCAGTTGCCTGATTCATAGCATGTAGAAAACAATCAAATTGATTCGTCCAAGGTAGGGGAGTTGAATTGGTCATCACTTGAGATCAGATCCAACCCTGCGACCTAGGATCAGCAGGGTTTGTTCTGGGCCCATAGGCAGCCATTGTCTCTGAACTCCATTAATGGCTGAACTGGTTTATGATCCAGAAGAAAAAGTAAGTTATCACGTCTCAGCACAGCCCACAGCTGCCGACTGGCCCCTTTCTCTTTACTATGCTGGAATCTGAGGAAAGGCAAGTCCAGGATGAGTTGGTAAGGTTGGCTTGTCTCCCCATAAGCCTCCCCAAACCTTTCCTCTAACTGTGGCCTGGTTAGAAAGAAAAGTGGCCTTTTTCCTCCTTTTTCCTCCTCGGGCCTCTGTCCCGAGAGGATGCGGCACAGCTGGAACTCAGTGTGGACAAACAGTACAGAAAATCTGAGCTCGCAAGATTCCTTTTGGGGCGGAGATGGAGAGCCTGAATTCCCAGGTGGACAGGGTCACCACATCAACCCTCTGTTGCTCTGAGCAAGGCAGCCTGGCCTCTTTCTATCTCTCCCAAAGGTAGGATGCGCACTAGCAGAGGCCAGAGCAAAAGGGGACCCGGGAACAAAGGAGGCTTTCTTCAGCGCAGTGACCTTCCATAAGTCACTTAACCCTTCCATGCCCCTTGCCGCCATGTGACTCAAGTCATAATTTATTGCTTACAAACGTTTCAGTTGCTCATTGAAAAGTAGTGGAAAAAGGGTGAACTTGTATAGTTACTCTACTAAGGAAACTTTGTCCATTCAAAGTCAGGTTACAGAGTGGCCTTTATTTTAATTAAAAAGCATCTGGAAATTGAAAAGCCTGTTTGGCCCAGGGCCTCCTTGGAGAGTAATTGATGCATGTCATCTGGCCGGGCCATCCCATGGTTCCCTCTGTGAGGGCCGTGGGGGTCGGGGAGTGGAGGCTGCCTAGGCCTGGTGCACTTTCTGTGACTGGAGCAGATAAGCTCTAGCGCACATGCTCCCTCGGCAGACTTGATGGGGGCTGTTCCTGCATACCATCCTCAACTAGCGCCCGCCCCACAGACCCAGGCTTCCATGCCTCTGGCTTTGTTAATGTCATTCGGAGGGCAAAGGATCTCTGACTTTAAGCTTGTATTTCCGGAGAAATGGTTAGAGAACCCAATGCCAGGGAGTGTTCCTGCATTCCCTGACAACCAGCACTGATAGCACAAACATTTCTAGATAACCTCTTGTGACTGGCTTTTTATGTGGGCAACGCGATCCCGGGCCCTGCGCCTCACAGAACACAGAATGACTGGACGGAATGGAACGCTCACTAGATGGGGAGAGAGAAAATCTGTCTCATATCTGACTGGCTTTCAAGAGGTCCCTTCTCTTGTATGGGCTTCACTCTCCTCCTCGGGGAAAACTTATCTGTGGGTCCCAAATGATAGATTCATCACAGACTCTACTGTGCAGCACAGAATAGTGGTTAAGAGTATGAACTGCCTGTAATGTATATGATAAATATAATTAACACGACTGTACATTATACACAAAAGCTGTTAAGAAAGTAAATGCTAAGGGTTCTCATCACAAGGAAGAACACTGTTTATCTTTTTCTTTTTTTTTTTTCCTGCGGTACGCGGGCCTCTCACTGTTGTGGCCCCTCCCGTTGTGGAGCACAGGCTCCGGACGCGCAGGCTCAGCAGACATGGCTCACGGGCCCAGCCGCTCAGTGGCATGTGGGATCTTCCTGGACCGGGGCACAAACCCACGTCCCCTGCATCGGCAGGCGGACTCTCAACCACTGCACCACCAGGGAAGCCCTGTTTTTCTATTTCGTTCATGTTGTAGCTCTATGAGATGATGGATGTTCACTAAACTTACTGTGATCATCATTTCATGACGTATGGAAGTCACGTCATTATGTTGCACACCTTAAACTTACACAGTGCTGTATGCCAATTATATCTCAATAAAACTGCAGGAGAAAAAAAAGAGTATGGACTGTGTGGGGTTGAATTCTAACCCTACTACATCCTACTTGAATGACTCACTGAGGAATGGGAATATTAAAATTATTACTATGAGGGGCTTCCTTGGTGGCGCAGTGGTTGAGAGTCCGCCTGCCGATGCAAGGGACGCGGGTTCGTGCCCCGGTCCGGGAAGATCCCACATGCCACGGAGCGGCTGGCCCGTGAGCCATGGCCGCTGAGCCTGCGCGTCCGGAGCCTGTGCTCCGCAACGGGAAGGTCCACAACAGTGACAGGCCCGCCTACCGAAAAAAAAACAAATTACTATGAGGATTAAATGAGTCAATATTTATAAAGAACTTAGGACAGTAGAAGTAAGGGCAATATAGTAAGTCTTTATCACATAAGTAAACCTGTTCCAAATGCAGACTTCTGGACCTTGCCCTGGGAGATTTTGACTTAGTGGGTCTGGAATGGGCCTTGGCAATATGGATTTTTTAAAAGCCCTCTGGGTGATTCTGATGCCCAGGCACTAGATGGTCCTTAAGCTCCCATCTAGCTGTGCACCATGAGAGAGGTGCATTCACTCAACAAATATTCACTGAGGGACTACTGTGTGCTAGGCACTGTGCTTGGTACTGGGGATACAGCAGTGAACAAGTCAGGCATGAACTCTGTCTCAAGAAGCTTACCTTCTAGTGGAGAGACACAAATATTAAAGAAGGAACTAGATAAAGCCATAATAAACTAAACAAATACCTGATATAAAATAATTTCAGAGAGTAATAAGTGCTCTGAAGGAAACAAAAGAAAACAGGGTGACTGTCAGGGTCCTACTTTCATGAGGGTCACCAGGGAGGCCTCTTAAAGGAAGTGATAGCAGCTGACAACACTTATATTATACTATCTACAGGAACAGCTAGTGCAAAGACCCTGAGGTCTTTAGGAAGAAGCTGAAAGGATTCAAGGAACAAAAACAAGACCAGAGTGACTGGACTACGGAAAGTGACGGTGAGAATGGCAGGAAGTGGAGTTGGTGAGGTAGGTGGGAGCCAGATAATGGGAACCATGGTAGCGTGTTTGGATTCTAAGTGTACTAGAAAACCATTAAGGGTTTTAAGCCGGGGGTGGTGGGGTGATATGTTCTGATTTATGCTTTTCAGAGACTGATTTGCCTGCTGTGTGAGGCAAGGGTTGAAGCAGGGGGACCAGTTGGGAGGCCGTTATCATGAGCCAGGCAAGAGATGACAGTGGCTTGAACAAGGATAGCAGTGGTGAAGGTGGTGAGACATGGTCAGACTCTGGATATACCTTAAATATGAAACCAACAGGACTTTTCAATGGATTAGATGTGGGCGATAGGGAGAGACAGAAATCCAGAATGAGTCCCAGGTTTTTGGTCTGAGCAGCTGGACGGATGGGGATACCAGCCCTCCCTTTTCCACCGGCTAGAACCTCTACCTGTACCCTATTCGCTTGCCTCCCTGCTGGCCCAGCATTCTCCACAGAGCAGCCAGGCTGAACTTCTCAAAATGCACATCAGGCCATATCACTGCCCCCGGCTCCAGCCTCAGTCTAATGGTTTCCCATCCCACTTAGTATAAAACCAAAGTCCTTTCCATGACCCACAATTCCCTATGTGTTCTGGTTCCTGCTAACGCCCCCCCAAATCATTTCCTGCTGCTCTTCTGGTCAGTCTCTATGCAACAGTCAGCCTGACTCCTTGTTTTTTCTCGAATGTGCGAAGGAGGAGCAAACATGCGAAGGAGGAGCCTTTCTAAAGGCCTTTGCATTTGCTGTTCCCTCTGCCTCTAGCACCTTCCCCCAGACCTTCCCATATATTATATATTATATAATTATCCATTTATTAGCCATCTCCCTACGGTCTAGTATAATTTCCATGAGGTCAGGGACTTTGCTTTGTTCTCCACTGTATCTTCAGTGCCTATAATATCCCTGGTGCATTGTAGGGGCAGTGGGTTGAATGATGGCCCCTAAAAACATATGTCCATGTCCTCACACTGAGAACCTGTGAGTGTGACCTTATTTGAAAAAGGGGTGTTTGTTGATGTTATTGAGATAAGGGTCTTGAGATGAGATCACGTGGATTATGGGGATGGGCCTTAAGTCCAACGACAAGTGTCCTCATGAGAGACACACAGAGGAGAGATAGACAGGAGAAAGCCACGTGAAGACGGAGGCAGAGGCTAGAGCCATGCAGCCACAAGCCAAGGACTGCCTGGGGCTACCAGAAGTTGGAAGAGGCCAGGAAGGAGTCTCTCCTAGTGCCTTTGGAGAGAAGATGGTTTTCTGCTGACACCTTGATTTGGGACTTTCGGCCTCCAGAACTGTAAGAGAACATGTTTCTGTTGTTGGAAGCCTTACCAAGTTTGTGATAATTTGTTACAGCCGCCATATGAGACTAATACAGTAGGTGTACAATATTTTATAAGGTAAGAATGAATATAAAAGGGCAAGAACAAGCTGGGAAAAGGGCAAGGTCGAGAATCAGGCGTTCACTGTTGGACATGTTGTCTGAGATGCCTGTCACCCGTGGAAGAGAGATGGCAGTGGATATATGAGACAGGAGTGGGCAGGAGAGGGCACAGCTAGAGACTTCCGCTCGGGAGCCATCAACTCCAGGGTTAGGTGGTATCACCACGGGCGACGGTGTGGTTGAGAGTTGAGAAAAGGGCTGAGGAGACAGCTGTGTTTACAGCGCTGTTCCTATTCAGCGGTGCTTCTCAACCTGAGGTGATTGTGCCCCTCCCTGACCGCCCCCCCAGCAAAGGACATTGGCAATGTCCAGAGGTGTGTTTGGTTGCCACAGCCTGGGGGAGGGGATACTATTGGCATCTAGTAGGTGGAGGCCAGGGACACTGCTAAACCTCCTACGACATGGAAGAATTTTCTGCCCCCCAAATTGTCAGTAGTGCAGAAGTTGAGAAACGTGGGTACACAGGGAGGGATTAGCTTAAGTCTCCTGGATTTGTGTTTTTTAACCTGTTTTGTGCTGCGCACGTTTTTCTTCCTAAACTTTTATTTAGAAAAAAATCAGGAAAAAGATCAAGAGGTGGCAACCAACTCTCCATGACTGGTTTATTGTGTGATCTTGAGCAACTCACTTCCTTTTTTCCTCAGCTTCTGGGTCCTCTGGGTGGGGATGGGTGAAGGTGGAGAGGAGGCTGGTTGCATTAGCTGCTTGCCAAGCTTCCTGCCAGGCCCTAGAATCTGCGTGTTCTTTCCCCCTAAAGACAGTAAATTCCCACTTGGTCAAGCTATTGGGCAGAGTTTTCAGGACTAGCTGGCAAAGAGCAGAATGCAAGCTACCTCCTGGGCACAGAGACTACATTTTCTAGGACAGCCCCAATTTCAAACATTCTATCACCCTGAATCCCCAGAAGGACATGGATACTTTTGTGTTCCAATATTATTTAGAAAGTGTTCTCCTAACACTATAAGTGCCAGGCACTATTCTAAGTGCTCTATGCGCATCACTTCATTTAATCCTCACAATGACCCTGCAAGGTAATACCATTATTATTCCCTTTTACAGATGAGGAAACTAGGGATCAGAGGTTAAGTAAACTTGATTAGGGTCTCACAGCCAGCAAATGACAGAGCTGAGATGAAGACCCAGGTCTGCCTGCTGCTAATTCCACCACCTTAGTGACCCCATCACCTGAATTTTCACACCGCATCCCAATGTGCCCTAGAGCTGTAAGGGAAGAGAAGAAGAGAAACAGGTCCTGCCTCAAATGTTCGTTATTTCTTTGTCTTTGGAAGGGCTTCTGTATGAACAAGTATTCTGAAAAAGGAAAACATCTTCCCCTATCCCTACGTCTCTTGCGTGTGGCCTCTCAGGAAAATTATCCAGTTCAGGGCTTGGAAAATCTGTTCTATATGCGGGACAGTGGCTGTAATTCTAGACTTTTCATTTGGCTGCCTTAATTAACGCCAATATCCAAATGTTTATGCACTGCACTTTGATTTAGAACAGGGCGTATGTGGTGGTGCGGAGGGCCATTTGGGAAGATACTCTACCTTTAGCCCTGGTTCTTTCCTCCCTTCCTGAAGTCAAGAGGAATCAAACCTAATAGAAAACTGTAAAAGATTCCAGTATCCAGAGGTCAACCCCTTCATTGTACAGGTGAGCATATGGAATTTCAAGGGCCTAAGACTTGCCCAGAATCATACAAGCAGGTTGGGGGGGAAATTGTGATAAGATTTATGTGACCAGGCCAGGAAAACTCTGCATTTCAAGGGGTTCTCATCAGAGAATAGGCAGAGGATCGCTCCTTCTTCTCTGGACCTAAAATTGTATTTGCTGCTCTTCTGTTAGGGTATCGTTGTTGTTTCCACAGGCTCCCTGGGAAACTAGGAATTACTTTACCTTGGAGGAACCTACCCAGATTCATCAGTGGCCATTAACAGAGTTAAATAACCAAACTACGGTCACAATACTGTATGGTATGAGAATCACATGAGTGGTAAACACTTTGGTTGTTAAGAGGAGAAGATCCTCTTGGGAAGATGCCATTGAGAAAGTGAGGCTGCCTTAAAGGATAATAAGAGAGAAGTGGAGATACTGTTTCTAGCAGAGGGGATAGACTGAGGCTAAGTGCAGACATGGAGCTGTAATATACACACACTATCAACACACACACACACGCACGTGCACAGACACATTCATTAATTCAACAACTACTTATTATGCTTTTTTTTTTCTTTTTTGGCTATGCCACTTGCTGGAGCTTAGTTCCCCAACCAGAGATCGAACCCTGCACTGGAAGCACGGAGTCTTAACCACTGGACCTCCAGGGAAGTCCCAGCAACTACTTATTAAGCACCTACTCTGTACCAGGTCCTGGAGATATTATCGATTTAGGAGTCTCTCTGCAAAGGACCACAAATTTAAAATAAGGTGAATACAATAAAATGGCAATAATAAGGATGGGCATAAAGCAGGGAGAGATGAAAAAATATGAAGATGAATGTAAGCCCTATGAAGGCACAGAACTTTTGTTTTTATTCACTGTTGACTCCAGAGTGCCAAGCACAGTCCCTGGGACATAGATGGAACTCAAAAAATATTTGTTGGAAAAGAAAAGTATCTGTCATCATGAACAGAAACAACATCATCATGGTTGGAACTAGATGGCGTACCAAGAGGCCACGGTGAAAAGATTCTAATCTCCGTTTTTGACTCAGTTTTTTCTCCTCTTTGGGTATCAGTTTCCCAATTTGTGCAACAAGGTGCTTTTTTCTCAGCTTTTTATTTTAAAAATACTCCATAAACGATGTTGTGCCCTTATCATTGCATTACATCAGGAGGCACATTATGTAAGCTTGCTCCATTGTTGGTAATGTTAGGTTTGTAAATTCAAAGGTGAAAAATACTTTTATAATGGAGCAATTGAGCAGACACCACCATAAACAAGAAATTAAACTAACATAGCCTTGTGGCCTAGAGTTTCAGCGTATATTGATTATCATTGCTTGAATCCACTATTAAGATGATGGTTGTAAAATGGTGATCTGCTAATTCTATGATTTCTTCTATATTTATCTGCTGGCATTCTTCTGGGGAAGGTGATTTTTAAGGCCCTTTGTGACTCAGAAATTCTGTGCTTCTGTAGTTAAACTTGATTTAGATTATCTGGTAGCTGGCACTTTGGAGAGTAGCGCCAATGACAAATGAAATTCCTCACAGGGCAGTTGGATGGGACATGGAGCCCAGGCCGTTGGGCCGGTCAGGGAGGCAAACAAGCTCATATGGGTTCTGAGAAGCTCAAGGGGGAAGGACAAACCCTTTGGCCAAATGGCTCCTCCTGTCTTGATCAGGGTTACTGATCAAGGTAACTGAAGCCTAGCCTTGCCCTAGGTGCCTCCCTACCTGCTCTTAACTAAGATGTGAGAAGATCAAATGGCCTAGGAGAAGCGTCATATAAATTCCTTTAAAGCCAAACTCAGACAGTAAATGGAGATAAAGTAAAAGAACATATGAACTCTTCAACTGGGAAACCAAGATGTCATCTTCATCCTAGTCCAGTTCATAAGTGGTAGAGATAAGCTGGGAAATATGTGCAGTATTATTTTGTATGTGATTTATTTGTTCAGTTTCAGTGTTTTCTTTTTCCCCTTCCTCCATCTCCACAATTTTTTATGAAGTCCCAGTACACTAAAGAAAATCAAGGGGTACATAAGTACGAAATTTTCCTTCTTCCTGTGACGGAAGCTAAAAATTAATTTTGGGGGGGTAGTTTCAACAGTGAAATGGGATATGGCTTAGTCCAGTGGGCCCTGGGACTATCCCAGAAATTCCATGGCTATTTCTCCCACCATCTGCATGGATCTGAGAGATGTCACCTAGAGCATCCTTTCTGTGTCATTGTGGGCCTACTTACCCTCCACTGTAAACAGCAAAAATGGAGAGATGAATTTCACAAGCTGGTTCAGATGGGCCTACTCAGGAGTCTAGAATCTAGGTTCCTTTACTAGAAGAGACCCTGGTCAGCTTTCACCACATGATGGCACAAAGATCTGAGTGTTACAAATCTTTTCCACCATGGATTGCTGGAGGCTTGCAAAGAGTGGGCTTGTATCATTTATCTTTCTCTGCTTCCCATCACAGACTAATTCAGCCGAGACTGAAAACAGATGATAGGGCTGGCTTTGGATAAAGTCAGGGATAAGACTCTTCCAGAGTCCTGTCCATAACACTGAGCCCAAACATGAAGTGCCTACGTGACTTGAAACATATTGCAAAACCATCCACACTAGCTACTGTGGCAAGAGGCTTGGAAGGATACTTATTCTCCCATGGAAGGCCTTCTTCTGGAGCTGCCACAAAGTCAACACTGGCTTTGTGCCCAACCCCTGTTGGTGGCAACATCAGTCTGTGTGGGTACCATGTGTAAGGCCTGAATATTGAGTTGGGCATCTGCAATCAGGTTGGCCCAGATCTGAAGGAAAGAGCTAAGTGGGCATGTCCACTCTAGGCAAGCTGGCAGAAGACTCTTGTCCACTGCATGGGTGGACTGACCTGGGTTGGAATGCCCAGACAAAAAGAGATGGGGTAATCTCCTTGTCACCTTGATGGAAAGCTGGCCACATTAACTGATGATCAATCTTAGATTGGAATTAGGCTGAGGGGTGGAGTGGGAGAAAAGGACTGAGGATGGGACTTCTACACAATGTGTAAGAGGTTGTTAGGTTAACCAATAGTTAACCTATAGTCTAACCTATAGTCTACAATAGTCTATTGTAGACTAACCTATAGTCTATAATAGTCTAAACTGAGTTCCAAGGGAATGGGGCACACCTGGTGCTAAGAATTTCCCCCATCACCCTCAACAGGAGGATCCCTTTTTGCATAGTTCATCCTGACCCCCAACTACATGAAGGCAAATGAATGTCCCTCTAAAACTTCTGATGGAGGGACTTCCCTGGTGGTGCAGTGGTTAAGACTCTGTGCTCCCAATGCAGGGGGCCCAGGTTCAATCCCTAGCCAGGGAACTGGATCCCACATGCATGCCACAACTAAGAGTTCACATGCCACAACTAAGAAGCTGGTGAACCACAACTAAGGAGCCCACCTGCTGCAACTAAGACCCAGCACAACCAAATAAATAAATAAATATTAAAAAAATAAAACTTCTGATGGGAGCTCAGGATTTGGCATCATTCTGGAAGTAAGAGAGTTTTAGGGATTGAATCTCATTATCTCCTCAATAGCCAGAATCTTATCAAATGCTCTGCCATTAAAAAAAAAACCCTGTAAAAAAAATAAAAAAATTTAAAAAACAACAAAAAAACCCCACTGCAGTTCACCTCTGCTTTGATCTAGTGTTTTCTTATTTATGCTTCTGCTACCAACAAACTGAAAATCTCGTAAGTTTCCCATTTACATTCTAGGGAGACAAGTTGTGTGTCTTAGCTACTTCCCATTGCCCTCCTGAGTACATTTTTTTCTTGCTAGGCCACGTCATACAAAGGTCATCCACCATGACATGACACTATACATAGAGAATCCTAAAGACACTACCAGAAAACTACTAGAGCTAATCAATGAATTTGGTAAAGTAGCAGGATACAAAATTAATGCACAGAAATGGCTGGCATTCCTATACACTAATGATGAAAAATCTGAAAGAGAAATTAAAGAAACACTCCCATTTACCACTGCAACAGAAAGAATAAAGTACCTAGGAATAAACCTACCTAAGGACACAAAAGACCTGTATGTAGAAAACTATAAGACACTGATGAAAGAAATTAAAGGTGATACAAACAGATGGAGAGACATACCATGTTCTTGGATCGGAAGAATCAACATTGTGAAAATGACTATACTACCCAAAGCAACCTACAGATTAAATGCAATCCCTATCAAACTACCAACGGCATTTTTCAAAGAATTAGAACAAAAAATTTCACAATTTGTATGGAAACACAAAAGACCCTGACTAGCCAAAGCAACCTTGAGAAAGAAAAATGGAGCTGGAGGAATCAGACTCCCTGACTTCGGACTATACTACAAAGCTACAGTAATCAAGACAGTATGGTACTGGCACACAAACAGAAATATAGATCAATGGAACATGATAGAGAGCCCAGAGATAAACCCACACACATATGTTCACCTTATTTTTGAGAAAGGAGGCAAGAATATACAATGGAGAAAAGACAGCCTCTTCAATAAGTGGTGCTGGGAAAACTAGACAGCTACATGTAAAAGAATGAAATTAGAACACTCCCTAACACCATACACAAAAATAAACTAAAAATGGAATAAAGACCTAAGTGTAAGGCCAGACACTATCAAACTCTTAGAGGAAAACATAGGCAGAACACTCTATGACATAAATCACAGCAAGATCCGTTTTGACCCACCTCCTAGAGAAATGGAAACAAAAACAAAAATAAACAAATGGGACCTAATGAAAAAAGCTTTTGCACAGCAAAGGAAACCATAACCAAGATGAAAAGACAACCCTCAGAATGGGAGAAAATATTTGCAAACAAAGCAACTGACAAAGGATTAATCTCCAAAATTTACAAGCAGCTCATGCAGCTCAATATCAAAAAAAAAAAACCCAATCCAAAAATGGGCAGAAGACCTAAATAGACATTTCTCCAAAGAAGATATACAGATTGCCAACAAACACATGAAAGAATGCTCAACATCATGAATCCTTAGAGAAATGCAAATCAGAACTACAATGAGGTATCACCTCATACCAGTCGGAATGGCCATCATCAAAAAATCTACAAACAATAAATGCTGGAGAGGTTGTGGAGAAAAGGGAACCCTCTTGCACTGTTGGTGGGAATGTAAACTGATACAGCCACTATGGAGAACAGTATGGAGCTTCCTTTAAAAACTACAAATAGAACTACCATACGACCCAGTAATCCCACTACTGGGCATATACCCTGAGAAAACCATAATTCAAAAAGAGTCATGTACCACAATGTTCATTGCAGCACTATTTACAATAGCCAGGACATGGAAGCAACCAAAGTGTCCATCGACAGATGAATGGATAAAGAAGATGTGGCACATGCATACAATGGAATATTATTCAGCCATAAAAAGAAACGAAATTAAGTTATTTGTAGTGAGGTGGATGGACCTAGAGTCTGTCATACAGAGTGAAGTTAAGTCAGAAAGAGAAACACAAATACTGTATGCTAACACATATATATGGAATCTAAAGAAAAATGGTTCTGATGAACCTAGGGGCAGGACAGGAATAAAGACGTATATGCAGAGAATGGACTTGAGGACATGGGGAGGGGGAAGGGTAAGCTGGGACGAAGTGAGAGAGTAGCATTGACATATATACACTACCAAACGTAAAATAGATAGCTAGTGGGAAGCAGCTGCATAGCACAGGGCAATCAGCTTGGTGCTCTGTGACCACCTAGACGGGTGGGATAAGGAGGGTGGGAGGGAGACGCAAGAGGGAGGGGATATATGTATACGTATAGCTGATTCACTTTGTTATAAAGCAGAAACTAACACACCATTGTAAAGCAATTATACTCCAATAAAGATGTTAAAAAAAAAAAAAGGTCATCCACCAGCTGACTGACTATTCTTGGGTCAGCTGCCCATCCATGACCTAAGAAGTCACCACTCCATTTTCAAAGAATAGTCTAGGGCCATTTTCTTCAGCAAGGGACTGTGGGCTGCGTAGTTTCCCTTAGAAGGCAGTGGTGGAGATGGCAGACGCCATAACTTACATGTCTGGTCTAAGATTTATGACAGCATAATGGCTGCAGAGGAGATATAATTAGAGGCCTACCGGACAGCCCTTACATCGGAATGTGTAGCTGGTCATCTATTTCAGCTTTGCCTAAAGCTGGCCCTAGGCAAAGCCCTCAAATTCCATAGCATATATACAGGGCCATCCTTGGCTTGGACTATGTAGGTCCGCCTTGCCCGAGCTTCTCTATTGATGGCAGAAGGGGATGGTGGAGAATAAATGGCTTTTCCTATCTTGGAAGGCTGCCCGGCCCCTCCAGAGGGCCTCAGCAGAGCAGCTGTCGGCCTCTACAGAGGAGTAGCTTTGGACCTGCTGAGTGGGTGGCCACGTGTCGTGTGTCCTTCCTGAGGAACATGCACCGACTTGCGTCCTCTGCTATATTTGAACTGTTGAAAGTAGACCCAGCAGGAACTAAGCATGTGCAGCATTAAGTGGCAACACCAGATCGTTACTTTGACCAGTCTGAGGCTCAGAGTGAAACAAGAGCTGAGCCCAGCACCAGAAACATAGGCATCCCTTCTCAAATTCCTCACTCCGGTGCCACTGTCCTTTTGCTTAGGTGAGCTCCAAGAATCGTGCCCATGCTGGGCCACCGGCTGGTGGGCACAGGAAGTGAAACATGCAAATAGATGGAATACAGCAGCCTGGATTAAATGGCATCTTTTCTTTTTAGGGGTCATGAGTGGGAATATATTTGTTATTTCATGTGTATGGAAAAAACTGTCTGGAGTCTAGTGCCTTGTGGAAGAACAGGTAAGGTCTTCTGAGAGGAGCTCAAGATTGGGCTTAAAAGCCAATTTTCCAAAAACACAGGGCTCACTGGGATGTTTCAAGTCAGGAGACTCTGTATACATCTTCTTTGACAAGGAAAATTCAACATTTTGTCTATTCGGCCCTGTTGGGGAGAGCAAGGCAGGCAACAGCAGCTCTCTTGCACTCTGAAAGGTTGTGTTCCCTTATCAGGGCGTGTAACCAATATTCTCCCCTGCCCAGTATCTAAGGAGTCATTTTGAGACAGACATCTGTTCAGCAATCTGAGAGCCCCAGACAGAAGACAGAGACATTCATTTTCCTTTACTCATAGTGCAGAGGCCAGGGAGGACTGACTTTGTGGCAGTGTTCCATCCTGGCCTGGATTGCAGTTCATCTGGGAAGAACAATCCAGGATGACACTTAGGCACTATCCAAACGGCCTTGGATTACCAAACGAGTCCCAGAAGCCAGCTAGGAGAATACTTTGGAACCTGAAATGGATGTAAGCCAAGGGGCCCTTAATCGAAGGTCTGCTGTTGAGGAGGTTACAATGTGGTGAAGTGGAAGAGGGCTCATCTGGGAATCAGGACCTCTGGGTTACAGCCCACAAAGAACTCACTGCATGACCTTGATCAAATCCATCTCCTTCTCTGAGCCTCTCTGTCTCCAACCTGTGCAACTAAGGGTGGAACTAGATGAGTTAGGAGTTCCTGTCCAGCTGTGTAATTGTATGGTTTGAAGATGGTAAAGCTGGTGGTCGAGAGTATCTCTTGCAGGGTAAAATGCCAAACACAGGGTATAACAAGGCGGTCAGAATTGCTGGTTTGACTTTTATGTGGGCTGGTTAGTTTTATTGAAAAATAAATAAAGAAAAATGCCTTTCTCTGGCTAGACCTCTCCCTTCAACCCAGCCAGCCATCTTGTTTGGCACAGGAGGACTAGGTGAGAGAGGGTGAAGCACTTCGTATGAGCCCTGAATACTGCTGGACAAATGCTTTGAAACCCAGCCCTATTCAGGGTGGGTCAGCAGTGGTCAGCTTCCTCAAGGTAGGACAACACTTGCATTATTATAATAATTTTGTTAAGATCCTCTTTCAACCTCCTGTGAATCATAGGCAGAAGACAATGGGTCTTAGTTTGAGCTCTGCATTGGTCAGCTATACAGACAGCAACATGTTAGGGCCAGTGCTGACCCTTGATGAATTCAGGAAGGAGCTTAGGTTTCTCTTGGTTGCCCACTTCCAGAGCCCCAATTGCAGCTTGGCCCTTTGCCCCTTTTCTTCTTCCAACATGACCAAGAATCGTGGTTCTTAGCCTTCATCTTGGAAAACAATGAGATGAACTAATCCCAATAAGGAATGAGGTGATAATTCAAGAAGGGATGATAGCCTACCCTTTCGGAGGACATATAATTTAACAGGGAATAAGTGCAAATTATAAAGCTTTCCCAGTGTCCCTCAAATCATGTGCCACTCTTAAGACTGATGTATTAGTAGAAAGAGATTAAGAAAGGGATGTTGGCAACACATGAAAAGATGCTCAACATAACTAATTAGTAGAGAAACGCAAATCAAGACCACAATGAGGTATCACCTCACACTGGTCAGAATGGCCATCATCAAAAAATCTACAAACAATAAATGCTGGAGAGGGTGTGGAGAAAAGGGAACCCTCTTGCACTGTTGGTGGGAATGTAAATTGATACAACACTACGGAGAACAGCATGGAGGTTCCTTAAAAAAAATAAAAATAGAACCACCATGTGACCCAGAAATCCCACTTCTGGGCATATACCCAGAGAAAACCATAATTCAAAAAGAGACATGTACCACAATGTTCATTGCAGCACTATATACAATAGCCAGGACATGGAAGCAACCTAAGTGTCCATTGACAGATGAATGGATAAAGAAGATGTGGCACATATATACAATGGAATATTACTCAGCCATAAGAAGGAACGAAACTGGGTCATTTATAGAGACGTGGATAGACCTAGAGACTGTCATACAGAGTGAAGTAAGTCAGAAAGAGAAAAACAAATATCATATATTAACACATATATGTGGAATCTGAAAAAATTGGTATAGCCGATCTTATTTACAAAGCAGAAATAGAGACACAGACATAGAGAACAAACATGTGGATACCAAGGGGGAAGGGGAGTGGGGTGAATTGGGAGATTGGGATTGACATATATACACTACTGACACTATATATAAAATAGATAAATAATGAGAACCTACTGTATAGCACAGGGAACTCTACTTAATGCTCTGTGGTGACCTAAATGGGAAGGAAATCTAAAACAGAGGGGACATATGTATATGTGTGGCTAGTTCACTTTGCTGTACTGTAGAAACTAACACAACATTGTAAAGCAACTATACTCCAATAAATATTTTTTTAAAAAAAAACACTGAAAATAGAGCTACCATATGACTCAGCAATCCCACTCTTGGGCATATACCTGGAGAAAACCATAATTCAAAACGATACATGCACTCCAATGTTCATTGCAGCACTATTTACAATAGCCAGGACATGGAAGCAACCTAAATGTTCATCAGCAGAGGAACGGATAAAGAAGATGTGGCACATATATGCAATGGAATATTACTCAGCCATAAAAAGGAATGAAATAGTGCCATTTGCAGAGACGTGGATAGACTTAGAGACTGTCATACGAAGTGAAGTAAGTCAGAAAGAGAAAAACAAATATCACATAATATCCCTTATAGGTGGAATCTAGAAAAATGGTACGGGTGAACTTATTTGCAAAGCAGAAATAGAGACACAGATGTAGAGAACAAACTTATGGATGCCAAGGGTGGAAAGGGGGTTGGGATGAATTGGGAGATTGGGATTGACATGTATACGCTACTATGTATAAAATAGATAACTAATGAGAACCTACTGTATAGCACAGGGAACTCTACTCAGTGCTCTGTGGTGACCTAAATGGGAAGGAAATCCAAAAAAGAGGGTATATATGTGTACGTATAGCTGATTCACTTTGCTGTACAGCAGAAACTAACACATTTTAAAGCAACTATACTCCAATAAAAATTAAAAAACAAAAAGAAAGGGATGTTGGCATTAAGGCTCTGTCACAGATCAGCCATGGGAGGGGCTAGATAGAAAGTGCCAATTCAAAATCCTTTGAAAAGCCCAAAGAAAATATGCACTATAGTTTTCTCATCTGAAAACATCTAAAGAGTGACTGTAAACTTTTTGCCGGACACAAACTCTCCCATTACCCATGCCAAGTGTATAAAATGTCTTTCTAGTTCCTGTAGATTGTAAGTGGAGTCTGTCTTAGGGGTTAGATTTAAGGGCTTCTGGGAAGTTCGTTGCTCAAAAATATGATGAGAGGGTCTCCTAGGTGCTGGAGTTGAACTGGCAGCTTAGGCTGGCTAGGTTCTACTCTCTTTTTTTCCTATCACTGTGTGACAAAGAGTGATGGAGTGGAAAGAGTGCCGGTCTTGGGTTTGTGCTTTAGTGAAATCTACTTGACCTCTTTAAGCTTCACTTTCCTTAATCTGTGCAATGGAGGGAATAACAGTACTTACCTCATAAGTTTGTTTGAGGACGAAATGAGATAATGCATATATAAAGCACCTAGCGCAATGTCTGGCATACTGTCAATTCTCAATACACAGTAGTTATTATTAGTTGTAGTGAGGCCTCACAGCGGGGACCTGGGACTGTGTGATAGCGCTGGGCATTGGGGCTGTGTGGAGAGAAACGGAAGACAGGAAGAGAGGTGAAAGGGCTAAAGAGAAACTTCACGTTCCCCCGATAACCAGCCCTGAGCCCAGGAAACAGGTTTAGAAGAAAAGGCTCCCATAGTCCTCTCTGTAAATGTGTCCAGAGCAAACCATCTTCCCTCTCACTCTCAGAGCACACCGGAACATCTGCCAAACCTGCTGTTTTCCCCAACTCAGCCATTTTCCATTAGTTTGACTCATAGAAATCAGAGCTGACATTTTGGGGGGTTAGCAAGTCCAAGAGCTTTGTCAGTCATGCTTCAGGGGGTATAGCCTTTCATACACGGAGCAAGTATGTAACAGACAACACCGCAAATATTGTCAATCCCTCCTTTCTCATTTTGTCACATTACATGGTGTTATGTGATGCCCTGATGCGAATCATTCAGGCAGCTGCCATACTGCATTAATTGCAGAGGAGCTGGATTCCATACAAGGTGTTCCCAAAGGTTCATTGCTAAATACTCATCCAGCAGTTCTTTGAAAGGTTGCGTTGGGTGACAAGGACACTAAATCCTTCTATGCATTAGAGCTCCAAGAAAGGACAACTGGAAATTACACCATGGTTTTTCTCTCTTTTCTTTCCAGAAGAGAAAATTTATAATTACTCACATGGGCCATTCCCACCCTTTCCTTGATGTTTTCTGGCTTTGAAGGCACTTAAATGCTTGCTCCCTTGTGTTCAAAGTCTTACACCACAATTTCTTTATGAAAACAATATGTCTTTTAAATTAATGCTAAATAAAAATGAATATGTCACTGGAAGACCATCCTTGTGCAAAGTATCCAGAATTAAAATGAGTTCGATGACCTCTAACCTCTAATCCAAGCTCCAATCTCATATTTCAACCTGCTTGGAGACCATCTCTACTTGGATGTTCCACCATCATCTCAAACGCCCTATGTCCAAAACCAAATGTTTCACCTTTGCTTCCAACCACAACCCCATCATCCAGGCATAGAAACCTTGGAGTCATCCTAGACTCCTTTCTTTCCTTCATCTGCCCTTTCATAGATGACTAAGTTCTGACTGTTTTGCCTTTGAATTAGCCTTTGATTTGCTCTGCCTCTGTATTCCCAATGCCACCATCTCATTTCTGGTTTTTATCACATCATGGCTGGATTCCTAGAAGAACCCACTCAGTGGTCTGATTTCATTCTGTCCATCCTGTTGGCTACTGCCAGATGAATCTTCCTATAAGCCTGCTTTCAGCATGTCACACCTTTGCTCAAAATTCTACAAGAGTTGCCTTTTGCTTATTGTATCAAGTCTAAATTAACCTATCGTTCAAGAGCCTTCTATTATTTCAGAGTATAAACCCACTGCTCCAGCCAGGGTTCCGGCTTCACTGTGTCAGTATAAACCACAAACCACCCACATTCTTGCTTCTGGGTCTTTGTTTGTGTTCATGCCCCCTTCCATCTCCTCTGATTTACAAATCCTTCCAGTTTTAGGCCCTATGTCAAGTTCCACTTCCTCTATCAAGCTCTTCCTGACTTCTCTGGCAGACATGGTGTACCTTCCGTGTCTGTTGCCTACACCATGATATTTTAGCAACTAGTCAGATGATACGAATGAAAAAATACTGACAGAGTCGGGAGACCTGGGTGCTGGTCCTGGCCTTGCCTCTGACTCAATATGTGACATTGGGCAAGTCCCTCTCCTTCTCTGGGCGTTCCTGTCCTCCTAAGTAAGATTAGAAAGTGAAATGACAACAACGTTTGTTAAACACCAGTCATTTGCACAGCACCTTCATGTTTGCTGTATTTGCAAATTGTCTCTACTTTTACTTACTTAAAATTTTTCTATCTTGTTTTTTAACCTAAATACATTTTTTTTTACTGTGGCAAAACACACATAACATAAAATTTGCCATTTTAAACATTTTAAAGTGTACAGTTCAATGACATTAAGTACATTCACAATGTTGAGCAATCATCACCATCAGTCACTTCCAGAATGCATTCCTTCTTGCAAAACTGGAAGCCCACATCTCTCAAACACTAACTCCCGAGTTCCCCCCCTTCCCAGTCCCTGGCAACCACCCACACTTCTACTTTCTGTCTCTCTGAATTTATTCTAGGTAGCTCATTTAAATGGAATCATATAGTATTTGTTCTTTTGTGTCTGGCTTATTTCACTTAGCATAATGTCTTCAAGGTTCCTCCAGGCCACAGCACATGCCAGAATTAAATACATTTTTAATAAAATGAAATTATCATATCTGTGAAATAATAGTTTTATGGAACAGCTATATTTTTTCAAATATACATTGAGATAAATATATAACAGTTAAAAATAAAGTTTGTGTGCCTCAGTCCCATCTGTGGTATGCCCCTTACTCTTCAGGAAACATTTGACTTGATCATCTCCATAGGCCCATCGAGTCCTAAAAATATATGGATTGCTGGAGCAGTGGTTTTCAAACATGGCTGATTGCCAGAATTCCTCAAGTGGCTTTGAGGAAAGACCTGGACCCTATCACAGACCTACTGAATTAGAATCTCTGGAGATGGCTTGTTAAGTTCCTGAAGTGTTCATGATGATCAGCCAGGTTTGGAGCCACTCCTCCATGACTAACTTTAGGGCAGGGCTCCAGGTCTAGGCTTCCTTTACATTTCCGATAGCACAGTGCTGGTCATGGAGGTCAAAGTCAAAAGTAACATATTGACTGAATAATTGAGAATTCCATAAATAGAAGGGAGAAGAGATTTTATTTATTTATTTATTTATTTATTTATTTATTTATTTATTAACATCTTTATTGGAGTATAATTGCTTTACAATGGTGTGTTAGTTTCTGCTGTATAACAAAGTGAATCAGTTATACATATACATATGTTCCCATATCTCTTCCCTCTTGCATCTCCCTCCCTCCCACCCTCCCTATCTCACCCCTCTAGGTGGTCACAAAGCACCGAGCTGATCTCCCTGTGCTATGTGGCTGCTTCCCACTAGCTATCTATTTTACATTTGGTAGTGTATATATGTCCATGCCAGTCTCTCACTTCCTATGAGCCCAGCATCCTGCCAAGAGCTGTGGAAGATAGACAAGAAGTTTAAAACATTATTCCTTCTCTCACAGAGCTCAGGATCTGCTCAAGGAAACCAGATGGAACAAGTGAGGAGCAATGACTTCCAAGAAATTCAAGCCAGGTGCACTCTGGGCAGGCTTCATGGGTAAGACTCGAGCTGAGTCCTGAAGGAAAAATAGGACTTAGCAAAAGAGAGAGACAGGAGAGGCCAGAACATTCCAAGTGAAGGGAACGGCATCAGACGTGGCTAAGGCGGTTACCCATGCAGTATATTTGAGTTGGCCCAATAAGGCCTGTCTCATCACACAATGCCCCAAAATAACTCTGGAAATTTGACTGTTTAGAATTCTGTTCCTTAGGATGGCCCTTCTGGAAATGCAAACACACCTGGGCTAGTTTCTGTATGATCTCACTTACACCTTAGTGTACATTAGTTAAATCAGAATGCTTTCTCCCCGACATCTGGATGAGATGGGTAGGCTGATGGATGGGATTCTGATTGGTGGAGGCCCAAGAAAGGGTCAGTTTGGGGTCCCAGAAGCAGTTTCAGCTGGGAATCCAGAAAGCAGTGTGGGGACCTGGGGAGGGCCGCAGGTATCAGGGCTCTGAATTGTCAGCGATGACATCATCTTGAACATGAGGAAGGGAACAAGCTCCAACCAGAATCTGTTTCAGATGGCTTCTTCTCTTGATGTGCTTGGAGGATTTTGCAAACCGGGATAACTTGCAGATTTATATTAGAAAAGCACTGAACTTCCACATTGGGCAAATGAAGATTTGTCACAGATGGGTTATTTCATTTGATGAGTATTTGGGAAGATGGACAGTGACAGGCATGGAGATGTGGTTATTTGGAACCAGGGGTGTAACAGGCTCTCTTCTTTCATTTCATACCCAGGTTCTCCCTTCCAGTCCCTTTACAGTTTGACTCCTGGGCTTGACCTCAGGTTAGACAAAAGTTTCCTTTGCAAAGACAATTTTTTTCCCCAGAGTCTGCTGCTCTCAGCAGAGCTCGTTTTTTGAAGAGCCATGATTAAAGATAGAGGTTGTTTCTCTTCCTCCTCTGGGCTCTGAGGAAGCTGGTCTGGGCCACACTTGGGGCATCTCTTCCTGGCCAGCACCCCATTCCCTGCAGCCATTACACCAGTTAGCCGAGCCAGCCAGCTAGCCTTTGTTTGGCTTGGCAGTTCCCCGGCTCACTTAGGCAAAGATATTTAGGAAAATGTTCAAAAAACTTGACTCTAGACCTTCAGGAATGAGCCTATGACAGGGAAGCCTGTCCACTTTTATTTTACTGCTTTCCTCACAGAGCCAGCACTCACCCTGTCTATGGGACAGTTTGTTTTTCCTGCTCTAATTAGGCATGTCCATAATCAATCACTGAGTTAATTCACAGATTATTCCTTCAGAACCCACATTGTGATAAGTTTTCCATGGCAGACAAGAAGTAGAATGTGGGATTGTATCTTTGGAGAAAAGATCTCTCTCCACCCACCCCCCATAACCCCACACACAAAGAGAAAACATTGAGTTCCCAAGATGAGGTGGTAGAACGTTAAGGTCAAAGTTGTGGGGGAGGAGCAATTAATATCACAGCACAATTTGGGAAAGGAAGAGTGAGATCCAGGAGTGGGAAATGGTCCCACAAGGCTTCCAGTAGAAAGTGGCTCTGAGCTGGACTATGACAGAAGATCTGCATTTGGAAAGTACATTTAGATAAATTTCATCATCCTATCACCCTTGAGTGAAAAATCTCAAACAGTTCCTTCAGAATCATAGCCTGGCATTTAAGGTCTTCAATCATATGGCTCCACCTTTCCCCTGCAACAGTAATTCCTAATGTTCTGCCACATAGGCTTCCTCACCCACCCCCATTTACTTCTGGTCTCTTGAGAATCCCTTCTCATCCATGCCTTGGCTTTCTTTATGCTCCTCCTTCACTCCTTTCTACCCCTCCAGTTCTCCACTGTTATCCATTCCTCACGAAGTTCAAGATCACTTCACCCTTGACCCCTCCCCACATCCAGTTATTTCTCCTTCCTCTGCACTTCTTCAACAGATAAGGCATGTCTCTCTCATTTGATACACCACATATAAATCACTTGCTACAATAGTTAGTTAGCGATGGGATGTTACAGAATGCAACAAAAGCAGTTCTAATAGGGAAGGTCATGACAATAAATGCCTAAATTAAGAAAAAAGAAAAAGCTCAAATAAACAACTAACTTTACACCTCACCTCAAGGAACTAGGAAAAGAACAAACTAAGTGCAAAGCTAGTAGAAGAAAGGAAATAACAAAGAGCAAAAATAAATAAAATGGAGACTAAAAAGACAATAGGAAGGATCTATGAAACTAAGAGTTGGTTTTTTTGTTTGTTTGGTTGTTTGTTTTTTGCGGTACGTGGGCCTCTCACTGTTGTGGCCTCTCCCGTTGCGGAGCACAGGCTCTGGACGCGCAGGCTCAGCAGACATGGCTCATGGGCCCAGCTGCTCCGCGGCATGTGGGATCTTCCCGGACACACGAACCTGTGTCCCCCGCATCGGCAGGCGGACTCTCTACCACTGCGCCACCAGGGAAGCCCAAGAGTTGGTTTTTTTAAAACATAAACAAAGCAACAAAACCTTTAGCTAGACTTACCAAGACTGAATCATGAAGAAATAGAAAATCTGAACAGACCAATTACTAGTAAGGATGTTGAATCAATAATCAAAAACTTCCCAATAAAGCCTGGGACCAGATGGTATCACGGGTGAATTCTACCAAACATTTAAAAAAGAATTAACACCAATTCTTCTCAAACTCTTCCAAAAAACAGAAGAGAAGGGAACACTTCTAAACTCATTATATGAGGCCAGCATTACTTTGATACCAAAACCAAAGACACTACAAGAGAAGAAAAGCATAGGTCAACATCCCTAATGAACATAGATGCAAAAATTCTCAACAAAATGTTACCAAACTGAATTCAACAACATTAAAAGGATCATACACTATGGTCAAGTGAGGTTTATCCCAGGGATGCAAGGCTAGTTCAACTTCTGCAAGTTAATCAGTGTGATACACCACATTAACAAAATGAAGGATAAAAATCACATGATCATCTCAATAGATGCCGAAAAAGTATTTGACAAAATTCAACATCCTTTCATGATAAAAACTTTCAAATCACTGGGTGTAGAGGGAATGTACTACAACATAATAAAGGCCATATATGACAAGCCCACAGCTAACATCGTACTCAATGGTGAAAAGCTGAAAGCTTTTCCTTTAAGATCAGGAACACCATAAGGATGTCCACTCTCGCCACTTTTTTTTTTGGCTCTGCCATGTGGCTTGCGGAATCTTAGTTCCCCGACCAGGGATCGAACCTGCACCCTTGGCAATGAAAGTGCAGAGTCCAGTTTTATTCAACATAATACTGGAAGTCCTAGCCAGAGTAATTAAGCAAGAAAAAGAAATAAAAGGCATCCACATCAGGAAAGAGGAAGTAAAATTGTCTATTTGCAGATGACATGATATTATACATAGAAAACCTCATAGACTCCATCAAGAAATTGTTAGAATAAACAAATTCAGTAAATTTGTAGGATACGAGATCAATATACACAAATCAGTTGCATGTCTATACACTAATAATGAACTACAAGAAAGAGAAATTGAGAAAACAATCCAATTTACAATTGTGTAAAAAATAATAAAATACCTAGGAATAAATTTAATCAAAGAGGTGAAGAATCTGTAAAGATGAAAAGAAATTGAAGAAGACACAAACAAATGGAAAGATATCCCATGCTCATAGATTGGAAGAACTAATATTGCTAGAATTCCATACTACCTAAAGCAATCCACAGATTCAATGCAATCACTATCAAAATTCTAATGGCATATTTCACAAAAATAGAAAAAAACAACCCTAAAATTTGTGTGGAGCCACAAAAGACCCTAAATAGCCAAAGCAAGATTGAGAAAAGAATAAAGCTGGAAGCATCATACTTCCTGATTTCAAACTATATATATTATAAAGTTATAGTAATAAAAACAGTATGGTATTAGCCTAAAAACAGACACATAGATCAATGAAACAGAATAGAGAACCCAGAAGTAAACCCATGCATATACGGTCCATTAATTCATGACAAAGGAGCCAAGAACACACAATAAGGAAAGGATAGTCCCTTCAATAAATGGTGTTTTTCAAACTGGACGGCCACTTGCAAAAGAATGAAGCTGGACCCCTATCTTACACCATACACAAAAATCAACTCAAAACGGATTAAAGACTTGAATGTAAGACTTGAAACCCTAAAACTCCTAGAAGAAAACATAGAAAAAGTTCCTTGACATTTGTCTTGGCGATAATGTTTTGGATATGACACCAAAAGCACAGGCAAGAAAAGCAAAAACAATCAAGCAGGCCTGCATCAAACTAAAAAGCTTCTGCACAGCAAAGGAAACCATCAACAAAATAAAAGGCAACCTACGGAATGGTAAAAGTATTTGCAAATCATATATCTCATAAAGGGTTAATAGCCAAAATATTTAAACTCCTACAACTCTATAGCAAAAAACAAACAAAAAACTGATTTAAAAAATGGGCAGAGGAACTGAATAGACATTTTTCCAAAGAAGACATACAGATGGCCAACAGGTATATGAAAAAGTGCTCAACATCACCAAGCATCATGGAAATGCAAATCAAAACCAACGTGAGGTATCACCTCACACCTCTTAGAAAAGCTGTCATCAAGAAGACAAGAGACAACAAGTACTGGAGAGGATGTGGAGAAAAGGAAACCCTTGTGCACTGTAGCTGGGAATGCAAATTGGTGCAGCCACTATGAAATACAGTATGGAGCTTCCTCAAAAAATTATAAATAGCATTACCATATGATCCAGCAATTCCACTTTTGGCTATATATCCAAAAGAAATGAAAACAGGATATCAAAGAGATATATGCACAACCATATTCACTGTGGTATTATTCACAATAGCCAAGATATGGAAATAACCTAATTGCCCATTGATGGATGAGTGGATAAAGAAACTGTGGCATATATACACAATGGAATATTATTCAGTCATGAGAAAGAAGGAAATCCTGTCGTTGTGACAACATGGATGGACCTTGAGGCCATTATGCCAAGTGAAATAAGCCAGTAGAGAAAGACAAATACTGCATGGTATCACTTACATGTGGGATCCAAAGAAAAAGGTCAGACTCTTAGAAACAAGGAGTAGAAAAGTGGTTGCCTGAGGCTGAGAAGTGGAGAGAATGAGAGAGTTTGGTAAAATGGTACCAACGTTCAACTATAAGATAAATAAAGTCTGAGGATCTAAGGTAAAACACAGTGACTTTGGTTGATAACACTGCATTATATAATTGAAATTTGCTAAGAGAGTAGAACTTAAATGTTCTACCCCCAGAAAAAAAGATAAATATCTGAGGTGATTAATATGTTAATTAACTAGATGCTGGGAATCCTTTCACAATGTGTACATATATCAAATCCCCATGATGTATACTTTAAATCTCTTACAATTTTACATCTCTCTCTCTCTCTCTCTCTCTCTCTCTCTCTCTATATATATATATATATATATATATATATATATATTTAGAATAGTTCACCATTATTGAGGTTTTTATGTTACTAAGCACTAGGCTAAGCATTTTTGTAAGCATCATTGCATTTGATCTGCAGAACAATCCTGTCAGGAAGGTGCCATTATTATCCTCATTTTACAGATGATGGAATGGACGCTCGGTGGGGTTCACTTGGCCAAGGTCATACAGTCAGTAAGTAATGAAGCTTGCCTTCTCGTGGCCTCACCTATCTTGGTACATGGGTATGGAGAGGTACATCATAAGCAAACATTCTTATAGGAATTTGTCAATGTACAAAAAGAGAACTAGAGAGAGAGTGAGAGAGAGAATAATTTAAATCAAGTGGGCAATTCTATTCACCATCCCGCTCAATAAGATTTGCCCTGGAGTCAATGTGAACTGGAAGATGTGAATCCCTCAGATGGTGTTGGTTCCTGTGGGCCGCTCACTGTGTGATTCTCACGTTTAAATATATATGCTTTATAAATTTAACATGGCCCCTAAATGCAAGCTAATTAGCTTAGTTCTTGACTAAAGAAAGAGTGATCTGGTATAAAGTTAGAGGGAAAAATTAAAACAAGTCCGTGTTGGACTTACTGAAAAATAGTATGTCTGTCTCCAATATAGAACCTTTCAGAGAAATTTCTGAGGGGTATTTTGTCTATAAATTATTATTATTATTGCTCACCAGGATCCTAACCCCTCATAAAATAGGACTTCTCCATACTTGTGTTGTTTCTTCAACTGGTGTGAAAACTCTGTGTGAGTAGAGCCTGTATCATAAACTTCCCCTTGGTATTCCCCCAAAGTGCCTAGCAAAGTGACTTGAAAATAATAGGAGCTGAACTAGTCAATGTCGAAGGTTATTCATTAGACACATTTTCACATTTTAAAGTTTAAGGTTCATGAGACACCTCCAAGCTCCCCAGAAAATGGAAGGGAAGATTCATGTTATCACATATATCCCACGACTTGTTGGCATCCTCTGTGCTATTTCTAGGAATGGAATCTGTCTGTTCCCATCCTTAGCTGGATCAACTGAGCACCTGGCAGTTTCCTATTGATGCCTGTTCAGCTGTCACCTTCAAACTCCTGGTTCTGTTTGCTCAATGTGTCTCCTAGAGCAGGCCTAACTATTTTGGGTCTAAGCTACAGCTGTTGGCGTTTCAGGCGTACCTCACGTATTTCTAGAATTAGTTGGAAATATTTGAAGCCTGAAAAAGTAACTATAATGTTCTGAGTATGAAGGAAATATTTAGGCAAGTATCAACTGGCAGCACATAAAGCTAACTAGGAAGAATCGAGTCCCTGGTGATAAAACGAGATGAGAACAACACAGCCAAGCCATCTTGGGTTACTTGCATTTTAGTAGCATAGGGTGAGTTACCAAACTATTTATGTTATTTTTATTAGCGTGTGATTAAGGAATTGACCAAATGTGAGACCGTTTGCTATAAATGTGAAATGACAGATTGACTGAACATATTTGCTTTGCTCTAATAGAGAGCAATCATAATCCCTCAATTTAAAAAGTCATTCTGGTTATACACATGTCCTAGGGATACTTTGAAAGTCAAGTTGTACCTCTTGACATCATTCTTTTTAATTTTTGATAATAATTTCTGCTCTCCAATCTGATAAGGTACAGTATTGACCTGAAGCAATTATACTGTGGCTCTGAACCAAATTATCAAGATATGATTAGTTCTCTTGGAGGAAGAGTAGAGAGTGAAAGGAAAAGTAGAGAGTAAATTTTATGGAATGGCTAGGCGCCAAGGCAAGATGAAGGTGATGGAGACTTCTTCAGCTTCCAAGATCAAATTAAATTTAGTGATTTAATTGGCCAGATCAATCATCTATTCTCTTACATTTAACAGTTATTTTGGATTCTTGTATTTGGGTGTGTTGGGGGAAGTGTCAAATTCCTCTTCAATTTTGCCTTTTAACAATGTTATCAATACCTTTTAACAATTTTGTTTTTGTAATGTGTAATGGAAAAAACAAAACCTAAAAATAACCAACAAACCCTCTGTCATTGAGATCCTTTGGATAAAAGCTATTAGTGGAACTAAAGGCTCTGGAGATGAAGGAGTAAGTGACTGTGGTGCCAGTGAGACAAAGACCATGGGCCCAATCCTTGAAAGGATCTATTATCTTCAATGTCTGTGTTTATTACAGACTGCTTTCCAGATGATTCCGATGCAGGTAGTCCAGGGAACCCACTTTGAGAAATACTATTTTAGAGATTAAACATAGTCATGCTCATAGTCTAAATAAAATTAAAACCTTGAGAGTCATTGCCTTTAGATTCTTTTTAAATTTTACTTTTCATGGGGATATGTGCCTTTGTGATAATTCTAATCCTGCTTTCTTCTAGTCAATAAATTATTGATAAAGAGACCACTGAATTAGATCATGTGTTGGAGAACTTGAAAACTTACATTTCCAACCCTAGTACTGATTTGCAGTCTAATCTTGACTTAATCAGTTAGTTATGTTCCCCTTTTGTAAATTGAAAGTCCATCTAAGAAACATCTGGTAAGTTTTGGATGAAAAACACTGAGAAAATTCTTGTGTCACAAGATGGCTTTTTTTCTCTACCTAGGGTTGCCAGATTTAGAGGGAAAAAAAAGATGTCTAGTTAAATTTGAATTTCAGATAAACAATGACTTTTTTGGCATAAGTATGTCTCATGTAATATTTGGGATATACTTATACTAAAAAAGTCATTGGTTATCTGAAATTCAGATTTAACTGGTCATCCTGTATTTTATCTGGCAACCCCATCTCTACCACCACCCTTTTCCTGCAGCCTGTGCTTTCCACGACTTGGGCAACAGAAAAGAGTATCTTGTAAGTCAAGGCCAGGAAGGAAATGAGCACTCATTTAGCATAATACAGTACAGGAGGAACGCGAGCAGGAGATTAACCTTCCACATTGGAGAAACCTAGGTACCTTCTGGTGAGGGGAGTAGGAGGCTAATGTGGGAGAGTGGAGGGGAGGCCAGAGAGTGATTGGCAAACACATATATGAAATCCCAAAGAATGTCCAATCAGTTATTCAAAGATCATAATCCGACTTGCTTTTTACATAGCCACTGAAAAAAAAAAATAGAGAACCAAGGACTTCTTCAAACAGAGGCTTCCGTCATTTTCTACTGCCACCACCAAAGGGAACGAGGCATTTCTGTACCAAAGAGCACAATCTTTGGAACCACAGCTTGACTCTTTTATTAACTCCTCTATCCATCCACAATCATGAGTCAAGAATTTAGATTGCAGAAATCACTGTGCTCTCTGGATTCCACAGGCTCCTCTCCCCGCAGGTCAGGTTTTGCAAGGGGTTCTCAGCTTGTGCTACGCTGCCCTGTTTCAAAAAACCCAGCTCAACTCCTTTCTTTCCCCAAAGGCATGGGTCTTTCTTCCTTGCAGCTCCTATCGGTCTTTACCTCCTAGTTCATTTTTTCTGCCTGCAGCTCTCCAAGAGCCAACATATCTCTTTGCTATCATTCTGATCTTCCTGCCCAAATATGGATTTACAATGGCAAAGCAACTGCTTTGCTCAGAATTCAGCCAAACAGGGGTACTTGGAGGTCATAGGTAACTGATATGGTGATGGTGGTTTCAAAAATTAAAATAATTTCCTTCCTGATAAAAAGAAGGTATGCTCATTGTTTATAAATTCAAAACATATATAAAAGAAAGGAAAATAAATACTTAATCACAAGACCCAGAGATAACCACTCTGAACATTTCGGTGAGTGTTTCTCAACATTCATGCATTTATTCATTCATTCCTTCAAAAAAATTTATTAGTGCCTACTAGGTGCTAAACACTGTTTTAGATTCAAGGGATACATCAATAAACAAAGTAGAAAAACAAAACTCCTACCGTCATAATGGCATTTACATACGTACACATAAATACATATAATTTTACATTAAATTTACATATAATTTTACATCATACTGTATATGCAATTTTGTAACCTGCTCTTTCATGTAAGAATGTGTTGTGGCCCTCTTTATATGTCAATAAATGTTGATTTATGCCATCCTTTTTAATGTCTGCCTGGCATATTCTATAGTATATGTGCACCATGACTTATTTAATCATCTCCCTAAAGAAATTTATTTCCAATTTCTGATATTATAAAAATTCTGTGATGAGCATACTTGTACATGTATATCTCTGCGTGCTTGTCCAATCATCTTATTAGGATAAATTCCTGGTTTTACTCCTGCTTACTTGCTGTTTCTTCTCAGTCTTTTTTGCTGTCTTTCCCATCTGTTTCAACTCTAAATGTTAAAGTATCCCAAGGCTAAAGCCTTAGCCCTCTTTTCTAGCTTCACTATGGCCTAGATTATCTCATACATTCCCATGACTTTAAACAGTATCTATATGCTGATGACTTCCAAATTTATCTCTACAATCTTGACATCTCCTCTTGAGCTCCAGACTCATATATCCATCTGCCTTCTTGGAATATCCACTTGCATATCTGTCACAGAATCCTAAATGTAATGTGACCAAAAGAGAACTCTTAATTTTACCCCAAAATATACTCCTACCTTGGCCTTCCATACTTTAGAAAATGGCATCACCATCCACATAGTTAACTCCAGCCTCAAACAAGGCGTCATCCTAATTTCTCCTTTTCTCTTTACCCTCAGCCCCCATATAATGAATCTTTCAAGTCTTTTCAAGTCTCTCTCCAAAACAGAGCTCAAATCTGCCCCTTTCTGATGTTAAAAAAAAGAACAGACATGCATGCTTTATCATATATTGAATGAATATCATTATGGGTTTCAAAAGCTTTTAAAATTTTTCCACATGATAGATAATAGGTTGCTCATGTTTCTACCATTTTTTAGGTTTACAAAGTGTTTTCATGTTCATTATCTCTGTGAATTCTCTTGACAGCCCTGCCTGCAATGTAGATGATGTTTATTTCCTTTTAGAGATGATGGGCTTGAAAGTCCATAAATTTGGGATGTGTATAAGTTACTCAGCTTGATGATGACAGAGGCAGGATTCAAACCTTTGTCTTCAAGCTTCAGTGTGCATGGTAATCCCCTGCAGGTCTTGTTAAAGCTGTCTTCTGGGTCAGAGTTTCTGATTCAGTAAATTTAGGTTGAGGTCTAATAATGTATTTCCAACAAGTTCTCAAGTGATACTGATATTGCTAATCCAAAGACCCACCCACTGGTGTAGTCAGTCCTAGACCCAGTCTATCTATGTTCTTGTGTGGTCTCTCTTAAAGAATGGGGATATTCCACAAGCAAGTGGTTTGCCTAATCCCTTTTCTCCATAAGTCCTCTTTATATTTAGCAAATTGTTAAAGTACTATCTTGTGTTTTCAGTTTGTCCACATCAATGATGCTTTTAAATACAAAAAAAATCAACACATATGTATCAACTCTATTGAATGAAGTGTATATCATTTTGTTATGTTAAAAAAAATCTGCCCCTATTTACTGCTACATTCACTTGCTACCATCTTAATCCAAGCCACTAGAGCCTGTCATCCAGGCTACTGCATTAGCCTCCTAACTGGTCTTTCTGTTTCCCCTGTTGCCCCTCTACCATCCTTTCTTTACACAGTAGCCAAAGTTATATTTTAAAGATACAAATGAGATCTCGTTGCCTCCATGCTCAAAACCCTCTAATGGTTTCAAATCACACTCAAGATCAAATAAAAACTCATCCCCAAAAGGATAAACCCAAAGAAATCCAGGCAGAGATACATAGTCAAACTTCTGAAAGCTAAATAAAAAGAAAAAATCTTGAAAACAGCCAGAGAGAAATGATACCTTAAGTAGAAGGAAAAAACAATTCCAATGTTAGTGGATTTCTCTTCAGAACCTATGGAGGTCACAAGGAAGTGGCACAATGTTTTTCAAGTGCTGAAAGAAAAGAACTGCTAACACGGAATTCTACATCCAACAAAAGTATCCTTCAGGAATGAAGGGGAAATCAAGACATTCTCAGATGAAGGAAAATTCAAAGAATTTGTCACTAGTAAGCCAATCCTTAAAGAATGGCTAAAGGAAGTTCTTCAGACAGAAAGAAATAATAAAAGAAGGAATCATAGAACATCAGGAAGGAAGGAAGAACAAAGAACGAACAAAAAAATGGGTAAATAACATAGGCTTTCCTTCTCTTGAGTTTTCTAAATTATGTTTGATGATTGAAGCAAAAAGTAAAACACTGTCTAATATGTTTCTCAGTGTATGTAAAGGAAATACTTAAGACAATTACATTATAAACTGTGTGTGGGGGGGAGGTAAAGGGACATAAAGAGAAGCAAAAATTTTATACTTTGCTCTAATAGGTAAATGACACCAGTAGACTGTGATAAGTTATGTATATAGCTATATGAAGAGATACACTAAAACATCTGTAGATAAATCAAAATGAAATTCTAAACCATGTTTAAGTAACCCACAGGAAAACAAGAAAATGAAGACAAAAGACAGAACAAACAGAAAACGCCCAAAACAGAGACAACTAAAATGTCCCTCAATAGGTGAATGGTTCAACAAAGTGTAGTACATCCATACCATGGACTATTACTCAGCAATAAAAAGGAGAAAGCCATTGATACACACAACAACTTGGATGAATATCTAAGGAATTATGCTGAATAAAAAAGACAATCTCCAAAGGTCACATAGTGTATGATTCCATTTATATAACATTCTTGAAATGACAAAACTGTAGAGATGAACAGATTAGTGGTTTCTGAGAGTCAGAAATGGGGTGGATGTAACTATAAAAGGGTAGCATGAGGGCTATCTTTGTGGTGATGGAATAGTTCTGTATCTTGATTGCAGTGGAGGTTATACAAATCTACACAGGGTAAAATGGCTTAGAAGTATACACGAACATTGAACTAATGTTGAATCCTGGGTTTGAAACTGTCCTCTAGTTATGTAAAATGTAGTCACTGGCATAAAGTTTCAGTTATGTAAGATGAATAAGTTCTAGAGATCTGCTGTACAACATTGTGGCTATAGTCAACAATTGAGCACTGTACACTTAAAAGCTTGTTAAGAGGGTAGATCTCCTGTTGAGTTTCTAATGACAAAAGAACAACAACAACAACCAAAAAAAGGGGCAGGAGGAAACTTTTAGAGGTGTTGTATAGCTTACTACTTGATTGTGGTGATGGTTTCATGGGTATATCTTCAAACTCATCAAATCATCCAATTAAATTATACACATTAAATATGTCCAGGGTTTTTTTTTTTTTCCAGGAAAACTCAATAGTCATACAACAGCAGTGCAGCAAACCCAGATCAATCACTGTTATTATTTAAGAGCAGTTTCTAGTACATGGGCCCTCAGGGCACCTACCATCCCCACAAGGGCCAACTTCCTGAGATCAGAATCTGACCAGCTGACTGGCCTCACTCTGCATCCAGAAGGATGTGGAGGGACGCACCTGGGAGGGCACTGAGACACCAGCAGAGCTGACAAAGAGGCTTCACAAAAGGACAGGGATTCCGTTGACCACGAACTACAGGTCTTCTGCTTCCTAACCTGCTAGACCACCCACCGCCCTGACCTGCTTGAGTCTCAGAGGATGCTGCAGAAGCTTGTGCTCCAGAATAGGCTGCCGGCGGGCACGTACAGCCTGGCTACTCAATGTTGTCATAGACGTGGATCACGTCATCGTGGTTGCCGAGAGCCTGGATGAGATGGGCAGCCTGCTCCAGGTCAGGGTCAGCCAGCCGCATCTTTGTGTTGGGGATGAACTCTAGCATACAGGACACAGAACACAGGCCCAGGGAGTCCAGCTTCTTCCTCACCTGATGCAGTGAAGAGGCATCACAAATAAATTTAAAAATGTTCGTTTCCTCTTCATCTTCAGTTTCCTTGACATCCTCAGCTCCTGCTTCTGTTGCCAGCTCCAGGGCACGCTCTAGGTTCACAGCTTTCTTCTCTTTGTCCTCCACTCCAACCACGATCACCCCCTTTTTGTCAAAGGAGTGGCGAGCTCCTTCAGCCATCATTCCCCCATTCTTGTTCAGGATACGTTTGATGTCCGAGTGGCACTTGGAGCTACTGTTAGATAACGCCTCAATGAGAAGAGAAGAGCCACCAGGGCCTCGGCCCTCATACAACAAATAAATGTCCTTGGTTTTCTCCATTTTCAGTGCTGCCTCAATTGTTGCCTTGGGCATGTGCTTGCTGCGACACATCTCTAAGATGCTGGCCAGATTGCTATTCAACTCGGGGTTGGGGCCTCCTTCTTTAACCGCTAGGCGAATGCTCAAACTGAGCTTGGAGAAGATGCGACTCCTTTCGGTGTCCTTGGGACCCTTGATGTGCCGGACTTTGGACCACTTGTTGTGCCCGGCGAGGACTTCTGCCGTGAGGTGCAGCGTCTGGCCCCCACGGGGGCTACAGCCTGGGGGCTCAGGCTGGAAGGCCGGGGGGAAGCACGGAAGAGCCATCCGGACCCCGGAGCCTCGCGCCCACAGGCACTGGGCAGCAGCCCTGCTCGAGGTGACAGTGGCCCAAGCCGCCGTCGGCTCCGACCCTGGGCCAAGGTCAGCAAGAGCAGCGGCCGAGGTCAGTCCGCCGAGTCCGCCACCGAAACAAGCAGGTCCAGAGCCTGCGGCCTCCTCCACGCGTCACTGGAGAGCCAAAGGCTCAGGCCCACCCCGGGCAGCCGGAACACGAAGTACGCCGCACCTTCCCCGCGGCAGCCGAGAGTGGGTACATTCAGGGGTGTAGCCCAGGGTTTTTTATATCAACTGTACCTCAATAAAGCTGTTGGAAAAACCAAGATGTAACCACTGTGAGAACATGGGAAAACAGTACAGGAGACGTCTCTATACTACATTTCCATAATCCTATGAATCCATAATTATATCAAAATTAAAAGTTTAGGGACTTCCCTGGTGGCACAGTGGTTAAGAATCTGCCTGCCAATGCAGGGGACATGGGTTCAAGCCCTGGTCCAGGAAGATCCCACATGCCACAGAGCAACTAAGCCTGCAAGCCACAACTACTGAGCCTGCGTGCCACAACTACTGAAGCCTGCGCGCCTAGAGCCCGTGCTCCGCAACAAGAGAAGCCACCGTGGGCTTCCCTGGTGGCACAGTGGTTGAGAGTCTGCCTGCCGATGCAGGGGACATGGGATCGTGCCCCGGTCCGGGAAGATCCCACATGCCGCGGAGCAGCTGGGCCCGTGAGCCATGGCCGCTGAGCCTGCGCGTCCGGAGCCTGTGCTCCGCAACGGGAGAGGCCACAACAGTGAGAGGTCCGCGTACCGCAAAAGAAAAAAAAAAAAAAAAAGAGAGAAGCCACCGTAATGAGAAGCCTGTGCACTGCAACGAAGAGGAGCCCCAGCTCGACGCAACTAGAGAAAGCCCCGCGTGCAGCAATGACGACCCAATGTGGCCAAAAATAAATAAATAAATAACCACAGTAAATATTACAAAATCTGTAATAAGTTATTAAAATATCGAATTAGGCAAATATTTAAAAAAATTAAGTTTAGAAAAGGGTAACCTCAAAAAGAGAGATATACCATGATGATGTATGAGAAGACTCAACACCAAGATAGCAATTCTTTTCAAATTGATCGATAAACTTAATTCAATTTCAATCAAAATCACAACAGGATTTTTAACGGATCCTGACAAGCTGATCCTAAAATTTATATAGGAGTCATGCATCAAGAATAGACAAAACAATTTTGAAGAAGATTAATTGGGGGGGGCGGATTCTCAACACTTATTATGTTATAGCAATTAAAAGAGTGCTGTGGGATTGGCAGATGGATAAACAAATAGACCAGCGGAATCTAAAAGAGCCTAAAAACAACTCATATAAATCTATGAGAACTAGATATATGACAGAGGTTGATTATAAATCATGGAGGATATGATATAGACTATTCAATAAATGGTATTAAAATGATCCATGTGAGAAACCATAAAAATTAGATTAACTTCTTCACATCCTACCTGAGAATCAGTTCAAAATGAATTAAAGATCTAAATGTTAAAAGCAGAATTTCATAATATTTTGATGCAAATATAGAATATCTTTATGGTCTAAGAGTAAGGAAGAATCATTAATCATACCCCAAAACCTCAAAAAGTTTAAAAGAAAAGATGGATAAATGAGGCTGCATTAAATATTAAAATGTCTATAGAAAAAAACAACACTATAAAGTGAAAACAAGCCATATAGTGGGAGGATATATTTGCCATGCAAAAATTGAAAAAGAAACAGCATCTAAAAGACATAAAACAAATCAATTTTTAAAAGGCAACCAGCCCAAAAGAAAAACGGGCAAAGATTACAAACAGGCAATAGACCCAAGAAACTAGAGTGATCTATAAATATATGAAAAGATGCTCAACCTCACTAGTATTCATGGAAATTAAGAAAAAGGAGACATGATTTTTACTTGTCGGATTGGCAAAAATTAAAACTCAAGAAATGTCAATGGTATGGTGTCGTGGGACCACATAGACTGGTGTCTGTTATTTGGTACAGACACTTTGGAAAGTAATCTGCCAAGACCCCGAAAAACTAAAAGCGCGTGTACTCTTTAACTCGGCAATCCCACTCTACTATCTAAAAGGTACATACTCTAGAGAATTTGCCACCTAGTGTACAAAGACACATGAACACCTGTGTTCACTGCAAGTTGTTTTTAATAGTAAAAAAAAAAAAAAAGGAAACAACATAAATATCCATCAATTGGGGAATGAATAAATTAAATGTGTCATGGTTGTACTATAGGTTACGGTTCAGCAGTGAAAACAAACTGGATCATTATGCACTCACATGGATTGATCTCAAGAACATAATGCTGAATTTTAAAAGTACATACAAAACCATATAGTGTATTATTTATGGCCTGGAAGAAAATGTATCAAATTAAGGGAAATGGATGGACTAGAAGTGGGAGATTAAGGGAATTTCAACTTCTCCTGTAGTTTATTTTAAAAAATAAACTATTTTAAAAATCTGTTCTATTAAACTATTCTATTTTTTTAATGGAAGACAAAGTAAATATAGCACTGTATTTCCACTCTGCGTGGCAAGAACACAAGTGTTTGCTATATTCCTCTCTATACTGTCCTGCATTTTTAAAGTTCTCAAGATAAATGAAAGATGTGGTGTCAGATGGTTCTGATAAATCCTCAGTTTGAGGAACCACCCTATTAAGGACCTAGTAACTTTATACGTTAACCTTCCCAGGGACATTTTCACTTTTAAAGAAGGCTGCAGTGTTTAATCCAAAGGCAGAGGCACTGTGGTGTTTGCTGTCACTTCTGAATTGTGGGTTACTAAGTTTTGCAGGCAGAACTTCAAAGGGTGTGATTTTCCTCCTATGTGCCAATCCTGCAATTTGGGTGAGTTGCCACCACTTTGACAGAATGATAGGTTTCCCTTAAGTTGGACAGCTCAGGGAGAGGGAACAGAGCACATTTCCCCACTTAATTATGCTTTCACTCTTTATCAATAAACCTGCATTTAAAACAACACCACAGAAAATAAAATTTAGAGCAGGATTTATTGAAACACAGACACCTAGGTGCAAATAAATCCCGTCAACTTTTATTAAGCATTTGTTCTGTCTTGTTCACCAACCCTGAGTAGATTGAACACAATTTAAAGATTTCTTGGCTTGTCTGCAGAGTATCAAGACCTGTCCGTGGCTCTGAGACGCCTACTCCCTTCACCCCAGTCAACTCAACCAGTTGTTTAAACTGCTCGACTCTTTCTTCAGCCACAGTTTTGAAGTGAGAGTCTTTTTATTGCTTTGGGCATGTTCCTTCTCCTCGCCAGTGCTCAGAATTTTAACTATGTAACTATTCAATTTCTCTCTGTCTCCTTACATGGGGGAGAAACGGGATTTCTGTTCCACACAGCTTGGCAAAGGCTAGCAGGGAGTGAGAGATTACAGCCAGATGTACATCTGCATGTCAGCAGCAAGAAGGTCTGGGATGGTGCTTTTTCAATCAGAAGGGAGTCATTTTCCCCCTCAAAGGAGAGGGCCTCCTCCCTCTTATCAGATATTTGGCTGCTAGCTGCTCACTGATTAATTACTGAGGTTGCATCCCCACACAACTGGTCTTCTTAACAGTTCTAGCAGGCTTCCAGTTCATTCCTGAATGCTCTTCTTCTTATTTTTTTTTAAAAGTATCCTCCTCTCCTAAAGCATACATTTGAAAAAAAAAAAGAAAAAGAAAAACAGCTAAAAGAACAAAGCATAGATTTTAAACAAATAAAGTAATTCTACCACAATTTCTAATAGAAAATCAAGCGCCAGTGGGAGAGTAGTTTCAGGGGCAGGGAAACATTTTGGGTACCCTTCAAATCAGAACACCAAGCCAATCACTTATTCTATTTGCATGTGAGGTATTATTTCATCTATCTTTTGGTTAATTCCAGAAATCCCATTTATATTGGAAAGGTAAGGCAACACAGGCATCCCTTTTCTGTACCCCCAGCAGCCTGCCACACGCCCAGTAGAAATAGCATATCAAGTTCATTAGTAGTAAGTTCCTTTTCTAGTTTGACTCTTTACTGAGAATTTCCATCTGTTTTCCAAGACAGATATATGAGGTGCACAATACAATCACTCCATGAAACCTAGCCTGGAAACTGCCTCTTGGGTCACATTCTCGTTTCTAAGGCGCTCAACATGCAATGCAGCCAGTATTAGGAGCAGTTGATTGCGAGAAGTATAATTATGGCTTCTCCAAGACAGGCTGAAGTCACAAGGATGGGCTGACAGTCACTACTTTAACTAAGATCCCGCCTCTGTATCTGGGGAAAGACTGGAACTTGATAAATGAGCAGTAGCTCTGTGATGTCAACGACAATTAGCTCTGCAAAATTTGGGAGCAATCCAGTCGAAAATGTGTTTATTCAAGCTCTGAAAAGCTGTACCTACCCATCGGACCACCCCAGGTTCATCTCCCTCTACTCCCCCACGTAACACACACCTTGTGGGCCACTCCAACAATTCTAAACTGTGATACAACTGACAGATGATGTTCATAAGCGTGACACACTCCCGTGGGTGAACTCGGGGAATATACGATTCTCAGCATGTTGGCTGGTAATTAGACCCTTTTCTCTAACTCTCATTAAAACATACTGAAATGCAAGCAAGTGAGAGTGACGCTGTTATTATAAGGAGAACCTTGAATCCATTCCAACTTATAACTAAAGTAAATGTTGGTATGTTCACTATTATCAGTAACAAATTATTGATGTCACACTTTACAGCCAATCATGACACATCAACTGCGGTTGACAGCGGCTATCCTTATCGTATCGGTGACTGCCATGTTCTCTCATGTCTCTGCGGATGCTTTTCCCTCTGCTGTAAAAGGTCCTAAACCCCACATGGTAAATCCACAAAACAAGTTTGTTGATTGACTGAAGGAATGAATGAATGAAGTGCTTGCAACCTCAGATAAGCCTCCCACTGCGTTTATAATGTTCACACATTGGGCCGCAGCCATGCATCAATGAAAAATAATATTCTGTTACAAATGGGAAAGTCAACTGTGATTATGGGCAATTTTCTTAACCAGAAAGCATTGAGTAGTAAGATGCTTTGCAGCTGTACATTTTTATTAAGGGCTGTTTAAATAAACATAAAACATGTTTGCCAGGAGAGGGTAAAAAGACGGATGCAAGTTTCAGTCCGAAAATAGGTACATTCATTATTTCTTGCATTTGCCTTAAAATGTGCCCCTAAAACAGCAATTATCCTTGGATGTCATTTTTGAACAGCGACAGGGACCAGAAATAGTGACTTAATTTGGGCAGGAGTTTGCTGGGACATAATATGGCTACTGTGCCTGGAGTCTTTCTTGGTCATAAACGCAGTAAGGAAGTATGACATAACGGTGTGATGGTGAATCACAGCCCAAGCCATTTTGGTTGGCAGAATTTGAAAGACAAACATTACTTCAGGAGCAGAGAAGTCGTGCCTAATTCCCTCCGTGCCTGGGCTGGGATCTCTTCAGCTTGTGCCGGTCCTGGACTCAGGTGTGTCCACATGGACAGGGGCCATGGGCGCAGGGGCCGGTATGGTCCAGCCAGGAGGTAGGTCTGGTAGGGATGTGAGGACTGGAAGGCCTGCCTCCATATCCTCCCCTCCAGGGAAACCAGGCAGCCCAACTGAAGGAGAAGGGCATCCTTGCGGTGCCCTGTGGAGCCGGAGGGAGCGGGATTGGAGGAAGAGGAGAGGCTGGTCCCAGCAACTCTACCTTGGAAATGATGGGGAGGTGAGCTGATTGCATTCGTGAATCTCTGCCATTTTTACCTCAGGGCAGCCCAAGGCACCTCCTCCTTCCCTTCTAAGGTCTCCCCTTCTGGCTGCAGCTGTGGTCCAAATGGGCTTTGGCGCTCACCATAGGTGACCATAGCCTTGGGATGGAGCCTTCTTTCCTAGCTTGCTGCATTTTCAGAGCTCAGAAACCTCTATTCTCTTGTACCTTTTGTTTTACACTGACAGCCCCAGGCCATCGTCCTCTCCTACTTCTGTTTTCTCTGTCTCTGCCCCTTTATGGAAATCAGCTGCCCTCTCATAGTAGGGTAGAACATAGTAGAATCCCAGCAAGTCTTTCGCTGGAGCACTCATCTATTTACCAGGGCTTTTCCCCGCTCTCATTCCTCACGCATACACCCCTAACCCCATCAATTCTGAAATTTTAATTTCAAAAAAAAATTGTGGTAACAGATACCTAACATAAAGTTTACCATTTTAACCATTTCATGTGTACAGTTCAGTGGCATCATGTACATTCACATTGTTGTGCAACCATCCATCTCCAGAACTCTTTTCATCTTCCCAGACTGAAACTCTGTACACATTAAACAACTTCCCTTCTTCCCCGATCTCAAGTCCCTAGCAACTACCATCCTACTTTCTGTTTCAATGAATTTGATTACTGCAGGTCCCTCCTGTAAGTGGAATCATACAGTATTTGTCTTTTTGTGACTGGCTCATTTCACTTAGCATAATGTTTTCAAGGTCCATCCATGTTCTAGCGTGTGTCAGAATTTCCTTCCTTTTTAAGGCTAAATAGTGTTCTATTGTATGTGTGTACTATTGATACATTTTGTTTATCCACTCATCTGTCAATGAACACTTGGGTTGTTTCCACCCTTCCAAACATTCCTCTGAACTGTGGAAACACTAGGAATGAACATCAAAAGTGCTGAAGCTTTCAGATGTCCCATCCTCTGTTCTCCGGAATCCTCATCTTGATCATCACAGCCCTCTCCTGTTGATCATGCAGATAGGTTGCTAAGTGCCTGACAGACTTTATCATGTTCAATATCCACAACGATGAAGTGAGGCAGGTGTTGCTCCCATTTTAGAGGCTGATTCTAAGACTAAGAGAAGCTAAGCTAAGCAAGCTAAGCTAGCAACTTGGCTCAGGTCAAAGAGTTAATAAGTAGCAGAGCTAGGATCTGAAAGCCCCACTCAGAACTGCCCCCTCTGGTGCTTACGCAAGGCCCAGGGGCCCTCTGCCACCATTTGCTACTCCCTTCTGTTTGGTTTGGGGTCATGTTGGTTTTTTTTTTTCCCCAGAGAGTTTTTCTTTCTTTTTTTTTTAACTGAAGTATAGTTGATTTACAATGTTTTGTTAGTTTCTAGTGTACAGCAGTGTTATACACATATATGTGTGTGTGCACGTATATTTTCTTTCTCATATTCTTTTCCATCACAGTCTATTACAGGATTATTGAATATAGTTCCCTGCGCTATCCAGTAGGACCTTGTTGTTTGCCTATTTTATATATGGTAGTTTGTATCTGCTAATCCCAAACTCCTAATTTATTGTGTTGGTTTTTAAGAGAAGTAGAGCTGATTCTACACACTGACAGACCATTGACCACATGTACCTGGAGGGGCCTTTTGAATCCTCAAATCCTGACCACCACCACTACCACCCTATCTGTCTCTCTCTCTGTCTCGGCACGTGCACACACAGAGTTCTGAAATCATTCTAATGTGGGGCTGCCAAGACTTCTCTATTGCTGTTTAAACCAGTCAGTGAGCTTTATTGAGATGCCAGGATTTAGAAGACTGGCCTAGAAGACTAGGGACTCGATTCATATTCTTGGATCTACAACTCTTCCACAAGCTATTTGTTTCATTTCTTCTCCTGAGGCGCTCTGTTCTTATCTACCTTGAATGGATTAAGTAAAGAGGTGCCCAGCATTTTTAAATGCTAGAAGAATTAGGCTTGAGGCTGTTGGCAGATGCTTACCTGTTAGTGTAGGTATGTCTTAGATGCCTGAGTGACACCAGGCTCTACTAAGGAGAGAAAGGCCCCAGAGATTTTGTGGCCGGGACTGGGATATGTGTGTTGTGAGGGGGTGCCCCATGGGGGTGAGAAAAGGCCCAGTGGGGTAGGAGTGTTGCAACCATCAAACACAAACTCCACTGCCTCACTCTTGCCAGGAGCTGACACAGTCCACGCTCTCTCTGACACTACCACAAAGACTGGCCAGAGTGGCTGTGCACATGCCGGGACCCTGGGCAGCAGCAGGCCCAGCTGGGTAAACAGAAGTGCAGGAGCAAAACAAGCCAATAAATCATGGCCCGGCTGTAGCCTACCCTAGTCCCCTCCTCCCCCTTCCTTTTCAGCTCACCCGGGTCTCCATATGAAGCACATGGGCCCTGGTGTCCTTTGATCTATCTCCTTTCCCTTTACAAGGGAGAAATGTATCTATAGGAGGGGTGAGCTCAGCCCCACCTGTGACCCGCTGCCAGAGTTCCTTGCTAGGAGCCACAAGCATCACACATTCAGCTGCTAATAGCAAAAAAGGGTGAGCAGACATGGAAACATAAGGTTGGCCTATGGTTAGGGGGCCCTGGGTGGTTGACCTTCACAGAGTTATGGAGACAAATGGGGCATGTTCTCCACTTCAAGCACTGGCGCATGGGCCACAGCCTGCCTACACTAAGCCCATAGCACGCTGCTAAGGACCAGAGCTGAGCTCAAACTCTACCTTCCTTTGCCTCACAGCTTGAGGTTTTTATATGCTGCCCGTGCTCGAGTTTGGAGCTCTCACATTTTTGAGATCCCTCAGCCTGCTAGCAAATGGATATACCCTCCATTGTATGTCATTGATCCCCAGAAGACTTCTTCCTTCTGGAGGCCCACATAGTGTCATGATCCACTGGATGATCTTCTGACTGCTGTATCTCTAGTGCCTAAAATAGTGCTAACACATAATTGGTGCTGATTAAATACTTGTTGAGTGAATGAATGAATTGACATAGTGTAATGGTTAAGAGGTAGCCTCTGGAGTCAGACAGACCAGAATTCCAGCCCAGGTTCTGCCAGTTTGACTTTGGGAAAGATAACGTACCCTCCCTTGGCCTTGGTTTCCTTGTCTGTAAGATAATGATAACAGTACTGTAACAAGACTATTCGCTACTATTATTATTTTGTATACCAACTGCAGGCAACTAACTGGTCCAGATTAACAGGGGTGCTGAATTGAAGGTTCTGTGGTCTCATCCTGATTCGATAGAAGAGAGTGCTCTAAAGCCTGCTATGGTGAAGATGAGGGAAGTGAGAGCTTACTTGCAGGAAATTTGCCTTCTCTGGTTTGGCTGGTCAAGCCCAAGCTATCTGGAGTAGTCTTCAGGGAGAAGTATATTACATACATACGACAGGTAGCTTTTACCAACCATGCAGGAAAAACATTTATGTCTTCAGTGGGGACTCTCCCCCAGAGTGAGGGCAAGGGATGAGGGTTGGTCTTCCTACTAAAATTCTGAAATCATTCAAATAGCTCATTACTTGCCCAAGAGTTGGAAATAGCATTCAGACTCTTCATCAAAGAGCTCCCTATTCTGAGTCCGCCATCAACAGAGAAGCAGACCCTCAATGGGAAGTCATTTCCCTATTCCTGAGTGGAATCTTTGGCTCTATAAGCAGAATGGCTGCCTTACCATGTGCTTGAGTTTGTCAAATGTCACACACTATATTTCAAACATGTGAGTTGACATCATGTGAGCAATATTGCACTCATTTCCAACCCTATTTGAACCTCAAAGGAGATGTCAGCCTCATTGGCCCCACCTAAATGTGTGGTACTTTTGATCAACTGGTACCTGATGGCCAAGAAGACTTAGAGGCCCACGTGTAATTAGAAATGGAGCCAAGAAAGGGAATTTTTGACTAAAGGTAAATGAACCCAAGTCTTGGAAAGTTTGAGTTCAGCTGGAAACACAAAGCACATGAGGTAAGAGTAAGTCTTAAATTCTCTATCTGAAAACACTCAAATGACATCACCTTGAGTCTGGGAGTATCCCTGGAGTCTGGAGAAGTGTGAGGCAGGAAGCCTCCCTGGAGAAAAAAAATCTTCCCCACCTCCAAGTCTCTCCAGGGACTTTTAGCTCTCAACAAAGCTGTAGGGTGGGCTGGGCTATGAGGGGCACTGTAAGGGTGGGAGTAAACTTTTACTCCCACTCCCTGAGCCTGCTTCACCAAATGATGAACTTGCCTGTGTGCATTACTTGAAAATTACATAAACAGCACCATGATCTCCAGAAATACCTCCTTGTTGGCCCCCAGCAAGTCCCCTTTTTTACAACTTTGGGGCTTGACATTCCTCATGCTCAGGGAATTTGGACAGACTTTAGGGAGACCTTAGCAAACAAGAACATGTGGTTCAAGCAAATGGATGCCACCTGGCCAGTTAGCAAGGGTTGTAGGCAAGGGACACCCAAAAGGGAAGCAATTTTGAGAGTAGTCTGAGGGCGAAGGCCCCAGCTGAGGAGAAGAGACCTCAGAGATATTGTCCTGGGATCTGGCTACTTGAGGCAACTGGGGGCTGAACACAGCAACAGAAAGGGGAGACTAGAGGGCAAGGAAGATAAATGGGAAGGCTTCCTTCCAAAGTCCTCCTTCTCCATCAGACAGAAGAGAGACAAAGCTGAAAAACTGCTCTCTTCCTTTCCTCTGCCCACCTCCCTCTCTTGCCAAATGAAGGAGGTACAAAGGGGCCTGTGAATAATTGTGTTTTACAGAAAGGCTAGGCCCCCTTTTTTACTGATAAAGAATTTGAAATAGTCATTCTCTAAATAGAAAGGATTTCACCCAAGTTATTTGCACTTCACACCTGGGCAAAAACTGCAGACGATATCCCTTACGAATATAGATTTTAAAAAACCCTCAACAGGGGCTTTCCTGGTGGCTCAGTGGTTGAGAGTCCGCCTGCCGATGCAGGGGACGCGGGCTCGTGCCCCGGTCCGGGAGGATCCCACATGCCGTGGAGCGGCTGGGCCCGTGAGCCTATGGCCGCTGGACCTGTGCGTCCGGAGCCTGTGCTCTGCAGCGGGAGAGGCCACAACAGTGAGAGGCCCACGTACAGCAAGGAGAAAAAAAAAAACCCTCAACAAAATTCAGAACAGGTAAATCCATAGAGACAGAAATTACATAAGTGGTTGCCAAGGGCTAGGGAGAGGGGAGAATGAGGAGTGACTGCTTAATGTGTATGGGGTTTCCTTTCGAGGTGATGAAAATGGTCTGAAACTAAATAGTGATGATGACTGCACAATACTGTGAATGTACTAAATGCCAGTGAGTTGGACACTTTGAAATGGTTGAAATGGTGAATTTTATGTATAGGTGTGTTTTACCACAATAATGAAAAATCCTTAACAAAATACCAGTAATTATTGGTATATGAATTACATGAATTCAACAACATATAAAAAGGATTACATACAATGACCATGTGGGATTTTTCCCATGAATTCAAGGTTGGTTCAAAATATGAAAATCAATCAATGTAATACACCATATTAATAGAACAAAGGACAAATCCCACATATTCATCTCAGTAGATGCAGGACAAGCATTTCACACAATCCAATATCCTTTCATGACAAAAACATTCAAAAAACTAGAAATAGAAAGTAATTTCCTCAATCTGACAAAGGACGTCTATGAAAAACCCACAGCTAACATCAGATTTAATGGTGTAAAACTGAAAGCCTTCTCCCTAAGATCAGGAACAAGACAAGGATATCTACTCTTACCACTTCTATTCAACATTGTACTAGAGATTCTAGTCAGGCCAGTTAGGCAAGAGAAAGAAATAAATGGCATCCATATTGGAAAGGAAGAAGTAAAAGTATCCCTATTCACAGATAATATAATTTTGTACACAGAAAATCCTAAAGAATCTACAAAAAAACCATATTAGAGCTAGTAACATGTTCAACAAGGTTGCAGGATACAAGATCAATATACAAAAATCAATTGTACTACTATACACTAACAATAGACAAATTGAAAATCAAAACAACAATTCCATTTGCAATAAAAAATAATTAGGAATAAATTTAACAAAGGAAGTGTAAGAGTTGTGTACTGAAAACTATAAAACACCACTGGATGAAATAAAAGAAGCAATAAATAAATGAAAAGACATTCCTTGTTCATGGATTAGAAGACATAATATTGTTACAATAGCAATACTCCCCAAAACAATCTACAGATTCAGTGAAATCCCCCCAAAAAAAACCAGCTGGCTTTTCTTGCAGAAATTGACATGATGATCCTAAAATTCATATGGAAATGGCAAGAGACCCAGAGCTAAAACTATAAAAACTAAAACTAAAACTCTTAGAAGAAAACATAGTTATAAATCTTCATGACCTTGAATTAGGTAATGAATCTCTAAATAGGACACCAAAAGCACAAGTGACAAAAGAAAAAAAAATTTTCGTGGACTACACGAAAATTTAAACCTTTTGTACTGCAAATTATACCATTCAGAAAGTGAAAAGACAACATGCAGAATGGGAGAAAATATTTGCAAATCATATATTTGATAAGGGACTTGTATCTAGAATATATATAGACCTCTTACAACTTAATAATAAAAGGACATATAATCCAATTAAAAGTGGGCAAAGATCTAAATAGACATATTTCTCTAAAGAGGATATACAAATGGCCAATAAGTACATGAAAAATGCTCAAAATCATTTAGCCATCAAGGAAATCCAAATCAAAACCATGAAGAGATACCACTTTACACCCACTAGGACGGCTATAATCAAAAAGACAGATTTTGCCAACAAGTATTGGCAAGGATGTGGAGAAATTGGAATGCTCATACGCTACTGGTGGGAATGGAAAATGGTGCAGCCGCTTTGGAAAACAGTCTGGCACTTCCTTAAAAGGTTAAACATAGAGTTATCATAAGACCCCAAAATTCCACTCCTAGGTATATATACCCAAGAGAAATGGAAACATATGTCCACCCAAAAACTTGCATACAAATGTTCATAACAGCACTATTCACAATGACCAAAAGTGGAAACAACTCAAATGTTCATCAACAATGAATGGATAAAGAAAATGAGGTACATCCATACTATGGAATAGTATTCAGCCATAAAAACAATGAACCTTGAAAACACTGAGAAAAAGCGAAAAATAAAGACCCCCCAAAAGGCCACATATTACACTATTGCATTTATATGAAATGCCCAGAATAGGAAAATCCATAGAAACAGAAAGATTAGTGGTTGCCAAGGGCTGGGGGGAAGGGAAAATGGGAAGTGACTGCTAATGTGTAAGGAATTTCTTTTTGGTGTGATGAAACTCTTCTGGAATTGGATAGTGGTAATGGTTGTACCATGTTTAAAATATACTAAAACCACTGAATTTTATAGTTTAAAAGGGTGCATTTTATGGTACATGAATTATATTGCAATGAAAAATGGAAAAAAGTTGTTTTTGTTGGGATATCACTCTGATATCTGGTATGGAACTCAAAGGAACTCATAGAATTATACGACAGTGTTATAATAAAATTTTTCAAGTCTCATCTTCTTATTTATATGAACAAGATTTCTCAGTCCTCATGTATATAAAGAAAATTAGAAATAGAATTGATGCTGAATAACTGTCTCTTTCTAGCAATATAGTAATATTTGTCCATGGATACCTGAAAAAAAGTCCCATCCATTTCACTGAGATGCATTTAAATAAAAATATGCTTTTTGGGCTTCCCTGCTGGCGCAGTGGTTAAGAATCCACCTGCCAATGCAGAAGACACGGGTTCAAGCCCTGGTCTGTGACGATCCCACATGCCGTGGAGCAACTAAGCCCGTGCGCTACAACTACTGAGCCTGCACTCTAGAGCCCATGAGCCACAACTACTGAGCCCACGAGCCTAGAGCCTGTGCTCCACAGCAAGAGAAGCCACCACAATGAGAAGCCTGTACACTGCAACAAAGAGTAGCCCCCGCTCGCCGCAACTAGAGAAAGCCCGCACACAGCAACAAAGACTCAGTGCATCCAAAAATTAAAATTAAAAAAAAGCTTTTTGTAACTGTTAATTATTTTCAAAACCTTTTAATATATTAATTTTGTTTTGATCATTTATGTACAGTAGTTATAATAATTTTAGTAGTGTTTTACGGATACAGGAAGTAAAAATTAATTTCACTTTATAAGTATATTTTTGTTACAGAGAAGTCTGATGTGGAAGCATTATATTTCACATATAAAAATGTATTACCTTAAGATAAAATTCTCTGAGGGAAATGAAAGAAAAATACAGATTCAAGGAATAAAATGTTAAACGTTTAAAATGTTTATATGTTTTAAAATAAAATGATGGTGGGTAAAAGTCACTTCGGGAGCTTCCCTGGTGGCGCAGTGGTTGAGAGTCCGCCTGCCGATGCAGGGGACACGGGTTCGTGCCCCGGTCCAGGAAGATCCCACATGCTGCGGAGCGGCTGGGCCCGTGAGCCATGGCCACTGGGCCTGCGCGTCCGGAGCCTGTGCTCCACAACGGGAGAGGCCACAACAGTGAGAGGCCCACGTACCACAAAAAAACCAAATCACTTCGGTATTTGGTATTTAGAATACATTTAAAAGAGTGAAGTAACAGTATTATTTAAAATGCTGATATTTATAATAGATTGGAAATAACATCTTTGCAATTATTTACACTTATGATTTTAAAATTGTGTGATAAAAATGTGCAAGGGGACACTGTTATTAAAGGTCAGGAAACACTGAGAATGGCACAAATCATTTATGTGGTATTCTTGTTGAAAATATATAACCTCGATCTAATCATGAGAAAAAAATCAGACAACCCCAAATTGAGGGGCGTTCTACAAAGTAGCTGGCCAGTATCTTAAAAAGCATCAAGGTCGTGAAAGACAGAACTGTTACAGATTGGAGGAGACTAAGGAGACATGACAGCTGAATGCTATGTGGGATCCTGAAACAGAAAAAAAAATCAGTGGAAAGACTGGGGAAATCAGAACAAACTCTGATGTTTAGTGTAATGGACTGAATGTCTGTGTCCCCCCTCCCCCAAATTCATATGTTGAAATCCTAATCCTCAATATGATGGTATTTGGAGGTGGGGCCTTTGGGAGGTGATTAGGTCATGGGGGTGGAGCCCTCGTGAATGGGATTAGTGCCCTTATAAAAGAGTCCCCAGAGAGCTCCCTTGCCCCTTCCACCATGGGAGGACACAGAGAGAAGATGGCAGTTTGCAACCCAGAGGAGGACTCACCAGAACCCAACCATGCTGGCACCCATTTATCAGGCCTCCAGCCTCCAGAACTGTGAAAAATAAATTTCTGTTGTTTATAAGCCACCCAGTCTACAGCACTTTATTACAGCAAACTGAGTGGACTAAAGCATTTAGTTAGTATTATTGTACCAAAGTTAATTTCCTGGTTTTGATCACTGTATTATGGTTAAGTCAGTTGACATTAAGGAAAACTGGATGAAGGGTACACGGGAACTCTCTGTACTATTTTTTTTTGTCAACTTTCATGTAAATCTAAAATTACTTTGAAATAAAAATTTAAAAATCTCAGGGGATTCTCAGGCAAAAGCGTTTGAAGATTATTGAGTTACATGAGTCACAGTGTCCATAAGATAAAAGCAAACCAGTGTAGCTTTTCCTGGTTCTGAGACCTGAAAGAAACTTCTCCCCCAGTGCCCTCACCACGCACTGATATGATAAGGTCCTCAGCATCCTCTTGCAGGAAACTGTGACAAGTCAGGCTCATTTTTCTTTCTGTAGGACTGCATTGTGTACTGAAAGGATACGTACATCCTTCTCAAGTGCATGTGCTCAATTTATTTTCTTTTCAAAAAAGTGTTTTTCCTGATTACAAAAGCAATATAAACGTCTAATAGAAATTTTAGAAAGCAAAGATAACTACAAAGAAGAAAATTAAAATGCCTACAATTGCACACCATAATGAGTATGTTGGGCTATTTCCTCCTTGTCTTTTTCCATGCATGTATACACAATTTGTTGTTTTCTTAAAAAAATAAAAATACTGATCATCCTGTTGTTATTGTAAACTACTTTTGTTTATAATTACAATATAAGACCATCTCTCCACATCATGACATATTTTTTTCTAACATTATTTATTTATGTGTGTATGTATGTATGTATTAAAGGTTATACACTACTTAGAGTTATTATGAAATATTTGCTATATTTCCCATGTTGTACAATATATCCTTGTGGCTTATTTTATATCTAATAGTGTGTACCTCTTAATCCTCTACCCCTATATTGCTCTGTCCCCCTTCCCTCTCCCCACTGGTAACCACTAGTTTGTTCTCTGTATCTATGAGTCTGTTTCTGTTTTGTTATATACATTCCTTTGTTTTATATTTTAGAGTCCATATATTATATCATACAGTATTTGTCTTTCTCTGTCTGACATTTCACTTAGCATCAAGCCCTCCAAGATCATCCATGTTGCTGCAAATGGCATTATTTCATTCTTTTTTATGGCTGAGTAGTATTCCATTGTGCATATATATACCACATCTTCTTTATCCAGTCATCTGTTGATGGACACTTAGGTTGCGTCCATATCTTGGCAACTGTAAATAATGCTGCTATGAACACTCAGATGCATGTATCTTTTCCAAGTAGTGCTTTTGTTTTTTTCAGATATATACCCAGGAGTTGAATTGCTGGGTCATATGGTAGTTCTATTTTCAGTATTTGAGAAACCTCCATACTATTTTCCACAGTGGCTGCACCAATTTACATTCCCACCAACAGTATATGGGGGTTCCCTTTTCTCCACATCCTCACCAACATTTGTTATTTGTGGTCTTTTTGATGACAGGCATTCTGACAGGTGTGAGGTGATATCTCATTGTGTTTTTATTTTGCATTTCCCTGATGATTAGCGATGTTGAGCATCTTTTTTATGTGCCTGTTGGCCATCTGTATTTCCTGGAAAAATGTAAATGTCTATTCAGTTCCTCTGCCCATTTTTTAATTGGTTTTTTTTTGATGTTGAGTTGTATCAACTGTTTATATATGTTGTCTCCAACATCATTTAAAATCATGAGATAAAATTCTGTTGCATGGATGGTCCAAAATTGATGTTACTGGCCCCCCATTACTGGACCATGTGCTTGTCAACCATACAAAGGCAGGGACTCTGTCCCTGACATAGTCTCTGCACTCGGGGTAGACACTTAGACCAGGACAGGTGGACCGACACACGATTTATGGCTATTAAATGCAAAAGAAGATGGGGTTTCTGCTTTACCAAAACATAAGCAGGCCTCAGAATATTGCTCTTTCTAGTGGATAGTGGTGGGCTGTGTATTATCTCCTTGCACTTCTGTTTAGAAAAAAGTTTTCAAGTATATCTCTAAATACCATGTATAATATGTGTAAAATATGTATAATTTTAATATATTTATTTATATATTTTATCAATGCATTTATATATAATATAATGCATTTATATTTATATATATTTATCAATGCATTATATATTTTGTCAATGCATTTATACTTTGTAAATATATTTCTAGTTTACAAATTATATTAATGTACTATAAACTAATATAATAATTAAGGACATTCTATAACCTATACAAAAATAGAAAATTATTTATAAATTATGGGTATATTAATAATTTGTAAATTATAAACTAAGCTTAGGGTGTATGTTCTACATCATAAAGCACACACAGAAAATAGAAATTTAGGGAATTTCCTGGCGGTCCAGTGGTTAAGACTTCGCGCTTCCAACGCAGGGGGTGTGAGTTCGATCCCTGGTCGGGGAACTAAGATCCCACATGCTGCACTAAGACCCCACAGGCTGGTGCGGCCGAAAAAAAAAAAAAGAAAAGAAAATAGAAATTTAAAAGTGATTAAAAAAACAGACAATGGAATTAGAAGTTCTAACATTTTCTTCCCACACCTCAATGTGCATACCCCACTTTGGAGATCAGTGAACGGGGAGATCTTCAACTTAATCCATTTCTTTGGAAAGAGAGGCAGCAAGTCACTTTTCATAACACCTTCAAATAGCTTCTGACAGAATCTGCAGTCAGGAAGTCCATCTCGAACCCTCTTGGACCCCTCCAGGCATTTCAGATTGACTCCTGCAGAGGTCTGCTGATCTTGGTGCCACATGGCTCTTGGTTACATGGCTGGTGTGCTGTCTATTGACTTTAGATTGTTGGAGCTGGTAGGCAAGAGGCGGGTCATTAATCAGTCCAGCACTTAGCATGCTGTTAGTTTTCATTGTTAGAGGCCACTGTGACTTGTAGACCAAACACTGGCCCTGGAGTCAGAAAACATGGGTTTTAGTCCTTCCTCTGCTCCTTGCTTAGTTGTGTGACCTTGGCCAAGCCAATTTATCTCTCTGAAGGAAGTCACAGTGCGCCACAGGAGGCAGTGTCAACGTGTAGAAGAGACAGGCCCTAGAATCAGGCAGACCTGGCTCAAATCTCAGCCCTGCCCCTTGGGTGCCATGCAGTTTGGGGACAGCTGATCTTCTCTTGGCCTCCATGTTCTCATTTTTAATTGGGGGGGATGATAATAATACGGATCTCACAAGCTTGTGAAATTTTGTGAAAGTTACTAGAATAGTACTCAGTAAACGTTTGCTAAATCTGACAAATTTAAAGGTAAGCAAAGGGGCTTCCCTGGTGACACAGTGGTAAGAATCTGCCTGCCAATGCAGGGGACACGGGTTCGAGCCCTGGTCTGGGAAGATCCCACATGCTGCAGAGCAACTAAGCCCGTGCACCACAACTACTGAGCCTGAACTCTAGAGCCCGTGAGCAACGACTACTGAGCCCACGCGCCACAACTACTGAAGCCCACGTGCCTAGAGCCCGTGCTCCACAACAAGAGAAGCCAGCAAAATGAGAAGCCCGTGCACCACAACAAAGAGTAGCCCCCGCTCGCCGCAACTAGAGAAAGCCCATGTGTAGCAACAAAGACCCAACACAGCCAAAAATAAACAAACAAATAAATTTAACCAAAAATACCCCCAAAGAATTTGCATTTGTAACAAGTTCCCAGGTGATGCTGATGCTGCTGGTAGAGGGACCACACTCTGAACATCAATAGTGTACAGATCTTACACTCAACCATCTTACTACACCACCCAGGTCACTCTCCTGTGAAAGCCTTCACTGACTGCCCCACAACCTTCAAGATAAAGCACACATGCCTCCTTGAAACACGCAGGGCACTTCATGGTCTGGCCTTGTTTAGCTTTCTAATCTCACCTCCTTCTGGTACCCTTCATAAACCCCATGCCCACCCTCCAAAGCTATTTTTTCATTCCAAATGTGCCACAAGCTCTCTCTGGCTTCTGTCTGCATTTGCCGTTCCTTCTCTTTAGGATGTCTGCATCCCCACACACTCCTCCCACCAACACTTGACAAACTTCTTGTGCTTCAAGATTAGAGATTCAGCTCAAGCACGACCTCCTTGTAGAGGACTTACAGATTCCTATGTCCTACCCCCCACTCCAAGCTGGAGTGAGAGGCTTCCTTGCAGCTTCCAGGTCTCTGGCCTTCCCTCAGTTATAGCCCTTCTTTCATTATGCCATTATATTCCATACATTGTTTTCTCCTATAACCATGAGAGACCTGTTTTATTCATATCCTTATGTCCAGTGCCTGACACCTGGTAAATGTTTGTTGAATGAAGGTATAAGGTGGATGGTTGACAAACATCTCAAGAACCCAAATAACTATTAAAAACTGCTTGGTGAAAATATGGAATCAGAAAAAGCAAACTGCACCACATCTTCTTTATCCATTCCTCTGTCGATGGACACTTAGGTTGCTTCCATGTCCTGGCTATTGTAAATAGTGCTGCAGTGAACATTGGGGTGCATGTATCTTTTTGAATTATGCAATATTACTCAGCCATAAAAAGGAATGAAATTGTGCCATGTGAAGAGATGTGGATGGACCTAGAGACTGTCATATAAAGTGAAGTAAGTCAGAAAGAGAAAAAGATTATTGTATAATATCACTTATACGTGGAATCTAGAAAAATGATACAGATGAACTTATTTGCAAAGCAGAAATAGAGACACAGATGCAGAGAACAAACTTAAGGATACGAAGGGGGGAAGGTGGGTGGGATGAATAGGGGGATTGGGATTGACATATATATAGTACTACGTATAAAATAGATAACTAATGAGAACCTACTGTAGAGCACAGGGAACTCTACTCGGTGCTCTGTGGTGACCTAAATGGGAAGGAAATTTTAAAAAGAGGGGATATATGTATACGTGTGGCTGATTCACTTTGCTGTACAGCAGAAACTAACACAACTTTTTTTTAAATCCTATATACAGCCTAGTTAGCTTATATATATATATATATATATATATATATATATATATATATATATATATATATTTATTTATTTATTTATGGCTGTGTTGGGTCTTCGTTTCTGTGCGAGGGCTTTCTCCAGTTGCAGCGAGCGGGGGCCACTCTTCATCGTGGTGCACGGGCCTCTCACTGTCGCGGCCTCTCCCGTCGCGGAGCACAGGCTCCAGACGCGCAGGCTCAGTAGTTGTGGCTCACGGGCTTAGTTGCTCCGCAGCATGTGGGATCTTCCCAGACCAGGGCTCGAACCCATGTCCCCTGCATTGGCAGGCAGATTTCCAACCACTGCACCACCAGGGAAGCCCAACACAACATTTTAAAGCAACTATACTGCAATAAAAATTACTTTAAAAAAAAGGAAAGAGCAAACTGCCTCTTGCTCTAAGCCTGCCCCAATGCCACAGAATTTATCGACTGTTCTTTGTGCCATTGCCTGTCTCCCTTTCCCTTTTCCTTCCCTCGCCCATTTCCAATCCAGTGCTGGAGACACTCTGCCTGTGCTCCTCAGGTTTTCTTTCCAGTCCTTCTGCCCCAGTCTCTGATTGACTCTAGTTCACCATAAAAGCTGCCCCTTTTGCTATAGGGAGAACCTCACATAGGCACCCCTGTCTCTGGCAACACTGCAGGATTCAGCCAACTCCAGTTTGCAAGGGTGTACTTCCCTCCCCTCCAAAGTAGGGAAGATCGGGAATGGAAGGAAAGGGCTAGGGGCATCTATCCTGGATGACATGGATTTCAACTCTCTTTCTGGAGTGTGGCTTATTCTCTTTAGGGGAATCTTTTCAGGCTTCTTAGAAGAGTGGAATGGGCTCTTCTCTCATGCCATATAAATCTCTCATTATTTTTTTTCTCTTTTTCACATGAAGGCAGATAATGAAGGCTGACTGGCCTTCTGACTTACAAGGTTCCTTGAATAGAAGTTGCTCAGCAGAGATCTAAGAAGCGTAAGACAAGTTTAATATTTATAACTAGCTTCTCCCAATGACTAGCCTCAAATATCATCAAAAGAGCTGTGGGGCCACCAAAGCAAACAGTAGGGGGAGTTATACCTTGTAAACTGTAACTATGAGATAGGACCAACCAGCTCTCGTGGAAGTTCAGATAGAAAAAGTCACTTAACGGGCTTCCCTGGTGGCGCAGTGGTTGGGAGTCCGCCTGCCGATGCAGGGGACGTGGGTTCGTGCCCCAGTCCAGGGGGATCCCACATGCCGTGGAGCGGCTGGGCCCGTGAGCCATGGCCGCTGAGCCTGCACGTCCAGAGCCCGTGCTCCGAAACAGGAGAGGCCACAGCAGTGAGAGGCCCGCATACCGCAAAAAAAAAAAAAAAAAAAAGAAAAAGTCACTTAACAAACAACAACAACTACAACAAGCAACAACAAAAAACCCTGGGGAGGAGGAAGGACCTGACTTCCAGATTTAACACATTATAATATTCAAAATGTCCAATTTTCAACAAAAAATTATGAGACCTGCAGAGAAGTAGCCCATACCCATGAAAAAACAAAACAACCAATAAAAACTGTCCCTGAGGAAGCCCAGATATTGGACTTTTTAGATAAAGATTTAAATCAGCTATTTTAAATATGTTCAAAGAGCTAAAAGAAACCATGTCTAAAGAACTAAAGTATGAGAATGATGTCTTAATAGTGGATATCCATAAAGAAATAGAAATTATTTTTTAAAAGAAACAAATAGAAATTCTGAAGTTGAAAAGTACAATAACTGATATGAAAAATTCACTAGGGAGGTTCAACAGCAGATTTGAACAGGCAGAAGAAAAAATTAGCAAACTTGAAAATATTGATATTCAATGTGAGAAACAGAAAAAAGAATGAAGAAAAATGACCTGAGCTTCAGAGACCTGTGAGACACCTTCAGGTGTACCAACATGCATATAATGGGACTCTCAGAAGGACAGGAGGCAGAGGAAGAAGCAGAAAGTGTATCTGAAGAAATAATAGCTGAAAACTTCCCAAATTTGATGAAAAACATTAATCCACACATCCAAAAAGCTCAACTAACTCCAAGCAGGATAAATTCAAAAATACCCGCACCTAGACACATCATAAGCAAACTGTCCAAAGGCAAGGAAAAAATCCTGAATGCAGCAAGAGAGAAGTGACTCATCACATACAAAAGGTCCTCAATAAGATTAACAGTTGATTTCTCATCAGAAACCAAGGAGATAAGAAGGCATTGGGATGACATATTCAAAGTGCTGAATGGCAAAAGCTGTCAACCAGGAATTCTATATCCAGCAAAACTACCCTTGAGAATGAAGGAGAATATTATTCAGCCATAAAAAAAGAATGAAATCTTGCCATTTGAGACAACATGGATGGGCCTTGAGGGCATTATACTAAGAAATAAGTCAAACAGAGAAAGACAAATACCATATGATCCGACTTATATGTGGAATGTTAAAAAACAAACAAACAGGGCTTCCCTGGTGGCGCAGTGGTTGGGAGTCCGCCTGCCGATGCAGGGGACGTGGGTTCATGTCCCGGTCCGGGAGGATCCCGCATGCCGCGGAGCGGCTAGGCCCGTGGGCCATGGCCGCTGGGCCTGTGCATCTGGAGCCTATGCTCCGCGGCAGGAGAGGCCACAGCAGTGGGAGGCCCATGTACCGCAAAACAAACAAACAAACAAACACAAGCTCATAGATACAGAGAACAAATTGGTGGTAGCCAGAAGTGGGGGGTGGGAGTTGGGCAAAATGGGTGAAGTGGATCAAAAGATACAAACTTCTAGTTATAAAATAAATAAGTCATGGGGAGGTAATGTACAGCATGGTGACTAGGTAATAATACTGTACTGTATATTTAAAAGTTGCTAAGGCAGTAGATCTTAAAAGTTCTCACCACGAGAAAAAAAAATTTTGTAACTATGTCTTTTGATGGATGTTAACTACTGTGGTGATAATTTCATAATATATACAAATATTGAATCATTATGTTGTACACCTGAAACTAATACAATGTTATATGTCAATTATACCTCAACTTTTAAAAAGAAGGTTAAAAAAAAGAAATGACAAACGGAGTCCTTCAGGCTGAAATGGAAGGACACTAGACAGTAACTCAAATCCACACAAATAAGTAAAGAACACCAGTAAATGTAATATTTATCTAAAAACATTAAAGATACTAATATATTTTTGTAACTCCATTTTTTCCATCTGATTGAAAAGAGAACTGCATAAAGCAATAATTACGAATCTATGTTGATGGGTACAGCATGGGTAAGGATGAAATTATGACACATTTTACAGATGAAACGCCGAAGCATGGGGAGGTAGTGTGCCTTGCCAAGGTCACACCACAGTCAAGAGGCAGAGGCAAGAAGTGAACACACGCCTGCCTGATTGCAGAGCCCATGAATTTAAACCTCTTGCTATTCTGTGTAAGGAAGGGCCCTGGGCCTCTCCATCTAGCTGTCAGATGGGGCTCTTTGGAAGAAGCTCAAAACATTACACCAAAGCAGATCCCTGAGATTAGCTCCTCCTTTGTAGATTTCTATTGTCTTCCTCACAGTGTCCCAAGCACGGGGCTAGGAACACAGCAGATACTCAATAATTCCAGTTGAACTGAGTTCCCCTAAAGTGACCTACATAGTTCAAGGACCTAAGGAAAAGCCAGCTTTAGTGAGGAAATGCCAAGACTAGATAACATTCATTAACTGCTTCCCACTGTGCTAGGCACCATGCTAGGTGTTTATAGATATTCAAGTTATCTACTTTCACCCATATAAGAACCCTGTGAATTAGGTTCTATAACTATCCTGTTTTAGAGAAAAAGGAAACTGATGCAGCAAGTGTTTAAGTAACTTATGCGAGGTACCCCAGCTGGGAAGTGGCAGAGCTGGAATGTGACCTTACACAGTCTGGCTCCAGAGCCCATGCCCTTTCCACTCAACCATGTCAGGAGTGTCTGAGATTTTTCCAGCTATAGATATTAGTTCCCATATAAGGAGCTGACATTCAGAGCCACTAGTATGATTTCAGAAGTACAAGAAAGGTGCCTTTTCTCAATATCCCTTTGTTAACCCTCCCACTTGCTGGCCGATATCTGAAATTTCACATTTAGAGATTTATTCCTTTGGCTTAAATTTCTGTCCCCTGAAACAAAGATCTAGGAAACAGTATTATGATACTCTTTCCAGAGAGATGTCTTTATTGTGCACATGCAGACAAGTCAAGGCCAGATGCTCTCATATTTGGAGAAAGGAGAAAACACAAGAGCATGACGGCCTGAGGGCTCCATGGAAGAGAAAGCAACATGGTGAAGAGTGTCAAGAGACAAAAGCCACCGTTTTGGAGAGCCTTTGTCAAATGGCAGTCATTGCTCTGGAAACATCCTCACAGACAGAGGCACTGAGTTCCTGAGAAGGACAGTCTTTCATGTGGGAGCCTTGGAGGATGGGTCTTCAGGGGCAGTGGTGCTAAAAACCCCGGAGTCATCTGTTTATCCTGGAATTCCCTCCATTAGGTCTGAAATATTACTCAGCACAAATTTTTCTGATTGTCAGTACTGTTACTGCCATCTGGGGAACAACTCCTGTCTGTTAAAGCAAGAGGAAGGGGGCTGAGGAACAGGATGGGGGGAGGGTGGAGCAGCCTCCCGGTGTGGAGGCTGCAGCTGGAGAGCTGTGCTTTCCACCCAGCTGACAGGAGCAGCGATGGGGGAAGTGCTCTCGCCTGGGCTGGGCTCTGCCCTTGCTGGCTGTATGACCTTGAGCAAATCATTCCGGCTGGTGCTCTCCTGTCCACCGGACTTCACTTGCCTTCTATATGCTGATGGCTCCCACACCTATATCCTTATACTGAACCTCCCCACTGAGCTAGAGCTGTTGTCCTAGGAGGGCCGAGGTCCAGAGAACACTCACAAAAAGAAACATCACTTAATTTTACACATCTGTCTATAAGACAAAGAATGTTCCTCACAGCCTGATTTTAGAACCTGTGCTCTCTGCTACACCGTGTTTTGGTTTTTTTAAAAACATCTTTATTGAAGTATAATTGCTTTACAATGGTGTGTTAGTTGCTGCTGTATAACAAAGTGAATCAGCTATACATATACATATATCCCCATATCTCCTCCCTCTTGCGTCTCCCTCCCTCCCACCCTCCCTATCCCACCCCTCTAGGTGGTCACAAAGCGCTGAGCTGATCTCCCTGTGCTATGTGGCTGCTTCCCACTAGCTATCTACTTTACATTTGGTACTGTATATGTGGAAGAGTATGGAGGCTACTGTGTTTTAATTCCAGTGCCACCACTTCAGAGCTGTGTGACCTCGATTAATGTGCCTGAGCCTCAGTTTCCTGGTGTATAAAATGGGGATGTAATCGTACTTGCCTGTCACATATGAAGCACTGTGCCTGGAACATATTAAGTGTTCAATATGTGCTTTTATTTTTTTTTAAATAGTACTTTATTTGTTATATGGAATTAGGTTTAATAGTGGTTTCTCAATATCCAGGGCAGGTATCTTTTCCTTTGTAGGATAATGGAAATTACTCTTAGAGGCAAGATGCACCTGTATGTTACTTATCTCACCCAATGAGGCAAATATTTAAATATGTGCTTTTAAACATGAAGAAATGAGCAATGGTTGGATTTGATTCCCAAATTCATGTTTTGTGTGTCAATAGAAGATTGAGTCCTTTCTCTGTTTTGAGACATTTGAATCAAATGAAAGCCAATTCAAGTTTGAGAAACATTGGACAAACCTTCAGCCTTCTTGTCTAGACTATAACCCTGGGGGCCTGCCCAAAACTCACAAAGTCACGTGTGCCACCTGATACTTCATAAACGCTCTCCACCACACTGCCAGGGTGGAGCAGAGAGATTGGCACCGTCTGACCAGAGATGGTGTGGTCTATTTGGTGGCATTTCTGGGGCACTGGGAAGCAACTCCTCCACCCCATTTTCCCAATCATTCTGTCCTGATACCTGAAATGCCCACAGCATCTTCTAAGGAACTCGATCCAGAAATATATACCCTATTAGCTCCCATCCCAGCGCTATGGCCTCCATCCATGGAGACTTTTAGCCTCCTTGAGACTCCTGTTAATATGCAAGTATGCCTGTTATGCCCCGGGCTCTTACCAACTAACTCCCAACTTGCAGTTAATTCCTTAGCAGGGCTTGACGGGAGTCGGGCACAGAACGAGGATGTGAACTAGAGGGCTGCCTTGCGGCAGGAAGCCAATTGGTGCAGAAGGAGGTGGGGGGCTGGGGGCCAGAGCCTCTGACCTGACCTCACTGCACAGGGCCCTTGCATCCCTCCCTCCAGTCTACCTAAAACTCCAGACAGAAGTTAAATCCAGCATCTGAGCAGCCCAAGACTGGGCCATCAAGTCACACCAATTTGGGCTAATGGGTGCAGAGGAGGCTGGTCTAAATTATGGACCATTTTTCAAAGAGATAAAGTTTTATGACTGCCCAGCCAGTACAGTAGCATGGAACTAATAGCTCACCGAGGGCTGCCAAGTACCAGCCCTGCCAGATCTGCTTTAATGACAAGATAAGAACCATTTATAATTAGCACACTTGGTCTGTAAATGGGCCCTGCTACACTCCTAGCCAAGGGTTTGTTCCCAGGGTTGTGATGAGCATGTACCCACAATGCCTACTCCATTTTTTACCAGGATCTCAAAGAAAACCCAAGTTTTATGAAGCCCAGCCCCCACAGACGCTCTCAAGTGCTGAGGTAGGGCCATCCAAAGCAGTGACTCAGGTAGGCTGCTGCCAGATCATCAAAAAGCACTACTGTAGGGACTTCCCTGGTGGCGCAGTGGTTAAGAATCCACCTGCTAACGCAGGGGACATGGGTTTGAGCCCTGGTCTGGGAAGACCCCACGTGCCGCGGGGCAACTAAGCCCGCGAACCACAACTACTGAGTCCACGTGCCTCAACTACTGAAGCCCGTGTGCCTAGAGGCCATGCTCCACAACAAGAGAAGCCACTGCAGTGAGAAGCCCGCACACCACAATGAAGAGTAGCCCCCACTCACTGCAACTAGAGAAAGCCCGCGCAGCAACGAAGACCGAACACAGACAAAAATAAAATAAATAAAAAATAAACAAATTTAATTTCAAAAAAAGATAACATTTTTTTAAAAAGTGCTACTGTAGGGGTGGAGAAACCCTGATGTCTGTTAGAAGGCAACACCAGCACCCTGAGACAGGAGTGGCCCCAGCCTCCCTTGTCTGCTGAGAATGCGTACAGTTTTCCTCAACATTCACTGAACACGATTTTTTGGTGGGCATCGAGTGGGGAGTGGGACATAGTCAGAAGCCAGAGATGCAACTTTTTGGTTTCATCCAACCAGACTGTGAGTGAAAGACATCCCTAGCAAGCTGGAGGGGGGATGGTGGAGTCCTCCACCGCTGTTCCCTAATACCGCTGGGAATAGACACCCACTTCTGTTTCCTCCCAAGAAAAGTGAATGGACAACAAGGATCCTGTGTGCATTCTCCTGCCATGGTACACACACACACACACACTCGATACACAAGTCCTTTGTTGAGCTCCAAGGCAGGAAATGGGAAATTCAAATAGAAGAGCCTGAGAAGCCATTTCATTTCATTTTCAGGGGGCTTCTCACCATCCTGCAAAGGAGCCAGCCCCGAGTGACACAGACCAGGGCCCTTCCCGTGGAGCCTTATTTCTCGTCCTCGATAGAAAGCAGAGAACTCCCAAGGCTCAGGCCAGGAGAGGCTTCACCTGATGGGGGAAATTGCCATAGGCTCTGAAATTTCGTAACCCAGGGTTGGCCTGATGGGCATGGTGGCTTTGTGTTTTGGTGAAGTGAATGCATAAAAGAGGTGAATATATGCAAAAAAAATCACAGGAAAAGCTCCAGAAACCCACTTGAGCTGGGTCTGAAGGGGCGGCCAAATAGAGAGAGGCTCACTTTCCTTTTCTAGACTTCTTTGTCCTCTGGACTGGTGGGCAAATAGGGAGTTCATGAGCTTGTATATGCAGGCAGTATGTGCCCCAAAGCCCTGGGCCAGGCAATAATGGGGGGACTAAGGGTGCCTGGGGCTGTTTCCTCAGAGAACTGGTGATGTGGAAGGATAAGGAGGCTTTGAATCATCAAAGGGCAAGAGGACTCCAGGTGAAGCAAAAGTGTAAAGGCAAAAATGAGCATGGTAGAGTGGCAGGGGTGCTAGAGGCCTGGAATGAGGCCTGGCTTTCAGAGAAAGCCCCAGGCCGGGAGCATTGAGAAGTAAGGAAATGAAAAAAAAAAAAAAAAAAAAACCAATAAAAAACAGAGTATACTTGTCAGATACTACAGGTTATTGGCATAACAGTGTTCACTGCCCTTCCCTCGGGGGAAAAATGTTTGCAGACCAATGTGAGTTTATGCACTTCAAGCTCCAGCCTGATCGACGTCTGCCTAGCGGCCTCACCTTTGAGGAATAAATCTGCTGTCTTCAAAGATCTGTATGGGTCCTAGGAAACCTGGTTGAGGTTCTTTCTTGGATGAAATACAGTGAGCCAGGACAGCTGTGCCTGACATTTCATGAGTAAAAGCAAGGAGGGCTGTGCCTGACTCTGCCTTGTCTGGGAGGGAGCCCCGACCCCCAGCCCCGACTCAGCCTCCCTGCTTCCACTCTGCTCCCTCCCTCGGCCCCAGAGTTGGGAGCCCTCTCAGATGTGTTGTGCTGAAGAATAAATCCTGGATATTGTTTCTTTCCAAACTCCATCCAGGGCGGCCTTCCCACACTTAGCCTATTGTCTCCGGCTCATTGGCCATGACCTAGGCCTGACCCCAAAGGCAACGGCTGGCTGGTTTCTGGAGAAGTGTTAGCACCGGGCAAGCATGGGAGTCGGGAGCCTCCGCAGAGCCCAGCAGGTCCAGCGGCGGGGCCTGCAGGAGTTAAAATGCAGGCTTAGTCCCCTACTGCACACCTGCAGAGGGACGGCAGGCTTGCTCTGCCCCAATGGCTGGCAGACAGGGGCCTCATTCACAATTCACTGCGTTCCAAGGGGCACTGCGTATCCCAGGCTGCTCTTCCACGGCCTCCTGCTAACGAGTTGCTGCTGCCCACACGCAGGCCGCTCTAATCTTGCAGATAGCCCTGAACCTCCCTCCTTCAGCACATTTTTTAGGAAGGGTGTTTTTTTTTGCCTCTCTCTCTCTCTCTCTTTTTTATCATCATCAAAATATATTCACAAAACACCCACATCTCTGTCCACACTATAAATCAGCGTGGGGAGCCTCTGGCCCACAGCCCAGATCTGGCCCTCGGCTTGATTCATCTGGCATGTGGAGGTTACTGTACTGGCTGCCACAGCTGCAACCCAGAGAATAATGCCTGCTCCCTCCCCGCCTCCCACCCCCTGGACCGCTGGGGCCGGCCCATTCCAAAGGGAGCCTCGAAAATAGCCAGACTCAGATGCGGGGTGGCTCCTGTGACTCCCACGGTTGCTATTAAACAGGAAACAGGACTCCAGAGCCCAGGAGGTGATTTTCATAATGAGAAAAGCCACTATTTAGCGGCCACTTTGCTAATTTCCAGGACTGACCTAACAAAGCACGCCACCTACATTTTCTTATTTCACCTTCCCAACCCTTTTGTGCTAAGAACTCTCGTTTTCGTCTGAGCATAGGAAGCAGGGGCTCAGGAACTTGCCTCGCCCCACGGCTAGGAAGGAGCCCAGCCGGGAATCAGAGCCGGCCAGCGGCCGTCGGTGTCTCTGTGAGCGTCCTACACTGTGCTCCACTGCTCCGCGCCTGCACTCACGATGCTTCTCCTTGTCTCTGAAGCATATGCAGAAGCCACGTGGTGGTTCTGGGGTGACTCCAGCTACTTAAGTGTGACAACCTCTGCTCCATAGATTTATACAACAAACAAACAAACAAAACTGAAGGGCGGAGATTGTGTTTAACGGGCCACTGAGAATTTGAAAAAGCAGTGAAACTCTTCTCAAGTCCAGAGCCCAAAGAAATATAATGCTAGGGGAGTTTCTCATAAAGATTCCCCTTTCCTATTTGCCTAGACAGGTCTGCATGGCCGGATAAGGCGGGGGCGGGGTGGGGGGAGGAGCAGTGGGTCTGAGCAAGGTCTTACTCTCCAAGAGACCTCTTTAAACCCTCCCATGGCATTTCAGTGCCCCAGTGAATCACTGGCACAAGTCTCCATATCCTAAAAGACTGCATTGGGATGGCACCTCTGGGCAGGTGAGCTAAAGCCCAGACTTTATGCCCCAATAAAATACAGTATGTCTCTGAGCACCAAGAAAGATGTCATGAATCCACAAATACCCAGCAGTTGAAAGGTTAAAAACAAAGAGAGCAGGGGGGTAAGTTCAGAGCCTGTAGTGTCAGACCATCTGTCTACCTTAAAAAAAAAAGAAATATAAGCTTTTGCCTGATGTGAAATCTGTAAATACCAACGGACCCACAAATACCCTCTGCTGACGCTGCAAGGCAGTAGACAACTGCTTGGGTTTAGGAAAAATCAGGGGAACTCTAGACTGATCCAGGAAAGAGAAGGCAGCTGCTCGGTGACAGAGCCCCAGAGCTCCCCCTGACTCCTGCTTCTTAAGGCCCAAGTGACCAGAGGGTTGGCTGGGCCTCTAACCCCAACGACAGGGTGGTCCCAGAATCCAACAGCTGGTACTAACGGCTCTGGCAGTGCGATACTCCAAATGAGTACATCTCGTTCCTCTCAAGGTCCTTGGAAATGGAAGCTTTGCTATGCTCATTACTGAGAAGGGTCTGGCGCCCTCCAACCCATTTGTATCTCTTCATCCTCTCTCTAAACATTTGTTGTCTGGCAGGCACAGCTGCAGGCTCCTGAAAGCCATGGCCTCAGACCTCCCGGAGACCTGGCCGAAAGGGGCCAAGGTGAGGAGTATCAACCTGAAGGGCATCGGGCCTGATTCTTAGAAGCAAGTGGACCCCGCAGGCCTGACCAAGGAAAACCCCTGCCTCTTTTCAGAAGCTGCTCGAATCTTTCCCCGTGTGGCACTCCAGAAGCCAAATAACTCAGAGGAGTTTCATTCTACCCAGAGAGAAGTGTATAAAAAGTGCAAGAGCCTAAGGAAGTAAATCAAAATAACAGTGCATCTAGCAGCCTGGTGACCTATTTCCTGAATTGGATGTTGGAATCGCCTTCCCACAGAACAGCCAATGGTGATGTGTTAGTAATTTCATGCAGTGCAGCCCTCTGGCATGGAGGCGCTGCCCCATTCCTTCCCAAGGAAATTCCACTGCAGGCAATGTTATGATTAGTGGACTAATAACACTTGTCGTTGGAACACTCCAGACAAAGCTGCAGTGTGGACTGGACTCCAAGTCCTGTAATCACCTATTTCATCATCTCGACACTGGAGCCCCGGCAGTAGGGATGGGCTTGTGGATCCCAATAATTAACCAAAGGGACAGCTGCTTGCTTGCACGGGGATCTCCCTTCCCTCCATTCATAATCCCAAGCCAATCCGGGGTGTTAACTGGTGTGGTTACCATGTCCGATACTGGATGGCAGCTAGAAAAAGAGGTGCTGCAGGCTAATTCTAAAGCAAGCCACCTGCCCGTTCACTTCTGAAGTTCATGCACAGACAGTTTCCTTGTGATTAGCTTGCTGGGGTTCTGGGCAGGCGCCAGGGGAGAGTCCGGGAAGTGCGTGTGTGCTGACATGCCCGCCACCTGACTGGGGGCACTGCCCAGTCCCAGCATGGTAACGGTGAACTCCTCTGCCCTTCCCCTGATGTTGTGCGGGGCCCTGCGCAGAGGAGGCACAGAGTCTCTAACCGCACCAAGGCCTGTGAAGGAAGCAATCGGGTCTATGGGAAATTAGGTGGAGATGCTGAAGGACTGTCTACTCCTTCATTTTGGTCCCTTTTGATTGGGCTTCCAACCAAATCAGAGTTAATTAGCTGAAGGCAGATGCTCACAGTCTTTGAATCAACTGATTTAGAAGTGAGCATTTATAAAAAGAGACTATGGGGCTTCCCTGGTGGCACAGTGGTTAAGAATCCACCTGCCAATGCAGGGGACACGGGTTCAAGCCCTGGTCTGGGAAGATCCCACATGCCGCGGAGCAACTAAGCCCGTGCGCCACAACTACTGAGCCTGTGCTCTAGAGCCCGCGAGCCTCAACTACTGAGCCCACGAGCGACAACTACTGAAGCCCACGCACCTAGAGCCCCGTGCTCTGCAGCAAGAGAAGCCACCGCAATGAGAAGCCCGCACACCGCACCGAAGAGTAGCCCCCGCTCGCCACAACTAGAGAAAGCCCGTGTGCAGCAACAAAGACCCAATGCAGCCAAAATTAAAATAAATAAATTTTAAAAAAAGAGAGAGAGACTATGATAACATAGGCCAGTAGGGGAGAGGGAGGCTGATACGATCATAGAGGTAGGAAAAGAATCTCCTGGGACTTACTGATCACTCAGAACCACTGACTAGCACAGACCAGTGGATTTGACCTCCTTTCTAACCCTGAGAGCCATCAGGGCTTCTTGGCCACGTCTTTGAGGAAAGAAATAAACATATAAAAAGAAAACTAAGTTGGGGGTAGGGGCAAGTAGTGAGAGCAAGACACAGACGGTGAGAAAAAAATCAAAAAGGAGAAAGGTCAATTATTGTTGGAAGGTAGAGTGCTAAGAGCAACGTCTGCAGGCATGGAGCAGAAGCACTGGAGCTCTGGGGTGCCTGGAACAGGCTTCAGGGAGAAGCACTTTCCCAGTGCACAGTATTTGATTATTTGAAACACATCAGCGGTTCTCTAGATAACAAGACACAAAGCAGACAATTCTTGGCAATTTTCTTCCCACAGATGCTGTGCTAATCCTCCAAGTTTCCTGACGTAACTAACTGGGAACCCTGGGGTTCCCAGGGTGAGATGGCTGCCTCCAAGCAAAGTGGGCAAATCCCCGTGTCCAGCCCCCCTGGCCCCAGGTACCAAGAGAGGATGGCTTTTTTCCTTTCCTCCACACCCCCTGAGAAGTACAAACTGTGCAGGTGACCAGACAGCTCGCAGAGCAAAGGCTCAAACATTCTCTGGGAAAGTCCCACCCCAATCCCTTTCCCACTGACCTTTCCAAAATTCATTTGGCTTTGTTTGGGGCTCCACAAGTTATGAAAGTTAGCTTCCAGGAGAGCCAGAGATGAGGCATTCCCAATGTGGGATTTCGAACTCTGTTAATTTCCACCAAAGTGCCAGAGTATAGTTTGGGGGCCGTTTCTCCCTCATATTTAGACAATGATGTAAAACCTGTTGATTTGTTTAGACACAATTGTCCCTCAGCAGGACAGATGGTATTCAACAGAATGGAATAATTAGGGGATTTAAAAGAAATAATTATGTGGGAAAATAGAGTTGGAGTCAAAAATGCCTGGTAATCTAGATGAAGAATTCATGTTTTAAATGTGCATAAAAATTGTCATTGTAAATTTTGTTGCCTTGTTCTCTTGAGGTAAAACAACTCTTTATCAGCAAGAGATGTTTCATATCATGCTGTTAAAGACAAACATGATTTTTTAAGAATCGTGGGAACAGTGACATGAAACATTCAGTTTATTTTCATCTCTTCCTGGGGAAACTGAAGTTCCTGGTGAAACAACTTTATGAGGCCATGGCTTAATTACACTAAATGGTTTTTAAAAAATAACACAGCAGGGTGGGAGTGGGGGTAGTATCTATCTTGTTAAATTGTTTGTTTGACTTTGAGCTGCCTTTGGCTTTCCTCAGCTCAGGGTCCAAAAGATGGGACTCTTTTCTGAAACATACACTTCTTTCAATGAAAGCTTCATGGGTAATGCTCTTTACTAGGCACACATCACTCCTCTACCTACACAAGTCAGGATGAAAGAGCCTTCCTGAGACACTTGATCCTGAGCCGGCTGAGTCCTGGAGCAAACAGGAGGCTTAAATGCAGGGAGGAAGCCAGTTAACTCCAGCTAACACCCTTGGTCACATGGTTTGCTTGTTGCCTCCCCCCATGGCCAGTGCCACCAAGTTCCCTTTCACTTGTGTGACCTGACAAAGGCAATGTGGTGTGATTTTGGCCCAGCACCTTGACGGGGTACTAAGCCAGAATGAAAATGTACAATAAAATCTGCCCAATTCAAAAGGTCTCGGGGTGGGGGGGGGGAAGGTCATGAAGAACCTAGGGGCAAGATGGGAATAAAGACGCAGACCTACTAGAAAATGGACTTGAGGATATGGGGAGGGGGAAGGGTAAGCTGGGACGAAGTGAGAGAGTGGCATGGACATATATACACGACCAATCGTAAAATAGATCGCTAGTGGGAAGCAGCCGCATAGCACAGGGAGATCAGCTGGGTGCTTTGTGACCACCTAGAGGGGTGGGATAGGGAGGGTGGGAGGGAGGGAGACGCAAGAGGGAAGAGATATGGGAACATATGTATATGTATAACTGATTCACTTTGTTATAAAGCAGAAACTAACACACCATTGTAGAGCAATTATACTCCAATAAAGATGTTAAAAAAAAAAAAAAGGTCTCGGGGCAGGAGAAAGAGTAGACTTTGAATTCAGCAGATTTGAGATTACTTGAGTTTTATTTAAGTGAGGCATCTGGTCTTGATCTCAAAAATTCATTCTAACTTTCATACTCTTATCATTCTTCGACATTATGTACGAAAGCTGAACATGCAAATAACCTAGGACTCAATAATTCTATTCCTAGGGGTACTCAACAGTAATGCATGCACACGTGCTCTAAGACACATGTACAGAAATACTCATAACAGAATTATTTATAATAGCTAACACTGACAGCAATTCCAAGGTCCGTCAAGAGTGAAATGGGTAAATTGTGACAAAGTCCTTCAATGGAATACTATCCAGCAATGAGAATGACTGCTCTACAGCTATAAGCAAACATGTACATAAACCTCACAAGTGTGATGCTGAGCGAAAGAAGCCAGACACAGAAAAGCACATCCTGTATGATTCCATTTATATAAAGTTCGAATGCAGGCAAAGCTAATCTATGCTGTTAGAGGTCAGGACAGTGGTTAGCTATGACAGGGGAGTGGCTGGAAGAGGAAATGAGGGGTGTGGTAGGTTGAACGGTGGCCTCACAAAAGATATATCCACGCTCCAGAACCTGTGAACGTGACCTTATTTGGAAAAAGGGTCTTTGCAGATGTTATTCAGTCAAGGATCTCAAAAATGAGATCATCTGGATTATTTGGCCTTAAATCCAATGACAAGGTGTCCTTATAAGAGATGGAAGAGGAGAAGACACAGAAGAGGGGGAAGAAGGAGAAGGGCCTCGTGAAGAAGGGGGCAGAGATTTACAGCAATGCGTACACAAGCCAAGGAACGCCTGGAGCCACCAGAGCAGGAGGAAGCAAGGAAGTCTCCTCCCCTAGAGCCCCTAGAGGGAGATGGCCCTGCTGACATCTTGATTTCAGACTGCTGGCCTCCAGAACTATGAAAGAATACATTTCTGTTGTAAGCCACTGAGTTTGTGGTAATTTACAGAAACCCTAGGAAACTCATGAAGGGAAGGTGCTCTGTTTCTTGATCTGGGTACTGCTTACATGGGTGTGTTCATTTTGTAAAAATTGATCAAGTTGTACACTAATAGTTTGTGCATTTTTTACATGTGTATTATACTTCAATAAAAATTTATTTTAAAAATCTATGATTCTATATTCTAGTTTCCAAATACCCACCATTTTGAGTAAACAGAGCCTGGCTTTATGAGGTTTCATTGTTTATGTTTAAGCTGTGCTTTACAACAACAAGGAAAGCCTTTCACCAAGTCAAAAAACTCTGCCCCTAACAAATGTATACTCATAGTCTTTCCCTCCACTGCAGTACGGTGAGGGGAACTTTGGAAGACAAAATATCAGAAGCAAGTAGCCAACATCCATTTTTCATATATTTCTTTTTGTTGAAGTAGGCAGCAGGGTGGGTAAGGGGTAACAAATCTCCAGGACAGGAACTGTCTGGAAGTTTGGGGTAATGATAGAATGACCAACACCTTGCTTTTGCTCAAAGTGGATCAGTTGGGAACTCTTTGTGATCAACAAGAAGAAGAAGAAGAAGCCAAACCCTAACCCCACCTTATCTGGCAATTTTGCAGTGGGTGTGAGAAGCATTACATATTGTTTGTGTGTTGTTAAGAATGAGATTCAAAGATGGTTTCCTCTGTCTTGGAAAAAAAAAAAAGGACACATTTGGCAGCCTACAAACAATAAACCAGTAGAGGCTTCAGATTTTTTCCAAAAGAATGAGATGACTCCAAAATGAGCATGTTTTCCATTTTCCACTCTCTCCAACCCCAGGCAGATGATTTTGAACGTGCACTCTCCTCACACTGGCTTTGAAGAAGTCAGGACTTGCCAGAACTGTGGACTCAAGACTAAAGCCAAGCACAGATGGAAGTGGCTGTGGAGAGCAGGCCCAAATTCCCTCAGCAGGGATTACTGAGGAACAAAGCTGGCAGGGTGGGGATTGCAAACAGTCACAGGTGCAGAGAGGCGCAGGGCAAGGGATGGGGTGCCGGGGAAGGGCCTTTTTCCACCTTCATATACCTCAGCTCTCATACATATTTGCTTAAAGGGGGCCACTGCTGCCTAAATCCAGTTACTGAACTTGTCGGTTCAAGGAGACCCCATCACTGAAGGTGGCAGACAGACCTGCTGTTTCCTCCTTGATGGAGCAGACTGTCCCCTTTAGCCCTGCCCAGGCACCAAGAATACAGGACTGTGGCCACATTGTCGGGAGCATGGAGGACAAAGTAAAGAAGACCACAGTGGTCTTGCAACTCTGAGAGGGGTTTTGACGTTTTCAGTAAGAATAAGCAGTTTTGGCAGTGATTTGGGTGCTGACTTCCTTAAGGGGCCAAATTAGGTTAAAACTGATGGATGACTCTCCTGTAAGTTTCCACCTGCATTGGAGTCCTCAAATGTGTATGCTTTGTTTTGAGTGAATGCTGTGTCTTGCCCCTTTTAAAGTGCAAGTTACAAGGACAGCAAGGGCTGGGTCCTTCATTTCTGTTGTCACCTTCGAGCTGTTGTCATCTACACATAGCTGTTAATGTAAAAAAAAAAAAAAGAAAAGAAAAGAAAAGAAAAGAAAAAGAAATAAAAAGAAAAAAGAAAAGCAAAGACAGAAGTGAAATGACACATGTTCCAAATTAGGCCACTCAGGGATGGTCACAACAGTGACTTCTTCAGCAAGAAGAAAAACCTCACTCAAGGATTTGTTCGAGAGGGAAAAATGTGAAATTAGGGGGCAAAGATAAGAAAATACCCTCCTAGGAGATACGAAAGAAAAGGCAATGTTTGTGAGACCAGGTAATAACTAACTGATTTGAAAAGAAGTCAAACCATTAGGTAATGTGAAATTCTGAGCCTTGACTGTAACATATATTGCATGTTTTTTTTTTCCTAATTCAGTTTGGTCTGTATGGCATTCCAGCCAAATGTTCTAACCAAAAGCCCTTGAGGAAAGACTGAACATGAGACAATAGTTCATAATTCAATTCCATCAGCATTCACTGAATGCTTACTACGTGCTCAACATTCTGTTTGGTGCTGTGGGGAATGTGTAGGAAGCAGAAAACACAGTCAATGCCTGCAAGAAGTTTGTCATTTAGTTGGGAGAGAGAAGATTTCTAAACATAGAACAACTAAAACAATTAAGTTAGAAAATAAAGACATAGCAAAGAACCAAAAGAAAGAGACTTTAGTGCCAAGATGTATGGTTCAGGTAAGAATGGACAATTCAACACCACAAAAAAGCTGAAGTTAGTAAGGAGAGGGTTACGGGATACAAATAAGGTAGACTCCTGGGCTGTAGGAGGAAGGCAAGCCCACGTCACATTCTGAAACTGACATTAACAAGAAAAACTCTAACCGTTGGTGCTATTAAGATGAGGGTATTGTCTCAAAATCAACAAGGGACTGTGAGAACAGCTTCTAAAATCTCAACTGTAAGGAATCGGTTTAAAAAGCTAACATACAAAATCAGTTATCTAATGTGTTTGTGACAAAAGTTTTTGGAGTGTGACTATAGGCATACCTCAGAGATACTGCTGGTTTGCCTTGAGACCACCGCAATAAAGCAAATATTGCACGCAATAAATCAAGTCACACAAATTTTGTTTTTGGCTTCCCAGTGTGTATAAAAGTAGTCTTTACACTATACTATTAAGTGTACAATAGCACATTTATGTCTAAAAAAGCAATGTGCATACCTTAGTTAAAAATACTTTATTGCTAAAAAATGCTAACCATCATCTGAGCCTTCAGCGATTGGTAATGTTTTTGCAATGGTAACATCAAAGATCACTGATCACATAACACATATAATAACAATGAAAAAGTTTGAAATGTTGTGAGAATTACCAAAATGTGACACAGAGACACAAAGAGAGCAAATGCTGGTGGAAACTGGAGCCAATATACCTGCTCAAAACTTCAATTTGTAAAAAAAAAAAGAAAAAGAAAAGAAAAATCTGCAAAACACAATAAAACAAGGTCTACCTGTGCTGAATAAGGAGACCTGGATCGTAAGAAGTTGTCAGTTAGTGTGCAGCACTGTTTACAAAAGTGAACCTAAGTTCTTTGGGCTATTAGAAAGGTATATTTTGGATCAGAACAGAGGACACTACCCAGGTGCTCTCCTTCTCTCCCTCCCTTGGTTATGAGTGCCTAAAACATAGTGGTTCCTTTAGAGTCATGCTGGGTGACCCTACCACTTATCACCCCACGTGGACTTGGGGACTTACTTCATCTCTCCAAGCCTCAGTTTCCTAAAATGGGAATAATAATAATAATACCTACCCTCACTGGATTATGATGAGGATTCAATTAGGTAATACATGTGGAGTGCTTAGCACAGGGCCTGCCGTAAGGCAGGAGCTCAGTAAAAGTTTGCTATTGTTTTCATTAGTCATAAAAACATCCTGATTGCCACTAAAGGCTAGATAAATTAGTAGTTAAGAGTTTGGGCTTTGGACTCAGACAGAATAGAGTCTAAATCTATTTACTAGCTATGTAACTTTAGGCAAATTAGGCTGTTTGTTATTATTATTTGCTGTTGTGGCTACTGTTACTACCAACTTGGTCTCCCAGCTATCTTGATACTGGGAAAGAAAATTAGAGGACATAAGTCTTCCAGGCATTGGAAAGGCATACATTCCATCGTTAATGAATAAACTGACCTCCTGAATTATAATCTCCTCTGAGTCTAGTTAGTGTGTATCAGGCCCTCAGAGTCCCCACTGGATGATCTGGGAGTTCCAGTCTCAGTGAACAGCCAGCCTCTCTTGGTCACCATCTACCCCCCCCCCCAAACAAGACAGTTTTTGGCTCACAAAACTGGAAGTCCAGAGGCAGGTGGCTTCAGGGCTAACATAATACTGGAACCCCAGTTCCTTTTGCCTGCTCTTCTCTGTGTCCTGATCTCCCCCCTGAGTTGACTTGATCCTCAAGCTCGAGTGAGATGTCTGCGGCAGTTTCAGACCTCACATTCGTATACGACAACATATCAGAGGGAAAGAGACCTCTTTCTTAACAATGAGGGAAACTTCCTCACAGCAAACTTTCCTTCATCTCTCATTACTGTGAACTGGGTCACATGCCCATTTCCAAACGAATCCTCGTAGCCAGGTATATCTGAAATATCCAGGGGCAACAGCATTACCAAGATTGCTTTAGACTGATTAGTCTCCACCCACTGAAGCTGGAAGCAATCCTCAAAACTACACTTGTGCTAAACAATGTGATGGTAGGATATCAAACTGCAATGGCCACCTCCTCAACTGTAGGATATCCGCACTCCTTAATGCTAGAGATAATGAAAAATAACCTTACCCCCGAGCAATTGGCCACTCCCTAAAAGCCAGCTGAAGTTAAGGTCTACCCCAGTGACCTCTTTGGAACTATAGTCATATCCGGAGTAACAGGAATGTCACTGCCTGGAAAAACAGGGTCCTTTTCTAAAATGGGCTTTCCCTTCTGGCCAAACTCCTTGGTCCATAACTGCAGTTGATAGGATCTTTGGGAGAGGTTTCCTTGGCCTTTTGTTTGAATGCTGTGCCCCCTTTATGATTCTATATGTGAAGAGGAAACCAGCCCTTTCCAGCTATGTCAAGACCCTGATTAATGCCTCACTAGCAAACACGACCCAAACCCCAGCAAGCCTGGTTCCTTCCTTTCCCAGAAGGAAGCTAACATGGCTCTCCCTTTGTTTGAAGGTGCTGGGTGAAAAAACACTAGCTGCAGCTTTGGAGGGAGGTAAGGAGGCCAGAAAATCTGTTCCCCTCCTCAGCCCTCTACAGTTTGTCTTGAATTTAAAATGAATCAACCTGAGAAACCAAGATTCATTCAAGCTGCGATTGAGGACTCCAGACACTGACACAGGCGAGGCTGAACTTGCAGAACTCAGGGTGACATCCAGTTCTGGACGGTGGACAACCATAGGCCTGTGCCTCAGGGTCCAGTTCCCACCACTGGCTTCCTCCTTGACCTGTTTTTAATTTTTCAAAACTCCCACCCCTCTTGCAGAATGGTTTCGGTTCTTTGCCTGACCTCTGCTTGGTCTCCCTGGGCAGGTTGCCTTCCTTGTTCTCCCTCAGCTGGCCAGGCTGGCTGGCTGCCTAATTGTCCCAAGAGACAGGAAGGCACCCTTTACATCTCTCCAGTTTGGGTCCGTTTTTACTGCTTCTCTGGAGTTAACATCAAGGACTTTAAAAACATCTCGGTAAATGCAGATGTAGAGGCTAGATAGGATTGTGGTCACCTTGGCCCTCATTTTTCTTGCTGCTCACAGAGTAGGAAAATTCAGTGCTGTTTTTGGACTTGACCCAATACCTTTTCTGTCCAGAAAGCCAATAACTCACTCTCGGAGTGACTTGTTTGGCTCTGCTTGCTATATCACGTATCATATATTATAGATGATATATCACAGTCATTGGCAAAGCTAACTAATGCCCAAACTCCACTCCCAGATCCCAGCACCGACTGCCAGAGGTAACCAGACATTCACATTAATGAGACGTGGTGGGCTGTTAAACCAATCTGCATTATTTGAGGTGAAAGGGTGGAAGCAAACAGACTTCCAAGTTTCTTGGATTAGTATCAGTATAATTTCTTTTGGACTGTAAGTACTGAGAAAGATTGTATTTTCTACATTACTAGGAATTTGTTTTTCAAATCAAGTGAATATTATGTACAGAACATTGTACTCAATCTTAAACGGGCTACAAGGATTTTACTAAGGGATACATGCCGTATGCTTTGGAAAAATTATAAACAATCCAAGGTAGTATATGCTAGGTCAGAAGGAATGGTATAGAGCAAGGCTGTAAGGACAGAAGCACAGGGGACTTTGTCCTTAGTTGATGTATAACAGCTTGAACTCATTTCTAAGCATTGCCCTTGGGCCTTTTCATTCAGGACAATGACATACTCTGGGAGAGGTGGGGTGGAACACCACTGACCACCAAGAGTTAAATGAAACCTCTCATTAACCCATTGCCAACCTGCACCAAGAGTGCCCTGTTCAGTTGCTTGCTTCCTGTGGCTAAATTTGGCCTATCCGGAGGCCCGAAGAACGTCTGCCCAGTGGTTTATATGGCAGCTTGCATTCTGATGGGGAAAGGAAGATATATGCTTAAGGATGTGGAGATGGTGGTGACCTGACCTCCCCGGGAAATGCCCTCCTATATTTCGAGTTGCCTGGTCACTCAGCTTAATGATTTTAAAAGAAGACATTATTTTGTTCAGTGGCCTGTAGTGAAGTTTGCACTCTGCCAGGGAAGAGAAAATAAATGTCTGTGGGAGTGAGGAAATAGTAGGGACCTCCTTGGGAAATTCTCTGCTGGTCAGTCAGCTTATTAATTTTTAAGAGACGTTAAGGGGTCATAAAGAGAACCCTGGCCTGGAAGTCAGGAAGTGTGCTCTGCAGTGGGCCCATCAGCAGCGGGAGGGAGAACATCAGCCACGGGAGCCCACAAGGAGCATTTATAATGATGAGAATGACACAAATGTCACATTTTATACTGCTTTACAGTTTTTAAAGCACTTTTGCATCTACTACCACAACATCCTAGAATCTTATGAGTGGGAAAGGACTTTAGGAATTACCCAGCATGGCCCCCCAACCCAGGCAAGACTCTCACCTCCACTATCCCTCTCGTTTGATGTTCCAAGAAGCCCTTTGCAGAAGCCAGCTTAGCAAGTAACATCATCTTCATTTTATGGGAAGACCAACTAAGGAGTTAGTTTCAGGCCAAGATGATGCAGTCAATCATGACAAAACTGGCCTTAAACACCGAGTCCGGGGTTCTTTCCATGCTATCACATATCTCTTTTATATTTAAGAGGATAGGTTCTAGTCACCCTTCTGGCCCTTACTAAGTAATTTAGCACCTAACCGTTCTCAAATTGCTTTAGAAGCTTCAGATCTGATACGTCAATTAGAGTACAAGATCTTTTCAGGCCAGACCTCATACTGCTTTGAATCTCCATCCTCTCCCCACCTCACCACCAGTGTTAGGGGTTCTTGGAAGATACTTAACAAATGCCTGAATGAAAGAATTGAAATTCTAAAATTTCTGAGTTATTCCTTATACCTTAGAGGCATGCCAGATTCTACTTTCCATGATTTTGTCCTCATCTTTGGAAATTTCATTTGCTTGGAGCTACTGGGGTTACTTGGGCGGGTTGAAATACTCTGGTATCAGGGGTTATATGGGGGAATGTCTTGATATCTTATAGCAGATCCCCTTTCTCGAAGGATAAAACAACTGGAAAGTCAATGACCTAGGTCTGATATTGGCAGGTTGAGGATTCAATATGTATTTTATTTTTCTTTAAAGTCTTGGCTGGAATTCTATAGAATGGAGAAGTCATGTTGCCCCTTTCTGGCCATTGGAATGTATTAAATGAGACACACTGTGCTCATTTTAAATCTTAGGGTTAGAGGAAGAGTTCTGATCAGGGTTATTTGTCATGGGCTTTTGACATAAACTAGCCTTTCCCAAGAATGTTAAGGTGCAATGAAAAGAAGAATCAAAGACTTACATGGAAATAGCCACAGGATTGACTAGTTAGCCAAAGTGCACACTTTTTTCTGAAGTTAAAAATTTATGCTTGGTGATTTCCATTTAAAAATCAAAGTTTTAAACTGCTGTCTATGTTGATCTATGCCTGGACTTAAAAAAAAACTTTTTGGTTCATAATTCTTTTGATGCTGTTAACATACAGAAGAACTCTAGCTTCCAAAATAGGATATATGTTGCAATAAGCATCTCCTGCTCCTGCCCCCCAAGGACATCTGGAAAGGGTGTTAGTTAAATAGCCATGGATTTGCACAGTGCTATAATTTTTATAGCTATAAAGAAGCCTCCCTCCGCCTTCACCCCTACACCAGCGATGGGTGAGCTACCCCCAAACTCTTTCACGAGGAGAACAAGCAATGGAATCTGGCAGATCACCCTAACCAAATACCACCCAGACAGAAGGAGCCCAACCTGTCTAGTGAAATTCTTTCAAATATATTTTATACTATCAATGCTTAAACTCACCAGGAAAAAAAAAAAAAACAATGAAATTTACCAGGAAACGTTTCAGGTAGAGTAATAGAGCTGCTGAGATACACTTAAACATAACTTCCTAAACTTAAACCGCATAATAATCTTTTCCAGATCCTTTTAGCTAGTTTCTTATTCCAAAATGAACCTTATATGGAATTGCACACACTTGGCCCAGTACAAATTTCACCATATTGAGCCCCTTAGACTTGGCCCACCACTAATTCATACTGTCAACTACAGCTTGGCTCTCACCACTGCCCAATTGTTCCTTATATACCTTATACCGTGAATATTCCAGTCTTTATCTTCAGGTTCCCAAGTCCTCTTTATTCCAACACCCCCATTCTTAGTAGATGAGCCTACAAAGTTTGCTGAAAAAATCGAAGCTATGGAGATGTGAGAATATCTCTCACGTCAGATGATTTTTTTTTCTGAGTACTATCTAGGTTATCCCCTCCCTCTCTGCTGTAGAATTCACCCCTTCATACTTTTCTACTCCCACAGTTATCCTCTCCCTCCAGACTTGCACTGTCCTGTATGGTAGCCACTAGCCACATATGGCTATTTAAATGTAAATGAATTAAAATCAAATAAAATTAAACATTCAGTTCCACAATCACACTAGCCACATTTCAAGTGCTCAATAGCCACACGGGATTACCTGAAGGGACAGTGCAGATACAAAACATTTCCATCACTGTGGAAAATTCTACTGGATAGCAGTGCTCAGTAGGGTCCTCTGATTTCTTACCTATCCCATGGGCTCTTCAATCTCATCATCAACAACAGTAACAACTACCCTACAAGTGACCCTCATACCCTTGTTGCTACCAGTATCTAAATGCTGCCAAACTTTTAGAATAGATATTTGCCTTCATGCTTGCATTCCTTTCTTGGTCCTCTGCAATCTGACTTCTGTACCTGCTAAGAAGCCACCAAAGACATTTGGGGCATCCTCCACCATTTTTTCCTAGTCATCACCCTCTAAAATTTCTCCTCTCTAACCTGTTTTTCACACCTCTTGTCCCTGGCTCATCCCATTGTTGAAGAAATGTTGCGTAGATGAGACAATGAACTTCCCTCCTTGATCATTCACTCCCCGCTGTCCTGAAAGCCCAGTCCTCTGCTTTTCTTCTGCCAGCCCTTCTCTGATGAACTCATCTTCCCTTATTTGCCTTTCACTATCTGCTCTATGAAAACGGGTCTCAATCTCATGGCTCGAGATGCTAATTCCTCACCTACCTGCCTGGCATTACAGGAGAGTGCCAAGAGTAAGTGTTGGTATTATCAATGAAGGCAGAGAAAGCTATCTTCCATCCCAATTAATTTCCATGTCCCTTGAAACCCTGTGGGCAAGTGAAGAGTCAGGGATGGAAGGGGGCAGAAACAAAGACTGCAAAAGGAAGACATGGGAACGCTCTGGCCAAAAGAACTTTGTCTATATAATAATTCTGCCATAGTCTTTTCTTATAACCAGTGTCAAAATCTCAGGATAATATAGAAGTTCTTTGTCCTTTTGACTCCTTCCTCTTTCTTTTCTTTTGGAGGGAGGAGTGGGTTAGTAACCTCCGCCTTGCCTTTTCATAGCAAACTCCACAACAGTTGTAGATCAAAATGGAAAACCAGTCACTTGCACCAAGGCACTAGCCTGCAGTAAGCCCACAGCAAATTACAGCCTGGTGTTTTGTGAAGGAAGTTGACAGGACAACACCTCCTTCCCTTCTCAAAATGAATGCATAAAATACGCTCTAGCCTTTAACAGCATCTGATGTCTATAACCAACATGAAGAGAACATCAGAACGTTTTTTTCCCCTTTGGCTTTTTTTTTTTCTTTCAGCAGACACATTGCTCTGCTGATTAGAAAGCTAAGAAAGTGAATAGGTAGAAATATATAGCTTATTCAGCCAAAGAAAAATTAATGAAGACAACACATTGCATAGTGCTTGATTTGGTTACACTTAATTTAAAGACCACCAGGTTCTGACCAATGCTCTTTCCCCCCCCAGCTTTATTGAGATATAGTTGACAAATAAAATTGTAATATATTTAAAGTGTACAACATGATGATTTGATATATGTATACACAGGGAAATGATTACCACAATCAAGTTAAGGAACAAGAAACACATCCACCACCTCACATAATTCCTTTTTTTGTGTGAGAATGCTTACCGTCTACTCTTGGCAAATTTTAAGTCCACAACACGGTATCATTCACTATAGTCACCATGCGGTACATTAGATCCTCAGAACTTACTCATCTTTTAACTGGAAGTTTGTCCCCTTTGACCAACATCTCGCCATTTCCTCCACCCCCAGCCCCTCACAACCACCGTTCTCTGTTTCTATGAGTTTGACTTTTTTTTTTTTAGATTCCACATATAAGTGAGGCCATACAATGATCCTCTTTCTCTGTCTCCTGACCAGTGCTCTTGAAATGTAAATTCACTATCCAAAACCACAAGTGAATCCAAAACATTGGGAAACAGGAGAAATTTACGCTGGACAGATGTGGGCAGTCCCCAAACTCAGTGATCTTTGACAGCTACAAGGTCAAGGCAGTTTTTCAAAGTGATTTGTACAAAGTTTGCTTATAAAAGAAAAAAAAATTTAAGAGGGCATTCAGTTATATCCGAGGTAATCAAAGTAGCAAAAATAATCTCCAAAGTCAGCATTTACTAGGCAATTTGGGTTAAAATGTTATAAAAGGCAGACTGTTTGGGCTAGTACATCTGCCTCTCTTGCACTTGAAGAAAATTTGTAGATGAAGAAACTGCCTTAAAAAAAAAAAGAAAGAAAAGCCTCCTTTCCCACAGCCTTCTGCCAAACAGATTCTGTTGCTAGGTAAACAGAAGCTACCAACAATTTATGTACCAATATATATAGCAAATTATAGCTGAGAGGAAGCTTGCTAGCTTATGAAACAGATGGTGATTTGTTGTGGCTCGGGAGAGAACAGGGTTTTGCCATGATGAGCCCCTGCTAGTCTCTCTGACAATTTCCTAGCCTAATAAACACTCTGACTTTGTATGTTATGAAGTTGGATGAGAGTGGAATCATGTAGAAAAGAGAGGAAGAGTTGGAAGGAATGGCAAAGACGATGCTCTTTGAGAGAAGGAATTATGGGTTTTAAACTTTGTGTTTAAATATGAGATATCAGTAGAAAGTAAACCAACACAACTTGTAATATAACCCCCAGACTTGCCATCTGGGTTGAAGTCAAATTGAATAAGCCCAAGAACATCAACTCCACTTCTCTAGCACTATGACAAATTTCAGAAAGTCTGGTCAAGCAATCAGAAGCAAGAACAAGAGGGTGTAATCTTCTGTGAACATCTGTAACTAGAGAATATACCATGCTTATTAAGATTGTGTCAAAAGAAATTTCATCGAGTTAAGGCCCTTGCAGCTCACATTTCTCATCCAAACTAAACTAGTGTTTGTTCAATAAGCAACTGGTTCACAACTGGACTTAAACTGTCTCCCCACATCCTGGAACAAACTGTTGAACCACACTCAGATCCACACTGACATCTGCAGGTAATCAAAACAGGACTTCTATGAATTGATTTCTAGACGCAGATTCTCAAACCATTCACCACAGTAGTGTGCAAACCCATAAAACCTAAATACCCTGGATGACTATTTCTTTAAAAAATACTCTCAATCTTTAAGTGCTTTCATAGTCTAAAATATTGTATATAGAGTATGAACTCAATTATCTAGAAAAAACCCCACAAACATATAGTTATTTCCACTTGGTGTAATTACGGTGATTTTAATTTTCACTTTAAACTTTGCCTTCAATTTTTCATTACTTTTCAGATATTCTCCAATGAGTGTATAGTCCTTTTACAATTAGTTATTGAAAGGCTGCTACCTCGATTTAATTTTTTTAATTGTCAATATCAACATTTTAATGAGTTATTAAAAATAAAATCATGCATAATATCCTCAACAGGCAAAGGTTACAATTATATGTAACATAAATATCTAAAGGAACATTTAAGATGAAGGTATTTTTTTTAAAGATACGGATATATAGTCAAGACAATAACTTGTTTTTTAAATATGCGTTTGAAAGAAAATCTAGGGAAAGTAAGGTACAAAAAGCGATGGTCTCATTTAAAAAAGGATTTTCATATGTCCTAGCTAATAAGCACTAAATATGTTATATATATGAGTGAAGAGGAAGATTTTAAAAGGATAAGTAAAGTTAATGAGGTAAAGAAAAACACAAAGGATACATCATGGCAATTGAAAAATAGTGTACTAAGGAAAAACCTGCCAAACGAGTTGAATCAGGAGGACACACTATAAAAAACAAAGCAACAAACATCCAAACAAAAAATCATTTGAAAATAGTTTACACACATTCTTCCAAAATTGATGCATGTTAGTGTTTGTACTAACATGACAATGTCTATGGGATTTTTAATGTTCATGTTTATTCTTCTCCTAAAATATGGTTCCTATTGCAGAAATTAATATTAATCTAAATTTTCTTCTTCCCATATGTCAGTGAATGAAGAAAAATAACAATTGTCACACAATCATCAAAAAATATTCTGTTACCAAAAAAATTCTCTAACCAAAGGAATAAATGATAGATATGACATATCTCCAGTACAACTTTGTTGATAATTCATTTTCCAGACACCTCTGGATACTACTGTATCTTTTAATACCCTCTCTAGTGCGACCACTACCTCAATTTTAACCTCAAACCTCTAGTTGTCCCAGGTCAATTTGTATTCACATTCATCAAAGCCTTTAAAAAAAATCCTGCAAAATGTTTTGCTGTGGTAAACTGCTACTAAGCAGCATGCTTATTTATATAGGCTATCAAAACTCCTAAAGATACACAAAGATAAGGAGAAAGCGGATTTGTAGAGTCTAACATACGTGATTTTTCTATAGTCCCTTTCAACTGAGTGAAATTTCAAAGTAACGTTTATTGGATCAATCTATAATTACTGTATTAGAGAAAACAGGATCTATTACCAAGAGGCTCCTTTTACAATGACTGTCTGGGGGAAAGCCTGTTTTTCTGGACTTGTGAAATCAAGAGACTCATTAAATTTCTGAGGTAAAAAATCAACATTTGAAGAAAGCCTTATTCTACATGTTATAAATTAAGTGTAATAGAAAAATACACCCAGGGTTTCTAGTGGTAGGGAGAAAAAAGACAACTGCTTAAGGGCTTATGAACAAATTCTATCGATAGGCACTCATAAACCTGCAGGCCCTCAGCTTACAAGTGTGTTACATTTCAAACGTTTATTGGTATATTTATTTTTTGGTGCCTGCAAAGCGTTTTCTTGAGGAAACAAAGTCATGGTGGTTAGAGTCCCAAGTTAATTCACAAAAGTAAAACTAAAATACTGAAGGTTTGCAACGAAATTGTAAGAAGTAGTTTTAGTAATAAGATCAAACAAATGCTGGAATGATTTCAACAATAAATTATTTTTCAGTTTTCCTGTTTTGGTACATGAGAGAATAATTATAGAAAGATAAGAAAGGCGGACCTTTTCAAGCACTTTAGATATTAACATTTAAGTTCCCTTTAAAACTTGCAACTTTTTAAAATGTATGCTTATTGGCCATACTTGAAGTTTTACTTTAGTTAACAAATGGACACAAGATGGAAATTAGGGAGAAAAATTAGGAGAGGAATTTTGATATGGAAACTGGGCAAAAACTGAAGCAGAGTGGGGGAGAGGGAACTAAAGAAAACATAGGGGTTGCCTCCACTTCATTCATTCATTCATTCATTAGACTGTTAAGTGGCAGGCTCCATTGGTAAGTATAAAGACCCAGTATTCACCATTCATTCATTCATTCAACCATTCGCCCTCCTCCCCAAGTGACCCAGATAGTCAAGTTGACTGCATATTTTGAAAAAACATATTTGCATCTCTCATACTGTGTGTGAAGTTGAGCAGCTTTTCATATATTTAAGGCTCATTTCTTCTGTGAACTGTGTTTTCATATTTTTGCCCATTTTCCTCTTGTGAGTTTTAGCCTTCTCCCCGCTCTGAAATTTGAGTTCTTTATATATGTATTTGGGATATCAGCCATTTAGATAAGTATTTCTCCCAGTTTTGTTGTGTTTCTTTTGACTGTGCTTATGTGGTGTTTTTGTCTGTTTGTTTGTTTTTGTTGGGTTTTTTTTTGCCACGCAACAGGTTTCTATTTTTATGTAGCCTTTACTTTTATGTAGTTGAAATTATCCATCTTTTTCATTGTATCTGGATTTGGAGTCATACTTAGAAAGGCTTTCCCTATACCCAGATTATAAAGGATTTCATCCATGTTTTCTTATATTACTTACATGGTTTCATTTTTTAACATTTAGATCCATTTGGAGTTTATTCCAGTGTACAGTGTGAGGTATGGAACCAAATTATCTATTTTTACAGCAATCCATTATCCCAACAGCATTTATTAAAAAGTCAATTTTTGCCCCAGTGATCTGGGTATACCACCTTTACTATATGTTAAATTTTACACTTGGGTCTATGTCTGGACTTTCCACTTTGCTCCAATGATCTGTCTGTTCACGCACCAGTATAATATCATAAAGGTAACAGGTTATAACACGTTGGTATGCAAAAAGGGGGCAGCTTTCTTTACAGAAGAATGCTAGCTAATAAATCTGGAAGGAATGACAGAATTGGTAAAATATTTTGCAGCCACCATCTTAAAAACTGACCCAGGGAGGCATCACTAATGGATGCTAAAACTATTGGGTGAAAGTTGTTGGGAAACAGGACATTTACATGGTCACATCTAATACTTTTAAAATACTAATTTAATATTAACTACCTTTACAGTGGAGAAATCTGGAGAACGCTACCTTGACTGAGTGACTGAACTTGGCATCACCAGTGGAACAACTGACATCATGTACCTCCTGATGTGATGCAATGGGAATCACCTATGTGGTATTCTTGCCAAAAAGATTTAACTAATCTAATGTTTAATTGAATCTAATCATGAGGAAACAATCCGACAAATCCGAACAACAGGACCTCATATAAGACAATTGGCCCAGACTCTTCAAAGTGAGTATTTCATGAAAGATGAAAGAAAGTGAGGGGACTGTTCTACATTAAAGAAAACTAAAGAAACATGACAACTAAATGAACTTGCATGACCTTTGAGCCTGAATTTTGAATCCTCAATTGAAAAAAATTGATAAAATAATATTATTTAATTCACAGTCCATATTCAGATTTCCCCAATTGTCCCAATAATCTCTTTTAGATCAGAACCACCCAGCTCAACCACAGACTCATGAGAAAAAATGAACTATTTAGTTTTAAGTCACTAAGGTTTCAGGGGGAAGGAGAGGGAGATTACACAGTAATAGCTTATATAAATATGCTACCATTTGTGTGAAATATTGGAAAAAAGAATATATTGATGAATTTGTTTACATATATGCAACCTTTCTCTGTAAGGATACACAGGAAAATAAAACCACAATTGCTGTGGGGAAGAGGAGCTATGGTGGCTGGGGGATGAAGACAGGAGGGAGACACTTCATTTTCTGCCCTATTGTACCTGTAGAATTTTAAACGCATGAATGTATTTCCAATGAATGAATGAGTGAATAAATGAAATCTGTTTCTTTTACTCATGTCTTTCCAGGACCCTTGAATCATCTCTAGTGGTAATGGGAACTCTCATACCCTACTGATGAGAGTATAAATTGGTACAATGTTGGTGGAGGGGAGGTGTGGCTTTAAGAAATGCCAATAATGTAAGGTGAGACACTATAAAACTCTTCGAGGAAAACATAGGCAGAACACTCTATGACATAAATCACAGCAAGATCCTTTCTGACCCACCTCCTACAGAAATGGAAATAAAAACAAAAATAAACAAATGGGACCTAATGAAACTTAAAAGCTTTTGCACAGCAAAGGAAATCGTAAACAAGACGAAAAGACAACCCTCAGAATGGGAGAAAATATTTGCAAATGAAGCAACTGACAAAGGATTAATCTCCAAAACATACAAGCAACTCATGCAGCTCAATATCAAAAAAACAAACAACCCAATCCAAAAATGGGCAGAAGAACTAAATAGACATTTCTCCAAAGAAGATATACAGATTGCCAACAAATACATGAAAGAATGCTCAACATCACTAATCATCAGAGAAATGCAAATCAAAACTACAATGAGGTATCACCTCATACTGGTAAGAATGGCCATCATCAAAAAATCTACAAACAATAAATGCTGGAGAGGGTGTGGAGAAAAGGGAACCCTCTTGCACTGTTAGTGGGAATGTAAATTGATACAGCCACTATGGAGAACAGTATGGAGGTTTCTTAAAAAACTAAAAATAGAACTACCATATGACCCAGCAATCCCACTATTGGGCATATACCCTGAGAAAACCATAATTCAAAAAGAGTCATGTACCAAAATGTTCGTTGCAACTCTATTTACAATAGCCAGGACATGGAAGCAACCTAAGTGTCCATCGACAGATGAATGGATACAGAAGATACAGTGGAATATTACTCAGCCATAAAAAGAAACGAAATTAAGTTATTTGTAGTGAGGTGGATGGACCTAGAGTCTGTCACACAGAGTGAAGTAAGTCAGAAAGAGAAACAGAAATACCGTATGCTAACACACACACACACACACACACACACACACACACACACATATATATATATGGAATCTAAAAAAAATGGTTCTGAAGAACCTAGGGGCAGGACAGGAATAAAGACACAGATATAGAGAATGGACTTGAGGATGCGGGGAGTGGGAAGGGTAAGCTGTGACAAAGTGAGAGAGTGGCATGGACATATATACACTACCAAATGTAAAACAGATAGCTAGTGGGAAGCAGCCGCATAGCACAGGGAGATCAGCTCTGTGCTTTGTGACCACCTAGAGGGGTGGGATAGGGAGGGTGGGAGGGAGACACAAGAAGGAGGGGATATGGGGACATATGTATATGTATAGCTGATTCACTTTGTTATAAAGCAGAAACTAACACACCATTGTAAAGCAATCATACTCCAATAAAGTTGTTAAAAAAAGACATGCCAATAAAATATGCAAATACATATGCAATACATAGCCTATCTCCAGAATAACCCACCAGAAGCTGATAACACTGGTTGCTTCTGAGGAAGGACCTTATGGGACTGGGAATCCAGGGTAGAAGGAGGACTGACTTTTTCCTCTATGGCCTTTTTACTCTTTGAATTTTTATGCTGAACTTGTATTACCTTTTCAAAAGGAGCATAATAAAATAAAATGCACATACCCTTTGACTCAACTATTTATCACTTCTAAGATTCTCTCCTGCAGAAATACTTACAGAAACAAAGATATTACTTGTGTATACTAATAAAGTATAAGGAACCTAAATGACCATCAGTTAAGGATTAAATAAATTATGGAATGTTCATACATGGGAATACTATACAATTGCTAAAAATGAACCCATAAATCATCACCCAGGCTGACACAGAATATTCCAGAAATCCGGAAGCATTCCCTAATGCCTGCATCCAGCCTTTCCCACCCTGTAAGTTACTACAAACTGAATAAACCCATGTAACCATCACCCAGGTCACACAGAACACTCCAGAACACTTGAGGCGCCCCCAATGCCCACTTCTAGCCATTCGCCCCTTGTGAATGATCACAAGCTGAATAAACCCATGTGACCATCATCCAGATCACACAGAACATTCCACAGACCATCCAGTTTGTAATAATTCATCAAGCTGTACACTTTTTGTATGTATGTTATACTTCAATAAAAAGTGTTAAAATATGCATGTGTGTCTGTTATAAATATGTTCACATATATATAGAAAAAGGTAATTAGGTATACAAATCAAACTATTTATGGATGAAAAGGCTATGGGGGGAAGCATTTATATACTTTGCATACTTCTATAAAGTTTAAACTTTATAATGAATGTTTCCCTTCACAATTTATAATTTCAAAATGAATAAAAATAATGAAGAAAAACACTTTTAAAAAAGAAAATAATTTTAAACACTGCTATGAAATGTTAGTTTTGTCTTAGAAGAGGAAATATACAACATCAGGGTTTTAAATCCTAAAATTCTTGACCACTACCTACAACAGCCAGTCCCCCGTCCTCCCAATCCAACACCATAGGTCCTGGAGGGAGATAAATGTCTGAAGAATAGATTCAGACAAAGAAACACTTAACTAGCTCGGTCTTTCACCTCAGACTTCAGTGTAGTCACCGAAAGGATTAGACTAAACCTTCCTTTTGCCCAAAGCGGGCAGGCCTCAGTGACCCAGACTACAAGCTTCTTTCTCTGAGGGCTACATTCTGACCTTAGCTTTGGAGCTCTCACCTCTACTTTAGTCAGAAGAGATGGTTAAGGAAACAAACTGAAGGAAAACCACACCTAGGGAAGGCAAGAAACCATTTAGGGTGACTGATTTGTCCCAGTTTGCCCAGGATTCTCCTTGTGTTAGCACCGAAAGTCCCCAGAAAACCCTCCAGTTCCAAGCAAACCAGGACCTAGGAAATCAGGCCTCAAGTGCTTTTTAGGCCTCTTCTCCCTGAGCCCCAACCAAGTTCCCTTTTGATCTGCAAGGTGAGGGGGAGTGTCTTCTCTTCAGAAGCTAAAGGAGAGATGCCAGACTTCTCTTACCACGCTTCATAGGAGAAGAGCTAGCAGAATCAGAATCCCAGAAAGAGGCTCCAAAGAGGCACCCCAAAGAGCATTTCACACAGATTCAACAGCTTTTAACCTCTTCATACCAACAATTCCACACATCATTGTGACCCAATCCAATCCTGGATCAAAGTTCTGATTTATATTTTACTTTGAAGATTTTGGCTATATCTAGCTAGCTATTACTCAGACTCCTGTTTACTGAAGATGTTTCTTTTAGTGAACTCACTTTTTCTTTGTTATATTTATCTTTAAAATACATCTTTAAAAATATTATTTGCTAAGTTTATTTTAACAGAACACTTCACATCACTTTCATAAACGGAAAATTGGTATCACATGCCACAAACAGAAGGTACATATTAGGTACATATGAATAACTATTACCTAAACGGAGTACTCCTTGATGAAGATTCCTCATGCAAGTTTTCCTCAGGAATGCCTGGAACACAAGAAGCTTGGTGCTCCTCCTAGAGGTCAGAGTGTGTGGTTAACACTGCTCTGGGAGTTTCTTCCAGCTCCTTCTATAGGTTAACCCTCCCCCGTGACTTTCTTTCAGCTCCCTCTACAGGTTGGAGTGATTATCTTTCAGCTCCCTCTGTGGGTTAGAGTGGGGGGAGGGGGGTTATTGTTCAACAAAATTTTATTGAGTGACTATTATGTTGTAGATACAGCACTGAGGATACAGGGGGAGAACGTGGGAACAATTTCGTATTGTAATTGAGCACGAATAGGGAAAGAAGGGAAAGACGAAGTTAGAAGATTTGGGTACAGACCGTACTGCCTCCATTTCCTAAACCCCTGTTTATTCAAGCCACTGCAATCTGACTTTTGTTCCTTCCACCTCACCAAAAGTATACCCATGAAAGTCTCTAGGGGACTTCCTAATGATCGGATCCAATGGGAAGTTTTGCATCCTCATCTTAAGTGACCCTGGACACGACTCCCTCCTTAGCTTTGCTGACAGCGTTAGCTGGTTTCTCCAAGGTTTTCTCCTATCCTTCCTGCCACCCCAGCTCTCCTAAACCTGCCTCTTACATGTTGATGCTTGTCAGGATTTTGTCCTTAACCCTCTTCTCCATAAATCTCCCTTCTTACGTCTACACCCATAGCTCCCACCTACATAAGCTAGAGTCCCAAATCCTCAAAGACCAGAGGTGCCTCTATTTCTCTCTCCAACCCCATTTCTCATGTTAGCAAATTACTTGTATGACTGTGAGAGTGCCTTGGTCTCTTCTTCCTGTATCCTATTTCCCTCTCACTTCTTCCTCCACCAGAGGTTTGTTCTTCGATTCAGCTTCAGTGTTACCTATTCTGGGAAGGACTCCAGAAGCACAGCCCGGGCTATGCCGGGTGCTCTCCCTTTGTGCTCCCCAAAACACTAGAATTGGTGCTTCTAATGGTCAGCGTACTTCTGTGTATTCCACTACGCTGGTCACCTTGAAGGTACTGACTGCATCTGCATTTACAGTTCCCAGCACAGGGCTCAATAAATACTTTCAAATTGATGAATATAAGAAATCCATGAGGGCTTCCCTGGTGGCGCAGTGGTTGAGAGTCCGCCTGCCGATGCAGGGGACACGAGTTCGAGCCCTGGTCCGGGAAGATCCCACATGCCGCGGAGCAGCTGGGCCCGTGAGCCATGGCTGCTGAGCCTGCGCGTCCGGAGTCTGTGCTCCGCAATGGGAGAGGCCACAACAGTGAGAGGCCCACGTACAGCAAAAAAAAAAAAAAAAAGAAATCCATGAGCTGTGAACAGGTAAACATGGAGGAAGAGAAGCTTGGGGATGGCTGGGGTGTGTGTGAGAAAGGGATATTTAAAACTTGAGTATTTAGAATACTATTCCCTTTCCCTTCCTCCTATGGAGGCAGCCAGGGCTGGAGGGGCCGAGGGGGCATTGATGTGTCAGGGTCAGAAATTGGTTACATACAGGAGAAATGAGCAATTGTATTGAGGATAAAGGGAAACAGGCTTGTCACTATCCAAGAATAGTTACAAATACGGATAGGACGGATGCTGGAATGAACCCGGTAGTGTTGAACTGGAATCGGAGATACTCATGGTCCTTAATAGATGATCAGATATACATATGTGTGTATATATAAATATACATTTACATGTATTTTCTGTGTTGAGAGGGCCTTTATTTATTATTATTTTTTTGGCCGTGCTGCACAGCTTGCAAGATCTGTTCCCCCAACAGGGATTGAACCCAGGCCATGGCAGTGAAAGCCCAGAATCCTAACCACTAGGCCACCAGGGAAGTCCCGAGAGGGCCTTTAAACCATAATGCTCAAGTAACAGTGATTATACTGAGTGCCTATATTTTGGTAATTGTACCAAATACCATTCTCTATTAAAAGGAATCAAGTCTCCTTAGAGATACAGCTGATCGCAGGGCTTGGGGCAAGGAAAGTATGAATCGGGGACATCTTATGCCAGAAAGTAAAACACTGCTCAAAAAATGATAGATTTGCCAGAAGGACACAGCAGCCAGCTTGGAGGGACTCTCACTGTCCATATCTGAGATGTGAATATCAAGAAAAAGTCATGGTTATGAATAAAAACCCACTGATTAAAATAGGAGTCCACGAGTCCACAATGATCAAATAAATGGTGGAGAAGGGAAAGTTCTTTACACTAGAATGCCAATTAATAGGTGTAGAAGGAATAAGGGAAGTAGAGAGTCACCATTGGGTAGTCATCATAACACTAGCAGGCAAGAAAGGGCAACAGATACTAAAATTACTGGGGGAAATTTGATGAAAAACCAGGATATTTATAGTCTCAAAATACTTCCACACAAAATATTTTACCAATTTCAAAGGGAAAACGCTAACTATGCAGTGGAGAAACACAGCAGACACCTCCTTAACCGAAGGATCAAGGGTCACCAGTAATAGGACGAAGTGGTACCATGTGCCTCCTGCAACGAGATGTTGAGAACACCACACCTCTTCTGTGGTATTTCTGCCCAAAATGCATAACCTGAATTTAGTAACGAGGAAATATCAGTCAAACCTAAATTGAAGGACATTTTTCAAAATAACTGGCTAGTACTTCTCAAAACTATGAGGATCACAAAAGACAAGGAAAGACTGGGGGATTTCCAGACTGAGGGAGACTAAAGATACATAATGACTAAGTGTAACACATAATCCTGGATAGAATCCTGGGCCAGAAAAAAAATTTTTTCCCTCTTGCTAAAAGAGCCTTATTGGGACCACAGGCAAAATATGAACGGGGTCTGTACACTAGGTGGGATAGTTTTGTATCAAGGTTAATTTCCCGATTTTGATAGCTGCAATGTGGTCATGTAGAAATGTCCTTGTCTTTAGGAAATTTACACTGAAGCACTTAAGAGTAATGGGGTATCATGTCTATATCTTATTCTCAGATGGTTCAGAAAAAATGTGACACACACATACAAATATACACAGACACATACACACATACAAGCGAGTGGGAGGGATGGTAAAACTAATGTGGTTAAATATCAACAACTGAGGAACCTGGGTGAAAAATATATGGGAGTTCTTTGGGCTATTCTTGCAACTTTTCTCTAAGTGTGAAATAAAATAGTTCATGTATTTTTAAAATACTGAAAAGAAAAGTGAGTGTTTAAAACCTGAGTCATGCATGAAAGGCTTTTATTTTTTGCCTGTCTACCCGCCCCCGCCATCTTGCTCCAAAACCAATTTAGAGTCTTATGAATATGTAAAAAAAAAGCAAGACACAATAAATCCAAAACAAGTAAGAAATATGTGTAGCCTTGGCAAGAACCTTCTAAATTGTCAAATTCTAAAAAATGCTCTTGAAAATTTGACAGATTATGTGGAGAGGTTTCTCTTTGTTTTGGGAAACAACCCAAACTTCAAAACAGCTATTAGTTCTTCTGTGTTCCCGATATCCTTTTATTCAAAACTTGACTGCAATTAGACACAGAGAATGCAATACTGGGATATGGATACGCTTAAAAATTTTACAGAATTTTATGCATGTGTACACACTTTATTAAATTTGCATTCTAAGATATACACAAGGTCAGCAGTTCACAAAACTTATTATTCCAAAAGCAGTTATCATGAAACACAGCAATTATATGTCAGTCAAGCAAAAAGAGCATCTATTAAATTTTCTTATCATATCTCTTATACTTGTTTTCAAATAGAAGCCTGAAATATGATATAATATTAGAATAGGAAGAGAGAATTTTACTTTATAACAATGATCACTTTTCAAATATTAGACTTTATATAAAAATAAAGGAGTACTGTCAACAAAGCTCACCTGAAGATTAGCATCTATTTTATGTAATTTGAAACAACCCCTGCACAAACTTAACTTTCTAGTCACTTTAAACAATAAAAATGAACCTTGGCTTAAACAGTAAAGTCAGTTACCTTCCTTCTTAGTTCTCATAACAGAGGAACATTTTCATTTTCCTGTCCCAATTCTACCACACTGCTGAATTTCAAAAATAAATTTAAATATCATTACATTCTAAAGGTTATGTCTTAAGAGTCCTAAATTAGAGCCAAAAAATGATGGCCAAAAGTGTCCCTTTAAGGCAAAGAAGACAGTAGAGAGCTGGTGGATAAATACCCTATAGGAGAAAACCATCTCTCAGTATTATATAGGCAGAGACTTTTAACATCTTTCACAAACAGAATAAGTACACTGCATACCACTGATGTAATTTTTCTTTAAAATGACATACTAGAGAACAATCTTCATAATATATACATTCATGTTAGGTTTGAAGGATTATGGACTTTGCACAGGTGAAAGCCAATATGAGAAATAAAGCCATTAATGGCCATTATGGCAGTTATCACAATTTAAAATAAACAACACAGCTGATGCTACAACAGAACTACTTACTGCAAGCTAAGTGATGCTCTCTTATAATTCAGGGAGAATAGGTTTCCCTTCAAGCCCTACAGTATTACTAGTCTGTGGGTACCCTCAAAGCACATCATCTTCCTTTAAAATTCAACGACCTTTGCCTTCAAAAGATACAAATGCAGTAGTTTTCATTTCTTACATTCATTTAAAAATGGAATATTATGGTCCTAGCAGGCAAATTTGCATGTTAAGTACAGACAATCCAACCACGATGTCTGAACATTAAAAGAGATCTATCACAACAGACATTTTGCACAGTTTTAAATAATAAATAACATGGCAATAGATTACACTCAGGTTTGTAAAATAGCTCTATCGGGATTTTCCTCTTTTAAATGTTAAATAACTTATGGTACCGCAGACTTACTATCATGTACACTGTTGACAGCTCAAACAGCTTCTTAAAAGCAGAACGCACAATGACATTGACTTTGGCAGCTCCTAAAAGCTTCCTCGTAGGTATTAAACTGTGCTTCCTATAAGGCAGCATGTATAAGAACTGGACTCTGATTCTGGGGGCAACACAATAACCAAACTACAGTCGACAACACCACTCACCACACAACAAAACAAACAACTCCAATGATGAAAAAGTAATCAGAAAGAAGCAGCAATCAAAACGGTATGTGGCATTCAGACACATGAAGCCCCTTTTCTATCCTACCTTATGATATACATCTTTACAGCATGACACTGAACCCCAAGGCCCCTCAGGCCTCATTACACCACCCAAGACAAGCTGTCAAGCTCCGTGTACACTTTTCTACACAGTGGTTTTGTGTGTAAATAACATTATTCATTCATTTGTAGATGCTCCACACATCTGGTCAAGGCAGGGATTTCTTCTCCTTGATAACACCACCTAGAAACATTAACAATATTTTATATATTCCTTAGGGCAACAGGTTTGAGGAGAACAATATCAACTGCGGTAGCTAAGTCATAAGAAGCTGTGGTGACTAATCCCAGCATCCTGTTAAGTCCGTTTACATTCTCAGCACTAAAATCAATCTTTGCATCCTACACTCCAACAGCAAAGAAGCAATATGCACAGTAATGAAAGCAACGACATGTTTTTTCCCCTTTGTGAGAAATGGCAAGGAAGCGGCTCAAACAGGAAAGGGAAACAAAATAATGTACTTTAAGCTGATGCAGAAAAATAAAAATTTATATCAAAAGCAACTCATCTAATACTGTGAGATAAAGAGATTTGAGACTTATGTAGTCAACAGAGAACAACAACAAAAATCTCTCAAGCAAGAGAATTTCTGATCAACTCTAGCTGTCATGACACTGCTGGGAAAAAGAACCATTGTCGAAAATACATATTAGTGCTTTCCTAAAATGTATAGACTCTAAAATAGGTGCTCTTTGAAGCACTGAGGAAAAAATATATATATATATGTACTCTAAGCAATCAAAAATGAGTATTTGAGATTTCGTTACTAGTTCAAAATGAGATCAGCAAAAAGAGACCTAAGTAAGGTTACTATACTCATAAAATCAAACTTTAGAGAAGTGCCAAAAAAGAATGGCATCAAAATGGTTTAGATCAGTAACACTTTAATCCTCATTACGGATCAAAGTTCCCTGTGTTCCTCCCTGAATGTTTTCTGCAGGAAACAGCAGTTAGAACACTGAATCAGAAATGGGTAAGTCACTTGGGTGAGAGATCATCCATCAAGATGAACGGAGAGCATGAATTGGAGCATGCTACTGGAGCCTCTGCGGTTGTGCTGCCTTTAGCCAGTGAGTCTGAGGACAAGCCACTGCTGCTACTACTGCCATCCAAAATATCTGAACTGAGGACAAAGCAAAAAGAATTATAAGCAGATGCATCTATCAGGGTAAAGGCAAACATAACATGCAATGACATGGTTTCAAGAACTCACGGATCAGTACAGCATTGGTAAATCATAAAAAGCATAAAAGCAACAGCAAAACTAGAGAATGTACTATATTCAGATACCTGGGAGAGGACAATGTCACAGAAATCCCAAGTTAAGACATGCAAGGTTCTGTATAATTTGGGTGCTCTCCTAGAGGCACCAGAAGGTCCAACATACCAGTAAGTGTTCCTCTTGACATGTCATGGTTTCCGTGAGGGAGTTCCCCTACCTTCCGCTCAAGCAATTTCTACCCTTATATTTCTCTTCTTTAATTTTTTTTTTTATTTTTATACTTCTCTTCTTACCTTCAGCCTTCGAGTAACAGGAGTGGTTACTCGTTCAGTTACCCTGGACTATCCGAAGTATTCTAGCAAGTATACTGCTTCATGGTCCTTCTATTCCAGAACAGTCTTTCAACTGCTCTAGATTTTATCACTTCCCCACTCCCAAGAGGCCTTCGACTCAAATACACATTTTTTCTAATTTCCTCCATTATTTGCCTTTTATGTTCTTCTCATTTTATGAATTTCTTAGACTATTTCCTTTCCTATTGCTTTCAAAACTCAAAGGTCTCCCTCCTATTTCTAAAAGACTTGTTTCGTTGATCCCTTCAGTTAACTTCCAGTCAAGCTTCTAATAGGAATGCTCTATATCCACAGACCCAATACCCTCACAGCCCATTTGCCTCTTTAATCCTGACAACTGGCTTCTGCTCCTGTCCTTCCACTAAGACTCCTGATCTGGTCATCAAGAGCCTCTAGAACCCAGCCTGGGGATACCTGACCCATCCAGCCCAGGCTCCCAGGGCTCCCAACAATCAAGCCAGCCTGCCTCATGAATCTGGCTACAGACTTTAGCATTCACAATTGCCAGCCTTCACAATGTGACATGAGGCTGCCTTCCTGGCCACGATACCCATCAATACAACATGTAAGCTCTGTGCTCTATATTTGGCCCGAATTCACTCATTCAGTCATTTCATTTCTTCTAATATTTACTGAGTACCTGTCAAGTGCAGAATGTACGCCAGATATTAGAAATACAATGGTATATAAGACAGACATGATCCCTGCCCTCATCTAATTTACAGTATAGTACAGGAGACAGACAGTTATATAATCATGCTAATAAATATATAATTATAATTTGTGATCAAAGCAGTAAAGATACAAGGGACTCTGAGAGTATATAACATGGGTGGCCTGATCTAAGTTGGAGGAATACAGAGGAACAAGGCTCCCCCAAAGTGATACTTGAGCAGTTGTCTGAAAGATGAGTAGGCCTTAACTGGGTAAAGCTGGGGAAGAAGCAAGGGTATTTCTAGGAGCCCAAACCAGGCTAGTATGGCTATAGCACAGAGAGCAAGGAGAACATGATGAGAGAAAGCTGGCGAGGGAGTCAGGCAGTTTTAGGATCTACACAGACATACTTTTTTATTTTTGAAAAGGAAACAAAGCATACAATTGGAGAAGGACTTGTGAATCAGCAAATATAAGTTCTAGTTTAAGTTTGATCACTAGCTCCTTTGCAAAAGCCCATCCTGGTCTAAACTGCCCTGAAACTCAATATTATGTCTTTAATATTGTCGTTTTTATGAATTTCCAAGTTAATATATTTCCACTGTTAAGCAACCTATGATACATTTGGAAGTTTCTGGGCTCTGTACCACCCTTAATAAAATGTAACTTCCCCTAACCCAGCTTCTCTACTCTTATATTTCTTCAAAATGTCATTTCTTTCTTTTGCCTGTGGATTGTTTTCAGACGGAAACAGAATACAAATAGGCTTTGGAAAAGTAAAAATAGCAGGTTAGCCAAAAGGTTCGTTCGTTTTTTTCCATAGGATGGCTCTAGTAGCGCTTAGTCATCTTTAACTTCATTTGAAACAATTTTGTTAGACTGTATTGTGACAGCTGTCGTATCAGCGTGCATTTTAAAAATATCAAAATTGGTGAATTTTTGTGTAGCCATTTTAATATTGAAGATGGAAGAAAATAGCAACATTTTCAGCATATTATGCTTTATTATGTCAAGAAAGGTTAAAAACACAACTGAAACACAAAAAAAGATTTGTGCAGTGTATAGAGAGTGCTGTGACTGATCAAACATGTCAAAAGTGGTTTGCAAAGTTTTGTGCTGGAGATTTCTCGCTGGCCGATGCTCCACAGTCGGGTAGACCAGTTGACGTTGATAGTGATCAAATCGAGACATTAACTGAGAACAATTAATGTTATACCACGCGGGAGACAGCTGATGTACTCAAAATATCCAAATCAAGCGTTGAAAATCATTTGCACCAGCTTGGTTACGTTCATCACTTTGATGTTTGGGTTCCACGTAAGTTAAACAAAAAAAAAAAACAAAACAAACAAAAAAAACCCCAAAAAACCAGTATTTCCGCATGCGATTCTCTACTTAAATGTTCTGTTTTTAAAACAAATTGTGTCGGGCAATGAAAAGTGGGTACTGTGCAATAATGTGGAACAGAAGAGATCGTGGGGCAAGCAAAATGAACCACCACCAACCACACCAAAGGCCGGTCTCAATCCAAAGAAGGTGATGGTGTGCATATGGTGGGATTGGAAGGGAGTTCTCTATTATCAGCTCCTTCTGGAAAACCAAACTATTAATTCCAACAAGTACCGCTCCCAATTAGACCAACTGAAAGCAGCACTCGACGAAAAGTGTCCAGAATTAGTCAACAGAAAACGCATTATCTTCCATCAGGATAACGCAAGACAGCATGTTTCTTTGACGATCAGGTAAAAACTGTTACAGCTTGGCTGGGAAGTTCTGATTCATCCGCCGTATTCACCAGACATTGCACCTTCGGAGTTCCATTGATTTCTATCTTTACAAAATTCTCTTAATGGAAAAAATTTCAATTTCCTGGAAGACTGTAAAAGGCACCTGGAACAGTGCTTTGCACAAAAAGATAAAAAGTTTTGGGTAAATGAAATTATGAAGTTGCCTGAAAAATGGCAGAAGGTAGTGGAACAAAACAGTGAATACGTTGTTCAATAATGTTCTTGGTGAAAATGAAAAATATGTCTTTTAGTTTTACTTAAAAACCGAAGGAACATTTTGGCCAACCCAATAAAAATGGAAACAGTATATTCCACAGTCCTCCTACTCTATACTTTCTGCTGTCAAATGCATCACTGATAATACCACTTTTAAGTAAGAAGTTTGGAAAATTTAGCTGGCTCTGGTATTTTTTCAACCAAATGGCAAAATGGGTCTAAAATATGAATTATTCAAAGTACTGAAAGAAAGTTGCACAGATAATCTAAGACGTTGGAAAATCAAAAGACCTTTATATTTGCCTTTGGAACATATGTGATTTTCCTCCTGCAGCATTTTGCCTAGACTAATACTAAAATGAATTTACTTTCCTAAAGCACATATTGGTTGGGAAGCCGAAGGACACGCTCTCTGCTACTTGGCAGGAAGAAACAGGCTTAGATTAAAATTTGGCCACCAAGCAGATAATCTGAATATAAATACTTTCTTATTCCAACCAGACTTATGGTGAGCCCTGGGTTAAAAGATTCCATTTGCCATAAAACCTGCTTGCTTAGGTGAATCCTGTATTCATTCAAAAACATAGAACATGACTCGCCGTGAAATCAGTCTTCTAATGCTGTTGATTACCTTAAAGAAATAAGCTAATGGGGAAGTTACCAAGAAAAAAAATGAGTCTGAACATTTCACTTCATATATTTTTTCAAGAATATATTTTTTCAAGAATTTCTTCTCAATTATTAACTGGAAACATATATAATTGTGTTTCGTTGACAGAAAAATAGCATACTTGCATTTAGTCTCCAGTGCAATTTAAATTCAGAGCCTGGTAAACCTTTAACCAGGTATTTTTACTAAACTAAAATCTAGTTTCTGCTCTAATTAATCTGGGACTACTGTACTTGGTCCTGGAAGCAGTGACTACAGGTCACAAATTACCCACTGTTAATATATCCACAAGCAAGACCTAATGAGATTTTGTAATACCAGAGAGATCACTGTACAAAAGTGATTTTCACTGTGTCTGCTATTAAACCTTCTACCAGGGCTTCTAAAAGCAACAAAGTGTGGTCCAATTTAAGTTTCTCTCTTTTTTTCTTTCCTAGTTTAAGCTCTGATGGAGGTGCTAATGAGCCTTAGACCAGTGACCCAAAGCCAAACAACGGCAGGAAAGCAAAGGACCTAGACAATTCAAATTGGACACAGGAGTACATGAAACAAAAGTAAACTAATTCATTTCAGCCACTGACTATACCAATTGAGGCCGTATTTGAACCACACCACCAAAAATACTTACGACAGCTAAAGTAGTGCCCTCTGTCTAAAAAAAAACTAGGGGAAAAAGTATAAGGGAATCATTAAAACATTCAGTGATAAAGTAACAACAAAATTAGGTTGTCCAGTGTGACTCATGCTATCACCCATCTGGTGGAGCCACTCTTGTGTCTTGTCCAGTCAGTAAATTGGGTTCTATCAGATAAATGGCAGGCAGGTAAATGTGCTAGAAATCAGCCGCAGCCCTATCAGCCCCAGCACAGATTTTAGTATAAGGTAAGACTACAGGGCATCCCCCTACCCCTTTGTGTGGGTTAAACTGGTCCACAGGGTTTGTTCTCTACTCTCTACTATCTTACCTTACGAAGACCCAGCATTATCTTGCTGTATAACCTCTAGGTTTTTAAGATCACATAGTTAAATATGATCGGTTCCACTGTCACTTTGGAGATAGGAATTTTAAAGTATCAGCACATAGGGATGTAACGTACAACATGATCAAGATAATGAACATGGCTATACGTTATAAATGAAAGTTGTTAAGAAAGTCAAATCCTAAGAGGTCTCATCACAAGGAAAAAATTCTTTTTCTATTTCTTTAATTTGGTATCTATATGAGATGATGGACATTCACTAAACTTATTGTGGCCGTCATTTCATGACGTACATAAGTCACATCATTATGCTGCACACCTTGAACTTATACAGTGTTGTATGTCAATTATACTCACTAAAACTGGAAGAAAAAAACTTTAATTAAAAATACTACTCTTTAATCACCAGACAAAAAAGTATCAGCACAGAAGTCTAAGCTGCTCACATAAACACCTTCAAGTATATGTGAACATTTCTGTCATAATAAATAATGATTACCTTATTCTTTGTACATGTAACATACTCATGATAAAATTTTCTTGCTGTGACACATACATTAAAAATAATGTTAAAAATCACTGAGATAAATCTAGTGAAAAATGTTAAAATAAAACCATAAAGGTTAAGTCAGCAGTCCTGTTAACACTAAGGCACTGGGCAGGAAATTTCATGGAAGACTTTTTCCTTTTCTGTAGGAGAAATAGACTATCACTTAATCTTCACTACGTGGCTAGCAGCCCTGGAAACTACTTTATTTTATATGCCACAGATAGTCTTATTCCCAAAAGAATGAGGAGCAGAACAAGAGTTCCCAGCATGAAAAAAAAAATGAAAGCGCCACGTAAAGGTGTACTTCCGAGCTATGGTCAAACTCCTGATGTTCATAAGGACTAAAGGCAGAATGACATAATTCCTACCTTGTGATTAACAAAGGTCCCCAGATTTGCTTGGCAAAGATTGAAGAATTTTTTGTACAAAATAGGTTTATAGGGCTTCCCTGGTGGCACAGTGGTTAGGAATCCACCTGCCAATGCAGGGGATGGGTTCGAGCCCTGGTCCAGGAGGATCCCACAAGCTGTGGAGCAACTAAGCCCGTGTGCCACAACTACTGAGCCTGCAATCTAGAGCCCGCGTGCCTAGAGCCCATGCTCTGCAACGAGAGAGGTCGCCGCGATGAGAAGCCCGTGCACCACAATGAAGAGTAGCCCCCACTCGCCGCAACTGGAGAAAGCCAGCACACAGCATTGAAGACCCAACATAGCCAAAAATAAATAAATAAAATAAACAAATTTTTTAAAAAAAGATTCAATCACTAAAAAAAAAAAAGAAAAAGAAATAGGTTTATGAAAAGGAGGCCTACTATTCCTTTGCATAGCAGTTGGCACACCGGACACAAACTCCATATGGGTCAATACTCAAACTTCACATTTATTGATAATTTATACTTCAAAGATGCAAGCTTTTAAAGATCATCATCTAGTATATAAACTTTAAAGTTTTAAAACCCATCTCTTCTTTATGGAGTGGGGCAGGGAACAAACTATAATGATTGAAATGATGAGATAATACCTACTGATGATCTGATACCTTTTCTCTCCCTAAAATGTATAAAAATGGTTTCCTTAGTTATCGAGTAGATTGTTATCCTTGGCAACAGGTAGCTCCTGTCTCTGTCCCCATTTCTAAGAATATGGATGTCTGATCAATGAAGCTGCTTTCAAGAGATAGGGAAAAAAAGTTTCTGCAAAAGCAGAATCCAATTTTACATATCATGAATAACTCATATTTAAATTCTGTTAATTGTAAGACATAAATGTCAGCAATCTTAGTACACAAGGTGTTCCAAAAGTCTTATTGCGATTGTCAGCTTTAACAGCCTCAGAAGTCCAGATGCTCCAAACTTACTAAAAACATCGCTTGAAAGTTTAAATCACCTAAATATCTTTGATACTGAGTTTTGTGAATTTTGAGTAATAAGTTTCTTTTTAATATATTACTTGAGCCATATGTTGGCTTGTTAGCACTCTATGAGCAGCCACGAATAAAGCAAATCTCTCCAGTGTGAGGCAACACTTTTTGTGTTTACAGATCAGAAGTGCCCTTCATCCCCAATGTTGATGTTCCCAGGGCTCCCACAGCCAGTTACATGTCTACAGAGAATGGAGGTGGTGGCAATAGAAATAGAAGCCTCATGGGAGTTCCCTGGTGGCCTAGTGGTTAGAATTCTGGGCTTTCACTGCCATGGCCTGGGTTCAACCCCTGGTCAGGGAACTGAGATTCTGCAAGCCATGTGGCACGGTGGGAAAAAAAAAAAAAAAAAAAAAGAAGCCTCACAACAGCTACCATCACAGACAGCTTAGGTTGTGCTGCTCAGAGGGATAAACGTCTGAACAAGGGGAGAGGGCCCTTGGTAAATGCCATATATTCTCTGTCCTTCCTTACTTATTAGTGTGAACCTGTTTCATAGTGTCAAGCACAGTCAGCCTACAGCAATATTTTTTAAAAAATCACCTCATCCTGTATGTTTTTAGCTTGGCGAATGCTTTCATATCATTTAACATGAACTTGGTTACTTGGTTAGTAACTGCGTAAGGAAATCTATTTATAATGTCATGTGCCTATATTAAAACACACTTTACCATAAAAGTGATATGCAGTTTCCACTCAGTATAGAGTTTCACCCACTAGTCCTCTTGACAAGCTTTAGAAGTTTTCTCTTTGCAATCATCTACATACCTGGAAAGGCATTCTGTACCAAATTTAGCACACTGAGCTACCAAGGACAGACAGGGATGAGAGAGAAGAGAGAGTGTGGGGCTGAAAATAGCCAGAACTATCTAAAAGGCATCCATTCCAAGGTTAGAATGGTACTGATCAACGAGTCTAATGAGCTAGAATAACCTGTGACTTCTTGGGTCAACTAGAAGTAGAGGTTACCTTGGAAAAACAATGAATAAGTGATTTGGAAAGAAGGAATCGTCAGTCTGTATAACTTAGAAGTGGCTTATAGGATTCTTCCATTTAGAGAGCACCATCTTTTTTATTTTAAAGTGAACGCCCTCTGGGGTTCTTAAAAAAAAAAAAAGAAACTTAGCCATAAAATTCAGGGAACAAAAAGTTCTGCAAGGCACTACACAATTGCATCCAGAACATGGGTGCTCAGTAAGTTGACTGAAACGTACTGAAAGATTTCAAAATATCACCTGGCCACTGCTATTATCCTTTCTTTTCCTTCCTATAAGTATGTTGGCATCCAAGTACTCAACTCATCCAAGTACTCAAATTTGGGTACAGGAAAAGAAGTTAACTTTCGCACAAAATCATGAAACGGCCTTAAGTTAGACATCTAAACTCGGATGAGTAAGACTAAAAGACCAAAAACAGTTATGTGAACAGACCACAGGAATCTGCAGGTGTTACTATTTAAACGAAACCTTAGTTACTATTGTGACAGAACACCCCAAAATTTTCAAAAAGATTTTATAACAACAGATAGTGCTATTTAGAAAATGCCATGCTTAAGAAAATGCTGGTGTTCTCTGCTAAGTTAAAAGGATATAATACAAAATGCAGGCAGAGCAGCTACAATCAAGGCATTACCCAAGGCAACCCAGAAGCTCCTTCTCATGCCATCCAGCTGTTGACACTCTCCCACACCATTAGCACCTATTGAGAGGCTGACCTAACAGGAGCTAGGCATGAAGGTGAAGGTGCCAAAAAGATACACGCACTTCCAAAGGAAGTCCTGGTGACTTTCAAACGATCTGGTTTCTCACACTGTCTACATCTCCATGGAGATTTCACCTCTAGGGAGCATGGATAAAAAGTTGAATATGTTTTAAATGATCCCAATATACTTTTGCTGTGGTTCTTTTCAAATACATCATTCCCTAGTATCCTTTGGATTTTATTTCATTTTTTACCATGAACTGAGATCAGACAATTGTGCAGCCTCCGGAGACAGCATAGTGGTAGTGCCTTGGAAGAGCCTCTTGGGCTGGCTTTCGGTCTCCATTTCACCTAAAACAGAAAGAGATGATGCTACCGTAAAGCAATTTTACAGATATAGGCTCGCTGCTAAAATGGGGTGATCTTTGTTTAACCAAAGATCAGAATACTTCAAACTGTTACTTGAAAGCTATTTTTCCATGTGCTTTAATGTAGAAGAAATATACTGCCACATAAACTCAACTAAAAAGTCAGCAGCCCTAAAAATACCTTCTCATTTATTGTATGCAGCACGCTGCCCATATAGTCAGGTTCTTTAATAGAAGAGTAGAACACTGATTGCATTAGGCAAAATGAATCAAGACTAATAACCACAGCAGAAATAAAGTATCCCCCAAGAGCTGAAGCTCATGGTGAATAATAATTTATGCTAGATGATTAGTAAAGATTCTTGATTTTATATATTTTAATATCAGAACATTTCCTGAGTTGAAGTCAAATGGATTCAAAGGCATGCAGTCTGATAAAGAGTATATAAATCAAAGGTTGCTTTAGGCTGCTTAGTGAAAATGAAGATTAGAAAATATAAGTTTGAAAGCACATCTGTAACGGAAAGCAGTTATTAATTAGTTCACAAAATTGATGTTGTACTGGCTACCTCAATCCCACAGATTTTCTCAGAACTGGGAATAGAAAAACTTTGCATCAGAAGAAATAATGCTTAACATTTTGCCACTGGGAGTGCAAAGACTAACAACCCTAAATTAGACAGAAAAGCCCCTTTCCAAATAAGCTATGATTTAAAACATGCACATACCTTGGTTTCAAAGCTCTTTATCTGAGCTTTAAAATTGAACGTTAAAGACAATTTAATTCATGGGCCTATCTACACTCCATTAAGAAATTAGCAACCATGAACTTAAACCTCTACAAGATTCTTATGATGGAAAAAGATCAAGGAAGAACAAATGCAACATTCATTTTTCCCCATATTATTAATTAATTCATATTATATTTCCTCTGGAGCTATTCTGAAAATTACTGAAATTCAAGAAAGGTTATGTTTTCATTTGCTTTTTTCCATGCTTTAATATGCAGCTTTTCAAAGCTGCTGCCGGGCTTTCAACACCTCATTAGCAAAAGACTTTAGCCCTTTTTAGCAAGGAATCCCTCCATCTGCTGGTATATTTTGGAATAGCTTTGAAACTGAACAACCATATTACATTCCATCAGCTTCCTACAACATATTTAAAATTAATACTAATAACTATACTAGCTTTAATTTCCAAGTTTTATTTTCACATAATAGCTCCTCAGAAGGTTCTTCGGATTGTAAATAATTCCTTGCAGCATTAAGGAAAAAGACTATTAGTTTATAAAATAAAATTTATTCACTAAATACAAATATTGTCACTGCATCAGCATCTATTCCTCAGAGCACACCATCTTTAATTTTAAGTTGTCTGAAATATAGCACTTTTTGAATCTGTGTATGATGCTATACCACTGGAAAGTCTTTGCCGAAGGTGCAAGTATCCGTTTACCTAACATTAGAAGAGTTGATTTGTTTACTAGCTCCAGAGGTGATCTGCACACACAAAAAAACTTACTGAATTGCTTTTTAAAAATGATCATTAAAACTCTCATTTAAAATGACATCCAACACTTGTAATCATGTGGTCATATCCTCAGGAATAATGACTAAACCCGTGTTAAATTTCTTTGCCTTTTTTTTTAATAGACTCCATTGGGTGCCCTCTATAAGCATCTCAAACTAGCACTGAGTGAGATTTTCGTTTAGTGCTTTGTGGTTTAAAATAAGGTAATTAAGAGAGCACCCCTTGGGAGTTTGGGGTTAGTAGATGCAAACTATTACACATAGAATGGATAAACAACAAGGTCCTACTGTAGAGCACAGGGAACTATATTCAATATCCTGGGATAAATCATAATGGAAAAGAATATAAAAAAGAATGTCTGTCTGTGTATAACTGAGTCACTTTGCTGTACAGCAGAGATTGGCACAGCATTGTAAATCAACTCTACTTCAATAAAAACATTAATTAAAAAAAATAAAGTGTATTTCTTATAAACCACACACACAAAAAAAGAGAGTACCCTATTATATCAAAAACCCTATAGAGACTCAAATGGGAGGCATCATTTGGTGGTGACTTATATTTGAGCGTACAGCATGTGTATGGACTTATTTGCTATGACATTAACACATATTTCTGCAACGTATCAACTTACATCTCTTTCATATTCAGATCACTGAGAGGCAAAATTTCTAGAATATATATTGATATTATGAATATCTGAATAAGATTCAGTTATGAAGTATAAAAAAGTATAGACAGTATCAAATAACTAATTCCCAGAATTTAGAATCAGTAAAGCATACATTGGAAAGAATATTTCACTATTTCTTTAGAAGAAAGGAGTCATGCCTTGAACTAATTTCAGACAGAAATGCTAATTTGTAATTCAAGCTGGACTATGTTTAATAGCAGAAGGGGGATGACACATACCTTTTCTTTTAAGAGGACCAAGAACACTGGGCCTAATGCACTTGACTGGACTCTGGCTTCTCCTGCTTTAAAGAATAAACAAACAGGATGACATTAAAGTACTTTTGGCAAATCAATAAAATTGACAGATACATAGGGAGAAATGGACAACATCTGTGTTGTAGGTTGAGTACATGATCTGACCTGGCATATGACAATCTGGAATAACATGGCATTTTAAGCTATTTTAAAAACTCATTTTCTGGGCTTCCCTGGTGGCACAGTGGTTGAGAGTCCATCTGCCGATGCAGGGGACACGGGTTTGTGCCCCGGTCCGGGAAGATCCCACATGCCGTGGAGCGGCTAGGCCCATGAGCCATGGCCACTGAGCCTGCGCGTCCGGAGCCTGTGCTCCGCAACGGGAGAGGCCACAACAGTGAGAGGCCCGCGTACCGCAAAACAAACAAACAAAAAAACTCATTTTCTAAGACAAAATATCCACAACAGTTAAAAAAACAAAGATAAACCTTATTAATAAGTTGTTTGGGATTTTGACTGGTCTACAATTTAAAAAAAACGTTTTTTCCTTATCCTTATAAAGAATATATTTTCAAGTGTGTGTGTCCCCTCTGAACATAAACTGGCATAAGTCTCAAAAAAATAAATATGGTAAAATGTTAACGGTAGAATATATAGGTGGTAGGTATATGGATATTCACTGTGAAATTCTTTCAGTTTTGCTGTTTGAAAATTTCCATAATAAAATGTTGGGGAAAAAGTTCACCAAAGAGACAAATTTAATGAACAGCCTTTCAACCACATTTAAAAAGCAGGTTTACTTACCTGGAAAAGCGTCTTGGACTAGGAACGGGACTTGGTGGTAGCCCGCTGCTGCTCACAAACATTTGTAAGGATGGTGAAAAACATTGCTAGGAAAAAACATATTAAAATACTTCTAGTGCTCCAGTTTTCAAAAGGTTCTTATCAAAATGACAACAACAGCATCCTTAGAATTGCTTACCTGTCTGTCTCTCATACATGTTTATGAGAGAATACATAGATAGATAGATAGATAGATAGATAGACAGACAGACAGATGGATAGATTGATAGATTTTTTCATATTACTACTATAGACTTTTATTATTTTTCCTTCCAGTCATTGAATTCATCAAAATTGAGGTGATTTGTGTGTGTGTATGTGTGTGTATTTGTGTGTATTTTACAGAGTAAACAGCTCAGTGTGTGAAAGAGAGTTAATATCTTGTCAATAAACCTACCTTTCCAAATCCTCTGGTGGGTGATGGTGCTGGAGAAACCGGAGTGAAGTCAATCCTTTTAGGAGAATATAATTTCTCTGGCTTGTCAAAATCACTATCATTCTGTAAATAGAAAGTGTTATTTCCTCATAATTCACAACTCAACACATCACATTTCTTCTTTACTACACAAATAGGCCTACATTTTTAGAGTAGAAATGTATAGATTCTAAAAAGTTGCAATCTCATATACTGGTGGGAAAGCAGAGATCAAAAACACTGAATTCAAATGTGGAAACAGGAGGGCCAGAGGTAAATGAAAAAAATGAATGAAGCCAATGAACAATATAGTGGGTTCTAGAAAATAAAAAACAAGCAGACATGTGAAAACTTTACCAGGGTCAAGCTCTCATCCCATGATTGGCTTATCTGCATCGCAGTTTGCACTTCTCTAAAACAGACAAAAATGAATGGCCATTAGTGCTCCTAAACAAGACATACCTTTGGCCACACCCTGTTCTTGTGAAGCACTAACCTTTCATGTGCAGTTTCTCTGTTCATAATATCCATGCCTTCCTCCTGCAAAGGCAAACATGTGCTGAAAACATAAAATTTATCCACACAGTTCTCTATTTCAAAGAAAATGAAAAGGACTTTTCTGCCTCATTTGACATCATCACAGTACAGCGTGACTGACATTTTAAGACTGTCACCTGTGCCACATCTATATTTTATCTGCCCACTCAGAAGAATTTGAACCTGTCCACAACTAACCAGAGTGGCAGCCTGACTCATTTTTAATATCTAAATCTGCAAAATGAAAATAAGATCAAAATGTAAAATGCAGAAAATTACAGATCTGAGCCAGTAAGTAAAATTTACCCTTTTGATTTGATGCAGTCTGCTGCTAGGAATCCGATTAGGTGAAGATGACAGCAACTGGAAAGAAAAAGTAAACATTTACTATTTTCTGAATCACAAAGCAGCGGCCTGCTGTCAGTGCCAGTGTAAACCTCTTCCTAGATAATTTTTCATATTCTTCTTAGAAATCGAGCTCTTTAAATCACTGAACATTAATGCACTAGAGAGGCAGTACATTCAGTTTTTTTAATCACAATGTAATTGGTAAAGAAATTTGGTTACAAGAATTATGACTGATTATAATTTTAACCCTTGAAAACCTTCATCTCTGGCAAAAGCCAAGAAGCAAGTAATTGTGCATTTCCTGGTTGGAAAACAATGCTTTAGTCTTCCTCTCCTAAGCAGGCAAAGGTAAGTAAACTGAGAGCCATTCAGCAACTAATGTTTCAACATTTTATCCTATTTGAAATGACCCACGAGTACATTGAGTCTTTAGAAAGTACACCAGGTGTCCAACCTCAAAGCACCATCTGTTGCTAGGCAGGCACTGACTTTAACATTTTTCCCAAAATGAATGTAGAGCCGTGTACGTTTATGTAAAAAAAGACTCCAGGTCTTAGAAATAGCCATTAACCCACTTATCTAAAATAAGGAACTCTATACAAAGGGAAAGCAAAAACACTGATTCTATTCATTTTTATTACTAGTGAACTGACAGAGGAAGACGAGCAAATAAGCCCAATATAATATACTGTCTATGATTAATGTTTATCGAAAACACTTTAAAACTGCAATAAGGAGATCTTACTTGCATGATCTAAGTCAATTCTAAAATTCGATCACTAATGCTATCACCACAAAGCTTACAGGTTCAGAAAAAAATCAATGTAGAGGCAAGGTGAATTTTTAAGATAACTGTTGCTTTCCCTTAGATCATTTTTTAGTAACACAAAGATGAAATGGTTTGGGGGCCAAATTATGTTCCTTCAAAATCATCATAATCTGATCATGAAATGTAAGGTACAATTTATATCAACATCTTACTGAGTAGTTGGCGGGGGGAGAGTCTATAGCCATAATGTAAACAACTACTATTTATTCCATGATGAAATGCAAATGAATTTGTAATACTATTAAACCAAATATGACAATTATCCTGCTACAAGAGACCTTATCCTATTCAAACTTTAAAAAATACTCATGGGCTTCCCTGGTGGCGCAGTGGTTGAGAGTCCGCCTGCCGATGCAGGGGACACGGGTTCGTGCCCCGGTCTGGGAAGATCCCACATGCCGCGGAGCGGCTGGGCCCATGAGCCATGGCTGCTGAGCCTGCGCCTCCGGAGCCTGTGCTTCGCAACGGGAGAGGCCACAACAATGAGAGGCCCACATACCGCAAAAAAAAAAAAAAAAAAAAAAATACTCATGTAGTGAGCAGTATAAAATGGTGATAAACTGCTCTAAGGTTTTTAGGCAAAAGCTAATTCTGGTGAAATTTTTTAAAGTTATCCACTAAAATAAGATTTTACCTCAAAAGAGATCCCTTCATTTCCCACCCCTTTCTTTTACTTCTTCCTCTCCTAGGCTTTGAAATAAGAAAAATTTTACCAGTAAATTCCTTTCCAAAAGTATTTTTTTCCATTATGAAAGTGATAAATGTTTGCTGGTGAACTCTTGATAAGGTCATTTGAAAAATGCTAAGCTACTAGGCAAGTAAATAAGGCAGGAAAGACTCCATCAGGATACTGTGGCAGAGAGCATGAACATGTCAGTCAGGGAACAAAAGAAACCCCAAAGGCAACGAAATAATCAGGAAAGCCAAAGTATGGATTGCCAGAAGCTGACTGCGGAGAAAGTCACAAGCTTAGATGGTACATCTACATCACACACAACTCGTCGATTTGAGACAGAACTGGAGAGTAGACCCACAAAAGGGACAGAGAACAGCAGAGCTGTGTCTAGTACCAGCAACAAGAGCAATGGATGGGCTGAGCAAAAAGCCAAGAACCTCAAGGAGGCGCCAGTTAATGGTGTGAAGTTAGAGCAAAGGGCTTAAATGGGACCAGAACAGAGGCCCCTGACACTGGGGACTTTAGCAGCATGGTTTGTTTGTTTGTTTGTTTTTTGTGGTACGCGAACCTCTCACTGTTGTGGCCTCTCCCATTGCGGAGCACAGGCTCCAGACGCGAAGGCTCAGTGGCCATGGCTCACGGGCCTAGCCGCTCCGTGGCATGTGGGATCCTCCCGGACCGGGGCACGAACCCATGTCCCCTGCATCAGCAGGCGGACTCTCAACCACTGCGCCACCAGGGAAGCCCAGCAGCATGGTTTTTAAATGGAGTTGTGGTAGATGTAGTGAGATTATAAACTGGCTGAATTGTTGGCAAGGAGTCAGAGGCAGTTGAGTGTGGATTAAACTTTGAAAAAGCTCGGAGAGGGGAAGGGAAAAAGGGAAAGACAGACGTATGAAAAAAAGAGAAGCTTGTCTTCCAGATATGAGATGTGTGAGCCGGGAGAAGAAGGTGGGAGGGAAAGAGCCAGCAAGGAAGAGACTGAGGACACAAGATAGAGCAGAGATGACAGACTAAGCGAAGGCACAGGGGAGTCTGACAAATTCCCAACCATTAGCAGAAAGCACCCCATGTGAAGGGAAAGACACTTCCAGGAGAAGAAAGCTGCAGATTATGGAAGAGAGGTGTCTGCCTTCTCTGAGAAGTGAGAAGGGTCATCTGCTGAAAGTGAAAGGGGGTGAGGCAGGACGACTGTCGTTTCTGAGAAGATTTCTGAATATTGCTTTGGACAACAGCATGGGGCCACTGGCACCTTGAACCCAACATGCCTGGAAAAAATGTATCTTTTTTCCCTTCAAACAACCAATTCCTCTTAATTCTCTACCCAGAATAAAGGCAACACTTTTCCCCTGGTCACCAAGAAACAAAATTTCAGTCACTCCGACTTCTCCCTGCCTTTCTACCTAATCAGTTAAATAATGAAGGTTCTAGTTCTGCACGTCTTTTTCTTTAGCCCCGCCCCCCCCACCAGCCTTTTCCATTTTAGTCTGCATGCATTTTAGTAGAGCCAGAAGGAAGGCTATTAATGAGAGATGCACCCCGCCAGAGTTGATAAGAATCTTCACATCTTAGAAGAGCCAAGTGAAGTTCAGAGGGGCAAAATCATTTTCCCTTCTTTGCTATGCTGTTGAGATCAGAAAACGGCTGTAGAACATATAGAAACATTTTTCACATACACAGCAAAAACGAGTAGGTCTATGCTCTAGTATACTCAGGGAAGAAGGGGCAGTCAACGAAATCTCCAGAGAGCTAACATTTCCCCCTTGAAGTATCTGTAGCCACTTCGGCTGGAAATCTTTCTTAAAAGTGTTATATTCCCCACCCCCATTTCTTAAACAGATTTGACCAAACAGAATGGCACTGGAAGATCTCTATTCTAATCCCAGCTCTGCCACTTACTAATTGTGTGATTCGGAGCAAGTTACTTAGATCCGGCTGAGTCTTAGCCGTTGCCTCTTTTAATTGGGAAAAACATCTTTTGCCCTGCCTACTTCACAGGGGTTGCTATGAGAATTAAATGTGTGAAAGTACTTTGTAACATGTAAAATACCATATGAGCGTAGGTATTACTATAATTTAAGGAAAGGTTAATGACCCAGGTATCTGTAGGAACATCAATTATTTTACTGTTCAACGCCAGTGACACCCTCAGGGTCTATTAACAGGCTCTCAGCCCTAAGACCAAGCCACGGGCTGATTTTGTAAGAACCTCTGTCCGCTTTTCAGTTTTCCCCTCTCCTCCCTTGCTGCTGATAAACCTTTAACCCAAATGTACCTCTTCTGATTTGCTGCTTCTCACACACTACTGGGTTGGAAGCTTATTATAATTGTGCATAAATTTTAGATGATTCAGAGGTCAGAGAGCCCCTCCTATAAATAAACTGATGGACCTTTGTGCACAGTCTATGGAAATCTGGTTCAGCCATTTAGAGGTCTATTTGCTTACATCTCATATCTTCCAGGGCACTGCAATTACCGGATAAGTGGGCTCCACATGTGAAGGGCCACTATGTAAAAACCTCATCATAATTTCTCCCAACACAAACAACCAACTAAAAAGGTGTTCCCTGATGGCTCTGGCTACATAGACCAGTCACCATCAGCACCTCTACTGGAATACAAATCCAAGCATTTTAAAATAGACTTTACTTTGAATAGATAGCACTGTCCAACAAAAATAAACTCTCTGCTACCATATACATGATTTTTGCATCCTAGGACAAATAAAGACCACTGTTCTCAGTTATAATTAGAAGTTAATCCTGACTTACCTCACAACCATGATGCAAGTAGTGACAAAAAACAAGGAACAATGTTTAAAAATACCAAGTCCCACAGCCAAGAAAAAATTCTAACCAGATTTCCTTTTTGCACCAAAAGCTAAAAATAGCCACAGCACGAGCAGTAAACAAGACAGGTAAAATCATTCGTTTCTTTTGTAAGCAATGGTGCAGAGAACATCATCTCAAGAAAGAACCACATTTGCAAGTGTTTCCCCCCATCTCAACTACTAATGATACTTACTCCTATACTTACCAAGCTGTGACGGCTCATGATGGTTGTACTATTCCTCCGAGTTTTAAACGTGTAAGGTTGAAAAACCTGTGAAAGGTCACTGAAAAATAAAAAATAAAATGCTTAATGTCTTCTCATTTAAGAGATCCTTCGACTGTATTAACGCCAGCTCTCTGGTTAACAGTGAAATCGACAGATACAATGAAGCAACTCCTCACCGTCCTCTTCAGAGCTTCCCGAGAGTGGTGTGCTGTGGATTACAGGTTGGCTGATACTGATCTGCTCCGGCTTGGGGGATGGCTAGGAGAGGTATGGGGCGGAGCTCCAGACTGGTTGTCTCCAGCTCCTTCTGGGCAGAACTCACGCCCCCAGACCGGTTACCACCAGACACTGGCAGCCTCATCTGTTTACCCCAGAGGACCTACCCGCAAATGTTACTGCTTTCTACATGTGCCATGACGTGAGAAGGGCTGGGGAGCCCTGATCTCCAGTGGGAGCCCTATCAGCACGTCTCCCACTATTGCCCTAAACATGTGTTCTACTTTGGAATCCTGCTGTCCAACTACATCAGCACACCTAGAGTCTTGCTCATGTTGCCCCTTCTGCCTCAAATGCCTTCCCTCCCACCACCATCTGTCCAAACCCTTCCTCTCCCTCAACACCCATCGAAAATGCCAGACCCTCCACAAAGCCCCTCTTCATTCCACAAACCTAATGCGATCATTCCCTCCTTTGCATTGGGTGGGAGCACAATGGGAAATCAGACGCTTCTTGAGACACCGACTTTTTTATTAAAGGAAAGTGTGCATGTGGTTTAAACCCCTTGGTAGAGGTGTTTTGGTCATCCCTGCAGTCCCTAGCAGAGTGCCATGCCCAGGAAAAGAGGTCAAGAAGGATTTTCAGGGCTGAACTGGATTGGACTTCAAGGGACCGTGGAGATGACCTAATCCAGCTCTCTGGAATTATAAATGAGAAAACAGAGACTCGACAAGGCTAAGTGACTCATTCCTGATCACAGCCAGTTAGGGAGAAAACTGGGACTAGGCCTGGTCGCCTCACTCCTTCTTCTGTCGCATCATGCTACCTTTCAAATAATTACTTAAATCATGATTCAAAAAACCCCAGCATGATATTTCTACAACAGTCTAAATGCAGGTCAACAGGATCACCCCAGTCCCCAGCAATTGCTGGCTTATGAGATTCAAAAAGACAACCAGAAAAGACCAGTTTATTCCTATAGTGTCAAAAAGAAATGTAGAGCTGAGGACAGCATTAGAAAAGCAAAAAGTCACTCCACCATTCCCTCAGTTTTGAAATATAAAAAAAAAGGTGAATCTGTTTTTTCCCCAAAACAAAGATATTATAATCAGTTTGACAGACAAGGATTACCTCTTCCTTTGCCTTCACTGTGCCTGATTAGTGTTTTTGGCTAATTCTACTCCCATCCCCTTTTTTATGGAGTCATTCCATTTCTACAGGGTCTCACGAATTGACTTACAAAAAGTGAAATGTAATAGGCTCAAGACGTCTGCCAACCTAACCTTCACTATCACAAGAGTCTACCTTAAAATAGACCCTCTGGTGACTTAATTCACATGAAAACACAAGACCTTACACTAAAATTCAAGGGTCAATTCTTTCGATTATTTTCGAAAACCTGTGCTTTCGCTTTCACTGACATGCCACCCTTCTTTTTTTATTGACCAGAATGCATTTCAGGCAGTTCTAGGATCTGAAAACATTATGACAAATCCCAATCACTTAATAGGACATGAATATGCCATTTAATTACAAGTTATTAGATAAATTGCGACTTATTGAAGTAAACCTGTGTTAATGCCAGGGTTCCTGAACTAAGCTTAGAAATAGCAACTCTTAGACGCAGGTGTCAAGTTGCAATCCTAGTTCCAGGGGCTTCAGTCTGACATTCAGTGGTGTAAGTTAGGCAGGGCAAGCAACTTGTTAGAAGAGCCAGAAGCTTCTTGTAGTTTCTTTTACAGTGAGCCAACAGAGCCCCAGGTAGAGAGGGCCCCATTTTCCCCACACTGCCCAGAGTTTGGGGTCAAACTTTCACTCCACCTTGGGACCCAAGTTACTGCCAAGCAAACAAGTCCCCACCCCCTCAGCATGGAGGACCCAAATGAGCTCCAACTCTCACTTGAGTGAAGCAAGACTGCTTGCAGGGGGTCGAGGAGCCCCTGAACCCTGCACTCCATCCTCCCCAACTGTGCTCACCTGAGCCCATGGATCAGGGGAGCGCTGTTGGATCTCCTCAGGGTGACCCCATCAGATGTGTCAGACTCAAAGTCCAGCTCCATTTTCTCCTGAGCCATGTCGGAGACTTGCAGGCAGGCACGGCGGACAGTGCTTAGCTCCTGGTGCTTAGGTATGGACTCCCAAGAGTCTCACTGCAGGACTGAGCTGCTGGGGACTGGCAGCTGGGGGCGGGGGCTAAGGGGCGGAGGCTTGGGGGCGGGGGCGGAGAAAAGCAGGAGAGGAGGAGGAGGGAAGGAGGATGAGGATGAGGAAGGGAGGATGAGAGTGAGGGAGGGGAGGAGGATGGAGAGGTCGTGGTGGAGGCTGACAGGATAAAGGAAGAGGAACGAGGAAGGAGAGGAATGGAAGGAGGAGGTAAAAGAGCAAGAGGGAGGGGAAAAGGTTAGATGGAAAAGCAGGAAGATAAAGAGGGTAAAAGGAGGAGGACAAGGGGGAAAAGAAGAAGACGAGGGAAAGGAGGAGGGTAGGGTGGAGGGAAAAGATGAGCGGGAGGAGTGAAAGAAGAAGGACGAAGTCTGGGGAAGAGGAGAGAGAAAGGAGGGAGAAGAGAAAGACGGGGAGGAAACTAGGCAGCGGCGGAACTCATGCTGCTATCTTTTGGCCAACGACCTCAAGCGGGGCCGGGCTACAGACGCCCCAGCTGCCCGGGCAGCACTAGCACCGAGGAGCTGACAGTCAGGCAGGGCCCGGCCAGGCAGTCTCGGAGACTCCAGCTCCCCATGCTCGGGTACCCGGTCCAGTCCCCCATGCTCCGGGACCCGCCCGGTCCTGAGGCTCCTCAGCCCTGCGGTCGCTGCTTCTCCTCTCCTCGCCCCCCCTCCCTGCCTGGAGGACAGGTGGGGGGTTCGACCAGCCGCCGCCGCGGTGCCTCCTTTTCCTGTCTTGGGTTCCAATGGCCCGGGGGAACCCCTCGGGGCCAAGACCAAATTCTACAACCTGCCGCCTCTCACGCCTCAGAAGCGGGAATCGCCGCGGGGCCAGGTCTTCCGCGTCCGGGGACCCATCGAGCCCTGCGCATGCGCCCGGCGGCCGCGCCAATGGGCCCGCGGGCACGGAGCATGCGTGGGAGCCCCGCCCAGCAAACTTCCTCCAAAGGGGAGGAGCGTTTCCAGGGAGCCCGGAGCCTTTTTTGACTGCATTGGCCCGGGGACCCTGGCGCCCGATTTTGAAAAGGACCAATCGTTTGGAGATACTGGAGCATCCTCTTTCTGGAGGAGTTTGGGCCAGTATTCATGGGAAAAAAGAAACACGTGGTTTCCATGTTTTTTCGTTTCCAATTCGTATGCTCTGACTTCTGTGATCCTAGCTCATTTCTTAAATCCCTCGACTTTGTTGGTCTCTGTCTGGAGGGGCAGATTTCTTTTTCAGGTCATCCATTTGGATGCACTAGACCAAAGGGAAGTGAATAAACAAAAGCAATGGGGTAAAAATAAAGAGAATCTAGTGAGAGTTCATATAGTTAGTGAGAAACACTCGTCTCCATTATACAAGCACCGTTCGCCTCAATGATATTAGGTAAAACCCTGACGAACAAGTAGCAGAACCAGAATTTTTTTTTCTTGGCTTTATGAACGAAGACTCTAACGATCACGATTCAGCTTGTGTGAGACCTGGAATTACTTATTTTATTGAACACCTGCGTAGCAGTTACTGTGTGCTAGGCAGTATTCTGAGAGCTCTAGAAATATTAACTCATTTAATCCTCACCACTTGAACGACCCTGGGAGAGAGATGGCCTCTGTGTTGTGTTAATCATACATACCTAGAAAATACAGGAAACTTAATAACCAGGAAATTTAAAATAAAAAAAAGAAAAATTCATCTTTTGCAAAAATAGTTTTACCTGCTTCTTCAACTCAGTTGTACCATATTAAAACTTGCCAAGCCTGATCGTCATTTTAATCCTCAATATTTATGTTTTCTGACCATAATAGAGTTTTTAAACCACTTTTAGATAGTTTCCTTTAAATTGCCTATATTTTCCTGCCAGCTGGATTAGAAACACAAGCTCTGTGTTTAGATATCAGTAATGTTTAGACATGATGAGATTTGATTGGTCTATTCATTCAGAATATATCCATTAAACCTTATTACCTGCCAAGAATAGTAACAAACTCTTTGAAAAGTAAAATAAGCAGTAGAGTGGAGGTAAGAGCTACCTGTTCTCTGATGTACTCCATATTTTTCTCTTATTCAAACAGTTTGGTTTTGACCCTCTGTTCTGTATTTAACCATTGCCTTCTGCAGTCACCCTGACTTTACTAAGCTTTAGCTGCCATCTTTCATAAACTTTCCAGCTTACCCTGGGAACTTCAGCAGTGGCTTTCAGGAATCTTGGTACCAGCCCAGATTCTACTGCTACCTAGTTATGTGCCATTAATCTTTCTGGAATTTTGTCAACTGTAAAATAGAAATGATTTACCTACTTTACAGGATAGCTGTGAAGGACAGGTTATTTAAACCTGTATTTATTCATAAAATAATGTAATAAGTATTTATCGAGTACTTATGGGTACAAAAATAGTATCCAGAGAAATATCCAGAGGCACCTGGTCTGTCTTTTCACTTAAATAGAAGGGCAGAGGAATCTTGGCTTTGCCACTTAGTAGTTGTAATTTGAGTAACCCCTCCCGGCTTTGGTTTCCTCCTTTGAAAAATGGGCATTGTGGTGGCGCCTAACTCACAGAGTTACTGTAAGCATTAAATGCGATCACATATTTCAAGTGCTTAGGACAGTACCTGGCACATAATAAGTGCCCCCCAAATGGTAGCTATTGTTAACCTGTCTTATATCAGGAATGGAGACTCCAAATTGTCCTCATGTCTGGGGTTTAGGTAACCTAATTCTGCCCAATATAACTACACGTTTCTTAGTCTATTCTCAGAATGAATGAAGAATGATTATGATACTTCATGTTATACATGAACTTGTCATGAAGTGTCTCAAGATAATCCCATTATTTTAAATTCACCACTGATTAGCTGAGCAAGGTTAATGATTGAACCAATTGAGATAAGTATGTGAAAACATTTTTTTAAAACTGTAAAGTGCTATACCACGTTATGACTATTTTAATAACTCCCATTTCACTCGTTTCACTTGCCTTCTCTCCCAGTTCTCTATATGGTTCCTAAAATGTGTGGTTTTTCAAAATTATTAGCATGGAATTAAGATTTCACTACTCAATGTGGCTCATTAACTGGTGGTGAAAAATTCTAAAAGAGCAGTTCTTAGAATGTTTTGAGCCATGATAGCATTGTTAAATGGAAACACTGGTATGTATACTAAATTCTGAGATATTCGCTTTAAGAAAATAAGCCTCCCTGCTTTAACCCCAATTTTTTTCTTAGATGAATAGCTTCGAGCAGCTAGGTTTTATTCATTGTAAAAATATACTGTATGATTATGGTAAAACACACACACACACACGGAAAACAATGATTTGTTTGTGCGATTGGTTCAATTGTGCTAGCGCCTTACCAGGACCCTTTGGGAGCGGGTGGTCTCTAAGCACTTAAAAGTGTCCCCGCCCACACCCCCAGGCTTCAGTGTTTTTAAAATTGCAAAGGTGTAGGGTGTCTGTTGTAACAGGATGGAAAAATTCGTCCTGGGAGATAACAAGCTTGTTGGCCTCAGTCATAAGGGGACACTGGGCTAACCCAAACTGAGAAAACTGGGTATTAGACTTAAGGCAGAAAGGATGGCGCTCCCACATACCTTATTCCATTCTTTCTTTCCTAAATAATGGTTAACGAAACCACGCCAGGGTTAACACAGGAGCGGAAGAACAACCAAGGTGAGTCTGCACTAGGGAGAGAGAAGGGAGCACCGCATTTGGAGAGGAAAGGCGGCTCCCTCACCGCCCGTGCGCCTCCATCGAGAATGACACAGGCGCCTGCGATAATGCTCATTGCTTGCGTGATAAACAGGCGTCAGCGGGCCGGACCCAGGACGCATGCGCAGAGGGGCGGTGCCCAAATGATTATCCAGGGCTGCAGGTTGTAGTTTTTGTTTTGGCCGGAGAGGCTTACCCGGGGTTGCCTTGGCTGAGAGAAATAAAGGAGAAGGATTCACGGATTAAGATAAATTCCTCATTTTCATTACAGGCTTGGAGGTGGAGGATCTCAGTGTTGGTGCCCCGAGCTTGGGAGTTAGGCGGGTCGGAGCCAGTCCTGCCCCACTTTGTGCCCACCGGTGTTAGGGATGGTAGGGCTGCAAAACTGAGCACGCACTCGTCTAAGAGCTTCCTCCTTTCTTCTCTTTTCCCCCTTTTTCCTCTCTCCCTACATCAGCTCCTCACTTTGACTTGTGCTTATATGAACGGGAGCCAGAAAACCTTGAGAGCTCCAAACTAAGCTTCGGCACGGACATGGCACAGGAGAAAATGGAACTAGGCTTGGAGGTGCTGCCGAGTTCAACCACCACAGAAGACAACACTCTGAGAAGATCCAACAGCGTCCCTTTGATCAGTGGGCTTGGGTGAGCAGGACTGAGATACTGGAGGAGGCAAGCGGGGGCGGTGGAGGGTGGCAAGAGCTGCAAAAATGTGACTTCCAATAGCATTCCCACCCCTTTATTCATCGAGGTTCTGCAGGTATCTCCGGTGTTCCTGGTGTCCGGAAGATCCCACCCTCAGTCTGGGGGCGGGGGGAGGCGGGGCGGGCTGACCGGAGGGCGAGCTCACACAGGAACCTGAACGTCCTCTTCTGACAGTTCATCGCGACCGGAAGGCAGCAATCATTTGGTTTGGAGCACGACTTTTTCTAGCTTCACCCCATCTCTTACCCACTCTTGAAGAAACTGCACTCCCCACCCTCGCCTCCAGATCTTCTGTAATGACTGTAATTTTTTGTCATTCTCTCTGCTGCTTTGTCACTTCTGACCTTCACCTTCAGCACAGTTGGAATGGAACTAGTTGTCAAGCAAATAAGCTTGGGCCTTTTTTACCCCTAGTTTTTATTTGAACAAAAAGTTTAGGTATCACCGAAAATTGACCTCCTAAATTTTGCATTCTCAATGGCCGATATTGCCCCTACTTAGTTCTTGGTGGGTGAAAAATTTTTTCTCGTATGTATAAAGCACAGGTATACATACAGCACATAGACTGATATGCAGTATATTTGTGCTTTTTAAATGGTGTGGGGATTTTCGAGGAGGATTTGGGTGAGGAAATGTCTAAAAGGCTCTTTAGAGCTCTGCTGATGAAAAAAGATTTAAAAGATTTAACTAACTGATGGTTAACTGTATTTCCTGCACATATCCAAAGATCTGGCATGACTTAAGCTTATTATTTCTTAAAATAGAATTTTAAAGTGAGATCTGGGATCTCACATCCCAGTATCATAAGGTTTTCTCAGTATTGTAAAAATGTCTGAAAAATGCATTCACTGTTACAAGGGAACTCAAGAGACCAGATCTATCTATCTTCCTTGTTTAATGTATGGGGAAACAGGCCCGTGAATCTCCAAAATGTCAGTCAGTAGTAGAGCCAGTACTAGGAAGCTGTGTCTCCAAATTCCTAGGCTAGTGCTTTGTCCACTACTAACCAATATCTAAGCTGATTAACTAAACAGATGCAGCTTTCTGGTCATTTCAGTTAAGGGAGAATATGCTGTAACAAAATGAAAAGCCAACTAAGTGACCAGAAAATAATACATTACCTTTTTAAACAGGCAGATAGAAAAATTAAGGGTGGAGGCAGCTCTGCATGTTGTACTGAGAACAAGAACATTCTGTAAATTCAGGATTCTACTCTAAATCCTGTTGTGTGAATAAATGAACTGTTATGGACACACTCTGCTAGTAGAAGAAAACACTTGAGGAGAATGTTCATTTTGCTGAAAGGCTTTATGAAATGAAGAACAATTTGCAAATACGTAGATGACAGAGGATATATATTTGAAGGAACGTGTGGATCCTGTTTAATATATTAAGTGCTGGGGCAGGGGGAGGTAGGTGACCAGGCCCCTTTTCCCGATCCTCAAAGTCCTGGAAGCAAAGAGTGATCCCAGTTATCCCTTCATACTTTGCTTTGTTCTGCAAAGGATTTGAAATTTTTGCTTTTATCATCTTAGAGCATGGTTACAGTGTTGAATTCCATGGCTTAAGATCCTGATGCAGGAAGTGAATTTTGTACAGAAAGGTTAGGGGCAGTTGCATATTTATCTAGTAGGAGTTAACCCACAAAGCAGACCAAGTCCAGGGACTCTGTCTGTCAAAAAGAAGTAGCGGGCCTCCCTGGTGGCGCAGTGGTTGAGAGTCCGCCTGCCGATGCAGGGGATACGGGTTCGTGCCCCGGTCTGGGAGGATCCCATATGCCGCGGAGCGGCTGGGCCCGTGAGCCATGGCCGCTGGGCCTGCGCGTCCGGAGCCTGTGCTCCGCAACGGGAGAGGCCACAACAGTGAGAGGCCCGCATACCGCAAAAAGAAAAAAAAAAACAAAAAACAAAAAGAAGTAGCATAGGAATGGTATATCACATGCCCGAGGTCATGTAATCAACAAGAAAAAATTTAGAGTAGAATTACACTGAGCCTTAGTTGAATTCATTTCCCACCAGTTCTTTGCAGTTGCATATGTCCACTGCTCACTTTTCCCACTTTCTTTAAGGTGGGCCTCTAATACTCATTGCCTGGCCTCTATCACAGCTCACTAAATATTGTTGCACCTCTTTCAAGCAATTTTCCAATTTTGCTTGATGTTTCCTGTATATAAAGACTTTCAGTCTCTTGCACCAGCATTTGCAGAATTTGTTCTTTAAATGTCAACTCTTTAATACAAGTATCACTATTTTTTAAGAAGTTCCTGCATAGTTTTGTGTTCATCTTGTATTAATAAAAATACCAGTGTCAAAAGTTTTAAACCTCTTGGTTCTTTATACTCTTTAGCCCCTCTAGTTGGCTGACTTCGATACCGCTGTCAGTGACTTTATTTAAAGGTAGTATTTTTTTTCTTCTACTTCTCTGGCCCTTATTAGAATTAGACCTTAAATTCTTGGATTTCTGCCAGTGCCTTCCCCCTTTAAATACTGCTAGCCTGACCCTGCATTTAAACTGTTACTGCCTCAGTTTTGTTTGAAAGGTAAACTACTGCCTGGGGGCCAAATTCAGCCTGCTGATTGGTTTTGTAAATAAAGTTTTATTGGAACACAGCCACACCCATTTGTTTACTTATTGTCCTTGGGCCACTTTCCCAGTACACTGGCAGAGTTGAGTAGTTGCAATGAAGATTGTATGGCCCACCAAGCCCAAAACATTTACTGTCCAGCCCTTTACAGAAAAAGTTTGCCAACTATTGGGTTTATTAAACTTGTGCAAACCTGGAAGAAGAATAGTGGCCATGAAGAGTGATTGCTTTGGGAATATTACTGGCATAAATATACTGTAGTTTCGACAGAGCTGCTTACTGATCATTTAAACATTATCTAGTTATATTACTGCTTACTGATCACTTAAACATTATCTAGTTATATTACTTTCACTTTTTCCAAATTGTAAGTAGCACTTAATTCTAGATATCACCTAGGATTTTATGAATTCATGTTGAGCGACTCATATCAGTTGAAAAATATGCTGCCTCAATGATTTTTTTCAGTTATAGTCTTCTTAAATAAAACTGGCAGATGAAAATTTAGGGGAGAATATAATTGTCAGCCTTAAGAATTAGCCCGGGTGGGGGGAGAGATAAATTGGAAGATTGGGGTTGACATATACACACCACTATATATAAAATAGATAACTAATAAGGACGTACTGTGTAGCACAGGGAACTCTACTCAATACTCTGTAATGGCCTATATGGGAAAAGTTTCTAAACAAGAGTGGGTATATGTATATGTATAACTGATTCACTTTGCTGTACACGTGAAACTAACACAACACTGTAAATCAACTATACCCCAATAAAAATTTTAAAAAAAGAATTACCCCCCACACACAAAAGACAGTGGAAATATGTAACCCATTAGTTTCCCTCCAACTTCCTAGTAGTGACTGCTAAAATATATTCCTCTTCTCGTAGGGGAAAATGACTGGGAAAGGAAGTAAAAATTAGACCTGTACATATATCCTCTCAAAAAATATTGAGTTACTGCCTGTTATATGCAAGTTACTATTCTGCAAAGATGTATGTCTAGGCTCAATAAGCTTTTTTTTTTAATGTATTTATTTTTGGCTGTGTTGGGTCTTCGTTGCTGTGTGCGGGCTTTTCTCTAGTTGTGGCAAGCGGGGGCTACTCTTCGTTGCGGTGTGCAGGCTTCTCATTGCAGTGGCTTCTCTTGTTGCAGAGCACGGGCTCTAGGCGCGTGGGCTTCAGTAGTTGTGGCACGTGGGCTCAGTAGTTGTGGCTCGCGGGCTTAGTTGCTCTGCAGCATGTGGGATCTTTCTGGACCAGGGCTCGAACCCGTGTCCCCTGCATTGGCAGGAGGATTCTTAACCACAGTGCCACCAGGGAGCCTCTCAATAAGCTTTTAATAGGGGAAATAAATACTTAAAAGACTTCAATGTATGGTAGAATGACATGTGCTTAGGGAAAGAAAGTGCTAGGGTAATTAAGAGAAGGGAGTGAGAAGTGACAGCAGAATTGGTGAGGGATACAGGAAAGATTCTTGGACAGGTGGCATTTAAGATGGGCCCTAACAGATTGACAGAATGCAGACTGGAAGAAAGGGGGCCAGATAGCTGGACAGCATTCCAAGGACACGGAACAGGCTTGGAAGTAGGAAAGCATCTGCTGACCAGTGCTGATCCTCGGGAACATTTTACCAATCCATGATTTTAAAAAGTTACAGCATACTTTCCTGGGCAGGACTGTATTTTACTCAGATTGTTAGTCCTGCTTTATTATTATTATTTTTAATAATAGCCCTGCTTTTTTAAAAATAACAAAATATCCTTTTATAAATGAAATGATAGTGTTGATAGTTGGTGAGATTTTTAAAGAATGACCTTACTTGGCAAGAGAAAATGGTAGCAACTGTATGTTTGTGCCAAGATTTTGTTTTGAAATTTTCCCAGTCTATGAAATCCAAAAGTCTGTGGAGCTAAATTGTGGAAGGCTTTGAAAGTAATAGGAAAGAATGTAACTGAATTCATCAGGCGATGAAGAGAGTCATTGAAAGTTGTGAGCAGGAGAGCAAGCTGATTGCAGTAGGGAAAGGACAGAGGTGAGCCGACCAATTAGACTATTGCAGAGTCAGTGGAAAAGTAAAAATGCTTTGAATTGGTTTTTGGCAAGGAGCCTGGAAAGAATAAGATGGACATGAGAGATCACAGAGGTAAAACCTAAAAGACCTGGCACCTGATTGGATATAGGTGGCAGAAAAGAACATGTTAAAGATGTTTTCTTATTATCACTGGGGAAACCTGGATGAAGGGTACATGAGAACTCTCTATATTCTTTTTGCAATTTCTTGTGAGTCTTAAACAGTTTCCAAATGAAACGTTATAACAGCACACGACTATATTTAAAATAGGTAACCAACATGGACCTACTGTAAAGCACAAGGAACTCTGCTCAGTATTCTGTAATAACCTAAATGGGAAAAGAATTTGAAAAAGAATATATATATATATATATATATATATATATATATATATATATATACACATATATATATGTATATACACACACACATATGTATAACTGGATCACTTTGCTGTACACCTGAAACTAACACAACATTGTAAATCAACTATAGTCCAATATAAAATAATTTTTTAAAAGTTATAACAAAAACAAAACATAAAAAGGAAAAGAGGACTTCTTCAGAGTCCCAACCTCAAATCAGGCCGAGGCCCGCCAGGTGAGCACCTTCAAGGCTGGGCAAACAAGGACCATCTTCAGCATGCAGCGGCTGCTCAGCTTCAGTACATTGTTGCCATGGGGGAATGTGGCCCAGTGTGGCAAAATCTTGCAAACTTTCAGTAGAATCCAGAAATCTGGAATGTGGATTCTTTATGTGAAATCTCCATGGCTGTTCCAAGTGTGCACAACTAATTCAAAAACATTTTTAACACTGAGTAGGCCAAATGAAACATATCTGAAAATCTCAGTTCTGTTGACCCCTGCTACTGGCTATCGTTCTCATTCATGTGAAAGTTTGGGAGTCGAGAGGGAGTTGGTACTAGCACATAATAGCTTCAGTCATAAATTTAAGTTGGTTACAAGTTTACACAGAAAATGATGTCTCTCCAAGGCCACAATAAATTATATTTATTCTTGGTAGCATGATTAGAGGTAACATGGCATGCTTGAGAATTCCTTACCTTACATGGACAGTTGTTTAGGCTCAGCCAACCAAGGCTCTGTGTGTGTGTGTGTGTGTGTGTGTGTTCTACTTTCTACATCTGCACAGCTGTCTCCACTAAGAAGCCATTTACATCAATGGCATTGTTGTTTAAGGATTTGAAATCTTATTTCTTTAAAAAATGTTTGTAATAGATTTTAAATGACAAATGTTTTCCTTTTCTTCTTAGTGGTAATTCACAGGTGTTCCAATCTGACACATTAAGAACTCGAAGAAACAGTACATCGTGTATGGCACAGCACTGTCTGGTAAGAAAATGCTTATAGACTTGCACTATTGGTCTTAGTCAGTGGTTCTCAAACTTGAGTGTGCACCTGGAAAACTTGTTAGAACAGACTACTGGTCCTCAACCCCAGAGTTTCTGATTCAGGAGGTCTCGGGCAGGGCCTGAGAATTTGCATCTCTAACAAGTTCCCACTTTGAGAAACATTGCTCTAAACATTACTGAAGGAAAAATAAACACATTGACTGCGGCTATGATTGGTGCAGCTGCTGCAGAATTAACTTTTAAATCCCACATGGATTTAACATTGAGATTTGCTTTTATATATAAAACCATCTGGCTTTCAATTTTTAAAAGAACATTCTAATTTTGAGAGGAAAACTTGCAGGCTCTCCTAAGGGTAGTTTTCAGGCTTATAGTTGGACTTTATCTCGCATTTATCTTGAATTGAAAATATAGTTTGTTTTTCATGGTGTTATAATGCAATCTCTAAATTAGAACTCATCTACAAATTATCCTGTAAACATAGGAAATATGCTTGTACATCAGTAAGCCAAAGTGAATAAATGATTCACACTATGAATCATTTTATTGAGGTGAAATTCATATAACACATAGTTAACTATTTCAAAGTATACAATTCAGGGGCATTTGGTGCATTCACAATGTTGTTCAACCACCACCACTCTCTTGTTTCAAAAAGCACACATCCTTGTCTTGTTCCTGATCATAAGTGGAAAGCTTTCAGTCTTTCATCATTGAGTATGATATTAGCTATAGGTTTGGGTAAATGCACTTCATTATGTTAGGGAAATTCCTTTCTATTCCTGCTTGCTGAGTATTTTTATCATGAAAGGGTGTTGAATTGTTTCAAATGCTTTTTCTGCATCTATTGAGATGATCATTTGTTTTTTCCTCTCTATTCTGTTAATATGATTTACTACTTTGATTTTCTTATGTTGAACCACCTTTGAATTCCTGGGATAGACCCCACTTAGTCTTGGTGTATAATCCTTTTAATGTACTATTAGATTCGGTTTGTTATTATTTTGTTGAGGATTTTTCCACCTGTATTCATAAGGGATATTGGGCCATAGGTTTCTTTTCTTGTAGTATCTTTGCTGGCTTTGGTACCAGGGTAATGCTGATCTCATAGAATGTGTTAGGAAATGTTCCTCCTCTTATATTTTTGGCAGAGTTTTATTAGGATTGGTGTTGATTCTTTAAATGTTTGGTAGAATTTACCAGTGAAGCCATCTGGCCCTAGACTTTTCTTTACTGGGAGGTTATGGAAACTGATTCTATCTCTTTACTTGTTTACAGGTCTTTTGAGATTTTATAGTTCCTCTTGAGTTAGTTTGGTAATTTGTGTGTTTTTAGAAATTTGTCCATTTTGTCTAGGTTATCTGAGGAAATTGTTGATATACAGTTATTCATAGATTTCTCTTATATGATTTAATATGATGGAAGCTATAGAACATATTTTAATGAAATGTTATAGCTTGGAACCTATTTTAAAAATTGCCTCCTAATCTTAAAACTGGACATTTTCCTCTGTATAAAATGATATTCAATATTATTCCCACAAATGTACTAATAGTATATTGGGAAAAAAATAGAAATGTTCATTAAACAAATCTTTCTTCCTCTACCCACCCGCTCATTTACTCATTCATTCAACATTTACTGAGCACTTGCTTGTCTATCAAAGCCCTCTATACCAGATCAGCTCAGTGCTTTGTGACCCCCTAGAGGGGTGGGATAGTGAAGGTGGGAGGGAGCGAGACGCAAGAGGGAAGAGATATGGGAACATATGTATATGTATAACTGATTCACTTTGTTATAAAACAGAAACTAACACACCATTGTACAGCAATTATACTCCAATAATGATGTTTTTAAAAAAAGCCCTCCATACCTATCCAGTCTTCTTTTCTACTCAGCCAAGTCAACAAATATTTTTAGGAACCTACTATGTATTAAGCCCTGATCTACTTGCCAGGGAGATCTAACCTAGTTTGAGGGATTTAGAGAGGAAATGACATACTAGTTGAGATCTTACTGCTGTGTAGGTGTTCGCTAGTTTGGGATATTGGTTACAGGAACAGACAATATTCCAGGTTAAAAAAATGGCATGTTAGAAGGCCTAGAGTGTGGTGTGTAGAGAACAGAGTATGTAGAGAATTTGAAAGAAGTACATTCTAGTGTACTATGTACATCTAGTGGAAGATGAAGTGGTGAGAAGTGAGGTTGGAGATATAAACTAGTGCAAAGTCTTGTGGGGCTCTCCAAGTCATTTTAAAGATTTTGCACTTTGGGAATTCCCTGGTGGTCCAATGGTTAGGACTCAGCGCTTTCACTGCCGGGGCCCCGGGTTCAATCCCTGGTCAGGAAACTAAGATCCCACAAGCCACACAGTGTGGCCAAAAAAAAAGATTCTGCCCTTTATCTTAAGGTCAGTGGAAAGCCGTTAAAGAATTCTAAGTCTGTGATTGACCTGATCAAATTTGCATTTTTGTTTTTTAAATTAATTAATTAATTAACTTATTTATTTTTGGCTGTGTTGGGTCTTCATTGCTGCACGTGGGCTTTCTCTAGTTGTGGTGAGTGGGGGCTACTCTTCGTTGTGGTGCGCGGGCTTCTCATTGTGGTGGCTTCTCTTGTTGCAGAGCACGGGCTCTATGCGCACAGGCTTCAATAGTTGTGGCACATGGGCTTAGTTGCTCCACGGCCTGTGGGATCTTCCTGGACCAGGGCTTGAACCCATGTCCCCTGCATTGGCAGGCGGATTCTTAACAACTGTGCCACCAAGGAAGTCCCAAATTTGCATTTTTAAAAGATTACCCTGGCTGCAGAGGGGGAAAGTATTGATAGATTGGAAGAGGACAAAAGTAGATACAAGAAGCTCAGATAGGCACCTGCAGTAACCCTGGCAAACAGCTGATAGTAACTTGGACTAATGTGATGGCAGTGGGCATGGAGAACAGTGGCAGATGCGTGAGATATTTGAAAGGTAGAATCAATTGGTGATAGATTCTATGGAGATGGGGAAACAGTGGACGCAAAGATGACTACTAGCTCTCTGGCTTGGGCAACTGATGGGTTAGTGGTACCACAGAAGAAGGGAACACAGGAAGAAGCGTGGATTTAGAAGGGAAGATGAGTTTAGTTTTGGACATGTTAAGTTTGAGGTTCTCAGATCTTTAAGTGGAGATGTTATGTATACTAGTTTGAAGCTCGGGATAGAGATCTGGGCTAGAGATACATTTAGGACTCATCAATAGATTATTATTTAAAGCTATGGGAATGAATGAAATGACCTATGGAGAGAGTATAAAAGGAGAAGAGAAGAGGCTATAGGAAAAAGCTTTAAAAATCACCAGATTTAAAAATCAATCTCAGGGGCTTCCCTGGTGGCGCAGTGGTTGAGCGTCCGCCTGCCGATGCAGGGGACGCGGGTTCGGGCCCTGGTCTGGGAGGATCCCGCATGCCGCGGAGCGGTTGGGCCCGTGGGCCATGGCCGCTGAGTCTGCGCTTCCGGAGCCTGTGCTCCGCAGCGGGAGGGGCCGCAACAGTGAGAGGCCCATGTACCGCAAATTTAAAAAAAAAATCAATCTCAGAAGAGACCCCACAAAAGAAGACTATGATGGAATGGTCAGAGAGGTGGGAGGAGACTCAGAAGAGAGTATCATGATAAAGACTGAAAGGTGTCCTTCTGAGTTACCAAAATGGAGCTTATTCATGAACTTGAAAGTTCAGTGGAGAAAAGGGTAGGATGAGAAGCCAGATTGGATTGGGTTAAATAATGACTGAGAGGAAAGGACCTATAAATGGCACCATACATATGCGCTTGATTATTTGGGGGGGGCAGATTACCCTTTCTATGCCTTAATTTCCTCATCTGTAAAATGGGAATGTAATAGTATCTGCCTCATAAGTTTGTTGTGATTATATTAATCAGTGTAAAGCACTCAGCACAGTACTGGTACATACTAAATGCTCAATAAATGTGTTTCTGCTAGTAATAGTATGTATGTAGAGAAACTATGTACCTGACATTTTTTTAAATGCATAATTTTCCTTAGGATTTCTAGGCTCTTAATTCCCACAAGGTTCAGCTTAATATCATGCATATTTAAAATAAACTATCCTGGGCCTCCCTGGTGGCGCAGTGGTTGAGAGTCCGCCTGCCGATGCAGGGGATACGGGTTCGTGCCCCGGTCTGGGAGGATCCCATATGCCGCGGAGCGGCTGGGCCCGTGAGCCATGGCCGCTGGGCCTGCGCGTCCGGAGCCTGTGCTCCGCCACGGGAGAGGCCACAACAGTGAGAGGCCCGCGTACCGCAAAAAGAAAAAAAAAAAAAAACCATCCTGTACAATGGATTGGGTTTGGCAGAACTGAAGTCATTTTAACTTATTTGATTTCAAGGCTTATTGGTTTAGCTTGCTGTAACAGCATTATGCATATGCTTTTATTTTGTTCCAAGTATCACCTCATTATAATTATAAGACATATGGAGGTATATAGTTGCCTTAAGTATAGATAGGCTGAGTTATCTAGGAAAATGACATAATAATTAGAATGTTTGGGGCAGAAGTAACAAAATTCAATTAGAAGTGACTTAAACAATAAGGGACATTTATTATCTCAAACAACAAGAAGTCTTATGAAAGGAGGTTCCAAGGTTGGTTAATTCAGTGGCTCAGGGTTGTCATCAGAGACCCAGGTTCCTTCCATCTTTCCACTCTACCATCCTGAGCAGCCTCACTAACCTTTGTACCTAGTAATTAGACCCAGGGTTCAGAATCACATGTATAGCATGATCTTCTATATATTTACAGATGTCGAGAAGGATATGTATCAATCTATTATTAATAGTTATCTCTGGAGCATGGAATTACAGGAAGAATTTTACTTCCACCTTATGCATTTCTATACTATTTGAATGTTTTTCACAAAGCATCAACAATAGAGGTGTTTTCATTTCTAGTGGATATACCATATTGCAAAATAGAAATATCCCTGTTGAAAAAATATTGTTTTGAAAATACAGTCGTCCCTTGGTATTGGCAGGGGATTGGTTCTAGGACCCGCAGATGATACCAAAATCCGAGTATGCTCCAGTCCCATAGCCCACCCTCCATATCCAAGGGTTTGAATCCTCGGATTCAACCAGCCACAGTTTGTGTATTAAATTTGCAATCTGTGGTTGTTTTAACCCATGGATGGGAACCCTCAGATACAAACGGCCGACTGTATATTTATTGAAAAAAAATCCAGGTGTAAGTGGACTTGTGCAGTTCAAACCCATGTTGTTCAAGGGTCAACTGTACTTGAAAAGTGTTATTGAATGATGTCATTAACCATAAGTTTAAGGATCCTATCCCATACTAGACTGTCCTTAAAATTGGTACTGCAGGAATCTAGAGTATTCAAATTCCCAGAGACAGAAAGTGGAATGGTGGTGGTGGTGTTGGTTTAATGGGTATAGAGTTTCAGTTCTGCAAGATGAAAAGGATTCTAGAGATTGGTTACATAACAATATGAATGTACTTATTTAACACTACTCAACTGTACACTTAAAAATGGTTAAGATGGTAAATTTGATGTTTATGTATATTTTACCACAATTAAAAAAAAATTTAAATGACGCTGCTTTTAATGTATTAAAATGTAGGTAGAACAGTGTTTTAGAAAAAATTGCGGTGATAGAGGGCATTGAAGAATCACGGGTGTCGTTTAACACACAAATAGAGATGTATATTTACAAACCTTGTAAAAATCTGCTATCTCACAATTATTTTCTTAATTAAGTTCAAATGTTTTCTTCACCACTATCAGGAAATCACCCCACCCCACTTCTGATGAGCAGAAACCCGAGGCCCTCTTCTGTCTATGGAGACTATGCCTTCCCCCTGAAGTACCCCTTTGCTGTATCCCCTAAGACCTCTGAGGTTGGCATGCCTGTTTCCCCACTCTTCTGCTCGGAATTCTCTTCCTGGAACCTCTGTTAAACTTGGTGCAGCCTTGTCTTTTCTCCAGGAAAAGTATCTCATCTTCCTGTCAGAAACGGTTGTACTTTACTTGAGCAATTTGTCCGTTTTAATTTTATGGCTACCAATATTTACCTGATTAGGTTTTGCTTTACACATTGGCAACTATGAACTCTAAATCCAATCTATGGCCCACCCAGTAGTGAGTGTGTAATACATTCCTTGCCCTGCATTATGCTATGTCCTTCTAGCCTACATTCAATTCATGTTCAGCATCTTCATAAGCCACCTTAAATCATTTTGGGAACTAGGGAGAGACATTCATAAACATAGCATACAACCCTTGTTCAGAATTTTCTAAGTGCTTTATCTCTAGTAACTACAGTAGGAAATGGGTTAAAAATAGCAAACCTAGGAAAGTTAAACATTATTTTTTAAACAATTAATGTCTTTACAATATTAGTTTTCTGTGGTCTCTCTTAAATGGAACTAAGCATGACCTTTCCTCCTATCTTAATTCCTTCACTAGAGATAACACTTGGGAATCAGCTTCACCCAGCACCCTCCCAACCCCCCACTCCCACTCCTACCCTCCCTGCCCTGTGACATCATTCCTTGCTGCTGGTACTCTTGCTTCCTCCCAAGGACTTTTTTTCCCTAAAGTGTGAGAGAATGGCACAATGGGAAATTTACACCAAAGATACCAGTGAGGTTTATTGACATCTCAGGAAACTAGTTCTATTTTAATACCTTGTTTCATGTAGAAAAATTATCTGAGGTAATTCCCTTGCATATACCACATACAGTACTTAATCTTTGGGAGAATTCTCTTCCAGATGCCTTTTCTACAATTAATTTTCTACATTATTACTAGAAGAACCAACCAAGTCCCATAAATGATCCATATTTTATCCAATTTAAAAGCTTTACTGTGGTTTATACTTCTATAGCTCAAGTTCAAATCCTACCTTCCCCAGACATTTCACACTATATCCTTGCAGATGTCATCAACTTCAGTCAGGCAATCTTCTCAGGATTTCCTGGATAAAGTTTTCCAGTCGGAAATTCTGAGCCATTGCCTGAAACTAAACTGGTTCCTTCCCACCTCTTAGATATCAATTAAAAATAATCTCTTCCAGGAAGTCTTTCATAATTAGTTTAGAACAGTTTGCCACACCATACAATTCTCTTCTTTTGGCTTTTAAAAAAATAACAGTCATTTATAAAACAGCTAAGGTACCATATTTTTCTGTATATAGGGTGTATGTATATATTTAAGTTCAGATTAACATGTCTTTTCAATTAGATTATAAATCTTATAAACCTTAGTGTTGTACATTCTATATTGTGAACTTTCTGGGCATTTGAATGAGGATGATATGAGCATCAGTAGTATGAATTAAACTTGTTAAAATTCTACTTGTTCAAAGATATGTGTGTGGATATATATTAGATTGGCCAAAAAGTTCGTTCGGGTTTTACTGTAACATTGTCCTAAAATCCGAATGAACTTTTTGGCCAACCCAATATATTTGAACTTTTTAAAGGTAAACCTAAATTTTTCAGATTTGGTGCATGTTGCTGCACAACTTCTCAATGATCAATGCTAACAGATGGGCACATTCGGGGAGAATATCCAAAACTGTGGATAAATCACAATATTTTCTACTTGCTTTGGAAAATAGATTATTTTTTACAGTATGCCTTAAGAGTGGGCATACATTTTTTTAAAATTAGCAATAATATCTAATGTTGGATAAGTACAAGGAAATCAATGTTTTCACACACTGCTGGAAAGTGAATTTGTATAAGCTTTCTGTAGGGCAGGTCAGCAATGCGTATCAACAGCCTTGTGACCCAGAAATTCCAACTCTATGAATTTATCCTAAAGAATTCACTAAGGATGTGTGCAAAGATTAGTTTAAAGGTTATCATAGCATTATTTCTAAAAAGCAAGCAAGAAATGTGGCAACAGTATGAATGTCCAGCAACAGGGAACAGATTAAATGAATGAGCCTTCCTTATCTGTGTTTGAGTCCCAGTTCTAGCAATTATTAGCTGTATGACCGAGCAAGTTGCTTAATTTCTCTGGCCATCAGTTTTCTAATCTTTAAAATGAAGACAATAATAATGTCAATTTTTCTACATGAAACAAGGTATTAAAATAGAACTAGTTTCCTGAGATGTCAATAAACCTCACTGGTATCTTTGGTGTAAATTTCCCATTGTGCCATTCTCTCATGGGGTTGTTGGGAGAATTGAGTGAGATAAGACGTGTTTGGCACGTAAATAGGTGCTTCTTATTATTATGGTACTTCTATATGGTATAATATTCAGCCTTTAAAAATGGTGTTGCAGGTGAATTTTAACATGGAAAGATACTTGGAATGTATTTTGGGTTTGTTTTGTTTCTAAATTAAAAATTCAATTTATTCATCTGTTTACCATACAGTACAAAAGAGGCAAAGTGTTTCACATCATAGATTTCACTTCCAACTCCTTGGAATGTTCATTTCTTTGGCTAAAAGGAGAAACTTGCTGGGAAAGTCAGGCAATGCTTAGGCAAGGTGAGGGATGGGTACAAGCGGGCTGTTAACTGCAAACTGAGTTTCTAGAACTGTCACCTAGAATCATAGGAGCCCCACTTCTGGACACTTGTGCCATCTCAGGCATCACCCCCACCACCCAGGCACAGCGACGCTTACTCGTGGTTACCCTTGCTGTCCTCCTGGATGTGGTAGTGCCCGCCATACTTTCTCTTGAATTCAGACCTAATTTTCAATGTGTCTCCTTCCTTCACTGCAGGAGACCATGATTCTAATCAGGACCATATTGTGAGTCCACTTGCCCTTCATGGAGTTGTACAGTCAGTCAGCAAAATACAGGGACTTCTTGTTCTGAATACACATGACCAGGTTCAGGAAAACATTTTGCAGGTCTCCTTTGCCCTCCTTCTTGATCATAAGGGCTATTGCTGTTGTACCTTTCAAATACTTTCTGGAGGTGACACACACTGCTCTGTCATGATGCTGATCCACTTGGAAACATCAGTTCCTTTGCTCTTCATTCCAGCATTATAGAGATCTCAAGTATGTTGGGCCAGTCAGTTCATAGTCAATGACAGATCCATCCTCTGCTCTTCTACCCTTTGCAAGGGCAACTATCAGCTTGCAGAAGTCATCAGATGTGTCAGAAGCAATGTCCTGGGACTTGCTGGTAGTCCAGTGGTTAAAAATCCACCTTCCAATGCAGGGGACATGGGTTTGATCCCTGGTCGGGGAACTAAGGTCCCACATGCCACGGGGCAACTGAGCCCACGCACCACAACTTAGAGAGCCCATGTGCCACAACTAGAGAGAAGCCTGCTCTCCGCAATGAAAGATCCTGCGTGCCACAACTAAGACCGATGCAGCCAAAAATAATAAATAAATAAATAAATATTTAAAAAAAAAGAGGGCTTCCCTGGTGGCGCAGTGGTTGAGAGTCCGCCTGCCGATGCAGGGGACACGGGTTCGTGCCCCGGTCCGGGAAGATCCCACATGCCGCGGAGTGGCTGGGCCGTGAGCCATGGCCGCTGAGCCTGCAGGTCCGGAGCCCGTGCTCCTCGGCAGGAGAGGCCACAACAGTGAGAGGCCCGCGTACCGCAAAAAAAAAAAAAAAAAGAAAGAAAAAAGAAACAATGTCCTTCTCCAGATCAATCTTGTACATTTCCTTGTAGACTGTTAATTTCCTGCAGCCCTTGGTTGGTCCCTGAGCAGGTGATTTCAATGAGAGTCTTCATCTGTCACCAGCCCCTTCATTGTGGAGGGTTTCAACTTGGAATCCTCGTACTGAGTGGGTGTTTTCAGAAGGCCCCAAATCACCTTCTCCAGGTGGCTGGACAAGTCTGACTTCAGTGCTGATGCAAGTTCCTTTTTGGTCCTTCTCTGATAGGCAAAAGTAATATTCTGTCTCTGTTCATTGCTGCAGTTGGTCAAAATGTTGACGATGGTGATCTCATCCACGCCTTTAGTCTTGATGGCCGTTTCAATGTTCATAGTGTCCCGCTCAGCATCCCAGCTGGTGTATGCTTTGACTGACCTGTCTACATTTGGGGGTGGATAGTGATCACCTTCTAAACTGCATTTGCACAGAATTCTGTGGACAGTAGACATTTTGATAGAAGCTGGACCAGGAGCTGAGAGCTGCAAGTGGCCCCAGATGTGAAGCTGGAATGTGTTATTAAAAAACCCCAAAAACTCAAACTGCAAAATAGTATCTGGAAAAATAAACACTGAAATATTTACTATGGTCATCTCTGGAGAGTAGATGATGCTTTTTTCCCCCATTAATTATGTTTTATACTGAGCATGTATTGATTGCTTTATAATGAGAAAGAAAGTGTGTCAATTTCTATTGAAAAAATTAAAGATCAGGATGAATAGGTGGAGCACAGAGGATTTTAAGGGCAGGGAAACTGCTCAGTATGATACTGGAACAATGGATTTGTGTTATTATACATTTGTCCAAACCCATAGGATGTATAACACCAAGAGTGAACTCTAATATAAGCCATGAACTTTGGTTGATGATGTGTCAATGTCATTGAAACTTGGCTGTTTCCTCCATCTTCTAGCAAATGATTAGAAAAAAACTGATTTCAACACTTTCTTCAGAAAAATATAATTGGTGAGGTAATATCTCCTTTAAAAGTCATATGATAAATTTTAAAACATAATAAAAATTCAGACTATCTGCTTCATAAGAATATTTATTTGTGCAACACACTCCTCTCACTGCCTTTCTTGACCACCATCCATCTGTAGTTTCGGCTAGAACCCTCAGGCCAACCTTTAGCTCTTTTTACTTTCTTATCGTTTCTCCAATCTGCCTCCTTGTCTTCCTCCCTCCATTTTTTCGGTCAAACCCTTGTCATCTTTTACCTGGCCCATGACCCTGCTTCTAGTCCCTCTTCCCTCCACCCTCAATTTGTTTTGCATATGCTGCTAGGGTTGCCTTTCTAAAATAGATATGATCTTCTTGTCTAAAATACCTTTGAGGTTTAAGACCTCAGAGGGACCTATGCTTTAGATTTCCTATTAGGCTCAAAGGCTAAAGTACAAAAACAACAAACCTGGTTTCAGCCAAATTTCCCCCAAGTTTGCTTCTTGCCATGCACTATCATGTGCCAAGTTTCAGTCACCCTGAATCTCTCTGTTCCCCAAACATGGCTCTCTGCCTGAGCATCTCTTCCCACTCCCTGAAAGAGCCTCCCTCCTCTTTTCTATCTAATGAATTCCTGCCTCTTCTGTGATGCCGTCTCAAGACCCCGGGCAGAATCATATTCTCTGTCCTTTGAATTCCTACAAATCCTAACTTGTTCTGGCACTTACCTGTGGCCTAGTTTTCCCTACCTTGACTTTGAATTTCTCAAGGACAGGAAAATGTCTTATTTGTCTTTGCATCCTCAGGGCCTAGCACAGTGCTTTAGCATATGGTAGGTGCTCATTAAATGTGATCTTAAGATATAATGTGAACATAAGATATGGTAAATTCATTATTTAGCATTTCAAGAACCAACCAGGCTACAGATAGAATTGATAAATGAATTCTATTTAGCATTTCAAGAACCAACCAGGCTACAGATAGAATAGATAAATGAATTCTAAAGGTAATTTTCAAGCCTTATTTTCACACAGCTTTAAATCTCTCCATTCTTTCATTTCCCTCTTGTATGGGTCTTCATAAGCTTTGAGAAAAGACCAAAAAGGAGAAAAGAGTCCTGCAAAAGAGAAAGGGCCTAGACAGCAAGTATCTGACCAAGCATGAGTAAAATGTGTTGAACTCCTTGAACATGATTGCCTTAGTCATTCCTTATTATGAAAGTTTAGTTTCCCCAGCTAGATTCCAAGATATTTGGAATTATTTTCTTTGTTTCTTTTATATGCTTATTAAGTTAGCTGCTGATTTAATGACCGTTTCAGTTTTTTCTGGATAATGCCTATCACTAAGCTTTAATAATGAGCTAAAAATGGCAAGGAAAAATGAGGTGATTTTAAGATCTTAGTGCTTTGGGAAGGGACAGCTAGAGATAAACACAATGTTCTATTGATGTTCTGCCCCGTATTTATGTTAACAATTATTTTGTTCTGTTATGATATATATAGACTTTCAAGTAGTATAATTTTCAGACAAGATTCAATTGGATTTTTAGTTTTTAAAAACTTTAAATTTAATTAACGCTGTTGCTAGCATGCATTAGGCATTCAAGAAATACTTTAAGCCATTCAACATTGACTTGATTAATGTTTAGAAATAATCAGAAACATTAAAGGAAACTTGACTTTTATATTTTAAAATTCAGTTTGTGCCACCTTCTCCCATTCACGTGTCCACCAGTCACCTTCATCAAATCAAACAGGTAAGAAGAAGTTTTGAGAAACTGACAGCTGTTCATTAAAAAAAGTAAATTTTATTTTTCTTTTAAAAAATACCTGTGGTTCAGTAATTCTAAGTGAGGTCACATGTGATTAAGTTTTTAATTCCAGGAATGGTTTCTCTAAAAAAAAAAAAAGAAAAAAGAATCCAAAACAACTAAGGAGCCCTCTATTTATTTGGGTTATTAACTATCTTAATAAACTGATAGCTTCCTGAAATACTGCATACTCTTTTACCTTGAATCTAATTTCTTTCAGGGATATCAAAGAAGATGATGAATGCTGTATATGAAAATTAATTTTCAGGTTCATAATAGCCATAGTTATCATGGTTTTCTTAAATCCCCAGACGAAGAATTTTTTTTGACACATAAAACGGTCTTTATGCAATCATTTGTTTTCACTTCTCAGTAATTTGAGTTCAGGGACACATTGTACCTCACTGTCTTATGTTTTGTGTGTGTGTGTGTGTGTTTAATAGCAAAAGCCTAATACAGAATTAAATCTTTGATTTATCCAAGGATTAGCCACAGAACTCAAAAGATCAAATCGCCATTTCACCACAGGTGGTGGGATTTTTTTTTCACCCAACTACAAGCAGACTTTTGTTCAAGGCGGGGCCGCTTAACTGTTATGAAGCACTTATTATTCACTTAGCACTGTAATAGGTCTCATTTCATCCCACAACAAACTTATAAGGTCAGAAACCAAAGACGGCAGAAATTTAGTAATTTACCAAATGTCCAGAGTTAGCAAGTGTCAAGCCAAGACTTAGCCCCAAATTACTGGATTCTTTTACAACTACCCTCACCATGTTTTCAGTGGCACAAAACCCAGAGTATCCTGTAACCCTAGTTTTCTGTACTCCAGCTCCTGCTTCCTTTCCCTCTCTCCCCCTCTCCCTTACACCATGGCTTCCCTAACGCCCAGCTTATCATCCACTAGCAAGAAAGTATGGTTTAAAAGATCCTTTTACTTTTTAGTAAATAAGACATTCTTTTACTGTTTGTCTTTGTGAGTATGTAGCTATTTAAGAAATTCTAAATGAAAGAACCTAAAACTAGTAGTTAAAGGGACCTCTGGTTTGTTCGTGCAAATTTTGTTTGCTTCCCCTAAATTAGACCAAATATTTTAAAATTGATTACTACATGTTTCTATTTGATTATGAAGCTTGAAATCAGGACTAATTTAACTGGTTAGTAATATAAATTGTAAAGCAACTTACTTCCATAGTGACAGAATATATATTATATACATTTAAAATGAAACACAAGTGGTGATCATTTTTTGTAATATATAGAAATAGTGAATCACTATGTTGTGCACCTGGAACTAACATAGTGTTGTAGGTGAATTATACTTCAGTAAAAAATAAATTAAAATTAAAAAAATTTAGATAAAATTATAAAACAAAAATTAAAGCTAAAATAAAATAAAATGAAACACAAGTAGAAAATGAATGAAATGGGAAAATAAAAATAACATTAACTTTCAATCTGGGTGCTGATTGAATGGAAAATTAAGACTTATTTTAAGCAGTTTAATTGTCTGATAGATATCTTAAGTTGCATATTTCTTTACATGCATTCTTTAACCATGACTTCTTTTTAGCTATTGAACTTAACCTTTTAAGTACAAAACAGAAATGTCTGTTTCTTGCCTCATTACATTCTGAACTTTCACTCTAATGACATTAACAAAGGCATTTATTTAATTTCATTTTGTAGCAAAATGGGGGAAATAATAGTAGCTACTTCATAGGATTTTTGTGAGGATGAAAGGATTTAATATATGTGTGGTTACTGGCACACTACATTAAAAATCGTTTAATGGAAAATTTAAAACACGCAATAAAGAACCTCCATGTATTCAATATCTAGCTTCAACTATTGATTACATTTTGTACATCATTTTTCAACTATCCCCTTCTGTTTTGGGGGGAGGAGTGTGCTTTAAAGTAAATCCCTAATATCTTTTTACCCTTAAATACTCAGTATGAATCTCTGAGGACTTTTATTTTACATAATCGCAATACCATCATCACATCTAACAGAGTTATTCATTAATTTTATCTAATAACCAGTCCAGGTTAAATTTTCCTGATTCTCAAAAAATGCCTTTTTCACTGATTCAAACATGTTGCAACCATGATCTTTTAGGTCTCTTATTTGAAACAGCCTTCCCCTCCTGTTTTTGTTCCATGACACTTCCTTATTGAAGAAACCAGGCCATTTGTCTCGTGGAAAGCCCCACATTCTGATTTTGCTTCCATGTGGTGCTGTTTAATATTTTTATTCCCTGTATTTTCTACGAACTGATTTGATTATATTTGCTTTTATTCTAAAACAAGCACACAGCCCCAAGTCAATATTAGGTTCTGGGTCAACTTTTCAGTAGGGTATGGTTTAAGTTGCCCTCTTCCTATTAGGCAGTTAATGGACAATTTCTTCTTCTTTTTTTTTTTTTTTTTTCCGGTACTCGGGCCTCTCACTGCCGTGGCCTCTCCCGTTGTGGAGCACAGGCTCCAGAAGCGCAGGCTCATCGGCCATGGCTCACGGACCCAGCTGCTCCGCGGCACGTGGGATCTTCCCGGACCGGGGCACGAACCCATGTCCCCTGAATCGGCAGGCGGATTCTCAACCACTGCGCCACCAGGGAAGCCCACCTTCTTTTATTAAATGAATCCATTTATTTGCTTATTTATTTTAAAATTTATTTATTTATTTTTGGCTGTGTTGAGTCTTTGTTGCTGCGTTCAGGTTTTTCTCTAGTTTTGCGGTGAGCGGGGGCTACTCTTCATTGCGGTGCGCAGGCTTCTCATTGCGGTGGCTTCTCTTGTTGCAGAGCACAGGCTCTAGGCACGCAGGCTTCAGTAGTTGTGGCACGTGGGCTCAGTAGTTGTGGCTCACGGGCTCTAGAGCACAGGCTCAGTAGTTGTGGTACACAGGCTTAGATGCTCCGTGGCATGTGGGATCTTCCCGAATCAGGGCTCGAACCCATGTCCCCTGCATTGGCAGGCAGATTCTTAACCACTGCTCCACCAGGGAAGTCCCGGACAATTTCTTCTTGACTGTGGTTGTTAGTTGTTTTCTAGGTATTAGAGAGCTTGAGAACATCAAGCTAGAAGTTAATTTTCTTTTTTTTTTCAGCTTTGAGATATAATTGACATATAACATTGTCTAAGTGTAAAGTGTATCAATGTAATAATTTGATATGTGTATATATTGCAAAATGATTACCATGGAAGTTGATTTTCTAAACATAGTAATTCTTCCTAAATATTCAGGAATTATTCTTTTTATGTCATTTTCCTTTCCTAATAACAATTGAGCTTATATTTCAAGAGGTTTGAAAGCACTCAGGCTTTATTTCCCTCTCTCCCAGTCCCCTAAACAAATAACGTCCCTGCAGAAATAGTTTGTGTATTAGTTTGCTAGGATTACCCTAACAAAGTATCATAAACTGGGGGCTTAAACAGAAGTTCATTTTCTCACAGCTCGGGGCCAGAAGTCTGAAATCAATGTGTTGGCAGGGTTAATTTCTTCGGAGGGCTGTGAGAAAAGGATCTGTTCCAGGCCTCTCTCCTTGGCTTGTAGATGGCCACTTCATGTTCACATGGTATTCTCCTTGTACAAGTGTCTATCTCCAAATTTCTCCTTTTTATAAGGACATAAGTCATATTGGATTGGGGCCCACATTAATGACCTTATCCTAACTTGATTACCTCTTCTAAGACCTTCTCTCCAAATAAAGTCATATTCTGAGGCACTGAGGGTTAGGACTTAAACATATGGATTTGAGGGGGGAACAATTGAACCCATAACAATTCGTTCACAACCTATTATTCTATAACTGTATATTTATTTCCCGACTTGTTAAATAGAAAATAAAATCATTGGTACCCAATAAGAACTTGACTTTCTCTGTAGTGCCTTCAGTAAAATCAATTAAAAAATTATCTACTGGGCTTCCCTGGTGGCGCAGTGGTTGAGAGTCTGCCTGCCGATGCAGGGGAAACGTGTTCGTGCCCCGGTCTGGAAAAATCCCACATGCCGCGGAGCGGCTGGGCCCGTGAGCCATGGCCGCTGGGCCTGTGCGTCCGGAGCCTGTGCTCCGCAACGGGAGAGGCCACAACAGTGAGAGGCCCACATACCGCAAAAAAAAAAAAAAAATTATCTACTTACATACTACCTCTGCATTTCTAGCATCCCTTGTATTTATATCTTCACAAATATAAACTTTAGCCACATATTTTACAGTCTTCTTTTTATATTACCTAGTTTGGATAGATTAAACTGGGTTTAGACACAAATGTAGGGGAAGTTTATGAGATGAGGCCATTTAAAATAGATTATACCAGCTGGAGTACAGGGCATGATTGTGATAGGGACAATTTAGATATTGTCTGTTACATAAGGTGTGCCTATGAGCTTTTTCTTCTGCTGGCCAGGTTTCACAGATAGTCTGTCTTATGGACTTTGTTACCATTTTTTAGTCTAGTAAAGCAATGACATTAGATTTCTGTGATTTGTTTTTGAGTTTTCCTTGGAACCTACAAAGTACCTAGTCTCTCTTATGAAGAGACCTTCTCTAAGGGAATAGCCTAGCTTGTTTTAAAAGAAATTTAATTTGATCTTAGTTTACAAATTGTTTCATTCTTTCAGCAAGCATTTATTGAGCAAGGTGCCACTGGGCAACTAAAATCTTTCAAGCATACTCTCCTTCAGAGAGCAAAAGTGGGTGACTTCCTATTTTCATTTTTACCTTAGATACTAAAAAGTTGAAAGCTAAGGTCAGTGCTCAAGTACAACAACTGTCCTTAGCCTAGGTTTCTAGCATACAGTACTCTTTGCCCTTGACAGTTACATGGCTCTTGACTTTTAATCCTTAATTTAACAATCTTATTTTATTATAAGCCATCCCATATCCGTTTTGGAAATAGGCAAGATGTAAATAATAAAAGTGTCAACCCACTTTTACTAATGATCCTAAAATAGCTGATGTTTGGGAATGCTCCAACTTTCAGTGGGAGAAACAATAAGCAAAATTCTGTCCTAGTTCTGGGAAAACTTGCTCTTTACTTGTGGATTGAGTGAATTACAAAATACTTTGAGCTTCTCCCTAGAGGAAAACATCTACGTCAGTATTAAATGGAAGAACTATACTAACAATTACATTTTGCTGAAAAGATTTACTGTTATTCCATTGTTTTAAAAGACTGATTAACTTCTTAAACTTCCTTTCCCAATTTCTCTCATTTTCCATAATGGCATCAAAATAGTCAGTCTCACAGTTTTAAGACTCAAAGCTCTAGGTTCATCTTCAATTCTTCCTTATTTTTCTACTGTATCCAATTAGGCATCTAATCCTATTAATTCTTCCTTGACAATACCTTCTCTGTTCCCATTACTACTTCCTTCTGTCCCTTGGGTCCAGATTACTGTAATAATATCCTAACAGATTTCCTATCTCTGCTAATTTAATCCGACTTCCACAAGCAACACCAAAATATCTTTTTTAAAACATTATTTTCATCTTTTTCTCTCCTGTGCAAAAAGTTACAATGGCTTCCCATTACCCTCTGAATAATAATAAGAAGAAGAATAGCTAGGCTCTATCGAGCGCTTACTATGTGCCAGGCGGTACGCAGGCCTCTCACTGTTGTGGCCTCTCCCGCCGCGGAGCACAGGCTCCAGACGCGCAGGCCCAGCGGCCATGGCTCACGGGCCCAGCCGCTCCGCGGCACGCGGGATCCCCCCGGACCCGGTCACGAACCCACGCCCCCTGCACCGGCAGGCAGACTCTCAACCACTGCACCACCAGGGAAGCCCTGTGCCAGACCTTTTAATAGGAACTGTACAACCACGTCATTATCCTTATTATTATCATCTTTATAGGATGAAGAAACTGAGGCTCAGGTTAAGTTGCTTGCCTAAGGTCACACAGGTAGTAAGTTATAGAGCTGGGATTTGACTCAGTTCTGTTTGGCTCCAAAACCAGTGGTCCTAACAGCTATGCTATTCTGCCCAAACTCTTTAAATTCAATCTCTTCAATTATTTAAGATCCCATAAATCTGGTGCTCTTACCAGTTTTCTTCCTCATTGCTCTGTAGTGCAAATTCCCTTTCAGCCAAACTAGTCTCACTACCGTCTAACCTGCCATATTCTTTCTCTCCTCGAAACTTCCGTTCATATGGTTCCTTCTGCTGTTACAGCCTCCCCTCCACCCTCTGCTTGTCCAGATTTTAAACATCTTTCAAGGCCGAGGTCAAATTTTAACTCACACAACTCACACCACTCTTTATTACAGACTATTTATGACATTTATTTTTTATACTGTAGACAATAATATTTAAACTCTTTTAATCACTCACTGCATCAAGAAAAACTGAGCACATGCTTCCAATTTATATATATTGTATTTACATTATCGCCATATACTGTGAATATAGTGTGTATTGAGTGCCAGCATATAGTGTGAATCATAGAATATATGCAAGATTAGAGATATAACAAGGATGAGATGAAGATGAAATGATGTTTCTAGAAATTTTTAAATTTTATTTTATTAATTATAGATGATTATTGAGAGTCAGTATGAATTCGTATTTCCAATAGTCTTGAGGATTAGAATTACTTTAGCCAGCTCCTTGACAAAGCGGATTAGCTCAGCATTGTGTTTTCAGTCAGGTGGCTGATGAGAAGCTGTGCCAGGAGAGGCTGTTGTCTGCACAGACTTGCATTACTAATCTCTGTCCAAGGTTTCTCGTGGGAATCTTGTTAAGGCACTTGTCCATTTTGTGATGCTTGGTTTAGTTAAAACTAAATAATATATCCATATGCCCACCTAACCTGGCACAGGCGAACTGCAATTAGTTGTACTTAGCTAAAGGCCAAAACACTGATCTTCTCTCACAAGATCTTTGGACCCTATGGGCTGAGTGAGGGCACCAGTGTCAATCTGTATGTCTAATATCGGCAAGCTTTCATTTCTTACTGTCTTAGATTTTAAAGTATATAAATTAAATTTCTATTTTTTTTCTTTTTTCTTCTCAGTGGATCATGTTGTACACCTCCTGGGCTATGACTATGCTTACTTTGGAGATGGACTAAATGTATATAATAAAGCTTGTCTTTCCAATATGATTCTAGGCCTCTTTAAGGGAAGGCTCATCTGCTTATTTCATGTTCCACATAATATTTAGCACCATATTTCCCCAGCACCATCCTAAGTTCTTCATTATTTGTGAAATATGTTTTTAGGAATGCCAGGATGAATTTGGACTATGGGTTGTTGAGGTTTTCTTTAACCATTTAACCATTTTTAAGACTATAATTCAATGATATTAAGTACATTCACAATGTTGGGCAGCCATCACTACTCTATACTTCCAGGACTTTTTCATCATCCCAAACAGAAACTCCGTACCCATTCAGCAATAACTCCCCATTCTACACTCCCACTCCTGTAACCTCTGTTCTACTTTCTGTCTCTATGCATTTGACTATTCTAGGTAGCTCATATAAGTGGAAGCATACAATATTTGTTCTTTTGTGTTTGGTTTATTTCACTTAGCATAATCTTTTCAAGATTCATTCATATTGTAGCATGTGTCAGAACTTCATTCTTTTTATGGCTGAATAATATTCCATTGTATGTATATACCATCTAAAAAAACTATTCATCTGATAAAGGATACCTTTTGGCTATTGTGAATACGACTGCTTTGAACACTGGTATAGAAGTATCTGTTTGAGTCCCTGCTCTCAGTTCTTTTGGGTATATACCTAGGAATGGGATTGCTGGATCATATGATAATTTAATCTTTAACTTTTTGAGAAACCAATTTTTTCCCAGAGTTTGCACCATTTTACATTCCCACTAGCAATTTATGTTCCAGTTTCTCTGCATTCTCAACAACACTTGTTTTTTTCCCCCATATTTTAAAATAATGCCTATCCTAATGCATGTAAAGCAGTATCTCATTAAGGGTTTGATTTGCATTTCCTTAATAACAAATGATGTTGGGCATCTTTTCATATGCTTATTGGCCATTTCTATATCTTTTTTGGAGGAACATCTATTTAAGTCCTTTGCCCATACAGATTTTCCTCAACTTGTGATGGGCATATGTCCCAATAAACCTATCATAAGTTAAAAATATCCTAAGACGAAAATGCATTTAATGCACCTAACCTACAGAGCATCATAGCTTAGCCTAGCCTATCTTAAACGTGCTCAGAACACTTACATTAGCCTACAGCTGGGCAAAGTCATCTAACACAAAGCCTGTTTTATAATAAAGTGTGGAATATCTCATGTAATTTATTGAATACTGTCCTGAAAGTGAAAACAGAATGGTTGTCTGGGTACAGTATGGTTGTAAGGGTATCAGATGTTTACCCTCGTGATTGCATGGCTGACAGGGAGCTGCCATGGCTGCTGCTGCCCAGCATCACAAGAGAGTATCTGACTGCATATCACTAGCACGGGAAAAGGTGAAATTCAAAATCAAAGTAGGGTTTCTACTGAATGCACATTGCTTTTGCACCATCGTAAAGTCGAAAAATTATAAGCAGAACCACTGTAAATTTGGGACCATCTGTATTTCAAGTGAGTTGTTTTGTTGTTGTTGCTGAGTTGTAGGAATATTTTATAAATTCTGGATATTAATCCTTTATCAGATATATGATTTGCAAACATCTCCAATTCTGTGATTGTCTTTTCACTCTCTTTTGATGCAGAAAATTTTAAATTTTTATGAAGTTCAATTTATTTTTTCTTTTGTTACCTGTGTATCATATCCAAAAAATCATTGCCAAATCCAGTGACATGAAGCTTTTGCCCTATGTTTTCTTCTAAGAGTTTTATAGTTTTAAGTCTTACGTTTAGGTCTTTGATCCATTTTGAGTTAACTTTTGTATATGGTGTAAGGAAAGAGTTCATTCTTTCGCATGTGGATGTTCAGTTTTCCAGCACCATTTGTTGAAAAGACCGTCCTTTCCCCACTGAATGGTCTTGGCATCCTTATTGAAAATCAATTGACTATATACACAAGGGATTATTTCTAGGCTCTCTCTATTCTATTCCATTGGTCTATATGTCTGTCCTTATGCCAGAACCACACTGTTTTGATTACTGTAGCTCTGGGTAGTGAGTTTTAAAACCAGGTAGTGTAGTCCTCCCAAGTTTATTCTTCTTTCTCAAGGTCATTTTTCTATTTTGACAGAAAATGACATTGAGATTTTGATAGGGGTTGCCTTGCATCTGTAAATCACTTTGGGTAGTATTGCCTTTTTAACAATATTAAGTCTTCCAATTCACAAACACAGGATGTCTTTCCATATGTGGGTTATTTTTTTAAGTAACTATTTATGTGAAAAATACTTGCATACTTATAAAAAGGTCAAACAATATGGTAAAGTACAGAGAAAGAAAGAACAAACTGCCACTGATCTCACTACTCATTGATAAGTACTGTTAACTTTTTGGGGAACATCCTTCTGAGCACCTCTCATTGACAGTTTTACATAAAAAGCATTTGTGGTTTCTTCCTACTTAATATGTAATACATGTTTTTCAATGTCAATGACTAGATTTAAATCATGCTTGTACCATCATTTGCTTAAGCAAACCCATGCTGAAAGACACTTAGTTTGTTGGACTGTGAGTACTATTTGTTAATATCATAGTATTAATGGTTGGAAAAATAGCTTAATGTTTGATGTTTTCTCTTTTGAATGAAGAAAGGTACAAAGTTTTTCATCTAATCAATTCCTGCATATCCAATGTACTATAATGCATAAGTAATAGATCTCTGGTGTGGTAGGTGCAACAATGAAAAGTAGAGAACCAGACACATGTTTAGAGATTTGTTTTTACTCTAGTTCTACTATAGCCCAGTGAATAATAATAAATGTACAGCCAAACGAAGTAAAACTTTGTAAAGTCATAGGAACAGGGCATTCAGATTATTCTCACGTTCTCACCTTTCAGGAAGAAGCCATGGATTTAATGAATAGGGAAACAATGCATGAATGGTGAGTAGTGTGCACTGAATTCTGATCATATTCAGTTATATCTTTTTTTTTTTTAGATAGGTAAACTTCAGTACTGATATCTTTTCTTTTGTAAGGAGGTACAAACTGCAATACAGATGGGTCAGTCTTGGAAAGAAACTTTTAAGTATGGTATGGTATGGTATTAGCACTTCAATTTTGTAGAAAATTTGAAATTTTTACTGATTTTTAATGTTGGCACTACCTAGTTTTGCTGTAATTTCTAGAAATTTAAACTCTCATTTGAAACTAAAATTATGTATGCTGCATAATTTTTTATTGCTCTTAAGAAACAGTTTATGATTTACCCATAAAAATAACTAATTGTTTGAGAGTGGGGTTCAAAGTAAATAGTTGTCTGATACAAAACCACTGTTCCTGTGGATCAACTTCCTCTCTGTCCTAGTGAGTCTAAAAAAAGTTCAGTTGCGCTGGTTGAATTGCTTAGATGATGAAATGATAAATGATTTCACTCCCTTCTATGTAATTTATTAACTATAAATTAGAGTTTTAAACCACAGACCATGGATTTACTGGGAAAATACTGCATTTTTATGCCTGTAATACATATACTCCTACTAACATTTTAACGTACAGCCTTTCATTTAAACATGTTTGGAATGTAGTTACATTCCTTGCTAACATTTTTTTATGTCCCTGTACATATTATAATTACTAAGTTGTGGTAGTTGAATGATGTTTAGGGTTCTTTTCCATGGACATCTCAGATAATGACAAAATAAGAACTGAGCTGAAATTTGAGTAGAAGAGGTTCTGGTTAGATGTCAGTTTCTAGATTTGGGGATTATTTGGTAGGGAAATAAGTCATCAGCAGAAGCAGTGACATCTTATTTTCGTTTGAGCCCTGAGCGCCTTAGATGGCCATCTATTCCTGATTTAGGAATAAGTCCTGAAGAATGAGTAGATAACCTCTGGAGCCTGTCACTTTTCATGTTTTGGTGCTAATACAATTTATAGAGGCTCTTGGATTCCCTTAACTGACCCAATTCTAATTAATTTAAGTGTTGGTGTGAGTGAGTAAATCTGCAAGTGTGTTAGAAAGAGGAAAGAAACATGTAATATAACTTTACTTGTGTCTTGGAGGAGAAAAGAACACGTTTTAAAATCCTGAATTGTGTGGGCCTGATTTTGTCCACATAAAATCTATAAACATTTTTATAGCTGTTTATTTTTGTTGTCCCATTCGTATCTTAGTTCTAACCAAAGCTTTTTTGATCCTTTCCTGGACACAGCATTGTAGTTTTCAACAACAAAGCACAGGTCAAACCCAAAGAGAAAGACTGAAATTTAGGATTTGTGTATATGTTAGGTATTGCTCAATATTGAGTAGTCACATTCTAGGTCTCTTTTGGGTGCTAGGGAAGCACCTTATCCGGCATGTAGCTCTTTCCCAAAAGGCAAAAGGTGCCTTTGCTTATTGAAGTGAATCTTGGGTTCCCTGCTTGCTTTAGGATGGTGAGAGCTCCATGGTACAACCACTGACACAGTAAGGATTCCCTTCCCCATGCCATAGCTATCACCGTCAGCACTTGATAAGTAAGCAATAGTTGCTACAATTGGACACTGCTTATAAAGAGTAACAGCGATTTAGAGAAACCACCTTCTCCAAAGTCCACTGATTTAATTCTAGCACGCCCAACAGCTTCTCTCACCAGGGCGACTGAGAAGGTAAGAAAGGAGTGTCTAAAAGTCTGTGTCCCTTGAAATACTTATAAAACATCTATGTTTCACCACCCAAATCTTTTGGGGGACACATTCTGCTATAGTTATATCTGATTCAAAATGGCAGTTTTCCCTTTCATTTCTTAAACTATTATTTACATATTACAAAAGTCACCAACCTTTAAGTATACGATTTGATTAATTTTGGTAAATGTGTACAATCCTGTAGCCGTAACCATAATCAAGATATAGAACAGTTCCGACACTCTGAACAGTTTCCTCGTGATCTTTTGCACTTGATCTCCTCTCCCCCCACCCCTGCCCACCCTAGGAAACCACTGATCTGCTTTCTGAGAAAGTTATACTGGGTTCAATCCCTGGTTGGGGAACTAAGATCCACAAGCTGCATGGTGCAGCCAAAAAAAAAAAAAACATTGTAGCTCCAGGTTCTGTGACAACCAAACAAGTAATGTCTTTTTAGCTAAATTAAAATATCATTGTTTTGGTTTATCTTTTTTTTTTTTTCTGTGGTACGTGGGCCTCTCACCGTTGTGGCCTCTCCCGCTGCAGAGCACAGGCTCCGGACGCACAGGCTCAGCGGCCATGGCTCACGGGCCCAGCCACTCCGTGGCATGTGGGATCTTCCTGGACCGGGGCATGAACCCATGTCCCCTGCATCGGCAGGCAGACTCTCAACCACTGCGCCACCAGGGAAGCCCGTTTTGTATTTTTGTAAAGAATCAACTAAGAACATGTGAGAACATCCAAACATATGAAGAATCAATAATTCATTAACCCTGTCTGAACATAGCCTTCCTCTGACCCAGCTTGTTCATAAGGATCAAAGCTAACTCTCGAATGAACGAATGAACGTTTAACAACCATACCCTCTCATTCACTCATGATTTTCACCTTGTCTTAAGGCAGGTCACAGCCAGGACTACAGGTCCTTCTAGCTTTTTTTCCCCACAGCTTGGGAAAATCCTGAATCCTTATAAGTTACAAGACAGTTTTCTGTCCTGAGGCTTTCCTGTTTTTACCTAGATTTAGAGAAAAGCAATGAAATCATGTGATGTGGGATACTACAGAGTCCTCTTTTAGTGTATATCCTTAGATCTGTTATAACGAAATAGTCACAGCTGATCTTGTTCAAATGTTTTCTTGTAACGATTATAATTTTATTTTAGAAGTCAAAGTCCCAACCAACACTATTAGACCAAGTATCCTTAGACCATTAAAAACAAAAGGTACTTTTATCTACCAACAGAAATAAATATAACTTTATTTTCATAAGATATCACATAAAATCAAGTATTACACAAAAATTCATTTTAAAGGATTTATTTATTTAAAACATATTTGATAAATTACTAGAGGCCTTTTGTTTTACTGAAATGAAGCTATGTGTAAAGACATTTTGAAAGCTATAAAGGGCCATATAAATGTGAATTGAAAAATTTAATTCCAGTTTAGTCAACTATTATGATTTTCATTATATAATTCGCCAAGCTAGCTGCCTTAAATACTTTCTGAAACAAGATGGGGAATGAATGAATAAATAGAGTGATTCAGCCATCAAGTATTCTCCTGAATCTCAACCCCTGATCTGCTCCACCACTACACGTACACGTTGATATCATATGAATAAGTTGACACAAATTAGATCCACTTACAACACTAAAAATATATGCTAAAGTGTATGTTGATGTTTCAGCTGTTTATGGAGGTTATGTTTGGTTAAATATATGGAAAATGATCCACCTATTCAGTAATACAAGGGCAGGGAAAGGACAGAAGTGCTTTTTTTTTTAAACTGCCACAGTTCTGGATCCCCTTTCTCAACTCTGCCTCACTAAGCTATGTACTTCTTCCTTTTTTTTGATATGACTACTGAATTATAGGCTTAATACAAAGTTAAACTATAATAGGGAGGGAAAATGGATAAATGGGAAAGAAGGTTAAACTTAAAAATGTATATTTGTGAAAAATCCATTAAGATGGGAAAGAAGAAGGAGAAAGAAGAAGAAATGGAAGGGGAGGGGGAGGGGAGAGGTAGGGGAAGAGCAAAACTAGAGGGAAGGAAACTGAAATGCCCTGCAGTGTTCCCTGCCTCTGGCATGAATTAATGGCAGTCTTCCTAACAACATACCTAACTCAGCGTGTACTCGTTATATTCTAAGACTAAGAGGAGATCAGTTCTGGAAAATGCTCTTTTACAAACGAAGCACATTGTTTTATGACAATGGATCAATGACCTAGCTTAAGTGTCTTTTACCTGTGCTGTGTTGAAAAAAACATTCAAATGTATTAGCAGTTGAAGAGCTGTTAGGAAGTTGGGGGGGTCATTTGAGTATTTAAAATCAAATACGCTTAAAGACAGTGTTTTACTAAATTAAAATAATTCTTCTTTTAAGATAACACATAAAATGTTTCATGACATTGAAAATGCCTGGAATTTTCTTAGAATTTATGATTTTAAAAATTGTTTTTATATTTCAATTTTGACATAATAGACTTGGTTTCCATCCAGTGTTTTGGTGGATGTGGCATGTTCCACATGAGCTTCTTGTACCTGGTTTTCAGCTGCTCTGGAAGTTGACTGCCTCATTTCTTTGAGGTGTCCCTAAGAACTCCAAAGCAAATTCTCTAAGTACCACACGGTCTATATGTTTTAAGTCAGACCCTCCCAAACATAGTCTATACAGATCTGGTCAAAGTTTATCTGACTTTCCAGATGTAATAACAGATTAAACAGAAATTTAATTTTATTTATATATTTTGGAATATGAATATTTATTTGGGAAACAACAAAGTATGTCCGATTATCACATTAATACAAGTGAAGTGTGGGGAAAGATGGTATAAAAAATCAAAAAGAGGTCCTGGGGGGAAAAAACAAAAAAGAATGAGGACTCTCTGTAAAGTGGAGGAGAAATAAGGGTTAGAGTCTCCAAGCATATGAAGGCATATTTTATGCTGATTAGCAGCAATTACTTCCATTGGGAACAAGCAAGAAAAAATAAGGCTTCAAGTGGGAATTCTGAGAAATCTACAGAGATTGAGCAGCTGTAAATATTGTTTTACAAGTAAGAATGATTTTAGCAAAGAAAATTTTAATTTTCTTCTATGATGAATTTGTTTTGATTTGTCTTGTTTTTAATTTAAACCAAAAAGGAGAGATGAGTAGTTTTTCCATAATGGTGTAAGTGTATCTGGCATGGGATAATACCTAGACCTCTTTCGAGCTGTATGAGCCATGATTATACTCCTAAGGAAGGTCTGGAAATCTCTATTCCTAGGGATATTTTTTAATGAGTAGGTGGCCTTAGTGTTTTATCATTCAAATATATTCCACCCTAGAAGTTACGGACTTGGTCATCAGTTTTACTCACATCCAGACATGGTTATCACATGAATGTGTAACATTTACTTCAAAGTGAAGATTATAGCAATGTGGTTTTTTGAGATTAAGTTTTTCTCCCTAATCTTTGAAAATGTATTTATTTTGTTTATTGTATGCTGTAAAAAAAATCGATCTATTTAGTTCATTGTGTATGTTTAGCAAAATAAGGAGAGCAGTAACTTAAAGTTTTAAAATAAGGAATGAGATTAAATTATGGTATATCCTTACTACATAGCTATATAAACTTATGTTGTAGAATTTAGTTACTAATATGAGAAAAATTATAATCATTAAAAACAAAAAGTAGATTACATATCAGTATTATATACAGTACAAATCCAATTTTGTTTAAAAAAATCATGTATACACACATATTCAGGAATTACTGAAAAATGGTTATCTCTGGATAATGGTGATGTAAAATTTTTTTCCTTTTGTTTTTCTGTATTTTATAAATTAATTGCAATGAACAAGTTTTACTTTTGCAATTAAAAGCATAATAAACACATTAGACAAAATATATCTACCTTGATCTGCATTTTTGTCATAGGTGAAATGACATTTGAACATCAGCCAAAGAGATTTTTCCAAGACACAACCAACGTGCTTTCTTCTGATACTACCCAACTATCTGATAGGAATGTATTGTGAGTAATAACATGAGATTTTAAGCATTCATTGGCCACTTTTAACTTGGTTTTTAAGTCTACTTTGGTTTTTGTATACACTCAGAAGTATGGTATATTATGAAATATTTTTAGAAGTTTTAAAAAATGAATATCCCAAATGGATACTATATTAACTTTAGTTCTTCTCCCCAACACTTATATGTGACATTAATATATGGTAGACATATTTTTATTTTATATCTTCATTGGATTATAATTGCTTTACAATGTTGTGTTAGTTTCTGCTGTACAACAGAGTGAATCAGCTATATGTATACATATATTCCCATATTCCTTCCCTCTTGAGACTCCCTCCCACCCTCCCTATCCCACCCCTCTAGGTTGTCACAAAACACGGAGCTGATCTCCCTGTGCTCTGCGGCTGCTTCCCACTAACTATCTATTTTACATTTGGTAGCGTATATATGTCAATGCTACTCTTTTACTTCATCCCAGCTTCCCCTCCGCCCCATGTCCTCAAGTCCATTCTCTATGTCTGCGTCTTTATTCTTGCCCTGCCACTAGGTTCATTGGTACCGTTTTTTTAGATTCCACATATTTGCGTTAGCATACAGTATTTGTTTTTTTCTTTCTGACTTACTTCACTCTGTATGACAGTCTCTAGGTCCATCCACCTCACTACAGTTCCTTTTTATGGCTGCATAATATTCCATTGTATATACATGTGCCACATCTTCTTTATCCATTAATCTGTCGATGGACATTTATGTTGCTTCCATGTCCTGGCTATTGTAAATAGAGCTGCAATGAACATAGTGGCACATGACTCTTTTTGAATTATGGTTTTCTCAGGGTATATGCCCAGTAGTGGGATTGCTGGGTCGTATGGTAGTTCTATTTTTAGTTTTTTAAGGAACCTCCATACTGTTCTCCATAGTGGCTGTATCAATTTACTTTCCCACCAACAGTGCAAGAGGGTTCCCTTTTCTCCACACCCTCTCCAGCATTTATTGTTTGTAGACTTTTTGATGATGGCCATTCTGACTGGTGTGAGGTGATACCTCATTGTGGTTTTGATTTGCATTTCTCTAATAATTAGTGATGTTGAGCATCTTTTCATGTGTTTGTCAGCAATCTGTATGTCTACTTGGGAGAAATGTCTATTTAGGTCTTCCGCACATTTTTAGATTGGGTTGTTTGTTTTTTGATATTGATCTGCATGAGCTGCTTATATATTTTGGAGATTAATCCTTTGTCAGTTGCTTTGTTTGCAAATATTTTCTCCCATGCTGAGGGTTGTCTTTTCGTCTTTTTTTATGGTTTCCTTTGCTGTGCAAAAGCTTTTAAGTTTCATTAGGTCCCAGTTGTTTATTTTTAATTTTATTTCCATTACTCTAGGAGGTGGGTCAAAAAGGATCTTGCTGTGATTTATTAGACACATTTTTAGAAGTGGGGTTTTGGCATTAGTTTAAGAGGTATTAGAGATATACATAAAAATGCAAGCTTGAAAAAGAGTCATCTTCTGCTCCATCTTTTCTATCTCGGATTTTTGTGTGCTTTGTTAGGCTGAGCATATTATTTAAAAGTGTGCCAGTAAAGCAAGTTTTAATGATCAAAATGGGAAATACAGTGAATGGATTTTTATTACTGCTACGGTTGGTTTTGTTTTACTGCTCTTATGAAACTGCTCTTGTAACTAATGCCAATTCTTTGCTTCACATATTTTGCATTCATTTGTAGACAAAGCACAGAGATCTCTTGAATTATGTTATCAATGAGTGGTATTTTCTTTTTCCTAGTCTATCTTCAGATGCTCTTGACAGAAACAGCAGCAGTGCAGGGTCTTCTCATAATTCACCAGCTAAAATCAGCACTGTCACAAACTCTCCTGTGTTGTCTTCTGATTCTAGTTCTCTATTTATTCTCGCAGATGAGCTTTTAACTAAGTGGTTTACCTATCCCAAGACTCTCCCCAATAGAGCAATGGAGAAACAAACATGCACTCGCTTGATCTCTCGCGCTCTCTCTCTCTCTCTCTCTCTCACACACACACACACACACACACACACACATTGGAGCAATACCAGGATTGAATGTGGTATAATTTAGACTATTTCCTATTTATCTGTTTTTCTCAATTTCCTATTTATCAGTTTCTGTTTATCTATAGAACTTGTATGTCTAATTCCTGGGTATGCCCTTAAAAGCAATGTAGTAATACTTTCAAAGATGTTTTCTAAATAAGAAGTATGTTGACGATACAATCATACATCTTCAAGTTGCTAATGTATAGAAATATGCTGTACCTTGATTTTTTAAAAAAATAATTGAGAGCTCTATCTATTTATGTGAATAAAAAATAAATAAAATTATGCATTCTAATGAAATGTTATTGTTCCATTAATCAACAGGTAAAATGGTTTTTCAAATTATGTACTGAATATTTATGCTAGTTTTTAATATTTTCAGTAATTGCTAGTTTCCATTTGGTAAGGAAAAATCATCTATCAAAAACAGTTTTAAAACTAAACTAGTTATACTGTCTTGACCCAAGGATTGCCAATTTTTTTTTTCTGCGGTACGCGGGCCTCTCACTGCTGTGGCCTCTCCCGTTGCAGAGCACAGGCTCTGGATGCGCAGGCTCAGCAGCCATGGCTCACGGGCCCAGCCACTCCGTGGCATGTGGGATCTTCCTGGACCGGGGCACGAACACGTGTCCCCTGCATCGGCAGGTGGACTCTCAACCACTGCGCCACCAGGGAAGCCCTGTGGTTGATTTTTTAAAATTATGGAAAGACTATGTTTTGTTATCCTAAACATGCCAAGAAATTGTCATGCCAGTTTTCCACAGGGAAGGACATGTATTAGTTTCCTAGGGCTGCAATAACAGAGTACCACAAACTGGGCAGCCCAAGATAACAGAACTGGATTATCTCATAGATCTGGAGGCCAAAAGTCCAAGATCAAGATGTCAGCAGCATTGGTTCCTTCTGGAGGCTTTAAGGGAGAATATGTTAATGTCTTTCTCCTAGCTTCTGGTGGTTGCCAGAAATCCTTGCCTTGCAGACATATTACTCCAGTCTCTGTCTCCATCATCACTGGGTTCTCCCCCTGTCACTGTGTTTTCACATGGCCTTATAAAGGCATCAGTCATTGGATTTGGGACCCACCCTAATCCAGCATGACCTCATCTTAACTTGATTATATCTGTAGAGACCCTATTTTCAAATAAGGTCACATTAACAGGTGCTGAGTGTTAGAAATTCAACATTTATCTTTTTGGTGACACAATTCAACCCACAACAGGATAGTTTTGGTATTTTGATTGTTCCAATTTTCTTAAATTAGTTTTTTAAATTGTCTATCTTATAACCCATCTTTAAAGAAATGTAAGGACAAGAGGTGATCATATTGTACATGTGTTCGTATGTCTTCTTCCTATATATTATAAATGTATATATGTGTATATATATGCTAGTTTTCACATTGTCGCTAAGAGGATAAATGAAAATGGAAATAGTTTTTCATATATTTTAAAAGCATCATTTTTAACCCTTAAATATGTGTTCGTGTTCAATCAAGTATTCCTATTTTACTTATAACCTTATAAAAGAGCAGCACTCAGATACATCCTAACATGAAAACTCACTGCAATAATAAATTAGATTCTCAGACCAGGGAAAAAAATATGGTTCTTAAAATTTATAATGACTAAGTCAACTAATCAAGCTTGTAATTTCAAGTATATTCAATAAGTATCTAATGAATACTTTCTGTATACATAAACTATACTTAAAACTGTAGGTTATATGAAGATGAGTGAGATACCATTGCTATCTTTAAGCAGGATAACATAAGTGTAAAAATAATGGTACAAGGCAGTCTAAGATAATATGACTATAAATACACGTATGAAAGGACCTCTGTACTATAAAAGTATGAGAGAAAGACAATATTGAAATTACAGAAACTCAGAACTTAAAGGATCTTAGAAGTCCTTTAATCTACCTCTCAATGCAAGAATCCTTTTAATAACTCCAGACAGGTTACCTTTTAGCCTGAGTTTGAAATCTTGTGATTTCAAAGTGATTGACTGAACTCCCTCACAGGCCAGTTCATTCTATTGTTGGACAACTCTCACTATTAGAAAACTCTTAGATTAAAAATGGGTATGGAGTTAGAATTTGTATCTACGTGGCCTGTTTCACTGGCTCTTTAGAACTGAGGCAAATCAAGTGAGATTTTAAAAGCACATGAGTTAAGATTCTAATTCTGCATTAATCTTTGTCCCTGCTCCTTGAATTATTAGTACTCCCACTACAGGATATTTAATCTCATCTGCTAAATGAATTTTTAAAATTCACCTAGAAGCAACTATATATAAATATCCATGATGAAAATGCATGTATGCTACTTTGGATATCTATGGAGAAAACTAATTACAATTTGCCTGAAGTGTTTTTAAATATTTTAAATCTTAAAAGTTGAGCTTGAAAAATATATCATATAGGTAGACTTCACTCACAGATAGTTGAAATTGTGCATTTTTAAAAGGCCAGAGAACAATAGGTTACTCTGGTGAAAAGGTAGCGTTCTTTCCCTTAAATTCCATGATATCTCACAGCATTTCTTAAAATGTGCTTCTTAACCCATGAGTAAATAAGATTGATTTTTACAAATGTCCACAAGGTATAGGTGGAAAAGAATAGAAATAGGAATCATATAGGAATCTTGGGAACTTGCTCAACTTTCTTAATAATGGGAAACAATGACCCTAGTCTCTCAGAAGAAATGTGTTAAACTGATGCAGTTATTAACTGGATCCCATAAATTGCCCAATAAGCTATTGTATGAAATCGGAGATCTCTGTGGCATTACTGACAGCAAAGCAAATTGGTAACATTGGTTCACACCAACCTTTCAGGGGAGGGAACAGCCTACATTATTAGTGAGTACAGAAGTCAGGAAGTCTGACTTGTAGGTCCAGCTCTGTCACTAGCTCTGTATGACTTTGGGCAGGTCACGTCACCTCTCTGGGTTTCATATTTCCAATCTGTAAAATAGAGTTGGACTAGATATTTGTAAGGTCCCTTCTGCCTCTTAAAATTTTATTGATTCTGTAAAAACATCTGCCTTCATCTTTGCTAGCATGACAGCGAAAGTCATGATGACATTAAACTTCAGAAGGCCTTAAGAAAATATTTAGGAAATTAGAGAGCTTTGTACCTAATATTTTGATTCTTTCTGGCAACAAGAAACTCATTTTCTTCAGCCTCATCAATAGTTTCCTCTCTTCTATGAATTATGCATGCTTTATGATGAAATGTGGAAAGCTAATTTCCCCCTGGTTTCTTGTTTTGTGTGGATAGATGATCCTCTAAGGATTTCCATATTAATAACAAGTTCCCACTGACAAAACACTAATCATAAAATTTTCTTTCTACTATAACTACAGCTTGAGACAAAACAAAATAAAGGTATACTTGGTATATTTGTTTCAAAGAAGCAAAGGAGACAGGGCCAAAAGCAACATCAACTATAAAAAATTCTGTCCCAATACACATTTGGAAGTACTCAACTAGTACTAAAAAGCAGATAACCAGCAAAATAGCCTTTTCTTTTTCCTTGATAATTATTATATGGCTATAAGAAAAATTTCTTCCTCTAATTTCAGTTTAGTTGATTTTTTGGCATGACTCGTGTTTGGTAACTCTCCATTGAACACAGATGAAAAAGGATACACTTGAAAGTCGCGAACAGCTGGTCTGTGACTTTGTGCTGAGGAAAGAAATATTTTGAAATTACACTATCCAGCAGAGGAACCTAAATATACTTTTCATTTCTAGTCCCGCTTTCCTGAGAGGAAGGGTTTAGTTTGCTTCCTTAGCTAGACATATTAAACTCTGTAGTGGTTTACATCAAGTCTTATTCTTAGATAATCTCTTCATAAGTGTGAGGTCTTTGGAAAGGAAGGTGCTAAGGCTAGCATGTTCGGGCTGTCAAGGGAAGTTCAGCTAAAACTCCCTTAAACTTGATTTGGAATACATTTCCATGCCACATTGATTAGCAGAGATTAAAAAAATTTTATAATAGACAAGTCTGTTAAGAGTGTGGGAAAAGTGGTATTTGAATTCACTGTGGTAAATTCCTAATGTCCTTTCTGGAGGAAGTTTGGTAATATGTATCAAAAGCCTTCAAAATGTGTACATCTTTTGATATAGCAACTCATAGGAATTTTTCTTAGGGAAAAATATAGGACAGGTTGGAGTGGATGTTTACTGTAATGTTCTTTGCCACTGTGAAAAACCTAATGTTTTTAACAAATGGGGCCAGAGCAACTGAATATCCACGTGCAAAACAATGAAGTTAGATTCCTACCTTATGCCATATGCAAAAATTAACTCAAAATGGATCAATGACCTAAATATTAAGACCTAAAACCATTAAACTTTTAGAAAAAAAGGAGGTAAATCCTTATGACCTTGGATTTGTCAATGGATTCTTAGCTATAGCACTAAACGCATGAGCAACAAAAGAAAAAAATAGATAAATCAAACTTTATAAAAATTAAGAATTTTGTGCATCAAAGAACATTAACAAGACAGTGAAATGACAACCTATAGAATAAGAAAAAATATTTGTAAATCATATCTGATAAGGATTTAATCCAGAATATATAAAGAAATCCTATAACTCAGCAACAAAAAAATAACCCGATCAAAACATGGGCAAAGGACCTCATGAATAGACATTTCTCCAGAGAAGATATACAAATGGTCAATAAGCACATGAAAATATGTTGAACATCATTAGTTATTAGGGAAATGCAAATCAAAACCACAAAGAGATACCACTTCATACATGAGGATGGCTATAATCAAAAAGACATATGATAGCAAGTGTTGGTGGGGACGCAGAGAAATAGGACCTTTGCACATTGCTGGTTGGAATGTAAAATGACACAGCAACTGTGGAAAACAGTTTAGCAGTTCCTCAAAATATTAAACATATAATTATCATATGATCCAATAATTCCACTCCTTGGAAACAAAGACTCAAACAGGTACTTGTATGCCAGTGTTTCTTGCAGCATTATTCATTCACAATAGCCAAAAGGTGAAACTTGTGTCCATCACCAGATGAATGGATAAAAATGTGGTATATCCATACAACAGAATATTATTCAGCCACAAAAAGGAATAAAGTTCTGACACATGCTACAACATGGATGAACCTTGCAAACATTATGCTAAGTGAAATAAGCCAGACACGAAAAGATAAATACTGCATGTCACCACTTACTTAGAATAGACAAATTTGTTGAAACAGAAAGTAGATTACAGGTTACCAGGGGCTGGTGTGAGTGAGAATGGGGAGTTATTCTTAATGGGTACAGAATATCTGTTTGGAATGATGAAAAACTTTTGGAAATAGATAGTGGGAATGGTTGTACAACATTGTGAATGTAATTAATGCCACTGAATTGTATACTTAAAAATGGTTAAAATGGCAAGTTTTATATAAAAAACAAAAAACGTAGTATTAACACTAAAGGATCAGTTAAGCCAGCACTTATCAGGGTGTTTTATAAAATGTGAATAAGTAAGTGTCCTGAAGAATTAAAGAAGGGAGAGGCCACGGAGAATCTATGGTCAAGTAAGTTTGGGAAACTCCGTTAATTCATTTCTTTAACATTGTGAAAGCCCAGGAAAAGGGATATGGTATGGAGCATATTTAAACTATTTAACCTAAGTTCTCTTTTTTGAGGGTCATCTTGTGGAATTGATGTTATGTAGAATGCCCTTTGGGAAACATTGGATTAAACAAATTACGGTACATTCATTTCATGGAAATCTCTGCACCCATTAAGAATGATGACATGGTCATATATTACTTGATATGGAAAGATGTTTACACTGTATCATAAAGTAAAAAAGTAGTGTGATTAATGGGATCTCATTTTTGTTTTTAAAAAGTATATGTATATATTTTATAGGGATCTATAACAGAAAAAATCTTGTAAGGCTATATGCCAAAATGTTTATGTCTCTGGGAGATTGGAAGATGCATGATTTTGTTTTCATTTGCATTTCTCTTTGCTTGTCTGTATTTTCAATTTTTTGCACATGGCATATCTGTTACTTGTATAATCAAGAAATAATAGAAGTTAAGTATGTTTTAGAAACTCATATGCAGTTATTAGTTATGTGAGGGACAGGATAAGAGGATCAGCACTCCCTTACTGCTATTGGATTCTTCACTTACTTCTATTTGAATTTTCACTGAAGGAGAGTCAAAGAGCCTTTCAACTATTGGAAAGTTCTACTCATTCAAAAATTCCCCCAGATATTGAACTAAAATCTGTCTTCCATCCTTTGTAGACTTTCAGATGCTTGGCAACAGCTACCATGTCTAGACAGATCTTTTCTCCTCTAGGTTTCCATTCTAGTCTTTTTTTCTCTGAGATGGTTTCCAGGCCTTGTTACCATCCTGGCCATTAGCCTCCAGTTTGTCAATATCCTTCAAGTGTGGCACCCAGAAATGGCCACAACACTCCACACTTGTTTTTCACATTTCATTAAAAGTTCCTTAAAGATTGTGATATTATTAGAACCCTCTGATTAAAAAAGTAATTTCAGAATATTTCCCAGTGTGGTGTGACTGTACTCTGAATCCTATCCTAAGATTATATATGAGAGATACTCAATTATCTATTTTTCCCATCTTTTAATTTCTAAAGCTATATAGATGAATAAAATATTCCAGATCTGTTCCTCATCTGATCTCCTGCATTTATAAAAACCTTAGTAGAATTTTTTACCAAACACTGAAAGGAGAATGAGAGAGCTTCCACACTGATGGGGAGGGCAAGGGATTCCCTGTAGTCTGGCCAAGGAATCTGAAGAACCTCTTGTCCTGTACCATTTTCTACTCTTTGTCCCAGTTATTTGGTACCAGTTTTTAGATAAGGTCAAGATGCATCCAGATTAATTGGCCTCCTTACTGAGAGGCACCTCACAAGATGACCGTGACAAGCCAGGGTTCATGGTGATGTACTGGGATATCATTTCTTGTCATTGATCTGATCCCAGATCTCCCAACCAACCTAGTGTATATTGATCTCCTTTCCAGCCTAATGAATCCTTTCCTTTTATTCCTTTTGCCAATCCTTCCACATGGTAGGCACTATTTAAAAGAACCTGGTTAACTGTATATACCAGCTCCAAATAGCATTGGGCCCAATGCCTTCCACATGTTCCTATGTGCTTAGTTTTTTCAAGAGAGTAGTTCCTAATTGTAGAGACTGCATCTTGGTACACAATTTGCACAGGATACTTAATAGTTACACTTGCTAAGCAGATAGAACTTTAAATTTTCAACTTTTGAAGAGTTTTCATTTATGCTATTTTAAAAATCAACTCTGTTGGGAAATAATTTACACACTTACTATAAGTTTCACCTATTTTAAGCTTGCAGTCAAGATATAGCCACTTCCATTGTCACAGAAAATGTCTGCTGACCCTTTGTAGTTAATTTTCCTCTACTCCTACCACTGGCTCTAGGTTACCACTGATCTCCTTTTCTTCATCACTACAGATTAGATTTCTCTTCTATACAATTTCATATATATGTATAAACTCATACGGTATATACTCTTTTGTGTCTGGTTGCTTTTGCTTAGAATGTCCTTGAAATCCATTCATGTTGCTTCTTGTATCGGTACTTAATTACTTTTTATTGCTGAGTTGTGTTTCATTGTATGTAAATGGTACAATTCACCTTTTGATGGACATTTGGGTTGTTTCCAGTTGGGGGTTATTACAGATAAAGCTGCTATGAACATTTGTGTTTAAGCTTTTGTGTAGATGTGTATTTTAATTTATCTTAAGTAAATACCTAGTAGGATTGCTATATTATATGGCGAGTGCATGTTTAACTTTATAAGAAATTGCCGATCTGTTTTCCAAAGTAATTTTACCATTTTATATTCCCACCAGCAATACATATTCATTTATGTTCCTCATGTATGTAGTTTGTTTAAATAATATTTTGATTTTGAAATCCTATTTTTCCAAAGGATTTGTTGTGTTAAATGTTGCTTGAGATAAGAAAGCCATCAATGAAAGTGAGGAAATATGTTTAAATATTTATTTTATCAAAAATGCTCATCAGATTATATTTGTTTTCAAAGAATTTACCTTGTATATCTTGGGTTTTGGTATTCAGCCAAATGCAATTATTCATTACTGTTTAAAATGATCAGCTAAAGGGAATACTTCCTTCAAAAGATAATCCTATTTGATTTAGAAAATAAACTGACTTGACTTTCTCCAGAGGCTTCTGAGATTCTTAGGAATAGCATCATCTGACTTCCCACTTCTTTTAGATAACTTCAAGATAAATTCATAGATAAATCATAGTCAGTTCAAGAGAATCTATGGCCTGCTAAAGTCTCAGTGACATACTAAATGTGTATGTAGGCTCCCAAACTCCCTCACCTACTGGCAGGAGAAGAGTCTGACTTTCATAGGAATTTGCCAGTGTCCTGTTAGTTAGGGGGTTGTGGGTACCTCGAAAGCTGTGAAGCATGGTATTAGCCTTTGGATCTTGGTGACAAGAAAGAAAGAAAGAAAGAAAGCAAAACAAAATGGTGGATGTACTTGGTCTATTTCATCATACCCAAGATCCAAGCGTTTAATAGAGCACATGTTACCAAGCAACAAGCTTTGCTAATTTCACTTTACCAAACAGGAACTCCAGCAGAAGTGCCAGGGTTGTCTGAGTCTTGTCTGGGACTCCTCAAGTGTTGGGCAGGAGAAGGAAGCTATTTGTGTACTAGAAAATGTGGTACCACATTCACCAGGCTATCAACTAAAGGATTTTACTGTCTCCTTTCCTACATTGTGAAAGCAGGGGTGGTGTACTTGCCTTTAGGGATGTCTATCCCATCGTAGATGGTCTGCAACAAACAGATCCAATACTGTTTTCCTTTGTGACATAGGACCCACATAATATCACATTTGAGGACTATTGGGGGTCATTAGGCAGTGCTTGCTCTATGTCAGATATAACCCTTCTGCTCCTAGTTTTTCTGTTTCCATGAGAAGCTTTTTTTTCAGTCTCCAATTTTCTCTAAGCTATTTAAAAATATTATTATTTACTCCGTTCAAAGATTCATCTTCCCTTTAGAAATCAAATATTGAAGGACCGCATTACTATATTATATTGAACTTTTTTCGGTTGTAAGCCTTTCAGGGAACCTGGCTTCATCTGTATGACTTTATGGGAGTCTCATTATTCAATGATAACTGAAACCAGGAAAAGATATATCTTGGGTTCAGATTCTTAGGTTGAGTGGTTCAAAGTCCCATATTATTTCTTACGAATGAAAGTGGCTTTCTTTTTTAGAAACAAAGCTCACTTCTCAGGAAGTTGAATAGCAGTACTACACTTTCAGAGACTAAGCATGTTAACAGAAACTAGGCACTGTCTCTCTGCTGGTGTATTATTTATTGCATTTATATTCTGTTTCTTTCCACAAAGGACTTGAATTAGAGACAACCGAAGTTGATAGCTTGTCCTTAGTTTTGTCCCACCTTGCTTTCTGTTGCCTCTTTCCCTCCAGCTGCCCAAGTGTCAGCCTTCCCTCCCTCTGCTGGTACCTTCCAGGTCTGCCCTCTTCCAAAAGGGGCCGGGGCTGATGCTCCAGAGGTTCATCTTCTTCCTCTCTTCTAATCAAAACTCCCATCCTAGCGAGTCTGTAATCAATTTGGACATTCTGATTAAAGTTCTTCGTAGGAAAATTAAAGTGACCAATAAATTTAACTCTGAGGGGAGGTGTTTGTATTTTAAAGCAGTAATCTAGCTCTAACCTCAATCATTGGACTTTGTGGGGTTGGTGGTCAGGGGATGATGTAGCTGGGAGTTTCTGTTCCCTTCCTTTCCCCTCTCCAAGTCTCCCCCCAGCACGACATGGAGTAAGCAGAAGCCATGGGCCCTTCTCTCCTATACTGACTTTTCTAAAAAATAAAAATAAATAAAATTTTAAAACTTTTTAAAAAGTTTATATTTTATAATAAATACTCATAGAAAAATTGGAAAAGTCAAAGAACTACAAGATTAAAAATTTACTAATAGTCTTAATTCCCAAAGATAATCAACAATATTTTGATGTACTTCCTTCCAGTCTTTTCTTCTATGCATATTTTTGAAATATTTTTGTGATCATGCTGTATATATAATTTTATGTGTTTTGTTTTACTTATTTAAAATCTTAAGAGTTTTTTATGTTATTATAAACTCTGACTAGAAGCTATAAGTATATAATTTCTTCAATTAGACCCTCATTTGGGGGCATTTAGGTTATTTACATTTTTTAAAAAAAATGAACTATAATTGACCTACAACACTATGTTAGTTCCCTGTGACTCATTTATTTTGTAACTGAAGGTTTGTACCTCTTAGTCTCCCTCACCAATTTTACTCATCCTCCCAACCCACCTTCCCCTCTGGCGACCACCTGTTTGTTCTCTGTATCTATGACTCTATTTCTGTTTTGTTATGATTGATTGTTCATTTCATTTTTAGATTCCACATCTAAGTGAAGTCATACGGTAGTCTTTCTCTATCTGACTTATTTCACTTAGCACAATACCCTCTAGGTCCATCCATGTTGTCATAACTGGCAAGATTTAATTCTTTTTAGTTTTTAGTTAAAAACATTTTTTATATCTTTATTGGAGTATAATTGCTTTACAATGTTGTGTTAGTTTCTGCTGTATAACAAAGTGAATCAGCTATACATATACATATATCCCCATATCCCCTCCCTCTTGAGCCTCCCTCCCACCCTCCCTATCCCACCCCTCTAGTTGGTCACAAGGCACCAAGCTGATCTCCCTGTGCTATGTGGCTGCTTCCCACTAGCTATCTATTTTATATTTGGTAGTGTGTATATGTCCATGCCACTCTCTCACTTCGTCCCAGCTTACCCTTCCCCCTCCCCCTGTCCTCAAGTCCATTCTCTACTTCTGAGTCTTTATTCCTGTCCTGCTCCTAGGTTCTTCAGAACCATTTTATTTTTTTAGATTCCATATATATGTGTTAGCATATGGTATTTGTTTTTCTCTTTCTGACTTACTTCACTCTGTATGACAGACTCTAGGTCCATCCACCTCACTGCAAATAACTCAATTTTGTTTCTTTTTATGGCTGAGTAATATTCCATTGTATATATGTGCCACATCTTCTTTATCCATTCATCTGTCGATGGACACTTAGGTTGCTTCCATGTCCTGGCTATTGTAAATAGAGCTGCAGTGAACACTGTGGTACATGACTCTTTTTGAATTATGGTTTTCTCAGGGTATATGCCCAGTAGTGGGATTGCTGGGTCGTATGGTAGTTCTATTTTTTAGTTTTTTAAGGAACCTCCATACTGTTCTCCATAGTGGCTGTATCAATTTATATTCCCACCAATATGTTGGTGGGAATATAAATTTCCTTTATATTCTCTTCACTAGAATGTAAGATCCCCCAGGGCAGGAATATTTTTCTGATTTTGTCCACTAAGTGGATAAAGTGCCTAAAAGAGTGCATGGCCTGCAATAGATAGTCACTAAATATTTAGTGACTGACTAAATGAATAAATGTGGCATTCACAGTCCTTTATAATCTGGTCCCAATTTATTTACAGCCTCACCTCTTGTCCTTCTCCCCTCTGTGTGTCACTGATACTAGCAGTTTCCCATGCACATCATTTGCTTCCCCATCTCTGTGCATTTACTCATACTCTTTCCCTTGCCCTGAAAAAATAATCATGGATCCATGCAAATATTTAGTTATAAGAATGTTCTTCACAGTCTGGGTTTGTATCAGTGAAAAATTTGAAAACAGCCTCAATATTCATCAATAAGGGATAAGTTAGAGAAATCATGGTAACTTCCACTTGAGGAAGGGCAATTTGACAATATCTATGAAAATTACAAATGTGTAGAACTTTTGAACCAGCAGTTATGCTTTAAGGAGTTTATCCCACAGATACACTTGCTCATGTACCAAATGAATATGTGCTGGTGAGTCACTGCAGGGCTTTAGTCACTCCTATTAGACACAACACTGACAGAACTCATTACATTATTATGTAGAGCTATATTTATTGACGTTGGACGATCATAATAGCTAACATTAATTCAACTTGCCATGTGTCAGGCACTGTGATAAGTGTTTTTATATATTTTCGTCTCATTGAATCCTCATAACAGCCCTGCAAGGTGGTTACTACAATAGTCCTCATTTTACACAGGAGGAAATGGACTCAGGAATGTTAATTTACTTAACCAGGATCAGATAACTAATAAATAGCAAAGCTAAATGTCTGAAATATAGTATGACAGCACATTGTATCCTATGATCCACTTTTGTAAGAAAAAAATGCATATAGATATGTAAATGAATATATGTGCATATAAAATGATTGGAAAGAAATACACCAAAATACTAACAGTTACATGGTGGGATTGTGGGTGGTTTTTATTTTCTTCTTTTTACTTATCATTATTTTCTGAGTTTTCTGTTAAATTTTGGGGCTGACTTAGAAGGAAGAAGTGAAGCCAGGAGGCATGAATTACTTGTGTAATTTTAAAGATGACTAAATTTTCAAAGTTTGTTGGTAGTGTGGAACAGTGACACCAATATGAGGGGGGAAGTGTTTTTAGGCTGAGAGGGAAAAACTAGCAGGGAGGGAGAGCTTGCCCAAAGGGAAAGAGGATGGCCCCTGGGGCCAAGTGCAGGAGAATGCAAAAGTACTTAGTGTCAAGGGCACAGGTGGAAGAGGCAGCCTTGAGGAGGAAGTCCCTTGTTCTCTTGAGGCTGAGGGATGGGGGATGAGCAGGCATAGGCGAAAATGCGGAGATCCAAGGAAGGGCGAGGTAAAGAGCAGAGAGGATCGAGGGAGTTCCTGCTTGGTGACCTCTGTCCTGTCATTGAAACCCAAAGCTAGGCCCTCAACTGAGGGGTTCGGGTGAGAATGGGGAAAGGGACCTGAAGAGAGGGACAGGATTTGGAACAATCACTGAGAGAAATTTGATACAGATATATAAAAGGACTGCCTCGCAGCCCTTGGGGCCCCGCTGAGGCTGACTGGCCTGGCTTTGTAGCAGAGCCAATCTCATGACCTTCTCCAGCAATAGTTAGCAGGCTGGGACTGGGGGATGGAGAGAATGGATGGTGGGGTTTTCACAGGGCTGAGGATTGGCAGAGCAGGTACTACAGAAGGTCATGGCGAGAGTGAGTCCAGGGATCAACACTAGCATGTTGACAGCTGATCATGGGGCCAGCTTGGAAGGAGGAAAGGAAGCAGGCAGGCTACTGATGACCTTTGGGCAAGGAAAGGGGAGGAAGAACAGGCCGGTGGTCGGTGGTCGTGTGGCCAGAGCTGTAGCGAGAGACCCATAGGAGGCTGAGGTCAGAGAGGTGTTTCTGAGTTTGATATTTTGAAATGGTCCCCTACAGGCCCTTGGAGGAAGTGGAAAGGTGCAGCAAGAAAACTGCGCATGATAAAAGGGTGAAGACAGCATTAAAATAACTCCTACCTGATTGAGGGCAGTTTGGCAATATCTATCAAAATTACAAGTTCATGTTCCTTTTCATCCAGCAATTCAGCCTTGAGGCATTTCTCTTACAGATATAAACACTTACTTGCTTTGATGCAAGATGAATGTGTAAGGTGAGTCATTGCAACACTGTCTATAGCAGCAACAGATTGGAAACAGCCTAAAAGTCCACCAATAGTGATTTGATTAGTTAAATAAATTGTGGTTCTTAAATGGAATGCTAGGTAGCTGGAAAAAAGAGGGAGCTCTTTATGTGCTGATATGGAATGATCTCTAAAATATTTTGTTAGTTGGAAGAAGCAAGGTACAAATCGGTGGAAATAGTTTGCAATCTCTGCTAACATATGTGTAAAACCTCTCTGGAAGGATACATAAAAAGCTGTTAATGTCAGTTTGCCTCTGAGGAAAGAGAGCTGTTGTCCTTTCGCTTTGTACGTTTTTTTTTGTTGTTGTTGTTGTTTTTGCTTTATGGAAGTGTAAATACAAAATAAAAATTGTATATATTAAAGGTATACAACAGGATGTATCTTTTGAATTTTGAGCCACATGAATATATTACTTTACTGAGAAAATTAAGTAGAAACATTATAATACATATGTATATATAATATGAATCTCTTTTATAGGTATTAAATCATTTATTTAAAAGCACAACAAAAACTCCCACCAGAGATTTGCTTCAAATTAGTTTGCCAGGGTAATGGGTGGGGACTTGGATGAAATGAAATTGATTATGTGTCAATAATCACTGAAGCTGGGTGATGGGTATATGGGGGTTCATTTTCTTTTGAAACATGAAATTGCCATTTTTGTGGGTCAAAAATTGTCACATTTTGGCAGTTTTATGTGGCTGAAGCCAATGCTGTTCTCATTATTTTTATAAATTTTCCATAATATAAAAATTTTCAAAGAAAGGAAAAAAATGAGCTCCCACCAGGCCCTTGGTAGGAACATTCATGTACTTTCTCATCCTGGCTCATATATCTAATAATTGAGTGGAAATTCCCATTCCCCCATTGACTTCTGAAACAGCAGTACTGCCTTGCTGATTTCCCTTCATTGTGGAACCCAGCACTGTTCTCAGGATTTTTCCTACTAACAACAATCTCTCCCCATCCTGTTGTGTTAATTGGGTACTACCTTATCCTTATTGCTGGTAAAGCTCATCCTGTTCTTGAAAAATCACTTCTTTAGTTTCTTATAATCATTTAATGTCCTCTTCCTGCCTCACAGTCTATTATTAGCAATCCTAGCTAATTTGGGGCCATGCCCTTTTCCAGGCTACTTCTATCGATATTTATCAATCTAGTGGCTGATGTCTCTAGGACATTCAGTTTTCACACCACAAAGTTCATCCTAAGTCATCAGTAAGCACACTTGTGTTCAACCTTTCAGCTTCAGGTGTTTTTGCTTATGCTTGCACTTCTTATGTTACCTCGGAGGCTATGGTGATTTTGGCCTGGCCCCTGACACCTGCTAATCCAGGCTTTGTTGTCTGTCCTCAGGAGGCACCTCTTGTCTATAACCCACAGTCTGTTGGTCAGCTCTGCTTGCATGTCCTACTGGCACCCCAAACTTAATTAATTAGCTCCCCCAACATTAAGCTTCTCCTTTACCTTGTCTGTAAAGAGCCTTCTGCAACCCCCTCACCCTAGGAGGTCTGGGTTTAGCACAGCTCCTCTGTGCCATCCTTTATCACACTGAATTGTGCTGGCCTCTTTTTTGTCCTGCCAGCCCCAGACCGTGAGCTTCTGGGTTAAAGATAGAGACCATGTCTTGTTCTTCCTTGAATATCATACCTAGCACAGCATCAGGCACTATAGTTAAATGCTCAAAATAATATATTTTTAAATTTTTAATTCAAGATATTTTCAACTTACAGAAGATCGTATGCAAAGGTAGTAAAAAGAAATTTCACATACTCTTGATGAAGATTTATCTATCATTAGCATCTTATTACATTTACCATTGTCTCTCTATGCATGCGCATATGCATGCACACACACACACCTTTTTTCTAAAACACTTGAGAGTAAGTTGCGGACATCCTGTCCTATTGCTATTCTATTGATTTGATCTTCTCCCTTTTTTCTTAATGAGTCTGGCTAATGGTTCATCAATTTTGTTTATGTTCTCAAAGAACTAGCTTTTAGTTTTATTGATCTTTGCTATCTTTCCTTCATTTCCTTTTCATTTATTTCTGATCTGATCTTTATGCTTCCTTTCCTTCTGCTAACTTTGGGTTTTTTTGTTCTTCTTTCTCTAATTGCTTTAGGTGTAAGGTTAGGTTGTTTGAGATTTTTCTTGTTTCTTGAGGTAGAATTGTATTGCTATACTGACTTTAATTTTACTTGAGGTACATAATATTCGTCTAAAATTATATTTGCACTAAAGGTGGGCCTTATCACATGGACAGTTTTACTATAACAGTGTATCAGGGAAGTAAAGAATTCAGCATGTTACTTTCATATCTTTGAAATGGAATGTTGATGCACCTGAAAAATATAATACTGTAAGTCAACTATACCTCAATTAAAAAATAAGATTTTTAAAAAAAGAAAGTGAAAAGAAAAACAAAACCAAACAAAACAGAAATGAAATGTTGATGTTCCTTTATGCCCATTTCTGGGTCTCCATCAGTAGTACCACTGAGGCAGCTGGGAAGGCACCATTTAGCCTAACCGATAGGGACTCATTAACAGTGTGCTCAACCCGATGCTAGGTACAGGGGGAGAAAGAACAGAAAGAAGCTCTCTCAAGGAGCCTCCAGTCTAGTGGGTAATGTGGCGTCCACACTGAAAACAACGAGCAGAGCAAAGAGAAGGCTAACATTTGCTAGGCACCTACTAGGTGCCAGACACTTTACAAACACTGTAAGGCAGGTGTTATCCCCATTTGCCCCATCTGCAAACTGAGGGGCAGAGAAGTTAAGACAACTTGCCCAAGATCACACAAATAATAAGCAGTAGAACTAGGATTTGAACCCAGGCCCCTATGACTCAAAATAATAGAATAATATGAGACAGCTTGTCATGTGCTCTGGGTCAGATGAGATGGATTGAAGAAGTTTCAGAGAGATGCATGGAATCTACGAAGGCCAAGCTGGGGCCTCTGGCAGATAGAGTGTGTCAGGAAGCTGACAGCCGGTGGCAGGTGCTCCCATCCCAAACCCCTTTATAACCTGCCCGTTACAACCACCTGTTCCCACTGAAGGGCTCAGGCTCTGTCCACCTCCACTTCTGATGGACTTGGGGAAGTGGGGAAGGAAGCTGGTTCACATTTCTACATTTGACTCCAAGGGCCCCCTCTCTGAGGCTAGTTGAACTGTTTACCTTTCAAGTGCCTGACCTCCTGGGGCAATTTCTCTAGGCTTCTCAACACCAGAAGCACAGAGGAGCTGAGAGGAGCCTCTCTGCTTTACCACAGGATGCCAGACCCTCCTGACCTGTCTTCTCCCTCCTGCCTACCCTTATGCTTCTATTCACATGCAAGGCATGACAGGAATTTAACATGTTTCTGCTTTTTTTCCATTTCAGAGAGAAGAGCTGGCTTAGTCATAGAACCTCCCTGTCTGTGTCTGCTCAAGGCATTACCAACTGAATAGCTCCATCTGAAACATCAGACCTGTAGATTAAAATTAAAAAGGGGAAGGTGCATTCTCTGACAATTTTTCCCCAATGAAGAAATTAAGATGGATAAGGAAAAGTTTGTTCCTAAGTCTGTAGTTCTAATCCTCAAGAGTGAAGGAGTTATGGTGTGTGGGGTAGGGTTCTCTTAAAAGAAAAATTGGGTAAATGAAGTGTTTTGTAGGGCACTTAAAAGAAATGCAGGATTGTGCTTGACGTTTCTTTACTTTTTATTTTGAAATAATTATAGACTCATAGGAAGTTCCCCTTCACTCCATCTCCCCCAATGATTACATTGCACATAATTATAGTACCATATAAAGGCCATGAAGTTGACATAGGTACAATGTGTGTGTATAGTTCTACGCCATTTTATTACATGTATAGATTCGTGGAACCACCACCACAATCAAGACACAAAACTATTCTGTCACCACAAAGATCTCACTGGTGTGCCCCTTTATAGTCACACCTACCCCGTCCCCCTCCACCATCCCTAACCTCTGATAACCATTAATTTGTTCTCCATCTCTATAATTTTGTACTTTAAAAAGTGCAGTTTCCGTAAGAAAATGAATTGGCACCTCTACTTTTCACAGAATTTCAGGCCTGAAGGAGTAACTTCTCCAGCCCAGTCTCCCATTCCATGCCCAAATTCTGTCTACGACACCTCTTCCAAGTGTCCAGCCAGCCCCTATGACATGCAAACCAGAACGTTCTCCAGGATTTTAGGAGTGTTGAGGTATTTGATATAAATATTTATACCAAGGACATTGTTTCCTTCCATAAATTTATTCAGTAGTTAGCAAAACTCTTACCTTTAGATTAAATATTACAAATGCCCTCTCACCTGCTGATTTTTCCCATCACACACTGTCCTGTCCCAAACAAACATCTCCTTTTTCCACTCCTTTTACGTAATGAGAGGGATGAGATGCGGGAAGCCTGGAAGGCTCACAGAAAATTCCAGAAATCCCTTCCTTAACTACAGATTAGTCTGGCTCCCAGCAGTTGGGGCCTTTCAAATGTATGTGGTTCATGTGTGGAATTTATTTCTTGGGCTGATTGTGTGTTATCTACATGGTATCTACAAGGGTCATTCTGTTAGATAATCCGAACTGGAGCCCAACTCCCCAGGACTCCCTTGTGGGGAAGAGAGCTTTACGGGGCACCCTATAGCCCATTGTAAGAACATCAGAAAATAATGACTCAAAGTCATGGTAAAACTGGAAGGGGCTAGCAGAAGTGAAGTTATGGGGGTTCCCCCACCTCCTCTCCCCTGGACTATTTTGAAATCTTTTCACGAACTTAACTCGCTCTTCACGTCACACAGAGCACTGTGCTCTCCTCAGCTGGATAGCAGCACATATACAGATCCAGACTCAGACCCATTAGGACGTGCCCTTTAGAATAAATTCAAGCTAATGGTTCCATCCATAGCCAGCCCCAGAAGTAGAGGTGGGGAAGGCATCTGACTTTGGCCTGGGAGACACTGCAGTCTACTGAATGCCCTCTTCTTGAAGTTGGAACAACAGTGCCCCAGCTCCCTACTTTCTGAGTAGGGGCCCCTGCCTTCCAGAATATTCCTGACTTCCCCTTAGGTGGGGAGAGTATGAGCAGTGAGGAAAGGAAGGACAGAATGCAGCTAGCTTTGTGCCCCACCCCAAGTGCCATTCCTCTGGGTCCACATCACAGCTTACAATCCAAAGGCCTTCAGTACTCGTGTCTCAGTGTCTTCCCCCTCACCAAATAACCCATGGGTGTAACTTGTAATTTCCAAAGGGAAAAGGTATTTCCAACTAATTTAATAATCCTGACACATTCTCAGCTGCCTTAGTTCTTTTAGGGGGTAGTTTTGTGGCTACTCTTGTGCTATCTTTTTCTTCAACCTGTGGTGGTAAGTGGAAAGAAGGGAGGGCCGGCTCACGATCAGGATGCTGATCTTGGCTGTGCCCCTTCCTTGCTGGAGGGCAATTAACTTCAACTGTCAGAGCCTCTGTTTCCTCATCTGCACAAGAGGGATAAATAATAACTGCCCTCCTAACCTTACAAAGGTGGTCATTTAGATAAATAGATCTTAGAAATGTCTTTGTGAGATTTTCAGAGGGAAAATATAGTGATCAAAATATTCAAATACAGTATTAAAATACTATTTAAAATCTCCCTCAATGTTTAGAAAAACATTCTGAAAATGACTTTCATAAGTCATCTATTTTACCTTAGGTGGCTTTATTTGGGCCTCTTTTGACTCAATTCTTAGTATCATTCATTATTTAGCATGAGGGCAAGGTTGGCCATAAAATGTTATAAAATCTATTAGAATGTGGGATTAAAAAAAAGAATGTGGGATAAAGTGATCCAAATAGGTATTTACAAGGCAGAGAAGATACACTAGGAACTTGATTTCATGCACATAGACAATTAGCTTTGCTGAGCCAGTGGGTTTACTGTTTTTCAGTAGGAATACTGTTTTACAACAGCAGGTTGCGTCCAGGTCATTTGGTTGTAAAGTAGAAAGTCAATCATAAGCCCTGCGGCCCCCTCTCACCAGGCCAGTTTGTGTGCCTCTTCACCTAGTCTTTTTTTGTTGAGGACAGATTGCCCTGAACTAGATCCCTGGGGCTTTGAACTGAGAACTTCATCAGGTTTCTGCTAGAGGCTAATTAATCATCAGATCAGCTCATTGCAAAAGCAAGCAGCCATGCTGATCCCCTGAGTCATTAGTGCAGCAGAAAGAGTAGGAAACGGCCTAATCTCCTCCTAGGATTAGTGGGAGAAGTTCCTAAGATCTAATGAGTTTCTGCTAAACTTGGGGTGTGCTCCCCGAATTATACTTTTTCTCTACCTTTTCCTGTAATGTTCTTTTCAAAATGCTACCTGGAACACAAAGGGTCCTATTGCATTGCCCAATGGTGCTCAGCCATTTCAGGCTCCCTTCTCAGTATAAGCAGAGCTATAGGCTAAAACTGCCCAGCTGGTTGGAAAGTGAAACCTGCCTTTCCTGCCTATATGATGTCAAACTGGCCTGATGGATTTTTAAAAATGCATTTACCAGTTATGTGAGTCTATAGCACATCTTCTCTCTGTTCTGGGAAAGCGTATGGTTTGCAGTTTGGTTCATATTTGGGTCAACAGATACTGTCAAGGGGGACTAACTTTGATAATTGCTCCAGTTTTTTTTTCCTGACCTCTGACCACTCTGAAATATTTAGCTGTCTACACGATTCCATAATAACTGGTTGAAAAGTGAAAAAGGCTTTCAGTGGAGCAAGTGACTGCGTGCATAATAGCAAACTGTTTGGTTTTCTGTTGTTGTCATTGCTGTCATCATCGCTGTCATCGTCACTGTCATCATCATCTGCCAGGATGACTGGTTGGTCCTCTGTTGTGCAAACACATACTACCATCTCCTTTTCTTTTTCCACTGAGTTGACCCAAAAGTGAGCCCCCTAGCTGGGAGGCAGCATGCTCTAAGCGGTAAAATCATAAACTCTGAAGCCGGACAAGTCTAAGTTTAGCTGTGGAGACCTTGAAAAGGCCAAATAATATCTCTGAGCTTTAGTTATCTCATCTATAAATTGGGCACGATAGTATCTGCCTTGAGGAGTTGTTTCAGGATTGTGAGGATGCTATTTTAAGTGTCTACCCTGGACCAGGGAGTCGGTGCTTCTTAACTTTCAAGTCACATACAGATCACCTGGGGGATCTTGCTAAACTGCTGACCCTGATTCAGTAGGTCTGAGATGGGGCTGAAGAGTCTTCGCCTGTAAGCTCGAGGTGATGTCCATGCTGCTGGTCCATCGACCACACTTGGAGTAGCAAGGGTCTAGATAACATTTGCAAAGTACCTAGCACAGTTAGTGCTTAATACATGGTTACTCCAAAATAATTCAATCTCTCACTTAACTGAGAAGAAATCCTTTTTCCACAAAAGTAATACCAGTCTGCCTATAGCTCCATTCTCATAGCCTTTGCAAAATCCCTCATTGGGATTGGCCATGGTTGGTAATTTCTGAAAGCAGGCGATGGGTAAATGGGAGGGGTTCATTATACTATTCTCTCTGCTTCTGTACATGTTTATCATTTTCCATAACAAGGTTTTTAAGTTAAAAAGGATTTTTAGGGCAGTGGTACTATTCTATATGATGCTATCTGTATGATACTATAATGGTTGATACATGGCATTATGCATTTGTCCAAACCCAGAGAACATACGACAGGAGTGAATCCTACTGTAAGCTATGGACTTTGCTTGATGATGATGTGTCAGTGTAGGTTCCTCCATTATAACAAATGCACCTCTGTGGGATGTGGATGGTGCAGGAGGCTATGCACGTGTTGGGGGTTAGGACAGGGGTATATGAGAAGCCTCTGTACTTTTTGCTCAATTTTGCTGTGAACCCAAAACTGCTCTAAATAATAAAGTCTATTAAGAAAAGCCCACAAACAAGCAGCCTGCAAAGAGTAGAAGACACAGGTAACCTAGTACAGTGATTAGCTCCAAAAACATGTTCATTAGGGGAGAGAGGGAGCTTTCCTCTCAATTTCCCCAAATAAATCCATTCCTAACCTCGTCTGCCATGACTTGTGATTGTGCAAAAGTAATTTACTCATCCACCCCAGGGTTTAGCACATTTTTCCCCTTAACATTATCACAGTTCACGCTTCATTTTGTCAAGAGAGGTTTTGCATTGTTTTTCTCTACCTTGGTGGACTAAAATCTGTCTATATCCTCGTGAAATCATTTCATTTATTCTTTTCACTTTATTGAATGGGGGCTTTCCCCCATCCTGAACTGCCCAGCTTGTGTGTTCATTAAGTCAGTGATTCACAAAGCAATCTCCCAGCTAATTGGAAAATGCATTTAGTGAGCTGGACATTCCTCATCATCATCTTCCTTGAACTGGGCCCCATTTTTTATTAGGTACTGAGCTGACATAGCTCAGGGTGGGTGCCACTTTAATTTTTTGGACATATTTAGATTAACTAAGTGACAGGGGCAAATTAGAAACTAAATGAACAAAATTAAGGAAACAGCCAGCTTGAGTTTAGTCCAGTATCCTAATTGATTCTTCTTTTTTTCTGCCTATGGCTTATTTCAAGGGTCTTTGATGTGGTAACTGGACAAGGTCTCATCCCAGTGGCCCGTAGCTGGGTCAACTCTTTGTTATTTTGTTTGGTATTTAATCCTGGAGAGTAATGCTCTGCTCTGGTATGTTGTTTAATCGCTTCAAGATTACAGGTGTAGCAAATATTTTCCTAATGAAATAATCGCTAACTTGACGTTCTGCTGCTGAGATAATACAGTGAGACTCCCTCCATTTGAATCTCCTAGAGCACCTACACGGTCCCAAGCACTCCCCTACCTGCAATTTCCTTTAGGTCTATTTTAAATAGTTCCTTTTAGGCCTGTTCTCTCAAAATGTCAGGGCTTTAGGTGCTACTTGAAATCTTCAATCTCTTTTATAATAGCAAAGTTTTGAAACGTCAGAGTTCTGTTTCCATGTTCATGTTGAAACCCTATAGGTGTCTCCTCAGCAGCTGCTATATAGTCTTTCTACTTAATTGTTCGGTGAATGAAAACGTCGAGGAGACACTCATTTCCAGAATCCCTACTAGAAACCTGGAGCTTTACAAGCTGACTTTGTATAACTCCTTCTGAAGTGAATTCGGGTGGCAGAACTGTGCAGGCCTCACGATTTCGAGGAGGCAGAAACACCTACAGTGACAGATAATTACAACTATTGCCATGCCTCTTGCTGTGCGTTTTCTGTCTGCTAGCTGCCTTCAAGATGAATCATATTCATTTTCACGATGACAACTTCTTTACCATGTCCCTGATTAAATTCTGTAATGCCGGTGGCCCCTTGGCAAGCTTGGTTCTTTCCTCACTAGCCTGTGTTCAGCCCCTTTAATCATGGCAGAAAAAAAGTTTTCTTCATGGTAGACAGGAAATAACGGCACACACAATCACAGTCTCAAATATCTCCCTGGAAATTGTTTCAAAACAACTCACCTCACCTCGTGGCACATTTATCCTTGCCTTTTCTTGTGAGCCCCGCTACTCTTTGTGTATGAATCAGCCCACCGTCTAAGACCAGTTCAGGCCTCTCCAGCTCCTACAGCATTTGTGGGGTGTTCCAGGCACTTCAGCACTGAATTGGATCAAAGGCTATTTGAGGTGCCACCACACACTCAAATGTGGACTGTAAATCCACACAGTGCAGACACACAGTGTATGATCGCTTGCCAGTCACCCAGTTTTGTTGATTATATCGTGTCAAAATGCGGCAGGTTTGAATTAAAGGGGAGAACTTAAGTGAGTTGAATCGAGTAATCTCTAAAAGGGAAAAATCCAACCGTTTTATGATTCTGGGGATCTACTTTGAAAACTCATTTGGGGGCGGTCCTTTTACAAAACTGGGAAGTTACACACTGAGGAGGGGAGTATAACTACTGCCCAAGGGAGACGTTGGTTATGAATTTAGTCTTCCATATGAAATACTGTTATCAAGAGTCATCAAGAATTAACCCCTTCCAAGATTATAAAGGAATGAATTCTCCCATGTTGTCTAGCACCTTGATGGTTTCATCTTTTTACATTTAAATTTTTGATCCATTTGGAGTTTATCCTGGTGGAATGCATCTATCCAACTTCAATTTTTTTTTTCTAGATGGCTATCCAGTTTTCATGCCATTTATTGACCAGTATATTTTTTTCTCCACTGTTTGCAGATGACACCTTTATCTAAATTCCTGGATATATTTGGGTCTATTTCTGTACTCCAATTCTTTTCCATTGGTTTGTTCACAGGCCAATGGCACATTATTGGAATTATTGGAGTTATATAAAAGTTTTAATTTCTGGAAAAATTTCTCCCTTTACTTTTCAAGTTTTCCTAGCTATGCTATTTCTTCATATGAACTCTAGAGTCAACTTGTCTAGGTGAAAAAAAAAAATACCCAAACTTTGTGGTATTCTTTTTGGGATCATGTTAAATTTACATAACTTAGAAAGATAGGAAATCTTTATGATGTTAAGACTACACATCCAAGAACATCCCAGATGTCTTTCCATTTGTTCAGATCTAGTTTTGTGTTTCCCAGGAGTGTTTTAGTTTCCCTTATAAAAGTTTTGGGACTTTAAGTTTAAACCTAGTTTTTTTTTAATTTATTTTTTTTGCTATTGTAAATGGACTATTCTCTATATCTTCTAACTGGTGTTTGTATGCATGTGCATATCTATGATTTGTTACCTTGGAGTGGGGTTTTCTAACTATGATTCAAAATCCAGAAGTCATAAAAGAGTCATAAATTCAATGACTCCAGAATAAGTTTTACATGGTAAAGACACCATAGGCAAAGTCAAAGAAAAATGATAAGCTGAAAGGAAATATTTGCAACTCATATCACAAAGAGCTCCTACAAGCCAATAAGGAAAAAAACCACCCACCCACCAGAAAGCAGGGGTTGGGGGACCAAAGACGTGAATAAGCTCTATGAAAAGATGGTCAACCTCACTTTTAAGTTAACAAAAATTAAAACTACACGGATATATCATTTCTCAGCTATCAGACAGGCAAAACACATAGCTAATGAGACTGTGGAATGCACTCTCATGCATTACTGGTAGAACTAGTCAGGAACTGGTAAAATGAATTATGCTATAAGCCATGCAAAATATTATGCAGCTGTAATAATAAGGAGGAGGATACTCTTTAACTACTGATATAGAAAGTTCTTCCTGGATATAGCGTTAAGTAGAAAAAAGCTACGTGCAGTACAGTATGTAGAACATGTTACCATTTATATATAAAAGCATTAAAATAATAATATATATTTGGAGAAACAAATGAAGTATATATAAACTCATAAAAGTGGTCACTTGTAAGGAGCTGTGTGGACAGGGAACAGGGTGGACAGGGATGGTGAGGAGAGATTTTTCACTGTATACCTTTTTACAGTTTTTGATTTTTGAAGCACGTAACTGTTACCTATTCAAAAACTGTAAAACAAATTAACTCCTTTGGTAAATTAAAAAACTTAAGACATTTTAGCTCACATATTTCACTTCTTATTTTTGCTTATTTAACTCACAGGAATAGGAGACAGCTTTAGGAAACAGGAGGCTTTTAGTTCCTCAGAGATATACCGAAACAAAATGTGTCAATCGTTGTGAAACTTAGGTCTCCATTTTCTTTTATTTTTTTAAAGTAACTTCTGTTCTTTACAATGTGTTATCACATGCACACACACATGTGCATGCACCTGCACACGCACATGTGCACACACATGCACGCGCACGCACACACACACACACAACTTGAGCTGGACAGAGAAAGGATAACCTTCAAACACAAGGGTTTTCTTTTACAAAGTTCAAAATAGATTACATTTATGTGCTTTCTAGTCATTACACAACGTACAGACATGATCCATTTAATGATTTATGCTCCCCAAATGGTTAAACGATGAGGATTTTCTATGAAAGAGTATACGTAAAAAGCTTTTACTTTAGAAGCAAAGTACTGTTTCCTGCAAAACCCAACCTCAGGCATACATCTCGTGTTTACATATATTCCTTGAGAATACTACAGTAGCAGTGCATAAGTTCATTCTGTAAAAAGATACGGAAGATGATTTTCAAGAGACTCAATGCATTGTGCTCTCAGATAAAAATCCTAAGTCAAAAGATCAGATACTATAACAATAACAGTTAAAACTGCATATATATGTTAGAGATCAGAAGAGGCTATAAAGAAATGTACATAGTTGTGCTTTGGGGACTTTTTTTGGTAAAGTTGTTTTAATAATAAATACAAACTTAAAAAATGTCTCAGTGACTGATAAAAAATAGACACAGATATTAAGGATTTTTTATACTTGGCTTAGAGTTTAAAGGTGAAAAATCATCTCCACATAAACCACCTGGCATTGGTAGTCCCAATCTGGGCCAGTAGCTTACAGTCAGGCAAAGGGCTGGGGAGAAAAGATAAAGTGATTTTTCCTCTTATTAACATAAAGCATTATCCAGAGGTAAAGCCAGGTGTACCAGCTAACTAAACAAATGCCTACCTTCCTTCAGAATTCTTAGACCAAACAGAATGGTCACCCTACTTCTTGGTGGCTGGACCACAACCTATCCTGTAGTTCACCAGATGAATTAAATATGTCCTGTCTTCTGTGAGACCCTAAGATAAACATGATTCCTCAGTATTTTATGCTTTTTCATTTTTTTACCTTCTACACATTAACTGTAAAACTCTTATTTTAGAAACACCATGGCGACTGTATATAATGATAGAGGACAAGGCATAATTTATATAGTAACATTGATGTTCGTAGCTAGGAAATAAATGTAATTTCATTTTCAGGCTGGTCAGTTTGCTCTTTTAGGCCTTTAACTTTGAAGGATACATGACCTCAACAATCAAAGTGAATTAGAAAAAAGATGAGAAAATAACAAATGTCTTAATTAAAGTCTTTTGCACGGTCGGCTTAGATATAAAAAGAATTTCTTCAAAAAATTTCCTAAGTGTCACTCAGAAGCTTCCTTGCTGTCTGTAACATAATGTGCTGGAGTCCTTTGAATAAAATTATAGAGTAATTTAAAATATATATTATACATTTGCAATGATTGTAAATCAATCAATAGTTTGTAGCATGTTAATGGGGTGAAATAGAGATAAAAGGCAGTCCACATTCATATTTTCAAGATAAATTTACTTCAGAAGTCAAGTGAATTCCTTGCTCATGTTCTAAGTATAGCCATTGTGATAAGACCTGAAAGAAAAAATTGGAGAACAGTTAAGGACATGCATTTTACAAAATCTTCCATTCAATAAATAATTGTTTACACCTCAGTGAGCAAATAAAACACAGCACATAGGCAGGCACTCTACCAAGAACTCAAAATCAACTTGAATTTAGCTGATACTATACAGAAGAAATCCAGTTTACAGCAATAGGCAGTCATTGGATAGATTTAATGCAATCACTAATGTCTGGCCGTAGCTAATTTTTTAACCATCAAATATATCTCTCGCTTTATCCAGTCACGTCAACTATAATAATAGCAGACATGGCATTTTAAAGTGTCACTAAAGCCTGCTAATTTCATTAACAAAAACAATGCAAGCCTGTTTGTATCCCAGGGCTCTAGGGCCACAAAGAGACAGAAGCATAGTATTTCTGCTTAGCTTGTTTCTTTTGAAGAGACTCCATACATAAAACCATAAAAAAATAACAATATAAGAATATCCTCAGTCCTAAATGAGTGGTTTTTAAAAAGTGAGTGATAAAGTACAGAGAAGGAAAATAATCACATAGGACTGGAGCAGTCAGAGAAGATTCCCCAAAAGATCAAGCTGAAGTAAGCCTAAAAGATGGACAGGAAAGATATAGAACAGTATGATGGGCGGGCATTTCAGGTGAGCGAATGGCAAGAACAAGGGCATGGAGGTAGGACCGGGGCTCCAGATGAGCTTTTTGGGGATCAATAAATAACCTAACACACTCTAATCAAGAATTTACATAGGGAAGCAGCTAGCCAAGAGTAACTCAGAGAGGACTCAGAGTGTGGAGAGTCTTCAATGCCAAACTATGGAGTTATACTTCATTCTATGGATTATGGGGAATCACTGAAGGTTGTTGAGTAGGGAGTGGTGGTGGTGAAATCAACACAGGATGGAAATCAACCTGACAGTAATGTGATGGATGATTTGCGGGGGGAGATAATGGGGGTAAAGGGGAGGAATAGGAGGGACACAGACAGAAGTCGGAGACAACTTAGAAGACAATTTGGAGATTTTATAAAAGGGAGCACACCAAGGAATTCTGAGAGAGAATACTGAAAAGAGTTGGCACCTCAGAAGAGGAGAGAGGAGACGATGAGGAGAGTCATTCATCACCAGAACCCTAATCCTTGACACATGGTAGGTACTGAATGAATGTTTGTTCATTTGAACTAATTAACTATAAGGTTTCAAGCCAGGATGACTGAAAGAATGATTCAACAGGAAACAAGGGAACTGGTTTAAAGAGAAAGGGTCACAACATTAAACAAGGCTTCCCTGTTCATCTTTATCACTGTATGCGCTTTGTATGTTTCCCTAGGATCAATTCCTAGAGATAAAAATGCTGTATCATGGAACTTATGCATTTTACATTTTATGCATGTTTTATACCATTGGAAATCAGCAAAAAGAAAATAACTGAAAAATACAGTATTAGGTACTAGATAAACAAGCTGAAAAGAACTAAATGTGAGCCAACAATTAAATCTTAAAATGCACTTTATCTCAACGTGCTTTTGAAGCAATCTGTTTTTCTTTAGAAAAAAAACCAAGCCACCACCATCATCCCACACACACACGTAAAGACCGCCACTACCACCTCCAGGCCATAACTGCCTACACAGGGAGGGACAGAATGGGGGTGGGGCAGTGGGAAGTACAAACTATTGGGTGTAAGATAGGCTCAAGGATGTATTGTACAACACAGGGAATAGAGCCAATATTTTGTAATAACTGTAAATGGAAAGTAATCTTTAAAAACTGTATTAAAATTTTAAATAACTTTTTCAAAAAGAGAATCAACTGTAATCAATAGACCTCAGGCAAGCCATTTAAAGATTCTGGGCCTTGATTCAGGTTAGGAATCCTTGGCTTACTGCAGTTTAATGTGAGTGTTTCCATCATTCTCATGTTTTTACAAATGTATTTTGCAAGTATTTAGGACACAGTTTAGTCCGAAAGAGATTTTTTGCAGAAAGAATGGAATAAATAAAAGAACAATGTATTATTCTTTTCAAGAAAACAAATTGCCTACACATACGCCCCAATGCACCTTTAAAACACTTACCTAAGATATAAGCAGCCACTAATTTTTGATTGACACTTAAGTGGAGGTAGAGAGGCACCAGCGATTCCACATCCCCCAGCGTGGGAAGCATCAGAGCTGCAATACACACCACTCCCAGGAAGACAGTTAGTAAACTAGGTCCTGAGGAGACAGTTCTGTTTTCTGTAAAAAGATAAAAATCCCTGAGCTTGCTTCTAAAAACAACTTAAGACAAAAGTTCATTCACACAGACTGGCCACCACTCACCAGGATTCTGGTTTTGTCTAACTTCTCTGATTCTTTCCCCATCATTCCCATTTTGTGGGGCCTTATCTGTTGGACTTATCTGGAAGCCCATTATAGGATGGAATGTGAGGTAGTGAGTTCCTACTGAAGAGAACAGTGGTCATCATCCTTTCCCCACTACCCCACCGGAATTCGAAGAAAGTGTTCAAGCATGTATTATCTGTGCAGAGAATGGGCTAAAAATAGATAGAAATTGAAGTTCTGGCATTTTCTTCCCGTACCCCCAGTGCACTGCTTGTGTGTACTCCATTTTGGAGCCCACTGCAGTAGAGCTCCACTACCTTCTGGGAGTATCTTTGGTAGGTCTCAAGACAGGTTTGGTCCTAATACCTGCAGCATCCTGCTATCAATTTTGCAAGTGTTAAGGCGGCAAAAAGGTTCTACTTTAATGTTATTAAAGCTGCCTATGAAAATTCTTGCCCTCCACTCTACCCCCATTTATAGCATAGAAGTAAGAAAGCAGCAGAAACAATGTCAGGCAAATATTATGCTAAATGAAATAAATCTGTCACAGAAGGACAAATACTGCATGATTCCATTTATATGAGGAATCTAAAATAGTCAAAGTCATAGAATCAGAGCACAGATGGTGGTTGCCAGGGGCTGGGTTGCTAATCAATGGGCATAAAAATCTCAATTATACAAGATGAATAAGTTCTAGAGAACAGCACTGTGCCTATAGTTACCAATACTATATTGTACACGAACATTTGTTAAAAGAGTAGATATCATGTATTCTTACCGCAATAAAATAAAATTTAAAAATATTTATTATTGGGGCTTCCTTGGTGGCGCAGTGGTTGAGAATCTGCCTGCTAATGCAGGGGACACGGGTTCGAGCCCTGGTCTGGGAGGATCCTACATGGCGTGGAGCAGCTGGGCCCGTGAGCCACAACTACTGAGCCTGCGCGTCTGGAGCCTGTGCTCCGCAACAAGAGAGGCCGCGATAGTGAGAGGCCTGCGCACCACGATGAAGAGTGGCCCCCGCTTGCCACCACTAGAGAAAGCCCTCACACAGAAACGAAGACCCAACACAGCAAAAATAAATAAATTAATTAATAAACTCCTACCCCCAACATCTTCTTAAGAAATTATTATTGGCCTGCTATTCTTCAGTTCTGGTTGTATGTGTACAATATTCATACCCATATTTTTAAGAAACCCACCAGCATTTTCTGTCTTATGGCTTGTCCCACTACTCTTCCTTTCATTAAAAGGAATAGCCAACAGCAACACAATCTTTGTGTTTTATTAATGAAATAATGCTGTTCATTTTATTATTAGATGCAGCTTTTCTAAATTATTAATACCATAGCTGTTGTGTGAAGTTTAATTGAGCCTCACCAAAGACAGACAGGTGAAAACAAATTCAAATTTTATAGTGATTATTGCTTGAGATGAAACAATAGCATAAATGCCTAAAACAAGTCTGTCTCTTGCTAATGAATGTAGTACTTTTATATTTATATTTGTTGCAAAGGTAAGTTTTCAAGGAAAATATTTATGACAACTACACTGTTCAATGCAAACCCACAGTAAAGATTATTTCAAGGAATTTTTACTATTTAGAGAAATTCCAAAAACATTCACATAAATGCTTGACATTTTTCAAAGTGGAAAGTTTTTCTGATACTACAGGGTTGTAAAAATTTTAGAGATATAGAAAACATAAAGGTTCCTCTGTAATCCCATCCTCTTAGAGATAACACTGTTAACAGCTTGGTATAGATCCTTTCAGATTTTATAAATGCCGATATAAACACGTAAAATGATTTTTTTTACTTAAATGAAACCATATTATACATACTGTTCTATAACTTTTTTTCTCTCACTTGGAAATATATTCGAACCTCTTTCTATGTCCATATATAACTATCTACCATTCTATCAAATCCTTGTAAACGTCTGCTTGACATTCCATCTTATGAATATTCGTAATTTAATCAATCCCCTAAATGACTTTTAGGTCATTTTCAATTCTTTATTATTATAAACCATAATAAAGAATGTAGTTTTCTTAAGCCAGAGAGCACTGGCTCAAACCTGGCATAGACATAGCAGTTCATTAATAACGTAATTAAGACAAACACTCTAAGATTCAGCTGAATCTTTTTAAAATAACTTTTTAATGACCTGGGCTTTGGTATTTTGTGAAAGTATGCTTTGTGGGTTTATCTTCAATTTCTGTTAAATGAAAAAAAAAAGAATATATATATATTTTCTTTTTCTGTTAAAAAAAGAATATATATATAAATATATATATATATATATATATATATATAATTGTATTTATGCACATAGACGAGGTCTAGAAAGTAACATGGAACACACGTAAGCAGATCTGTTAAGTGTGTGGGATTATAGGTACTGGTTACTTTTTTAAATTAATAGTTACATATAGTTACTACTATATGTCTCTTTATATAATACATAACTTGAGAAGAAATTTCTCATTTGTACTGCCTTTTACCACATTTTAAAATCCAAATCTTTCACGATGCAGCCGCCAACGATTTTTCCAGCTAAACTCACAGAGAGACCCTCACAACCTTGCGGTACCTGCAGGGAGCGGGGAGCTCTACTGTGTGCTGCCGCCCTTGCTCTAGACAGCAGCAGCCGTGGAAACCTTGTAAGACAAAGAAAACCAGCCCAGCTGCCCCTACCAGCTGAGAAGTCCAGCCTTCCTAGTGAGGTCCACGCACATATTTCCTGTGTAATTACTGTATGCCAGGCACTGTGCTGAACAAGTGATGAACTTGATGAACAAGACAAATAAGGAGTCTGCTTTCCTTGAGCTTCCTGACCAGGATGGCTTAGAGAGGTGTGTGTGTTTTTTTTTTCCCCAAAACAGAGACCACCATGTGCTATGCCAATATCACCTATTCTACTCATCTACCTACTCCAATTTTACAATTAGAAGAATTCTCTAATGTACTTCAGAGACAAAGTTTCATTATAAAAATAAAATAATAAAATGCTCAATTAATACACATTTGTATTTTAGGATGATTTTCCCTTGAATTCTAACAATTTAAAAATAAAAGAAAAAAATATATATATATAAAACAGTAAACTTTTAACCCTTATTATTCTTCGGCACTAAACCAGTCTGTTAAATACCAAAATGATCTGCAACGACCACTTTACTTTAAATTATAAAATTAACACCCAAAACCAAATGCTCAAATGGCCTTTCTTGTTCTACAGGAGGCATTTTAAAAGAGGAATCTTGCATTTCATATCTATTTATAAGTCAACTTCACAGTATTGATTGGACATCGAAGTGACATTTGACAGAGATTCTCTTTCAGCTTCGAAACATGAAAAACTGGTCCTGTCGGTAAATAATAGTCGCTGAGAAGAAAACAATCTACTAGTTACTACCTAATTCCTAGTCTTGGTATCACCAGAAAATCTGGGCACTCCTTGCATGGAATGAGAAGACACTTGGCTCCAGTAAATCAAAGGGGCATTACTCCCTGCCTTGTCGAGATAAACATTCTAAGATGAACAAACTGATATGGATCTATGAATTAATGAAATGACAAGTAGATGGTTTTTAATCCCTCATATATAATGTTGCAATTTCAAGGACAGCTGCTATCACGTTCATATATCACGGTCAAGAAGTTTCCATGCTTTTCTATGGAAAATTTTATCTTCCTCCCCTTATAATAGGGTTGGAGGGAGATAATGAGAAGTTCAGAGGGAGGCGGAATGACGTCCAAGAGTTGAATATGAGGATCGTGTCGATGTTGAAAGAATATATCATAACACTCCTGAATATCTAAGCTGGAAGGAAATGAGGAATGGAGAGGGATTCAATTAATAGCCCACAGGGGATATTATAATCTACTTAGTTTAATTAACTTCAACTTTAATGAGATTTTTTTTCAAAATAATATGAACAGCACACCAAACTTGGCCTATTGCCAAACACAATCTCTCTCCTTCTTCGAATTAATTAAATGAGAAAGGATATAGGAAAGTCACAGAAACAAAAGTATAGAATTGCCAAATTGTGCTAGCATTATAAAGCACAGTGCCTGCAGTCTCAGGTTTTATAGATTGAAAAGGCTCTGTCAACGACTGCCCTCTCCTTATAACCCTATCTAGCGGGAGCTCTTCTCTCCGCTGAAAGGCCAGCTCCAGGCCTCTTGTTCGATTCTAGGTACCTGATCTCTTCGTTCACTTTTGAAGTAGTCGACTAGGTTTAGAGTGGTGGGTTATCGTTCTAGTGATTATTCTTTGCTCCCTGATTCTCTTAAAGTAAGAAATGTCTAAGACCTCAAAAGGGCTTTAAAAACAATCCAGACTACCTGGTTGAAACGACTGCTCAAAAAATAAACTTTCAGTTAAATGTTCCTTTATTCTTTTTTCCTCTTCTTCCTTTTGTTGTTCTTTTGCCGACGGGAGAAGAGTAGCCACAACCTCTTTCCTTCCTAAAGCCTTCCTCTGGCTTTGCTCGGAAACTTGGAGACGGAATTTGTCTATTACACCATAGTGACAGGATCGAACATCTCTATGACGAATCACACTGGAAACATTAAAAAAGAACAAATGCTGTTTAGGTTTCTGGGGGCCTGTCAGGCAGAATTCAGCAAGAGATTTTATACATATTAACTGACTATAACCAAGTACTCAAATACAGAAATTTGCTAGTGATACTGTAAAAAAAAAATCATAGTATAACCCAAAAAGAAATGGGTAATTCTGAAATATTTGATGAGTAAGAGTCATCTTAAGAATAATAAGTAAAGAAAAGTAAAAGAATGATAGGTAAAGAAAAGAATGATAGGTAAAGAAAATTCCTTTTAGCAATGACATTTTTTCCTGGCTATCTGTGTACAGCAATATTCACTAAACAGGATATATGAAATTGTTTCTTCCCCACAAAAGTCTCATAAATTCCTATTGCCACTTATTGATTGTTCAAGTAACAAAATAACAAACCTCACCCTACACTTAAAATTGAAGTCCATGCACGAAGGCAAAAATAAGCAATCGAATAAGTAGGTAACACAGTAAGACCAATGCAACAGAAGGCTTACAATGCATTTCTGTATTTCTCTGAAAAGAGTATATAAAGTACTATAAATTTTATGCAAGTTATCTGCAGTGCCATTTATTTTACTTCGTTCTTAATAGAGAACACAGAACAACTGGGTCAAAGATAACACATTGATTAGGCAAGAGACTATATTTCTTTGCAATAGTCCGTGCTTATTACGTACTGAACGAAAATCAAAAGAAATGTGCAAAAACACGTCCTCAAAGATACATCATTTTATGGCTCTGAGATGATGAAAATGTATGCAAGAGAAAAGACTTCTGCTTCTCATTCTCACCGGAAGATTTAAACAAATACAGTTTACTTGGTAGCTTAAATTAAGGGCTTGGTCATTGGATCCATCTGGTCACCACTCGTTCTAAAGTGAAAATTAAATATGAACAGCTTGAACAAACAATCATTTATCTGACACTCTAAGACGAAGTTATCTGGAAGAGCTCAGATAACCTTTTACAGATGAGTAGTAATACACTCGCTTCCTGTTTGTATAGACTTTCAGTTTTATTAGCTGAATCATTTCAGATTAATATATATGACCATTGTTCTGAAAGCATAGTATTATTAGTTCCACAAATGACACTGTAACAGCAAGATGTTCCAAAGAGGGCTAAAGTCCCTCTTATAGCTAGAGAAATTTAAAGGAATAAGTTAGAACTTTGCCTCCATAAATCTCCCTGCTATGAATAAAAGCACAACAATGAGGAAGTGTTCGTGGAAATATTAACACACACATGAGCTCCAACATAATGAATTATTATTTGGCCAACCTGTTTAGAATTTCTTAGAAACTTCTTAAAAAGTATGTTGCGAGACAAACTCTCAGCCAAAATTCAAAATATAATGAAGGCCTATGTGGGAGCAGCTTCAAGAACAGATCTTTTTCAAGTTAAACACATAAATATTAACACACTGAAAACATGTTACCAGGAAGTGGTTGTGACTTACATATCCACACAACACTGAGGCTTTACTGCACCTGCAGCGTCAGCGACAACATACTTATTTGGAGTAGTACACAAAACTGAAAGAAAAAGTCACAATGGCCATTAGTGTTTTTTAAAAAATTAGTTTCTACAAGTCAAAAATTAGTAGGGAGTAGTTAAAATCCAGAAAATACACCTAGGAGACTCACCTTTGAACTTTAAGGCAAACTCATAGGGATTATACAGCGTCAACACTTGCTTATGTGTTGACTGGTCATCTGCGTAAAATATCAGCTCTGTGGGAAACACAAAGACAGGAAGATTTCCTTCCACTAACTCTGGCTGTCTTTTGTGTTGATGCATTGGCACTGAATCCCCCTTGCTGCGGCTTCAGTTTTTACAGTCTCAAATCTATTTTGGGCTTTTCTTAAAATCAGTTAAAAACTCCAAAGCATTTTGGCAATCTGGAAAGAGAAGAGAAAAAGCAAGCTGAGTGATACCTGTTATCATGAGCTAGCTATGACTAGCATGGTTAGCATGCATTGTAACAGTCCCCAAATCATTTAAACATGCCTTTTGACTTTTCCGCTTGGCTTACTTATACAGCTTCTACCAAACTATGCAAAGAAACTTACACTTGCTCCTTTCACATTCAGGATATCAACCTATGATAAAGAAGGCTTCCTACTTAAAATGAATCACCCTCAAAAAGGTGAGATCAAAAGGATGTCACTCATTTAAAACCTCAGATTAAAAAAAAAAGAAGTTTTGTCACAACTGATTTTATGTGAGCCAATCAGAATTCTTAAAGATGAAAAAAAATAACATAAAACAAAGTAAGCTTCCATGATTTACAAAGGAAAAACACGAGACTCACTTTTTTAACACTTATTTCAACAATGCTTTAGTTAGTGCCTTCTGGCAGCATGGGTGGAAGAGTTCTCTTAATCTTTTTTTCTACCAAAACCCAAGACAAGGAAAAATGTCTTGAAAGGACGACGCATATCCAAACTTGCTAAGCAGTCCTTGGAGTTTTCCATGAAAATTCAAAGTCAGTAAGCAGGCCTTGGCATGCAAGTGGCACCGTGCCTCCCCTCCTACATCAAGTACACAGACTTCATGAGAGCTATTTTTTTCCAACTTCAGAGACCTTTTTGGATTCCTTCTGGGGTTGTTGAATATGTTCCAGAGAGTTGTAGACTGTCTGATAAGTAATGTTTCTGTATTTATCTCCTAATCTAATTTTGATCAACAACATTCTTATTTAGCTAGCGCCCTAAGTCTGGCTTTTTAAAATAAAATGAGAAAGCTAAAACATACAGTCACAGAAAATGTCTGATTTTCACCCTGTAGATCACACCTATAAAATACAGTAGGCCAAAATCCATTTAATAGTTTGCACTCAGGTTCTCATACACTCAGAGAGAAATATAACAAATGATTACATTGTTTGGTTGTTTTTTATTATTATTATTGTGGTATGACTGCTTTGCAATGTTGTGTTAGTTTCTGCTGTACCATTGTTTGGTTTTTACCAGCTATCGGGGCTCAGATTCTGATTGAGGCCTTGCCCACTTTTATCAAATAGGATACTGTATAATCATGTATGCAAATTTTTATTCTTTTCTCTCAGCTGAACATTATAGGCCAGGAACTATGTCAAGAGCTGCACAGAGATACAAAAATGAATAATGCACAGGCCCTGCCCTCCAGAAACTCTGCCCTCCAGAAACTCAAGTATAATTGAGGAGACAAAATAAATATTTAAGCTACCTTTATTATAATGCATACCGTTGTATATAAAGCGCTAGGGAATTAGAAGACTTCATGAATAATTCTACCTGTAAGAGAGGCCAGGAGACAACATTTGGGGTGGCCCTTAAAGAAAAGAAGGATACGAGCTTCTGTGTTGGGGGAAGTAGGGAGGGAGGGCACTGAGACCTGGGGATCAGCATAAGTGAAGACACAGGAATGTGAAGGTAAGGGAGAACCTTGGTAAGGTCATCATCCACAGGCTGCCCCAGGTTCCACTTTCTATTTGTATACTTTATAGTATGCATGTAGCCCATAACAGTGTTAGGTTGTTTTTTGTTTTTTGGGTTTTTATGACTAAGCTGAAAGCACCTATAGACATATTTATTAGTAATAATATTTTACATTTGTTTAATTCACAACAGATTACAAATTCTTTATTAATTACATATACTGAATGATCTATGTAAAGCCATTAGCATTTGTTATAGGCAAGGTGCTGTTCTAAGTATTTGTTGTTATTACTAAATTAGGAAGAGACCAAGGTAGATAAAAAATGCCAGCAGGCCTCTCCTAGTCCAGTATTCTTTCCACTATACCAAACTAACTGGCCATTTCAATAAAAGAAAACTAAGGTTATTCTAAAAAGCATCTGATTAAATCATTTTAATTCTGAGTTTTTATTTGCCATGAATTTCTTTTCTTTCCTAAGAGCCATACATATTTCTATTTGGATAATGTCCTCTCAGAAGTTTGGCATGTTATTTTTTTCAATAGAAAATGATAAGCTCTACAATTACTTTCTTAGTAAGCTTGGCTACCAGGAATAGAACATCCAAATTTGGCATCACTAAATAATATTCAACATCTTATTCTAAAACTCAGTTAGGGTGAGAATTTAGCTTATGATAAAAGGTGACATCTCAGGCTTCCCTGGTGGTGCAGTGGTTAAAAATCCGCCTACCAGTACAGGGGACACGGGTTTGATCCCTGGTCCGGGAAGATCCCACATGCCACGGAGCAGCTAAGCCCATGCGCCACAACTACTGAGCCTGCGCTCTAGAGCCCGTGCTCCGCAATGAGAGAAGCCACCGCAATGAGAAGCCCACGCACTGCACCGACGAGTAGCCCCCACTCACCACAACTAGAGAAAGCCCCTACGCAGCAACGAAGACCCAACGGAGACAAAAATCAATTTAAAAAAGATTTTTTTAAAAAAAGGTGGCATCTCAAATTCATGGAAGATAGTTCAGTCAATAAATGTTGATAAAACCAGGTATCCATCTAGAAACACAATTGAGTTTATCCCTCACTCCTTATAAAATTCCAGAATTTTATTATGGTAAATTCCAAATGGATCAAAGCTTTAAATGTATAAAAAACACCAAAAGCATAAAAGCACTAGAAACCATGGAAAATCTTTTTAATAATCTTAGGCTTTCTAACAACCAGGAACCAAAAACTATTAATAAATTCAACTATACAAAAACTTTTAAAGTTCTGCATGGCAAAAAATTTTATAAGTAAAGCCAAAAAAACATTTTCAATTCATACCATAGGCAATGTCTAATTACCCTACTATATATAGAGGACCTCCAAATCATTAAAAAAGACAACTCAATATAAAAATGAGCAAACACTATAATATTTTATAGAAAAGGACATACAAATTGTTTTTAAACTCACAAAAGGATGTGTAAGCTCACTCACAAGAGAAATACAAACTAAAGCTATACTTGAAATACATGTTTTTACCTGTCAGATTGGCAAAAATCAAAAAGTTTGATAGTACATGGTAGGAGCCATCAGGCATGTTCTTACATTGCTGGCGGGGATATAAATATAAGTTGGTACAACCACTATACCTGCCAAAATTGAATGCACCTAACCCTCAGATCTAGACATTCTACTTCCAGGAATTTCTCAGGCATAAATATTCCCCTTGTGTGAAATCTATGTGACAGGGCTTTTTTTTTTTTTTTGCAGCACTGAGGATTAATAAAATAATTTATGTGAGGCACATGGAATGAAGCGTGGCATGCAGTAAGGGCTAGTTGCTGTTGTCAATAGCAAAAGATTGGAAATGTCCCAACTGGCCATTAAAAGGGGGTTCATTAAGTAAAGTATGATATAGCCATTCGTTGGGATACCAGCTCTCTGTCAAGAAGAGGAAGCTCTTTGTGTGGTGTGGATATGGACTGATCTTCAAATGCAGTACTAAGTGAGAAAAGCAAGGTGCAATGCAGAGAGTAGGGTATGCTACCATTTGTGTATAAAAGGAAGATAAAAGACTATGTAAACCTATTTTCTTGGGTATGGGTAAAATATCTTTGGAAGGACAGCCAGGGCTGCCCCTGGAAAGACAAACTGAATGGCTGGGGACAGGGGTGAGAGGGGAGTTTTCTCTTGATACCCTTTTAAATCTTTTGAGTTCTGAACCCCATGAAGACCTAATTCAAAACAAACAAACAAAAAAAGTTGACTCAAACAACAACTCTACTAGAGGCTAATTTGAAAAGGGTCCCAGGTTTTTTTTTAACTTTTATTTTTATTTTATTTTTTTGGCTGTGCCACATGGCATGCAGGATCTTAGTTCCCCGACCAGGGGTTGAACCCATGCCCCCTGCAGTGGAAGCACAGAGTGTTAACCACTGGACCGCCAGGGAAGTTCCAAAAAGGTGCCAGTTTTGAAACATAAGAAGGAATTTAGAAACAATGTGTGAAAAATCTGTTGATTGCATTTTCCATTTATGATCTTTTAATAACATTGAAAACCTTAAACTATGTGTTAAATAGAATTATTTTTTAGTTATTTAAAATAATTTTATATGCAACAGAAACTCACTACAATGGGAAGAACCAAGATTTATTTAAGATGACTTGAAAACTTAGGAAAATGTAACACTTTCTTACAAAGGAGTATGAGATGGTTTATAAATCTGGCTGGGGAGTCAAAATTAAACACACAGAACAAGTGCTAACTAAACTCTTGCTTCGAACCTCAGGAAGTTTAGTTGGCATAGGTCAGAGTAGAAACTTTACTAGTTTTAAATGATGGCTTAGTAGAAATTCTTATTTTTGAATTTTGAAGCTTTCTCTTTATGAGTTGAATATTTTCCCATGAATTGTGAATAGGCTGTCTGTCCCCTAGTCACCATCTTAAAAAAGTGCTGAATCATTTTTGAGCAGTTTACTATCTCTTTTCGAATTTGTGTTCCCATTTCTCACTTATCTTGGCTAAGATATAAATTGCCTCCCAAACTCCAACCAGAGGAGATTAGGGAGAAATTAGCACTAGGTCACCAGTGCAATATTACAGACTCTGCCAACAAACATGATGGAGCATGATACCTGCCTTTAATTGATGGTTTTCCGGAGACTAACACTTTCGCCTTGCTCTAGTCAATATTGCAAAATGATAGAGTGCAAAAATTCTGGGGAGAGATTATACACTAAGCCGGTAAAACCTCACTGTGAATCAGTTAATAAGGTTGCTTTCCAAAAGTCAAGCACACACAGAGTCAAAGGATGTCAGCTCCTAACCCTTCTTATTTTACCAACAAGGAAAACAGGCCCAGGATGGTTAAGGGTCTTACCCAAGGTTGCACAGGAAATTGGAGGCAGAACTCTGGTCTCCAGACTCACACTTCCCTATACAATAATCATCTCCTCTGCGTCTCAGTTCAAAAACCCTGCTTCCCTGATGCTGATGGCAACACATGCCCTCATCTCTAGGAAATTCCCCTGCTTTTCCAGAAGAGAAGAGTTCTCAAAGGATGATCCAAAATTCAAGTCTTGATGCATGTGTTTCCTTTTCAGTTTTATCAAGAAAAAAAATTGAGAGACAATTTCACTTACTAAGTTGCACACACTTTCTTTTCCTGATTGTGAAAGCAGAGCTATGGCTGTCAGTAACTATTCATTAGGGCGATAATAACCAAGGTTTATTTTATTCTTCCTCTCTGGACACCAAAATTTTACACATTCTTCAAAGCCTAGTACAAATGTCCCCTCTTTATGGCCTTCTGCTACTGCTCTGATCTACAAGCATTTCACTAATTTTGTTGCATTATTTTTTAATGTACTTACTGGATAGAGTGAATACATTGACATTTGTTTTGTGTGGACTAATTGTGACTCCCCAGATTTCAGTCATAATGCCATATTGTTTTTCTGTGGGGTTTTTGTTTGTTTTGTTTTGTTTGTTTTGTTTTTTGCACCCAAAGACTCAAGCTCAGTGTTAGGCTCTTAGAAGATACTGAACTTAGCAGTTAACCTACAGGCCTCCACTAATAACTGTCTCCTCCACCAAGAAACATTCCCCTTCCCCATAGCTGGACACCCTTCATCCACAAAAGACAGGCAACCGATCCCAATTAGAGGAACAGTAACTCTATGGTGGCTGCTTGCCATGGGCTGCAGGAAGAGAACGAGAGCATCGACACTCCCAGCTGCCTCTCCCCTCCTCCCTCCCTCCCACTTCCCTCTCCTCATCTTCCCTGCCTCCTTGTGCCCAACTGGGCCAGCAGGGTTTAGAAATCTGAGGTTCTGACATACCCCCGACTTTACAAGGAGACAGAACCGCTGCGAGCTGGTGGTACAGGAGACTGCCTCATCCTTTTCCTCTGATCCCAAAGCACAGAAATGCAAACATGAATGAAATCTGAGCGAAAACCTTATGTGTGCACACCACCTTGTGACCAGTCTGCAAACTACTCTCCCACCAAAAAAAAAAAAAAAAGCCTCAACACACTGAAATCCTCACCCACACTTTCCACTATCAGTCCAGAGAGATCAATACCCCAAGTGTGATCATTTTCTCTGGCTTCCTCACTTTGGATGGACCAGAGGAAGGGAAAGATAAGGCTCTGAGATAAACAGGGGAGTTTTGAGATCTTTTATCCCCAAAGATTCAAAACCTGGAGACTTAAAGAGCATAGAAACCCCTTGCAAACCATATAGTCATTTTCCCTCCACCCCGGCCCCGCCCCACCCTTATCTGGGGGAGAGGAGCCTGCAAGAAAAATGAAATAAGTGATCCTTGGGGATTCTTGTACCAAAGTCGTTCAAAGTTTGAAACAGTTAAGGATGATTTGAAGTACAGCCTCTCCCAGAAACTAGTGACCCATCTGCTTGGCTACAGTGCACCAGCTACTTACTACCTGTGCCTGGTTCTTGTGTTTACTGATTAGGGTTCCCAGCTCCACCTTCAGGCCCAGCTCCCTTTTATCTGGGCACAGGGGTTATCTCTTTCCTCCATACTTGGTGCAGTCCTTGCCAATGGCCAACTGAATAGTAAATAGTGAAGAGCAATATGTTCTTTTGCTTTACTCTCACTGGTATTAAAACCTCTCTTTCCTTCCCATTTCATAAAGTCAGCTCTCCTCATCTCTGAGTTTCCAGTATCGTCTATTAGGCTTTTTAATGGCTGGTCTGTTCCTAAAATCGGCTCTTTCACAAGCGATGTTCTAATGTTCACGCTATATTTTAAAATGGTTCACTGCTCAATATTAGGCAATTTTGTTTTTATACAATTTCAAGGGGTTTTTGTATAAGTTGATATCTTACTAATGAGATTGACTGCTATAAATGATATGTAGTGCTAGGCTATTACATATTTAAAATGTAAAACCTAAGTAGTGTACCTTTTAAGGTTTAAAAGAAATAAGGATGGGGAATTCGCTGGCAGTCCAGTGGTTAGGACGCCGAGCTTCTATGGCAGGGGATATGGGTTTAATACCTGGTTGGGGAACTAAGATCCCGCATGCCACGCAGCGCGACCAATAAATAAATAAAGAAATAAAAGAAATAAGGATGCCCTCCAATAATGTCTTTTTTTTTTTTTTTTTTTTTTTGCGGTACACAGGCCTCCCACTGTTGTGGACTCTCCCGTTGCAGAGCACAGGCTCCGGAGGCACAGGCTCAGCGGTCATGGCTCACGGGCCTAGCCGCTCCACGGCATGTGGGATCTTCCCGGACCGGGGCACAAACCCGTGTCCCCTGCATCGGCAGGCGGACTCCCAACCACTGCGCCACCAGGGAAGCCCCAATAATGTCTTTTTTAAAACATTTCTTTCAAACTAGTTCTTTCCAACCCTTGTTTTATACTATCCCAATGTCTTCAGTTATTTCATGATGTATGTGCAATTTTCAAAATCTATATTAATTCATTACATGAAATACATATGTTGCTACATAGAGCACTCTCAGAAGTTATAGAATCACAAACTATTTCAACAAACATTTACTGAGCACTTATTATATACCAGGCACTGTGCTAAAGAATATGGAGAAAAAGATGAAATCATGGTCTCAGCCCTCCAAAATGAGTCTAGCAGGAAAAACGGATATACATAGTAATTAGGATAAGATGTGACAAGTGTTAAAATGCTGATAGATACAAAACGCTCTGGGAGCATAAAGAAAGTAACAGTCTGCCTTAAATAGGGGTTTGCAGTAGGAGTGGAGGGAGAGGGGGGTAAATTCCAAGGAAGAGTATGTGTGGAAGCATGAAAGGGACTCTTAAAATGAGCTTTGGCATTGCTTATGGTTAAAAAATAGCACGTATCGGGGAGCGGCAAGAGAGAAGCCTGGAAAGGTAAGCTGGAAGCAGATGGTGAAAATCTTGTAAGCCAAGTTTGAGAGGTTTAGACTTGATTCTGGATGCCAGTGTTTCTCAAAATGTCGTACCAGACTAGCAGCAGCAGCTTCACCTGGAAACTTGCTAGAAATGCAGATTCTTGGGTTGCCCCCAGGCCTACTGAATCAGAAATTCTGGGGCTGGGGCCCAGCCATCTGTGTTTTAATAAGCTCTCCAAATGATTCTGATACACACTATGCTTTGAGAAGCACTGCTGCAGGCCAAGGGAAACCTCGGAAGGATTTTAAGCAGGGAATTGACTGGATATGATCTGAAGTAGGAAACCGGTTGCCATTGACCAGTCAAGCACAGGGCCTGACTCCAAAGTAGTTACAGTAAAAAATAAATAAATATTGAATGAATGTGGCATGGAGAGATGAGGGCCTACACTAAGGCAGGAGGAATGGAGAGGAAACAGATTTCAGAGATGTTTTTCAGGTGGCTCAAGTTCAATCAGGTGACTAGGGTATATCGATACAAATGTATAACCAAAATGGTTTTTATATAAAAGCAAGCTATAATTTTCTCAACTACATCAGCTACTAAGTGTTTTAAGAAGTGGTCCACACAGACCCTAGAAAAAAGGGGAGGTCAAGAGCAATTTCTATGTGTTCCTACAGTGTCAAGACCAAAGGGTTCCCTGGCTTGTACATGAATCTCTGGTCTGCTTGGCAGTTCTACGTCTCCCTTTATTAATAAACTGGTATTCATATTAACATAGAAATCTCTTGTGAGTTTGGTTAGTATGGATCAATCCCTGAGACTGATAGTTTCTAGATGTGCTGGCAAAATGTAATTTTGAACCCTGAAAAGCTGAAAACCAGATACTGATTCTGGTGATCTAATCAAGGTACTGCCAAGGTGAGACCCTGCTAGAGCTGTCTTTTTTTTTTTTGCGGTACGCGGGTCTCTCACTGCCGTGGCCTCTCCTGCCGCAGAGCACAGGCTCCGGACGCGCAGGCTCAGCGGCCATGGCTCACGGGCCCAGCCACTCCGCGGCACGTGGGGTCCTCCCGGACTGGGGCACGAACCCGCGTCCCCTGAATCGGCAGGCGTACTCGCAACCACTGCGCCACCAGGGAAGCCCTAGAGCTGTCTTTTTATTCTAATTTCATCACTGATCACATAGCCCACTTAATTCAGGAACAAGCTGGAATGAGTGAAAGAATCAGACTTTGTACTATGCCCTGAAGATCAAGAAAGTCAGATGGAACTGTTATTTCTAATGTTTAGCGGAGGCAATCTTCAATTCCCTGATTGAGAGTAGGAGAGACAGGTACAGGTCAACCTATACGGTTAATTTACCTAATGAGAATTTTGCAGAATGCAGTTCCTATTTCTATTAGGATTCTGGGTACTTCTTGTTACTTACTGCATGTTCCTTTTAGTTAATACCAACATCTTGCCTTATTTGACCAGCTTATTTTATCCAAAAATAGTGCCCAATCAAAAACTGCACCGTTTTATGGAATTTGAGAGCTATTAGGGGCTCTGGAGATTAAAACAAAACTTTCATATTACACATGAGGAAATGGAGGGCCTCAAAGAGTAAATCACTTAATCTATTTATTGTAGGGCAAGATTCTCCAGAATGCTACAAGGTGGCAAAACAAGATTCAGAACACTAATAATCTAAGTTTCAGACAAGATTTTAAATTATTTTCCGTCTTAAACTTTTTACAATCAGAAAAAGAATAACAAATTACTTCATTGAGCTATTAGAGGAATGGGAAGCTTTTCTTGCAGTTTCTTGTTTTCTGCTTTTCAGAAATTGGAGTTATATGTAAAAGGTCCATGAGAAAAAAAATTGAAAATAAAAAATTTAGGAAGAAAATGTGCATGAACAATTTAAGGGGAGAAACATGCATTATGTTATAAGCTATTTGTTCTATTTTCTATCTTTGCCTATAACATGGTAACTCTGTACTGAATATTGCCCATTACATTTAATTATATTCTATAAATAAAGGGAATTCCAAATTTTCAAGTATCCTAGTATTTGAGTAAACCTCTTATTTTGAGAGTTCTAGAAATGCTTCAGAATCTAGTTTAATCTCGAATCCTGTTTGGATATGTAGACGTGAACAACTTGAAAGGCACATTTGGCTCCGTTTCCTGTTTTCCAAACTTCCCACTGCTTTATAACCAAATATACGTGTAATCTAAAAGTTGGTGTCCACTCCCTATTCAATATTCTGTATATGATATTTTCTCGGCAGAGATTTCCCAGCACTTAGAGGAGACAAGTGGACAAGATTTTCACCATCAAGAATATATTAAATCCCATGTGCGCCCTGCCTGAAGTAGATTTTCCCCTTTTTGTCTGGAATTCACATTAAGAACACAATACATTCCGAAAGTACAGGACTGCTTTTTAGGCAAGATCCAAAAGACCCAATTTTTCAGGTTTCCGTCCTTCTCTTAGTTCCCTCAAAGGTAAAAAAAAAAAAAAAAAATCCGGGACCTTTTTCACTTAACATTTTCCCTCTCGCTCCCCAAAGTGAGGTCTTTTCGATTCTACTGGGGCAGAAATGCTACTTCAGTCCGGAGAGGATAGATGTCAGTTACTTTACCCAGAGGGGACACCACAGAGCACTGACGAAGGGCTGGAAGGCTGAGGAGGGAGTATCAAAGGGTCCATCCTAGGACTTCAGCTCCACCAGGCTGGGGCCCAGCCTTTCCAGCCCTCGTCCCCACACCGGCCGGCTCCATGTGAAACAGGTCATGTGAGCCTGTTTACAGCCCAGCAGCTGGTGCAACCATCAGGATCCGTGCGGAGGTCCAGGAAGAGGGAAGACACAGGCCACGTACCCCTTACATCCCCCGCCAATCATTTCAAGAAGGCGTTTGCTCTCACTCCCAGCCTCTCCACCCCGCTTTCATTGCCCTCCAGCCATCCCGGGACGCCTCGCTCCAGCCCCGCCGATTTCCTTCCAATTGCTCGCCGCGGGGACCGGCTGGACTGGAGGAAGGACGAGGACAGTGTCATCCCGAACAGGGAGTCGACCTCCCTCCCCCAGCCCTCCTCGAAACATCTGCTAAAGAGTTGTCCCTGGAGTCGCATCCCCGGGGCAACCGAACTCTGCCGGGCAGGCACCGGGAGGATCCAGAGCCAGCTGCCTCCGCCCGGGCAAAAGCGAAACACACACGCGCCAGCCCCATCCGGGGGCGGAGATCCGCGGGCGGAGATCCGCGGGCGGCGGGGCAATTGACAGTCAGAGATGGGGCAGAAAGGACTCCAGCTGCCTTCCCCCCACCTCCCACCCGCGTCCCGGCGCCACGGAGCCCGGCTGTCAGTCACAGAGCCAAGCTCGGGGTTTAGGTACAGCTCATTCTTTCCGCGGGGTCTCTTGGCAACGTAACTTCCACGTCTTCCCGAAGTCGGAGGAAGTGGGTGACGGGACGGTGGGGGACTCTCACCTCGGCAACACCGGTTCCTCGGAAAGCAGCTGCGACTGCTCCCTCCAGTCCTTTGTCAGCATCTCTAGGCTGCACTGCCTGCTGGGATACCGGAGGACTCAAATGCCACCTCTCTCCGCCCTGGAGGATGAGCTGCGGTTGCGGGGTGGGTGGGAAGAGGGAGAAGAGGTGGAGTCGGAGGCGGGGCCGGATCCGGGGGCGGGGCTTCCTTACTGCCACCTGGCCTCTGGATTTCTCCCTGCTGTCTCTGACCTGCCCCTCCTCTCCCTTCCTGCCGCTCCTTGAGGAGAAAGGGGACTCTTACAGAGGACCATCTCTCATTGCACTTGTTAGGCAGTGACCCTTGACTCCTCCCTCGTCCTATTCCCCTACACACACACACACACACACACACACACACACACACAGAATGAGGACAGAGGCTAGTTGATTCTGCCTCTGAGATGTCTTATTAACCCCCTCTTTGTCCACGCCATCCTCAGTGCTACAGGCTCTGTTTAGGCCCCATGATTTTTTGCTTGGACCGTTGCAGTAGCCTCCTGATTGGACTCTCTCCTTCCACTCTTGTCTTGGTCTAAACCATCTCCCAGACAGCAACCAGATAGATTTACGATGTATACGTGACAAGCTACTCTTCTGCTTAAAATCTTTCACTGTTTCAGCAGTATCTACAACCCCTTAACATTTTATATGAGGTCCTCTGCAATCCTTTTCTGATAACCCAACACCTGAGTCCATCAACTGGCCATCCATGGAAGACAGTGGGACCTGGGGCAACTCAACCAGCGCTGGCTGCCCAAAATACTCCCCCTTGAGAGGAGGCCACACTGTCAGTAATGCTCATAGGCCCCTTGAGTATCATTAAAGAGAATTTTCAAAATTAAATTTTAATCATGTCCATTAAGGAGAGTAAGGTACAGCCACTCCACATCCCCTCTCCACAAGTATAAGGCCCAAAGAATTTCCCCCAGTTGTCCCACCCGAGCAATGGACTGCCAGTAGATCTCCCATGGGCTCAGGCTTCAGATGCCTTTGCTCACAGATTCCCACAGTTTATAATGCCCTTCTGTCTTTCAAGGTCCAGTAGAAATGTCACTTCCTCCGGTAAACCCTCCAGGATCGTCCATGAGAATCATTAACTCCTGCACCACCATCACATGTTACTTTTTCTGCTTTGCAATTCTTCCTGACTTAGGTAATCACTAGTCATGTATATATGTCTTCCTTTCTCTCCTGCCTAGGCTAAGAATTTCTCAAAACCCACCCATAGCTGACAGCAGAATGCCTGATCCAGAAGAGACATACAATTGGATGAATTGAATGAAATCCTTCAACTTCACTGCATCTGAAGCCCTAAGTAGGCCCAGAAAGAATCCTAGGCAAAACCTCATATAATCACCACCTTCCCTTCACTGGGACATCTCCATCTTGACCCAGCCACATGAAACACAAACTGGTTAGTCAGCAGAGCATTGCAAAAGGACCAAAGTTTGTACTTCCCTTGCAAGTCAGACTGGTTTGTGGTACAATATGTGGTTGTGGAAGATATTACTGGTATAGTTCACATGATAATCCAGTGTAGAAAGATTTCACGGTGCCATAGAAAATAATTGAGTTTCCAAATGCAGATGTATCTCCTGCTTTTGGGAAGCTTCAGACTCCTATTTGCTTCAGGCTGCCCTTGGGCTCCATCCACATGCCTTCAGACCTTGTAAACCGTGTAATAAGGTATACCTTTACAAAAGTAGGCATCTTGCTTTGTGTTGTTCTTGCACCATTTAATGCATATTTGTTTGCTCTCCAATTACATTACAAGATACACTCTGGCGCAGTTTCCTCATCCGTAAAATGGGGACAAGAATCCTTGTGCTACCCAGTTTACTGGGCTGTTAGGAGGTTCTGATATAGTAATATTTATAGTATATGTGAAAATGTAACTGTAGGCTGCTTTTCCAGTGTAAGGTCTGTTTTATTATTACGTTTTCAAAACCTTTACACTCTACCACTTAGGTATGTGTGTTTGAGATTCCACATTAGAAATCAAAGCCTTTATTGTGAATCCCTGGCGATAATGCTTTAAATCATGGTTTCCCAAATTTGCCTGAAGAATTACCTGTAACTGTTGACTTAAAGAAAGACACACAATATAAGAGTTGTGAGTTTAAGTGTTATTTAGGGTCTTGCTGAGGACTATAGCCCAGGAGGCAGCCATTCAGTTAGCTCTGAGGAAACTGCTCCAAAGAGGTAGGGGAGAAGCCAGTTTATCCACGACTTTCGGCTAGGAAATATGTGCAGTCAAGCATACATTCTTGGTAAAAGATTATTGCTATTCACAAAGAACAGATACCTCAAGTTAATGATTTTAACTGTGCTTTCCTATGTATTAGAAGATGCAAGAATCTGGGGTCATTGAAATTCTTCCTGAGATATGCATCTAACTATCCATGGGGCCTGCTTGTCCAAAGCACAGAGTGCCTCATCCTGTTTTTCATCCTGAATTCCTCTCAGCGTGCACTGTCCGTCAGCAAATGCAGTGGGTTACAACTTAACCCTTGTAGAACTGGGTGGTGAGCAACGCTCTTTGTTCTTCTTTGTTCACAGAGCCCTTGTTAAAAACAGATTTCCATGATGTCCACAAAAGAAAGCCATGAATTCAGAACTATTCTGATATGCAGAGCTTGGACAATTTTCTGATCCCCTTTGCTATGCGCTTCAGGAAGTATCTTTTCTTCTAGTTCAGACTTCGCTGGGGCTTCAGCACATGTATGTCTGATTTGTGAGCCCAGCTGCATTAGCCTGTTCATTTTACAAAGCCTGCAACTTCATGAAGGTGTAGAAAATGAGCAGAGAATTTTAAGGAGAGTTGCCCATTTTCAGAGAATAAATAGTCCCTGCTTTCATATATTATTTGTACCTGAAAAAAAAAACAGATTTCCAGAACCTACCCAGGCTTATTGAATAAAAATTTCCAGGTAAGATTCTGCTCCAACAATTCTAAAGTGTGGGCTTTTCCACAACACTGACCAACTGTCTGACACCGGCTGGGTGTCCTATAATTCAACTCCACTCTGGCACTGTCTACCCACAATTCAACTCCACTCTGACACTATCTACCTGGAGATAGTGTCATATCCCACAGATTAAGGGCTCAGTCCCACAAGACTGCCCTCCACTTCAGATATCAATCACAAGTCCAGGTTATCACCTGTACTTCTGACCAACTGGCTATAAATCAGAGGTCCCCATGACCCCCTCCTTTGGGTTCAATCAATTTGCTAGAGCAGCTCACAGAACTCAGGAAACCAGTTTACTCACTAGATTACTGATTTATTACAAAGGATATTAAAGAATATGAACCAATGGCCAGATGAGGAGATACATAGGGCGAGGTTTTGAACAAAAGAGCTTCTGTCCTTGTGGAGTTTGGGGCCCAGCATGGTGGCACACGGAAGCATTCTGGTTCACCAACCTGAGGGCCCTCCAAACCCTGTCCTTTGGGGTCTTTATAGAGGCTTCATTACATAGGCATGATTGACTAAATTATTGGCCACTGGTGACTGATTTAACCTCCAGCCCCTCTCCCCTCTGGAGGTCCCCATCCTTAGGGGTTTTCCAGAAGTCACTGCATTAACATAAACTCAGATGTGGTTGAAAGGGGTTTGTTATGAATATCCAGACAGCTTAATTTCTCTCATCACTTCGGATATTTCAAGAGTTTTAGGAGCTCTGTGCCAGAAATGGGGAGGAAAACCAAACATATATTTCTTTCTTTCTTTTGCGGTACACGGGCCTCTCACTGCTGTGGCCTCTCCCGCCGCGGAGCACAGGCTCCAGATGCGCAGGCTCAGCGGCCATGGCTCACGGGCCCAGCCGCTCCGTGGCACGTGGGATTTTCCTGGACCGGGGCACGAACCCACGTCCCCTACATCGGCAGGCGGACTCTCAACCACTGCGCCACCAGGGAAGCCCTATAGTTTTTATTATAAATCACAATATCACAGCAGGAGAAAAACAAGATCAACAGTATAATTAGGAATGACACCAGGTGATTCTAATCCTCAGAGAGACCTGGGAGACTGCTTTTACCAGTTACTCACAGATCAGAATGAATTCATTTTGGATTCTTTCTGGGAAAGGCCTCTCAGATAAGGAGAAATCAAAACTGGAACAGATCCTGAGAGGAGGCTCCAGAAGGGCAGAAAAACTTCAGTTTGCGTCACAATTGTGCCCACAACTAGTAAAGCAAAACCTTCCCCTGGGTTTCCTTGTCCTTGCTCCAAGAGCTCAGAAACTGGCTTGAGGCTCTGTGGCTGGCAGCTAATCTGATTTCCCAGTGGAAGCCAAAAACAGGAGCCGTTACTGTCTCCATCCAGTTGGTGATTTTCCAGGACTTTCTCAGTGCTCTGTGACCAAAACTTCCTTTAGACCCCTCTCTTCAGAGTTCCCCCAGCTTCCCAAGCAGACCTCTTTCCCAGCAGTTAAACACGGTATTGTCACTGTTTTCCTGTTTGTCTCTCAGGTGGTGAGAGCCAGACTGGGTCTTAAACGCCTTCGCACCCCCTGGGGTGTGGCACTGTGCCTGATGTATTGTCGGTGCTTCTGTTGTGCTGACCTATGAAATTGTTTAATGTCTGCTCCACCTGCTTGACTGGGGCCTCACCGAGGGGAGCCACAGTTCAACTCTGTATCCTCATGTCCTAGCCTCGAGACATGCACAGAGTCATGGGTCAGCAAATGTTTGTTGAAGACCAAATGGTCTCCCTTTTGGTAGCGCCTATGTTAGCTACTTCAGGAGAGATGCAGGCTGCTAGGCACTGGCACTGGTAGTCTTGGGACTAGGATTCAGGGAGAGCCTATTGCTCATAGCCTTGATGTACATGTGCTCCTTTTGACCTGAGCTGAGTTTGAGAAGGGCCTTTTGAAAAGAGTGGGGAATATGGCCTAGTTCTCCCAATACCTTGAGGCAAGCGCTGGGACTGGAAGCTGTGGCTAAAACAGGATTGAATACCAACAAGGTTTCGGCTGCATTCTCATCCGCTGACCATCCAGACACGTGGCAAATCCAGGCACACAAAGGCATTAAAGGCCATACCGTTCACCCTAGATTGTTCAGCCATGTTCAGCTATATTGCATTGCTATTCCATTTTGGAAACCTTTGCCCAGAGCTCCTCTCCTGTTCTTGCCATAGCTCATTTTGGAAAAAAATAAGCAATAAGAATCACAATTGCAGGCATTCGGTAGCAGGGCAGAAAGAGAATTTTAACTGCCTAGAGTACTTTTTGCAAAAGTAGGGACTGACTTTCGTTGTCCCACTAACTAGCTGTATGAACTCAGGCCAATCCTTTCTTCAGCCTGGGCCTCAAAACTCACCCATTTGTATAATAAGGTGGCTGGACTACAATGAGTCTGCGGCAGGCCTGGCCAGAAATCTTTGTTCAAGGTCCAGGAAATAGATTTTTCTCCTGCCCTGGTTCCCCACCCAAACTTATAGAATCAACCACAGAAAAACTGTTCTGTATTTCTCCTCCCCTCCACCCCACAACCCACATTATAAAAATAAAAGTCCCTAAATTACTGATTAGTCAAGACCATGTATTGAATTACCTACTAGATGTCAATACTATGTATGAATGATTTTGTTTTATTCTTTAAATAGTAGGAGCATTTTCCATGCTCCAGGAGCTTGAGATGGTCTCAGTGACACCGAGAGAAGCCTATGACTTAGTGAGCCTGTGGGCAGAGCTAAGGATGGTTTGTACCTTCTGTTGTGGCAACCAGGGTACCTGTACTGTTTGCATCTGTTGGGTTACAACAGTTGCACAAGACTCTCTATTCACTATGCCAGAAAAAATTGACCAAGGTAAGGAGATGGTCTTAGGCATAGTATTAAGGGGAAATAGGTAAAAGTCAGGAATTCCTTTTGAAAATAGAAGGCAGCTGTGGAATGAGACATGTGATATTGAGTGCTTTACTAGAAGAAGCATGGAGTCGTGAGCTACGGAAATTGGGGTAAGTTGCTTAACTTCTCTGAGGTCAGATCCTTCAGCTATGAAGCCTTCTTTCAGATAATAGCCTGGATAGAGGAAATAATGCATGTTTGTAAAGAGCCTAGACCATAGAAGGAAGGCACTCAGTACATGTTAGTTACTACTATGAAGAATCTGAGACCTGATAAAGAAAGAAAAGCCATGAGCCACTGAGACTGGTCAACTTTGTTATACAAATTCAAGGGGAGTGCATACTAATGATGGTGTAGCCCAGATACTGGCTTGGGGCATCCCCAATTCCAGCCCATGTCTCTGCACTCTCCAGAGGATTTCCGTGCTTTTACATCCTCATACTTCCATGCCTCCATGCTCTCGGACACTTGTGCCTGCCATTTTGGCTGTCCTGTGTCCAACCCAGAGAGGCGTTGCCATTTCCTACAAGAAATCCAGATACTCAGCATTTCCTAAATGTGGTAACATGACTGAAAATGATCAAGGTTGTTGGGGAGCTCCTACATCGTGTCCTGGGGGGCTGACTTCTTTCTTGTCTACACCCTTTCACTCTGTTCCATCCCAAAGCCTGTACTCCCCGTGATCCAACCCTTAATGCTTAGCTCCTCGACTTGTCTCATAAATGGTAGAGTGATCTGGGATTTTCTATCTAGTAATCTGGTGGGTGCTCAATGAAAATGTATTTATATTTAAAGCTTAAAACTGCACTAAAACTTTTGGGCCACCCTGTTGAGGGAACATGCCAAAGGGCAGCACTAAAATTTCATTAAGCATCCAAGATGTATAACTTGTCACACTCACCTACTTATCTACTCACTTCATGGGCAAACTTGGAAGGCAGACTGAACTAACACTGAAAACAATGTTAAGGTAAGCACGCACGCCACAGCACATCTGAGAACATGTCATCATAGAAGCGTGGATGATTTCAATGACTGGGATGGATAAGCCATGGCAGGGAGATCCTGCAGTAACACATACTTAAGATGTAGCTTGTATATAATTATACTTCACATCAGCCCATGTGATTTTGTACTTCAAAGTGACCAACCCTATAATCCAGTTTTAAGTATTTTCCAAACGTCCACTGCAGAAGACAGGTGTACCGTACTGCAGCGCAGTGGCTTAAGAGCGTGGATAAAAAGCATTCCGATCCGGGTTAAAACCTCATCTTTGAGTGGCGGGCATGACAGCAAATTCGGGAGGGTTGCTCGCGGGTTCAAGTCGTCATTGCTGGGGTTGTTCTATTGCGCCAGTGGGGCATGCTGAGTGCTCTGGGAAAGCCAGGAGCGGACCTCTGCGCGGGCTGTGGCTGTCGACTGCACTCTCCCTTCAGTTTTGCGAATGTACCAAGTCGCTTTTCATCCAACATGAGTGGTTATCCAAAGAAGCCTATGACTTCATACATTCGATTTTCTAAAGAACAGCTACCCATATTTAAAGCTCAGAACCCAGATGCGAAAACTTCAGAACTAATTTAAAAAATCGCCGAGCTGCGGAGGGAACATCCTGATTCAGAGAAAAAGATATACAAAGATGCTTACAGGGCAGAATGGCAGGCATACAAAGAAGAGATAAACAGAATTCAAGAACAACTAACTCCAAGTCAAATGGTATCTTTGGAAAAAGAAATCATGCAGAAACGTTTAGAAAAGAAAGCGTTAATAAAAAAGAGAGAGTTAACAATGCTCGGAAAACTGAAAAGACCTCGCTCAACTTATAACATTTTTATAGCTAAATGCTTTCAGGAAGCTAAGGATGGCACATCACAAGTAAAGCGGAAAACTGTAAGTGAAAACTGGAAAAATCTCTCTAGTTCTCAAAAGGAAGTATACACCCAACGTGCTAAAGATGAAAAAGTTCGTTATTGTAACGAAATGAAATCTTGAGAAGAACAAGTTGTTGAAGTTGGAAGAGATGATCTTATACGATGCTCAATGAAATACCCAGCAAAAAATGACCCTGAGAAGTATTAAAATAGAAGACTGAGTTACGTTTGTAATGGATAGACACAAGAAACCAATTAGGTCTCAGTACCCGAAGCTGTTGTAAAATTAGAATGGATAAAGTTGGTAAACGTTTATATTTAATTCCTTTTCTGTAGCCCATGGACTTCTGCCAGCCAATTCAATACATTTTGTATTGGTGTCTTGCTTTGGAAAACCCAAACTGATAAGAGTTCACGCGGAATTTATTTTGTGTTTAGGAACTACTGAGCATCAAAATAATCCATGAAATGTAGCAGTGAATCATTTTACCTTTGGTAAAGGTAAATCAGACTGTGAAGTTTTTTATACTCTATGACTATGGAAAGAATATTCTTGTTTCCTTATATTATGAAGCCAGGAGTTTCCTATTCAAAAGTGTCTCAAAGTTTGTAGAAGCCATAGTGTTCTATGATATAATTGTGCATTTTAAAAAGAGTATCCAGAATTCATATTGGTAAATTACAAATCCTAGGTATAATTCATATTGTAGTCAGAGTTGATGGTTGTACATGCAAGGGATTTCTGGTGTCAGCTGCAACTTTTATAAAAGGGATAGAGAGATTTATAAACCTTTTCCCCATTATCTTTTTTTCCTAAATTAAAAACTAAAAAATTATGTACCAAATCCATGCATTTTGTTTTATATTGCATAGAATAAAAATTTAAGTGTTTCCTAATTATGTTTTAAGGTGAAACATTCATTTTACAGCTTTCTGGGGTTGTTTTTTGTTTGTTTTTTAAAGTAGGAATTTGTATTCTGAATTATTTTTTATCTTATGTGAGTATATTTATCTAGAAAGTAGAGAACTTATTCGGTATAAGTTTTAAAATGAGACATCTAAAAAAACATAAGTCTCCTAAGTCTCTAGACTTGGAACCTGTAGTTTTTAAACATTTTGCGTAACATATAAAAGCCTATATAAGGGACAGCCAGCTCTGGCCTGTTGGCCAAATCCAGCCCACTGCCTGCTTTTCATGGCCTTGCGAGCTAAGAATTGTGTTTACAATTTTAAATGGTTAAAAAAAAGAATATTTCAAGACACATGAAAATTAATATGAAATTCAGTGTCCATAAATAAAGTTTTATTGGAACACAGCCATACTCATTGTTTATGGCTGCTTTTGTACAACAGTGTCAGAGTTGACTAGTTGCTACAGAGATGCATAGCCTGCAAAGACTGACCCCTATACTGTGGAATGAGACGATCTTATTTGCTATGGCTCAGTAAAGTAAACCTTAAGAATTTGCCAGTTAGCATATAAACCTTACCATCTTTTAGCATCTATTTATCCTCTTAGGAGAGTCAAGCAAAGTTTTCAAAATCCACACCAGCTTTTTGAGCAAAATATTCAACTGTCATCAGTTCACAGGAATAGGATAACTCAAAATTTATATTTACTTTATATTATACAAAATATTGTGCCAAAAAACTGTGTATTCTACATCTCCAAAAACAAATGAAGATTTTTGTAGTTTGTGGATAGAAAATAAATAAAAAGTCATGAAAAACTGACTTTTTACATACCAAACTTGGCAAAGGTAGGGACTGTAGAGAAAAATATAGCTTAAGAGGAAGGCTAAGATTTAAATATATGAAGTTGAGGGGCTTCCCTGGTGGCGCAGTGGTTGAGAATCTGCCTGCTAATGCAGGGGACACGGGTTCGAGCCCTGGTCTGGGAGGATCCCACATGCCGCGGAGCGGCTGGGCCCGTGAGCCACAACTACTGAGCCTGCAAGTCTGGAGCCTGTGCTCCACAACAGGCGAGGCCGCCATAGTGAGAGGCCCATGCACCGCGATGAAGAGTGGCCCCCGCTTGCCACAACTAGAGAAAGCCCTCACACAGAAACGAAGATGCAACACAGCAAAAATAAACAAATTAATTAATAAACTCCTACCCCCAACATCTTAAAAAAAATATGAAGTTGAGTTTATTCAAACAACTTTCCTCTGTGGATAGGAATACAGGACAAAGTCTACCATTAGGTAAATAGGCACCCTGAGCCTGGAGTATTTTGGGGAGGAAGGGTTAGGGGAGAAAAGGACGTGTGCTAGTGTTTGTCACAAGCTTTTCTCAATTAGGTTTCCAGGAGAGAATTAAGCCCTAATTCCCTATGGCCTCTAGAATGGTACTGATTTTGTATCATCCTCAGGAGAATAGAGAAAATAATCACTCAAATAATTTACTGTGTTCTGTGCTTCAGATGAGCCCAGGGAGCACATAGGAGTCAGTGTTTGTAATGAATAGTATAGAATGGGTGAGATAGAGAAATGAGTTATGTAAACACCTGCAGGACAAGTGTAGTATAAAACACATCTTTGCAATTACTTTCTGAGCTCTTTTAGCATTTATGTACCTATATCATTTTGTACCAAACACATTCAAATCTTATCTTCCCGAACATACTGGGAAGTTCAGTGTCTGGTAAGTTCTTAAATATTTACATCTTAATATAGGGAGCAAAAGTATGAAACAGTGAAAGGAGCTAGAGCAAAACCACTTTATGATAATATCATTTTATTTGTTTTTCTTTGTTTCTAAAAGAATGTCATTGTTAATACTTTAAATATTAAGATAATCTGATTTCACACCTTTCTTAATAAACTTCAGTACATGTTGAAGACTGGCATGCCATATATCAAATGCCATCCAGTTTAACAATATACACAAATATTCTATTGTTATAAAGAATAAGAGCTTACATCAATAACCAGTGGCCAGTCATATAAAGCCTTACTTTTTAGACTTTTCTTAAACTGACCCAACAAAGTAATTGCTGTAAGAGCTAAAGAATAGTGCCAAGGGAAAGGATGCTGAGGAAGTGAAAGCAGTGTTTATGCTGTCTGAGCAGTTGGTCATAAAGAGATGTTTATACTTTTGTTCACTCGAATACCAATATTAGATTTTTTGAAATAATTTGATGACAGGGGTCGGTGTGTAATTATTTTACTTTCTGATGTTTAAGGGATATTATGTGCAAACTCAGCCTACTGTAATCATGTAATTTTGCTACTGCTTTTGGCTAACTCCTTTTTTGGAAATGCCAGTTTTGTTTTTTTTTTACAGGGCATATGCTTTTTTAAATAGTTGGCTATGAATGTGTATATTTAAATTTCTGAATTAAAATGATATTACTACAAGTGGAAACAAAAACACCTCATCTTTGACACTTACCAGCTGTATGTGACCCTGGGCAAGTTTGTCTCTTTTAGTTTCAGTTTTCTTATCTGTAAAATGGAGTGATTATATAAACGTTGAGGTTCTCAACATAACTATACAAAATGCATTTTTAATGTTAACATTTGGAGTAAAATCAGAGTCTAGATATATATTTAGAATCAGTAACTTTACTAAATAAGTGAAATACAACATTTAAAACACCCAAGCTCCATGTTTAAGAAGCCAATTCTAGTTTAATCTGGTTATACACACCCAAACAAATTCCTAGTATTTGAAGCAAAGCCCCCAAATAAAACCATGTTTAACCAACAAAAACTGTTACAAATGACTGTGTCATCAAAATACACTTTGATTGGCCAGTGGTACTTTTAAGCTGGGATACTGGAGCGTGCGTAACTATATATTCTCAGCAGTGATGGAGAGCCCATGATTGCAAAGAACCAAGGAGTTTGGGGTCCAGTGGTACTCTTTGGTGGCAACATTAGCAAGCCTCTGAAACCAGGCAAGAAAAAACTGCTATGGCAATTTTCCCATCAGCAACTCAAACCACTTCCTTACCTTTAGTCATCTACCAGTGCTGCAGCGTTTTAGGTAAAATTGACCCCAATGGAAGTGACTAGCTGTAGTCATATTGCCTCAATACATCACAACAAACCAAGAGACCAGATTAAAACTGTAGAGGTTATTTAGGTAGGTAACAAACCCCTTTATTTTGTTTGGAGCAGTATCTTTAAATATTTAAACCAAGAACAATCCTGGCTCTTTTTGGTCCCATTGGTAATAGTAATCATATAGTCTTTTTTTTTTTAAACGAAACTTGTGTTCTGTTTATAGCACTTGATAATGATTCTTTGTAACTGAATAGATGCTCTGGCAGAAGCCCCTACAATTTTAAATAACTTGAATAGGATGGTTAGAAACTGAAAAAGTTTATTTCAAATCTGCAAGCATTTTCCATATCTTAAGAGGTATGGATTTGCAGACTTCTTTGAGGCAGACATTCTTTTGTTCTGAAAAAGACTACCTGACATGTCCTTTAGTCTAACAAAATATAAAACCATCAGGTCCTATCCACCCCACTCCATCCCATCCCTAGTATCCTCAGGACTTGATAACCTCGTGGCCTTTTTTTTTTTTTTTCCCAAACCTTAGTTGAATTCTGAAAATCTAAGCCTGGTCCTCCCAGAGGCCGGCAGGACTAAATCTAGGGTAGCTTATGGGCTTACATTCAGAGGTGTTTTCTCAACTCTAAGCCCCTCTAGTCATATATTGCACTATCTCCCATCTCCCAAGTATACTTTTCACCATAATACTGTTTCCTCTCCTATTACCCAAAGTTCCCCTCTTCTCTCAGCAACCAAACATTCCATCATGACTTTTCTGGAATGGCTGCTACATAACTATCACACTCCTTTATATCCTCAACGCCTTTTCTGAGCATTTTTTTCCCACCTCCTTACCTTAATGGAAATCTGATTTTCCTCTCAGGGCACCATTTCCTTTGCAGCCCTCTTGAATGGTGCCTACTTCATCTCTCAACACCCCACATTCCGTAGTCTGCGAGGTAAGGTTGGTGTCCTCCACATTGGGGAATGCCACTTTCAAGTCATTATTCCCTCCTTTGAGGTCCATACTGTTTGGGTGTGCTACCACTTCCCCATCTTGGTCCCTGTTATCAACTGAACTTATGGCCGCTCTTCTGTATTCACTGGATACTTTAGCAACTGGCTCTTCCTTTCTATCCCAAGCCCTGCTGACATCATCCTGGGGGATTTCAGGGTCCACGTGGCCAACCTACCCATTACCCTGGCCATTTTATTCCTTGACTTCCTTGTTTCAAATGACCCTCTCCTCCACTCAGCCACCCATTCCAACAGTTACACTTCAGATTACCCTTGTAATCAGCAGAAATTTAACCTAACTCAAAATTCTACTTTCTGATTACACCTCCCATTATGCCATTTCTCACTTAATGATTTTACTACAGCTGTTTTTTGTTGTTGTTTTTGTTCATTGAAGAGACATTTGGTATCAACATTGATTCTGCTCCTCTCTCATGCTACCAGGACCCCACTTTCTTCCACTATCCACCTCTCAGGGAATGTGACCCTATTCACCAGTTTAGGGTAAATCCTGATGAACCTAAAAGTATGTTTTTCAAATTGTGGTCCCTGGAAGTCCCTTTCCAAGGTCCCGCAAGGTCAAAACTGTTTGCATCATCCTCCTCAGCAGCAGCAGTCTTTTTTTTTTTTTTTTTTACTGTGTGGACATTTTCACCGATGGTGTAAAAGCAGTGGTAGGTAAAACTCCTGGTGCACTGGCATGAATCAAGCCAGTGGTATCAGACTGTAGTAACAGTCATTGTACTTCTCATCACCACACGCTTGAAGAGAGCAAAGTAAAATCCGATTTTACCTGAGGAATCAGTAAGAGGTATTAATTGTATTCAATCTCAACCCTTGAGTATAGGTCTTTTTAATATCCTGTGTGACAAAATAGAAAGTATGCATAAAGCACTTCTGCAGAAAAAAGTGTGATGGTCATCTCAAAAAAATTAACTTGTCCAGTTGAGTTACAAACTGAACTACCTGTTTTCTTCATGGGACTCCACTTTTATTTGAAAGAATGATGGGCAAACGATGGTTATTTAAACTTAGTATTTGGCAGATATTTTTCTCCATAAATGAATGAAATGAGCCTGGCACTTAAAGAGAACAACCTTTGTTTTCAACTGCAGTCAACTGTAACAAATGCTCCTGAGATATCAGGGAAGATGAAAATCAAAAAGTGCCCATTAAGTTTAGGAACATGAATGTCCTGCCAACCTTCTCAAAAGATTTCAGTGGGTGGTGAGGGTGGAATACAGATTGAGGTAAGTTGAGAAGTGAGTGGGAAATAAAAAAAATGGAGGCAGTGAGAACAGACAACTCTTGGGAGAAGTTTAACAATGAGGGGGGAAAAGATAGAAGGATAGCTAGAAGGGGAAGGGGGTATCAAGGAAAATTATTCTAAAGATGGGAAAGGCTTGAGCATGTATAAGAGATGATGGGATGGAGAAAATAAAGAAGGAGTGACAGAAGAAACTGGAGGGGGAATAATGGGCGGGGTTCAGGAGGAGAGATTGGGATCTAGGTCTCCGTTGATGATGATGGCGGTGGTAGAGTTGGTGGTGGGGTATGTTTGTGTGTTGGTTGAGTAGGAGTGATAGAAGTTTTGAAAAGGGTGGACAAAGCATGACATTGTCATTGCAGAAAGTGGGAGAGCAAGCAGACCAGAGAAACAATGTAGTCTTGCAGGCATTGTTGATCTCATCTACACCCCTTGCTTCTACCATTTATATGTTGCTGGTTCCCAGATCTGTACCTCCAGTCCATGCACTTCCTCTAACCTCTAGGCCCACATATCTCACTGACCACTGGATAACTCCACTTGGGAATCACACAGGGCATGTCACTCACTGCATCCAAATTCAAACTCATGATCTTCCCTCCCAAACCAGGTCCTTTTTTAGTGTTCCTTATCCATCATCCATCTTGCCATGCAAAATAGAATCCTAGGAGTCATCCTTGTTTTGCCCATTTTCCTCACCTTCTACATTCAATCACCAAACGCTATTGATTCCATTTCCTTAGCATACCTTTAGTCTATCCCCGTGATCCCAGCCCCCTACTTACCACTTCAGTTCAGGCCAGTATGACCTTGTATCTGGACTATTGCCAAATCCTCCTACCTGCCTCCCCCACCCTTTATTTTATTTTCCATAAACAGAGTGATCTTTTTCAAAAGCAAATATCATGTCACACTTCTGTTAAAAAACCTTCAAGAGTTTTTCACTGCCCCCAGGCTAAAGAACAAAACTTTTAACTCTCTTTCCTTTCATCCCGACTCCCACCTTCTGTCACACAGTTCATATTCCCAATCCCCTTATCCTGCCCCACTTTTTTTTCCGATAGCACTTACCACCTCTTACAGTCGATATACTTTATTATGACTATTGTTTATTCTGTCTCCCCGCTCTAGAATGAGACCCCCTCCACGAGACCGTGCATCTTTTTTTTTTTTTTTTTTTTTTTGCGGTACGCAGGCCTCTCACCGTTGTGGCCTCTCCCGTTGCGGAGCACAGGCTCCAGACGCGCAGGCTCAGCGGCCATGGCTCACGGGCCCAGCCGCTCCGCGGCATGTGGGATCCTCCCGGACCGGGGCACAAACCTGTGTCCCCTGCATCGGCAGGTGGACTCTCAACCACTGCGCCACCAGGGAAGCCCCGAGACCGTGCATCTTTGTTTTGTGCACACCTATATCTGTTATGGGCTGAACTGTGTCCTCCCTAATATCCATATGTTGAAATCCTAACCCCCAGTACCACAGATCGTGGCTGTATTTGGAGGGAGGACCTTTAAAGAGCTAATTAAGGTAAAATGAAGTCAGGTGGGTGGACCCTAATCCAATATGACTGGTGCCCTCAAAGAAGAGGAAATTAGGACACAGACACATACAGAGGGAAGATGATGTAAAGACACAGGGAGAAGAGGGCCATCTACAAGGCAAGGAGTGAGGCCTCAGAAGAAACTAATCCTGCTGATGCCTTGACTTCCAACTTCTAGCCCCCAGAGCTGTAAGAAATTAAATTTCTGTTGTTTAAGCCCCCCACCCCGAGTCTGAGGTGCTTTGCTATCGCAGCGCTAGTGAACTGGAATAATCCCAATCACCTAGAACAGCTCCTGGCACACAGTAAGCACTCAGCAAATATTTGCTGAAAGGACAGATGAATGTGAGGCCCAGTGTGATCTGGCCTCTGCTGCCCTCTCTGACCTCGTCTCCTGCCCCTTTCCCCTTGGATCTCTCAACTCCTTCCAAACAGGACTTTTCTGAACTCCTCAAACATGCCATACCCTTCCCCCTCAGAAACTCTGTGCACTCTTCTCTCTACCTGGAGTTCTCTCTTCCCCAGCCCCCCATGTCAACACTACAATTTCACATGATTCATTCTTCAGTTCTCAAATTAAGTTTTAAAAAATATTTTTCATATAGATTAACTGAAGTAGAATGGATATACAACAAACTACACATATTTAAAATGTACAATTTGATAAGTTTTGACATATGTGTACACCCATGAAATCATCACCTGTCAAGATAATATAGAGATATACAGATACATAGATATATAGGTATATCACGCCTGCCAAAGTTTTCTCATGGCCTTGTTTAATCCCTGTCTCCCCGCCTTACCCTGCTCTTCAGTCAACCACTGATCTGCTTTTAGTCACTACAGATTCATTTGCATTTTTGGCACTTTATTGAGGTATGATTGACACACAAAAAGCTGTACACATTTAATGTCTAGAGTTTGCATGTTTACAGTTTTATATAAATGGAATCATTTAGTATGTCTTTTTAATTTTGGTCTGGCTTTTTTGATTCAGCATAATTATCTTGATATTCATCTGCATTGTTATGTATATCGAAGATTCATTCCCTTTTATTACTGAGTAGCATTCCATTGTATGTATATACCACAGTTTGCTTATCCATTCAGCAGCTGATGGCCATTTGTGCTGTTTATAGTTTGCAGCTATTACAAATAAAGCTGCTATGAGCATTTGTATACAGTCAGCTTTATTCCTGTTTTTTTCTTAGGGAAATGTTTTCCATCTCCCGGATTAGGTTAGGTCCTTCTGTTCTGCTCTCTCGTCTATTTATTTCCTCTTTCCCTGTAAGTGTGTATTTGCTTAGGAGGAATGTTGTGTTAGTTTGGAAGAATGATTTTGATAAATCACTCAGGAGAGTGAGACCCACAGAGAGACAAGAAGAACAGGAAGAACTGATTTTTCTCTTGAGTGGGATGGGGAATAAGGAGCATAGAGAGAACAAAATCTTTGGATTCGTCTGTTATAATTTGACGCATACACGATTTTGTGACAATTTCAAGTGTATTAGGTTTTTTGTTTGAGAGATTGGTAAGAGACCATAAGATCAATTTTAAATTGATCTACATTTTTTAAATAAAGAAAGGGTCTAGTGCTGTGATTTCTGCTTATTATGGGATCCTAGCATTTACAGAATTTTCCTGTATCCTTTATCCAAATATCCACTAGCTAAGACCTTCTACTTGCCCCATTATTCCTGTATTCTTCCCCTTTTTACTATTGCAATCTGCTCCTCTCAGAACTCTCTCTCCTCTTCGATGACTGGCTGCTGGATCTGATCCAGCAACTCAGGACCTAGCAACCCAATGGAGGTAAGAGACCCACCCAGCAGCCTGGCTCAAGTTCCAGGCATACAGAGCCCTGTTTCCAATCCTGCTGGTCCTAAAAATATACCAACCATTGGCAGGTGGCTAGGCTATTTTCAACCTTGGGGGCCTCAGGAATCAAAGGATTCATGCCAGGCCAGGAAGCAGAAAAGCAAGTCCTTATTGGTGGGCTTCAGATAAAAACAGCTGTCTTGTGGCACAGGTTCAACTCATTCTCAAATGTCTAACTGGCATTGCCAGTTGTTTCCCTTTTTAGGCTCAATCATATTTTCCATTTCCACTCTAAAACATGAACCTGGGACAGCACATGCAGATATTGGGAGGATAGGGTGGGAGGCCAGAGAAATGTGTTTTTTTTTCAACTTGCCCAACTCTGTGTTGTTCTCAAGTTACAGAGGAGCTCTGAAATAAGTTACAGAAGAGCTCTGAAGTTTCTCTACTGTTTCAGGCTTAAACATCACGCATGTCTAGAAAGTGAGTCATGGTGCCTGCTTCTGCTGGCAAAATTAAAGTACTATTATTATCATCCCCATTTTATAGAGGAGGAAACCTGAGGTTAAATAACTTGCCCAACTAGAAACTGGCAAAGCCAGAGCCAGGATACAAACTCAGATCTGTTGGACTCCAAAGCTTATGCTCTTAATCTCTAGTGTTTCCAAGTGTGGTCCTAAGTTGTCTCCCAGAATTGTATCAAGTGGATGCCCACCTTATAACCAAGTCCTGTCATGCAATTTCAGCATCAGAATTTGCATTTCTATTTACAATCATAATAGTACAAAGAGTACTCTTTTAATTGTTTTGGATCCAAGAGAAAAGAACAGAGGTAGACCTAATGCATAAAGGATGTATTTGTTCCAAATGAAGGTGGATAATATCATAGTTACTTCAGAGGAAGTGTTTTAATAATGCTCATACCAGTATTCACATTGGGGAAAGTGATTTAGTTTCAGCAAAACAACATCAACCATCATATTAAATTAATGCTTGTGATTTGAATGTTTGAAATTAATGTTCAAATTTGAATTTGATTTTGTAGTTTTGTTTGCGTTTAATATGCAAAATCAATCTGGTTTTACTGTTGTTTAAGTATAAGCATAAGGAGCTTATGTCTCCTTTTATGTTACCATCTATTTAAGTAATATTACAATAAAAGATCGACACTGAAGGTCTCAAGGAATTTCTTTTCCAACAGAAAGTGTTCGCACATTGCTCATATTTGAGAAACTGCTGTACAGGGAGTTGAAGTCTGTAAAGAGCTGCATGACTGTCCAGGGATTCCTGTTATTGGAATTTTGTTTTTGTTGCTGTTATTACCTTGGAGATACCTAAAAGGTTCAAGGTGACCCTGGCCTCCCTTTAACCACTTGTTGCGTGTATGCAGTAAAGCTGTGGGTCTTTGGCCTCCCTTGAGTATTCGGTCTAGCTACTATGTCTTAGTCATTTGTGTTTTATGCCATTGCTAGTAGACTGTTTATACTATTTTCTCAGTTGTTTCTCCAAACAAAAGTGATACAGTGGCAGGACTTGAGGCAAGAAAAGAGAAAAAGAAAGGAAGAGCTCCTGTTTTCTTTCAGTTCCTCTAAGTTGCATGTTACTTCCTTTCTCTCTACTTCTATCTTCTTGCAAACCTGGAAGTAGTTACAAAATTGAGCAACAGGTGGTGCAGAATGATTTTCCACTCCCTACCGTCCTCAAAAAGAAAAAAACAGAAGCAAATCCAAGTTCCTTAAGGAAGAACTGGAAGGCCCCATTCCATCCCGAAAGTGAAGGGAGATGTTCGGGGTGATGCAGACTGGGACTCCAACTCCAGCCTTGCAATTTATAAGCTATGTGATCTGGAGCCAGTAAGAACCTCGCTGAGCCTCAGTTTCCTTATACATAAAATGGGAGTAAGATAATAATATTTCCGACCCCATAGAGTTGTCGTAAAGATGGAAGTAAATGACATAATGTATGAGTATCATCTAGGGAGTGCTTTCAAATCTCCTCAAATCATCTTCAAATCTCTTCCCCAGAAGCACTGCACAAATCTTGTATGAACTTAAATTCCCTCTGACCTACAGAGCCGATTTTATTCTCTCTGTCCTCATTCTTTCAGGGCAGACACATGGAAAAATGCTTAAGATATAATGTTAAGCCCCCCCCAAAAAAAGGTGAGGGGGAATAAAAGTGCAAAGTGCATGTACACAAGGCTTGCAGCCAGGCCTGGGACTTTGTCTTTGCTGTAAACTCAGTTACTAGGACAGTGAGTGCCTGCTACATGCTATGGCATAATAAATACCTGTGGAATGAACGATGAACTGTGGAAACATCTGGAAGCAGGTGAACAAGGACTGAAGGAAGCACCTGGGAATGAAAAATTTTGGGATTGGGTTAGAGCAGAAGTTTTCCCTCTCCCTCTCTCTCTCTCTCTCTCTGTCTTTCTCTCTCTCTCTGTCTCTCTCTCCCACCCTCCCATCCTTCCTTCCTTCCTTCCTTCCTTCCTTCTCTCTCTCTCTCTCTGTCTCTGAAAAACTATAATGTTATATTTCCAATGAAAACATGGGAAAATAAATGCATTCTGTTGGCTTTACAGAAAAATGCACATCAACTATTTCAGTAAGGCACACCAAAGGAGCCACGAATGTATTATTAAATTATAATCTGGTGCTAAGCAGGCTTTACTGGGAATGTTCCTTGGTCCTTTAATTGTGCTCTAAGGAGAAAATATTCAGAACATTTCAAAGCATTCATGCTTGTCAAATAAACATAAAAGAAAGGGGCGATTTGGCAGTGGGTGAAATGTCACGCAGGCTTCAACATGTGAACTGAATGGAGCTGCTATAGACAACATGACAAGTGAATTTATTAGAATTTGTTCTTGAAATAATTTACTTTTAGTGTGTAGACAATGGACCTTGCTCCAAGCTTTTGTATTTAGACTCTTAAAGTTTTGGATGTACCTTGAAAGAGTTCAACCTTCTCATTTTACAGATAAGAAAACTCAGTCCCGTTTGGAGATGTGACTTGTACTTCTATCCCTCGACATCCTCATCTCCATCATCCCCTACGCTTGCAGAGTACTTCAGAGTTTTCAAAGTGTTTTGACACACCTTCTGGTGTCTCAGGCTCTCCATGAGTTAATGGGGGATCATTAATTATCCTGGACACTACCCGGGGTGGGGGGTAATGCCCAGTTAATTGGGCACTACCTCATTCAAGAATATTGTAAGAATTAAATGAGATAACTTAGCCTTCAGTAAGTGCTAGCTATTGTTAATATCTTTATTGGGATACATACTATCTTGTGGAGTCTTGTTCACAACCTTGGGAGGCGGGCAGCACAGGCCGTCATTTCACTTGTGAGCTTATGGAAGGGCAGAGGGGTTAAGTGGCTCACCCGGCTTGTAAGTAGCACAGTCACATCTGGTGGCACGTTCTGCCACCCAATGCATTGGTCAACACCTTCAAGATCCTTTGCAACTCTAAAATTCTGTAGTTCCTATAGAAAGGAGTCTCGTGGTCAGCCTTTTTAAAACTTTTAATGTCTTTCGTCTCAGAGAACAAGAAAGTAGCAAAGGGTAGGGCTCACAGGAGATAACACTGAAAAGAGCCAGCTTCCTAGGACTAATAAACCAGTGATGTCCCATCTACCACATTTAATTCATGCCAATTCAACTGTGTGTGCATGCTGCTCCTCCCTCCCCGCTCAATACAGGAAAATAAAAGAAAGACAAAGAACAAGTCACTTGCCATTCCACTCAGTGAATAGATGCAACAGGATGAGCGTGAGACAGAAGGAAATCAGCTGGACAGGATGTACGCAAAGGCACGGATAGTGTACTTCAGGATATTCGTAGGACATTTCGAGAATAATTTTAATGGGATTTCGACTTGACTTTATAATGTCACCTTCACATTAGATGTCACACTACTACTGCTATTAATAGCTACTACCATTTGCTGAGCAATTACTATATGCCAAAGTGCTAAGTGCGTTGTTTCATTTAATTACCATAACAATCCTATGAAGTAGGTACTTAATTATCCCCATTTTAAATGGGAATTTATAATAATAGTAATAATAATAAAAATAGCCACAACTTCTTGAATATCTTACAGTTCAAAGAGGTCACTTGTCCAAGGTCTTAATAGCTCTCAAGCATCAGATCCAGAGGTTGACCTCACTTCAGTGAGGCTACAGCCATCACTCATCAAATGTGAAAGGCACTGAGATGTGATTTCTTATTGGTCATCATAGCCCTATGGAAACTTGTGTCTAAAAGCCCTCAAATGGCATTTGGAATGGGCACATTTATTTGAGAACAGGCATTTAAATCCTGGTCAAGACCAAGATGGCTTCCCTGTCACCCTGTCAGCAATTGAACTAAATTGCTTATGTTTCTCTAAAACTCTTTGGATAGGTTCTTTTCTAAAAGTTATTTTGTAAGGTAGCTATTGTTTTTGCTATTAGTGAAAGACTGTTAAATTGAAGCAATGCCTAAAGTTTCAAAAATCATATAACTTGGTTTGTTCACAAGCTTTAAACTGATTTCCATTCTGCAGTGGGTTAGAAATTTGGAGGCCAGTTTCCATACTAAGGCTCTAGGTGACCTTGAAAAACCCACCTACTCAGCTTTCTTTTCCTAAAACTGAGATGATATCTTAAGGTTCTGTCCAGGTTTAATTGTATGAATTGAAATATTCCTGGATTTTCTTTATTTTTTTAATTTTTATTTATTTTATTTTTTGCTGTGTTGGGTCTTTGTTGCTGCGTGCAGGCTTTTCTCTGGTTGTGGCCAGCAGGGGCTACACTGTTGCAGTGCACGGGCTTCTCATTGTGGTGGCTTCTCTTGTTGCAGAGCATGGGCTCTAGGCGCGCAGGCTTCAGTAGTTGCGGCACGCGGGCTCAGTAGTTGTGACACATGGGCTTAGTTGCTCCACGGCATGTGGGATCTTCCCAGACCAGGGCTCGAAACTGTGTCCCCTGCATTGGCAGGCAGATTCTTAACCACTGCGCCACCAGGGAAGCCCGTGGATTCTCTTTAATAACTGAATAATTCTAGTCCTTATAAATGGCTAATCAGTTACTAAGTCTAACTATTGCCTATGATATGAAGAGCAAAACTTTCAAAGAGTTCTTCCAAATTTGAGGGATGCTGTTTTTCATAGCGATGTTTGTGCCATCAAATCTGGAAACAAGTTTTAGACCTGAAGACTACCTGCAGGAGCCCATTAACACTGAATGCAAAAGCAGGGATTTTCTGAACAATTGTGGAAACCACTCTGAAAATATTTTTCTCTTTTACAAGCTTGATGTTGAAGATGAAATCTAGTGCATACTTCTCTGTCTTCCTGAGAATCTAATTTAGCTCTTGGGCTGTCTACTTCATATTCATTGTACGTTCTAATCATATCTTCATTTACCCAAGAACTTTCTGATGCGTTCACCAACCTGGAAGCTCCCTGAACCTCCTACTATTGGGATTTTATGGAGGTTTTGTCACGTAGGCTTGATCAATTATTAACTCTACTTCTCACCCTTCTCTGGAGAATGGAGGGCGGGACTGAAAATTCCAAGCTTCTATTCGTGACTTGGTCTTTCTGGTGACCAGCCCCCTCCATGCAGGAGCCAGCCAGGAGCCCACCCAGAGTCTCCCATTAGAACAAAAGATCTCCTAGAGTTCCTATCACTTGGAGATTTACAAGGGTTTTAGGAGCCCTGTGTCAGAGACTGGGGAGGAAGACCAAATAGATATTTTATATTATAAATCACAATGAGAGACAGAGAGAGAGGTCTTGACTATCACAAGAACCCTCATGACACTCTGATCACTCTGATACCAGATGTGCGGGAGTTTTCCCCTACCAAGCCATTCTCTGACACCAACTGGGTGTCCTACAATTTAACTGAATTCTGACACTATCTACCTGGAGACAGCATCAGATCCCACAGGTTAAGGGCTCAGTCCCACAATACTGTTGCCCCCCCCAAACTTCAGATGCCAATGGCGAGTCCAGGTTGTCACTTGGGCTTCTCACCAGTTGACTATAAATCTATAAATCTGAGTTTCCCACTTTTCTGGTTGCTTTCTCTGGGAAGGTGACACATCCCACCTCCATGGGCACAGAAACTCCTCCTGCGCTCAGGACCCTCCCAGACCTTGCCCTGTGTATCTCTTCGTCTGGCTGTTCATCTGTATCCTTTATCATATCCTTTTATAATAAACTGGTAAATGTAAGTAAGCGTTTCTCTGAGGTTCGGTGAGCTGCTCTAGTAAACTAATTGAACCCAAGGAGGGGCTCATGGGAAACTCAGATTTACCGCCGATTGGTCAGAAGTGGGATGGGCAGTCTTGTGGGACTGAGCCCTTAACCTGTGGGATCTGACACTCTCTCCAGGTAGATAGTGTAGGTCACCCAGTGGTGTCACAGAGAATGGCTTGGCAGAGAAGAACGCCCACACATCCGGTATTAGAGTGATCAGAGTGTTATGAGGATTCTGTGTGATAGTCAAGAAAGACGCAAGAGGAGAAGAGAGATTTTCAAATCCACTTTCTCTCTCTCCCTCTCCCTCTCCTTCTCTCTGTTGCCCTGGAGAATCCTGACTAATACAGCCACCAAAGCCCAATATAAATAACAGATACAAGTGAAAAAGCTTTAGCTCTGACAGGGTTGAGTGGGCCTAGAGCCCCATCCATTCAGAGCCTCTCTCTCCCTCAGGGCTCCAGAGTTTTGATGAAAACCATTTATCTAGGATCATCACTTAGCTCTTAAACTTGATGAATTTGTTTCTTTTTCTCTTAAAGAAGGGTGTCAATTGAAAAGTAAAAATATTTCAGCGTATTCTCTTACCTTCATAGCCATTTATATTAGTCTCTTATTGCTGCTGTCACAAATTACCACAAATTTAGTGGCTTCAAACAACACAGATTTATCACCTTATAATTTTGTAGGTCAGAAGTCCAAAATGGATCTCACTGGGCTAAAATCAAGGAGACCAGGGATGCATTCCTTCTGGAGGCTCCAGGGGAGAATCTGTTCACTTGCCTTTTCTGCTGCTCCAGGCCACTTGCATTCCTTGGTTCATGCCTCTTCTTCCATCTTGAAAGCTAGCAGTATAGCATCTTCAAGTCTCCTTCTGACCTTGACCCCTTACTCTCCTGCTTCTCTCTTTCACTTATAAGGACTCCTGTGATTACATTGGGCATGCCTGAATAATCCAGGATAATCTCCCCATCTTAAAGTCAGCTGATAAGCAACCGTAATTCCATCTACAACCTTAATTCTCCTTTGCCATGTGCCAAAGCATATCCATAGGTTCTGGGGATTAGGACACAGACAACTTTGAGGCCACATTATTTTACTTACCATGCCATTCCTTAATGGTGGCCACTGAGAACAGTTTTTTTCTGGAAATATTTTATGTATATGCAAGTGTTCATTTCTGTGCAGAGTGCAGCAAAGGAAGATTAATCAGATGCCAGTGCTCCAATGATAACGTGGCATATCTGATTCCAGTGACTACAACAATTTATTTGCTTCAACTAATTTTCCTTTAAAATTAAAAAGAAAATATGCACATTGTTAAAATAATTTAGCATATAAAAGGATGTACAGTGAAAAGTAAGTCTTCTTATTAACCACAGGGCCACAAAACTACGACTATTAACTGTGTCTTGTGTGGCCTTCTCAAAAATTTTTTATGCCTATATAAGTACATATATATGAATGTATCCTTTTGAGGGCATGAATACAAACAGAAGCATACTACACTCAATGCTCTGTGAAACTTGCTTTTTTTAAAAAAACTTTTCACTTTGAGTTAATTGTAGATTCACATGAAGTAAGAAATAAAACAGAGGATCCCAAACACCCTTCACCAGTTCTTCCAACGGTCACATCTTAACTATAGAATACTGTCACAACCAGGAAATTAACATTGATACAATCCATGGACCTTATTAAGATTTCACCAGTTTTACATGCACTTGTGTGTGTGTGTGTGTGTGTGTGTGTGTACAGTTATACACAATGTTGTCACATGTGTAGATTCATGTGACCACCACCACAGTCAAGATATAGAACAGTTCCATCACAGAGATCCCTTGTGCTACCCTTTTATAGCCAAAGCCATTTCCCTCCCTGCTCCAACATCCCTAAGCCTTGGCAACCACAGTTCTATTCTCCAACTCTATAATTTTGTCATTTCAGAAATATTATATAAATGGAATCATACAGTATGTTACCTTTTGAGATTGGCTTTTCTCACTCAGCATCATTCTCTGGAGATTCATTCAGGTTGCTGTGTATCAATTTTTCATTCCTTCTTACTGCTGAGTAGTGTTCCATGGTATGGATGTACCATAGTTTGTTCAACCATTTAAAAGTTGAAGGACATTTTGCTTGCTTCCAATTTGGGGCTATGATGAATAAATCTGCTACTACATTTCCTTACCAAAAAAAAAAAAAAAAAAAACACCTGTGACTTATCATTGCCTATATCAGGGATCTTTATTCTGGGGTCCATGTACTCCGAGAGAGTCAATAAAATTTCTGAAGTTATAAGTTTGCCATTTTATGATGGCCTGATTTCCATTGGTTCCAATTCTGGTCAGAGATTAATATGTTCAAGGTACTGCAAATAAATGACCTGACCTCTTGCTACATTTCCCTGTACAAGTGGCAAATATTCTCTCTGCTTCCTGCTTCTGCAACCAGGTCAGGGCTTCTCCTGCTTGTGACTAGATGGCTAAATTCATCTAATTTTAGAGGAAGGTGTAAGAAGTCCATTTTGGCCTTAAGGCCATACTATGTTCTCCAACACAGCTTTATTATTAACAGAGCTCCTACTTTGATTCTGATTCACATGTATGTTTCTCTGTTGGTTCAGATCCCATAAGGGAGGGATGTGATACATTACCATCCTTGATGTCCCCCACCATATACGTAGCTTTTCGTTGAATGCTCAGAGGATTCCATCACCCCACACACACACACACACACACGCACACACACACACTCCTTAAGGACCTATAGGATCAAGTCCACAGCCTTTCACCTGGGATTCAAATTCTTCCCAAACCTGCTTTTCTACATTTATCCCCCAGTACTTTCCATAACAAACCCTCTGCTTCACTCAGACCAGTCCACCCATCTTTATTCCAGCCACTGAATCTCTACTCAGCCATTTCCTCTCCCCGAGACACTCTCCCTCATCCTATCCATATTTCAAAGCCACATCCTTCTCAGTGAAAACTCTCCTGGCCATTCCAGCACGGAGTTTGAATCTATTCATTGTCTAACGTAAGTTAAAGTTCACTTCCTCCTTCTTTGTCTACACATCTATTCTCCCCACAACTAGATTTGTGAGTCCCTGGAAAGCATAGATCAAACCATCACTGGGTCCCCTTGAAGCTTAGCATGAGTTAGAATCACAATGAATATTTGTGGCTAGAATTTATCTTCTCTTATTCCTCCATTCAGAGCAACGGTTTCCCAAGCTAGCGGTTTTATGGGTGTTAAATTGCTCTTATCCACCATTAATAACAGCATTAAACTGTCTTATAAAAATATATTAACAGCTTCCATTTATTAGGTGCTTAGTCTCTACAAGGCACCAGGCTTTATCAGGATTAACTCATGGCCTCTTCATACAAACTCTTTTAGAGATGAAGAAACTTGAGACTCATAAAGCTTAGGTAGTTTATTCACGGTCCATGAGCCCATACGTGGCAGGGCCAGGTCTGTCTGAACTTCGAAAGCACTGTTTCTCAACTTTGGCTGCACAACACAGGCTTTAAAAATACTGATGCCTCGTCCGGAGCTTGTGCTCCGCAACAGGAGAGGCCACAACAGTGAGAGGCCTGCGTACCGCAAAAAAAAAATAAAATAAAAAAAGTAAGGTCCCCTTTGCCATTACCTTCCCGATTTCCTTTTCCTTTTGGAAAGTTCATTCTTTTACGAGTTCCTTTTTCCCATATAATTTTTGGAAACCCCAGAGGAACACTACATTTTCCACAAATCTGTATTGGTGGTAGGTTTTCAGTTCTGCAAGATATTCTAGCAATAGTTCTAGAAATATTAAACTTACCTCCGTTTTCATTATCTACTCTTGCAGCCAACTCTGTTTCTGCTTACTGATATGTTTCAAATGCAATCATACTTATTGCCCCCAGTGCAAATAAAATCGGGCTGTATGAAAAAAAAAAATACTGATGCCTGGGTTCCACACCCCCAGAGATTCTGATGTAATCAGCATGGGTTGCGGCCTTGGCATTGGGACTTTTGTTTTGTTTTGTTTTATCACATTTATTTATTTAGTTAGTTAGTTTGGGCTGCATTGGGTCTTCGTTGCTGTGTGCAGGCTTTCTCTAGTTACGGTGAGCGGGGGCTACTCTTCGTTGCAGTGCACGGGCTTCTCAATGCAGTGGCTTCTCTTGTTGCGGAGCATGGGCTCTAGGTGCACAGGCTTCAGTAGTTGTGGCACATGGGCTTCAGTAGTTGTGGCTCGTGAGCTTCAGTAGTTGTGGCTCGCGGGCTTCAGTAGTTGTGGCTCGCGGGCTCTAGAGCGCAGGCTCAGTAGCTGTGGCGCATGGGCTTAGTTGCTCCGCGGCATGTGGGATCTTCCCAGACCAGGGCTCAAACCCATGTCCCCTGCACTGGCAGGGGAGTTCTTAACAACTGCGCCACCAGGGAAGTCCCAGCATTGGGAGTTCTAAAAGCTCCCCAGGTGATGCAAATTGCAGCCAGGGCTGGGCTATTCATTTCAACATTCCTGGTCTCCAGTCTCTGGTGTGGGGAACAGCGTCAGTGAGGGTGAGATGGTGAGAACCTCTGTTTACTAAGCTGATTCAGCCCAAGCAAGAACTTGGAGCCAGAGGTGTGTGATTAGGAAAAAAGCACGTTCTCCTCAGAATGCGCAGACACATGCAGTGGCTCCTATGGATGCCGGACAGGGTTTTAGGCTAATTCTATGGGAATCTCAAATGACAGGGTGACCCCAGTTGACATCTTATTTCACAGACACCCCCTGCCCACCCCAGATGGTCACTTGTTTATTCTGTAACTGCTATTCGACAGCCTGGGGCAAGACCTCCTTTTCCAAAGTGTCAAGCCTCAAGAGCTTGAGATATTTAAATAAAAATATTTTAAAGTTGCTGATGGAAAAAAGGAGGCATCCTCCATAAGTAAGGCCTTATCAGCTTCTCTCCTGGGTCGGGAGCCAGCAAGACACAAGCCTCTTTCTCTTGCTTTCTCTCACTGTCTCCTCTGTGCTCACACCAGGGCTCCTGGGAAGGAGAATAAGTGAGTCTGGCTCAGGGTGAGGTCCCTCTCTGCAGGGCCATCAGGAAAGGCCGTGCTGAGAGCAGAGCCCAAAGACAGTCCAGCCAGTCTCCTGGGAGATCCTGGGCAGGTTTTCTCGGTGGTCAGGAACTCGGTCCCATCTGGAAGGATTCTCCATCTCCACCCCAGCTCTACCCCATCAGAGAACCAGAGCAGGAATGCTGAAGCAGGCCTGAGGCCCACAGAAATAAGAATATCACCAGTGTGGGTATTACTGGTGCCAAGTAGCAGCCACAGGTGACAGGACAGCCCAGGAGAGGTAGCAGTGAGGTGACTGGACTTATAGCTTGGTGAACAGTAGTGCTGACGGGGCTCCTGCAGAGCTCTGGCCCTTGCCAGGAACAGTGGCTATGGGGTATTGAAATCTGTGTGCCAGGACCTTTACCTTGTGATATGACACTCTTAGTTACCCAAAGAGATTTTTTCCTGTTCCCTGTTTTTTCCCCCCTTTTATTAAGGTATAATTTAAATTCAGTAAAATTCACCCTTTTGAGGTGCACAGTTCAATGGGTTTTATAACACAATCACCACCAGAATAGGATGTGGAACCTTTCCATCACCCCCCAAAGTTTCTGCAAATCCCTTCACAGTCAATCCCCTAACCCCTACCCTGAGCTCCTGGCAACCACTAATCTGATTTCTGTCTCTGTAGTTTGCCTGTTCTCTTGGAATCACAGCTAAGGGCCTAAAACTTAAAGCAAAAGACACTCAATACCCCACATTCTAAATTCAGAGGACCAGCAACGAATAGGGCCAGCCACCAGCCCACAGACCTGGCTGTGGGAAAACCAGCTTTACGCCCCAGGGCCCAGTTGATAGAAGAGGTCTAGTTAGGGACTGTGCAATGTTTCCCTTCCCCAAGCCAAGACAGGGGAAGGCCTAAGAGATCCACTCATAAAAACAAGGGTCATTGGAAGTCACGCACCATCTTACTAAGATGGAGACGGGTGTCTATCCTTCCTCTGAAAGCTGCAAAGCTCCCATGCTGGCACTGTGCCTGATGCTGCCCGGGCATACAGGAAGGGACTTTGGGAGAGATGGAGACCTGGGGCACTGCCAGGTGGAAAAGGGGCCAAAGCCTCAATTTTCTGGTTCTTGAGGAGTAAGATATATATGGCATTTGTCTGCAAGCCCAGGAATTGTCCCAAAATGATAGATAAGATTGGGGCCCATGTTCTTGCCAAAAACTACCATGTTATGGGGGAAAAGAGTTTCACACCTCAGCAGAGTGTGGTCTTATGCCTCCATCAGGACCACAGTGCAGTTGAGAGATATTTACTGGGAAATATGAAAGAAATAAAATGAAACCATTTTAGGTATATACCCCTAATGAGTGGAGACACCTCACTGTCCCCATTAATCTTAAAAACACCCTATATGATAACCATTCTTATTATTCCTATTTTATAAATGAGGGAATTGAAGATCAGAGAAGGCAAGTGAGGTGTCCGAGGTCACACAGCATGTAAATAAATGACAGAACCATGATTTGAACCCAGGTCTGCTTGACTCTAAAACCTATGTTCCTTACCTTACATCTGGCTTCCTTCTACGTGTGGGAGGAGAGACATCATCATGTAGTAGTGAGATTCCAGTGGAGGCTCCAGGGTGTCCAATATAAGTGCTAGGTCCCTGAATTCTTCCCACTTGGTGACCTTCCCTCCACCCTCCACACTTTAGCCACCAAGGCCTTGGTTCCTCAGAATGACCCTTCAGAGGTTCTGGTTCATTTCTTGCTCTAAGAGTCTATCGATATTCTTGTCACTTAACGTTGGAACCCTTCAACCTACTCTGACCACACACCCAAACACAAAGCTGCCTCCTCGTCTAGGGCTCCACAGCTGTCTCCATCCCTCCGGGCCTGGCCCTGCTCCTCGTGGGAAGACTCCAGCCCCACTACTCATCCCCTCAGTTGGTGTTTTCCCACTGCGGGAAACTGGACCTTGCCCTGAGATCTGACATAGATGCTTCCCAGTAAGCTTCTGCCTCAGTATGAGGGCATAACTCAGTATAAGTTGGTCAGCTAAAACCAATCATATGCTACTCAGTTTATGTACAGGACAAAACCTCTTCTTTAATGATAGAAAACAATCATCTCAAACAGATGGTTACTGTAGCCCTAGCAGGGAAAGAAATCTCCACCCTACCTTCTTGCTAAGTACTTGCTGCATGGGTTGTGACCTACTAAGGTACCTACAGGAATTCCCTTCATGTCAAAACTAAAATTCCTTTCTTAAGAGCATTCATGTAATGAATAACAGCAAACGTTCAGCATTCATTTATGAAGATTTTAAACCAGGAGCAACACCATTCTCTAATCCAGTCCAGTTTCACAGGTGCTGCTAAAGCAATGCTAAGATTGCCTCCTCAGGATTCACTAGGCCTGAGGATTTTCTGTGTTGAAAGGTGGGTGTTAGGAAATGCAATGAAACCTTGTTAGGTTAATATGAATTTGCAAAAATGGTATAGCCGCTATTTATCATCTCTTTTTCTTTGATGAAAATATTGGCCAATCCAAATCCTCTGAAGTGCTCTGTTTTCTCCAGCTCCTTGCATTTTAAATTAACAAGGTGGTTTTATTAAATGATGCTGCTTTCTAGCTAGTTGGGTCACCTTAGAACACGGCCTCATTCCAAAACATGTAAAAATAGAAGGAACGCAAATGGGGTCAACACTCAAGTATGTACAGTCCAGGACTCTGCTATTGATGGGAACCAAGAGATGGGTGATAGAAAAGGATATGTCCCTCTTTGGTACCAGCCTCCGAAAGATGGGGATTCCCCAGACTTCTTGAGATTCCTTTAGTACTCTACCTAGCACCCAGGAATTCATGCCAATATTTTTTAAAAGTTGAGCTTCAACTATGAGGTAGCAAAATTGACCAGAATTATGTCTGCTTCTACTCTCCTGGGGATTAACTGACTTTGACACACTGCCTCACCTGGACGTCTGGCTTCTGGATACTCACTTTTGGTGACCTTTCTGTCTTTGACATATGTCTTAGTCAGTCTGGGATGCTGTAACAAGCTCAAAGACTGGGTGACTTAAGCAACAAACATTTATTTCTCATGGTTCTGGAGGCCCAAGATCAGAGTGCTAGCATGACCAAGTTCTTGGTGAGGGCTGTCCCCCTCCTTGTATCCTCCCATGGCCTTTTCTTGGTCTTGGTTGAGGGAGCTGGGGAATCTCCTGTCTCTTCCTCTTTTTATAAGGGTGTTACCCTGATGACCTAATCTAACCCTAATTACCTCCCAAAGGCCCCACCTCCAAATACCATTACACTGGTTAAGACTTCAACATATGAATTTAACATATGAATTTAAGGGGGGAGGACACAATTCAGATGATACCACAGCCCATTATCGTAATTACTTCAATCTCACCTAGGTCAGTTAAATGTCATCATTGGCTTCTGCCATCACAAAATCATCTCCATTGATACTGGGGCACCCAGTTCCACCACCACAGCATCTCCTATTGTCAATCCTGGTCTACAGAAGACAACCACTATTGATCTTCTCAGAGAAGGTGGTGCCCCTGCTCAGCCTCAAGTAGCTATCCCCAGCATCAGGTTAGTACTGGCTCCATGGGTCCTTGCCAGGACATTAAACCCTGAATCATGGAAAAGTGGTCTTATGTCAGTGGGTTCTCCCCTTCCACCCTTATATTTATCCCTTGACACCCCTAACTATCCAATCTTCCTAACTAAGGTAAGGGCAGTCCTGGTCTCAACCCCAGGCCCAGCCCAGGCCCAATGCTGCCCATTATCTGTTACTCTCAGTGAATAAGGAGAGGTCAACTGGGAAACCACTATGTATGGAAAATTCTAGGGCCTCTCAGGGATCCTCAAAGAGGAAACCATGGGCCCCTAAGAACTTGGAGGGGGGGTGGGTGGTCCTTGACAACATGATGAGGTAAGACATGTCTAGGAGAAGGTTTTGCTGCCTGGCTGGATTCAGCAGCCGCTGGCCTGGACCAGAGCTCCTTACCTTCCCTGTATTCTGTTCCTTTTCATCCCCTTTGGGGTTGCACCACCGTCTCCCACTCACCCCGTGTGCTCTTCGTGCCCACCCTGTTACTGATCCCCTGCAGACAGTCACCAAATCCATTTTGCCCCGGACTCCCACTTCAGTGGGTCCTCTTTCCTCCAACCCCAAGGCCGCCGCCCCAACTCCAATCGCCTGCCCTCTTCAGCCCTCTGATGGCAGAGGCCCTGCCTCGAGGGCCCTGCTGATCCCAGAAACTATTTTCCTCTTCCTGCTGTTGCTGTTTCTCTGTCTTACGGCAGCAGAGAGCATATTGTCCTCATACGGTCAAAGGTAGCAGAGTTCTGCAAAATTGCTCCCCTAGGACACAGCCATTTGTCCTAGCAAAGGACTTGGGAATATTGAAAGTTCTGCCTTTGGATTAAAGCCTGCAGTAGTATCTGCTCTTCTATCTGAATGGACGACATTCCTCCCTCAGACTAAGGGCCATTACTGAATAAACCAGCAGGGGGCAAAGATGCTCTAGTAAATTCTAATTGCGTCATGACAAAAGTGGGGAACATTTGAAAAATACAGATAAACCAATAGTAGAAAATAAAAATCATCTGATATCCTGTACATCAGATAATCCCTCAGAACATCATGGCATTTTGTTGACATTATTTTTTCCCTCTACCTAAATGTAAATAAATTTTAAATGTAGTATTTCTCTACATACTATCTTGTTTCTACTTTGTAACAAAATCTTGTAAAGATCTTTCCAAGGTGTTATTTATTCTTCTATGGCATTATTTTCTAATGTTTAAATATTGCAAAACACATGGACGGTATACTTCACTGTGGTTTAATTTCTGTGCATACAGTAGGGGAGGAACAATAATTTACCCTCTACCCGTCTAGGTTCTTGGCTGAGACCTCCCCCGCCCAACCCCGTAATAAAAGACAAATACACAGGAGAAAAACACGTTCAATAACATGGATACCTCCTGTATACAGGGGAGAGACCCAGGAAAACTGAGTAACTCCCCCAAACGGCCCAAGCTATCACATTAAATACCATCTCCAGCTAAAGGCAAAAGGAGATGTTAGCGGGTCGGAGGTAGTTATGGGAAGTGACGAGGAAAAGCACAGTAAACAAGGGTAAGGTTGTGATGCAGATTTTTTTTTAATTAATTAATTTATTTATTTTTAGCTGTGTTGGGTCTTCGTTTCTGTGCGAGGGCTTTCTCTAGTTGTGGCAAGCGGGGGCCACTCTTCATTGCTGTGCGCGGGCCTCTCACTATCGCGGCCTCTCTTGTTGTGGAGCACAGGCTCCACACGTGCAGGCTCAGTAGTTGTGGCTCATGGGCCCAGTTGCTCCGCGGCATGTGGGATCTTCCCAGACCAGGGCTTGGACCCGTGTCCCCTGCATTGGCAGGCAGATTCTCAACCACTGCGCCACCAGGGAAGCCCCGCGATGTGGATTTAAATCTGCTTTCTCCATTGATAAGAGTTCCTGGGGATAAGGTCATCCCCGCCCCCCTCACCACACCCCCTTCTTGGTACAGAGCAGGCGACACCCTTATAAATGGAGATTTCCCTTAGAAGTGTAAATGTATCTTATAAAAGAGTAACTTCTACTTGGTTTTCAGAGCTTCTCCTCTGTGCAGCTTCTCAGAAATAATCAGCCCCAAATGATCAGTAAGCCAAAGAGGCATATTTTGGGGTGGCAAGCTCTGCTCCCCTTCAACACCATTGATTAGCCCTTTAGTTTAGAGGCTCAGTGACCAGAAGAGGAATTGCTGGCTCAAAGGCAATGTAATCCTTTTAGGTTTTGGACACGTATTGCCAAGTTGCTTTCCAGAAAGACAACTCCGCTCTCCCTGGAAGTGTGAGAGAATGCTGCTTTGGACTTGTCATTTGCAACACTGTTCCTATCTTTTGAAGTCTTTGCCAACTTGACAGGCAACATATTACTTCAGAGTTGCTTTATATTGTACCTCTTCAAAAATCAAATGTAAAAGAAATATTTATTGAACGTTGATTCATTTTCATATTCCGTACGTTAGGAGCCCAGGAGGGAGTAAGACAGATACCATTCCACTCTCCCTAGTTCTGGGTTGGATGACGTGTTACAGAGAGGAAAGAAAGAGGGTAGTGTGTAATAGCTAGTAAGGGGCATGTTCTTTGGTTACTGATGAAATGAAACATTTCCCCGCTAAATGCTCATCAGCTACTGTTTCTTCTTTTGTGAACTGGGGTGGGGTGGGGGATTGGGGGTAAAGGGTAGCTGATGATAAAAAGAAAACCACAGGCCCCAAACGGCATCACTCATGCTAAAAGCTCATGATACCAAACCTACATTTAATACCTGATCGAATCATAGTTTTAACCTCTCCCAGAAATATAATCTTAATCAACCTGTCTGTAATTTTCTGGTCAAGCACCAATAAGGTAATCTGTCCCATAGGCTCGCTCTATCCCCCAGAGGAAGAAGAGGCCATCTGCATGATAAAACCCTTGCCTTTCCTTGCTGCCATAATGACGCAAACTCTACCCGTCCGCCATTCTCTCTGGACTGGCAACTGTGAAGTGCTGAGGAAGCCTTACACTAGGACGAGGCCTGTCTGTTCCCTGTCTCACCACAAAAGCAGATACCAATGCAGCAAGCCCAGTATGGGCACATGCTCTCCCCCTCGAGCTCACACACACACACACACACACACACGCACGCACGCACGCACGCGTGCGCACAGAGCAAGGTAAGCCATTGCTTATGATAAGGGCAGAAACAACCATCCCAAGTCCCTGAGCAGAAGCCCTGGACCTTCCCACCATCCTCACACAGAGTCACAGGGAGGAGGCTTCAAGCCTGAAAACCTATAATTATAATTATAATGACAGTGTGCAGTCTCATTCTGGAAAACGTGAAATGAGAAAGCCTTTGGCCTCCAAAATCCCTCGCCCACAACCTTTCCTGTCACTGCTCTTTCCCTGAATTCCTGAGTAGCCAGGAGACAAGGTGAGCTCTGTAGGGTTAACTCCATCTTCTAGACAGCGCCTTCGACATTCATCATGTTTAGGGCAGGCTCTGTCATCCTAGACGGGTATTGGGTCTGGAAGTATTGGTGGAGAAGGACATGCTTTTTCACACCTATATATATATTTTAATTTGCTGCAAAACAGCTTCAGAGCGGCATCAAGGGAAACAGCTGTATGAGGTGAGGAGTGAAAACGAGGCCACAATCCCACTCAGACAGCAAGTGCAGTCATTTTTCCTCCTTTTCCTTTGGGACATGCCATCTGAATGACACAGTACCGTCTAGAAGATTTGTGTACATGTAGTTGTTGGTGGTAGTGTCAAAGATAAACAAAGCCAGACACTAAAGTGGTTAGCACAGATTTTAATCCGTAACATCCTATTGCAACAGAGAAGATAGTCCAGCATGAACTTTGATGTGTATGGAGGTGACTGGGTGCTTTAAAAGGAAAATGAAGTAGGGAAGGGAGTAAGTGAAGGCTCAATAGAATGAGGGAAGAGAAAAAATTATAAAATGTGGGAAGTTGGGGGAGGATAGTCGGTCTGTGTGAAACCCATCTGGGTTTATTAACTGGTGCCTGTCAACGTTAGGTCCTACCCTCCCACAGAGCCTGGGAGACACGGACCCTATGCTCAGTTGTTGCCTGGAAGAAACAGTAAATTCTTTTGGCAGCCTTGACTTTTCTCAGACAGACACTTTAAAGGGGACTAAGGTCATCCTTGGGAGGAGACTTTGAGCTATCAGGAACTATGTTAGTGTTTGTTCACGTCTTTATACACCAAGGTTGAAGCCCGAGAGGAGGCTGGCTAGAGTATGGTCAAGAAGAGAACCTTTGTCAGTAGACCATGAGGCTTCAGTGGGATGTGACGCCGATCACAAGCCCACAGGATAGAGCAGAGGGAATCTTGTGGACCAAGATGGGAGGGGCTGCCTCTTGTGGGATGGGAGGGCAGGCCCCGGGAGCTCACCATGTGTACTCTTTCTTTCCGCTCAGCTCTGTGTACTCACGCATACAAAACAGAGTTCTGGTGAGAATGAACCTGCAAGACAGCTTTGACAGGGAGCAGGAATGCAGAAAATGGCAGTGGGCAGCCTGTGAGATGTGTGTTGAAGAGAGCCCAGACCCGCCTCTGCACCCTGCTGTCCAGAGGACAGCTTGTGGACTGCTAATACATGCTGATATGGCACTCAGGGACTTCGCTCTTCCCTCCTGGGCAGACTCTGAGTCACTGCCCCGCAGCCAGCAGTGTGACACCCTGGAGACCACAGGGCCAAGAGCCACTGGTCCTTTGCGTCAGATCCAGATAGCAAGTCAATATTTTCCAGGTTAACTTTTGGGGTAGGGGTGGGGCGGACCTGCTTGTCCTCACTTCGTGCTCAGTAGCTCTGGTTGCAGTGTGGCTCAGGAGTCTATACATTTCAGAGCTCCCCAGGAGATTTAGGCTACCAGACCTCCAGATACAGCCTCAAGGTTCCAAGAGCCTCCTTGACTAGGCTCAGAAATCCCACAATAACCCCTCCACTACATTCTGTAGGTCAAAGCAAGTCACAGGCCAGCCCAGACTCAAGAGGGTGGAGAAAGAGACTCCACCTCTTGATGGAAAGACTGGCAAAGTCCCAGTGCAAAGGGCTGCACATATAGTGATGGGAGGAATTGTTGGGACCTTTTTTGCAATCAATTGACTAATCTACTTAGAATCAGTATTTTACCACTTCAAGTGCCAAGGAATTGTTATTGAATACTTGGCCATGTAAGGACTCACAGCTCCTCCTTTGGCCATGTTAAAAGGACATCCAATTGTTCCTCTCTGATAATGGTTGCTTGCTATGGTTAGTAACTGATTATCATGGTTACGTGGTATGTTCGAGAAGCAGGCCTTGGTCTGGAATTGAATAGCACCATCAGTCACACACAGATACGTTAATTAGCATTCTTGCTTTTACACAACAGAATCCACTCAACCAGTTCAAATTAGCAACATTTTATTATAGGTGTATTATGTACGTTAGAAAATCTGTGGAAAAGGTAGTGGAACAGACTCTAGGCTGGTCTTCTTGGACCAACTCTGGTGGAGAGGCAAGGGACAGCTTAGCAATCAAAGCTGAACACAGTGGCATCAGATTGGCAGAAGCTAAGTTGTATGTCTACACCTTAGCAGCAAGGGAAGCTAGGAAAGGTAGGGACTTTAGAAGGGGAGGAGGGCATAAAGTTCTATGGATTTTAATAGTCTTGTTACACAATTGTTCCATTACTCCCCAGAAAACTCCCTTCTGCAATCCCTTTATAGTGATACCCTCCCCCCACCACTATACTCTGGCAACAACTGATCTCTCCATAACTCTAGTTCTGTCTTTTCAAGAAGGTCATATAAATGGAATCATATAGTATGCAACCTTTGGGACTAGTTTCTTTCACTCAGCACACCTTTGAGGTTCATCCAACTTGTTAAGTATGTCAATAGTTCATTTCTTTTTATTGCTAACTAGTATTTCAGTGTATGGAATATACCAGTGTTTGCTTATCCATTTACTGGTTGAATGATATTTGGGTTGTTTCTTGTTTCTGGGAATTACGAACTGAGCTGCTATATGTGTTGTGTACAAGTTTTTGTGGGAACATAAGCTTTCAATTCACTTGGGTAAATACCTAGAAGTGGGATTGCTGGGTCATGTGGTAAGTATATGGTTAACTCTATAAGAAACTGTCAAACTGTTTTCCAGAGTGGCTGTACCATTCTGAATTCCCAACAGCAATTTATGAGGGTTCTGGTTGTTCTACACCCTCACCAGCATTTGGTAGTGTCAGTATTTTTAATTTTAGCCACTCTAATAGGTACTGCTGTGGACTTTTCTCTGTGTGTGTCCCCCCAAAACGTACATGTTGAAACCCTAATCCCCTGTGTATGGTATTAAGAGGTGGGGCCTTTGGGGGGTAATTAAGTCATGAGAGTGGAGCTCTCTTGATGGGATGATAAGAAAAGATAGGAGAGAACTGGCTTTCCCTCTCTGCTCTCTGCCATGTGAGGCTACAATGAGAAGATGACCGTCTTGTCCATAGTGGTGTCTAATAGTGCTCTAAATTTGCATGGAAATTGTTGAACATCTCATGGAAAGATTTTGAACATCTTTTCACATGCTTATTTTCCATCTGTATATTCCCTTTTGTCAAGCACCTGAGTCTTTTGCTCATGTTTAAATTGCGTTATTGTACTGTTGTTTTGAGAGTTCTTTATAAATATTCTGGATGAGTCCTTTGCCAGATATGTGTCATGTTTTCGGTTCTCCAGCCCATTTGCAGCATGACAAATGGTACATCCTTTTTTTTTTCCTCTCAAATGTTACCGAGTAATGGGCCAATAGTCAAAGTATTTGATGAACATTCCACACACCCTACCATCCATTAGTACCTGCTATTGTTAAACATTGGAACGACTTCTGACTCTGCTTCTGCTTGGTCCACACACCTTAGTGGGGCAGTTTGGTCACTGAATGCAGCTATCCCCAGAAAGAGATCCCTTGACTGCCTCCTGTGCAATGACCAGGATGAAAGGTCTGGATACAAGCAAGGGGTGATTGGAGAAAAGGTGAAGTTATAGGTATTGGGATGGGACACGCCGATCATGTGGCAGAGGAGGGAAATTACCAATCCCCAGCACTTTGGGAGAGAACACCTTAGACCTTGGGAGGTACAAGGATGGAGGGCAGTTAATGTTGTCTTTGTCTCCTGGATCTAGCTAGCATTGTCACTTGAGTCAGGCAACAGCTGCACTGGCAGTCTGACCTGCTGCTTAATTTTGTAATCCCCTTCCATGTGCTATGAATTCAGAAAAACTCACGTGGTTATGACAGGTCTAGAACTATTTTGTTATTCCTGATGCCATCAGTGGCAGCGCCTGAAAGTGAACATGTATAAACAGATGATCCTGTACAATGTTGTTTCAATCTAGCTCCAATTCATATGTTTCTCTTGACATCCAAGTGGCCTTGGGTTATGCCATGTATGAAGATTGAGGCTGCAAATACTTGGTGACACTGCCCATGTGGCGTAAGCAAACTAATGTAAAGGTGACAACAAATCCTGAACTGTTCCCCTTCGGGTTATATGTTTGTATGTGGGAGAAAATGAGCCACGGACCCTTTCCATTGGGAATAGAGACTGCTTTTTGGACCATCTATTCCCCCTTATAATTATTGGCAATGATATCAAAGATCATCAGGATGTCTAAACACCCTTTTGTGGGCTGTTATGGATAATCGTCTGGACTGAGACTCTATTCTTACTGTCTAAAAGAAGACCTAGTGTTCCCCGCTAGGACTTATTCAGAGCTGGATGAAACTGGGACTCTGGGACGGGTGGATGAGGTCACTGCTGCAAGGTGGTCTCATCCTGCAGCTTGGAGTTCTTTTGAAAATAGTTTATGAGACAAATTCAACAGATTTGATCCCAGACTCTCTGGGTCAGATTAGAGTGGCATACTCATGAAAAAATTCAAATTTGGCCAAGAATGTGTTGGGCTGCAGGGTGGAATGTTGGGAGAGAGGACCACCATGGGCCACTAGTGCCCTTGCACATTTTTCTGATGGGCATGCCAAGACTGGAAAACCCTGATTGCTCTTTACCTGGCCATTTCTTGGGATTGTGTTTTCATCACTGCAAACAGCCTTGAGGAATGAGGTGACATCTTCCCCTAGACAGAGAAGGTTTGTTTCCACTTGTTATAAAAGCAATGAATCCCCCAAGCCCACTGTCCCTCTCCTGTAATGTAGCCCCCTGCGTGTCCCAAGATCCATGACAGAGCCTTTGCATCACCTCCGTGGGACTTAGGGCGCATGAGGGACCAGCATGAGCATCGTGCTGATCCTCTACCTATGACTTTTTCCAGGAGTAATAAGGCCATCTGCCTTAAACCCAGGAGTCTTTTGCCAGTATCCATGAAACTGTAACCGGTTAACTTTTTATCTTCTAAGTATGGTAAAATCTCATATCCCTTCAAATTCTTGACAGTACCTTGTCTTTTCATTTCCTTAACAGTGACTTTTAAAGAGCACAAATTTTAAATTTTGATAAAGTCCAATTCATCCATTTTTTATGGATTGTGCTTTTGTGTCATGCTGAATCACTCTTTGCCTAATCCCAGGTCACACAGATTTTTTTCCTGTGCTTTCTTCTAAAATTTTTTTATACTTTTATGTTTTACATTTAGGTTTATCATCCATTTTGGATTAATTTTTTAATAAAGTATTATTTTTAAGTCACGATTCAATTTTTCTTTTTTTTACCTATTAATGTTCAATTGTTTCAACATATTTGTTGAAAGGTTGTCCTTTCTCCACTGAATTGCTTTTTCATCTTTGTAAAAGTCAGTTAGCCGTATGTGTGTAGGTCTATTTCTGGGCTCTCTTCTGTTCCATTGATATGTGTATTTATCTCTTCTTCAATACCACACTGTTTGATTACTGTAACATTATAGTGTAACAATTTAAAAAGTAAAATAGATAAAATGCAAGCATAAGACTTGATTCTCTTTATACTACAGAATGTGTTTCCTGCAATGTGGAACGGAGTATAATTCATATCCTATACTTTATGGCATCATCCATCACATACTGCACACAAACATATAAACTAGTGAGTTCCTTAAATATTAAATAGCTAGATAGTTGGGTTATAAATGCTTCATATTATGCAGAAAACTTTGGTGGATTATGTAGACTTTTAAAGAGTCTTTTAGTAACATTTGGGAAAATTGGTTTGGGTGAGCTAAGAAACATTACTTTCCCCACTTAAATTAATAAAAGGTAGGCTTCTGCTATCCAAAAATGCAGTATCCAACATATTTTCAGTAACAGATTAGATTTAAATAATGATGAGTGTCTATTCAATCTTTTTCCACACTTGAAGTTCTAAATAACAACGACAGCAACAATAAGATGTTCCATTTCCATGCGCCTTGTACAAAACAAATCACACTCAACTTCTCCCCAAAAGAGGATGCCCAAAGTCTTACAGGTTACCACCCCCAGCTCTAAATTTAGGATCGTTGACCCATGTTCATTCCTCTTTAAGTTCACCATAATCACGTAATACCCACATCACGCACACACACACACACACACACACACACACACACCCAAAAATAAGGAAAAAAGAAAATATGAACAGCTACTTCCATTTTGTTTCTGAAACTAGTCACAAAGCCATAGTTGGTATTTGTAACTTCTTTCCTCCATTACTCATTCCATTTTCTCTTGCCTTCAGCCAGTTTCTCAGTTATCAAGTTCTCTTTGCCTGGCAGGCTGAGGTAAAGCTTCATTACTGAGAGGTTTGAGTCCTCAGTGGTCCTGCATATGTGATGTTGCTGTAATTTTTCATTAACTTTGACCACTGAATATGGCAGTGTTAAGAGGAGCCCCAGAGTTTCAGACTTAATTCTCCCAGCCTGCATTGTGTAAGAGCAACCAAACATCTCCTGATTATCAGGATCAATCACACCAATCAAACCCATACTTTGCCTGTTGGACCAGTGATGCATGTAGCTCAAATGGCTAGGTTGTGGTATCAACAATCTATTCAATGGAATCATTGTTGTTTCTTCCGGTAGACTAATAATCAGACAGATTATTTAAATCAGCAGAGGCCAAAATCAAGGGGACATGAAGAAAATACTTGCAAATGGACGCTGAATAGGCAATTCACCATTCTAGATGATGGAGGATAAGGTATGACCAGTGTGAATTCTGTTTAGCTCTTTCTTGCCTTTTGCTGTAAAATGAGTTCCTTAGAAGCAGTGTGTGTGGGTTATCATAATTGTGAGTATGCCCATGAAAGTGGTTCCGGCTGCAGTGCTGTAGTCAGAAAAGGCAAGTCCATACTCCCGTCCCTTCCATGATGGAAGGGGTCCAATACAATCAACCTGCCACCAGATGGCTTGTTGGAGCCCCCTCCCACCCCAAGGAAATGGCGCGTATTGGGAATTTGTTATTGGCCTCTGCTATTGGCAGGTCAGGGTTGGACATTCAACAGTTCTGATAGCTACATCAGCCTTGGTGAGGGGACATCCATGTAATTGAGCCTATGCAGAGCCTCTGTCCCTGCAACCATGGCCACTTCGCACATGGGCCCCTGAGCAAGCTTCAGAGTGGGGCTGGCTGACATTCTTAGGTAAGTCATCTTGTTCACATGATTATTGAGAGCCTTCATCACAGGTGATGCCCTCTGTTGGGCATTTATATGGAACACAAATGTATTCATACTCTGTGGCCATGCCTAGAGGTCCAACCACATATGACTTCTCCCAAACCTTCTTGTCACCAGTACTACAGTTTTTTTTCTTTCCAACTGAACATCAAACAGTGTAGAGCCATACCTTAGGCAATTTCTCCTTCCAAGCAAACTGAATAACCAGATTTCCCACTTGAAATTATGTCCTCAGGGAAGATTTTACTTTTTCACTGTCTTTCTGGGCTACTCCTGTGTGGGGCTGGGATGCCGCAGCAATATGCTTCCGACTAATGCCCTTATGTCACGCAAAGCTGTACTTCAATAGATTCCTGACTGAGTAAAGACATCCACCCTCACCAATGTGGGTGGGCATCAGCCAATCCCTTGAGGGCCCAAAAGGAACAAAAAGGCAAAGGGAGAATTATCTCTCTTCTTGAGCTGGGACATCCATCTTTTCCTGCCCTCAAACATTCGATGAAGCTGCTGGTTCCTAGCCTTCGGACTCCAGGATTTACACCAGTGCCCCTTGTTCTCAGGCCTTTGGATTTGGACCAAATTCTGCCACTGGCTTTCCTGGTTCTCCAGCTAACTGGCAGCAGACTGTGGAACTTCTCAGCCTCCATAACTGTGTGAGAAAATTCCTATAATAAGCCTCCTCTTATACAGATCTATATATATCCTATTGGTTCTGTTTCTCTGGAGAACCCTGACTAATACAACTGGATATAAAGAGGTCCCCTATATTAGTTTGCTAGGGCTGTCATAACAAAGTACCAAAAACTGGGTGGCCTTAACAACAGAAATTTATTTCCTTACAGTTCTGGAGGCTAGAAGTCAGAGATCAGGGTATCAGCAGAGCTGGTTTCTTCTGAAGGCCTCTCCTCTGCCATCTTCTCAATGTGTCTTCACATGGTCTTCCCTCTGGGCCTATTTGTGTCCCGATCTCCTCTTCTTCTTCTTTTTTTTTTTTTTTTTGGTTGGGGGGGTGGTACGCGGGCCTCTCACTGCTGTGGCCTCTCCCGTTGCAGAGCACAGGCTCCGGACGCGCAGGCTCAGCACGTGCCGGCTCAGCACGCGCAGGCTCAGCACGCGCAGGCTCAGCGGCCATGGCTCACAGGCCCAGCCGCTCCGCGGCATGTGGGATCTTCCCGGACCGGGGCACGAACCCGTGTCCCCTGCATTGGCAGGCGGACTCTCAACCACTGCACCACCAGGGAAACCCGCGATCTCCTCTTCTTATAAGAACACCAGTCATGTTGGATTAGGGCCCACCTCAATGACCTCGTATAACCTCAATTACCTGTTTAAAGGCCTTGTCTCCAAATACAGTCACATTCTGTGATACTGGGGGTTAGGACTTCAGCATATGAATTTGGGAGGGGCACAATTTAGTCCATAATGGTCTCCATGAAACCGTAAGTGTGGATTGGCAAAGGGAAGGCAGTGTGGCAGGTGTAGGCACACTGGAAGTGTGAGCCACTGCTCATGTACCTTACTTGTGCCTTCAGAACATGTTCAAGGCCAATCCATATATATCATTTCCATTTCAAGAGCCCTCTGTATTCTTCACTAGCCAAACAGGTACATCAAACAGGGATGTGGTAGGGTTCACTCCCATGGAATTTTAAAGTCTTGATGGTGGCCCTAATTTCTGTGAGTCCCCCATGCCTGCAATATTGGTTTTGGTTTACTATTTTGACTATATAATGGTTAAGAGCATGGACTCTGGAGCCCGCTTCTGGTTTAGGTTCCAGTTTACCAGTTATTAACTGGTGACCTTGGGCAAGCTACTTAAGCTTTCAATGCCTTAATTTCCTTTTCCGTAAAATGTGTACAATAATAGTACCTACTTTGAAACTAACACAATATTGTAAATCAACTATACTTCAATAAAAAAACAAATTATAAAAAATAATAATACCTAAAAAACAAAACAAAACAAAAGATAGTACCTACTTTGTAGTGCTGCTTTGAGGAATAATGTGTTAATGTATGTAAAGTGCTTGGAAGAGTATCTGGCATGTAACAAGTGCTATATTCATGTTGGGTGTTACTGCTACAAAATTGGAAAGCAGGATAAGTTCCAGGTTTCCACCTGGCTCTTCCTAACAGAAAAATTCTTTCTCCACAGGTCAGGGAGCCAATTGGGGTGTTTTGCCAGTTGCTGGTTTTACCTGTTACAACTTTAAGCCCAGGAACTGGCGACATTACCAGAGAGTGGGTTTGCACACCCTCCTGGCTCACCATGAGCTGGATTTAGGCCAAAACTCCATTTATTGCTTGACATTCATTGGCCCTCACTCTGACTGTGGGCACCAGTGGTGCTCTGAATCCCCAGGATGAGTGCTAGCTCAGAGCCGTTATCTAATAATCCCTGGAGAGTGTGAGGAGTTTTATCTTTCCTCTGCACAGTTACCTTGGGAAACTGCTGTGGGTCCTTTGGGGGGTAACTAGGAAGATTTACAGTACATAATTCCAGTGTTACCATAGCATCCTTCCTCAAGGCTCCCAGTCTCCCCTTCATCCTAGGGACCCTGGATATACAACCTGAGGGGCTGTGACACTCTATCATGGTGACCCAACTTTCTGTTTGCCAGAATTCTTTTGGTTAAATGGGTCATGCTTCTCTTTCAGTCTTAGGGGCCCCATGATTCAAGTAATTACGACCAAAGATCAAATCACTCAAAACTTACAGCCTTAAAACAACCACCATTTATTTAATGGACAATTGTTGGGGGTTGGCAACTTGGGCTGAGCTCAGCTGAACTATTCTTGTGTCAGCTGGACTCTCATGTGTCTGTCATCAGCTGCTGCTATCAGTCTTGGTGACACTACTTCTAGGGGTTGGTTGGCTACCATTTGGGGATACAGGGATAACTGGGTCATGTGTCTCATCATCCAGTCTGGTGGCAGTAGGTTTACAAGACTAGCAAGAGGGCAGGTTCCAATGCATAAGCACTTTTCTAGCTTTTGTCTGCACTCTTTTTGCCAATGTCCCATTGACCAAAGCAAGGTAGAAGGTAGCTTCAAGAAAAATGAAACAGATCACCTCTTGACAGATCTGCAATGTCAATGCAAAGTTATGGATTCAGGGAAAAGAAACATTTGTGGCGATTTTTACTCTGCCACAGGCACCAATCCTCCTCACCCCATTCTGGAGCCCTAGCCCTTTGCAGGCAGATGACTCAATTTCTTTAGAGAAACGCTGTTCATTTGCATCTAGGAGATAAAATCCTCCACTGGTGATGGAGGAGGGGAAGATGGTGGAAGTAGAGCCCAACTTATTCAGCCATTTTTCAAATAACTTTTAAACTAATCTTCTCCTTTTACCTCATCCTCCCATGTCCACTCTCCATACCTGGTCCTTCTTCCCCCAAAGTAGCTCTGCTTCTGCTGCAACCTTTGCCTGAGATTTATTTTTCAGTTTGAGCCAATCTGTATTCACTCCAGGAATTTATCAGATACTTTGGGCCACTACCCTCACCCCTTCCACTAATTTTATGAATGAATTTACCTTGCATTTCTTTATAATTTTTTCTATTTGTTTTGGATAGGTAAACCCCTTTGTTCCATTCAGTGTCTTCTACTCAAAAGCCTCTCATTAAAGTTAAATCTATTATCTCTGGACCAATATAGCAGTTAAAAATGTTATATTCCTCCCATACATACTAAGAGTGGGTGATTCAGACAGAAGAATCAAGGTATATGCGCTCTATTGTGGGAAAGAAGAGCTAAAAGATTGTAGAGTTTCCCGAAAACAATAACTGTGGCCTATTACAACTATTTTATATTCGTGATGTGTGGTGTGAGGGAGAAGGAAGCATTAATTCCTTTGTTTAATGCATTACCTGAGGCTGTTTTGTGTACTCTAGGTCTCTCCTAAAGCGGGGGTTGACATTTCATCATTTTCTGGCTGCTTGTGTTGTTCTGCCTGCCTTAGGCAAAAAATTTAATATAAAAATGAGCAAAGGGACCAGAGCCTGGGCAGCCTGAGGGGCAAGGAGACAGAGGGGAAGAGAGGGGAAAGTTGCTTAACTCTCCTCTTCCCTGCTGTTGCCACTGCCCCGGGGTCTCTAGGACCCTTTAGTCTTCATATTAGTTGAAAGCCCTCCCTTTGCCTTCCAGTCAGTCATCCAGTCTGCGCTTCCTTTTGATGCCACTATAAATGACCAATGAAAATAATATTCAGCCTCAACTGTAATCAAATATAAGCAAATTAAAATAATTAGAATAATTATTTGCTTTGATTTTAGATTAGAGATAATAAAATAATACTTCATAATAATATGGGTGAGGGTGTGGAGAAATGGACAGCCTCATACACTGCCTGAGGGAGTGGAAACTGGTACAACATTTTTTACATGGAAATTGGAAATACTGATTAAAATTAAGACTTCAAATCTTTTTTTAGCTTGTCCAAATGTTTACATATATATATATATATATATATATATATATATATATATTCAATTGAAGTATAGTTGATTTAGAATATTGTGTTAATCTCAGGTGTACAACAAAGTGATCATATATATATATATATATATATATATATATACTTTTTCAGATTCTTTTCCATTGTAGGTTATTACAAGATACTGAATATAGTTCCCTGTGCTACACAGGTCTTTTTTGTTTATCTCTTTTATATATAGTAATGTGTATCTGTTAATCCCAAACTCCTAATTTATCCCTCCCCCTCCTTTCCCCTTTGGTAACCATAAATTTGTTTTCTATAAGACTGCAAATCTTTTTTTTTAATTAATTAATTAATTTTTGGCTGTGCTGGGCCTTCATTTCTGTGCGAGGGCTTTCTCTAGTTGCGGCAAGCGGGGGCCACTCTTCATCGCAGTGCGCGGGCCTCTCACTATCGCGGCCTCTCTTGTTGTGGAGCACAGGCTCCAGACGCGCAGGCTCAGTAGTTGTGGCTCACGAGCCTAGTTGCCCCGCGACATGTGGGATCTTCCCAGACCAGGGCTCGAACCCGTGTCCCCTGCATTGACAGGCAGATTCTCAACCATTGCACCACCAGGGAAGCCCAAGACTGCAAATCTTTTGAAAGAGTAGTTCCTTATATACAAATGTGCAATGAAATCTGCACATATGAATAATGTCTAACCTCGCTAGTAAACAAAATATGCAAATTAAAATGAGTTAGCATTTTCACCCTATTAGAATGTCCAAGATTTAAAAGAACATCGATGCCCATTATTAGGAAAGTTGAGGATGTTCATGGATACCTTAGTACAAGCTGTGTGAAAGACAGTTTGACAGTATGTATCAAAATCATTAAACAGGTGAAAACCTTTTGATACAAGAATTCCACCTTTAGGAATATATCCCAGGGAAATATCAGAGACATGTACAAAGATATGCATGCAAGGATGTTAATCTCAACACTGTTTATGATCGTGAAAAATTTGAAACCATCTAAATATCCTTCAGTTAATTACTGGCCAACCATAACGAATAATACACCGTATTATTGATCATAAGAAATCAATATGGAGGGACTTGCTTGGTGGTGCAGTGGTTAAGACAATGCAGGGAGCCCAGGTTCGATCCCTGGTCAGGGAACTAGATCCCACATGCATGCTGCAACTAACAGTTCGCATGCCACAGCTAAGGAGCCCGCCGGCGCAACCAAATAAACAAAGAAAGGAATCAATATGGAAAGATAAGCAAGATATATCATTATTTTTAAAAACAACTGTCAGGGCAGTGTGTTAGTACGGTTTCATTTTTGTTTTACGATTTGTGTGTGAAATACGTATATATGCCTTGCTTATTAAATATGTAAATAATTGATTAAAACATATACCAAGCTGTTAATAGTCTTTCTTTCGGGGGGTTATGATCCTAGGAACTTTACTTTTCTCATAATATATACTTAAGTTTTAATGTTTTACAAGCAATGAGTAAAACAATAATAAAAATTAAGAAATTTAGAAAAGTTGCTCAGCTTCTCTGATAAATAAAAGCAAATTAGAAGAATAATGAGATGTAATTATTGTCTATGATGTTGAGGAAAAAAAATTCCAAGATTAACACTCAGTGTTGAATACAGCCCTCATCTCTAAACTTCTTTGATTAACCACATGTATTAGTAAAACTTTTTGACCACAAACACTAAATATATATGCTTATGTGATTTTTTTAAAGTGAAGATGGGATCATATTATTCATCCTCTTCTGCCACTTGCAAATCCATGTGTACAGTGATGCTCACTGCAACAATTTTTGGCATAAGAAAACCTGGAAACATTCAGAATGTCCATCAACAGGGGATTTGTTAAATGAATTATTGAACATTATTAGTCAACATATGTATTGGTGTAATACTCCGTCTTCAAAGGGAGTGAAGTAGTTGTACATTATTGACATGGTAAGAGCACTGTATCAACACATCAAATCTGGAAGTACATACAGGAAACGTAACCTCAGTTCACGGCGGGGGAGGGGTGGGGAATGGGAAGCTAAGCAGGGAATTTGCTTTCCATTGTTCTCCTTGTGCTGCTGACAATCTCTAAACACTTGTCTGTATAACTTTTCCCATTAGCAGAATACTACAGATGTAAAGCAAAAGCAAAAATAAGACGCTTCAATGAGTAAAACAGAATGCACACATCTTAAAGTTAAATTAGTGGGTTTGGTGTATTTGTACTAGCTCACAATTGAGGATTGAAAAAATTCCTAAAGGGATTTGAGGGAACAGGAAACGCGTTCACGCTTCGAAGCTGCTCAAGATCGTGCTTATGAAGGAACATTTCTAACGTTTTGAGCAAGTTTCGTTTTGCTTCCGTTAAAATTTAAAAATTAAAAAAAAAAAGACCACCGGGGTCAGGAAGCTAGGTCTCCCGGGTGCACTGCACGCCCCTCCCCCTCCCCCAGGCTCCCCCCTCCCCCAGGCTCCCCCCCACCTTCCCTTCCTCGCCGTCCCGGGGCTCCTGATCCCTGGCGCCCAGCCCAACCCCGCCCCGCGCGGCCCCGAGGCAACTTAGCCCGGCGGCCCGGCGGCCCGGCGGGGCACCAGGGACCGCGGTGGCCCGAGCGCAGCCAAAGGAGGAGGAGGGCGCCCTCCGTGCAGCGCAGCTCGCATCTGCGGCCGCGCGATCCACCTCCCGCGCCGATTCCCCCTCGTGCGTCCCTCTGTTCGCGGAGCCGGCGGGAGGCCCCGGGCTCTGGGTGCTGTATGGGAGGCCAAACCAGACCGATGGCGGCGGCGGCGGTGGCGGCGGCCCTGTCGGGCCTGGCTGTGCGGCTGTCTCGCTCGTCCGCGGCCCGCGGCTCGTACGGCGCCTTCTGCAAGGGGCTCACGCGCACGCTGATCACCTTCTTCGACCTGGCCTGGCGGCTGCGCGTGAACTTCCCCTACTTCTACGTCGTGGCTTCAGTGATTCTCAACGTGCGCCTGCAGGTACATATTTAGAGCAACTAACTCTGTGGCATTGGGGGGTGCCCAGCAGGATGGCTGACCTCCACCCACCAGTTCAGCCGCCCTAGAGCAAAGCGACCAGCTCGCCTCGCACACAGAGACTTGCCGGCCTGTCTTGCCATTGCCCCATCTTTTCATATAAATGCGCGGCTAGAAGTCATTTGCGGAAAGCCTGCAATGTAACCAAAAAAGCCTAAGATATAATGAAAAGTTGGATCTCAAGGAAATAGCTAATTCAAAGAACAGAACCTAAAAATCTGAAAATCCTCAGAAATATTTGAGAAGTTCTTGCATCCATAAGACAAAAGACAGCACCGAAGGTAGGGAAATGACAATAAGCACAGGATGCCCTAAGGGGGAAAAAAGGAAAAGTTACTAACAACTTAAAAAAAGATAAACTGTACAAGAGTGGTCCAAATAGGAGGCAAATCCTCCAAATTAGAAAAAAAAAATGAATAGACTTCCAACTGAATGGAATCGATTCTAGGCAACAGAAACTTATCGCATGATCGGAAAGGCATACATTTCTTCATTCTAAAAGAAACAACAACGGCAAACAGAACCTACTGGGAAAAACAAACATTTCAAACTGTACAAGGAGAGCATGCTTCACATATGAAGCAACCTCAGATGTGGCCTGTTTTTCAACCGTTGCCTGGAGTGTGAGAAAGGGAATCTGAACACTGGCACATGGATCAAGACTCTGCAGTCACAGAAAATCCAATCATAGCGTTCAACTTTGCTATTCAGTGAACAGTGTTTAAATAATCATTACAATGGAAATATTAGTTATGCTTTTTCATTTTTAGAGTAAATCTCTAGGCAAAGCAGGGGAGACTTAATTATAGTTATAGAACAGAGTGGGAATGTTAACCAGCTTTGACAAGTACAGGCAACAAGTTGGCAGGCAGAAAGGAGGAAGTGGAACAGTGCTGTTATTCTCCTAAACTAGGAAGTCCAGATACTGTCTCTAGTTGACAGAATAAGACAGATTTATGGGTTAGAGTTTTAAAGTGAACAAGGTAACCAACAGAAGAATTAAAAATAGTGATACAACTATATGGAGGGGGGGAGGAAAACCAAGGGGACAGCAGGAAGTCAGCAGAAAATGCCTCATGTCATCAAGTTAAGAAATAGTAAGAAAAGCATATTATTAGGAAAAATGGAGTTAACCTCTAAACAGACATGTAAAAGTTTTTGCCTCTGGGTTGGGAAAGCAAAAGTTGAGAAGGGTGGGTGTGGATTTACTGCTTTTCATTATATGTCCTTTTGTACTGGTTGATTTTTCTAAATCCTTCATATGCATGTATTACTTTGATTGAAAGTTAAAACTTATTAAAAATGAATTTACTGCAATTAGAAGGAAATCTGGGGGAAGGGGGTTTGGGGAGTGGTACGTGAGTCCAGGTAGATTCTGCCTTCCTATCTTTCTGCAATAGTGGATGCATATCCTAAAATGTTCCTGAATGAGTGCATGAAATATGATTTCCTTGCTTTCCAAGCAAACCATAAAACCATAAGGAAATGCCTCATGAAATGGCCAGTAATCTTCAGGTAGCCCAGAGCTTCCTTACTGTATGTAACTTTTCACGAGCTAACGTCTGCAGTGTCATAGTTAATGTAAAAACAAAAAGTGTGATTTAATTTTTCAAAACTGAAAAATTTTAAAACGGAAAAATTGGACAAGTACCCCATGATGTTTAGACAAGGTTCTTACATTTTAGTATTGATCATAATGGCAAGACAGGGGAAATAAGCTAAATATACAACGGGAGCTTGGCTAAATAGAAATAGTCCGTCTATGTAATGGGATACTATGTAGCTATTAAAAATAAGGAATTATATTTTATCCATGTGTAATAGATATGAAGTCACCTCACCAATGGCTCAAGTGATTGAGCCAGAGAGAAATATATATATATTATATAATATACATTTATATACTCTACCTATAGAGAAATAATAATACTTGCAAACACCATTGCACACTTACCATAAGTCATACAAGGTCCTAAGCACTTTATATACATCACTGCATTTAGTCCTTACAACAACTCAGAGATGAGTGACTGTCATTACACCCAATGTTCAGGAGAGGAGACAAACATGGAAAAGGATAGTGGCAGAGTGATGAAATACTGCCAACAATATTATTCTTCCTACTAATGTGAGACATTCATTGCTATGATTCGTTTTTTATTTTGCGTTTTTAAATTGAAGTATAATTGACTCACAACGTTTTATTAGTTTCAGGTGTACAACATAGTGATTCAATATTTTTATACGTTACCAAAGGATCACCCCTGTTATGGTTAGTTGTTAATTGTATTTTTATTATTTGAATTGTGAGGCCTCCTTTTTAAAACTTTAGTGTAAAAGTCACTATCCAACTGGGTGGCATGGATGCCAGAACTTTGGGAACACAGGGCTAGGCACTCCATTCCTGCACCCTCGCGTTAGCACTCCCAAATACAAGTACGTGTACCACGGCACACGAATGGAGGATCAGATGGAACTCATAGTCACTCAGGATTTGAATTCTACCCAAAGAATTTAGTTTCTTGGTTTTTGGTTTTTGGCTTTTTTTGTTGCACCTTGAGGTATGCGGGATCTTAGTTCCCCGACCAGGGAACGTACCCATGCCCCCTGCAGTGGAAGTGTGGAGTCTTAACCACTGGACCACCAGGGAAGTCCCTCTTTCTTTCTTTTTTAAAATTTATTTATTTATTATTTTTGGCTGCGCTGGGTCTTCGTTGCTGTGCACAGGCTTTTCTCTAGTTGCGGCGAGCGGGGGCTACTCTTCGTTGCGGTGCGCGGGCTTCTCATTGCGGTGGCTTCTCTTGTTGCGGAGCACGGCCTCTAGTCACGCGGGTTTCAGTAGTTGTGGCTCGCGGGCTTAGTTGCTCCGCAGCTTGTGGGATCTTCCCGGACCAGGGCTCGAACCCGTGACCCCTGAATTGGCAGGCGGATTCTTAACCACTGTGCCACCAGGGAAGCCCCCTCTTTCTTTTTTTAAATTGAAGTAGAGTTGATTTACAATGGTTCAGGTGTACAGCCAAGGGATTCAGTTATACATATACACATATAGGAAATTACCTGGCTTTCTCTGTCTGTCTTTCTCTGTCTGACTTACCTCACTTAGTATGATAATTTCTAGGTCCATCCATGTTGCTGCAAATGGCATTATTTCATTTATTTATGGCTGAGTAGTATTCCATTGTCTATATACACCACATCTTTATCTATTCATCTGTCAGTAGACACTTAGGTTGCTTCCATATCTTGGCTATTGTACATAGTGCTGCTATGAACATTGGGGTGCATGTAATTTTTTGAATTATGGCTTCTATATATATGCCCAAGAGTGGGATTGCTGGGTCATATGGTAGCTCTATTTTTAGTTTTTTAAGGAACCTCCATACTGTTCTCCATAGTGGCTGTATCGATTTACATTCCCACCAATGGTGTAGGAGGGTTCCCTTTTCTCCACACCCTCTCCAGCACTTGTTATTTGTAGACTTTTTTATGATGGCCATTCTGATTGGTGAGAAAAGTTCCTTTTCTACCTTGACTCCATCATTTCCCTCCTCCTTTCCCCCAGGTCCTCTCCAGATAGGTCCAAACTTCCAACTTTACAGGCACAGATTCAGGTTCCAGGTCCTGAACTTTACTCAGGCTGGACTACAGCCTGTGCTTTCTGTTGTGACCCTTGACCCCCTTCCTGGGACGCAGTTCCATGACTGCCTTCAGACTGGTTCTGGTCACCTGAATGACTACTGGTGATGACTCCCTTCTCCAGCAACTCAGAGAGACTATCTCTAGAATCCTGGGCCCCAGTATAGGGGTGGGAGTGGTTAGAGACTGGGAAACATTCTGTCTTCCATGACTTACCACAAGTCCCCACCTTGGGTAGTTTTACTGCAAATCTAAGAGCTTCGCTTCAAATCCTTCCTGAAAAATGCTTGGGAAGCTAGAGGTCAAGTTCATAAGCTAAATTTTGTTGAACCAAAGAATCTGAGTGATTCTGGGCAAGGTAACCAAAGTCTTAAAAAGTGGAGGCTCTATAACAAGCAAAGATAGCCAATTTGGGGGGGCCTTTGCTGGGTACTGCTGTCCTTCCGTCACTTGGATTTCTACAGCAAGCACTCCTGTCATCTGAAGGAGCGAATCTCTGATTTTCAGCAGTTCCCCAAAGGAGGGGATGTTAGGTAGACAGAAAAGTAATACAGACAGCATGTACAAACACCCTTCTTCCATTCATATAATTCCAAACATGCTCCCTCCTGGCATAATTTAATTACTCCACGTACCACCAAGAACTACCCAGAGAGAAACAACACATACAAACACTTCCAGCTATCACAGTCGGAGATGAGGTCATGGGGCCTCTGATTATAGTTCAAGTTCTCCCCGTGATGTCTCTTCTTTCTCTAGCACCACCATTATCCCAACTTAATATTGTTATTCTACAATTCCATGACCTAAATGGTGAATTCACCACGACCACCACTCTATCCTATTTACAATACTAAAGGAGAGGTGAGCAAGTTTTTAAGAAAGACAACCAGCCAGGCAATACAGGTAGAAGGTAAGTCCTCATGTTCGCACATAGCCATGAGGTGGTCTTGCTATTTATGACTTCTCTGTCAACTCCACGATCCTTTTGCCTTACCTACTGGGGGGTGCAGTTTCGCTCCTGAGGAGTCTGAGCCTTGGTGGGCTTTGTAGGGTTGCAGTAGTCTGGCGTGCAAGCCCTCAGGATTGTCATATAAGAAGGTACCTTAGGGGATCTGAGTCTCATTCGTATTCCTCCCTGTCATTCTACAGCATGAACACCACAACCACCTGCTTTGAGTGGTTCCAGGAGCTAAGAGTGACTTCACATTTCGTGCAACCACTGTTTTGTCCCAGACTAGAAGTGTTTCTTCTAGGGAATGAAAACCTCTAAACCAGCAGAGATCAGAGTTGCAGGGACACAAAGTAAAACTGTTGCAGATGGGTTAGGTGTAATTACGAGAGGCACCACCTTTATTTCTGCCCCTCCGTTCCCAAACTTGCAAATCTTGGCAATGGGAGAAACAGCACCATAAATTGGTTGCTGGTTCGTAGTGGATATTACATCCTAGCAGGCTGCTCTGTGATTCTCCTATCAGGGCTTACCACAGGCTCCATACAGCAAGCATACTGATTCACCCTAAACATTTTGGGCACCACTGGATCTTCTAGGTGATAAGAGCCAAGGGGCAAACCTACTAGCATGGTAGCCCACACCAGCTAGCTAGAGAGCCTGTTTTAGCTGTGGATCCACATTAGTCTGGGTGTGGTAGGAATAACACCTACTTTTTCAAGTCTTGGATGGTGGCCAAAATCTCTGCACTTCCCATAAGGATAAGCTATCGCATTTTACTTCCTCTGTTGATAAGGAGGGTGATTTGCCTCTCCTTACCCTCATATCCCTTTCTCCAGGGGCCAGGTAGCCACTGTGGCAGTACACAGGAGACAGGTGCCTGTCTCTGCCTGGAAATTTCCGGCAGTCAGGAGGCTCGCTGTTCCAGCAGGATGAGCAGAGGCCGTGATATGGTGGATGTGAAAGCAAAGGATGGGGGCGACTTCCCACTCACTGCCTTCTCTCTGCATCCCTCAGAAGGTGCAGAAGATGACTTCAGTGGTTTCCTTGATGCCATGTGTTGGAGCACAGAGGTTAGAGGAAGCAACAGAAGGTCAGGGTAGCCCTGACAGCTGCCAGCCCAAAACACTCCACCTGGAGAGGAGATTAGGTACTTGGTTTGGTGGGTTCTAAACGGAGGCCCAAATGGCCCTGTCTGAGAGGGTCCTCAGCTATGTCGGGGGAGATGGGATGCTTTGAGGCTGGACATCAACCACAATAACAAAACGTACACACTCTAAGCAACGTGCAGATACTACCTGACACTAAGTGTACCTGGGAACTGGTAGAATAATCCCAGAGAAGGGGCATCAGGGTCTCCCTGAGCCTCCTGAGTAGCAACCTCAGGGAAGAACCCATTTTCCCCAACCTCCATAAGCACTCCCTCCACTCTGCACTAGGTACTACTGCAGGGGTGTCCTGGGTCCCTTGGCACTAGCACTGCCTTAAAGGAAGTTTTCAATTAGTCTCTGAAAGGTTTGGGGCTGTCCTGCTTCCCGTCGCAAGTTGCCAAGGTCAACGACTATGGGGGTTTTTGTAGCCGAAAGTGGGGTCTGGCTGCTCACCGCTCAAAAGCCAATAAAGAGTCAAGGTTGGTGGGAAGGAAAGTTTGCTTTATTTTGGATGCCGGCAATGGGAGGGGGGAGAGGAGACTCCTGTCCAAAGGGTGACTCCTCCCCGCTGACAACCAGTGGGCAAGAGCTTTTATAGACAGAGGGAGGGGGCTACATACAGAAACAGCATAGTAAGCTCTGACAGTCATCTTGAAATTGGTCATGTAGTAGTCTGATCAGTGTCATTTTGATTGTTTTAAGTACAGTTAATCTTCAGTTCCAGGGTTGGTTTGTCCCCTTTTCCTTGAGGCCAATTCTTGGAATTGTGGCAGCTTACGTCATGGCTACAGCCTGGTCATCGTGTAGTTAACTTCTTCCACCTGGTGGGAGTTTCAGTATCTACCAGAGAGCTCACAGGATACGGCTCAGAATATTATCTGTAGCCCTTAAAGAAGAGCTAAAGGTCCTTGACTTTGCTTAATGACTAAATTATTATTATTTGATCTCCTTTGACTCTTTTCCTTTGTTCCTGCATTTTCTCACTTCTCTGATTAAACTTAGTCTTTGGCTAAAGTTTTTCCACAGATAAAAGGCAGGTGGCAGACGTGGTGGGGAAGAACCATGGGGTCCTGCTCCATGTCAACTTGCGGGGAAGGCCAAGGGGAAGGTTCACAGTGTTACAGCAGATTCACCTGACCATCCTCTATTCTAAGGACTCTGGGTGTGTGTAATTAATAATTCATGCCTGGGAACTGCACATGAGCTATTCCTCTGTTAGGCTAGTGTGCTGACTCAAATGCAAGGCACCTCTCTTGGCCAGACCCAAGAATCTTTTTGGTTTTACAGATTAACTAAGGCCTTGGTGGATTGTCTGTAGATTTAATTCCTGGGAACTACAAGGTTAATTATCCATAGCCAGAGATCTCTCCATGTGTATTAGTCCACTCAGGCTGCCATAACAAAATACCACAGACTGGGTGGCTTAAACCGCAGACATATATTTTCTCACAGTGCTGGAGAATGGAAGTCCAAGGTCAAGGTGCCAGCAGGGTTGGTTTCTGGTGAGATGTCTTCCTGGCTTGCAGATGGCCACCTTCTCTTTGTGCCTTCACATAGCCTTTCTCTTATGCATTTGTAGAGAGAGAAATCTAGTGTCTCTTCCTCTTCTTATAAGGACACCCATCCTATCAGAATAGGGACCCACCCTTATGACCTCATTTAATCTTAATTACCTCCTTAAGGACCCTCTCTCCACATATAGTCACATTGGGAGTTAGGGCTTCAACATATGAATTGGGGGGGGCACAATTCAGTCCACAACAACCTTTCAGATGATCTCCAGATGTCTGTTACAGTAATAATATCCACTTGCTACTGATGTTAACTGCCACCACCTAGACTCACCTATACCTGGCTCCCTCCAACATGCTACAAATCAGAGAGCCCATCTCAATGGCACCTACTTCTCAATGGCATCCTCCATCTTGAGAGAATAGCCAGCAGAAGTGCTTTTGAAAGCTTTGATGCTTCCCTCACCCACTAATTTCTTGAGGTAAGGGTTACAGGACAGACGCTTTAATTTCTTTGGAGGGGCAAAGTTAGAGAGTGAATGGGTAGATGCTCATAAGATCCCCTCCATTATGCCAGTGGGCTTCTAGCCACCCAATGCCATATGTCACAGGCTAGCATCTGGTCCAGGTTTGCATTAGACAACCTAGAAAACAGAATCACAGCCTGCTGCCTGAGCTCACCACTGTGAATAAAATTCATGAATGCCTACCACTCATTCTATTTAACTCTATTCCTTGACTGACACTGCATCTCACTTGCCATCCCTGGATAATATACATTAAGTCAATTTAGAAGGATGACAACACCTTTGGATGTTATCCTCTCCATGAGGTGGCCCCTCCCCCTCTACACACAAACACACAGGGCCCATGGAATAGAACAGACAGCAATTATTGAATCGTATCATGAAAATGACCATTTAGTCCTTCTCAGCGGATTAGGAATGACCCCATCTTTGCACTATAAGCATTTTATCTTTTCAACTTCAGGAGGAAGGAGGGTTAACAAGCAGTTGACTTCAGTAGTCCATTCCCCCCCCACACAAAGATTAGTGCAAGCTAATCAGGGTTCTATCATTCCCTTTGTCAGCGAATGAAAAAAAATTGGGAATATGATCCAATCAGGACCAGTGAAAGGTGAAAAGTGCACTAGGGTGCTTCTAAGAAGGGTTTCCTCTCTCCTAAGAAGTAAATGCACAGAGGGATGGTCCTTTGTTTTCCCTGTGGAAATTCTTAGATTTCGATGTGACCCCTGAGAACTGCTGTAGCCATTTTGCCAAGAGCCTGACAAGCCAAATCACGGAGGATGACAGATCCAAGGGAATCACAAAGAAGTGGAACTGGAACTCTGTGTCTGGAGCCTGCTATACCTCTGGATTTCTCCCTTGATGACACAATATGATTCAGTAATTGCCATCTATTTTATTCCATGGGCCCTGTGTGCTTGTGTGTAGAGGGGGAGGAGCCACCTCATGGAGAGGATAAAAGGAAGCTCTTACTAAGTGTGTAACAGGTATTTGAAAGGCACATGTGCGGTTTCCTCTGTGTGTGTGTGTGTGTGTGTGTGTGTATCTGTGATGCTGTATCTTGCCCAATACAAATTATTAGAGTCACTGAAGTCAGGTATTAGCCATCATCCAAATTGTCACTGATTTATTGAAGGAGTTTAATGCAAATAAATTAGATGGTGAAACTGAGGCTGAGGAAGGGGAGGTGATTTGCCTAAGGTCACTTTGGAAGTTAGTAGCAGATACAAGACTAGAACCCTAGTATAGGCCTGGGAGAGTCTGAAACTCTTCAAATATTCTAGGATGCTACTGAAGAACAATAGGGATAAGAGAAAAGGTTCTCGAAATGACATTTAGAGGCATCTCTCTAAAAGGCCCATCATCAGATATATTTTTTAAACTATTCATTCTCAAAGAATATATCAACAGAGGGGTGGCTTGGGAAAACAAGTTGTCTCACCCTGACATACACTTCTGCCCATCTCAGGATTCAGGATCTGGTACTGTGGGCAGAGTCGTTGGCTTCTTGGCCACAGTAGGCTCTATGGGAAAGGTAGTGCTGCCCCTTCACCTCTCCCTTCCCAATATAGATTTCACCTTCCCTCAGTTCTCCTCTTCTTAGGTCGGAGACCTGGCCTGTGAGAAATACACAAAAACAGCCCAGGAACTGCTTGGTGCAAGGCACTGGTTCATGACACTCACTTGACTAGCTGTTTCATTTCAAGGCTCAAATTCATTCAGTAATCCTTCAACTTCTCCGCCTGTGCAGGCACAGACTAAAACCAAGGCATAGACTGCCACCTAGGGGTTATTTATAGCGGAGGAAAAACGGTTCAAATATTTGCTCTGTCCTCTTACTTGAGCAAGTCATTTTCCCTACAGGGATGTTAATTTCCTCGCCTATAAGATGAGGGTGTTGTCCTAGATCAGTGGTTTCTAAATTCAGCTCCACGAAAATTTGTATGCCTTTAGTCATTCATAATTAGAGGCACTCACCAGAATTATCTATACGATCTTTGAAAAAATATATATGCCCATGCTTCACCCCTAGATATTCTGGTTCAGTAGGTGTGGAGCAAGCAGAGTCAAGGCCTGGACATGTGCATAAAACAAAAACAATCCGGGCTTCCCTGGTGGCGCAGTGGTTGAGAGTCTGCCTGCCGATGCAGGGGACACGGGTTCGTGCCCCTGTCCGGGAAGATCCCACATGCCGCAGAGCGGCTAGGCCCGTGAGCCATGGCCACTGAGCCTGCGCGTCCGGAGCCTGTGCTCCGCAACGGGAAAGGCCACAACAGTGAGAGGCCCGCGTACCACACACACACAAAAAAAACCCAAAACAAAAGCAATCCACCGGTGCTTCCAAAGACCCTGTGTAAGGAATCTGTGATGTAGATGTAAAAAGGTGCTCCTCCAACAATGGTAAACAGGTTTTCTCACTCTAGGGCTCTGAAAGCCTTTAATAGTCTAATGTACGTTGTGGATTTCCAAGAGACGTTAATATTATGCAACATGCTCCAAGGTGTCTGACCATACAACCAACACCTTCTAACGGTCCAGGCACACCAGCATTTCCCAGATCAGTTAGGAAAACCCTACATTAGGTGTCTTAGTCAGCTCAGGTTGTCAAAACAAAATACCATGGAGTGGATAGCTTAAGCTACAGTAATCGATTTCTCACAGGTCTGGAGGCTGGTAAGTCCAAGATCAAGGTGCCAGCAGATGACTGCCTTCTCCCTGTGTTCTCACATGGCCTTTCTTCTATGTGTGTGGGCAGGAAGAGGTCTCTTTCTTTTTTCCTCTTCTTACAAGGCCACCGATCCTATTGGATTAGGACTCCACCCTCATGACCTCACTCTTTTAAATTTAATTATCTCCAAAACTCCCTATCTTCAAATACAATCACGTTGGAGTTAGGGCTTCAACAGATTAATTTGGGGTGGGGATGTGGGGTTACCCAAGTAAGGCTACAGCACTAGAAGATAGCCAAGGCCACTCTGAATCTATATCCTAAGTATTACTGTGATGACCAACCCTTTGGGGGGTGGTGGTTGTCCTTTTTATTAACACTGGAACCAAAATAAAAACCAATACTCTGAACCTGCTCGGAATGCTAATTCATATCTCATTGCCACTTCTAACCCAGATGGTGCCAAGCCATGCCTTATTTATCATCATGTCAACATAAATAATCAATAAACAATCTATAACAGGAATAAAAATAGAAAAGAGTTTTATTTGAACCAAACCGAGGACTATAGCCTAGGGAACAGCTTATCACTAACTCTGAGAAGCTGCTCTGGAGAAGCATGGTTTTCATCACAGTTTTATATCTTTTCAGAACAAAGAACAACCATCAAACACAAACATGATAGGGGTACATTCCTTCAAGATTTCAAAAGGGACAGATTAGCACATACACAGTGAGTCAGCATGACCTTGGTATCTGGGAAGGGAACCTTATCTTTAAAGGAGTACTAGCATGAATGAAGCAACTGACAAAGGATTAATCTCCAAAATTTACAAGCAGCTCATGCAGCTCAATATCAAAACAACAAACAACCCAATCCAAAAATGGGCAGAAGACCTAAATAGACATTTCTCCAAAGAAGATATACAGATTGCCAACAAACACAGGAAAGAATGCTCAGCATCATTAATCATTAGAGAAATGCAAATCAAAAATACAATGAGATATCATCTCACACCAGTCAGAATGGTCATCATCAAAAAAACCTACAAACAATAAATGCTGGAGAGGGAGTGGAGAAAAGGGAGCCCTCTTGCACTGTTGGTGGGAATGTAAATTGATACAGCCACTATGGAGAACAGTATGGAGGTTCCTTAAAAAACTAAAAATAGAACTACCATATGACCCAGCAATCCCACTACTGGGCATATACTCTGAGAAAACCATAATTCAAAAAGAGTCATGTACCAAAATATTCATTGCAGCTCTATTTACAATAGCCAGGACAAGGAAACAACCAAAGTGTCCATCGACAGATGAATGTATAAAGAAGATGTGGCACATATATACAATGGAATATTACTCAGCCATAAAAAGAAACGAAATTGAGTTATTTGTAGTGAGGTGGATGGACCTAGAGTCTGTCATACAGAGTGAAGTAAGTCAGAAAGAGAAAGACAAATACCGTATGCTAACACATATATATGGAATCTAAAAAAAAAATGGTCATGAAGAACCTAGGGTCAAGATGGGAATAAAGACACAGACCTACTAGAGAATGGACTTGAGGATATGGGGAGGGGAAGGGTAAGCTGGGACAAAGTGAGAGAGTGGCATGGACATATATACACTACCAAACGTAAAATACATAGCTAGTGGGAAGCAGCCACATAGCACAGGGAGATCAGCTCTGTGCTTGGTGACCACCTAGAGGGGTGGGATAGGGAGGGTGGGAGGGAGGGAGACGCAAGAGGGAAGAGATATGGGGACATATGTATATGTATAACTGATTCACTTCGTTATAAAGCAGAACCTAACATACCATTGTAAAGCAATTATACTCCAATAAAGATGTTTTAAGAAAACAAGGAGTACTAGCATGAGCATCATAGGAGGGGGGTGACATTTAACTCTATCTTCAAAGTGGGCATAGTTTACTTCTGGATAATGAATTCTTTTCTTAATGGCTAAAGCAAATGTACAATGCATGATAAACAGGTCATAAAATAGGCTGTTCTAGTTAGCATAAAGTTCAAGCCAAATCACATATGAGCCAGAATGGCTTTCCCATACCCCAATTGTGAAAATTTCTTCCATCAATCACAAAGTTTTATTGATTCCAGACAGTAGTCTAAAACTCTAATCCTGCATCTGAATTTTGCACAACATTCAAGTTATGAGCTAGATGTTTATTTTCTCTTCCACTCTCCTAGAGGTAGAAAGGAGATTCCCTTTATTTTCTATTCCTCTTAGGGTATGAAGAGAGAAGGCTGAGCTGAAATTCCAACCCCTTGCAAATCCACAGATGTTTCCTTTACACCCATTTTTTTTTTTTTTTTTTTTTTTTTTTGCAGTACGCAGGCCTCTCACTGTTGTGGCCTCTCCCGTTGTGGAGCACAGGCTCCGGATGTGCAGGCTCAGCGGCCATGGCTCACGGGCCTAGCTGCTCCACGGCATGTGGGATCTTCCCGGACCGGGGCAGAACCCGTGTCCCCTGCATCGGCAGGCAGACTCTCAACCACTGCGCCACCAGGGAAGCCCCGCAGATATATTTTTAAAGCACAGTCTTCAGTGATCTCTTGGTTATTTAGTAACGTATTATTTAGTCTCCACGTGTTTGTGGTTTTTACTTTTTCTTCCCCTGTAATTCATTTCTAATTTCATAGCGTTGTGGTCAGAAAAGATGCTTGATATGATTTCAATTTTCTTAAATTTACTGAGGCTTGATTTGTGACCCAAGATGTGATCTATCCTGGAGAATGTTCCATGTGCACTTGAGAAGAAAGTGTAATCTGATGTTTTTGGATGGAATGTCCTATAAATATCAATTAAATCTGTCTGGTCTATTGTGTCATTTAAAGCTTGTGTTTCCTTATTAATTTTCTGTTTGGATGATCTGTCCATTGGTGAAAGTGGGCTGTTAAAGTCCACCACTATTATTGTGTTACTGTCAATTTCCCTTTTTATGGCTGTTAGCATTTGTCTTATGTATTGAGGTGCTCCTATGTTGGGTGCATAAATATTTACAATTGTTATATATTCTTCTTGGATTGATCCCTTGATCATTATGTAGTGTTCTTCTTTGTCTCTTGTAAGTCTTTATTTTAAAGTCTATTTTGTCTGATATGAGAATTGCTACTCCAGCTTTCTTTTGATTTCCATTTGCATGCAATATCTTTTTCCATCCCCTCACTTTCAATCTGTATGTGTCCCTAGGTCTGAAGTGGGTCTCTTGTAGACAGCATATATATGGCTCTTGTTTTTGTACCCATTCAGCAAGCCTGTGTCTTTTGGTTGGAACATTTAATCCATTCACATTTAAGGTAATTATCGATATGTATGTTCCTATGACCATTTTCTGAATTGTTTTGTGTTTGTTTTTGTAGGTCCTTTTCTTCTCTTGTGTTTCCCACTTAGAGAAGTTCCTTTAGCGTTTGTTGTAAAGCTGGTTTGGTGGTGCTGAATTCTCTTAGCTTTTGCTTGTCTGTAAAGCTTTTGATTTCTCCATCAAATCTGAATGAGATCCTTGCTGTGTAGAGTAATCTTGGCTGTAGGTTCTTCCCTTTCATCACTTTAAGTATGTCATGCCACTCTCTTCTGGCTTGTAGAGTTTCTGCTGAGAAATCAGCTGTTAACCTTATGGGAATTCCCTTGTATGTTATTTGTCATTCTTCCCTTGTTGCTTTCTATAATTTTTCTTTGTCTTTAATTTTTGCCCATTTGATTACTATGTGTCTTGGCATGTTTCTCCTTGGGTTTATCCTGTATGGGACTCTCTGCACTTCCTGGACTTGGGTGGCTATTTCCTTTCCCATGTTAGGGAAGTTTTCGACTATAATCTCTTCAAATATTTTCTTGGGTCCTTTCTCTCTCTCTTCTCCTTCTGGGACCCCTATAATGTGAATGTTGTTGCGTTTAATGTTGTCCCAGAGGTCTCTTAGGCTGTTTTCGTTTCTTTTCATTCATTTTTCTTTATTCTGTTCCACGGAAGTGAATTCCACCATTCTGTCTTCCAGGTCACTTATCTGTTTTTCTGCCTCAGTTATTCTGCTATTGATTCCTTCTAGTGTATTTTTCATTTCAGTTATTATATTGTTCATCTCTGTTTGTTTGTTCTTTAATTCTTCTAGATCTTTGGTGAACATTTTTTGCATCTTCTCGATCTTTGCCTCCATTCTTTTTCTGAGGTCCTGGATCATCTTCACTATCATTATTCTGAATTCTTTTTCTGGAAGATTGCCTATCTCCATTTCATTTAGTTATTTTTCTGGGGTTTTATCTTATTCCTACATCTGGTACATAGCCCTCTGCCTTTTCATCTTGTCTATCTTTCTGTGAATGTGGTTTTTGTTCCACGGGCTGCAGGACTGTAGTTCTTCTTGCTTCTCAGGAGACACTCTTGAACACACAAAGTCCAATGAACCTTTCACATTGAGGGCCCATGATGTCCTCCTGTCTGCTTTCTCCTCATGCTCTGAGAGCAGCTCTACAGAGGGTCACTCTTCCTAGCTCCTTCCCCACCACTAGGCTTTAGGCACCCCAAGGACGGACCATATCTAGTCATTCCACCTTTCCTGTTCAGGGAAGTCCTTCCCCCTTTGAGCCTCTAATCTCTATAGCTCCTCTCCCTAAAAGAACAGACAATCAAAAGTGATGGGAGAACCAGTCATGAAACCCATTTAGTTCAAGATGTGTTCTCCCATCCAAATTGGTACAGCCACTATAGAAAACAGTATGGAAGTCCCTCAAAAAATTAAAAATAGATCTACTATCTGATCCAGCAATCCCACTTGGGGTATATATCCAGAGGAATACTTCACAGCAAGAAGGTATAGAACATTAACATCCCTACCAGTCAGTAGACATTCACTGAGTACCTGTCTCATGGGGCTAAGTGACATGGCTGGCCTAGGAATGAACTCCTGGGAAAGAAACAGCAAGCCAGTTTCCATCTCAAATTCAGAGGAGGATTACCTTCTCTTTCCCTCAGAGTCCTGATTTTGAGAATGGCACCAATTATAGAGTCACCCTTTTGGAATCCTCAACCTTGTGACTTATTTTTAAGTGCCAATACTCAGTAGTTTTACCTATTAAACCATCCATTTAGGTCTTCTTGATCCCTCCCTCCAGTGAAGTCACCCAACATGACCTTGATGGGCAATGGGCACAAGTGTGTGTGGAAGGGGAAGAAGGCATCACAGTTACTATTAAGTTTCACATCTGAGTTTGACTAGCAAATAAGCCAGTTTTGGTCACCATCATGTCACTTGGTGAAGGAATGTTGGTCTGGGTACAGGTTTTTCTAAGTATCTCAGGCCTCAGGTTCTCACCGGGTAGGAAAACTTCATGACCCCCATCTTTCACAGCTTTAAGGTAACTTAGCCAATTACAGGGATAAATAAAAAGCCTTTGAAATGGCAATGTGCTGTCTAAGGGCTACATTATTTAGTTTCTAATCACAAAGAAATGTGGATTTTCTTTTAACCTTTGGTGAGTGAAATTCAGGTTCTGTGATGCCACCTTCTGGATAAAACCTGTGCTAATAAAACAATAGAGGAACCAGAGGTATTTATGAAGCTAGAGGTTAGAAGTGTCTTTGAACACACTTTAGAAGGGTTCGTATTTATATTTAGCACTCCTCCCCCACCCCAACTGTCAAAACTCTTCACCTGATTTTCAACAAATTAACCACTGACCAGAAAAGAAGTGACCTTATACAGACAAGGAAAAAGAGGAGAACTTTTTGGCACTGCCAGTTAACAAGCACCCTCTTGGTGCCCGAACTTGGTGCTGAGCCCCATCTGCTTCAATGTCAGGCGTCAGAGTTGGCCAGAAAAGAAAGCGGCTCAGAGCAAGGCAAGGTCTGAGTTGCCGGGCTACCTCTTGGGATCATGGCAGAATTAAAGAGGTTGGTTTGCAAAGAGAAGCCCAGTAATATCTGAGGAAATATGCTGGTCCTGTGAAAGGAAACAAACGTTTGGTTGATATTATGACAAAAGTCTAAAGAAATGAAGTGAGAGTGGGGTCTGGACAGGTGGGGAGAAGAGCTAAACCAAGCCACAATGTTCTTTTCCAATATATGGATTCTGGAAATGGTGTACTAATTCCTTCAGTACCTCCTGGGTGCTAAGCACTTTACACAGATTACCACACTTGATTCTTACAATATCCCTGACAGCAAGGTGTGATTCCCATTTTGCAAATATGGAAATTGAGGCTCAGAGCTGAGAGTAAGAGTCAGACTCAGATACTAGAAATTTATTGTGAATGAAACACAATGTATTGTCTCAGCAACATCTGCAAGGCAAAAAAAAAGCCCAACAAAGTATGGAAGGGTAAATATTTAATGAAGTATTGACCTGCATATTACTTTAATTGTTAGCCTATGCCTCCAGGACCACTGCAAAATGAATGCCCACCCACCCATAGTGGGGGTAGACTGGTAGACTTTCATTCTCTGACACCCACTTTGTGTACAGGTCTCATCTTTCTCCCCTTTCCTAAATAGAGCTAGCTTTAAATTACATTCAAATTCATGTTCTCCTACCTGAAAAAAAGCAGCACTCCCTCAATCTCTCGATTTCTGAAGTTTGTTTTTCACAATGCCTTCCAGTCCATCCTGCTTCTGCCTGGCATTACAAGGCTTTTCCAAAAGGATAAAAAGACAGATCAAAACTTTGATGGGAATACATCATGATCAGGCTTTTTGGAAATCTGACATTCTAATAAATTCAACGTGTCTGTAAGAGTGGCACCCACAGTGAACAAAGGAACATGAATAAGGACTGGAAAAAGATGCCACTGACTGATTATAGACACAGTGCCTGAACCATGGAGTTAATAAGCAGTGCCCAGGGAGTGACCCTGACATTGTTGGAAGTTCCTATCTTAGAGACTAAGGGAAGGCATTTCAACACCACCTTAAATAATGTTATAGCTGACAGGGGATGGGTGCTACCCTCCACCCAGCATCTGTGGCCCCTCATAACATAAGGGTGCACTTACTTGTCTGGCAGGTCCAGACAGTTGGTTCCAGGTCCACTCTCTTCTCATCACAGGTCCATAAGCTGACCAGTACTAGACTTTTCCACCACAGGTCCTGAAGGAAATGGTGATTGTACAAATCTACAAGGAGACTTGCTAATGGGTGGACAGCCTAACACAACTGCAGGAAACTTAGGTAACTTGGAAACTCATAAGATGAGTGGCTGGGGCAAACTTCCCCTTTCCCTTATCCAGAAGAATTTCTGCAAATGGTTGGTTGGGGCAGAGTACCCAGTCATGCAGCCTGTGTGAGGTAGGCCAAAAGAGTTTGTTAAGACAGGAACTGCATGAATCAAATCACGAGATAAGACTGCTGCTTTATAGAAACCCGATTGCCCCTTCAAAATGTACCTAGGTTCAACGTGCTTTAATCAAGCATCAAAGGGGAGTTATTAAATATTATGTTGCAAGGTACTGCCAGTTATTTTCTAGAAGGGGAGTCTCAAAGCTCCATTTTTTCTTTTCATTAATAAAGCAATTGACTCATACAAAATTATGGGTGAGAATCCTTTGGAATGGGTTACGTGTTCTCACTTTGTTACCAATTACTGACATTTTATACACTATGCAAGAATATGGTTAATAAATCATGCAAATGGGATTTGTGTTCCACTTAATAGACCATGAAATGCACATTGTACAACTGTGTTACTTTTATATTAGTTTCAGTAATTGGTAACATAGTAAGTTCAAAAATTGATAAAACTAGAAATGAGCTAATTTAATCCAGAACAAATTCATGAAGAATTTTTTAAAATTACATAACGTTACTAATATTTGACACTCAACACAGGTCTTTGAGGAGAAAACAACAGAAGAACTTAAGACATTTGGTAATGTATATATAATGGGGAATTTGCTCTTAATTTGCAAGTATGCCCCTAGGATACTATGGGCAATGGGCATTTGTAATAAAAGTCAGGATTAGTGAGGCTAGTTAGTGTCCAAGCTCCTGAAATCTGCATTCCTGCCAGTACCAATGACACAGGCACAGTAAAGCCCAAATACCAGCAATGAATCTTTCACATTTCTAAAAGTAATCAAGGTATGGATTTAGAGATCATCAATGTTCCACCAATATAAGAGTCATTACATCATTTCTACATGAAATAATATACATAACTGAAATCAAAATCAAGAATCAACCAGCAAAAAGGCAAAGAAACAAACTTAACCATCACCATTCTCAAAAGGAAGTAACTGTTTTACTTAACACCAAGTATCAGAGTTACTCTCAGTGACTGGAGTCCTCAGGCTTTGGAGCAAAACAACAGTTATCCTTTAATTTAATTCTCCCCTTGAATACACAATAGGTGTCACACGATGGAGGCATGAGTATAAAAAGGAAGACTGAGTGGTACAAAAAACGTGGATGGAACTCAGAAAGTTTTAGTATCATCTCAGCCTGTAGATTTTAATTCTGAAGCTCACAAGCAGAAGTTCCAAAACCAATAAAAACCATTAAAACCATTTTTCATCCTCCCGTGAAGTTATTAACTAATGTAATAAAGCGTATTTTTGTTAAAAAAATGGAACAGAACAAAGAGGATTCTCATGTTGTGCACCCTTAAAACTGTATTCTGGATGAGTGGAAAAGTTATAGGATTAAAAAATTAAAGAAAATCTGTAAGAAAAGATTGTGATGTTTCCTTCATCTTGGTCCAGTGTAGAATCTAGTATAATAACCACAGAAATCGATTTGATTAATTAAAATGTCAACAATTACATTTGTCCAAAAATGATAATTCAAGGCGGTGAGAAGATATGTTTTTTGTTTGTTTGTTTGTTTTTACCGGTACGCGGGCCTCTCACCATCGCGGCCTCTCCCATTGCGGAGCACAGGCTCCGGATGCGCAGGCTCAGCGGCCATGGCTCACGGGCCCAGCCGCTCCACGGCATGTGAGATCTTCCCGGACCGGGGCACGAACCCGTGTCCCCTGCATCGGCAGGCGGACTCTCAACCACTGCACCACCAGGGAAGCCCGAAGATATGTTTTATATTATTACAAATGCATAATATGTGCACTAATACTTTATGCAAATAGATAAGCAAAACTTAGACCTCAAAAAATGTGCAGTCATATAATTAGACTCAACCAAGAAGATGAAAGACAATTGAAACATAAAGATACAAAAATATTTCCACTTTATCGGTAATCAAATATTGCAAATTAATGCACTTATAGACCCACTTTCTGATCCATTGCGTTCAATTGCTATTAAAAGAAAAATCACTGCTGGTGGAGTTGTTGAGTGATGGGCAGAACACACACTGTTTAAAGGAGCTTAGAATCTGCACAATCCTTCTGGAAAGGAATTTGGCCAAACTTCAAAAAAGGGATTCCTTTATCCGGATCTTCCCTGTACTCTGATACTCTTGGTTCTCTTGGTGTTGGCAAAACCCTCCCACAACCAGCCTAAATCTTCATACTTACCCTCTTTCTCGACCCCCAGAACTCCTGAACAAACCCCCTCACCTCAACTGCTACAAGGGCCCTTGGCTTTTTCATTTTCCAGCCTGAGAATAGAATGCATCTGAGTAAATGAGCTTATTGTGTTTAAGGAACAGGAGGGCGGAATGGCTGGAGCAGTGAGGAGAGTGGTTGGAGGTTAGAGGAGGTGGGTTGGGAGAAGTAGGCTGGATAAGGTTCTCATAGGACCTTGTTATGTCTGTCACAGTTGGGACTTTCCTCGAACTGCGATGTTGTAGCTCCTTGAAAAATCCCATTCTCTGGACAGTGTTATTTCACCTGAATGGGAGCTAGCTGTGGGAAAGCCCTATCCCCAGGACATTTACTGAAAAAACAAAAAACAGAGAGAATTGTTTAACATCATGGCTACCTGAGGTTGCCAGCATCTTGTATTTTAGTCAGGGGAAAAAGACAATAAAAATATACAAATAAATAATAATATATATTTGTGATTATCTGTTGAAGCACGTCATCCCTCACTACCCTTATGTTTCAAAATTTTCTGTGTGATTTTTCATTGTTTATTCTTCCACGTGAATCTTAAAATGAGCTTCTCTAATCAAAACAAAATCTTCTTGGTGTTTTGGTAGGATTATGTTGGAGGGAAAAATACTGCATATAATTTGATTAAACACAATATTGCCTCATGACAAGATCCCATCACTGGTCATGTGTTGGAAGTATAATTTAACTTAGGGAAATTAGACTTTCCTGGTGGCGCAGTGGTTAAGAATCTGCCTGCCAATGCAGGGGACACGGGTTCGATCCCTGGTCCAGGAAGACCCCACATGCCGTGGAGCAGCTAAGCATGTGCGCCACAACTACTGAGCCTGCATGCCACAGCCACTGAAGCCTGCGCGCCTAGAGCCCACGCGTCTCAACAAGAGAAGCTACCGCAATGTGAAGCCTGTGAACCGCAATGAAGACCCAACGCAGCCAAACATAAAATAAATAAATTTATTTTAAAAATAGCTTAGGGAGGGCTTCCCTGGTGGCGCAGTGGTTGAGAATCTGCCTGCCAATGCAGGGGACACGGGTTCGAGCCCTGGTCTGGGAAGATCCCACATGCCGCGGAGCAACTGGCCCCGTGAGCCACAAATACTGAGCCTGCGCGTCTGGAGCCTGTGCTCCGCAACGAGAGGCCGCGATGGTGAGAGGCCCGCGCACCGCGATGAGGAGTGGCCCCCACTTGCCGCAACTAGAGAAAGCCCTCGCACAGAAACGAAGAGCCAACACAGCCATAAATAAATGAATAAATAAATAAATAAAAATTAAAAAAAAATAGCTTAGGGAAATTTAACAACTTTATGGTATTGAGTCAACCTACCCCAGATCTGGGATATCATTCCATTTGTTTGAGTATTCTTTTGTATCCCTCTTTAGCATTTAAAACATTTCTTCATGTGGTTTTTACAATTTAAAAAATACATTTCTAGGCACTATTTCCTTTGAATTGTTTTTCTGAATAGGGACTTCTACCATTATATATTTTAACTGATTATTTTCTGTATTTATGAAAGCTGGTGATAAATTTATATTAATTTTATACTCAGTCACAAAATGGTATTCTGATATAACAGGTAATGGGTAATTTCCTCTCCTCCTTTCCAATTTGTTAAAACTCTTAGTTATTCCTTTCCTTTATTCTTACATTGAACATGTATAAAATCGCTTTTGGAAAGCATCCATTCACTTTCACACTTGCCTTTCTCTTTCTCTATTGATTATTTTCTTTTGCTCTTTTTTTTTTTTTTTTTTTTTTTTTTTTTTTTTTTTTTTTTTGCTGTACGCGGGCCTCTCACTGCTGTGGCCTCTCCCGTCGCGGAGCACAGGCTCCGGACACACAGGCTCCGCGGCCATGGCTCGCGGGCCCAGCCGCTCCGCGGCATGTGGGATCCTCCGGGATCAGGGCACGAACCCGTGTCCCCTGCATCGGCAGGCGGACTCTCAACCACTGCGCCACCAGGGAAGCCCAACTTTTGCTCTTTTAATATAGCAGATTAAGAGATTTCTTAACATTAAAACTTCCTTATATTCCCTGTTCATGGTACATCATTCTTTGAATATGCTGCTCTAAATTACGTTAGCTAATATTTGGGACTTTCGCATTAATGTGGCAGGCAACCACCGCTGCAGCGTGCGTGCCAATAATCTCTGGCTGGGAGATGCATAAATAAGCAGGAAAATGTGTTCACAACGGAACCGTATGCAAGGGGCGTCCAGAGGCCGAGGGTTCTACAAGGAACTCGGAAGAAAAATGAGTGGCCCAAAGGGAGGGTGGGCACCAGGTCTACTTCTCTTCTCCAAAGCACTCGGGCCTCCCCTCTCCAATTGCGACGGACTCCGCCCTCACCACTTAACACTACGTGTTTTGGGTTCTGCCCGTGGCCCCCACCCCTCGCCCGCGTACCGCCTTAGGAAATCTAGGCCCTGCCCCTCAGATTCCTACCCCGCCTCCTTCCCCTACTCCAGCCCCGCCCAACCCGGCCCCCCAGTGTCGCGCCTGCGCACTAGCAAATGCCCCGCCATGCAGGCGGAGCCCCACCGCGCCAGCCCCACCGGGCCCATGGCTCCGCCCATGGCACCGCCCTCCCCGGGCCCGGGCCCACCTCCGCACACACGCACTTCCCGCCACGCCTCCTCGTAGACCCGGCCCTGTGGAGTCCAGCGAAGCGAGCAAGGCGCGATGGACGGCCGAGTGCAGCTGATCAAGGCCCTCCTGGCCCTGCCCATTCGGCCCCAGACGCGTCGGTGGAGAAACCCGATCCCCTTCCCCGAGACGTTTGACGGCGACACCGACCGGCTCCCGGAGTTTATCGTGCAGACGGGCGCCTACATGCTAGTGGACGAGACCCTGTTCACCAACGATGCCCTGAAGGTGACGTTCCTCATCACCCGCCTGACCGGGCCCGCCCTGCAGTGGGTGATCCCCTACATCAGGAAGCAGAGCCCCCTCCTCAACGATTACCGGGGCTTCCTGGCCGAGATGAAGCGGGTCTTTGGATGGGTGGAGGACGAGGACTTCTAGGCCGGGAGCCCCTCGGGCCTGGGGGCGGGTGCTCGGGGGAGGGTCAGCCGCGCCAGTCGCCGCCGCCCAGATCGCCACAAGCGGCGTCCTCCCGCCGCGCCTCCCCGCTCCCTCACCTTCGGGTCGCCGCGATCTCCCCCGCGCTCGTGTCCCCTCCCGCGTAGTGCTTGCCTTTGTTCCAGGAATAGCGCTCCAGGTTCCCGCTGCTGCCGCCGCCGGGCCTGGCTCTGGAGCGGCCGCCGCCCTCTCGGGCCAGCCCGGCCCCTCCCCTGCACACTTGGACTCGGTCGTGCGCTCCAGCTGCAAGCCGGGCTCCTGTTACACACCGGACAGACCACCCTCAGCCCGGCCGCTGCCAACCGCCCGCCCTCTGCCAGACTCCTGGGCCCGCATGCAGGTGCCCAGAGACCTGCGCTGCCGCTGCCGCCGCCACCGCCACCGCCATCCACCGCATCCCGCCGACAGCCTGCAGCCTTCAGCGGTCTGGACTCGCCCGGGAGGTGTCTGAGCTGGGCACAGCCTCTGGACAATGCTTCCAACAGCTCGCCACCGCCCTGGAGGGGCCGGCCAGCCTTTCACCTTCGGCGGGACCCAGTCCCTCCCTCCTCCCAGAGACATCTTCTGCTCCTGCCAGGTGGCCGCCAGGTCCCAGGGGTGCCTGGCAGCCAAATCGAGTCACTCATTGTCTTCTGTGGACCTGTTCGTTTCGCCCAGAAACCAGTTCTCTTCTGAATGTGCAGTATTTTCTTGGTTAGTGGTTTATTGGTCAACAATATAAGTCATATCTACCCAACTCCTCAATACTACTTGAACAAAACTCTTTTCTTATTTTCAATAAATGTCAGACACTATTTAAAAAGAAATTGAGTCTCAGTGAATATGGCACTTCTCCTTCCCTATTCATGGAAAAGTGGTCCAGAAGAAATATGCCATGGGTGATGTTAGAGACACTCTCCTCTCTGTTGAGCCTTGCATATAAAACATCAAAGTCAGAATCCTGAGGTGTTTCTGGGGATAGAGACCCCACTGGTGACTGTTTAGTCCCAGGTGAATAACCCTCTAAACCAGTTAGGATTGTTCCAAACCTCTTAAGAAATGGATCTTCTCTTTGGCCAAGGTGATGTGAGAAGTCAGCCAGGAGGCTTTTCTGTAAAGCTTTCTTCATTTCCAAAAGCCATTTGAAAGCACCCAAATTTTTACAAACCATTAACCCCACACATATGGTGAACAATGTCAAAGTTTTACTTATCCCATTTTTCAGGGAACTAACAGAATGATACAGGTGCTTTTGAAAAACGTTTATAGAATCTTCATTATGTAGGTAGTGGAAAGGCATGCAGAAATGATATTGTTTACACAAAGCTGGTTGATGCAAAGCTATTGTCTGTAGGACAATAAAAGTATAAACTCCCCTAATGAACAGAAATAAGTCATCCCTCCTTGCTTATCTTCAGTTTAACCTCATATTTATAGTATTGTAAAAAGCCTGTGCTCCCTTACCAATTGTTGGTCAACAAAGTTAACTATCCTGCATCAGATGATCCACGGGTGGGCTAATAGACAATTCTCTGGTGTGATGTCCAAAGGTTCTACAATCTAACGTTTTGTCTCATTTCTAAATTTTGGTGATTTTCTAGAACACAGGATAGAGGAATAAATCACACCAGTGTTTTTTTCACTTTTTTTCCTCTATCCATCTCTTTCTTCATTTGAACAGGTAAGCTTTTGCTATTCATGTGTTGTAGTTCATAAGACTACATTGACATGGAGGTACATTACTTGTGTTATGTGTTCTTTATTATTTTTTTGTTCCTCCAAATACTGAAACCACCATTAACTTGAAATTTGGCATGTATTAGGTCAAAGTCTTAAAGTCAGAGGAAAAATTTGAATCACTTAATTAAATGGAGGTTTTTGGTTCACAGGTTCTTAAAATAATTGAAAGCAGGCTAATTATGAGGTTCCAGTTCAAGGTCCTGGCAGTCAGCCTTTCTGTGTGGGTATGAAAGACGATTGTGTTAAGCATATTCACTGTTTGGCTTTAAACGTAGATTCTGCTGAAGTGGTTTGAAAAGGGCTTGGAAACAGTTTACTTTTGGGGGTAGATCCAGCGTGTTCCCTACAACCTGTGTCCACCTGGCTCTCGAGGGTGATAGAATGGGCTGTGAAGACTGGGCATCCTTTGAACAGTGTTGGTAACCCCCTACCCGCAACAAAAATGCCCCTGCAGTTTTCTTCCTCCTACCAGAATGGTTCCGTTAGGGATTGTTCCTTTGTCTACACCAGTTGTATCATCCCAAGTCCTTTTTCGTGATACAGATGTCTAGGAGAGGGTTAATGGTTTGCAAGAATTAATCATGAACATTTTTGAAAGATTCCATAAAGGCAGAGAAGAAATGGCATTTGTAAGTAGAGAAGGGAGGTTATTTTTCATTAGCATCTCAGTTCAGGCTGCTATTATAAAATAGCATAGGCTTGGTGGCTTAAACAGAAAAACATTTATTTCTCATGGTTCTAGAGGCTGGGAAGTCCAAACTCAAGGTGCTGGTATATCAGATGTCTTGTGAAGTCTCATTTCCTGGTTTGCAAACAGCTGCCTTTTTGCTGCATCCTTACATGGTGGAGAGAGAGAGAGAGAAAGAGAGGGAGAGAGAGAAAGAAATCCTATCTCTTCCTCTTATAAGGACACTAATTCCATTTGGGCACTCCAACCTCATGAGCTCATCTAAGCCATATAACTTCCCCAAATGCCCTACTTTCAAACACCATCACATTGGGGCTTAGAGCTTCAACATATGGATTTGGAAGGAGGAACACAAGCATTCAGTTCATAGCAATTACTTTGCCGTCTCACCCATTACAGTTGTCATTCATGGTTTGTTTCCATAACTTCCTTCTCAGCAATTTATTCTGTCCCCCACCATTAAGCCGCACCTCAGAAGTGAATATCAAAGGTGGGAGAAACATAAAGACTGATAAAAAGAAGAGGAATATAAATATAAGAGGAATGAGAGAGAAAGTGCAATTAATCTTTTTTTTTTGGTGGTGGTGGTTAGGGACAATATTGACTTGAACTCTAAAAGTTAAGATAATATTACACAAATTTTGTGACACACATGTACAAAAAAATTCATATAGGAAATATAGACACAGAGGGGACAAAGTGGCCTTTGAGTAGTTTAATGTCTTGAGATCTTAGATTCTGAAGCAATCGTGGTAGAGAGAACTCATGTAATAAGTAGTGTGCAAGTACAACTCACATTTTTACAACCATAATTCTTACACAGCTTGTTGATGAACACCTGTCAAAATTTTATGTAATGCATTAGTCAGGAAACCAGCAGAATGACAGAGCTAGTTTGAAAAATTATTTACAGATTGTGGGGAAAAGAATGCAGCAATAAGGTTGTTAATTTATGTACAAACCTGGTCGACATCCAGAAAAATATCACTTCTTATTATATTTCTACAAACTAATTCCTTAAATATACAGTATTTTTTTGCAATTTTTATCTTTATTTCATTTAGAGAATGTCTTTGAATTAGAGATGAAGGCTTATATCATAACAAAATGGCTGGAGATGTTTGAGCACTCTCTATGTCCCAGAACCTTACATAAATATTCTTGTTTGGTCTTCAACTCTCTCGTGAAGTAAGCACTATTTATAGTTGAGGAAACTGAGTCCTAGCAAAGGCCATCTAATTTGCCCAAGGTCCTACGCTAAAAAGGGGTGGAACTGGGACTCACATTGAAGATTCCAAAGCCCTGCACTCTTAATCGATATGCTGTCAGTCCTGGGACCATTTTTATTTTTAACAGCTTTATTGAGATATGTTTGTCACACCATAAAATTCACCCATTTAAAGTGTACCAGTCAACGGCTTTCAGTTTATTTACAGAGTTATGCAAAATGCTCAACATCACTAACCATCAGGGAAATGCAAATCAAAACCACAATGAAATGTCACCTCACACATGTTAGGATGGCTATTATCAAAAAGGCAACAAATAACAAGTGTTGGCGAGGATGTGGAGAAAAGAAACCCCGGGTATGCTGTTGGTGTGACTGTAAAATGGTGCTGCCACTATGGAAAATGGTATGAAGGTGCCCCCCAAAATTAAAGACAGAACTACCATATGATCCAGCAATTCCACTTCTGGGTATTTATCCAAAGGAATTGAAATAAAGATCTTGAAGAGAGACCTGCACCCCCATGTTCACTGCAGTATTATTCACAATAGCCAAGATATGGAAACAACCTAAACGTCCATCGATGAGTGAATGGATAAAGAAAATGTAGTATATACATACAATGGAATATTCTTCACCCTTAAAAAAGAAGGAAACAGGGCTTCCCTGGTGGTGCAGTGGTTGAGAGTCCGCCTGCCGATGCAGGGGACACGGGTTCGTGCCCCGGTCCGGGAAGATCCCACATGCCACGGAGCAACTGGGTCCGTGAGCCATGGCCGCTGAGCCTGCGCGTCTGGAGCCTGTGCTCCGCAACGGGAGAGGCCACAACAGTGAGAAGCCCGCATACCGCAAAAAAACAAACAAACAAACAAACAAAAAGAAGGAAACAAACTCAAGTTGGCTTGAACCCAGGTAATTCACTTGGCACCTCCTGGTACTCCCTTGCTCAATTTTACCTATGAATTGCTGCACATTTGCAGCAACCCTGGCCTGTAAGTATCTGGTTGCCAAGGACTCAAGCCCTTATGACCAGGTAAGCCACCAAAACCTGCAAGGTGAAATCTGAAAATGATGGAATTTTAGGCTGGATAGTGGAGGAGGAAGAGCGTGAGTCACAGTTGTGGCCCAGGGACCAAGTACAGCAACAGGGGCTGTAGCTCATTACACTAACCTACATCTTCTAAGTTCCCTCTCAGCAAGAGAGGCCGTGGGAACCGTGAAGGAGATGCTCCCCTAACCAGCACAGAGAAGTAGATCCGTGCTGCACAAGGGGCACACTGAGGTACCCAAGGAAGGGTACCACTCAGATCTCCTTTCAAGACAACCTTCTATGACAATAACAGTGAGCAGCCACCTTCCAGCTGCTGCACATTTGGACCCAATGTAGTCTTCACACTGAGGTCATGCTCTCTTTAGGCTGCTACCAGCCAGTGACTGAGCAGAGCAGGGGTACTAGAGCTGGACCATTCCTGTCTGACACAGGACTCCAATAATAGACAATCTTTGCTCTGAGTTCCCCATTTGCCCGAGATTTTTTTCAGAGTAAGGCTCTTTCTTTCTTCTCTCCTTGTACAGGTGTCAGCCTAGCATCATGGACTGAAGGCTCTCCACAGCTGTCCCTTCTTCTCCTCCTCTTCGTTATCTTCCACAGGTGTTTCCCCCAATAAGCTACCTGAATGTCTAATTCTGTCTTGGCACCTGCCTTTCGGAAGACTTCAAATCACAAAAGGCAAAAATTATAAATTGGACTTTATGTAAACTATGAAAAACATCATAATTCAAAAGACAACTTTCAGAAAATTGAAAAGCAAGGTACAGACCTAGAAAAAACATTTGGGATATATATATCTGACATAGGACTGTTATCTAGAATATGTAAAGAACCATTATAACTCAGTAATAAGAAGAAAAATGACAATTAAAAAATGTCCCAGGGGCTTCCCTGGTGGCGCAGTGGTTGAGAGTCCGCCTGCCAATGCAGGGGACACGGGTTTGTGCCCCGGTCCGGGAAGATCCCACATGCCACGGAGCGGCTGGGCCTGTGAGACATGGCTGCTGAGCCTGCGCGTCTAGAGCCTGTGCTCCGCAACGGGAGAGGCCACAACAGTGAGAGGCCTGTGTACCGCAAAAAACAAAGAAAAGAAAAAAAAAAAGAATAAAAGTTATGTGAATGTCGTTTCCCTCTCTCCCTTCAAATATCGTATTGTACTGTACTTACTGACCTTTATTTTTGTGATGACGTGAGATGATAAAATGTTTACAGATGAGATGAAATGAGGTGAATGATGTAAGCATTGTGACATAGTGTTAGGCTACCATTGACCTTCTGACAATACATCAGGAGGATCATCTGCTTTAGGTGATCCTGGATCATCAAGCCATGACAATGTGGATGGTTGGATGTCAGGAGCAGATGATGTCATGGCTGGGGATCCCAGGCGATAGGGGCGGGGTGGGGTGGGCGTGATGGTGATAGATTTCATCACTCTACTCAGAGTGGCACATAATTTAAAACTTATGAATTGTTTACTTTGGGGATTTTCCATTTAATATATTTGAACCACGGTTGACTGAGGGTAACTGAAACCACAGAAAGAGAAACGGAGGATAAGGGGGGATTCCTGTATATATGTATGTATTCTTTCAAAATGCATTGAAATATATACTTAAAATGGGTGATTTTATTGCATGTAAATTGTAACTCAACCTACAGTTGATTTTTAAATCTGTAAAAAAGTGAGTTGAGTACCCGCAATTTAATGAGAGTCATTCTATTTCAATATGGTGCTATACAGAAGTTTGAGCACCTATGAGATGCCCATTAGAGAAACTACTAAAATAAACTTGGTGGCTCAGGAAGAACTTCTGAATGAAGTCAACAGATCCAGTGAGTAGGAATTGGTCTAGTGAAAGTTATGGGAAAGCAAAGAGGAAATACAAAATATTCCAGGCAAAGAAATCAAAAAGCTAGAGAGAGACTGGCCCATGTCAGATCCAGGAATGGTCCAATTACTAAGCCAGAAACTTGGTCCCATCCCAGATCTCTACCTCTCCCCAACCTCCACGTTCCAACTAATCACCAAGTTCACTAATGAATCGGAATGTTGCTTTTATCTGCCCATCCTCTTTGTCTTTAAGCCCTGGATAACTATCACCTACAAAATACTCGTTACTGGACTCGGCCCACATTCCATCTTCCCACAATCTATTTTCAACATCAGCCCCAGAGTGAACATTAAAACACAAATCTAATCACATCAGTCCCCCATTCAATATCTTTCCATTGTTCCCCAGTGAATACAGAATAATTGATATATGCCTTAGCATGATATATGAGAATGTTCATGATGTAGCTTCTACCTTTGCTATCTTAACTCTTACCATGCCCTCTTCCTGACTTTTATATACTAAACACATTGTCTCATTCTTCTGAACTTCAGATAAAGGTGGCCCTCTTTCATTGAAATCAAGTCTCAACTCATTTACTACTTCCTCTATTGAGATGGTCCCTGCCTCATCTAGGGGAGATTTTGGGGTTTTTTTGGCTGTGCTGTGTGGCTTGTGGGATCTTAGTTCCCTGACCAGAGACTGAACCTGGGCCCTCAGCAGTGAGAGCACAGAGTCCTAACTACTGGACCACTAGAGAATTCCCAAGGGCAGATTTAAATGTTCTTTTCTTATGCTCCAACTGTGTTATATACAAGCCCCAAGTTATCGTCATGCCCTAAAAAATAATTTAAATTGTTGTTGTTTTTATAGTTACAGCAAGCCCCATTTATTGAGTGCTCAGATTTTTAAAAAAAATATTTTTGTTTCAGGAAAGCTTTCTTATGTTACATTTCATTTATTTATTTTTATTTTTATTTATTTATTTATCTATTTGATTGCACTGGGTCTTAGTTGCAGCAGGTGGGCTCCTTAGTTGCCTCTCACCAGCTCCTTAGTTGAGGCATGCAAACTCTTAGTAGCGGCATGGATGTGGGATCTAGTTCCTTGACCAGGGATGGAATCCAGGTCCCCTGCATTGGGACCACGGAGTCTTATCCACTGTGCCACCAGGGAAGTCCCAGTGCTCAGATTTTATTTTTGTTACTTAATTGAATTCTCATAAGGAACCCAATATAAATGTATTATTTTACCCACTTTACATATAAGGAAATAATGGCTTAGGAAGGTTAAGCAATTTGCATAACGTCATACAGCTGGTGTGCCCAAGCACGGATTGAAGACCTTCTTAATTAAATCAAAATCTGAGATTCCATATATACCTGTTGTTTTTCCACTACAGCCAAATGGACTCTGAATTCCTTGAAGACTTGGACCATAACTTTGCAATGATGTATTCATAGTTCATAATACAGTGCCTGGGACACAGGAAATACGTGATAAATGATAAGTGCCTGACTGCTAAATGAGAGAACCAGTCGCCTTTCATACCCACCCAGGAAGGCTGACTGCCAGGACGTTGAATTGGAACCTGCTTACAATTATTTAAGGACCTGTGAATCAAAAAACTCCATTTCATTAAGCAATTCAGATTTTGCCTCTGACTTTAAGACTCTGACCTGTTACATACGAAAGGCAAGTTAATGATGTTTCCACTATTTCTGGTAATAAAAATATTCTGATACAAAATGAGGGTAATGTACCTCCAGCTCCATGTACAGCCCTACAAACCAGTGCACAAGTTTACCTGTTCAAATGAAGAGAGAGAGTCAATGAAGTGAAAAACCACTGTAATGATTGATTCTTCTTTGCCCTGTTCTGGAAAAATCACCCAAATTAGAAATGAGGCAGAGTCAACTGGGTGTCATCCTGTAAGTCCATTTTTTATCTGACTCTACTAGGAAACTTAACTTTTCCCAGACATAGATGAAGTAGCACACTGGTGATTGAACAGGTTGGTATGAAGAGAAATGGTAAGGAGCAACAGCTTTTGCTTTTCTGCCCATTGAAGAAAGTTATAATTTTATTGTCCTGCAGGCTCTCAACCTGCTTTCTACCTAGATTAACAGGAGCAGTTCTGCACTCCCTTCTCCTCCACTTAACAATCAAGGCTCCATAAATGTAAATGCTTTTTCTGAACCACCTGTCATTGTGCTGGTTCTCTGAATAATGGATGAAATAAAACTTTGACAGGCGTTCACCAACAAATGTGCAGGATTCATGATTTGTAGAAATTAGGTATTGTGCTTTCAAGCGGCTTTTTGGAAGCAAGGAACTCTTTCCCCAAAGCCTCCTAACTAATTTCTCCTTAACATCGCCTTGGCCAAAATCAGATCAAGATCCATTTCCGAAGGGGCACGGAACTGACTGGTTTGGAAGAGTCAGCATCCGGGACTGAATGATCACCAGTGGGGTCTCCATCACCAGGACCACCACAGGGCGATCTTTTCTGTTGGATAATGCGAGACTCAACATCAGCCACAGCATGGCAGGGGACACACCTTCTGAGCAAGTCATGGACCCCACTTACTGGACCAGGGAGGGAGAGGTGCCATATTCATTGAGACTCAATTTCTTTTTGAACAGCGTCTGACATTTATTGAAAACAAGGAAAAGACGTTTGTCCAGGTAGTGTAGAAGAGCTGGGCAGAGTGCAGGGGTTACTGTGTGGAACAAAAGGCACACATCAGAGAGACAGCTGCACATTCAGAAGAGAACTGGATTCTGGGCGAAACGAACAGGTCCACAGAAGACAATGAGTGTAGTGACTCGATTTGGCTGCCAGGCACCCCTGGGACCTGGCGGCCACCTGGCAGGAGCAGAAGATGTCTCTGGGAGGAGGGAGGGACTGGGTCCCGCCGAAGGTGAAAGGCTGGCCGGCCCCTCCAGGGCGGTGGCGAGCTGTTGGAAGCATTGTCCAGAGGCTGTGCCCAGCTCAGACACCTCCCGGGCGAGTCCAGACCGCTGAAGGCTGCAGGCTGTCGGCGGGATGCGGTGGATGGCGGTGGCGGCGGCGGCGGCGGCGGCGGCGGCAGCGGCAGCGCAGGTCTCTGGGCACCTGCATGCGGGCCCGGGAGTCTGGCAGAGGGCGGGCGGTTGGCAGCGGCCGGGCTGAGGGTGGTCTGTCCGGTGTGTAACAGGAGCCCGGCTTGCAGCTGGAGCGCACGACCGAGTCCAAGTGTGCAGGAGAGGGGCCGGGCTGGCCCGAGAGGGCGGCGGCCGCTCCAGAGCCAGGCCCGGCGGCGGCAGCAGCGGGAACCTGGAGCGCTATTCCTGGAACAAAGGCAAGCACTACGCGGGAGGGGACACGAGCGCGGGGGAGATCGCGGCGACCCGAAGGTGAGGGAGGGGGGAGGCGCGGCGGGCGGACGCCGCTTGTGGCGATCTGGGCGGCGGCGAGTGGCGCGGCGGACCCTCCCCCGAGCACCCGCCCCCAGGCCCGAGGGGCTCCTGGCCTAGAAGTCCTCGTCCTCCACCCATCCAAAGACCCGCTTCATCTCGGCCAGGAAGCCCCGGTAATCGTTGAGGAGGGGGCTCTGCTTCCTGATGTAGGGGATCACCCACTGCAGGGCGGGCCCGGTCAGGCGGGTGATGAGGAACGTCACCTTCAGGGCATCGTTGGTGAACAGGGTCTCGTCCACTAGCATGTAGGCGCCCGTCTGCACGATAAACTCCGGGAGCCGGTCGGTGTCGCCGTCAAACGTCTCGGGGAAGGGGATCGGGTTTCTCCACCGAGGCGTCTGGGGCCGAATGGGCAGGGCCAGGAGGGCCTTGATCAGCTGCACTCGGCCGTCCATCGTGCCTCGCTCGCTTCGCTGGGTCCAGCGAGGCTAAGAGGAGGTGGGCGAGGAGGCGTGACGGGAAGTGCGTGTGTGCGGAGGCGGGCCTGGTCCCGGGGTGGGCGGGGCCCCGGGCAGTTCCCGTCACAGTGGGGCTCCGCCCACATGGCCTGGCATTTGCTAGGGTGCAGGCGTGACAAAATGGCCAACCTAGGGCCAGAGAGGAGGGGGAAGGGGCTCCGTGTTGGAGAAGGGGGCGGGCCTACCGCCGTATTGAGGAGGGAGAGTCGGAACGAAAGAGGCGGGGCCAAGGGTTCTTTAGGCGGGCGGTCGGCAATGGACCGGGACCAGTGGTGGATCCTTGGACATGGCTCTGTACTGTGAGGGAGGAGAGGAGAGGGTCCCTGTTCAGGGGGTTGAGTTGTCCTCCCACTTCATCTCTCCCACCCCTCTGTCTCAGCCCTACCGTATCATCTGCCTCTTCGTCTCCTGTTGCCACTTGAATGCGGTTCTGTGAACACATTTTCCTGCTTATTTATGTATCTCTCAATCAGAGAAGTATTGCACCGCTGGCTATAGATTTCGTTGCCTTGCACCATGATGGAACCCCACAAATATTAGCCAACGTAATCTAAAGCAGCATAATCAAAGAATAGTGCACAATGATCAGGGAATGTAAAGGAGGCTTAAATGTTAAAAAATCTGTTAATTTGTTACAAAGCTTGCTGGAAATTTTCTGCCAGTTGCCCACTCTGTAGGCATTTCACAACACTGCAGCTTGCTTTTTATGACCAGCAGGAGATGGAAAGTGAGTCAGCTTGCAAGATGGAGTTGTGTATAATGTAACATAATCATAGGGGTGACATTTCATCACCTCTGCCATTTTCTATGTGTTAGAAGAAACACACAGTTCCCACCCACACTCAATGGCATTATCAGAAGTTTGGGATTGTGAGTGCCACTCTAAAGTGTGTCTGCTGCAATATGGTTGTATGTTCCACGGTTTGGTGATTCATTAATCAGTTGAAGGGCATGTGGCATGTTTAAAGTTTTTAGCAATCATAAATAAATCAGCTACAAACATTCAGATTTTTGTGTGAGCATATATTTTCATTTCTGTAGGGAAAATGCCTAGAAGAAGGATTTCTACGTCATATTCAAACAAACAAACAAAGAACAACAATAACAAAACACCTGTCACCAAACTAGGAATAGAAGGAAAATCCTCTATCTAATAAAGGGCATCTACAAAAATTTACAGATAACATACTTAAATGTGAAAGCCCGAATGCATTCCACCCTTAGATCAAGAAGACAAGCATGCCTACTCTCACCACTGCAGTTCAATATTTTACTGGAGGTTCCCACCAGTGCAATAATGGAAGGAAAGAAAGAAAGAAAGGAAAGAAGGAAGGAAGGAAGGAAAAAAGGAAGGAAGGAAGGGAGGGAAGGAAGGAAGAAAGGAAGACAGAAAATAAAAGAAAGAGACAGGGGCTTCCCTGGTGGCGCAGTGGTTAAGAATCCGCCTGCCAATGCAGGGGACACGGGTTCAAGCCCTGGTCCGGGAAGATCCCACATGCCGTGGACCAACTAAGCCCGTGCGCCACAACTACTGAGCCTGCGCTCTAGAGCCCTCGAGCCACAACTACTGAAGCCCGTGCGCCTACAGCCCGTGCTCTCCAACAAGAGAAGCCACCGCAATGAGAAGCCTGTGCGCCACAACTAAGAGTCACTCGACGCAACTAGAGAAAGCCCGCGGGCAGCAACAAAGACCTAACACAGCCAAAATAAATAAAATAAAATAAATTTTTTAAAAAATAAATAAATAAAAGAGAGAGGACAAAGAATCAGAAGTCATCTAGATTGGCAGGAAAAGAAGGCAAACTCGTTATTCAAAGATGACTTGTTCATATATATAGAAGATGGATTCTTTAGGATCTAGGATCAACAACAAAAAAAGTAGAACTAAGAAGTGAATTTAGCATGTTTGCAGCACACAAGGTGAATACACAAAAATCAATTATATTTCTAGTAACAAACAAGAGTTTTGTTTTGTTTTATTTATTTATTTATTTTTGGCTGCATCGGGTGTTAGTTGTGGCACAAGAGCTCTTTGTTGCACCCCACAGGCTTCTCTCTAGTTGTGGCGTGCGGGCTCCAGAGTGCATGGGCTCTGTAGTTGTGGCACACAGGCTCAGTAGTTGTGGTGCACAGCCTTAGTTGCCCCATGGCATGTGGGATCTTAGTTCCCCAACCAGGGATCGAACCTGTGCCCCCTGGAGTGGGAGCACGGAGTCTTAACCACTGGGCTGCCAGAGAAGTCCCAGAAACTAAAAAAGTTTTAAAATACCATAAAAATGTGAAAAACTTAGAGTTAAATTTGACAAAAAATGTAGAAATACAGAACTTGTACACGCAAAAATACAGAACATTCCTGAGGTAAGTGACAGAAGATCTAAGTAATGGAGGGATATATGTCCATGGGTTGGAAAACATTTTTTTTTTTTTTTTTTTTTTTTGCGATACACGGGCCTCTCACTTTTGTGGCCTCTCCCGTTGCGGAGCACAGGCTCCGGACGTGCAGGCTCAGCGGCCATGGCTCACGGGCCCAGCTGCTCCGCGGCATGTGGGATCTTCCCGGACCGGGGCACGAACCCGTGTCCCCTGCATCAGCAGGTGTACTCTCAACCACTGAGCCACCAGGGAAGCCCGGAAAACAATATTTTTAAGATATCAATTCTCCCTAAATTGATCTATAGATTCAAAGTCTCAGGAAAAATTTTAATATGTAAAAAGTAACTGATTCTAAAACTCATATGGAAATGCAAAGGACACACAATGACTAAAACTAGTTTGAAATCAAATTAACTTGGAAGACTAATACTATTTGATTTCAAGACTTATGATAAAGCTACAGTAATTAAGACAGTGTAATAGTGCCATCAAGGTAGACAAATGGATGAATGGAACAGAACATGGAATCCAGAAATAGACCCACACATGTATGGAGGTGTAAATGCAAATCAGTGGAGAAAGGATAGTCCTTTCAACAATGATACAGGAACAGTTAGATATCCATCTACAAAAAAAATAAATTTCTATCAATACCTCATACCATACAAAAAATAAACTCAAAATTGTTCATAGATCTAATGGTAAAATCTAAAATTATAAAACATCTAGAAGAAGACAGGAAAAAACCTGATCAACCTTAGATTAGGCAAAGATATCTTACCTATGACATGAAAAATATAATCCATAAAAGGAACATTAGGTACATAGGACTTCTTCAGATTAAAGTTTGTGTTCTTGGACCCCGGAGGAAGATGGCGGAAGAGTAAGACGCGGAGATCACCTTCCTCCCCACAGATACATCAGAAATTCATCTATACGTGGAACAACTCCTACAGAACACCTACTGAACGCTGACAGAAGACCTCAGACCCCCCAAAAGGCAAGAAACTCCCCACATACCTGGGTAGGGCAAAAGAAAAAAAGAATAAACGGAGACAATAGGATAGGGACGGGACCTGCACCAGTGGGAGGGAGCCGTGAAGGAGGAAAGGTTTCCACACACTACAAGCCCCTTCGCGGGCGGAGACTGCAGGTGGCGGAGGGGGAAAGCTTCGGAGTAGCGGAGGAGAACACAGCAACAGGGGTGTGGAGGGCAAAGCGGAGAGATTCCGGCACAGAGGATCGGTGCCCTCAGGCACACACCAGCCCAAGAGGCTTGTCTGCTCGGCCGCCGGGGTGGGCATGGGCTGGGAGCTGAGGCTCGGGTATTGGCTTTCAGTCGGAGCTCAGGGAGAGGACTGGGGCTGGCGGCAGGAAGAGAGCCTGAAGGGGTTAGTGCACCACGGCTAGCCCGGAGGGAGTCCGGGGAAAGGGTCTGGAGCTGCCGAAGAGGCAAGAGACTTTTTCCCCTTTTGTTTCCTGGTGCGCGAGGAGAGGGCATTAAGAGAGCTGCTTGGGCAAGCGCCGGAGACAGGCGCGGACCTCGGAGACGGGCGTGGGACGCTGGGGCTGCTGCTACCGCTGCCGCCGCGGGGCCTGTGTGTGAGCGCGGGTCACTGTCCGCCCCGCCTTCCGGGGGGCCTGTGCACCCCGCCACTGCCAGGGTCCCAGGACCCGGGGACGGCTTTCCCAGGAAAGCGCACGGAGCGCCAAGGGCTGCTGCAACGTCACGCCGGCCTCTGCCGCCACAGGCCCACCCCACACTGCGCGCCCCTCCCTCCCCTCTGCCTGAGTGAGCCAGAGGCCCCGAATCAGCGGCTCCTTTAAACCCGTCCTGTCTGCGCGAAGAACGGACGCCCTCCGGCGACCTACGCGCAGAGGCGGGGCCAGGTCCAAGGCTGAGACCCGGGAGCTGTGAGAGCAGAGACAGGGAAATCTCTCTGTGCAGCCTCGGAGGTAGCGGATTAAAGCTCCACGGTCCATTTGATGTGCCCTGCATCTGTGGAGTGCATGAATGGACGGCGAATCATCCCAAATTGAGGAAGTGGACTTTGAGGACAAGATTTAAGACTTTCCCCCCTTTTTCTCTTTTTACAACGAATTAGCCCAAATTAAGGAGGTGGACTTAGAGAGCAAGATTTCAGACTTCTCGCCCTTTTCCTCTTTTTACAACGAATTATCCCAAATTGAGGAGGTGGACTTGGAGAGCAAGATTTTTGATTTTTCCCCCTGCTCTCTTTTTGTGAATGTGTATGTGTAATCTTCTGTGTAAGATTCTCTCTGTATAGCTTTGCTTCCACCATATGTCCCAGGGTTCTATCTGTCCGTTTTTTTTTCAATAATTACTTTTTAATTTTAATAGCGCTACTATATTTCATACTTTATTCTATTTTACTTTACCTGCTCTTTCTTTTTTTTCCTACCTTCCCTTCCTCCCTCCCTCCCTCCGCTCCTCCTTTCCTTCTTTCTTTTTCTTTCCTCCCTCCCTCCCTCCCACCCTCTTCTTTCCAATTTTTCTTTCCTTCCTCCCTCCCTCCCTCCTGTCTTTCTTTCTTTCTTTCCTTCCTCCCTCCCTCCCTCCCTTCTTCCATTCACTCTTCCTTTTGCTTTCATTCCTCCCTCCCTCCCTCCTTTCTCTTTCTTTCTTTCCATCCTTCCTACCTCCCTCCCTCCTTTCTTTCTTCCTTCCTTCCTTCCTTTCTTCCCTTCTTCCTTTCTTGCCCTCTCTCTTTCTTTCTTCTACTAATTCTTTCTTTCTACTTTTTCTCCCTGTTATTCTGAGCCGGGTGGATGAAAGGCTCTTGGGGCTGCAGCCAGGAGTCAGTGCTGTGCCTCTGAAGTGGGAGAGCCAACTTCAGGACACGGGTCCACAAGAGACCTCCCAGCTCCACACAATATCAAGCAGTGACAATCTCCCAGAGATCTCCATCTCAACACCAGCACCCAGCTTCAGTCAACGACCAGCAAGCTACAGTGCTGGTCACCCTATGCCAAGCAAATAGCAAGGCAGGAACACAACCCCACCCATTAGCAGAGAGGCTACCTAAAAACATAATAAGGCCACAGGCACCCCAAAACACACCACCAGACGTGGACCTGTCCACCAGAAAGACAAGATCGAGCCTCAACCACCAGAACACAGGCATTAGTCCCCCCCACCAGGAAGCCTACACAACCTACTGAAACAACCTTAGCTACTGGGGACAGACACCAAAAACAACGGGAACTACGAATCTGCAGCCTGCAAAAAGGAGACCCCAAACACAGTAACATAAGCAAAGTGAGAAGGCAGAAAAACACACAGCAGGTGAAGGAGCAAGATAAAAACCTACCAGACCTAACAAATGAAGAGGTAATAGGCAGTCTACCTGAAAAAGAATTCAGAATAATGATAGTAAAGATGATCCAAGATTCTATTTCCAAGATCCATAATCTTGGAAATAGAATAGACAAAATGCAAGAAACAGTTAACAAGGACCTAGAAGAACTAAAGATGAATCAAGCATTGATTAAAAACACAATAAATGAAATGAAAAATACTCTAGATGGGATCAATAGCAGAATAACTGAGGCAGAAGAATGGATAAGTGAGGTGGAAGATAAAATAGTGGAAATAACTGATGCAGAGCAAAATAAAGAAAAAAGAATGAAAAGAACAGAGGACAGTCTCAGAGACCTCTGGGACAACATTAAATGCACCAACATTCGAATTATAGGGGTTCCAGAAGAAGAAGAGAAAAAGAAAGGGACTGAGAAAATATTTGAAGAGATTATAGTTGAAAACTTCCCTAATATGGGGAAGGAAATAGTTAATCAAGTCCAGGAGGCACAGAGAGTCCCATACAGAATAAATCCAAGGAGAAATACGCCAAGACACATATTAATCAAACTGTCAAAAATTAAACACAAAGAAATCATATTTAAAGCAGCAAGGGAAAAAAAACAAAAAACACACAAGGGAATCCCCATCAGGTTAACAGCTGATCTCTCAGCAGAAACTCTACAAGCCAGAAGGGAGTGGCAGGATATAATTAAAGTGATGAAGGAGAGAAACCTGCAACCAAGATTACTCTACCCAGCAAGGATCTCATTCAGATTTGATGGAGAAATTAAAACCTTTACAGACAAGCAAAAGCTGAGAGATTTCAGCACCACCAAACCAGCTTTACAACAAATGCTAAAGGAACTTCTCTAGGCAAGAAACACAGCAAAAGGAATATACCTACAATAACGAACCCAAAGCAATTAAGGAAATGGGAATAGGAACATACATATCAATAATTACCTTAAATGTAAATGGACTAAATGCTCCCACCAAAAGACACAGATTGGCTGAATGGATACAAAAACAAGACCCATATATATGCCGTCTACAAGAGACCCACTTCAGACCTAGAGACACATACAGATTGAAAGTAAGGGGATGGAAAAAGATATTCCATGCAAATGGAAATCAAAAGAAAGCTGGAGTAGCAATTCTTATATCAGAAAAAATAGACTTTAAAATAAAGACTATTAGAAGAGACAAAGAAGGACACTACATAACGATAAAGGGATCGATCAAAGAAGAAGATATAACAATTGTAAATATTTATGCACCCAACATAGGAGCACCTCAATACATAAGGCAAATACTAACAGCCATAAAAGGGGAAATCGACAGTAACACACTCATAGTAGGAGACTTTAACACCCCACTTTCACCAATGGACAGATCATCCAAAATGAAAATAAATAAGGAAACACAAGCTTTAAATGATACATTAAACAAGATGGACTTAGTTGATATTTATAGGACATTCCATCAAAAAACAACAGATTACACATTTTTCTCAAGTGCTCATGGAACATTCTCCAGGATAGATCATATCTTGGGTCACAAATCAAGCATTGGTAAATTTCAGAAAATTGAAATTGTATCAAGTATCTTTTCTGACCACAATGGTATGAGACTAGACATCAATTACAAGAGAAAATCTGTAAAAAATACAAACACATGGAGGCTAAACAATACACTACTCAATAACGAAGTGATCACAGAAGAAATCAAAGAGGAAATTAAAAAATACCTAGAAACAAATGACAATGGAGACACGACGACCCAAAACCTATGGGACGCAGCAAAAGCAGTTCTAAGGGGGAAGTTTATAGCAATACAATCCCACCTTAAGAAACAGGAAACATCTCGAGTAAACAACCTGACCCTGCACCTAAAGCAATTAGAGGAAGAAGAACAAAAAACCCCCAAAGTTAGCAGAAGGAAAGAAATCATAAAGATCAGATCAGAAATAAATGGAAAAGAAATGAAGGAAACGATAGCAGAGATCAACCAAACTAAAAGCTGGTTCTTTGAGAAGATAAACAAAATTGATAAACCATTAGCCAGACTCATCAAGAAAAGAAGGGAGAAGACTCAAATCAATAGAATTAGAAATGAAAAAGGAGAAGTAACAACTGACACTGCAGAAATACAAAAGATCATGAGAGATTACTATAAGCAACTCTATGCCAAAAAAATGGACAACCTGGAAGAAATGGACAAATTCTTAGAAAAGCACAACCTGCCAAGACTGAATCAGGAAGAAATAGAAAATATGAATAGACCAATCAAAAGCACTGAAATTGAAACTGTGATTAAAAATCTTCCAACAAACAAAAGCCCAGGACCAGATGGCTTCACAGGTGAATTCTATCAAGCATTTAGAGAAGAGCTAACACCCATCCTTCTCAAACTCTTCCAAACAATTTCAGAGTAAGGAACACTCTCAAACTCATTCTATGAGGCCACCATCACCTTGATACCAAAACCAGGCAAGGATGTCACAAAGAAAGAAAACTACAGGCCAATATCACTGATGAACATAGATGCAAAAATCCTCAACAAAATACTAGCAAACAGAATCCAACAGCACATTAAAAGGATCATACACCATGATCAAGTGGGGTTTATTCCAGGAATGCAAGGATTCTTCAATATACGCAAATCAATCAATGTGATACACCATATTAACAAGTTGAAGGAGAAAAACCATATGATCATCTCAATAGATGCAGAGAAAGCTTTTGACAAAATTCAACACCCATTTATGATAAAAACCCTGCAGAAAGTAGGCATAGAGGGAACTTTCCTCAACATAATAAAGGCCATATATGACAAACCCACAGCCAACATTGTTCTCAATGGTGAAAAACTGAAACTATTTCCACTAAGATCAGGAACAAGACAAGGTTGCCCACTCTCACCACTCTTATTCAACCTAGTTTTGGAAGTTCTAGCCACAGCAATCAGAGAAGAAAAGGAAATAAAAGGAATCCAAATTGGAAAAGAAGAAGTAAAGCTGTCACTGTTTGCAGATGACATGATACTATACATAGAGAATCCTAAAGATGCTACCAGAAAACTACTAGAGCTAATCAATGAATTTGGTAAAGTAGCAGGATACAAAATTAATGCACAGAAATCTCTGGCATTCCTGTACACTAATGATGAAAAATCTGAAAATGAAATCAAGAAAACACTCCCATTTACCATTGCAACAAAAAGAATAAAATATCTAGGAATAAACCTACCTAAGGAGACAAAAGACCTGTATGCAGAAAATTATAAGACACTGATGAAAGAAATTAAAGATGATACAAATAGATGGAGAGATATACCATGTTCCTGGATTGGAAGAATCAATATTGTGAAAATGACTCTACTACCCAAAGCAATCTCCAGATTCAATGCAATCCCTATCAAACTACCACTTGCATTTTTCACAGAACTAGAACAAAAAATTTCAAAATTTGTTTGGAAAAATAAAAGACCCCGAATAGCCAAAGCAATCTTGAGAACGAAAAACGGAGCTGGAGGAATCAGGCTCCCTGACTTCAGACTATACTACAAAGCTACAGTAATCAAGACAGTGTGGTATTGGCATAAAAACAGAAAGGTCGATCAATGGAACAGGATAGAAAGCCCAGAGATAAACCCATGCACATATGGTCAACTTATCTTTGATAAAGGAGGCAGGAATGTACAGTGGAGAAAGGACAGCCTCTTCAATAAGTGGTGCTGGGAAAACTGGACAGGGACATGTAAAAGTATGAGATTAGATCATTCCCTAACATCATACACAAAAATAAGCTCAAAATGGATTAAAGACCTAAATGTAAGGCCAGAAACTATCAAACTCTTAGAGGAAAACATAGGCAGAACACTCTATGACATAAATCACAGCAAGATCCTTTTGGACCCACCTCCTAGAGAAATGGAAATAAAAACGAAGATAAACAAATGGGACCTAATGAAACTTAAAAGCTTTTGCACAGCAAAGGAAACCATGAACAAGATCAAAAGAGAACCCTCAGAATGGGAGAAAATATTTGCAAATGAAGCAACTGACAAAGGATTAATCTCCAAAATTTATAAGCAGCTCATGCAGCTCAATAGCAAAAAAACAAACAACCCAATCCAAAAATGGGCAGAAGACTTAAATAGGCATTTCTCCAAAGAAGATATACAGACTTCCAACAAACACATGAAGGAATGCTCAACATCATTAATCATTAGAGAAATGCAAATCAAAACTACAATGAGATATCATCTCACACCAGTCAGAATGGCCATCATCAAGAAATCTAGAAACAATAAATGCTGGAGAGGGTGTGGAGAAAAGGGAACACTCTTGCACTGCTGGTGGGAATGTGAATTGGTACAGCCACTATGGAGAACAGTATGGAGGTTCCTTAAAAAACTAAAAATAGAACTACCATATGACCCAGCAATCCCACTACTAGGCATATACCCTGAGAAAACCATAATTCAAAAAGAGACATGTACCAAAATGTTCATAGCAGCCCTATTTACAATAGCCCGGAGATGGAAACAACCTAAGTGTCCATCATCGGATGAATGGATAAAGAAGATGTGGCACATATATACAATGGAATATTACTCAGCCATAAAAAGAAATGAAATTGAGCTATTTGTAATGAGGTGGATAGACCTAGAGTCTGTCATACAGAGTGAAGTAAGTCAGAAAGAGAAAAATAAATACCGTATGCTAACACATATATATGGAATTTAAAGAAAAATGTCATGAAGAACCTAGGGGTAAAACGGGAATAAAGACACAGACCTACTTGAGAATGGACTTGAGGATATGGGGAGAGGGAAGTGTAAGCTGTGACAAAGCGAAAGAGAGGCATGGACATATATACACTACCAAACGTGAGGTAGATAGATAGTGGGAAGCAGCCGCAGAGCACGGGGAGATCAGCTCGGTGCTTTGTGACCACCTGGAGGGGTGGGATGGCTAGGGTGGGAGGGAGGGAGATGCATGAGGGAAGGGATGTGGGAACGAATGTATATGTATGACTGATTCACTTTGTTATAAAGCAGAAACTAATAAAAAATATTTAAAAAAAATAAAGTTTGTGTTCTTCAAAAAGCACTGTTAAAAGAATGAAAAGGCACAGGCTGGGAGGGGGGAATGTGTCTAAATCGCATATCTTTATAAGACTTGAATACAACTCAACAATAAAAAAGTAAACAACTCAACTAAAAATGAGCAAAATATTTGAACGGACACTACACAAAAGAAAAAATATATATATATGGCAAGTAAGCACACAAAAAAGATGTTCAACATCATTAATAATTAGGAATTGCAAACTAAAACCACAGTGAGTTACCATTTCACATCTACTAGAATGGCTAAAGTAAAAACAAACCAAAACCAAAACCAAACCAAAACAAAACCTGACAATACTAAGTGTCATTGAGTTTGAAGAACAAATTAATTTCTCATACATTGCTGATGGGAATACAGAATAGTAGAGCCACTTTGGAAGACACTTTTGGTATCTTGTAAGATTCCTTCATGCAACTTTGTAGAATATAATTCCCACTCTCTTGAGATAACCACTATTCTGAGCTCTATAAACATTTAGTTTTGTGTATTCTTGCCATTGATATAAAAAAGAATCATATGAGCCTATACTGTTTTGTCATTAATCATCAGAGAAATGCAAATCAAAACCACAATGAGCTATAATTTCATGCTTGTCAGAATGGCTATCATAAAAAAGAACACAAATAAATGTTGGCAAGGATGTGGAGAAAAGGGAACCCTTGTACACCCTTGGTGGAAATGTAAATTGGTGCAGCCACTGTTGAAAACAGAATGGAGGTTTCTCAAAAAACTAAAAATAGAACTACCATATGACCTAGCAATTCCACTCCTGGGTATATAACTGAAAAAAATGAAAACGCTAATTCTAAAAGATACATGCACTCTAATGTTCATAGCAACATTGTTTACAATCGCCAAGATATGCAAACAACCTAAGTGTCCATCAACAGATGAATGGATTTAGAAGATGTGGTAGATATACAATGGAATACTACTGAGCCATAAAAAACAATGAAATTTTGCCATTTGAAACAACACGGATGGACTTGGCAGGTATCATGCTAGGTGAAATGAGTCAGACAGAGAAAGACAAACACTATATGATGTCACTTATATGGGAATGGAAAAAATACAACCAACTGGTGAGTATAACAAAAAAGAAGCAGACTCGCAGATATGGAGAACAAACTAGTTGCTACCAGTAGGCAGAGGGAAGTGGGAGGGGCAATATGGGGGTACAAGCTATTAGGTATGAAATCAGCTACAAGAATATACCGTACAACACAGGGAATAGAGCCAATATTTTATAACAATGAGAAATGGAGTACAACAAATAAAAATTGTGAATCACTATATTATACACCTATAACTTATATAATACTATACTTCAGTGAAAAAATAAAATACGGCAATAGCAATAATTTGATATTAAACAGATAAAAAGATTCACTGTCTTGAGCTCTGCCCCTGGCTCCTGCCCCTCCCCGTGGCCCACCCAAAAAACCCTTGGTCCCGCCCCTCTGACTCGACCCCCTAACTCCTTGAGAACCATTAGCTATGGCCCCTCCTCCTGCACGGAGCACCTCCACCGTCCTCTCTGGCGTGAGGTACTCCCCATTGTTGCACCTGCGCCCTAGCAAATGCCAGGCCATGTGGGCAGAACCCCACTGCGACGGGAACTGCCCGGGGCCCCGCCCACCCCGGGACCAGGCCCGCCTCCGCACACACGCACTTCCCGCCACGCCTCCTCGCCCACCTCCTCTTAGCCTCGCTGGACCCAGCGAAGCGAGCGAGGCGCGATGGACGGCCGAGTGCAGCTGATCAAGGCCCTCCTGGCCCTGCCCATTCGGCCCCAGACGCGTCGGTGGAGAAACCCGATCCCCTTCCCCGAGACGTTTGACGGCGACACCGACCGGCTCCCGGAGTTTATCGTGCAGACGGGCGCCTACATGCTAGTGGACGAGACCCTGTTCACCAACGATGCCCTGAAGGTGACGTTCCTCATCACCCGCCTGACCGGGCCCGCCCTGCAGTGGGTGATCCCCTACATCAGGAAGCAGAGCCCCCTCCTCAACGATTACCGGGGCTTCCTGGCCGAGATGAAGCGGGTCTTTGGATGGGTGGAGGACGAGGACTTCTAGGCCGGGAGCCCCTCGGGCCTGGGGGCGGGTGCTCGGGGGAGGGTCCGCCGCGCCAGTCGCCGCCGCCCAGATCGCCACAAGCGGCGTCCGCCCGCCGCGCCTCCCAGCTCCCTCACCTTCGGGTCGCCGCGATCTCCCCCGCGCTCGTGTCCCCTCCCGCGTAGTGCTTGCCTTTGTTCCAGGAATAGCGCTCCAGGTTCCCGCTGCTGCCGCCGCCGGGCCTGGCTCTGGAGCGGCCGCCGCCCTCTCGGGCCAGCCCGGCCCCTCCCCTGCACACTTGGACTCGGTCGTGCGCTCCAGCTGCAAGCCGGGCTCCTGTTACACACCGGACAGACCACCCTCAGCCCGGCCGCTGCCAACCGCCCGCCCTCTGCCAGACTCCCAGGCCCGCATGCAGGTGCCCAGAGACCTGCGCTGCCGCTGCCGCCGCCGCCGCCGCCGCCGCCGCCACCGCCATCCACCGCATCCCGCCGACAGCCTGCAGCCTTCAGCGGTCTGGACTCGCCCGGGAGGTGTCTGAGCTGGGCACAGCCTCTGGACAATGCTTCCAACAGCTCGCCACCGCCCTGGAGGGGCCGGCCAGCCTTTCACCTTCGGCGGGACCCAGTCCCTCCCTCCTCCCAGAGACATCTTCTGCTCCTGCCAGGTGGCCGCCAGGTCCCAGGGGTGCCTGGCAGCCAAATCGAGTCACTACACTCATTGTCTTCTGTGGACCTGTTCGTTTCGCCCAGAATCCAGTTCTCTTCTGAATGTGCAGCTGTCTCTCTGATGTGTGCCTTTTGTTCCACACAGTAACCCCTGCACTCTGCCCAGCTCTTCTACACTACCTGGACAAACGTCTTTTCCTTGTTTTCAATAAATGTCAGACGCTGTTCAAAAAGAAATTGAGTCTCAATGAATATGGCACCTCTCCCTCCCTGGTCCAGTAAGTGGGGTCCATGACTTGCTCAGAAGGTGTGTCCCCTGCCATGCTGTGGCTGATGTTGAGTCTCGCATTATCCAACAGAAAAGATCGCCCTGTGGTGGTCCTGGTGATGGAGACCCCACTGGTGATCATTCAGTCCCGGATGCTGACTCTTCCAAACCAGTCAGTTCCGTGCCCCTTCGGAAATGGATCTTGATCTGATTTTGGCCAAGGCGATGTTAAGGAGAAATTAGTTAGGAGGCTTTGGGGAAAGAGTTCCTTGCTTCCAAAAAGCCGCTTGAAAGCACAATACCTAATTTCTACAAATCATGAATCCTGCACATTTGTTGGTGAACGCCTGTCAAAGTTTTATTTCATCCATTATTCAGAGAACCAGCACAATGACAGGTGGTTCAGAAAAAGCATTTACATTTATGGAGCCTTGATTGTGAAGTGGAGGAGAAGGGAGTGCAGAACTGCTCCTGTTAATCTAGGTAGAAAGCAGGTTGAGAGCCTGCAGGACAATAAAATTATAACTTTCTTCAATGGGCAGAAAAGCAAAAACTGTTGCTCCTTACCCTTTCTCTTCATGCCAACCTGTTAAATCATGAGTGCTGAAAAAAGCCTCTGCTACTTCATCTATGCCTGGGAAAGTTAAATATCCTGATAGTCAGATGATTCTCAGAGGGGCTTATAGGGCAGTACTCTGGTGTGATGTTAAAAGGCCATGGAATCAACCCTGCCTCATTTTTTTTTTTTTTGCAGTACGCGGGCCTCTCACTGTTGTGGCCTCTCCCGTTGCGGAGCACAGGCTCCAGACGCGCAGGCTCAGCGGCCATGGCTCACGGGCCCAGCCGCTCCGCGGCATGTGGGATCTTCCCGGACCGGGGCACGAACCTGTGTCCCCTGCCTCATTTTTAATTGGGGTTATTTTTCCAGAATACATGAAAGAGGTGGGAAAATGCTGAGCTTAGTTCATGCATGGCTTGGCTTAATATGTGGTAGAAAGCAAAAATGGACCATGACTGCAGGACAAAGAGGACTGAAGGTCACAGGCCAGTCCTTCGTCTTCTCTGCCTTCTGCCTCTAGATCCTTTGGCTTTCGACTTTATGCTAAATTGGTGTTTAATCATCCTTAGCCTTTCATTGTCTTTCTGCAGTTCATCAATAGCCTTGTGTAACAGTAATCTGTTTTCACAATCTTTATAATTACTTCTTACTCAGGACCACTGAAACTCCGGAGATATTTCCCCTCCCATGAAATTTCCTTCCAGTGGTGTCCAATCTCAATTTACCACTAGCGAAAGTTTTTTTTGTTTGTTTGTTTGTTTGTTTTTTGCGGTACGTGGGCCTGTCACTGTCGTGGCCTCTCCCATTGTGGAGCACAGGCTCCGGACGCACAGGCCCAGTGGCCATGGCTCATGGGCCCAGCTGCTCCGCGGCACATGGGATCCTCCCGGACCGGGGCACGAACCCGTGTCCCCTGCCTCGGCAGGCGGACTCCCAACCACTGCGCCACCAGGGAAGCCCCACTAGCGAAAGTTTTGACAATTGCACCACGACCACATCACAGGGGTTATCAGTATGTCACTTACCACCAATGATGTAGTCCCCATTTCTAGCCAGCTGGCAGGTTATTGTGCTCCAAAATCCTATTTCATAATCTGCATCTTAGGACCACTTCTAGAACCAAATATTATACTTGTAAGATCCCTCAGAAACAGATCTCATAAACACTTGTAAGAGTGTGAGGGAAGCATGTTTGAGTAAAGGGAGAATTTGAAGAGCTATGCAGTTGCAAAAGAGGCCTCAGCTGATCCTACAGGGATATCTAAAGCTAGGATGGCCATTCAGAAAAATTATGAATGGAGGAGATGAGGCCAGACCTTTGTGCCTCCACACTGACTAGTCATTAGATGTGGTCTTACCTGGAGGAAGTAGTGTACCCCTGGGCAGGGCAGCTCCCTCCAACCCATAGCAATTCCTAGAGAGTGATTCAGCTATGATTCTCAGCAGCCTATACTCCTAAAAGCTGGGGGAATGAGTGCCTCAGTCCCAAAGGTGGGATCCGGGCAGTGAATTACATCATCCACTTCACTCATCAAGGGGGGAATAGAATCAACACAATGGAACATATTTCAGCACTTAAAAGGAATAAGATAAATTTATGCCAGCTGATTTGGAGAGATTGTTGCAAGGTTTTGAAATATAATATGCAGAAAACTGCACAATGTGCCCCTTTTTTTGTTAAATAGACATTAACCCCAAAAAGCTTATATATGAATACACACACACACACACACACACACAAGATTAGCTAGGTATGAAGAAAAATATAGAAATATACAAACTAGGTTGTTAGTATGGGTCACAAGAGGTGGGAAAGGGTTGATGCCATAGATGGAGTAGGGACTTTTGCGGGGTGCCCTACAAAAAAGGAAAGAAAAAAAGCGGCACTAAAATGGGGGGCTTAATGTATGTCCCTGAAAACTGGAAAATCTATAGAAATTTGTGAGAATGATATAGTCTTAATCAGTGTTCCGACGAGAAACAGATGCTACACACAAATGCAGTAATGAGGGAGAGTTAAATGAAGAGACTGTGTAGAAGGGTTTCGGTGTGGTGAAAAGAAATTGTAACACATAGGATTACTGTTGTGCAAATATTCACCCCTCACTCCCCCACCCCCCGCCACCTTTGGGATGGAGTGTACACACCTGTTCCTCTGAATCTAGGCTTGGTCATACATTTGCTTTTATCAGTGAGATATGAGCAGACATGAAGTACCTAGAGGGTTTCAACATGCCTGTGAGGTTTTGCTAGTCTTCTTGCACCCCTGTGATTGCCGTGAGAAAGGCTTGCCCCAGGTAGCCGCTGATCCTTCTGTTTGGGCTACACAGTAATTCACGTGGAGCAGATCTGAATGCAGTTTGCATCCCAGAGCCAAGCCCACCCTAACTGCATCCTGAAGCAGAATAGCCCCAAACAGTCCATAGCACATGAGCAAGAAGAACAGGTGGCTGTCATAAGCTTGGGGGAGATTTCTTATACAGCATTATTGTAGCAATAGCTGACTAATACTGACACCAACAAGGGATTTTGAAATACCCTGAGGCTATCAATAGTGAGGAACCATTACCTCCCTCCCAAACATGAAGGGCAGGGAATGGTTACTGGAACACAGTGGCTATAGAAGAGAATCCCTGGATAGAATTTGTGGTCTTTTGTTGAGGAACTCAGCCACAGCCACCTTTCAATCTGGTTGAGATGGAGCCTTCCCACTGGCCAAACTCAACCAGAATCCAGAAGGCAAGGGAGCCATTTATGCAGTCCATAAAGGTCAGCCTCCTGGGCACAGAGTAGAGTGGAGGAGAGTCATTATAGAAGGACAGATGGAAGATATCCAGGAGGTATGTGAACAATTCATTCCAAGTGAGGAACATGGAAAGAGATGCACAATCACATTAGTAATCAGAGAGATTTTAAATAGAACAAAAATGGGATTCTATTTCAAAACTATTATACTGGTAATAGTAAAAAATAATGACAATATCAAGTGTTGAAGGGATATGGGGGAATGAGAATTCTCATATACTGCTTTTGACAGTGTACAACAAAGTTGAAGATGCAAGTGGCAATGACCTATAAAATTTGACATACATACCCTACAAACAAGCAATTCCAATAAGGATGTTGACCACAGCTTTTTTAAAAGAATGTGCATACGATTAGGACCTCTGCTAAGCTGTATAACACCTTTGCCTGCATTAATAAAACGTGCCCCCTTGTGGTGAAAGCAGTCTCATGTGTGCACATTCTGGCAAGCACTTCAGAAGTGAATAAACTATTGGACTGTATGCAGCAGCCCCGCTTGCAGTCCCTGAAAACTGGAAACAACGTAAGCATCATCAGTAGGAAAATGCATACACACACGTATATACATTTCCTTTTGTCCTCTTTTAAAAATGTAGATCGTCATTTTATTTTTATTTATTTATTTATTTTTTTAAATTTATTTATTTATTTTTGGCTGTGTTGGGTCTTGTTTCTGTGTGAGGGCTTTCTCCAGTTGCAGCGAGCAGAGGCCACTCTTCATCGCGGTGTGCGGGCCTCTCACTATCACGGCCCCTCCCATTGTGGAGCACAGGCTCCAGACGCGCAGGCTCAGTAGTTGTAGCTCACGGACTCAGTTGCTCCGCGGCATGTGGGATCCTCCCAGACCAGGGCTCGAACCCGTGTCCCCTGTATTGGCAGGCAGATTCTCAACCACTGCGCCACCAGGGAAGCCCTAGATCGTCATTTTAAATTTCAGAAAAGTTTCAAGAATAGTTCAAGTAACTCCCATGCCTCTTTATCCCATTTGCTATTTCTCTCTTTCCCTATCTATGTATCTACCTGTAAAATATGTACAATGTGTATTTTCTGAATCTTATGCATCGTTATGTACATATGCATATATAACACTATGTATATATAATTTTTTCAGAATTATTTGACAGTAAGTTCAATAAAATTATAAAGTATATCTAGAAAAAAACTACAACTAAGATAATATTTAATGGTTAAATATCAAATGCTTTCCTTCGAGGTCACAGACTAGACAGAATTATCCACTCTCACCATTTTTATTCACAATGTCTTGGAGGTCTTAGCCAGCATAACTAGCCAATAAAAGGAAATAAAGGGTATTAAGATTGTAAATGAAATAAAAGCCATTATTTGAAGATCTGACTGTGGACATAGAAAATCCCAACGAATCTACAAACAATTAGAAATAATAAAGTTAGTAACTTTGCTGAGTACATGAATGATGTATAAAAATTAAAAACAGCCAATGACAAGCATTGGTGAGAGTGTGCAGAAATGAGTCCTCATATATTGCTAGTAAAATGGTGCAGCTACTGTGGAAAACAGTCTGGCAGTTCCTCAGAAAGTTAAGCATAGAGTTACCATACAACCGAACAAGCAATTCCACTCCTAGGTATGTACTCAAGAGAATTGAAAATATACATCCTCACAAAAACTTGTACATGAATATTTATAATAGCACTATTCATAATTGCTCAAAAGTGGAGACAACTCAAAAGTTCAGCAAGTGATGAATGAATAACCAAATAAGGTATATTCATATAATGGAATATTATTCAACCATAAAAAGGAATGAAGGACTGATACATGCTACAACATGGATGAACCTAGAAAACATAGGGCTTAAGTGAAAGAAGCTAGCACAAAAGACCACATATTGTATGATTCTATTCATATGAAATGTTCAGAATAGGCAAATATATAGATGCAGAGAGTTAGTTGATTAGTGGTTGCTGCAGCTTGGGAGAGGGAATAATGGGGAGGCACAGGGATTCTTTCTGGGGTGATGGAAATATTCTAAAATTAGGTAGTAGTAATGGTTGTACAATTGTGAATACAGTAAAAACTACTCACTTGTATAGTAATTTAAAATAGTGATATTGGACTTCCCTGGCGGTGCAGTGGTTAAGAATCCACCTGCCAATGCAGGCATCATGGGTTCAAGTCCTGGTCCGGGAAGATCCCACATGCCGCGGAGCAACTAAGCCCGTGCACCACAAATACTGAGCCTGAACTCTAGAGCCTGCGAGCCACAACTACTGAGCTCACGTGCCACAACTACTGAAGCTCGTGCACCTAGAGCCTGTGCTCCTCAACAAGAGAAGCCACCACAGTGAGAGGCCAGTGCACCACAGTGAATAGTAGCCCCTGCTCGCCACAACTAGAGAAAGCCCGCGCACAGCAGCGAAGACCCAACACAGCCAAAATAAAATATAAAATGAATAAATAAATAAATCTTTAAATAAGATAAGTGATATTATAGAGTGTGGATTATATCTCAATAAAGCTGTTATAAAAAGTTAACTGTATTCCTGTTTACTAACAATGAACTACTGAGAACAGTATTTAACAAAAATAATGCCATTTATGATAGTGTTATAAATTATCCAATGCCTGAGAATGAAATATTTGCAATACTTCAACACTGGAAAATCCAAAATATGACTGAGCTAAATTAAATAAAATAAATGGAAGGCTATAAGATGTTAATGAATTGAAAGACTTAAAATTGTTACAATATATATTCTCCCCAAATTTATTTTTAGATTCAATGCAATTCCAGTCAAAATCAAGCAGGCTTTAGAAGAAGATACAGGAGGATATCTTCATGATCTTGGGTTATTCTTAAACAGGATATAAAATTTATTAACCATAAAGAAAATTGATAAGTGACTCTAAAATTTATATGAAAAGGCAAAGAATCCAGAATAGCCAAGTCACTATTGAAGAAGAAGTACAAAGCTGAATGACTTACAGTATGGGACATCAAGGCATATTGTTAAAAAAAAATAGAGCATGTGGTATTAGTGCAAGGATAGACAGATAAACAAATGGAATACAATAAACAATCCAGAAAGAAATTCACACGTATATGGTCACTGATTTATGACAAAGACACCATGTCAGTTCAATAGGGGAAATAATGACCTTTTAAATAAATGTTATTGGGTCAATTAGATATCCACAATGAAAAAAATGAACATTGGCCCCTACCTCCCAGCATACATAAAAATTAATTCAGTATAGATTAGAGACTTAAATTTGAAAGCTAAAACGATTAAAGTTTTAGAGGAAAATAAAGGAGAATATCTTTATGACATCAGGTTTGGCAAAGATTTCTGAAACAGGACACAAAAAGGCATTAATTATAAGTCTGCCCACCCTATAGATAATATTTATTAGGACACCTAATCACACAATTTCCCCCACTTTATGACAGCATCCAATCCAGAGCAAAGCTTCACTTCCTTAAACCCTCCCCAAATTACCCAACCAAAGCCCAAATATCTTACAAAGTCTTTTCTAACACCCGCTTACTGAGATACCCCATGGTTTTCCAGGATTTGTGTTCTCCTTTGCTGCAGTGAATAACAAACCCAATTTGTTCAATTACAGATGTGTTCCTCGTGGTCTTTGGCTGGAGGACATTAACATCAAGAATATATAAAGAACTGGCACCAGGCAATAAGAAGATAGATAAACCAAATTTTAAAAATGGGTGAAAATTTTTTTTTGCTTCAAATAAAATTATTGAACTTTATTTTTTTTGCTTTATAACAAATTTAATCAGTTATACATATACATATGTTCCCATATCCCCTCCCTTTTGCATCTCCCTCCCACCCTCCCTATCCAACCCCTCCAGGCGGTCACAAAGCACTGAGCTGATCTCCCTGTGCTATGCGGCTGCTTCCCACTAGCTATCTACCTTACATTTGGTAGTGTATATATGTCCATGCCGCTCTTTCGCTTTGTCACAGCTTACCCTTCCCCCTCCCCATATCCTCAAGTCCAGTCTCAAGTAGGTCTGTGTCTTTATTCCTGTCTTACCCCTAGGTTCTTCATGACATTTTTTTTCTTAAATTCCATATATATGTGTCAGCATACAGTATTTGTCTTTCTCTTTCTGACTTACTTCACTCTGTATGACAGACTCTAGGTCCATCCACCTCATTACAAATAGCTCAATTTTTGCATGGGCATTTTATAAAAGAGGATAGCAAAGTGGCCAGTAAACATATGAAGAAGTATTCAATATCATTAGTAATAATAAAGATGCAAAGTAAAAACACAATGAGATTTCACCACAGACCCATCAGCCTACACTTTGATAAATAAGAATGAAACTTGAAACACAACATAGATGAATCTCACAGACACACAGAGTACCTACAATATGATTTCATTTATGAGGGGTTCAAAAACAGGTAAAATTTATCCATGGTGACAGAGGTCAGAAGAGTCTTTACACTACTGCCTGAAAGGGAGCATGAAAGCACCTTTTTGAATGCTGGAAATATTCTATACATTGATCTGGGTGGTGGTTACACTGATGTATACATATGTAAAAGTTCATCTAGACCTATGCTTAAGATTTTTATCCTTTACTGGATGTAATTTATATCTCATTTCTTAAATATAACAAAAGAAAAAGAAAAGTAATGCATTTTTAGATTAAATAGTAGAGAAGCTGCAGAACATCAACTACAAAGAGAAGATCTTTAGAACAACCAAAGAAGAAACACAAAATTAGACTGACAGCTGATTTATTAAGAGTAAAAAATTGAAGCTAAAAGACCATGGAATAATATTGTTTTCAACACTATGACTCAAATTTTTCACATTTTAATATTTCGAATATAAGGGTGTTTCTTACAATTAATCATAGCCTTATAAATTGTTGGCCAGGTGCAAAAAAAAAAGGATAAGTATGTGGCTAAGTCTAAACAAACAATAGGACAAATATTTAATTTTAAAATAAAAAAATCAAAAACAAATGAAGCTAAAGTAATGACAGTATGAAGAGTATTTACCCTGGGAGGTGATTATTTGTAATTAAAAGGTTCTAAGTTCCTTTCATTCTTTAATTACTTTCTTCTACTAGTTAAGAAGTTATATTCTCTATTTCCATACTTTTAGTGGTTGCTCTGAAAAGTTAACATGCATATTTAACAATATAGAAAGTTAACCAATACAAGGAAATTAGAACAATATAATTGACGAAAACTTAGACTCTGACAATACCAAGTACTAGTGAGGAAATGGGAACACATACATTGAAGGTAAGAGCGTAAATTAAGAAATATTTTGGAAAACAACTTGGCAGTGCCTTTAGATTAGGTTCCCTATAAACTGGCTTTGACCAAGGACTCATGTAAAAGTCATATATATCAAGAAGTGGTCCAAAAAATATACAGACAGGGGAGTGGGGAAGTGGACTTGGGGGGAAGTGAAGAGAGCCAAGCAGTATTTTGTTATCAACCAAAGTCTCATAGAGGATCACTTTGGCACAATCCAATAGGGGAACTCTGGAGGCAATGTAGATCACACCTCAGAGTTCTCCTAATCAGGAGCAAGAGAGCTGAGGTATTTATACCTACATATCCATCAATCATTAGCTATGGCTTAAATTATGAGATACTGGCTCTTCATGCTTACAAAGGGGGTTCTGGTAGCCTGTAAGCAGTCCTGTGTGAAAGAGCCACAGATTCTGGCTATTGTGAGCAAAAACACAGGGGAGCTGAGGTGATGAAAATGGTCAAGAGTTCTAGAGGGGTAAAAACAGAGCATTAACAGCATCTGCTTCAATGGGCATTAGTTTTAATACTCGTAATACCATGAAAAATAAAATGACAGCTAGAGCCTGCCCCTCCAGCCCTTCTTACAGTTACTTGCACTAAGTGCTTAAATATACCTGCTTAAAATACCTGGAGTATATGCTTTTGTTTGCAGATATCTGTTTCTCTATCTGTACCATTCCAAAGGAGTAGGCAGAAACATGGACCTCATCTAAGACGATGATGAAATAAGGTCATGTGAATGAGGCACATCTAACATTTCTTGGTACATATTAGGAACTCAATACACATAAGTCTTCATCACATTTTTAAAATAAATTTATTTATTTTATTTATTTATTTTTGGCTGCACTGGGTCTTCATTGCTGTGTGAGGGCTTCGTCTAGTTGCGGCAAGTGGGGGCTACTCCTCAGTGCGATGTGCGGGCTTCTCATTGCGGTGGCTTCTCTTTGTTCCAGAGCACGGGCTCTAGGTGCACAGGCTTCAGTAGTTGTGGCACAGTGGCTCATTAGTTGTGGCTCGTGGGCTCTAGAGCACAGGCTCTGTAGCTGTGGCGCAGGGGCTTAGTTGCTCTGCGGCATGTGGGCTCTTCCCGGACCAGGGCTCGATCCCATGTCCTCTGCATTGGCAGGTGGATCCTTAACCACTGTACTACCAGGGAAGTCCCCTTCATCACTTTTAATATTAGATATTAACATGTTTTATTTTAGGCAGAGTGGACAGGGCTGGCCCAGATGTTATGGCTGCCTTACACAGCAAGTTCTTTTCTCCTCATCTTTATGGCCTTGATTACATAAATTGTGTGGATATCGATTCATCAAATAATGGACTTAAATGACCCCTGGTGGTCTGAGGTCCCAGAATTTCCCAGAAGTGTCCTACTCAATGCACTTAGCTATCTAGTGACCTGTTAAAACTGGACGTTCAGGCAGACTATCCATTCAACTCATTTGGGAGATAACTGGATTGTTGAGGAGAGAAGGACTCTGGATGCAGCCAAGGTGATAGTCCCATTCAAGTAATGATAGTACAGGAAAGAGCTGAGAATGGTGGGTATAGTCAAGATGTTACCCAACTTTGGCTTCCAAGATAGGCTTTCTCTGTGTGATTCCATGAAGGTAGAACAAACTGTAGTAGTGGAACCATTGGGAGGATTATAGACAATTCTCCAAGTTGAAAGTCAATTTGAATGTTCATATCCTTTAACCCTATATTTTCTAAACGACCAGTCCAGAACCACTTTATTTTTTAAAATATTTATTTATTTATTTATTTGGCTGTGCCAGGTCTTAGTTGCAGCACGTGGGATCTTTAGCTGCAGCATGCGAACCCTTAGTTGCACCCTGCGGGATCTAGTTCCCTGACCAGGGATTGAACCTGGGCCACCTGCATTGGGAGCATGGAGTCTTAGCCACTGGACCACCAGGGAAGTCCCCAGAACCACTTTAGACTAAATCCTCTGCTTAAGATTTCTTGGTGGATATAACTGTGGGTTCCACATTTGTGGGTAGTTATATCTGAAGTTTTGTTTGATGTTCGATCCTTTTTTTTTTTCTCAACATCTCATGGCAGGTATCCTTTCATTTTTATTCAATATTCTACTTGGCAACGTTGCTAACTCATTACTTGAACATACTTGTATTTCTTCTTTTGGGAAGATGGGAACCCCTCATTGTTGTAGACCTCCCTGGATTTTGAAAAGGTCTCAATTCAACTTCCCCATTGTCTTCATCGCTAGAATGTCTTTTAACATCCAATATCTGAAATTTGATTGATAGGCTTTCATATTACAAGTTAAATATTGCTCCTTATAGAGACCTAAAAATGACAAAAATCCTAGCTATATTATTTTCATACTTTCAGATGTCACCTATCTCCACCAACCTCATCACTTGGGGATGAGAGTGAGGTGTGAAAGTGGAAATAGAAGGGCTCCAAATGTCTTGATTATGGTAAGGTAGAAGAGAGGAGAGGCAGAAAGTATGTATATTCTAAAAACCTCATCTTTTTGGTGACAGAGGTGAAGCAGGATGAAAGAGAACATTTTATTGAGGGAAAAAGTATTTATCATTGGCGTATTGTATCTTGATTGAAAATTTAAAATTTAATAATGACAGGGGCAAAGAGATATTCCCTCACACTACTAGTGAGAATGTAACTTGAAAATCTTTCTGGGGTGAGATTTTGACGGGTCAAAATAGTTAGTGTTATACGGACTTTGATCTATGCATTCATTTTAGGACTCTAGCCTAATGACCTTACAAAGAATGTGCTTGCTTTTTTTTTTTTTTTTTTTGCGGTACGCGGGCCCCCCACTGCTGTGGCCTCTCCCGCTGCGGAGCACAGGCTCCGGACGCGCAGCCCCAGCGGCCACGGCTCACGGGCCCAGCCACTCCGCGGCACGTGGAATCCTCCCGGACCGGGGCACGAACCCATGTCCCCCGCATCGGCAGGCGGACTCCCAACCACTGCGCCAGTGGGGAAGCCCTGTGCTTGCTTCTAATGAATGTAAATATGCAGTCCTCCACTCAGCTTGCACAACAGGTACGGCTGCAGTCTTTGCCTCAAGGCCCAAATTCAGGCTTACTATATCCCTAGGTCCAACAAGGTTCTAAAATTCTAAAAGTTCCCCCTCTGATCATGTGACAATATGCTCTTAGTTGCCATAAGGCGTAAAGAAACAGCAACAGCAGGGATAGGAAAATGGAATCAGCAGGGCACTTGAGGCATCTGATGGCGGGGCCTCTGCAGGCGAGGGCAGGCGAGGGCAGGCGAGGAGGGGATGGTGGTGCAACCCCCAAGGGAACCAAAAGGAGCAAAGTACTGGGAAGGTTAGGAGCTATGGTCCAGGCCAGCGGCCGCTGAATCCAGCCAGACAGGCTCCTCTGGGCCACGAGCTCCCTTATCATGATGTCAGGGATTTCCTCCATACACAAACATAAACACAAAGTCCAGGTACTTTCAGTCCGTGGTTTGTGACTAGCTGCTGCAGTGGGAAGGTAGACGGGGATCTTGATTGCCCTCACTATATGTTAACTCGTACACTGCTTTTATCCCTTCCTGTTCAGGTATGCCACTTCCCCACGCCACTAAATAGTCTGACATCATCATGGGCTTTCATTTTACTTTTTCATTTTATTTCACTGAGTGTGTGTTTTGACTGATCTTTGTCCTTTCCATACCTGGTCTCATTAGATGTCCTATGTTTCATTGTAGACTCATTACTGCTCAGAACTGCTTGATATAAACTGAAGTAGTCACAGTACCTGCATGATGGAAGCCAAAGCATTATGTCACACCTGCAGACGCAAGCAGGGCATCCGTGCAAAGGCTACTGGAGGAAGATTTCGTGCACCCAGGATTCCTGGTACCTACTCTCTCATCCTGCTTCTCTGGCTGCCTCCAAGTTTCTGGTAGACAGATCAGAGACATTCACAAAGGGTACATTTGGAATTCCCTTCCCTACTCCATCTCCACCCTAAGGCTGCCTTTGTGTATAGGGTACACATAGGCCACTGGGGTTAAGGGAAGAATAAGGTATTTCACCAGTACATTCTACAAGGATTTCCCTGAGACCTGAGTGTCCCCAGGGACACTAAACCACCCAAAGGTCACTTTGTTTCCATATTAAATATTTGTGGATTTCAGTGTCACAAAACTTGTGTGTTATCTTAATTATAAGTTTCAAGTTATTATTGGCCCCAAGTACAAACAAAAAAAGGCTAATTGCATATCTCTCTTGTCCCTCTTATAGTCGTTTTCCCTTTTGTAAAGAGAAATCTTTACATTTCTCTCCCCTTGTGAGGTAAAGCTTCTTGGTAGAGTATTCAGGAGATTGCTAGAATGTGGTGAGGGAAACAAACTAAGAATGACGACTGCAAAGGGGGCGATTGTAAAGTTATGAGAAAAAACCCCTCCCTTCTCCCTTAAAAATGCCATTCCCTTGTATCAGTATGGGAACTTGCAAAGATGTTCATGATTAATTCTTGCAAAATATTGCCTCTCCCCAAGACATTTGTATCATGAAAAAGGACTTGGGATGATACAACTAGTGTAGACCAAGGAACAATCCTTAACAGAGCCATTCGGGCAGGAGGAAGAAAATGTCAGGGGCATTTTTGTTGAGGTGGGTAGGGGGTTACCAACACTGTTCAAAGGACTTGAGGACACGGGAAGGGGGAAGGATAAGCTTGGATGAAGTGAGAGAATGGCATGGACATATATACACTACCAAATGTAAAATAGGTAGCTAGTGGGAAGCAGCCACATAGCACAGGGAGATCAGCTTGGTGCTTTGTGACCACCTAGAGGGGTGGGATAGGGAGGGTGGGAGGGAGGGAGACGCAAGAGGGAAGATATATGGGAACATATGTATATGTATAACTGATTCACTTTGTTATAAAGCAGAAACTAACACACCATTGTAAAGCAATAATACTCCAATAAAGATGTTAAAAAAAAGGATGCCCAGTCTTCACAGCTCATTCTACCTCCCTCGAGAGGCAGGTGGACAGATTGTAGGGAACACGCTGGATCTACTCCATAAAGTAAACTGCTTCCAAGCACTTCTCAAACAACTTCAGCAGAATCTATGTTTAAAGCCAAACAGTGAATATACTTAACACAATCGTCTTTCATACCCACACAGGAAGGCTGACTGCCAGGACCTTGAATTGGAACCTCATAATTAGCCTGCTTTCAATTATTTTAAGAACCTGTGGGGCTTCCCTGGTGGCGCAGTGGTTGAGAGTCCGCCTGCTGATGCCGGGGACACGGGTTCGTGCCCTGGTCCGGGAAGATCCCATATGCCGCGGAGCGGCTGGGCCCGTGAGCCATGGCCGCTGAGCCTGCGTGTCCAGAGCCTGTGCTCCGCAACGGGAGGGGCCACGGCAGTGGGAGGCTTTGCCTCTGACTTTAAGGCTCTGACCTGTTATATACTAAATGCAAGTTAATGATGTTTCCACTATTTCTGGTAATAAAAACATTCTGATACAAAATGAGGGCAATGTACCTCCAGCTCCATGTACAGCCCTACAAACCAGTGCACAAGTTTACCTGTTCAAATGAAGAGAGAGAGTCAATGAAGTGAAAAACCACTGTAATGATTGATTCTTCTTTGCCCTGTTCTGGAAAAATCACCCAAATTAGAAATGAGGCAGAGTCAACTGGGTGTCATCCTGTAAGTCCATTTTTTATCTGACTCTACTAGGAAACTTAACTTTTCCCAGACATAGATGAAGTAGCACACCGGTGATTGAACAGGTTGGTATGAAGAGAAACGGTAAGGAGCAACAGCTTTTGCTTTTCTGCCCATTGAAGAAAGTTATAATTTTATTGTCCTGCAGGCTCTCAACCTGCTTTCTACCTAGATTAACAAGAGCAGTTCTGCACTCCCTTCTCCTCCACTTAACAATCAAGGCTCCATAAATGTAAATGCTTTTTCTGAACCACCTGTCATTGTGCTGGTTCTCTGAATAATGGATGAAATAAAACTTTGACAGGCGTTCACCAACAAATGTGCAGGATTCATGATTTGTAGAAATTAGGTATTGTGCTTTCAAGCGGCTTTTTGGAAGCAAGGAACTCTTTCCCCAAAGCCTCCTAACTAATTTCTCCTTAACATCGCCTTGGCCAAAATCAGATCAAGATCCATTTCCGAAGGGGCACGGAACTGACTGGTTTGGAAGAGTCAGCATCCGGGACTGAATGATCACCAGTGGGGTCTCCATCACCAGGACCACCACAGGGCGATCTTTTCTGTTGGATAATGCGAGACTCAACATCAGCCACAGCATGGCAGGGGACACACCTTCTGAGCAAGTCATGGACCCCACTTACTGGACCAGGGAGGGAGAGGTGCCATATTCATTGAGACTCAATTTCTTTTTGAACAGCGTCTGACATTTATTGAAAACAAGGAAAAGACGTTTGTCCAGGTAGTGTAGAAGAGCTGGGCAGAGTGCAGGGGTTACTGTGTGGAACAAAAGGCACACATCAGAGAGACAGCTGCACATTCAGAAGAGAACTGGATTCTGGGCGAAACGAACAGGTCCACAGGAGACAATGAGTGACTCGATTTGGCTGCCAGGCACCCCTGGGACCTGGCGGCCACCTGGCAGGAGCAGAAGATGTCTCTGGGAGGAGGGAGGGACTGGGTCCCGCCGAAGGTGAAAGGCTGGCCGGCCCCTCCAGGGCGGTGGCGAGCTGTTGGAAGCATTGTCCAGAGGCTGTGCCCAGCTCAGACACCTCCCGGGCGAGTCCAGACCGCTGAAGGCTGCAGGCTGTCGGCGGGATGCGGTGGATGGCGGTGGCGGTGGCGGTGGCAGCGGCAGCGCAGGTCTCTGGGCACCTGCATGCGGGCCCGGGAGTCTGGCAGAGGGCGGGCGGTTGGCAGCGGCCGGGCTGAGTGTGGTCTGTCCGGTGTGTAACAGGAGCCCGGCTTGCAGCTGGAGCGCACGACCGAGTCCAAGTGTGCAGGGGAGGGGCCGGGCTGGCCCGAGAGGGCGGCGGCCGCTCCAGAGCCAGGCCCGGCGGCGGCAGCAGCGGGAACCTGGAGCGCTATTCCTGGAACAAAGGCAAGCACTACGCGGGAGGGGACACGAGCGTGGGGGAGATCGCGGCGACCCGAAGGTGAGGGAGGGGGGAGGCGCGGCGGGAGGACGACGCCTGTGACGATCTGGGTGGCGGCGACTGGCGCGGCGGACCCTCCCCCGAGCACCCGCCCCCAGGCCCGAGGGGCTCCTGACCTAGAAGTCCTCGTCCTCCACCCATCCAAAGACCCGCTTCATCTCAGCCAGGAAGCCCCGGTAATCGTTGAGGAGGGGGCTCTGCTTCCTGATGTAGGGGATCACCCACTGCAGGGCGGGCCCGGTCAGGCGGGTGATGAGGAACGTCACCTTCAGGGCATCGTTGGTGAACAGGGTCTCGTCCACTAGCATGTAGGCGCCCGTCTGCACGATAAACTCCGGGAGCCGGTCGGTGTCGCCGTCAAACGTCTCGGGGAAGGGGATCGGGTTTCTCCACCGACGCGTCTGGGGCCGAATGGGCAGGGCCAGGAGGGCCTTGATCAGCTGCACTCGGCCGTCCATCGCGCCTTGCTCGCTTCGCTGGTATCCCCAGGGCTCAGCAGAGGTCTGTGAGGAGGCGTGACGGGAAGTGCGTGTGTGCGGAGGTGGATCTGAGCCTGGGTTGGGCGGGGCCATGGGCGGTACCTGGCCCTGCGCGGCTCCGCCCACAGCGCCTGGCGATTTCTAGAGCGCAGGCGTGACGCTGGGGCCGAGTTGGGCGGGGCGGGAGTAGGGGAAAGAGGCGGGGCTAACGCCCGCTCCTTGAGGTTCAGAATCTGAGGGGCGGGGCCGAGGTTTTCTGAGGCGGGATCGGGAATGTTAAGTGGTGTAGGCTCCGCCCACGAGGCGCTTGGTCCGCAGTGGGCAGGCGCAACACGTGGTGGGGGCTGGCACGCTAAGTTCGGAGAGGACCAGGGCCCCGCCCCGTAAAGCGGAAAGGGCACTTTCCACTTGTAAACGCAGAATCTTTTCCAGCTTCTCTCAAGAGGGCCCCTCTTGACTCCAAACCCCCAGACTCTATGTGAGTAAACATTCTCCAAAGGTGAGTAGCCAAAGTTCACGTTTGTGGCCTTCAGGTAGCATGGAGAAGGGTCAGAAGTACAGATGGCACATGAACAAAAAACACATCAAACCAAAAAACGTGGAAACAGCTTCAATTTTTAGATCCATCGGGGAAAGACTTATTGATCCACACCATTTTCTTGGATTTTTTCATAATCCTCGCGGATTATAGGTGGGTAAGTCACATGACTTTTAGGTAAAGGCCAACTCCACCCTGGTGTTTTTTGTGTCAGCATCCACAGCCACTTTGTCAGCTCCTCATCATTTCTGTGCCTCCAGTTGCCTACCAAGTAAAAAGATCAGCATGTTTTTGGGGGCCAGGGAGGGTTTTAGGTATTCATCTTCCATCCTTCTCATGACAGGTGTGGGCTTCCTGGGACTGATTTCAGAGACTTCTTTATCCATGACTGGTTGATGCCACAGGTGGCTTCGGGAAGAGAGGACGACTGAGAAAACCTGTGAAAGATGATGGAATCCAGAATTACCTGTAGGAAAAATACCAACTGGCCCCAAAAGCCCCTCTGCATTTCCATCTCCCTAACACACACGTGTCCATGTGTAGACACACACACACACACACACATATTTGATCACAAGATACTGCCTTGAGGCAACATCTGATTTGAAATGCCAGCTTTATCATTTCTTTGATTCCCACATATATATGAAAATATTTTTAGAATTTCTATTTTGTTCCATTGACATACTTAATCAATTCCTGTTTCAATTGCTACTTCTATAAATTTTAATATATAGTATGACACCTCTCCCCCCAGACTAATCCCTCACATTTTCTCTTCAAGGTAATTTTATAATCTAGTCCTCCAGTTCCACATACACAATCAAAATCCTGTTGTGATTTATGACTGGGATTGCACTGAATTCATAGATTAATTTAGAGAAGAATTGACACCATTCCAAAAATTAGTCTTCCTTTCCAAAAGAAAGTTATTTTAAAATATTATTTTAGTGTCCAAACAGGAAACTCATAAAAAGTTTCATGCATATTTTCCCTATGTTCTTTAAAAAGTTAATTATATCTATAGGTGTTTTACAATGCTTGGGATATGTTGAACATGACATTTTATTTCTATTATATTTCCTAATTATTAGAAGAGTATGCAAAATTTATTTATTTTTTATGTGTTTAACTTATATCAACCAAGCTTTCCTGATCTACTTGCCTTGGTTTTTCCAGGAAGGCAAACCCTTAAGAAAAAGACAGTTTTGCCACTTCCTTTTGTTAATAAAATACTGTACACTAATAACAGTTCTCATGCCTCTCTAATTTCTTTTAGACACTGAACACAGTATCTTAGTGATTTTTCCATGGTTCTATATGGGATGGGAGGAAATCTGGATGCCTGAGCCTTCTCTGCCACTCAAGGAAGGGAGTGTTTGACCTGGATCTATCTCATAGACCTCCATGCCTCAACTTTCTTCAGTTGTCATATAAGATTGACCACAGTAGGGTCACCAGTGTAGGAATATGTTAAATTTCATCATAATAGTCATGTTAGACTCTTAGGACAGCACTAATAACAAAAAAAAACCCACCACCACCAACAAAGCCCTGTCCTCACCATTACCCCTCTTATAGCCTGTGAGAATCCATGTCCTACTGATAGACAATAGCCACTAGGATCACTCATTAATGTTAACTATATTGCTCTATATCAGAGACTTGCAAGGTAATATGGCTTGAGAAGTATGGTTACTCACAGCCAAAATTTCTACAATTAAACACCCCACTTCTGAATTGTGTGTTATAAAAGTAATTTCAGAGTTGTGGACAAGGCTGTATCCAGATATTGAGAAGGAAGCAGAAAATTCTACCTGGGGCTAAGTTCCTGTTTGGAACTTGAGACCAAAATTGCTGAATGTTGCCCAGTGGACCTATTGATATGCAATGGGTGTTGCTAACTCCTCACACAGGAGACTTTTTTTTTAACATCTTTACAGGAGTATAATTGCTTTACAATGGTGTGTTGGTTTCTGCTGTATAACAAAGTGAATCAGCTATACATATACATACACATATATCCCCATATCCCCTCCCTCTTGCGCTTACAGGAGATGTTTTAATAGAGGGATTTTGAATGAGCCATGGAAGATCTCCGAGGCCAAGAGAAATGAGTATCCCCTCCAGGGAACAGATATGAAGATGGTACCCAAATATGGGTAGTATTTGCCCCTTTTCCAGCACCTCTCAGTCACTCACTGTTTAGCCTTGCACCAGAGATAATCTAGGTGGTGGTATCTATGGTATGTGGTCAGAAAGTTCTGAGAGGCATTGTGAGTCATCATGACTCCTCTTGGTTCTGAGCAATCAGGTCCTGGCACTCAGAATAAGACAGGGAGAGAGAGAACTCTCCCTCTCACTTCCTGCCATCTCTTCAGGGTACTCCTTCCAGAGAAACCTGAGTGGTCTGGGAGGCAAGGTATCCAGATATACCAAGGTAATGTAATATTGTTTTGTACCATCACCATACTACTCCACCTGATGAACCCCAACCCTACTAGAGAAAAGGGGGAAGGGCATGGGACTGTCGTTTGCTTATAGAGAAGTGATGTGTGAGTGTGGCAGGGAGATCGTGAGGGCAAGAGGCCCCAGGGTCCACTGGATTAAATGGGTTTCATCATCTTTTCCAGGCCGTCTCGGTTGTGCTGTCTTCCTGAAGCCGTTTGTGATGTCAACCAGTCATGGATAAAGGAACCTCTGAAGTCAGTCCTGACACGCCTACATTGACCATCAAGAAGAAAGAAAAATGGCTAACATCCAAGAAGGTCACCAAAAATATGCTGATCTTTTTACTTGATAGGCAACTGGGGAGGCACAGAAGTGTTGTGGATTGTCCAAGTACCTGTGGATGCAGGGCCAAAAAGTCATAAAATTTTAGAAAAAAAATTCTTTTTCTAAAATTTAAGTTTAGAAAAAAAAGACAACAAAATGTAGAATAACAAACTCCTCCCTTGTTTCAGCTGTTAAAATAATAGCTGCATTTTCACTCCTTTTGGCTTGATTTTTTTTTTTTTTTTTGCGGTACGCGGGCCTCTCACTGCTGTGGCCTTTCCCGTTGCGGAGCACAGGCTCCGGACGCGCAGGCTCAGCGGCCATGGCTCACGGGCCCAGCCGCTCGGCGGCATGTGGGATCCTCCCAGACCAGGGCACGAACCCGTGTCCACTGCATCAGCAGGCGGACTCTCAACCACCGTGCCACTAGGGAAGCCCTTGGCTTGATATTTTTTTATACCGATAGTTTTCCTGGGTTACACTGGAGAGGGGATTCTATTCATCCTAACAGTCTATGCAGGGGCTCTCAGACACAGCAGAGATGGTGATATCACACTGCATGTCAGATTTCTTTCACCTTTAATCCCCCCCCAAAAAAGCAAGGGAATAGTTATGTAGTTCTAGGTCACTCAAGGACCCAAGTCTCCTGTCCCCTAGGTGTTTTGGAAAGACATCCACTGTGTTCCCCTCTAAAACCTGGTTGCTTATCCTGGTGAGAAGACATTAAGAACAGGTCATGAGTCGGGGCAGGGGGACATTTAGGATACTCTTTTTAAAATTTTGATGCTCATGAGAATATCATTTAGATATTCTACAGCATCAAAGAGTCTTTGTTGGTTCTATTTAATATGAAAACATCAGAACACAAGGCATTTAGAAATGGGAACATCGTACCTTCAAGACCTTCTAAAGGTACTTGTTCTTGTTATTTTCCCCAAAGAAGTGGAATCCCCAGTTCCCTTTATTTGTGCCATGTGAAGCACACCTGTTCAGGCCATAGCTGGGTGGAGAAAATCCACTGGACTGAAGTGAGGCCAGCTCCTAGGTCAACTGCGAGGGCACCCACAAGGAGAGCTTCCCAAAGGGATGTGCTGGGAGAGCCAGATGCTCACTGGGTGACATTGGAAACGGACATGCATGGGAAATTGGGCATCCAGAGCGGGAGCTAAGCTGGAGGGGGGACAGGGAGAGCTGGGCGACAGGAGCAGTGTGGGTGTGGGGAAGCCTGCTCACCAGTGAGATGCTTGGCTAATCTTGGCTGACTCCCCAGAGTGATTGGTACCCATACTCCACATCTCCCAGGGGTGGCCTGACCATCCGCAGAGGACTGACTGCTGTGGGAGGCACCACATGCACTCGTGTGACCTCTGACCCGTCACCCGCCGAGGGGGGAGGCATGGACTCACGTGAGATTCTGGGTGGGTTCAAGCCCAGAGAGGGCCTCCTCACAGAGGTTCGGTGTTGTGCTGAACTTACAGGAGGAAAATATCCCTCACGTACTGGGAGCATGAGGTCTCAAGCATCACAAATGCAAAATTCAAAAGGGGACTGGCTGGCAAAAAGAGAGAGACAGACGGACAGAAACAGACAGAGACGGAGGCAGAAAGAGATTTGGTTGGGATCCTCCTAAATGAATTTTTCTCAGGAGATGTTTGTAGAGGCCATAACAGAGAATCTGGATGCAAGTGAGGCTCAGGGACTAGAGGCTGATTGGAGAGCGCCTCATGCTGTGTCACGGAATTATATACTGTCTCCTTCTTCTCTTTAACGTCTGTCTGCTGTCTCTCATTGGCCAAAACTATCTGCCAGCCAGAGAGCAAGAAAACCACAGTGACGCAGTCTATGGGTTTCAGCCTCCTGGGGCATAGAGCAGTGGAAACAAGGGAGTAGGATTTACCTTTTGGACAAACAGAATAAGTAGAACAATCTGCTGCTTTTTCCACAGCTAGCACCCACTGTTGGTTTGCTCAGATGAAGAAATGCTTTGCCCAGCACAGGGTAACATAGTGCTATCAGCCACCTTATCAGTGAGAGGTGAGATCCATTTGGCCATAGTCCTGTCTGGAACCTAAACTATAACCTTAGTGGTCAGCTATCAGTTTTGTTGCCCAAAGACCTAAAAATGGGCAGGAGACAATGATCAATGTCAGTTTCCAATTTAACAAAACTGTGACACTGTTCCATGGGAGAGGCGTTCTTGCCTTGAGTACTTTAACCTTCACACCCTCCAAGCCCAGCTGTGAGGGGAAAGACAGGAAAAAAAAATCTGTAATTGTCTTTTTAGGTATAAGAATGGGAGGAGTCACTGTCTACCCATCCTGGCCTGGAGGAATGGCACCATAGGTTGCTTGTGGGTCCAGAGCTTGATCTGCCTTCTCTCGTACAGCCCTCCAGCCTTGCAGGCTTCTGTCTCCTATATAGAAGTCTCAGCACACTATTCCAGCACCATATGAGGCCAGTTGCTCCTGTGGGATGGCAAGACCAGTGGATTACAAGGGCCTGGGCTCATATACAAATTCAGCTGCTATTAAAAGTGTTACTGGACAAAAGTAATGTCAGAAAAATGGTTCATGAGTCCAAGAATTATGGCTCTCATAGAATGACTAAGAATGAGGAAGGCAGGGCTTCCCTGGTGGCGCAGCTGTTGAGAGTTCGCCTGCCGATGCAGGGGACACGGGTTCGTGCCCCGGTCCGGGAGGATCCCAAGTGCTGCAGAGCGCCTGGGCCCATGAGCCATGGCCGCTGAGCCTGCGTGTCTGGAGCCTGTGCTCCGCAACGGGAGAGGCCACAGCAGTGAGAGGCCCGCATGCTGCAAAAAAAAAAAAAAGAACGAGGAAGGCAAATCTAAATCCTGAATACATGTGTACCCTTTTGTGGAAAATTTAAGCAGCTCTCCCTGGTGAATTAATACTAGGCACATATTGGGTGTTTGCTAAGAACTTAAGGAGGTACTAAATAGTGCCTCTCATTTTCAGAGAACTTTGGAAATGCTCTTCTCTAGGGAAACGAGTGGAAGTGAGCCAATGCCCTCCCTTTGTGGTTTTCTGAACAAGAACTGACTTCTCCTAACCTCTCCTGAAGCCAGTGGCTCTCCTGACATTGGAATAATATATTAATCTCAGCACCCTTGCATAAGGGACGAAGGAGGGATTCCCTGGCCTAAATAGTATGAGATACCTGAATACACAATATCCAGTTCTGGCCAGATGAGATTGGCAGCAGTTATTAGTCACATATACTCACAGCCCAGGAAAGGAGGACATGGCACATCATGCAGGACCACACAGGGGTCACACTCAGGAGCTGAGGGAACCAGGAGGAACTGGGGGAGGTAGGTTTTGTAGTGACAAGAATGCGGATTAGCCCTTCATTCATATGCGAGGATGTAATTGGTTTGTTTGAATAATTCTGGTTAAGGACCAGGTGGACTGCAGCCAGTCCAGCCGATATGGGCACTACCTGGGTGTGGAGCTTTCCCCACTGGGTCGGGAGCATATCTTGCAAAAGCAGGGGGAATCGTGGCTAGGCCTTTGGGACCCTGTGAGGCTCAGAGATGTCAAGGCAGCACACGGAATTTCCGGCCTTGCGACACACAACAGTGGATGAAATCACTGAGGACGGAATGAACTGAGAAGAGGAGTGAGTCCACAAAGAACCTTGAAGAAGGCTGAGACATTAAGGGTGCACTCAGCAACTGATAGATAGCAACTAGGCAGTCAGGAAGAACGAGCGATGGGTGTAGAAGCTACGATACAGTGGGACATGGCTTGATGTTTTGGTGTACCTACAATGCAAGGAATTTTAGAGCATCCTGGTATTAGTTCTATCATCTGTCTAGCCCTCACAACTTCTCCTCCAAAATCTGTAGGCCGTTTGCCTTTTTGCTCTCAGGTGGATGCCATGCCATATGGGTTGGAGATGATGCCTCTGGGATCCCACAAGGTGTAGGTATTTCAGAACAGATTCTTCAGAACTTGCCTGGGCACACAAAATCCACCACTAACCATATTCACCAACTTCCCACTTCCAGCTCCAGATATGTCTTCCTATGCCTTTACAAGACTGGCTTAAGGAGTGTTTCTACATAATGTCTAAAAATATTTATTCTGAGAAACAGTAGGACAGCTTGTAGTAAAAATAGAGGAATTCTAAAACTGTAGATTTCAGTACTGAGCTTGCAAAATTAGTTGATGGAGATCCATGAAAAAGTTTTGAAACCATTTGCAACTTTGTATACATTTATTAATTGATGTGATAAAGCTAAGAGTTGTTACGATCTACAGACCAGGGAGTACTTAGGGCCAGTTCACCCTGCTACACTGACTCACCCAGGGAACCTTTAAATGACAATTAGAAGCTCTCAGCCTGGATGGAGACAGCACAGAGGGACAAGTGCTGTTAAACTCCCTCAATATCATATATTCCCTGTATACATATGTTTCCAGATATACTATATTTAAGTTGGCACTTTAATTATTGAAATAATTACTGATAATAACAACACTCATCAATTCATTCAAAAAATATTTATTGACATTTCTGTGTGCTAGCCATACAACAGTGATCAAAAGATATAAATATTCTCTCCCTCATTGAGCTTACATTATAATTAAGATTTGTTGATTTCTCAGGGCCCGTGCCAAACATTTCATGGGCATTGTATACTCCTTTCAATAATGCTATGGAGTAGGTACTTTTAGCCTTGTCTTTCAGATAAGGAAGCTATGATTCAAATAACTTCAATAACTTGCCTAAGGTAAAGCACAGTACCTTGTAAAAATGGGTTTCAAATCCAAGTAGAGCTTCATCTAAAATCTGTGCTCTTAAATACTATGCTACTATGTTACCATTTATTTTTATTTTATTTTATTTTTTTATTTTATTTTTTTAAAGGTGTAATACTCTTCTTTTTAATTTATTTATTTGTTTTTGGCTGTGTTGGGTCTTTGTTTCTGTGTGAGGGCTTTCTCCAGTTGTGGAGAGCGGGGGCCACTCTTCATCGCGGTGTGTGGGCCTCTCACTGTCGCGGCCCCTCCCGTTGCGGAGCACAGGCTCCAGACGCCCAGGCTCAGCAGTTGTGGCTCACGGGCTTAGTTGCTCCGTGGCATGTGGGATCCTCCCAGACCAGGGCTCGAACCCATGTCCCCTGCATTGGCAGGCAGATTCCCAACCACTGCGCCACCAGGGAAGCCCAGTTACCATTTATTTTTAAACTACCTAAAACTGTAGCTGAATATATGGTCATAGAATATCCACATGACTACTGAGTATTTAAGTTTTATTTAATAAATGCCAACAAATTCTACTAAGTTTTATTTAATGAATGAATAAAAGTATTTAATTTAATTATTTACTTAATAAATGACAATTCCTCAGAGTCAATCATGACATGAATATTAAATTGTAGAACTCATTTTGTGTTACCTTTGGTAGATTCTTTCTGTACTTTGTGAATTTACACGTGGCAATGTATGACAATGAGGACAATATAGACAGTTTTTCAATTAAACTTGGAAGAGGAACGGAGATATTTACTAAAGTTTTGGGAAGATAAGAAGAGATTATATCACATGTCACACAGTTAAACTTTCCAAAAAAAATCTCTGTAGTTTCCCAAGTTTCACCTAACTACTGTTAGGTTTATCTCCTCAGCATCAGTGTCTTCTCTCTCACAGATTCCCTCAACCTTCTCCCAAGCTGCTCTATGTCCTCATGATTTTCCCCAGTCCTTTACAGCCTCTCGCCAAAATTTGGTTTGCCAGCCTACCTAATAGGACTAATGCTAGCAATGAGATTCCAGCAAAGTAGATACGCTCCACAGCCACTCTCTTTGTGCCTCTGGCTAGTTTCATTTTACCACATTACACTTTACAAATATTTTTACAGTTTGAATTTTATATTTTGTAGTTTTGTAATAGCTTAAAAACCATACCTCATATTTAAAGAATCATTGATTTTAGTGGAAATTTTAGAACTGTGAAAATGTAAAAGAAAAAAATAGGAAACTTCTGTAATTACATGCTCAAGAATTAACCAGAATTAAAATTCAGAAATATATTGCAGCTATGTTTCCATATGATTAAATACTTGTCAGATGACATAGTCTTTTACTGACTACATCATCATGTATTCATTCATTCATTAAAACATATTTTTGAACCTCTACTTATGTGCTCTAACATGTATGGTGTTTTTGACATATTATATAGAGTAAATAATAATTTTTAAACAAATTTCAGCCATATACCTTTATAGTTTGTGATTTGAGTACATAAGCTTTAGAATTTATAGAACTGATCAAATGAAAATGTCAACATAGAGTACGGAAAAAGCATTGAACACATTTTTTAAAAACATGGTTACATAATTAGGAACCAAAATACTTTTTTATTATTTATTTAAATTTTCATTAAAAATAATAAAATTAGTCCCTGAAATATGTACCTTTGAAATGAAAGTCATCTTTGAAAACACTGACATTTTTGTTGAGTACATGTATGCTTGGGGAAAACGTAATTTCTTGTTTGGTTTCCAGACAGCAAATTATGCTCAGAGACTGAGATTGTCTTTGACAATAATTTATTTAACACAGGTTCACTGCGGGAGTTAGAGTAATTTCACAACCCAATGGCATACAGGATAATGTCTCTTAATAAGCCAATGAAGAAATGGCATACTCCAAACAAATACTAGATTAATCACACCTCGAGGTGCTAGATGTGGGTGTGGGTGGATATCAGTATATAAAAGTTAGCTTTAAATCAGCATCCAAACATTCTCTTTTCTGTGAGCCTTTTCTTGGTTCGATTTTACCACATTTTTTTTTTTACTTCTGTTGAATTGCACTCTCATTTCAAAAAATGAAACAATTTGAATAAACTCATGTTTGTTAAACAACTGTCCATCTTTGAAATAAAATTAAGCTGGCCTTAAATATGAACTCTACACAACCTTGAATCTCTCTCCCCTGTGAATATCGAGGAAACAGAGCCCTAAATTCAGTTTTTAAATTATTTTGCAATTTTCCAGGATGTTTAAATAATAAGATACAGATAGCTGAGGATTAAGATACAAATTCAGGGCAAAAAAATGAAGAGTAGAAAAGTAAGATTTGCTAGACAGGCTAGTGGGATGGAGTTTTGTGTTGCACAAATGATGCTTAAGGGGATCTAAACTCACCGTTTTCATGGAGACCTTTGTGCCTGGCTGAAATCTATTATTTTTTTTAAAGATGGCAACCACTTAGTTTGTGGGATCTCTGATGCATCTTGCTTTGCTTTCTCTTAAACTGTTTGTGAATGAAAACAGACATTAAACTATGTTAATGCAGTGTCCTGATTTTGGGAGCTGTTCCTCCACTACATTTGTGATTTTTTAAAGCTCATCTATGGTTCATTTAGCCATGGTACTGGGAGGAAAAAGCAGATGAGTAGGATGCCTGGAACTGCCTGCACGGTTGCCTGGGAAGGAGGGGAAAGTGACCTTTCATCTTTGGTTGCCAGACTATAGTTTTCAAGTATTTAAAGACCATTTCTTTGCAGACGATATAGAAAGGGCAAAAATAAAAGTGAAAACTAAATGCATTTGTTTTTTAAATGCTTTCATTATTAATGTTGTTGTTATGATGATTTTAGCTTTATTTAATAATTCAAGCTGAGAGCTATGTGTAGCAAACAGTAATAATTTATTTCTGGCCCCATAGTTGTCAGTTCCCTTTAGTCAGTAACTCAAATATTGATAGAGTAAAAGGCAAATAACCAAATTAAACAAAAAGCAGTTTTAAGGATGGATGTGCCATTTCCCATGTGCCAGTTTTATAGAGAACCATTGTAAACATTTAATAAGTGTTTTTAATAAAAGGTGGTGTGTTATAAATATATACTTTAGATTTTATGAAAGTTATGAATATCCATGGTTAAATAGCAATTTATAACTCAGTAAGAAGTCAACTAACTCGTGTCAGTATTTAATCTGATAATGCTTTGTTGTATGGTGTTTGGGGTTACTTTAAAGAAAACCAATTTTCTCTTCTACATTATCATGTCAGAAGCAGAAAAAGCACCTTTCCGCTCTAGCTCTCCATCTGTTGTTTCAGTCTTGCGGACATGGTATGCAATTGTTTGCCTAACAGACCATCAACATAAATGCAAGAAAGTCAGGTCCCACAGCAGCCTAACCACTTGTACTTAAATAGAGCTGTGAAAAAGAGAACCTTTAACACACCAAAGCAGATTATTGTTTTTTTTAATCTATTTATTTATTTATTATTTATTTTGGCTGTGTTGGGTCTTCGTTGCTGTGCGCGGGCTTTCTCTAGTTGCTGTGAGCAGTGGCTACTCTTCGTTGTGGTGCACGGGCTTCTCATTGCGGTGGCTTCTCTTGTTGCAGAGCACGGGCTCTAGGTGTGCGGGCTTCAGTAGTTGTGGCACACGGGCTTCAGTAGTTGTGGCTCGCAGGCTCTAGAGTGCAGGCTCAGTAGTTGTGGTGCACGGGCTTAGTTGCTCCACAGCATGTGGGATCTTCCCAGCCCAGGGCTTGAACCCTTGTCCCCTGCACTGGCAGGCGGATTCTTAACCACTGTGCCACCAGGGAAGCCCCAAAGCAGATTCTTGCTTTTGTCCATAAAAATGGAAATGTTTATAAGCAAATTTCTGTTGGTCAGAGCACAAAGCCAGATTTTTTTGGTAGCTGAATTATTCCCTGACAATAACTCCCTATAGAAAATAGTATTTTATATACTCAAAGTAATTCTAAATCCCAATAGCCATAGGATAAAATTGAGGACCTTAAGACAAAGTTATATAGTCAATAATGTAACTGTGTCATCTTCCTCAATAACCAATGCCTACAAAATAAAATTACTCTTCTTTGCATGCCCAAATCATCACGGCATAATTACCTATCCCCCCTTATTTGCTGGAGTTCAGCCCACTCCAAGAGTTATCACTAAATATTCCTGAGCATTGAACGTGGGACCTGCTCACCTGTGCTCTGGAACGTGCTGCTCCATGGCTTGTCCTTGACTTCTGTTGCTCCCAGGCCTCTGGCGCTGCTGATAATGCAGAGAGGTGCTTGATCTTCTGGGAACAGCTGTTGTTCCTCCGCTGTGGATGGTAACTCATCCTGCAACTCCAAGCTGTGAGACGGGACACTGCTCCATCCAATTTCTCACAGCACAGATCACGTGGAGCTGAGCGCTGTAAAGACCTTGTTGGAGGCGTAGGGAAGACCCCATGTAGAAAGCGGCTTATATCCACTCCCAGACATGGCTGCTCACTGATCATCAGCCTGTTCCAAGCATCTCAGCAGCTTTGAGGTGGGGAGCCGTGGCATGCTTCATTACCCTACCCTGGAACCCAGAACCTTTAGCCACAGAAAAAGGAGGAAATTCATTCCCCAAGCATACAACCCCTTTTCTGCCTCTGAATGGAGCCGGGACACTCGTTTTTCTCAGAGGGAATCCCACGCCCATCTCTACAGAATGGACTCTGGACCCTATGGCCTGAAGAAGACCATCACAATACAAAGCATTTAGCCAACGTTTGGCCTATTCCCAACTTAACTTACACTACAAAGGTCTCCTATGGTCCAATGCAGGGCATGCGGGATCAAACTCTGTCTAATTTCTAACCAAAGGTTTTCCTTTAGTGACAAGTCAAGGGAAGATCAGGCCACTTATGCCCGCTGATTTGCTGAGAACTGTTCAGAATATTTATAGACATCTTTCAAACCCAACAGTGATCTCAGGCATAGGGCACTTTTTGTCTATATATGCCTCTGTGTAGGCATAATCTGTTTTAAAATGCACCCAATTTATATTACTAAACAGTTAAAATCCTGTCTGTAGTACCTTCTGGATTCATACCTGCCTACTATCTGAATGACTGACCAGGCTCACCAAAGCGATCCCACCCTAAAAAAGGAAGCCTTCTGTAAAATCAAATTCCATTTGGCAGTGTAAAATGCAGGAACTGCAATTTTTATAAATGCAGCATTCCAGCTTAAAAAATTCCAAGATCGCATCCCCAACAGGCCCTGCATTCATGATGGAACCATTAAGTTATAATTATCTCAGAATATAAGTCAGTCATACCAGAAGAATGACTGCATGCTCCAAAGGTATCTAACTTGTTCCCCCAAAATGAATGAGCCATTTGGGAGTTCTGGGGGAAAAATATAGGGATAAAGAAGAAACAGTTATTTCTCAATTTGAAGTAGTCATTCCACAAACATTTAACTGACACTCACTTTGTACTGGGGATTTTAATAGAGTTAGGAGATACACATATTACAAATAAATTTTCTTTCTATCCTCTAAGGACTCAAAATCTAGTGAAGGAGAAAGTCAGGTGAATAGTGCACAATTGGGTGATAAATATTAAAATGAAGTTATGAAGTAAAGCACCATTACAGGGTGGGTCAGACATGGTCCTCTGAAGAATGCTGTCTGGGGACTTCCTTGGTGGTCCAGTGGTTAAGACTCTGTGCTTCCACTGCAGGGGACACGGGTTCCATCCCTGGTCAGGGAATTAAGATTCTGCAAGCCACGCAGCACAGCCAGAAGAAAAAAAGAGTGCTGTCTGAAGTGAGTGCTAAAAGGTAAATGTTCTTCAGTTAGCACCATACTAACTTCATGGTACATTTGGTGTAGCCTAAAGATAATGGATGGATATGGATAAGTTACAACTAAATATATACATATATCCATTGAATGCTTACTGAACTAGGAACACAAATCACAATTTGTGCAAAGATCTTTTCAATGAGGAATTTTTACAGCTCTTTTGTACATGGCTTTGATTAAGCAAATAATCTGAATAGTGCTTTTATTCTCACAGAAAGTGGCTTTTAATCAGATTGTCCTTTGTTGTACGTGAAAGGGAGATCTCTCTCAAACACCAGGTTGTTGAGTCTCCTGCCAGAGATTTCTATCAGGTTAACAGAATTCAGGCATCTGTTAAGGAAAGGGTTGATGTGAAGTATGATTGCTACTGCAAACATTGCCTCAATAGCCTCTCCTTTAATGGTGCATGGAGTACTAGAGCTTTAATATTTGTTTTTAAGTAGAAAAATTATCAAAAATATATATTCTAGGGTAAAATAATACAACTTGGCAAACTTAAGAAGATAAGTTTGGAGACTTCCCTGGTGGTGCAGTGGTTAAGAATCCGCCTGCCAATGCAGGGGACATGGGTTCGAGCCCTGTTCTGGGAAGATTCCACATGCCACGGAGCAACAAAGCCCGTGCACCACAACTACTGAGCTTGCACTCTAGAGCCTGTGAGCCACAGCTACTGAGCCCACGTGCCACAACTACTGAAGCCCGCGCACCTAGAGCCCACGCTCTGGAACAAAGAGAAGCCACCACAATGAGAAGCCCGTGCACCGCAAAGAAGAGTAGCCCCCGCCTCGCCGCAACTAGAGAAAGCCCCAATGCAGCGAAAAGATAAATACATTAATTAATTTTTAAAAAAGAAGATAAATTTGTCTATAAACTTACTTTTATTGCAGAAAATGTAATTTTGTTGGGCAATAGTTAATTTTTGGAAGTCTAAGTCAATTTTTATAGATATACGTTTATACTGTCAGATCAAATATTTGATCATGTTTTATGAAAAAAATGGCCTCTTAAAATTTTCGTGATATATTTCTAAAGTGCTTTAAATTAAATTAAATATTTTCTATTTTATTTGTTTTAAAAAAGCAAACAAATGGAAACTTCTATTTATAATAAGGAAGTTAGTTCACCCTCTTCCAGGCCATTTGTTTCACTTAATTCAATTTTAATCAAGGTTCTTTTTCTACTCACATCTATTTTACATAAGACTCTTTTTAAAGTCTTTTTACTATGCTTTTTATTAATCTCCGAGACAGTGAACTGAAAGTTCCTTAGTACCCACTCAGTAGTATGCTGGTAAATAGTTGCCAACTGGCTCTCAAAAAATATATATATAAATACATAAAAGTCCTGATTTGTAATGTTTGCCAATTTCCATCATGTAAATACTGTCATTATGGTCAATTTCAACCCACCAACATCATGTCACTAACATACAATCAGCTCTTGGAAGTTGTGAGGCAATGTACTCTCAGGAACTAGTGTCAACCACCTCCAGCACACTGCAAGACCCACTCTCTCACTTTCCAGAATAATACTGAAGACACTCACAAATATACTGACTTTTGCAAGACAATCCGGGTACAGGGTAATCATCATCTGTCTATAGGTGTGTATATTATTATTGTTAAGAGATAATCTGGCTTTATGATAGCAATTCTGACCTATTGCTGATTTGTAGGACAGGAAACTGAAAGTTTTCTTCGTTTGTTCACTTAAGGATTGTTCAGCCTGCACAGAAGGATGCCTGCAGATGAAAGGGGAAAAATATTTTTTCAAAAGGCTAGTTATTTTTAAGTACACTCTGCTCTTTAAATTGAGACTAATTTCTTCTTGTAACAATTGATTCAAAAGGCAAACCTAAATGGTTATAAAGTTATTGAAAAGCACCAGCTTTCTTTTTAAAAACGTAAGTGATTGAATCTTCGAAAAATTAAAATTAGAACTACCAAATGATCCAGGAATCCCACTTCTGGGTATATATCCAAAGAATTGAAAGCAGGGTCTCAACAAGATATTTGCATACACATGTTCATAGCAGCATTATTCACAATAGCCAAGAAGAGGAAGCAACCCAAATGTCCATCAATGGATGAATGGATAAAACAAAATGTGATATATCCACACAATGGAATATTATTCAGCCTTTAAAAAGGAAGGAAATCCTGTCACATGCTGCAAGAAGGATGAAACTTGAGGACATTGTGCTAAGTGAAATAAGCCAGTCGCAAAAAGACAAATAGTGTATGATTCCACTTATATGGGGTATTTAAAGTAGCCAAATTCATAGGAACAGAAAGTAGAATGGTGGTTACCATGGGCTGGGGGGAGGGACAAGTGGAGAATTGTTGAATGGGTACAGAGTTTCAGTTTTGCAAGGTAAAAATTCTGGAGATATAGTGCATAACAATGTGAATATACTTAATACTAGTAAATTGTACACTTAAAAATAGTTAAGAGGGCAAAACAAGTTGTTTTTACCACAATTAAAAAAAAATTAAGTGATTGAAATGTTATGATTTGCAGTGTTCTATCTCTTTTTCTAATCCATCTGTCTTCAGGAAGACAAGGTACCAAGTTCATGGAGAGAATGTGGTCTCTGGAAATTTGGGTTGGACACAATGTGGTTGTCCTATCCCTGAGTTGTGTGGAGCTGGGGACCTGTAGGGCTTATACAGAGAGGAAGAAATTGCCAGAAATGGGACAGGACTGAAATAGGAAGGATCAGAAGACAATGAATGCTCAAAGTGAAAAGAAGTCGGAACTTGAAATAATTCTCCTATAGGCACTAGGACATTTCACATGATTTATACCACTGTACCAGGAATATGTGAATTATCCCACACAAAATGAGTGTAATTCAAACTCATTCGAACTCTGGTCTTGATTTTTTTGACCAGTAAATTTATTTTGATTATAAATAGGTCAGTGTTAACTAACAACTTTTGGGTTTCATTTTACATGATTTTGAAAAATGTATTTCCTGCCACATATTTTACAGTACATTTCAAAATACCATTATTCGTAATTTAATTTATACACTAGAATACATTCATACATTTATTCATTCATTTTTTAACCCATCCACCTCTGTGCTAAGCCCTATGATTAATAACAAGGTAAGTAAAGTCTTCAATTAACTTTATTAGAAGAGAGATATATACACAAATCATTATTAAACATAGACAAATAAGTGTTTTAAGACAGTTTTAGGGAATATCATGGAAAACTGAATGTTTTTTGGGGGGGCAAATTATACTCAGAGACTGAGATTGTCTTCGCCAATAATTTATTTAACACAGGTTCACTGCAGGAATTATAATAATTTCACAAGCCAATAGCATAAATGATAATATCTCTTAATAAGCCAATGAAGAAATAACATACTGCAAACCAATACTAGGTTAAGCACACTATGGTTCCAGGCAAGGGGGAGATGAAAGGAATAAAGTCAAAATTTAGTTGAGCTGCACCTTTCTACAAGTTGGTTTTCTACAAGTGGGCTTAGGTAACAAGGGCTGACATTCAGCTGCCCCAGCAAAGCAGAAGTCCCCCGTTGCCAGGGCACGTTGCTAGGGAGGGAAGTAGCCATGTTGATGGGCAAGATGGTCTCCTTCAAGGGGCCGCTGCTCGGTTTTCACTACAGCAGGTAAAGAGTCCCTCCCCTCCCCGCTCCCCGCAAGGTCTTCAGAGAGCTATTTAGATCAGCAAAGAGTCGCCTCGCCCAGACCAAACACTCTGCAGATGCTGTTCACATCTCTTGGTATTTAAAGCTTAAATGTCCGCCAGTCATAGTCGCTCCTCCACATGCTCTTATCGATAAGCCCCCAGCAGTGCTAAAGCTGAACTACTGAGTGCTTATGGTCAACCACAGATAGCAATAATGACACACTTCCTCAATGTAAACAGCTTCATTCTTAGATCAAAACAAGTGGGTTTGAAATCCTATTACTCAATACACAACACTGGAGAAGGAACCTCTTAATTCCAAAAAAGTTTATTAAGGAAACCAGGAAAGTGAAGGGGGTTGAAGTATAGGTACAAAATTCAGAAATCGAAACAAAGTGTATTCTACACTAAGGGAATACGATGACTAGAGTACTGGAACTGTGAGAAAGTGTGCCACGTACAGGGAATAAGTTGTCTGCCTGCACCTGAGAAGCCTGCCCAGTGATAGAAACACTGAGTTTAAGGTAATGGATTAAGTTTTGGACAGATTTAAGGTGTTTGGGATACATCAGTGAGACAATATCTACCAAGCAGTTAAACAAAGGTATTGTTTATAGGGGGCTTATTATGTGTTGGGTTGGACACTCTGCTAAGCCCGTGATATGCATTACATTGCTTAATACTTACAATAGCTTTATAAGGCTTGTTTTGTTATCATCCCTCTATTATAGATCAAGAAAAAAAGCCTTAGAAAATTTAAGTAACTTCCTCTGAGCCACACAACTTGCTAGTAACTGAGCCAAGGTTTATACCTAAACACTCTTATCTTATAGCCCACCCCATTAGCCACTGCCCCATATTAGTTCCCTAACGTGTAGATTTGGAGCTTGGGAGAGAATCGAGGCTAACAAAGTAGATTTGTAAGTTTATTCCACAAGTCTGTATTAAACTCTTGCCAATGTCCAAGCACAATGCTCTGAGTTGCAAGCATGCGAACACCATTAGTATGACCCTAGAAGTGGGAATTAAAATAATGGACTGAGTCAATGAGCATGAGCAATAGGAAGAGAAGAGGGTAAAGGTTGGGCACCACTCAAGAAGAGGGAAACTAGACAATTGTCCCTCCGTAGCCGCAGCTTCCGAATTTGCAGTTACAGAGCGCCGACTGCACTAGACCATTTTATATAAGGGACTTGAGTTTCGGTGGATTTTGTTCTCCGCAGGGCTCCTGGAACCAATCTCCCTCGGATACTGAGGGTTGACTGTATAGTTATCGAAGTAAATAAACTGAAAACCTTTTGATAATTACACGGAGTATTCATTTTTCCTACAACTATTACACGTGAACTAAGAATTGACTTCACCCTCCTAAGTTGTGTGCTGGACCTTCAGCCTTTTGACTAGCTTTATTATTTATTTGTTGGTTGGTTTTTTATGATCAATTTTGGGGTACCAGACAATCACAAAATTCTCTAGAAGTTGATTTTTTTGTGCCAATGAATAGGAAGGGGAATTTTTATTCTTTACCCAATAAAGAGAATACCTTAGTTTATATTATGGGGGGTTGTAGAGGATTTTGTTTCCCTCAATCCAGAAAATGATTATTTTAATAACTAGACATACAATTATTTTGAGTGAAGATTGAATTTATTTTGCTTCAGCATTAACTAACAGTTACCAGATTGAGATGTCTTAGGTATTGTGCCAGACACTTCCATGCACATTGCCTCAGTGCTGGATTTGGAATATATTTTATTACAGCCTACATGCTCTTCAGAATAGAAACATATGCAGGAAATGGAGGGTCCCTATATCCGGAAAGGCCTCTGTTCCTTAGCACAGAAATAAACCAGTAGAATAATGAAACAATCCATATTATAGAAAACATAAGGAAAGTTTGGATGAAAAGATATGTCTTTCCCACTCTCTATGAGGCAAGAGGATTCTCATAGACTCTTGCTCCTCTTTTATACTAAACAGAATAGAGCAAAACAAAAACATTATCTATCTCTAATTCCTAGGTTTTATGATTACATGGAATAGAGGAACAAATAAAATGATGACACAAAGAAGTAACTGGCCGAACCCAGAATGTGGGAGAATTCTTCAAGAACAAAAAGCTCATTCTTAAAACAAATCAATAAGAAGGGGTGTCAGGAGCAAACTATTGAATGAATGAAAGATACTAAAGAGATACAAAAGGCAAATTAACTATGTGGATGTTATTTGGGTCTTCATTTGAACAAAACAATTAAGAGAAATTTGAATATAAACTTGGAATTAAATGATATTAGATGATTTCTATTAATTGGCCAGGGAATTACTATTATTTGGGATATGGCACATCCTTATGATTTAGTGATGTATAATGCAGTAATCACGAGTGAAATAACATGATGTCTTGGATTTCTTTTAAAATACTTCAGTCAAAATTGTCAGGGGATGCCAAATGCCCATCAACAGATGAATGGATAAAAAAGATGTGGTACATATACACAATGGAATATTATTCAGGCATGAGGAAGGAAGTTATCTTTCCATTTGTGACAGCATGGATGGCTTTGAGCACATTATGCTAAGTCAGATAAGCCAAAGAGAGAAAGACAAGTACTGTATGATATCACTTATATGTAGAATCTAAAAAAGTTAAACTAGTGAAAAACAGAGTAAAATGGTGGTTACTAGGGGATGGAGGGGGGATAAGAGTGATAGTGTTTAAGGCTACAAACTTGTAACAAGTAGTAAATAAGTCACACAGATCTAAGGCACTGTATAATGAATATAGACAATATTGTACTATAATTATATAATGTGATAAATATAGCCACATTAGCAATCATACTACAACATATAAATGTATCTAACATCTTAAACTTGCACAATGATACATGTCAAATTTATTCAATTAAATTTTTTTAAGAGTAGTGTTTTAGAAATGGCTTTTATTTATTTATTTTTGGCTGTGTTGAGTCTTCGTTTCTGTGCGAGGGCTTTCTCTAGTTGCGGCAAGTGGGGGCCACTCTTCATCGTGGTGTGCGGGCCTCTCACTGTCGCGGCCTCTCTTGTCGTGGAGCACAGGGTCCAGACGTGCAGGCTCAGCAGTTGTGGCTCACAGGCCCAGTTGCTCCGCAGCATGTGGGATCTTCTGGGACCAGGGCTCGAACCCGTGTTCCCTGCATTGGCAGGCAGATTCTCAACCACTGCGCCACCAAGGAAGCCCTATTTAATTAAATTTTTAAATTGATTTTTAGAAAAGAAAAAGGAAAAGAAAAACTGTCAGGGGAGGGATAAATGAAACAAGGTGGCCAAATGTTGACATTTATTGAATCTGGGGGACAGATCCAGGAAACCTGTTAAACTTATCTTTTAAAAATTGTGAATGTTTGAATTTTTTATAATAAAACTTAAGAAATTAATCGAAAGCAAGTTAATGAATTAAGCAGTAATCATGCAATCATCCAGCCTCTCATTTTATTTTTGGCTGCCACTAAGTCCATAGGGCACTGGAGAAATAGCTAGACAAGGACAGGGAAAACTGATTCTCATTTTATTTTATTTTTTTTGGTGATGCCACGTGGCATGTGGGATCTTAGTTCCCTGACCAGGGATCGAACCCGTGCTCCCTGAAGTAGAAGCACAGAGTCCTAACCATTGGACAGCCAGGGAATTCCCCTGATTCTCATTTTTTGAGAATCATTTTGAGACTCGTAAGGTGTCCATAGACATGTTTCAGGAGAGTCTGAACTCCCTGTAAGTATATACCAATTTTTTATTTGAAATTGTTTCTGAGGAGGTGATTTATAGGTTTCACTACATTTTCAAAGTCATTAATGACTCACAAAAGTTTAAGATACACTACATTAGAGGATTTCTAAAGCCTCTTCCAGTTCTAAAATTCTACAAACCTGAAAGGGATCAGAATATGCCACTGCAAATATCCCACCTTGGCATAAAGATTATTTTGAGCTGAAGGCAATTGAGGAAAAGCAAATACAGGAAGAGCTCTTTGCCTTTCTCCTATCTGCCTAAAGCAGGACATAAATTTCCCTTTTGAGGGTGTCCCTTCTCCTCTTGTTCCAGGAGGAAGAAAACAACCTTTATTATTAGATATTAAAGATGAAATTGAGACGAGTCTGCACCAAAAAACCCTAACTAAATTACCCTTATCTTCATAATTTCCCATATATTTACCTTCCCCCAATTTACTGCCCATAGAAGCCCAACACCCCCTCCCCCACTTTTCTTTGTCTAGTCACTTCTTCACAATTTATCACCCTTTGTTCAAATGGTATATAAACTCCCAAGTCTAATAGTTTCTTTGAGTTTTCACTTCCTTTCTGTCAAACCTTTGTGCACATAAAATTAAAATTAAATTTGTATGTATCTTCTCTTGTTAATCTTGCTTTCATCAGTTTAATTTCCAGGTCCCAGTTACAGAACATAAGAGAGTAGAGTAAAAGTTTTTTCTCCTCTACAAACCCATATATCTAAGGACAAGAAAAACCAACATCTCCATGACGACACTTGCCAGCATAAAAAAAGAATGTCAACTTCTTGACGACAAGGATGGTGTGGGTGTTGTTCTCTGCTGTGATTCTAGCACCTAGAACAATGCCTGGCAGATAATCAGTGCTCAATAGATACTTGAAGAATAGTTCAGTGAGAGAAGAGTAATGTTCTGGGCAATTCCAGGTGACCTATGGAGAGGACATGGTTTTAATGTGAGTCAGACCAAATCAGAACATTTCACTTTCCCACTTGTCCGTTACTCAACAGAATTTGTGATTACTCCTGATAATGTTATACAGTTGGCTGTAAACAGAAGGGGTATTGCTCAGAAGATGTGAGATTCAGTCCTAACTCTTCCTTGTCCTGGTTTTGTGATCTGCCCTTAGGGCTCAGGCTATGGCAACAACTTGTAGGTGAAATCACCCAATAACTTGGAGTTTCTGTGATATTGGTGATATTGATTAATTCCTCAGTGTAAATGAATTTCACTCTGTAGTAAAATGATATTCTTAAAGCTACAAATGTCTTTTGCCAATAAATATTTTACTAATGTTTACAGAAACATTTCTCTAAGCCTACAGTAGCACTGCTTTAAATAACATATAACATTAGGCATGGTATTCATTGTGAATCAGTGAATGGGATAAATTTCCCAAATAGCAGAAAAAGAAAATAAATCACTAATAGATCTATTAATATCCTGATATTTCTCCTTCCATTCTTTGTCTTTTTTTGCCTAAGTTTGGAGGAGTAGTTCATCTCTCTCTCTCTCTTTTTAATATAGTTTTAGTGCTACTGCGTCTACAATTTTTTAAATTGAAGTATAGTTGATTTACAATATTGTATTAGTTTCAGGTATACAGCATAGTGATTCAGTTTGTTTTGTTTTGTTTTTGCATATTATATTCCATTATAGGTTATTATAAGGTATTGGGTGTAATTTCTGGTGTTATACAGTAAGTCCTTGTTGCTTACCTATTTTATATATAGTAGTTTGTATCTGTTGATCCCAGACCCCTAATTTGTCCCTTCCCTCCTCCTGCTCCCCTTTGGTAACCGTAAGTTTGTTTTCTATGTCTTTGAGTCTGTTTCTGTCTTGTACATACATTCATTTGTATTATTTTTTAGGTTCCACATATAAGTAGTATCATACAATATTTGTCTTTCTCTGTCTGACTTATTTCATCTAGTATAATGTTCTCTAGGTCCATCCATGTTGCTGCAAATGGCAGAATTTCCTTCTTTTTATGGCCGAGTAATATTCCATTATGTGTGTGTGCATGTGTGTGTGTGTGTGTGTATGTATACCACATCTCCTTAAGCCACTCATCTGTTGATGGGCCCTTGGGTTGCTTCCATGTCTTAGCTATTGTACATAGTGCTGTTATGAACATTGAGGTGCATGTATCTTTTCAAATTAGAGTTTTCTTTTTTTTCTGGATATATACCCAGGTGTGGAATTGCTGGATCGTATGGTAGCTCTACTTTTAGTTTTTTTTTAGGAACTTCCATACTGTTTTCCATAGTGGCTGCACCAATTTACATTCCCACCAACAGTGTACAAGTGTCCCCTTTTCTCCACATCCTGTCCAACACTTGTTATTTGTAGACTTTTTGATGATAGCCATTCTGGCAGGTGAGGTGATACCTAATTGTGGTTTTGATTTGCATTTTTCTAGTAATTAGCAATGTTGAGCATCTTTTCATATGCCTGTTGGTCATCTGTATGTCTTCTTTGTACAACGTCTATTTAGGTCTTCTGCCCATTTTTTCATTGGATGGTTTGTTTTTTTTTGATATTGAGTTGTATGAGCTATTTGCTTATTTTGGAAATTAAGCCCTTGTTGGTCACATCATTTTCAACTATTTTCTCCCAGTCTGTAGGTTGTCTTTTCATTTTGTTTATGGTTTCCTTTGCTGTGCAAAAGCTTATAAGTTTGATCAGGTCCCATTTGTTTATTTTTGCTTTTATTTCTTTTGCCTTGGGAGACTGACCTAAGAAAACATTGGTAGGGTTTATGTCAGAGAATGTTTTGCCTATGTTCTCTTCTAGGAGTTTTAAGGTGTCATGTCTTATATTTAAGTCTTTAAGGCATTTTGAGATTATTTTTGTGTGGTGTGAGGGAGGGTTCTAACTTTATTGATTTATATGCAGCTGTCCAGCTTTCCCAGCACCACTTGCTAAAGAGAATGTCTTTTTCCCTATTGTATATTCTTGCCTCCTTTGTTGAAGATTAATTGACCAGAGGTGTGTGGGTTTATTTCTGGCCTCTCCATTCTGTTCCACTGATCCATAGGTCTTTTTGTGCCAATACCATGCTGTTTTGACTACTGTAGCTTTGTAGTATTGTCTGAAGTCTGAGATGGTTATGCCTCCAGCTTTGTTCTTTTTTCTAGGATTGCTTTGGAAATTATGGGTCTTCATAGTTCCATATAAATTTTAGGATTATTTATTCTAGTTCTGTGAAAAGCATCATGGGTAATTTGATAGGGATTGCATTGAATCTGAAGATTGCTTTAGGTAGTATGGCTATTTTAACAATATTAATTCTTCCAATCCAAAAACATGGGATTTCTTTGAATTATCTTCAATTTCCTTTATCAATGTTTCATAGTTCTCAGTGTATAAGTCTTTTACCTCCTTGGTCAGGTTTACTCCTAGATATTTTTTTTAAAAAAGGAATTTTACTTTCTCTTTCTGATATTTCATTGTTAGTGTAAAGAAATGCAACAGATTTCTGTATGTTAATCTTGTATCCTACTACCTTTCTGAATTCATTTATCAGTTCTAATAGTTTTTGTGGGGTTTCTATATAGAGTATCATGTCATCTGTGTATAATGACAATTTTAACACTTCCCTTCCAATTTGGATGCCTTTTATTTCTTTTCTTTCTGTCTTTTTTTTTTTTTTGTCTGATTGCTGTGGCTAGGACTTCCAATACTATGTTGAATAGAAGTGGTGAGAGTGGGCATCCTTGCCTTTTCCTTAATTTAGTGAGAAGGTTTTCAGCTTTTCACTGTTGAGTATTATGTTGGCTGCAGGTTTGTCATAAATGGCCTTTAATATGTTGAGATATGTTCCTTTTATACCCACTTTGATGAGAGTTTTTATCATGAATAGATGTTCAATTTTGTCAAATGCTTTTCCTGTGTCTACTGAGATGACCATGTGATTTTTGTCTTTCCTTTTGTTACTGTGGCATATCACATTGATTAATTTGTGTATGTTGAACCATCCTTGTGAATTTGGGATGAATCCAACTTGGTTGTGGTGTCTGATCTTTTTTATGTGTTGTTGGATTTAGTTTGCTTATATTTGGTTAAGGATTTTTGCATCTTATCAAAAATATCTGCCTATAATTTTCTTTTTTTGTAGTGTCTCTGTCTGGTTTTGGTACCAGGGTAATGGTGGCCATATAGGATGAATTTGGGAGTGTCCCTTCCTCTTCAATCTTTTGGAATAGTTTGAGAAGGATAGGTATAAGTTCTTCTTTATATGTTTGGTAGAATTCCACAGAGAAATTGTCTGGTCCTGGACTTTTGTTTACAGGGAGTTTTTTAAATTACAGATTCTATTTTCCTTCTAGTGATTGGTCTGTTCACATTGTCTGTTTCTTCTCGACTCAGTCTTGGCAGGCTGGATGTTTCTATGAATTTGTGCATTTTATTTTGGACAAATTTTATTTTGTTTATTTGGGTCCTCTCTCTTTTCTTCTTGGTGAGTCTGGCTAAAGGTTTGTTAATTTGTTTATCTTTTCAAAAAACCAGCTTTTAATTTCATTGATCTTTTCTATAGTTTTTTTTATCTCTATTTTATATCCTCTCTCAGCTTCATTATTTCCTTCCTTCTGCTGACTTTGGGCTTCGTTTGTTCTTTTTCTAATTCTTTTACATGGTAGGTTACGTTGTTTATTTGAGGTTTTTCTTGTTTCTTGGGGAAGGCTTGCATCACTATGAAGTTCCCTCTTAGAACGCTTTTGCTTCATCCCATAGATTTTGTAAAGTTGTGTTTTCATTTTTGTTTGTCTGGAGGCATTTTCTGATTTATTCTTTAATTTCATCATTGATCCATTGTTTTTTTTTCTTTTTAGTAGCATATTGTTTTGTCTCCACATGTTTGTTTTTTCCTGTTTTTCTTTTTGTAGTTGACTTCTAGTTTCATACCATTGTGGTCACAAAAAATGCTTGATATAATTTCTATCTTCTTAAATTTATTGTGGTTTGTTTTGTGACCTAATATGTGACCTATCCTGAAGCATGTTCCATGCATGCTTGAAAAGAATGTGTATACTACTTTTTTGGAATGTAGTGTCCTGTAGATATAAATTAAGTCCAACTGGTCTCTTGTCTCATTTAGGACCTCTGTTGCCTTACTGGTTTTCTGTCTGGATGATCTGTCCATTGATCTCAGTGGAGTGTTAAATTTTCCCACTATTATTGTATTATTGCCAGTTTCTCTCTTTATGTGTGTTAGTATTTGCTTTGTATATTTAGGTGCTCCTGTAGTGAAGCATATAAACAAGTGTAATATCCTCTTCTTGTATTGATCCCTTTATCATTATGTCACGTCCTTCTTTTTCTTTATAGCCTTTGTTTTAAAATCTATTTTGTCTGATATGGGTATTGGTACCCCCACTTTCTTGTCATTTCCATTTGCATGAAATATGTTTTTTCATCCCCTCACTTTCAGTGTGTGTGTGTGATTCGCCCTGAAGTGAGTCCCATATAAGCAGCATATTGAAGGTTTCTGTTTTATCCAATCAGCCACTCTATGTCCTTTTTTTTTTTTTTTCTCGGTATGTGGGCCTCTCACTGTTGTGGCCTCTCCCGTTGCAGAGCACAGGCTCCGGACGCGCAGGCTCAATGGCCATGGCTCACGGGCCCAGCCGCTCCGCGGCATGTGGGATCTTCCCAGACCAGGGCACGAACCCGTGTCCCCTGCATCGGCAGGCGGACTCTCAACCACTGCGCCACCAGGGAAGCCCCACTCTATGTCCTTTGATTGGAGCATTTAGTCCATTGCCATTTAAAGTAATTATTGATAGGTATGTACTTATTGCCACTTTATTCCTTGTTTTCCAGTTGTTTTTGTAGTTCTTCTTTGTTTATTTCTTCTTATTTTTGTTTTCCTTATTGTGGTTTGATGATTTTCTTTTGTAGTATGCTTGAGCTCCTTTTTTTTGGTTTTTGTGAATCTATTGAAGGATTTTGATTTGTGGTTACCATGTATGTTCACCCACAACTATATCTACTTGCATGAAACTGATAATCATTTAAGTTCAAACACATTTGAAAATATCTACATTTTTACTCCCATCCCCCACATTTTGTGCTTTTGATGTCCTATTTTACATCTTCATGCTTATCCTTTTACTGTTTACTCTAGTTATAGTCACTTTTATAGTCACAATTTTTAAAAATATACATACTGGTTTATTTAAATGATCTTCAGTCCTTACTATATATTTGCCTTTCCTATTGGGATTTTTCTCCTTCCTACAGCTTCTTGCTTCTTTTCCGATTAGAGAAGGCCCTTCAATATTTCTTTTAGGGTAGGTTTAGTATTATGGAATTCTTTTAGTTTTTGCTTGTCTGAGAAACTCTTTATCTGTCCTTCTATTCTGAATGGTAATCTTGCTGGGTAGAGTATCCTAGGTTGCATGCAGGTTTTTCCCTTTCAAGACTTTGAATATATCATGCCACTCCCTTCTGGCCTGCAAAGTTTCTGTTGGTAGCTTTATGGGGGTTCCCTTGTAAATGACTCTTTTTTCCCTCTTGCTGCCTTTAGAATCCTTTCTTTAACTTTCACCATTTTAATTACGATATGTCTTGATGTGGGTCTGTTTGGGTTCATCTTGTTTGGGATCCCCTGTGCATCCTGTACTTGGATATCTGTTTCCTTCTTTAGGTCTGGGAAGCTTTCAGCCATAATTTCTTCAAATACATTTTTGATCCCCTTCTGTCTCTCTCTCCTACTTCTGGAACCCCTATATGTGTAGGTTGGCATGTTTATATTATCCCATAGCTCTCATTTGTTGCTTTCATTTTTTTTATTTGTCTTTCTGTCTGCTGTTCTGATTGGGTGATTTTGATTATTCTATCTTCGAGATCACTTATTTGTTCTTCTGTGTCATTTAGTTGGCTGTTTATTGCTTCTAGATTGCTTTTTATCTCAGAAATTGAATTATCTATTTTTGATTTGGGCATCTTCATAGTTTCTAGCTCCTTGTTAGAATGATCTGCATTTGTATCGATAATCTTCTTAATTCAGTTAGCATTTTTATTGTCTCTTTTTTTAAAAATTCAGTGTCTGGTAGACTGGTGATCTCTGTTTCATTATTTAGTTTTTCAGGGGTTTTCTCTTGCTCTTTAATTGGGAGTAGTTCCTCTACCTTTTTATTTTACTTAACTTTCTCCGTGTTTATGAATTTAGGAGAAACATTTATGTATTGTGGTTGAGAAAGGGTGTTTTTATGTGGGAGCATCCTTGTGTAGGCTGCATGTGTCCAGTGTATTTAGTGCAAGGGCTGTTTTTGATGTGGATGCCAACCATGCCTTTCCTCAGTGTGTGCTGGCTGCTACCACCTTGATAGGGGATGTGGTTAGTGTTGGGGGATCTAAAGCCTCTGCAGGGTATGAGGTGGCACTTCCTCTCTGCTCCATGGCTGTTGTCACCCAGTTAGGGGCCAGGTCTGCTCCTCAGTTGCTGGAGCAGAAGACCTGAGGGTTGGGCTCTAGCAGGCTCTGTTCCCTTTGAGTGCATGTTTTGCCCCAAAGGAGGGGAGTGTTGAAATAAGTGAGGCTCATGTGCTCACAGAGGGTGGTGTGTTGCTTGTGTAGGCATCTGCAGCTCTGCTCAGATGCAGCCCAAGGTTGCATCCTTTCTCCTGTTGCGGTTGTCTCAGATCTAGTGCAAGGCTGTGATGTGGAGTGGGTGGGGCTGGACTGTTTGCTAGGCTGGGGCTGGGGGTCAGGGCATTGTGGGTGCAGGATTTGAAGTAGTTGTGCTGACATCAGAGATCTGAGCTTCTGATTAAGCTAGTGTCAACACTGGCTGATGCCACCCCACCTGGACAACACTCTAGGCCTCAGGGCTGTATCTGCATAGCTAGACATAGTCTTTTCCCAGGGCCCAGCTGGCCCAGAACCTGCACCAAGCTGCGATGTGCAGTGAGCAGGACTGGGGTGTTTGCCCCTTTGGAATGGGGAAGTGCAACGTGGGGGCAGCTGATAGTGCATGGCTTTCTCTGTCCTGTTTGTTGGTAAGTCAGTACCCCACACTCTTTGCAAGTGGAATCTTGGCTTCTCCAGCCCTTCTATCTGTCCCAGTGGTTCTCCCAGCAGTGAAGGCAGCTTGTCTGCTCAGCACAGGACCCCAGGCCTGGGATGTCTGGTCTGTGGCTCAACCCACTTGCTCCCCAGGGTGAGGTTCTGGACCTTCTCTTCCTTGCAGATTCCTCCCAGGGGCAGAGATCCTGACCCTATGCCTTTTTTCCATCCTATCCTGTTACATGGAAATATTTTTTGCAGCTTTTGTTGTATAAGAGTTCTTCTGCCAGTTTCGAGTTAGTTTTCTGTGAGAAGTATTCCACATGTAGATGTATTTTTTATGCGTTTGTTGGGGGAAGTGAGCTCCATGTCCTCCTACTCTGCCATCTTGATCTGACCCTCCTAGGTCCTCAATTTTTATCCTTTTTTTCTTTTAGCAATTTTCTATCACTATAAAAGGACTTTTAAATGTCTTTGTAGTAATCCTCCAAGCGGATGCATTGATACTTCTTGAATCAATCTCTTTTATATGGATCTTCAGGTTGTTTTCAATTCATTGCTTGTGTAAATAACCCCAGTCAATCCCATAGTGTATGTTCTCATAGTTCTCTGTACTTTTCCTCCATGGCACTTTCCATAATTTTCTGTTTCATGTGTATATTTCCACTACACGGTAAGCTCCATGAGGTCAAGGACCATGCCTGCCTGATTCCTCATGATGTCCTCAGCACATAACATAGTGCCTAGGGTATAGCAGACTCTCAATAAATATTTGTTGAATAAACAGATAAATGAATGAATGAATGAAAGTCATGTTGTCTTAGTCAGCTTGGGCTGCCATAACAAAATATCATAGACCAGGTGGCTTAAACGACAGAAATTAATATTCCCTCAGTTCTGGAGGCTAAAAGTTTAAGATCAAGGTGCCAATATGGTTGATTTCTGATGAGAATTGTCTTCCTGGCTTGTTGACAGGTGCGTTCTGGCTGTGTCTTTACGTGGTGGGGAAAGAGAAAGAGGACAAGCTCTCTGGTATCTCTTCTTACAAGGGTACTAATCCCATCATGAAGGTCCCACCCTCATGACCTCATGTAAACTTAAATATCTTTCAAATAGCATCACATGAGGGTTAGAAATTCAACATATGAATTTGGAGGAAACACAATTTTGGGGGAAAATAGTCCATAGCACATATATAGGTTTATGTTTTCCAGTAAACTCCCAGAAAAGGAAATTATGGGTCAAAGATATAAAAATTGTATGGTTCTCTTTATATTACCTAGTTTATTTCCAAAAGGATTATTCAAATTTACATTCCCACCAATAATGTATGAGAATTATGTTATATACCACACCCTTATCACCACTGGGTACTAGCTATTCTTTTTTGGTTGGTGATGGTGGTATATATTTTTTAATTGTGTTAATTAGATAGGTAAAAAGAGTATCTCATTACTGTTTGAATTTGAATTTCCTTTATACTAGAGAGTCTGAACATTTTTCCATGTCTGTAAACTAGTTGTGGTTCCCATGTTGTAAATTGCCTGTTCATGTCCTTTGTTTATCTAATTGATTCATAGGAGCTTCTTACACAGGAAAGGTGTCAGCCTTTTGTCTGCTGTATTTGTGAATATTTTCACCAGCTTGATGTATGCCCTGAGATTTTGGATATTTTTTGACAGAATAATATTTCTCACTTTAATGTAATCATGATGGTCAATATATTCCTTTATTCAAAAATCCTTTTCCTTGGCTAGGGGTCCAACATGTGAATTGCAGTTCCCAGTTAAATAATAATGAAGATTGTGAGTTCAGATTAACTGAGTCTACAGACCCCCACCTAACCTGTCCCAGATCCCCAGTTTCAACTTCCTTTTTAGTCCTCTTCCCTGAAAGTCCATGCAACAGGGACCGTTCACAACTCTTAGCCCCTCCCCTGCAAACTACTGGATTTTAGATGACGATTACCCTTCAGTATCGCTGTTGAAAATTTTAAACACACTAAAAGACAAGAATGCAATGTGAATATGATGATCAAATTCTTTAAATGGAAATATTTGATGACTTGGAAAAATCTGACACCACTACCACTATGCCTCTCTTGTGTGGCGGCCAGCATGTTACCTGAAGAAGAAAAATGAGGCTAATACAAATTCTTTGGGCCCAATTCTGAATTACTCCCACAGACAAGTTGCCCGATAGCGTTGGCCACAAACGGGGAATTGAGTCTGTGACAACCCTTCAGAGTCTGGAGTTTTAACAGCTAGTAGGCAACAATTTTTAAATACATTTACAAAAATGTTTAAAAAACTCCACAAAGGAGAAGTTTCTCCTCTCACCTCAAACAAAATATTAGCAACAGACATATAGAATTACTTATACAATCCCCTCCATGGATTACAGTGGCCACCTTCCTGGGTTCAAAGTTCTCTTGGGCTGGAAAAACAAAAGTCATTAGTTCTGGAAAGGAAATGGATGTTTAACAGATTCTGCGGCTGGACAGAAGAAACTGCACTGGCCGTTGCATTCCAAGAGACATCAACAAAAAGTCCCACGTCCGCGGCACAGAGTACTATATAGGGGCGTGGGAGGGGGATCCTGGCGGGCAGAGCCTGAGTGCTGGGTGCCCTTAAGCAGTGTCTGGGAATCCAGGCTGATTTGGAAAATGCTGATTTATGAAGAGCCGATATCCAGTCGCTTCTGAAGCAAGGGCATTTTCCTTCCTCCAGCTGCAATCCTCCTTTGCTGGAGGCCATGGAGTGCCGTCAAAGAGGCAAGAGCGGAGCGCTGACTGTCTCTTCTGGGGGCAGGATCATGTTGGGGTGCAGTTTTTCCAGCAGCTCTCCCATTTCACTAAAGTCTCCCCGAAACAAATCTGGGCTGGGACAATATACAGTCGTCCTTCTGTATCTGCGTGGAGTTGGTCCCTGGAGCCTCACCCCCTCCCCCACACCAAAATCCATGGATGCTCTAGTGTGCTATGTAAAATGGTAAAATGGCTAGTACAAGGAATACAATCAGCCCTCCATATGTGCAGATGCAGAACCAGCAGGTATGGGGGGCAATGGTAGTGAATTGGAAGGATTACAGGGTTAATCAAGGGGCAAATACGACCACGAGGAAGTAGTACAAGAGTTTCATTTGGGCAATGCTATGACAGATTTGCATGTAAGGGGAAGTCCTCTATGGCATGAGACCTTCCAGAGGCTAAGGGCTGAATGGCGGGAGGGGAGGATGAGGTGCAGCTCCTGTGGAAAACAGTTCCCTAGTTCCTCAAAAAGTAAACATAAAATTACCATATGATCCAGCAATTCCTCTCCAAAGTATATACCCGAAAGAATTGAAAACAGATGTCCAAACAAATACGTGTACCCAATGTTCATAGCAGCATTATTCACAATAATCAAAAAGTTGAAACAACGCAAATGTCCTCCAATGGATGAATGGGTAAACAAAATGTGATCTATCCATACAATGGAATATTATTCAGCCATAAGAAGAAATGAAGTACTGATATACGCTACAACATGGATGATTTTTAAAAACATTATGCTAAATGAAAGAAGCCAGACACAAAGGTCACATACTAGATGAGTTCATTCACATGAAATATCCAGAAATGGCAAATCCACAGAGACAGGAAGCAGATTAGTGGTTGCCAGGGGATGAAAGGGGGAAGTGGGGACGAGTTGTGACTGCTTAATGGGTATGGGGTTTCCCATTTAGGGTGAGAAAAAGTTCTGGAACTAGATAGTGGTGATGGTTACACAACTTTGTGAATGTACTTGATGCCATTGAATTGTACACTTTATAATGGTAAATTTTATGTAAAGGGAAACTTTCTCTGCTCACAATACTTCTGGCACCAAATGTGTGGGTTTTCTACACCAAGCAATTCTCCAGTTCTCTGTGGACACCAACTGGTTGCCCTACAACTTAATTCAATCTTGACACTAACTACCCAGAGTTAGCACAGATCCCACGGATTAAGGGCTCAGTCCCATAAGACTGCCCGCACTTCAGAGGCCAATCACAAATAATGAGTTCCCAGGTTCCCTACGCTTCTCTACAGTTTGGCTGTAATCAGGGGTTCCCATGATCTCCTCCTCGGGTTTGACAATTTGCTGTAACAGGTCATAGAATTCAGGGAAACACCACTTACACTTACCAGCTTATTATAAAGGATATTATAAAGGATACAAGGGAACAGCCAGATGAAGAAGTATTTAGGGAGAAGTCTGCAAGGGTCTCGAGCACAGGAGTTTGTGTCCCTGTGGAGTTTGTGGTGTGCCATCCTTCCAACACATGGACACGTTCTTCTGTCCTTGGGGCTGAAAGCACTAAGCTTTTAATCATTACTTGGTCCTTCTGGTGACCAGCCCCCATCCTGAAACTACCCAGGAGCCCACGAAGGGTCACCTCATTAGAATGAAATACACTCCTATTACCCCAGAAAGGGATTTAGGCACTCTGAATAAGATGTTTCTAGCACCCCTATCATCCAGGACATTATAAGAGTTTTAGGAGCTCAGTGTCAGGAACCACAGTCAAAGACCAAGTATATCTTTCTTATTACGTCACCTATGATACATCTATTTTACTACAATAAAAAAAAATCAGCAAAGGGTCTGAAAGACATTTTTCCAAAGATGGCCAACAAGCACATGACAACATGTTCAATATCATTAGTCAATAGGGAAATAAAAATCAATACCATAATGAGGTGACACCTCACATCCACTAGGATGTTTAGAATAAAAAACACAGGCAGGGGCTTCCCTGGTGGCGCAGTGGTTGAGAGTCTGCCTGCCGATACAGGGGACACGGGTTCATGCCCCAGTCTGGGAAGATCCCAAATGCCACGGAGCGGCTGGGCCTGTGAGCCATGGCTGCTGAGCCTGCGCGTCCAGAGCCTGTGCTCTGCAACGGGAGAGGCCACAACAGTGAGAGGCCCGCGTACCACAAAAAAACAAAAGAAAAACACAGGCAGAACAAGTGTTGGCAGGATATGGGGGAAACTATAACCCTCTTACATTGTTGGTGGGATTGTTAAATGGGGCATCCACTTTGGCAAACCCTTTCACTGTTCCTTAGGAAGTTAAACATAGAGTTACCATATGACCTAAAATTCCACTGCTAGGTATATACCCAAGAGAAATGAAAACGTATGTCCACACAAAACTTTGTACATGAATGTTCCTAACGGTATTATTCATAATAGCCCCAAAGTGGAAACAACCCAAATATCCTTCAACTGATAAATGGATAAACAAAATTTGTCCTAGCCATACAATGGAATATTATTTAGCCATGAAAAATGAAATACTGATACAGGTTACAACAAGATGAACCTTGAAAACTTTACGCTAAGTGAAATAAGCCAATTATGAACAGCCACATAGTGTATGATTTCATTTATATGAAATGTCCAGCATAAGCAAATCCAGAGATAGAAAGTACATTAGTGGTTGCCAGGGCCTAGGAGAAGGGGGTGATGGAGTTTGACTGCTAAGGGGTACAGGGTTTCTTTTTGGGGTGAGGGAAATTTTCTAAAATTAAATAGTGGTGCTGGTTGCACAACTTTGTAAATATACTAAAAACTATTGAATTGCACATTTTAAAAGGATGAATTCTATGCTATGTGAATTACATCTCAATGAAACTGTTATTTAAAAACAGAAACACTAGCTTGTTTATAAGCATTTCCTAATCTGATTTTTTTCTGAAGCCAAATATCTGGATGGGAAAAAGACCAATACCCACCACATGTAATAAAGTGCTCCATTGTATTTAGATGGCACCAGATGACATTATAATTTTTGCTTCAACCATCAAAATAATTCTTCAAACTCATGAGCAAGACAGTCTATTTATCGCTATTTTTACCCATTCCAATTGTTCTTGTTCCTTCCTAAAGTGCCATCCTCCTCACGCATAATTTTCTTTCTGTCTAGGGAACTTTCTTTAGCCATTCTTTAAGGGTAGGTCTGCTGATGAAAAATTCTCTTAATTTTCTTTCATCTGAGAATGTCCTTATTTCCCTTTCACTTCTGAAGGAGGTTTTCACAAATACAGAATTTGTGTATGTGTGTATGGGTGGTAAACTGAACCAGCGATTAGTTCCGCTCTGTACCACATCTTTCAGTGTCCTTGACGCTTCAGGTTTGCCTTTTTTTCCTTGACCATGTAGGTAGGACGATTGCCCAATCAGTGTATACGAATCTGTTGGGTTTCTTAAACAGTCACACGGATGCCATAAAGAGCTTCAAATGTGACGATGAACAGGCACTTTGAGAAAGCCTTTATACTCAGGCCAGCCCTCCTTGTGAAACTGGGATGGGGTCCTGGTGACTCTACCTCTTGCAGACAGCTTTTTAAAAGTTACAACTATAAGGAAACATGAGCATTTTCCGACTTCATTAAATAGTCTTGAAAACATGATCAAGTTTGGGCTAGACTTGGTTTACAATAAAGATGAGATGAAACCATGAAAGGGCTTTTAAACACAACAGCAAGAAATGTCATGAACGAGGACAAATGAAAACCTGAGAGATTCTGTGCAGTATCCAGGACAAACAATGGATTAAGATAAGTGCTTAGAAATCACTATAGGGTATGAAGGACTTCAGTACGTGCCACCCCAAAATATGCCACTTCGGTTATACTGATTATTTTTAGCTGAAGTCATCTGAAAAAAGTTTTCTCTGAAATTCCCTTATCTGCTTAAAGACAGAGCTTCTAAAAGGAACTCTGTCATAAATACCCTCCTTGGAAGTTTCATCAACCAGGGAGGATTGACTCTTACCACAGGAGAAGAACTAGATGTCAACACCACACCCAGACAAACTCTGTCTCAAACTGTGAAATCTCCCATCTATGCTTCTAAAGTGTCATCCAACTTTCTACAAATCATTTACTCTTCCCTAGATTGCCTACATCTTCCCTCCCCTTCTCCTGTTAAGGTGGCATATAAGATCTCAAATCTCACTGCCTTTCTGGGTATTCTTTTTTTTCTTATGATGCCATCGCCCAAATAATATTAAAAAGTAATAAATATGTATACCTTTTCTCCTGTTACTCTGCCTGTTGTCGGTTTTTATCATTGACCTAGGAAGTGTATATATTGACATATTGAATCTAGGAGGGTAGAGGGAAAGTCTTTCCTCCCCTACAGGTAAAAGGGAAGGACAATGGGGCAATTCATGAATAAAGAAATACACAACACCAGCAAATATACCAGAAAGGGGAAAAAATGTGCATGTGGGTTTAGTGAAACTCCATAGTGCAGAGTTACCAGAAAAATGTGAATTTAAGAAAAGTACAGAGTGGGACTTCCCTGGTGGCGCAGTGGATAAGACTCTGCACTCCCAATGCAGGGGGTCTAGATCCCTGGTCGGGGAACTAGATCCCACATTCATGCCGCAACTAAGAGTTTGCATACCACAACTAAGGAGCCCGCCTGCTGCAACTAAGACCCGGCACAACCAAATAAATAAATAAATACTTTTAAGAAAAAGTACAGTGGGTTGGCTGGCCCAGTTTTCTGTGGAGACAGGGAGGGAGAGGGGATGGTGTAAACGGGCAGAGCGTTCAGGGTGGGCCTTCTGTGCAGAATCAGCCCAGCGGTCCAGACCCTCACGGCCTCTTCTCCTCTGCTCTAGCGCATTCTGCAGAAGGGCAGCAGCGCCTTCCAAAGCACTCAGGCCCTCTGGGCTCCCTTCTTGGCAGCCCGGGAGGAGGCGGGGCTTGTCGGGGGGGCGGGTCCGGGGGTGGGGCTGAGTCCGCGCCTGCAGCTCTATGGCGCCCGGCAAGGGGCACGACCACGCTAGGGGCGGAGCTACACTGGCGGCCGCAGCTCCGGGAGCAGGCGAGGGGGCGGAGCTGTCCCTGAGCGGCTGAGGCGGAGCCTTGGCTGTGGCTGCCACTGCAGCTGGAGCCCAGCCGGGTAGGCGAGACCGAGAGCACGGCGGGACACGAGGGCTGCTGGCCGTCGGCTCAAGGTCTCGCGTCCACCTGCCCGCCCGCCTGCGGTGCGATCGGTCGGCGGAGCCTGTGCCGGGCCGGGCCCATGGCGGCGTCGGCGGCCCTGTCTGCGGCGGCGGCGGCGGCGGCCCTGTCGGGCCTGGTTGTGCGGCTGTCTCGCTCAGCTGCGGCCCGCGGCTCGTACGGCGCCTTCTGCAAGGGGCTCACGCGCACTCTGATCACCTTCTTCGACCTGGCCTGGCGGCTGCGCATGAACTTCCCCTACTTCTACGTCGTGGCCTCGGTGATGCTCAACGTCCGCCTGCAGGTGCGGATCGAGTGAGCGCCCGCGACCACCGCGTGGCCGCGACGGCAGGGGCGCCGGCATGAAGCTCCGCGGGGCCCAAGGCCACCAGGACGCGGCGGGGGAAGGAGAAGGGGCGGCCCGGGCCCCCGGACACTAGACCTCGACGGAGGTCACGGCCACCGAGCCGCAAGCCCCGGCTCTGGTCACCCACGTCGCGGCCGGTGACGAACTGCACAGAAACTCGCGAAACGGGCCCTTTCCATCGAACTCGAGAAAATGACTTGAGTGCGGCCGACCTGTTGCCTCACCTTGGCCGAAGTGGGGAGCAGAAGGAAGAAATTCTGCAGCAGGAACGTGAATGACTGGCCCTGACCAAAGAGGTAGGAGGCCAGAGGTTGGACTTTGGGCTGGATGGAGGCAGTTGCCATGACATCTAGATGTCCAGGCCCCTCAGTGGTTTGGGGGAGACGTGGAAGGAGCCCGAGGAAGCCAGCCCGGAAAGCTGCCGAGCCGCCAGCAGGCAAGGCAGGGCGGGCGCAGGCCCTCCGGACTCCGTTGTCATATTTCCAAGATGGGGGTGAGAGGCGGTGGCCTCGGCATCTTGGAGGGTCAGCCCATCACCTCCCGGCCACGGCCCCGGTGGTGTCAGCTGAACACGGGGGAGTGGAGGGAAATGGGCTCGGGGAGGCCCAGGGGAGGCCCAGGGAAAGCCCTAGAGGAGAAAAGATGCTGCTACCCTTGTCCTCTACCCGCTGGGGGTCAGCCTGGAAGGGTGGCTGTGTTCTTGGCCAAAGCCCAGGTCTGTCTCTTTCTCAGCCCTTTGCAAACCGGCCCCCTGCCTGGTCTCTGCGGCCAGTGGACTGCTCTCTGCCTGCTGCTGCTGTCCCTGTTGCTCCCCTCTCCGCTCTCCTGGGGCATCCTGCAAAGCTCCGCATCTGGGTCCGCGGAAGAGCAGGAAAGATGCATTCCTCCCTGGCCCTCCCACCCCCGCCATCTCAGCCACGCTCCCTCCAGCTCCTCCCCGTGCCCTCCTGATGCCACAGCTCTGGACGGCCTCCAGCAGCCCCCGTGTCCCAGAGGATTTGGGAAAGTTGGGATCTCCTTGAGCGGAGGGCATCTCTCAGGCTGGGGTGGAGGGCAGATGGAGAAGGGGCTTGTAGAGGAGGTGACACTTGGCGAGACAGGGACCTCTCTGGGTGGGGAGGCAGCTCTCAAGTCCCCATCTCTTTCTTTGTCTCAGGAACTGGTGTTATAGGAAGTGACCTGCCCCTTCTCGGGTCTTGTCAAGAGAGTCCCTAACCCTGACCCTGACCCTAGAGCTGCCTGGGGAGCAGCCTAGAGAAGGGCCTGACCCACGAGGAGAGGAAGGGACCAGGCAGAGACCTCGAGGGGTGGGGTGGCCCAGTGCTCTGGTTCTGGCGTGGGGAAGGAAGGACAGACCTAGCGACACTCTGGGGGAGCTCTGTTCTCCCCACCTACTGGGGCTCTGGGAGGGGAGAGATTTGCCCTTATCACACAGGTAAGAAGTGGTGGAGCCGCATCTGCCTCTCGGCCTGCACTCTCCCACCTTCTGGAAGACCTAGCACCGTGGGATGGGGGAAGGGAGCAGAGGCTCCCAGGGGACCTAGAGACAGAGGGGCCCATGGTAGGGAAAGTGGAGTGGATGGGAAGTCACGGGGAAGACCGGGGGACAGTCTGAGCTGAGATGGGCACGGGAGAGATGTGTCCCAGCACCCCCGGGGAGCAAGGTCCTCACCCACAGAGCCAGACCTGCCCACCCTGCCGCAAATGCCACCCAAGCCTGGACCAAGGGCTCCTCAGTGTTGAGTGGCACAACCCTCTCAGTTTGGGTGGTGGGGACGGGAGGGTGGGTGGCTCCTGGGGACCGTGTCACCAGGAGGGGAAGGGACAGTGGTGGGTGGGATGGGGCTGAGACCCACGCCTGACCCCATGTCTCTGTCCCCAGGCTGCCCCTGGGCCCAGCATCGCACAGGAGAGTCTCCTCTGGATGGGCCTGCACTGGTCCTGAGCCCTTGGCTTGCGCTGTTGACTGACGCACCAGGAGCGGTGCTGATGGGAGGTGGGAGAGACCCTGGCCCTCCCCCCACACCAGTCCCATGTCTGCTTGGGTGGTGGTTGCTCATGGTCGATGCACTCAGAGTTCCTGGGGCTGAGGACCCCAGCAGCCTGGTTGCCCCCAGGACAGAGTGGCCAAGCCTCACACCACGTGCCCTGCTCAGCTGCCCAGCTGGAGCCCGGGTCCCAGGTGAGGATCTCTGCCTGCCTCACCCTGGGCCCGGAGGCTGCACCGCGGCCACCACGTGCCCCCAACAGATGCCCACCAACGGGGCCTGATGGCTTCCTTCCTTGTGCCAAGTCACCCGGGAGCCCTGGTCCAGGTGGCCCTCCTCCAGCCCAACTGTGCCCACCCAGGGCCACTTCTGGGAGCCTGCCAGCCTGCGGACAGCATCCCCGGAGCTCTGGGGACAGCCTCTGAGAGACTGTGCCGCGGGGCTGCACGGGAGGAGAGCAGCAGAGGACGAGGGGCCTCCTTGGGGTTGATTCGCAGACGCGCCCGTTTCAAGCCCAGCTCTCACCCTCCGGGTGGCTGGATGTCCAGCTCCAGGCTCTTGATGGCCAGCCTGAGAGGGCCTGAGAATGGCACAGGGGAGGCTCTTCGCTGACCGTGTGGGTGCCCGTGTGTGAGTGCGCATGTATGAGTGTGTGCAGATGTGCGGGTGTGAGCGTGTGTGTGAGTGAACGTGCGGGTGTGAGCGTGTGTGTGAGTGCTTGTGCACACACACAAGTGGCTGTGCGTTGCACTGGGTGCTGTTGAGCAGTGAGCTGTGCAGGGTGCCCTGTCCTCCCTGGGCTCGGGGCTCAGCCAGCGCTGCCTGGGGCTGCTACCCCAAAGGGAGAAAGCGCGCTGGAGGCCCAGGGGCCTGGGCTCAGAGACCCCCTCCCACCCGCAGAGACCCCCCCCATCGTGGGAGGGGCTCGGCGGTGGCCCTGGCTGGGGCTGTCTGCGCTCTGCAGGGCTGACCATGGGAGGGGCTGGGGACGCGTCCTTAGCATGCGCTCCTGCCGAGGCTGTTCTTAGGGTTCTGGCCTTGAGTACTTAGCTGCTTCCGCTTTCCCACCTCTTCCTCGTCTCCCCCACTGGGCCCTTGCTGCTTGACGGGCTCTCAGAGCACTTTATGTATTTGCCGTCTGTTTCTCAGGCAGTGGAGCTTCTACAAAATCAGACACCGACTTGAATAAGACAACTTGACTTTCCCGTGTGTGATGTACTCTGCACCGGGCAGCAGCGTCTGGTCAGAGAAGTGTTCTCGTTTTGGATGTTGTCAAATCTTGTTGTCTGTCTGTCTCAGTTAAGAAGAAAGTCCTTTGAGTTCAATCAAATAAAACCTGGAGGCCTCCTGTTTGTGCCGCCTCGGAGGAGAGAGGGGCGGCGAGCTCACCCCACTCTGGTGGCCTGGAGCTGGGGGAGGGGAGCACCCCAAGGGCTCTAAGGGGCGGGGCTGAGGGCAGGGCTGGTGCCGGGTCAGAAGATGCGGCGAGACCCGAGCTGACCCGAACCACTGCTCCCGTGAGGGGAAGGCAGCAGCACAGGCCTGGCCCAAGAGGTGGCCCTTTGTCCCATTCACAAACTTTATTTGAATAAACTAACACCTAGGCCTTTTCTTCTTCTTAGAGGCGAGTGTTAGAAGGTGCGTAATTCAGCTGAACCCCGAGGGTGGGCTGTGGTAGGTGAGGTGGAATGGACTGTCTGCAGATCATTTTGTGTCCCCGAAGGCCCTTCCGCAGCCGCAGGCGGCAGGGTCTCCATCACCTCCCAGCTGGCCAGGTGGTGCCTGAGTTTTGGAGAAGATCAACCTCGAGGACTGGACACCTGCCTCCCTTACTCCCACCTTAGACGCAAACTGTCCCGGCAGAGAAGCCCGGGGGTGGGGACTCTGAGGCCGCTGCAGGGGAGGGTGGGCGGTGGGCGGAGGACAGAGGGCTGGGGGAGGGGCGCCTGCAGGGGAGGGCAGCACCCGCCTCGGAGGAAGGCAGGCCCATAGGACCCAGGAGAGGGGTGTCCTGAGGACTTGGGGTGTGGTCCCGAGAGGAACGCAGCCTGGGGTAAGACACCTGTCTCCAAGAGCTCCGCAGGGGTCAGAGCAACTTGACAAGAGGGCCCCTTCCAGCATCCGCCACCCTAGGAGGGAGGGGTAGACCCCAGTCCCGGCCAGAGCCCCGAGCTTCCCGCCTCTTGGTCCAGATGGTCCTGTTCAGTCCCTGATGGTTCTGCACCCACTTCAGGGACCAGGTAGCCTGGCACAGCCAGATGGGAGAGAGGATCCAGCACCCAGGGGCCAAGGGACCGTGATGAGGGAGGACCGTATTCCCCTGCGAGGGAGGAAGGCAGGCCGGCACATCATGCCCTGGTTAAGAGGGGCACTTGGGAGACCAGAGACCTGCATACTGAGCCCAGCTCTTCCACTGACCACAGCGGAGCCCCAGGCCAGCCACGGGCACTCGTGCATTTTCAGGAAGGAGCCTTCAGGGTGCTGTGGGCCTTCAGGGTGAGGATGTATCTTCAACAAATGTCCTCAGGTCTCAGCCAGAGCAGCCCTGTCACAGTGAGGAAGGGAAACGAACTGACAGGTGATGAGAGCCTGCCGAACTCCAGGCGCCATGCCTTAACCTCGTTATCCCCATGGCCACCTTCTGGAGGAGGTCACCACTAGGATGTCACTGAGGTTGAACCTCGAGCTGGCCTCAGGCAGTCGGAGGCTCCTCACCCTTCCCCTGTCCTTGGGATGCACGTTCTGCCCACTGTTCCCACAGCCAGAGCCCTTTTGAGGACGCGGCCCTGAGAGAGTAAGGCATCTCTGGGACTATCTGGACTGAATATGTGACTGAATTCCATTAAGACCTCTGTACAGACTTTTAAGATTCTGGCAGGTGGGTGGGGAGATCTGCTTGTCCTGTGCACTCAAGACGAGCCTCATCTGTAAGTTCATTTGCTTATTAACCTCGTCCCCTTCCCAATCTGGAGTGGCCTGCTTCTTTCTAGGTCTCTCCTTGCCTTCTGTGTACAGGACCAGTTAGCAAACCAGCACCACAGTTATCCCCATTTTTCGGAGAAACTGATTCTTGGAGCCCAGTCTGAACTAGAAGCCTAAGCAGAACCTCCTTTCCTGAGGCCCCAGTGACTCTTGGAGGGGTAGGAATTCGGTTGGAGGGTTGGTGCAAGGACACAGTCTGAAGGCAGCCCTGGTCTTTCTGGATAGGGGCCAGGAGATAGATAAGAAACCCAAGTCTTAGGGGCGGAGCTGGGAGGCTTATCAACGTGGAGCTCCCCACTGGGGCAGCTGGGGCCACGCTGAGCTGGGCCCACCTGTCTTCTCGCGAACCTCCCACCTCTGGAGACTGACTGGGATCCAAGCAACTGAGTCAGGGGAGGGCGAAAGAGCAGCTGAGAGGGCAGTTCCAGGAGGGCTAGTCAGAACCCAATACAGTCAGAACATGAGAGATAGAAACAGCATACAGAGTCCCAGCCTATCCCATCCCGAGGGAAACTGCCCAGTTGTGGATGAATTTTCACTTTGTGTGCATGTCCTTTATATATGTAAAATTAGGAACATATGACTTTTTTCACTTTATGACATAAATACTTCCTGCTCATCTTCCTGTGTGATTAAGTATGCTTCTGCTTCCAAAGCCACAGAGTATCTCTGGTATGAAGGTTTCATCATGTATTTCGCACTGCCTCTTGCTTGTTTTCCTTTGTTGTTTGTTTGGGGGGTTGAGTTTGAGGTTGTTGTTGGGTTTGATTTGCTTTTGTGGTTTTTATTGGTTTTGACTGATGACGCGGTGACAGATGTCCTTGTGGATAAATGCTGTGGTGCAGTCATGGTCAATCTCTTACCATACACTCCTGCAGGTGGGCCCAAGGGTATGCATGCCTTAGGGGTTTGACACCCTCCAGAGCAGCGGTGCCAAGTTCCTCTGCTCATGCCACTCAGGAGTGAGACTGTTTTGAGACAAGGGTGACAATTGTGGGTCACGACACGTTTCAAAATCTGTTACTGCCTTTCCTGCCTCAAGCTGGGTGCATTTCTCTCTCCTCAAGATCAGAGTAATCTTTCATTTAACTCATCATTTCCCTAAAGCTCTTCCTTTCCCATCATCCCCAGTTCTCAGCTAGAATTAAATCCACGCTCCAGTTGTCCTGGGTTGACGTCGTGGAACCTTTCTTTCTGCTCCTCACCTTTACCTGTACCGAAGTCTCAAGACAGGTTTTAAATCTCTCAATTGGATAAACCAAATTGTTTATTTTGATATTTTATTTTGCATGACTTTGAATGCATATCAAGATTAAAATTTTTCATATGTCCATTGGCCATTTGTAGTTTTAAACTATGGGGAGTATTTTTTATTGAGATATAATTGACATATACATTGTCTACCTTTAAGTTGTGCACGTGTTGGTTTGATACATTTATATTTTGCAGTTGATTACCACCAGTAGTGTTAGCTAATACCTCCATCACATCACCTTTTTTGTGTGTGTGATGAGAACAATTAAGATCTAGTCTCTTAGCAACTTTAAAGTTTATAATACAGGATTGTTGACTATAATCACTATGCTGTGCATTACATCCCCAGAACTCATCTCCTGTTTGCAAGTTTGTATCCTTAAATAACCTTTCCCCAATTTCCCCACCTCCCAGCCCCTGCTAACCATGGTTCTACTCTTTGTTTTTATGAGTTTGGCTTTTTTACATTCTATATAATGTGATGTCAGATAGTATCTGTCTTTCTCTGTTTTTCTTATCTTACTTAGCATAATACCCTCAAGTCCCAACCATATTGTCACAAATGGAAAGATTTCCTTCTTTCTCATGACTGAATAATGTTCCTCTGTGGTATACAATACCATATATAAAATAGATAGAGAACAACGATCTCCTTATAGCACAAGCAACTATATTAAATATCTTATAATAACCTATAATGGAAAAGAATCAAAGAAAAGAAGAATATATATGTAATTATATATATAATTCTTATAAGAATATATATAATATATAAAAATCACTTTGCTGTACACACTTTGCTGAAACTAACACAATATTGTAAATCAACTACAAAAAAATTAAAAAATTCCTCTATGGGACTTCCCTGATGGTCCAGTGGTTAAGACTCCGCTATTCCACCGCAGGGGGTGCGGGTTCCATCCCTGGTCAGGGAATTAAGATCCCACATGCTATGTGGCCAAAAAAAAAAGTAAAAAAATTTCTCTTTGTGTATGTATACATATGTATGTGTGTGTGTGTGTATACATATCACATCTCCTTTGTCCTTTCATCCATTAATGGATTCTTAGATTCTTTCCATATCTTGGTTATTATGAATAATGCTTCAATAAATATGGGAGTGCAGATATCTTTTTGATATTCTGTTTTCATATCCTTTAACTATATACCCAGAAGTGGGACCGCTAGATCACACGGTAGTTCTATTTTTACAACCAAGAACCCAGGGGCATGGGAGTTGTCCTGGTGCTGAGGCCAGCCTGCCTGGGGTCTGGGGTGAAGTCAGGTGCTCACCTCCCACTCCTGCCCGGGCACAGACGAGTGCTCAGCACACATGAGAATCAATGTAACCAGAGCAGGGACACCACGCTACCCAGCAAACCTTCTCAGTTTAAAGGATCCCTGCCAACAAAATGATGCCTTCTCAGTGTCCCCCGAGTCACACCCTCGGTGCCAGACTCCCGGGCAGGTTTTTAGGGCACAAAGGTGAGCAAGTTAAACATGGCCCCTGCCCTCCGACCGGGGACAGGTACATGATTCCTCCACTTGGCTTCAAATACATGGGCGTTTGTGAAATATAATCAGAGTCACCCTCAAATCGGGCCAATGCACCGTAGGGGAAATCTGGAAAGGCATCTGCTGCAGGAGCAGCTGGGGAAATGCAGGGCCAGGAAGTGCCCCCATGGGCCTTCTCTGCGCCCGTCTTCCCCACTTGAGACCGATGGAGAGTTGGGGCTTGGGTGGTGCCGGCCCAGCTCTCGGGGACTAGGGATGCCCCAAACCCCCTGCACACAAGACAGAGCCACCTCTGCCGCCCAGACAAGGGGTGCTGTGGGGGGACAAGGGGACTGAGAGGTACCTGGTGGGAGCCCTGGCTGCCTGGGGCACTCCCCCTACCCGGGGTCCCCCTCCTCCAGAAGACGGGCACCGCCCTGGTCAGAGGTCTGAGCGTGGTCACTGCAGCCTGGGCACACGCCACACGAGATGATGCACGAGGCTGACGCCGGTGCCTCGCGGATGCCCTCTGGTCACAGTGACCTCTCAGGGCCTGAGCCTCCTGCTGTCTGTCCTCAGCCTCAGTGCCCCCAAGGGACCCTGCTGCCACCCTAGGAGGTGACACGGGCCCCATGCTCCAGTCCCTGGGTGTGCAATGTGCAGGGCCCACCTCCGTGGCCGTCCAGCCAATGAGGGTGCAGCGGGTGGGCTCCTGTGGCCGCTAAGAGGAGGTGGGCGGGGACATCCTGGCTCCTCCCATCATTGGTGAGGGCGCCAATTTGGTGGCCATAGGGAAATGGGCTGGGGTCTATGCCCTGTGTGTGCTTCAGGGGGATGAGGGGCTCCTCTGTGGGGTCCTTGGGAGGATGGGAGACTGGCATGGAAGGTGTGGCTGTTTGGTCAGAGATGCAGCCCTAGAAGGAGCTGGGGGATCTGCACCCTCCTCACTATGAGTCTCTTTCTTCTGCTTCATGGATCACATCCTCTGTGAATGGGAAGTAGGGAGACCAGGAAAGGCCTGGTCTAAACATCCTAGACGTACATACCATGACCAAGTGACATTTATCCCAGGAATGCAAAGTTGGTATATATATATATATATATATATATATATATATATATATATATATATATATATATATATATATATATAATGGAACATTACTCAGCCGTTGAAAGAATGAAGTAATGCCATTTGCAGCAACACAGATGGACCTAGAAGTTATCCTGCTAAGTGAAGTAAGTCAGAATTGTGAAAGCCAAATACCATATGGTATCACTTATATGTGGAATCTAAAATATGACACAAATGAACATATCTATGAAACAGAAACAGACTCACAGACATAGAGAACAAACTTGTGGTTGCCGATGGGGAGGGGGAGGTAGGAGAGGGAAGGATCAGGAGTTTGGGATTAGCAGATGCAAACTAGTATGTATAAGATGATAAACAACAAGGTCCTACTGTATAGCACAGGGAACTGTATTCAATATCCTGTGCTAAACCATAATGAAAAAGAATATGAAAAAGAATGTATATATGTATAACTGAGTCACTTTGTTGTACAGCAGAAATTAGCACAACATTATAAATCAACTATACTTCAGAAAAAAAATTTTAATAAAAAAAGCTCTAAATAAATAAGACATTTTGTGAATTAGAAGACTGAATATCGTCAAGATAGCAATCTTCCCCAAATTTATCTGTAGACTGAACACAGTATCTATCAAAATCTCAGCTAACTTTCCTATAGATATTGAAAAGCTGATGCTAAAATGTATGTGGAATGTATATTACCTTAAATAGCCAAAACATTTTGAAAAAGTTGAATCACTTACCATACCTATTTCAAAACTTATATAGCCACAACAGTTAAGACAGTGTGGTATTGGTGCAAAGTAGGTGTGTAGATAAGTGGAACAGACTGAGAGACTATGAACAAATCCTTACATTTATGATCAATTATTTTTTTATTGTGGCAAAATACATATAACATAAAATTTATCATGTTAAAATATACAATTCAGTGCTATGAAGTACATTCACAACGTTGTGCAACCATCACCACTATCTAGTTCCAGAAAAATTCATCACCCCAAAATGAAATGCCATGCCCATTAAGCAGTCACTCCCCATTCCCTCCCTACCCCAGCCCTTGGCAACAACAAATAGGCTTTCTGTCTCTATGTATATGCCTATAATGGATATCTTATAAGAATGGTATTATATGATATGTGAATTTTTGTGTCTGGCTTGTTTAATTTAGCATAATGTTTTGGAGGTTCACTCAGATTGTTGCATGTATTAGTACTTTGTTCTTTTTTATGGCTGAATAATATTCCATTGTATGGCTATACCACATTTGTTTATCCATTCATATGTTGATGGACATTTGTATTGTTTCCAGCTTTTGGCTATTGTGAATATTGCTACTATGAACATTCATGTGCAAGTTTTATTTAAACACCCGATTACAATTTGGGGCATCCATAGCAACTGTTGGATCACATGGTAATTCTATGCTTGCCTTAGAACCACCAAGCTGTTTTACATAGGTTGCACCATTTTACATTCTCAGCAGTAGTGTAGATGATTCAAATTTTTCCATACCCTCTCGAACACTTGTTATTTTCCTTTTTAAAAAATTATGGCTATCCTAGTGGGTATGAAGTAGTATCTCATTGTAATTTTTGTTTGCATTTCCCTAGGGCTAATGATGTTGAACATTTCTTCATTTGCTTATTGGCCATTTGTTTATCTTTGTAGAAATGTCTATTCATGTCCTTTGCTGATTTTAAAATTGAGTTGTCTTTTTTTGTTAAGTTATAAGAGTTCTTTATATATTTTGTATATTAGAATGATCAATTGATATTGACAAGGGTACCAAGACAATTCAATGGGGAAATGATGGTCTTTTCAACAAATGGTGCTGAGACAATTGGAAATCTATACAAAAAGATGAATTTACCCTATTATGATGGCTAAAGTTAAAACTAGTGAAAGCATCAAATACTGGGGGAGGATGCATAGAAAGTGGATCTCTCATATGTTGCTAATGGGAGTGTAACGTTAAACAGCCACCCTGGAAAAAGTTTCTGCACTTACTTAAAAAAGTAAACATGCAACAATGCAATAAAATTTTTTCAGGGAATACATATAGGAAAAGAAGACATAAAGTTTTATTTGCTAAGGACTTCATTATCTATGTAAAAAATCCTAAGGAATTATTTTTAAAAAGCTTATAGAATTAATAAACAATTTTAGCAACATTGAAAGACACATGGTCAATAAAAATACCAACTGCACTTATGTATAGTAGCAATGGATTTCCAGCAATTGAATTATTTTTAAACAGGACCTTGTACCCACCAGAGGTAGGGTGGGAGGAGAGGGAACTGGATGAGGGCAGTCAAAACGTACAGACTTCCAGTTATAAGATAAGTAAGTACTAGGGATATAATGTACAACATTATAAATAGAATTCACACTGTTGTATGTTATATATGAAAGTCGTTAAGAGGGTGAATCCTGAGTTCTCATCACAAGAAAAACTTTTTTCTATTTCTTTAATTTTGTATCAGTATGAAATGATGGATGGTCACTAAACTTACTGTGATCATCACTTCATGACGTGTGTAAATCAAATCATTATGCTGTACACCTTAGACTTATACAATGCTGTTATGTCAATTATGTCTCAATAAAACTGGAAGAAAAAATAAAGAGAAAGAAAAAGAAAACAAAACATAAAGGACCACATACAATAACATGAAAAAAAATGAAATACTTAACAGTAGCATGAAAAAAGTATTAAGTAGTTGGAGTAAATTTAACAAAAGATATGCAAGACCTGTACACTGAAAATTACAAAAGAAATGAAAGAATACATACATAAATAAATGGAAAGATGTACCATGCTCACAAATTTGAAAATGCAATATTGTTAGATGTCAACTCTACCAAACTTATCTATATATTCAGTGCATTCCCAATAAAGTCACAATGGGGCTTTTTTTTTTTTTTTTGAGGCAAGGAATAGTGACTTTATTTGGAAAGCTGGCAGACCCAGAAGATGGCAGACTAGTGTCCCCAAGAACCATCTTATCGGGGTCTGGATGCCAGTTTCTTTTATAGAACAGAGAGGGGGAGGAGGTGAGGAAGTAAAGTAAAAAGGCCATAACACTACCTTTTATAGAAATTGACAAGGTGAGTCCAACATTTCTATAGACATGTGTGGACTGAAAGAAAAATGCACAATGTGAGAAATATGAGTTAAGTTTTGTTCAGGGTCTTACTGAAGAGTATAGCCCAGGAGACAGCAACTCAGATAGCTCTGAGGAACTGCTCCAAAGAAGCAGCAGGGATAGAGGCTAGTTTATATGTGATTTTTGTGTGTGCGAGGGAATACAAGCAGTCAGCATACACTTTGGCAAAACATTACTGTTAGTCACCAAAAACAGATATCTCAACTCAATGAATATAGTGCTTTTCTATGTATGGGAAGGTGCAAGAAGCAGGTCCATTAAAATTCTTCCTGAAATGCAACTTAACTATCTAAAGGCCTGTTTGCCCAAAGAACAGAGCACCCCGTTATCATCTTTAATTTCCTCTGTCTGAAGCACAGGGTGCTTCACCCAGTTATCCCTTTAATCTCTTCGTCTGAAGCACCAAGTGCACTGTCGGTCAGCAGCTGCAGCGGGTTAATCTTTGTAGACTTGAATGGTGAGTGCAATGCTCTTTGCTCTTCTTTTGTTTGCCATTGCAAAAGGCTTAGGACAGCCCAAACAATTTTGAAAAAGACCAAAGGTGCAGGACTTTACACTACCTAGTTTCAAGACTTAGTATAGAGCAACAGTGATCCAGGCAGTGCGATCTTGGCATAAAGATAGATTTAGAGATCAGTGGAACAGAACAGAGGGTTCAGAATATACTCACAACTATATGGACAACTGACTTTTGACAAAGGCGTCAAGGCAATACAACGGAGAAGAGATGATATTTTCAACAAATAGTACTGAAAACATTGGATAAGAATATTTTTTAAAACAAAACTTGACCCTTACCTTACATCAAACACAAAAATTAACTCAAAATCGTAGGCATACCAGTAAAAGACAAAACCATGACCTTTTAGAAGTAAACACTGGGTAAAATCTTAATGACCTAGGTTTTAGGAAAAGATTTCTTAAATAACACACCCCCAGACCCCACAAAATATAAAAGAAAAATTGATAAAGTAGACCTCATCAAAATTAAAATATTTTGCTCTTTAAAGGACACTTAAGAAAATAAAAAGACAAGGCACAGATTGGGTAAAAGTATTTGCAAAACACATGTTGTATGAAAGACTTATATCTAGAATATATCTTTAAAAAACTATTACAGAGACTTCCCTGGCAGTCCAGTCGTTAAGGCTCCATGCTTCAACTGCAGGGGGCGCGGGTTTGATCCCTGGTGGGGGAACTAACATCCCACGAGCTGCGCCATGCGGCAAAAAAAAACCTATTACAATGCAATAATAAGAAGACAAACAATCTAATAAAAAGGGCAACCAGTTTGAATAGACACTTGACCAAAGAAATTATATAGATGACATATGAAAATATGCTCAACCATTATTAGTCATTAAGGAAATGAAAAATAAAACCACAATGAGATACCAATCACTAAACACTAATAAAAAAACCAAGGACTTCCCTGGTGGCGCAGTGGTTAAGAATCCGCCTGCCAATGCAGAGGACACGGGTTCGAGCCCTGGTGGGGGAAGATTCCACAGGCCCCAGAGCAACTGAGCCCATGTGCCACAATGACTGAAGCCCGCATGCCTAGAGCCCACGCAAAGCAACGAAGACCCAATGGGGCCAAAAATAAATAAATAAATACATTTGAAAAAGTAAAAATAAAAAAGCTAAAAAATTTTAAAACTCACCATACCAAGTGTTGGGGAGGATGTGAAGCAGTTGGAGACCAGTTTGTCAGTTGCTTGAAAAGTTAAACGTACACATCCCATGTTACCCAGTAATTCCACTCATATATATATATAAGAGATGGCTTCCAGGTCCTTGAGGAGACATTCCTGAGTTGTGAGACTGGCAAGAGGTTTATTTGTCCATTATAAAACTTACATACATTTGAAAAGTACAGAGGAAGAAGTTCTGAAGGAAAAACAATTCTCCTTATTTTCAACAAGGGGGGGGGAATGTTTTGTTTGGTTTCTGGCAAATTATGCTCAGAGACCGAGACTGTCTTTACCAATAATTTGTTTAACACAGGTTCACTGAGGGAATTATAGTAATTTCACAAGCCAACAGCATACAGGATAATACCTCTTAATCAACCAATAAGGAAATACTCCAAACCAATTATCGATTAATCACACTATGGTTCCAGGCAAGGGGGAGATAAAAGGAATAAAGTATAAATTTAGTTGAGCTGCACCTTTCTACAGTAGGTTCTTGAAAGGGTGGCCTTAGCCAACCACGAGCTGACGAGCTGACGTCCAGCTGCCTGCACAAAGCAAAAGTCCCCTGTTGATAGGGCACGTTGCTAGAGAAGGAAGACGCCATGTTGGCAGGCACAGTGATCTCCCTCTCAGGCCACTGCATGGATTTCACCACTGCAGGCAAAGAGTCGCTTTGTCCAGGCAGGAGCTAATCCCCATCCCCACCCCTGCAAGGTCTTCAGAGAACTATTTAGATCAGCAAAGAGTCACCTGGCCCAGACCGAACACTCTGGAGATGCTGTTCACACCCTTGGCATTTAGAGCTTAAATGTTCCCCAGCCATAGTCGCTCCTCCTCGTGCTCTTTAAGCCCCCAGCAGTGCTTGATAGTAGTTGAACTACTGTGTGCTTATCGACAACCACAGATGTCCGTGACACCCCTACACAGCTTCCTCAATGTAAACAACTTCACTCTTAGAGCAAAACAGCTTCATTCTTACATCAAAACAAGTGGGTTTGAAATCATATCAATCAATACACAAGAAGTAAGCCTCTTCTTTTTCATTTGGATTTGACCTTCTACTTCCCATGTTTATTCTGTTTCATGCCATGGGGACAAATCCCAACTACCTGACGGCTTTCCCAGTGCTAGACGCTGAATGGCTAGCTCCTCCCAACTACACAAAGTGGGAAAATGGGTCTCTACCCACCTCTCAGTGAGGTATGACTTGTTTGGGATCAGAATTTTGGTTGAGAAAGGAACCACACTGACAGAAGATGTCCTGTTCCAAAGGGCACAGTGACAGGTTGCAGAGTTGCGTCACCTCTTCACCATGACCACTCGATTGCTAGAAACAGCAGTTACCTTTGCCCAGCCCTCTCCAGGGGCCACAGTGGACACTACCTCACCCCTTTGACATTTGGCTCTTCCCCTCACACAGACTCTGGGGATTGCATGGCTACAGATTTGGGGTCTGATTTTTGAGTTCCAGGCCATCTTTGCTTCTTGGAGTTGAGAAAGTGTAATATGGCTTCCTGCACAGATCCCAGATATTTTCTACTTCTCTGGCTCCACATTTGCTCTGAGGCCTGTCCAACAACATTTGACTGAAGAAGAGGCAGAATCCCCCTGTGTGACAGGACGGCTCACCAATGGGGGGAAGAGGACAGATAGACCATGTGGTAGGGTTGGAATCACCTCAGAGCCCAGGGAGCAATTCCCTTGGGACAAATGGGTGCAAAACCCAAGAGCTGTGAGTACGTGGGTCAGGGAGACTCTGTAACCAATTGCCTTAAATAGATGAGAAGAGTTTCTCTGCATTATTCAATATAAACATGAAATCCCGTCAATAGAGGTTATCGTGAAGAGTGGGAACGGTCCATATGAGCACTGGGCATTTTTAAAGGAGACCCACCCCAGGTCACATTTCCAGACCAAAACTGCAGTGGGGGAGGAACCCCTGTGTCCCCATGTTCCCCCCAAATCCCCTGTGGAAAAGCCAGCCAGTCTCAATTGTAGGCGTACCCTGGGACTCTGCAGAAACCATGTGTCCTGGGCTGGGTAAGTTTCCAGAAAGAACTTCCCACGAAGGCGACAAAGAAGTAGAGTCATAGCAGTTCCTTAAAAAGTGGCCAGAGTGAGTAATTCTTTAGTAACCCTATTCAGATTAGTGAATAAAAAAATAATATTGCAGAGGAAAGCTGCGGCCCTGGTGGTAACTGGCACACTGAAAGAGAGATCACCCACAGCAAAGCTGGGACAGAGGAATTGAAGTGATCCTTCAAGGTATGGAAAGAACCAGCACTGCCTCGAGGGGGCAATGCTCAGTGACAGACTCCCAACACCTGCAGAGAGCAGAGAGCACCCATCCCACCTTCCCACAGAGACGGCTGGAGAAGAAGGCACACCTGCTTTCTTCAGAACATCTGGTATCTGTTGAGGAGGAAGGAGAACTTCTTGCACGTGACACACCTTCCACTTTTCCCAGGCAGCCTCTTTGAGGACAACCCTCTCTCCCCCGGTTTGGAAGTGTTCTTCCCAATCTTAGGCCTGTGAGGATGGTCTACCCATAGTCATGAGACCGGGTGAGCCCCAGGTGTGAAGGGGCTCCAAGATCCCAGCTTTGTTCAAAACCAATTGTCAGACAAGTGCTGCTAGTGAAAAGCTGTGTTTTGTAGGCTAAAAGGTCCAAAGACTGGGGAGGGGGGCATTGGTGGTACGTGGACATCCTACTCTCTCCCACTGGGGTGCATGGTGCGCAGCAGCCTCCAGGACAGGGTTCACATACTCTTTCTCAGAAACTCAGTCCCAACAAAGAGGCCAAAGCTGGGGTGGGAGGGTTTCCTCTTGTCTTCCTCGGCCAACCTAACTGTTGATGGCAGGGCCCTCACTTGCACTTTCCTCAATTGGAAGAGGAGAGGGCATCCATCATACAACATGTGACCCAAATACCATGATGGCAGCAAGACAGCCAAATGAATATTCAAGAACAAAGTAGATGGCAGGTTTCTAACAGTGACCCTAGAGAAGAGCAGACGGCAGTATTTCATACCGTCAAGCCAGGAGTGGAGTGAACAGCAATCCTCACCAGCTCAGGGGTAAGAGCAGTGGCACGAAATAGAAGGTTCCAGCCATGTTTCTATCCTTTGAAGGTACTGCCATAACAGATATTAATAGGACATTGTAAAGCAGAGAATTATTATTTGTCTTTGATCCAATACTAAGTTGGAGACCAGAGGCCAGTGTTCATCTCTACATCTGGATTTTCCTCTGCACCACTGCCAGCCATACCCCTTTTATCCAGCTAGTCCAAATAGACAGAAAACTCTCCTGAATCTACCCTAATGGTGAGTTTTGGCTTTGGATCAGGACTTTTGCTTTAAAAAGTATTTTCTGATGAACATTTGTTTCACCCGTGGGCCTCTTCCACAGATGAACTTCTCTCCTGGCCCTACAACCCTTGCCCCACCCCTGTGGTCTTAGAAGCTCACAAAGGTAGCCCCATCCCATCCCATCAGTTCCTGAACAATCCTAGACCTCAGTTCTTTCCCCTTCAGGCTGGCTCACACAGAGAGCGGGGACCTCTAGTGAATGGTGGGCTCATGTAGGGCTGGTCCACCACTTCCCCCAATGCCTGCCTAGTGGGGAGCAGCAGGGACAATGCTCCTTAGGAAAAGAGCAAGAGTGAGCTTGTCCCCTCACTCCCACTGTGGCAGACTTGTCCACACTGCCCTTGGGCGTGGCTCTCTGCTTGGACCCTGGGTCTCTTCCTTGGACTCAGGTCATCCTGGGTTTCTGGGCACATTGATGCTGCCTCCACGTAAATACCTGCTTCCTCTGGACCAATCCTATATCACCTGCCATTTCCAGAACTCCAAGAAGGCTGCCCCCAGCTCCCAGGAAGGGGATCAGAGTGGGCAAGCAGGACCAAGGCAGTGGAGAGAGAGCCCTGAGGGAACGTGGTCACTCGCTGGGCCAGGCCTTCAGATCTGCCAGTACCTCACAGTCGTGGCCCTGCCATGCGACTCTGCTTAAGCACAGGTCTCACCGACCCCATGGCCTGACGTTTCTGTGAGCAGAAGGGGCCCTTCTGTCCCAGCCCCATCCCCACAGGTCCCAGCCCTTGATGACGCCCTTACTCTTGGCCTGCTATGATGTGCTGAGCTTCTCCTGGCCTCAGGAGCCCCGTCTCGCAGCCTGCACTTCCAAGCAGTGCCCAGGTGCAGCCCTCCCCGTCTGTCTCCTGACTCTGCCCACCCTTAGAGCAGGATCCAGGTCAGACCCCACCCCAGCATGTGCACCCACCTACCCAGGCAGGTGGGAAGAGCACACAGCCTCGCCGGTCCTCACATGGGCACCTCCAGCCCCCCAAGTGCTGATTCCGTCTGCTCTCCCTTCCTCAGCCTCAGCCTCTGGCCTCAGCCAGGAGTCTCCCACTGCGTGTCTCCTGCCACCTCCTGCTCTGCTCCTGCGCTTCCACCGCCCCGAGCTCAGGGCTCACTCAGCATCTGGGCCCAGGCACAGCCTGTGTCTTCTGGTCCAGCGTTCTCGGCACCCACGTTTGTCCCAGGCCTGAGGCTGCCTCGGAGTCTGCAGACTGTACCCCATCGCACGCTTCCGCTTCCCCAGCCCCGCCAGGGAGGCCCATTCCAGCCCTCCTGCTGCCCTTCCCACCCACCCAGGCAGGACGAGGATGCCCTGACGGTGCCGGGCATGAAGGCCAGCACTACAGGCCCTCCCTCTGGCTGGAGAGCCCCTCGGGGCCCATGACTGAGCCACCCGACCTTCACAAACAGCCGGCCTCCACAGCCCACGCTCCCTTCCACCGAGGCAGTGGGATGACCGACCAGAACGTCCAAGGGCTTGCCCCCGACCCCGAGCCCTCGGAGGCAGTCTCACTGCCTCTGCACCAGCCTGGCTGACCTCCCCACTGGCCCACTGACAGTGGCAGAAGCCCCGGACCGCCTCCAGTCACCGTCACCATCTGCAGGCTGTGTTCCACCCCTTCTACAGAGCAGTCCTCAAGGCTACCCCGGTCCAGCTTCTCCCTTGCCCCGCACACACCCCCAGCAGCTCATTAATGTTCACCCTGATAATGGGGTCACAGTGACACCCAGAGGGCCTCAGGGAAGGCGATTCCTCGGAGACCCTCAGCCATTTGTTTGGTAAGACATATTTCCTGGGCCCCTCTCCGTGGCCGACCCCAAGGTGGGCCCTGGGCACACACCCCTGTGGACCAGTCAGAGGAGCCCACACAGAACATGTGAGAGCAGAATAGGTGCAAGGTTTGTGAGAGGGCCCAGCCAGCAGGAAAGTGACCCCCGACGCACCCAGGAAGTAATCTGCGCTCTGGGTGCTATGGCTACCTCCGGGTCCAAGGTCGACTCAGAACAACCTGACCGCCCAGACCAGCAGAGGCATAGGTGGCCTTTCCAGTTCCCAGAGACTGGCAGCCAAAGGTTGCTTTTTTACACGCTGTAGGTTAAAAAGAAATGTCAGCACACACGTGACAAGAATTCCAGTGAATATGCCAGGCACAGCTGGAAAGTAATTCCATCGATGCTCTGAAAGTGCATTCAATGCAAGTTTTCTGGAAGGTCTTGTTAAAGCCGTTTCCCGGTGAATACCATGGCAGATCTGAGCACTTCGAAAAGCATCTTTTATTCAGATGTCATGCAAAACCTTGACACAGACCCTGTGTAGTGTTTTCCATCCTGCTTTTCCTACCTCCCTCTACAACAGATTTTTGTGCCCAGAAGTGCGGAGCCTGGGAGCTCAAAGGCCAGGTTGGGGTTCCAGCTCCACAGCTCACCAGCTATGGGGACATGGGCATGTCACCGAGCCTCTCTGCACCTGTCTCCTTGTCTGCCCCGTGGGCACAGTAATGGAGGCCCGGGGAAAGCAACGTCCCAATTCTTATCGATGTTTTGAGACCAGCAGATTCATTTCTCTTATGTATCTAGTTTCTCACTTTCTATGGCTTCATGATGATGGCAACTCTCCATGTACATGCCACCTGCGAATTACTGCAGTTTGACCTTGCACTGCTGGATGCCCTTTCCCCAGTGTCAAATTTAATAAAAAGCCAGACTTTATCACGCTGGGAATCACAGTGAAATGGCTAAAGCAGAGGCTCTACAACCTCACGTTGACACCCACTCTCCTCACTCCATTCCTGTGCCCCAAGTCCTCTCTTCTCTTCCCCTTATCATGTGCCTGTTGACCATCTGTATGTCATCTTTGGAGAACTGTCTACTTAGGTCTTCTGCCCATTTTTTCATTGGGTTGTTTGTTTTTTTGATATTGAGTTGCATGAGCTCTTTGTATACTTTGGAAATTAAGCCCTTGATAAATTAGGAGTATGATGTTAGCAGATACACATCACTATATATAAAACAAACACAAAGATTTACTGTATAGCACAGGGAATAATATTCAATATCTTGTAATAAACTATAATGGAAAAGAATCAAATTATATATATATATATATATATAAATGAATCACATTGCTCTACACCTGAAACTAACACAATATTGTAAATCAACTATACTTCAGTTAAAAAAAATACACAACTGGCTGTGCACAGGTGCTGTCCCTGTGTCTGAAGGCCTTGGCAATACAACACCCTCCAGCGGTTTCTGATGTAGTTCACGGAATCCACCAGGAGATGGCGCTGCTCCACTAGCGCCGGCCAGCCTCGGGCTGGAGCGTGGAGCTTCCACCCAGCTCTGGCAGAATTCGCTTTCTGTAAATGAACAAACCATGAGGACGAGATATATAGGCTTTCGAGTTATACGAGGTGCAAGATGTTGGGCAAATAAGAACCTATGAACTGATTACGTGCTTCCGATTTCCATGCACGCTACAACAAGACTTGCAGATGCATCCGGCGGGCAGGGCATCCCAGTAAGTCACCAGGGGCTTTTCAGAACACCATCAGTACTGGAGATGGATCGTCCCATCTTTAAACCAGGCGCACGGCGGTTGGATCAGGCTTGGGAGGGGGAAACCAGTTGGGCTCGAACCCGGCGTCTTCAGGTTACGAGTGGAGTCACTTTGGCCAGGTCCTTCAGGCTCTCTGCGCTTCGCTTCCTTCATCTGCGAGATGATTAGTAATTCCCAGGTTCTCTGAAGAATCGGTGAACTAACGCACATCCGTCAGTGAACACCGAGCACGGTGGCTGACACGTGGGAGCGGTTCGTACACGAGGACTCGCCTTTATTAGTGATCAGCCTGATTCGGAGCTGGTCGGACGAGCTGCTCAGCCTAGGACATCAAAAGGCAGCACTGCGTCAGGGTCAAGGGCGCAAGCTGTCGTTGGACACAGCAGCTCTACCACTTAATCAGGGCGGCGGGATGGCCCTGCCCTCTCTGAGCCGCAGCACCATGACCGGTGCAATTAGCGTGGGCAGCACCCAGCTGGCGGGTTGTCGCGGGGTCCTAGGCGGCCGCGAGCGTGGGGAGGGCCTGGCTCGTGGGAAGGGCTGGGTGGGTGGCGGCTGCCGTGGGAACCCGGCCGCAGGGGCGGCTTCGCCGCGCACCACCCGGAATCAAAGGTGTCCTTCCGGCCGGTCCGCGCCTCGTTCCCCCAGTTCTCCTCTGCTCGCCCTCAGCTACACAGAGGGGGTAGCCGAGCTCCAAAGGGAGAAGAAGAAAACAGGAAACACAGGCGATTCTATCCATCAACATTTCCCCGGATTTGGAAAAGACAAAGCCACTCCGTGACTTTGATGGCGGTACTACCGCTGAAACCCGCGGTGAGCCTCCCTGAAGCTCACAGCCTGCCTCTGCTGCCTCCCAGCTTTGCTGGAAACGTCCAGAGGCCTAGTTCGCCGGAACCTTTAACCTCGCGCCGCCTCTTAGGGCTGTCTCTCCTCGCCAGTGCCTCTGGGAGGACAACTGAAGGCCGAGAGCTCCGCTAGATTCCTGCCCTCACTCGGTTCTGCCCTCTGCCTACACCAATCCCTATATAGGCGTTGTCCATCACCTGTGTCTTCCAAGGAGCATATGGATTTGCTCAGCCTCTTATGCCACAGAGGTCTTAAAACTGCAAAGTCAGGGCTTCCCTGGTGGCGCAGTGGTTGAGAGTCCGTCTGCCGATGCAGGGGACACGGGTTCGTGCCCTGGTCCGGGAAGATCCCACATCCCACATGCCGCGGAGCGGCTAGGCCCGTGAGCCATGGTGGCTGAGCCTGCGCGTCTGGAGCCTGTGCTCCACAAGGGGAGAGACCACAACAGTGAGAGGCCCGCGTACCACAAAAAACAAAACAAAACAAAACAAAAAACTGCAAAGTCAGCCACATTTTTTTTCCCTCTGGAAACCTCATGGAACTCTAGACTACTATGCCCCACCTGGCTCTGGGGGTCTTTGTCCCCACTACCCAGTTAAAATACTCCTGCCCTAGCATCCCTTTCTCTCAGGAATACCTTCTGCTTTCTAATTCATGTTGGTATTTTATCCTGACCATCACAGTTCTCACTGTAGTTCTCAATCATGAAAGCTGATTGGCATTCTAGTTTGTAGATCAGTCTCTGGTGACTATGCTTCAATTTTTGACTCTTGCAAAAATGAGTACATTACCCTGCAATGTCAAGAACCAACCTTAGTGGTAACCAAGAAGGTTCTGATCATAGATCTAGCTGCCTATGGCACACTTAAGTGTTCAAAGTCAAACTGTTCCAAGTTGAATTTGTCTTTTCTAAAAACCAAAAATACCCTTCTTTTCTTTCTTGGTTCCCTATCTTGGGTGGTGTCACCACCATCCATTTCAAAATCAGGAGTCATTTCTGAGTCGGCTGTCCTTCTCTCCCATGTATGTACCCAGTTAGTAAGACTGCCTTTCACGTGGTTTCTGGATTCCATCCCCCTCATAAGCCTTACCTTGGTTTAGATACAAATTATTTCGCTGTTGACTCTCTACAAGATTCCTGTCACTTTCTACCTGTTCCCAGGTTTTCAGCCCCCACTCCCAATGAATGCCAAATTCACCCTCCTTACGCCAGATAATGTGGTTCAAGGAAACCATAAATACAGCCATTCCATTCTCCTCTGAACATCTTTCAACAAATCACAAAGTTTAGGATTGAGCCACATCTCCAGAGCACCTCTGACCCCTTCTCTCTGAGTCCAATTTCCAATGCACATTGCACGATAACAAGCTTAACAGAGCACTTCATGTTCAGAAGGGCCTGAACTTGCAGTTGCTCTCCAAGGCAGATTGCATTTCACAAACATCATGAAAATGATCAAACATGTGGAAGTTGAAAAATAATACAGAGAAACTTCATATCTTCATCATCTATGTACAATAAGTATCAACCCATAGTCAATCGGGCTTGGTCTCTGCCCCCTCGTCTTTCCTACCACCATGCAATTATTTTAAAACCAATCCCATACATCTTATATGAGTATGTATAGGAAATTGTTTTCAAAAAGCAATCTGGAAAGCCTTATGAATAACACTAAATATGCAATTTTCAGATCTGTTGTATTCATCCATTTTATTGGCTTGTGAAATACTTCAGACATCCCCCATGCAGGAATAAATTTTTGAGTTTCTAGGTCCATGAAGGATATCCAGCCCAATAGGAGAAGAAACCTTTGCAGGTGACTCCAGCTGATCCAAGCAAGTTTATTAGGCCATGTGGTGCAATGCATGAGGGTGCTGTACTGCATATCAGGCTGCTGTATGAAGCCTATGGGAAGCTGCCAGATGAGAGTCTTCCTGGTGTATACTAGTGTTCTAGAGGAAGCACGTGCTCTCTTCACCTTTTCATTGCCTCCCTTGGATTGATACTAGGCCCTGATACTAGGAGACTAAATGCCCCACCATGAGACACCAGGTCCCCAAGCTGCCCTGCATAACTTGTGATTCCCAAGGTTTAACACTTTATTAAGGAAAGAAAGGGAGTAGGTAAATTAATAGCTCCCTATGAGAAATGATCCCTTGGGCCACAACATGAAGGCCACACATACATATTTAAGGACTGTAGGAGCATTGAGGGAAACCTCCTGACCCTGCTAAGGTAAGGCAGAGTTAGAGTGACTGCTATGGTCTTACACATGATCATATAAGAAGTCAGGAGGTTCTGACACAAAAAGCAAAAGGAGCAAAAGCAAAAATAAACAAGTGGGACTATATTAAACTAAAAGGCTTCTGCACAGCAAAGGAAACCATCAACAAAATGAAAAGGCAACCTATTGAATGGGAGAAAATACTTGCATATATCTGATAAAGGGCTAATATTCCAAATATATACAAATCCCATACAACTCAAGAGCAGAAAAGTGAATAATGCCATTAAAAATGGGCAGAAGATCTGAATAGACATTTTTCCAAAGAAGATATAGAGATGGACAACAGGTACATGAAAAGATGCTCTACGTTATTAATCATCAGGGAAATGCAAATCAAAACCACAATGAAGGGACTTCCCTGGCTGTCCAGTGGTTAGGACTCCGGGCTCTCACTGCCAAGGGTCGGGTTCAATCCCTGGTCAGGGAAATAAGATCCTCCAAGCCAAAAAAAGAAACAAAAAAACAAACAAACAAAAACACAATGAGATATCACCTCACATCTGTGAGAATGGCCATCATCATAAAGACTAGAAATAACAAGTATTGGGAAGATGTGGAGAAAAGGAACCTTTGTGCACCATTGGCGGGAATGCAAATTGGTGCAGCCACTATGGAGAACAGTATGGAGGGTCCTCCAAAAAAAAAAAGTAAAAATAGAACTACCGTATGATCCAGCAATTCCACTCCTGGGTACATATCTAAGAAAGGTGGGGGGTGGAGAGAGAGGGAGAAAGAAAGAAAGAAAGAAAGAAAGAAAGAAAGAAAGAAAGAAAGAAAGAAAGAAAGAAAGAAAGAAAGGAAGGAAGGAAGAAAGAAAGAAAGGAAGGAAGGAAGAAAGAAAGAAAGAAGAAAGAAGGAAAGAAGAAAGAGAGAAAGAGAGAAAGAGAAAGAGAGAGAGAGGGAGAAAGAAAGAAAGAAAGAAAGAAAGGAAGAAAGAATGAAAGAAGGAAGGAAGGAAGGAAGAAAGAAAGAAAGAAAACATACAAACCTGAAAAGATACATGCAGCCCTTTCCTGAGTGTCTTGGAGGAGACAAACCCAGTTGGCAGAGGAAATTGTAAAATACTTATGTTTTTCCAATAAAATGTGTTTGTTGGAAAAGCTCCCACTTGCAGATGTTATTATTCACAGTGACTTCAAGCATGATCGATGAAGATGTGGCTCTGCGTGTGCATCATGCGGTGTACCAGGCGGGGCTCTGAGCCCGGTAATCCGGGGTATTGATGTCAGGGGGTCAGTGGCAGGGTGAGGGGTCTCCAGGCCGGGATTGAAGTTCTCCCCTTGTTAAGGTAAGAAAGGTAGTAGGTAATCTGACACCTTACTATGTGAAGTGATCCTTTTGGCCTCTACATGAGAACCACAGATACATGTTCAGATATTGTGAAGGTGATGGGCAGTTCCTGCTAGAGTGAGGTAGAGTCATGGTGACCAGCCCGGCTCTGCAGAAGATCACTTCAAAAGTCATGAGGATCAAAACTGGAACCAGGGCTTCCCTGGTGGCGCAGTGGTTGAGAGTCCGCCTGCCGATGCAGGGGACACGGGTTCGTGCCTCGGTCCGGGAAGATCCCACATGCCGTGGAGCAGCTGGGCCTGTGAGCCATGGCCGCTGAGCCTGCGCGTCCGGAGCCTGTGCTCCGCAACGGGAGAGGCCACAACAGTGAGAGGCCCGCGTACGGCAAAAAAAAAAAAAAAAAAAAAAAATCCAAAAAACTGGAACCAGCAAGCATGCAGTTAATTCCTGGTCCAACCTGCATTAGAATTTTGGTACCTTAAGTCTGAAGCGTTTCTCACTGGACCACACTACCTGGTTTTATAAAGTCTTAGTAAAGGCAGAATCCAGAGAGGCGGGTCAGTGAAAAATTATTTGTGGCACTGTCCCTTTAAAATGTCAATACATTTTCCATCACTTGTATAAAATTTCCAATTAACTAAAATTGCATGCTTTCTGTACATGTTTTCTGGTTTAAACATTCATCAAGTAGCCTTATCGTTGTGGTCATGAAAATCTCCCCCATGGGAAAGGAGAGCAAGACTGTGATGATCTGTCCTGACTGAAGATGTGCCCGCTGGGTGCGTGGGTTAGAGTTAGGGTCACTCTCTGGGATTCTATGAAGATCTTGGGCTGCAGGTGTTAGCAAGCCTATTCTTGTCATCCTCTCTAGAGGGCCCCAAGCTGCAACGTGTCACGTCCTGCCTGAGGGGCTCCTCAGCATATGAAGGTCAAAGAAGCCCTTCTGTTCTCCTGTGGCAGCTGGCATTTATTGATATCACTATTATTGCTACCTCCATGTTAAGGAACAGGTAGCCCACCAGGCTTCCCACCCACCTGTGCTCATCCACACCCACACGCAGCATCATGTGCTCATAATGTGTACCCCTCTCCACACGGATTCTCAGAAATGCTCTTCTGGGTGGTGACTCTGCTTCAACAACAACACAGTCACTGGTGGCCACAGATGGCATTCTCAAGCTTTGATCGGAATCCAGCAATGAATCTTTGTCATAGTTCGGATGAGGCTGGCAATGCCCAGCTCCACTGTTTGTCATGTTTCCCCTCTCCAGTCCCACCAGTCATCGATTACTATCAAAATGTCTGAAAGCTATGACGACTTCAGGCTGCAGTTTTTGAGCATCATGTAAATGGCTGGGGACCCCTAGCGGCTTGGGGAGTACACAGCTGCTTGCCCTCTGGATTAACTTTAAAAGAGACAGATCAGACCCAACATAATTCCTGTTTACGATAAGACAGGTTAAGAATGCTTGGAAAGAGCTCTGTTTAAGTGGGGGCACTACCCTCAGAGAGAAAACCAAGAAAGGGATTCAGAACATGAATCCAGCCCAGGGGCAGTCACAGCAATTTTGAGAAGAAGGGAGCATACTTTTAGAGTCTCACTGCCTATCCTGTAGGGATCCCCATCACTTCCCAGCTGTGTCCTAGGCCCAGGTACATGGCTCATCACTTTAAATGATAGAACTACAGTTCCCAAATTCTTTCAGGGAATACTCGGCCTATGAGATATTAATCACTGTTCTGTAAAGAAAGTACTCCCTTGAGCAGTATGTTTGGAAAACTCTCTATATTGTGCTGTATCCTTCTTTGGGCGATAGAGACAATGTCCATGAGCATTGAAGACACCAGGAAGCCTCATTGTACCTCTCCTCTCACTCTTCCCCTTCCCCTTTCTCTTCCTCTTTTTCTCCTCCTTCCCCTCCTCTCCCTCCTATTCACATTCCGCTTTCTTCCCAAGAAGGTATCTGGATACAGAGGGAGCTTATATAATTGCAGAAAAAGGATGGATCTGCCCCCTCTGCTCGCTCATCGTCCTTGGTCTTTGGATGTTGGCCATGGTATAACTGACTCTGGCTGGCTATAGGCACACACCAGCGATGCTGGTGTCTGGTTCCTGTTGTGGCTTCCACTAAGGAGGGATGCACACTTGGGCCAGCCTCTTCCCTCTCCCAGGCTTCTACTTGTCAACCAAGACTCTTCTCAGCATTTCTACGGAGTCTCTTTCTGAAGCCTGTAACTGGAACTCATTCATGCTACAAACAAGCCACGGCGAACCCAAGGGCACCATCTCAGGATCTCTCCTAAATGTCAGGCTGTCATTTTTGACCTCTTGTTGCCTCATCTTGTTGGTGGGAGGCACTGAGTGGATGTCTCCATCCCAGAGTTCCAGGCAGGATATGGGGCCAGGTGTCATTCTGCCCCAAGATTCCCACCGTGTCCTGAATCTCTGCTCCTGTTTCCTGTCCTGGTATTCTCCCCTTCCTTTCCAAGTCTCTCAACAACTTGCCTTTTCTCTCCAGCGTTACCGCATACACTTATACAGGTGTGTGTACCTGGGGAGAAGCTCCTGGGAGAGCCTGGTGGTTGACGTGCAATATGATGGGAGCCACGGAGCCCCCAAGGGTGGAGTCAGGCACATCTGGGCAGGCCAGGGGCTTGGGTGGAGGAGTGAGGTAATGGGGCAGGAGTGGGGCCAACAGGTCCAAAACCCTGCAAAGCATCTCTTGGGAGCTCCAAAATCCAGTGGGAAGGAGAAAAGCAGGGAAAGAGGCTGCACCCACAGCACTAAGCATGCTGGGAAGAAAGGAAGCAAATTCTCTATATTTCAAAATGTAAAAGTTGGGGGATAGGCTAAAGACAAAACACTGTACTCAGGTTGCTAAATTCTCATGAAGGCATAGATTAACATCTGCGAAGCTGCTTTGCACATATACTGATTGCACAAATCAGTTAGTGGATGGTGGATGGTGGGAGCCGCATTTCTCACTGTTGGTGAGGAAAGTTATAGTTAAACAAGAAGGGACAGTGATTCATATGGTAATGGATTAGAGCTGGAGACACCAGTATGAAGTCACATTTATCTTAATATAGACACAGATGGATAGATGTAGAAATATTTATAGATAAGTGTGTATTCAAGTTATATTAGTTTCCTATTGCTGCTGTAACAAATTACCACGAACTTAGTGGCTTAAAACAAACACATTGTTTTTCCCTTAGCCTTCTGAGGTCAGAAGTCTAAATTCAAGTTGCTATTAGGGCTTCATTCCTTCTGGAAGCTTCTGGAAGCTTCAGGCAAGAATCCACTTCCTTGCCTTTTTCAGCTTCCAGAGGCCGCCTGCATTCCTTGGTTCATGACCCCTTCCTGGCATCATTCCAACTTCTTGCTTCCACAGTAACATCTCCGACTACTCACCATGCTCCTCCTGTCTCTCTGTTATAAGGACTTGCGGTGAGTTCGGGGATTTGGGAGGTGATGAAGGAAGAGACAGGACCACGAGAGGCAGCAGCACACAAGCTTTCTTTGGGCCGCACGTGGACAGGGTTTTATGAGAGGGGACGTCCCACCCAGCAAGAGACCTTCCAGAGAAAGAAGCATGGGCCGCCACCCAGATGCGGACTAGGGCAAGGGAATTTCCAAGGAAGATGGGGAAGTCAGAGAGGGGGCTAACATGTCTAGGCGATGTCACTCAGCAGCTTAGTGCGCAGTCTCCAGGTCAGACTGCAGCTGATGAGGGTGTTTCATAGCCCCAGGATTTGACTTACTTCATGTTGAGTGAAGTTTTGTGGAGTATGTAAAGCAGGTAGGCTCTAAATGGCTTTAAAAATATGTTTTTTTGTACTATACTTAAAACAGTTGGATTTATGAGAATTTGAGTTGGGCTTTAGGCTAATGGCGACAGCCAGCTGTGAAGAAGTTAACGACAAAGGGGCTTGCCTGGAGGAACCGCCTGCAGCTGAAGACAGGACAAAATGAGAAAGGAAACAGCAGTGGTTACCAGAGGGCAGACTTACCTCCCTTAACTTGCTTACTTTTCTCTAAAGCCCCAAAGCAGCAGATTGTAATCTTTTTGGTGGTTTTGACAATCCGATGAAAGCCATGGATTCACTTCTAGAAAAATACAATACACATCCAATTTCCAAAAGGAATGTCCAAGCCCATCTATGGACCGCCTAGAACTGTGCTGTCCAACACTGTAGCCACTAGACCCATGTGGACACAAGTCAAAATTTACTCAAATAAAAAATTCAGCTGCTAGCCACATTTCAAGTACTTGACAGCCATCGGATCAGAGAGTTCTATTGGGCAGCTCTGCTCTAGAATTCCCCTGACCAAAGCTAAAATCCCTTGCCTTAGATAAACGCCTAGAGATTGGGTGGCCTTTAAACGCACTCCCAGACTAATTTCAAATGTCTTGTGTTTCTGAATATAGCTAGGCCACAGAAGAAATGGAAGAGCAATACTTACAGTGGTGAAGAACCATGAAAGTCCATCTACCTTTGAGTAACCCTTAGTCACCTTCAACCATGGGCATCTTGGCTAGGGCCATGCCTTGCAAAGACAGCAAACCACCAATCAGTCCCTCATTCCTCTCCACTGGAGGTTATGCATAGCTCAGGCAACATCACCGTGACCCTCATCCTGAAACAGCATTCTAAGTGACTTTCTCATGAGCAAAACACATGGCAACAGGGCAGGCCAGCAAGAATCGGGTCTACATTAATAACCAAGAACATCTGTCACATTCATCACGCCTTGTGCCAGCTACTGTTCTAAGCCTCCCACACGCATTGGTTCATTCAGCGCTCACCCAACGTTAGAAGGTGGGCTCTGGTACTGTGCCCTGATTACAGATGAGGGGACTGAGGTGAGGCTGAGGAGGACGGAATAACTTTGTCCCAAGTCACACAGTAAACGCCACAGGGAAGTGGGGAGGAGGTTGGAATCTACAGACTCCTGCACTGCTCGCGTCCCAAACATCCACATGTTGTCTGAGTGCAGCCTCTGAGGTCACGGAGGCCGTCACGTACATGTCCCCACAGGTCTCAGCACCGGTGCCCACTCCCCCCACCGCCCCGTGTGCTGTGGCTGCACTCTGCATTTGCCAGGACGCCTCATGTACCTGTCCTCCTCCTTGGAGTGGTGGGACAAGGAAAACTATGCTCGTGATCCCCCCACCAGTCAGCCCAGATGGACACTGCCCCCATAGCACCGTTATCTTGATGGCAGCCTGGGCTTCAGCGGCAGACCCATCTCGTGATAACATGCTAGCTCGGAGACCCCGACGCCCAGGGCTTCTGTCGCTAACACGACATAATCACGGCATCTCTTTCACAGAAGTTCCTGAGGCGGATCCCAGCGCAGGGAAAGGAACAGCAGTGTGCCTGGCACAGAGGAAGCGCTCAGGAAAGCTCATTTCCTAGGAAGCTTCTATTTCCTCCCACCCCACCCCGCCAAGGCACCTAACCGTCGCTGGAGGGCATCCAGGGACCGTGCTGGTCTGAGCTATGGACCCGCCTTGAATGCGCTCCAGCCTCACAGCTGGGCAGCCCTCCTCGGACGGTCCCCAACCTTCCACCACGCCGACCAGGGACTTGACCCTCCGGCTTTCTCCCCGTTGGACCTTCCGGATGAAAACTTCACTCCGCCCCGGGGCTGATGGCTTCTCCTCAAAGCCTCCTGAATGAAGCCAGCCCACAGGGCCCGTGGATGAAGAAGGGTGTAAAGAGAGGGCACTCGGGGAAAGGATAGGGGGACAAGCCTAAAAGCCGCCTTAAAATGGGGGGGCCGCGGCGAGGCCCGAGTGTGCTCCCCGGGGAGGATGTTCTGCCGCCCGGAGGGGCGCTCCCCGCCCCGGAGAAGCCCGGGAAGGCCCGGCCGGGTCGCAGGGAGCGGCGGCGGGGACCCGGGCCAGACAGGGGCCCGCCGCCCGTCGCTCCTTCCCGTGCCCGCACCCGGACCGGGGCTGGAAGCGGCCGGTTAGCGCAGCCCGAGCGGGAAGGGAGCCCCGCTCCCCGCGCCCGCGCCCCAGGGACGGCCACGCCCTCTGACCGCTCCGGGACTCACCGCCTCAGCGCCCACGGCTCTCCCAGGCTCACCGGGGGCAGCTGCCCAGGGCGCAGGCTCGCGGCCGCGCTGCGCGCCACAGCTCTGAGACCCACTGAGGCCAAGTTGGACTCCTTGGTCTGGACTTGGCTCTCCGGGTCGCCGGCTCGGGGCGACGCCATGCATCCTCGCAAGGGGCTCGGGGCGCCTTCCCAGTTCAGCGCGGTTGGTTTTCAGTACAAGGGCTCCCAGGAGGAACGGGCTTCTAATAGTGAAAGTGCAGGAGCTCCTACCCTTTGGAGGGTTCTGCTTCCAGGAGGTCGTGGGTCCCCGGGAAACCCTCAGGCGGCTTCTGGAGCTTTGCCACGGCTGGGTGGCTTTGGCTTGAGATGCGCACCATGGAGCAGGTCCTGGCGCTGCTGGCGTTGGAGCAGCTGCCGACCATCCTGTCCCAGGAGATCCACAACAGCGTGCAGAAGCTGCACCTGCACAGCTTGCCAAGAAGCTGTCAGACTTTTAAAATACACTCAGACAGAGGTTTGGAGACGGAGAGAATAGGTGAGTCAGTGAGACAGAGGTGTTTTATGTGCGGTTTGGTGGCCGCGACTGGGACATCACGGTGTCGTACTTCCCCACCCGGAGTCTCTTGATTGCCCTGAGTAGACCTACACGGGCAAGTGACTTTGTAGTTTAGTCTGGAACTTCCATCCTCCAGATTTCCCCCCAAGCGCACAGAGGGAACAGTGAAGAGGGCCTGTTTCCACAGGGAGGCAGGTCACTGCTGCAATAGCCAGTGTCAGCTTGGATCAAAGGGGTTCGAATCTTGGCTCTGCCCTCTGCCCACTGGCTCCGTGGCTTGCGACAAGCTACTTTCCTCTTTGCGCCTGGTTCTTCTCCTGGTTCTTTGTATGAAGGATGACCTTCCATTGTGTCCTGGACATTTTGGTGCGGTGTCAGGAGACACTGGGTTCTGTTGCAGCTGGGTACTGTAGCACAGGGGTCCCCAAACCCCGGGCTGAGGACCGATCCTGGTCGGAGGCCTGTTAGGAACCTGGCCGCACAGCAGGAGGTGAGGGGCGGGCGAGCGAGCGAAGGTTTGTCTGCGGCTCCCCGTCGCTCCCATTACCACCTGGACCACCCCCACTCCCCCGTCCGTGGGAAAATTGTCTTCCATGGAAACCTGGTGCCAAGAAGGTTGGGGACCGCTGCTCTAGCTTGCAGTCCCCCTGTTGAGGTTTGGCGAGCAGGCCCTGGCCTCCTGCCGTGGGCTCTGCTTGGGAGGACAGCATGAATTTCCAAGCCTCTGCGGTGCTGTTTTGGTTTGCTTGGTTTACCGCAGGCTTCTGGGGATGCTGCCTGGGGAAATGGAAGGAGCTTCCCCAGGCCGGGCCACCTTGGGATTCTAGGCGGGGGAAGGGATTCCACCTGCTGCCTCTGAGAAATGGATGCTTGCTGTGTGGGGAGCTTCTGGAGGCAGGAGCCCCTGCCAGTGGGCAGTGGCGAATGCTTCCTGAGCCTGCCCTCTTTGTGGCCGGTGCCTCCCAGCAGTGGAGTGTCTCCTGGGGGCGGAGAGGGCAGTTTCAGGGCCAGCAGAGAAACAGTGTGCTTGCTTGGCAGGCACTTTATTGTGATCCAATCTCCCCTTTGGGTGTCTTTGCACGGAGGAATGGAGTCTCAGCTCTGAAGGAAAGAATTTCCCAGGTTGGGTGCTCCTTTTGGTCACCCATCCCTTGCCAGTGCCCCCAGTTACAAGATTTCTCTTGTGTGAGGGAGGGCAGCCTCAGACCGGGTGGGGAGGGGAGTCCTGTTCAATGTGGAGGCAGGGCCCCTGGATGACAGGAGCCCTAAGCTAGCAGGGAAAGATGGCCGCTATTCCTTTATTGTGACCTCACCATTTGGGATATTATTAAGCCCCAGTTGCCTTCTCTTTTTAGAGTGTTTAGTCCTAAGGAGCAGGGACTAGGTTTGGGCGATGCTGTTGTCATTGTGACTTCTGTCGCCTTCAGCATTTTCTGCCCCCAGACTTCCTCTCCTTCCTCCTGAGAGAACCATGGAAGACAAAGTGATGATGGCCCCGGGTGGTGTGACAGATGCTACTGTCTCCCCGCAGTGCCCTTCCCCCTCCTGAGTGCTCCTCTTGGGGGGCCCTTCCTGCCACTTGCAGAAGGTCCTTTTTCCGTCACCCACATGTGTCACCCTGCCCTCCTTGTTTGTCTCCCCCCATCTCAAATGCAGGCCTGCTCCCCTTCTCCCCCATGAAACCTGTTGTCGGCCCGACCATTTTGCCCCTTTACCCCCTGCCTCTTTTCTAGAACTGTTCTTGATGGATCTGGGGCTGAAGGGGACCTCGTGCTCTTTCCAGTGACTGTGTACTTCTCCCAGGAGCCGTGGGGTGTCAGGGTCCCAGCAAGAGGGTCCTCTCCAGGGACACGGTACAGGAGATTAACGGGAATGTGGACTCAGTGAGTGAGGACTTCTTTTCCAGGGATGAAGACTGGGCTGTTTCTGACCAGGATCCTGTCCCTTAGACACCCACCTCCTGACATCAGCTCTGAGTTGGTCCAAGAAAGCTCCATAGAAGGTATCCCTTGATGTGATGTCCCCTTGACTAGGATCAGTTCAGTATCAGCCAAGCAGCACAGTAGCCTCAGACTCAAGCCCCAGCCACCAGAGCTTCCGGAAGGGAGGTTGCGCCATAGTGGACGTCCTAGGGCAGAACAAGGAGACTCCAGTGACGCCCTCACCCCACACACACTCACGGTGTCTCAGGGTACTGCACCTGCTTGAAGTTTTTGACTCATTGCAATTTCAAGGAACTTGTGCTTCTGAATCTCTCGTACTTTCTATTTTCCATTAGTATTTTTAGGCTCCTTCCCAAAGACAAATATTTCAGGGGCACTCACTCAGTGTTTCAGTTTATCAGCTGTCAAAGGCCTTAAAAATTCAGGAAGGAGGATCTGTGTGCTCAGAGATTTTCAGCAAGCAGTACTTATAATTGTGGAAATTTGGAACCAAGGAATATGTCCAAAATAAGAGGCTGTCTAAATAAATAATACGCATGGATATGATGAACTATTATGCAGAAATGTACAATAATGCCCATAAAGTATGACAAAAAGCTAATCATTGGATTTTGCTGGAGGGTATAGCAGTGTTCATGTTCCAATTTTTCCAACTCTCCTATACATAGGAAAATCCTCATGGGAAGAAATTTGGGAAGGCCTTAAAAAACAACATTATGGTTCATGCCCACCCAGGGACCCAAAAAAAGAAAAAAAGAACATAAAACAAGATCCATATACATTATGATGACAACCACGATGAGGCACACAGCAGGCAGTATTCTAGGAGAAGGGAACTGTGATGCCAGGAAAGTATCTCATGATATGGCTCTGAAGGAAGACACCTAACAACTATTATTTGGGAGAAAGAGCAGGTGAGAAAATTCTACTGGCAACAGGCCATCCAAAATAGCAATTCAAGTGATGGAAACACCCTTGCTTCCCTTTCCTTAACAGCCTTGTCTTAGCCCTGCCCCAGTTTAGTATGAGTTTTTCCTTGGTTTTCTTAGCCAATTAAAAAAAAACGAATGTTGGGCTTCCCTGTGGCGCAGTGGTTGAGAGTCCGCCTGTCGATGCAGGGGACACTGGTTCGTGCCCCGGTCCGGGAGGATCCCACATGCCGCGGAGCGGCTGGGCCTGTGAGCCATGGCCGCTGAGCCTGCGCATCCAGAGCCTGTGCTCCGCCACGGGAGAGGCCACAACAGTGAGGCCCGCGTACCACACACACACAAAAAAAACGAATGTTCTCTTATTTTCTCCCTTTCTTTGATCCATATTGTTCACAGGAGGAAATCAGTGTGGGGGACAGGGAGGCAGGGATTAGGAAGGGCAAGGGGAGGGGTATTAGAGACAGATTGGTATATGATCACCAATGGTGAGACCAGGGCCAAAGTCAAATACAGCAGGGCAGGGCTGGTATATGTGTTGAAGACATGAAATGTGTTGGGGGGAGTAAAGTTGACATTATTACTAAGCATTCTCTCTGGTTAAGATGGCAATTTATGTGGATGGTAAATCTCATAAGGATGTAGCCTTTCCTCACCACCACAGCCACTGTAATAGCCCCCATGCGGATCTTATGATGTCACCAAACTGACGTTGCTCCTACTTAGAGCATTGTGCCTGGAGCTGGAGCAATGAGAAGGCCCAGATAATTGTCCTTAGGCACTAAAAAAAGGTATTCCAATAGGGGTCTTCACCCAGTCCCTAATTTAGTTCCCCTTCTGGCAAACTTTACAGGCACTGCTGTTCTCTGCTTTGTTTTAATGAGATGATGTTATACAAAATATTACAAGTAAAACACTTTGCACAGTGCCTGGTGCACACATGTATTTGTGTCAACTGTGGGCAGATAAAACTGGCAGATTTCCTTTCTTCTAAGTCCCTGGTGCTAGGGTCAATGTAAGACAACGTTGGAAGGAATTTCAAAGAGTAATCTGCTGTTGATCAGCAGGACTAATGACCTTCTATCCACTTGTAGTCATATTTCAAACAGCAGTATGAGTGCTTTACTGGAGGCTCCTATGAGGTCACTACAAAGGATGGCTAAGTTCATACTTTTTACATTCGTATTTGTACATCACGTGCCTACTTTTACGTTTATACTTTTACTCTCAAGTCCTCTCATAAAAGAAGCCAGAACAGATTTCACTGTCTTTTATATCAAAGGGAGACTAAAAGTGGGGTCATAAGGATCCCTGGCCCCCAAATCCAAGTGGGTACAAAAGGAGACCTGGGAAATGTGGACTTACCTTGAGCAAGAACCACAATTCCCTGTAACAAAGGTAGCACGGGAGACTGGCAGAAGTCTCATGGGTGGAGCATCAGTACCACGCTAAATCAAAGTGAAAGGCTCGGCAGAGCCACGTTCAAAGGTAAAATGAGATGCCCAGCCTAACAGTGAAAACAAAGCCTGTGGTACCGGAGGGGGTGGTGGGACAGGGAGTATGGAAGAAGTTTTATAGCAACGAAAACAGAATCACTGTATTGTTTTCACTTTTTTTTTTCGGGAAAATCCCTTAGAAATCACTTTATCTAAAGTTTTTTTTACTGAAGTCATAACGGAACTTATGGGTCTAAACATCATCAGAAATTTGAGGTTTTATACTCAGCACCATTTTAAGAAGAATTTAGAAGCTTACTGTTGAATCACTCCATCCGCTTATATAATTTTGGAATGTGCAAAATCACCACCACTACTTAACAGCTGGAATTTATCTAAATGTTTTACAAGTGGTTGAAACAGTTGAGTCATCATATGTGTTATAAGAAAACCAACTAGCACTAAGAGAATTTCTAACTTTTCTTTCTCCCCAAGAGCTCAGGAATATGAAGATCAGTGAAAGGAAAAATGGGTTTGTTTTGAAGCACTTTCTTTTACCCTTCAATCTATCTTACAAGCACTTTTGAATAAAAATTGACTTCCATTCTTGAAAAGAACTCATTTCATTATGGTCATATAATTTCTTACGAAGAAGGAATTATGTGTGTTTCTTCTACAGGAGGAAAGGTTTAAGAGTGCCTCTTGCCTGCAATAGGTACACAGAAAAGAGGCAGTAGGAATGACCCAGGAAAATCTTAAAATATTAGACAATGCTTGTTGATATCACACCCTCAAAATGTTTGATAAATCTTGCAGTTGATATTAATATCCTTATACAAATGGCCAATAAGCACATGAAAATATGCTCAATATCATTAACTATCAAGGAAAGGCAAATCAAAACCACAATGAGATACCATGTCACATGTACTATGATGGAGATAACAAAAGAGACAGATCATAACACGTGTTAACAAGAATGTGGACAAATTAGAAGCCTTATACACTTCTGGTGGGACTATAAAGTGGTGTAGCTTATTTGGAAAATAGTCTGGCAGTTCCTCAAACAGTTAAACATAGAATTACCATATGATCCAGCAATTACACCTCTAGGGATATATACAAAAGAAATGAAAACATATGTCCACACAAAGATGTGTACATGAATATTCATAGCAGCATTATTCATAAGAGCCAAACAACCCTAATATTCATTAACTGATCCATCTTGTTTATCCATACGATGGTAATATATGTTTATCCATACAATGGTAAAAATGTAATCCATACATTTTGAAACACTAAAAACAGAAACCATGTAAAATCTAAAAGGCATATTTTGGGCTTCCCTGGTGGTGCAGTGGTTAAGAATCCACCTGCCAATGCAAAGACATGGGCTCGAGCCCTGGTCCGGGTAGATCCCAGATGCTGCAGACCAACTAAGCCCGTGCGCCACAACTACTGAGCCTGCGATCTAGATCCCGTGCTCTAGAGCCCGCGAGCCCCAACTACTGAGCCTGCGTGCCACAACTACTGAAGCCCACGTGCCTAGAGCCCATGCTCTGCAACAAGAGAAGCCACTGCAATGAGAAGCCCACACACCACAACAAAGAGTAGCCCCCGCTCGCTGCAACTAGAGAAAAGCCTGCACGCAGCAACGAAGACCCAATGCAGCCAAAAATAAAAATAAAAGCCATATTTTTCCCCTAAACACTTCAATATATATATCCATACAAAACAAAATGTGGTCTATCCATACAATGGAAAATTATTCAGTAGTAAAATAGAAATGAAGTAGTGATACATACTACAACATAGATGAAGCTTGAAAATATCAGGCTTAATAAAAGAACTCAGACAGAAAAGATCATATATTGTATGATTCCATTTATATGATATGTCCTGAATAGGCAAATGTATAGAGAAGAAAGATCAGTGGTTGCTTAGGGTTGGTGGGGGGAATTATAGGAAATGGGGTGTTACAGCTAAAGGGTTTGGTGTTTGTTTTGGGGGTGATGTAAAAATTCTGTAATGGATTGCCATAATAGTAGTACAACTCTACATATATACTAAAAATTACTGACTTTTGGCATTCTACAAATGGGTGAATTGTATGATTTGTGAGTTATATCACAATAAAGCTGTTTTAAAAATTTAATTACTAGGGCTTCCCTGGTGGCGCAGTGGTTGCGAGTCCACCTGCCGATGCAGGGGACGTGGGTTCGTGCCCTGATCTGGGAAGATCCCACATGCCGCGGAGCGGCTGGGCCCATGAGCCATGGCCGCTGAGCCTGCGCGTCGGGAGCCTGTGCTCCGCAACGGGAGAGGCCACAACAGTGAGAGGCCCGCGTACCACAAAAAAAAAAAAAAAAAAAATCTAATTACTAGAACCAAAAGTCAAAGTCATGTTTAACAACTCCTTAATATTATGAGGCCTCAGTTTCAAAAGCTACCACTTTTACAATGGAATCTGCACTGGAACTGTTCTTTGATTACTACCTGTTGCATCTCCTTCAGCAGGAAATAAAACTTTTAAAATTCCTTTGTAGCATCAACAGAATCATGGAGGGAGTCCAAACTCTGTCTTACAGCAGGTAATTTCAATTCAGCAGCCTGCTGTTATTCTCCACCTGTCTTTCCTCTTTTCCAAACAACTCCCTTTGTAATCACAACTTTGGTTTTTGGAGGCAATCCTTTTCTTTCTCATTCTCATTTAACCACATCCTTTCTCTTCCAAGTTGGTTTCCAATTCTCTGTATTTCTCAAGAATTTATCTACAGTTGCCCTCTGCTAAGCCTTCCAGAACATCTTCAGATTTCTTTCTGTAAAGATTTCCTATGCAGTTGCTAAACAAATTCCTCGATCCCAACTCTTGGCCCAGTCAGAAATTACAACATTTTTGTGTTGTAGGTTTTCATTTTTAGAAATTCCCTTTCCTTCTTTGTCCTGCTCACATGACCTTATTCAAAAATTGCAAGATCTTCTTCAAGTTGCTTCCACCTATAAAGTTGTTTGCTGCCCAGGATCACATCTTGATTCCTTGGGTGAATCGAGGTGGAAGTGTTTAGGGGAAAGAAAATGCCCTTTAGATTTTACATAGTTTCTCTTTTTTATTTAGTGTTTCAAACATATTAGCCAAGACATAACTATGGATGGGATCTGGGTGTTATGGGCTTAAATTATAAACCTTTAATTTTGTAGAGTTTTATAAAAGAAAACATGACTCAATGTATGCTTTTACCACTAACCATATTAACAATATGTAATGAAATTTGTTTTAAGTGAATTACAACTTGTCTTCCTGGAGTCTCTAGTCCTTTTCAAGAATTTTATCTTTCTTTGAAGCATATAAGCCATAGTAGGTTATAAAGAAAATTGAAGAGATCATTATATTTATGTCCATATTCGTTCTAAATGGCTAACTATATAATCTATAGATAATTTCTATTGAAGACAATTACAAGGGATAACTGGCAGATTAATATTAAACTCCACACGGTTTAAAAACCTTACTATTTCAAATAAAAAGGAAAAAGAAAAGAAAAAGAAAATGCCTTTACCCGACCGTCCTCATTGGTTAGTGACTCAGCTGAAAGGTAAGCCTGGGAATTGTCCAGAAGCAACAGTGCTCTGACTTCCCCTTCATTGTCATAAAACATTTGGTTGACAATGCCTGACCTCAGGAACAGAGCTTTGAAGGAATCATTCTGCAAATGAGTCTCTGGTGAAGCAAACATCTTTACTAGATTTATAATCACAGATAACGCAGTGTCCTCTCCCACACTCTGAGCAGCTTTACTTTGCAAATACGGATTGACCTTATCTTCTGAGAGTAATCTTCATTTGCATGTAAAAAGGTGGACCGGTGATCCTTGTTTATTTTCCTCCCAGGCATGCAGAGCTCTGGTCCCCTAGCCTGAGTGGTTTCTCACACTGATTTTCAAAAGAGGTCAATTTCATCCCCACTGTACAACTGAGCTACATACAGTTTCTCCTGTTTGATTCATATGGATAACTTCTGTCCAAATGGCTCAACACTAGGTAAACACTGAAAATTTGGAGACACTGACAACCCGAGATATTCGGGTTCTTAGAAAGAGGCCTTCTCCAGAGGACTATGCTAAACATTACAGAAGATATAAGACGAAACAAGGCTCCTCTCCTTCAGGGAAGCATAATGTAGTAGCAGAAACACGGGGTATGACAACAGGAGACCGAAACTGGTCTAAAATCTGCCACCAGTAATCCAAGTGACCCTGCGGACATCGCGTCCTACATCTCAATTTTTTTATATGTCAAGGAGAAATATAAATGGAACCCACACCATAAGGTTAAAACCTACCTAACAAGAATAAAATAATAATAGCTGGGAAGGACGTGCCAGCGAACCAGACAAGGGTTTTAAAAATATAAGGGACTGTTATTCCTGATCTAGCGAGGGGTCTGACCAGGAGGACCAAAGGCCTCTTAACTTAAGGAGTCCCTTAAGTTAAGACGAGCCTAGGGATGACTTTCGGGGTTGGTGGCCCTAACCAGGCGAACTTCCGGGTAGAAAGGGCCATCGACTGCCAGAACGCGACGCAGGAGTAATCTGGACGCCACTCCGCAAGTCGGGGGTCCGAGATCACGGCGTCGCGCGTCAGCAGGATACATCGTTCCCAGGCGACGAGACGCCTTCGGAGCACCGCTAGGCCTCCCGCGGGCCCAAGACTCGGTGACCAGAACTCTATTTTTTGCATCCGGGGCTAAACCCCGGATGGGAAGAACCCGCAGGACCATTCAGGACTCGCTACGCAGCGACTCCCCAGACGGAGGGGGGCGTGGCTGTCACGGAGCCACCGGAAACGCATTCTTCCTTTTCCGGTTGGGGCCAGTTCACAGCCCGCGACCCCAAGATGGCGAGTCGGAAAGTGGTCTCGGGGCGCTAGAGGGACCTGGCTGGTGACTGACCTGCCAAGGCCCCCGCGCTCCCGGCGTCTTGGCGCGCTGCTCGCGGGGCCTTGCGCTTTCCCGACATCGCCCCCGGGAGCGCGGGAACCCGGACCCTCCTTCCTCCCCGCGGGGGCGGGAGGCGTGGCGACTTCATAGCCGAGCCCAGAAAGAGGGAAGTGGCGTCCACGGAAGCCAGAGCTGGGTAGAGGTAATCTAATTTTCCTTCTGGGTTTGGTCAGGAGGGCCCCCGAGAGATGCCGGCCACACGCGCCAGCTGCGTGGCGGCTGAGCGGGGGTGCGGGCGCGCAGCCTTTTCCTTTTCGCGGTGGCGTCGCTGCCGGGCGGCGGTTCGACCCGAGAGCCGGCGGGACCTGTTCTCAGCGAGGCCGGCACTCAGTCTCCTACAGCCACATGTAACCTCCGGAAGCAACCTCTTTGTACCCTGTGTGCAGATATAACCCAGGGCTGCTTCTGAAGCACGCTCAGAGGCTGCCGGTGTGCTGAGTGCACGCGGGCGCCCTCGCGGTCGGTCCAGCCTTCGGGGCCCCCATGTAGGTGTAGATGGGGGATGGGGCGTAAGACCTACCAATGAGCCCAGCGAAACTTGCCCGTTTCCGCTGGCTTATGAGCGTATCACTGGAGAAAGGGTCGTTTCAGCTTCCAAGACATTAGTTTTGGCCGACAAAAACAGGAAGTGTCCCTGTACCTTCTGAGCCTGGACAGGCAGCAAGGAACCAGCCAAATTATTTCTTTGAATACCGGTGGCATCCTTGAAAGAACTTTGTTGTTGTTTCTGCTGGATCACCTCCGAGAAAATCAGACTCTCAAGGCCATCCTCAGCCTTGCTTAAAGATCTCTATGACCCTGAGGAAGTGTAAAGTCAAGAGAAGGCTTACGTTTACAAGGACCCTTACTGTCTCTGAAGAACCTTAATCGTCACCGTTTCTCCTTTGCTTTTTTAAAGTTTGACGTTTAGGTATCTTGTAAGCAAAGCCAACTGTCAGTTTTTCCAGTAAAGTAAGCAAAAATTTTCAGACACATGTACAAAGCCGCTCAGTGCCCTTTATAAGTCTTCCCCAAAAAACCAATGTTGACGCCATCTGGTTGCTTAGTGGGGGGATGCTTGCTGAGAGGAATAAGGTTACTTTTTCTCTAATTACTTCTTTTCTGATCTGGCCGCCTCAGTTTCCTTTCCAATATTAATATGATGGAAAAGAGAATATCAGATGTTCCATGAAGCAAAGGCATCAGTCTCCATAATAGGATGAAGGGGCAGAGAAGTTGTTTTCCCCCTGACTAAAGACAAAAAACTGGGGTGATCTATTACAATTTAGAGAAAGTCAAATATGCCACATTTGTAAAGGTGGGACAGGAAGCACACAGATTAAGTATTGGATAATATCAAAGCTTGTTTTAGTGAATGGGTGCCAGTTTTTTCACCCATCAACCTTAAAAAAAAAAGAAAAAGTGATCAACTGACTTTTGTCTTCCTTGAGCTGTTCTTTGTTTCAAAGTTGGGTAACAAAGGAAAGGGGAAAAACAGGTCCAGAAGTAGTCTTGAGTCATCCTGAGTGGCAGTTGATTTTAAAGGCGAGGCTGGACAGGAACTTTTCTGTTCTTTCTTCTCTGATAACTGTAAATAGCAAGTAAATATGTGTCATGTGGCTTTCTTCTTGACGTGTACTTTTTTTTTTCTGCCCTCCCTCAGTGACCTTGGGGAGAAGATCCACTCATTGGTTTTGTACCAAGCCTGACAAGGCCTCAGTTGTCAAAGGTGGCACCAGGAGGATGTCACACATAGGAGTAAAACTATTCCTAGAGCAAATGATGATGAGACATCTGAAGGTGAATGCATGCTCGTACCCACACGTGGAGGCTTTGTGGGGGACTAAGGGGTCTGTGAAAGAGAGTTCCAGTCAGAGTAAGAAATCCAGCCCACAGATGGACAGTCTTGGTCCTGAGAGCGCTCGCCAGCACTTCCGGAGCTTCTATTATCATGAAGCACCTGGACCGCTTGAGGCTGTCAGCCAACTGCAGGAATTATGCCATCAGTGGCTGAGGCCAGAGATCCACTCAAAAGAGCAGATCTTGGAATTGCTGGTGCTAGAGCAGTTCCTGACCATTCTGCCCAGGGATATCCAGAACTGGGTGCAGAAGTATCATCCACAGAGCATCAAAGAGGCTGTGGCCCTGGTGGACCGTTTTCAGAAAGAACCTGGTGGAATAAGTAATGAGGTGAGCAGAAAGATTCCTTACGTGTACACCGAAATAGGGTAAAGGTCCGGGGCGGGGGCTGCTAATTAGAGAATGGGATGGATTAGGTCACTCTTCTGTTGTTGCTTTAGAACAGCTAAGTGCGATCTGAAATCACAGATTGGCAGTGACAGTCAGCCTCCAAGTTTCAGAGTTCCTGGGAGTCTTTCCTGGCCTTCGAGAAAAGAAATACATTTTGCCCTCTTCAGGGCCAGGGTGAATTGAGGGTGGTCGGCCTGGGCTAGCATGGCCGAGGAGACAGGACTTAGCAACAGAGAAATAAAAGGCAAGAAAGACTTGGGGAAGGAGAAAAAAACCTGAAAGCGTGGACAGCACTTAGAGATCAAAGGCAAGAGAAGGTAGCAACCAAAGTATAAATCAAACATCTCTGGGGAGACTGCAAAGGAAGAGAAGAGATAGAAAGAAAAAAGGGAAACAGGGATACGGAAAGAAGAAAAGTGCCAACAGAAAAGTGGAGAGAGGGGCTTCCCAGGTGGCGCAGTGGTTGAGAGTCCAGGGGACACGGGTTCGTGCCCCGGTCTGGGAGGATCCCACATGCCGTGGAGCGGCTGGGTCCGTGAGCCATGGCCTCTGAGCCTGCACGTCCGGAGCCTGTGCTCCACAACGGGAGAGGCCACAACGGTGAGAGGCCCGCGTACTGCAAAAAAAAAAAAAAAAAAAAAAAAGGAAAAAGAAAAAAAGAAAAAAGAAAAGTGGAGAGAAAGTGCTGAGGGGCGGTGCCCTCTGTGGTGGGAACACACATCTCAGGGCCAGGAGGAAAGAGCCCTGTGGCCTCCCTTAGTGCTTGGCCTTGCTGGTGAGTGGGGAACCAAGGTCTGTCCTTGGGAGATGGAAGCACACTTCCTTTCCTCGAGAGTCCACCTTGAGGAACACAGGCGTCTTATTACAACTGAAGCATATGGAGGAAGGTTAGAGTCCCAACTCTTCCCCATTTTTTCCCTCCGCTGCATCCCCTTTCTCCATGAAATCGTTCCCTGGACATGGGAGGATTGGAAAATCTGACTGATAGGAAAACCTTTTTTCTTTGCGTCCTTATTTTTTTGGAGAAAACTAGAAGATACAAATCCACTAGGTCAAGGATCCAAGTCTAGAAAGCAAGAGAGTGGAGGCAGCGAGAGGACAGGCGGCCTCCCCCCACCCCCGCTCGTGGCCTGAGCTGTGGCCCTCTGTGGAGGGGCGGAGGCCGGCAGCAGTCACAGCTTCTCTCGTTTTATCCTAATCTTCCCAGATCACATGTATAGTTCCTTGTGAGGAAACCATGGTGCAGTATCTCTTTATTTTAAACAATGACATCCTTTAACATTACACACTCCCCAAACCTGGGCTCTAGTCTTGTTTGTTCCTCCACCACCACCCCAAAGCCAAAAATTCTTTGCTAATGAGGATGGGGATTATTTCTAGGTCACAGCCCATGAGCTGGGAAAGGAGGCATTGCTCTTGGGAGGAACAGCAGTGGCCCCAGGCTTTAAGTGGAAGCCAGCAGAGCCCCAACCAATGGGTGTGTTCCAGAAAGAATGTTGGAATACATACTGGGTACTGCAAGAACAGCTGGGCTGGAATACTCATAAAGAAACCCAGCCTTTATATGGAAGAGGTGAGGAGCTTCATAATAATTCTCTTCTCCTGGGAGCTGTGATAGTAATTGGTTCAGCTAGAATGTCACGGGAGTTTTCCAGCTGCCCAACCCTGCTGACACTTAGGATGTCTCTCTGGTGGGAGTACAGTAGGCCAGTGGTGGGTGAAGGTGAGCGTCATTCTGTGTTACAGAAACATCCAAACCACAGAACCCTGCTATTTACAATGTGGACCTTGCTCCTTAGAAATCTGAGAGGAGAGAGGAAGATAGAGCAGGGACAGGCGGGGTCATGTCACCCTTACAAGTTAGAGGAGAAATTGGGATCAGAAATGGGCTGTCATTGGCAGAATGGGAAGAGAATTGTATACCAGGAAAAAAGTAATAAATCTCCCACATTTCCTACCGTACACTGGAGGACCTGAGGCTTTCATTTTCAAACACCTCTAATTCTTGCCCAGCTCAGCAAACAATTTATTTTATGAGAGGAAAAACATAATGGATTTCCTTTTATTTCATGAGATCTGTGGAAAGAGTCAACTGGGAACCGATTCTACGGAGTGGTGGATATTTGGTTCTTGTTTGCAAGGAGAAGGCCACTTCTAGCACAGCACACCACACGCGCGCACACGCACACACACACACACACGAAGGTGAGCCATCTTTACCAAAGGAGTCCTATATTGTAGAAATTGGCTCAGGGTATTCATAAATAGAAAAGAGAATTTTTTTTCTGGCTTTTTTCCCCCCACAACTGTGCCTGCTCAACAGATTCTAGCCTTTTCTGAGCAGAAAAGCACCCCAAGCTGGAAGATGGCATCTGAGCTCATCCTGCCTGAGTCCCAGGTGAGCTGTACTTTCCAGCTTTTCCGGGCAGCCTGAACGTGGCCGTGTCTGCTTTTCTCTGCTACCCATGACCCGGCAGGTGCTCTGAGGTGCCCTAGCCCCAGGTGTTCTCTAGGCAACTAGGCTGGGCCCTGTGGGAATTGGGCACCTCCCAAGCTGTGTACTGATGTCTTTGGTGTCTTCCTTTTCTGCCATCTCACTTCTTTTCCCTTAAATATTATACTCTTAACGTCTTCAGTGACTGGCCTCCCGTGTCATTTGGAATGAGTGATAGGACGGCTTCTGTCGTGGCAAGTACTGAACTACAACTTACTCTCTTCTTTAGAGTCTGTTGACATTTGAAGATGTGGCCTTGTTTTTTACCGAGGAAGAATGGCAACTACTGGACCCTGCTCAGAAGATCCTCTACAATAATGTAATGCAGGACAACTATGAGACTGTCACCTCTCTAGGTAAAGATTCTTCCTTTCCTTTGTGTAGAACTTGGGTAATCTGTCCCATCCTCAGTTCATGAAAAATGAACTCCTGTGAGAAAGTCCCAGTGTTCCAGTGGCAGGTTGGTCCTCAGCTTGATGGTGTGGGGAAAAGGAAAGGCATATCCAGACCACCCGGAGAGCTTTTTATGAATACACATCTCACTTCTTTATTCTAGGTAGAGTTCTTGATCTCTCATACTCCTTCCCCGCCCTGCACACCCACTCTTCCCATATCTTTTCCATGTCAGTAGCGGGCACCACGACTTACCCAGTTGCTCAGGCCCAAAACCTCTCAGTTATCCTTTATTCTGGTCTTTTTGTTATACCCCCCAGCCGATCCGTCAGCAAGTGCCCTGAGCTCTGTCTTCAAAATAGGTCCTGCAATGCCGTTAATCAACTATACTCCAATATAAGATAAAAAAGTTTTTAACAAAAGGTGCTGAATACAACCACATCTCAACCTCTTCTGCTCTCACCATCTGGTCTAAGCCACCTCATCTCCAAGCAGGTCTGCTGGAATACCACTGGACTCCCCGCCCCTTCTACGTCATTTCCATCTGTCCTCCTTATAGGTTTAGTTCTTCGCTTCCCATTGCATATCCACCTACAACCACAGTAGAGTATAAAGAAGATGTGGAATCTAAGATTCTGCCCATTTAAATGTTGGGAGTAAATAAAAGTATAAAAGAGTCATTCACTTTTCCTGAAAATAGTCTGGAATTAAGATGGCAGTCCATGACCTCAGAGTTTTATTCTCAGAACATTATCGTTGCACCCTAAATTTAAAGCGATCTGTTTAGCACAAGGGCAAGAACCATAGACCCGAGGTCCCCAAGAGTTCAAGGACAGTCTTAGAGAGTCTCCTTGAGGTAAGTGTATACATAGGAAGAGGAGAAGATTCCTTGATAGGAACCTTTATAGGAGCTTAACATTTTTAAGATTTTGTTCCTGTATTTTTTTAATTAAACTTTTAATTGAGTTAATTGTAGATTCATATGCATATTTAAAATGTAATACAAAGAGAACCCGTGTACACTTTACCCATTTTCCCTCAATGATAACTTTTGCAAAAGTATATAATATCACAACCAGGATATTAATACTGATATAGTCCACTGACCTTATTCATGTTTCCGTTTTTCCTTGTATGTGTGTGTATTTAGTTCTATAAAGTTTTATCACATGTGGAGGTTTGTGTATTCACCACATTCAAGATACTGGACAGTTACATAACCACAAGGAGCCCTCCTGTTGCCCTTCTATAACCACACACAGTTCCCTCCCACATCCCACCCCATCATCAACCTATGCCAACCACTGATCTGTTCTACAGTTTTTAAATGTTGCCATTTCAAAAATGTTACATGAATAGAGTCATGCAGTATGTAGCTTTGAGGGATTAACTTTTCTCATTCAGAGTAAGTCCCTGGAAATTCATCTTAGCTATTGAGTGTATCAGTAGTTGAGATGAACTGCTGAGAAGCATTCCATGATATTGATATATCACAATTTGTTTAACTCTTCACCCATCGAAAGGTATTTTTGCTGTCTTCAGTTTTTGGCTATTGCGAATAAAGCTGCCGTGAACATTCACGTACAGGATTTTGTGTAGAGATAAGTTTTCGTTTCTCTGGGATAAATGCCTTTAAGGGTGCAATTGCTGGTTCATATGGTAATTACATGTTTAATGCCAAACTGTTTTTCAAAGTGGCTGTACCATTTTACATTCTCAGTCAGCAATGGATGTGATCCAGTTTCTCCACATTCTTGCCGTTGTTTACTAGTATCACCATTTTTAAAAAAATACTTTTTTTGCCTTTCTGCTAAGTATGTAGTGTTATCTCATTGTGGTTTGGATTTGCATTTCCCTAATAGCTAATGATGTTTTGTAGCTTTTCATGTGCTTATTTGATATCCCTATGTTATCTTCAGTGAAATGGCTTTTACCCATATTTTAATTAAGTTGTTTTTTAACTGTTGAGTTTTGAGAGTTCTTTATAGATTCTAGATTCTAGTGCTTTCTTGGATATGTGGTTTGCAAGGAGTTTCCCCAAGGCTGTGTATTTTTCTTTTTATCCTCTTCCCATGGGCTTCCACAGAGTAAAAGTTTTGAATTGTGATAACCAATTTTTTTTTCCTTTTACAGATTGTATTTTTGTTATCAAGGCTAGCAGTCTGACTAGCTATAGATCCCTAAAATTTTCTATGTTATTCCTAAAAGTTCTATAATTTTACATTTAAGTCCATGATTCTTATTGAGTTGATTATTATATAAGGTATGAAGTTTACGTTGAAGTTCATTTTTTTGCCTATGGAGGTCCAATTGCTTCAGCCTCGTTTGTTGAAGAGACTGGCCTTCCTCCACTGAATTGCTTTTGCACTTTTGTCAAAGATCAGTTAGGCATATTTGTGTACATCTATTTTGTTCCATCGAGCTATGTATCTATCCTTCTGCCAATATTGCACTGTCTTGATTACAGTAGCTATACAAATTAGGAAGCCTTAATATCTTATCAGGTAGAGTGATTCTTTCCACTTTATTCTTTTGTCAAGATAAAATTTTATTTTAGCTATTCTAGGGCCTGTTCCTTTCCATGTACATTTTAGAATAAGCTTATCTATGTCTACAATAAACTTTGTTGGAATTTTGCTAGAAATTACATTAAATCTATATATTAATTTGAGGGGGAGTGATATCTTTACTATGTTGATGTTTCTAATCAATGAACACAGTATGTCTATTTATTCGGGTCTTCTTTGACTTCTTTCAGCAGCTTTTTGTAATTTTCAGTGTACAGATCTTCTGCATGTTTGTTACGTGTATGTAGAAGCTAATTTTCATTGGAGCAATTGTAAATGATATTGTTTTAAATTTGGTTTCTGCATGTTCATTGCTTTTGTATAGGTGAGCCACTAATTTTCTTTTGTTCTTTTATCCTATGACCCTACTGAACTGACTTATTAGTTCTAAGAAGTTTTTTGGTAGATTTCTTGGGATTTTTACACATAGACAGTCACATGATCTGCAATGCCTTTTATTTCTTTTTCTTACTTTGTTGCAGTAGTGCCAACTTCTGGTGCTTTGTTAAATAAGAGTGGTGAGAGCCGACTTCTTGCCTTATTCCCAATTTTATCATAAAAGTTTAAGTCTTTCACTATTACCTATGATGTTAGTACAGGTTTTTTTGTTGATACTCTTATCAAGTCGATATAATTCCTTATTTTCTGAGTGTTTTTTATTGTGAATGGATGTGAGGATGGTCAAATACTTTTCTGTGTCAGTTAATGGGATTATGATCTTTCAAAGCTTGTTGATAAGGTGGGTTATGTTGATTGATTTCAAATGTTGAACCAGCTTTGCATACCTGCAGTAAATCCTACTTGATCATGGTATATAATTCTTACTTATTGTTACATTCAGTTTGCCAGTATTTTGTTGAGGACTGTTGTATTTAAGTTCATGGCAGATGTTAGTCTGTAGTTTTCTTTTTTAGTACTGTCTTTGTATGATTTTGCTATCAGGGTAATTACTGGCCTTATAAAATGATTTGGGTAGTATTTCTTCCTCTTCTCTTTTCTGGAAGAGATTATGTAAAAGTGGTCTTAATTCTATAAATATTTGGTAGAATTCTCCAGTAACACTATATGAACCTGGAGATGTCTTTTTTAGCAGCTTTTAAATTATGAATTCAATTTCTCTAATGGTCAGAGTGCTATTCAGATTATCTATTTCATATTGGTTGAATTATGGTAGTTTGTGGATTTTGAGAAATTGGCCCATTTTTCCTAACTTTTAAAATTCATGAGCATAAGTTGTTTATAGTATTCCCTTATTATCTTTTTTTTGTGTGTGTGTGGTACGTGGGCCTCTCTCACCGTTGTGGCCTCTCCCGCTGTGGAGCACAGGCTCCGGACGCGCAGGCTCAGCGGCCATGGCTCATGGGCCCAGCCACTCCGCGGCATGTGGGATCCTCCCGGACCGGGGCACGAACCCGTGTCCCCTGCATCGGCAGGTTGACTCTCAACCACTGCGCCACCAGGGAAGCCCCTTATTATCTTTTTAATTGCTGCAGAATGTGTAGAGATATATGCAATTTCCTTCTTGACACTGATGGTTTGTGTCTTCTCTCCTTTTATTTTTGTCAGTGTTGATATAGGTTTATCAATTTTATTTTCTTTAAGAATAAACTTTTTGTTTGATTGTGATTTCTTCTGTGCTCTTTATTATTCCTTTCTTCCACTTTTTTAGACTTTATTTTGCTTTTTTTCTAGTTTCTTGAGTTAGTAACTTAGATTATTTATTTGAGGACTTTCCTCTTTTTTATTGTAAGCATTTAGGGCTATACATTTTCCTCTGAGCATTCCCTTAGCTCCATTCCACATATTTTGATATATTTTAATTTCATTTTCATTTAACTATGTATTTTTAAATTACCCTTGAGACTTTCTCTTTGAATCATGGATTATTTAGAAGTATACTGTTTCATTTCCATATAGTTTTAGATTTTTCTGTTTTCTTTCTGGTTTTGATTTCTAGTCTGATTCCATTTTTGTCAGATTGCCTTTTCTCACTCGAGCTTTGGGGTTTTGTTTTGGTTCTAGGTGTGATGTGTTATTTTTTTTTATTGCAACCTGATCATTTTGTCTATTATGTTAGGAGAGTCTGGGTCCTATTTAAATATTTTATTTTAATGGGCAGTCACTCTGTTTTAATTTAGCACATAGGTTCTTTCCTACTTTTGTGGAGTATGTGTCTAGTGACAGTTTAATTTTCAGAGCCTTTATAGTGTTATTTTAGACTCCTTGGTTTATATGGTACTGCTAGGGTTCCCTTGCATCCCCGCTGGTGCTGCCTGATGGTGAGGAAGATATTTACCTAGGCCAGAGTGTCTCTCAGTGGGAATCTCTGACCTGTAGGGATGAAGAGGCTTCCTGGGCCCGGCCACTTGTGGCTAGGTCCCTCTTGCTAGTTCTGCATGCCTAATTTGGTGTCTCCTCACTGGGGTTCTAGTGTTGTCAGAAGGTTTCCCATTCAGATTTGGGAAGGAATAAGCCTATCCAGGTAGCCTTCTGTTGCTAGGTTGAGGTTTGGAAAACACTAGATCTGGTTTGCCTTCTTTTTTGGGTGTGGGGATGTAAGACACCTGCTGTGTTACTCTTGTAGTTCTGGGGTCCCAAACCATTTTGCCTTCTTTTTGCCACTTTTTAGAATTCTCTGTTCATTGTGTCTTGCATTCTTGAATGGGTTTGTTGTTGTGCCTAGCAAGGAGGATCAGGGAGAAATGGGTCTATGCCATTTTGTCCAGATTGGACCAGAAATCACTTGTTCTTGTATTTTTTAAAAGCTATCATCATTGATTTTTCTTTTCATTCCTATAGTTTTCTTGTTCTGGGATCAGATGTCTGATTCTTCTGTTTATTCCAACAGGGTTAAAGCTCAAAAATGACACTGGAAATGGCCAACCTATATCTCTTTCTACATTAGAAATACAAGCATCAGGATGCAAAGTATTAAGAAAGGCCAGAATGAAAGTTGCCCAGAAAACAACGGGCAAAGAAAATCATGGTGGTACACACAGGGTACGGAAACGGCATCGAGCTTTTCCAGGGAAGAAAAGAAAGAAACTTACAACTTGCACACAAGAGCTTCCAAAACGTATGGATCTTCATGGGAAAGGCCATGCAGGAGAGAAACCTTTTAAATGTCAGGAATGTGGGAAAAGCTTCAGGGTTAGCTCTGACCTAATTAAGCACCAGAGAATTCACACTGAAGAGAAACCCTATAAATGTCAACAATGTGATAAGAGGTTTAGGTGGAGTTCAGATCTTAATAAGCACTTACTGGCACACCAAGGAATAAAACCATATAGATGCTCATGGTGTGGGAAAAGCTTCAGTCATAACACAAATCTACACACCCACCTAAGAATTCACACAGGAGAAAAACCCTTTAAATGTTATGAATGTGGAAAAAGATTCATTCAGAACTCCCACCTTATTAAACACCAGAGAACCCACACAGGTGAGCAGCCTTATACTTGTAGCATATGCAGGAGAAATTTTAGCAGGCGGTCAAGCCTTCTTAGACACCAGAAACTCCACAGGAGAAGGGAATAGTGTCCATTGTCTCCAGTCTGAGGAAAGTCAGCAGCTAGAGCTTGACCCTAGAGGTGATAAAAGAATACAAAATGATGAGGCACCCAGTGATAGGAACCTATCATCAACAAAATTTGGGAGGGGCACATGTTATGTTTCACAAAAAGGAATCTAAACTCTCTTTTATTCAGCATTGTATCCTCAGTGCCTAACACAAGACTGATCCATAATGCGTTCTTTATAAATAAAAGAGTGAAATAGTTCTCATATATCTAAAGTTACCCATCTATTTCTAACTATCTGTATCTGTCTGGTTACTCAGCTTCCCCACCCTCCGTGATCTAAATTCTTCAGGTATCAGGTGCTCAGCAAATATGTGATGGCCATGAGTCCTACTCCCATTCTTTCTCAGGAGAGACAGAAAATAAGAGTATTCAGGTCCTCTGAAGGGAGCTCAGAGAGAATTACTAAGTTTGAGGCAGTTTCTGTGGCTACTATTCTGTCTACATGAACAACCAAGCCAGGGTTCAGGGAACTTCATTCTGGAATAGGAAGAGAGGGTTCAGTGTTTGCCCTGGGAGAAGTACCCCCATTCTAGTTGCCTCTCTCCTGAGCACCCACTACTGCTGCAGTGTTTTCTGTCAAGGAATTCCAAGCAGTAAGCAGAGGCCTGAATGCCAACACAGAACTAGGGACCCTGGAAGCACTTGATATCTTTCTTCCTGCTGATCCTCTCAACACTGATGTATTTAGAATGAAATGATGAAGGAGGTAATCGGGACCCTCATCCAGGTATCTGTAGAAGGCAGAGGGCGGTGTTGAATGGCCTTTTTTTGACTTTCACTGTGTGGACTGGAAGGCTTTCAAGTTGATGCTACCCTGCTCCAGGACCTAACAGGAGGCCCATTTTTATGGCTGTTCAGCCACAGCCGCATACACATGGATGCTTTGCAGGAAGGTCTGGAGATTTTGCAAACTGATTTACTAGAGTGGTAAGGAGAACCACGTGGCCTCATGGCCTCGTAGCCTCGGTGAACATTGGTTGTGAGGAGGGAGTGTCCAGTCAGAGCAGGGTGAGGCCTGTGACTTAGAGTGATGGCTCAGTGAGAGCCGGGTCAGACAGAAACTGGTTTGTTCATGTTGGTGGTTCTTCTTCCTTCCCCATTGGCCTCAGGATGCGCAGTTGGCCCTCTATATCCACAGGTTCCACGTGCACAGATTCAGCCAACCACGGATCAAAAAAATTCCAGAAACTTAGGAAAGGTAAAACATGAATTCGCTGCATGCTGGCAACTATGTACATAGCATTTACATTGTACTAGGTATTGTAAGTAATCTAGAGGTGATTTAAAGTATATGGGAAGATGTGTGTAGGTTATATGTAAATACTGTGCCATTTTACATAAGGGACTTAAGCATCCTCAGATTTTGGTAGCTGCAGGGGGTCCTAGAACCAATCCCCTGTGGGAGAGACAACTGTATCTCCTGAGAAGACAATGTGATGTCAAGGGTTTTGTGGTACGCGGGCCTCTCACTGTTGTGGCCTCTCCCTTTGCGGAGCACAGGCTCCGGATGTGCAGGCCCAGCGGCCATGGCTCACGGGCCCAGCCACTCCACAGCATGTGGGATCTTCCTGGACCGGGGCACGAACCCGTGTCCCCTCCACCGGCAGGTGCACTCTCAACCACTGTGCCACCAGGGAAGCCCAAGCTTTAAACATCAGACAAAATTCCATTGTTTCCATATTACCCAGAGATGACCAACGTTCACTTTTTTAGAATAGGTGTCTTCAGATAATTTTTCTTTTTTTTCTGTTTTTTTTTTTTTTTTGGCTATACTGCACGGCGTGCGGGATCTTAGTTCCCCAACCAGGGGTGGAACCTGGGCCCCAACAGTGAGAGCACGGAGTCGTAAACACTGGACCACCAGGGAATTCCCCAGATAATTTTTTCATGAAGAGTCCTTTCTAAGCTTGCTTACATGTTTATAAAATGGAGATAGTGATTCCTTCCTATCAGAGCTGCTGTGAGAATTAAAAGAGACTGGTGAGCATGCCTAACACTGACTGGTTACAGAAGATGGTCCATAAACATTTGGAATATTCTATGTTCATGGTCTGTAAACATTTGGAACATCTTTTATCTAGTTGTTTTAAAAAATCGACTCTGTCTACTTATTCAGCTTTTAAGCATCCTTACTGAGTTTTCCATCATTTCCAGCTGTTTTTTTTATAAATTTATTTATTTATTTTTGGCTGTGTTGGATCGTTTCTGTGCAAGGGCTTTCTCCAGTTGAGGTGAGTGGGGGCCACTCTTCATCGCGGTACGCGGGCCTCTCACTGCTGCGGCCTCTCCTGTTGCGGAGCACAGGCTCCAGACGCGCAGCCTCAGTAGTTGTGGTGCACGGGCCTAGCCGCTCCGAGGCATGTGGGATCTCCCCGGATCGGGGCTCGAACCCGTGTCCCCTGCATTGGCAGGCAGATTCTTAACCAATGCACCACCAGGGAAGCCCCTCCAGCTGTTTTTAAAGCTGGCTCATGATGGTCAGAAGGGTAGCCTTCTGGTGTGACATTCCTTTCTAGAGATGCTCCTCTCTAGTCAGTGGTAAACAATAAGCTAATGTCCCCATTCAGCTAGATACACTGCTAATGTGTAACAACCACAATATATTAGATTCCTTCAACTTGAGATGCTTGAAAAAGGAGGGCAAGTGATGGCTAGGGGTGGAATTTTTGTGGACAGTATTTACACTATTAGGTGTATCCTCAAACTCATGAGAGGTGACTGTAGAACGGCCACTAAAAAGAATGAAAGAGTTAATCTCACAGGAGGAAGTGACCTGGAAGGAAAGGAGCCCATTATACTGCAAAAGGCCTGGAGAAGGACTTCCCCACCATCCCTTCCAGATCTCTCTGGGATTGTGCCCTTGGAACTAAGGGGAAGTTCAGCTTCCTGCAGAGGGTGCACTCTGTGTGAATCCATGTTTGGTAGCACCCTAGATAGCTGGTATCATGCTGCCACACAAAGGACATTTATTTGTGTAGCTTTTTTTTTTTTTAGCCGCGACACGTGGCTTGCAGGATCTTAATTCCCTGACCAGGGATCGAACCTGCACCCCCCTGCAGTGGAAGCACGGAGTCCTAACAACTGGACCGCCAGGGAATTCCCTGTTTAGCATTTAGAAAGAAGAGATGGACTCAAAAGTTGAAGGAAGTACCGCGTGGATGGAGCCCGCAGTTACTGCCCCTTCATGAGATTCAGCAAAGCTCCTGAAAATGGGTCAGCAAAAGGGCACTCTGTTTTCCCAACACTGCCATCCCCAGTTACAACGCCTTTTAGCTTTAGAGCTCATCTTCCAGGTCCTCATCTATGCTGACCTTCCCAGGAGAAGTCAGAAGCAGGGAACATGGGTCCTATTTTAGAGAGAAATTTTTTTTAAGGCAAGTGGCAGGAAGACCTTTAGATGGGAATGGGCAGAAACAGGAAAAGAATCGAGGATTCCTGGTTCCAAGTTCAGATACTCCACCACCCTTTGAACACAGGGGCTCCAGGAAAAATGGACATTTTTGTCCCAGCTGTTGTGGCACAGGATGTAGAAGTTGGGGCTCCTAGCTGACTCATTAGTACCTCTTCTTCCCTTTCAACCCTCTGCCACAGCCTCGCAGGGGCTCCTTGCTCATGCATCCTGACCAGTCACATCAGCCCTCATCATCTCAGACAAAGGAGAGACGTGGGCACTAAGGAAAGAAATGGCAGGAGGGAATGGAGGGGAGATGTCATTCTGCTTCATACTCACCTGCCACGTCCCCAGCGTGTGGCTGAAAGACGAGAACTCTGATGCTCTTCTGAGGACACAACAGGAAGACATCACACAAAAGCCCCGGGGGCTGGAGACTCAGGCCAGATATTCACTCGGGACAGAATGGAGAGGCAGAACACTCCAACTTCAGATCCCACAGGCGGAGACGGCACTGAGGAGACGAAAGCTGACCTGAGCCAGGTGTGAGGGGTGTGGGCTCCTATCCCCACCCCTGTGCTCCGGCCCTCAGCAAGTGAGGGACATCAGGGAAAAGATGGGCTGAGCAAAGAGGATGAGAAAGGAGCCGGGAGAGCAGAGGCCAGTGGTCCTCTTGCGCTCTGATCGGTCTGCATTTGTGATGCCTGAGGTTGGGAGGCAAGGGGTCGGGGAGCAGGGGGCCCCTGCCCGCTGTGGCCAAGACGCCAGGGTGTGTCCGCGTGTCCAGGCCAGATGTGTCCAGCCGTGTGCAGGGCCTGGCTCTTCAGCTTCTCCCTCCCAGAAAACAGCGAGGTGACTGCTACTCAAGAGCCTGTGTGTGGGGGGGTCCCTTCCAGCCCTTCCCCCACCCCAGCGGCCTCTTTCTCCTTCACTGTCTGGCTCCCTCGGCCATGGCCACTGCCAATATTGAGTGTAAACTGTCCCACTGTTCCCAGAGGAACGGCCACGGTGACTGAGAACGGGCAGGCAGGGCGGGGGAGAGAAGAAGAAAAAAGGAATCATGGTCTCATCTTTGTCAGGAGACTTAAATGCTCTCCTTGCTACCTTCTCTCTGTGTTCTTTGAAAATCATTAAATGTTAGGTTGTCGGTCACGTAAAGGAGGGGACTCCCTGCCAAAGTCTATCCCAGGCTCGGCAGCCGGACACAGTCGCTTCTAAGCCCTTCCATTCCCGTGGCCGTCTTTACCTCTCTTCCCTCCCTCTGTGCCCCCTGCTTCTTACTACCATCGTGGTGCCAGGCAAGGGACGCAGCTGTGGACAAAGTGACAGGGAGTCAGGGAAGCCCTCCCGAGGGTCAACAATCATGAGCGTATGAGGGGGAGAGGGTGGGAGGCGAGGTGAGAGGAGTGGTGGTGAGCACCCTTCACCCTCAGATCTGGACAACCCCGGGGAAGGAGGGAGGGAGGTGGCCAGGCCAGCTTCCGGAGGGAGCTCTGCTCCAGGCTTGGGATTTAGGGGGGAAGTGGAGAGGAAGAGCCAGGAAACACCAAGAAACATTTCCCTCGTCCCTCCTTAGGCTCTGGTATGGCCGTGTGCGACTTGGGGTGACAAGAAGGAACTGACTCCGACCCAAGGGCTGCAGATACCTCGGAGGAACTCGAGTTCGGTAGCAGATCTCATGGCTGAGAACATTCTCTCTTCAGGTAGTACCCATATATCTGCCATCCCCAGGCGTCCCTTGGGGAGGCTCTCAGCTTCCCTAAAGGGTGTTATTCTGTGTTTTCTTCTTCACCTCGTGCCCCATTCACTGGAGTGTCAGTGCCTTATTTTTGGGGCATTCCCCTTGTTGGAGCTGGTGCAGGATCTCACATAGAGTAGAGGTAGTATGGGCGTAAGCTGTCTGCAGATTTTTGTGTGTGAGAGAAATAAACCTAAAGGGATAAATGTAACCCCCTGCCAAGACTGAAAAATAATCATCTCAACTCTATACATTGTTTGCTTTTAAAATCCTTGCTACAACAGGTAAGCGGGAATGTGAGCTGAGAAAAATACAGCAGCATAGGGCAGTCTATATGGATTATACTCTGCTTTGTCCAGTCCCCACTCCCACAGATCCTGACACAGTGGGTGAAACCTTCCTGAAAATTCTCAAGAATGGAGAAAATTCTCAAGTCTTCAGGCTCAGTGGACATAGGCCTACCCAGGACCAGGCTGCTAATGGTCCTTGTGCAAAGACTCTCCTCCTCCCCTGCCAAAGGGATCCAAAGCCTTTCCAGCCCCTCTGGGAGCTGGGCGTACCCACGGGATAGATCAGCAGACAAAAAAACATTGGGGTGGCCAAAAAGTTCGTTCGGGTTTTTCGTAGCATCCTATCCCGAACGAACTTTTGGGCCAACCCAATATATCAATATCTTTCCTTCAGTGGTCTTTGACCAACCTAGGAAGCAAGGCTTCCTCACCTGGGGTCCATGGATGACTTCAAAGGGCCTTCAAAGTTTTGCGTATGTGGGCAATTGTCCAAGAAGCTAGCCCGTACCTTTTTGGGGTTATCAAAAGTCTTCGTGACCCCCAAGCATTTAGGCACAGTTACAGCTGCAGTTACTTAAAGCTGTATCCCCGACTCCCTCAAGTCTTGTAGTGCATTAGGGCTGAAAGAGCCCTTGGAGAAGCCGTGGAGACCATGCCCCTGGTTTTACAGAAGAGGCAACTGGAGCTTAGGGGGTTTCCTTTCCAGGACCTTGAGGCAGAGCGGGGATTGGAATAGAGTCTCCCAAGCCCCAGGCCTGGAGACTAAGGTCCCTCTTTCTACACATCACAGTACCTTCACCTCCTGGCAGTGGCATCTCAGGAAATGTTATCACTCTCAAATTGTGCTCTCTCGGCTGTCTCCCAGGGGCTAAGAATTCCTTTTTAGCGATGGTCTGTTCTGTTCTAGGAGGGCTCCAAACTCAGGATAACCACTCAGGCAGGGATTCCACTCCTGAGCTCGTTAAGAAAGGGCTTCCCTGTTAACGGGATACTGTGTCCTTCAAAAGTACTTCTTGTCCCTGTACACAGGCTATGACCAGATAATCATCCCCAATCTTACACCCGAAGGGGTCTGGGACTTGGGGGAGAGTCACAGGAAAAGCTGGACAAGAGGGGCATGTTCTTGGAGAGGCAGGCTCTCCTCCAAATACCCCCTCCTCATTTCTTGTTCTTTTTTTTTTTTTTTTTTTTGGCTGTGCCACGCGGCATGTGGGATCTTAGCTCCCTGACCAGGGATCGAACCCGTGCCCCCTGCAATGGAAGTGTGGAGTGTTAACCACTGGACTGCCAGGGAAGTCCCCCACTTCCTCGTTTCTGTACTACATATTCATTAATTGTCCTCCAGCACCATGGTCACCAAGTCACTCTTCCACTCAATTTTCAACAGTTCCCATATCATTTAAGTCCCACTCCCTGCTTTGGCTCAGTAGATCACATGGCTTCACATGATCGCCAGCCCTCTCTCCTCTCTCCCAGCTCAAATATTGTTGCTGCTGAACCAGGCTGTTAGTCTGTCTTCAATTATTCTTTGCGTTTAGCCCCCAGTGTTGCCTCCTGGCCTGTCCAAATCCCTCTTTCAACATCGCATCCCCCCTTCCTCCTTCTACCTCCGCCCCAAACTCACTCCATACTGACTGTCCTTTCCACTAGAACAGTATTTAAAACCCAGATTTTGCTAAAACACTGATTGCTGGGCATCACCCCCAGAGTTTATACTCCAGTTAGCCGGGGGTAGGGCCAGAAAACTGGCATTTCCAGCAAGTTCCCCCGTAATGCTCATGTGCCAGCAACCCCACTTTGAGAACCTCTGCCTTAGAACCTGTCTCATGTACTTTCTCCTGAGGGCAGAGGTTGTCTTAGAAGCTTAGTAACTCTATCAGAGGCTGGCCCAAGGCTGCATAGCAATCGAAACTCCCTGAACATATGGGTCTGACCACTTTAGGGTTAAATGTGATCTTAATCTGCGCTTTATTTTATTTTTTTATAAATTTATTTATTTTTATTTATTTATTTTTGGCTGTGTTGGGTCTTCGTTGCTGTGCATGGGCTTTCTCTAGTTGCAGCGAGCGAGGGCTACTCTTCGTTGTGGTGTGCGGGCTTCTCACTGTGGTGGCTTCTCTTGTTGCGGAGCACAGGCTCTAGGCGCACGGCCTTCAGTAGTTGTCATGCGTGGGCCCAGTAGTTGTTATGCACGGGCTTAGTTGCTCTGTGGCCTGTGGGATCTTCCTGGACCAGGGCTCAAACCTGTGTCCCCTGCATTGGCAGGCGGATTCTTAACCACTGAGCCACCAGGGAAGCCCTGTATTTTTTTTTTTTTGGTGGTATGCGGGCCTCTCACTGTTGGGGCCTCTCCCGTTGCAGAGCACAGCCTCCGGACGCACAGGCTCAGTGGCCATGGCTCACGGGCCCAGCCGCTCAATGGCATGTGGGATCTTCCCGGACTGGGGCACGAACCCACGTCCCCTGCATCGGCAGGCGGACTCTCAACCACTGTGCCACCAGGGAAGCCCAAGCCCTGTATTTTTTAAAGTTATTTTCTAAGTGTTTACCCTGGGGACTACACTTGACATATTAAACTTTTAACAATCTAGTTTGAATTAATAATCACCTAGTCTCAATAGTATACAAAAGCTTTGCTCCTATACAGCTCAGTCCCCACTCTTGTAGTTATTATTACAAGTTAAATTTCTGTTTATTGTTTTCATTAACATAGATTTGTAAGTATTGTTTTATGTGTTTGCATCTTAAATAATGTAGGAGAAACAGAGGTATTACAAACCGTAAATATGATAAAAGTGGATTTTATATTTACCTGTATTGTTATCTTTACCACTGTTCTTTATTTCTTCATATGACTTACATTTACTGCCTAGTATCCTTTCATTTCAGCTGGAAGAATTAACTTTAGCATTTCTTCTAGGGCAGGTCTACTAGTGATGACTTTTCTCAGCTTTTTTTAAATATGGGGATGTCTTAATTTCTCTTTCCATTTTGAAGCACAGTTTTGCCAGATATAGAATTCTTGGTTGAGAGATTGACAGATTTTTTTTTCTGTCAGCACTTTAAATATGTTATCCCATTACCTTCTGGTCTCCATGGTTTCTTCTGAGAAATTGACTGCTAATCTTATTGAAGGTTCCTTTTACTTGATGAGTCACTTCTTTCTTGCTGCTTTCAAGATTCTCTCTTTATCTTTGTCCTTTTACAGCCACTGTGTCACCATGAGAGAGTTCTGAGTTGGGTGAAAAAAAGCTTGCACCTTGTATCTGTCCTCAGGGAAACCCTAGACAGGTCAAAATAGACAAATACAATTCCTTGTGAACAAGGTCTACTCTGTTCCTCCAGAACAAGATACCTACATCAGGAATGAGGGCTACTGTCTTCAAGACTATCACCATGGAGGGGAGGGGAAGGGGGCAAGGCTCAGTTAAAACACCACAAAGCCCTCCTGTTGAAGGCTTCTTTTTGTTGATTCAGCATTCATTTGGTTGCTTCAAACCTTTATTTCCTAGAGTCTGACCAAGTTAGTTCTGACAGTGTTTGCTCATTTTGGTGTTTCTGTGGAAGGACAGGCCCTTCAAATTCCCCACTGTACTACTTTTGTTGATGTCACTTCTCTGTATTCTACCTATCTATTCTTGCCTGTTTATTTTTTTCCATTATAGCCCTTAACATATTAATCATAGCCATTTTTAATTCCCTGTTTGACCATTCTAAACTCTGTGCCATATCTGAATGTTGTTCTGATGTTTGCTTTGTCTCTTCAGACTCTGAATATTATTTCCTTCTAACATGGATTGTAATTCTTTGTTGAAAGCTGTAATGATATATTAGATAACAGGAACTAAGGTAAATAGGCCTTTAGAGTGAGGTTTTATGTTAATCTGCCTAGGAGTTGGGCTTTGTTTAGTGCTTGCTCTAGCTGTAAGTGTCAGATGCATCAATTTCCTCTAGCATCCTTATTTTTATCTCCCTTGTTGGCTTGGTTGTCCCTAAAAACTCCTTCTTAGAGTCTGGACCTTCCAGCCTTTTCCACTGCAGTGTAACAGTATAATAATCCCCTGTTATTATACTAGAGCCTGTTACTGTGGTGTCATTATGTGGGGGGAAGCGAAGTATTATGTTATCAATCACCAGATCCTATGGATTCTGCTTCCTTATTTTTTCCTTATCTCTTTTCCCTCTTCATCTGCTGTAGCACTATTTTAATTCAGGCTTTCACTCTATTTTCTGTCTAGATTAAGGTAGTGGACCTTATCTTAATCAGAACTCCGTGCTTTCAGTCTAAGAAATCAGACTGTGCATATTAGTGCACAGAAATCAACCACCTTGTTTTCAATGGCTGCAGTGTAGTCCATGGAATGAACTCACCGTGACTCATTCAGACAGGCCCCTATCGAGAGACATTGTATTAATCCCAATTTATAACTCGCTGGCAAGAGGGACAGGCAGGTTCCAGGAGGAGGGCAGGAATGAAAAAAGAGAAAGTGAACACAGTCTAGTTTTTTTCATTGAAGAAAGTAAACAAGAAAAAGCGTCTTGAAGGGTAGAATTCTTACTAATGTTTTGTTGAAAGAGATAACACAGAGAGATCCTCTAACTTGGTGTTTCTAATAATGGACCATAGGAGCTGCTCTGGCAGAAGGATGGACTAAGCTTAGAGCCACCCCTACCAGCTTCCTGCAGATAGACTTCAGGTAATCTATGAAACCTAAGAGAGAGATAGGAAGTTATTGGTGCATGTGCTTTTTCACTAAGGAAATCCATAATCCCCATGGCCCATAATTTTCATTTGATTTTAACAAGGAACACTGATATGCTAAAGTTTAAGGATCTATTATCTAGGGGTTCAAGGGGCATATTTTGAAAACCAATACTCTAGTCCAAATTTCTACCCATTTATAAATTAGAAGGCTTATAATGCTTGCATTTGGGTTGAATGGCTTATTTCGTTCATAGCTCTTGCTGTAATTGGAAATTACTGTTTCTTTATGTATGGTGTGTGACCCCCCCTCCCCCTAGCCTGTGTGTTAAGCTCACTGGAGCAGGGATCTTGCCTATCATGTTCACTGTTAAACTCATGGAACGTACAACTGGCAGTGTGAGGGGTACATAGGAGACTTTCAATAAGTATTTGAGGTAAACGTGAATGAATAAAGGGCATTATCAAGAAAGTGAAAGAGCAACCCACAGAATGAGAGAATATATTTGCAAATCATATATCTATTAATAGAAGCAAGGGTCTAGTATTCATAGCATTATTATTTGACGAGACTGGGATGTTCCCTGGAAGGTTCCATTTGCAAACCTGATTTTATTTGTCCTGACTTGGAGTTAACCCAGGGTGAAAAGCCTTTCCTGAGGCCATTTGTCAAAAAGAAAGTTACTGGCAATTGGCTAATTTTATGGCTGCCTGAGGCTATGGTACACTTAAGAAGGCTGATGCTTTTGCTCTGCCTGATCCTGAGTTTCTGTGTAAGCAAGAATTGAGACTAAAGTAGACTTGTAAACTGTCTACATGTGCATTGAAGGTATGACCTAACATGAACACAAAACCCCTTAACAAAAGTTGGGAGACTCATTGATTCAAGATATTTAATAAAATCTATTTCCAGTTGTTGGTTCACCACAAAGGTAACTGAGTAGAAACTTCAGTGACCGTAAGTGACAAAGAATACAAACAGTAAAAATTCATTCAGGAAAGTCACTAAACAAACAGCAACAACAAAAACTAAAAAACAAACAAACTCCCAACAACAACAAACCTGGAAGAAGGGGAAAATGTGACTTCCAGAGTTGGCACATTATAGTATTTGAAATGTATAATTTAAACAAAATGATCGAGGCATGCAAAGAAGCAGAAATGTATAACCAATACAGAGGAGAGCAAAGCAGTTTGTGGGAACTGTCCCTGACAAGGCCCAGATGTTGCCTTACTAGATAAAGCCTTTCAAGAGCTGTATTGAATGTGTCCAAAGGTATAAAGGAAAACATGCTTAAAAATGAAAGGAAAGTAGGGGAACAATGTCTCACCAAACAGAGAATATTAATGAAGATGGGGAAATTATAAAAAAAAAAGTACCGAGTGAAAATTCTGAAGTTGAACAATACAGTATTGGAAATGAAAAGTCCCTAGAGAATCTCAAAAGCAGATTTTTGCAGGCTGAAGAGAGAATCAGCAAGTGTGAAGACAACCGAATGGAGACTATCCGTTTGAGGATTGGAAAGAAGAAAGGATGAAGAAAAATGAATAGACCCTCAGAGCACAGCAGAAATGATGCTTTATGAATTCCAAGGTGAGGTCATGTAAGACCATGGAGTGTCCATTTTATTTTTCACTAGGTATACAGTGGAGAGATTTTGTGCCTCAATTAAAGAGTCTGTGGCTACATTAACTTAATGCCTGTTCTTAATCTGTGTGTTTATATTTACTTTGGAGGTAGAACCACACTGTTTTGATTACTGTAGCTTCGTAGTAAGTTCTGAAATCAGAGAGTGTGAGCCCTCCAACTTTTCTTCTTTTCAAGATTGTTTTGGCTATTCAGGGTCCCTTGAGATTCTATAGGAATCTTAGGATGACTTTTTCTATTTCTGCCAAAAAAATGTATTTAGGGTTTTGATAGGGAGCACCTTGAACGTGTAGATCACTTTGGGGAGTATTGACATCTGAACAATATTAAGTCATCCAGCCCATTTACATGGAATGTTTTTCCATTTATTTCTTTAATTTCAGCAATGTTTTATAGCTTTCTGTGTACAAGTCTTTTGCCTTCTTGGTTCAGTTTATTCCTAAGTATTTTATTCTTTCTGATGATGTTGTAAATGGAATTGTTTTCCTGATTTCCTTTCTGGACTGTCCATTGTTAGTGTATGGAAACACAATAGACTTTTGTGCTTTGGTTTTGTATCCCACAACTTGGTGAACTCAGTTATTTGTTATAATTGTTTTGTGGGGGAATCGTTAGGGGCCTCTGCTTTTATTATTATTATTATTATTTATTTATTTATTTATGGCTGTGTTAGGTCTTCATTTCTGTGCGAGGGCTTTCTCCAGTTGTGGCAAGCGGGGACCACTCTTCATTGCGGTGCGTGGGCCTCTCACTATTGCGGCCTCTCTTGTTGCGGAGCATAGGCTCCAGACGCGCAGGCTCAGTAGTTGTGGCTCACGGGCCTAGTTGCTCCGTGGCATGTGGGATCCTCCCAGACCAGGGCTCGAACCTGTGTCCCCTGCATTGGCAGGCAGATTCTCAAACACTGCACCACCAGGGAAGCCCGGGGCCTCTGCTTTTTAACTGTCTTCATATACTATACCTTCAGGAGAGATTTCTTTGACCCAAGTGATCTGCAGCCTTTACCCATCCAAAAAGTAGCTTAGAAATACCCACCTAGATATATACCCACCTATCCATCTCTACTTATAGTTCCAGCATTCCATTTGTGAAACTCCTACGCAGCAAGATATTTTCTCTATTTACTTTTTTCTGTTAAAAAAAAAGATTGTGTTCACCTGCACTTTTTCAATGGCCTAATGGCAGTCTCACTGGCACTATTTCTTTCAGATCACTCATCCTGCTAGAACACGCAGCTGCCCACCACACTGGCCAATGTGTTACAAATCAGAAACACTTAAATGAATATCAACAGAGGGCTGCCTGAATAAACTATAGTGAATCCATTCCACAGACTACACTGAAGACACTGCAAACAATGTGATGGATTTCTGTGCACTAATGTGCAAAGATGGCCATATATATTAATGAATGAGAAAGCAAGTTTGGAAGACAATGTACATAAAATAATACCATTTTTGTTATACTGGAAAAATATTTTTATGTTGAAATATCTGGATAGATACCAAGATATAAAAAAGGCCCCTCTAGAGAGTAGAATTGGAGGGGGTGGGGTTCAGCTTGTACTTTTCACTCTATGTTCACTACACGTTTGATGTTTTTCAGAGCTACTAAAAGTTTTATGTCATGCTAAACATAGCCCATGAATATACATATATTCAGTGCAAACCAAAAAATATAGCCAGCTAAATGTCAGAGGGGACCTTTGATGTTTTTCTCTGTAGCTCATATAGCCTTAACTTGTTAAAAATCTCATTAACTGAGATATTTGTTGCACTGGGATGCAGAGGATTCAGAAAGCGATTGTGAAAAGCACACAGTGCCCACTGAGAAACAAATTTGTGAAGCTTTCAAACTAGGATGCAACTGCGACTCAAAGTCAAATAAGTGACTTTGAGCCATATGGAAGTAAATAGAGCACAGACCTACCTCCAAATTGTCAAAGCCTCTGCCGTGTCGTTCCGTTGGTAAAAGGGAGGGTGGCAATTCGTGGACGCTCCAGTGAGAGATGTCAGCTAACAGCTCCGCAGCAGCCTCGCGTCGCAAACTTCACTGAGACTCAGCCACCTCTGCGGGGCTCCAACTCCTCGAGCTCTGCTGGCAGAGAAGCTGCAGGGAGATTCCGGCACCTGGAAGCCGGGGCTCTGCTGAGGGGATAATGCTGCTCAAAAGCCGTCTCTGGCAAACTGCTATCCTGAGCGAACACACGGCGCATGGACTCCCGGGCAGTAGGTGCCCGGGGCGGAGCGCAGAGGTCAGGAAGCGGCCGCGGGGCTTCGGGGCCGCGTGAGACTGGCCTGTGCCTGCCCTTCCCTGCCTGCGTCTCCCCGACCCCGCCATCAAATGGACTCGGAAACACTGTGACTTGTCTCTGGGAGTTGCTTGAGGGTTAAAGGACGTGGATGCCTCTCAGGCCCTGAACCCAGTGGTTGGCACAGAGGAGCGCTCAGCACCCACGGAATCAATGCAACCAGAGCACGGACGCCACCCTCCCCAGCAAACCTCAATTTAACAGATGCCCACCAAGAAAATGACGTCTTCTCAGTGTCCCCCGAGTCATCCCCTCGGTGCCAGACTCTGGGGCAGGTTTCTAGGACACAAAGGTGAGCAAGTTAAACACTGCGCCTGCCCTCCAGCGGGGACAGATATATGATTCCTCCACTTGGCTTCAAATACGCGCGCGTTTGTGAACTAAAATCAGGGTCACCCTCAGATCAGGCCGATGCACCGTAGGGGAAATCTGGAAAGGCATCTGCTGCAGGAGCAGCTGGGGAAATGCAGGGCCGGGAAGCGTCCCCGTGGGCCTTCTCTGCCCCCGTCTTCCCCACTTGAGACCGATGGAGAGTTGGGGTTTGGGTGGTGCCGGCCCAGCTCTCGGGGACTAGGGACGCCCCAAACCCCCTGCACACAAGACAGAGCCCCCTCTGCCGCCCAGACCAGGGGTGCTGTGGGGGGACAAGGGGACTGAGAGGTACCTGGTGGGAGCCCTGGCTGCCCGGGGCACTCCCCCTCCGTGGGGTCCCCCTCCTCCAGAAGACGGGCACTGCCCTGGTCAGAGGCCTGAGCGTGGTCACCGCAGCCTGGGCGCATGCACCACACGAGATGATGCACGAGGCTGATGCCGCTGCCTCGCAGATGCCCTGTGGTCACAGCGACCTCTCAGGGCCTGAGCCTCCTGCTGTCTGTCCTCAGCCTCGGTGCCCCCAAGGGACCCTGCTGCCACCCTAGGAGGTGACACGGGCCCCATGCTCCAGTCTGTGGGTTCATCACATGCAAGGCCCACCCCTGTGGCCGTCCAGCCAATGAGGGTGCAGCTGGTGGGCTCCTGTGGCTGCTCTCTGGAGCTATCCAGATGCGGGAGCAGCCTGTGCAAAACTTCTGAGGCCAGAGTGTGCCTGATGTGTTCAAGGAAAAGCCAAGTGCTTGGAGCAGAGTAAGTGAGAGAGAGAACAGTAGGAAATGTGATCAGAAAGAGAATAAGGATGCAGGCTTCTACTATACCTGAGATCTGAAGTCCCTGGAGGGTTTGGATCCTTAGAGAGGATTCTGTCTTCTGTTTTGGAAAGATGCCTGTGGCTGCTTGACTGTGAACAGGTTATAATGGGCTGAAGAGTGAAGCAGGAAGGCCAATTAGAAAGGTACTGCTCCATGCCTGGGCACTTGGCGGAAACTGTGTGCCCTTCCTGCCCTGCAGAGGGAAACGGCAGAAGAGCTGCAAAGAGGATCATCTGATGGAGGAGATGGAGAACCAGGTGAGAGCAGTGTTCGGACAACAAGGGGAGGTCTATAGGGAGTGGGTGACATGGGTGTGGAGTGCAGGGGGCTAGAAATGTCTGCTGGGCTTAGGTGATCACCAGTGGCTGTGGGATGGATTTGGGCAGCAACAAGTCACAGGGGGAGAATAGAGAGTGTGGTCTGTCCTTTCAGCAAGTGTCAGCATGAAAAAAAAAGAGAGAGATGGGGAAGAATGAAGGCAAGGTTTTTCCTTAACATACTAGTCATGGTTGAGCCTTTAGAGTGTGTGCTCTGTGCTGGTACTGTGCTGAGCACTTGATGTGCAGCAACTGATTTCATCCGCAAAGTTTTTCATGGTAGGTGTTATTATTATTATCCCCACTTTATAGATGAGGGTCCCGAGGCTAAAGGAAGTGGAACAACTTGCCTGAGGGTGCCAGCCAGGGGGAAATGGGATGTGGGCCTGAGCAGTCTGGCTCCATCATTGGTGCCCATGAGCACAGGGTCATGCTCAGCGGCCAGAGCCTGGAGACATCCATCCTTCTACTCCTTCCCCCTTCATTCCAAGAGAGTGGTAAAGACCCCGGGGAGAGGGGTTGGTTGACAGATCAGGAGGAGGTCTGGGGTGTGTGCTAGCATCTTTCCCTGGCTTTCTGATCCTTGTAAGCTGTGAGCTGGTGTATTTGCTTCTTGCTCCAACTTTAGGGGCAGTGGTTTTCCTTTAACATCTGATGTATCTGAAAAGAGTTGTTGATTTTCAATTCATCTTTTTTCTTGTTATGAGGATGAGAGTCATGACTTCCAAGCTCCTTACTTGCTGGGGAGGAAACCTGGTTTTATTTTTATGTCGGAGAATGCTCTAGTTTTTAGGAGATATATGCTAAAAAATTTAGGAATGAGGTGTCATGAGGTTACAAAATGTCTTTGAAAAGGTTCAGCATTTTGGGGAGGAAGAGATTTTCCTCTACCCTTCTAGCTTTTTCTGGCTGGCCTAAGAATTAAACTTTTTAAAATTTTAATTTTATTGGAATATAGTTGACTCACAATGTTGTGTTAGTTTCAGAAGTAATAAGACTTAAATTGACATGAGACTGATTAACAGGAGAAAATCACACAAAAGTTTAATAATGTGTATACATGGGAGAGACCCCAGGAGAACTGAGTAACTCCCCCAAATGGACAAAACCTTCATCTTAAATACCAGCTTCAGCTAAAGATAGAAAAGGATGTTGGGGGTAGGGGTTTGGAACGTAAAAGGGGAGGAAGGCATTTCACATGAAGATGGAAAAGCAAGTGTTTTGTAAACAAATGTTTGCTGGGCCCTGCAGAGACAATGGGACACGGGGTGGACTGTGATCTCTAAGAGTTGCCCCCCCCCAGAGCCAGCCCATATTCTTACAGATGTCTCTGGTGATAGTTCTATTCTGAGAACAAGCCCTGTATCTAAATTCTTTAGGTGGTTAGGGGGAAATCAGAGTTTCTTCTTGAGTCTTTTGGGTGTAAGAGACGCTTTGGAGTGGCAAATTTTGCTCTCCTATGTGCACGGTGTTCATGGCAAGAATGTTAATGATAGTTGAGTTTAGATGGTGAATATTTGGGTGTTCATGGTGCTATTCTTTCAATTTCTCTGTATATTTAAAATTTTACATATCATTTTGAATTTAAAAATCAAAAGGAAAATAGGAATCTAATCATGTGAAGGAGCATGGAAGTGACTATTTCCCTAAGGGAAATTGTCAGCCTGGTGAGGTTTGACATCCTTAACTGACAAGGTGAAAGAAACCAGAGGCACACAACATGGGGATTCTAACTCTGCCAGAAATGATCTGGGCCCCCAAGTTGTTATGATCTAACGGCTGGGAGGAACAGGAAGTGGACTTAATATTGGGTGGAATTATAGATTAGTTTCAAATACCCTGGTTTGTGTAGGGGCCTTAAGTTTTGCACTTGGTTTTCTTGGACCCCATCTAGAATGACCCCAGGCATCTGGCAGAAGCAAATGAAAATCCTCTCTGGAGTAAGCTGCTAGCATTCTAGGTCTCAAATTATTCTTACAAATATATTTTAAACACAGTGGACAGCAGGAGTGCAAAAACACGTAGGCACAGATAGAAACAAGTCTCTGTGAATGCAAACCAGCAGAAACGGAGTCACTTTGCCCAGTTTGACAGGCACTTGCCAATAGGTTTTGTTTTAGTCTGTTCAGGCTGCTCTAACAGAATATCATAAACTGGGTGTCTTATAAACAACAGAAATTTATTTTTCATAGTTCTGGAGGTTGGGAAGCCCAAGATCAAGATGCTGACAGATTCAGTGTCTGGTGAACGCTCACTTCCTGATTCTTACACAGAGGTCTTCTTGCAGTGTCCTCACCTGGCAGAAGAGAACTCTGGTCTCTTCAGCTCCTTATATGGGCACTAATCCCATTCATGAGGGCTCTACCCTCATGACCCAATCGCATCCCAAAGGCCTCACCTCTAAATACCATCACACTGGGGGTTAGGATTTCAACATCTGAATTGGGAAGAGGGGGAACACAAACATTCAGTCCATAAGTTTGTTTTGTTTACTCTGTGAAGGTCTTTTTGCCACTAATATTTTATTTTCTCATTATCATATTCTGCTTCACAGCAAATAGTTTGCATAGTCAAAGAAGGAATTACTTTGATGATTAAAGGCTGTTTAAAAATGCAGATTTTAAGTAGGTAAACATCAGGTAGATCTGGGTGGGCCATATTCCAAGTCTGGCAAAATCCACTATTAGACAAATTGTAAAAAAGGCAGAGAAGAAAAGGACCTTAGGTAATAAACTTCTAATTGCATATTAATTACATGTTGATCATATGTAATATTTACTATGCCTGGAAAGCATCTCCAAACGATTTATTCTGTAATGACTGAATAATAGTGATTTGATTAGTGCTTTCATTTGCAACAGCATATCTCCAATACTAAATAAGATAAGCCTGTTCTAAAATTTTAAGGTATAAGTAATATTTTTAAAATATTATACTTGATTATACTTACCAAAGGAACATTATTTTTTTATAATTCTTTTTTGAATTTTAGAATTTTATTTTTTTATATAGCAGGTTCTCATTAGTCATCCATTTTATATGTATTAGCATGTACATGTCAATCCCAATCTCCCAATTCATCCCACCACCACCCCACCCCACCGCCCCTTTCCCCCCTCGGTGTCCATACGTTTGAGGAACGTTAATTTTTTCCCTTTGTGTTAAATATGGATTTAGTCTTTTACCTAAAAGGGAATTAATGTGATCAAAATTATTAACTCCCGGGACTTCCCTGGAGGTCCAGTGGTTAAGACTCCACAATTCCACTGCAGGGGGCGTGGGTTCTATCCACGGTCAGGGAACTATGATCCCTCATGCCACGCTGCAGAACAAAAAAAAAAAGATTAATTCCAGCCATCACTGTTGATTCATACCTAGTATCCGATCAGTCTCTGAAACTTTTGCTTCTGTCCTCCTTCTCATTGCACGGTTGCTGGAGTCAATGCGTTCAGGTGAATTTGGGGGAAGACCCGTAGGAGGCTTCACAAGAGCTACAGGAGGTCCTTTCTTCAGGCTGCCCTGAGTTCCAGAACCTCTGGGTCTGCATAATGGCTCATGGCTGGTAATTGTGTGTGAGGATGATTCCAGGGCAAGGTACACTTACGTCCTTGTACAGTTGACTTATAATTTGCACCTGACTATACTCAACTGGCAGAAAAACATGGACACAGTGGGTTAATACTTCCACATATTTGGGGGGGAATTCAACCCATAGCACCCTGTTTTAATTTATATTGGGCTGTATTAACTATTTTATGTGAGATTGAAGGTCCAAGGGCTTCCATTTTGTAAAACCAGTTGTGCCAAAGACTTTATCTTTCATTGAATCAGAGCATATTTTTGGGTAATGGGCATTTGACTATGGGGGAATTTATGCAAGGCAACCGTTCTGATGGTTAGGGTGAGGCATATTTCTGTCCTTTATTTTGTGTTTGATAACTCTCTCCTAAAAGTATAATTGGTACCTTTTTAAGATTTAGTGAAGATCTCCAGGTATAACTGTATTCGTTTCCTAAGTCTGATGCTGATTAAGGCTATGAAGCTTTGCCTATTGGTGCATATCAACAGATGCTAAAGTTAATTCAGAACCTCTCTTGTAGAAGTACAAAAGCCAGTTAGCATAATTTAATCTTTTGTTGCATAAATTCTTTTAGTAAATTTTGGATTTCCAATTGGGTAAAACTATGAACCTCTATTTTAGTTTTTTGTCCCCCTCACCAGCCAGTGTTTTGCTTTTTGAGTAGTTACTGGATACTTCCAGGGTCCTCTCTGTTCTGCTTAACCCCAAATTTGGTTTAGATGTCAAGACAGGTTATGCCTTACATGCATTAAAGCACTAGTAACAAGATTACTACTCACATATTGAGGCTTTCTTGGGAGACCAGGGCAGCCTCCCCAAGTAGGTCTGAAAATGGCTTGAGTGAACAGGGAAAGGAAATTGACTTTGGGGCTTTATTGTGCTTAGGAGATGGAGCTGGGGTGAGGGATTTTGCTTCCACTGGGTGGGACTGGCATGGTTTGAACTTCTGGCTTCCATCAAAGGAGGGAGTATATGTACCACATCTCCTTTAAAATGATGTGGTCCACATATACAATGGAATATTATTCAGCCATTAAAAAGAATGCAATAATGCCATCTGCAGCAATATGGATGGACCTAGAGATTGTCACACTGAGTGAAGTAAGTCAGACAGAGAAAGACAAATATCCTATGATATCACTTATATGTGGAATCTAAAAAAAATGGTACAAATGAACTTACTTACAAAACAGAAACAGACTCATAGACTTAGAGAACTGAACTTATGGTTACCAGGGGGAAAGGGTTGGGGGAGGGATAGGCTGGGAGTTTGGGATGTACACACTGCTATATTTAAAATAGATAACCAACAAGGATCTGCTGTATAGCACAGGAAACTCTGCTCAACATTATGTTTCTAAGTGGGAAAAGAATTTGAAAAAGAATAGATACATGTAAAGAAAAAGTTGTAATAAGAGGGAGAAATTGGCAAATGTATTCCACAATGAATGCATAATCCATGTACACAAAATGCTAAATAAAAACTAAGAAAAAACAGAGACATATAAACAAAGGAGGGAGTGCTCAGGCTCTCTTATCAGCTTGCCCACATGTAGGGGAGAAGGGGAAGGGGTAGTAGTAGGGCTTAAAATCTCTCAGCAAACATTAAAACCGAAGTAAAACACGTTACTACAGACGTTTCCTTGACAAACTCTGGGGTAGGAGCAATTATGACCTTCACTTTACAGATGAAGAAATGTGGCTTAGATAAATCATATTCTCACAGTGATGGGATTTGAACACACATTTATTTTATGTCAGTCAGTGCTTGTGTCTTTAACTGATATAAGGTAAAGTGGGGAACATTTGCACTAACAACAAGTTGATTTCTAAAGCAAGTGAGCAGAGTGTTCTTATTATGTCTGGATTCCTGTAAATTAATGAAAAATGTTGCACCAGTTATGTGCAGTATACAATTACCCTTTAAATTTCAGGATGTTACTGCTGGTATATGAATCCTTATTCCAGTTGACATGAAGTTCACCTTTACATCAGTGCCTCGTACTGCATTAATGAAAATGTTCTGGCCTGAGGACACACATGTCCCTCTCTGCCACCAGCAATGCTGTAGACAGAGGCTGTAGGTTGGTGTGTCTGTAGGCTATGGAACTTCACAGTCTTGTGCCTGACTTGGGGCAATGACTCCCTGAGCACCATTAGTATCACCAGCAGCAGTGCTTCCAGCCTAGATGCCCAGACTGGCACCCATCTGGGTCACAGGCAGACCTCGGGATCCCCAGCCCCAGGGAGAACTGGAATTGAGCTCATGCATGGCTGCAAGACTAGTTGTCCTAGCTCTCTGGGAATATGGCACATGCCGAGTTATTCCAGCAATGCTTCTCAACAGCAGATGCTAGCAGAACTTTCAGGGATACAAATGGAATGTTCTCTCCTGAGAGAATACAAGTAATTGCATAGCCAAGGACCTGACCATCAGCGTGATGTGGAGACCAGCTCAAGACTCGGGAGCCCCAGCCCTTCTGATACTGCGAGGAGCATGAGCTTTGCCTCACTCCAAGACCTCTTCTTTGGAAATGGGCTGGAGAGGAGGGGAACAGTGTCACTGGGGAGGTGAACTTTGAAGGGATTGAACATACAGTAGATCCAACCAAGACTGAGCCAAATCAAAGAGATTGGCTGAGATGACCACAGTGATGAATGCTAAGGTCATCTGAGCACTCCCTGCATGCTAGACACTGTTCTGAGCACTTTAGTAGTATCATCTCATTCAATCCTCACAAACTCTTAAGGAAGGAAGTGTTGTTGTCCTCTCCCTTTTACAGAGGGGGAACTTGTGGATCAGAGAGTTTAAGGGACTTGCCTGAGATCCCACAGAACCGGAATTGGAAATTAAACAGCCTGTCTCCTGAGCTTGTACTCCTAACACTTCTGTGTGCAGCATCATTTTCCTAATGTGGACAAATGGTAGTCACATAACTATGACCCAGCAGGGCTGGAGTTTATCAAGTCAATTCATTTTGTGATGGCAGATAAACATGCTACGTGAGCTAGATGTGTCTGAGTGTTCTATCCCAGGAGTTGTTCTGATAAGCCACATTTCTCACAGCAGTAACAATTGGTCTGGAAGAGAGAGCAAAAAAGGGGAGAAAAATTCTTTTGCCCCTTCTCCCACTACCTTTCTCTAAGTCCCAGGACCTGATTCATGAGGCACCAAGAGAAGTCATGGTGACGCACAATGGCTCTGAACACTGTGGCCACGTGCAATGGCAAGATCTGACAGTGGCTGCCTCCACCTGAGTTACTCCATGTTCAGGGCTGAATACACTGAATTACAGGTGCTGGAAGGCAGGGCAGACATTACCTATGTTTGGGTACCACCTGTGTATCTGTTGCCTGGACACTCAGCTCTCTTCTCTCAGGCTTTTCCTTGACTTGAGCAAAATCTCTCCATTAAAACTTCTCCCATGGGAGGAATTACAAAAAGTGTCCTAACAGTGTTCATTGCATTTCAACAGGTCCACTGGGTAATGTCAGCGACTGTGGCCTCAAGATCCCAGTGATTACCCAGTGAAAGCTGCAAGGCAATTCAGTCCCAGGTAGGATTCTCTACACTTCCTTGATCTCTGGATCCAGCCTTGGCAATGACTCTCAAATTACTGCTTTTTGTTAAATACCAATTCACATAAATGGAATGTTTAATTGTAGAAAATATGGTTGTGAGTGGTCAGACTTCTCAGGCCATATTACCTTGTGAGTGTCTGATACAGAACAAGTATATAGTTAACATTAAAGTGCGTGACCCATGTGGATATTGTCTAGAAGTAGGACATGGATTTTTACAGGATGTTTTTACTAACAGTAAGGACAGGGCTTTGTGTTTCTTACAGTGCTGCTGTTTAAGGAACTAAAATGACTGTTATGATGAAATGTGCCTTGTCCCCATATTGGCTGTCCTACTCAGTCTCACATAACAACTGAGGAAATTGAGACACATCTGTGGAAGAGCGATCCAGGTCACACACACCCTTCCTAGAGTGCAGGGAAGGCTCAGTCATCCAGGTTTCTTCTCACCCATGTAGAACCATGTAAAGGCACTAAGATACTGTTTTCAGTGTTCAAAACAAATAGAAGGATGGGAATTGTTTCCTTGTCTTCCACAAGGATCAAGAGGAGGCAAACTGAAGGGGTGGAAGGCGGGGACTCTGAAGCCAAACAAATTGGGTTTACACCCTGGTTCTGCCACGCACTAGCTATATGACCTTGGGCCAATTACATGCCTTTCCCGTACCCCAATGCCCTGCTCTGGGTAAATGGGCATGATAGTGGCACTCACCAAACCTGTTAAGACATGAAATGAGCCGGCTGAAGAGACTCAATGTGGAAACAGCCATGATAGTGAGCTGTTTCAAGATATGAAAATCTACATTATAGATTTAGCAATTAAAACAGGAATAAAAATTTGTCCATGGAACAGAACAGAGATTCTCGACATAGACTCATGTATATGACAGGATGAAGGAAATGATAAGGTTGACATTTCAAATCAGACTATACCCCAAAGCAAGGTCTTATGACCACTGCTGGAAACAAGTGTGTGTGGTGGGGAGGTGGCCGGGGGGTGGGGCAGGAGGCCCCAGGGTCCACTGGGTTAAGTGGGTTTCCTCATCTCTTTCAGGCCACCTTGGTCGTGCTCTCTTCCTGAAGCTGCCTATGGCGTCAGCCAGTCATGGATAAAGGAGCCTCTGAAGTCAGTCCCAGGATGCCCCACCCATCATCAGAAGGATGGCAGATGAATACCTAAAACCCTCCCTGGCCTCCAAAAACATAATGAGTTTTTTATTCGGTAGGCAACTGGGGAGGCACAGAAATGACGTGGATTTGTCCAAATGGCTATGGATGCTGACACGATCTGCACCAGGATGGAGTTGGCCATTGCCAAAAAGTCGTATAACCTACCTGCTTATGCCTATCTGTAATTTTGGAAAATGAAAAAAAAAATGTAGAGGACTTCCCTGGTGGCACAGTGGTTGAGAATCCGCCTGCCAATGCAAGGGACACGGGTTCGAGCCCTGGTCCAGGAAGATACCACATACTGTGGAGCAGCTAAGCCCGTGCACCACAACTACTGAGCCTGAGCTCTAGAGCCCGCGAAGCACAACTGCTGAGCCCGCGTGCCACAACTACTGAAGCCCGTGCACCTAGAGCCCGTGCTCAACAATAAGAGAAGCCACCGCAATGAGAAGCCCACGCACCGCAGCGAAGAGTAGACCCCGCTCGCCGCAACTAGAGAAAGCCCGCGTGGAGCAACGAAGATCCAACACAGCCATAAATAAATAAATAAATAATTGCAGAATAACAAACTCCTCCCTTGTTTCACCTGTTAAAATAAAAGGTGCCTGTCACTCCTTTTCATTTGATATGTTGTTATGTCGATACAGTTTTCCTGGGTTACACTGGAGAGGGGATTCTATTCATCCTAACAGCCTATGCCGGGGCTCTCAGACACAGCGGAGATGGTGAGATCACACTGCATGTCAGATTTCTTCCATCTTTAATCTGAAAAAAAAATGGAATAGTTATGTAGTTCTAGGTCACTCAAGGAAGACATCCACTGCAAAGCAAGTACACTGCTTCTCTGCTGGCCCTGAAACTGCCCTCTCCGCCCCCAAGAGACACTCTACTGCTGGGAGGCATGGCCACAAAGAGGCCAGGCCCAGGAAACTTTCCCCACTGCCCACTGGCAGGGGCTCCTGCCTCCAGAAGCTCCCCACACAGCAAGCATCCCTTTCTCAGAGGCAGCAGGTGGAATCCCTTCCCCCACCTAGAATGCCAAGGTGGCCCGGCCTGGGGAAGCTCCTTCCATTTCCCCAGGCAGCAACTCCAAAAGCCTGTGGTAAACCAAGCAAACCAAAACAGCACCGCAGAGGCTTGGAAATTCATGCTGTCCTCCCAAGCAGAGCCCACGGCAGGAGGCCAGGGCCTGCTCGCCAAACCTCAACAGGGGGACTGCAAGCTAGAGCAGCGGTCCCCAACCTTCTTGGCACCAGGTTTCCATGGAAGACAATTTTCCCACGGACGGGGGAGTGGGGGTGGTCCAGGCGTTAATGGGAGCGACGGGGAGCCGCAGACAAACCTTCGCTCGCTCGCCCGCCCCTCACCTCCTGCTGTGCGGCCAGGTTCCTAACAGGCCTCCGACCAGGATCGGTCCTCAGCCCGGGGTTTGGGGACCCCTGTGCTACAGTACCCAGCTGCAACAGAACCCAGTGTCTCCTGACACCGCACCAAAATGTCCAGGACACAATGGAAGGTCATCCTTCATACAAAGAACCAGGAGAAGAACCAGGCGCAAAGAGGAAAGTAGCTTGTCACAAGCCACGGAGCCAGTGGGCAGAGGGCAGAGCCAAGATTCGAACCCCTTTGATCCAAGCTGACACTGGCTATTGCAGCAGTGACCTGCCTCCCTGTGGAAACAGGCCCTCTTCACTGTTCCCTCTGTGCGCTTGGGGGGAAATCTGGAGGATGGAAGTTCCAGACTAAACTACAAAGTCACTTGCCCGTGTAGGTCTACTCAGGGCAATCAAGAGACTCCGGGTGGGGAAGTACGACACCGTGATGTCCCAGTCGCGGCCACCAAACCGCACATAAAACACTTCTGTCTCACTGACTCACCTATTCTCTCCGTCTCCAAACCTCTGTCTGAGTGTATTTTAAAAGTCTGACAGCTTCTTGGCAAGCTGTGCAGGTGCAGCTTCTGCACACTGTTGTGGATCTCCTGGGACAGGATGGTCGGCAGCTGCTCCAACGCCAGCAGCGCCAGGACCTGCTCCATGGTGCGCATCTCAAGCCAAAGCCACCCAGCCGTGGCAAAGCTCCAGAAGCCGCCTGAGGGTTTCTGGGGGACCAGCGGCAGAACACATAGAAGCGCAGATGACATGCTTTCAAGCTGGGCCTCCCATGGCTCCAGGCGCAGAAACTACTCTGCTATCACAAGGAGGACTCCTTTTTGCTCCTGGGAGTTGGGGTCAAACGCAGACCACCTTGGCCTGGAAACCACCTGCGACAGCTGGCGAAGGCGCCTGGCTCCTCATCCAACAATACACAGAATCCGCAGGAGTTGGCGTACCCCTGGGGCCACTCAGTCCATGAGCCCAACTCCAACCCAGGCGCAGCAGATTCATGTGTCTTGGCCTCTGTAGGCTCGCGACAGCGGGGCGCCTGCCCCAGGTCTCGCTTCCACCGGAGCCTCTGGGAGGCACAATCCCAGGCAGCTCTTTCTTCTCTGTCTTGGACCAACACTAAACTTTGGCGTCCAAAGACACACACACTCACAAACTAGCTCGGGACGAATGTGAGGACATCTCCAGAATGACATCATCGCCTCTGGCCTGGCCACAACTCACAGCTGACCACCCAGAAGGGAAAATTTAACTCCGGGGGCGGGACCTGCGGACGACCAATTGGAAGACAAGAGGAGGGGCCATTTGGGCTAACCTAAAGACCCAAGAGCCCTCTGGTGGCGGCCGAAAGCAGAGAGGAATGCACGGGGTAGTTTCGTCGAAGCTCGGTGCTTTAGGAGAAGAAAATACAAAGGTAGCTAGGCCACTGTGACCTGGGAGCGGACGATCAGAGTCATTATCCCCAGAAAAGTTTATTGAAATGCAAATTCTCGAGTTCATGCGAGATCCAATGAGTACGGGTGTCGGGGTAGAGCGCAGAAATCTGAATTTTTAAGATTCTTGCAAAAAAATTCTTCCTAAAAAGAGAGGTTTGAGAATCACTGATACAGTCATAACAGATTTAAGGATGTCCCCAGTCGCTCCGGTTACTCTAGGGCTGACGGGAGAGAAGCCCTCACTAGGATCTAGAACTGGAGCACGCCCCACCCAGTCCCCGGGAATCTAGAGTCGCTTAAGACCGGAAATGGGATCGCTTCCAAAAGCGGCCTCAGGCCGAGGGGAGACCAAGGAAACTCCCAGCCTCTCCCGCGTCAGCATCCTTAGGGGCCGAGATCTTTAGGCGAGTGGCGTGTAGCCTGCCGGGGGTTGTAGTCCGCAGCGCGGCCGCGCGCCTGCGCCCTGGGCAGCTGCCCCCGGTGAGCCTGGGAGAGCCGTGGGCGCTGAGGCGGTGAGTCCCGGAGCGGTCAGAGGGCGTGGCCGTCCCTGGGGCGCGGGCGCGGGGAGCGGGGCTCCCTTCCCGCTCGGGCTGCGCTAACCGGCCACTTCCAGCCCCGGTCCGGGTGCGGGCATGGGAAGGAGCGACGGGCGGCGGGCCCCTGTCCGGCCCGGGTCCCCGCCGCCGCTCCCTGCGACCCGGCCGGGCCTTCCCGGGCTTCTCCGGGGCGGGGAGCGCCCCTCTGGGCGGCGGGACATCCTCCCCGGGGAGCACGCTCGGGCCGCGCCGCGGCCCCCCGATTTTAAGCCGCCTTTTAGGCTTGTCCCCCTATCCTTTCCCCGAGTGCCCTCTCTTTACACCCTTCTTCATCCACGGGCCCTGTGGGCTGGCTTCATTCAGGAGGCTTTGAGGAGAAGCCATCAGCCCCGGGGTGGAGTGAAGTTTTCATCCGGAAGGTCCAACGGGGAGAAAGCCGGAGGGTCAAGTCCCTGGTCGGCGTGGTGGAAGGTTGGGGACCGTCCGAGGAGGGTTGCCCAGCTGTGAGGCTGGAGCGCATTCAAGGCGGGTCCATAGCCCAGACCAGCACGGTCCCTGGATGCCCTCCAGCGACGGTTAGGTGCCTTGGCGGGGTGGGGTGGGAGGAAATAGAAGCTTCCTAGGAAATGAGCTTTCCTGAGCGCTTCCTCTGTGCCAGGCACACTGCTGTTCCTTTCCCTGCGCTGGGATCCGCCTCAGGAACTTCTATGAAAGAGATGCCGTGATTATGTCGTGTTAGCGACAGAAGCCCTGGGCGTCAGGGTCTCCGAGCTAGCATGTTATCACGAGATGGGTCTGCCGCTGAAGCCCAGGCTGCCATCAAGATAACGGTGCTATGGGGGCAGTGTCCATCTGGGCTGACTGGGGGGGGGATCACGAGCATAGTTTTCCTTGTCCCACCACTCCAAGGAGGAGGACAGGTACATGAGGCATCCTGGCAAATGCAGACAGAGTGCAGCCACAGCACACGGGGCGGTGGGGGGAGTGGGCACCGGTGCTGAGACCTGTGGGGACATGTACGCGACGGCCTCCGTGACCTCAGAGACTGCACTCAGAGAACATGTGGATGTTTGGGACGTGAGCAGTGCAGGAGTCTGTAGATTCCAACCTCCTCCCCACTTCCCTGTGGCGTTTACTGTGTGACTTGGGACAAAGTTATTCCGTCCTCCTCAGCCTCACCTCAGTCCCCTCATCTGTAATCAGGGCACAGTACCAGAGCCCACCTTCTAACGTTGGGTGAGCGCTGAATGAACCAATGCGTGTGGGAGGCTTAGAACAGTAGCTGGCACAAGGCGTGATGAATGTGACAGATGTTCTTGGTTATTAATGTAGACCCGATTCTTGCTGGCCTGCCCTGTTGCCATGTGTTTTGCTCATGAGAAAGTCATTTAGAGTGCTGTTTCAGGATGAGGGTCACGGTGATGTTGCCTGAGCTATGCATAACCTCCAGTGGAGAGGAATGAGGGACTGATTGGTGGTTTGCTGTCTTTGCAAGGCATGGCCCTAGCCAAGATGCCCATGGTTGAAGGTGACTAAGGGTTACTTAAAGGTAGATGGACTTTCATGGTTCTTCACCATTGTACGTATTGCTCCTCCATTTCTTCTGTGGCCTAGCTATATTCAGAAACACAAGATATTTGAAATTAGTCTGGGAGTGCGTTTAAAGGCCACTAAATCTGTAGGGGTTCACTGGGTCCATGGAATTGTAGAGCAGAGGTGTCCAATAGAACTTTCTTCAAAGATGTCTCTTTTTAAAGATTTTTATTGGGGTATAGTCAATTAACCATGTTGTGTTAGGTTCATGTGTACAGCAAAGTGAATCTGTTATACATATATCCACTCTTTCTTTAGATTCTTTTCCCATATAGACCATTACAGAGTACTGAATAGAGTTCTCTGTGCTATACAGTAGGTCCTTATTAGTTATCTATTTTATATATAGTAGTGTGTATGTGTCAATCCCAATCTTCCAGTTTATCCCTCCCCCACCCCTTAGCCCCTGGTAACCGTAAGTTTATTTTCTACATCTGTAACTGTATTTCTGTTTTGTCCATAAGTTCATTTGTAGCCTTTTTTTAGATTCCACATATAAGCGATATCATATATTTGTCTTTGTCTGACTTACTTCACTAAGTATGACAACCTCTAGGTCCATCAATGTTGCTGCAGATGGCATTATTTCATCCTTTTTTATAGTTGAGTAATTTTCCATTGTGTATATGTACCACACAAAGATGTCTCTTGAGCACTTGAAATGTGGCTAGTATGAATGAGAAATTGAATTTTTAGTTTTAATTAATTTAAACTTCCAAATGGGACTATTTTATTTTTACTGAGGTGTAGTTAATTTACAATGTTGTATTAGTTTCAAATATACAGCAAAGTGGTTCAGATATATATGTATTGGGCCGGCCAAAAAGTTTGTTCGGTTTTAAGTGAAAATAAAAGACACATTTTTCATTTTCACGAGAAACCTTATGGAACAACGTCTTCACTAACCAAACGAACTTTTTGGCCAACCCAATATGTACATAAATGTGTGTGTGTGTGTATATATATATATATATACACACACACACACATATATGTGTATATATATATATATATATATATATATATATATATATATATATGTTCTTTTTCAGATTCTTTTTCCATTATAGGTTAGTATAAGATATTGAGTATAGTTCCCTGTGCTGTACAGTAGGTCCTTGTTGTTTACTTATTTTATATATAGTAGTGTGTATCTGTTGATCCCAAACTCCTAATTTATCTCTCCCCCGACCCACATGGGACTATCGAATGCCATATTGGATAGCACAGTTCTAGAGAATCCATGGATGGTCTTGAAGATTTTGTAAACTTTTTGAAATTGAATGCAGAATTTGCTGTGACGTGTATCTTTCTAGAAATTGTCCATGACTTTCATCAGATTCTCAAAATCCCCCAAAAGATTATGATCTGCTTCTTTAGGGCTTTGGAGAAAAGTAAGCAAGTTAAGGGAGGTAAGTCTGCCGTCTGGTAACCACTGCTGTTTCTCCTTTCTCACTTTGTCCCGTCCTCAGCTTGTAGGTGGCTCTGCCCAGAGGATAACACAGAGAAAGAAATTGGAATCTGCTGCTTCGGGACCCAGATAAATTGTACAGTGCTGGAAGGTGGCGATGGCTGTGGCCCTGGGTTGTGCAATCCAGGCCTCCTTGAATCAGGGCTCGGTGTTTCAAGAGTATGATACCGACTGTGAGGTCTTCCGCCAGCGCTTCCGGCAGTTCCAGTACAAAGAAGCATCTGGGCCTCATGAAGCTTTCAACAAACTCTGGGAGCTCTGCTGTCAATGGCTGAAGCCAAAGATGCGTTCTAAGGAGCAAATCTTGGAGCTGCTGGTGTTGGAGCAATTCCTAACGATTCTGCCCACAGAGATAGAGACCTGGGTGAGGGAACATTGCCCGGAGAACAGAGAAAGAGTTGTGTCACTGATAGAAGACTTACAGAGAGAACTTGAGATACCAGAGCAGCAGGTGAGAAAAGAGGTTGGGATCTTGGGAATTAGACCAAAAGAAGTAGCAGAGGCAGCTGGGACTGGATCAGACATTCTGTCTGGTGCCTCAGGATTTCCCTGCAGGACTTTCCATTTTTTCCTTCTGCTGGAATTGGCATATGTTTCAGTGATTCTCAACTATTAAACCCAACTCCACTTCTATAACAGATATTTAGTAATGTCCCCTTTACTGTGCTAAAATGAAATTTATAGATAATATAACCTCCTTACATACACCGAATTAGAAAAAAAATCAATATAATAAGTGCTCTATGGGCCAAATATTGGACAAAGCCTGTTTTTATACAACCCATGAGCTAGTAATGGTTGCTATCTTTTTGAAGAGTGGTTTAAAAAAAAAAGAAGAGACAACAGACCAATACTACCCCCAAAGCCTAGAATATTTACTGTCTGTCTCTTTACGAGAAAATTTTGCCAACCCTGAGTCAAGTAGACTCTAGAAGGAATATAAAGGAAAAGGAATGTGATTTCTTATGAATTAATAAGCATGTGAGCATGCACATATTTGGGCTTGACTGCACCAAAACTTCAGGAGGTTGTCATTTGCTTGAATCTATGCACAGATACGTTGGGAAGGCGACAGGCAGAACTTCTGACTGATGTGATACAGCTCAAACTCTGTGAGTGGTGTTGCTGTTAGTCATAAGATTTCTCAAAGTGGCAAACAACTCTTGGTCAGTCCAAACAATAAGTAGTATAGTCTTCATTTGATTTCCAAAGTAATGCTTTCCTAGAGCATTCACGTCATGCTAAAATATGCAAAAATATTTTGTGTTTATATGACCAACAGGGTGAGGTCCTTGACAGGTTCTTTTTACCTACATGAAAGTTTGAGGGAACATTCCTTAATTGTTTGGGAGGTAGAACAATTCTGCCCTGTGAATTATTGGGTTGGCCAAAAAGTTCGTTCTGGTTTTTCCATAAGATGTTACAGCAAAACCCGAACGAACATTTTGGCCAGCCAAATATATAGACTCCCACCTCTGGCTCATTACATTCTGATAGCCACCACCTGCCATCATAGGCAAAATGCCCCATGGGGGCGGTGGCGCTGGCCTCTGTTCAGAACCATCCAGTGAAAGCCATAGCTGAGCACGGGCAGAATCTTTGGGAGAAGAAAGTGTTTGTTGGTGGGCATTAGGGGCACTTCTGCCTGGTGTGTTGATGGGGTCAACTCTCCTTGGAGTCATCCAAGGTTCCCTGTCCCCCTAGGATAGAATGAATTTATGGTTTCCCTTCCTTTCTCCATCTTCTTGGCTTAGCTTACCATATAGATTTTATCTTTGTATGGTCTAGTCTTGCACCCCCCAGAACAGTAGCCACTAGCCAGGTGTGGCTCTGGAGCACTTGCAATGTGGCTAGTCCAAATCGAGACGTGCTGTAAGTATAACATGCACAGCACATTCCAAAAACTTAGTATGAAACAAAAGTCGGTGTAATATCTCGTAACAATTGTTTATATTGATTACATTCTGAAATTATGATATTTTAGATATATTGGGTTAAATACTGTGTGTTATTAAGATCAACTTTACCTATTTCATTTTTTGTTTCATATGGCTGCTGGTACATTTAAAAGGACATGGGTGGCTTGCATTATATTGCTACTGGGCAGGGCTGGTCTGGACTTCAGTGACGGTTCTGGCATTTCCCCCAGCTCGATAGGCAGGAAATGCTCTTGGAAGAACTGGCACCAGTGGGAATGGCACACATACCGCCAAACATCCACCTGGAGCCACCCCCACTCCAAGTAATGGGACCTGCCCCGGAGGTCCCAGTGGCAGAGGCGTGGATCCCACAGGCAGGGCCGCAGGAGCTGAGCTTCGGTGCTGCTGGGGAAGGCCAGCCCTTTCTGGACCCTGGTAAGGCAAGGGTTTTGTTTCCTTTCTTTGGTTTCCATTTTGAGAGCTCAAGAGCTCTCCAGGGTTGAGGTTGCTTAGAATACTGATTACCTGATGGAAACAGGCCACTCTGATCAAGAGTAGAAGGAGGAGGGACCTCCCTGGCGGTCCAGTGGTTAAGACTTTGCCTTCCAAATGCAGGGAGTGTGGGTTTGACCCCTGGTCAGGGAGCTAAGATCCAAATGCAGGGAGTGTGGGTTCGATCCCTGGTCAGGGAGCTAAGACCCCACCGGCTCTGTGGACAAAAAAAACAAAACATAAAACAGAAGCAACATTGTAACAAATTCAGTAAAGACTTTAAAAATGGTCCACATCAAAAAAATCAAAAAATAAAAAAAGAATAGAAGGACGAAATATCTCTCTGGGAATAGCTGGGCACAAAGCACCTTCGATCGAATGGGATTGAAAACCCCTTAAGCTAATGACCCTGCTCAGGAAGTCTATTTTTCTCTTTTCAATTTTTTTTTTTTTTTTTTTTTTTTTTTTTGCGGTACGCGGGCCTCTCACTGCTGTGGCCTCTCCCGTTGCGGAGCACAGGCTCCAGATGCACAGGCTCAGTGGCCATGGCTCACGGGCCCAGCCACTCTGCGGCATGTGGGATCCTCCCAGACTGGGGCACGAACCCATATCCCCTGCATCGGCAGGCGGACTCTCAACCACTGCGCCACCAGGGAAGCCCTCAATTTTTTTTTACTGTGGTAAAATACCCACGACCTAGGATTTGCCACCTTAACCACTTTTATGTGTACAGTTCAGTGGTATTGAATACATTTATAATTTTGTGGAGCCATTACCAATATCCATCTCCATAACTACTTTCATCTTGTAAAACTGAAACTCTAGACCCATTTAAACAATAACTCCCCATTTTTACATTCCACCACTGCCCCCCGCCCCTGGCAACCACCATTCACCTTTCTGGTTCAATGAATTTGACTACTCTGTGTACCTCATATAAATGAAATCATACAGTATTTATCGTTTTGTGACTGGCTTATTTCACTTAGCATAATGTCCTCAGGGTTCAGAATTTCCATCCTTTTAATGGCTGAATAATAATCCTTTGTATGTATGTATCACATTTAGCTTATCCATTTTCCATAAATATATACTTGGTTTGCTTCTACATCTTAGCTTTTGTGAATAATGCTTCTGTGAACATGGGTGTAAAAATATCTGTTTGAGACCCTGCTTTTACTTCTTTTGGGTATATAACCAGAAGTGAAATTGCTGGATCATACGGCATCTCTAGTTTTAATTTTTTGAGGCACTTCCATTCTGTTTTCCACAGAGACTGTACCGTTTTATGTTCCCACCAACTGTGCACAAGGTTTCCAATTTCTCCACATCTTCACCAACACCTGTTATTTTTTTTTTTGATAGTAGCATTCCTAATGGGTTTGAGGTGATATCTCATTGTAGTTTTGATTTGCATTTCCCAAATGATTAGTGATGTTGAGCATCTTTTCATGTGCTTATTGACCATTTGTAAATCTTCCTTGGAGAATGTCTAATCAGGTCCTTTGCACATTTTTGATTTTTTTGGAGTTGTTGTTGAATTTTAGAGTTCTCTATATATGCTGGATTTCCATCCTTTATCAGGTATATGATTTGCAAATATTTTTCCCATTCAGTGGGTTGCCGCCCTGGGGTCTCTAGTACACAAGACAGATAATCAGTCCCAGGCACCTTGGAGCTTCAGCTCCTATGGATGATTCAGATATGAAAATATGACTGTAAAATGATGTATTGGAGGGAGTAGGATGCTATGGGAGCTCATAGGATTGCCACCTAACCAGCTTTTGGCAGAGAGGGAAGGCATCCCTGAGGAAGGGGGATCCGGGTAGACACCTACAAGATGAATTGCAGTAAGCCTGCTGAGTGGTGGAAGTGAGGAGGGGAGAGGGCTTTGGACAGAATGGGCAGCCTATGCAAAGGCTCAGAGGGGTAGAGAGCATGGCATATTTGAAGACTTCCTGCTGCAGTGTGAGGGCGCAGAGGAGAAGCAGAGGAGCCAGGGTTGCACTGAAGAGGCTGGAGAGAGAAGCAGGGTCCTGGATCTTGAAAAACTTTGTCAGCCTTGTTGAGAAGATATGCTTTATTACCAGGACAGTGGGGAACCACTGGATGTTCTTAAGTAAGGCAGGGATATACACAGATTTGCATTTAGAAGGTTACTCTGGCTACAGTAAGAGAGGGGAGACTGGAAACAGCTATCCTGCAATCATCCACCTTAGAGAGGATGATTTTCTGGACTAAGATTGTGTCGGTGGTGGTAGAGAGAAAAAGACCAATTTGAAAGATAGGTAAGAAATAGAAATTATGGGACTTGGTGATTGACTGGGTGTTGGATGAGGAAGAAAAAGAGGTTAAGGATGGTATCCAGGATTCTGGCCAGTGAACTGGGAAGATTGATAATATTATTCACTGACACAGAGAACAGAAGAAGAGGATCAGATTTGGTGAGTCAATGTGCGTTTAGATTGGACCATGTTGACCATGTGGAGTTTGAGGTGTTTGTGGGTCTCTAGATATTTTAAAATAAAGGTGACAAAGAAGAAAAACTGACAACTACATATATGTATATTATGGTCAAAGCAGAACTATATAATATTGTCACTTACATTCCAATCTTTACATTGCCTATAGTTTATAGTCTGTCTAAAAGTTCTAAAAAATCTGTAATTTTATACGTATGCCAGCAACACATAGTAAAACTTAGCTAGAAATATTTAATGATAAATGTTTTTGCACATGCACTCTCATTCCCCATGTTAATTTGCTCTTCTTAGCAACAGTCCCAGGTACAAAGCTCACAGACGATGCCGAACAGCAATGTTGCCCTTGATTGTAATACTTTACTCTTTAAAGCACGGGAATGTCCAGTGTGTTCAACAAGGAAGAGATAGAATGAATTAAACAAGTAAAATATACCAATTTGGAGGAGAGGAAACTACCCCTTTTTCATCACTGTTAAAGTGATATATTATGCTTTGCAAAATGATGCAAGACTTATTGTTCCATAATTTAAAGATTGCTTATACTTTTACTGTTTTTTTTAAATGAAAACATCTTTGGTATATTACATGAAGCACATCATATTGTAGGCTGAGTGAAAAGCACAGGATGCTGGCAGAATAGAAGAAATTTCAAAGTAATGGAAGAGGTCAGTTTATTTTATATTAAAGTTTAGAATGTATTCCCTGTTAGCAAAACATTAAGTTGTTGGGTATATATAAAATGGAAAAGAATATATGTATATACACACATATATTCACCTAATGATATTCATTTAATGTGAATACAGAGGGGGGTGGGAAGAGAGAATAAGAGAGAAAGAGGGAAAAGAACTTAAGTAGAAAATATAAAGAGGTCTAAGAAATACATAAGCTTTAAAAAATCCCTTATTTGAATTTAAGCCAGACATGCCAGATGTTAGAGATAGGCAAAAATATTAGAATGTCTGCAATAAGAAAGAAAAGATGTGCTGGTCCTAAAAATATAAAGTATACCATGCTTATCTTTGAAAGTCTGGAGTTCAAAATTAGTACACCAAATTTAGAACAATTTTCATTTGCCAAAGCCTCAGGTTTTTTAAATTTAACTGCATGAGCTTACACTAGGAAATTGTATGCAAAATGTCAAAGGTCTCATCTTTTTGGTGATGCAGGATATGAGAGATGAAAATTTAAAGTAAAATGTAGGGTAAAAAATGCTGTCCGCAAAGCAACAAAAGAGTCTTGTAACTTAAATTTCTTCAGATTATTCTATTATATTAAATGATGTATCATTAGCTAATATCCAGCCCTAACAATAGTAATGATATTTCTTGGTACAGTGGAGACTTTATGACACAATGTTTGAAAATGGGGCTTAATGAAGTCATTCCCTGAGCCTGGGATGGGGGGAACATTCATCAATCAAGCACCTTCTTTGTTAACCTCAAGTTGCCTTTTCCCTCTTTGTATTAGATAGCTTTTGCTGAATAACAAGTTACCCCCCAAAATTTAGTAACTTAAAAGAAAAAGCACTTATCACTTCACAGTTTCTGAGAGTCAGGAATTTGGGAGTGGTTGACAGGGTGTTTCTGGCTCAGAGCTGCTCATGTAGTTGCTGTCAAGATGTCAGCAGGGGCTGGCAGGAGACCTCAGTTCCCTGCTAAGCAATCTTCTCCATAGGCTGCCTGAGTGTCCTCACAACACGGCAGAATATTTCCCCCAGAGCAAACGAATCAAGAGAAAGCAAGGAGGATGCCACAATGTTTTTGATGAACTAGTCACACACCATCACTTCTACCATATTCTATTCATTAGAAGAGAGTCACTAACTCCAACCCACACTTAAGGGGAAGAAAATTAAACTCCACCACTTGAAGGGAAAAATATCAAAGAATTTGGAGCTATATTTTAAAACAACTATGCACCTATGCTTCCCTGTCCCTACTAGCCTTTTACTTTATACTTCAGTTTTTTAGGTCAGAAAGTAGTTTTTAAATTGAAGTGTAGTTGATTTACAATACTGTATTAGTTTCAGGTGTACAACATAGTGATTCAGTATTTTTATAGACTATACTCCATTTAAAGTTATACAATATTGGCTATATTCCCTGTGCTGTACATTATATCCTTGTATCTTTTTTTCTTTTTCTGCAGTCAGTTTTTCTTGAGTAAATTTCTTCAGTTAATTAGGTCAAATAAAATATACCCATGATGAGTCTCTTGGCTATAACCATGAGGTGAGTTTAACATCCTGGACAACACATTATCATCACTTGGAAACTAAGGTTCTAGACTATAGTCTAAAAGCCGGAAGCAATGGTTGAATTTAAGGTAATAGGCTTTGGTTTCTATTTGTAGGACCCTCTTATTTTATACCAACTTACTAGCAATTGATGTTTCTTCTATTGCTGTAAAACCACTCATGCAATGGTAATAGCAGCTACACAGACTAGTCTGCATTGAGGGTGAAGAGAAGAGCCCCCTGACAGAAGTAGAAATTAGAGCCTGCTTTCTGACTGCCATTCAACATTGATTCAAAGCCCTGGAGCCAAGCTATAAAATATACAGTGAGCATCCATGTGTATATGCAGGTGTCAATAGGCTAAATTTCTAGAAGTGGGGTTGATTGGTTAATGGGTATTTAAAACTTTAATAGATATTGTCAAATTGTCCTCCAAAATTGTTGTACCAATTTATTCTCCCACCACAGCATATGAGAGTGCCAAATTCTCCTTGCCTTCACTTATTCTGTATCATCAAAGTGTTTGATCTTTGCTGTATAAAAGTCATAACTGTTATCACCATGTTAGCAGATAGAAGGAGGGCTGATATCTGTGAAAACCTTTTCAATAAGTGTCCAATTCATTCAGCATCTGTGATGGTATTCTATGGAGTGTATAAGAGTAGAGGATAGGAACTAACGTCAGAAGGGTGGAAGATGGGTCAAGGAATGGTCAGTGGCCTCCGCTGACATGGGTCATGAGCATAGGTTGGGAAATGCAAACTGGTTATAGTGTCAGGAGCAGGGCTCTGAGAGTCCAGGAAGTGGAGGCTGAGTGCACCAGAGGCACAAGGATCTGCATGTTACGTAGGATGTAGGACGACAAGGTGAGTGGGGGGCGAGGTTGGTAGATAATTAAGAAGTTCATCCAAGAAGAAGCTCAAGTATGAGCACATGTTCTCTGTATCCAGAGATGGTGTAAGGTGCAAAGTTAGGTTATTAAGATTTTTCTTCCTTTCTAATATAGGCATTCATAGCTATAAATTTCCCTCTAAGCACTGGTTTTACAGTCCTAAGTTTTCATTTTCATTTCATTTCCATTTACCTCAAAATACTTCTAATTTCCCTTTTAATTTCTTCTTTGACTGATTGGTTACTTAGGAGTATGTTGTTCAATTTTGAAACATTTGTGAAGTTCCCAGTTTTCCTTCTGTTATTTATTTATAATTTCATTCCATTTTGGTGGGAGAATATACTTTATAATTGTGGTCCTTTAACATTTTTTATAAATTTTTATTCATTTATTTATTTTTATTTTGGGGCTGCATTGGGTCTTCTTTGCTGCGCACGGGCTTCCTCTAGTTGTGGCGAGTGGGGGCAACTCTTCATTGTGGTGTGCGGACTTACTGCGGTGGTTTCTCTTGTTGTGGAGCACGGGCTCTAGGTGCATGGACTTCAGTAGTTGTGGCACATGGGCTTCAGTAGTTGTGGCACGCAGGCTGTAGAGCGCAGGCTCAGTAGTTGTGGTGCACGGGCTTAGTAGCTCCACAGCATGTGCGTACTTCCCGAACCAGGGCTTGAACCCGTGTCCCCTGCATTGGCAGGCGGATTCTTAACCACTGCACCACCAAAGAAGTCCCCTTTAACATTTTTGAACATTTTTTTATGGTATAGTATCTCAACTGTCCTGTAGAATTTTCTCTGTGCACTTGAGAAGCATGTATGTTCTGCTGTTGTTGGTTGAAGTGTTCTATAAATGTCTGTGATGTTTAGTTGGTTTATGGTAATTTTTAAGTCTTCTGTTGTTGATCATCTGCCTAAATTTCCTATCCAATAGTGCAAGGAGATATTGACGTCTCCAACTATTACTATTCAATTGCCTATTTCTTTTACTATTTCTGTCCATTTTTTCTTCATGTATTTTGGTATTCTGTTATTAAGTGCATGTGTGGTTATAATTGTTACATCTTCCTGATGGATTGATTCTTTTATCATTATAAAATGATTCTCTTTATCTCTAATAACATTTTTGTTTTAATGTCTATTTTGTCTGATATTAATATAGTCATTCTAGCTGTCTTGTGGTTACCACTTGCATGATATATATTTTTCCATTCTTTTACATTCAATCAATTTGTATCTTTGAATCTGAAGTGTGTCTCCTTAGACAGCATATAGTTGGATTTTTTAAAATCCAGTCTGAAAATCTCTGCCTTTTGATCGAGTTGTTTAATTCATACCATTTAATCTTATTTTTGATATGGTTAGATTTATATCTGCTATTTTACTTTTTGGTTTTGTATGTGTCTCATATCTTTTTTGCTCCTCTATCCCTCACTTACTGCTTTCTTTGACACTAAGTAAGTATTTTGAATGTAACATTTATGTACTTTAATGAATTTTCACTATTTTTAAAGTTATTTCCTTAGTGGTTACTCTAGGAATTATTATGTGTATCTTAACTTACATAATCGGCTTCGGATTTATACTAACAATGTCAGTGAGCTATAGAAATATTTCTCCTATGTAACTCTATTCCCTCTTTCCCCTTTTGGGGTGTTACTATCATACATATTATATCAAAAATGTTACAAACTCAACAATATCTTGTTATAGTTATTACTTTATATAATTTTAAGACTTTTAAAGGAGCTGGGAGAAGAAAGGAAAACAAGTATATGTTATAGCTTCTGTTATATTAACATTATTTATCATTTCTGATTTTCTTCATTTTTCCTGTGGATTCAAGTTACTAAATGGAGTCATTTCTTTAGCCCAGTACAGCGTTCTCCTACCCACTCCATTTGTGCTGTTATTGGCAAATATAACACATTTCTATATGTTATTTGCCCAACAATATACTACATACATACTGTTTTATATAATTGCTTTTAAAATCTTTTAAGACAAGAAACAGAAATTTGTATTTGTACTATCTTTTATAATTAAATAATTACCCTTACTTGTGCCCTTTGTTTTTCCATGTGGATTCAGGTACTGTTTGGGATCACTTGCTTTCAGACTAAGGAACTTCCTTTAGTGTTTCATGTTAGGCAAGTGTGCTACCAATGAATTCTCATCAGTTTTTGTTTATCAGAAATGTTATTTCATATTCATTTTCAAAAGATGGCATTTCTGGATATAAGATTCTTGGTTGACAGTTTTTATTTTTCTTTGAACACTTTGAATATATTATCCCACTGTCTTCTGGCCTCTTGTTGTTTCTGATGAGAACTCAGCTTTTAATCTTGCTAGGGTTCCCTTGTAAGTGGCAAGTCATTTTTCATTTGCTGTCTTTCAAGGTTTTTTCCTCTTTTTGGCTTTTAGGATTTTTACTCTGATATGTCTGTAGATCTCTTTGTAGTTATTGTACATGGAATTTATTGAGCTTCCTAGGTGTGTATATTGATATTTTTAAATACATTTGGGGAGTTTGGGGCCATTATTTCTTTGAATATTTTTTCGGCTCCTTTCTCTCACTCTTCTCCTTCTGGTTCTCTCATTATATATTGGTTGGTGCACTTAATGGTGCCCCACTTTTCTCTGAGACTCCATTCATGTTTCTTCATTCTTTTCTGCCTCTGTTCTTTTCATAGCATAACCTCTATTGATCTGTCTTCGAGTTCAGCAATTCTTCTGACAGTTCACATGTACTCTTGAGCCACTGTAGTGAATTTTTCATTTCAGTCATTGTACTTTTCAACTCCATAACTACCACTTGATTCTGTTGTCAAACCCAAGTTTTTGTGCCTGGCACACAGTGAGGCCAAACAAACAGAAATGTCGGAGTTTGGAGCAAAGAAAGGTTTATTGCAGGGCCAAGCAAGGAGAACAGGTGGCTCATACCTAAAAGACCTGAACTCCCTGATGGGTTTCAGGGAAGAGTTTTTAAAGGCAGCATTTGGAGTGAGGGCTGCAGGGTGCATGACTTTCTTCTGATTGGTTGGTAGTGAGGTAGCAGAGTGATGTTTCAGGAATCTCAGTCATCAACTTTCTGACCAGTCTGGGGTCTCAGAAGGTAGCTACCATCCTCCACCTGGGTGGGGAACCTTAGCTCCTGCAGAACAACTCAAAGATATGTATCAGATTATTTTATACACACACACACACACACACACACACACACACACACACACACACATATGTATATCTCCCTTGAGGAGGAACTAGGACTCTGTTTACTGAACTATTGTTTCTTGACTGCTTTTCCTTTGTTTCTGCATTCCCTCACTTCCCTAATTAGTAACTGCTTGAATTTGCTCTTTGGAAGTCAGGGAAGGCCTAGGAGACTAAAGCCTTTTTCTACAAACAAGAAATGGAGGACACAGAGAGTTCTGCTTGGTTTCAGTCCACCCTTTGCATTGATACTCCTCAATCCTGAAGGGAACAGGTGCCAGACAAGAAAGGGAATAAAATTTTGGATAGAGAGGTTAATCATAAATTCAGCAGAGGAACTCAGTTTTAGGGGGACCTTGTTTCAATTATTTTTTAATAATTTCTATCTATTTATCAATATTTTTTAAATTTAATTATTTATTTATTTTGGGGCTGCGTTGGGTCTTCATTGCTGTGCATGGGTTTTCTCTAGTTGTAGCGAGCAGGGCCTACTCTTTGTTGCGGTGTGTGGGCTTCTCATTGTGGTGGCTTCTCTTGTTGCGGAGCACGGGCTCTAGGCCCACAGGCTTCAGTAGTTGTGGCTCACGGGCTCTAGAGTGCGGGCTCAGTAGTTGTGGCGCACGGGCTTAGTTGCTCCACAGCATGTGGGATCTTCCTGGACCAGGGCTTGAACCTGTGTCCCCTGCATTGGCAGGCAGATTCTTATCTACTGCGCCACCAGGGAAGTCCCTATTTATCAATATTCTCTATTTGATTTGATGTAGTGTCATCATAATTTACTGTACTTCTTTAATCATGGTTTCCTTTAGTCCTTGAAACATATTCATAATGGCTACTTTGAAGTCTGTTAAATTAGATATCTAGTCACTTTCATAGGCAGATTCTGTTGCCTGCTTTTTTTTTTCCAGTGTAGGGGTCATACTTTCCTGTCCACATACATGTCTTGTTTTTTGTTGGAAACTGGACATTTTAGATTACATACTGTAGCAACTGTGTGTCCTTCTTCCCACTCTCCAGAGTTTATTTATTTGGTGAGTGGCTGGATTATTTTAGTGAACTCTAGTTCACCCTGCAATATTAAGCATTTGATATTGCCCTCATGGAGCACTTGGGTGTGCACATAGTCACCCTGGAATGACAGTAGTTTTTGCAGGGCTGTCTTTGGCTGTCTCTTGCCCTGACAAGCCCCAGCTATTAATTGCCAGCTAATTGCTCTATTGCATTCAACAATGACCTGGAGCATAAATTGCTCTGTAGACTAATTCAATCAAATTCAGATACCTTAGATGGGCTAGTTCCTGAGGTCAGTTTTTGAGATTTGTTCTGATCCCAGGAGGGCTCCTCCCAGCTGTCTCTTTCCCCAGTTCTCTTCTGAAAACTAGTCAGCCTACAGTTTAGTGAGTATATACAATAAATCTATCACTCTTTCCAATTGCCTTTCATTACAGCCTCCACTCTTTTTGAGAGTATCCTTAGGCTTGAACGTCTCCTCTCTCTTGGAAATGAAGTCAGTTTCTTTGAGAAGACTTTAGGAGCTACCTCTTTTAAGGCCTGCTTGTCCTCCCAGGCCAAATCTCTGATGTATTGCTCTGGAGCTGGAGGTGGGGACAATAATGTGCTTATCTCCGAGTCACATTGCCACTTTAGGAGCTGAGCACTAAGTCTGAACCTCAGGTCTTCTTGACTTGCCTCTCCAGGCAAGAAACCACTGCCTTACAATCACAGTTGCCTTACAAAACCACAACTGCCTTGCAAGGGCAATCAGGGCCCTAGTATTCTCAGCAATACTACACCCAAGGTAGATAGATCCTCTATCCCACCAGTGGAGACTGAGTAGATGAAAGGAGCCCTCACCTCTCAGCCACAGTGGCCTGGAATTTAGACTCAACAGTAGATAGCTAAGGGTAGGGTGACAAATGCTGGGGTCCTGCCCCTCCCAGGAAGATATCCCTCTGAATGGGAGCTGGGGGAAAGAGTGCCCCAGGCTCTTGGCTATGCCAGTCTGTAGTGGAGCTGGGAGAGGGACTAAAGAGAACAGTTTTGGTTTAAATACGTAAGACTCTTGCTGTTCTCTGTAAATTTTAGCAGATTTTTCAAAATATTGGGCTGGCCAAGAAGTTTGTTCAGGTTCTTCTGTAACATCTTATGGAAAAACCCGAATGAACTTTTTGGCCAACCCAATAGGTGTTTTCTAATTTTCTAGACTTTGAACGTTTCTTTGTTATTTTTAGTAATTTTCACCAGTTTCACCAGGAAATAGGTCTGCAAAGCTCCTCATGGTATCGTGTTGGAAGTCTGTCTCCGTCCCTGCATTTAGATTATAAATTAGTGTTTCACACCTAGGCCTTTGCTACTCTCTCTGCTTATTTCAAGTTTCAGTTTGCTCCTACTTTTATGTAATTGCAGCTTTCCTTTGATCTATGACCTCCATTTTTATTTGACCTCGGTCTCATTACCCTCTCATCCTATTCTTAGCTTTGAAATCCAAATAAAAACAATATAGTGAATTTAAACAATTTTATTTGTAATGCATTTTTGTTTCTTAATCTTAAAAGGTCCTTTTTTTCCATGAAAATATAAAATAAGGTATTTTAGTCCACTTCCTATGTTTTGATATGTTTTAAATTTTAAAGTTTCATCAAATTAACTTGCTGATATTAGTTTAATGATGCTAATATTTAAACATCATGCTGCATTTTGATCTCAGATGAGCCACTTCCAACCCAAACTTGATGGCAGACTAGTTAACTTGGCCAGAGCAGAGGAAGGCGAGGAAGGGGCGTGGAGAGAGGATGGGAGTCAGAGTGGCTCTCCTCAGTGAGGAGAGGGTGGTAGGGCACAGCAGAGCACTGAGTGTAGAAACTTCTCTGGTTGTCCTTAGCTTGACAGTGAGAAACACCCTTTGATGGTTACTTGGGTTAATTTCAAGAGGATCCACTTCTAGTCTTCAGCTGAAACAAGCATAAAGACTGCTTTTCTGGTTGCTAACCCAGTCCGTTTCCATTATAATTTGAAAATCTCAACTGAAATTATTCCAGTAAGCAGTTGTATAACTTCTGGCTTTACCTCTCTCTCTTTACGTAGTACTCAATATCAGCATTTCTCAGTTTTAATGTGCCAAAACTTTATGAAGATTTACTTCATATTTTGGCTGTAATCTAAATAAATCTATTATCAAAATAGATACAGTAGCAATTTATTGTATTGATTTCTGCACAGAATTGATTTACTCCCTTTCCATAGGTTAGAAGAGAATAGCCTTGTTTTGTTCTTGTCTTAAAGAAAAAAAAGACTCTTGCAAGAGATTCCAGATGACATAATAGTAGTTGAGGAGGAAGTAGATATTAAGGGCCATATGTCTAAGATATCAGCCTGAACTCTGGAAAAATCTTTGATGACCTAAACTATTATGCTTCTCATCTTTCTTCTGGCCAGGATATCCAATACCAAAACTCGATGTGAGCTTTCCATTGGAGCATAGAGAAGAGGCATGGGTGAAGGAACTACAAGATTCCAAAGAAATTAAGCAATTACTCGATTCCAAGCTAGGTAAGTAATCATTCATTGATAACACAGAAGAAAGAAAGAAAAATATCAACTTTGAACAAGGTAAAGAGTTTTGGATTCTATTGTACTTAATAATGTCTCTATTTCTACCAGTGGTTTAATATAACTCTTCATTTTCCCTCATGTTCTTTTCAATGTGGGACACAGTGACATCTGCATTGTTTCTTCTCTCAGGTTTTGAGATCGGGATAGAAAATGAAGAAGCTACTTCAGAAAAACAGAAAAAAATGGAGAATATGTATCCATTTATTGTTACTTTAGAGGGGAATGCTCTTCATGGCCCCATTTTGCAAAAAGACTATGTACAGTTAGAAAATCAATGGGAAACCCCCCCAGAGGATTTACAGAGAGATTTAACAAAACTTGTAGAGCATCAGAACCCCTCAGCAGGAGAGAAACCTGAGAGCTCCAACTTGGAAGAACCCCTCAACCCTAGACCCCATAAGAAAAAGAGTCCAGGAGACAAACCTCACCGATGTTCTCAGTGTGGGAAGTGTTTTGCTCGGAAGTCACAGCTTACAGGGCACCAGAGAATTCATTCAGGAGAGGAACCTCATAAGTGCCCTGAATGTGGAAAAAGATTCCTTCGTAGTTCAGACCTTTACAGACACCAACGACTTCATACTGGGGAGAGACCCTATGAATGCACGGTGTGTAAAAAGCGATTCACTCGGCGGTCACACCTAATAGGGCACCAGAGAACCCATTCTGAAGAAGAAACATATAAATGCCTTGAGTGTGGGAAAAGCTTTTGTCATGGATCAAGTCTTAAAAGACATCTGAAAACCCATTCAGGTGAGAAACCTCATAGATGTCATAATTGTGGGAAAAGTTTTAGTAGGCTGACAGCTCTTACTTTGCACCAGAGAACTCACACTGAAGAGAGACCATTTAAATGTAATTACTGTGGGAAAAGCTTTAGACAGAGACCAAGCCTTGTTATTCATTTAAGAATTCATACAGGGGAGAAGCCATACAAGTGTAGTCATTGTTCTAAAAGCTTCAGACAGAGAGCAGGCCTTATTATGCACCAAGTCACTCACTTTAGAGGTCTTCTTTAAGGATTGTTAAAGGAAACAAGTCCTACAGAGATTGACAGTAACTCAAAAAACAAAATCTTAAACCTGCAGCATCCTGTTTGTCTTGGAAGAATTTTTTTGTTTGAGCTTATAAGAACAGCTTTTTTTTCTACTTTAAAAACCCATCTTCCAAGTCATATGAATTTTAGAGTATCTATCTACTCTTGCAGTTTTCCTAGATTTGATTTATTCTGTCTCTACAACTCTTATTTTTTTATTACATTGGAAAATTTTGTGAACCAAGCCAACCGTATCATAGATGTAAGCATAAAAATAATGGCAATCCTTTTCAGGGTAGGGTCAACATAATGGATAATCATATTTATCTGACATATCTATTATTGCAACACCATAATTATTCTGCTGTCATTATTAAAGGTGATTATATTAGTTTAAAGCTTTATATGTGTCCTAAGTGGCAAGAAAGGAGACAGTGTATTTTATGAAATAATGAAAATGTGTTAGGAACACATGGATGAAGATGATTTCATTTGCCTGGTATGAACTGGGTTCTTTCCATTGAAAATTTTATTTTTGAGGAAATTAGAATTTTAATCTTTACTTTTGAATTTTGCAAAGGTGGCTAGTCTGCTTAGTTGCAGCCTGGGGTGATGGATGCCGCTTAGAGCTGAGTATTGATTTGATGATTTATTTTGTTCCCAGAATAAGTCAGCTCTTTGTGGAAGAACCCATTTGACAGTTGAAGCTATACACGTGGAATCTAATTTAATTTAGATTGACTGAGGAACCAGTGTCCATTGCTTTTCACTCTCCTTTGCTATCCAGCTATGTATCTCTCAGTGCTTTTAAATTTTACCCATCCTTTAATTCAGTGTCTCCCTAAGTGTGTGTCATAGAACACCTAGTTATACAAGATAGTCTGCAAATAAGTTTGGGAGTCACTTCCTGCTGTTTCTGCTTTGTAGATTCACAGCGCACATCAGCATATAAGAATTCTGAGAGGTCCTCTGGTAAAGGCGGAAAAAGCATCTCTTTTGGCTCAGTGTTTTACAATCCTGTCTGAGCCCAGAACCCTTTTTCATGTATACCCAGTAATGAACCACAGAGCTAGTATTCTGCAAATATTCTTTGGAGCACACTGCCTTTAACAGATATTTCTATAGCTATCTGTATAGTCTGATTGTTCCCAAGCCTAGTTATCTCCAGTTGTCTCAAGGGTGTTATGAAAAACTCTTTAAACTTATATGTTTTTTATGTAACACACACACATTATTTAAGGAGGTGAAGGTCACTAATTCAGATATTTATACATTGCTCAGTGATCCACAGCCTCTTTGAATTTTACTTATAATCTCACACACACACATTGCTACTTATATAAATGTTCTCATATAATAGTGGTAATGACTCAAGTTCCTATATCAAGGGAAGAACTCTCTTTGTCAGTTAAAGCTGTTAATACATGAAAATATTCATTCAGCCTAGTTCCTTGTTGTAAAATACAAGAAATAGGACATTCAAGTATTTCCCCTTTATGAGGATACCAGTCATCCTTTCCTTAAACTAGAATTACGGAAAGTATATTTTTTTCTATTCCATTGAAGTTCTTGGAAGTGATATTTAATATAAGCATTTTGGGGGTATCTACTATGTGCCTAACTAGTCCTGTTCTAGGCTTAATGAAAACTAGTAAAGAAATTAATTCCTAAAGAGTTTATAATATCTTTAGTTAAACAAGAGTTGGGAAACAAATGGAGAGCAATGCAAGAGAGTTTGTAGTTAAGTGCCAAATCATATCAAGTGCTAGAGCCAGGGTGTGTCTTTCATTTTTGTCATCTAGGTCCCAGTATGATGCTGCTATAAGTTTGGGGTTAAAATTGAGATCCCAGTAGCAATAAACATGGAACATGGGAGGAGTCTGAATGTAGAGGTGAATAATACCGAATGTAATGGCTTCTCTTTTCTCTCTTGTGGAATTGCATTCAAACCAGGACAGTGCCTTAGAATGGATGTGCCCAACTGCTCTGTATCTATGCAATATTTTAATAAAGTGGAAATGTATGTGCCCTTCCTGCTTCAATCACATTAACTAATTGTTTGAACAGCTTAGAGATGCTTCCCTGAGCAGTGGCAACAAGCACCATGATGGACTCCTGCCCCCAACCTCAGCTGGAATCACTTTACTCCCTGCAACCATGGTGCTGGGTTTATGTATCAGTTTTAGCATTGAATACAATCAATTTGGCTAGTAGTGTTAGTTGCAATCATAATATGAGCTGTATCATCTATATCATAAACACACATGACTGGATTTTACAGGGTAGAGAGCATCTATTATTCATTTCTTTGTCATAGTGTCTTGTATATAATAAGCACTAATAAATATTTGTGGCATTGAATCAAGAATTATGTGAAATAGTCCTTGGAAACATATCATAGTTAAAACATCGTGTGGATGTGCCTAATTATACTTCTGAGCATTTCAAAAAGATAAGGGCAAAATACAGTACATAACTCCTAAGTATTACGAGTGGCAAAACACAGTACCCATCTCATAAGTACTATGAAGATTAAATGAAATATATTTTTTCAGGCCTTACACAGTGTACACTTTCAATAAATATCCAGCATATCATATCTTAAGTATTTGTTGTTTAATGATAAAAGCATTTAAGGCTATGGATTTTCCTCTAAATATGTCTTTAGTCACGTTCCGTACATTTTATATATAATGCTTCTATTAGCCAGGATTCTCCAGAGAAACAGGTAGGATGGGTAGATGGATATATATATACACACACATACATATACATGTGTGTATGTATTTATATATATATATATATATAATTCGATTAATTATAGAACTTCACTCATACAGTTATGAAGATTGACACATCCCATAATCTGCCGTCTGCAAGCTGGGGGACCAGGAAAGCTGGTGGTGTAATTCGGTCCAGGTCCGAAGATGTAAGAACCAGGAGAGCCAATGGTTTAACTCCCAGTCCAAGGCCAAAAGCCTGAGAATGGGGGAATGGGGGGAGAGCTGCAGGTGTAGGTCCCTGAGTCTAAAAGCCAGAGATAGATAACTAATGAGAACCTACTGTATAGCACAGGGAACTCTACTCAGTGCTCTGTGGTGACCTAAATGGGAAGAAAATCCAAAAAAGAGGGGATATATGTATACGTATAACTGATTCACTTTGCTGTACAGCAGAAACTAACAACACTGTAAAGCAATGATACTCCAATAAAAATTTAAAAAGTAAATAAAAGCCAGAGAACCAGGAGCTCCAATGTTCAAGGGTAGGAAAAGATGGACATCCCAGCTGAAGAAGAGGACAAGGGAATTCGCCCTTCCTCTGCCTTTTTGTTCTATCCAGGCTCTCAATAGATTGGGTGATGCCTACCCATATCGGTGAGGGCAGAACTCTTTACTCAGTCACTGAATGAATGCACATCTCTTCCAAAAACACTCTCACAGACATGCCCAGAAATAATGTTTTACCAGCTATCTGGGAATCCTTTAGCCCAGTCAAGTTGGCACATAAACTTAACCATCACAGTGTTATTATTGATGACTTCAAAATGATTTATTATCACAGTTTTCATTATAATTCCTCTTTGACCCAAGAACTGTACAATATTGCCATTTTCCTCTTAATTTTTGGTTCTCCTTCCCTGTGATTAGAAACTGAGGTTCACTCTATTTCTACATTTAAAGTTCATTTAGGTTTTTTAAAAAGACACATATTTGACAAAATTTGCTAAGTATCCTAAAAACCCTAGAGAATCAGGATTCTATTTGTAAGGCACAAATTTAGAATACAGTCTTGGACCTCTAAATTACTTTAATGTCTTTGGCAATGCCCTTGGTGTTTGTGAAGAGACAGTAACTTAGAGGAGATTGCCTTGCTCCCCATTCGGCCTCCCTGCAATTTTGTACTCCCCATTCCCTTGGTAAGAGTTTTATTGGGTCCATTTTATGGATGTTACATGGCGATTGTTAACAGCTGTCCAGCTATCGAGGCTGGCCCTAAAAGCAGGAGGCTAAAAGACCTCGGAGAGACTTACCCTTTCCCAGCCAGGCTGAGAAAGCTCTTCCTTGGGATGTTACAGTGGTCTGTCCTGAAAGCAGCGAGAACCTGCGATGGGCACTTTGAGGTTTTTGCAACAGTGGCCCTCCTGAATAAGCAGGGATTGTTTCCCAGTGTGCTGGCGAGGTTGTCTAGGGAACATACAGGTGAATCAGTACCCAACTGGCTCACCATCAGGTGCGGGAACAGAGACATGAAGCTTTGCCCTCTTGCACCTGCATCACCATAACATTCTGAAAGGAAACAGTCTTAGGCACTTCCAGGAAACTGCATGCTCTTTCTTCCTGCAACCCTCCCTCATTTCTAGCCCAGTGTATAAAGTGAACATTTTTAAAAAGAACCAAGCTTACACTTAAGCCTTGGGCAGCTCCTGCTTCTTTTTGAGTCCTCTGTAACAGATATGGAACAGACGAGAAGACAGCTCATCTCTTAGTCTTTCTTCAGCATTAATAATCAGCTTAGTCCCCCATTTCTGGACATTTAACTACTGGGACTGGGGACGGGGGCGGTTAAGTTCTCTCCTCACCAAAGTGATGTGTAAGTTAGTCACTATCTAGTCTTTTTCAGCTTGCATTGTCAAACAGGACTTCTCAGAGGTCTAGCATGGCCTAAGTTCACATTTTTTAAGGATCAGAAGGTATTAAAATGTCATCTTTCCTCTGAGCGAGTGAAGCCCATCACAATCTCCAACATGATACACTGATTTTCAAAAACAAAATTTTATCTCCAAGGATTACCTGATTCATATATTAGAGAACCAGTTTACATTCAAAATATATATAACTCCTGAGTCACTGAAGAATTCCTCTAGCTGTTTATGAGACATGAACAGTGTTAGTAGTCCAGGTTGATTGTATGCAACCACTTACTGCTGCACTCAGAGTTCCCTTTCAACACAGCAATGATAAGTCTGTCCATGGTCTTCCCTCTCCTGGACACTCCTACTGCTGTCTTAACCTTTCACTGTGGCCTGCATTTTGAAGTGCTTAGTGCTAAAGGGAATGTTACCAAACTCAGGTTCAGCTGTTCACCATTTGAAAAGTCAATATTAAAGAGACAAGCGTTGGTTGGAAAGGAAATGTTGCTTTAATCAGGAAACTGGCTACCCAGGGAGAAGGTGGAATCCCAAAACCAGCTCCAAAGATTCTGCTCAGTCATGAAAGTTTTTAAAGGGAAAAAGGGGGAATAATCTCAGTTAATCATCAAGGTAGAGGGTCAGATTCTTCGTCATTTTTCTATTGCGTGCAGATCTGCTGACTCGTGATCTTCCTTTGGATGCTATCTTGTCCATGTGGTTCACCTGCAAATTTGCTAACGGGGAAACTAGGGGTAGAGGGTCAGTCATTCTTCAACTATTTAATTCTTCATTCTTACTCCTTAGAATCTGGGAAATGACTCAACACGTTAGGGAAGGCATTGTGTACATTCAGAAGAGCATAAGTCAGGAGTTAGGTTAAACGTTACCTAGTGATCTCATTTTTATAACTAAGGTCTGAGAATAAACAGAGATGGACAAACAGAAAAAGGGCAAAAGAACTGCTTACAGGAAGATTGTGCAGGATGAATAATATTCTGTACTTCACACCACACTTTATATCCCTTAAACCACTTGCTTCTTCATACTCCCTTTCAAAACACAATACCTTTCGGCTCAGTCTTACCAAAGCCCCTGCTCTGACTCCTACATACACTGACCCAGATTGGATGCCCCTAGAGAAGTCAGAAGCATGAAACAGAGAAGCCAGACCACCCTTCTTCATGCAACTTCACGCTTATCCTTCAACTACTCCAGCTGCTGAAGAGCTATAGAGGTTAAAGAAATCTCCCTGTGCTGTGTGTGCAGCACCTTCCCTGAGAGTGATGCAGTCAAGCCAGGCTGCTCCCCCTGTCCAGCTCAGCAAGCTTCGGGTTCTGTTCAGACCTCCTTCTTCACACACTGAGCTCTGAACAATAGAATCTCCAAGCTTCCGGAATTCCCTGGCAATCCAGTGGTTAGGACTTGGCGCTCCCACTGCAGGGGTCACAGTTTCGATCCCTGGTTGGGGAACTAAGATCACACAAGCTGCGGGGTGCGACCAGGAAAAAAAAAGAAAAAGAAAAGAATCTCCAAGCTTTGGAGTCTGGTTTTCCACTTAGCATTATCTTAACTTTCCCACACCACTACATTCCGATTCACCTCTCTAAAGGCCACCAAGATTAAGAGCATCAACTAGCTCTTGGATTAATATAAATAGCTGTACCAAGACCCATGTACAAGGGGAGATGTCACCCATATTGGTAAAGGTGGGACTGGAAGTTCAATTCTTCTGTGTGATGCCAGGAAGCCTCTTAGTAGAAGTCATTTGGTCATAGTAAAGGTGCACGTCGCTACTAGATTTAGTTGCCTAGCAGCTTTAATATGGAGAAATTGATTTACCCTCAAGAAAATGGCTCACTCTACTTTCTTCTCTGCTAAAAGCCATTGGCTGTTGGTCTTCTGAACACAGTTGCCAGTTTGACCTTTTAGGAGGGGCACCAGCATTGCCTCAAAGGGGCGTTGTTTACCACTCTGCATTCCACTCTACAAAATGAATTGCAAGGTTTCCCCTTCTCCGCACCTTATAGTGTGATGAGGTTGCTCCCCTAAGGAGTAAACAATACATGCTTTAAAGTGGACTTGTAGGATTTGAGTGTTTTTCTTTTGATTTGAAACTACATCCAATAAATTTGTACAGAGGTGGTCTGCTTCTAAGTCATAGATTATGGTTCCTGGGATAATTATATTTGATGGGGGCTCCACGTGGTCCAGGGGTTTAGTATTTGTCCTGATCCCAAGCCCGTGCCATCTTTGTTGTTGTTTTTTTTCTTTAATCGGAGTATAGTTGCTTGTGCCATCTTTGTAACCTAACCTTTTCCTGCCTTTGAGGTAGCCCACGGGTATGTGCCCTCTTAGGCACTGAGGAATAGTAGGGGTTTAGCAGCCAGTCTGGAGACCTGATCTGGGAGAGAGCCAGGCATTCAGTTTCATCTACAAATGCCCATTAGGATTCAAAGTCGACCATCCTGAAAAAGGGAAAGTTTCACAGTAAGATAGCCTGAAGCTGGCCTTGGGATAAGTTCAAGTTAAAAATGAGGTCAGTATAAGGGTGTTCAGTGGAGTAAGTTTAAGGTTTATTGAGAGAATGAGAATGATGATAATACCTGGAACTGTTACTGGTCAGAGACAAAAAACATTAAGACAAAGATTCGAATAATTTTAATGTGTGTGACAACAGCATAAAAATGACTGCTCTGGGTCCTGGCTCAGTGGGGAAGCGCGGTTGCACGTCAGAGTTGAGTGCGGCCGACAAAGGGCCGCCTTCATCTGGTTGCTGGGCAGTGGCGTGCCTCCCAAGGGGCAGTGGGTTCCTCATCTCCACACCCTCCCGTCCGTAATCAGTGACCAGGGCCACTGCAGAAATCACATCGCAGCAGGATAAATGAAGAAGGAAACGGGGAAGGGGCAAAGCATTGATTGCAAATGGCAAACGTCTTAATAATGAGCAAATGTGGCAGGAAAAAAAAATAGAAGACAACTGACCATGGAAACAGTTGAATCCCAGCAGGATGGAACAGATTCTGTGTGACAGATTCTGTAACAGGTGTAACAGATTCTGTGGCAGAGAGTGAATCTGCTCATATGCAGACTCAGACTGGTCAAAATTCAATCCCTGGTTTAGCTCAGGTTTCTGTAGCTGCATCAGGCACCAGAAGAGGCTCCCCAGCTGTCACTCTAGTGCTGTCACCTTCTGGCCAAACTGTACATGCCCAGGGAATAATAAATGAGACACCACAGCCATTGGTTATTCAGTCACCATGAATACAAACTGTTCAGACAGCAGCGATTGCAGAGACAGATGAGTCTGCAGAATCAGAAGGTGTGATTGAATCTCGTAGAGAAATCCTTTCACAAAGACCCTTTATAGAAAAATACTGAATGAACTTTTCTCTGATGTGCCTAGTGTTCCCAAGATTGAGGAATAAAATGCAGAGGACCAAGGAATGTCCCCTAGCCTGACTACCATGGCAGTACCAACTACCATATATCAGACTAGCCAGCGCAATACAGTGTGTAAGATACAGTGTTAGGTTAGGCATCATTAATACCTAACCTGTGTATATAAAATTAAAAGTGAATGTTAAAGTGAGACATTTGCACTGGTAGCTGTCACATACTTTTGAAAAGTAAAAAAAATAATTATTACTGAATATAGAAGAAAACTGGGGATAAAAATAAACAAGGGGCAGTTTTTCCTATTTATATGTTATATCTACCTCTCATGAAAGTTTTAAACATGTTTTATGTTGTCTTTATGATGCATGCAAACAGGATAAGATGTAAATGTCTGTATTTCATTCTTGTTGGCTTTGTTACCAACAATTATATATCATACATACTAACCTAAAATAAGCACATTTGATTTCGAAATTATGTTTTAAATGTAATTCTGTTTTCACTACTTTCTACTGAGTTACTTTGTGCTGCAGGTTTTTCCTAAAAGAGAATGGAAAAATGATCTATTTTTTAAAACTATAGCAATTGGACAGATCATTTTATTTTAACTGTTAAGCACCAAACAGATACAGTCACATTTACTTTTCAAATGACTTACATGAATTATATTAAGGTTCAGAGTGAGACAACAAGCATAAGTGACACCTGGAATAAAGTTAAGGTTCAGTATTTGATAACAGGAATATAGATCTTCTATGGTTCAGCATGAAACAACACACATAAAGGGGACTGCTGGAATAAAGTTTAAGATTCAGGCTGACACCACAAGCACAAAGACAACTATTTGTTCAGTGTGAGACAAAAATAGGAAATTTTCACTGGGAAAAGGTTATGGTTCAGTGTGGAAAACAATCCTGAAGATTGGATTGGAATCTTCAATCCTCATTCTGCTGGAATGAGGTCAAGGTTCACTGGGCAACGCAAGCAATTAGATGGCTGCTCAAATAAGATCACGTTTCAGTTTAGTGCAGGAAGCATAACAATGAATGGCAGAATTTATTCTTCAGTGTGAGACCAAAAGCATCCAGCTGACTGCTGAATGAGGTAAGTTTGGTGTGCGACAAGAAAGAAGATCACCAGGGAAATAAGGGTAAAGCTCAGTGTGCCACAGCATTCCTGAACATGACGCTGGAATTAGGTAAAGGCTTAGAGGATGACAACAAGCTGGAAGGTCACTGCAGCAATAGGAGAACGTTCCGTGTGACACAACCACCACGAAAATGAAGGATTATTGTTAAGGAGCAGAGCGAGACCAGAGCGTGAAGATGACTTCCGGGAGAAGGTTAAGGCCCAGTGTGAGATGCAATTGGAAAGATAGCCCCTGGACGAAGGTTATTCTTCAGTGTGGGACAAAAAGCTAGAAGATGAGTGCTGGAATAAACTTAGAGTCAATGGGACAAAACAGGCCTGTTGCTGACTGCTAGAATAAAGGTACATCAGTTCAGTGTGACCTGACAGACATATTGGTGACTGCTTCAATAAAGGTTCAGGATGAGACCACCAACCTGAAAATGACTGTGGAAATATGGTTAAGATTGAAAGGGTGACAATGTGTTTGAAGATGGCTGCTGGAATAAGGTTAAGGTTCAGTGTGCAACAATAAGCAAGTGGATGGATTACAAAAATAATTAGGCTTCAGTGTGAGGCAACAAGCAAGAAGATGGCCTCTGGAATAAAGGTCAGTTCAGTGTGAGGCTATAATTATGAGGAAGGCCATTGGAATACAGATAAGGTTTATTGAGAAACATCAAGCATGAAGCTGACCACTGCTATTCCCTTACTGTTCCATATGAGTCAACCAGCGTGAAGATGACCACTGATATAAGGTTAAGGTTAAGTGTCAAACATTGTCAGAAACATGATTGCTTGAATGAGGTTAAGGTTGAGTGTGGGATGGCAAGCATGATATGACTGCTGGAACCAACTTAAGATTCAGTATGAGATAAAATGCGTGAAGATGGCTGGTAGACTCATGTCTTGCTATGATGTGTGATCAAGCATTCAGTTGACTGCTGGAAGAAAGTTAAGGTTCACCAAGCCAACACAAACAAGATGAGAGATGGAAAAGTTAAAGTTCAATGTGACACCAACAAACATTAGCACAGTCACTGGAATAAGATTAAAATTTAAAGAGTGTCAACAATCTAGAATATTACTGATGGAACAAGTTAAGGTTCAGTGTGACTCAACTACCAAGAGGATGCCTGTTGGAATAAGGGCAACATTCAGGTGAGATAAGAAGCATAAATACAACAAGGTCCTACTGTATAGCTCAGGGAACTATATTCCATATCCTGTGATAAACCATAATGGAAAAGAATATGAAAAACAATGTATATATGTATAACTGAATCACTTTGCTATACAGTAGAAATTAACACAAAACATTGTAAATTAACTATACTTCAATCAAAAAAAAGACGCATGAAGATGACTACTGGAATAAGTTTAAGTTTCAGCATATGTCTGACCACAAGCATGATGATGAATGCTGATAGAAGGCAATTATTCAGGGCTTCCCTGGTGGCGCAGTGGTTAAGAATCCGCCTGCCAATGCAGGGGACACGGGTTTGAGCCCTGGTCCGGGAAGATCCCACATGCCGCAGAGCAACTAAGCCCGTGAGCCTACAACTACTGAGCCTGTGCTCTAGAGCCCATGTGCCACAACTACTGAAGCCCACACGCCTAGAGCCCGTGCTCCGCAACAAGAGGAGCCACCGCAATGAGAAGCCTGTGCACCGCAACGAAGAGTAGCCCCCGCTCACGGCAACTGGAGAAAGCCCACGTGTAGCAACAGACCCAACACAGCCATAAATAAATAAATAAATAATTTATCTTAAAAAACCCCAAAACCAAAAAGCAAACGGTTCAATTAGAACATGATGAAAGACATTTCACTAAAGAAGACATACAGATAGAAAATAAGCACATAAAATGATTTTCACCATTATTAGCCATTAGAGAAATATAAGTTAAAACCACAATGAGATATCACTATACACCTATCAGAATGTCAAGAATAAAAAATAGTGATAAGGGCTTCCCTGGTGGCGCAGTGGTTGAGAGTCCGCCTGCCGATGCAGGGGACACGGGTTCGTGCCCCAGTCTGGGAAGATCCCACATGCCACGGAGTGGCTGGGCCCGTGAGCCATGGCCGCTGAGCCTGTGCGTCCGGAGCCTGTGCTCCGCAACGGGAGAGGCCACAACAGTGAGAGGCCCACGTACCGCAAAAAAAAAAAAAAAAATAGTGATAATACCAAATGTTGATGAGTATGAAGAGAAACTGGAACTATTCATAAATTGCTGATGGGAATGTAAAATGTTACAGCCACGATGGAAAAGTTTGGCTGAGTCTTATGAAACTAAACATGCACTTACCATACAACCCAGCAATTGCACTCTTGGGCATTTATCCCGGATAAATAGAAATTTTTGTTCACACAGTAACCCATGAACAAATATTCACAGCAGCGTTATTCCTAATAGCCCCAAACTGGAAACCCTGGTGTGCTTCCTGGGTAAGTGGTATACAAACTATGGTACAACCATACCAAGGAATACTAACTCAGCAATAAAAGCAGTGAACTATTGACACTTGACATTCCCAGCAAATTGGATGACTCTCCAAAAATGATGCTGGGTGACAAACCCAATCCCAAAAGGTTACATACTGTATGAGTCCATTTGTATAACATTCTCAAAAAGACAAAATTATAGAAATAGACAACAGATTAGTGATTGCCAGGCATTAAGGAGGAAGAGCAGGAAGGAAGTGGGTGTGGCCAAAAAAGGGCAACACAAGGGATCCTGACAGTTATGAAACTGTTCTATATCTTGAGTATGATAGTGGATGCATGAATCCACACGTGATAAAATTGCATAGAACTAAACACACACACATACACACACACAGTAAATTGGGGAAATCTGAACAAGATAGATAGATTTGTGTCAGTATCCTGATTTTGATATTGTACAGTACTGCAGTTTTGAAAGATGCTACCACTGTGGAAAACTGGGTAAAATGTACATGGGATCTCTATATTTTTTCTTGCAATTGTATGTAAATCTACAATTATCTCAAAAGAAAAGGTTTAATTAAAAAATCAATTGCAGTTCTATATACTAACAATGAACATGTGGAAACCAAAATTAAACACACAGTACCACTTACAGCCACTCTAAAGGAAATGAGATAGATGTAACTCTAACAAAATATCTACAGGGTTCCTGAGTAAGTACAAAGAGGTAACCCAAAGCAGTTCTTTTGTGGTGATAGAATATTTTTGTATCTTGATTGTAGTAGTGGTTACATGAATCCTGACATGGGATAAAATTGCTAGAGCTATACATGCACACACACACACACACACACAAATTAATGCAGGTTAGAAAAATGGTGAAAACTGAATTAGGCCTGTAGTCTAGTCAAGAGTAATATACCAGTGTCAATTTCCTGGTTTTGATATTATACTGTGTCTATAGAAAATGCCACCATTGGGGAAGCTGGGTGAAAGGCACAATGTCTTTTTTGTTCTATTTGTGCAACTTCCTGTGAGTCTATAATTATTTCAAAATAAAATGTTAAAAATAAATGAGATGAGGCCAAGGAGAGGTTTCAGAAATGATTGGAGGGAACAGGTTCTGCAAATGAATGATGCTGGATCCAGTCTGGAACAAAGGGTTTCTATAAAGCATAAGTCTATATTCCTGTGCCCCTTCTTTTTAAAATAATTTTTATTGCATTATACAAGTAATACTTATAGATATACATATGGATATACATACACATACATGGAGAATAAAAAGTATGTCCTCCTTCCTACTGCCTTAACCAGAGTAAACAATGTTCCATAATTTGATATATATCTGCCCTGGTGTTTTTTATGCATTCATATCCATGCATGGTTATATTGTTGAAAAAATCATGATGCAATCCAATAACCTAGTGCCTCTCAAACTTACTTTTCTTCCTTGATCATGCAGGTAGGACAATTGCTCAGTGTATATGAATCTGCTGGGTTCCTTAAACACTTATACAGAGGCTACAGAGATATTCAGTGTGATGGTGAACAGGCATTTTGAGAGGGACCATTAAGGTATTAATTTAGGCCAGCCCTCCTTGTGAAAATTGGGATGAGGTCTTCGTGAATCAGCTTCATGCAGACAGCTTTTAAAAAGTCCTGACTATAATGAAGCATGCGCATTTCAATAGTCTTGAAAACGTGACGGAGTTTGGATTGGATGTGGTTTAGAAGAAGATTAGATGAAACCACGAAAAGGCTTTAAAGCCCAACAGCAAGAAAAAGGCAACGAATGAGAGCAGATGAATACCCGAGAGGACCTTGTGCGGTATCCAGGGCAAAGATAGACTAAGAGGAGTGCTTAGAAATCACTACGGAGTGAAAGGTAAGGAAAACGAGGCAATGGAGCAATTCACGAATAAAGAAATACACATGACCAGCCAATACACCCGAAAGGAAAAAAATGCGCGTGTAGGTTTGGTGAAACTCCATAGTGCAGAGTTACCATAAACATGTGAATCAAAGAAAAGTGCAGTGGGTTGGCTGGCCCGGCTTTCTGTGGAGACAGGGAGGGAGAGGAGATGGTGTAAACGGGGCAGAGGGTTCAGGGTGGGCCTTCTGTGCAGAATCAGCCCAGCGGTCCAGACCCTCACGGCCTCTTCTCCTCTGCTCTAGCGCATTCTGCAAAAGGATCCCAGGGCAGCAGCGCCTTACAATGCGTTCAGTCCCTCTGGCTCTCTTCTTGGGAGTCGGGGAGGAGGCGGGGCTTGCCGGCGGGGCGGGTCCCGAGGGTGGGGCTGAGTCCGCGGCGGCCAGTCTGTAGCTCCTGTAAGGGGCGGGGTTACTCTGGCGGCCGCCACTCAGGAAGCAGGCGAGGGGGTGGAGCTGTCTGTGGCTGTGGCTGCTGCTGCCTCGGGAGACGGCAGAGCGGGCGGGGCGGGCTGTCGGCTCCAGGCCTCGCGTCCACCTGCCCACCCGCTCCCACTGCGGTCGGTCGGCGGGGTGTGCGCCGGGCCGGGCCCATGGCGGCGGCGGCGGCCCTGTCTGCGGCGGCGGCGGCGGCTGCCGTGTCGGGCCTGGCGATGCGCCTGTCTCGCTCGGCTGCGGCCCGCGGCTCGTACGGCGCCTTCTGCAAGGGGCTCACGCGCACTCTGATCACCTTCTTCGACCTGGCCTGGCGGCTGCGCATGAACTTTCCCTACTTCTACATCGTGGCCTCGGTGATGCTCAACGTCCGCCTGCAGGTGCGGATCGAGTGAGCGCCCGCGACCACCGCGTGGCCGCGACGGCAGGGGCGCCGGCATGAAGCTCCGCGGGGCCCAAGGCCACCAGGACGCGGCGGGGGAAGGAGAAGGGGCGGCCCGGGCCCCCGGACATTAGACCTCGGCGGAGGTCACGGCCACCGAGCCCCAAGCCCCGGCTCTGGTCACCCACGTCGCAGCCGGTGACGAACTGCACAGAAACTCGCGAAACGGGCCCTTTCCATCGAACTCGAGAAAATGACTTGAGTGCGGCCGACCTGTTGCCTCACCTTGGCCGAAGTGGGGAGCAGAAGGAAGAAATTCTGCAGCAGGAACGTGAATGACTGGCCCTGACCAAAGAGGTAGGAGGCCAGAGGTTGGACTTTGGGCTGGTGGGAGGCGGTTGCCATGACATCTAGATGTCCAGGCCCCTCGGTGGTTTGGGAGAGACGTGGAAGGGGCCCGAGGAAGCCAGCCCCGAAAGCTGCCGAGCCGCGAGCAGGCAAGGCAGGATGGGCGCAGGCCCTCTGGACTCCCGTTGTCATATTTCCAAGATGGGGGTGAGAGGCGGCGGCCTCGGCATCTTGGAGGGTCAGCCCATCACCTCCCGGCCACGGCCCCGGTGGTGTCAGCTGAACACGGGGGAGTGGAGGGAAATGGGCTCGGGGAGGCCCAGGGGAGGCCCAGGGAAAGCCCTAGAGGAGAAAAGATGCTACTACCCTTGTCCTCTACCCGCTGGGGGTCAGCCTGGAAGGGTGGCTGTGTTCTTGGCCAAAGCCCAGATCTGTCTCTTTCTCAGCCCTTTGCAAACCGGCCCCCTGCCTGGTCTCTGCGGCCAGGGGACTGCTCTCTGCCTGCTGCTGCTGTTCCTGTTGCTCCCCTCTCCGCTCTCCTGGGGCATCCTCCAAAGCTCCGCATCTGGGGCCACGGAATAGCAGGAAAGATGCGTTCCTCCCCGGCCCTCCCGCCATCTCAGCCACGCTCCCTCCAGCTCCTCCCCGTGCCCTCCTGATGCCACAGCTCTGGACGGCCTCCAGCAGCCCCCGTGTCCCAGAGGATTTGGGAAAGTTGGGATCTCCTTGAGCGGAGGGCATCTCTCAGGCTGGGGTGGAGGGCAGATGGAGAAGGGGCTTGTAGAGGAGGTGACACTTGGCGAGACAGGGACCTCTCTGGGTGGGGAGGCAGCTCTCAAGTCCCCATCTCTTTCTTTGTCTCAGGAACTGGTGTTATAGGAAGTGACCTGCCCCTTCTCGGGTCTTGTCAAGAGAGTCCCTAACCCTGACCCTGACCCTAGAGCTGCCTGGGGAGCAGCCTAGAGAAGGGCCTGACCCACGAGGAGAGGAAGGGACCAGGCAGAGACCCCGAGGGGTGGGGTGGCCCAGTGGTCTGGTTCTGGCATGGGGAAGGAAGGACAGACCTAGCGACACTCTGGGGGAGCTCTGTTCTCCCCACCTACTGGGGCTCTGGGAGGGGAGAGATTTGCCCTTATCACACAGGTAAGAAGTGGTGGAGCCGCATCTGCCTCTCGGCCTGCACTCTCCCACCTTCTGGAAGACCTAGCACCGTGGGATGGGGGAAGGGAGCAGAGGCTCCCAGGGGACCTAGAGACAGAGGGGCCCATGGTAGGGAAAGTGGAGTGGATGGGAAGTCACGGGGAAGACCGGGGGACAGTCTGAGCTGAGATGGGCACGGGAGAGATGTGTCCCAGCACCCCCGGGGAGCAAGGTCCTCACCCACAGAGCCAGACCTGCCCACCCTGCTGCGAATGCCACCCAAGCCTGGACCAAGGGCTCCTCAGTGTTGAGTGGCACAACCCTCTCAGTTTGGGTGGTGGGGACGGGAGGGTGGGTGGCTCCTGGGGACCGTGTCACCAGGAGGGGAAGGGACAGTGGTGGGTGGGATGGGGCTGAGACCCACGCCTGACCCCATGTCTCTGTCCCCAGGCTGCCCCTGGGCCCAGCATCGCACAGGAGAGTCTCCTCTGGATGGGCCTGCACTGGTCCTGGAGCCCTTGGCTTGCGCTGTTGACTGACGCACCAGGAGCGGTGCTGATGGGAGGCGGGAGAGACCCTGGCCCTCCCGCCACACCGGTCCCATGTCTGCTTGGGTGGTGGTTGCTCATGGTCCATGCACTCAGAGTTCCTGGGGCTGAGGACCCCAGCAGCCTGGTTGCCCCCAGGACAGAGTGGCCAAGCCTCACACCACATGCCCTCCTCAGCTGCCCAGCTGGAGCCCGGGTCCCAGGTGAGGATCTCTGCCTGCCTCACCCTGGGCCCGGAGGCTGCACCGTGGCCACCACGTGCCCCCAACAGATGCCCACCAACGGGGCCTGATGGCTTCCTTCCTTGTGCCAAGTCACCCGGGAGCCCTGGTCCAGGTGGCCCTCCTCCAGCCCAACTGTGCCCACCCAGGGCCACTTCTGGGAGCCTGCCAGCCTGCGGAGGGCATCCCCGGAGCTCTGGGGACAGCCTCTGAGAGACTGTGCCACGAGGCTACACGGGAGGAGAGCAGCAGAGGACGAGGGGCCTCCTTGGGGCTGATTTGCAGACGCGCCCATTTCAAGCCCAGCTCTCACCCTCCGGGTGGCTCGATGCCCAGCTCCAGCCTCTTGATGGCCAGCCTGAGAGGGCCTGAGAATGGCACAGGGGAGGCTCTTCGCTGACCGTGTGTGAGTGCGCATGTATGAGTGTGTGCAGATGTGTGGGTGTGAGCGTGTGTGTGAGTGAACGTGTGGGTGTGAGCGTGTGTGTGAGTGCTTGTGCACACACACAAGTGGCTGTGCGTTGCACCGGGTGCTGTTGAGCAGTGAGCTGTGCAGGGTGCCCTGTCCTCCCTGGGCTCGGGGCTCAGCCAGCGCTGCCTGGGGCTGCTTCCAAACAGGGAGAAAGTGGGCTGGAGGCCCAGGGGCCCGGGCTCAGAGACCCCCTCCCACCTGCAGAGAACCCCCCCATCGTGGGAGGGGCTCGGCGGTGGCCCTGGCTGGGGCTGTCTGTGCTCTGCAGGGCTGACCATGGGAGGGGCTGGGGACGCATCCTTAGCATGTGCTCCTGCCGCGGCTGTTCTTAGGGTTCTGGCCTTGAGTACTTAGCTGCTTCCGCTTTCCCACCTCTTCCTCGTCTCCCCCACTGGGCCCTTGCTGCTTGACGGGCTCTCAGAGCACTTTATGTATTTGCCATCTGTTTCTCAGGCAGTGGAGCTTCTACAAAATCAGACACCGACTTGAATAAGACAACTTGACTTTCCCGTGTGTGATGTACTCTGCACCGGGCAGCAGCGTCTGGTCAGAGAAGTGTTCTCGTTTTGGATGTTGTCAAATCTTGTTGTCTGTCTCAGTTAAGAAGAAAGTCCTTTGAGTTCAATCAAATAAAACCTGGAGGCCTCCTGTTTGTGCCGCCTCGGAGGAGAGAGGGGCGGCGAGCTCACCCCACTCTGATGGCCTGGAGCTGGGGGAGGGGAGCACCCCAAGGGCTCTAAGGGGCGGGGCTGAGGGCGGGGCTGGTGCCGGGTCAGAAGATGCGGCGAGACCCGAGCTGACCCGAACCACTGCTCCCGTGAGGGGAAGGCAGCAGCACAGGCCTGGCCCAAGAGGTGGCCCTTTGTCCCATTCACAAACTTTATTTGAATAAACTAACACCTAGGCCTTTTCTTCTTCTTAGAGGCGAGTGTTAGAAGGTGCGTAATTCAGCTGAACCCCAAGGGTGGGCTGTGGTAGGTGAGGTGGAATGGACTGTCTGCAGATCATTTTGTGTCCCCAAAGGCCCTTCCGCAGCCGCAGGTGGCAGGGTCTCCATCACCTCCCAGCTGGCCAGGTGGTGCCTGAGTTTTGGAGAAGATCAACCTCGGGGACTGGACACCTGCCTCCCTTACTCCCACCTTAGACGCAAACTGTCCCGGCAGAGAAGCCCGGGGGTGGGGGCTCTGAGGCTGCTGCAGGGGGAAGGTGGGCGGAGGACAGAGGGCTGGGGGAGGGGCGCCTGCAGGGGAGGGCAGCACCCGCCTCGGAAGAAGGCAGGCCCATAGGACCCAGGAGAGGGGTGTCCTGAGGACTTGGGGTGTGGTCCCGAGAGGAGCGCAGCCTGGGGTAAGACACCTATTTCCAAGAGCTCCGCAGGGGTCAGAGCAACTTGACAAGAGGGCCCCTTCCAGCATCCGCCACCCTAGGAGGGAGGGGTAGACCCCAGTCCCGGCCAGAGCCCCGAGCTTCCCGCCTCTTGGTCCAGATGGTCCTGTTCAGTCCCTGATGGTTCTGCACCCACTTCAGGGACCAGGTAGCCTGGCACAGCCAGATGGGAGAGAGGATCCAGCACCCAGGGGCCAAGGGACCGTGATGAGGGAGGACCGTATTCCCCTGCGAGGGAGGAAGGCAGGCCGGCACATCATGCCCTGGTTAAGAGGGGCACTTGGGAGACCAGAGACCTGCACACTGAGCCCAGCTCTTCCACTGACCACAGCGGAGCCCCAGGCCAGCCACGGGCACTCGTGCATTTTCAGGAAGGAGCCTTCAGGGTGCTGTGGGCCTTCAGGGTGAGGATGTATCTTCAACAAATGTCCTCAGGTCTCAGCCAGAGCAGCCCTGTCACAGTGAGGAAGGGAAACGAACTGACAGGTGATGAGAGCCTGCCGAGCTCCAGGCGCCATGCCTTAACCTCGTTATCCCCATGGCCACCTTCTGGAGGAGGTCACCACTAGGATGTCACTGAGGTTGAACCTCGAGCTGGCCTCAGGCAGTCAGAGGCTCCTCACCCTTCCCCTGTCCTTGGGATGCACGTTCTGCCCACTGTTCCCACAGCCAGAGCCCTTTTGAGGATGCGGCCCTGAGAGAGTAAGGCGTCTCTGGGACTATCTGGACTGAATATGTGACTGAATTCCATTAAGACCTCTGTACAGACTTTTAAGATTCTGGCAGGTGTGTGGGGAGATCTGCTTGTCCTGTGCACTCAAGACAAGCCTCATCTGTAAGTTCATTTGCTTATTAACCTCGCCCCCTTCCCAATCTGGAGTGGCCTGCTTCTTTCTAGGTCTCTCCTTGCCTTCTGTGTACAGGACCAGTTTGCAAACCAGCACCACAATTATCCCCATTTTTTGGAGAAACTGATTCTTGGAGCCCAGTCTGAACTAGAAGCCTAAGCAGAACCTCCTTTCCTGAGGCCCCAGTGCCTCTTGGATGGGTAGGAATTAGGCTGGAGGTGTGGTGCAGGGACACAGTCTGAAGGCGACCCTGGTCTTTCTGGGTAGGGGCCAGGGGACAGATAAGAAACCCAGGGCTTGGGGGCGGAGCTGGGAGCCTTAACGTGGAGCTCCCCATTGGAGCAGCTGGGGCCACGCTGAGCTGGGCCCACCTGTCTTCTCGTGAACCTCCCACCTCTGGAGACTGACTGGGATCCAAGCAACTGAGTCAGGGGAGGGCGAAAGAGCAGCTGAGAGGGCAGTTCCAGGAGGGCTAGTCAGAACCCAATACAGTCAGAACATGAGAGATAGAAACAGCATACAGAGTCCCAGCCTTTCCCATCCCGAGGGAAACTGCCCAGTTGTGGATGAATTTTCACTTTGTGTGCATGTCCTTTATATATGTAAAATTAGGAACATATGACTTTTTTCACTTTATGACATAAATACTTCCTGCTCATCTTCCTGTGTGATTAAGTATGCTTCTGCTTCCAAAGCCACAGAGTATCTCTGGTATGAAGGTTTCATCATGTATTTCGCACTGCCTCTTGCTTGTTTTCCTTTGTTGTTTGTTTGGGGGGTTGAGTTTGAGGTTGTTGTTGGGTTTGGTTTGCTTTTGTGGTTTTTATTGGTTTTGACTGATGACGCGGTGACAGATGTCCTTGTGGATAAATGCTGTGGTGCAGTCATGGTCAATCTCTTACCATACACTCCTGCAAGTGGGCCGGATGGTATGCATGCCTTAGGGGTTTGACACCCTCCAGAGCAGCGGTGCCAAGTTCCTCTGCTCATGCCACTCAGGAGTCAGACTGTTTTGAGACAAGGGTGGCAACTGTGTGTCACGACATGTTTCAAAATCTGTTACCGCCTTTCCTGCTTCAAGCTGGGTGCATTTCTCTCTCCTCAAGATCAGAGTAATCTTTCATTTAACTCATCATTTCCCTAAAACCCTTCCTTTCCCATCATCCCCAGGTCACGGCTAGAATTAAATCCATGCTCCAGTTGTCCTGGGATAACGTCGTGGAACCTTTCTTTCTGCTCCTCACCTTTACCCATACCGAAGTCTCAAGACAGGTTTTAAATCTCTCAATTGGATAAGCCAAATTGTTTATTTTGATATTTTATTTTGCATGCCTTTGACTACATATCAAGATTAAATTTTTTTCATATGTCCATTGGCCATTTGTAGTTTTCTTTTAAATTGTAGGGAGTAATTTTTTTATTGAGATATAACTGACATATAAATTGTCTACCTTTAAGGTGTACACGTGTTGGTTTGGTACATTTATAGATTGCAGTTTGATTACCACTGTAGTGTTCACTAACACATCCATCACATCACATAATTACCATTTCTTTTTTGTAGTTTGAATAATTAAGATCTAGTCTCTTAGCAACTTTGAAGTTTATAATACAAGATTGTTGACTATAATCACTGTGCTGTGCATTAGATCACCAGATCTTATTCATCTACTTGTTGCAAGTGTGTATCCTTAAATAACTGATCCCTGATTTTCCAGCCTCCCAGCCCCTGCTAACCATCTACTCTCTGTTTGGCTTTTTTGGATTCTACATAATGTAATATCATATAGTATTTGTCTTTCTCTGTTGTTCTTGTCTCACTTAGCATAATGCCCTCAAGGTCCATCCATGTTGTCACAAATGGAAGGATTTCCTTCTTTTTCCACTACTGAATAATATTCCTTTGTGTGTGTGTGTATGTGTGTGTGTGTGTATCTCACATCTTCTTTATCCATTCATCCACTGATGGATAATTAACCTTTTATTTTTTTAATGGCCACACCACGTGGCTTGTGGGATCTCACTTCCCCAACCCGGGATTGAACCCGGGCCATGGTAGTGAAAGCCCAGTATGCTAACCACTAGGCCACCAGCGAACTCCCCACTGATGGATACTTAGATTGCTTCCATATCTTGGCTATTGTGTATAATGTTGCAATAAACATGGGAGTTCAGATATCTTTTTGATATCCTGTTTTCATTTCCTTTAAATATATACCCAGAAGTGGAATTGCTGGACCATATGGCAGTTCTGTTTTTAAAACCTAGAACCCAGGGACATGGAAGTTGTCCTGGTGCTGAGGCCAGCCTGCCTGTGATTCAGGGTGAAGTCGGGTGCTCACTTCCCTCTCCCGCCAGGGCACAGACAAGTACTCAACAAACAATAGAATTAATGCAATCAGCACGGATGCCACCTTCCCCAGCAAACGTTCTCAGTTTAATGGATTCCCACCAACAAAATGTCGCTTTCTCAGTGTCCCCCAAGTCATCCCTTCAGTGCCAGACTCTGGGGAAGGTTTTTAGGGCACAAAGGTGAGCAAGTTCAACGTGGCCCCTGCCCTCCGACTGGGGACAGATCCATGGTTCTTCCACTTGGCTTCAAATACACGGGCGTTTGTGAAAAAAAATCAAATTCACCCTTAGCTCAGGGTGATGCACCGTAGGGGAAATCTGGAAAGGCATCTGCTGCAGGAGCAGCTGGGGAAATGCAGGGCCGGGAAGCGCCCCCATGGGCCTTCTCTGCCCCCGTCTTCCCTAGTTGGGACCAATGCACACAAGTCGGAGTCGCCTCTGCCACGCAGACCAGGGGTGAGGGAGCCCCTCTGGCGAGGGTGCTGTGGGGGAACAAGGGGACTGAGAGGTACCTGGTGGGAGCCCTGGCTGCCTGGGGCACTCCCCCTACACGGGGTCCCCCTCCTCCAGAAGACGGGCACCGCCCTGGTCAGAGGTCTGAGCGTGGTCACCGCAGCCTGGGCACACGTGGCACACGAGATAATGCACGAGGCTGACGCCGCTGCCTCGCGGATGCCCTCTGGTCACAGTGACCTCTCAGGGCCTGAGCCTCCTGCTGTCTGTCCTCAGCCTCGGTGCCCCCAAGGGACCCTGCTGCCACCCTAGGAGGTGACACGGGCCCCATGCTCCAGTCCCTGGGTGTGCAATGTGCAGGGCCCACCTCCGTGGCCGTCCAGCCAATGAGGGTGCAGCGGGTGGGCTCCTGTGGCCGCTAAGAGGAGGTGGGCGGGGACATCCTGGCTCCTCCCATCATTGGTGAGGGCGCCAATTTGGTGGCCATAGGGAAATGGGCTGGGGTCTATGCCCTGTGTGTGCTTCAGGGGGATGAGGGGCTCCTCTGTGGGGTCCTTGGGAGGATGGGAGACTGGCATGGCAGGTGTGGCTGTTTGATCAGCGATACAGCCCTGGAAGGAGCTGGGGGATCCGCACCCTCCTCACTATGATTCTCTTTTTTCTGCTTCATGGATCACATCCTCTGTGAATGGGAAGTAGGGAGACCAGGAAAGGCCTGGTCTAAACCCCCTAGACATATATACCATGACCAAGTGGCATTTATCCCAGGAACGCAAAGTTGATTTAACATCAGAAAACTAATTAATGTTATACCCCATATTAATAGAACAAAGGGGTAACACATGATCGTTGAAATAGGTTTAAAAAATGGATTTGATGAAATCCAACACCCATTCATGATTTTTTTAATTTTTTATTTATTTATTTAGGCTGCTCAGGGTCTTATTTGCGGCCTGCAAGATCTTCGTTGTGGCATGCAGACTTCTTTGTTGCAGCAGTCTTGCAGGATCTAGTTCCCTAACCAGGGCTCGAACCCAGGCCCCCTGCATTGGGAGCGCAGAGTCTTACCCACTGGACCACCAGGGAAGTCCCCCCATTCATGATTTTAAAAACTCTTTTTAAAATAAAGTTTTAACGTTTTTTATTGATTGCTGGGAAGATGTTTTATTTATTTATTTATTTATTTATTTATTTGGTTGTGCCGGGTCTTAGTTACGCCTCGCTGGCTCCTTAGTTGTGGCAGGCAGTCTCCTTAGGTGTGGCATGCGAACTCTTAGTTGCGGCATGCATGTGGGATCCAGTTCCCCGGCCAGGGATCGAACGCAGGCCCCCTGCATTGAGAGCGTGGAGTCTTAACTGCTGTGCCACCAGGGAAGTCCCTGATTTTAAAAACCTTTAACAAATTTTGAATAATAGGAACTCATTCATCCTGGCAAATAGTGTCTACAAAAACCTCAGTGTGCATAATACTTAATGGCGAAAGAATGAGTATTTTCCCTAATATTGGGAAGAATGCAGGGTGTTCACTTTTACCATTTCTATTCAACATTGTACTGGAGGTTCTAGCCAGTGGAATAAGCCCCCTACCTCACTGAAATAAAGCCATCCTGATTGGAAAGGAAGAAATAAAACTGTATTTATTCACAGGTGATCCTATATGGAGAAAATCCCAAGAAATGCACACACACAATAAAGCTAGTAGACCCACAGACAAAGTTAGCAAGGCCATGGGACACAATATCAACATCAAAATATCAATTGTATTTGTATATACTAGCAACAAAGACTCCAAAAACGAAATTAAGAAAACAGTTTGATTCACAATAGCCTTAAAAAAAGAATAAAACACTTAGGGATAAATCTGATAAAATATGTACAAAACCTGCATACTAAAAGTTACTACAAATTACAAAACATTGCTGAGAAAATTTAAAGAAGCTCTTAATAAATAGAGATAGTTCATAGATTGGGAGACTCAATATTGTCAATATGTCAACCTTCCCTAGAGTTATCTGTAGATTGAACAAAAGATCTATCAAAATCTCAGCTGACTTTCCTGTAGAAATTGATAAGCAGATCTTAAAATGTATGTGGAATATACATTTATATTACCTTAAACAGCCAAAACATTTTGAAAAAGGAAAACAGTTGAAGGACTTACCATACCTATTGCAAAGCTTATAAAGCCACAGTAATTAAGACAGTGTGGTACTGGTGGAAAGATAAGTGTGTAGATCAGTGGAACAGATTGGAACATAAATCCTTAAATTTATGATCAGTTGGGTCTTTTATTGTGGCAAAATACATATAACAAATGTTGCCATTTTAACCATTTTAAAGTATAGAATTCAGTGGCATGAAGTACATTCACAATGTTGTGTAAACATCACCATTATCTAGTTCTAGAACATTTTCATCACCCCAAATGAGAACACCATGCCCATTAAGTGGTCAGTCTCCATTCCCTCCCTACCCCAGCCCTTGGCAAACACAAATATGCTTTCTGTCTCTATGTATATGCTTTTCATGAATATTTCAAAAAAATGGAATCATACGATATGTGATCTTTTATATCTGGCTTCTTTAACTTAGGATAATATTTTGGCAGTTCATTCACATTATTGTATTATCAGTACCTTTTTCCTTTTTATGGCTGAATAATATTCCATTTTATGGATATATGACATTTTATTTATCCATTCATATGTTAATGGACATTTGTGTTGCTTCCACCTTTTGGCCATTGTGAATAGTCCTACTATGGACATTCAAGTACAAGTTTGTTTGAACACCTGATTTCAATTTTGGGGGTCCACATCTAGGAGTGGAATTGCTGGATCACTTGGTAGTTTTATGTTTAACTTATTGAGAAACCACCAAACTGTTTTACATAGAAGCTGTGCCATTTACAGTCTCACTCAATAATGTATGATGGTTCCACGTGCTCTCTAACAGTTGTTATTTTTCTTTTTTTAATTTATGGCTATCCTAGTATGTGTGAAGTAGTATCTCATTGTAATTCTCATTTGCATTTCCCTAGGGCTAATGATGTGGAGCATCTGTTCATTTGCTTGGTGGCCATTTATACGTCTTCTTTGCAGAAATATTAAGTACTTAGGGATAAATTTGACAAAAGGTCTGCAAGACCTGTACACTGAAAACTACGGAAGAAATTAAATAATACATACATAAATAAATGGAGTGATATACCATGCTCACAGATTTGAAAACTCAGTGTTGCTGGATGTCAGCTCTACCAAACTGATCTATAGATTCAATGCATTCCCAGTAAAATCACAGTAGGACTTTTAAAAGAAATTGACAAAGTGATTCCAACGTCTCTATAGAAATGCAAAAGGCTAAGGACAGCCAAAAATTTTTGAAAAAGAACAAAGATGCAGGATTTACACTACATTTCAGGACTTAGTATAGAACAACAATAATCTAGGCAGTGTGGTATTGGCATTAAGATAGATTTAGAGATCAATGGAACAGAACAGAGAGTTCAGAATATACTCACAACCATATGGACAATTGACTTTTGACTGAGGTGCCAAGGCAATACAATGGAGAAAAGATAACATTTTCAACAAAGCACTGGAAACATTGGAAAAGCACATCTTTAAAACCAAATTTGACTTAAAAATTTTTTTAAATTTATTTATGTATTTATGTATTTATTTTGCTGTGCTGGGTCTTAGTTGCAGCACGTGGGATCTTCACTGTCGCGTGCAAAACTTGACTCTTAACTCACATCATATACAAAAATTAACTCGATATCATGACATACATATGAGATAAAACCATAATACATACCACCTGCGAATTACTGCAGTTCAGTATTGCACTGCTGGGTGCCCTTTCCCTGATGGCAATTTTAATAAAAAGTTAGATTCTATCACCCTGGGGATCACAGCGGAATGGCTAAAGCAGAGGCTCTACAACCTCACATTGACACCCACTCGCTCCACTCCCTTCCTGTTCCCCAAAACCTCTCTTCTCTTTCTTCTCTTCCCCTTGTCAAAACTGGCTGTGCACAGGTGCTGTCCCTGTGTCTGAAGGCCTTGCCAACACGACACCCTCCAGTGGTTTCTGATGTAGTTCACGGAATCCACCAGGAGATGGCGCTGCTCCACTAGCGCCGGCCAGCCTCGGGCTGGAGCGTGGAGCTTCCACCCAGCTCTGGCAGAATTCGCTTTCTGTAGGTGAACAAACCATGAGGACGAGATATATAGGTTTTCGAGTTATACGAGGTGCAAGATGTTGGGCAAATAAGAACCTATGAACTGATTACGTGCTTCCGATTTCCATGCACGCTACAACAAGACTTGCAGATGCATCCGGCGGGCAGGGCATCCCAGTAAGTCACCAGGGGCTTTTCAGAACACCATCAGTACTGGAGATGGATCGTCCCATCTTTAAACCAGGCGCACGGCGGTTGGATCAGGCTTGGGAGGGGGAAACCAGTTGGGCTCGAACCCGGCGTCTTCAGGTTACGAGTGGAGTCACTTTGGCCAGGTCCTTCAGGCTCTCTGCGCTTCGCTTCCTTCATCTGCGAGATGATTAGTAATTCCCAGGTTCTCTGAGGAATCGGTGAACTAACGCACATCCGTCAGTGAACACCGAGCACGGTGGCTGACACGTGGGAGCGGTTCGTACACGAGGACTCGCCTTTATTAGTGATCAGCCTGATTCGGAGCTGGTCGGACGAGCTGCTCAGTCTCAGGACGTCAAAAGGCAGCACTGCGTCAGGGTCAAGGGCGCAAGCTGTCGTTGGACACAGCAGCTCTACCACTTAATCAGGGCGGCGGGATGGCCCTGCCCTCTCTGAGCCGCAGCGCCATGACCGGTGCAATTAGCGTGGGCAGCACCCAGCTGGCGGGTTGTCGCGGGGTCCTAGGCGGCCGCGAGCATGGGAAGGGCCTGGCTCGTGGGAAGGGCTGGGTGGGTGGCGGCTGCCGTGGGAACCCGGCCGCAGGGGTGGCTTCGCCGCGCACCACCCGGAATCAAAGGTGTCCTTCCGGCCGGTCCGCGCCTCGTTCCCCCAGTTCTCCTCTGCTCGCCCTCAGCTACACAGAGGGGGTAGCCGAGCTCCAAAGGGAGAAGAAGAAAACAGGAAACACAGGCGATTCTATCCAACAACATTTCCCCGGATTTGGAAAAGACAAAGCCACCCCGTGACTTTGATGGCGGTACTACCGCTGAAACCCGCGGTGAGCCTCCCTGAAGCTCACAGCCTGCCTCTGCTGCCTCCCAGCTTTGCTGGAAACGTCCAGAGGCCTAGTTCGCCGGAACCTTTAACCTCGCGCCGCCTCTTAGGGCTGTATCTCCTCGCCAGTGCCTCTGGGAGGACAACTGAAGGACAAGAGCCCGGTCACATTGCTGTCCGCACTCCGTCCTTCCTGTGACTTCACCTTGTCAGGGAGAAGCCGGCCTTGTAATGCTTTGTGCAGTTCCCTGTCCCTGCTTCCCGAGGTCGCTCCAAACCGGGCCCACTTATTCCCCACTTGTCCATTCAGTCCAGCCAGTGAGGCTCTGGAAGCTTGTTGGTAGTGCGAAGAATTTTGAACCCCCCGCATTTCAGAAACCAAAGATAGTCTTCAGGTTCGCTTGTAGTTGCTTTAAACAGAAGGCAACAAACAAACAAATCAACCAAACAGATTTAACAAAAAGTCTGGTTTGGTTTCATCGTCATAGCTAACAGTAGTGTGACCATCTAGAGGGGTGGGATAGGGAGGGTGGGAGGGAGACGCAAGAGGGAGGGGATATGGGGATATATGTATACGTATAGCTGACTCACTTTGTTATACAGCAGAAACTAACACACCATTGTAAAGCAGTTATACTCCAATAAAGATGTCAAAAAATAATAATAATATTTATTGGACCCTGAAGAGGAACAAGGTTCTGGCCTAGGCAGCTCATAGTACTGGATTCTACAACATTCTTTATAGACAATATAGATGAAATAGAGCAGCTTGTGTCAGATAAACATAAGGCATTCAAGGAACAACCAAGTTTTTTTTTTTAATCTTGAAAGCTTTTTCCCCCCAATCTTTTAAATCTGGCTTCAAGCAGAGCAGTAGAATAAATGTATTAAAATTATGCCAGAAAGATGGTAGTTGGAGGGGAGGAAGTTGGTTAGACAAGGAGAGGCATTTTATAGCCACATCCTCAATCATTTTCCAGGTCCAAGCTGTCCTCATGTCTTGCCTGGATGATGGCAACAGCCTCCTCCTACCTGGAAGCCTTTTGCCCCTCTAAACAGCAGCAAGGTTGAGTTTTTTAAAACATGAATCACGTTTCTTCCCTGCCTAAAGCCCTAGGATTCCACACTTACACTACGCAGCAAACACCATCCTGTGTTCTCTCGTGCACCCCCAATGCTCCTGCCGCATGTGTCTTGGGAGGAGCTGTCCCTTTTGAACCCCGATCATCTCATGGGACCTCCTTCTTGTCATTCAGACCTCAGCTTAACATGACATCTCAAAGAGGCCCTTCCTGACTACCCTCTGCTTCGTTTGCTCAGTTCTTTGTCGCACAGGACTAATTTGAGATGAGTTATTGATCATCTGGCTCCCACTAGAGAGCGTGAATCCCAGGAGGGCAGCGTCCTTGTCTGTCATGCCCCCCAGCTGTCCCCAACACTTAAACGGTGCCTGAGAAACAGTGGTTTAATGAAGATCAAGATAATCCCACCACCTTTTCCCTTTTCCCTAAACATACAGTGACTTTCCACCTGGTTTTGTAACACTTCACGGTGACTTTACACTTGTAAGTGGAAAAGGGAGCTGGATGTGAACTCTAGTACTTGAGAAACCTTAGATAAGTGCTTTGACTTTTTGAAACTTCAACTTGACTTACACTCTACTTACCCTGTGGGCTGTGAGGATTAGATAATAAATGTGAAAGCTCTTATGAACTGCAAAGCACTGTACTAGGCCACCATAGTCGAAGTGCTCCCTCATTTTTTTTTATTGAAGTAGAGTTGATTTCCAATATTGTGTGAGTTTCAAGCGTACAACATAGTGATTCAGAGGGTTTTTTTTGCAGATTCTTTTCCATTATAGGTTATTACCAGGTATTGAATATAGTTCCCTGTGTTATACAGTAAATCCTTGTGGCTTATCTATTTTATGTATAGTAGTTTGTTAATCCCAAACTCCTAATTCACTCCACCACCCCCCGCTCCTTTCCCCTTTGGTAGCCATAAGTTTGTTTTCTATGTCTGTGGGGAAAGGAAGCCAAGAAAAAAAAAACTCTTTTAAGTGATAGCAAGTCAACAGAGATCTGCCTACTGCACCCAGCTATAAAGCACAAATATTAAACAATATGTAAATGCATTGATTTTAAGGAGACAAAATTCCAATATGCTTTTAGGAGAGGGAATAGGTGTTGAACAGTGTTGAAAAACTTCTTTCAATGGATACTTTCCTTTTTAAAATTGTTCTCTCCTGTTTGTCAAATTGCTGGGTCTTGAGAATTTAAAATGAGCTTGTAGCAGCCTTGTTTCCGTGTTTTTCAGTCCTTCCCCTTCCCTAGAGTCTACACTACATGAACTGCCTTCAAACAGACAATAGTATTGCTTATCATCTTTGTCTTCTGTAGTTTTTTTAAACCTCAGAATTTTCTGAAATTCTATTCACATAATCAATTACCCCAATTATTTTAAATTTCGATAGTGACTACAGAATTACATTATAATGTAATGGAAATGTCTTGATTCTTTTAGGCATTTGTGGGTTTTCATAGAGACAACCTAACGGTTTCAGCACTGTAAGCTCTGGGGTGAGGTGCCCTAGGTTGGAATTCCAACTCTCATGTTGGGAGGACTCAGTGAAAATCGTATATGTGCAATGCCTCAGACACAGTAAATGCTCAGTCATAACTATTCTATGGAATTTTGCATCATCTTAGAACCTTAGATCAATAAAATGTTTAATGTTCTCCCAGGTACATTCTACATGTGTCATTCAGTAGTTTAAACATCTTAACTTATCAGAAGCATAAAAAAAACAAACACATAACTAGCTTTTACTGCATAATAATGTTAAAGTGTACTTAAGAGTTTTGAAGGACACTGTCCCGCATATGAGAAAAATCAAGTTTACCATGAAACCTGAATTATATGACATTGCAAACTGAAAAAAGAACTATCCCCAAACCACCACTCACTCATTGGTTTAACTTGCCATTATATTCCATTTCAGTCAGAATAATCCTTATTTCAAAATATCTTTTTAATTATACAAAACTAAAAATCTAGCAAAACCAGAGATATGGATATATTTTCCTGGAGGTTCACATGTCAATTTTTATTCACAATCTCTTTTTCAATACAATTTACAACTCATCCCGATTTCCAGTCTGATTATACAAATACTAAGTGGCAGAAAGGTCTGGAATAAATATATCAAAAAAAAGTGGGGTGGGAGGGAGCTGTTAAACTAAGTTGCATTCAACAGGTTCTATGAAGGTGGGTTAAGTGTCTGGGAAATAAAAAAGATTAAGACACATAAAATAAGCTACAAGGATATATGTAACGATACAGGGAATATAACAAATATTTTATTACAGTAAATGGAGTATAACCTTTAAAACTTGTAAATCACTATATTGTACACCTGTAACATATAATATTGTATATCAACTATACTTCAGTTTTAAAAAAGAGTAAGACAAACTACTATATATAAAATAGATAAACAACAAGATCCTACTGTATAGCACAGGGAACTATATCTTGTAATAAAGTGTAATGGAAAAGGATATGAAAAAGAATAAATATATGTATATTTATACATGTATACATATATGTATAACTGAATCACTTTTCTGTACACCAGAAACTAACACAACATTGTAAATTAACTATACTCTAATAAAAACATTTTTTAAAAAAGTAAGATATAGTAAGTAGAAGGTTTTTTTTGTTTTTTAAAGATTTTTTTGATGTGGACCATTTTTAAAGTCCTTTATGGAATTTGTTACAACATTGCTTCTGTTTTATGTTTTTTTGGTTTTGTGGTCCCAAGGCATGTAGGATCTTAGCTCCCTAACCAGGGATCAAACATGTACCCCCTGCATTGGAAGGCGAAGTCTGAACCCCTGGACCACAAGGGAAGTCCCTGGAAGTATTTTGGGTTTTTGTTTTTTAATTTTTTAAAACCATTTATTTATTTAGGCTGCTCCGGGTCTTCATTGTGGCATGCAGGATCTTAGTTGTGGCATGCGGGCTTCTTAGTTGCGACATGCAGGATCTAGCTCCCCGACCAGGGATCGAACCCGGGCCCCCTGCTTTGGGAGCACGGAGTCTTAACCACTGGACCACCAGGGAATTCCCAGTTGCTGGAAGTTTTTAGCTAAAGTTCTTTCAATATCTTCTTTGCCTTTTGCTCCAGGTTTAAGAATGCACGTTAACTCAGTTAAATGAAAGTTTCCCTTTTTGTCAATTGTCTCTGAACAGCTCATCCACTTCCTCATCTACCAACTGATCTCCCACTGTCATCAGATCTCTCTTGGTTAATCCTCCTGAATGGTGCCTACTGCTTCTTTATCAAAGCAAGCAAGAGCATTTCTGATGACATCTTCTGGATCTGCACCATTTAACTTCTCACCAAACACCGGGAAGAGCAAGGTGAAATTTATGGGCCCTGGGACCTCATTCATCATGGCATTGAGGTATGCATCAGCTGGATTCTTCCCTGGAGAAACAAGCACATCACGCAAATTTTCCTTGATGAAACCATCTCTGTTCTGATCAATTACATTGGAGGCCTCTTTGAACTCTTGAATCTGCCGTTGGTCAAATATGGCAAGCACACTGGAGGCGGTGAATTGAGGACATTTCTTGGTGGTCTTAGTCTTTACCAGTTTGCTCTATGTGGTGGCTGTTTAATTCTGGGAATCGGTCCTTCAGAAGTTGCAGTTAATCTTGTCCAAACTCAGTCCCATTAAAGCATGAATGAATATCCCAGTCAGCCGCTGTAGAGGTCTCTTCAACAGAGCCCAAGGCCAGACACAAGAGCTGCCCTGTGCCCTGGTTTTTTAAGTTCCTATCAGTTGGATATGAAACGAGATTGACAAATTGCAGTACTTGTTGAATCTTAGTAATGGGTACTTGCGAGTTTGTTAGACTTTTCTTTTGAATTTGTTGTATGTTTGAAATCTTCCATAATAAAAATAGGTTAAATTATCCTATCCCCCCAAAGGGCTGCAATTCAATGGTTGTCAAGCTCTTAACAAAATGATTCCTTTTATTTTTCAAATAAAATCTTAGGTGGAACCTTAATATGTAAAACAAATCAAAGGTGAGGTGCTCTGGCTGAAGCTGGGGTGTGGGGTGACTAGAGTCCTGCCTCTGGCCTTCCATCTACACCAGCAGTGAGAGCCCTTGAGCCACTTCTGTAGTCTATGCTTACTTGCTACTCAAAGTGTGGGTCAGGGACCAGCAGCATCAGCATCACCTGGAGGCTTATGACTCTGAGGCCTCCACCCCAGACCAACTGAATCAGGACTTGCACTTTAATAATGTGCCCAGTGATTCCAGTGCACATTAGAGTTTAAGAAGCACAACTCTGTGGTAGCTTGAGGCTGGAGAGGCTAAGTGAACTGTATTTTACAAATGAACTAAGGAAGGCTCACAACAATGTGCACAAAGCCACACAGCTAGTGGGTAGGAGAGCCAAGGTCAGCAGCCAGGTTGCCTGACTTTCAGCTCAGCCATTTCTGCACTATTCTTGTCAATTGCACCCTATGTCAGATGCCCCTCTGGTCCCAGGGGACAAGTTCACGCTTTGTTTCTGGGACCAAGCCCCTGTCTCCTGTCCTTGCATCTAAATCCATGACTTGCTTCTTACCTAACATCAAGGTGCTCCAGAACTGGGGTCAAGGGGCTTCCCTGGTGGCACAGTGGATAAGAATCTGCCTGCCAATTCAGGGGACACGGGTTTGACACCTGGTCCAGGAAGATCCCACATGCCGCAGAGCAACTAAGCCCGCGAGCCACAACTACTGAGCTGACAAGCCACAACTACTGAAGCCTGCATGCCTAGAGCCTGTGCTCCGCAACAGAAGAAGCCACTTCAATGAGAAGCCCACGCACCGCAATGAAGAGTAGCCCCCGCTCGCCGCAACTAGAGAAAGCCCGCACGCAGCAACGAAGACCCAACACAGCCAAAAATAAATAAATAAATAGATAGATAGATAAAAGAACTGGGGTCAAACCTGGTCCCCACTATTCCTCTCTCCTGACACATTCCTCACCCTGGTTCTTGCTAGAAACTGTCTTTGGAGTCTGACAGCCTGATAGGAAAAGGTCTAGGAGGGTAGGCATTTGGCACTGGGATGTCCCTAAGCTGGTGGGAATTCAAGGCTCGGATTCCAGTTTCTGGCAAGGACTGGCATGAGCGATATGGGGACCGCTGCCCACTTCTTTGGACATGTGATCACCAATTGCTTCTGCTTCTGCTGTCAGGCAGGGCAGCTGCCACATACAATAAACATTTCAGCCTTGTTCCTTCTGAAGACCATTTAAAAATATAACGGATGCACCAAAATACTCTTTTTAAAAATTATACCTAATAAAATAATTTTATTTTTAATTTTTTAAATTTAAGTATTGTTGATTTACAGTATTAGTTTCAGATATACAACATAGTGATTCAATATTTTTATAGATTATACTCCATTTAGCATTATTATAAAATATTGGCTATATTCCTTGTGCTGTATAATATATCCTTGTTGCTTATTTATTTTATACATAGTAGTTTGTACCTCTTAATCCCCTGTCCCTATCTTGTCTCTTCCCCGCCCCTCCGCACTGGTAACCACTAGTTTGTTCTCTATATCTGGATACACCAGAACATTCTTAAATAGAAAGCCTTAGTTTCTTTTTTTTTTTTTTCACGGCTTGCGCGATCTTAGTTCCCTGACCAGGGATTGAACCCGGGGCCACGGTAGTGAAAACACGGAGTCCTAACCACTGGACCGCCAGGGAAGTCCCAAGCCTTAGTTTCTTGATTCCTGATCCCAAAACCACTCTCACTGAGGCTGGGAATGCTTGATGTAGCCCTTGTCCTCGGCCACCCTGGCCTGGGTAAAACAAGGAGTAGGGTTTCATGGTGCTTGTGGTGTGTCCTGGCCCAGGACTGCAGGAATGGATTCCTCGGCAGAGCCTGGGCACCTTGTGGCCAGCAGTAAGTAGGCTGGCACTATTTATTTCATTGGACTCTGCATACACATCTGAAATGCAACAATCTACCAGCAGATGGCGATGAGGAGGGAAGAAAACAAATCCCAGGACTTCTTCCTTCCTCCTGGGCTTTATTCAATGAAAACTAAACATCTGAGTAATGATGGCTTTGCCCACCGAGTAGAAGGAAAGGCTGGGAGGGCAGGGGAGCCTTCTGCCTAGTACTAAGGTATATTTTTCTCAGCATGAATAGGATGTGGGTATGGATCAGGGGAGAAGCACCCTACATTTTGAAATGACTTAGAGCTTTTCTGGACATGACTTGCTGAAGATGAAAGATTTACTGATATGTTAAAGAACTGCTGTGAACATTTCCAAAGCTCAAGTCCATGCACGTGTCCAGTTGTGGGAGTAAGAAAAAAGGCTGGAAAACTGGAATGTTCATGGGTGCGTTTTCTATACCTTTCCTGGCCAGCCTGATGCTGTCTCATGTACAGTACCCATGAATGTAAAATGCATGACTTGGACTTTCCTGGTGGCGCAGCAGTTAAGAATCCACCTGCCAATGCATGGTACACGGGTTCGAACCCTGGTCTGGGAAGATCCCACATCCTGTGGAGCAAATAATTCCGTGCGCCACAACTACTGAGCCTGTGCTCTAGAGCCCATGAGCCACAACTACTGAGCCCACAAGCCACAACTACTGAAGCCTGCGTGCCTAGAGCCTGTGCCCCACAACAAGAGAAGCCACTGCAATGAGAAGCCCGTGCACAGCAACGAACACCCAATGTAGCCAAAAACAATAAATAAAATAAATAAATTAAAAAATATATATTGAAAATAAATTCTTTCCTCACCACCTGGCCACTTTCCAACAACTACCAGGAATGAAAGACTTCTGGTTTCTGTGGATCCTAGAAAACATTTGTGAAAACTAACTCCATTAGTGCAAGCCCCTTAATTGTCCTAGAGGAAGGGTGTCCACTCTGAACTGCGGCCTTGGCAGGGAAAGGGGCAGGCCAAGGAGAAGTAGGGCAAGAGTCAGGAGTCTGGGAACAGGTTAGCTGGGTCTTCTGCTCTGGGTTAAAACCAGACTGCTATTTTCATCTGAGGCTCAGGGTCCTCTTCCAAGATCCCTGGTTGTTGATAGAATTCCTTTCCTTGTGGTTTTATGATTTTCTTGCTGGCTGTCAGCTGGGGATCGCTCTCAGGTTCTAGAAGCTGCCCACAGTTCCTTGCCAAGTGGCCTCCATACTTTTTTAAAAAGAGAGAAATTAAAAAGGCTTGGATAGAGATGGGAAGTCTGGAATGGCAGGGTGAGGATGTCCATAAACCTGCTCCTCCATAAAAGCAAAGAAACGCTGGCAGAAATTGTCAGTGTCCACTTGTTCAGAACTCTGGAAATTAACCAAAGCCTTGCAACACTCTGAGATGCTTCTATTCAAGCAAAACTGCTGAATCTCATAAGAACAGTGAGAACAGCAGGCTTTATGGCTTTTTAACTTGGACTATTCCCATCCCCTTCTCCCCAGCTTCACGGGACCCTTAAAATCCAGCAGCCTCAACCATCAACCTGAAAAATGAACCAAAAACAACCCACATGGAAACAGCCCAATGTCCTGGGGAGTGAGATTTGAGAGACTTTTGCTTTTTTACTTTATAGCACTTCTATACAATTGAATTGTTACGAGTGCTACTTTAAAAATAAACAACAATGATAAATATAAAACAGAGGAAGAGAGGGTTCCTAAAAATGCTGTAGTGATTAAGGAATGGTAGATGGAAATTGTACAGAACTCTTCATGGCTCTTTCTAAATTAAAACCTATATAAAACATTGACGTTCTTTTTATTTGATGTGCCATCTTTAACATTTCATTTTAGTGAAAGCCAAAAAAATGTATCTAAGAGCTTTTATAAACACAGATTTGACTTTCGGTTCCTGATTCTACCTTCCCTGTAAGGTTCTAAGTTTATCAACTGTAAATTCTCTTACCATGATGGTTTTCAGGGACATAACCATAGCAAGTGGGGAGAGACTATGGTAAAGGACTTTATCTGGCAAACTTACTTTACTACTCTGCAAAAATAGCTATGTGTTAACTCGGTTATAATTTAAAAGCTAACCAAAAGCAATTATAAGCAGCTTTTTTTTTTCCAGGTTTTTTTTTAATTTTTTGCTTTATAACAAATTTAATCAGTTATACGTATACATATGTTTCCATATCCCCTCCCTTTTGCGTCTCCCTCCCACCCTCCCTATCCCACCCCTCCAGGCGGTCACAAAGCACCGAGCTAATCTCCCTGTGCTATGCGGCTGCTTCCCACTAGCTATCTACCTTACGTTTGGTAGTGTATATATGTCCATGCCACTCTTTCACTTTGTCACAGCTTACCCTTCCCCCTCCCCATATCCTCAAGTCCATTCTCTAGTAGGTCTGTGTCTTTATTCCTGTCTTACCCCTATGTTCTTCATGACATTTTTTTCTTAAATTCCATATATATGTGTTAGCATACAGTATTTGTCTTATAAGCAGCTTTTTGTTCCCAATGTTAAAGCCCCTCCTGGAGACTGAAACTATTTTTGATAGTCAGTGCAGGATAATGTATCCCACGCCCAAGAGGTACATTAATTAGCAGGAAGACTTCGGGTAGCCACCTACTGTGATAACATTCCCTACAGTTCTCTAGGAGGCCATCCATGTGAATGAGCCTAGGAAAAAAACCTGCCACGAAAAATATCCCCCACCTTCCACTCCAGACACAACAATTATCCATGTTTTGTTTGAGACAAGGAAGTAACCTGCAGGGTTCAAATTCTCCCCACGCTTATTAGAAAGTATTTCTGCTGAAGACTAGGATGTAACCACTGTGATCGAATCTCTTACCGTTACCTGTTGATCTTGGATGGGATTCAGATGGTCTTTGATGGCCCTGAAATTGTAGGTATAATTTTGTGCTAATGTGAATTTGAGAGAGTGTCTGTTGCTTTCATCAGTTTCCTAAGGTGGCCTGTGGCCAAAAGAAATATAAGATCCACTGATCTAAGGGTTTCCTGGATTGAGACTAGAAGTAACAGACTGATGAAAGGCATTCCTTCCCCCCCACTTCCCCCCTTATTCTTCAAAGACAGCTCTGAGTCTGGGGTTATCCCTGTACCTGCAGTTTCCTTGACACTGTATCCGGGCAGAGGATGGAAGCCCTGAAGGGAGGGCTGGAGGCGGGAAAACATGACAATGACAGAATGGTATTTGCAAGCTCCTGAACTGAAAGGGTCTTCAGGGAGAAAAATCTGTCCCAGCTTTGAGAGTAGCCCCAGTCTTAGCCAAGCTGTGGAGCCTAGAGGAGAGGGAAGCTGGATGTTTCCGGATGTGAGGACCAGGCAATGAGTAATGACTGCCATGTTAAGAACCACCATAGTCTCAGTTTCTAGTGGCATCACAAGTCCAGAAATCTCGGTCCTTGGCTAACTGTGTACACTTGGGCAAGACCCTTAAACTTTGGAGATCGTATTTTCTTCTCTGCAGACTGTGAATTTTGGACTAATGACAAGCATGTATCATTTTGAGTTTCGGGTTTAAAATTTTGTTTATGTTTCCAAAACTTGGAAAAGCCTGACTTAGAAGCTAATTTGAACCAAATAAGATGTGACTAAGGTGATCACCTATATAGAGTACCTACCTGGGACCCTGAGATGCCTCACACCACACTAGAGTAGATTTTGATGTCTCAATTGCTATCTTAGAGTGTTCGGATTTGAATGAGATGCCAGGAGGAAAAGGCAGGAAGTGGAATGGTGCTCTGAGCTGCAGCCAGAAAATCGCTGTCCAAAGAGGAGAACTACGTGCATTAATCCCTCTGGTTGCAGCAGAATTGATCAGAGGGAAACTAGGAGAAGATTCTCTTTGGGTGTGCAGCTTTATCACATGGGTCACAAATAAACTTGGAGGGATGATTCTTTGTCAGTCTATGTAGAGGATAACCATAGAGGCTTGCCTGTTCCCTCAAAGCTGAAGGCTATATTTGTGGAGCATTAAACTTCAGAAGTAGTTGATGAAATATATAGGAACATTTTCCTATATTACTGGTAGGAATGTCAATTGCTCTAACTCTTTTCGGAAGCAGTTTTCAAACATTTAATATGAGCCACGAAACTATTTGTACCTTCTGAAATTCCAATTTCGGACACTCTCCTAAGGAAATGATCCAAATGATTGGAAATTTGTCGTGCACAGATTGTCAGCAAGGCGCCATTGATCCTACTAGAATATGGGAAAATGATGCATAAAGTATGTAAAACAACAGGTGTTCACTGTCGTCTAACCTCTCCCCCCTCTCCCAGCCCCCAGCAGCTGCCCAGCACCCACATGCACACTCTTCTTTCCATTCATTTACTGGCAAAAATGCACCTTATCATAATGTCACTATGTCACATGCATTATGCCAAAGGCACGCACCCCCCTCTCAAAGGAGACAACCCAAAGTCTCATCCTTGTTTTACATCAAGCTTCAAGTGCAGTACCTCTCGGTGATGATCCTCCTTCTTGTTCCTTTCTGGATGTGGCACCTCATAATTCAAAGACCTATAGTTAAAAGGTAACATTAACCGTCCCTAACAGTCACAATACAAGATGAGAATAAGATAAATGAATACCTGCAATACAATATCCATTTAGAAAGGGGGAGGGGAGAAATCACCCTCGGTGGTCCCCAAATTCTCACATATCTCACGTTCTGCTGGACAAGAGAAGCAGGGCCTCTCCCCTCCGGCAAAGGCATGAGTTCCTTAGGCGACCTTTCTGCTGCTCCTGGTTCCTTCTCTCTGGGAAGATCAACCTTGTCCATTTTTGTTGTGGCCACATCTGAGGAAGGCATGGGGAAGCAGTCCCCTTCTGGGATGTAGCACCCACTTCCAGGTGGTAAGCTATGTGCATGGTGGGGTAAGCACTCACACATCCTTGATGGTGAAGCTAGAGGTTTCTCCAGCAAGATGACCCCTTTATCAACTGAGGAGGTTAGGCATCTCTTTGCTTCTGGTCAGTTCTATAGACTGATGACAAAAGCAGACAGTTACCAAACACTAGATTCCAGACTGGGTGGTTTTGTCTCTTAGCATCAATCTGTGTTGTCTAAGCCCATTCCCTTGTCTCTGAGTTTAATGACCTCCTTGGTTTCTGCTTTAGGACAGTTCACAACAATACCCTGGGATGGAGAGACCCCGTGAGGATAATTGGTATCTTTCCCAGGCCTAAGGTGTTTGGGAAAGACTGAGAGGATCAGGCTCTGGCTCCCCCAAGGTCTCTGCCTTCACTGGTCCTACTTCACCTTGGGGCAGATAATTGGGCTTTGTCCACCTTGTACAATAGTCATCACTCAGCCATCTTGGAGTGTAGGCTACCGGGCTTCTATTGGGAGAGCTGTGTTTTCTTCCCTCTCTGCTTTCAGATGGATCAGTTTCACCACCCAAAATTTGTCTCTTGCTCGTAGAACCTTTCTGAATGCCACAAGGAGCAACTAAATCAACACCAGTATCTCGATCCTCTACAAAATCCCATAAGGCCCTAGCCTTACTAGGCACACAGTTTACGAAAAATGACCACTTTGAGGCCATATAACTGGTTTGCCCATTTCCCAACTCAAGATAGAGGGCTTTTCACTGCCATTCACCCAACCTTGCCTTAGACAATTCCACATTATTTGGCTTATTTCTTTTCCAGGCCCTACTTCCAGGGCCCAATTTCTGCATAGGAACCCTTTAGTTGCCTGTGACAGCAAAACCTAATTGCTGTGTTCCTGTGACAAATTCAGCTGAATGGGTGTCAAGTAATGCTGGTTTGTGAGATGGGGATGGAGGAGTGAAATTTTTTCATACTTCATTTTTAGTCTTTCTGATGCCTATCAGAGCTTCTTATGCCCCAATACTTGGGTAACTTGAAAGTGTCATGCCCTTCAGGCAATGGTCACCAGGAGCACACCTGCAGTCAGATGAGTTGGGTTTATTACTCACTTTGCAGTGAGGAAGAATGAACACCATGGAGAAACAATGAGGTCTTTCAGTAAAAGAAGTGTGATGGAGTTCTTCAAAGTATGTAGGAATGAAGGGTAAAGGGGGCCAGAAAGTGATATTAGCAAGAAAGTAATTGAAGGGTTGGATCTTGAAGTTCAGGCTAAATAAGAAGTCATGTGTGAAGGATAATTTTGAGGGTGGGGGAGAGGAGGACAGCAATCAACAATATCCAATACTAGGGAGATGACCAGAAAGAAAAAGACCATTTTGTCAAGACTGTATCAACTGAATGATGGGGGTAGAAGCCAGATTGCAGTAGTTGAGGAGTACATAGCAGAGTAAGATGTGAAGGCAGAAAATATAGACAATTCTTTGGAGAAGCATGACCGTGAAGGAAGAAGAAAGGGCAATAGCTAAAGATGGACAGAGTCGAGGGTGCTGATTATGTTGGTGTTATTTTAATGGGAAAGACTTGAATTTGTTTAAATGTTGATGAGAAACATTAAAGGGTAGAGAAGGGGTTGAAAATAGAGAGTACAAGGGAGGAATGGAGGAAAGGGGTCAGGAGAGGATTCATTCAATGTTTGAGGGGCTACCATTTTCCTCACACCATATAGGTCCTGAAAATGCAGGAGTAATAAAAACCCAAAGCCCAGGTGGAGAGACTGGGCTCAGAAAGAGTGACCCCTCTTCCTCTGTGACAAAAAAGAGAGGAGGCAAGGCTGGCTGCTGAAATGAGTGGGGTTTTAGTGGCTTGAAGGTAGAAAGCTGAGGGGCTTCCTGCTTTAAAACATCCATTTTCCCTGAAGAGTAAGAAGCATCTTTTACTGAGGGTTAAAAGTGGGACATGGAAAAATGTGATGGTTAATTTGATGTGTCAACTTGGGTGGGCCACACTACTGTAATATTTGGTCAAACACTAGTCTAGATGTTGCTGGGAAGGTATTTTTCAGATGAGATTAACTTTTAAGTTAGTACACTTTGAGTAAAGTGGGTTACCCTCCATAAAATTGGTGGACCTCATCAGTTGAAGACCTTAAGAGCAAAAGACTGCAATCCTCTGAGGAAGAAGGAATTCTGTCAACTCAAAGGAACTGAGACTGTGGACTCAAGCTGCAACATCAACTCTTCCCTGGGTCCCCAGCTTGCTGGCCTGCTCTGCAGAATTCAGACTTGCCAGCCCTCACAATCGTGTGAACTAATTCCTCAGAATCCTGATAGATAGGTAGATATATGTTTACATAGAGATATATCCTATTGGTTTTGTTATGTGGAGAAGCCTGACTAATACAGAGAGAGACTGAGACTGCTGGCTTGGGATACAGAGAAGACTGCTAGATGGCATCCAGGACTGAGTTCGGGGTGGTGACCAGGAATTTGTAGTGGCCGGCACCCATCCACATGGTGGCAGGGTTTCCTCTTGCAGCACTCAGCAGCCCTCCAGTAAGAAAGCAGAAGGAAGACAGGTGCAGTTGGATCGATCCAGGATTGGAGTTCTTCTGGGGAAGTGGAATGAAAATATAAGAGGATACAGAGTCATTGAATTATGTACCACAGGTCTGTTCTGGATCGGGAAGGAATTGAAGACAGAGGTTAATTGACTATGAGAACATGGAAGCGTCAGAGGACTGAAATCTGGTGAGATTAAAAACCAAACCAAAACAACAACAACAAACACATATGTTATGTGTTGAATTATGTCCACTCCAAAAAAGATATGCTAGGGGCTTCCCTGGTGGCGCAGTGGTTAAGAATCCGCCTGCCAATGCCGGGGACACGGGTTCAAGGCCTGGCCTGGGAAGATCCCGCATGCTGTGGAGCAATGAAGCCCTTGCGCCACAACTACTGAGCCTGCACTCTAGAGCTCGCGTGCCACAACTACTGAACCCACATGCCACAACTACTGAAGCCCACGCCTAGAGCCCGTGCTCCACAAAAAGAGAAGCCACTGCGATGAGAAGCCCACACACCACAACGAAGAGTAGCCCCCGCTCACCGCAAGCAGAGAAAGCCCACGCGCAACAACGAAGACCCAACGCAGCCAAAAATTTAAAAATTAATTATTGTTTTTTTAAAAAAGATGCTGAAGTCCTAATCTCCAGTGCCTCAGAGTGTGACCTTATTTGGAACTAGGATCTTTATAGAAGTAATCCAGTTAAAATGAGGTCATTGGTATGGGCTCTAATCCAATATGACTTTATACGTCCTTATAAAATGGGGAAGTTTGGACACAGAGACAGACACATATAGAAGAAAGACAAAATGTAGACACAGGAAGAACATCATGTGAAGAAAGAGGATTGGAGTGACACATCTACAATCCAAGGAATTGCCAAAGATTTCTGGCAAGCCACCAGAAGGTAGTAAGAGGCAAGGAAGGAATCCCTTAGAGGTTTCCGAAGGAGCATGACCCTGTGAACACTTGAATTTCAGACTTCTAGCTTCTGGAAGTGTGAGACAATACATTTCTGTTATTTTAAGCCACCCAGTTTGTGGTATTCATTATAGTAGCCCTAGCAAGCTAATACTAGCTATATGGAGAGTAAGGGAGTCAAAGAGCCTGAAGGATCAGAGTTGAGTAGGGAGTAGATGCTAATTGAGTTCAGACCCCTGAAGCAGTTAGGATGTTTTGAGGGCATGTACAGAATAATCTGTTGCCCCAGAGTTTCCAAAAAACCCAGATTTATAGAGGGTGATACCAGGTAACTAGGGGGCTTCACTGGAGCCACTGGACTCTTTCTTATCTCAGCCCAAATCTTGCTGGTGGTCCTAGGGCACCCCAGAGAAAGCCAGGGGTTCAGAATGTAGCCTCCCCAAGGTAACCATTTTGGGATCAAATGATCACTCTCTTGCTTTCACCAAACATTGCTACAAGGGCATTTTGTGTGAAACTGTAATGGCAAACAGACTTTCAGTTCACCAGAGGGTGACTTCCTTTGGCCGTCACTAGGCAACAAATCAAGATGGATCCATCTGTAGCCAATTACATGCTCTCCAAAAAGAGACACTTTCTTTAGGAAGCAAACCTACAAGCCCTGTACAATACCATACCCACAGCAGAAATCCTTTACTTTGCTAAAAGCACTTTCACCTTTGGGAGTTTCTTCAAAATGAAGACAAAAACTTCATGCCATACACTGGCTTATACGTTTAGTTAAGACACTCATTTTTGTATGAGGAGTGTCTGGTTTTGTTTTATAAAGCGAGGGTGGCAGGTGACCCATTTCATTGACCTACTTTCACTCTAAATCAAAAGTATCAACTAACACCCATCTCATGTCAGTTGCAGAGATCTGCCTTTCAAAATTGATGTACTAAAGAAAAATATTACTTCAGGTTTCCTCATAATCAACAACAAATGTCTACTAGACATCGACTCCAAAGATGAATAGCACACAGTTCCTGCCCTCAGTGATATGTGCTATGACCTAGTTGGGGAGACAGTATATGTAAACAGAAAGATAATAATCTAAAGTAGCATAGAGATGATCTCATTTAATCCTCAGAAGAATCTTGTGAGGGAGGTACAATTATTGTGGCCATTTCAAAGATGAGGAAATCAAGGCACAGAGAGGTTAAATAAATTGCCTAAGAAAACATAACTATCACGTAGCACCTCCAGTATTTGGGTCCAGGTAGTCTGGTTTCAGAGTCCACACTCTTAAAACCACATGACAGTAAAAATGAATGACTTTTAATGGCAGCCTCTTAGGTATTCTAAGTCTTGGACTAGGACAAGAAGATGGATTATTAAGAAAGAAAAGCCTTTTGAACAAAATTTCATATTCAGGTTCACAGGAGCTTTAAAATATGCATAGTTTTTTCAAAGTACACTAAGTTGTTATAAATAGAAAGTCAGCCAGCACTAATCAGTTATAAAAATCATAGGTGAGTGTGATGAAGGCTCTGGCTTCTTGCCTTAATCATTTCTATTACTGTCCTCTAACTCCACTGTGATGGTTGGCCATCTGGCCACTTGAGAAAATACTACCAATAAGGAACATGCAACCTTACATTTGCATTTAAAGAAAAATAGCTATTATGACTATGTACAATAGCCAAGACATGGAAGTAAGCCAAATGTTCATTGACAGATGAATGGATACAGAATATGTGGAATATATATATATATAATACTCACACACAGTGGAATATTACTCAGCCATAAAGAGAATGAAATAATGCCATTTGCAGCAACATGGATGGACCTAGAGATTATCATACTAAGTGAAGTAAGCCAGACAAAGACAGATATGTTATATCACTTATACGTGGAATCTAAAACAAAGATACAAATGGACCTATTTACAAAACGGAAATAGACTGACAGATATAGAAAACAAACTTATGGTCACCAAAGGGGAAAGAGGGAGGGATAAACTGGGAATTTCGGTTTAACAGATACACACTATTATATATATAATAGATAAACAAGGACCAGCTGTATAGCACAGGGAGCTATATTCAATATCTTGTAATAAACTATAATGGAAAAGAATCTGAAAAAGAATATATATATGTGTATATATATATATATATGAATCACTTTGCTGCACACCTGAAACTAATACAACATTATAAATTAACTATACTTCAAAAACAAAACAATGGCTCTTATGCATTGAGCACTATCATGTATCAGCCTGTTTGTATATATTATTTCAATCTTCATGAAAAACCTATGGAATTAGTATTATCATTACTCTATTTGATATCTGAGGAAAATGAGGCACAGAGAGGTTAAAGTACACACAGCTAGTGAGTGGTGGCTGGGACTTGAACCAGGTCTGACTATGGTCTGTTCTCTTAAACACTGTACCCTAATCAATTCCATACAATATTGAACGAGAAAATTATGTCTACGTGTCAATTGACTGTGCTGTTTTATATTCCTGTCAATGTTTATATGTCCATTCTGGATGCCTCTTTTTAGATTATTTTGAATATCATTGCTCTAGGACTTACGGTCATTAATTTTTGTGGAGAAACCAGAACTCCCCTATTTCTATAATGTATGGCAAACTTCTCTAATTTGGGCTAACTCATTCAATTCATCCACTCTTCCTATTTAGGGGTGCGCAGGTGCATGTGCACCAGTGTGTGTGTGTGTGTGTGCGTGCGTGTCTGTGTGAAGCAACAAGTTAGCTCAGCATATCTATCAAATGAAGGACCGTACCTATAACAGCCTTGCATTTCTAGATGCTATTGCTGTGAGAGATCTTCTACTACTACTGCTACACACACACACACACACACACGCACACACACACACACACACAATGTGCCTCAAGTTAGCAAAATTATCCCCATCTTAAGGTCAGTTGGGGAAGTGGCCTTGGGTGCCCCCCATGCTGGGACTCATGTACAGAGAAAAAAATAAGTGTCTGACATAGAGAAAGCAAACTTACCTGAGGCTCCCTAAGTGAGGCCATAAAGTGCTCAGAGACCAGCTTCTCTGGCAGCCTCTCTTCGACATCCACTGTCAATCATCCTGCTCTGTGACTCCTTTTCCCTTTAAAACAATCTTGGCGTGCATTTGAACTTGATTTTATCTGGATTTGAAAAACAGACTGCAATGATCAGAGATGGCATTGTGAGGTGATTTTCTGAGGCTCCTGGTGATGGGGTCTTAAAATGTTCTGTCACCATCTATTCTTCTCCAGTCCCACCACCTCCACCGTAGCCCGGGCTCCCATTTTCTCCTGCCTGTGTGATCACTGGGTGGCCTGGATAACTACAATGACTCCCCCCTTCATTCCATCCCACATACCGGATACCCGAGTAATAATCCTTAAATATACACACGTGACACTTACTCCTCTGAGCTAAACTTTTCAATGGCTCCCCGGATTTCCAATAGCAGAAAGTCTAAACTTACCTGTTAGTGGGAACTCTGCTCAATGTTACGTGGCAGCCTGGATGAGAGGGGAGTCTAGGGCAGAATGGATACATGTATAAGTATGGCTGAGTCACTTTGCTGTGCACCTGAAACTATCACAACATTGTTAATCAGCTATACTCCAATATAATATACATATATATATTTGCCTTGATAAAAAATAAACTTACCTGCTAGCCTATCCAGACCTTCCCTCATCAGGCCTCATCTCGGCCTCCACCCACTCTCACTTCCCAGACTCCTAACACGTCTCTTCTACTCTGATCAGGTCTGTCCCATCGGTGTCCCATGAACCCGGCAAGCACATTCATTCACAGGTTGTCATATTACAATGAGATACTGTATTTGTTTCATTCAAAAACATATTGGAGGCCTGCTCCGTGCCAGAATCTCAATCAGCTTCTAGATCACAAAGTTGAACAAGATGGTCCCTAGCCATCTGGTGGAAGTGACAAACAGCTAAGCAGGCAATCAGATCGCAGCGTGATGGGTGGTGTGATGAGGGAGGTCCAGGGAGCTGTGGGAGCCCAGAAGAGAGGCGCCTAACCCAGGCTTGGGAGAGCAGGGAAGGACTCAAGTTCCGGAGGCATGAAGGATGAGTGAGAGCTCACCAGGCAAGGAGCTGGAAAGGGGAAGAGGCATCCCCGGAAGAAAGAGTAGCATTGACAAAGGCCTGGAGAGAGATCCTGACCTGTTCCCAGAACTGCCGGTAAGTAGTTCAGCCTGGCTGCAGGGTTGAGAGTGAGGGCGAGGAGAAAGGGTTATGAGGGCACACAGAAGGAAGCATTCAGTTCTGTCCACTGGGTAGCCAGGGGGATGGGGGCTAGGCAATCAAAGAAGACGCCAGAGGCAGTGAGTTTGAATATGTTTCAGACATCTTTGCACTGTGCGTGCACCTAGCCCTCTCCTGGGCACACAGGAATCACTTAGGAATTAATTCTTAGTTGGACATCAGCCTCTTCAGCTGATAGGCCATATAACAGATTCATTTTGGCCAAGGGATGCTGTATTAGTTATGCCTTGGTAACGAACAACGCTAAAATCTCAGTGGCTGACGTCAATAAAATTTAATTTCTTGCCCTCACAAAGTCCATTGCCAGTCCAGGTGACACTCTGGAGCAGCTTTCCCCCATGTGGTGACTCAGTGATACCTGCTGCTCTGATTTTGTGACACCTGTGTCTCTACCTACGCTTCCACAATCACTTTGGGAGGCAGAAGAGAAAAGTGGAAGGGCTCACACCAAGAATTGAAATATGTCACGAAATATGTCACTTCATCTCACAAGTCATTGGCCAGAGTGAGTGACATGGTCCCTCCCAACAGCAAAATGGCACGGAGAAGTGGAATCTTCCAGAGTGCTCAGAAGAAGAGAACCAGCTCAACTAACACCAACTAGGTGAGGGCGAGACTTCTCCTAAGCGTATTACTTAGGATTATCGTGTGCTAAGTGGGTCCGTTAGCTTATTGTTTTCAGAGAGCCAAGTACCCAAATGTTTGGGCTTAGATGGTTTTGTTACAGTTGTTACGTTTCCTAGCTGGAATCTATGTCATCATCTGCTCTTGGGTTTGAGCCAACAATGCTGGCCATTTGGCAATGTGATACATTACTTGAGCCGCAGTATTAGTGAAGTTGTTGCCACCATTTGGAAAATGCAATTTGTCCATGGTGTGAATGAAGCAAGACAAAGAGGTAAGCAGCAGACCCAAGGCAGATGCACTGCACTCACTATGTATTTATTGCCTGATGAAGAGCTTCTTCATCTATGGCTTTTGATGGTCAATTCGGCTGTTTCCTTGGATCAGGCTAGTGTGTAACCTATCTTACACTTTTATCCATTTTTATCTATAATTCCTATATTCAAACTCTATGAAGTAATATGTACAAGGCATATGTCTGGTGTGTGCTCCCAGAGTGGGTACCTGACATGGCAACTCCTGGAAAATGGCCCTCAGAACTTTCTGAAGACATTTGCAACTTGTATGGAAGAATGATAGAGACCAGTTAACACTAGCTTCCTAATTCACTCTAAATATGGATGCTTACCATATATGCATAGATTGTTGGAACAATAAGATATCATTTTTTGTCCATCGTAGTAGGAAAGGTTTAAAAGTTTGATAATATTAAAGTGGATGTGGAAAAGCTAGCACACTCTTGCTGAAAGTGAAAATTGGTATAACATTTTCAAAGGGCAACTTGAGAATATCTATTAAAAGATAAATTTCAGACCCAGTGATCCACGATTTCAAGTGCTAGAACTTTATCCTATAGAGACGTCACCACAAATGTGCAAAGATTTATGTACAAGGATGTTTATGGCAGTATTGTTCATAAGAGAAAAACAACCCAAATGTCTATTAATAAAGGAACTGAGAAAATATACAACAGTGCATTAAAAAAAACCTAGATAGGTCTAATGTACTAATATGGAAAAATGTTCATGTTGTACAGATCAGTGAAGAAAGAAAGTTTAAAAATAGTATGGGCCTTCCCTGGTGGCGCAGTGGTTTAGAATCTGCCTACCAATGCTGGGGACACGGGATCAAGCCTTGGTCCAGGAAGATCCCGCATGCTGCGGAGCAACTAAGCCCATGTGCCACAACTACTGAGCCTGAGCTCTAGAGCCGTGAGCCACAACTACTGAGCCGGCATGCTGCAACTACTGAAGCCCGTGTGCTCTAGGGCCTGTGTGCCACGACTACTGAGCCCATGCACCTAGATCCCCTGCTCTGCAACAAGAGAAGCCACCGCAATGAGAAGCCCGGACACCGCAACGAAGAGTAGCCCCCACTCACTGCAACTAGAGGAAACCCGCACACAGCAACGAAAACCCAATGCAGCCAAAAATAAATAAATAAATAAAAATTTAAAAATAGTATGAATAGGTTGTTTAAAAATTGTTTTGTCTTAATAAATGCTATTATACATACAAGAAAAATGTTTGGAAGAATAGATACCAACTCAACAGTCGTAATCTTTGTAGTGCTGGGACTACGGGATACTTTCGCTTTCTAGAATACTTGTATGGCTCTGTAATGATTTTGGAATCAGGAAATGACATTAATTTTTTTTCTAATTTAAAACACAATGTAAAAACTTCCTCTGAGAAAACATATGACAGCATTCTTTGAATAAAACCTAACTTCTGAGAAAATCCTGGTTTACTCTATAGCTCAGGGAGTAGATTTGACAGCACTTAACTTGACCAGTCATGTGTAACAGAGTAGAGTTTAGCAAAAGGCTCTGGGCAATTAAAGCTGCAGCATAATTACCAGGCATCAGAGCTTCTGATGGAACCCAGGCCTTTGCACTGTTGTCTTTGATCTGCTCTCAGGGCCTAATGTTCTAAGCACTTAACACTTTGGGGGATGAGAGCACAGTTCACACGAGACTACCTTCCTTAAAACCTTCCATGGCTACCAGTTGCCTACAGACTAAATCCAGATTATTTAACATGGCATTCAAAGCCCTATGCCAGGGCTTCCCTGGTGGCGCAGTGGTTGAGAATCCGCCTGCTGATGCAGGAGACATGGGTTCGTGCCCCGGTCCGGGAAGATCCCACATGCCGCGGAGCGGCAGGACCCGTGGGCCATGGCCGCTGAGCCTGTGCGTCCGAAACCTGTGCTCCACAATGGGAGAGGCCACAATAGTGAGAGGCCCGCATACCGCAAAAAAAAAAAAAAAAAAAAGCCCTATGCCATTTCCCAACCCTAAATTCCCAACCCAGTCAAAGGGCTTATACAGCATAATGTTTAAGAGTTTAGGCTTTAGATCTCCAGCCAGATCTAGGATTGAATTTTCTGCCTCATCTCCCTTTCAACAAACCCTAAACTATTTGTAGCTCAAAGCCAAGTTCACCCATCCTTTCTCCATACGCTGCCCTTCCCAGATCCCCATCAGAAAGCATTAAACTGTTTTCCCCCTAAACTCTTGCATGGCTGTATCTGCACTGCTTTCATGGTATGCACTTACACTATCTTACAGAGTGGTTTTTTTGTGATGACCTCCCTTAAAAAGGTCAGCCCGATGAAGTTAAACCCCATAGTGCACAGCATATTGCTTGCACATGCCAGGCTGATAGCAAATATTTATGGAATTGAATGAGTAAACGAATGAATTTCCCTTTTAATAACCACCCAGCCAATTCATACATGCTGCCAGCAGGTGGCGGTATTCTCCGTTGGCTCGTACCATTCAGCACACTGCTGTTCATCAGAGCCTAAAATCATTCTGCAAGTCGAGCAAATCCCAGTTTAAGATAGTTTGGCAGAGATGAAAGTTCTGAACCCAGGGTCAGGTAACCTGGCCTTTTAGCTCCAGATCTGCCACTAACTACATATGTGACGTTGAAATCTGTTCCTTCACTTCCTGGATCTGTTTCCGTGTCTCCAAAATGAAGTAGTAGGATGGGATGATTTGCATAGCTTGACATTCTGTGATTTTCATACCCTGCAAACTCAAGATAACTAGAGGTATGAGATCCTTGGATAGTTGCCACCATTATTTCTCATGTATTCTAGAATGTTCTTGTGATAACAATATGGTCAGAGGCATTTCCTTAGAAGTCCTCTCCAAATACTCTTGCCTTGTTTGGATATAATGGGCTACACCAGGGCCTGATCATCCTGAGTCTCTGACTAGTGTTGACTCTCAGGAAGAAACTGGGTAATGATCCTTAGAAGTGGGGGAAAGAGGTGGATGAGGGGAGGAAACTCAGTTCAAGAACTGTGGAGTCAGCCAAAGCCTCTAATAGTGGGAAGAAACTCTGTTGTATGTATTTTGAAACTGCTTTTCTTCTGTATAAATGTGTTTCAAAAATCAGATTTGGGGGGAAAGGAGTAGTTACTTCTTATCATTACTATTATAATTCAGCTGTTTAAATTTTTTAAAAACCACAGTTCTACATCAATTAAGCACTGTCCCTGCCTTCCCAGTTGGGGAGTAGACAGGAGGCCTAGGGAAGTACAGGTGGGACTAAGGAGAAGAGAAATTCTTATTGTCCAGGTCAAGTTTTAAAGGCAAGCAAGGACAAAGGGCTGCCAAGTTATTTTTTAAAAAAGATGTACATAAACAGGGTTTTATATTTGGTTACCAGAGTTAATGGGCATTGCATTTAAAGTTTTGGTACTTATAAAATTGTCAAAAAGAGATATATTCTTTTGATAAAAAGTTGAACTTAGTGTAGAAGCCCGATTCTAGCTCCAAGGGGGAATCTTCATCCTTGATGAAATTTAGAATAAGGATCTCTGAGAGGGAAACTAACAGTTAGGGGAAAAAATGCTTCCTAATTACAAAGAAAAACTGCTTAAACTTTAGCTGAATCAATGATCTTAATGCATCTAAAGAAATGATATCTTTATAGATGACAGCAGGAGAGAGAAAGAGAGAGAGAGTTGTTTTGGTACATGTGCAGCATTAAGGGACAGAGAGACTGAATCTCATGATATTAAGTGAAAAAAACTAGATTTCAACCTCTATACACAATATGATCCATTGTCTTTCATTGTAGTGTATACACATAGAAAATGAATGGCAGAAAATATAAAAAATGTTCATAGCAATTGTGATGGAATGACAGGTGATAAGCAATTTTTGCTTTCTTCTGTATAATTTTCAGTATCTTGTCAATTCTCTGTGGAACTTGTAGAATCTTTACAATGTGAAAAGTGAAACGAACGTCAAGGCCTATTATGTTAAGAGTGGAAAAGGCAGGTAAGGTTAAAGTTCTGTGGATCCTTGAAGCCCATCTTACTGCCCAACACCACAGATTCCCAAGGGTAAGATATAGTCACAAAGATGGTCCAGGAAAGAGCCTACTTAGTACTGAATCACTAAGTAGTTACGTATCCTGTTAAACTCACCTGCATTACATGTGAGGTGAAAAGAGCCCTTTTGCCCCTTTAGCTTAAGGAACTTAGGCCAGAAGCAGGCCTCAGCAGAACTAAGGTAGGCCCACTATTTTTCTCCTTGGTCCACCCTGCTTTCCTCTTTGGGCAAGGTCAAAGGTGCCTGCTCGTAAGAGGACGTGACCCTGGTCTCTCACGTCATAACAGCCCAGAAGATGCAGGGGTTAGGGCAGTGGTCCCCAACCTTTTTGGTACCAATGACCTGTTTTGTGGAAGAAATTCTTCCACGGACCGGGGATGGGGGATGGTTTCGGGATGATTCAAGCTCATTACGTTTATTGTGCACTTTATTTCTATTATTATTACATTGTAATGCATAATGAAATAATTATACAACTCACCATAATGCAGAATCAGTGGGAGCCCTGAGCTTGTTTCCACTTGTCACTCACTGATAGGGTTTTGATGTGAGTCTGCAAGGAATTGATTTATTATGGTCTCTGTGCAGACAAACCTCTCTGCTGATGATAATCTGTATTTGCAGCCGCTCCCCAGTGCTAGCTCACTGCCTCAGCTCCACCTCAGGTCATCAGGCATTAGATTCTCATAAGCAGCACGCAACCTAGATCCCTCACACGTGAAGTTCACAGTAGGGTTCACGCTCCTATGAGAATCTAATGCAGCTGCTGATCTGACAGGAAGTGGAGCTCAGGCGGTAATAGGAGTGATGGGGAGCGGCTGTAAATACAGACAGAGCTTCTCTCGCTCGCCTGCAGCCCACCTCCTGCTGTGCAGCCCGGTTCCTAACAGGTCACGGACTAGCACCAGTCTGTGGCCCGGGGGATGGGGACACCCCTGGGTTGAGGGATAACGTGGAGAGAACTTGCTCCACACTGAAGAGCAGGCCCCAGTCCTCTTCTAACTGAAATCACTTTACCACACCCCCCCCGAAAAATCTCCAGCCCCTAGTAGAGGAGGGGAAGGGGAAAAGTAGGGCCTCTCAAACTTTGATGACAATCCCAGTACACACATAGCACACACTCACTCACCCACCTGGAATAAAATATCCAAAGACAATACCTCCTTTTTTTGACTTTTTTTTGAAGTATAGTTCATTTACAATGTCATGTTAGTTTCAGGTGTACAGCAAATTGAATCAGTTATACATATACCCATTCTTTTTCAGATTCTTTTCCCATATAGGTTATTACAGAATACTGAGTAGAGTTCCCTATGCTGTACAGTAGGTCCTGTTGCTTATCTATTTTATATATAGTAGTGTGTATCTGCTAATCCCAAGCTCCTAATTTATACCCCCCTCCCCCTTTGGTCACCATAAGTTTGTTTTCTATGCACAGACAATACCTTATAATCAGGGCCGGCTGCCTAGGCATGTGACCTCTAAAGTAGCACAGGATTCCATGTTCGGGCCCACATTTGGTTTAATGCCCTGCTGTCACTGTCTTGAAATTCTGAATAATTTGATTTTTGAACTTGTGCTTTGCAAGTGAAGTCAGGTGGAAGAGCAGAGCATGGCTGTGAGCAGATGCCATTCAGGCCATATGTGTGGGTGCTGCCACCTCTTGCTGGCCCACTGACATGTAGTGTTCTTGATGCCCCATAATCAGGGAACTGCCCTGGGCCTGCGCCGCTTGGGAGTTCAGCAAGGATGAAAGCAAGGACAAGGTCAGTGTGCTGAGGAAGGTGGGGCTGGGGTGGGGGAGTAGTGGTGGTGACAAACCAAAGAGGCCCTCCTTTCCTCTCGCTGGAGAGGAAACTTGTTTCCAGTGCAGAAGGCATGCAATCGAGTTCTGAGAAACATGAAGACCGAGGAACCGTATCACATCCTATTGTGTTACTTTCCTATATTAGCTAACCTCTTATGCTGGAAATGATGACAGGGAAGGAAAGGGGACGATAAGCCAAGGCTTTCCCTCTCATCGTCCCTTACTCATCAGTCAGCTGAAGGGAGGGTGTGGGTAGAAGTCTTGTGTGCGAAGAAGTGCAGAGTGAAGTAAGTCAGAAAGAGAAAAACAAATACCGTATGCTAACACATATATATGGAATCTAAAAAAAAATGTCATGAAGAACCTAGGGGTAAGACGGGAATAAAGACACAGACCTACTAGAGCATGGACTTGAGGATACGGGGAGGGGGAAGGGTAAGCTGGGACGAAGTGAGAGAGTGGCATGGACATATATACACTACCAAACGTAAAATAGATAGCTAGTGGGAAGCAGCCGCATAGCACAGGGAGATCAGCTCGGTACTTTGTGACCACCTAGAGGGGTGGGATAGGGAAGGTGGGAGGGAGGGAGACTCAACAGGGACATATGTATATGTATAATTGATTCACTTGGTTATAAAGCAGAAACTAACACACCATTGTAAAGCAATTATACTCCAATAAAGATGTTAAAAAAGAAAAAAACAGTTGAATTAGTTTTGTGCAGCCAGTCCATTGCTCTGGTAAGAACGACCTACATGATATATATGCATGTATGAGCTGTAGAATTATGTAATTTTGGTGATTTTGCATATAAGTTAGATGCTCTTACATTTGCGTTTATTTTATTTTTTAATTTTTATTGGAGTACAGTTGATTTAAAATGTTGTGTTAGTTTCAGGTGTACAGCAAAGTGAATCAGTTATACATATACGTATATCCACACTTCAAAAAAACTCTTTTCCCATATAGGTCATTACAGAGTATTGACATTTGCATTTTAAACCGGCATTGCAAGACAAAAACATGTAAGGTAAAATTCCCGTTAATAATGAAAAACATCTTTTTTAACTTAGGATGACAATCAATAGCACATAAAAAAATACTATGACAAGTGAAGCGGGAGGTTGTGGAAGAAAGGAAAAATGCTTATATATGAACAACTTTAACAATACTTTTTATCTGCTTTTTGATAAAGGAGTCCCACATTTCCATTTTGCTCTGCAAATTCTGTCACCGGTCCTGCTTATAGTGTCTGAGGCCTTTTGATACTTGCTACTCTGGTCTCCTCTATTTGTTTTCAAATGTTGCTCATGATCCACTAGATTGATTTCCTGACCCCAAAAGGGTTGTGACGGGCACTTGGGAGAACACTGCATTAGAGGTTAGAGTGTGTGGTCTACATTCCCCCAAACATTTTTCTCCTCAACTAAAGCAAAGGGCTTAACAGCCAGGCCTGGGGTCAATCAGAGGTGGTATTGTTCCCCCTTGACGGAGATAATCAAAGGTATCAGAAAGATTCCTGCCAACACCTTCACAAGACTGCTTGATTCATTATCGTCATGGCTTCTAGAACCAATGAGATGGGTAATTTGGTGCCTCAAAGCCTTATTCGCGTCTCTTTGATCTTACCTCAGAAGTCTCTGTAATCCATCAAGGTAATGCTTCAATTACATTTATCCCAAAGCTATTCCAGGTACTAGGTCAAGAAGTCACCCTCTATTCTATTTCCCATTTAAAATCATGCATGGTTCTATGATCCCAGTAAATGCTGGAGAGTGTGTGGAAAAAAGGGAACACTCTTGCACTGCTGGTGGGAATGTGAATTGGTACAGCCACTATGGAGAACAGTATGGAGGTTCCTTAAAAAACTACAAATAGAACTACCATATAACCCAGCAATCCCACTACTAGGCATATACCCTGAGAAAACCAAAATTCAATAAGAGACATGTACCAAAATGTTCACTGCAGCTCTATTTACAATAGCCCGGAGATGGAAACAACCTAAGTGTCCATCATCGGATGAATGGATAAAGAAGATGTGGCACATATATACAATGGAATATTACTCAGCCATAAAAAGAAACGAAGCTGAGCTATTTGTAATGAGGTGGATAGACCTAGAGTCTGTCATACAGAGTGAAGTAAGTCAGAAAGAGAAAGACACATACCATATGCTAACACATATATATGGAATCTAAGAAAAAAAATGTCATGAAGAACCTATGGGTAAGATGGGAATAAAGACACAGATCTACTACAGAATGGCCTTAAGGATATGGGGAGGGGGAAGGGTAAGCTGTGACAAAGTGAGAGAGTGGCATGGACATATATACACTACCAAATGTAAAATAGATAGCTAGTGGGAAGCGGCCACATATCACAGGGAGATCAGCTCAGTACTTTGTGACCACCTAGAGGGATGGGATAGGGAGGATGGGAGGGAGGGAGATGCAAGAGGGAAGAGATATGGGGACATATGTATATGTATAACTGATTGACCTTGTTATAAAGCAGAAACTAACACACCATTGTAAAGCAATTATACTCCAATAAAGATGTTAAAAAAAAACCACACACACACACACAAAACACATATCAACAGGTCAGATTAAATATTTACAACAGAATTAAGAGTTATACTGTATAAAAAGCACATAGAAAGTATTAAGAAATATTGAAAATTCAATAGGAAAATGGATAAAGGATATGAGTCAATTCATAGAAAGGGAAATATAAGTGGCTCATAAAATTCTGAAAAGACTATTCAACTGTGCCAATTAAATAAATACAAATTTAAACAACAATGCAGAAGTACATTTTATTATTAGCTTTGCAAAAATTAAAAATGATTAATAGTAGCCTGTTTTGGCTGGAGTGTGGGAAAATGGGCATCGACACAGTGTTATGAGGGTGAAAATCGACACAACCACATGAGAAGGACAGTTTAGCACTCCCTGTCAATCCGTAATTGTCCACACCTTATGATCCAGCGGCTGCATTTTCTAGGACTCTAATCTACGGAAATGGCACAAGTCCATAAAGATATTTGCACAACAATACTCATTGCAGCACTATTTGATAGCAAAATGTAGAAACAACCAAATGTTTTTCAATAGGGAAATGGTTAAATAAATTATGGTGCAATGCTGTGCAACTTTTAAAATGAAGTAGAGCTGCATTGTGCTGTCATGAAAAGATAACCAGGAAGTAATGTTGGGAAAAAACAAAATTGTAGAACGAGATGTGTGCTGTGACCCTATTTTTATAAACAATGTTTTTTAAATGTATCTATCATGTATGTGTATATAACACGTAGCATGTTCTTTCTCTCTCTCTCTCTCTCTCACATGCACGCACACACACACACACACACATGCCTAGAATACACACAAACACTCACATTTACCTAGAAAAATGTCTGGAATGTAACATAGCAAATGTTAACAGTAATTACCTCTGGTGAGTGAAACATTCACTTTTTTGCACACGTCTGTATGGTAACAAACCTGAATTTGTTACAATGAACAAGCAAAGCATTATTTCTGTAAACATATGTATAGAGAGAATATATATATATTTAGAATATATATGTGCATACATATATTCCAGATGAAATTATAGAATTCATCTAGAACGTGTGTTTTTGTGAAAGTTGACAGTTTTAGAGCAGGGGTATGAAAATGATGAGGGCTGGGCTTTAGTTTAATCTGGAGAGAGACAGTACTGAGGAAAAGGATAGATGGCAGAGACACTGTAGAAAGGAAATCTATAGGACCTGACAACTAATTATATGTAAGTGAGCAGACGAGGGTGAGTTAAAAATAGCTCTGTCACTGAAAGAACTTGGAGATACCATTAACCTGGGTAGGGAAGCTAGAGGAGCTGATTTTGAAGGGAAAATTGTAACTTCAGAGTCTAGAGAGATGTATTAGTTACCTATTTCTCCAAAACTTAGCGGCTTAAAATAACAATAATCATGCATTATCTCTATGGTTACTGTGGGTTGGGATTTCAGGCTAGACACAGTAGGGAAAACTTGTTTCTGTCCCATGATGTCTGCTGGGAGCTGGGATCATCTGATGGCTCTTTCACTCACATGTCTGACGATTGATGCTGGTGTCAGCTGGGGGCGTAGCTGGGACTGTCTGCCAGAATACCAACATGTGGCCTCTTCATGTGGCCTGGCTTCCTCACAACATGGTGGCTGAGTTCCAAGAATAATCATCCTGACAGAGAGAGAGAGAGAGAGAATTGATCCAGGTGAAAGCCATTGCCTTTTATGACCTTGCCTTGGACATCTCCCAGCATTTTTTAATATATATTTATTTATTTATTTGGATGTGTCAGGTCTTAGCTGCAGCACATGGGTTCTTCATTGCTTCATGTGGGATCTTCATTGTGCCATAGGGAATCTTTAGTTGCAGCATGCAGGATCTTTAGTTGTGGCATGTGAGTTCTTAGTTGGGGCATGTGGGATCCAGTTCCCTGACCAGGGATTGAACCCAGGCCCCCTGCACTGGGAGTGTGGAGTCTTAGCCACTGGACCACCAGGGAAGTCCCTGGCCATCTCCCAGCATTGCTTCCACTGCATGCCATTGGCCAGTGCAGTCACAGCCCCCATCCCCAGATTCAAAGGCAGGAAGCATAGACCCCCATCTCACAGTGGGAAGAATATTAGTAACATTATAAGAGCATGCAGGTGAGATAAATACATAGATGTGGCCATCTTTGGACAATACAATCTCTCACACTCCATCATATCTTAAGGTGAGTTAGACTATTAATGGCTCTAAGTAACAGATTATCACTTTCAGAGAGATTTGTATTTAGCTAAGGACCCCCCAGTAGTCCCTCATGGCTCAACCTAAATGAATAAGTCATTGAAGGTGAGGAGGCTACCTCATTAAAAGTGGGAAGCATGATTCAAGGAAGAGTATTTTATCTTATTTTTTTGAAAGACTTATTCTTTTTTTGTTTGTTTTTGTTTTTTAATATTTATTTATTTGGCTGCACCAAGTCTTAGTTACGGCCCACGAGATCTTTAGTTGCAGCATGCAGGCTCTTAGTTGTGGCATGTGGGATCTAGTTCCCTGACCAGGGATCGAACCCATGCCCCCTGCATTGAGAGCGCAGAGTCTTAACCACTGGACCACCAGGGAAATCCCCGAGGGGGAGTATTTTAGTCTTTAATATAAAAGGCTTAATATAGAAAGACTTAACATAAAATTAAAAAGTCTCAGAGTCTTTAATATGGCACACAAGGTTGTCTATGATCCGGTTCTTGCCTAATTCTTAGATTTAATCTTCCAATTATTCCTTAACTCACACCTTAAATACAAAGTATGTCAAAATACCAGGTATGCCAAATTTCGAGAAGTTCATCAAACACACTATCCTAGGTCAGGTTCCCTGGAAGCAGAGCCTGGGACAAGGATCCAGGTCCTTGTAACTTACTGAAGGAGAGCTCTCAGGAAGAAGGACGAGAGAGAGAGAAGCAGGGTAGTGCAGGGAATGGAACTAAGCAAGAATGTGGCCTCATTTGGAGTCTAGCTTTGGCCAGATCCCTAAAGCTGTGAAGCACGAATGACACCACAAGGTGATCCCATTCTGAGGCAAGGGGGCTGTGTCATTGGCTGCAGGTTGGGGGAGGGGAGTTGGGCAGGCTGCCCACATGGCATGGAGCCTAACCTCTGGGCCCAGGCAGCTCTCCCTCCTGAGGGGAATTTTCCAGAGCAGGGGGAGCAGCGGTGAGCCTCCAGCAGCTTGTGTTCACAAAAGGGGGCGTGGGCTGGGCACCAGCAGGGGCCACCAGGCACAGTCACCTGTTTCAAGGCCTCAGAGCCTGGCTCATACTAGTCCTTTATCCTGGGATACAACTGCCTCTCCTTTTCTTCACTGATATCACCTCCTCCAGGACGCTTTCCCTGATGACTAGCCGGCTACAGCTTACCCTTCTGGGCTTGAATAAAACCCTGTTACAACTATCCCTCTAGCTCAGCATTTACCACATTGTATTGAAAGTATCTGCTTACATAACCAGCCTCCCTCAGTGGAGGAGAAGCTCAGATGCACAGGAACCACGTCCTGCTCATCTTTGAGCCCCAGGCACTTAGCAGAGTGCCAAGCAGAGCGGGCGGAAGTACATATCCGGGTAACTGAACACCAGGTAAGTGACTTCCTAGGTGATGGTGCAAGGCCCTCCAGCTCTGCTGTCAAGAGTTCTTCCATCCCCACATAGTGTGGTGGTGGGACAGGGAATGGAAAACCTGTCAATATATTTGGGACAGATTAAGTGATTTACGACAAATAAACTAGCTGTAGAGGTTCTTGCTACACCTAAGTACAAATACAGTCCTACCATTGTTACATTTTAAAAGGTATGCACTAACGTGGTTTAAATGCTGTCAATTAAAAAAAAATAGCCTTAAGAAGGAGAGGGAAGAATTATGAAATCTATGCCTTAGCAGGAATAGAAAAGTTTCTCTTTTTTATGAGTGGAAATAGCTTGGTGTAAGGGCTGTTGAAGAGTTTTCTGCAACACTAATCCTCCCCAGAAGTTAAAAAAGAAACTAGAGGTATGTCATTGCCATGGGCTAACTAAGATGCAAAGGGCCTAAACCAAGGGAAAAGGAGTGAGATGAATTTGAGTTATACCTACAAGGTGAAAACTCCCCAGTACCTGATGGCCTGGTGGATGAGGGGAGGGGCGGAGGGCCCCAGATGGCTGTGGTTACTCCCTGTGTGTGATGTGGCCCCTGGAGCTCCACAGAAGGAGTGAGGATCCTCTTGCCTTGTGACTGAAGTCCCATACCACAGGGGACATGGGGCAGTGGCCTCAGGACAGTGAGACAGAAGGAGGGGAGCATCACAGAAGATATGAAAGGAAAAAAGGGAGATTCCAAGATCGCCACCCAGAGGCTCCTACCCCCTGACTGGTGACAAGAGGTTATCCAAGTGGCAAAACCCACTGGGGAGCTTGTCTGGGGGCTGCCCTGGGCCAAGTTTCATCATCAGCTCTTTTTATTTTTAGCCTACGCCACCTCTCAGAGTAACCAGGTCTATAAATGTCCATACTACTTGCTGTGCCTGGGCCCAGGGCAGAAGGGAGCAGCTAAAAAGCCTTGTGCTAGGTCTTGTACTGGAAAATTCACTGCCCTCGGTTGGCAGATGGCTGAATCTCTGGTGCCCCAGGTTACCTCCTGGGCCACTGCCCTCCGTTCTCTGGGCATCCCACCATAGCCATCACCCCTCACCAGCTCTCCTCCAATCAGGCTCTCTGAGCACAGGCAAAATCAATAGGTGTCAGGAGGCAGATCACAGCAAAGCCAGGTCCCACACAATCCCACAGGATGGGTTATCCAAGGCCAATCTGTCAGGGAATAAGAGGTCACTCTCCCAGGCCTGTGGTGCTGCCTGGAGCTGGTGGACTGCCTCCCACCCTCCTCTCTCTCTTCTGGCCCCTCTGCACCCTGCTGATAAGCTGCTCCCATGCTGGGCTCCTTCAAATGTGTTCAGGCTCTCAGGCACCCCGCACACCCCTCTCATTCTGGTATTGCTCCTGCAGAGTCGGGGAGGGAAGCTTGCACTCCGGCATTGGGCGGCTGACCACCTGAGCAAGCTCAGTTTCCTCCCCTGGCAAAATGGGAAGAAAAATAATAGCCCTTACCTCGCAGGAAGGCTGCCCTGGTACATAGTGCTTAAGAAATGAAACACTCACGACTCTAGTGTATCGCCCCAAACTCTGTCATAGGGGGGCAGTTTCTCCCCACTCAGAGACTTACTTTTACTTTTACTTTTTTTTTTTTTGCGGTACGCGGGCCTCTCACTGTTGTGGCCTCTCCCGTTGCGGAGCACAGGTTCCAGACACGCAGGCTCAGCGGCCACGGCTCACGGGCCCAGCCGCTCTGCGGCATGTGGGATCCTCCCGGACCGGGCCACAAACCCGTGTACCCTGCATCGGCAGGTGGACTCTCAACCACTGCGCCACTAGGGACCCTACTTTTACTTTTATACTTCACTCAGCCAGCTTGTGCCCTTGCATGCAGGGCACTGGGCTTTTTTTTTTTTTTTTTTTTTTTTTGCCACCGCACGGCATGTGGGATCCTTGTTCCCCAACCAGGGATGGAAGCCGTGTCCCCTGCACTGGAAATGCTGACTCAACCGCTGGATCACCAGGGAAGTCCCATTTGGGTCTATCTTGTTCACGGATGTATATCTGCCTCTTGGAAAAACTCCTGGCACATAGCAGATGTTTAATAAACATTTGTTGAATGAACCACCCGCCCCCGCTCCAAATATGCATCTCTTCCTTTGTCGCCTGTGTCAGCGAGTGGATCCACAGTTTCCGCATTGCCAGATAAAATCCCAACTCCTCAGCAGGGCCTAGTAGGCCTTACATGACCTGATTCCTCTCACCCCCACAAGCTCATCTCTAGCCACCTCTCTCCTCATCCTACTCCCCCCCAACCCTGCTCCCCTACACTCTAGCAAAACAGAACTTTCTTTTTTCCATTGTTTTTTTTTCAATGTCTCTCACCATCTGACCACCCCACCATTGCCTGCCTAGAACATTCTCCCTCCTCGCCTGCCCCATTCCTTACCTCCACGAGCCCTCCTTCACCAGTCTACTTCCTACATTTCCTGCAAGTCATATCCTTCAGGAAACCTTCTCTGTATGTCCTCCTGACCTCTCCAGCCCTTCTAGAATATACGTTCTTTCCACTGCTCCCAGAGCACTATGCATTTCCTCTCTCATAACACTTAATAAAACATTGCATCTACACTTTTGATTATTTTCCCCACTAGAATGTAATGTATGAGGCCACAGACTATATTTATTCTTTTATTTAATGCTTACATAGAGATAACTCTGTGCTAAGCACTTCTGTAAACTCTATAAATATTAATTCATTTAATCCTCATAACAATCCTGTGAGGTACTATTGTTATTGCCATTATACAGATGATGAAGCTGAGGCAGAGTTAAGTAACTTGCCCAAGTTCACATAGCTAGTAAACGGCAGAGCTGGGATTTGAACCCCCAAATCCAAGTTCTTAACTGTTATAATGTGTTGTGTCCCTTGTTCACCAATATATTCTCATTGCCTGTCATATAGAAGGTCCACCCAAGGAATGTTTGAATAAAAGAAAGAATGGCTAAATGAATAAAGATTGTGGAAATAACACAGTCCTTTGTGGGACCAGTGGGAGGAAAAGCGGTAGCCACAGACTGAGACAGAGATTAACTTTAGCAGTCAGAGAAGTTGAAAGCAAATAGTCCAAGGGGTAAGGAAGCTTCCAGGACAAGTGGCAGGTGACGAAAGGCAAGGTGGCGGGGGCAGGGGAAGCTCAGAAAGGCAAGTGACAAATGGCTCTACAGTCGACAAAGGAAAATATAGAACAGACCATTGGATTTGGCCAGGAGCTGGCCCCTGGGACCTCAGAGTAGTTTCCAAAGAGTGCTAGGGAGAGAAACCAGATTGCATGGCCTTGAGTAGGGAGTAGATGGTGGAATTTGGAATTTGGGACGGGGTAGAGATCAGGTTAAGTAAGGTCTTTTTGTCAAGATGCGGTGGTTAGGGCCTGCTTAAAGGCAAGAGGTAATGAATCTTTGGCGAGTGAGAAATCAAACCAGCCCTCACCAAAGCAGAGAGTCTGCTGTGTGGTGGTGGACTGCCCCAAGGCCAGCCACATGAAATGGAAACATGCACAAAGCATGCTAACATTTGTTGTGAAGAGAATGAAGGCCAGGAGAGCAGTGCTTGATAGGAATTCTTTCCTGAGAGATGTCTGGTAACCTCAGACATGAGGTACAATAGAAAGGCCTGGAATGAGGGGCTATGGTGAAGTATTAAAGTGAATTGATTTAGAGGCTACGAGTGGAAGAAAAGCAAAAAAAAAAAAAAAAGAGTAGAGACATGAAGATAAAAGAGGAAACTATTTTCAAAAGCTCAGGAGTTCAAAAAAGCAGGAGAAAACCAAAAAGAAGACAGGGACATTGGTGTAGGTCATAGAGCTGCGGCGAAAAAAGAATTCTGTTAACTGGCCAGAGGTGGCAGCGAACGTGGGCCTGAAAGTTGGAAGCTGTAGGGGTTCTGCCCGGTGGGGGGGGGGGGGTCAGCTCCAGGGCTTGGTCTGAAGAGGCCTACTGGGCCCCAAATCCCAAAGACCCTGCATCCACAGGGACAGGGAGCTGCTGGGGTGGGGTGACAGGCAGGGCCGGGCACCCCGGGGAAAGGGGCACCTGGGAAGATGATGAAAGAAGGGCAGCCAGAGCACATGCAACTGTTTCTTTTCAACAACCATTGATTGAGCTGGTACTTGGCACCAGGCATTGGTTATAGGCTCAGCCTGCTCTCCAGGAGTTTACGTTCCAACAGCAGCGAAGCCAAAGCACAAGTCAGCCTATAACAAGGGGGGCAGCGCTGATATTCTGTAGCAGAGAAAGATGTAGAAAGGGCTCTGGGGGTCTTAGTGTTGGTGTGTGTCAAAGAAACGCAATAAAAATACCCACCCCAGCATAATGCAGGGTTTACTTTCCCCTAGGAAGTGAAGAAGAGAGGCTTCAGGCTAAGGGCTTGGAATTTGGTTTAATCTGAATAAACTCGTAAATCCGCCAGATGGTTATTTTTTTTATTGGGGTATAGTTGATTTACCATGCTGTGTTCGTTTCAGGTGTACAACAAAGTGAATCAGTCATACATATACATATATCTAGTCTTTTTTAGATTCTTTCCCCATATAGGCCATTATAGAGTATTGAGTTCCCTGTGCTATACAGTAGGTTCTTATTAGTTATCTATTTTATATATACTAGTGTGTATATGTCAATCCCAATCTCCCAATTTACCCCTCCCCCCCGGTTATTTTTTGTATATTGTCACTTTTGTAGTTTATAATGAAGACATGGATGTTGTCCCACTGGAGCACTGGGTGACTAAGACTATTTGTGCTTCCTTAGCATTTTTTGGAAAACTGTTTCAATAGTATTCACCTTGGAGGGTTTTTTTTTTTTTGGTAAATTTGTAATTTGTATTTGGGATACTTTGTAATTTTTAACATAACCTCTTTCCTGATTATAAAAGCAAAGCACACTCATTGTAAAAAGTTAGGGGAAAATTGTAAAGAAGATTTTTAAATGTCATCTTAAAATACTGTCTGTGAAGACATAGAGAACAGACTTGTGGTTGCCAAAGGGGGGAGGGGGGATGGGAGAGGGATGGACTGGGAGTTTGGGGTTAGTAGATGGAAACTATTACACATAGAATGGATAAACAACAAGGTCCTACTGTATAGCACAGGGAACTATATTCAGTATCCTGGGATAAACCATAATGGAAAAGAGTAGGAAAATGAACATTTATATGTATAATTGAGTCACTTTGCTGTACAGCAGGAATGAACACAGCATTGTAAATCAACTATACTTCAAAGAAATAAACAAACAAACAAAGAAATAAATAAACACTGTGAACTGGGGCATATCACAGTCCATATACATTTATAATATATCATATACATAATACATAAATATTTATTTATATGTTTATAATTAAATATCTTGATTATATTTATTATATAAATAAATATATATGTTTATTTATATATATTTAAGTATATAAATAAGGACTGTGATATGCCCCAGTTCACACATATATGGTTGTGTATATATATAGCTCCTAATAGGAAATCTTGTATTTCTTCACCAAAGAATAGTCTAAACAAGCAATCAACTCCATGCATGTGATCCAGTGGGCTGAAAGTGCTATATTATGACTTGGAGTTGACTTCAACAAAAACTGTGAATGAGGCAAAGTTTGTTTCCAGGTAATAATCTCATCCCCACCTAATACGAGGCAGAATTCTTAGATGGTCCCCATGATCTCCCCTGCGTGATGTTATGTCCTGTGTAATCTTCTCTCCTTGAATGAGTGTGGGTAAGACCTGTGACTTGCTTTTAGTCAATAGAATATGGCGAAGGTGACAGATGGCACTCTCATGATTAAGTTACATCATATAAGGCTCCATCTTAGAAGACTGCAGTGAGTGATTTTCCTGCTGGCCCTGAAGAAGCAAACAATCATACTGTGAACAACCTATGGGAGGGAGGTAAGTGCAGGTGGACCCGAGGGTGGCCTCCACCAAGCAGACAGCCACAAGGAAATGAATTCTGCCAACATCCATTCAGGATTCAGCTTCACCTTGGAATCTGATTCTCTCCCAGTCATGCCTCCAGATGAAAACACAGCCTGGCTGACACCTTGATTGCGGTCTTGTGAGACTGAGCAGAGAATCCAGCTACACCATGCCCAGACCCCTGACTCATGGCAACTGTGAGATAACAAATGTGTCTTTTTCATCCTTATTTCCCCATTAATTCCCACCAGCTGTATACCAGATGGGTCTGAATTGTGCTATGCATGTTAGTATCTCTGGCTGAATTTTTGTCCCCATCATTCCTTTCAATCCAGAATCCCTCCCTTCCTGCTAAGTGCCTCATCTAGGAAACCTTCTGAACTTCGAGACCACTGGAGCATTGCTTCCACTGCATTTTCTTTTTTTTTTGCCACACCACGCGGCTTGTGGGGTTTTAGTTCCCTGACCAGGGATCGAACCTGGGCCCTCGGCAGTGGGAGCATGGACTCCTAACCACTGGACCGCCAGGAAATTCCCCCATTGCACTTTTTATTTGCATCACTTGTTTGTCCCTGATTCATACATTGCTATATGGCCTCTTCTGAAATCTTATTTTTATGAAAATGTTATTGAATATGGATTTTATATATATTACAAGGAACATATCAAATGAAGTTGTAAACTCACTGAAGTTCAGGATTCCACGCTGTGCACAGCATACTGCTGGGAATACACACTTCCATATTTAAAATTCGAGTTACATGAAGCAGTCAGCCAAGCGTGGTTGGCCACTCATTGAGACTCTCCATAGAGCCAGACCTGAGAACATCCCTCAATGTTGTCATCTCCCTGAGATGCACTTTCCTTTACTGAAAGTTGAACATAATGCCACCTACCACAATTATTTCAAAGCCTAAATGAGACTAACGTGGGTGGCTGACACTTCATAGGTGCTCAATAAATGTGAGATGAATCAGAATCCAGGATGGCAAATGTTCCATGTGTAAAGGCTGCGCAGACACAACAGTGGGTGGAATTATCACAGGCAGGGCAATACTTCAAAGTGCTCAATGAAACTGAAGAAGCTTGTGCACACAAAAGGCCAGTTTAGGTAACTGTGTTTAAGTTTTAGTTTCCTTTCTCAGTAGATATACGCTGAATGCAAGGCCAGTGACCGACTTACAAACACTGATCAAGCGTGGGGAGGGATCTGAAGGAATGCAAGTAGGTCTTGCCAGGAAAGAAGTTTGCTGCTTCTGAAATGTTTTGGTCTTAGCCACTGGCAGGATTGATCGATTGCAGTTAGCAAAGCGTCTTCTGTACAGCCTGTCCAAGCATCTGTTTCTGTACCTCTGCACAACTGTTGCTCAAATTCACTCTTCCTTTCGAATTATCATCTTTGAAGAGCAAGAGAAAAGTCCATCCAAGCCACCCTAAGTATCCTAACAGCTTCCAAGTCCTTTACAGGAGGGTCCTTAACATTTCCCCTTACCCCCTGCCTGGGTTCAAACTTCAACTCCCAGGGTTCGCCCAAGTCCCTCCCCTTGCCCTGTCATCTAATGAATATGCAAATAACATATAATTGGCAGCCAATGGCGTGGGTTCTGGTCACATGGTGCCCATGGTAGGTGAGCGGACAGAAGTTGTGTGTCGGTGAACAGAGACAGCTCTCAGTGTGGGGCGAGCGCTTCAGTGAGCTTGGACCGATGCTCGGGCAATAGTCCCTGCGGCGGCAGCGGCGGCGGCGGCAGTAGTGGTGGCAGAAGAGAGGAAGGGGGAGGGCCCCGAGGGCTACACACGCTCACACTTTCAAGTTCCCTTGGAGGGAGAAGAGGTGGGGCTGCAGAAAGAGGAGGCCAGGAGCAGTTCCATCTGTCCCGTCCCGTCTCCCCCTCTTACTCTTGCTCCCTGCACCCTGGCTCTGCGAGAGTTGAGGGTTCGGGTGGCAGTACGCGGCAGTGAGGGCAAGAGGGCCAGGAGAGTGGGGACCGGAGCCAGGGGTGCGGGGGAAGATGCCCATCCTGCTGTTCCTCATAGACACGTCCGCCTCTATGAACCAGCGCACTGACCTGGGCACCTCCTATTTGGACATTGCCAAAGGCGCTGTGGAGTTATTCTTGAAGGTAAAGGGAGGGGAGGGGAGAGATGGGGAGAGTTCCCTAGGGATGGGGTGGTGGTGGATTTAGGTGCTTCTGTAACGTTGGTATCACCCCCTCCTCCCCCCTTCCCTTCGCGGCCCCCTCCGTCATCCCTCGTCCCGCAGCTGCGCGCCCGGGACCCGGCCAGCCGCGGAGACAGGTACATGTTGGTCACCTACGACGAACCCCCGTACTGCATCAAGGTAAAGGGGCCATCCAGGGGGTGGGCCGGGCGGGAAGCGGGAGCCGGTCGGCCTGAGCAGCTGAGCCCCCCTGCCCCCGCCCGAGGCGGTCCTGCGTCGCCCGGCGGGGCGGGCGGGGCGAGGTGGGGGCGAGGGCGGGGGTGAGTGGCGCCTCTGCGGCTTCCGAGGAGCCGCGGCGCCGGGGGTCGGGGAGGGGGCCGGGGGAAGGGCGGCCCCGGGGAGAAAGCGCAGGAGAGCCGGGCCGGTGGCGGCGAAGAGCGCAGCCGCTTCGGAAGATGGCGGACATTTTGCTTTTGTATGAGCCGGAGAGGGAGACCGAGGGCGCTGCTGAGATGGAAAGGAGGGAGGGGAGGGAGGAGAGGGGAAGGAGGGCCCGAGACCCGGAGGGAGGCTGCGGGCGGGCCCGCCCCTTCGGGGCGCACCGCGCGCGGTGGAGGCCGAGGGGCCGGACGGAGCCGGCGACTCCGCCCCGAGGTGCTGCGGGTTCGCGCGCGGGTTTTCCTGGAGCCCTGGCTCCGCCCCCGGCCCCTCCTTCCCCCCCTCCTCCCTTCCTTCGCCGCTTCTCCTCCCCCTCTTCCTCCCGCTCCCCTCCCCTTCCTGCTGAGAGCGTGGCAGAGCCGGCCGCCGGCCTTCAAAGATTAGACTACACTGCTTTTGCGCTTCTGTGGTCTCTAACCCACCCCCACCCAATGGAAAATCAGTCCGCGGAGCCAGCCTCCCAACCCCCAGGCCCGGAGAAACTCTTTTCACTTCTTCTCCGGCATCGGTCCGGTTAAGCCCGGCTCTGTTACCTTAGCTACTGTTAGTGTTTCATTGGCGATTCCACCCAAGCCGCGACAGGGTGGGGCGGGGAGATGCAGAGTCTGAACCCGCGGGGACAGAGCTTTTTAGGGACCTGGCCTACCTATTGACATCATAAATTAGGTTTGTGTTCGTCACGTAGGGATTTGTCCAGGGAAAAGAAAGGAAGGAAGGGGAGGACTCTCTGAGCGCGGTTACAATAGTCAAATGCGATGACTCGATCCACAGGGATCTGACCTACAGGAGAGAAGTAGGGAGCACTTCACCTCCCTACCCTTGTCCTAATGGTGAGGAGATAAAGAACTGCTTTGCCTGCAGTGGCCCGATAAAATAGAACTCAGACTATTAAAACAACCTGCATAAGAGTCCTGCTTGCATATTGAAAATTTTTAAATACATCACCATAATCCTTGACGTCTTTCGCTAGATACCCTCTTTTTCTCAGAATTCTCTTAACAGGGTCGGGGAGGCACTGGATGTGTTGTAATCCGTTTTAGCCGAGTGAGGTGTTTGAAAGAATGGAACCTACCAAACTGAATAGTTGGCTATAGAGAGCGTTCCTTCAGAAATAAAACCAGAGAGGCTTTACTTTTGTGACTCGTAGCTTCGGTTAACAGTTTGATTAGTAGGTTCCCCTGAAAACCGGTCTGGTTTTGATGCTTTGTTTTCCGTTTTTGATTTATCTATTTAGAAACATGGAGCAAGTAGACATCTTTAAGAATGCCATAAGCTTTTTAAACATGTCAGTTTCCTACAAGGGTGTGACCATTTTTTCCACATAGAAAAGCAGATGTTTGTCCATCCTAAGTATGAAAGTCTACACCCTTTGAGTACTAATACAGATAAGAACCCACCGTTTGTAGTGTGGCCATTTGAAATCCTCCTTAATTTGAAGTAGTTAAAAGGATAAACTACACAGCAGTGTGTCTTTTTTTGTCTTGAAAGGAATAACTTATTTAACATTTTCCTGAATACCAAGACTCATAGTTTAAACATGATTTTTGATCTATAAAACTTTTAGGGCAATATTTACAGAATCTTTGGAAAAGAAAAAGTCTGGCCCCCTTCTTAACAACCATCATTACAGCTTTTTACCTAGCATTGTAACCATAGTGTACATATTACTTTGAGTTCTGCCTTTTCCACCTATTTTGTCCTATGAATTATTCCCGGTTGCCACATAGTCTTCATACTTAAAATTTTTAGTGGCTATGTAACGTATCCATGGTATTTTAGAGGCTCCAGATAGTTCTGTGAACAGAGGGGAAAAGTTGAATTTTGTTTTTAGTGGAAATTTCATCTGTCAGCTCTTTTTATCTTGCCATCATCTTCAGTACATTTTTTCCTAAAGTAAAAAACCTTCTTCCAGGTTGACTTTGCTCTTTCTCTTCTTATGCAGGGCAGGTATGGGAAGATACTTGGTATAATACTTTCAATTGCTAATCATGAGTTATCTTCTTTAGTCTTTAGGCGTCTCTAAAGTTATTCAGGTTTTTTCATTTTAATCTTACATGATAACTACATGTGCTAGGGAATGGTTAATGATCTTAACGATGTTCTTGTCATTTTGCTGTCTATACCTGAATTTCTAATGATATGCCATATTTTGGTAGCATTTTCTTTCTGTGAGTCCCTTTCAGTCACTCCCTGATGCCCACCCCCATCCCTCCCCTCAGCATGTGGTAACTATTTGTTCTTTTGCTTTTAGGATCTAGCCATTTTGGAAGGTCTGAAATTTTAGAACATTTGGTGAATTTTTCTTAAAATTTAGTCTAATCTTTCACTTGCTAATAGCTGGGAGCCATAAATGTCTGTTTTCTGTCACACCGATTATCAAATAGGTCTTTATTTGACTGTCAGCAGGCATCTTAGTTGCTACTTAAAACTGCACTCTACGCTAGGAGCCTGAGGTCCTTTCAGCAAAGTGATGTTGATAGGGTTTTATTTGTTAACTTGTTTTTCTGCAGAATAACGTGAAGCGTATTTTTGAATTTCTCTACAGTTGGAGGGCCATTGTTTATCTCTTGTCAAAGTAACCGCCTACTTATTTCTCAGGTCTTGGTTATATCCAACTCTAAACACTGCAAAAGCGATTTTTTTTTCCTAGTAGAAGATTCAGTTCTGCTGATGGTGTAACAGGCGTGAGTTGTGCATTTGGTTGGAAGGTTTTTTTCCTAATAGGCGTGGAACTATTCCCAGTATATCCACTTACAGGCTCTGACAATAAATCTTGTTGTGAAAAGTTACTGTGACTGGAATTCTTCACTAAAGTATACTGTTGAGCATGTGAATATAGTATTTCACCCAGGACTTAGTAGCTTCTTACTGCATACCCCTTAGGACATGGCTATGTACTCTTTTAAAATTAGTCATACCTGTTACTTGCAGTCAGCTGGGCATGGACGGAATTAAGTTTGATTTGGGGAACCATATAAAAAGCACATGAAATGCAAGTATTTTGTGCTACATCTGTTTCAAGTGTTGCTTTGTAGACAGGTTTTATACATAGTGTCACAAATGTTAACACTACATTTATACAATGGTATCTTTAGTGTACACAGCTGGGATGAAGCCTTTTAATATTTTTAAATTTCCAGTGTATCCTTATAAGACTAATACACGGTTTTAAGAAGTGGGGTGGGTTTTATTTTTTTCTTTTTCTTTTTTTGGTATAATAGTTCTTAATAGTTTTGGCTGAGGTTCTGCTGTCTTGTATGTTTTGTTTTGCTATGAGTCATAATTTCCTTTTATTCAGTGAATAGCAGAGGTAAGCTTGTCGCTACTACTAACTCTGAGCAAATTGAGGGCACCAAGAAGAAAGTGAGCCGTGAGACTGGAGTAGATAATAAGTATTCAAAATGGTTTGATGTTTGAAGCTACTTTCTTAAAGTGATTTCTTTTTTATTGAAGGAAATGCTTTTTTCCTAAACATAAAACTGAGTCATTTTTCTAGAAATAGCTGAAACACATGTATAAATCGTGTACAGACTTTTTTTTTAATAAATAGGGAGAGTTGTTTCAAAGAAATATCCCAAGTCTGTAATTTGAAACAGAGAGCATTTGAAAAAGTGCAATTTTCCCTTGAGTGTTGCTTTTTCACATCCTGTAGCCAGCCTTGCTTACTGGTATCTGTGTGCCTTCGTTAACATGTATCAGCAAAAGGCAGTATTTTGGCTTACAGATCTAAGAAGTAAACCTATGTTCTTTAAATGATCTGTGTTCCAAGCATTTAGTGGTATTTTTAACTAAGGCTTAACTTTTTCATATGCCCATGGGTATATTTTATGGGGCTTATTTGGAAAAGGAGTGACTTTTAGGGGAGCCCTTCATTGTGGTTGGAAGCTAAGGAAGTGGTTTTGGGTGAAACAGTGGCAACGTGGCCGGTGAGAACAACCGGAGGCAATGGAAGGTGCATTGAAAACTCAAAATGCCACAAAAGTGGGGCATTGACTTTTATAATTAGTTGTTCCTCCCCTGATCTTGCTTCCTTTTCATCTTCCTCATTGGCCATTTGAAGCGTGTGATGATAGTTATTTTGAAATGAAAAAGGGGGAAAGAAATCATCAACAAAATGAAAAGGCAACCTGCTGAATGGGAGAAAATCTTGTCAAATTATATACCTGATAAGGTGTTAACATCCAAAATATGTAAAGAACTCATATAACTCAGTAGCAAAAAAACTAAACAATCTGATTAAAAAATGGGCAGAGAATCTGAATAGACATTTTTCAAGGAAGATATACAGATGGACAGCAGATACATGAAAAGATGCTTAACATCACTAATCATCAGGGAAATGTAAATAAAACCACAATAATATCACCACAGGCCTGTTAGAATAGCTATTAACAAAAACACAGGTAACAGGTGTTGGAAAGGATATGGAGAAAAGGGAACCCTCCTCCACTGTTGGTGGGAATGTAAATTGGTGCAGCCACTATGGAAAACAGTATGGAGATTCCTCAAAAAATTAAAGATAGAACTAACGTATGATCCAGCAACTCCACTTCTGGGTACTTATCTGAAGAAAATGAAAGCATTACCTTGAAAAGATATATGTACCCCCGTGTTCATTGCAGCTTATTTATAATAACCAATGTATGAAAACAACCTAAATATCCACTGATGTATGAATAAAGAAAATGTGATATGTACATACAATGGAATATTATTCAGCCATAAAAAAGGAAGGAAATCTTGCTATTTGTGCCAACACGGATGGACCTTGAGGGCATTATGTCAAGGGAAATAAGTCAGACAGAGAAAGACAAATACCACGTGATCTCACTTAAATGTGGAATCTAAAACAAAACAAAATAAAAACAAAAACAAAACAAGCTCATAGATACAGAGAACAGATTGGTGGTTGCCAGAGGCAGGGGGTGGAGGGTGGGCAAAGTGGGTGAAGGGTGGCAAAAGGTACAAACTTCCAGGTATAAAATAAATAAGTCATGGGATGTAATGTACAGCATGGTGACCATAGTTAACACTGCTGTGTTGTATATTTGAAAGCTGCTAAGAGAGTAGATCTTAAAAGTTCTCATAAGAAAAAAGAAAAAATGTTGTAATTTTGTGTGACAGTGGATATTAACTAGCTTTTCTGTGGTGATCATTTTGCACTATATACAAATATCAAATCATTATGTTGAACACCTGAAACGAATACAATGTTATATATCAATTAAACATACATGCATACATACATAAAAAGTACATGCTTCCAGACCTCTATCCAACCTGTGAATTAAATATAATTTACTGGAAAGAATTTTAAAAATGAGGTACTCTGCCTGATAGCTCTTTTTCTTTATATAAGAGGAGAAGGAGGAATTAGAACTTTAGTGAAAGCTTATACAGAGAACCCTCCATCGGTCATGTGTATACTACTATGTTTATCTGCACTTTGTTTGTTGTTTTGTTTTGCAGCGAATAAAATATTTCTTGTTAAAAAAAAAAGAAAGAAAAAGGGATATTTTGGGGTAGAAGACTAGATGCCTGGTCAAGGGAGTTAGTGCTACTTTCACATTAAGTACCAGCTGGGAGATGACTAGGGAGTGCTGAGACAATTATGGAGTCCTGTCTGTTCTGTATCCTAAACCTGTCTGTATCCATTCATTCTTATTTGCTCCTCCCTTGTTTCAACTTTCATCTGGACCATTGTTTCAGCAGCCACTCAGTTGGTCTCCCTCCTTCTGGTCTTGCCTGCCACTGATTCTTCACCCTCATCGCCACTAGATTGCTGATTCTTAAAGTAAATTCAAAAGTCATTCCCCTATTAAAAATTCTTCAGGGACTCCCCATTATATTTCAGAATAAAATCCAAACTCCTTAAGCTGGTTTTGCCAACAGTGTCTCCCCACACTCTTCAGAGTCACTTCTCCAGACTCACTCTGCCTCTTGCTTCTGTGCCATTGCATATGTTGTTCCCTCTGCCTGGGACACACTGGTTGGCCTAACATGCCTCACCTCTTCATTCAACATTCTCAAAAGTCATCCTGCCCCTCTGCCCACCCCTACTCCAAATAGTGTAACAACTTCCACTATGATCCCTTAACCCTCTGTCTAGAACTTAACCCAGAAAATGCTTCTTGCTTCTTCCTGTAATCCCTTCCTCCCCTGAAGGCAGCCGTTGGTCTGACTTTTACCACCATTGTGGTGATATGACCAAAATGGTGTTTCTGGCAGATAAGTCTGACATTGGATTGCTACTATAGCAATCTAGCCTTTCATATACCATATGTTCATTCAGCACCCTCTGTGGACTGTACTATACTATACTTGGGGCCGAAGGTGACACCAAGAAAGACTTGGCCCAAGGGGAAATAGGAATAGTAAAAGATACGGTCCTAGTCCTTGCAAGGGTCTTGAGAATAGTCATTGGAAAAAGGTGACTGGAGAATGTGGATTAAGATACGGGAGATGTCAAGAACAGTGGACTCTTAAACCAACAGATTGCAGGTGAGGGAGGGAGAATTGACAGGACCCAGTGATGATTCAGTTTATCCAGTCAAGATTGCAACTAGTTAAGACTGGATCGCAAAAGGGCTTCGAAACCTACGAGCTAGAGTTTGTACATTTCTCCTGGAATGAAGAGCTATGAGGTGGATTTGAAGACAAATAGGGTAAGGCTTGTTGTCTGTGTGCTTGCATGGTTACTATGCAGAAGCGTACGTTGAGGTGGGCTGGGGAGATGAGAAAATGAGAGGTGGGGGAGATCTAAAATATGTAGTTGAAATTGCCTAGTTTTGCATTAGTGCTGGCCACTTGAGAGCTTTTGACTTTGAGGTTAGGATGGGGGTAGGAAGGGTGGCAGAAGGGCAGGGCACACATAAGGAAACAGCAAATATTGTCCTTTTCAGTTTGCCATTGCTTCAGAAATATAACTAGAACTGTTCAGAAGACAGGGTTCTCAGTTTCACGGAGTGTTCCAAAATGGCAGCTGTTCCACATCTCAGGGAGAAATGTGCTTTCCAGAGAAGGGCAGGATTGAAGGATCCTCTGAATGTGGGGAGGAGGGGACAGGGATGAAGAAGGGAAGCAACTAGCTTAATTTAAGTACTTAAATGAAAAACTCTTTGTAAACATGGCTGTCAGTTCCCTTTTACCAAGAGTGTAGATGAGAGATCCAGGCAGTCTCTTTGTGTGCCTATTGGAAGGTTGGAACATGCTATCTCCTGGATACAGTGTTCTAAATGGTGATTAGGTTCCCAGACCTTCCTCCCCAGGAAAGCCTATTTAACCCTTAATGCCACTTAGCCATAGAACTATTGTGTTTGCTATTGTTTCTACTGGGAAATGGAGTTGGGTTTCCAAGGTGCTTTGTTAAAAACACATCCTTTCCCCCCCTTCTTCCTCACAACTCCAGGTGGACTAGTGGTCCCAGAGAGGGGTGGGGACACTATAAGAGTTCCATCAAAGAGGGTGAAGGGGGGCTTCCCTGGTGGCGCAGTGGTTGAGAGTCCGCCTGCCGATGCAGGGGACGCGGGTTTGTGCCCCGGTCCGGGAGGATCCCACATGCCGCGGAGCGGCTGGACCCGTGAGCCATGGCCGCTGAGCCTGCGCATCCGGAGCCTGTGCTCCGCAACGGGAGAGGCCACAACAGTGAGAGGCCCGCGTACCGCAAAAAAAAAAAAAAAAGAGGGTGAAGGGCTGAGGTGTCCGTGAGGGTAGGCATGGCTCTTCAAAATATACCAGTCATTCATGTCAGACTGGCTGTATTTGCGCCGTTCAGTACAGCATCCACTAGCCACGTGTGGTTATTGAGCCCTTGAATAGGTGGCTAGTTTGAATCAAGATGTGCTGTAAGTGTAAACTGAACATGGGATTTTGAAGATTTAGTACCAAAAGTATATAAAATATCTCATTAACAATTTTTATATTGACTACAAGTTTAGACAATACTGTTGATATATTAGATTAAATTAAATATATTATTAATCTCACTTGTTTCTATTTTTTTAATGTGGCTACATGAATATATAAAATTACATATGTGACTTTCACTATGTTTCTATTGGACAACAGTGTTGGTCTCTATTTTTTCTTAACATATTTATGATGTTCATGTCCTAGAAATTGTTTCTGAAGGGGGATCCTCCCTCTCAAAGTTCTGATCTAAGTGAGCACCTCTATAATGGAGTCATTTGTGCATGAAAGGTTATCATACAGTTCAGAGTTGATGGGTTGATAACCCTTGGCCCTGGGGTAAAAATATGAAAGCATCCCATTCTTGTTTGTATTGAAACCCAGTTTGGTTGCTTAGACTTTTGGATACACTTGGTGATCCAACTGGTTGGGTTAGAAGTTTTTTTCCTGGGCTAAGTAGAAAAGAATATATATGTGAACTCCTAATGTAACTACGGTAATTCAGAATTCTGTTTGTAATATGTGGTCACCAGTGGCACAAAATGTTCCATGCTTTTAGTGCTATTAGAAATATGTAACATATCCCTTATTAGATTTACATAGCTACTTGGCCCAAGAATTCCCAGGAACAGTATTCATCAAGAGAAGGAGGATAAAGGATAAATTCTTTAGCTTGGCATAGTGTAAAACCTAAGAAACAAAGAGGGGTTTGTATCACTGCTCTTGTTGAAGGGTTTCTTGAGGTTCCCTAGCAAGGCCCTTGTCTTATATCATGGGAAGTCATCAGTAGCATTAAAAGAAGGGGGGAGGTCCAAGTGGGGCCATGGGCGGGCTCCCATGATCATTACTTTCTCTAAGCTCAGTCCTCCTAAGGGGGATTACAGGAGTTACAATGTTATTTTTTGTTACTGTAATGGCTCCCATTTAAGGAATAAATACCAATGTCTAATTCTGAGCCTGGGTGAGAGTACAGATATGTTGATGAATAGCATGTATATGATGTGGAACCATTTTGTAGCCCTAGTTTTAGATCCTCCTAAAACCTATCTTATAGTCAAAGGTGTTATCTGGCTTTTACAGATAGGATTCGACTTATATCTACTTCCTTATAATAATGAACAATAATATAATAGCTTTCTAATAATAGCATCTGACATTTATTGAATAATGCTTATGTACAGGGCAGTGTGCCAATGAATGTACAGTGCTTATTTCATTTATCTTCCCAACCAGCCTAAATCACAGGTACTATTATTATCCCCACTTAACAGATAAGGAAACTGGGGGCCAGAGAGGTTAAGTAACACAACTGAATAGTAACCCAGGTCTGTGTCTATTACAGTCTTAAGTAATGAGCCACTTCACTTTCCCTATCAATTATGGTAGAATATTCCTTTTAATAACTTCTCAGTGGTATTTTCTCATTATGGTATATGTCCTGGAATCATGTGTTTTAGACAGAATTGTCATGCTTTTATTTATAGTTGCCTTTGATATAACAGTGTTTGATGCTAGAGCAAGCACTCGATGAATGAAAATGATTACTGCTAGTGTTACCATTTTTATTATTTCTCTGATTCTTTGTAGGTGAATATCATGGTGCATTTTTTGTGAACCACTTTCGTCTTTGATATCACAGTTATGCCCCTACTCAGGGAAAGAGATGGAGTTGTTGGGACTCTCAGTTGATGGAACTTGAGATAGTTGGGGAGTAGAGGTTGAGCACTGGGGCCTAGGCCGAGCAGGCCCTGTGGGAAGAACGGTAGGCTTGAAAAAGCAACAGGGTGGTTTTTGCCAATCTAATGGCCTCCAGAAACTGATATATCATGTTCACCCTGTCACTCTCCTGATAAATGTTTCTCTTATAGGGAAAAGAAGGACAGTCAATGTACTCCACAGTAGCCATTTAGTTTCCTTTAATCCACAACCTGTGGGAGAGGCAGAAGCCAGTTTGTAAAAGGCCTGAGTATGCCATACTGCCTTCGCCGAGTTTTATCTCTCAGTCTGTGCCTGATCTAATGGTCCTCTCCTCATTTCAGCCAGATCTCCCATTCTCCTCAAGCCACACCCCTGCCATAGGCAGATAGCTTTTTCCCCCCTTCCTGCTTAGTTAGGTTGGTAAGAGATGAATTTCAGAGGATTGGTGGTGCTGCCAACTTAGCCACTGGGGTCTTAACCAGAGAAAAGTTACACGAAGGCTTTTGTGCCAGATGTTCGCAGAAAAAATAGAATTCTGTATCTTAAACCATATGTGCATGATTATCTTAATATATATGTGCCTGTATCTTCAACCATATGCACCTGCTCTTTCGTTAGTTATATCCTGCCCTGTTAAGTCGAATAGTTCACTAAACTTAGTGCTAAGAGCCAAACTCTGAACTTGAATGTTATTGAACAAGAGGCTCAAAACATTTGTTTGTGTGAGTAGGGAGTAGTGCTACTGAGGAAAGTAAATATAGCTTATTAAGGTCTTAGGATTTACTATATAGCTACTTGGGCTAATTTACTAATTTTATTCTTTTTGTCCTTGCCTATATTTGAAACTGTGAATGCTTCTTCCTTCCAGAAACTTATCACCTCCTCCATTCTGTTTCTCCACCTCTCTCTCTGATAATTCTTTCCCTATCTGCCAAATTCTTTCCCTTGCTGAATGCATCCTACGTCATTCATGATATCAAATATTCCTTCTACTCCCCAACTTCAGCTTCTCACCCAGGCATTGCTAGCTGACGACGGGACATCTCCACTTGCCTGTCTATCCTGCCATCAGGTCATAGTTAGCATGTCAAACAGACCTCCTTATGGCTCTAAAACTATCCCCTCTTCTATATTCCCCATCTTTTAGTCACTCAGGATTGCACGGTGGACATTATTCAGCTTTGATCCTGTCCTTCCATCTTCTTCTGTGGCCTATCCCTTTGCAATGTCCCTTGCATATGTTCCTTCAACTCAATTTCTGCTGCCAACACTTCAGTCCAGGTCCTCACTTCTATGCTTTGGCCACTATAACAACTTCTTATGTAGTCTTCCAAGTGCTTCCCAAATTCCTACTCCCTACCCATACCAACTGCTAACTTTCTAAAAAAGGTGGTTTCATCATATCACTCCCCCCCGCTCATAAGCCTTCAGAGACTCCCCAGTGCCTATGGAATCAAGTCAAAATTGCTCAGTCTGCCATTCTGAGCTCTCTAGGACCTGCTCCATGTATCTGTATAAACGTATTTCCCATCATTTCCCCACAGGAGCCCTGCCCTTCAGCCAGACCTCTCTCTTCCATACCCTGAGTTTGTCTCCCCACTCCTGATGCCAACTCTTAGACCATCAGTTAACCAAAGGGAGAAGAGAGAGAGAGAGCCAGAGGGACCAGAGGCCTGGGGGAGGAGAGAAAATGAACGGAAAGCATGCCAGCAAGGTTGTGACTTGAGGGGGAGGATGTGACAGAAGGTGCTTTAAATGCTGTTATAATGATGAGAAGTTGCAGGAGGAAGGGGGAGAGAGCTGGACTCTGACCTTTAGCGGTTGATTAGCCTGAACCAGACCAAGATGTTTTGATTTAAAAGCTGCCGTTTATTTAACCAGTTCCTCTCTGCCTTTGTCTCTGTGGAAGGGAGCCCACGCAGCTAGACGGTGGATAATGGGATTCCAGGGAAAATATCTAGTCTTTAATACAGCCATGACATTGGAAAGTTGGGGGTCCCTCCTGTTGTATGTCTTGAAGGAGAACGTGCAAGATGTTTGGAGCAAAGCGCTCCTTCTTAAAAGTTTACATGTGTATAGACATTGTAAATTCCACTTCATAGTGAAGTTTTTGAGCTATATGTTAGAAGTCTATTTAAAGTCTTCCTAGGTACTTTCATAAAAATTAGATTTGAAAAACTGGTCATAGGGTAGCCTGTCTGGTAGCTACTGATTAGACACATGACTCTGGGCAAGTCATGTAACCTTTTACGGTGTCAGTTTTCTTATCTGTAAAATGAAGGGATTAGACTAGATTATTTCCACTATTCCTTCTGAAAAACGTCAGGAGAGAATTGTATAACTGAAAGGCAGGAAGTGGAATAATTCTGGCTGGGATGTCAGGGGGACTTCAGAATTGCTTTAATTTTTTTTTTTTTTTTTGGCTGCACCGCATGCCATGCGGAATCTTAGTTCCCCGACCAGGGATCGAACCTGCGCCCCTTGAAGTGGAAGCGCGGAGTCTTAACCATTGGACCTGCAGGGAAGTCCCAAAATTGCTGTAAATTTTAGAAAACAGTTTCTATAAGTGGTTAAAGTGCTGTATCACGTACCTACTGGTTAAATTGGTCACTTCATCTTACAGGTAAATGTCACTTCATCTTATTGGAGTCATTTCTGTTTGCTGCCAACAGTTTAATGTTCAGGACAGATTCCTAGAAATGGTTACCTCTGAATAGTGGAACTGACAATTTGGTGAAGAGATAGACTAACTTTGTATTTCTGTTGGGATTTTTAACAATGAATGCGTTACTTTTATAATGTAAAAAAAAGCTCATAAAAATTTTTTGAGAGAATTTTTTAAAAAGAATTAGTCTGGTGGAAAGAGATGCCATAAGATCTTTAGAAAGTAAGGAATGGCCATTGTGCTCTCTCCTCTCTTCAACTCTTTCTGTAATGTTTGGGTGGCTTAGTCTCACTCCTGTCCTTGTGTATTTTCCAAGACCACTTTTGTTGATTTTTATCTTGTGTATGTGTTCATAAAAATATCTCCTATCAGAACCCCAAACCTAAGCAATTGAACATGTGCTCAGCACGATAACGTTTTTTTGTTTGTTTGTTTGATTTTTGTTTTTGTTTTTTCTAATAATGAGTATTGGTCAATAGCTGCAGTTGAAATGGACTGGGAGTGAAAGAGGAAACTTAACATTTATATCTGACCGAGTTTGGTAAATTCTTTGCAACTCTATGACATTTTTCTTTCAGTAACAGTTCAGTTGCCTCTTGGACAGAGGAGAAAATTTGGTTTCTACATGTTAGCATCCTCTGGTGAAGATCAAATTTCTTTGGATCTTACACTTTCACATGAACTCTGAGAGGTGTGCTACTTCATAATTTTATCTTAATTCCCTTGGGTAAGAATTGAAAAGTCATAAATGAAGTTTGTAGATATTTTAGACTAATCCTTATGATTGTTAATCCACTAAAAAAAAAAACCCTCATCCTAGGTATCTTAAAGAGACCAGTAACACAAAATGGTGAACTTTGTGAGAGTGGAATCAAACTGAATCATGTCTTTGCCCGGTTTACTTTAAAAAATGTGCTTATGAGAGTCTTTAACCATCTGCTGAAAAAACAATTCAGCAGGCCACAGACTGTCAAATAAGTTTTTGCAATATATTAGGGGGTCAATTTATAAGAATTTATTTAAAAAGTAGAAGACTCAAGTAAGCTAGATTTCTTTTTTTGTGGTCTTGGTTGGTAGTATTTCCTGAAGCTTGTGGATGAAAATTGGTGGACTGAACCACAGAATGATAACATTCAGAGTTGTCTGGGAGAGAACTGATGTAATCAAATAAAATGGGCTTCGAGTATCTTAGCAAGTTCAGGACACTAAGAAGTGCCCCTGGGGAAGTAAATTTGACAAAAAGGAATCCAAGAGAACCGGGTATTCTGTTGTTGTTTTTTTAACATCTTTATTGGAGTATAATTGCTTTACAATGGTGTGTTAGTTGCTGCTATATAACAAAGTGAATCAGCCATACATATACATATATCCCCCTATCTCCTCCCTCTTGCGTCTCCCTCCCACCCTCCCTATCCCACCCCTCTAGGTGGTCACAAAGCACCGAGCTGATCTCTCTGTGCTATGCGGCTGCTTCCCATTAGCTATCTATTTGACATTTGGTAGTGTATATATGTCAATGCCATTCTCTCACTTCATCCCAGCTTACCCTTACCCTTCCCCGTGTCCTCAAGTCCATTCTCTACGTCTGTGTCTTTATTCCTGTCCTGAGAACTGGATAGTCTTAAAACAAGTAATTTTACAAGAGAAAGCTGTATTAGTACATATAAAATACAGAATAATAGAATGTCTCCTTTGAACCTAGAACTGTATCAGTACCTTGAGTCAAGTGAGAAAACCACACAAAAAAAGTGAAATCAGACCAAATTTCTAGAGTATTAACGGAAAAATATTGCGTCATATAGGGTCAGAAAATATAGTGCAAGAAGAGTTTTCAAAGTTGATACAAGAAGCGAGACAATCCTATTCTTTCAATGATATAGCATCTTCCTAATGTGTATTTCACAGTTTTAACAACCTCCTATATAGGTGCTCTAGCTGTAAACACAATTTAAAAAGACATTTTATATGGAGACACACACAAAAAATAAAATAAAATAAAATACTGAAAAACAAGACATTTGAACATATTAAAGTGATTTCAGCTGTTACAGTTTACCTAAGAGGGCAAGTAAACCTCATCTTATATGTATCAGAATTGGAGTCCATTTTAGTTGTGAGAAGAAAATTCTCGAAGTTGAAAACTTTTAACTCGCACAAGTATTCCATATAAAGCTAAGGGCAAAGACCAAGGGAAAAGTCATTTGTCTTCTCAGGAGACAGAGTTGATTGGAAAAGCAGGGCTTCTTATTTTTCATGTCATCCTGTCCCACTGGTCACTTTACCAACACAAGAACAGTTTGTGATGACAAAGATGATAGAATGTTAAATTGGAGAAGAAAGTTAAGTTAGTTGAAAAATGCCATTGAAGTTGATTTATTCAAATTGTCTGGGTTGTTGCAGAGCAAGTTTCTCCCCAACTTCTGGAGAGCAGATGGAAAAAGGAAAATAGTTTATCTTTCAACAAGAGAAATGATGGCCCTGCTAAATTTAGACTCTTTGGCTTTAACTTGCAACATCTGGGAAAATACTTAAATTCGTTAATCATCTTGTTTGTAACCACCTAGAAGAAGAGCCCAAGGTTCGGGATAGCCCTCTATATGAATTTATGAAGGGCAAATATTACCAGGGTGATTTCATTTCCTTTAATAGAAGTTAAAAAGTCTTGTCAGGGAGAGGGAAACAACATGTATTTTCTCTCTGGAATCCAGCGAGGCTTTTTATTCATTGTGAAGGGCTTGCTAACAAGCTAGGAAGCCTTGGATTGAATTGAACTGCTCTTCAGGGTAGGGTCCAAAGAGGCTTTCGGGTGCATGTGCCCAAAATGGGTTAGTGCAGTGGCTCAGCACCCAGTCAGAGGGACAGAGCAAGTGATGCCCTTCCCGTGAGAGGTTCCCTCGCTGCATGTGACAGTCTGTAATAGAGAAGGATTATTTTTGTTGTTTGAAAAGATTCACTGCCATTCTCTTTCAGGAGCTGTCACCCTAGAGAATTTTAACTATTCAACTGGTTTTTTTTTTATTTATACATATTCCATTTGTATGGTCTTTTAAGGGGCGCTTCTTCTGTGGAAAGCTAGATGCAGCTGCCCTAAAAAATGTTTTTCGGTTACCTTGGATGGAGAAGTTAATACCGTGTTCATTAAATCTGCACTATATACTGAGTCTAACACGATCATTTATATTTTGGAAAAGGATTGCAAGTGACCTTCAGAGATAGAGCAGGCGTTTACAGAAAGGGCTCTAACACCACTGCCACATCCTCTTCAAGGGCAGTTGATCTGTTTTTATCTCTTTTACTTGTTTATACTTCCTGGCAAGATTTCCTTGGAGGAAAGGGTTCTTCATTTTAAAAAATAAAAATAAAATAAAAATCAATGAATCAGAGAAATGGTCCTGCCGAAATGGAATGAAGTTCAGGAAGGACAAGTGTTCGGATGCTGAGGTTTGGGGGGGGGGCCATTAAATAACACCCCTACCTTTCCCTCCTCCATTGAAACCAGTGGAGAAATAAGACACAGGAACCAGCCAGAATTCTAAATAGCAGCGTTATTCCTGAGAAAAGCTAGACTGGAGGGTATAACTTAGATGTGTGTTCATAAAAAGCTTCCAAATAGTTCACATGTTGACAGACCTCCACTATAGTTCTGTCATAGGGGCAAAACCTACCCTTTAAGCACCATATGGCAGAGAACATACCAGATAAGGACATGGAAATAGGGGTGCAGAGGGTAGTAGAAAATATTTCTTTTAGGCTTTGCCCTTCTGAGGAAAGGAGTACAGACTCTCTCCTTTTTGTGGTGATATGAGTAGGGAATAAAAGGCTAGTGGGCTAGTCCTTAGAGCTGTGGGGAGAACCCAAGTCATTGACAGACTGAAAGGCCCATACTCTTCCTGCTGATATTCAAAGATGTCTTTAGTCGGCTATACAAATTTAAACCAGACCTGAATTAGCATATTTATTAAGATATGAGGCATTTTCTTTCTGTAAGTCAGATTTATATAAAGGATGGATACAAGGTATGGAATGATAGGATATGAAAACTGGAAGGGACCTTAGAGTTGGTTTTCGGTTTTTTCATTGCTTAGGTGAGGAAACAGCCACAGTAACGGGAAATGACTTACTCTGGACCACTCGTTTTGCTAGTTAGTTACAGCCAGGATTAGACCAGGGTCTTCCAAGTCCTAATTCACTGCTCCCCACACCCAACTGGTCTGCGTTCTGACATCAGGGAAAGTAGACTTAAATTAATGAAATTTGGAAATTCCATTCAACTTATGAACCTTTAAGCTAGTATAACAAGACATGTCTATGAGGTGAATACGTAGAATAGGTAGAAGAACCTCTAGTACAGTGGTTTACATTGGTGGTTCTAAAGTTAGGCTACCTGGGTTCAAGTCCTGGCTGTGTCATTTATTAGTTGTTTTGACCTGGACAAGTTGTTTATCCTCTCTGAGCCTCAGTGTGCTAATCTATAAAATGGACGTAATAATAGCACCTACTTCATGGGGTGGTTATGAGATGAGAAGGATAGATATAAAATGCTCTGCTTAGCATAAGTGAGTTCCTGACACATAGGCACCTATGATTATTATTTATCATCATCATCATCATTATTCTCATTTTACTTCTGGGAGGCTTTAAAAACTTGACCTGTGAAGACAGTAAACTCACAGTTTAGGATTTCATTCACCCCAGGTTATTCCTTTGTCCTAAACCTCTATTCTTCAGTTGTCTCAGGTTAGAAGTTTTGTAATCATCTGTTACTCTGTCTCATTTAGGCCTATGGTCTGTCTGTCACCAAGTCCTATCCTGGTGGTTCAAAATGTTTCTCAATTAACCCCTTCCTCAGGCCTAGATGCCTATTCTAACCTCCTAGCTTATTTTTTCTGACTACAGCTTCTCCTTCTCCAGTCTATCCTATAATTCACTGCCAGACTGACCTTCCTGAGACACTGTTTGATCCTGTTTCCCCAAGCCTTGGAATCTGTAATGAGTCTATTTTCTGCTGAAGCAAGGCCAAGTTTTCCTGCCTGACCTTCAGTTCCCTCTAGATGATCTCTGTCCAATAGATATATAATGCCAGCCATACACAGCATTTCAAATTTTCTAGTAGCCACAGGTGACACTTTTAGTAATATACTTTATTTACCTAAAGGCATTCAAAACATTATCACTTCAACATGCAATCAATTGAAAAATAAATAATGAGATATCTTCATTCTTTTCTGTTGTTGTTCTAAGTCTTCAACATCCCATGTGTATTTTACATTTATATCACATCTCAAGTCAGACTAGCCATGCTTCAAGTTCTCAGTGGCTGGGGGGCTACTGGATCAGATAGTGTAACTCCAGACTGTGCCTCTCTGACTATCCACTATCCCCCCAACAAACAAGACATACTCAAGTCTTACTTCCTCTTGGTCTGTTAAAACAAAATAGAGATGGTAATGCCATGCCTATTTTATAGTATTGTCTTAGGCAAATGTGAAGTATGAAAATGCTTTGTAAGCTGTAAATCTCCATAAAAATGTATGGAAGTTATTATCAGGAGTAAAGGTTTTACTGACATGAGAGTAGGATATCTTTGGAGTTACTTGAAAGAAAAGACTGTATGAAGAAAGTCAACGGGCTGTCCTGAATTCATTTATGAAAAAATCAACTGCAAGCAATGAATGAAGAATATAAACATACTTTCTCCCACTGGAACTAATAATTATCTTTTTGGAAGAATTTTTCACATTAATAAGGTTCTCTAGATATTTAAATTACTCTGTAGGCCTTTTTTCCCCTTCAGCATTCTGAGGACTGGATTTAGGGGCATTAATTCTTCTCTTGAAGGAGCTAAACTGCTACCAAGAAGTTTATTGCTTTGGGTTGTAAATGTAGCCCATACACTGTGTAGTACTGAGATAGGAATAGCATTCAAATTTCAAGTATTGTCTAATTCATTGCAAAGGATTGGAATTGACCTAAAAATTGAATGCCAGTGATTCAGGTGCAGAAACAATTTTTTAAATGTTTTCAATTCATATTAGAGAGGAAATTTTAAAGAGCAGTCATTCTGACAGATTGATCAGTGACAATTAGGACACATTATTTTAAACACAGATGAGTTATAGGGTGCTTGCTTTGGTGGTACTCAAACCTTATCCCAACCCTTTACCAGATCAAGTAGTTCACTGATTTTTCTTTAGTCATGCCTTGAACTATCTTGTGGCTCTTAGGAGTTCAACCCTCGCTGCAGATGTAACTCTGAGTGTACAGTGTAGAAGTTAGATTGCTAAATGAAGCCATTCTAGAAAAAAAAAAAAGTAAACTTTGTGAAGTGGCTTCTGGGTGAAAGACCCCACCATTCCCAGACTTGCCCAAGCAAGAGAACTCAACCTAATGTATGACCCTTTTTCTCCCTCACTCATGCCCCTAATTAGCTACTAAATCCTTCTGACTCCACCTCTGAAATACTTCTTTAATCTGCAGCCTCCTCTCCATCCCCGCTGCCCTCGCTCAGGCTTTCATCACTTTTCTCATAAGCTATTGCAACATTCTCCAAACCAGTTTCCCTGCCTCAAGCTTCAGCTTCCCCTCCACCCCACAATTTATCCTCCAACTCCCAGCAGAACGATCTTGCTAAAATACAGATCTGATCATGCCACGCCCCTAATTAAAAACCTCAAGTCATTCCCAGGGCCAACAGATAAAATCCAGACTACTGAGCACAATGTACACAGCACATTATAGTCAGAGCCCAGCTTATCAGCTCTGCCTCCTGCTGCGTACTCAGAGTGATGATAATCAAATTACTTGCGGTTCCCCAGGAAGCCCCGTCCTTTTATAAACTCTGTTCTCTTCCTTTGCCCTGCCCCCTCCACTCCTCACATCAGTGTGGGGATCCCATGATCTTCTCCTCATGACATTAGACTTCTTCAAATGGCCTGTCTTCTGTGACCAGCCTTCCCTAACTCCCTGGTCATTTGTTCTTTCCGTGTCTCCATAACTGCATTCCTTATTCCTTTGTGGCAGGAACTCCTCAAGGGCTAATTCTTCTTGATATCTCCAGCATGTAGCATTCTGCCCAGCATAGCATAGTTGGTCCATAAAAATTTGTTGGATAAATAAAGGAAAGAATTGATGCTTTCCCTCTCCCTCACCCACAGCTGTAGACCTTCTCTTCTACCCCAAATAAGAAAGCTAAGTTTTGAATTCAGTGTGATTTATAATCACCTGCTGATATTTCTAAGTATTTGATGAGGACAATTCAAATCATAATCCTTCCTTTTAACTAAAGTTTAGTTTGTCTAGTTCAGTAAGATTTTCCTTGGGTCACAAGGAATTATTCCCATCCTCTACTTTTCCCAGCTACTATAAGTCATATGTACAATCTGGTCAAAAGAATAATACATGGAAAGGTTCTACCTTTAGATCCTTTGACTTACAGGATATGTTAGGAAACACACACACAGACACACAGAGAAAACTCACATTTTTAAAAAATTAATTAATGAATTAATTTTATTTTTGGCTGAGTTGGGTCTTCGTTGCTGCACCTGGGCCTTCTCTAGTTGCAGCGAGCGGGGGCTACTCTTCGTTGCGGTGCGTGGGCTTCTCATTGTGGTGGCTTCCCTTGTTGCGGAGCACGGGCTCTAGGCGCTCGGGCTTCAGTAGTTGCGGCTCGTGGGCTTAGTTGCTCCATGGCACATGGGATCTTCCCGGACCAGGGCTTGAACCCATGTACCCTGCTTTGGCAGGAGGATTCTTAACCACTGTGCCACCAGGGAAGTCCCTAAAAGCACATTTTTAATTTCACAGAATCCAGACTATTGGACTGGAAAGGATCTTAACCAGGATCACCTTCACCTAATATGGTTATGGAGGTTGCGTACTGTCCAAGCCTAGGGGGCGCCATTCTCATGGGTCACAATGTGAATGGCTCTCCAGGGTTGTAACATGCACAGCCTTACACAGTATCCCTGTTTATCTAATCCTCTTCATTTTCAGATAATGAAACTTAGGTCCTAAGAGCCGACAGTTTTGCTCAAGGTCATGCATATACTTCATAATAGGGTACAGGCAATGGGCCCCTTTTCTGCCTTTCAGTCACTCTGACCCAGATTGCTTTAGGAGGCTATGAAACTAGAAAAGATAGTGTTTGCTATAGTTGTGTGGATAATGGTCTTTAGCTGAACATGAAACTTCAGTCATTTCATTTAGCTCTGAATTATTTGCGCTAGCTTTCCGCCTCCAGCTCTACTGGTCTGGTTGGCATGACTTGAACCTTCAGCATATTACGCTACTGCCCACAGGGCTACCAAGACTCAGGTGCCTGTTTGTCCCACAAAGTTGCCAGGCTGTGCTGTCTACTGTCTCCTTTGCTGGCCTATTCCTCTGTGACCTACTGTTAGCTGCCATCTTCTTTTGGCTTCTCTTCTTAGCGTTTTGTGCTGCTTTGTCTGTATAGCCACATTGCTGACCAGTCAACGTGGTCCTTTCCTTCTGTTCTACAAACGATTCAATCAGAGCATGTTGGCTGTTGACCTTGGGTCTTTGGTTCTTTGCTGCTGTTCATAACTGCTGGGGGTACCTAGGCGATGCTGCTTCTTTGTCAAAACTTTTTGTTTCTTTTCTTTCTCCCGTATTCTAGATTTGCGCCTTTCTGAATGTTTAAAGATGCCAGAAGGATTGTCTCCACATAGTTGTGGCTCCATTCCTATAATTCCACCTATACTCTTGTTTAAAGTGAAAATATTGTTTGGGAGAAAAAAATCTTAGTTAGAAAAGTTCATGTAAATCAGACACTCAATAGCTAATTGTCTCTATCAAGGACGATGCATTTAAAAAATTACTCCTTCCTCTGCCCCGTGCTCTGTGCTCATCCTCAGTGTCAAACTAAGGTAAATACTGAGGTGTTTCGGTAGGTTTGATTGAGCCTGAATAGCAAACTAGACTTCTTGAGCCAAAGCCCTCCAGCCATAATGGACTGAATGCATTGTTTGCGTCTTTGCTCTTGATCATTAAGGCTGGCAGATCTTTCTGAAACTAATGGCCTGCTTTTGTTCCACTTGATCAGTCGAGATATAGAATAGAATTAGATTAAGGAATTATTAACTTGTTAGAGGTTTAATACTTGCTATTTGGTGGTTGTTTGCACTTTATATATTGTTCATTGTATAATTGGGAATTTCTTTGTAAATGTTTGGTTTTCAGGCTGGTTGGAAGGAAAATCATGCAACATTCATGAGTGAACTAAAAAATCTTCAGGCTTCTGGACTGACTACTCTTGGTCAGGCTCTAAGATCCTCATTTGATTTGTTAAATCTCAATAGATTAATATCTGGAATAGACAATTATGGACAGGTAAAAAAATTTTGAGTGAGTACAGCTAATTTATTTTGGTGACTTGGGGTAAGAATTTAAAATTGGGCATGGCTACCAAGTTTTCTGCTCCTTTTTATAACGTCCAAAAGGAGGTCCATGTATCTTTTAAATACATACTTTAACAAAAATTCTTTTAGGGGAGTCTTTTATGTGGCTTGACCATAAAATAGTTAAAATTGCCTACGCATCAGATCATCAGCTATCATGGGATGAATAAATTGCTGAGAATACTGGAGCAAGACAATTGAAGAGAAACTTTCAGAGTCCTTAAGTCCCTCAATTTAACAAAAAAGCTCTAGTATAAGAGGAAGGCAGAATAGCATTTGCTGATGTTATCATTACACTTTCCCACTGAAAAAACTCTCCTCACAATAATCAGTCACTGGCCAGGTTGCAGAGCATAAGTCACTAATGTCCCCCTCACTGTGCCAGGATTCTGAATGATACACGGGTGTGGAGGATGCTGCCATTATAATCCCTTTAATATCTTTCTTTTATGATTACTTGGAAAGCAGAGGGAGAGGGGGATTTGGATGTTATAGTTTGGGGGGTTCCTGAATTGTAAGAATTCCTCAGTTTATTCTGAATGTTACCTCTGCAGGGATTGTTATTTTGATTCCCACCCACTTCAGTCCCTAACCTTTTCCTTCTTATTTATCCAGGCAAATTTTATCACACACTTGAAAGATCACAGGCAAGGCAAATGTAAAAGTTGAAATACAATGGAGGCAAATGTAAAAGTTGAAATACAATGTTATTACTTTACACAGCTCTAATACTTTTTAAATGTATTTTAGGGGAGAAATCCATTTTTTTTAGAACCATCTATTTTAATTACCATCACAGATGGAAACAAGTTAACAAGTACTGCTGGTGTTCAAGAAGAGGTGAGATTTCATTTTCTCAAATTTCGTTTAAATGGCAGAGAACATGCAGCTATTTCAGTTAAGAATAAGTTTGATCAAACGTTCCATCTTGGTAATCCTTGAAAGATTGCCTCATTTGACTGAGGACATCAAAGAAAAGTGAACTCTATAACTCTTGAACTGTCTTCATTTTTGTATGGGTTGTTATGATGAAACTTTTCCAATTTTGCCTTATCAGCTTCATCTGCCTTTGAATTCTCCTCTGCCTGGAAGTGAACTAACCAAAGAACCTTTTCGTTGGGATCAAAGGTTATTTGCCCTGGTGTTGCGTTTGCCTGGATTGGCTTCTACTGAACCAGAGCAGCTAGGGAGTGTACCAACTGATGAATCTGCCATCACACAGATGTGTGAAGTCACAGGAGGTATTGGCAATATTTACTATTTCTAAAGGAAAGATTCAGGGCAGCAGAGTACCATTTTTCTTAAATGCCACATCCAGTGTTTACTTCTTTTCCTTCCGAATCTTTCAACTCTGCTGCTTAAGCTCACCATTAGTGTGATGTTTGCTGCCAGTGTAGTTTTGATTATTTCAAGTTGTATTTTAGGATTTCAGATGCTTGTATTGTTAAGTAGTGTTTTATTTGATCAAACTTGTACTATTTGTTTTTCCTTCTGGTACAGGTCGCTCCTACTGTGTTAGAACACAGAGAATGTTGAATCAATGTTTGGAATCTTTAGTTCAAAAAGTTCAGAGTGGTGTAGTTATTAACTTTGAAAAAACGGGACCAGATCCACTTCCTATTGGAGAAGGTACGGTAGATAACCTTTTTTTTTTTAACCTTAAAGTGTTATATAGGAGAGTGATCTGAAATTGAGAAAACATTGAACTAATCTCAGTAGACGCAGTCTTCACTAGCCACACACAATCAAGTGGTTACAAACATCCATCCAAACAACTACCATTCATTCATTGCCTGTGGATACATTTCAGCTAGCCAAATTCTAGCTTTAATTCAATGTCAAATCTTCCTCAGAAAATTCTCCCTTTGCCCTACTCATTTCATATTCCTGGTCCCAGTCTTGGGATGACACTGAATTCTTCACTTCTCTATTCATGAAATATCTGGAGATTGACTACAGAGTGCTATTTAACCAGCCATCTGCTTTTGGTCTTGTGAGCGCCAAACGTGCCAAGCTATCTTGATGAAATCTGTGGATGTTTAGCCAGGAACTGCTAATATTCTATAAGATCCTACACCAGTATTTTCCTGGCCACTTTTTAACTGCAGAACCTTTTCTCTTCAAATGAGATTTTATGGAAACTTCAACATCTCAAAATATGAAAGCAGAGCTACTTTTGTATTGGGAAAGCGAATCATACCCCATTGCACGGCTTCCTCAGAGCTCTGTTCCAGGCCATCGCTTCTCCTCGTTCCTGTTGGTTCACACACACACATACATACATATGTGTACCTAGACTCCATCATCACCACAGTGCTTGTCTGATCTGATCCATACATTTTAATCACTGTGGCCACAATTAGTGGTAGCCGCCTGGAGAAGCAAAGGGAGTAAGTGCAAAGGGGCAGAAAGACCCACATTTCTTGCTGAAGCAGTGGATCCTGTGGTTCCTGACCTTTTTGCTGTTTAGTCCCCAGAACCCTTTGAGAAGCTATTAGAAAAAATAGAGACCCCTCTCCCCAGGAAAATGGACATGGGCAACACATACACACATAATTTTGCATTTCATTTCAGGGGTTCTTGGACTCCAATTTAAAGACATCTGCTGTAGGGACTTCCCTGAAAGTCCAGTGGTTAAGACTCCAGGCTTTCACTGCCGAGGGCTCAGGTTCTATCCCTGGTCAGGGAACTAAGATCCCACATGCCACGTGGCCAAATAAAAAAAAAAAAAAACACAAAAAAACCCCAAAACAACAGCAACAACAAAAACCACCTGCTGTAGAAGACTGAGGCTTCACAGCCCATTTTAAAGTAATTAAATTAGTTGTAAAGGAAGGACATGTTATATTGGTAACGATTGACCACTCAGGTCTATAATTTTGTGTTCATTACCTTCATGTGAACGGGGAACTTTCCTACTGAAAACCAATTAGAAGGTGTCACGTAAATAGCTCAGACATTCTTTCTAGCTCCATTTCCCCTTTGTCCAGAGTTCTTAACCTTTGAGATTCTGATGAAAGCTAAGAAATTTCTCCTCAGAAAAATGCACATCCCCAGAATTCTGAGCTCAACTTTAGAGGGGGTGTCTTGGTCCCCTGAAGCACTACATGTATTTTCTAGAGCTCCATGGGCCACAGTAAATCCCCTGCTCTAAAGTAATTACTTGTTTAAAGTAATGCTTAAGTAAATCAAATGATATTGGAGAAAAAAAATGAGACTCAAATCACTAACACATATCTTTTAAAAATATAATTTAGACTAATGAATCATCCCATTAAAGGTTATGTAACTCTGCCTTGCCCTGTTTTCCGGGGGCAAATGAAATATGCTAGTTCAAATAATTAAAATTCATTCAGGATATATTATTCAGCATTATACAATGCCCAGTTTCCATGGGATTTTAATGATGGGATGGGCAAACTATAATGAATTAGTCCACATAAACGTGATGTATTTGCTTTGTGTTCCCTCCCTAACCATATACATAGATTGTGTTGTCAGCATTCCTTCTACCTTTTGGTGAATTTGCCTTTGTGGTCATTGGGTCTAACTGTTTAGTAAAGAATACTTTTTTTCACCTAGTTGGAAATAGAAAATCTAAATAGAATTTATGACCTATTTTGTCAGATTCAAAAATGTAAAACTATACCAGGGAATGAACAATTTCATTTGCCTAATTTGGAAAAATATCTGTTGTGGTTTAGTGTGTTTAATTTATGTGTCCAAATCTCAGAAAATTTAAAACTAACTTTGTAACAGTTTTCCATATAACTACATATTTTGGTTGTAATTAAGGAATTGGGGGGGCAGGATGTTGGATTAGAGGGGATGGATTAGATGATGAAAAGAGTTGCTAGAGAGAACATTCAGAAATCCTAGTAGAGTCACTTTTTACTTCCATCTTTCATGAATCACTGTTTTGGCTTTGTTTTGTACTTTGCTTTTAACTGAAAAATCTGTACAAGATCAGAGGCTGTGAAAGGAAATTCATGCCTTAGTCTGTCTTTTGTTTAACTTTTAGATGGACTTATGGATTCATCCAGGCCAAGCAATTCATTTGCTGCTCAACCATGGCATAGCTGTCATAAGCTCATTTATGTGCGACCTAACTCTAAGACTGGTGTTCCTGTTGGACATTGGCCAATTCCAGAATCTTTTTGGCCAGATCAGAATTTACCTTCACTAGTAAGTGTCATAAAACAAAAAGGTAAACATCATTCTGGATTTTCAATTAGTTGATTGCAGAGAACCTTTTAAAATAGCTTGGAAGCTTTTAAGTTGTGCCTTCTATTTCTTACTGGAAAGTCTAGCTTGTACCTAAAAGCAAGAGAGGACCTCCTTTCTGTTCTGGCATTCTTTCTTTTAGTTGCCTTTGCCACTTGACCTGCCCTCTTCAGATGTTAAAATAGTGTTATTTTTGATGCTGTTGCAATCTGTGACTTGGTTTTTATTTCAGGGCCAGAGCCGCTGACTTGATTTACTTGGTAAACACAATCTCTAAAAAGGGCAGGCATTGATTTTCATGTACATCCCCTGGAAATTAGAACTTAGTTAGCACCTTGTATAGGTTCTAGAAACATATTCAAAGCAGAGGTCATTCTACTTCCTCCGAGGGAGCCATTAGACATGTAGTGGGACTTTGTGGGCCTACTTCTCATGTTTTTGTAATCAGTGGACTTGAGCTCCTTGGCAACGCACCTTTCAACAATGCGTAATTAAGCAATATTTAAAAAATGATCTCTAAGCAAGGGTTTATCTTTTTATTCACTGTATTTGGTGGAAGAGGGTTTGATATTGTAGTGGCTCCTAGCACCACATGAATTGGCTTGGGACGGGGGAAGGTGCAGAATCTAGTAATAAGGGAAACCATATGAAACCCACTCTCCCTTTCATCTTCCTCCCTCCCCGCAGCCAATATAAAAAGGCCAGAGTAATCCTTGAGTGACGGAGGGGGCACAAAATGGTCACTGCTCTTCCAGTACCTTCTTGGTTCAGCTAATCTATAGTCTATCTAGGTTTTAGACATTTCTGACATGAACTGCATTTTCTCCTGGATTGCTATTTTGAGGCTCCTTCATTTTTTTCAGAGGTGGCCATGAAAGGCCTGAATGTACGACTGAAGAGCCATCTTCAGCCCCTGCCGGGGGTGAGGCTCTGTCTCCTAATCCCATCCCTTGGGGCACCAAGGTGGCACGCTTGTCAGACCTCAGGGCCCAGTTACTCTCAGCCCCTTCAAACCCCAGACTGAATGTTTTCGTTACAAATTTGCTTCATTATTCCTGGTGACAGGGTTTCACTCGTGTCTTTTTTTTTATGAAGTTCTATTTTTTTTAATTAATTTATTTTATTTTTGGCTGCGTTGGGTCTTCGTTGCTGCGTGCGGGCTTTCTCTAGTTGCAGCGAGCGGGGGCTACACTTCATTGCGGTGCGTGGCCTTCTCGTTGCGGTGGCTTCTCTTGTTGCGGAGCACAGGCTCTAGGTGTGCAGGCTCAGTAGTTGTGGCACGTGGGCTCAATAGCTGTGGCTCGCGGGCTCTAGAGTGCAGGCTCAGTAGTTGTGGTGCACGGGCTTAGTTGCTCCGCGGCATGTGGGATCTTCCTGGACCAGGGCTCGAACCCATGTTGCCTGCACTGGCAGGTGGATTCTTAACCACTGCACCACCAGGGAAGTCCCCACTCATGTCTTTGTATAGACTTAAATCTAATAAGCCAGAAATATTTTGAAAGTTTGATTAAAATAAAAAATTTTTTAAAAACCGGAATAGAAGGAATTTCAGGAAACTCACATATAGCGCATAGCTTCAGCTTTAAAAGCACATTGGAAGGCTATTTTTCTCAGCTTCCAAAACATCTTGTAGGTTTGTAAATCATAAAGCCAAATGAGCATGTTTTTCCCCTTTATGAAGGAAACAGGTGTTTTGTCGTATTCACATCAGCCTTACAGATCTCTCAGCAAGAGCAGGTAGAGCTACATCTCACTCTTGACCCTGGAACTTGTCCTGTCTCTTTTTGTCTCCATTTGCCCTTGCTGACGCCATTTCTCTCTCTGGTACTCTCCACCCCCACAAGCTAAAGCCATTAATAAAATGGCTGCTCCATCAATCTGCTCTGGTACCCCAGGTACACAGGCCTTTCAGCCCAGCCAAAAGCATCCCCAGCTCTAGCTGTTCAAGGAAGTGTGTGGGTGTGAGAAATGCTGTAAAAATTCAGCTGCAAAGAAAATTTCAACCAGGCTGTGGAGTTGTGACGGGCTCCTTTTCAGTCTCTATCTTGCCTTTTCCATGCCTTTACAGTTGTTCACCTTGCTTGTTAGTGGCTCCAGCTCTGTCATTACCTCATTAGAAAGCTTCATGGATTTCTTCTTCCCTAGCAGCGTCTGGCCTGTCTGAAACCTCATGGTACAAAGGAGTGAAGGGCAGGTAGTCCTTGGAGGTTGCAAAGTGGATCTGAATTTCAGAGTTCTTAATATTCAAAACAGTTTTATTTTTTACTTCCCTGAAACCGGAGTTATGAGTGTTATAATTTACCTTTCTCAATTCATCTTTCTCAAAACAGTAGTCTGTATCTCAGCGATGGTTTAACAAAACATAAAAGGGTGGCAGAATTGTCACAAACGTAAACTCTCTTGATAATGGATTATATTTTCCCCTCTTGTTTTTTAGCCTCCACGAACATCTCATCCTGTTGTGAGGTTCTCCTGTGTAGATTGTGAGCCAATGGTAATAGACAAACTTCCCTTTGACAAATATGAACTTGAACCTTCACCCTTAACTCAGTACATCCTGGAACGAAAGTCTCCCCATACCTGCTGGCAGGTACTTATCCTTTGTTGTCAGCCAAATGTCTGGAACCACTCTGAGATCTTTAAATTGTTTTAAGAAGTTTCAAAGGTTAATCTGGGAATAGTCGAGCTGAGTCTGTTGATAATGTTTCTCACAAATGCTATCAAATAAGCAACAAGGCCAAGCAAATAATTTCAGACTGATATGAATCACTAGCCTACCATACACTGCCATTTAAGGAAGTATGATCTGATGAAACCTATGTATTTGAGGATTTGGAGGACTCCCCTAAAGCCTATCCAGGGACCCCAGGTTAAGAATCCCTAACCTAGGGATTTCCCTGGTGGTCCAGTGGTAAAGAATCCACCTTCCAATGCAGGGGACGCGGGTTCAATCCCTGGTCGGGGAACTAAGATCCCACATGCTGTGGGGCAGCTAAGCCTGTGAGCCACAGCTACTGAGCTCGTGTGCCTCAATGAGAGAGCCCGCGTGCCGCAAACTACAGAACCCATGTGCCCTGGAGCCTGTATGCCACAACTAGAGAGAAGCCTGTGCACCGTAACAAAAAGATCCCTCATGCCTCAACAAAGATCCCGTGTGCCACAACTAAGACCCAACACAGCCAAAAACACAAGGGAAATAAATAAATTTTAATAAAAGAATCCCTAACCTAAAGGATGTAATTCTATTCAGCTATGGATTCTTCAGCTGAAGCAATGTTCTCAGTCCTTACTGGGAACTTGACAGATTGGAAGCACAAGGTTTTTTTCTTAATTAAAAAAATATGTTTAAAATTTTAATTTTTAAAATTGGGATGCAGGATCTTAGTTTCCTGACCAGGGATCAAACCCGTGCCCCCTGCAGTGGAAGTGGGGAGTCCTAGCCACTGGACCGCCAGGGAATTCCCGGTACAAGATATTTTTGACCAAAAAAATAAATCAATAAGTAAGCCTGAAACTACTTTATGTATTTGTGTCATGTGATCAAACCCTTCTTCCTGTAGTACAAAGCACATTGGTGAGTGTAGTGTGGATTTTCCTTGGATGAAGCAAAGGCACAGGCAAATGCACATACACTGGCTCTTCCAAGGGTTATACTTCAGCCAGAAGGGCTTGCTGATTTGTTAGTAGACTCACCTTTGGATTTTAATTTGTGAAAATCCGGACGTGGCAGTCACAGCCTTTTTATTTGAATATAATAAGGAAGCCCTACACTGTAAGGATGTTTGTTCTATTTCTAAACTACAGCACCGTATAGCAATCAGTAATTGTTAGGTTCTACTTACGCAAGGAACACTTGCAGACTGCCATCTGGTTCACCCTAAAATGTGAAATCATTGCTACTAGTTGCCTTTAAGCTACTTGAATTCTCCAAAGATGCTAAAACTGGGTAGAAAAAAAAGGAACAAGCATAAAGCAAGGATGTAAAAGTACAAGAAACAGAATGATCTCATAAATATAATATTGAGCAAAAGAAGCCAGACATAAAAGATCACATATCATATGATTCGACTTTATATAGTTCAAAAAGAGGTAAGACTGCCTGACTCTGTTAAAAGTCAGGACAGTGATTTCTCTTGGGATTACAGAGTAGTGACCAGAAAAAGACACGAGGGGGTTTCTGGTTAGGTTCTATTTCTTGATCTGGGTGCTGATGACACACATGCATTCATTTTTGAACATTCATTGAACTGTATACTTATAATTCATGCACTTTTTTTGAACGTATGTTTATATTTCAATAAAATACACCAAAAATGTGCTGGAAATATAGAGATAGGGATGATAGAATACTAAGTTAAAATCAAGACAGAGGCTTGAATTTATGAATTGAAAAACATTTTAGAATAAAAGCAAATAAAATTATAAATTATACTTCTTTCCTAAATGAAACCGTCTTTTCTATATGGCACCTTCCTTGTAAATCTTCTCCAAAGGAACTTAAGAAATCCTTAAGATCCCTGCAGCACCCCTCAAATATGCCATATGTCTTTCTCTAGCATCTTACGTTACTTTGGTTTAGAGTAGTTTAATGCGATGAATTAGTGGGAGTGAAAAAGAATAAGATGAACCAGGAGCTGGGAAATTTGGCAAAATCATAATGGAGACTGGATTCTAACCCTAGCTCTGCCACCAGCTATGTGGTCTTGGATCAGACACTTTCTCTAGAGTAGATGGTCTCTAATGATCCCTTTGAACCCCCAAATTCTATGAATTTGCAGCAGATAAGAAATTTGGAAAAACTCAGTGGGCTTATGGGAAGGAAGGAAGGTATGAAGGTGGGAAGGGAGGGAGTAAAGACAGAAAGGGAGTGAGAAAGGAACAAAAAACAGTGCTTTTCCTTTCAGGGGAATTACAGGTCTGATCCTTGCTGGCCGTAACTTTTTTATCCTTTATGATGATTTTCCCCCTTTTCTATTATACACACTTAGGAAACTGGAGGAAATCCAACATGTTTTATTACAATTATCTGTTTCTATTAACGTTCAGATTAAGACATGAAATCTAGTAGGTGAGTCATGTTTTAGCACAACCCATTTTTTTGTGGAGGCATCCATTACATAGGAAGGGTTTATTCTTAGCTACAGCTAAGCATAGCAAGAATTTAGTGAACTGGTAGGTGATTTGGCTGGTACCAAGAATTAGCAAAGTAAGTGGGTTCTGTTCACCATCAGGGTCTGACTTTTGTCTTAAATAATCCCGCTGAAAGGCTTTGGAAAAGGTAAAGGTCTAGGTCCCTAAAAGTACATACTGATGCCCTGATTTGGGCCAAAGAGTGAACATGGAACACAAAGAAAACATAATAGCCAGAGGATTCCAGTATAGCACATCAGGTCTATGGGACCTGACAATATAATACATATCAAATCAGGAATATCAATAAGGAATAAGATGCTAGTCATATGGAATAAAGATTAATGTTTTCATTTTTATTGAATGTTTGCTCCACCAGGAACATTTACAAGAGAAAGTGCCTTCCAGATTGAACCAAAGCATCTCCTTGCTCAATATAATTGCATCAAAATAATTATCACCAGTGCCTGGCTTGTAACAGACTCCTCAATAAATATTTATTGGATGAAAAATGAATAAATGGGTAGGGGAATGGGGCATAAAAGGGAAGTAGAGCAAAACTTAATAGTAGTACACATGAGGAGTGTTAGCATAATCCTATAAATGGGCTTTGTTTTTGTAATTGCTTGCTTTAGGCATAGGGGCGTGTTCCATTTTCCTAAGCCTCCACTCTGGTCACCACTTGTTCTTTTGAGAAGTCACTTTGTTTTAATGGCTGGTATCACTTAGTGGTATTTCAGCCTTATTTTCCATCGTGCTAATAACCAAGTAAATATTTGGCTATTGTTGATGCAGCCTGTTGTCTCTGAATCGTTATTGCATAGTACGATTTCATTTCTTAACACAATTTGCAGAAGAATTGCAATCTGAACATTCTTCTTTAGTATGATATATTTTGACATAAATATAGTGAAAGAACTATTCCCATTTTTAAATTACAATTTAATTGTGCCAGAGATATCGGTATGAAATGTTGCTGTGTTTAGTTTTACATAAAATCCTTATTGTCATAACTGTACATTACTTCACCATCTTCTCAGGTATTTGTTACTAGCAGTGGAAAATACAATGAACTTGGATATCCATTTGGTTATTTAAAAGCCAGTACGACTTTAACTTGTGTAAACCTCTTTGTGATGCCGTACAACTACCCAGTTTTACTCCCTCTTTTAGGTAAGTCAAGTATGTGCCATTTAGTCATCTTTGAAATACAACAAAGAAGAAAAATCGATGATGAACTAAGCATTTTAAATGTAGTCAAAGGGTAATGGATATCAGGATATATAAAAGTCTAAAAACTGATTTGGAAGGATAGAATTTTCATCCTGTTTTCTGTTTTGTTCATTTTCCTTTCGTTGTTTTTACATCAAACAGAAGAGACTCCACCTTGGGGGGCGTGATTCTTATGCTGCTCTTTGGGTTGCAAGCTCCAATGCTGTCACCCCTCTTCTCTCCAGTTTTAAGTGCACTTGGCTTTTGGTAAACTAGTTTGGGCCCCCTAAAGTTGATTGGGGTTAACACTTCAAGAATCTGATGGTTTTCTTCAGAAAATAGGGCTTCCGTGGGGCTGTTGGCTTGCACTAATTTCCTCCACAAAAGAATATTGAATGCTCTTGAGGCATGTATTTTAGGCAGAGTAGCAAGTTAAGGAACTAGATACAAGAGTGAATTCTGCAATAACTGCAGTTGTAGAAGCTGTGGTTTCCATGGCAAGATTCTAAAAGGAACAACTCCAGAAGCTGTTACTCAGACATCACTGAAAATGTGTGTGATTTTTTTTTCTCATTTAAAGAGCCACATCTGTTTAGAGTAATACAGTACCTACAGTACCACACGGTATCTTTCTCTTTGTAAAGTTGTGAACATTTTTAGTTGCTGAGGCTTCTTAATTTTTGCAAAAAGGATCAAACCTTTACTAAGTTTTAATATAGTCATTGAAAGCATAAGATTTTTATTGCTATCAATATTATATGTATTAAATGTCCTGAAAAAGCAATTCTTTTGAATGTTGCAAGTTAAGAAGGTTAAGAGTGGGTCATCATAAATGATTGTTTTAGATGGCCTATCTACTTTATTTCTTAGTCATATCTAAAAATATCTTCTAACAGGTGATTTTCACTTATATAGAATATATGTTATGTCTTTGAGATTAATAAGACTGCCAATAAAAAAGTACCTGTATTTTGTGGATTTATTTACCCTGTTTTCTTAAATATACCTTTATGATCTCAAGTTTTCACAACTAAAAAGTGAAGGATCAAGCTAGCTAATCTTCACTTAGACTGTTAATAGTATTATTTTTCTATTTTTTAAGTACACTTTTTATTTTGAGATAATTGTAGATTCACATGCGATTGTAAGAAATAATAAGAGAGAGATGATACCAAAATCGCAGACAACAGAGGCAAAAATAAACACATGGGACTACATCCAACTTAAAGATATTTGTGCATCAAAGGATACAATAGAGAGCAAAAGGCAACGTATGAAATGGGGAAAAGTTTGCAAATCTTATATCTGGTCATTTTGGGTAGGGGCTCTATCCACCCCTGCCTAGAGCATCATTATCCCTTTGCAAACATCCCAAACCAGAAACCCCAGAGGCATCTTTGATTCCTCCCCCTTCTCTGACCCCACACATCCACTTCAGGGCCACCCCATCCTTGACTCAGTTCCCATTCTTCCCTTTGGCTTCGAATATCCATTTCTAGGCTTCTCTATAATCTGTATCTTCCAAGGAGCATAGGGTCTTCACACCCTTTGAGGCTGAGGTTCTTGTGCCCCTGAATCCCAAACTTGGGTTTCATGTCGAGGTTCTGAAATAGCTTCCACCAATACTTCCACCATTACTTCAATTTCTGGATTGTGTAGCCTCCATGGTGATTAGCAGTCTGAACTGTAGGGCATAGCTGCCCTGATAATGAATCCTGGCTCTGCTGTTTGCTAGCTTTGTGACCCTGGATAAGATACTTAACCTCTCTGTGCCTCAGCTATTTCATCTGTAAAGTGGGAATAATAATAGTACCTACCTCAAAAGGATTTAGTTGGGATTAAATGAATTAATAGAATTAAATTGCATCA